>NC_080099.1:22844742-25453075 GCF_950005125.1 Chionomys nivalis | reverse complement strand
TACTGGCTCTTTGTAACTAGAAACTGAGAGGAAGGGCAGCCTGTGATCTTGGTTTCATGGACTCAAAGTGGCAGCTCAACTTACTAACTTAAATAAGGAGCACAGTAGAGTTCTTGGGAGAGCTAAGAATTTTATCCTAAATTTCTTGTTAATAACTTGGGACCTTGAGAAAATCAGTGACTCCTGATCTCAGTTTGTTTAGCTGTGCTGTGAATGCTGGGTGACATGATGCTCTCCAGTCCTGTATTCTGTGGCTTCATGGAAAGCTAACACCCTGGTGTGACACAGGCAAGTAGAACTAGTGGTCTCTGACATATAAATGCTATATCTCAGATATTCAAAATACTTAAACATACAAAAGTATATATTTAAATATCCAATGGAAAATGTTAAATGAGCAATTTAGGATATGATTCATGTCTGGTTAAATAAAGGTATTCTGAGGCATAATATCACTATAAATTTCAGTTATTTTTTTTTCTTGTCTTAGATTGACCCAATCCTGAGAGGAGAAGTTATTTCCTCAAGGCAAAGTGTGATGTCTGAGGAATAAATGGACAGATTTATGGCAGACGATATTTCAGATATACCAGATCCATAAATGGAGAGAATTGTGAAGCAGGGTTTAAATTCAGCAAGGATGAGACTGCAGTAAGAAGTCTAGCCCCGTGTGACTTACTGCTGGTACTTCAGCCAACAACTGCCTCAAGGAAACAACAAAGAAATTGGTTTTTAGCTGCAACTGTGTTGCATTTTCTCACACTGCTCTAATCATACAGGTGGAACAGAATCAAATGAGTAATTGCCGACAGCCCCTATGGCTTCCTACCTCTGTCACCAAGCTATCATAAGGGGAAATGGCTGTTTTTAGGGTAATGACATACATGGGATCATTTGCTTACTTCTGAAGGCTTTATGAATCATTTTCCAATGATTTCCCTTGACACATAATAATTTCTGCCATCCTGGTTCCCTCTTGCTTCTCTTTGTTAATTTGTACCTCTGTGTCCCGTCTTCCTTATCTGTAACACAGTGTCCTCTTATAAGTCACTCTCTGTGCTTAGCTCGATGATGGAGACAGGTGCCGCTTTAGCAGCTTTCCTCATTATATTCTCTGAATAGGACAAGGCCACCTGACTTGCTACAAAAGTTGTATATGTTAAAGCTGCTCAGTTGACTCACACAGTCAGAAGAATAAGCTAAAGCCTGATAGGTTTATAGCACCCACATCATGATTTCTTTAAAAATAACTTTCTGTCGATCTGCAATATAATATACCCGGAGCTTAAGGGAAATTGAACTAGAGCCAAGGAAATGGAGCTAGAAATAACAATGCAATCTCTCCTTTAGTAAAACCTTGCTCACAGCTCATGTGGCACAGTTCTAGAGAGTAGTAGTGTCATGACCATCATGGCAGTAAGCATGGCATCCATGCTCTGGGTTTGTGTCGTGGAAGCTATGGTAGTCTGAATGAGCATAGTTCCTATAGGCTCATATATTTGAGAGCTTATTGCTTAGTTGATGGATCTGTTTGGGAAGTATTATGAGGTGTGGCTTTGTTGGAGGAAGTTTGTCGCAGGGATTGGGCTTTAAAGCTTCAAAAGCCCATGTCATAATGTTTCTCTCTCTCTCTCTCTCTCTCTCTGCCTCATGCTTATAGATCAGATGTAAACTTTCAGCTACTGCTCCAGCACCATCAGCACCATACCTGCCTGCCTTCTGCCATGCTCTCCCTCACGATGTTCATGGGCTCTACTGCCTTCTAGAATTGTGATATCCCAAGTTAAATGGGCTTTGTTTTTGTTTTTATACATCGTTTTGGTCACATTATTTTCTCAGGGCAGTAGAAAATTAACTAAGGTAGAAGTTTAAATTGGGCCAGCTGGAGAGATGCCTCAATGGTTAAGAGCACTGGCTGTTCTTCCAGAAGTCCTGAGTTCAATTTCCAGCAACCACATGGTAGCTCACAATCATCTGTAATAAGATCTGGCTCTCTCTTCTGGCCTGAATGCATACAGACAGACAGAACACTGTATATATAATAAATAAAATTCTTTTTTTAAAAAAGAAGTTTAAATGGGAAGGGGAATGAGTGGATAGAATCAAGGAGAAAATGACTATGGGAAGGAAGACTAGCCTTAAAGGGCTTTTGTAAAGCCATATGGAAACCTACTATTTCAGAAGCTTACAAAAATATGCATATATATGCAAAGAATGTAACTAAAGCCACTGTCAAGTCCAATAGAACCTCCAAATACTGGCAGTTAGACAAAAACCAGCACTTCTCTGTAACTTGTCAAGCCTTCTTCATCTACCAAAAGGAGCCGTGTCTCTTATCACTGACAAAGGGGTAAAGGACTATTTGTCATGACTCTTAGCACACCAGAGCACATACTGGGCTCTGGGCTCCCTCAGTATCACATTTCCGAGTCCATGCTGGCATTCTGGCTCTTCTCAGCTCTTCTCAATTCCCCACCACCCTGGACTCTTTCCAGCACAGCAGCTCCATTCTCCTCAGCTGCTCATTCTTATAATCCAGCCATTTCAGCTGTACTATCTCTTTTGCTTGATCTTTTGTCATCTATTAGGCCTGAAATCTCTTTATCTTCCCTGTACTCTACTCCTCACTCCTGCCTTGTCTGGCTCTGGCTACTCTCATTTTTCATATCCAGTCTTATAGACATACTCGATATACTAATTTCTCTTTTACCTCTGGCTCTTCCAGATGTCTCCAGCTATTCTTTCTCTCAATTCTACAATAAAAACCTTAACCTTCCCTATATCTTGAAGCAATCATATTGTTAGTTTATTCAGTCACAAAATAATGGAGGAGACAATACTCAAGGTATACGTCTTGTGCAGCTAAGAATGGATTGCATCTTGATAAGTCAAAGGGGTCCTATATAGATTATTGTCATTGATATAGGTTACCCTCTACAACCTGATGGTAAGGCCCTATTGCTGAAGATATCTCCTAGATGCTGGGATGACAGGCAAGTTCCACTGTGCCACTGTGGATTCATTTTAACTGTGACAGCTTTCGCTTTGTCTCTAAATGGGATTCTCTGTTGCCATCACTGATTAACCACCCGGTAGTCTGGACTTTACTGTCCCTCATCTGTACTGGCTGGTCTGACCTGACCTCATGTTGGATGGGGAACAGAAGTCAAAGAGTCATTTGGTGACAATAAAATCCTTTATTGCTAATTTTAAGCCACAAGGACATCTAGAAGGAATGAATCTTAGATCAGACCTATCTAAAATCCACTCTTATCATGATGACTTTGAGCAGAAATTTCTTACGTTGGGTAAATATGTCTTGTCTCTGGTCTCAGGAGGAATGCACAGGGTGTTTGAGGCTCAAAGGTTAGGGTTCTTTGCAGAGGACACTAATCAATCGAGAAGTTCTCTATCTATGATAGGCTATCTGTGTTCTTTGCAGAGGACACTAATCAATCGAGAAGTTCTCTATTTATGATAGGCTATCTGTGAGACACTAGTTTATCAAGGATTTTTAATCATGAAAAGATTTTTTCCATGATTTTTCTTTATGTCTATGACATATTTATGCTAAATGAACTTTTGGCTTACTTTAATGATGGGTGTAAAGTCCTTTCAAACATCTCTGACTTTACTTTGATGAAATTTTGATGAGAAATTTTCTTTGTTTATTAAAAAGTAAAAGTAGATACTAGTCTGTACTTTAGATGTTTTGGCCTGTTGTGTTGAGTAGTTTGTGTTAGTGGTGATAGCCACTTTAAAAGGAGTTGAGAACTATTTCTTTCTCTTTTCTGTAAACAGAGACTGCTCTTACATTTCCTGGCCACCCTGGTCCAAATAAACACACAAAAATTATATAAATTACAACACTGTTTGCCCTATGGTTCAGGTATATTCCTAATTAGTTTTTACATCTTAAATTAACCCATTCCTACTAATCTATGTATCACCATGAGGTTGTGGCCTACTGGTAAGGTTCTGGCATCCTTCTCCCTTGGCAGCTACATAGTGTCTTCCTGACTCTGCCTTCTTTCTCCCTGCATAGAGTTTAGATTTCCTGCCAAGCTCTATTCTGCCCTGCCATAGTTCAAAGTAGTCTCTTTACTAACCAAAAGTAATACAACATATTCACAGCATACAAAGGGGAATACCACATCACTTTTACATCTAGGAGAGTTTGTGAAGACATTAGACTAATTTACTAATTAAGGACTTTAGACCTTGACTTTCTTGGGGCAATGTAGAATTATTAATGCTTACACTTTGTCTATTGTGTATTTGGTTTTCCAGTTTCTTTCTGAGTGAGTTCTGGAATGTTTCATTACACAATGTTTATCTAATTGATCAGCACACATTACTTCATAGACTTCCCCAGTAGTCTTCTGAATTTCTTTAAGGTAGTTTGGTATGGTATTGATTTCATTCTTGACCTAACAATCTGAGTGTTTAATATTATTTTTGCATAAGGTTTTATTTTCTATTGTTTTTACACGGTTTGGACAGTATTCCATCAATATCTGCTCTAATTATTTGAGTCTTATCTGGTACTTACTCTGTATTTAGTTTCTTTTCTTTCTCCAGTGTATTAAAGTGTGACTAGGTCATTACTTACATATCGTTCTTCTTTTAATAATGCATGTCCTCAGATATAAACCCCTTTTATACACTGCTTTAACTGGGTACTGTAAGCTGTGCTACACTGTGTTTTCATTTTGTTCAAATTTCTTTTTGAAAGTATTTTAATGTATTTTATAATTTTCTTTGTGAAATTTCCTTTTTCTCATTTTTTTTATTGAAAATGTATTTTTCAGGAAATAGATTCTTATTATAGTTTCTCTTTCCTCTACACCTCACAGTCCCTCCATTTCAATCCAAATCCACTAACTTTCTCTCTCCTTAGAAAATAAATAGGCATCTAAGGGATACTAATAGAATATAATAAGATAAAACAAAAGCAAATAAATCAGTATAAGACAAAACAAACAAAAGAAGGGAAAGAACTCAAGAAAACACACCCAAAAAATTATAGATGCAGAATCCCACTTGTTCCTCCATGCAGAAATCCCATAAAAGCACAAAACTGGAAGAGATATTATGGATAAAAAAATAAACCTACAGGGTAATAGATGATGGATGGATAGATAGATAAATAGATAGAATTCAAAAAAAAAAAAAAAAACTCCGACAAGACATTTTGAAACACCTCTAAAGATAGCTTTGTTTTCTGTTGGTCACCTACTATTGAGAGTAGAACTAAGCCTCAAGGGTATTTTGTTTCCCCAGTTAGCTCTCTTGGAGAAACTAAATTTTCATTTGCAATTGGTTATGAATGGGAGACAGGTTTGAGTTTAGGATGGGGAATGTGCCCATTTTATTTCAGCCCTAGGACCCCATTTGGTGAAGACTCTTACAGGCCCTGTGCCTGCTGCCTCAGTCTCTGTAAGGGCCTATGTGCATTGATCCTGCTGCATTTAAAAGGTCTTTTCTTAGTGTCCTCTATCCCCTCTGGCTCTTTGCTGTCATGATGTACTGTTTTCTTTTTCTTTTTTTTTTTTTAAATATTTATTTATTTATTTATTTATTTATTTATTTATTATGTATACAATATTCTGTCTGTGTGTATATCTGCTGGCCAGAAGAGGGCACCAGACCCCATTACAGATGGTTGTGAGCCACCATGCGGTTGCTGGGAATTGAACTCAGGACCTTTGGTAGAGCAGGCAATGCTCTTAACCTCTGAGCCATCTCTCCAGCCCCCTACTGTTTTCAACAGTAGCCTTTGTGGTGAGTTTTTCTCTCCCCCATCCTAAGTGTGATGTTCATCTAAGGTATTTTTTATTTCTGTTATCTTAGAAAGAATTCTATGTCCGTCTCCATTTTTACATGGATCACAAAGAAATCCTCTAGCACCATCTGGGAAACAGGATGAGATAATTTCTTTTGGTCCTTTTTTTTTCCTGACTTGGTTTTGCACAATTTAATGTGTTTTATATAAACTCAGTCTATTGTGGGAGCTCCATCCATTTAGCCAATGACATTTGGGATGACTAGCTCTATGGGCATGATTTTCTCTGGATATGTGACCAGATAAAATGGTGAAGGGTCTTGAGCTTGCTCTTGGGTAGTCAAAACAGGAACAAGACTGGTGGTTGGTCCTCATTGTCCTTGGGAATAATGGCAATACAGCAGCAGCAGATGCATCAGCAGTGGCATCTGCCTTGTTCTGTATACATGAGTCTGTTTTTCCTTTGCACCCCTTAACAAATTATTTACCAGACTTTGTGGGTTATTGCTTCATCTGTCTCTGTTCCTTATTTATGTTTAAAAAGTCTCAATAGTAAAGCTTGCAGTTTAGGTCAGTTACAGGACAATGTGCACAGGGGAATGGACAGGTAAGCCCAAAGAGTCCTTAATTTTGCCTGTAAACCTACAACAAGCAAGTGAACTACTGAGCGTCACTGGAGTAACTTAGATGAGCTTGGATGCGGTATTATTTATAAAAGCTCTTACCAGTGGCTACGCCACTGAAGAAAATGTCTCCTTCCCCCATCAGATATTAAGTTCCTATGGATCCTCAGGGAGTGTAGTCAATCAGCATCTCCTCCCAATCCTGGCAGAATGCTGACAACACAGTCTTCTGCAGGTCATCATAGCTGGTCAGATTGCAAGACAGCAACAGCCATGTCGTACATTATGTGACACAAAACTAAAATGCAAAAACTAATATGAGGTTATCTGCTGAACTGCTACTTGAACTTAGAGTCTCACCAGTGTAATTCCAGGACATTGAAGACTGGGTCTGAGACATGAGGGTTTAGCAAGTGATTCATAAAAATCAGCCACTCTGTCTCACAGAGATTCTTTTCCAGGGGATGCAGCCTCTACTCTTCCATTTGATGACTTTAGATTATGCATTCATTCAGATCTTTATTGACATAGCATCCTATTCTGGGAAAGGAAACCAAATGGAGGGTTTAAACACTCAAAGAAACACAGACTCCCTCAAACTAAATAATACCACAGAACAGGGCCACATACATGGGAGTTTCTAATGATGCCTGATCATACAAAAATGAGTAAAATCACAGGTAGATGCCAATGTGTTAAGCGGCTACTGTAGTATGATGTTGATTTTACTATTTTGTGTTTTTGAGGGACCGACCACCCAGCTTCTGAATAAATCACACACAGAGGCTTATTTTTAGTTATGAATGCTTGACCTTACTTGGTTTTTTTCTTGCCAGTTTTTCTTAACTTAAATTGATCTCAACTACCCTTTGCCCTTGGGCTTTCATCTTTCTCTATCTCTCTGTATATATGTGATGTATTATAATAAAAATCACTTTAAATTTATATCAATATACAAAAAATCCTTTAAACAAGAGTAAAAACATACATAGTATAGCAAAATTGACTTTGAATTTGCACTACACCAAAATTGATGCCAATAAAAATACCTGAGATTAAAAATTGATTTTTATCTTATATTCATATATTACCCTAAATAATAACAAACATCCATGATTCATGAAATAACCAAAGACCACCCACACCCCTTTTTCTCTTGGGAATGTGGACTTTATTTTCTCTAGACTGCTTCTTGCTGAATGTGGGTGAAGACTTTTTAGCGTCCAGAGAGAAAATTTTAACAGTGATAAAGTCCTGGGAAGACTACTTATAAGACTTTGTTGATAGATAGCACCTGTCTATTTTCAGAAGCTCTCCCGTGATCAAACCAGGTCCAAACCAACCCAGAACGAATCCACAGCCTCTTTTCTTGCTGTAGAAACCAAAGCAAAGCCTCTTCTCCAAAGCATTTTTTTATTTCTATTTGATAAATACATCTTTTAACTTTTTTGAAGGTAAGATGTTCTTAAAATATTTAGGTTGGTTTATTTCCATAGTCCTTCTTTCAATTCTAGGTTTCTTCACAGCTGTCCTTTGATTTTCAGCAATCAAAAAATTCAGTATCAACATAATGCTATACAGCATTCAGACTCCCTGTCTCTTTCCCATCTTTACGTGACTTTTTTCTTTTACATTACTTTTATTGTCTCTTTAAAGACTTTATTTTACCTTTTTTATTCTACTTATTTCTTTCTATGACTGCCTATACCTGTTTTCTTTCTTTCTTAAGCCTATGCACATTGTAAAACACACTAGAACCTCTTTAGAGGTTTTTCCCATCTAGACCTCTTTTCTGCATATCTTTTAGACTTTTTTGACCACAGGGCCAAACTTTAGACTGTTACACTACACCTGGATCCTCCTTGTGCTCTAGCAGCTGGCTCTGCCCATACTCATACTCAAGTAAAGTTATGGAAGCCCCCACCAAAGCTTGTGCCCTGGTTGGAGGTTTGTTCCCAAGAATTGCATTAAACCTTCCAAGCTATAGAAGCCAGTACTTGCATTGCCACAAGCTTATTTTACTTAGCGTTACTTAGCTTTATAATTTCTATTTAGCACTGCGGGCTGAACAGCAGTGTCTCTTAAAGGAGCCATACACTTTGATTTTTCTCAACTTTCTCAGGCTCTACATGGAAACACAGCCTCACATTGAAATGCCAAAATGTTAGGTGATGTTTTACTCTTTTGTCTTTTTGAGGGTTCCACCCCCCAGCTTCCAAATAAATCACACACAGAGACTTACTCTTAGTTGTAAATGCCTGACCTTAGCTAGGCTTGCTTCTTGCCAGGTTTTTTTAACTTAAATTAATCACAACTACCTTTTGCCTCTGAGTTTTTATCTTTCTCTATTTCTGTATACCTTTCTTTACTTCTTTCTCCATGGCTTGCTATGTAGCTGGATGGCTGGCCTTCGATGTCCTCTTCTCCTCATTCTCTTCTTGTTCCCCTTCCTTATTTCTCCTTATATTTATGCTCTCTGCCTGCCAGCCCCACCTATCCTTGCTCCTGCCTCTCTATTGGTCGTTCAGCTCTTTATTAGACAATCAGGTGTTTTAGATAGGCAACAAATCACAGCTTCACAGAGTTCAACAAATATAACATAAACAAAAGTCACACACCTTACAATAATATTCCCCAACAGGTTGTTGTTTCTATGTACTGTAGAATAACTGTTATTTGTCTTTTGTACACAGTACACAGGCTTTGGGGGGGGCGGGTATGGTGTTTACGTTGATCCTTAGGTAAGAGTAGAGATGAAAATATCAGGTTAAATATCAAGATTTGGTAAAATTTAACCTTATAGGCCAGGAACTCAAGTGCTGTTCTGTTGATGGTAAGTGCAGAACCAGAAAGTCTGCATGGTAACTTGAGGATCCGCTCCAACTTTCAGAGGACCATGGCAGTAGTAAGGACAAAGCAGAGGCCCAAAGACTGCCCATTCTTTCCAAAATATTACATCTAAGGCAATAGCACATGCTATAGGGAATTGGTACTACCAGCACGAAGACTCTGCATGTACATGTACATTGTAGCAGATTACTAAATGCGAAATCAGGGGATCACTATAATTGCAGCTTTTTCTTTACTTGAGTACTCTCTCTCTCTCTCTCTCTCTCTCTCTCTCTCTCTCTCTCTCTCTCTGTGTGTGTGTGTGTGTCTCCATGTGTTTAATATATGGGCATGTTCATGTATGCATGCATTCATTTGTGAATGAAAATGGGGAAGGCAGAGGTTGATGTTGTATATCTTCCTCTGTCACTCTCCACCTTATGTTTTAAATAGGGTCTATCAGTGAACCTGGTGTTTACATTAAGTAGACTAATTGACTAATCTACTTCCCCAGTGTTGGGATTACAAGCAAACACCTCTGCCACGCCCAGCTGGTTATAGAGGTGCAGGGGAACTGAACTCAGGTCCTTCTGCTTGCAGGGCAAGCATTTTACCTACTGAGCTATCTCCCCAGAACCCACTCTGGCTGTTTCTATTATTAATCAGGATGTTGTATAAGGAAAATCTCCAACAAGAAAATCACAGAAATCTTCAGTTTTAGAACTAAGCAGTTTTCTTTGAAAATCTAGCCCTTGGCATATTAGTTAACATCGGCAGTAGAAACATGTTACCCAGTTCTTATTATTCTGGGAGTCATTCTTATAGACTAAGTATGCAGCCAGCTTTTGATGATGTTGTGCCTTAAATTACAAGTCACATATTGTTAGAGCAATTATTTGCATATGAAACAACTGGCCAGAAAACTCTCAGAGAACTTTAATAAATTCAAATTACCTGCTTGGGAAGAACACATCTTTAGAAATCAGCCTGTAAATACCCTCATATGATTATCGGTCTCCCTATGTCACCTTAAGCCACTTCCACCTGTCTAGATAGAGTGGGGTGTCACATGCTTGTATTCCCAGTTCTTAGGGTATAGGAAGATCAGGAGTTCAAGGTCATCTTCATAAGAAATCATGACTTCAAGACCAGAAAAAAATATATATTCTGAAATTGACTTTTCTGAACTGTATCCTTCTTCTCATATGAACATAGCAGACTCCTGAGATGTGGATTGTTAACGACCTTTCCTCTGATAGTTCTCCATTACTCTCAACGTCATTTTCTCTCTTTCTGCCTTTGGACATTCAAACGAAGTTTTGCTCATGAGATTCATAGAGAAGCTCAACAAGTAGCCATCCTCACATGGAGGTTCTATCCTCATGTATTTTTTTCATCTCAAGATTTGATTTCTAGTAAACACAAAATCTGTAGTCCTTCCAGTCTGTTGCCTTGAACTCTGTTTTATCTGACATGACTATTATAATTACAGGTTCTATTTTGTTGGCCTGTGACTGCTGTATATTTGTATTTCTTTTCTTTAAGCTACCTTTATGTCACTTTATTTAGAATTATTCTTCAAGTAGAATATTGTTTAGATAATAGCATTGTATAATTTAATGGCTTAAAAATACTCAAAACTGTATATAATTTAGACACATTGCAGATGTAGTCCCAGACAACCTTAATAAAGTAAATAAACCAATCAAGCATACCGTATACATTTTTGGGTGGGCTCCTCAGTTCATATAAAAGCTATGTCTACAAATTACTGCAGTATTGTGTGTATTAAACATGAAATATGCAAGTGTCTAATAAACAATACTTTATTGCTTTAAAATGCTAAGGTTCGTGTGAGCCTCCGAGGAGCTGCAATCCCCTTGCCTTGACACTGATGGATGCTGACTGATCAAGGTGGTGGCTGCTAAAAGCTGCAATGGCTGAGACAATATCTTAAAATAATGTAACAATGGAGTTTTCCGTTTTAGTTGGCTTCCTTTCATCAAAGATTTCTCTGCGCAGGTGATGACGGTTGAAAGCTCTTTATTCCCATTAAAACTCTGAAAATTAGAGTCAGTTCTCCCAAACTCTGCCACTGCATAACCAGTTGGCTTTATGTTCTCACATGTTAGCACTTCAGCCGTGTTCATAGTATCTTCACCAAAAGCCCGTCTATGTCAGGCAACGTTCCCGGGCTGTAGTCGCATCTTCAGGTTCCATTTCTAGCTGTAGTTTTTGGACTGTTTCCATCAAGTGTGTGAGTTCTTCCCTCACTGAACTCTTAAACATCGCAAAATCATCCTTGTGGGCTCACACGAACTTCTAGAAATCCTACGAACACATGTGACTGCTTCACAGGGATTGTTAATGTCCATGCAGCATTTAGGACAGCGATCATTTCAGGAATTTCAACTTATTTTCCTCAGATCTATCAGAGGGGTAACTATCTATTGTATACTCTTATGAGATATAGTTCCTAAATATAAGTTTTAAGGGTCACATGTTTTCTTTGATGCATTTTGTGATACTTTCCATCTTCTTGTAAGACAAGATCTCTTACCGAACATAGAGTCTGTAGATTTGGCTAATTTCCAGGGCTCCCTCTCCCGTCTACTCTCTCCCCAGCTGAGACTCACACTGGCAGGCCCAGCTTCACCCCTAGGTACTGGGGATCTGAACTCAGAACCTCACGCTTGTATGACAAGCATTTCACTGACTGAGCCGTCTCCCCAGACTCCTTCCCTCCTCCTTCCAAACCCTGCAAAAATCATCTTAAGATCCATACTAATAGGAAGCATACAGAAGAGAATTCATGGAAATATATTTCAAATTGATCAAATGATACATCATTAGTCAGGTCTTACTGATTCCCAAATGGTAAAAATGGGTTTTTATTCTGAAACATTATTTATCAAAACTAAGGGACAAAATCTTGAGGATTTCAGGAATTACTGGTCAACAGGGATGTAATCTCTCCATATGTCTAATATACCAAATTAAAAGGAATCTCATAGTGATTAAAAGTTAATATTTTTGTATGGGTTTATTTAATACCAGCCGCTTAAATGTGTGGCAAAGAAAATAATATTGTGGATTAATCCTAGTTTCATATCAATAACTTCTGAGTCATGTACACCGCCATGAGCAAAGCCATGATAGCAATATATACAAAATTCATCTCTTTGTTATTCACTCTGCAGACATATTGTCCTTTGATTATTATAAAGGTGGAGCCACACTATGGTTGGATAATTTAAGTTACTTAAATTAAAATCTGTTTAGTTAAGATACAAGTTGTGATTTCTCTGGCCTGAAAACCATGGTTAGCGGCAAGCCTTTATGGAAACATTAATAATCAAACTCACAGCTGGGGCTCGTCAACACAATCAACGTGCATAAAAGCTGGAAGCAGCGGCTGGAACCACTCTGGAACCAGCCTGCCACTGCTCAGACAGCCAAGGCCATTACAGGGTGCTCCAATGTAACTCAAAAGGGAAAGGAAGGTGGATTCAGCTGATTTTGAAGACCACGGCGGGGTGGATGGAAGTGCAGCCCACCGCCCATTGATCATAAATTGTCAGCCAAGTTCTTATTAAAATAAAGGCTCTGGCAAAGACATTGCTTAAATGGTGCACTTCAGTAATGAGACAGGACTGATAGTTTATTCAATTTACACATCTATTTGTCTGGAAGCTTTTGTTGAGAAGCAAACTTGTCTGAATGCTAATCACTTTTTTTGCTGGAAACTTGCCAATCAAAGTGCACCATAAAGACTAAAATGTTCTTCTAGATATTGAATTGATAGCAAAGGATCTGGAAAATGGAAATATATTTTGTGGGTAAATCTGGAGGTCACTAAATCAGAAATGTTCTAGGTATCAACAATTAATTTAATGTCATACTAATGAGGGGGTGGGGCTGGTTCAGTGGGTAAGGGTAGCTGCTGGGCAAAGATGAGAGCTGGACACTGAATCCCCAGCAACTGCATGAAAAGCTAGGTGTGGCCAAACATAGCTGTAACTGCAGCACTCTACAGGGTGGAGACAAGAGGATCACTGGGGCTTGCTGGTCGCCAGCCTAGATCAAACTGTAGTGTAAGACCTTTCCTCAAGGGAATAAGATAGAAAGCAAAGCAGGAAAATTGACATCTTGTCTTGAATTCTGTTTGTGCATCTTGCACCAGCACCCAAAGCTGCATACATGCATGCACACACATGTTATTCATATATCGCACACACATACACATACATGTACACACATACACAAGCCGACACACAGACACACATATACATAAGCACACAGGATCACACACATACATTATTGTCCCAAGGTTTTATTTTCTAATTCTGTTTCAAGTAAGACCCTGCTTCCAAATCTTTAATTGTGCAGAAGATTTCTCCCATGCTACAGTCATGCTCAGGCTCTGGAACGATGATTGTTTCAGTTGGCAACATTGGGCCCTCATTCTTGGAAACCCCATTTGAAGTCTTCTAAAATTGTAACTATTGTATTAAATTAAAAGAAAATAAAAGAGCAAATGGGTATTGAGCCTCATTTAAAATATCTGGATGAGAGTTGAAGCTAATGTGTTTGTATTCATCAGACTAATTGCCAACTAGATTATTCTGCTTCAATGGTTTTATGACTAATTTTCTTATAAACAACGACTTTAAAAAATCTTAAATTTCTAGGTATAAAATATAATTTCACAAAGTATACTTTACCTGAGCTAAGAAATCTTAGTATTAAACAGTTCCCTGAGTTCTTACCTTTGTACCCATAGATGAGTACATCCATCATCCATCATCAGAGAAGCTTCTCTTTCAAGTAGATGTTGTGCAGAGACTAAGAGGTGTGAGATGTGGCGTGCTCACACACAGATACCACATCTCTATCACACCTGTCCTTGACACACGGAGTCACTGGAAAAGAGAAAACAGAAGACTGTGTGAGCCAAATGCTGCCAATATCTGCAATAAACTCTCTTTGCTGGACTTGACACGATCATCAGAAATACAAACTCACATAAGCTGTGACTACATACTACATGCATTCCCAAGACCAAGCCAGACAACAACATGGGTGGAGAAGGGGGAAGAGGCTATGAAGCTCTGCTAGTAGCTGAGGAGCTATTTGCAATTCATGGCCACTGGGAGAGAAAGAATTGGGACTTGGTTTTTCTTTTTTATTTTCTGAAGTTAAAAGAAAATTTGGTCTATATAGAAATAAGTACAATAGGGAGAGCTCAGTTATTTTCCTATTAGTCATACACAAAAATTGTCAATCTAAAGTAGAAAGAGAAAAAAATAAATGCTTAGATATTATGTAACAACAGTAAATCACTTTCTTGTTTAATGGTAAAGTTAGTGAGGGGTAAAATGTGTTTGTTGATAACTTGTCCAAATTTTGCATTCTAAGTTAGATTCTGAATTTTAGATAGTATTATGGTCTGCTTTAACTGTCAATGTTATACAATCTAGGATCGCCTGGTAAAGAAATCTCAAGAAGGATCTGTCTAGATCAGGTAGTCCTCTGGACGTATGTGTGAAGGATTATCTGAATGCCATTAATCAAGGTGGGAAGACCCACCCACTGTGGACAGCACTATTTCTTAAACCAGGGCTCCTGAATTGTTTAAGAGTGAAGAAAGCAAGATGAACATGGGATGTGCAGTCATATTCATTCTTTTTCTGTTCTTGGCTGAGGTTGTCACTAAAGCCTGTACTCAAAATCCTGACACCCAGCTTCCCCGAAGTGACAGACTTTGGCTCCTGGAAATGGGAGCTGGAATAAACCTTCTCTCCCTTAAGTTGTTTTTGTCAGTGTATAAAGTGTTATTTATTTATGTTTTAATAAATAAAGCTTTCCTGAAAATCAGAAGACAAACATGACCCACTCAAGGCCAGGCAGTGATGGCACACACCTTTATTAACAGGATTTTGGAGACAGAGGCAGATGGATCTCTCTGAGTTCGAGGCCACCCTGGACTACAAGATCAAGGGAGAAACAGATCCAGGTGGTCGTGACTCACATCATTAATCCCAGTACTAGGGAGTCACATGCTTGTAAACCCAGCACTAGAGGGGAATGTAAAACAGGAGGTGACAGAAGCTCAGGGCTCAGTCTCAGTCACCCAGACTTGGTAGCGATAAGATTTCTCCAGTGGCTGGCTGTTTTGCTTCTGTGATCTTCAGCTTGATCCCCAATATCTGTCTCTGGGTTTTTATTTTTCATACTAAAAGTGTATTTTACCATGGCAACAGGAAGCGAAATTAAGATAGGTAGTTTCAACAATAGCTCGTTTTCACTAGCTGCATAAATGATGGCAATCTTTGACCTGACTTCACAGCACAGAAGGCCTCTTCAATACGATATGAGAAATTAGTCTTGATAACATTAAAAATTATTTTATTATATTCGCATATTTCACTAGAATCCTGCAATAAGATTACAATTTATGTCCCTTCAGGATAAATATGAAGCTGTCACCTAATCACTGATGTGATGGCATGGGTAATAAGGCCTTTGGGAAGTGGCTAGATTGTGAAAACAGAGCTCTCTTGGATGGAATGATTGGACATATTAAAGTTTCTTTGTCCCTTCCACCTTTGAGGGAAAAGGCAGGAACCTGGAAGTGAGCTCCCACCAAGAAGCTAATTAGGACTTCTAAACCTTAAAACTCCATTAATTATTAGAATCTGCTATTAGAAGCTGTTATTTTTGTTAAAGCAGCCTACCAAAACTAAAATGAACAATTTACTGAGAAATGTAAATAACACGTGACAAAATCACACACACACACACACACACACACACACACATACATGGAACATCATGACACAAAAAAAAACCCCATGTTTTTCCTGATGAGATTGGAGACCAACATGAACCACAGACAACAGCCAAGCTTATCCTAGCCAATAAGAGACCTGGTCCTGCTGTGCTCCTCCGCTGCCTTGCCCTTGGCTTAGTCAACTTTGCTTACAGAAAATTGATCTTTGGTTCTGACTTTTAGAACTTTTAGACAGAGCGTTTAAGAGCAAAATTCTGTTCTCACTGCGCACCACTAAGGACATTTTTTTTTCTTTTTCTTAAGGAAGACCGTATTGCCTACAAGGGAATAAAGCCTTCCTTCATTGCCAGCATCAACAATACACTGTGCATTCAGCTCTGTTCTTTACCCCCTTTTCTCTCTCCACCTCCTGCCTTGCTTGCAGTGGTTATGTTCCTCAGTCTTTCAACCTAAATGTCCCACCAGCTAAAAGAACCTTTGCTGTTTTCTATGCCCAAATTATGAATGCATATCACTATATTTTTGTCATTGGCTCTTTTATTCCTCTATGAGGTGAAAGGATTAAAACACATGATTTATTTTTCTTATAATGAGAAGATACATTTTTCTGTTTTTCTTCCTCTCTACCAAAATACTACATCTTTCATAAAATCCGAAGAATTTTTTTTGGCAAATCAAAACTATTCTGTGTACTTAGTCATACTTCCCTAGAGATGTAGTTCAGTTTCAGAGACAAGATCAATCCTAGTGACCAACTCAGCCCTATGAACAGGAGTCTATTTTCCTAAATTAGCTCTTCCTAGAGCATTTGGAATTTTATTTCCAACTCATTATTCACTTTACTTTCTGAAAAGACATTTCAGATACTTTTAGTTTATCTCAACCTTAGACACATGAGAAAGTATTTGATCTTGTCGTTCTATTTTACAATAGGAAAGGCTGGGATGGGATAAATAAGTTACCCATAAAGTTTTTAGTAAATGTCTGGAGTAATGATATTTTTCCACTGAGTATCAATTTATCTAAACTCTGATAAAGGATTCCAATTTTCGGGTCAATTCTCAAATTCTGTTCTGTAAGTCCCTGGATTTCCTGGATGAAATGTAATCTGGGAAATGATGGAAAAGCATTTCCTACCGAAGGAATAAAGTCAAGACACTGAAGAGGGATCATGCCAAGACATGGAGGGAAACCAAGTCCTGAGAATACACTTTATCTTTGAATTCAGCTCTGCTGAAAACCTGATTCTTCCAGATGATTCTAAATTTTATGAAGAAATAATTCGTTCATTCTTCTTGTTCCAACTAACTTAATGAGTGCTTTCATTGATAACAATATCAAGTAATGGAGGTTGGCCTTGAACCCAGATCTGCATGACTTCAAAGCTGATATGGTGTAAATCACATACCAATCTGTCACTCAATATTTATAATTCTGGGGTTTTCCAAAGCGCCTTCATCCATATTGTGACTTACAAGCAAAGATACTCTGTAATTTCCTTCCTCTATAAATAATGAGAAAATCGTCTTGTGTTAATCCAAATGTGTCTGCTGTGGCAATTGACTAAGGACCCAAGGCAGTAGGGCTTTTCAAAGCTGTAGCCTGTATTATGAATGAGCTTTTCATTACGAATGCCACTCTGAATGTTCTGTAGGCTCTCAGCGTATTTATTTGAACATGTTCAGTAAAGAGACATTTCAGTGTGATTCTCTTCTCTCGTCCAAAAACAATCATCTTATACGTGACTTTCCATGCCCTAGGTCAAGCTATGGAAACATTTTTGATGAGAGTCACATATGTGGCCCATTTGTTTCCCTTCTCCCCAGCTCCATTTCAATATATTCTGGTGATGGTTTGAATGACTGCTTTCCTGCCTCCCTAACTAAAGAGGAAATCACTTCACCTGATCTAGACTCTTTGGACCTGACCACACATTTAATCTGTCTGAATGAATTAGAATCAGAAGAAAAATGGCTGCTCTTAAGCGCGCAGCCCTTAGCAGGGCCAATGAAAGATTTCTTTTTTCATTGAACACATGGAGAATCTGCTGTCCTTGGGCTGCCTGAAAAGAGCATGTGTTGATTTTTTTGAGTAATACGCACACTCACTGGCTCTGCAATGAATAAATCTCCTGAGATTGGTTGTCAAGTGGCCATTTAAAGACACACATCCTTCAATCCCCTTGGCACAGAAAATCTCACCAGCAATTGTGGTGCCGCCTGCACTCTACCTAACTCAGAGGCACTCCTGGATCATTTCAGCATATTGCCTGTCTGAAGGTGCTGCCAACACTCAGTAAATGACATATAAATATGGGAACAGTTCTGTCTCAAGTCAAGATAACAGCATAAAGCAACTGCTGCAGAAACTCAAGTCTTCAGATACAGAACTGCCTGGTGGAGCCGAGCTGAAAAAGCAACAGGCTCTGGTTTCATTTAACTTCCTCATTTTTCAAGCTCCCAAATGTTCCCCCATGACTTCTCTGAGCACTACTTTGGCCTCCAGGGGCAGAGGAGCTAAACAGGACATATTATGTGTTAAACATTCCATTGTATATTGAGGTCTTTTGAACACAATATCAGTTTTTATTTAGCCAATACAGGGAATAAACACTGGGAAAGAGTGAAAAGAAGCTACAGAAAGTCTGGGTAATTTAGCAGAGACTAAGAGGTTAAGACATGCATCCCAATGTCCAGTGAGCATTCAACTGGCTAGAGGCTTGTGCCTCTATTTTGTATTTTTATCTAGAGAAAACAGAGAATGTCATTCGTTCATTGGCCCATTTATTGAACACCTGCAGTTAACAATCACCATGAATGGCATTACCCTGGTGAAGTAATGGAAGTAAAATATGAAGGTTCAAGGAAGTAAAATATGAAGAAAAAGTAATAGCCATTTATGATCTCTAGCTTTAAGGAAACGACCATGGAGGACAAAACTGAAACATGAAAAAATTTTGAAATAGATCAGGAAATGGTCAGTGCACTTAAAAGCTCAAATGGAATATTCATTGTTTGTCTTCAGTTCAGTTCTATCACATGCACACACACACGCATGCACACACAAACATACTTCTACCAAATGACATTTTCTGTAGGGGTTGCTCTTCTATCTGTTGAGGCAGAGGTCACTCCTTTTCTTGACATACTGTTCCCCAGTGACTTTATGGACAATGAACTCTGTGTCTTCAACTTTCTTTAGCAAGATCTTTCATATTCAGGAAATATTACTTAAAATCATGTCATTCAACATCTTCATTACGTAAGTGTGTTATGGAGACACTGAGCCATAAAGATTGAAATAAGATTCAACACTTGGGATAAAGATATTTTTATAATTTAATTAAGTTATTTATTAAAGTTATTATTATGTACGTATATGAGTGCACATGAGTTGCAGTGCACATATGGAAATCAGGAGACAACTTACAGGAGTTGATTCTATTCCTCTAACCATGTGAGTCCGGGGGATCAAACCATATTGTCAGGCTTGGCAGCTAACACAGTTACCCAATGTTTTAGTTGGGATTTCTGTTGCTGCAATGAAATATCATGACCAAAATCAAGTTGGGGAGGAAAGGGTTTATTTGACTTACACTTCCAGGTCATACATAGTCTATCCTTAGAGGAAGTCAGGACAGGAACTCTATTAGAGCTGGAACCTGGAGGCAGGAACTGATGCAGAGGCCATGGAGGAGTGCTGTTTACTGGCTTGCTCCTCAGGGATTGTTCAGCCTGCCTTTCTATAGAATCCAGGACCATCTGGCCAGTAGTTTCCCCAACCCAAAATGGGTTGAGCCTTTCCACATCAATCACTAATTAAGAAAATACCCTACACACTTGACTATTGCCCCAACATTGAGATATTTTCTCAATGGAGTCCCTCCCCATTTCCAGTGAATCTGGCTTGTCTCAAGTTGACATAAAACTAGCCAGTACATCGAGTGAACCCTTTCCATTCCCTAGAATGAAGACTAATTCTGATATTTTTGTTCATG
Organism: Chionomys nivalis; assembly: GCF_950005125.1. Lineage (NCBI taxonomy): Eukaryota > Metazoa > Chordata > Mammalia > Rodentia > Cricetidae > Chionomys > Chionomys nivalis. The sequence continues at coordinate 25,433,048 of NC_080099.1, read as the reverse complement.
GATCTAGTCACTCCAACCTATCAAGTGTCTTTTTAGCATATAACTTGACTCTTGTGTGCTTAGTTGAAAAATTCTGCTCCAAGACACATTTGTACTTTGTAACACTTTGGTCAGTGTCTTACTTTTCTGTTGCTAAGATACAACACCTTAACAAAAACAAGTTAAAAGAAAAAGGACTTATTTTTGTCTGACAGCCATGGAAGACATGGGTAGCTGAATCTGGGAGCTGACTGGAGCACCCTTCCTCAAGAAGCAGAGAGTGAACAGGAAGTGGTGCCCAGTTATAAAGCCTCAAGGTCCTCCCCCAATGAATCAATTTCTCCAGCCAGACATATAAACTCCAAATCTCAAGCAGTTGTGTTTGTGGAGTGGGCAGCCAGGGGCCGGGGGGGGGGAGGGGGGGGAGAGCGAACGAGTGCGGGGGGGGGGGGGAGAGAGAGAGAGAGAGAGATGGTTTTACTACTTAGCCTGTGGTAGCCCCAAACTAACTAGGCAGACCAGCCTGTCCTCAATTTTGCAGTAGTCTTTTTCTTTGACTCTGAAGTGCAGGGATTATAAGCACGAGTCACCCTGACCTGGGAATTGAAAGGAACTGATTAGTTAAGTAGTTTCAAACAGTGAGAGAAAACACACTACAACTCTAACCTCAAAAGGGATAGATTATGAGACAGTTTATTCTGGAACCAAAGACGAGTCTGAGAACTCAGATTCATAATCCCAACTTCCGTGTTACAATGTTTTTAACACTCAGGAAATTTCATAGCCACAGAGCAAGGAAAGTCACAAATCAGGGCACTTTTCAAATACGTGGCTATAAATATCAGGTAGGCAGGCTATTGGAGAATGGGGAAATATAAACTATAAGCCCCACATGGTATTGGATAACATTATTTCCTTTTCAGTTGTCAGAAACTACAAGATTATTTACAAATTTCAAATTTTTTGCTGAATGGTTACAACGTTAGTTCACATATACAGGAGGTCAATAAATGGCTCGTGAGAGGGTTGAAGATGGCCCAACGTTAATTTCTTGAGACTCGAAACATTTCATCTTTGCCACATTGTTAGAGTTCTAATCAATTAATCAGTCCTTGGAGCCATGGCTTCTCTCCAGAAATTCTCAGTCACGGTGGTACTTGGAACCTGTTTCTTGTTGCTGCTGCTGCCTAAGAGGCTGGAGGACAGTGCAGCAGCTGGGGGCAGTTTATTGTCTTCTTTATGGAGAACATACCACCTAAGCTGATGACTTCTATGTTAGGGTTTCTATTGCTGTAAAGAGATACCATGAGCACAGCAACTCTTATAAAAATAAAAAAAAAATATGTATTTGGGGTGGCTTACAGTTTTAGAGGTTCAGACCGTTATCATCAAGGCACTACATTGTGGAAGTGTTGTACAGGCAGACGTGGTGCTGGCTACAGCCTGGCTTCTAGGGATCAGAAAGTTCTCTGTGAGACACTCAGCCATATCCTAAGCATATAAAACTTCAAAGCCTAGCCGGGCGGTGGTGGCGCACGCCTTTAATCCCAGCACTTGGGAGGCAGAGGCAGGCGGATCTCTGTGAGTTCGAGACCAGCCTGGTCTACAAGAGCTAGTTCCAGGACAGGATCCAAAACCACAGAGAAATCCTGTCTCGAAAAAGCAAAAAAAACAAAAAACAAAAAACAAAAAAACAAAAAAACTCAAAGCCTGCACCCACAGTGACACACTTCCTCCAACAAGGCCAAACTCACTTCAACAAAGCCACACCTCCTAATAATGTCTCTCCCTCTGAGTTTATGGGGCCAATTACATTCAAACTACCATAGCATGTTTCCTCAGCCTCTTCTCTGGTAGGGCCTATTTCTCTTTATTTTGACTTTTGCTTTACAACAAGTGACAGTGAGAAGCTTTCTAATCTGCTACTTTACCTGAAAGCCTGATTTCAATATTCATACAGTTGACATGTGTCAACTAGCATATGTTTCTATATGCCAGAATGGTAAAAGATAAAACGTAATGCAGAGAAAACAGAGACCTAGTTAATGTCTTGTCTTAGCTTGATTTTATAGTTTGTGTTTCTGAAGAATATTTTTAAAGGGAAAAATATCTTTTTTAAATTTATTTATTTATTTATTTATTTATTAAAGATTTCTGCCTCTTCCCCACCACTGCCTCCCTTTTCCCTCCCCCTCCCCTGATCAAGTCCCCCTCCCTCATCAGCCCAAAGAGCAATCAGGGTTCCTTGCCTTGTGCAAAGACCAAGGACCACCCACCTCCATCCAGGTCTAGTAAGGTGAGCATCCAAACTGCCTAGGCTCCCACAAAGCCAGTACGTGCAGTAGGATCAAAAACCCATTGCCATTGTTCTTGAGTTCTCAGTAGTCCTCATTGTCCGCTATGTTCTGCGAGTCCGGTTTTATCCCATGCTCTTTCAGACCCAGGCCAGCTGGCCTTGGTGAGTTCCTGATAGAACATCCCCATTGCCTCAGTGTGTGGGTGCACCCCTCGCGGTCCTGAGTTCCTTGCTCATGCTCTCTCTAAGGGAAAAATATCTTAATATCTTGCCCTTCCATATAATGTTTTTCCACTCTTAAAGGAGAAGAGAATATTTTTAAAATTTATAAGCATTGCTGTAAAAGGAGCTTCTACTTTTCTTTTAAAATATGTACCAGTGTGCATTGAGAAAAATTATTCACTATGTGCACAGAACTCCCGGATTTAAGCTTGAAGTTCAGAGCCACCACAGTAATTCTCTGTAAATGTACCCAGGGAAAGGTCTACTCTTTTATCTAAGGCAGAAGGGATTCTGAAGTAAGCAGTCGTTTGGTAGTGGTTGAAGGGATTCTGAAGTAAGCAGTAGTTTGGTAGTGGTTGAGTTGCCCAATCTGCTTAATGCCTGCCTTCTGTGGTTTGGGATTGAATTACCACATTCTTTTCACATGTCCGGGCCAGCAGGGGCTGTGTTCTGCTAGACTCCAATTTGTCTGTCTCTGGTTTACCGAAACTGCAGCAGCCGAGTCACAATAATGTAAAGACCATTAAATTTGTCATTTCCAAGTCGAAGTGGTGGGGACCGTGGTGAATCGTAACTGGATGTGGGTCACATATTCCTTTTAACAAGAACGGAAAAGCAAAACAACAACAAGAAAAACCCTTTGAAACCCTATTACTTTCTTGAAATGTTTAACTCATAAAAGCTGAAAAGGTCACTGTGAAAGTCTGTGCTCAGGTATAGGAGCCGCTGCAGAACAAAACAGTCTCAAGACTCAAAATGCAGATCTCTCAGCAGTGGAGATCATCATGAATGCCACTTCCCCATAGGAATACACTTGTTGACTAATGTTCTACAGGAGATATATTGCTTTTATAAATATTAAGATTTATCCCATGTCATAGCCACCTAATATAATTTATTTTCAAATTATTGCTAACATAATCTTTCTTGCTAGCATTCTTTTCCAGGAAATTGAACTGGAGAGTTACAGAGAAAACAATGATTGCTAGGAATTTACATTTTTATGAGTTAATGTATGACTTTTGGGGTATTATAACAATGATAAAAAACTCTATACAGAAAAAAACCAACACAGTACCGAAATCTTGTGGCTATTTAGTGCTAGCATACACTTTGTCTTTTGCTAATCCTAACATTCAGCCAAAATAAGAATTTTATTAAGGTTATAACTAATTCTTGTTTCATTTGGTAATCCACCAATATCCTTGTCATTTCATATATTCATTCAGATACAGACTTTGTTTGTGTGAATACGGAAAATTAATAATCTTAGAATATTAAAACAATGACCTTTATATCAAAAACAGTCTATTTAATATGTTGTATGTTTTAACTTACTCAAAATCAGACTTTAAAATGCAAGAATGTCTAAAGCAGAATCCTTTTCTCTTAAAATTTTTGATTATTATTTTCATGAAATTGCAAAGAATAAAAGTATTTTCTCATACTTATTTCACTCACTTAAAAATAGATATGGGTCAAAGTGCTGAGAATCAATGGCTTTGAGTGCTCAGCCAAGATGAGCCATCTGCATGGGCCAGCTCCCATCCAAGGCTCCTAAAGCATTGTGGAAGAATGGGTGGAAAGACAGAGAGCTGGAGGATGGAGAAGAAAGCAGTGGGATTCTGTCTTTTAGATACCACATACGTGATGTAAACTGGAGCTCAAAGCAGCCGTGTTTGGACGTGAGGACACAAGATAAAACTATCAGACAACCAATGAGAGGACCTAACTACATATTCTCCATCTTTCAGCGGTCATGAGTTGTGTGTAGTCCTTTGCATAGGGGTGGGACTCCTTAATATTTCTTTCTTTCCTGTCTGCATGCCTATTGGCACTGCCAGTATTCAAGTCTTGTTTACTTAGGCATATCATTGAGGTATCGGGGTAGAGAAGTATAGGTACCACAGGAAAAATCATAAAAACAAAAGGTCTTCTGTAGGAATTCACATGAGACATGAGAAAGGACAAATGTGACGGCTGTAGACATAGGAAGGCAGAGAATTTTGTGGATAGAGATTTTAAAAATGGAATCACTAAGATACTAACAAACTGTAGTGATAAGTAGCAGATGAAAACAAACTGAAAGGAAATAGCAACCTAAAGTGTATCAACATCTATATATGAATTCTAAATATCTAAACATGTATAAATATATTGATTTCATTTATAAAAGCTACCTTTTGTACTGATACTCTGATTATATGTTCAGGACTAGTCTCAGCCTCACAGGTGTACACACTCCTTTCAACCTAACATTTGTTTTCTTTGTCTTAGTCATTTCTTGAGTCACTCTTATCGGGATTTATAATACCGATTATCGGGATTTATAATACCGATTAGTACAGAATTTCTTGTCTCATTTGAGCCACTTGACAGCTATCAGCTTTCCTCCTCCCACACCCATACAGGTTGTAGCCTTCCATGTCAGGCCACTATTTCTGCAGCTCTTAGAAGGCTCTACAGCATATATCACTCAGTGCTTGCTTTTCATTACTATCTCAGCTTAAATTAAATATTTGACATAGTAATGAATAAGTCACACCTTCAGAATTATGTGCATCTTTATTTCCAAACCTAATTGCTGACTTCTGTGCCCCATTCTGACATGAGCTAATGACAAATGCCTCAATTTAATGAGAGAGCTAGTTGCTCTGATCTTGGTTCAGTGGCGGCCTCCTTCTGAAATACCATCATCTACCTCTCGTCCTCAGTCTCCACAAGTTTGTTTTTAATACTGCTTAAACCCCAGCATTCCTTCAAAACCAAGACAAACCTCTCTAGTCAATCCTCAGTTTGCATTCCTGTCGGTCTTCCTGAAATGCTCAGAGTCCTTTCTGAGTATTTATTTTATTATTTCCTTTTCATTTTCCAAACTATGATGAATTTTATTTTTCAGGTCATCTTTATGATTCAAAGTATAATCTATTTCCGTATTATTTCTCTAGGAACTGTAAAATAAAACAGTTTATTTTTATATGTTTTTATTATAAAATTATGATGAAACTGTTTATGTGAAAATGTGGTCAGCGACCACAAATATAATTTCCCCTAGGTAATCATCCACATCAGTCCCAATGATCTTGAATCTCCATTGAGTAACTCTAGTAGAAAAAAAACTGTTAAAATTGCATTCAATTATCACTTATCAAACAAATTAAGAAGATGAACCTGGCAAAGGAGTGGTAGTAGTGCTCACAACATGGTCTTGACAGCACTTGGGTAGAGAAGGTTCTTAGGGCAGAGTCAGAAGAGAAGCAGAAGAGGGTCCATTAAAGCCCCTTGGACATATCAATGATACTTATTGCCCATGTCTAAGGCTGATTGCACTTGCTCTCATTTCCTCTGCTTATGAACGAATCCATGTAAATGTAGCTCCTAGAGTTTAAAGATATATTTAAAAATTTTAAAAGTCATTACACTGTTGTCTAAAGTACAGTGGTCAGTGGCAGCTGCTCTCTGAGACAATGAACATCATTAAAAGCAAAGTGAAGAATTTATAATTACTTATTAATTACACTTAGTTTTCCATTAGAAATAAATAAAACTAAATGCAATAGGATGTGTTTGCTGATTGTTTACCTAGAGTATCACAACTTACATTTCTCATAGTTGATATTGTCATGATCTTCTGCAGTTAAAACAGCTCAATTAACTGCTGTTAAAAAGTCATTTTGTGACTCCATCTCATTTTCAGTTCTTAGAAACACTTCACACATAATGAAGAACAATTAAACTAAACAGGTGGTCTATGGAGTAACACAGCAGCTTGTCCCCTGTTCTCTGTTACTTGAATGCTGATCCTCTGGGGAAATGCTATAATTTTAAATTATGTTTATGAAAGCACCATATAGGTAGAAATAATCTAATTAAAAAGTAGCCTTCTTCCTGCAGTTTTGTGACCCAATGTAGAAATTTAATTCTTGCTATACTTTGGTTGATAAATGTGTTAATAAGATATTTCAGTGTATAATAATAAAGCTTAACAGAAAGGTATTTCCAGACACAATAGTGTCCTCTACTAATTAAAGTTTACTTCTTATTTTCTTTTATAAATGATAAATTATAACATCTTTCTGTGAAAAACTTGTATCTCCAAATATTAATTACTATTTCTCACAATTCAGCATGCTATCCTTACTCTCAGAGGAATAACCAGAAGTCCTACTAATGTATTACAGTCACAGGATTTGAGGCTCAGCTTTTTGTTTTAGCCCCATAAATTAGCATTTACTTTTTAGATAATGGTGATTGGGGCCTATTTGTTTTAAGTATCTGACTACTATTAAATATTAATTGTTGTCGGGCGGTGGTGGCGCACGCCTTTAATCCCAGCACTAGGGAGGCAGAGGCAGGCGGATCTCTGTGAGTTCGAGACCAGCCTGGTCTACAAGAGCTAGTTCCAGGACAGGCTCCAAAACCACAGAGAAACCCTGTCTCAAAAAACCAAAAACAAAAACAAAAAAAAACAAAACATAAATATTAATTGTTAAGTTATTAATAATTAGACATAATTTTCCCATGTAAAACTGATACTTTATGTGTCAATTAGCTTTTTGTTTTTGGCAAAATTTATAATGTAAAGAAAATTACTAAAACTTGATAATTTATTGTAATATATTTGCATTTAAATATTAACAATAAACACAGATTTACCTGATTTCATACATTCATAGAAGGTAGGGATGCTAAAGCTTTCTACTTATTCATGTTATTCACTTTTCACATGATTTTTCTTGCCTTTTATTTAACTACTAATTTGAAACACTGAGAATTACTAGAAAGCAATCAAATGCTTGACATAGTTGCTTTCTAGTAAAGAAATTGCCAAATGTGAGTTTCATCACTGCGAAAAGTACAAAAAGAAGCAATACTGCTTACTTTTCTGTGGGTTCATACCCACATTGTTGGTGGAGATTCACTTGTAATTTCAAAATACATCGTGTGTGTATGCATATATGGAGGTTTAAGGGGGACATTGGGTGCCCTACTTTATCTTCCTTCACTGTATTCCTTTGAGACAGGTTATGTGGGATTCCCTTCTGTATGCTGTGAATAGGTTTTTATTACCACTGGTTAATAAAGAAGCTGCTTCAGCCTATAGCAGTGCAGAATATAGACAGGCTGGAAGAGCTATAAAGAGAAAGTAGACAGAGTCAGGGAAATGCTATGTAACTGCTGAAGGAGAAGGACATGCCAAATCTCTACCAGTAGGTCACAGTCTCACGGTGATATACAGATTAATAGGAATGGGTTAATTTAAGATGTAAGAGCTAGCTAGAAATATGCCTAAGCTATTGACCAAACAGTCTGGTAGTTAATATAGTTTTTGTGTAATTATTTGGGTCTGAGTGGCCAAAAAATGAACAAGCAGTCTCTGTCTACAGACAGGATCTCTCTCTGAACCTGAATGTAGACTGGCAGCCAGCAAACTCCAGTGGTGCTCTTGTCCCTGCAACCTAAAGCATTGGGATTGCAGTATGTGACCATTGCTGCTTCTTAATGTGAGTACTGGCAACTGGACTCAGGTCTTCACATTTTCAACAAAGACTCATCCATTGCTGAGACATCTCTTCGGTCCCAGATTCTGATTTTTCTAAGGTTAGTAAGAATTATTCAGTTGTCCTCATCAACTTAGACCATAAAATCCAATATGGACAAATTCAACAGAACTGCCATATATGGGCTGCCCATGTATGCTTCAGCATTGACAGGACATAAATTTCATATTTTTCAGTAATAATTATAGGTGATAGATAGTTAGGTAGATATATAGCTAGCTAGATAGATAGATAAATATATATGCATACGTGTATATAAAAGCAAGATTATGTGCACATGGTACAAGATTATGTCTATACATATAATAAACATAGTAGATACATTACATATAGTGTGCATGTGTATGTACATACACAACATCTGACTTTGCAGGTCTACATTCCTGTGATATGTATGATCCCTAAGATAGAGATTCTGCTTCCTGAATATATTGAAGTCTACATAAATAGATTATATTATTTCTTTTTTGTTCCATTCTAGATACTAGCAATAAATCACTTTGGGAGCTCAAATATTTTTGATTTAGGACGAGTTAACTGTTTAATAAGAATGATGACAAGCCGCTGTTCTTAGAAAAATGTATGCATGTGTGCATGCATGTGTGTGTGTTCTTCATGTGCTTCACAAGAAATTACTGTTAAAGTGATATCAATCCTGGTGTTCTCTTTTGAGGAACTTTCTGGTCTTTCTATATGATACACTAGCTCTTCAAAAGTCTTTCCTCTGTATAAAGAGAGCTTATTGTAGGTAATCTCAGAAAGCTTTAATTGGTTTTCAAAACCACAGCTGTCTGGTGGTAAAATTTACATTGTTTCCTAAACTTGACACAATATATTCAATGCAAACAAGGTACTTTTCATATTTAATATAAAGAGCATAATGAAAATCTTTTGACTAAATATGGGTACAAACTGACTTGCTCCCAAAGATGCTCGAGGAGTTAGCAACTGTGAGCATATGTATGAATTTCTCTGGATCTTACTCTAGTTTCATATTGAGGAATACCTTCTCATGGTGGTATATGTCTAATTTTACCACCCAGACCCATGTTTAATATCTGCTTTTTATTCTTTGTATGTCTGAAGTGCTGGCTGTGAATGGAAAAGATAAAGAAAATACTAATCGCTCATGTAAAAACATTTCACCTCATCAAAGTACTATTGAACGACTGCCTAGATCTTCTAACTCACCTAGGAAACCTGGGTCATGGTGTAGATGAAATCAACTATATTCATGTAAAGGGTTTTGTAAATGGGATGTCCTGCTAAGCAGTAATCTCCATACTTAGTCTCAATAAAACAGTCTACATGGGCTGGAGGGATGGCTCAGTGGTTAGAAGTACGAGTTGTTATTGCAGAGGTAAGCTCAATGACCAGCATCCATATATTGGCTCATAGCTCCAGTTACAGAGCAGCCAACCCTTCTTCTAACTTCCACATACATACAAGCAGGCAAAACATTCATACAAATAAATAAAATAAATTAAGGAAATACAGAGGATGGAAACAATTTTTTTAAAACCTACCATACAGATTGAAAGCACACATTGATGTATTGAGTGATAAACATTGATGCTTGTTTTCTGGGTCAGTTGGAACCAGTAAATTATTGTTTTTGCAAAACTCTGTTCTAGATTTCTGTGAAGTATCTGTATGGTTCTACACATACACCTTTCTCTCCAGCTTTGTAGTAACAGCATACATGAAGATTGAGGTGGATGCAGGCACTTTGTATGCGCTGCATTTTCTGATACTCGGCTACTTTGGTTTGATCTTTAGAAACAACCACAGTTGTCAGGGTGTTGGCTTTCCACCCAGATGGAAATACTTATCAGAAGCAAAGCTTGTACTAAATCATGGATTGAAGGAAGACTTCTGATTGAATTCGATATTACCAATCTGACGAACTGTTTGCTTTCATTTGTGGGAATCGACTTTAAACAGGTATTTATGAGGTCAAGAATCTCAGAATGAGCTGGGGTAGAGTTGACAATGATAAAAGGCTGCCATAAGAAGGGTTTTAAAACAGGGCACTTGAAACCAAAGACAGACAAGACTCTGAAGGACTACTTAATGCCATTGGAATAGAGAAATCCAAACCTTCTCAAACCCTGGCTCTGAAGAAATGCAGAATAGCTGAAGAAAGTGGAGTTCATGTTATCCATGGGATGGTATGACACTGTTTGCACAGAGACCAAATTCCTAATGATTCCTTTATAGAAGATTCCTCAAAATAAAAGTAAGTTTCCCCAAAAACTGTGTGGGAAAGTGTTCCTCATAGTTCCCAAATATATCCAGCCTATGAGAGAGAAAAGAAAAACATGATCACTGTTACAAAGAAAGCATGTAAACCTGACTAAAGGCCACAGCTAGAGAAGGCATAACCCTCAGTGAAACCTGATGCTGTTGTTTTGTTAGATGGTCATTACGTCAAATCACTTTCTAGACATTCATGTTTATGATCGTAACTGGGGTGCTCATAACCTGGTTCAGGGAAACTTCTCTGTGCAGTGAACGTCAGTCCATGTGGACACACATACATGATCAAGAACAGTGAAGAGATGGAATGCTCAACTCTAAATGAGAGATCTTTACCAACCTCCCAGCTCCCACTCAGGCTCAGGCAACACCTGGGAAGACGAGGCAGAAAGAATGTAAGAGATGGCAGGCAGGGATCGGGATGCTGGCTTCTGGATATGACAAGGCTACTGCACTTGTGGTCTCATATTTGTGGCAGGAACCCACACAAGATCCTGCTAACCCAAATCCCTAAATAGATGGGGTAGATGATCTCCAGGACCCAACTCTAATTGAGACATTATTGGCAATTGACAGCTACTGGGAATGGGCACGTCATTCTTCTTTGAGGGAGTGGCTGCTGGTAGGTTTTCGGTACTCACATGGTTTCCAAATCTGGCTCACTCAAAATGGCTACAGAGTAAGCTATCATTTACTTCCTTTAGGATGAATGCTTTGATTATTTTCACCAAAAGGGGATTATCAAAATAAAGTTAGGAGAGGGTGTCAGAGGATATAAGCAGAGTTGGGGGTAGGTGGGTTATGCATATGACAATACTTAACTATATATGTGTGTGAAATTCTCAAAGAATAAATCTGTATGTTGAAAAAAATAAAATAAAAACATTTTAACTTTACTTGAAAATTGACATGCTATTAAATAATTATGCCATAAGCCTTTGGTGGTTAAAATGTTCTCTTCTGTAATAGGGTCCCAATACCATGATTTACATGTTTTAATTATCAGATGTGAAGAAACTTTTTTTTAAAATGCCTTTTACTTTCTTTCCCCTTTACCCTTTTACATCTTTTCTCCCTCCATGAAGGAAAACATTCACGCAAAGAAAGTACATTTCCTTTTCTTTGGAGCCCTTTAGGTGGTGTGGGTACCCCAGGCCTCACCAGCAGGGTAGTTCCCCTTTCACCAGGAGCACTGTACAAGATAGCTCTGTTTCCTCCTCAGTTCATGTGTCTCCCACGGTACTCACTGTGAAACTTAGAGTCAACACAACTTCTAATGGTCCTTGCCATCTGCCAGTATTGACCTTGTCAAGTAAAGTGAAGCTCAATAGTATTTTTTAAAAGAAGATTCTCGAATGGATACATTTCCACAATTCACCCTATGTATGAGAATACATCCAGAATGAATGAAATCTTAATTGCACAAGATGTGAAATCTAAACTCGAGCAAGCGAAGGTTCCGAATCTTACAAGAAGACACAGTTTCCAAAGGAGGAGACATTGCTCCTATTGCCCAGAACATGCAATCAACTATGGGATACACACCAAAGATACACGTGAAGAAAAAATTTACCTCTCATCAGTTTATTTCACTATAGCATTAATATTCATTCACATTATTTTCTAACTTTTGGGTAAATTAGTAATATTCTCCTAAAATTTTCTAGGTTAATTTACAAGAAACACATTAAATTAACATGAAGAATCTATAATCTTGGTCACAATATGAAAAGATTTATACAGCTGTTTTAATGTATTTTGCTCTTTTCCTACTGCAAGCTTTTAAAAAATTTATTCTTTTACAATTTCCTATATTTATATAGTGAATATTAATCATTTTCTACCCAATTACCTTCTCACAATGCCCTGCACTCTCCACCAAAACCTTTCTTCCACTTCCAACTGCCATATCTTTTTTTGTGCATGTGTCCACCAGATTTGATTGGGGATGCTTCCTTGAGCATTCTTGGAAAGATATTTATTGGAGTAATTATCAGTAGTGCCATCAAAAAGCAATCATGAACTGCCAATTGTTGCTTGGGGAGGGGTGGGATCACATAAGCCCTTCCCTTAACCCTGATGAAACGTTGACGAGTCTCATTTTTTGTAGGTCTTAAGCAGCTAACCATAGCTATGGTTAGCTTAGGGATGCAGTATCCATATCATAACCAGAAGACCTTTCTTCCCCTTTCCTTTTCTTTTAGTGTGCCTCCTTACCCTCTGCCTTATAAATGCTTTCCACTTCTTCTTCTGTGGAATACTAAAAGCCTGCGAGTCATTGATGCAGATGTACCTTCTAGGACCCTTTCACTCTTCTTCAACATTGAATTCAGCAACAGTATGTAGTAAGTAGGTCCTTAAAACACTTTCACCAGAAACATACATGAATGGATGGATGGAAAGATGGCTGGATGGCTGGCTAGATGGTTGCCTGGCTGGATGGACACAGAGTCAAATTTACCAAGTGATTAAGAATCTATACACTGAAAAATCCTGAATAAGAAAAGGAATGCTAGAGGTGGTTATAGTGCCTATTTAAAATTATATTAGAGGTCAGTAAAGCCAGCATGGTATTGGTACAAAAACAGACCAATAGAACAGAATAGAGGACTCCAAAATAAACCCATATAGCTATAGCCACTTGATTCTGATACATGTGCCCAAACTATACACAGGAGGACAATGTCCTAGAAAGGAGGATGTGAAAAACAGGATAAATGCTTGTTGAGTGGCTGGAATCAGTCTCTTGCCTTCCACCCTGTCTGAAAGTAAATTAAAAGTGAATCACAGACCTTAATGCGAGAGCTGTAACTTCAAAGCCAATAGAAGATTGTATAGGAGGAACACTTCAAGATAAAAGCAAAGGCAATATTTCTCTGAAAAGCACTCCAATGACTCAGGGAACAATAATTGGCCTAAATGACTGTATGATATTAAAAAGCTTCTGTACAGCAAAAGAATCAAGAGTAAAGAGACAACCTGTAGGATGAAGTACAGGTGTCTAATATCCTGAATGTACAAATAACTTGAAACTCTGAACATCAAACACCTTTACAAGTAAGTCAGCCAGTAAATGGATAACTGAACAAGGCAGACAGTTCTCAACAGAAGAACCATATATGGCCCATAAGTGAGGGTGCAGTGTTGGAGGGGGCCGCTAGTTAGTTCCTGGGTGCTTAGCACCAAAATAATCACACAGAAACTGTATTAATTAAATCACTGCTTGGCTCATTAGCTCTAGCTTCTTATTGGCTAACTCTTACATCTTAATTTAACCCATCTCCATTAATCTGTGCATTACCACGAAGTCATGGCCTACCAGCAAAGTTTCAGCAAGTCTGTCTCTGATGGCAGCTCTATGGCTTCTCCCTGACTCTACCCTTCTTTCTCCCAGCATTCGGTTTAGTTTTCCCCACCTAGCTCTGTTCCCCTATAGCTCTGCTATGGGCCCAAAGCAGTTCCTTTATTGTAGCGCGCCACGGCGCTCTGCGCGCCACAGCGCTGTCAGCTGTCATGTTCTCAGGGTCTGGCACTAAGCCCATTGCCGCCATTTGCTAGTTGTCCCTAGTTAGTAAACAACTTCTGAGCACGCTCGCCACTGGCCCAAGAGTGGTTTGAATTCCACCTATCTATTGCTCACACGTCTTGCTCACGCGATCGCATCAGTGTGGGCAGAGCCAATCAAGCAATGACACATCATAGGCGGACCAGGCACTGTATATATTCCCCCGCGGTCGGGCTCGGGGTCTTTTCGCCTCCATCTCATCTTCAGTCTTCTGCGCTCCAATAAAGTTCGGTCCAAGAAGAATCCTGTTGTGGTCATCTTCTCTGCTGGCGGAGTTGCGCGCCGCACTTTATTTACCAATGATATTCACAGCATACAGAGGGGAATCCCTATCAGTGGACTATTCCACCTCTTCGGCTATCATGGAAGTCAAAACTGCAATGAGTTTCTAGCTCATACAGTCAAAATGAATATCATCAAGAACAACTCCCACCCAGTACACACCTAAAATGCTGGTCAGTCTGGTAGGAGTGGCACATGATTTTTGTTTAAGAATGGGCACTGCTCTTGCAGAGGACCAGAGCTTTGATATCAGCATCCATGCTGACACATACAGGTAACTCATTTATCTGTAAGTCCAGCTCCAAAAGAGCTAACATTCCTTTGGGGCCTCTGCTGGTATTGCCCTCACATGTATACACCAACACCTCCCCTAACATTATTTAAAACATAGATATAAATCTTAAAAAAACGTTCAATGTTGATGAGTGTTCACTGCTCTCTGGAATGTAGCTTAGATCATGTATTGTGATACTCAATGTGTAATTTTTCAGAAAAATTAAAAATATAGTAAACAAAAGACAGCTGTAGCACTCCTGGGCACCTATCTGAAGAAATCCCACAGCAAAGACACCTACACATACTTATCACAGAGCTATTTCCAATTACATGTCATGGACTTAGTGTTGTTGCGCTTCACTTGATAAATGGATGAAGAAAATATGGATAGATTAAAATGAGGTATGAAAGTTGAAGGGAGGCTGTTTAGAAAAAGGATAGCGATCAGGGGAAGAAGAAAGAGTAGACAAGAAGGGATCTGAGCAGTGTGCATGATCAAAGATCATTTCACACATTTATAAAAATGTCACAATAAAATTTTTGCACAGGTGGTATATATGACTCATATAATATACCATACCATACCATACCACATGCACACATATACAAAGATACATACTACACTACACACAGCATACCATATAACACATATTCATACAAATACCACACTCTCCCTCATACCTTGTACATCACATACACACAACTTGTATCCCCCAAACATCATGTATTTCATATGCATATACCACTGCAAACCCCCAAACACTACACACATGACACATCACATATACATATACACACATAGACACACATCACCATGCATACCATGTAAATATACCATACACAGAACAGACACTTCATACACACACATACTTACCATACACATTCTCACATAGCCCACGAGTACTTCAGAGTTAGAAAGAATTCAAAACCTGATTCAAATCTTTGTTCTATTAATAGTCATGTGAATTGTAAAATTCCATCTCTTTTATTTGCTCAGTAAAAAGAAGATAATAATCGCAATTCTCTCGTGAGTTGTGGTGATAACATGTGTGGGAAGTACTTAATGTGTGCTCAGCATATATAAAACACTCAATAAATCGCTCTCATCTCTGTAGTCATGGCTGCTGGAATGATTGCCTTCCTGACCTCTTGCAGACTTGATGATACCCAACTAAAAAAGCTTTTTATAACATCTAAAACTTAGTGAGTTTGTTATATTTGTGAAGCCATTAAGACTGAGATATCCTTTATTAAGCATTGAAAGAGTTTCATTATAGTAATGATCTGTATCATTCAGAAAAGTTGTATAAACACCACCTTTAGTTTTTTGTTCTAACTAAGGAATGTTGACTATAGAAAAAATGTATATAGTTTATCTCTTTCTTGACACAACAGATTAGGCCACTTTTCTGATAAACTGTACCAAGTGAGGGCTTCCTAAAATCCTCTATTGCAAAAATGGTTCCAGATGCTTTTCAGAAACTTCTTATTGACCTTTGCAGAAGAAATCTCCCAAACTCTGATAACAGTGCCAGTCAGAGAAACATGAAAAATGTCTTTCTCGGAGTGGTGATAAGGAAGAACCAGTGTGACGCTGAGTGCTGGAGAGAAGAGTTAGTGGTGGCCTGAGAGTGCCCTCCTCAGGCTTAAAGGGAAGATGACTATGCCAAGGGGCACAGCTGCCTTAATAGCCACTGCATCCATTGCTAAACCCCAATGACATGCACTCCAGACAGTCTGCCATGTGGGGACAGCAGGAGACACTGAAAGCTATTAAAGTACAAAGTAGAAGACTGATTCTTAATATTCTGTAGTTTATGTCAACTTCTGGTAACAATAAACAAATCCATGTCCATGTAACTTACACAACTGGTGAAAGTGGTGGGTGGTAAAGTCGGAGAGTGGTCAGGGTCAGCACCAGGTAGGAGAGACCATTCTCTTCTATGAGGGACAAAGGAAAGGAAAGAGTAGGAAAATCAGAGAGAAAGGTGAAGTGGGGAGGGGTTGGGGGATAAATAGCACTAGGATGTTTGAAAAGGTCTTGGCAAATTATATATAGTTTAATTGTAATTACTTAAAATGGGGGAAATTCTTCACCAGCAATCATAGCCTATCAAACAGAAAGATCAGTGCCACACATGAGATATGTCTCCTCAAGTTGTTGGTCAGTGGGGTTCAAGAGACTTCCTCAAACAATACAGGCTACTGCTGGTGTTCTTCATTTTCTGCCAGAATCTCAGGTTAAGAACATATTGCTGAAAACATCAACCACTTTGATTACAGGACTTGGAGAGGCCAAGCTTCTACTGACCCAAAAACCTCCTTCTTGATGGCTAGCTCAAGTTAGACGATACTATGTAGTGCATTACTTTTGTATTTTAATAAATAAAGCTTGCTTGAAGACCAGCAAACAAAACAGCCCCACTGGTCAGCCATACACACCAGGCAGTGGTAACACACACCTTTAATCCCAGTATACACACTTGCTGCCATAGAAACAGGGCCTTTAATCCCAGCCCTGGAGAGGATTATAAAATGAGAGGAGACAGCTCTCAGGCTCAGTCTCATTCTGAGATTTCTGGAGGCAGGATCACCATTTCGGACTCAGGCAGAGGTAAGAGTCAGTGGCTGGCTGCTTTGCTTTTCTGATATTCAGGTTGAACCTCAAGTTCTCTCTCTCTCTGAGTTTTTATTAATCGTGCTTCAGTGCTGGGCAATTCGCCAGAGAAAATGAGTAACTTCTCTGGCTTCTCTCAATCGACTGTGTAAACCAAATAAAACCTTCCTCCCCAAGTTGCTTTGGTCATGATGTTTCATCATAGCAATAGAAACCCTAAGTCATCATGTATAAAGTTTTCAAAATTAAATTAAAGGATTAAATTTTAAAGATTTAATTTTAAAGTACTTTCATTTTAATTAAAATATAATAATATTACTTTACAACTTTTATTTCCTCCCCAAAAACTTTTCATGTCTCCTTCTTTCTACCCTCCCATGTTCCTCCCCACCCTGTCTCAAATTAATAGCCTCTTTTTCTTGGATTATTATTGTTATATACACACACATAAATGTGCATGTACAACTAATGTGCCTTGCTTGGTGGTGTTCTTGTATATACGATTTCAGGGATGACCACTCAGTACTGGGTAACCAATAGGGAATTGCTCTCTGGTAAAGGCTAATCTCCATCTTCAACATTAGTTCCTGATAGTTCTGTGTCTTGTACTGGGGCCGCAATAGATTTAATTCTTTCTCCTTAGCATGTCTATTGGTTCAGATTTTGATTATACAGCAATATTGTTGAGGAATTATAGATGTAACTAACCCATCCTTTCTAGGAGAAACAACCTCACAGAAGCTTTCCTGGTCCTCTGATTTTTACAGTCTTTCTATCCCTTTTCTTTGATATCAACCCTGTCTTTGGTGGAGGAGGAGTATTTGTTGGTACTAGGAACCCTGTGATCGGGTGATCTCTACAGTATATGATGTCAAGGTTTTCTTTAATTGTCTCTGTTTTACGCAAACATAAAGTTCATTGATGTAGGGTGAGAGCTACACTTATCTGTGAGTACAAATGGTAAGTTTTAGAATTCAGAAAATATGCTGGTCTTCTTGTGGTAGTGTCAATCTCCTCTAAGATCCATGGCCTCTCTAACCCTGAGTTTGTCGCTAAATTTCTAGCACCAGGCATGGTTAGCCTCACAACAAAAACGTCATGATTAATGTTTTTCAAAACTATATTGTTTGAGATAAACTGTAAACATTATATAACATCTATGAAAGAGATTTTTCTTATCCAATTTGCTAATTTTAAAAGACATTAATCTCCAATTCATCTTCATCACAACAAATAAGAATCATTTGTTTTACACCTGGAATTTTCCGTGCCCTTTTCCAGACAATGCCCATGCCTTTAGACATAACTATTTTGAATCTTATTGGCATTGATTAGTTTTGTCTGTTTTGACAGTGATGCAAATAGAATTATTCAAGACTAATAATATATGCCACTTCATATACTGTTTATTTCTCTCAGCATCTTGCTTTGCAGATTCATACACATTATAAATATCAGGATTCTCTAGAGGAATGTAACAATGGGATGAGATACGTGTATATAATTTATTAAGTCAGATTGTGTTTTAATACTAACTATAGCTGAATCACATCTGAGAGCTGAGAACACAGTATCTGCTTGGTCCTTGATACTGGGAATCTCAACAATTAGAGTAGCCCCATAGTTTCCTTCTCCCACATGGAAGTCACTCATTCCATAAGGCTTGGTGCTCAACAATCCTAATCTGGATATGTGTTCCTGGAAACCATTGGTCTTAGTGCATGATGAAAGCCTGGAAATACTGGTTCTGTTAGCAGTTAAGGAGACAGCAGCAACAGCAGAAACAGGGTAAATCAATGTGGAGACAAGAAAGGAGGCCAAGCAAGCAGAAGCAAGGGATCTTTACATCTGTAATGCTGCCAGAAGGTTCTGCCCACAAGACAGTTCTTCCCATATCCATTAAGCAATCAGGGCAAGGCAAATCAGGACAGTTCGCGTGTGTCCCCCTACTGGTGATTCTAATTCATGGCATTTTGCCATTGATACCAACCAACCAAACAACAACAGTTGCTCACAGTGGTAGCTTGCTCTTGTGTTTCTTAGTGTGATTTTCCTGGAAGGAGGGTTTCCTGAGATGCTCATCATATCTTCTATAGAAGAGTATTTAGATTGCTTACAGGTTGGTTCTGGCATGAGTAAACCTACTACACACATGGTTGCTCGAGGTTCTTGTGGGATGAGTATTTTTCTTTCTCTCTGTAAGCATTTAAAGAGTGAACTTCTGGGGTCTCAAAGATAAAGACCTGATTTAATAAGAACTTGTCCAACAGTTTTCCAAAGCTCTACTGCACATTACCCCCAAGAGTCCCTTAGAGTTTGTTACCACACGGTCTTACAACGTTTTAGTATAATTATTCTAGTGCCTTTGAAATAAAATCTCACTGTATTTTTAAGTTCTAATTGCCCTGAAATTCAATAATGATGAGTAGAGTTGAGTAACTCTATTAGGCATGTAAAATGGCTATTAAGGGAAAATTAACATCTTAAAATCTTTAATTATCTGACTCATAAAAGCAGCATGACTTTATCCTTACATAAGCTTCCTTTCACTTAACTAGACAATATTTTGGCATCATGGTACATGTGTATATTTTCTCAAACATCTTGTTAAACATTTCATAGTTTTGTTCAATTGTGAATGGTATTTTTTTGAGTTGTAGCTCATGTGTGTCACTTAAAAATACAACTGATAGGAGCTTTTGTTTATTCATTTGCTTAGAAGCAGAGGCTCACAATGTAGCAAACGGGTTACTTGGAGATCACTGAATAGACAGACCATCCCCTGACTCAATTTCTCCTACCTTCAACACTGAGTATTTGAAATTAAAAGTATGTGCCATTAATATAGGCCTAGAGTTTGTAGAGTTTATTTTCTACTTAGCTCTTATATTCTGAAACCTGTCTAAAATCATAGATTCCTATACCAAGGTCCTACCTCAGAATAGTCAGCTTATAAACCCAGTTATCTCTGAGAAGCAGAGAAATGTATGGAGTGTGAATTTGGCTATGTACATGCATACAGACTCATATTACTGAGACATTATTTGGAGTTGTTTATTGTTACTTAATCATATAGCTATCATAAGCAATTCATTAGTAATGGTGAGTCATCACTTTCTCATACTTTAGAGTAACTACACAATATCTATGGCCATTTATTAGTTCCAAAAAAAAGGAGAGAGAGAGAGAGAGAGAGAGAGAAATTTGCTAAGTTCTGTTCTCATTTTAGCACATTCAGCAGGCTTTGCACTAATAGTAAAATTCTACCTAATTATCTTGTGGGAGATGGCACAGGATTTGTTGATTGCTTGACCTGTGCTTTGGTTTAAACACGTCTTTCCAATTTCACGTGCTAGAACTGAGCCCTCGGTGTGGCATTGCTTCACCCAGTGGAAGGTGCTTCACTCCTGTGTCAGAGTGCTCATGAGGAAATCAATGCCTTGCTTTTAAAATATCTTGATCTTTATTAACTTTTAAAAATGTATTTGTGCATGTGTGCATATGTGTTTGTGTGCTATAGAGCTACTGCTCCTGTGTAGGGGGTAAGATGACAAATTTCTCAAGTTCATTCTCTCCTTCCACCTCAGGTTCCATGGATTAAACTCAGGTTGTCAGTCTGTGGGGCAGGTGTCCTTCCCACGGAGCCATTTGCCAGCCCAGTTAATGCTTTTCTTGTGTTGTTGGATTAGTGCTTGAGCAGTGTGCAGTTCTAATTCTCCTTGACTAGACAGTGTCTGCATGGCTGGGGAGGAAGCAGGCTGTCACTCATGTCTTGTCCCTTCTGCATACTGCCACTTGCTCTTCTGACAGCCACATAAAGAAGCTGCATGGGGCCTTCATTTTGGACTTCAGCTGCCAGAGCTGTAAACCTAAGTGGATTTCTTTCTTTACCAATCATCCAACCTTAGAGATTTTTTAAATTACATATAGGCATTACATACGTGTATTACAATAGAAAGTAGATTGAGATAAGCCTCATCAAACTGATTTTACTTATTTGCATAAAATTTATACAATGAGAAATTTGTTGTAAAGATAAAATAACATCATGCAAATTAAAAAGTGTCCAATTTACAATTGCGCACTTGGATTAAATATTGTTTTGCAGTAATTCATATAGTTGGTACCTAGATATTTCTACTACTGTCGCTGGTGGTACAATCATCAGAGCCTACTGTCTCTCTTGCTTCTCTCACTTGGTGCTTCTATGACTAATAGTCTCCAAACATGCTACGGATTCAGATATTAAAAACAGAACATTGTACTGTTGGATATTTTGAGTTAAAGTTGAGATTTTCTGAACCACAATTAATAAAAACCCAGAGACAGATATTAGGATTCAACCTAAAGGTCAGAAAAGCAAAGCAGATTGTCTAGAGAAACAACAATTCTTCAAGTCTTAAATAGTCTCAAAACAACTTCTCAATCCCTACTGATCAACCCAAACATAGCAAAAGCTTTGCTGAAACATTTCACCCAAAGCCAGAAACAGACTTTTCACTTCAAGTCAGATATAAAGGCTTTACTTTACATACCACTACGGGAAGGCATATATTATTTTCTGTCTTTTTGTTGATTGTTGTTGATTGGTGTTTTCCTCTTCATTATTCACATAAATACTGTTTTTAGCATGATTTAGTTTTTTTTTTTCTGTAGCCTCATGGATATAATTTTCTATTGTAGGATAATCATTTGTGCACTATGAAGATTGTCTCTTCCAAGGTATCTTCTGATTGGTTTAATAAAGATGGTTATCCAATAGTTGTGCAGAAGGTGATAAGCGGGACTCCTCAGGAGAGAGAGGCACTCAGGGGAAGACTCTGAGAGGTGAAGAATTTGCTAGCCAGACACAGAGGAAGAGAGATTCACAGTTCTGAGCAGAACTAACTAACTAAATGACAAAATATAGATTAACATAAATGAGCTAATTTAGTTTATAAGAGCCAGTGAGGAACAAGCTTAAGCTAAGGCCAAACTTTTATAAATAAGAAGCCTTGGTGTCATTATTTGGGACTTGGCATTCCCAAGAAATTCCCACTTCAACTTTCTTTCTGTCTGAGGGACTCCTTCAAATATCTTCAGTAGAATGTGCCTTTGTGGCCATGAATATCTTTAGTCTGCTTTTGTTTACTTAACTATATTTCATTGTATTGGTTAATAATTTGTGTTGGCAGCTTCCTTTCAGACCATAAAATATACTGTTTCAAGATCTCATGGTTTAAGTTTCTATTTAGAAATCATGGTGATTCTGATGAGCCTGTTCTTATTGTCACTTGGTTTTCTATGTATCTAGTGTTTGAATGACAGTATGAGGTAGGGAGGTCCTTTTCTGGTCTTATTTGTTTCCTTGATGTTCAAAATGTTTCCTAAGCCTAGATAGTATCTCTTTCCCTAGATTTGAGACATTTTGTTATGGTCTTATGAAAATCCCTTTGCAGTGGTTTGAATAAGAAATGTCCTACATAGTTTTATGTATTTGAACAATTATCTCCATTTGGTGGTGCTGTTTGGAAAGATTGTGGAAGTTTTAGGGGGTGGAGTCCTGTTGGAGGAAACATGCCCCTTGTGGCAGGCTTTACTTCCTGTGCACAGATAAAATGATTTCTCTTCTTCCTGCTCCTACACAATGCCGAACTTTCCCTGACACGCTGGACTCATCTCTCTTGAGCTATAAACCCAAATAAACTCTTTCTTATTTAAGTTCCCTTGGGTAATGGTATCATCATGGCAACAGAAAAGTAACTAATTTTGTTTTTAAGGCCGTTAGCATAAAATTTTCTACTTCTTTTATGTCCATAAATCACTCATAGATTTGGTATTTTTGTACTATCGTATAGGTCTCAAGTGTTCTGTTTATACATTTATTAATTTATTAATAACTCTAATTTGTCACTGTCATTTTAGTCTTCCCTTTTATTCATTTGCTTGCTGAAGTAGAAAGCACATTTTTTCAGAGTAGTTTTATAGTGTTTCATAAACCTTGAATGTTCATACTTTCGATTAATTTATAGAAATTTATTAATTTCTATTACTATATCTTTGTCTTTCCCTCTCTCCTCTCTCCTTGATCTTTTGAAAAGCTAAAAGTTTTTGTTTTAAAGAAGAATTCAGACACATGTACACACAACAGAAAACCTTGAGGAAGCACAATTTATGTGCATGAATGGTTTTAATCTAGGACCATGGAGAGAGATTGTGGTTGTCAGCACCCACTCAAAGGTTTGCCATTGTTCATTGAGCAAGTTTATTTTATTTTCCCCAATATTTAATGTCTGTTAAAATAGACAAGACATTTTTCCTTTCTTTATTTAAATTCCTGCATTTTGTCTGTTTGTTGTTTGTTTGTTTGTTTTGTTTTCCCTCAGACAGGATCTTGCTACACATTTCTGACTTGCCTGGTATCTCTTATATAGCCCAGGGTGACCTTGAACTTAAGGTAATCCTATCTCATCCTCTTTAGTGTTGGAATTACCCGTTTGTGCTATTGTATGCTGCTAGATTCTAAATTTTAATTTGCCTTTCCATTATAGTTTTAGTTATATTTGTTCTCATACCCCCCAAAAAATCTTCCTTCTGCTTATTCTGATGTAAATTCATCCCTTCATCATCCTCCTTCATTTTGTTACTGGTCAGATATCTGCACTTTGTGACTATATGTAGACTAGCCTTTGCTGTTCTACTGCGGCATCTATTTCCTTCTCAAATGACTTCTTTGGGTTTAGTTTGGAGAAAGATTTGGAAATGATAAACACTTACTATGAAAATAAATGTTTATATATCTTTACTTAGATTCTCCAACCAAGGTGTTTGCTAAGGTGATGTGTTTATCTATCACCTTACCAGTGACTAAACTCATCAAGTCATGAATATATCAAGGGATTTTCTGTCAGGTGTTTCGCTCCTTCCACAAAGTAACCTAGGTTGTTACGTATTTTAATAAATTATGTGAGTAACTTACAAACGGAGTTGCCCATGTGAGCAATTCAAACATTTCTTAGCTATACCATCTATAAATTAAAGCTATGACAAGCATGCCAACCTTGAAATAGGAAGATACAAAACTTGTATTGTTTCCCACTGTTTGAATAGGTGAGTTCATATTCTTAACATTTTTTTAATAAAACTAAATAAAAGGAGAAAGATACTTTACAAAACAATGAAATCTGAGTAAAAGACTTAGTAGAAAGGAAAATATACACCCAATCTTCATTATGTGCCCTAGGGTGGTGGTGGTGGTGGTGGTGCTGCTGCTGCTGCTGCTGATGATGATGATGATGATGATGATGATGTGTGTGTGTGTGTGTGTGTTTCCCTTCTTTTGATTTTGCTTATGTGACAGGACTTATTCTTTGTATTTTGGGGGGGGAGGGTTAATCTTTTTATAATGGAATTTTCTTCTAGTACCTTCTGTATGGCTTGGTTTGTAGGCAGTTCTTAAATTTGGTTTTATCAGGAATTCTTTATTTTCTCTATAGTGATTCAGAGTTTTTCTGGGCTGGCATCTGTAATTGCTTAGAGTCTGCAGCACATCTGTTCAGCCCCTTCTGGTTTCTAAAGTCTCCATTGTGGAGTCAGGTATAATTCTAATAGGTCTGTCTTGTACATTATTTGATATTTTTCCCTTGCAACCTTATTTTTTTTTTCAATCTCGTGTTTCTCTGTATAACTTTGACTGCCCTGGAACTCACTTGGTAGCCCTGGCTGGCCTCAAACTTACAAACTTTTGCCTGACTCTGCCTCCTGAGTTCTAGGATTAAAGTCATGCACCACCGCCTCCATGTGGTCGGTTGTTTTTAACTCTTCGCTTTGGGGGGGCTTGCCACCCAGCTCACAAATAAATATAAAAGACTTGTGCTTACTTATGAATATCTGGCCTTAACTTGAATTGTTTCTAGTCAGCTTTTCTTAACTTAAATTATCCCATCTACCTTTGTTTTCGGTGTTTTTACCTCTCCTTATTCTAAATATCTTGCTCTCCTTAGTCCATTGCTAGCTGTGTGGTTGTGTGACTGCCCTTGGCATCCTCCTCCACTCTTCTTTTTCTCCCTTCTCCTCTTACCCTATTTATTCTTTCTGCCTAGCAGCTCTGCCTATCCCTCTCCTGCTAGCTCTTTATTAAAACAATCAGGTGTTTTAAGCAGGCTAGGTAACACAGCTTCACAGAGTTAAACAAATGCAACAGAAAAGAATGCAATGTATCTTTGCAACTTTTAACAAATATTCCACAAAGAAACAAATGTTTATGATGTAATGCATCTTAAACTGATATTCCGTAACACTGTCTGGTTTCCCTTGTAGCTTTTAATATTCTTTGTTTATTCTGTACATCTAGTGTTTTCATTATTATATGCTAAGAGGAAGAGGAGAAGATCTATGTGAGCCACTGGAGATACGGGTAGAGAGGGAACAGAGGTCACAGTAGGTGGTTTGCAATTGAACTGGGATAAGACCAGGTGATTGGATTTGAAGGAGAGGAAAGAGAAGTGAAGATTTACTGTTAGCCTAGCTGATTCCCAGGCCAGAGTCAAAGATGGCTTTTTATAGCCAATAAGACAATCCTGAGTGTCTAAAAAAATTATGTGTCCTGTCTGTTAGCTTGTCTCTGGCTACAGGACTCAATTTTCCCTTGTGTTGTTCAAGTGTCACAGAATGAGACAAGTGGTTCTTTTCTTGTTTTGGAAAGAGATTTCTTCAGAGCCTTGTAACTACTGTGAATAGCCTGTAAATTGAATTCAGATTCTTGAGTTGCCTGAGTTTTTTCCCCACATCATCTGGAAAAGAGTCATTGTGCATATAACTAACTATTAGGTTCCAGTATAAAATTGGTCTCTGAACTCTTAAAGCTGTTAAGACTTAGGTGACAAATTTCTTCTGGAAGAATTTTGTGCAATGTACCAACATCTACATTGCTAAGATTGTTGGAGTCAACACCATTGTCCCTCTGAAAAGATACCCATGATGGCTATTCTTGGTTGTCAACCTGACTATATCTGGAATTAACAAAGGTTCAAAACTTGAGGGCAGCCGGGTGGTGGTGGCGCATACCTTTAATCCCAGCACTTGGGAGGCAGAGGCAGGCAGATCTCTGTGAGTTCGATGCCAACCTGGTCTACAAGAGCTAGATCCAGGACAGGCACCAAAGCTACAGAGAAACCTTGTCTCGGAAAAAAAAAAATAAATAAATAAAAACTTGAGGACACATCTGCAAGAGATTTTTGCTTAATTTGAAATAGGAAAATCTACTTCTAATCCAGATCTTTGAGGTAGGAAGATCTGTCTTTAATCCAGACCTCTTGATCTGGGAAAACATATGCTTTAAATCCCAGATCTTAAAGCAAGAAGTCACATTTAATTCAGGTCAACCCTTCTTCTTCAAGCCTATATAAGAACATGGATGAAGACAGCCTTTGCTCTTGGCCTGCTTGCCCTTGCTTTGTGGGAAAGTTTACTCCTTCAATGGCATCAGAGCTTACTTCTTCAGGATTCCAGTGTGTACGGAACACTAGATGAGACATCCAGCCTCATAGGCTGAACAACTACTGGATTCTTGGACTTCCCCCTCACAGACAGCCATTGCTGGAATAGCTTGATCCCATCTTTCATCTATGTTATGGCTGAGTGAGAGAAGGAGAGAAGACCTCTCCCCGCCCATGCCCATCACTGTCCCTGGGCTTGGTAGAGCTGGCCATCCCCTCCCACTCGCAGCCGCACTCCAGAGAGCACACCCTGTATGTCACCCCAGTAGCACAACAGAGCTGTTCCTGCTGGTGGGATGCAGGTGAGCTGGCCTGGGGATGGAGAGCATAAAACCAGGAGGACTGACCCTCCCCCTCTCATCTATGATGTAGATGTGGTGGAATGAGTGAGGGAGAAAAGCCCTCCCTCCCCTTGCCCCTTGTCATCTGCATCAGGTGAGAAAGAATGGGAAAGCCAGCCCTGCCCCTCACCAACTGCAGCACATGGGAGAGAGGGCACAGCACTGCAGGTGGGCAGGATGCTAACGCTGACCCTGTTAACAGGGGCACAGGTGAGCCAGCCCTGTGGGCATGAGAGCAGGAGAGCTGCTGCTGACCCCCTTGTATGTCATGGGACATCAAGGGTAATGGAAATATGCACCTCCCCAACCCTGCCACCTGCTGCAGAAAGGACAGCCGGCTTTGGGGTCCTGAGAATGGAAGACCTAGTTCTCCAAGTGCAGCAATCCAGAGAGCAGGCCCTGCAGCTCTCCTGGGCAAAACGCTAGGTCTAGCCCTGGTGGTGTGAGTTCGGGTGAGATAGACCCAAGGTGTGAGCACAGAAGAATTGGTCCCACTCCTTGCACACTGGGTGAACTAGCTGGGGCAGAGCTAAAGAGCTTGCCCAAGTAGGGATGAGGAAGGAAAACTGGCGACCTGACCAACCCAGCTACCACCCAGGCCCAGAACTAGAACTACAAGGTAGCCCACTCCAGCATCCACCTGCTGAACATACGAAGGGGCCATTCCTACAGATCCAAAACTAAAGGATCTCCATGACACAGGGCAACAACAAGGTATCCAAGAGTAATTTCAGTGAGGACCCAGTATCAAGGGTGTAACCAGAGGCCTCAAACCAGACCAGTGACTCATTGCACTGAATACTTACAAGTAAAGATGTATGGACAAAAGGGTACACTGTGTGGCTCACTGGGCCATACTACAGCTTCCATGTTGAGATAGACAGATTGATTGGTTGGTTGATTTAATTTGTTTGTTTGAATGATTGTTTTGGATTTTTTGGAGGATTTTTGTTTCTTTTTTTGTTTTACTTTTTAATTTTGTTGAAGAGGGAGGTTGCCAGGGCAGAGGGCAGAAACGAGGGGATGGGGAAGTATGTAGGATCAGGATGCATGATGTGAAATCCACAAAGAATCAATAAAAAGTTTAAAAAAACAATTATTCACTCTGGGTTATCTTGATGTGCATTGTGACTCAATGTCAGTTAGATAATTCACACTTCATGACTGCAGCCAATTACATCAAGATCCTCTAAGTTTTGGGGAATTTCTATGGAATGTGAGTGACTTTAAGTGTCTACCCTGTCTTTTCCACTGTCTGGCTGATAGCACAGAGTAAGCATTCAAAACGTGACTTCAATGAAGGAATGGAGACAGACTGTACTTTCCTAACTTGATGGTGTGCCCATCAAAAAATGGCTATATTTTCAATTTTGTGGCTTCACATCCTGAGATTAAAAGACCTCACATGTGATGAGCATCCTTCTAGAGCAAAAATTACTCACCTTTTATCTTTTACTTATGTCTGTGGCACCAGCCAGTGAATTTGTCAGCATCGAAGATTACAACCCCGAGAAAGACTTCACTTCTCTCTAGATGAACAGATAATTGGACTTTTCCAGGGAATCTGTATCTTCGGGCATTTGCTGTTCTCTGAATCAGCTGTGGTTAATCTCCCTCTGCTGTGGAGAGTTTGAAAGGAAGCACCCCTGCCACCAGGGAAATGGCTGGGCTCACGGCTCTGGTGCTCCCTTTACCGAAGAGCATAGTTCATATTCACATGGGTGTGCAGCCCTTTCTTACATATTTCCCCACACTGCCCTCCTGGGATACGATTCTTTACTCTTACCAAACAGATCTGTTCATTTTTTTTTATGATGGTCTACTTCTATTCAGAAATAACCAGTCGTTGTGGAGGCAAGAGGTTCTTTGTGAGTCCAAGGCTAGCCTGATCTACAGAGCAAGTTCCAGGATAGCCAGGATGATGTAGAAATCCTTGTCTCAAACAACCTAAGTAAATAAATAGATAGATAAATGTATGTATATATATATAGAGAGAGAGATGATAGATAGATTAGATACATATATAAATACACACACACACACATATATATGGAGAGAGAGAGAGAGAGAGAGAGAGAGAGAGAGAGAGAGAGAAGGAAAGAAAACTGCTGTGCTTCTGCTTTTCTCCTATTTGGCCAGAGTCACATTCTATTGCATCACTTTCCTGGTATGCACAAACCAGTTTTAAGTTCTTCCTTCTTCCACACTGAACCTTCCTGAGCTTGGACCACAAGTCATTAATTTCTATGTTGCCTTTGTTTATCTCCCTGCCTTTTTCAGTAGTCTGAAGATGCTTTTAATTCAGATTTAGGTGTGTTTGACTATAGGGGAAGAGGGAAATGTGTGGTTTTAGCAGTCTAGCATCCCGCAGAGCAACCATGGACACAATATTTCTCTCTACCGTTTCCAAGAGCCCTGACTCTGATGGACCTTGATAAGAAAAGCAATCCATGTTTCCATGCAGCTATTCACTACACAGGTGCCTCCTGAAAATGTACATTTCTTAATACGTCTTTTTGTGTTATCTACCTCAGAACACAAGCAGCCATTAACCAGTACTAAATTTAGCCGATTCCAATTTCAGGAAAAGGTGCATTTGTTTTCAATATTCTGTTCTATATTCTTGACACAAGTCCCTTTAATTTTGTCAAGATAATGGATATTTTAAAAATAGTTACCATTAGCACTTCATTGCTGTTATCTCCTTCAACAATGCACTTTGGAAAACTTTCCGAGGACCTGCTATTTTGTTCACACTTTCAAAGGGGATTTCCTTTTGTTCCTCCTATCTAGAAAGAAGGCAGCGGTGCTCAGCAATAGGCTTCTGTGCCTAGTTCACCCTCTACTAAGGATTCAGATCTCTGGAGACCAATTTTAGTTATGGTATCTTCAATTCTCCACCTTGAAGAAATTAGGATCAGTCTTTGTTCCACTTTCCCGGTATAACCTGACAAGAGAACTCAAAGTTATGAGGAGACAGCAGCTATACCCAGGTGGAAGCCAGCTGGTTAAGTTCTTTATAAATTCTTCCCTTTACTTCATTATGTGTGCTTCTGTGTATGTGTGTATTGGCATGCATGTATGTGTGCACGTGTGTGCATGTGTGTACATGTGTGTGCAGGTCTTATCTGACACTGTCCCACAGGAGCATGAACAAATGTCTACTCACCTCATTTAGGGAACCAATGACAGAAAAACTACAGATCACCATTAAAGTACAACTTGGTGAACCAATGATTTGTATTGTGGTTACTTAGAAGAGTATGGGTGAGAGGCTGCATAGGGAACAAATGACTCAAAGATAGGTGCATCACCAAACGCCCACCCTAAGATGAGTGACAGCTCATGAAAGCTGGACCCATGGAGCACGCGCACACCCTGTGGATAGCTGAACAAATCAGAGCATGCCATTTTCTGGCTTCTCAGTTGATCTGAGCCTCTGCCAGGCAGCTTGGTAGGGTTTTGCCTCTTCTAAGAAGTTGAACAGGTCTCAGAGAGTGTCCTAGTTGTCTTTACTCTCAGAATGGAAGAACCTAGGGAACTGGTAAATTTAGTGGTTCCGCAAGGTATTTTGAGTTGTTTAGGTCCTGCCTTAATGAGCTTCCCTGAAGCATGGATTACACCTCCTTGTAGAGCATCCTATTATTTCTCCTTTCTGTAAAAATCCTGTGTCTTAAAGAGCTTTTATCCAAATTGACGGGAGCTTTAACTTTGGATGAAACTGCTACCCAACAGTAGACACACAGGCACCAGTGCGCCAGAGGTCAGTCTCTGTTTTCATCCATTGGGACCCATCTGCTTTTGTTTTTTGAGACAGGCGGGGCTTTTCGTTCTAGAGCTTTTCGTAAGTGTTGATAGCCAGGAAGCCTTGCTAATCTGCTGAATTCTCTGTTCCCAACCTTGAGACTGCAAACCTTAGCTGTCATACCCAGCTTCTACATGAGTTCTGTGGTTCAAATTCTAATCCTCATGGTTGTGGAGCAAGTACTTTATGGACTGGGCTTTCTCCCCAGATGCTCTCCAAGTTTTGTACTCTAAGTTATACTTGGTTGCCTGACAATTGGCAGGAAATACATAGATATAGATATGTAGAAAGATATAGATATATGTATTTACATATAGACAGATGTAGATAATGATATATTGTGTGTACTTTCTATAATTTATCTTTATCTATTTATTAATTATTTCTCTCAGTGAATCTAATATCTGGAGGTACAGGATTTCATACACTAGATATAGAAGCCTAAGTATGTTTTCTTACTTGCTGCTTTAGATAATTTCTACGGATGAATAGATGGTAGCTGGACAGCAGTCTTGGGATAGAGATGGAAAATATGCTTAATAACAGAAGACAACCTTTTATTTCTATGTGTTATTTGTGCAAAGGTGCAGTAAGTCTTAGAAAATTAGGAAAAACCCACTGTGGAAAAAAATAAAATACAAAAAATAAACGCTAGGATAAAGAATCTTCATCTTTGTATGAGAACCTCTGTCAGATTCTTCTTTGGTGATTTTGAAATCTCTGCATTCCTAATCAAATGAGAGGTGGTTTTTTTTCACAAATGTGAATTGTCACAAAATTTCAATCTTTCAAGTTTGTCTTTTTTTTTTTTAGTTTAATTTACTTATTTTCCATTGTGACTCAATTTTCCCCTATCTCTTCTCCTCCCATCATCCCTTCCCCCTCAATCCACTCCTCCGTTTCTGTTCTTTTTTCTTGTTGTGTTCTCTTCCCCTGGTCTCTTTGTGTGTGTGTGTGTGTGTGTGTGTGTGTGTGTGTGTGTGTTGTGTGTCTGGAACTTTTACTACTCTTTAGTTGATTCTGCTTAAAATTAGTCTTTTAATCTGTCCCATTTTCTGTGCCTATAACATTCTTTGCAATCATTGCTCTCTTACTCGCTTTCTTTTTTTTTAACAAAACTCTATTATTTTTTCTTGGTTATAGAAATTAAAGCAAAGTCATCTATTTTTATAGAAATATTTTTTCTCTTCTGAAAATAAAGCTTTTTGAAAAATAAGACAGCCTATTAAAAATCTTGGGGACATTAAATAAAGACATAGAATGGTTAAAACCTTGTTGCGTAATATTTATTTTGAAAATGCAAAGTGTGGGATAAGACAAGGATTCTTTCTGGCTGAAGCAAATGGGTAAAGCATTCTCTTTGTTGCTTGACTCTGAATGTGAGGGAAACAAATATTGGAAATGATAAAGAAGGAAAATAATGTCCATGGAGCAGATTCTAATTTTAGTTTTAACAATCTTGTAAACTAAAATGGATGAGCTTCTGAAAGACTCTACAAGGAGAGATTCATGCTGAGATCCCAAATTGAACATGGTCAAACCAATGTCTCCTGTACCCCACAAGAGAAAACATATTTTTAGGTGTAAAGTATTCCAATGAAAAAACAACAAGAACCATAAGAACACCTATGTCCATGGTAATGGCAAGTTGTTATTTACATGAACACACTTAACCCTCACAACAAATGTTGTGTTCTTGGTACTTTTCTATTAAAGTAACAAGATTTGGTATGACATCATGACCAAGACAGCCTATAAAAGAAAATGTTTAATACGGGTTTATGGTTTCTAAGAGTTAGAACCCATGATGGCAAAGCAACGGAATGGAGGCAGGAAGAGCCAAGAGCTCCCATCTTGATCCACAATTATGTAGGAGACAGGGAGAGGGAGAGAGGGAGAAGGAGAGAGAGAGAGAAAAAGCGAGACAGAAAGAGAGAGAACTGATTTTTGAAATCTGAAAGCCCACACTCAGTGTGCATACTTACTCCAACAAGACAAATACTCCCAGTTGTTGTTTGATATTCTACTTTTCTGGCCTTTTGGGGGACCCACCACCCAGCTCGCAAATAAATCACACATAGAGGCTTATTCTTAGTCAGGATCGCCCAGCTGTAGCTCGACTTGTTTCTTGTCAGCTTTTCTTAAATTATTCCATCTAACTTTGGTCTCAAGGCTTTTACCTTTCTCTAATCCTGTATACCTTTTTCCCCCTTCTTACTTCATGTCTGGCTGTGCAGCTGGGTGGCCAGCCCTGGCATTCTCCTCTCCTTGTTCTCTTGCTCTTCCTCTTCTTTCAGTGCTCCTTCTATTTATCTTCTCTGCCTGCCAGCCCCGCCTATCCTTGCTCCTGCCTAGCTACTGGCCATTCAGCGCTTTATTAGACCATTAGGTGTCTTAGTCAGGCAAAGAATCACAGCTTCACAGAGTTAAACAAATGCAGCATAAACAAAAGCAACACATCTTTATGTCATTAAATGTCCCACAGCATAAACAAAAGGAACATACCTTAAAATAATATTCCCCAACACCCTATCTTTCCCAAACAGTTCAACCAGCTGGGGACCAAGTATTCAAACATATGCGCCTACAGAGGTTGTTCTCACTCAGATTACCACATTTCACTCTGTGGCCTCCATAGGCTTCTGGCCATATCTAAATGCAAAAGTAATTTAGTACCACAGAAAAGAAATCCCCATAGTCTCATAGTCTCATAGTCTATTCATAGTCTCAATGTGATTTAAAAGACCAGAGTCTCTCCTGGAACTCAACAAAATCTCTTAATTGTAACCTCCTATCAAACTAAAAAGCAGAGCACACACTTCCAACATACAATGAACCAGAATGAATATCACCATACTATAAGGAAGAGATGGGGCAGAATGAAGAAATACAGTACCAATACAGGACTGAAACCCAGCGGGGCAAGCTCCAAATCCTATAGCTCCATGTTTGCTTCAGAGGGATTAGATGTCTTTGCTACCTAAAGCTTACATCTTGCTCTTGGGCGGATTCCACTTCCTGTGTGTAGCTATCCTTGGCAGATGTCTTGTGCTAGTATCTCCAACAACTTGGGGTCTTAGACACAATCCAAGCTTTACCTTCACAGAGTCACACAATGGCTTCTCCATGCCTTCATACAGGGACTCACATGTGTGTGTATGTGTGTGTGTGTGTGTGTAGATGTGTATGCATTTGTACGTGCATATGTATATATACATGTATGTATGCATATATGTGCACAGAGGTCTGGAAAAGACCAGTATACATCACTATGAGTGTGCTCAGAAACCTTGAAGAAGGCTTCAGTTCTCTATTACTTTATAACTGTATCTAGGTCATTTTGTATCTATAAAACAAAATCCAAGAAAATCTTAAAATGTCTAAACTTACTTTAAGTATTTATTTACTGTTAATTATGTGTGTATGTGTGGGGATATGTACACATGAGTACAAATGCTCATCAAAGTCAAATGGACTGGATTACTGGAACGTGCCTGATGAGGGTGATGAACTCAGGTTCTCTGAAAAAGCAGTACTCATTCTTAACTGCTGATCCATTTCTTCAACCCCTAAATGTTCAGACTTTGAATCAATCCCACAATCTACGTCTATGATCAAATGTTGAAAGACTTATTTGCACAAGGGATTAAAAAACAATCTCCATCAAATCATCTTTGAAATTTTAATCTAGATTGATCCATGGGTAACGTTTGGCAACTAAAGTTAAAGTCAAGACAACAAAAAATAAATTTAAATAGAACATCAGTATCTCCACCAAATTACTCAAGGCAACCCAGAAAAAAAATCAAATTATGGGGCAATAGCCACCCTGGGGAAGGTGTATAAAATACAGATTGTGGGGCTGCCCAGAAGATTCAGCTGGTAAAGATTCTAAAATCTGATGACCTGAGAATGATCTAAGGGACCTAGATGGTAAAAGAAGAGAACTGATGCCTGGAAATTGTTGATCTCCATATACCTGTTGTGGTATACCAGTGAGCTTCAATAAATAAATAAAACTATGTAAAGACTTGCTATAATGTATTACCCAAAAATCCATTTTAACCACAATTTCTGAAGCAAAAACATAAAAAAATATGATTCCCACAGAAAAAGATGTTGATTCAAGATATACAATTTCTGAGGACATGGTGTATTGGATTTGGGACTCAAAAACTTATATTCTATCATAATTATGTTCAGAGGACCAATGGAAATCATATCTGTACAATTATTTGAAATGTGAAGATAATGATCTATCAAGTGGGAAATGCCAAGAAACACATTGTTTGAAAAGAACCAAATGGAAGCTCTAATTATTTGGAATACAATAAATAAAATAAAAATTCAACCTTGGGCTGTGACAAGTGAATTGAGTTAGAAGAAGAACAAATCTACTGACCTTGAATCAGTGGATATTACCAACCTAGATACAAAAACGAAAATGTTAAATTAAATGAATAGAACCTTAGAAAATATCAATATGCTGTAACATACATGAATGGAAATAAAACCCTTAAAGGAAACAGAATGAAACAGAATAAAAACTATGTAAAGTAAAAACAGACCAAACACTGAAAACAGAAGTTTAGAAGCAGTTAGAAACAACATTATTAAAAAGCAAAACTTTTGCTTCAGATGGAGGGAATGAACAATACAACTAATGTCTGCCATCTCAGCTAAAGCAAAGAAACAATAAGGCATTGGATTATGTTGAAAATGCTTAAGGGGAAAAATCTGACTGCCAAGTTCTCTATATCGAGAAAAAAACTATTATTCAAAAATAATGACATTCCAAGATAAGCAAAATGTAAGAACTCATTGGTAGATAACCCAGAGCCTGACCTTGTATTCTCAGGTCCAGCTTCACAATCCATGATTCTTCCTGTTCCATATTAGATGTTGTTTCTCTTTGAATGTCTAGTGCCTTTTGGTTTCTCTCTAGGATGAAGTCACACATCTTACTGTGTCATTACCAGGTAGTATTAGGCTACAGCTTAATTTTTCAGCAGGGAATTACTTGTACCTGTCCCAGGGAAGAAGTAGGAAGTAAAGGATATAAATCTCTTTGGATGAATCCTATTTTAAGACATTTCACTTACTAAAGATGACAAAAGTGGAGCTTCAAATTAAAGCATCAAAGTTCTAGAACTGAGGTGCATGAATATCCTCTTAATGAATCACAGCCAGAATCGCCATCATGACTTACATCTCCCTTAAATGCCAATACTATAGATATAGTAGCTGGGATTCCAAAATTACAACTCTACTAGCATCCTGAATGATTCTCATTTACAATTAGATGGAGTAACTGACTAAGAAGACAGGGTATATGCCTCTCTTCAACGTGTGGCAGTAAGAGCTTATTTCTCACGTAAATCACATGACAGTTTCTTCTTTAGGAACCAGGAGATCAATATTTAAAGCTTCTTAACTTTCAGGCCAACAGAGATAACAATGTCCATTTTTATGATGCTGAATTCATGAGAAATGGATGCCTGTATTTCAGTCTACACTGCAAGGTAGGTTATAACAAGTGCCTACCAAACTTGGGAAAGCAAATTCCTCATGCTTCCACTTGAGAAAAATTAGTTATAAAAGAGACACGAAAACTGAGATAAAACTCCATTATCTTTTAAAATCAGGAGATGGCCATACTTTCAAAGATTAGCCTGTGAAGCAGCTTTGGAAAAAGAATGCAAACAAAAGTTGGAGAACCTGGGGCACCTGCCTCTAGAGATAAAATTTGCTATAGAATTTCCTGAGAACAAAGAGTGAAATATAGACATACAAGTCAGTGATTATTATTTGACTGCATAGATAAAACACACCCTGTGCTGTCTTTACTAATATGAGTCAGTTCTTAAACACCCACACAAACACACATGCAGACATTTAAACTTGCTCTGATCAGAGGGTCAGGCTAGTTAGATGGTGTGAAAATGGAAAAAAATAACGATTAGCTTTGCCATTCAAGTTGATCAGCTGAGCATAAGTATCCAGAGGGGGGAAAAAAAAAGAACATGCTTGCAAGGTAACGTATTAGTGACACAGACTAACTCTAATAAAAAAAAAAAAAAAAAAAAAAAAAGCTATCTGCTCCATGATCCCCAGTTGTACCAGGAAACAAATCCTTAGTAAAAGAACTACTCCCTGCAAAAAGAACCTGTTGGATCTTGTCCTGGCAAACACTACAGTCAATGAAACAAATATTTAGTTCTAGAGACAAAGTTTTGGATTGAGTTAGTGTGGCCACTGACCACTTCTTAATCTAGTGTTTAATGCTCTGCTCATAAATTCAAATTTAATTACTTCTGATGCTTCTGTAGTTTTCTGAGTTTGAAGATGGCATTGCCAGCAGATCAGGTAGCTCACCTAAAGGCAAAGAAGCTGTGAGTAATATCAGTTTGACAATGTAACGCGGAAATAAATTGGATTAATTTGCCAATTAGCTTTTTCATGTCAATTTTTTTCTACTGCCTCAGGATTCATATTACCCAATCAATCTCATTCTCTTTTCTAATTGGAACATTGTCTTCGTAGTCTTCTCTTGGGATCTCATACAAGTTTTCTATGACAATGGTAAGAAAGAAGCACACACTGAATGGCACAAAATAATATTAATATTGTTAACATCACTATTCTGTAGGTGGGAAATTTGAAACCAGCTCTACTGAGCTGCAATCTGGTATGGAGAGCGTACTTTCCTTCCATCAATAAGCCTTACGACAGAACCTATTTATTGAGCCTCTCAGTTTCCAGGACTGACAGCAGTTCTTTCAGTCTATGCCTTTGTCATCCAATAAACTTTGTGTCTCCGTCAATATCTCTCTGTCTCCTTCATATAATAAATAAATCATGTGTTGAAGTTTATAATATTTCACAACAATCCAGAATAATTACTCTGCCTCAGTAAACATATCTTCCAAGATCCCTTCTCCAAGTAAAAGAGCATTTGCCAATTTCATGGATTCAGATCTGATAACTCTGTGCTATACTGCTGTCTAGCACTGTGGATCTAATATTTGTTCATTGTTCAGATGTTCAGATGTTTGGCCTATAGCTGTTTTTCCATCTTACATCATGTATCTGTAACTAGTTAACTCCTGTATAATCCTAATAGAATGCATCTACTCCAAGAAATTCTTCCACTGCCAGCTCCCTGGTGAATTATACCTTGAGATTTAGACTTTCATCTGATGTCATTGAAACTAGACTTCTACTTCAATTAGCATAACCAAACATGAGACACTTTGACTTTGTCACATCCTCCTTGCCATGTTTCTTAGCTAAAACAACTACTCTTGTAAAACACACTGTGTACAACATCCAATCTTCATTGATCTTGATAGACTCTTTGCCAAAATTGCTGTCACTTCTTGCAGTTGTATTTTAGCTATCTTTAAGGGACATTTCCATACTTTACTATTGACTTCCTGTTTAAAACTGTAAAAGTTGGGTGTTTCACAGTTCCTAGACATGATTTCCTTTTAGAAAAATAATGAAAAGATAATGTTTCCAGGTTGAACCTCAGACCTCTCTGTCTCTGTGTCTCTGTGTCTCTGTCTCTCACTCTCCTCTCTCTCTCTCTCTCTCTCTCTCTCTCTCTCTCTCTCTCTCTCTCTCTCACACACACACACACACACACACACCAGAGAAATCTTCAGCTAACTCTCTTATTCCCCTGATGTTATTTTGTATGCTGATACTTTAGTCACACAGTGTAGTGCCCTGCTGCCCAATGTTGTGGTCTCCTTCTCCTAAATAATCCAATTTTGTTACAAAATCAGTATCATATGGACATCTATTGGTAATGGAAAATTTTGGACATGTTGAGTGAGATCTACTAAGCTAGAATCTTCATTCCCATAATTTCTCTAGACAGTTTGTATTGACATTAAAATCTGAGTTTCAGCTCTGTCAAATCAATTTTTTCTACATTTAAGTTAATAGTCTACAAGGGTATGTTTCTTTTTCTACTGGAATTTGGCATTTCATTCAGGTGTTAGCCACGGATGACATCAACCCTGCACGTCTATTTCTTTACTGTGAAGAAGACAGAGAATGAGTGATGGGACAAGTCATTTGAATGAAACACGAATTCTAATTGTTCTTAATAACAAAAACTCAGAGTCAGATATTAGGGGGTGAAAGCTAAGAGATCAGAGAGACCTTTTACCTCTACCGAATCCTCAGACTGAAGGGGCAATCCCGTTTCTACAAATCCTCAGACTGCATACTCATACTGAATCCTCAGACTGCATCCATCTCTACGAATCATCAAACTTCATCTCTTCTCTTGTCTCCTCCTGCCTTATATTCCTCTCTCTGCCTAGCGTTATCACTCCTGTTTCCACCACCCTAGTGCTAGGATTAAAAGCATGTGATCCCAAGTGCTGGGACCACCTTTGTGTGAGCTCTGTTTCTCTTTTAGACAGATTTAATCTTGCGTGGCCTAGGGTATCCTTGAACTCACAAGTATCCGTGTGTCTCTATCTCCCAAGTGCTGAGATTAAAGATGGATGCCACCACTGCCTGGCCTCTATGGCATAGCTCTGCATTCTGATCTTGTGGCAAACTTTATTTGTTAGATCACAACATCATTATATTTTAACACTTCAAAAAATATCACTACATTTCAAAACTCCGAAAGTTGAATGAGGACATTATTAAGAAGGAAGACAACTTGGATAATGAATAATAAATTAATATAAAATACCCATATATGGATATAGTTGTAATAAAAGTGGAAATGCATTAAAATTAGCTATTTATTAGTGGATAAACATGGTGGATATGGGGTATCAAATGTCAGTGTCCTAAATCTACTTACTCAGTATTTCTGAATCATATTAAATGATCAATTACATCAGTAAATATTTTTAGTCCTTCATTAAAAGGAAAAATATAAATAAATTACTTTTTATTGTAGGTTATTTAACATTAGTTTTGTTGGTGCATAATGCTATTCCCAGTTGTGCTAAAATAGCTTAAGAAATTTTCTATGGATGATCCACCCATAAATGTCTGTAAGGTCTTCATTCATAACTTATTCCCATTATACCTAAATCCCTTACTCTTACTGCCTATAAGAGTCTATTAGCATGACATTATACATAATTAATTATTTAAAAAGTGAAAAACAATCTGCATTATTTTAATATAAAGGAAAAACACCAATGGCTTTCATTTAGTTGTTTATGTTTAGGTAAGCATCCGTTTTCCAAAATTAAATAAAGAGATGAGAGAAAATGTTGGAATTCAGTGAAATTTAAAATGCTCCACTGAACACAGTGCATTATTTCTTCTTCATTTAAGACCTTTATGCACTCAAATGACATTTTAAATCTGAATTCTGGAGTCTTAATCAGAGCAAAGAGTCAAATGGTTATGCTAAAGTTATTTATAACCCATAAATAATAGGAAAACAATTGATAACTATAAATACATGTTTGGATGCTTTAAAGAATGGCAGCTTGGTATGACACAATTTCACTGGTCTTTTATTTCCAATCCTTTTGCAGTCCTTTCAAAGTATGGAAATTTTCACCAACTTTTTTATAGTAATTATATAGGCTCAAGGTTAAGATGCATGTCTTTGCCGGAACTTTGTGGGGGTCTCTGAGACTACAATAGCCAGCACATTGTCAATCTATGAGAAGCAAAAAGACAGTTTGGTTTACTATGACTCTGTAGTTGGTTTGACCTTGAGGAGTTTAGTGTAGGCATATTTAACCACAGCATAATTGAAAAAAGTTTTCCTGGTGATAATTAATTCAATCCCAAAGTTTAGGATATGACTACATCAAAGGCTTTGTAAACTATAAGTGACATCTTTCATAAAGATAAGTTCTATAGATTAACTGACAAAATAGGTTTAAAATACAGGACTGGGGAAGGACAGCTGCAGAGATGGACTGAGATAAACAAGCTCAAGATAAGGGCCTAGAGAAGGACCCAGTGTGGCTTCATCACACAGATAAGACAAAGGTCACTAAGCTATTAACCAAGTTTGCCCCCAGAATTCTGGGTGGAAAACAGGTTTTACCTTTCTCCCTTTTAAGAGACAACTCTGTGTGTTTAACATTTCTGGTTTCTCTAGTGCTTATCTGTGACAAAGACTTAACATTTCTCCTACAGAATTTATGTCAAACTAAGAGGCTTCTGAGCAGCAAAAAAAGGTAGGTAATCAGCAAAATAAAGAAACAACCCACACAACAGGAAATAAGATTTACAACCAACAAAAGAATAACAGCTAGGATATACTCAGAACTGGAAATGCTAAAAACCCAAACCCTGAAACAATCTAATTTAGAAATGAACCTAAGATTTAGGAACTTCTCAAAATAAGACAGAGAGATAAGAGACAGAGAGAGAGAACCATCAGATACATGAAAGATAATCAGTTTCACAAACCATCAGAAAAAACTGTAAATCAAAATCACGATGATCTATTAAGGGTTTCTATTGCTGTGATACAACACCCTATCCACAAACAAGTTGGCATGGTAAGGGGAGGTTTGTTTGGTTTTTACATCACAGTCTATCATTGAAGGAAGTCAGGGTAGGACCTCAATGTAGGAACCGAAGCAGAGGCCATGGAAGAGGGCTGATCACTAACCAAGTTAGTGAACACCAGGTTAGGTCAAAATACCAGGTTTCAGCAAGGGCTACAAAACACAACAAAATGGTACTGACGACCATCTCTGTCTGCCTATGATTGGTTATGACTGTTAGTTTATTATAGTAGCTATTGGATAGTTTTTAATACAGATTGTACAAATGGAAATGTCTAAACAATTTGCTTTCTGGGTTGTAGCAGAAAAAATGGTGATGCTGAATAATAATAACCAACAAAATCATAGAAATATATTCCTAGAATCATAGCTTCCCTGGATGCTTGTGAGATCAAAGTAACCAACAGAGGAGGCAATGACATTATTAGTAGGTAGCCTGATGATGACATCACTACCACAGTGGTACCCTAGGTTCCAAAAGCTCATAAACTTGGTTTCGATAACCTATTTAGCTTTGAGGGCTCTTCATGCTAACCACGTTCATGAGAAGTTGATGATTAAATTTCAATTTAATAATTTACTGTTAGTGATTTGTGTTATGAAAGATTCTGTTCTTCTTTGTATGGAAAAATTTTTAGGAAAATTTATAAACTTTGTTCAAGAAGGATTAAGAACCTTGGAGCAAAGGAAGGAACTGAATAAAGTTTCAATGAGTGACTTCTGATTAAAGAATATTTTTGAATCTTCTTTTGACTGTCATCAATCTTAAGAATGGTGGAGAAAGAAAAACGGAAAAAAAGAAACAGAGTGTTATGATCCTGAGGGGAAAGAACCATAGACTCAATCCAACTTTAATTAAAAGATTTATTGAATATTGCTAGCAGGAGTCAAACTTTAGATTGCCATAAGAAGCAAGGGTGGGGCGAGGAAAGACTTTTAAAGGTGAAAACCACAGAAAGACCTCGAGTACCAAGAATTGGTTTTCTCTGACAATATTAGGTAGTCAAGGTGATCTAAGTGTCTGCACAAGCAGTTTACAGAAGCCCAATTCAGTTTGTCATAACATAACATGTAGAATCTGTAGATGGTCTTGGCTATAGATTTCTGGGGTGGGGATCACTGAATCAGAGTTGCCGAGAACTTATCTTTTAGGGACTGGAGTCAAGACAAAGGACTAGTGGATACCAAGATGAATGCCTAGCATAAAATGGAATTTCTTTAGCCATCACACAAGAGAAACTAAAATTATGGTATAAGTACTCATTAATAGATTTAAACGGTATATGAAATAAATGTGGGCCGCAGTTCGATTTCTTTTCCATGAAACCACAAAATGTTGAGTACTAAGACAGAAGAAAACTATAGTTCTCCTAATAGCTACAAAAAAACTAACATGACCTCAATTAAATAAAAATGAACTCATTGTAAGCTTATAAGAAATATTCTTTTCAAAAGAATATTCATATCACATTTTAATGACATGTTTAATCCTATATAATTTCAAATCAAAATCAATGCAAATTTCTATTCTACATTAAAAATTATATTAGTATTAGTATCTAGACAATATAATGGTGCAAAAAAGAACAAGTGGAACTAATATGTAAAGGAGAAAAATAAGTTTCAAATATGATAGAACTAACTGTTTAAGACTGAGCACCCAGCGTTCCATTTCTCAGCCTTTTGAAGTTACTAGTTTCTGCCTTAGTCACTTTCCAGTAATAAAAAGAGGTTTCTCTGACCAAGTCAGAATTGTATCCATCTATGTGTACAAGAATTTATATTTAGAAAGTACTTTAATCACATATCCATTTAGCAAAACATCACTAGAAAATTCCCTCAGGCCAACGACTGCCCAGTTTACAGTACCAGAAATATATTTCCTCCCATTAAGCTGGCCTCGGATCCAAAAAGGTAGCAGTTAGACATGCCATTACTGCACCTGTGGGTCTATATTTTGGCTGGCGTGTCAGCATTATAATACACAGGGTCTAAATCTGTCTTAACTTGCTGATAGCTTTTCTCTTGCAGCAGACTCATGGCACCTTTTGGAAGTTTTCAGCCCAGTTCTAGGGTGATTTTGCTGACCTACAGTCAAGGTATGTGCTGTCTTAAGTGATGGAGTCTTACTGTATAACTCTGGTAGGCAACAAAAGCTTTTGAAAGAGCCCATATTGTTTTATCAATCTCTGGGGGCTCTCCGATCAACAACTCATTCAGAGGTATCCCCTAACCTGGCATTGGGATTTGGGTTCAAAACCTACAAGTTGGCAACAGTGTTGCCCACCCGTGTAGTGTAGCTCTTTTAAAGTTATTATTCTTTTTTGATTTGTTGGTAAAGTAGAAATTCTTATAGGTCTTTTCATGTACACTTAATGTTGGTTTACATACCCCTCCACCCTTTTCTTTGCTTCTCCATCTCTGTTTCCCATTTAAACTTTTCTGTTCCTGGCATCCTCATCTTATTGACTAGGATCCTTATGGAATTGCTATTTTTCAAACCTCAGAAGTGTGTGACTGTCATGTTATTTGCTCAGCTGTGCAGGCAGGGTATGACTGAGTTTGCTGCGAAGAGTGAAAGATTTTTTTTCCATATTTTATGTAAATATTTCAGGTACCTTAACTTTTTAAAACTTCATTTTGGCTGTTCCTTTATGACACTTGAAACACAGCTTTCCACCTGTATAAGAGCAAGATGGTTTATAAACAGTAGGAAATGGACCAGGACTCTGGTTAAATTAAACTATATATTTACCTGGAGCTACTTCATTTTAAAAAAAAAGTGTAAGAGAAAAAAAAAAGAGTATTTGCGTCATCCAACTGCAGAGATTATAGCTAGTCCTAAAGCCTCCCTCTCTAGAGAAACAGTGTAGTTTGGATTTACTCCCTTACATACTACCTTTTTTGATAATAAATGTATTACAAATGGAATTCATTCCGCAAACATATATTCCATTATTATGTCAGGTTATCATGCACTATTACAATTCCATTCCCCTGCTACTTAATAAGCATAAAATTTCTCCTTCCATTTCTGTTTATTTATGTTCTATTCTGAGAGACAAACATATACACATGCCGAACCACAGATGCACAAATATATGCATTATATTCATTTATGCATTTATGTACATATTATGCATTTTAAATATTCACATATATCTCATATGTTTGATAGCGCCTAAAATATTTTTTACTTTATGCCCCTATACATTACAGAGTGTATTTATATGCATCCATAAATATAAAGACGTGACTCATCATGAAGTGAAAATTCTCATAACCATCAGATTAAGCTGTAGAAAACTGGCTTCTCCAAAGCATCTCACATACACCCTTCCCAGTTACCACTCCCTTTTCTGTCTCAAAAGGTCAGTAGAATCCACTCCCCATGGTCCTGGAGATAGACAGCTGGTATCTATGTG
The DNA here is from genome assembly GCF_950005125.1 of Chionomys nivalis. Classification (NCBI taxonomy): domain Eukaryota; kingdom Metazoa; phylum Chordata; class Mammalia; order Rodentia; family Cricetidae; genus Chionomys; species Chionomys nivalis. The sequence goes on along the minus strand of NC_080099.1, from coordinate 25,388,427 downwards.
TGTGGGTCAGCGTGTGCTAGAGACAGAAAAAAAGATAGGAACCCTACAAAGTACTGGCCTCTGCACTTCAGCAGGGGTGTGCAGGAGACCACACAACAGAGACCCTACAGGGACACCCTGACTCCAACAATGGCAGGGGTGTGCAGGAGACCTCATAATAGAGAGCCTACAGGGACACTAATGTGGGATTCCCTTCTGTATACTGTGAATACCACTGGTTAATAAAGAAACTGCTTTGGGCCTATTGCAGCACAGACTAGAGCAAGGCAGGAGTTCCAAGCAGATAGAGGAGGAGAAAGAAGGCAGAGTCAGTGGGACGCCATGTAGCTGCTGCAGGAGACAGATGCGTTGGAACCTTGCAGGTAAACCACAAGCGTTGTGGTAAAATTTAAAATAATGGAAATGGATTCATTTAAGATGTAAAAGCTAGCCAATAAGAAGCTGGAGCTAATAGGCTAAGCAGTGATTTAACTAATAGAGTTTCTGTGTGGTTATCTTGAATCTGGGTGGCCAGGAATGAAGGAGCAGCCTCTGTCAACAGGATATCCTTGTTCCAGCAGCGGCAGGGGTATGCAGGAGGCTGTGCAGTGCCGTGTGTGACTCATGTTTACAGCCACTCAGGTTTCGTGAATTAAATTCTACTTTGAAACAATTTGTGAGATAATGGAAAAATCACTTTTAATATTCAGTTTTCTATCTGAAGATTAAAGCGTGATAGGGGCATGATAGGAACAGATGTCAACCTGACCCATAAATGGACTGCCACTTGAGTCGCAAATTGCCGTTTCTCATTTTGACAGTCACAGTTTTCTCCATCTTGGTCCAGAGAAACCTACTTACTCAGGTTTTTGTGGCTCCAGAGCAAGGAGCAGAGAATAGTCCCTGAGTCCTCCAATTCATTCCCAGATTAAAAAACAGCACAGTGAATGACCATTATCCTGATTACTTCCCCAGGTTTGGAGGTAAAGTACACTGAAGAGAAAAGAAGTGGGGCTAGTGGTATGGGGATTAGTAAACCATGATCATCTTCCCCATCCTTTATGCTGTGTATATAAAGAGACAGCCCCTGTATATTAATTAGTGACTGCAGAATCCTAAAGGCACAAAACTTACATGGAAACTTTATTCTTGATAACAGCTCTGATTTATGTGTCAACAGTCAGCATTAGATCACCCAGAAAATATACAGATACACATCCTTCATGAGGACACTCAAGCTGAAGATGTTTGTGGAGACAAAATGTGAAAGGTGATTTTAATGGCCAACTACAGAGAACCGAGGAAAATTTTCATAAATCAATATCCCATAGAACTCTGATCGCATCAATAACAAAGAAGGTGTGGCATACACAACAAGATGCGATGCAGCTCTTCTAAGGGAAGAGTGATGCTCTCAGAAACAGAGTCTCCAACTGGAGGTAAATCAGAACAGGGCACATGGGACAGAATTTCCTAATTTTTTGGCATACTTCAAGATAATGTGCTTTATCACAAGAAATCTTTTATATGAATATATAAATTTTATAACAGCTTTGATTAAAAAGAAGTTTCATTTTCTATTGTGTTACTTTCATACAGGTCATCAGTATTTAATTCCCAAGGATTTCTTGGGGAAATACTGTCTAACATTTTGTTGTTGTTGTTGTTGTTTTGTGTTTTATTGTTTTCTCAGTGGTGGGCTGCTTTGTTTTTATATTTTTGCTGAGTTGATTTTATTTTTTATCTTTAGGAACAATCAGAGGCATGTGGAACATGTAAATCTCAGGATTCCGTGGCATGGCAGAGAAAGAGTGCTTAACAGGATATCTGAGGAGAAATGCGAACTAAAGACAGACAGCTCTATCAGGCATAAAATTGGTAAACACATCGCTGAACTCAGCAGTGCCATCAGTCAACTAGATGTGTTTGACATCTATTGACTTCTTCATTCAACAGCACAAAACATACATTCTTCTCAGGCCCACGTGGAACAGTCACTGTGATAGACCTTGCTCTGAGCATTAGACACAGTTGAACCTTTATAAAGAACAGAAGTTATGCAATATCTGCTCTTAGACCATAGTGTGACAAAATTGGAGTCAGCATCAGGAATAAGTAAAGAATAAGCAACACTTATAGATACATGTGGATCAAAGGGGAACTTTCAAGAGGAAATTTAAAAGCGTTTTTAACTGAAAAAATTGGAAACATAGCTTGCAGAAATCAGTGGGGCTCAGTAAAACACAACTTACAGGGAAAATGATATCATGAAGCACAAAGTATAGAAAACAATAAATCAACTAAGATTCCACTTTACAGAGCTATATAAAGACAGAAAATTAAATGCAAAGTGAGTTGAAGAAAATTAATGCAAAAAGAATAAGTCAGAATCTAGTTGAACAAGAATTGGGAGCTCAACATAGAAAAATCAATGAAACAGAAAACCAAGACCTTAAAAAGACTTTAAATTGAATGAGCCTCTACTTCAGCTAAGAAAAAAATAGAAAAATTGTTATCAGAAAAGCTAGAAGACATATTACATAAGAACCAACTACATATCAAGTTCTTGTGGGAATAAATCCATTAAGGCAATATTATTCAAATATGAACAGAAGAATGAAGTCCCTCAGAGTGAGAATGAGAATGCTGTACATGAACAAGCTGCCCTGTTTAGAATGAGAACGCTGCTCATAAGCAACCTGCAGCTGTCATACTCTGAGAATGGAATACTACATATGGACAACTTTCATCTGTCATATTCATGAAGGCATTGAACCAATCTACTAAGAGATAAAGATGAGGCTAGAGAATAAAAAGATAGGATATGGCTCCTGTTCCTGGTTTCTATTTATATCAAAGAGCACAAAGACACCTTGTTATTTTCCTGCTTTTCATGTGGTATTAAAATTTCTTGAAGTCAGTGATCTCTTACTGTATAGTTCTTTACTTTTCTTCTCCATACAGGCATAGATAGAACACAGAGGTAAAACATATGTAAGACTGTTCACAGACATGTTCTTTTATTGTTGGGACCATTTGGAGTCCTAGCCTTTAGCTGCTCTTCCCTGCTAGAGCCTTCTGATTAGAGTTACTAAAAGCTGTGCCTTGCCTTAAGGATCAGAGGATAAAGTTTTCACCTGTTGGCCCACTTGACTGTTGGGCATATAAGCCTCCACGTTGTTATTGAATAAAGGGATTCTTACCAGTGATTAGACGTCCGTGTGTCTGTCTGTCTCTGTGTGTGTTCGTGTATTTCAACCTCCAGCCCCTTGCCTGAAGCTCGTGAACTGTATTAAATAGAGGACAGATGGGGGGGGGGGGCACAGTGCACTGCATTTTGTGATATCAAAACTTGTGCTGTTAAAACACCCACAGATTTGAGATGTCATACATCTCAAGTCCCAGGAAGATAGTGAGTTTAAAGATAGCTAGGGCTGGATAGTGAAACCTTGTCTCTCACACACACACACACACACAAAAAAATAGAGATGGGGGGACTGTGAAAGAAAGAAGAAGAGAAGAAAGAAAAATGCCTCAGTAAAACTTTCTATGTTGTGTAGGCTGAGAATTCTCTTTTGTTTCCTGGCCTTTCAGACCCAAATAATCACACAGAAACTATATTAATTATAAAACTTCTTGACCAATAGTTCAGGCATTTTCCTAGCTAGCTCTTATATCTTAAACTAACCCATTTCTATTATTCTGTGTATTGCCGTGAGGCTGTGGCTTACTGGGTAAGGTTCCAGTGTCTGTCTCCTTTAGCAGTTACTTGGTGTCTCCTTGATTCCGCCTACTCAGTCTTGTTTGGGGGCTGAGGCTACATTGCCTACTTATTCTGAAGCCCCTCATTCCCTGGGTTGACCAGGTACCATTTCTCTTGTCTTTTTATCCTTAAGACAGCCAGTGTGAGACTATCCAGCTTCCAGTTATTTAAGTTCACTGAATAAATCACTTTTTTTTTTTTTGCAGTTTATAGATGTGTTTTACTGGTCCTATTGCCCCCAGAGAATCCAGAATCAGACAAATCTTATGTCTATTTTGAACCCAAGAAGCATCCAAAGCTTTAATCACTTCATCTAGTCTGAAGGGGCTCTGAGTCATTAGAAGTCCTTGATCCTGTGTTCCTCGATAGAGTTTCTCTGTGCTGTGGTTACCTATCTAAGCTTACAATCCATCTGCAGCAACTGTGAATTACCAGACAAGCGAAAGCTCACTGTGTAATGCTACTGTCCTCATCTATGGGTGACTGTGTCATTGTATTCATAATTATTTTAAGGATTTTTAAAAGTTAAATCCTCCTCATTTTAATTGTTTGGATAGGAATGTGCTATAAATTATCCCCCCTCCCCTTCCACCTTCCACCTGTCCTCCTTGCTCCCAATTTACTCGGCAGTTCTTGTCTTTTTTCCCCTTCCTAAGCAGATCCATGCATGTTTCTCTTAGGGTCATCTTTGCTACCTCGGTTCATTGTTATGACAGAATCCCTGGCCAAAGCAACATCAAAGGAGGATTAATTTAGGTTTCAGTAAAGAAGCCCATCATGGCAAATATGCATGCTTGGCTGCTTAGTCCTTGGCAGTGTGCTGAAGCAATACCTCACATCTTTATGAATTATGAAACAGAAAACTGGAACAATATCGGAAGTAGACATACATCAAGGTGCACCCCAATGTCCAGGGCCCCATTTCTGCTATTTAGTCCACACCGTATGTTCAACATTTCCTCCTAAGTTGTCACCAGTTGGGGACTACATGGACAAGCACTGCGGGAGACATTTCAGATGCAAACTGCTCAAGTCCTTAGGTCTGTCCACAGTGGCAGAGCACTGTCCCTAAACCTTGGAATGCTGAAAAAAAACATGCCACTGTTTCCAACTTGAGATGGAAAGGAGGACCACAGAACTGACTGAAGATATCAAGAGAATGACTTTGAATAAAAAAATTCATGTGGCTCAACTACTTATAATATGCTATAAATTTTAAATGATTAAATTTATCTTTCCTTTGTGACAATATCTAATTTTACTTTTATTAATGCTTTTGGCATTTTAATAATTTTCATTGATTGTACACAAACAAGGGAAAAAAATAAATATTAGTTACAAACAGTTACAAACCCAGTTTCTTGTGTCTTATTTTTCCCTGCATTCCATTTATGAGCCCTGAATTTTTCTGCCTTACTCCATTTGTAAGAAAAGCATATCCAATGCTATCTAAACCACATGGGAATGATTGGGCTCACAGAGTTAAAGTAATCAGGGCACAAAATAAGCACTGTTGTTATTACAAAGAATATTGTTTGTAATTGTTATTACAAAGAATACCATTTACATTTGCAAAGCTTTGTGTTTTCAAACCTTCAGGCAGACAAGAAGGGGTCAATGTAAACTAATAAGTTAAGGAACGCTTTGGGTTATCTTTAGACTTTACTAGATATTCCTTTTTCCTCCCAAAATGACCATGGTCAGAAGTTGGGACTGGAAATTATCTTCTATTTCTTTGAATACTTTTCCCTGGACATTCACATTCTTTAAGATTGAAGTTGTTACTATTGGCTATTTCATAATTCAGCCTTCAAATATGGGTATTGTTTTAGAACAAGCTCAGCAAATGCTTCTGCTGGAACTTTGTTATGGCGAGTGAAACTGCTTTCCAGACAGAACATCCTACCATTGCAAAGAAGTACAATTTTCATAAAGTTCTATCTTGTTATGTACTGGAAATAATCCCCTCTGAGTATCTTATTCATCTTGTAAAATAGTATTTCTGCTTCCACTTCCTGTGGGAATGGAAACACCATTTCTTCCACAGACACCTAATATTTTTAAAGCACCTGGGAGAGTAATTAGAGAAAGATGGGCAGTCAAAACATCATTTCCCCTGCTAATTTCCTTCTGTTAAAAAACATACCCTTCCAATAAAAACAAAGCAAAACAAAAAAATAAAACATATCCTTCCACCTATTTCTTTTATGCCCCTTTTTTCATATCCTTCATTGTACCTCCTTTTCATAGGCCTATCATAGAACCATGGGCTAGTGAAATGTTTGGGGTGGCTAAAGTATTTGCTCACAAGGTTGGCAACCTGAATTTAACCCCTAGAACTCATATAAAGGTGGAGGAAAAGAACTGGACTTCACAAAGTTATTATCTGGCCTCTATGTGTAGCCTATGCCATACAGATACTACAGTCTCCACGTATATCATACAAGGCTAATAAGTACAAAGTTTAAACAGGAACTGGAGAGATGTGTCAGTGGTTAAGCGCATAGTGTATTCTTTCACAAGGCTAGAGTTTGACATGTAGAAGCCACATTGGACAGTTCACAACCACTTGGATCTACGCCCTCTTCCAACCTCCATGATGCTGTGATTGTAATCTCCCTTGATTTGTAAGCCGTCAGTCTAGGTTGAGTAACAGTGATCTCAAGTTCTTTAACATCCCCATGCAATTTCTGTCATAATTCTTTTTAACCAGTGACTCCAACATTCAGTTTATATTTATTCTGGTTAAAGTATACCTTACATTTTCTGTCTATAATTTAGGCTTGTAATGATATTTTCCATCCTGATTTCAGAATTTCCTACAAAGCATTACAATTGAAATATCTGCAATAATTTTCTGAGTTATTGAGCAATCTTCCACATCTTCTAAATTCCTTTCTATATATGAACATACTACAGCCATTATGATTACTTTGTTCACGAGTCCTCTGCTACCATATGTACAAGTGTTTCCACAGCTTCATTGTAGATGAAGTGAAAGGCTTTTCAAATGCCATGAAGATTTACATATAGGCTCTGATCTGATCAGCCATTCTGGGATCTACACTCACAAAAAATTCTATCTTTCTGAGACATCCTAAGAGAATTCATCCTTACTCCTAGAAAAACATTGCTTTGTTTAAGTGTTCATGGATTATCTATACAAGATCTTTTGTAGGTTTTGTCAAAGTATCTTTAAAAGCAGTTCTGATGGTGAAAGTCTGAAATACCACATGCTGGTATTTATATGTCTGGCAGGTCTCTTGTGCCTAGCTGTTTCCTAAGCTTACTGAAGGTGTTTCATGTTTATATCTGATGGATGGATTTTTGTCAACACTGTGAAATCAAACTCTTTAAATACAAGTGGTTGAAATTCACTTCAAGGGTTAATGATGTCTCTGTACTATTAGGTATCTTGTATTTTAATCACCATAATGTTGGAAATTTTCCTTTCATCCCTTTCAACTGAAAAACCATTCTTCAACATATCCTTTGGAATAGTATCCTTTTTCATATATGCCTTTGCTGATAGTATAAAACATGGAGCTGAGTCCCATTTTTCTATTTACACTATTCATAAACTAGAAATGTGTCTTTTAAAGGTGTTTTCACATTTTAGCATACTGTCACCATTTGTCAAGTGAGCCACAGTCACTTCAATGACTTTCACTCTAGTTCCCAACTGTGATCTTTAGTTTACCAGTCATATTCTTAGGGAAACTTTTAAGTGTTTGACTGGTCTTTATCCTTGTATCCATTCCTTCACATTTTCATTGAAAAGAATTCACATCCTCTGTCATAATACACATTAGAGGTTTTGGGCACAACAAAAATATAGCACTTTACATATCAAAGAGTTAATCTGAGTCTCCCAAATCTGGTATAATCTGATTATTCTCCTTGTGCCTTTGTTATCATCAAACCTTGACATTTCTTTTTCTTCTAAGCTTCTTTGATTTAAATTTCAATTTTATTTGTTTAAGTTATCACCAAAATGGCTTAAATGAGAAACATTCCCCATTGCCTCAGGCATTTGAACAATTGGTCCCCAGCTGGTGGTGCCATTTGGGGTAGTTTAGGAGGAATGGATTCGCTAGAGGAAGTATGTCACTGGGGGTGGGCTTTGAGAGTGGAGAGCTTCTCCCTACTCTCAGTTTGCTCTCTCTATCACAAGTTTGCATCTGAAGATGCAAACCATTATTGATAAACCATTATTGATTTCTTAATTCAAGAGGCAAGTCAGGACAATCTCTGTTCTTATTTTTCACTTCTTAGATAAGATTTGCAGTTAGATTATCAACATATAACCCTATACTTTATTTTCAAAACATAATTGTTTAAGTTGTGGCAATTATTATTATCTTCTAAGCATCTGGAACATTATTACTATATATATGCATATGTGTGTGTGTGTGTGTGTGTAAAATATTACTTGATTTTCTTCACTGAAAACTTGTCTATAGGCTTGGCAGCCCCTGCCCCTCATAGACTAAGCCATGATCCTAATTGTTGTTCAGATCAAATAAATTATTTTAAAATTCTAGTATTATTTTATTCTACAAATACTGCTACAAAAATCTCTTTTATTCATAAAAACATAAATTGTGTTATCTCAGTACCAGTATATTTTATCTTATGTACTCTACACAATGAAACATAGATATAGAATTTCAAGTGTCTATGACAAATGTCTTATAACTATACTTCTCTGGAATTTTATGGCATATAAAAAAATATATATTGTTGGTCACCTTCAGCCTCCTATAATAATTCTCAAATATCTTCTATATTTTTCTTCCTTTTGACAACACAGCATCCTGTACGATATAATGTTGTTCTGTGTAATTTAGGATTGTACCTACTCTTGACTGTAAAGATCACTTGATGTGTTGATCAAGTATTACCTACTAAAATATTCATACTATTTTTCTACGTCACCATTAAATATTTAAGCAATGATCCATAAAAATGTTTGCTATAATTTTGAGCATGTTAGACTATAAAGTTATCAACATGTAATAGTTTTGTAAATAGAGTAATTTCAACACTGGGGATTCTTGACCTGCTGGAATTCACAATCAATTGCAGAAGGAAAATACAACCTACTCAATCTCATCCAGTGAGCTGAGCCTGACTTTGAAGAAATGGACAAGGCAACTTGAAGGAAGTCACTAAAAGAAGAGAATCCTTAGATAGGTAGAGTTGCAAAGACATATTTTGCTGAAGTAGGAAAAAAACCAAAATTTTGTTCCTTGTTCCACGTTTTTATTTTTATAAAGAAATTAAAGGGGCATATGTTTCTACTCACATTTTTTGAAGCCAAATATTGACAGGATCACAGTACTAAAAGGAGAAAATGGACACAGATGCCTATCACTAACCAAGAAGCCATTTTCATTTGACATCTATTTGCAAAGAAAAAAATGTACTCTCTCCATGAATTCATTAACCACATTTAATTAAAGAGGACCCCATGCTCAGCAGTAAATGGCCAACACAAAGCAAGTTCTGTGATACTTTGTTGACATTTTGTCTCATATTGTTTAGTTTCAGCATATTTTGTCTTACTGATCTTTTGATCATATATAATGGTTTCCAATTACATGTTTTTATGCATTTGTGTGTGTGTGTATGTATTTCCTTTCATTATGGTTTGTTTGTTTTCTAAATAGAGAAGAGAAAGAGGAGCATGGAATCAAATGGGTGTGGAGGTCGAGAGGATCTAGGAGGAGTTGAGAGAAGAGAAGCTATGGTCATAATATATTGTGTGAACAGTAAAGTTTTCAATAAAACATGGGAAGTTTTATAAATGCAAAAATAAAAAGACAGTGCCCAACCTCCATTACATATCTAAATTAAAAAGTCAATGACAAAAATCAACCAAACAAAACCTTTGACTTTAGGGCTGTTAGAGAGTCACTTATATTTTATTTACTTATTTGCTTATATTAAGTTTCACTGGATGCCTGTTGCTATCATTTCCTTAAGACACGCTGCTGTATCGGTGGGTAAATGCATACATTAGACAGTAGGTGCTTTCTTTTTTTTTTTCTCTATTGTGTTGTTTTACCTACCAGTCTCTTTACAATGACATTGACTTATTTTGGCTGCCTTAAAGTTAATCTTTCTCCCATCTGGTTTACTATACCACTTCAACTTTTTGATAAGTAAATGATGAAAAGGCATTTCCCAAGATCACTGTGTGTATTCACAGTGGCCCATGATTCTTTTCAACTGTTGTGAAAGACATATGGGTACCTATGCTTACCATTCTGAAAGAATATCTGTCTATTGAGTATCAAGAACTCAGATCTGGTCTTCTAATTCTAAGTCAGTGCTCTGCTACCACAGAACATATCTGACAAAGTACCGGTTTCTACCCAACTTGGCCTCTTATTCGTTGGCTTATAGACAAATTGATTAAACACAGTGAATGATTTCCAAACTTTATAAACTTTGTGTAAAACAGAAAAAGTCCCAGGTGAAACAGCTATTAATAAGTATTTAAAGGACAAAGCAATCATCTGGTAAAAATTCTGAAGTTATATTAAGTTTAACAAGTTATGATGTTTACATGTGATTTTGCGTTCTTAATGTGATACCAATTAAAAACATTAATTATCTCTCTTAAAATGTCAACTCACTGTAGTGGCATTTCAATTATATTTTAATAAATAAAGCCTGTCTGAAGATCTGAGAGTAAAACAACCTCACTGGTCAGCCTTTCAGACCAGGCAGTGGTAGCACACACATCGTTAATCCTGGTTGTTTAACTGGTTGCCATAGAAACCAGGCGGTGCATACCTTTAATCCCAGCCTAGAGAGAATTATAAAATGGGATGAAACAGCTCTCAGTATACAATACAGAAATCTCAAAATGAGATTTCTGGAGGCAGGAACGCCATTTCACACTGAAGTCGAGGTAAGGGCCAGTGGCTGACTGTTTTGTTTTTCTGATCTTCATTTTGAACCCCAATTTCTGTCCCTGAGCTTTTATTAAACATGCTTCAACACACATTTCTTTTTTAATTTAAAAAAATTTATTAATTTTTTAAAGAATATATATTTTCAATCGTTTTCACCCCCTTCCTCCAAGTTCATCTAGATCTAACCTCCCTTAACTACTTACCCAATTTTATATCCTTATTTGCTTTTAAACCCATATAATCAAATTTATGTTACACGTACATCCTTGGGTGTTACCCTGAACTATAGCCTGGTTAACATACCAGGGATCACAATCTTAAGTGAACCTAAGTCTTCATCTCCCAGAAGTAATCACTTCCAAATATTTTCTCACGTAGGTGAAGAATTTCATGCCTACCTCTCCCCTCTATACAGGGATTTTGTATGGTTTAAGTTTATGCAGGTCTTTGGCAGAACCAAAGTTTGTATGTGCAATTTCCCTGTTTTGTTTTGTTTGAAAATACTGTAATCAACCACTGTCTCTACTCCAATCTTCCGTACTAATCTGTGAGCATTGGGAAGAGGGATATGATATAGATGCCCCATGTGTAGCTGAAAACTATGCAGTCTCTTATTCTCTGTACATTAACCAACTGTGGGTCGCTGTGTTAATTTTCATCTTCCTGAAAAATAAGCTTCTCTAATGAGGCTTGAGATATGCACTACTATATGCCACAACAATAAATCATTATGAATTAGTTTAATGCTGTGTCCATTTAGCAGAATAACAGTAATAGGTTCTTCCTTCAGTCCTATGACCTATTACTGCAAAAAGAAGCTTCCTTGATGATGAATGAGAGTTATACTTACCTGTGGATATAAAAATAAGTATGAAAGGGGGCTGGAGAGATGGCTCAGAGGTTAAGAACATTGCCTGCTCTTCCAAAGATCCTGAGTTCAATTCCCAGCAACCACATGGTGGCTCACAGCCATCTGTAATGGGGTCTAGTGCCCTCTTCTGGCCTGCATGTATTACACACAGACAGAATATTGTATACATAATAAATAAATATTTTAAAAAAAATAAGTATGAAAAATGAAGTTAAAATTATACTTGTTTATTAAGGTGACAAATCCACAACTGATAATTTCATTTTCCTTAAAACAAAATAATATTTGGCTGTGTAAGTATAACATATTTTCATTATCCACTTATTAGTTGATAGACATTCAAGGTGTTTCAAATACTGACTCTTCTGAATAGAGAAGAATTGAATACAGAGAGCAATGTCCCTCCCTTCTAACAAGTCCTAGTCACTTCATTTTTCATTGCTTTGGAGATTTTATATTTTAATGGCCAAGTTACATTTATGCAGCATATGATATATGTATTATTTTCTCAGTTATATTTACAGCTTATTTTAGGTACTTTTCAATTTTAGGTGGTGTGAAAAGCTAGATGTTCTGCTATTGAAAGATTAAGCATAAAAGCTCAGAACAGAATATTTTCCTCAAAAAAGAAATTTTTTAATTAGCAAATGAAACTTTATGTTGAAAATTAATTTGTTAATTACTTTTGCCTAGAGCTTTCTTATCTTCTTAGAAAGTCTGGCATTATTGTTTGCCTGCGGAATTTTTATTTATCATTTATTTTACATGCTATTATCTCCCCAATGGCTTCTGTTTTGGAATAGCAAAACAAAGCAGAAACGCGACTAGTGTTTAAACTAAATGCATGCCAGAGACTGACAATACTTAATAAAAGGTATGTAATAATAGCTCTTCATGAACTTTTGGGAATGGAAAGTCAGTCAAAATCCCCTGCATAAAAACTTATTTTGCAATCATATGTGATGCAGCCACTATTGAAAGTCTTTCTGAAACCACTCTTCTATACCTCAGTTGTACTAAAATGATGAGGATGGCAGTAATAGGTAAATTCCAATTGTTTTGAACCATGAGATATTAGCTTACAAATTGTTTACTTGTGTACAAATAATAATACCTTCCTTTGTGTTATGAGAATATGGGACTTGCATTGCTGAGCATTGAGACACAAACACACACACACACACAAAGGATTTTCACTGAAAAAAATCAACAATATAATCTGCATGTTCCAGGCCACAGTCAAACAATTTCTTCAAATATAAGCAAGGTTGAAGAGTTATCAAAATTACTACAGGACGGGCACACTCAGGGAAGAAAAATTAAATTTTAAGATAGTATATTCTCTATACTTTATTAATCTCTTTTTGCCTCTTCCCACAATGTCATAATCAAATAGCTCCTCTCTATTTCTCAATCATATTCAGAAATCTGACACCAAAATTTGTTCTTAACTTTATATCAAGAGATTCACAGTGTTTCAATTTATTTATTTCAGTGTATATCAGTTTCTTCATGATATTCCTCATGGCGTTCCTCCTTTAATTGATTTGCATAACACTGTAATTAATAAATACACCACTTATTGCACCATAAATACATTTATTACTTCTCTGGCCTATGGTTGTCACACACACAAGTACCTGTCTTGAGAATTTAGCCAATGAGTGAAAGCTGAGTGTTTTGTTACATATTCAGCTTCAGAAGCTGCTGTCAATATCCCTAGCAAATTTACATATTCATTAGCAGCTTAGAAATATTTCAAATGCTGGTGAACTTGGGATGAGTGAGAATAGGAACAGGAGGAATTAGGGAGAGAATACTGGGAGAGACGACTGGAAATGAGGGAGCATTTGGGTCGGGGTTAGTGTGAAAAACTAATGCAACGAAAACTTCCTGGAGCCTATGAGGGCAACCCTAGCAAAGACTCCTGGTAATGGAGGATAAGGACCCTGAACCAGCCGTCTTCTATAACCAAGCAAGGATTCCAGTGGTGGGACTAGGAAATCAACCCAACCGTAAAAGCTTCAATCTACAACCTCTCCTGCCTGCAAGATGTGCTGGGGCAATGGTGGTTCAGAACTTGTGGAAATGGTCAAACAATGACTAATCTAACTTGAAGCCCAGGGCATGAGAGGGAGCCCCTGTCTGACGCTATCTGGATAGAGTGGGACTAGAAGCTGGATGACCCAGACCTAAGATAGAATGAAACATGACTGGCCAAAAATAAAATAAAATAATGTAATAATGATACAGTTTTGAACATCAATGAAATTATTGCTATTGATATTCTGCTATACTCATAAATCAGGGTCTAGCCCAGTTTCATCGGAGAGGCTTCCTCGGGCAACTGCTGAGACCCACAGCCAACAATAGTCAGAGCTCGAGGAACCCTGCAGGAAGAAGGGGACGAAGAACTGTAGGAGCCACAGGGATTGAGGACACCAGGAGAACGCAGCCCACAGAATCAGCAAAGCAAGAGGTCATAGGGGTTCACAGAGACTGAAGTGGCAATCATGGCAATTGTTTGGGTCTACACTAGGTCCTCAGCATATATGTTGTGGTTAAGATTTTTTTTTGTGTGTGTATGTGGGAACGGGACTGTCTCTGATTTTTTTTTTTACTTGCTTTTGGATCACTTATTACTCCTACTGGGCTGCCTTTGTATAACGGTCTGTGACCCATCCTACTGCATTTTGTTATGTGGAGTTTGGTTGATATCACTGAGGGGAGGGGTCTACTCTTTTCTAAAGGGAAACAGGAGGAGTGGATCTGAGGGAGAGGGAAGGTAAGGGTGGGGATTGAAAAACTGGCAGGCAGGAAGGAAGACTGAATTGGGATGTATTTTATGAGAGAAGAATTAACAAAAAACAGAATTATGGAGCTCATTTTTCTACCACCATAAATAATGCCATAGCACCGAGTCTGCAGCAATTTGCCATCCATCCCCTTTATGAACCAATCAAAGACCCTTGGGTAATCACCTCTCAGAGTATTTTCCTTAGTCAACAACTCTGAAGCATTTTTTAAAAATTTATATATGACAAATATTTATTGAGTACTTAGCAACAGTCTTAGCAACATGTAATAGAATAAAAACATGTTTCTTGTTTTATACTACAACCAAAACACAAATTTCTTGTGTATGAACTTAATATAAATAATAATACACAAATAATTGATTTGTTTAAGTCAATTCAGATCAATTCTTCTTTTGCTATTGTTTGGGCAGTTTTACTCAATGTTGTGGAAATGCATTGTAATTAATCTCATGCCTGTGCCTGTACATAATCCTCTCATTTCTTTTTGTTTCTTAATTTTATTTGTTTATATTTTATGTTTGGGTGCTTGATATATGTATACCTGCATGCCAGAAGAGGGCTTCCAATCCTTTTATAGTTAATTGTGTGTCACCGTGTGGCTTCTGGGAAGTGAACTCAGGACCTCTGGAAAAGCAGCTAATGCCCTTAACCCCTTAACCATTTCTGTAGCACTGATGCCTCTCATTTCTTTTTCTAAAAGAGGATTCCACCATTGCCTCTGAAATAGTGAGTTCAATGAATCCACTTTTAAGCATATTTTTGAGGAGCTTTACTTCCACATAGCCTCAGACTTATCAGCTATTTCTATTCAGAAGATCCACCTTGACTCTAAACCCAATAGTGAACATACTCTTAAGAGATACCCACATGCTAAAATGTCTATGCTGTTGACAAGGGACCTAATACAAAAAACAAAAATAACAAAAATAACCCCTACGTATTAAAATGTCGAGATTGAATCTAGTCACCTCTTGTCCTCTCATTCCAGTGATCACAGTAATGGTATTGACTATTATCTTTTATTACTTAATATTTTCAATATAGAGACCTAGACAGGTGCAACTAAAGAAAGCATTGGCACCATTTTCCAGCACTTCCTTACATTCCTTTTCATATTCACACTGCATTTCCATTAGGAGATACCTGCACATCTTCAAGACAAGCTAATTCCTTATGTTTAGAATGAAAAGATCCAACCTATTCTGTCTTCTGTGTTCATATAGTAAAACACCTTAAAGAATAAAGTTTCCATATTCAATGTTTCTGTATCCCTCCTAAGATGTTGGTAGTCATGAGGGCAGAGATTATTATTATTTGAAATCCTTCATGATTTTCATATTTTACTTTTGTTATTTGAACAAACAATGTATACTTTTTCTTCATCAAATAGTACATTTTGGAATATCTTTTGATTTATTAAATTGTCTTCCTCCTTTTTTGCTCAAATTCTATTATAAGTACAAAATAGTTTCATCATCCATGATGACACGTACTGAGGTGTTAGTCATGGGAAAAATATGCAATATTAAATAATTCTCAGATTATTAAATAAGAATCAAACTATGATTCTTAGCAATTTTAAAAATATTAATGCTAGATTCCAAAAATCCATAACTCTCTTGTCAGAGAGTGCAGGAAGTTTATTGAAATAGTGACAATCACTCCAACTCAGGATGGGTAATCAATTGAAAGAAAGCAAATACTGACCATCTTTTGGGGGTTTCTCTGTGCATCTTTAGTTACACTTGACACTTCCACATGCACTTCATGTAAGTTGTGATTGACATTTAACAAATGGCTAGATGGGAGAAATACTGTTAAAGTCCTCTGAGAACTCAGGGAAAAGGAAACAGCCCAGAAATGGTCTTCTGAATAACACAGATGAAGACAGGAAGAATAGGGTCAATGGAGGTAGGAAATCAGAAAAACTCAATGCATTGAACACTAACAATTTAAAATAAAATAAAATTTCTCCCTCACATAGACCTATAGTCATAGATAATGAGTTTATAAAGTAGTTCATAGAGACTTGACAAGTGTCAAATATCTCTACTTGTTGATGTTCTAGTTTAGATAAAACTCAAAGTGCCATGAGTTGCTTGTAATAAATTGTAATTAATTTTTAACGCATTATTCACAATTCATAAATTAGCATAGTCCTGCAGGCTCAAAACAAAAAAGCAAAAACAACCAAAAAGATAAAGAAAAACATTAGGTTAGGCACAAAAGAAATCAAATTGAAAGCATGAGCAGTCTTTAGTAATAATTGAAATTGAAATTCACAGTATCAGACCTTTGTCAGTTGCGGGGTTGGTGAAGATCTTCTCCCAGTCAGTTGGTTGCCTTTCTGTCTTAGTGACAGTGTCCTTTGCTTTACAGAAGCTTCTCAGTCTATCCTGAGTGAGGTAAGCCAGACCCAAAAAGAGGAACATGGGATGTACTCACTCATATTTGGTTTCTAGCCATAAATAAAGGACATTGAGACTATAATTCGTGATTCTAGAGAAGCTAAATAAGAAGGTGAACCCAAAGAAAAACATATAAGCATCCCCCTGAATATTAACCTTCATCAGGCGATGAAAGAAGACAGAGACAGAGACCAACATTGGAGCACTGGACTGAAGTCTCATGATCCAAAGGAGGAGCAGAAGGAGAGTGAGCACGAGCAAGGAACTCAGGACCGCGAGGGGTGCACCCACACACTGAGGCAATGGGGATGTTCTATCGGGAACTCACCAAGGCCAGCTGGCCGGGACTGAAAAAGCATGGGACAAAACCGGTCTCGCTGAACATAATGGACAATGAGGACTACTGAGAACTGAAGAACAATGGCAATGGGTTCTTGATCCTATTGCACGTAATGGCTTTGTGGGAGCCCAGGTAGTTTGGATGCTCACCTTATTAGACCTTGGACCTCCCACAGGGCAGAGAAACCTGCTTGCTCTTTGGGCTGAGGAGGAAGGAAGACTTGATTGGGGGAGGGGGAGGGAATGGGAGGTGGTGGCGGGGAAGAGGCAGAAATCTTTAATAATTAAATAAATTAATTAATAAAAAAAAAAGAAATTCACAGTATCTAACCAACCCTTTAGGCTGACAAATTATCCATTGTTTTCATACAACTGATATTTTTTGATTGGAAGTTTTTTTTCACTGTTTCATTTAATGTGTTGCTTGATGGGAGTCATGAAATCAAGCTGCTATGACATTGGGGCGGAAACAAAATGCCCAATAAAGGGCTGTATAACACAGAAGACTATAGAAAGAAAAGTAGAGTTGACAGAGGTAGGAAGATTTTTGTTTTATAAAGTTTGGAAACATAAATATTTTAAATGGTAAGTTTGATTCTAGTCCCCTTTGAAAAACAATGCCAGTAGGTTTACTTCCAGGTCCTTTGAACTTGCCTTATATGGTATTTCCTCTTGTATAATAGGACTTATATCCATAAGAAAGAAGTTGTTTATTCTCTTAACATTTGGGTTGCTATGACACCCTCAGACATGTCTTGCCATGATGGTGGTTATTGTGGTTCAGAAGGTTCACAGCTTTGTATGATTGTATATAGTCTTATATAAGACTGGTATATCATATCTAGCATCCTTCATACAGCACCATCTGGTAGTATGAAAACTAACCAGCATGGAAGACACTTCAAATATAATATTGACCTGTCTTCATTTTCATGTGACAAAAGTGTGTGGTGTCTTTAGCAACAGAGTCTTACCACAAAGTTCTGATAGGTATCCAAAAACAATATAATAACCAGTATTGTTTGGGAGTTCTCCAGGACATCCCTTACCAACAACTTGAGGAGAAGTAGCCCATATCTGGCACTGGGGTTTTTATTGGATAACCTATGGTTTCTGTGCAGGGTAACTTCAATTAAATTGGTATGCATATGGTATGTTTACATACATATGAAGCTTATGAAATATACTTCATATACCATTTTCAAACATCTTTAATGTTAGTTACTGATGTGGGGTTCCCCTGCATATAGAGTGAATTAATAGACATGGGTTAATTTAAGATATAACAGCTAGCTAGAAATATGCATAAACTATTGGCCAAGAAGTATTTTAAATAATATAATTTTTGTGTAATTATTTCAGGTCTGAGTGGCCAGGGGGATGGAGGGAGGAATAAACAGTCAATGAGACTACAAATTGGTACACAGACTTGGACCAGCTAAATTCACATAAAATCTGAGCGAGCTTCCAAAGGGAAATTCTAGGCACAAGAGAGCAGAGTGAAACACAGCTTTTTGGTATTTAAATCACTACTTGGCCCATTAGCTCTAGATTCTTATTGGCTAACTCTTACATATTAATTTAACCCATTTTCTATTAATCTGTGTATTGCCATGTGGCTGTGGTTTACCTGCTAACGTTACCAGCATCTGTCTTGATGGCTCCTTGGCTTCTCTCTTAGTCTGCCCTTCTTTCTTCCAGCAATCAATTCTGTCTCCATCTCTCATTGGAGCAGACTCTAGGCTTGTAGAATCATCAGAACAGCTTCAAGGAACAAAGCTGTTGGCTAGCCTCTTCAAACCTAAGCTTCAGGTCCACTCCAGAGGACCCTGAAACTAGATCATGAGACCCCAATGCTGAACTGTGTTGAACATAGATTCTAAACTATGATGACAACTTCCTAAGAAATTATCTCAAATTTAAAGGGTTAAAATAATGTATCATAAATTATTTCAAAATTGAAAAAGGAACCTTCTCTCTCTCTCCTTTTCTCTCTTTCTCTCCTTCTCTCTCTCTCTCTCTCTCTCTCTCTCTCTCTCTCTCTCTCTCTCTCTCTTCTCTCTCCCTTTCTCTCCCTTTCTCTCTCTCTCTCTCTCTCTCTCTCTCTCCCTTAATAAATGTTTATGGCTATAAAAAAATTGAAAAAGGAAGAAATACTTCTATACTTGTTTTACCCTGACACTAAATACAGAAATAAAAAGACAAAGAGAGAATAAGACACATAGTAATCTGGACTATCTGACTGATACAGATGAATAAAAATCCTTCAGAAAATGCTAATAAGTTGAAATCAACACATTAAAAGAATAACACGTTAAATATTTTGCTATCCTTTCTGCAGTGTATTTAAATACCATGATTAAGTGGTATTTATTATGGGAACAATAGAATTAATAAATGTGAATTTATAAATATGAATCATAGTCACAACATGAGGCATAAAATACTATGTGAGCATCTCCTTTGAGGCTGAAAAAATGTCAAAAAATAACATCCTTCATAATTAAGAATTCTCATCATTAAGTATAGAATTATTGTATCTCAACACATCAAGTGAAAAATGTGGGAAAATTCCATTACACTATTATTACATCTAATGCCACACTATTCAGCAAAAATTTCAAATTTTCTTCTAAGACCTGAAGCAAGACAAACATGCCAGTCCTTAACATATTTATTCAACATAGCATTGGACTCCTTTCCACAGCTAAGAGAAAAAATAAGGTACCTCAGCTTCAAAGAGGAAGTAAACCTTCTCTTAAAGCCCTGAAGACATCTGCTAAAAATTAATAAGTGTATTTGGTAAAACTTTGAAGGCCAGAAAAATATAAAATTCAGCAGCATTTCTATCCAGTAGCAACAAACTATCCAAAATCAAGAAATTAGAGATAATATCTACAATAGCATTAAAAAATAAAGCAAATACCTCAGAATAAAGTTAAATAAGGAGGAGAAGGACTAAACTATAACTATAAATATATATAATAATGTGTGCTGGAAAATTGCTAAGATGATAAATATTATAGATCCATATAATGTCATAAGGATGAACAACAGAGGTGAGGTTAAGTACCTGGCTGTCTTTGAAAGGCCACATTGCCACCGCATTGATATGCTGCCTCTGTCTACCCAGCTAACAGACCACTCCCAGTGATTGATGAAGATGGACAAGGTAAGACTATTTTACAGGCACTATGAGAGGATAGAAAATTTCATTGAAAAGATAGCAGTTATTTCTACTTTAAAAGTTACCCTTCCTAAGCTTTATTCTTTAAACATTAACTTTCTTTCATAAAAGTGAGTTCTTATTTAGAAACATAGCTTATAACATGCAGAAGCTGACAACACAGGCATCATGAAAATTTATGAAAAAGATAGAATATTATCTATTTTGCTATTATTAATAATCACCCAATTTCTTATCTGTGTGTATTTTATGTAATAATTATCTACAGTGTATTTTATATAATAATTACCTACAATGCATTTTATATAATAATTACCTAGCGTATATTTTAAAACATATATATTTATTTTTATTTGTTTTTTATTTATATACATTGATGTTTTACCTGCGTGTGTTTCTGGGTGAAGGGATTGGGTCCCCTGGAACTAGAATTTACAGATAGCTGTGAGCCACCTTGTAGGTGCTGGGAATTGAACCTGGGTCATCTGGTATAGCAGTCAGTGCTCTAACTCTCCAGTCTTGACAAAGCTACCTTAAAATTGCAAGTTTCACATCAAAATTGAGATATGCAAGCATGTTCAATATAAACCTTGCTACTACACATGTACTTTCGTCCCTCCTTTTTGTCAACTTTATTTATTACATTGGACATCTGCTATACCTCTTGAACTACATCAACATATCAGTAGACCTGAAACAGTTTAAATTAGAGTTTGCTCTTGGTGTTATATATTAAATATACCTAAGAAAATGTATGATAATGTTAATCCACTATAATAGTGCATATAGAGTATTTTAATGATTGAAAATTCTATTGTGTGATACTCATTTGTCTGCTCATCTGTTTCTCCCCATACACCACACCCAGTCCTTGGCATTCACAAATCTTTCTATTCTCTATATAATTTTGATTTTTCTAGAACTTTGCATCACGTGAATCATACTATTTGTAGAGTTTTAAAATAACATTTTGAATTTAGTAACATACATTTAACTTTCCTTTATGATTTACATTGTTTAATCATCCATCTATCTCTTTTGCCAATAGATAACACTCCATCCTTGAATACATCACAGAAAAGTTATACGTTCACTTACCAAAGGGCATCTTTGTTATTTCCAAATTTTGGCAAGTATAAATAAATATGGTTTACACCTTTATGACTGAATTTGTTCAAATACTAAGTTTTCATTTTCATGGTGTAACAGCTGGATCATATGAGCAGAGTGTTGTAAGAGACTGTATAAGCCGATTTGTATTCCCACCAATGTTGAATAACAGTTTCTGGAGCTTTACACCATTGCCAGAGTTTGATGGTGTTATTAGTATCGTTTTTCTCTTTTTTTAAAATGTATTTTTTTAAAAAAAAAATTTGTCTTATTTTACATACAAATCACAGTTCCGACTCCCTCTGCTCCTTTCTCACCCTCCACTTCCCCATAGCCTCCTGAGAGAGGGTAAGGTTCCCCATAGGAAGTCAACAAAGTCTAGCACATTGCTTTGAGGCAGGACCAGGCCCCCCAAACACACACACTGTATCCATGCTGAGCAAGGTATCCCTCCAAGGAGCATTGTTCCCAAAAAGGCAGTACAAGTAGTAGGGATAAATCTTGGTCTCACCTCCAGTGGCCCCACAGTCTGCCCCAATCATACAACAGTTACCACATTCAGAGAGCCTAGTTTGGTCCTATACTGGTTCCCTGCTGTCAGACTGGAGAAGTCAATGAGCTCCCATTAACTCAGGTAAACTGTTTCAGTGGGTATCCCCATCATGATCTTGAACCCTTTGCTCATATTATTGTTCTTCCTCTCTGCAACTGACCTTTGAGAGCTCAGGCTAGTATTCAGCTGTGGATCTCTGTATTGGGAATTTATCTAGCACCAGGTGTCTTGCTAGCCTCCTAATGGTTCCCTCAATTAAGATATCTCTTTTCTTGCTCTCCCTCTCTGTCTTTCCCCTATCTCGATCATCCCATTCCCTCAAGTTCTCCTCCCCCTTCCCCTTCTCACATCTTCCTCCCCTTCTTCTCTGCCTTTTCCTCTCACCCCTATGTCCCCATTTTTCTCAGGAGATCTTGTCTATTTTCCCTTCTCAGAACCTTATTACCTAGATTCTCCGGGGTCATGGACTATAGGCTGGTTGTCCTTTGTTTTACATCTAAAATCCACTTACGAGTGAGTACATACCGTGTTTATCTTTCTGAATCTGGCTTACCTCACTCAGGATGTTTTTTTTCTAGGTCCATTCATTTGTATGCAAATTTCAAGATGTCATTGGTTTTTACCACTGAACAGTACTCCATTGGATAAATGTGCTACATTTTCTTAATCCATTCTTTGGCTGGTTAAGGGGCATCTATGTTGTATCCAAGTTCTGACATGTAAATAGATAAATAAATTGTCACATAAACATATATGCTGCCTAACAACTGAAATTAATATTTTTAATATATACTTTGACATTGGTTAATTTCCATATAATTATGCTCAG
The DNA here is from genome assembly GCF_950005125.1 of Chionomys nivalis. Taxonomy (NCBI): domain Eukaryota; kingdom Metazoa; phylum Chordata; class Mammalia; order Rodentia; family Cricetidae; genus Chionomys; species Chionomys nivalis. The sequence continues at coordinate 25,365,643 of NC_080099.1, read as the reverse complement.
TGAAAGAAGATACTCCAAGTCCAAAAAAAAAAAAAAAAAAAAAAAAACCATGAGTTTTATTGAAAAGAAAATTCTTGGAATACAACCTCAAGAACAATGACAGAAAACAAATGAACTTTCCTCTTAGATTTGCCTAGCTGTATCACAAGGTACTGGTGCATTGTTTATTTAATTATTTTTTGTTTAATTACCCATCGGTTATTCGAGATTGTATGGTCTTGTCTTTCCAAAAGAAACGTAATAAAAATTCTTAACTGCCCCTAAGATAGATCAAATATAAAAATCTCAAAATTATTTCATATACCATGATCTACGTACCTTTAGGATACAGTTAAGGAAGGTCATATATACAGCTAAGGAAGGTTCATAATTATGAAAGCAGACGTTAAATAAAAATGAAAAACACATCAAATAAACAACCTAATGATCCACTTTGAGGACATAAAACAACAAGAACAATAGATGCCCCACAATAGTAGATGGTAAGAAGTGATAAAGATCAGGGCATAAACCAGTGAAATGGAGACTGAAAGAACAATAACAGCAGGCTGGAGATGTAGCTCAATGGTGAAGAGCATTTGTACGAGCACACACATGGTGGTTATAAACATATGTTTAATAACTTCAGTGTCAGGGGATATGATGTCATTTTCTACCTCTTCAGGCACTAGCAAGCAATGGTACACATACATAGATGTAGGCAAAACAATCACATACATGAAATAAAAAATCTGAAAATAAAAAATAACAATACATAAAAGCAATCAAAGGGTTGAAAATGAACTAAGATTGACAACCTATATTCAAAGACCCAAGAGAAAAAGAGCTTAGATCCAAAATAATAACATTAAAGATGCCTCACACCCGCCACAAAGTGTGACCTCTCTAGATGCTGCCAAGCTGTGTGGTGAGCACTTTTACTTGCTGATTTACATTTTGTCAATGTAAATCCTATAGATTTTTATTTTTTTTATTCTTTTTTAATTAAAATTTCCAACTGCTCCCCGTTTCCCATTTCCTTCCCCCTCCTCCCACATATTGCCCCCTCCCCCCGCTCCCCTCCCCCTATCCCCACTCCACTTCTCCTCCCCCTAGTCCACTCCCCCTCCCTCTCGATACTGAAGAGCAGTCCAAATTCCCTGCTCTACAGGAAGACCAAGGTCCTCCCACTTCTATCTAGGTCCAGGAAGGTGAGCATCCAAACAGGCTACGCTCCCACAAAGCCAGTTCATGTATTAGGATCGAAACCTAGTGCCATTGTCCTTGGCTTCTCATCAGCCTTCATTGTCCGCCTTGTTCAGAGAGTCCAGTTTCAACCCATGCTTATTCAGTCCCAGTCCAGCTGGCCTTGGAGAGCTCCCAATAGATCAGTTCCACTGTCACTGTGGGTGGGTGCACGCCTCGTGGTCCTGATTTCCTTGCTCATGTTCTCCCTCCTTCTGCTCCTCATTTGGACCTTAAGAGCTCAGACGGTTGATCCAAATTGGGTCTCTGTCTCTCTCTCGATCCATCGCCAGATGAAAGTTCCTGTGCCATTCTCCTTGGCCTCTCGTAAGCTCTCATTGTCCACCACATTCAGAGAGTCCGGTTTTGTCCCATGTTTTTTTCAGTAGCAGTCCAGCTGGCCTTGGTGAGCTCCCAATTGATCGGCCCCCCTGTCTCAGTGGTTGGGTGCACCCCTCATGGTCCTGACTTCCTTGTTCATGTTCTCTCTCCTTCTGCTCCTCATTATAACCTTGGGAGCTCAGTCCGGTGCTCCAGTGTGGGTCTCTGTCTCTATCTCCATCCATCGCTAGATGAAGGTTCTATGGCGATATGCAAGATATTCATCAGTATGATTATAGGATAGGTTCATTTCAGGTTCCCTATCCTCAGGTGCCCCAATGAACTAACTGGGGACATTGCCCTGGGCATCTGGTAGCCATTCCAGGTTCAAGTCTCTTGCCAACCCTTAGGTGGCTCCCTTAACTAAGGTATGAGTTTCCCTGCTCCCCAATCCAACCTTCCTTTAACCCCAATCACCCCGATTCCCCCAGTTCCCCTCATCCTCTCCTTCACACTTTTCTCTCCCCATCACCCCTCATCCCCATCCCACCCCACCCCCCAAGATTCCAATTTTTTGCCCATCAATCTTGTCTATTTCCCATAGCTGGGAGGATATCTATATGTTTTTCCTTGGGTTTACCCTCTTGTTTAGCTTCTTTAGGATCACAAATTATAGACTCAGTGGCCCCTATTCATGGCTAGAAACCAATTATGAGTGAGTACATCCCATGATCTTCTTTTTGGGTCTGGGTTACCTCACTCAGGATCGTATTTTCTATTTCCATCCATTTGCATGCGAAATTCGAGAAGTCATTGTTTTTTACCGCAGAGTAGTACTCTAATGTATATATATTCCACACTTTCTTCATCCCTTCTTCTATTGAAGGGCATCTAGGTTGCTTCCAGGTTCTGGCTATTACAAATAATGCTGCTATGAACATAGTTGGACAAATGCTTTTGTCATATGATAGGGCATCTCTTGGGTATATTCCCAAGAGTGCTATTGCTGGGTCCAGGGGTAGGTTGATCCCAATTTTTCTGAGAAACCGCCACACTGATTTCCAAAGTGGTTGCACAAGTTTGCAGTCCCACCAGCAATGGATGAGGGTACCCCTTTCTCCACAACCTCTCCAGCAAAGGCTATCCTTGGTGTTTTTGATTTTAGCCATTCTGACAGGTGTAAGATGATATCTCAAAGTTGTTTTGATTTGCATTTCTCTGATCGCTAAGGAGGTTGAGCATGACCTTAAGTATCTTTTGGCCATTTTAACTTCTTCTGGTGAGCCTATAGATTTTTAAAAGTAAATCATAAACTATTAAAATTTATACTAAGAATTATTGTTACCAACTACTTTTTCCCTCTAATTCCCTTATTTTCAGAATATCCACTATTCAGTTGATATTTGAAAATAATTAATAAAATTTTATATTAAAAGCTTAAAATATTTCTAAATTCCTATCAAAATGTTTTCCTAGTGAATTATAATATTTCTATTAAATGAGTTGATTTTATGCAGCATACAGCAGAAATGGTCTGATAGATCTGACTATTCGAAGCCATTTATTGCTCATCTAATTAAGCAAACAAGACTTAATCAGGCAAAATTCAAAATAAGATGTTTGATTTCATTGCATAAATAAAAAATGGCACATACACACAGTGAGATGTTTATGGAAATATAATGACATCCTTAAATTTGCAGACAAACGAAACCAACTTGAAACAATCACCTACAAGAAATAAGACTGACTCAGAAAGACAAATATTTTTGTTCCTATGTAGAACCCAAAAGTTTTAATGTGTGTGTATGTAATATATATAAAATTTTACAAAATATAATATATATATGTGTGTGTTTTTCATATGTGTTTGTAAGTTACAAAGCTAGGAAAGGGATCAATCACTAGTGAGGAAGACGATATTTTAAGGGATATGAGAAATACAGGCTATAATATAATATCTAATCTAATATATGATAAGAAAACATAAGGAGGACAATCGGGGAAGTGAAGGAATTAGCTGGAAGTAGGGACAAGGGCAGAAGTTCTCAGAGAAATAAAATAATAACTAAGAGAGAGTGTTAAGAACCAAAAGTTGTGTATGGGAAAAACTGTACCAAAGACAGAAGATGTAAAAATATGTGTCAGTCTAGGAATTTCCCAGAACTTGGGGGCTGTGCATCCAATTGCATAGCTGTCATCACAGATTATACCCACAGAGGGCAAGCAACCATGTAACAGAGTGCCTTCACTATCATCCAATCCCCAGTGACATGAAATGAATGATGGCTAGGAGTGGAGAGTAAGAGGAGCGCTGCAAAGAGGTTGTTGGTGCAAGGGTAACCCAGAAGCAGCTGGGACACGGTAGAAGACTCTGCTAATCTGGCAGAATGCATACATTTTTCCAGTCCAAGAGATTTCAATAGAATATTTATACAGTTGGCTTTAATATACCTTAGTAGGAATTCATTAAGGAAATAGCTTCTTTCCATTCATATGTTTAATGATTACGGCATATTTCCTTAACTAGATAGGCAATTGATGGCCTTAAATAGCCAGCTCTACAAGGCAATTTCTGTACTGCGCTGCATAAAATCAGTTTGCTTAATAGAAACACTTCTATTTACTGAGAAGAGTTAATATTTTGATATCTGTAGTCCAGAATATAAAAAAAGACACACACTGAGCATAAAACATTGATTTTCTTATTATAAATCTGACTGTTTTCAGTGGCCTTGTATTTATTTCTTGTTACCTTGGTGATGTATTGTGCATAGATTCATGGGAGATTAAATAAAAATTAATTATGCATCAGGAAAGGGTTCAGAAGCTGATTTATCAAGGCTAATGTATTTTCCTATATTATCTTCTCCTTCCTGCCTTAATTATTAGCATAATAGCCTTAGTTTAATTATTTCCATTAGTCTCCAGGGAAGGGATTTAGTGATGGTTTTATTCCTGGTGACCCCAGTGCGCCGGAAATGAGCAGAAGACACTTTTCTTCTCAATAGACCCAATACGTTTTTTGGAGCCATCTTTTCTAATTTTTAATATTTTAACTTCTAGTCCATCATAAGGTGAGTACCCTTTCTCACATACTCTTACTGCCGTGATGTCATGCCTCATCATAGACCCAGATCCAGGGGAGACAGAATATACACTGATGGAAAAGGACGCTTAAAAAAATCTCACACTAGCTCAGAATTGCATAAAACCACAGCTAGTCCTAATGCACACATCAATTGATCATGGAGTACCAGCCTCAGTAGATCTATCTAAAACAGAACTCCTATACCTAAGGCTCAGGGAATGCCAAGAAGCAGGAGGCAAAAAAGATTATAAGAGTTAGAGGACCAGAAAATCTTCTTAGAGATTAGGTCACCTAGAAATGACAGAGGTGGGAAATTACATTTCTTTCCAGGGTCCTGAGTAACCACAACTATGGGTCGTATATAGAATCTCTCTTTGCTTCACTTTCTGAGTCAGCCGTTGCTTATTTCCTTAAAGGAATGTATCGTTCCCTGTGATATTCCTATTAATTTGACTTGCTTTCCTGTCAGCCTTTTCTACCATCTAATACCTTCATCTAAAAACTTGTTTCTTTAATTAACCTTTTACCAAAACCAGAACTCATCTGATACTTTTGGCAGTCTTTTTTCTCTCTTGGGGGTTCTCATTTCTTTTAATTTTCTTTAGAAAATTTTGAAAATATTTTATTCTTAATAAAATCATTATTTGTATGAAAAGACAGGAAGCTTCATCCGAAACTTAGCCAAAACATGATACTAGCCCTGAACGTAAAAACAAAGTTTCTAACCAACGAATTAAAGTGAACCAATTTGTTAAAGATTTAAATCTTGTTATGACATATAAGAAGAAATACTTTTGTCAAACAGTCTTCATTTCTGAGTTTCCCTCACTCTGTAGTAAGGGGAGCTCCCTGAGAATAGAAGCAGAGAGGAAGAAGGGGCAAAGGGTTGATAGTCTGCTACAAAGCGGGGGGTAAGACTGGGTGATGGGAATTGGAAGAGAGGAGGGAGAACAAAGACTGCCAAGGGGCTAACAGGTTCCCAGGGAATGCCTGAGAGATTGGTTCATGAGACAAAGAGATGGTGTGATACAGAAAGACTGTAGGAGGAGTTTTGCATGATCTGCTGGGTATAGAGGTGGACATAATGGAAGGTGCAGCAGATGGTCTGCTCCAAAGCTAGATATCAGCCCCCACTAATCTTAAATGCCAAGTTATCATCATATAAAAATATAAATCTATAAGTACATATTGACAATTAATCTATAGAGTCCTATGTAAACAGAATACAATATATTGTATAAATACACATGCATATACACGTATATGAAACTGCAGACAATGCATCCCACCAATACAAAAAGATACAAAGATTTTGTAGTGTTCACTTACAATAATTGCTTGTTAGATTTTGATCTTGTTATTTTGACTTTTCTTAGAAACATGATAGAATAATTCTTAAAAACCTAGACCTAACCTGATCTCTGATAAAGTTCAAAGCTCAAGTAGAAAAAGGTATTTTTTTTCCATTTTAAGAGCAAAACAGCAGAGAGAGAGAGAGAGAGGCCTTAAGACACTGGCATTTTTTTCTCAATGTGCATTTCAGGTTAATGTTCATTCTTCTCTAGTTTATAGTGAATGTAAGCTATATTTTGTACTTCTCTATTACTTTAAATTTTTAAAGAATGAATGGAATAAAGAATACAATGGTTTGAGGTACCTATTTTAATTCTCTACTGGGACTAGACATCATTTACCTACCCATTGTAGCCATTCATCTAACATTTGAACATTGCCAAAGCTCCAATGGCTAACTTCTTTCCCAGGAATTCTGAGAGACCTTTGCAGACTGGAACCGTCACCAAGAGTTCCTTCAGTGTAAACCCAGGGTACTTCTAAGATCAAATATCACAATAAGCCTATCCCTAACCCTGAGTGAAAAGTTTAGTGACTGTTAGATGCACAGAGCAACTGGATCTTAACATTTTGTGAAAAGCAAACACACAGAGTCTAAATTCATTTACTTGGGTCTTGAGAATTTCATAAATCTCTTTTTAAAAACATTGTCAAATCAGAATCCAGAATTAGAAATGGGAACAGAGTCTCTCAAAGAGAAACCTGAGAAGCAAAAGGAAACCGTTAATATTGAGGAGAAACTCAGGCGTATTCCCTTTAAGTGAAAGTAGTTAAATTAGGAGCAGCAACAGCAAGCGACCTTAAGATTTTAGTATCAAGTGAGACTACAAAAGCGATCGTTTCTACTGTGTTTTGAATCCTGAATGTGCTACTTTAGAGAGTAACTCTCTCAGTTGTTGCCTTGAATCAGGTCAGTTTCTCCTGCGGAAGGTATGTACTATTTGGGCTTCCAGGAACAGCATATGGGTGGCTCTGAGGGATTCCTATCATCAGTGTTTGTGACACACATTAATCTCTGTGAGTTTGAAGCCATCCTGTACTACAAGACCTAGTTCCAGGATAATCCCTAAAGCTACAGAGAAACCCTGTCTCAAAAAACAAAATAAAAATAAAAAATAAAATTAAGACTTTTATATATTGCTGGTTGCAAAGAAAAAAATAAAAATTTGTTTATTTACCTTGTGTATTGGAGAGGTACACATGGCATAGTGTGTGTCTGCCTATCATATGTGTGCCACATGCTTACAGTGTCCATGATGGCAGGAAGAATGCCATCCATCAGACTGCCTTGAACTGGAGTTATAGGGAGTTAAGAGCTGCCTGATGTAGGTGCTGGGACTTGAACCTGGGCCCTTTGCAAGTGCAACAAGTGCTCTTAACTACGGAGACATTATCTTGGGCTCAGAGGTGGTTTTCTTTTAGGCTTTTTGTTTGTTTGTTTTATTATATTTTAAATCGTAGACTCTTCATTCTCAAAGAGTGAGAAGTACGTTTCTTTCTTCCACAAACAGCCCTATGCTATTTTGTTCTAAAAGGCAAAACAGACTTAGGAAATTAACCATTTTCCAAGAAAACAAACTAGGTCCCTTAGAGTAACGAGTAAATACAAGTTGATTATAGAATACATGATGGGGTTGATACTTGTATACTGATATTTTATGGGATCAGGAGGTTAAAAATATTCAAAGCGTGACAGGAATTATGTTGTAGTAATACAGAAAAATATGAAAATTTGCCCTTGACAAAATAATACAAAATAAATAACAGTGATAAATTGTGTTTCAACAAAGGAAATAGATCACCATGATTCCATTTTATAGAAATAAACTATGTAATATATAAGCTAGTGCAGAAGAAATATCTTCTTCATAGTGTAATTTCAATAAGTATAGAAAGAGAGAAAAAATATAATGGAACAAGCATCAATTTAGTGTTGGTAAGCTACAGAAGGTTAAGTGAGATGCCAACAGTGACAAATTTGCAAGAAGACTCATTTTTAATATACTTATAAATCTGAAGTTATTTTAAAATGTAAAGAGAGAAAACCTGTGCAATAAAAAGTAATTTTCTTAAATGAAAGAAGAAACCAGACAATGATGGAGCTGAGATTTTATGAGGAAATAGCTATTTGGGAACATGTTAGGATCTGGACCATGGGTCACTGTAATATAAAAATTAGAAGCTTGTTTCACATCAGCGCCTTTTTAAAGGTCCTTGACTCTAAGGAGACATTGGAAGTCAAATGTCAAGACAAAAGCAAACAGAAGATATTCAAGGAGAAGTGTGAAACGTGGGAGAAAACCCACAGGATATAAGCTGAGGAGAATCAGCAAGGGAAATAGTTAGCAAACCCAAAGAAGCGGCACCAGAGAGTGGAGAGCTTTTTAAAAGTTATTTTTGTTGTTGTTGTTGTTGTTTAACTATTCCTGAGCACAGGTATATCCTGGGGTGTGGTTTATAGCCCCAGTGTCACTCCACTGGAGAAAACTGATCTTCCCTTTCCTACTAGGTATCAGTTGCAAGCAATGTCTTGGCTAGCAGTACAACTCAGTGCCACTTCCCATTCTCGGTGTTTGCGTTTTGTCTGGTTTGACCTGTACAGGTCTTGTGTGTGCTGCCACAGTTTCTGTGAGTTCATATGTGCATCTGTCTGTTGTATCTCAAAAGCACTTTCTATGTGTACTTTAATTTTGCTTTTGTTTTGATTTGATTTAGGGGGTTTTCTTTCGTCTCTTGTTTTTTGAGAGAGAAAGAACATGCAGTTAGGTGGGTAAGAAGGGATAGTATCTGGGAGGAGCTGAAATGAATATGAAAGAATATGAACAAATATATGAAAAAAATAAAAATAATAAAGCTATTTGCTTGTCAAATATTACAGTGGAGAAGAGGGAAATAGCAGAGACATTGGAGGGAACATATTGGGCATGTTTTTCAAGACAATGTGACTAATTCAGAATTACAAGAATAAAAAGGAAATTTTACAGGCACACAGGCAGTGGCACTTTTAGGAATCCACTTACACCATAGAATTTACATTTGCTGTGATGGAAGTAACCAGAGTGGATAATTATCTACGTCTTGAGAGTGCAGAATTGTGTTTTAATAATACTCTATAGAGATAAGATATAATTTATCTGTCAAATAAGAGAGAAACATCTGGGGCCTGAAAAGATTTAGCAGTTCTATTATGCGAAGTATTTGTCTGATAAAAAATGTTCAAGAAGGAAAACACTCTAACCATTAGGAATTAAGGCAGATATCGCATCTAGAATACAAGGAGAGAATACGTGAAATGGTGTGAGTGGGGCGTTTGCCCCGTTAAGTTTTAAGTGGATTATAAAGTTAATGGGATGGTATGAAGTATTTTTGAAGCTGGAAGCAGATAAAAGGGACAACATAATACTACAACCCACAGTGTCCCTGAATCTTGGCACAAGATTTGAATACGGATGAGGAATTAGAAAATAAAAAAAAAAAAAACTCTTTGCATAAGGGAAAGAGACAGATGATCTGGAGAAAGGAAGACATCTGACATTTTGAGGTGTCTCATGCTTATACACATAGTTAGATGTCATTTTATAATGTAAAAATATTTCTTTGTTTTGAATGTCTAAGACAGGAAAACAAATGTCATTTTGGCAACAGGAAGGAAAAAGAACTAAAAAACTCAAACCAAATGGAAAGGCTTAGAATTCAGTGATTGTGTTTACTTCACTCTGTAATGGAACAACAACAGAAATACTGACAAGGAAAATAAGTCCCTCCTCTTGAAGCAATCTGAAGAGCAACGTATCTTTTAAAACATTTCCCCTCCACATCTAAACAATCTTTCTCCCTTAAATCAAACTGCTATTTAGAGTACTCTTTAAAAATCTGCTTAATATCTGTCCAAAAGGAAACAAAAATGACATTTCTCACCCAGAAATTAATGTCCAAGTTTTTCCCCCCTAAATTTGATGTGGTAATCTTGTGTAGTCCTTCAGAAAAGATGTTTCTGTTTTGTAGCCTGCTGCTCTGTCTCCAATTCAGCTTTAATAAGCAGACATATTAGCCAGGGAATCCCTTGATACATTTAAGAGCTTAATAAAAGTGTCAGGAATCATTTCATTCAAGCCTCATTTTTTATACATAGCTTGGTTAAAAAGTGGGAGGGTCCATAATGATTGAACAAATTGAGAAATCAAATAACAGACCTCAAATTACAGTACTATCTTTTGTTTCCTCTCTGATCTTTACTTCGGAATTCAGACTAGAAAAGAAATGGGGCCATTTTTAAAAGGAGGCCTTTGTTTGGTTCCTCTGATTTTAAAGAGGAAACGGAAAAATGCTTCTTGATGATGAGACTTGGGTCCTTCAGTCTCCTTCTGGTATTGAAAACCTATTTAGTCCACACTTAAACTCCGAAACACTGACAATCAACATAAAATAAGTTTGTGTTTCTGGATAGCCCACCAGTTCCCCGGATGGTAAGTATAAAGCAAAAATTATAAACAACAAACCAGGTTTAAACAATGCTATAAGAAATAGCCGATTCAAATGTTAGCAATTATAAATCCTTGCTAATTTAAAAATATTGTCAGTGCTTATATAAGCATTCTTTTGATATCATATCAAATGATCACATATTTGGTGGTTTAAACATACTTTAATCACCATAAAATTTTGTAGACCAAAACCCTAACATGAATCTCTCTGGACCAAGGCAGAATGGCAGTCTCCTCTGCAGGTTTTGGGAAAAAATGCTGTCCTTCCTTTCCTTTTCAGGATTCTTCAGACCACATGCTTCTCAACTCTGTTCTTCATCTTGCAAAGTAGCAATATCTCATGCCCCGATTCTTCACTTGCCATGTGTTTGGTGGCCACAGTAGTAAATGGTTCATAGTTAGTAAGGATCTTTGAGACTGCACCATTACTTCAAGCAACCTGAATCTTTTCTGTAGCTCCCTTTGTCCCATCGTGTAATATAGTCACAGGTTCATGGAATTAGGTTGTAAACATTGTTAACATCCAGGCACACCTGGCCCCACCCCTTGGGGACTGGACAGAGTGATTCTTCACCCCTGTGTGCATGGCAGGCAGAAACCTAGCCTGTTGTGTGGTCTTGCCTGTCCCTATTACTCCACTTACTCCCCACTCTTCTTCTTCATCCTCTCTCCCACCCATCTCTCTCTCTCTTTTGACTCTCTCTCTGCTTTCTTCTGTGTCTCTTTCTTTTCTGTCTAGCTCTTTGCCTCTCTGCACCTGTCTGTCTCTGCCTCTGCCTCTCTGTCTCTGTCTCTCTTCTCTCTATCTCTCTCCTCTTTCTCTCTCATCCCAAGATGCCATTCTGTGTTCCTTTTCTTTCTCTTCTGTCCCTTCTCTTCCCCCCACTCCTTTCCCTGCCCCAATAAAACTCCCCATACAAGCTCTGCCTGAATGGCCTGTTTGTCCCTTACCAGTCCAGGCTTGAACCGAAGCCTCCAAGGTTCATCTTGATTGGTATCCTAACAGACATCTTTGAAGGACCTATCAAAATGTTATCTAGAAATTATAGAAAAACATTGATAAAGAGAATGGATGGAGATCTCAAAGCTCATATCAAAGATAAAGGAGAACTGACTTCAGAAAATAATCTTAGGCTGTTTTATCATTTTGGCTGGAAACTCTTTCTCACAGAGCCTCTTTTACCTATAGCTCTCTCAGACTTGCAAGAATCAGCATTAACCTTGTAGATGCAAGTTGCTTCTTGTTGTCATGTCCAAACATTCTGGTTCATAATAGAGACTATAACAACATCAAGGACAATAATGCATATATTTTCATTCCTCTGATTTGTCTTGAGCTTGTAGTTATGTGTAGTAAACAATTTTAAGAGTACCTGGAGGTAACGGGTGACAAAGTACTTCATACAACTTTAAGCTCCATAGAAAAGCAATCTTACTATGTCTAAGACATATGAAAGAAAAATTAACATAGACTTTAGGTAAGATATGATGGGGCATATCCTGAGAGGATGTTTCTCAGCAATTGTGGGGGGTGGATGTGGGCAGAATAATGGTCACTGAAATGAGTCATGAGCAAATCACTAAATACCTTATATAAAAATGTATGTATCCCTTTACGTGTGCCATAATGCCACATACATTACCTTAACTTTTATTTTGAAAGAGTTTACAATTAGAATCCACTACACTTTTCTTTCCAGAGTCATGACTTAGTCTGGAAATCCCCAGAGTTAGAGCTAGTGGTTTGTGGCTGATAGACTGCACAATGCATGTGCACTAGACACACAAGCTATGTATTCGTTTAGCCTGATTGCTGCTGAAGTTCACAAATTAATATTTCTGATAGATTATTATAGTAGAGGTTGATTACAGATCAAATTTAATCATGCATTCTCATTTGCTATTTCTGTTTAGATGGTGTGATAAGAATAAGAAAGGGGGAACCAGTTACAAAACTTTTTAAAAATCAATTCTGGAACCAAAAGGACCCTTGCATTATCATCACAGTTTAGTTTTATTTTACATCTTCAATTCAGCTGCAACCATGAAGGTTATTGTAGGAACTAAATATAATACCATGACATTGACAGCAGAAATGGGAAAAATATGACGAGGCCAATTTATTAGGCCATTTTATATTTACTTATTTTAATTCCGAAAACAGCTACATTATTTTTCTGGAAGGAATTTGCGTCTGTTTATTTGGTTTAGCAAATTCTCTACACGCGTGACTCTGTTTTCCCTTCAGGAATGATAGAGTGATGCTGTAGTGAAGAGGAATTGCTCCCAGTACCCAATTAATTATTTCAGTAAAATTTCTCCATGAACAACATCACTCATCTTGACTGCTTATAAAGCTGTTAAGTGCTGGCTCTGAGTCACTTTTGGATGTTGTACAAGAGAGTCTATCAATCTCTCTTTTTACTGGCTTTGAAACAGTCCTTAGAGAACTCATATCAACTGCAGTATAGTTTTTTTTTTTAAGATTTGCTTGGACCTCATTAACAAAGAATATAAAATTGAGACTTATTATTTCACATTAAAATTTTATTTTAAAGTTCAAAATTCATAATAAATCTGTTACTGAATAGAAGTCAGGAAGTTATTTATGAAGCCAAGAGCTTTGGGGATATTCCCCTATTTTTCAGTTTTCCCTTTTACACTGAGTTAAAAATTGAAACCTATAGTGAGAACATACCAGAGAATGGAGATCTGAGGACTTGAACTGATTGACTGTGTTCAGCAGTGATGGATGAAAGAAAAAAACAAGAAACTCCACAACTGAAGCCCAGCACTGTTCCTTAACCTGTATGTGGGTTCTTGAGGGTTCGCTATTGTTATTGTTGGAAAACAAAGACGATAACGCTGTTTGTGCCCGCCCTCATAAGAATCCTAGCTCTTGGACTAGTGTTTGGCTATATATGAGATGCATGTTCATAATAAAATAGATGCAAGAATAATTTCATATAGTGAGGATATACTTCGTCATGTCCATACAGTGCTAGACTGCTAGCCATCAAACTTATAGAGATGCTACAGTTTAATCCTCAACGACTTACAGTGTTTGGGACAAAATTCCTAATCACTCTATTCATTTACAGATGTCATGACCTCCAGGTAAATAGAATAAACTCAGTACTGTGTTATTAACAGTAACCTATTTACTATATATTAGTTCTCAGAATAAGTAGCTTTATTTTTCTTTAATGGTTGCTCTTTTCAGTTAAATGAAATCACACATGATGTTGACATTTAATATTTCTACTGAGTTTACATCATTAACTTTTGGACAGCTTTAGAGAGTTAATTCCGTTCAATGATTTTTGGAGTGACTATTATCTTGCTTGCTTTAATTTTTTTCACCTTTTCTTTCCATAGCCAGGTAAGATAGGTGGATTGAGGCTGTAATTATCACACTTCAGACAAATACTTAATAAATGCTTATAGAAGTTAACTTTGATTAAAATAAAAGATGCTAGTCAACTGTGTGTGTGTGTGTGTGTGTGTGTGTGTATACAGGTCTAGAACAAGTCTCAATTCTTAACAAATTTTCTGAAAACCCCTTTGTGTGAGAGATTGTTTGGAGTAGTAAATATGATTGTAAGATCAAAATATTCCCTGTTCCCACTGAAGTTACACTCTTGTGGGGTAGGTAAATTTGTAAGACAGACACATGAGTAAGTAGAGTTCCAGAATGTATGTTATCCTACCATGTTTCTCTGTTCCCGCGATAAAGCACTGACAAAATGCAACTTGGGAATGAAAGAGTTTATTGGTACAGGTTCGTATTTGAAGGACATCAAAGCTGGAAGTCAAGGTAGGAGCTTGAAGCAGAAACTCCAAGGGAACAGCCCTTACTGACTTGCTTACTCAGATGTTTAAGTACTGATTTTCCATCTGTTTCCACGACTTGGCTACAGTCTCAACAAATGCTTTAGCCAAGTGCTCGGATTCAAGTCTAAAATTCCATCCATGAGAAAAGTCTTCAACATACTTGCTTTCATCTCTTGCTCAGGAAATACATAATATCTAAAGAGCTGTTTTCCAGTTATCCTCAAAGTATAAAAAAGGAGGACCCCCAAATAAAAGCATGCTACGTGCATAGTTAGGTTAGTAATATGAAATGCAAACAGAACATGCCATGAGAATTAAAATGCAAGACACGGTATTCAGGACTTAAATGTGAATCAGACACAGTTGTTAAGGTGCTGATGTCTTAGCACTTGTCTGAAACCCCAAAAGATCGTGTTGTTTTCTTAAGCTTTGTCCTGGGTTCTGGGGAGGGAGAGTATGCATACATGTTTCAGCATCTGCACAACTCACCTTCCCCTGGAGACTCATTGTCAGCCTCTCCCTTCCTCTGTAAAGGAATTTTGCCACAGTTACAAGCGGATGCACTGAGGAAACATTTGGAGTTCAACATCAGTGGTAACAGTTACAAATTACGACAGGCAATCAGCAGTGTTATCCTTAAACAAGATCTTATTTTTAAGGGTTGAACCTCAAATTTAGAAAATTTCAATGTTACCTCGAAATGCTATTTTTTTTTTTTTTTTTTTTTTTTTTTTTTTTTTTTTTTTTGATTTTTCGAGGCATGGTTTCTCTGTAGCTTTGGTGCCTGTCCCAGAACTAGCTCTTGTAGACCAGGCTGGCCTCGAACGCCCAGAGATCCGCCTGCCTCTGCCTCCCAAGTGCTGGGATTAAAGGCGTGCGCCACCACAGCGCGGCTCGAAATGCTATATTGAAGCTGTTCCGTGACAAGCTTATGCTATCCCATTGTCTCTCGGACAAAACCTAACACAGGTATCCCAACGTTTTCCCAAATGGCTTTGTATGAAGTCTCACTTTCATGTAACTCAACACTTTTTTCTATTTTAATTTAAGATTTAATAAAATTCTACATATTTATCATGCACAACAGGTGATTTGAAATGCGTATGCACATGCATTAATTCTTAGTTTACTTGTACTTTTATTGTTTTTCAAGTCTTTATTTCATTTTCCTTGGGCCTTTGTTGTTTTCTGTCTAGCTTTGAGTCCAGTTTGTTCTTTCTTAACCTTTGAAGAGAGCATGGAGTTATAGGTTATTCATTTAAAATCTATGCTCAGGTCTTTTTTTCTTCCATCCCATTAATTTTGTACAGTATAATAATTCCAGCCTCAAACATATATTTATCACTAAAAATAATTTTTCTAATCTATTTTATGTGTCAAATTTTCTTTCTGAAGGTCATGTTGACTCATAGGAGGAGTTCATTCTACATACTTTGCTTATAAACATTGTATTTTTTCCCAGGAGTTTGCATAGAATTAAAATATTTAGATACAGTAATAAATTTGCACTTATTAATCATTTTAATGAACAAAAATGTGAATCGTATGTACAAAAAGTTAGGGGCGGTGGTGGCGCACGCCTTTAATCCCAGCACTTGGGAGGCAGAGACAAGCGGCAGAGACAAGTGGATCTCTGTGAGTTCGAGACCAGCCTGGTCTACAAGAGCTAGTTCCAGGACAGGCTCCAAAACCACAGAGAAACCCTGTCTCGAAAAACCAAAAAAAAAAAAAAAAGTTAGAATCAGTTGAAGTCCATTCCTTTGAGTCTCAAGTGTGCATAGCACTTCGCTGAACTTCTATAATTAACTGATCCATTGGATTATGAAAGGATTTGGTTAATCCTCCATAGGGGCTGCCTTGGATGATGAACTTTCACCATCATTAACTCTATGTCCCTGCAGTACAAACACAGATGAATTTTGATACTGTCACTTGATTCCCTGGCATTTTTAAATCACCCAAAGTTGAAAAGTAAATAAAATAAATATTTTTTTTTTTTGCTGAAAAAGCACACTAACTGTTAAAGCAACTCCCTCTAAATGAACACCTTCAATGTGTATAGGGAAAGAGGCCTCATCTTGTAGGAATAAGTTAATAATAATGATATGGACAATCTGTGTGTATTTCCATGTTATATGGAAAAGAGTCAGTGCTTTCCTGAGGTCACACAGTTAATAAATGATAGAGGAACAATTCAAAGCCAGAGTTGTTGAGGTTCCAGTGCCCAGTATTAGCAATTCTGACAAAGAAGCAAGGCAAACTATGGTCTCTCCAGTCCCGTTGCATAGAATCAGACTAAAGTTTCACAACTTGCTGCACGTATAATTATTTTTTGACAGTGCATTTGTTTATCTCAGTGGGAAACCAGAATGTGTGTGTATGGGTAATGATATTAATTATCCCATTTATTTTTTATAAGTTGTACAAAAAATGTGAATTACACAGTGCCCATCCCTGACACAAACAGAACACTCAATTTTCTACCCATTGGGCTAAATATTAGCCAAGTAAGGTACTATCAGGGAGAGAAGGACTACCTAGATCTATGGGATGATACATTGAGAGATAGGATAAAGGAATCTATCCATAAAGAAACTGACAAGTTATTCATCATAAGATCCTATAAATGATGTAGCACAATTAAAGATGCCATTTTAATCAACAAGATGTTAAAAGTAAAACCCGTTGTTCTGCACAAACTCAGAAACTGGAAATTAGGCATATGGAAGTAAGCAAGCTGATTGGCTGATGATAAACAACCTGCTTCCTCAGTGTCACAGATGATAGACTACTAAGTTACACTGAGAAAGTCACATTGTTTGCTTTTGCTTCCCAGTGACAGCAATTAACTTAGACTTAGTAATTTATTTTACTTAGATTTGTTAGTCTTTACCATTTACCTGACTTTTATAACATCGGGACTTTGGGTGAAGCTATGTGCATGAGAGAATAATGCATGCCTTGTTATGTCTTCCTTCTAAAGCAAGACAGATAACTATTTTAGATCATTGTGTCAGGAAGAAGTGCTTGGAATCATGCGAGCAGGAGAGAGAACTGTGGGTGAATGCCTCTGTATATAATATGTAACTTGTGTCTCTCTTATAATGTAAAATTTGTAATGACATCTAAATTAGGTGAGAAAGTAAATCATCCAAACAGCAGAAAAATGTGTGAAGCATAATGAACTGCACCAGCGGTACCCAAGGTCCATAATGAGTTGAAGAAACACTGACGAAGCCATATCATCTGTGTTTGCATGGCTCCGTCAGTCCTGGGTCTTCATCTGCCACTGAGGCTGCACCTTCACCAATGACCTTTCTTGATCTCTCAAAGTGCCAAGTCTTAGCTGCCCCCATGACCTCTTCATGCCTTCAAAACCAGTACAACCTGGGTGACTCTTACACATCACCAAATCCATGATAGCATGAAGTTCAACCATTGCCACCTCTGGAAAACAGCTTCTCTGTGCTCTCAGGACACAAATCCCAGAAGATTTCACCACAGTGATGCTGGTCTCTTCTTGATCACCATTAATTTCTTAACTCCAGATGACCAGCATCAAGTATCCCAGAAAAGCAAAGTTTTGTTTTAGTAGTTCTGGTATCTTGTCAATCACAACTGCTTATTCAGCCCCAGATAACTAGACCAAAGGATCTTAATTCAAAATAACAAATGTCTCTGATAGAGTCTTTAAACTTTCTTCTGAAACTTCACAATCCAGGCTTCCATCTTCTGCACTGCTTTTAACATTCTTATCTTCCAAGCTCCCACAGAACATCCCACAGAGCTTTAAACACTCAGGAGCTCTTTTAGCCCTAAGTTCCAAAGCCCTACCACAACCCTCCCCAAAACATGGTCAGGTCTATCACAGAAATACCCCTATTACTGGTACCCATTTGTTTAAGTTAGGGTTTCTATTGCTGCGATAAAACACCATGATCAAAAGAGAAGTGAAAGGAAAGGGTTTATTTTGCTTACATTTGAGCATGGCTGTTCATCACTAAAGGAAATCAGAACAAGAACTCAAACAGGGCAAGATCCCAGAAGTTGGAGCTGATACAGAGGCCATCGAGGAGAGCTGCTTACTGACTTTTCCCATGACTTGCTCCGTCTACCTTCTTATAGAACCCAGGACCAACAGCCTAGGAATGACATTACCCACTACAGGCTGGGTTCTGCCCCATTGATCACTAAATGAGAAAATGCCTCACAGCTGGATCTCATCAAGGTGTTTCCTCAGATGAGGTTCCTTCCTCTGATGACTCTGGCTTGTGTCAAATTGACATACAAAAAAAAAGACAGCACAATGCACTCATGGCTTGTAAATTTAAACCTCTGGGCACACTTCTATTCTGGGAATTTCATACTTGTCATATTCCCTCACATATTTTGTTTGTGTTTCAGTTATAGTTGGTCCTGCTACTGTGGTTCTCAATGTCCACTGAGGCTGCCAGAGGAGTGAAAATGTATCTATTGATCAACTGTATCACTGAACATGTATCTTGTAACAATCTTATCTAAAAGGTTGTATCACTGCTATTTCCACTTTTACAGGCGAAACTAAGAGGCACAATCTGCATACAAGAAACATGCTCAAGTCAGAAATAGCTAGAAACTGGAAACAACTTAGAAGTCCCTCAGCTGAAGAATGAAGAAGGAAAATGTGGTGTATTTGCACGATGGAGTTTTACTCAGCTGTTGAAAATAATGACATCATGAAATTTGTAGGCAAATGGAGGAACAAGAAAAAAAAATCCTGAGTGAGGTTAACTCAGATCCAGAAAGACAAACATGGTATGTACTCACTTACAAGTGGAAATTAACTGATAAGTAAGTGATAATCATGCTATAATTCACAGGCCCAGAGAAGCTAAGTAACAAAGAGAGCTCAAGGTGGGATGCAAGTATTTCTCCGAGAAGGAGGAATAGAATAGATTTTTCTTGTGGACTGGGGTCAGGTGGAGGTGGGAAGAAGAGGGATTGGGGTAGGTTGGAGGACGGAAGAAGAGAGTACAGAGAGAGACAACTGGAATTGGGACATTTGGGGTGGGGTTTTGGAAACCTAGTTCAGTGGAAACTCTCTAGAATCTACAAGGGTTACCCTAGTCAAGACTCTTAGTAGTGGGATAGGTAGGGGTCTCTGAACTCTCTTGCCTGTTCCTGGGACATTTTTCCTCCTACTGGGTTGCTTTGTCTGGTGTTGATATGAAGGTTTGTGACTAATCTTATTGTAACTTGTTAATCCATGTTCATTTGATATCCCTGGGAGGCCTGCTCTTTTCTGACGAGAAAGAGAGGAGCAGTGGATCTAGGGGAGAAGGGAGGGTGGGAGACTAGAGGGAGGAAATGGAAGGGATGCTCTGATTGGAATGTATTGTATGAGAGAAGAATGAAAAGAAACAAAGGAAGGAAGGAAGGGAGGGAGGGAGGGAGGGAGGGAGGGAGGGAGGGAGGGAGGAAGGAAGGAAGGAAGGAAGGAAGGAAGGAAGGAAGGAAGGAAGGAAAGAAGGAAGGAAAGAAGGAAGGAAAGAAGGAAGAAAAGAAGGAAGGCAAAGAAAGAAAAAAATAGACTTGATGAAATGGCAATATTTAAATAGAATGAGAAAAAATTTAAAATATCTTAAAAGATAAACAAGAGAAAGTGAGAAATACCAGGGAATTAATGACTTAAAATATTAAGAAGGAAGTTAGAAACATGTTTTATAAAACCCTTCATCTTAAGTCAGAGGTCCCTTCCCTTAGGACTGATGTGATACTATGGTAACTTTCTAATAATTATAAATGGAATAAGATTCATAGAAAGAATGTCAAGTACAGTAGTTTGGCCCACAATAATGTTTGTGGCCAAATTCAGGAAGCTTCTAAAACAAATGGGAAATTGTGAATGTATGTTACTTCTATGTTACACCATTGAAGCAACTATGTCCTTTCCAGTAAAATTTACTGTAATCAGAACATTTTACCAAACCATTATTATTAGTCCCAAATTGAAATTCTGCATGATTTTCACCTTGAAATGCCCTGAAATTCAGAGAGTTTCCTTGAATCTGTGGTGGTCTGACTGGCCATGTTACAGTTGAATAGCACAAGCATTTTAAAACACTTAGCTTCTATTTGATCTTATGTTTTCTGTCTTTCTCTTTTGGAGTAGGGGAAATGGTCATCAAGAGTCCCAGATTGTTCATATTTTCGCATGAGAAATCAAAGAAAACCAAAAAGTTTGATCCCTCTAACCCAATTTCATGCGTTCGCTAAAAGTGATGTTTTAGCTGTTCAATTGAAAGAACAGAAAATTAATAAACAAAAATCTAAACTTCAATTTCAAGAACTCAAGTTAAAGACCGATGAGTGGAAAACTGGGATTTCAAAATAAAATATTGAGGCTCAATTACATACCACACTGTAATTAATTATTCAAAGTATTTATGCAGAAAGAATATGATTCATAAAGGTGTGTGTATGTGTGTGGGGGATTCATAATCATCTAGATGGATATTTAGATTAACCTTTCACTTACCATATCTACTATATGGTTCCTCTTTTTTCAGTTATTGGTCTTACACAATGACTTTCCTTTCTATGTTAAATGATAATTAAATTTTTATTTCTCCTCTGAATCTATTGCTTTAATTAGATTTTCCTGTTGTCTAGGTGAGATATTAGGAAACAAATGATGCTATGACCTTCCTAGGGCCCGAGAAATGTAATTACAGAGGTTATAGGAGAGAGCATGTTAATGCAGAGAAACAGCTTTGCTCTGCACTGAGATGTCTCAATCTGTTACAACCACCACCAAGCCAGGAGAAAATAGAGTTTTCCCAAGTTCCCATAACTGCTTCAGACCTGTCTTCATGTCTCCGACTAACACTGTAAGCAGTTAAATATTTTGCTTGTTTTTTGTGTTTATAAAAAAGATACTCTGAATTTTCAATGAGGAGAAAAATCTCTTGTCAATCATTCCACACAAATAGATGAATTTCTCAATTCTTCTTACACCTGTGGACCCACCAATGGTCACGTGGTTCCATAGGTCACCCAAATTACTGGCCTTTCTGTTCTAAATGCTAGTCTTCTTGATAAGTATTTACAAAGTACAAATACATTTTAAGCCATAAAACTTCAGCTAAATAAAAAGAGAGGTTTTGTTTTTTCAGACTATCCTCTCTGAATGTTCTCTCCTGAATGCTGATCATGAACTAAGATTCATTGTCTCCTAAATTTCAGAGCCTAAATAATGAAAGGACAAATTGCTTTTCTTCAGCTTGAATTACTGCCCAAACTTAATTTATCCTCTTCATGTTCAAATTCTCGAATCCTCATTTAAAATGTAGTCTCCAGTTAATTCAACTAATTAGGCAAATCACACAGAAAGCTGTGGGACAAAAACCATTAGAGGTGAAATTGCATTTCTATTTCAAGTCTTCCCAAATAAACCAAGATGCTATTAGTTTCCTTGCCATTTTCCCTGCGTTCAGCATAGACTAATGTCAAGTGGTCAGTCTTTCATTTATATTTTTGCTCTACAGTCATTATTTTTATCTATAGGCTGCATAGGTAACTAATGATTGAAAAAAATTGAAATAATAGTTTCCAAGCTATGTCCTGTACTTTATGTAAAATTAACTGAGCATGCCCCTTAAGCGCTGGGGACACACTGATTAAAATAAAGATAATGAAATCTTTACACAGATTTCACTTATATTTTCATACGTTTAGAGGTAATAAATACGTGAGGTTTACACAGAAGTGATATGAAGAAAATAAATTTGAATTTGTAGTAAAGAGAAAGCAAACGCACAGTATTTGGTCAATTAGTAGGAAATAGTGGTTGCTTTGCCTAGTAGGCATGATGTCTGAGGTTCAGTTCCCAACAACACATGAGAGAGAAAGAGAGAAAGAGGGAGGGGGGGGGGAGAGAGAGAGAGAGAGAGAGAGAGAGAGAGAGAGAGAGAGAGGAGGATATGGAGGAGAACTACAACGAAGGCAACTGTAACAACAGAAGAACAAGAACAAGAACGAATGGAAATGGTCACATTTGGTATCAGGTATTTTGGGTACTTGTGGGTGATATTAAAAATTGCTCTAAGGCTTAAGAAACATTAAAAGCATTCTGTTTTCTCTAGAAATTGTATAGCTCTTATTCACCTATTGTGGCTGTTTATGCCTTCTGGTGTTTTATGTGCATACTCACCTACTCTGGTAGCCTGCATGCTCTTTAAATACACCTAGAAAACACTTTATTTGTGAACTTTCTAAATGTCATAGAGAAAAACAAGTTGAGCTTCATTTCATCCACTCAAAGGGAACTATGTTTTAACTGACAAGTTTAACACTTTTATAAAGATTTGAAAGCACATTATTGGTGTTTTATGTGATCTAATTTAGCTTCACATATTTTAGCTTTCTCCTTTCATGATTTTTGTTGAAAAGACTAAATTTTTTCTGTTATTTTAATGCTTACCCTATTTTACTTTATATTGGTATCTATAACACAAAATTGAGAGTCATAGTTATTGACTCCCATCACATCAATCACCAGCGTCTATGTCTTTTTTCTCATCAGGAATACCTTCTACTCCCTCATATTTTGGGTTGATTGCGGTATGGCTCTAATTGCTGGGAATAAGCCATCTCCTCCTGGCTCTCATTTGACCTTCACTTCATTCTCTCTATTCTTATTGATAGTTTGCTGCTTCTGTGGAATAACAAGCTTTGCAAAGATATTTTGTCAGTCATGATTATGTTCACAACTTCCAGACTCTGCTTCTTCCTAGCATGCAAATTTCTTCTAAAAGGGATTTCACCACGGGTATTTATATTCTTTAAATATTTTTATTTGTATTTCAGTGAAAATATCACCAAATACAAATTTCTAAGCTCAAAGTTGCTTTAAATTTTAAGATACCATATATAATGTGTATGTATGTATGTATGTGTATGTATGTATTTATATACATCCCACATAGTAGTAAATATGTAGGATTAAAAAGTCTAATTTGCAACCTGGGGATGATAGACCCATAAAATTGCGTGCTTATGGAATCTGTGCTAAATGTGTCGATTTTAGCTGCCCTTGCTACAAAAGAACAGTTATGTAGGGTGGTGGGTATGTCTAATTGCATTTTTAATTCTACATACTTTTTATAGCATCACATCACATACCTATAGAACATACCACAAAATCTGTGCAAAAATAACCTGTTGCCTTAGTCACTTTATTTTTATAACAATGTAGTACATAGGAAGAATCATGAACATAACTCAGCTAGCCAATGGACCGTGCTGCCCCACGAAGGCAGGAAGTGGAACTTACTGTAGGTCACAGTGCTCCTCCCATCTTATCTTCCCCCAGTCACCACTACCTCTACTTTCTAAAATATGTTTATTAATCTGATTCTGATATCGCACAGAGTAGTGATTTCTTTATATGAAATCACACTGTGTGTACTATGTGTTTTTTTTCTCAATCTCATTTGTTAGGTTTTATGTACAATACAGTATTTTGGTATATACACAACATATCAAAATACATATTCTAATAGATTATATAATATGTATTATGAAATGAAAGCGCAGTCAAGCTAATTCTTACAAGCACCTCCTCATAATGGAAACTTTTGTGGTGAGAATCCACAAAATCTACCCTTTAGCAAATTTCAAGTCAACCATATTATTATTATAATACATGCCGTGTGTGTGTGTGTCATTACCAGAAGTCATTCAATCAGGTAAGCTTGCACATTTAAGCTGACGTCTCTACCTATTTTCCCCTGTCCTCATCCTCTGGTAGCTACACATCTATCCTCTATGTCTATGAACTTAGCTTTTCTTACACTCTGTGTACAAGCCAGATCGTGTAATTGTAGTTGGATTTTTAAGTCTGTGCTTTTTGGTGGCTCGCCACCCAGCTCCCAAATAAACATACAAAGATCTATTCTTACTTATGAATGTCTGGCCTTAGCTTGGCTTAATTCTAGCCAGATTTTCTAACTTATCCCATCTTCCTTTTGCCGCTGGACTTTTTGTCTTTCTCTATTCTTTATACCTTGCTTTTCTTCTTACTTCGTGGTTGGTTGTGTGCCTAGGTGATTAGCCCCTGATGTCCTCCTCTCTTTCTCTCTCTCTCTCTCTCTCTCTTCTCTCTCTCTCTCTCTCTCTCTCTCTCTCTCTCTCTCTCTCTCCTTTATTTCTCCTTCTATTTATTCTCTCTTCCTGGCAGCCCTGCCTATCCCTCTCCTGCCAGCTCTTTATTAAACCAATTAAGTGTTTTAGACAGGCACAGTAACAGAGCTTTACAGCGTTAAACAAATGCAACATAAAAGAATGCAACGCATCCTTATATCATTAAACAAATATTCCACAGCATGAAGGAATGTAACACATCTTTAACATTCCCTGGCATGTAATATTGGCCTTTCTGTGCCTGTTTTATTGCATTAGCATAGTGTCCACTAGGTTGGTCCATATTGTCACAGGTGGCATAATTTCTTATTCTAGAGTGAATAATGTTCATGCATATGCAAATGTATTCACATATAACTTCATAAATTTTCATTATTCATTAATCATATGACAGAATCCAAGGATGTCCTTCTTTTTTGACTGTTGTACACAATGCTTCATTGACTGGGAACTGTAGATATGCATACATCTGATTTCATTTCTTTTTTTTTTTTTGGTTTGGAGCCTGTCCTGGAACTAGCTCTGTAGACCAGGCTGGTCTCAAACTCACAGAGATCCGCCTGCCTCTGCCTCCCAAGTGCTGGGATTAAAGGCGTGCACCACCATCGCCCGGCTTTTCATTTCCTTTCTGTACACATGCAGAACAGAGACGGATGAATCATGTAGTAGTTGTACATTTTCATTTTTTTAAGAAAAATATGTATTTTTGTTCTTTTTTTAGTTAGTTGTTTAAAATGACTATTTCTTTAATCCTTGCCTCATTGTTATTTTAATCCTTGATAAAACGTAAAGGGGAAAGATCTGCATTTTTATAACAACTATTCCAATTTTCATTTTCACCCTTATATAAGTGCCCCCTTTCCTCAACACCCTCAAAAATGTCTACTGTCTCTGGTCACTTTAGTAACAGTCATTCTTACAGATAGGAGGTAACATCTGCTTTTGGTGTGCATTTCTCTGATGGCTTGTGAGGTTCAAACTAGCCCTTTGCATATTTATTATCTCTTCCTGAGTCTCCTTTGCAAAATATTTATTTAAGTATTTTGCATATTTGCAAACCACCTTTCTGTTAGATTATATTATTTGTTTACAGTTTGGGAATATTAACTTGTCTGATAAATTCCTTGCCAGTATTTTCTCCTATTCCTTAGGTTGCCCTTTTATTTTGTGAGTCATTTACTCTTTTGAAAAAGGTTTTCTATCTGAATTTGTGCTTGTTAACTTTTGCTTTTGTTGCCTACACTTTGTGTTCTTTTATTGTTTGAGAGTTGAGTTTTGATTAAATCTACCTCCATTCCCTCCCCTTAATTCTTCCCCGATTTTCTTCATAGATTTTTCATTCAAACTTAATGTGCTCTTTTGGAAAAAAAAAAAAACCAACAACAACAAAATAAACCCACAGAACCTACTTACTGATGTCTGTACATGCACGAATATAATAACATCTATGGGAGCATAGGCAGGCTCTCAGAGTCTACATCCCTGAAGAAAACCTATTTATCCCCTCTCAGTGGCCATCAATTGCTGCTACTTTATCTCCTTGGAGTGTGGTACTCCATGAGGTACCCCACCCATCATTCTGGTAGGATTTTGGTTGGATTGATCATATGGAGGTCTTATGTATGCAGTCTCAGCCTATGAGTTCATGTTGCTAAAGGCACTGTATATCTAGCAATTAATGTTTCACCGAAAAAAAATAATTCCTTACTTTGGGCTCATACAGTCATTCTGCCTCCTTCCATGATGATCCCTGAGTCTTAAAGGACACAACTGTGCTATAGATGTCCCTTAATGCTGAACACTCCATAGTCTGCCCATCTCTGTATGTTGACCAGTTGTGGGTTTCTGTGTTAACCACCATCTACTGCTGTGGAAAGTCCTTCTGAACGTGTGTTGCTTTTATTGGTTAATGAATAAAGCTATTTCAGCCAGTGCCTTAGCAGAACAGAGCTAGTTGGGAAAACTAAACAGAATGCTAGGAGAAAGAAGACAGAGTCGGTAGTATGCCATGTAGTAGCAGCAGAAGACAGAACCTCATGATGAAATATAAATAATGGATATAATATTAATAATGGATATAAAATATAAAATAATGTAAATGGGTTAATTTGAGATGTAAGAGTTAACTAGGAGTACACTAGAGTTATTAGCCAAACAGAATTGCAATTAATATAGTTTCTGTGTGATTATTTCCGGTCTGACTGGCCGGAAAACAAACGATCAGCCTCTGCCTACAATCTACTGTAAAAAGAAGTTTGTCTGATGACGGGTGAGAGATGTACTACTCTATGGGTATAACAGTAAGAATTTAGGAGGTAATGTATTGCTATTTTCATTAGTATCAGATCTCTCCTAAAGACTGTCACCTCCCTAATTATTGTTCTTTGGCCCAGGTAAAAGAATTGGAAAGTGGTTGGTTACTGCCATGACATGCATCCCGCTTCTGTGCCAGTTCGGCATATCTGGCTGGACCAGTGCCTATGGCAGCTCACAGGGTTCACAGCTGGGCAAGACTGATGATTGTTCTTCTCCTCTGGTACCATTCGTAGAACCTTCCAGAACTCGGAAACCTAGCTGGAGGGATGATACGTCCAGGTTCCTATCAGTTTACTATCTAACTAGAATCTTCAATGTCTTCAGGAATAGGGTCTATCATCAAGTTTTGAAGGGCAACTAAAAGCAATGTTTACGTGATTACACTATGCAACAATTCAAAAGGAGGTAACCTGTACCTGGCATTGGGCTCTTTATTTAACAGTCTATACTAATAGATTTTTAAAAAGCATCACCAATGAGCTCCTTTCCTGTTTTTTCTTTCTAAGAATTTTATGCTTTCTGATTATATTTAAATTTTTATCTGTTTGTTAGTTTAATATATATATATATTCTTTATTGATTCTTTAGGAATTTCACATCATGCACCCAAATCCCTCTCAGCTCTCAGCCCTCCACATCTACCCTTTCCCCTTTCAGTACCTTCCCAAAGAAAGCCCCCTAAAAATTAAAGACAAAACAAACAAAGAAAGAAAGAAACCACTTTGCTCCTCAATCTTTCCAGCCTCTCTTCATTCATCCTAGTGGCAATGAGAGCTGTGGTGTGTCACACAGTACACTTTTTGTCCAATCAGTTCTAACCACAAAATGTTCATTTCAATGAGTCATTGGTCTGGTTCCAGGTCTCTGGAACACCATCATCAAGGGACCCTCACCAAGACTCCTCTCAGATATTCTGGGACTGCTTCCAGTCATGGAGATCCTGGAGGGCCAGTCCCTCTATGCATTCCAGCAGATCATCGATGAGGTTGATGTAAGGTTGGATGAACCCAAGGCCCAGGATATGGGTCTGGATGGTACCTGAATTTGTTGGTCTGGATCACTAGGACCCCCGCAGGCGAGGGGCAGAGCCAAGTCTCCTAGGCCCGTGCCATCAGGGCCAGTTCTCTCACATCTGTCATGGGGGGTGGGGAAATTGCTTCTAAATGTTGGGGCCAGTTCCCCCATGAGGGGCTGGGCCAACTCTCCTGCTATAATGTCCAGTAAGGAACATGGCTAACTATCCCAGAGACACTGAGGGATGGAGCCGGCTCAGCACGGCCCTTGGATCTCAACACACATGTTTCCTATGACCTGTGGTAACACGGGTCATGGATATCAACACAGACCCCAGATGCACCAGGAACATGAATGCAGATATGGCCCTCAGCAGCAGTTTGGGCCAGGATGTCACCATGGTACTGGTGGCAACACAGGTCACCCATATAGTATGGCAACAATTCCTATGTCACCAACATAGTCTCAGGTGGCTGACCATACTCCAGGTATCTGCACAGCCCTCAGTGGTATCAGAAGTCATGGACGTCAACTCAGACCCTGGCTGTGGTGGGTCCACAGACCCAGACATGGCCCTCAGCTGAAGCTCGGACAGTATGCGGCCATGGCACCTTGTGGCAGCACAGATCACTTAGTTCTATCTGGTCCTGGCTGTGATATATAACACTCAGACCTCCATCTGGCTTCAGGTGATGGCCCAGACCCCAGGTATTTGCATGGCCTCCCATGGTATCAGGAACCTCAGATATCAACACAGACCCTGGCTGCAGCAGGGCCATGCACCCACACATGTCCCAGATGACAACACAGGGCACCCAGATTAGCATGTCCCTGGTGGCAGCACAAGTCTCAAACACCAACCTGGATTTAGGTGTCTGATTGGACCCTACTCATCCACACTGCCTTCAGTAGTGGCTGAAGTCATAGACATATCAACATGGAATCTGGCTACTGCAGGGCCATGGACCCAGATATGGCCCCCAGCAGCAACTCAGCCCCCATGCCTTCATGTTCCATGGTGGCAGCACAGGCCACTGAGATTGGTATGGCCCTGGCAGTGGCCACAGACCTAGAACATCAAAATGGCCACAGGTGACAGCCCAGACTCAGGGTATCTCCATGGCCCTTGGAGGCAACATGGTTCATGGACATCAACACAGCTCTTGGTTACGGTAGGACAAGGATCCAGACATAGTCCTAGGCAGCAGCCAGGCCTGATGTCACCCTGGTCCCAGCTGTCAAGCTGGTTGCCCACATCAATCCACTCTTCACCACCCTCACTTATTCAGATCTGCCTCTTACATAGCACACAACCACCTCTCTTTCTCTCCCATTTTTCCATCATATACTTGTTCATCATAATAGCACATACTTTGCTGTGCTAGGCAGGCCTGTTGATGCCTTCAGCTGCCCCGACTGTAAGACCCCAGGCTGGCCCACAGATATCAGTCTATTTCTGCTTGTAAGACTAGGGTTAAGACTCAATTTCATTTCTTTGTATTATGATATCCACTTTTTAACAAACAGCATTTATTAAAGTGATGGTCCTTTGTGGAGAATAATACCTAATGTGTATCCTTGGTATTCTTTTTACTAATAGTGAGCTGACCTATGCTCTTGGTATTGTTTCTAGCCTCTCTTTTATACTCCATTGTTTTTACGTGTCTGTTTTTTTTTAATTTTTTTTATTAAAAATTTCTGCCTCCTCCCTGCCTCCCTTTCCTCCCCTCCCCCCACTCCCCACTCCCCTCCCCCTCCCTCTCCAGTCCAAAGAGCAGTCACATGTCTGTTTTTATTTGCAATGTGTGTCCATGTTTTAAGCTAAGTGAATTGAAAGAACCAGTTGTCTGTGGTTTCTAAAAAGTAGTTTCATCTCCTTAACTTTGGATTTTCTAGTCTTTCTTAGTTTCCAAAACCTCTAATAGCTATTTCCTGATTTATTAGCTTCTAATAATTGTTCTACTTCACAGTACTCTAGAATATCATCAACTATAACTATATTCATTTTAATTATCCTTTAAGTATTAAAAATGTTAGATTAATTTGCTTATCAATGTATCATTGAGGTTATTTGCATGCCACATTCTTATACAAAATATTCTCGTGTTTGTCAATATGTTATCACTTTCACATTCCTCTTTATGCAAACAAAGGAATGTGTTTAACCCTTTACTGGAAATTGGTGCCTTCTAAAATATACACTGTTCATTAATTACAGATTTAAGGACTGAGAAATTTAGGTAAATAATTTTTAAATTAATATGCTGAACCACATTCCATGCCATAGTCAACTAGAGAATTTTTAAATTTTCAAATGAGACATGATGTCCTCATATCCATATATAAAACCAAACTTACACATCATACTCTAAGCCATTTCTCAAATGCCCTGCTAGGTGTTTACTACTAAACATGTCTTTCTCCTGAATGTCACTTCCTGATATTTCCAGGGCCACATTGGAGAATGCTGAAATTAGAATTAGGAAAGCTGAAAACCAGTAAAGTCTTGTGTCTCAAATAGAAAATTCAAAAAAGAAGTAATTCAAGAAAGTAATAATTCTTATTTCTTTACCTTGCAGTCAGGTTTTGTTTCAAAAGTAATGTTCAGGAGACATACTGAAATGATTTTACTAACAATATCTTCTATTTGTTCTATAAATGAATTGCCTCAAATATGCTTTATAAATGGTTCTTTTATTACAGCTCATTTTCTTGGGAAATAAAGCAAAGAGAATTAATCTGACAATAAATTGATCCATTTCTAATCTTTATATAAATACATATTACTGTTCTTACAGTGTATCGTCCATATGCTACAAGTATCCATAAAGACAGGCTTCCCTGTGACTGTACTAGACGTCACAGTTACTGCTGATGTCTTCTTTTTCTTTCGTGTGAGAGATGTTTCTACATATGTGCCAGCATTTCAAATTCCATTTCTCAAATTCCTTTATAAACACAAGTAACCAAAGAAATCAATGTCAATGTCCAATAGAGACTGTTCTTCAAAGGTGGCTCACTAGACTGGAAACATCCCCTTCTCCTTCTTTCTTAACATATCACAGAGGAAAGAAGAAAAGGACAAAAGAAACACAAGTTGTATAACCACACTATAACATTCTAAAACTGTCCACAGAAGTAGTGAACAATATGATTCCTGTAACTTTACTTCACAGATTTTCATATTAATTATGCATTGGTCCCCCCTCCCACCTCCTCTCTCTCTCTCTCTCTCTCTCTCTCTCTCTCTCTCTCTCTCTCTCTCTCTCTCTCTCTCCATGAATGTTTGTACAAATAGTTCACAAATTCAAACAGATTCTGAAACGCAAAGAACAGAAGCTATGAATTATTCTTCTAAAACTCCATGGCAATATGTGGTGCTAAAGACAACAGGGGTTTATAATATACAAGCGCAATAAGGTTTGTTCTTCTCCTCGGGGATTGTGTGTATACATGCACACCAGGGTGTTTTAAATAATGTTGATTTACCTGTGTTCCTCGGGACACTTGCTTTGCAAACATAACTCATGACTTACTTACAAACAA
Source organism: Chionomys nivalis (assembly GCF_950005125.1). Classification (NCBI taxonomy): domain Eukaryota; kingdom Metazoa; phylum Chordata; class Mammalia; order Rodentia; family Cricetidae; genus Chionomys; species Chionomys nivalis. Next base: position 25,334,278 of record NC_080099.1, on the reverse strand, counting down.
GAGCTAGGGAAACACATTCAATCTCTAGACCTCACTACGGGAGACTTGGGTACTACTTTGTAGCTTCTTGTTACTACCGTTTCTCAAGTTAATATGTTATGTGCATCATAACCCAGGTAATGCGCAGAAAATGGAACTTTAAATATTTAAACATGTAGAGCAATCAATATTCATGAGTATTTTATATTTACCTTCAACTTTTATTACCTTGTTCTTTCAAAAATAGAATATTTTTATTATTCTCCCCAGAACTGCACACTGCATAAACACTTCGTAATTCCTAACTACTTGAATAGGGATGTTTCATTAGTATTCATCCTCCAATAGATTACTAAAACTAATTTGGATAATATGGACTAATCAGTTTACAGTTGCTAAAATTGTATAATGAGAACTTATTTTTAAAAAATAAATCTAATGTATAGAAGAGTTGAAAGTGTAGAAAAACATTTTATTTCTTCCTTTTCAATTGGGATCCAAGAAGGTCAGACAACACTATCCAGAGGGAATAGGAAACCTGAAAAAAACATTCACTCATTTAGCATTTATATAGTGGGGGTTTTTGTTGTTGTTGTTGTTGTTTTGCATAGTGTTTCTCTACATTTTCACCAAGAAAATTAGTTCAAGTCCATGTGAGCATCTGGATACTTGATTCTTTTTAAACGATAAGAGCAAATATATTACTAAAAGATTAGCAATTCAGTTCAAAATGAAACTGAAGGAAAGTGAAAGATCGCAAGAGAAAACGAGCTTCAGATAACACAGCATATGGGGAAGTTTGAAATTTGAGCATGCAGCACATTTTTTTTTCTAGAAACGTTTAAAAGTATGAACATCCAAATCTGCAATAAAAGTCTCTTTATCTAGTAAATTGGAACTAAAATGCTGACTCCACCGAAAGTTGACAAAAATGTGCAGCGATAGGATTTCTCATCTACTATCGATGGACTTACAAAATGGCTCGATAACTTAGAGATGATTTGGAAGTGCCTCACCATTATCAGTACAACTAAAATGACATGTCCTCATCATGCTCCTACTGAAATGAGGGTGTAGAAATGTTCTTGAATGTTATAGAAACTTACTTTGCTTTGCTTTTTGAGACAATCTCTTTATGTAGTCCAGGCTGTCCTCAAATGCTCAATCCTCTCACCTCATCCTCGCAAGTCTTAGGATTGTTGCATGCACCATAATATTTTGCTTCAACTGTATTTTAAGACTTAAGATCTGAAAATGATCTAAAGTCAGTAGTTTTCAACCTTCCTATAATAAAGTTCCTCATGATGTGGTCACCCTGAACAATAAAATTATTTTCATTGCTACTTCATACCTGTAATTTTGATAGTTATGAATTGTAATATAAATATTTTTGAAGCTAGAGGTTTACCGAAGTGGTCTCAACCCACAGTCTTAGAACCACTAAGCCATAAGTAGATGGATGCATAAACAAACTGTAAAATAGCTACACAGTGGATATGTGCTTTAAAATTAAGAATGACAAATTGTTGGTATATGAAATATCAGTGAATATCAGAATCATGTTTCATGAAAGTAGCTAGGTATATGACTCCGTATTACTTCTTTAGCTTACCATCTTGGAGACTGTAATTCCTTGCTGGATTCAACAGTGAAGAGTGCAGGTAAATGCAAACCGCTAATATCATGAATGAGAAATCAGAAATCTATAATTCAGATTAGAAATCTACAGCCCACTGTGGGAGACGCCCTCCAATGCCCCAAGGACATACCACAAACCCCATCTCCTGCAGTTCCACGGCAGCTGTGAAGAGCGCCGTTGTGAGACCAAACTTTTAAATAAGAACAGTGAAGGCACTCAACATCCAAACTATTGAAGATCCTATTTTATACAAAATTTCTGTAGAAAATAAGTTGATCTTCAACAACAGAAGATAGTTGACTCGAAAGTGCGGGGAAGAGGAAGGAAGAAAGCTTTGTACAGAGATGGGAGAAAGTAGTAAAGGATAAAATTTATGTTAAATCCTGTAAAGTTTTAATATATGTAAAATGCTTCACTTCAAATATGAGCAACTTGATAAATTGTTAATTATACCACAACATTCTTAAATTAATAAACTGGGGTTAATTAAAGCCAGGAGATAAAATAGAAAAGATTTACTTTAAATTTAAATACACACTTTTTGTTTAAGGTTTTAAAGGTAAGCACAATCATAAAGTGAAATTTGGAAACTGTTTGCCGTGTTTGAATTTTATAATGAAAATCACAATAAGCTAAAAAAAATTGGTTGAAAACAAAATAAAGGCTTGTTTCTAAGAGAAAGAACTTCTATAACAGGTTATATGGTATCACAGCCATGAGTATGGGGCAGTACTCATTGGCTATAAAAACAATCACATCAAGATGGTTGAAAGGGGGCTGCAGATGAGGCCTGGGAAGAGTTATAGGGGCACAGGTATGATTAACACGTATCTTATATATGTGTGAAAATCTTAGAGAATACTGAAAAATATATTTAATAATAAATATAACAATTCAAAAATGGAAACAGGACAGGAGCAGAAAATTGACAAAAGGAAGAAGAAAAGGTTGATAAAATACTGAAAAAGTGATTCATCCTGACTAGTAACTGTGACAGTAGAATGTACAAAGGGTATTGGCTCCCTGGGTCTGGATGGTTGTGAGCTGGGAATCAAATCAAGGTCCACTGGAGGAGCAACAAATGCTCTCAGGCACTGATTTACCTCTCCAGCCCCGGGAAATTATTTAAACAGCTAAACCTCATCAATGCATCAACATGACATTAAAGGGAAGAAATAGGTAACATTATCACATGTGTATAAATAAACAAATGTGTATGTGTCTGTGTGCACGTTTATCTAAAATTATGTATCCATTGCATCTTTTTAAATGTGTTTGTACATCATATACCTAGACATTGCTAGTGGCCTACTTTGGAAAAATAATAAAGGAAATTTTAAGAATATTTTGAAAGTGATGTATTATCAAGCAGCAAATAGTATCAAAGGTGTATTCTACTTAAATGTGAATAGTAAGCTTTTGAAATGTCATAAAGTCATTTGTTTATTTACTAGTTTTGAAATCTTGATAATATCAACTTCTGCTACTAAAATAATTTATTTAATCCATGAATCATTTTTTTTTAAAGTAAGGACTCTTAAAACACTCCAGTGTAAGGAACTGGATAAAACCAGAGTAAATGAAAAAAAAAAATATTGTTGAAACCTTGAAATCCTTAAATAAAGCCATGATCTTCTTTTGAGAAATATGAAAACAAAGTGGTTTTAGAAACTTAGCCAAGAAAAAGAAAAGAAAGCCAAGGAGACAGCACAGCAGGCAAGAGTACTTATCATACAACCCTGAATATCCAGTGTGAACCCCAAGATCCCACAGTGGAGCAAATGAACCACCAACTCCCTAGTGTTTTCCTGTGATTCCACTCAAGTACTGTGGTGCAGAGATGAATACAGCACATGTGTATCAACCCTTCTACAACCACATCAAATAAACTCCATAACCAATAATAACTTTAATGAAAAAAAACAAGAAAAATAGAACAATGAATTGATGGTACCTGTAATAACTTTGTGATAGATGGAAATTATGAGAATAGAAATTCTTACCACAAAATAAAAAAGCAAGGAGCATAATAAAAAAGAAAATAAATGTGCTACAATATTAGCTTAAAGATGGAGCAAGAAGGTGTCAGTAACCCATAATATAAAATCAATAAATTAAATTATATACTCCGCAATAGCATTAAATTGTATAGTCACTAAAATATAATGATGAAGGGTGTGTTTTAATATATTCAATATAAATATTAAAATATTTTTAAAAACTAAAAGTGTATGGCCTTATCTTAAGTATACATATAAAAATTAGACATAAATACAACTCAGTGCTAACTATATTTATCAGTTAGTTGCAGGACTGTGAATGTTTTTCTTTATATATTTCTTTTCAGTTTTTACAATGCAAATATTTCAGTGTATTTCTAAAAAGATAAAGCTGTATTGTAACATAAAGTTACTAATTTTTAACATTATTTTTATATGGCGCTGTAGAAAATCGTTAATTATCCCACACTGCTTGGAATGAGACCTCCTGTGAGTCGATCTTATTAACTATGATTCAGAGAAGCATCTGTGAAATGACGGGTACTTCCCTGCCCCCAGATGAGCAGGAAAGTAGATGATAGATTCACTATGACGCATAATAATAAGTGCACATAATGGGAAATTCATCTTTCAGGACAGATCCTCTTGTATTGATCCTGTGGGAAATGGGCTCCGGTGCTCTCTGGAACAAATTCTGCCATAGAGAAGAACTTTCCAGCAGTCTGACTAAAGCAGCTGTAATGACTAGGTAATCACCCCTGGTGCAGGCAGCTCTAATGGCTGCAGAAGCTATTTTGAGGCAATAACAAGCTACTGTCCCATGCGCATGAAGGTTCCGCCTTCTTTGCAGGGAAGCTCCATAGTCCTAGGGAATAGACATTTCAACCAAGGACAAAACAATGCTAGTGAATGGCATCCAGTATGACAAGTCACAGGAAAATACACACCACATGTTCCATCCCTTCCTTCAAAAAAGTGTCCATCCCAAAGCTTACTATTCAAAGAAATTGAACCCCACACTTTATTTGAACTGTCCCTGCTCGATATCGGATGACCGTATGCATCCATTTCCCAGGCAAACATTTTCCTGTGCAATTATTACAACCTTGATTTTTTAAACTCCAACCTTATCTCATGTTTTAAAATCACCAAACCATGAATAAAGTAATTACTTCACACTCCATTATTCTGTGACAACCTGCTCACCTACACATCCTTTCAAACAGAAAGCTCATCTCCATTCCCCTCTCCTCTTTTATCTCCTCTGCATCCCTCCACAATCCTTCTCCTCTCAACTCTCAGTGGAGACAGACATGTTTACAAGACATCTACAATATTCCAAATGTTTGCGTGTTTTGCATGTACTTCTCAATATCACACTCTGCTTTCTGAGACACAATTTTATTTTGTTTGGGGGCATGTGAGTGTTTTTCCTGCATATCTGTCTGTACACCATGTGGATGCAGGAGTAGAGGCAGCAGATCCCCTAGAACTGGAGTCACAGATGTTTGCGAGCCACCATGTGAGTTCAGAGAATCAAGACCAGTCTTCTCCAAGGGTGGCCATGCTCTTAAGTGCTGAGCATCTCTCCAGACCCACCGTGTTCTGCTTTACCCTTCCAAAGACTCTTGAGAGGGAAGTTTCAGTCACTTCTTCCCTTTGTAGTGCAGACAATGAAACTCAGGCTCTTTTGAACCCAGGTGGAATGTGATAGACCTGAGTTGAACTAGATGCAAAACTACATAGAAAAAAAATCTGCTTTGGGTAAAATTACAATCTTTTATCTCCCTGGCTTCATGAGTCTGATGTCCAAGATACTAATTTGTACATTTTTCTTAATGTGTTTAAAGCGGCAAGAAGAGTATATTTTGGCATGTTTTATCATATCATCTGTTACTATATGCATATTACACAATCTTAAAACCATGATTCCAGTTTATATTGAGAGAATCTTCCATTTAAACATAGTCTGTTGACCTTTATTGTAGGTACAGTGATCGTGATTTAGGGTTACAGAGTCAACCCATACTTACTTACTCAAATAAGGTAGCTACAGACATGAGAGCAGCTGGTATAGCATATTTGCCCTACAAATCAATTACCGTATATACTAATTTACCTTTCCACTCTACTGAAGTCTCTCCCTTTTCAGTTCCTTTTTCCATGTCTAAGTATTCTGAGTTATCAGCGAAATGACTGCAGCACAACTGAGGGACAACACCTGTGCACAGAAACCTTTCTTCCTGAACATGGTATTGCTGTATTTTGTGCTTTCACTTTATCCATTCTAGTGAGTGAGAATTTGTATTATTTTGCAGCTTAATTTTCTTCATTTTGCTATTAACTAATGCAACTGAACACATTTTATGTTTTAATTTTTAGTTGAATGGGCTCTACTATAAAATATCTTCAAAATTTTTACTCTTTGTTATCGATTTTTCAGTCATTTTTATAAGTTGTGGTTCTGGGACATACATTCTAAGGATGTTAAGTACTATCAAAATCATTCTCTCATTTTGTCATTTACAGTAAATGGAAAAGCATATTTCTATATAATAAAATTTACTTAAAATAGTCTTATCTTAAGGGGATTCTAATTATTTTTTTTATAATCTTTCTTTAAAAAAGATTGCAAAGTCACTCCTGTGCTTCTTCCAAATGCCATGTAATTTTATCTTTCTGTTTAAACTTATAAATAATCCACCTAAAATTGCTTTTTGCATCAGGTGTAAAGAAATGGTTACAGATGCCGGGCGGTGGTGGCGCACGCCTTTAATCCCAGCACTCGGGAGGCAGAGGCAGGCGGATCTCTGTGAGTTCGAGGCCAGCCTGGTCTACAACAGCTAGTTCCAGGACAGGAACCAAAAAAGCTACGGAGAAACCCTGTCTCAAAAAAATCCAAAAAAAAAAGAAAAAGAAATGGTTACAGTTCAACTTACTCCTCATATTTAACAGTTGACTCAGTATTGTTTGCTGAAAAGATTGTTTCCCAATGCACTGTACTGATACAGTTGTTATAAACCAAATGCCCATGTATTTGCAGGTTTGTTCTACACCATCACCCCTGTAATATTCTTACCAAGGACACGGTAACTTCTTTATAACCCCAAGCACACACCAGCAAATCTAAGAGGAATTCTCCAAATCCTTGGTCAGAGCTTGTTAAAATCAGGAAAAATGAAGGAGACTAAGTGGCCACCCTAGATGGTGAGACGCAATGTGAGAATTGGCTTGGATCCCAAAGCGGAAGAAATGGCAGCAGAAAGCATTGTGGAGAGTGAGTTAAGTATGTTATCAAGGTGATACTGATGTCTTTGATTTGCAGAATTTCATTGTGATTTTACAAAGTGTTAGCATTAGTTGTGCTGAAGGAAGAATACACAGAAATCTCTCTTCTATGTTTTCTAACTTCCTGATGTGTACAAAATAAAAATAAACAATAAATGTTAATATATCCTCTTTCTGTTCTCTGCAAAACCTAAAAAAAATCATGGTCAATTTATTTTCATTATTTATTTTCAGAAGTTTGTTGTTGTTGTTTTATAGAATATCTGTCTTCCTTCTTGGAATGAAAATAACACTTTTGCTAGCCTCACATTTATTGTTAGAAGAATTTCTATTGTATTGTCAAAGTTTGTGGATCTATTACCTACCTAGACTATTTTTTCATCTGAGATCATATCAGGCAGTGTAGGCCTGCATAATAATGCACATCGTTTCCTGTTAATTTAATTAAATTTCTGGGGGATTAAAGCTCCATTTACTTATGATACTAATGTGTAAGGACTGTATTTATGTGAGCCTTTCTTATTATTAATGTTGCTCTTTTAATTAGGACACATTTTATATATTCTGATGTTATCCCTTAGTTCCTCTTCATATTGTTAATCCAACCTCATTATTACCAATTTGAACTTTTTAAATTTTTTAGTCACTATTCTGCTTCTAAATAAGCTTCTTTCCCTTTGGAAGTATTTTATCTAATACTTTTATAGCTCCTTGATCATTTCCTTCCTCTTAGATAATCCTTGACATTTTTGCATTATTAATAAGATATAATAAGATTAAAAAACAGATATTTTCTTGCCCTATCCCAGAGCAGATAGAACAGGACTCTTGGCTTCTCTCTGAGATCATCTTAAGGTACACCGTAAGGGAGCCTCCATCACAACGTCAGAGAAAGCACTTACTTACCATAGAATGAGGAAGGGGTTTCTCTGAAAACAGCCATAACCATGCTAAATACCATCAAAGAGGAATCATTAGGTGTTCCACCACTCAGAGTGAAATTCACTCTCCCAGAGTAGGAGGATAAGGGGATGGAGGTTGAGGCCTGGTGTAAGGAGAGGGGTGGAAGGGAAAGAGGCTTGGAAACTGAATGGCTTGTCTGTCATTCAGAAGGAACTTCTGTTAGTGCACACGTTTTGTTCCTTCTCTATTTCTAGATTCTGCTTGACAGATGCACTATAACCCCTGGGCCACAGCTTAGTTTTATATGTAACCTGATTGCAGTTAACTCTTATTCTTCCACAATACTCCACTTCGACTATTCCTTCCCAATGATTTCCTACATGTTATCAGCTCACTTTCATTTTGGCACTTTGATACAGTGTTTTCAGTGAGCTCAAAGGAGCATGAAAAAGAGTATGTCTGTGGCTTTTTTGATATAATGACCATGAGACTTTCCAATAAACAATCAACCACGAATCCTTAAGTTCCACGGATGCCTGTCTGCTCTGTATTCTAGGTTGATGCACTGAGTGACAGTAATGAGTTCATTGCAGTCTAGTAGAAGAGCAGCATAAGAGAAGATAAATCATTTAAAACTGCAGAACCCGGATACCAGTCATAAATGGTAAGAGACAAGTCAGGGCAGGAGCTCATAGCTGAAACCTGGAGACAGAAACTGAAGCAGAGACCGTGGAGGAGGGCTTCTTTCTTCTGACTGGCTCCTAGTGACTTGCCTGCTTTCTTTTTTTTTTTTTTTTTTTTTTTTTTTTTTTTTGGTTTTTCAAGACAGGGTTTCTCTGTAGCTTTGGTGCCCGTCCGGAACTAGCTCTTGTAGACCAGGCTGGCCTCGAACTCACAGAGATATGCATGCCTCTGCCTCCCAAGTGCTGGGATTAAAGGCGTGCGCCACCACGTCCACCATCTGGAACCCGCTAATCAGAGGGGGCACCACCCACAGGAAGCAGGGCCCTCCCACATCAGTCTTACATTGAAGATGCCCCCACAGACTTGTCCACAGGCCAGTCTGCTGGAGGCATTTTTTCCATCAAGATTCTCCCTTCCTAAATGTCTCCAGCCTATGTTAATTTGATATAAAAACTAACCGGCTTCCTTGGCTACTTGGCAGAAGCCTCAAGATTAAATTGTCTTTCCAAGGTCCCCATTAAAATAGTCTTGAGACAATTTGACTCAAGATAATTTGGAAAACGCACTCACTATTGCGTCATCCAGATTATATTATTTTACAAAAAAGAAAAAAAATCCCCACTCCCTAGTATGGCAGACCAACTTTTCTTTGAAATTTTCCAGTCTCATCTCTAAAACTTAGTATCAGCTAAAACAAAACTCTAGAAGTCCTCTGACATAGTTCCATGCAGGATGTCATCTCTTGGAAAGTCTTTCTCCTCAACTTTGTGAGACTTGAGCTTAGCAATTTGTGTTTGGTTCCAAATGAATTGCACTATTTTCCTGAAGCTTTCTCCAAATAGCAACACTGATCTCACTGGCCAGTTGTCATGTTATCTCCATCTCCCAACTTGACGCCAAGCTAGAACCACCTGGGAAGAGAAAAATCTCAAATGAAGAATGACCTCTATCAAATTGTCCTATGGGCATGACTGTGGGCAGTTTTTTTTTTAGTTTCTAATTGATGTTGGATGATCAGCCAGCTGTAGGCAGCTCAATCTCTAAGCAGGTGGGTTTGGGCTGTAGAAAAAAAAAAAAAAAAAAAAAAAAAAAAAAAAAAAAAAAAAAAAAAGCTAGCTCAGCAAGCCAAAGGAAGCAAGCCAATAATTCATGGTTTCTGCTCCAGGCCTCTGGGTTCCTGTCTTTAGTCCCTGTCCTGGCTTCCTTCAATGAAGGATTAAGTGGACTGTAACCAGTAAGCTGAAAGAAATCAATTCCACCCCCAATAACAAGTGGTAAGATTGTTTAATCACAGTAACAAAGGCAAACTAAAACAAGAAATGAAAGAAAGGTATCTCTTCTTTTTTTCTCCCAAATCAGAGAGAGGGAGGGAGGGAGAGAGGGAGGAGGAGGAGTAGTAGGAGGAGATGGAGAAGGAGGAGGAGGAGGAGGAGGAGGAGGAGGAGGAGGAGGAGGAGGAGAGAGATTTTAAAGCTGCGGCCTGCCAAGGACTGCTATGTAAAGGAAACCAGACTCACTGATTGACTGATTGTCTAGCAGGTGGAAGAGAAGTCCTGCTAAGGAAGAAGAATTCTTTCTAGAAAGAGACAGAATGGAGGCTGAGCTGACAAAATCATTACTCCTTGCAAACATCTTTCCAAGGCCAATGTGTGTCATCTTCTACATAAACGAACTGCCATTCCCTGATATGTCTAAGAAATAATTTTCAGAAACATTCATCACAGTACAATGTACCACCTTGAGTACTGATCTCTCTCCCTGTCTAGACTATGACTCTTTGAGGTAGAACCCTTACCTGCATTTCCAAATCATAAAATTGTTATTAAAATTTCAATATGAAAAACATGAGCCCTTCTGCTTCCTCACTTTGACATGTTCATAGAAGAACATGCATGAATAATCATTTGTATTTATGAATAATTTTCTTCACATAAATAGTATGTAATTATAATGATTTGGGCTTTAGTACATACAGGATGTGAAACATATTTCTTTATATTTTGCAAAATAGTCCCTGATAACATAGTCCATTATGATGATCAATTATTTTAAAAATAATTTGAAAGTATAATTAATATCTAATTATCAAAATTGCCTTTTCATTGATAATATAAAATACATCTCTACTCTGTCTCATGAGTTTCCTTCGGCTAGGGAATGAGATGTCAATAGTACATTGTCCCATTTTGTCTCAACTATAAAATAGCAAAGAGTTACAATTTAAGCATAACTGCCTTTGCCGAACTCAAATGTTATTTGGTGTAATTGTTCCTAATGTAGGTCTTCAGTGCACATACGTAAAAATTATTCAGGGAGCTTCTTCAAAGATTCTGATGATATAGTTATCTTGTGTATTTTAAACTTGAATTATTATACAAATTGATAAAGACCTGTGATTTAATTCTTGGGAAGTGCAAACAAGGAATAATTACCCAGAGAGGTAAAGAGAAAGAGGTTAAAAAAATTTACTAAGCCAGTCTAAAATACAAGAAAAGAACAAAGAGATCAGTTGACCTTCCCGGGTGAGACAACGAACTCTGAGTACCTGAGAAAGTTCTTCCTAGAGTAATTTTCCAACTCTAGTGAGAGGACAAATGACATCTCTGTTTCGAGAACAGATCCCATGTTAACTTCCACACTTTAGGGTACCAAGTAATATTTTCGTCAGTGGAGTGCATGGGAGGATGCTACCGGTGCTCCAGGAAAGAATTTCTCCAAAAGAGAGACAATAACGGTGTTCCCTCCCAAAGTATGAAAAGGAAATCTTTTAGCACGTTTTATGAACTGGGTATGTTTGATGAATGCAAATCAAAAGAATAGCAAGCAACACAACTGCTTTTAAAAGTAACGAAGTATCAGAAAAACTGCCGAATGAGATAAGAAAAATAATTGATGAAAGTTAGCACCCATTCATGGTTGTAATCTTTAATGAATTGCGTGCAGCTCCCTTGGAACTGGAGTTATGGATAACTGCGAGCCACCATGTGGGACCTGGGAACTAAACTTGGGTTTTTTTTGAAAGATCAACAAGTAATCTTACCCACTCAAATGTCTCTCCAGCCCCAGAAACATGCTTCAGAAAGAGAAATAAAATGAACAATTGCATTGGTTTTTGTTTTTTCTTCTTGAATTTAATTGTATGAAGGAGTGTGCATGTGTGTGCTTTCCCTCACTTGTTTACACACAAAAATAGTTTCAGGTTATACCATCTGTGTTTTATTATTGTTGCTCCTCGCTTCCCAATTGACCCTAGAAATCTCTTCATAGTTTTTATAGAAGTTTGTTTTTTCATTTTTCCTCTATCTCCATGGTAGCTATCTTTGCATATACCATCTCCATTCCTATGTACCAGAATTAGAATGCTACTAGCCAATATTTTACAGTACAAAAAAATACCGAAACATCTCTTGATGCATCTTCATATTGTTGGAATTGTAACTAAATATAAATCCATAAAAGCAGAGTCACAAGTAAATGATTGTTTTTCAGATTTTTCTCATTCCTTCCCCGTAGCAGTTGAAACATTTGACACATCCAGAAACAGCGGGAGAGATCTTTTTTGTATTTATTAGTAATGTGTTGTCTTCCTTTATTTTGTTCTGACAGACAGAAGAAGGTAACTTGACAGTCTATGTTGTTAGAATTATAAACAAGTGCTATGATTGCCTTTGAAAAATTATTTATATATTTAGGGAGACTTTTGTTTCTCTGTGTAGGGGCGTTGTCTCTGTTCCTTTTCCCATAATTTTTAAATTAAATTCACTCTCTGACAATTTTATGGATGTATTTGGTGAATTCTGATTACTCACCACCATTACCCATGCTTATCATCCTCTCAATCCTGTCAATAACCCCCTTTGACTTCCTTTCTCACATTTATGTCTTTTAAGGTTTTGTGTGTGTGTGTGTGTGTGTGAGAGAGAGAGAGAGAGAGACAGAGAGACAGAGAGACAGAGACAGAGACAGAGAGAGACAGAGAGGGGGAGGGAGGGAGGGAGGAAGGAAGGGAGGGAGGGAGGGAGGGAGGGAGGGAGGGAGAGAGAGAGAGAGAGAGAGAGAGAGAGAGAGAGAGAGAGAGAGAGAGAGAGAGAGAGAGAGAGGAGATTGCCAAATTTAACCAGGGCTGTTCAGATGAGCATGGATGTTGAACTATGTGTTAAAGTCTAGAGGGTTTGTCAGGCTACATGGCTAAATTCTCCCTCAGTGTCCATTAATGGCTAATACTTCCCCAGGAAGCCCCCTTCTCATTCATGGATGACTGCAGACGGGTCCAGTATTGTGCAAGTGCACTCTTAGCCACCACAGGATGTCTTTTGACTTTTTCTGTTTATTCAAGATAAGCACTACTCTCTTCCTTGATCTGAGAACCTTTTTACAGTGAACGACAGTGAATGCAGAGACCTTATGGATATCTTATGTGTGATGGTCGGCTTTTTGTCTACATGACACAAGCTGAGTCATCTTGGAAGGGCCTCGATTGAGAAAATGCTTCCATCAAATAGCATATAGGGCATACTCTTGATTAAGGATTGGAGTGGGAGGGTAGAAGTCATGCCAACCCTGAGAAATTGCTCCTAAATTTTACAAGGAAGCGGCTTGAGCAAATGATGGGGAACAATTCAGTAAGTAGCATTCCTCGAAGGACTTTCACTGTCTTAGTGATGGACTATGAGCTGTAAGATGAAATAAACTCTTTCCTTCCTGGGTTGCTTTTTGGTCATGTTGTTTTAATACAGCAACAGAAAGCAAACTGAGACAGTGTGTTAATAATTCTCCATGCTGCAAATATCACGCCTGCTAAAACTGCATCATCTGGATATGAGAATGAAGAAAGTGTCAGAGCACAAATGTTCAAAAATATAAGAGAAATGTGGGCTATACACTTAAAAAAGGCTATATAGTTATCAAATTGATAAAATTTAAAACTATTCCTGCCAGGTGTCAAGTGTTTTGTCACTAAAAAAGTGATGAAAGCCATGTGTTATGTGTGATCCTAGACCAGAGTTCATATGCACTTAGACATACAAGAGAGGTGAATATATATGCATATATATTGCACATATATATGTTCATCAATGCATTTTCACTAAGAATCTATCGGTTCTCTAAATGCCGATAAGAAAGGTTGAGTTCTCAGTCCCTGTGAGTTAAAGGCAGCATAAGCCATGATAAGAATCAAGCTGGACCATTAAACAATTATTTCACATTCTGCCACTTAAAAGCCTCAGCACACAATCTAATTTATAATCTTTCATAATTAAAACTATCTCTAAGGAAATAAAATATTTGAGGAAAATTATTCAGTATGCTATCCTTTAATCTACCCCAGTCTCCCTCTTATTCAGAGGATGACCTATACATGGTGCCTTGCTATTACTACCTACGATTCTGAAGCCTTCCACAGACAGCAGCAAAATTATGAGAACATAAAACATCTCTGTAATCAGTGATAATTTTATCCCACTGAATACTTTAAAAATTTCAGATGCTATCCTAAGAAGAAAAGAAACATCAGAGAAATGAAAATTAAAGCTACTTTGAGATTTTATCTTAATTCTGGTCCTAACTGCTAAGATCAAACAAATGACTTAAATGCTGGGGTCAGTGTGGGGGTAAAAGGAAGGTATGGTTGGTTATTCACTGCTGGTGGGGCTAAAATTTTCATTCTTAAAAATTATATCACATTATTTTGTATGTAAAAAACCCTAAAATATTTTAAAAGCATGATTCTTTATGTTTTTAGATCCACCAGCTATTTAAGAACAAAATGTTGAAAATATGAAGACAGAGTTTGGGAGTTCAGGATCTGACTCATCATCGGGTTCCAAATCATTTTCTTCCCAGGTGGGAAACTTCTGTTTATTCCCATTTTAGGCTTGACTTAATCTACACCCCAGAGAGGAAACCATCCTTTTGGCTCCTGACATTAGCTTTGAAACAACAAACTTTGAATTAATTTATTTATTTATATTATTTTTATTGAGCTCTACATTTTTCTCTTCTCTCCTCCCTGCCTCTCCACTCCCCTTCAACCCTCTCCCAAAGTCCCAATGCTCCCAATTTACTTTTGTTCATTTCCATTGGAATTTTACCAGAGGTCAATTTATCCCTACAGAGCGTGTGTGTACGTGCATATGTGTCTGTATATATGTATATATGTATGGCTATCTTTATGAACAAAGTACCTTTCCCTGCTGTGCACGATGCCACCATTAGGCAGTTTCTTTAGCTTTTGTAGCTCTGCTCCAGTTCAAAAGGCATCAAATGAAAACAGAATTTCATGGCAGATGTCACACTAATAACCGTTAGGGAAAGTTATTGTCTCCTAAGCAGTCAGAGTGCCCACTTTTTCCCAAAAAAATGTCTAGATAGCATTTAATGCCAGGAAAAGAAAAAAAAATTATAAATTGAAGATACTGTCACTTAGTTGCAATGATGTGTATTCTCTTTGACTGTCTCCATTGATAATGAAGTAGAAATCGACAGCAAAGAAGTTGTGAAACGGTGTCTTCAGAGCTTATGAACCTGTAGTTCAAGATATTAGAAAGATAGATCTCGAACCCTTAACTGCATGCACATATATAATACAAAGAAATCCTCAAATTGTATAAAAAGTGATTAAGAACTTAAGGGTTGCTTTTATAATTGGATATTGATGATATAAAGTACTGAGTGTCATTCTAACATCCTCAAGTGTCTAATGTACATAGATCACATTCATCCTGTACTACTTTATCTTGACCCCAAATCCCCTCTCCCTGAAAAATTTCCTCTTCCCATCTTTCCCCCTTAAATCCAGAGAGTAAGTGTGACAAAAATAACATATTAATTTTTCTAAATATGTCTTACTTTGTGTAACATAATTATCTCCAGTTACTTCCATTTATGTAAACATAATTTCATTCATTGTTTCAAATGAATGAAACTCCATTGTGTGTAAATAGTACATCTTTCTCCATTCACCCACTAAGACACTTGAATTCTTTGTTTTTATTATTGTGAATGTTGCTGTGCTAAACCTATGTGTGTACACGAGTCGCTGCTGTATGCAAACTTAGATCCTTTCAGTATACACCTAAGGATAGTATAGCTGAATTATATGGGAGTTCTAATTTCTGGTTGATGAGAAAACTCCTTTCTTATTTCCATAGTGGGTGTACTAATTTAAATTCCTACCATAGTGTATAAGGATAAGGGTTCCTTTATCTTTCCATTGTCACCTGCATTTGTTAGTCTTTGTTTCCTGATAATAGTTATTTTAACTGTGGTAATAATTTAAAAATTTACATTTATATTTATTAGCATTTCCCAGTGAACAAATGATATCTAATTGGATACTTCTTCATATATTTCCTGGACATTTGTACTTCCTTTTAGCAGTAAAATTGATTTGTTCACTTATTAGTTGGGTTATTTGTAATTTACATTCAATTTTTGAGTTCTTGAGACAGTCTATATATTAATTACCTATTAGATGAATACACGGCAAAGGTTTTTCTCACATTCTGTGGGTTGTCTTCAATTTGTTGTTTCTTTGACTATGGAGAAGCTTTTTAATTTTATATAATCTTATTTGTTAATTTCCTGAAGTTCCACAAAAAATGTTTTGACTATGCATATCTATTATATGTCTTTCCTTGGTTTTCCTCTGGGAATTTCAAAGTGCTTTAACTTTTACGTTAAGGTCATGGATCCATTTTGAGTTGTTTTTTGTACAGAAAGAGGAAGAGAGAGGCAGGGGGGATCTTGTTTCATTCTTCTGCCTGTGGATTTCCAGCACCATTTCTTAGCAAAACTATGCTTTTCTAGTAGTATGTTTTGGGCATATTTGTGAAAAAATCATGTGGCCATAGCTTCATGGGTTAATTAACGGATCTTCTTTCTGATATCATGATCTATATGTCTGTTTTTGTGCCAGTGCCATTTGAGATGTCACTCTTGCTCTGTAGTATAGTTCAAGTTAGGCATTTTGATATCTCTCTCACTAAGCTTGACATCTATGATTTCAATTCCTGGCTATTATAAATAGAGCAGCATTGAGCACAATTGATCAAGTGTCCTTGTGTTAAGATGAAGCATCTTTTGGGTATATGTCCAAATGCTGTATAGCTGGACCTTGAGGTAGATCAATCCCAAATTTTGTGTGAAACAAGCACATTACAATTTGTTAAAGATGTTTTCTCTTTTCCATGATATATTCCTGACTTCTTTATCAAAAATCGGGTTCCAAAGGTGTATAGATTTATGTTGGGGTCTTCAATTCAATTCTATTGAACATGTCTGTTTTTATGCCAAATCCATCGTTTTTATTACTATAGTTCTGTAGTATAACTTGAAATTAGGAATGATAAGGTCTGCAGCAGTTCTTTTATTGTTCAGGATTATTTTAGGTATCCTGGGATTTTTGTTTTTTCCATATGAACATGAGAATATTTCTTTCAAGTTCTGTAAAGAATTGTGTTGGAATTGTGATAGCTTTGCATTGACTATGCAGATTGATTTCAGTAGGTGGCCATTTTTACTTTGTTAATCCTACTGATCCATGAACATGAAAGATCTTTCCATATTATTGTATCTTTATCCATTCCTGTCTGTCTTCAAAGACTTGAAGTTTTTATTATACAAGTCTTTCACTTACTTGGTTAGAGTTGCTCCTAAGATCTTTTTTATATTGTCTGAGGCTTTTGTGAAACATATTGTTCAGTCCTTTTGTCATTTATATATAGGAGGGTTACTAATTTTTGCGTGCTAATTTTATATGCAATTACCTTGCTTAAGCCGTATAACAGTTGTAGGAGTTCTCTAGAGGTATTTTTAGGGTCACTTAAGTATACTATCCTATCATCTTCAAATAAAAATACTTTGACTTCTTCCTTTCTGGTTTGTATCACCTTGACCTCCTTCGGTTGTCTTATTTTTCTAGCTAAGATTTAACTACTATATTGAATAGGTATAGTCCAACCTTGTCTTGTTCCTGAATTTAGTGGAATTGTGGTATTTCTCTCCATCTAATTTGTCTTTGGCTAATTTGTCTTGCTGGAAGTTGCTTTTTAATGTTTAAGTATGTCCATGGTATCCATAATCTCTCCAGGACCTTCATAATGAAAGGGTATTGGATTTTTGTCAAAGGCCTTTTCTGCAACTGAGATGATTATGTGGATTTTGTCTATGTTTATATAGTGGGTTATAGATACTGATTTTCATAGATTTTCCCATCTCTGCATCTCTGGGATGAAGCCTAGTTGATCATCATGAATGATCTTTTTATGAGTGTTTGGATGCAGTTTAAGTATTTTTTTGAACTTTTATATCTATATTCATATGGGAAATTGGTCTGTAGTATTCTTTCTTTGTTGGATCATTGTGTGGTTTGGGTATTAGGGTAACTGTAGTCTTATAAAATAAATTGGGGAATGTTCCTGATGTTTTTACTCTGTGGAATAATTTGAGAAGTATTTTTAACTCTTCTTTGAAGGTCTGGTAGAATTCTGTGCTAAAACCATCTGATCCTGGGATTGTTTTCAACTTCTCTATAGAACTATTCTGAATATAGATAATGGCGCCCCCACCCCACCCTTCTCTCTCTCTCTCTCTCTCTCTCTCTCTCTCTCTCTCTCTCTCTCTCTCTGTGTGTGTGTGTGTGTGTGTGTGTGTGTGTGTGTGTGTGTGTTTAAATCTCCAGGCTCCTTTCCTGGCTCACAGACCGTACTGTAGTTTGTAGAGCAGACATTGTGCTTTACACCTTATAGTTGTGGCTAATGTGGTTTCTATGTAAAATGTGTTTCTCTGTACTGGGAGCTGATAATTAAGAATGGCAAGGGGGTTTACAGGGACCTGCAGGAGAACGAGAGCAGAGTGTTCAAAAAGGGTCTGCTTATTTCGTTTTCTTGGAAATGGGAAGGAGAGACAGCTAATAAAGGTCACCCCATAGGCTCTACTATAGCACTGGGGATAAGATTGGGGATGATGGAACTAGAAAAGCAGAAAGAGAGATCTACACCCTGCCTGCCTTCTTGCCATGAATTTTCTGTGGGTTAGCAGAAAGTTCCTGGCAGATTTGGGGGCTGGCATAAAACAATGAGTGGGAGAAGGAGGTTAGAAGGGGGAGATCTGTGGATGGGAGTGGGAGTGGGGGCAGGGAAGGCTGCCACAGGTGGGGATGAGATTGAAGGATTAGATTCTGAAAGGAGGGAATGATGAAGGCCATCAGTTGGCTTACCTATTTTCTTGGCTCTGCTCAACTGGTGTGTTCCCAGTAAATTCCTGCTGGTGTTGGAGGCTGGGATACAGTTGGAGGAAAGAAAGTTGAAGAAGATCTTTGTGATCCCTTGAGGATGAGGTCAGAACAGAAAGAGAGATCAGAGCAGGTTTTCTGCTACACAGCTGAGGATGAGGCAGAGGGGTTTGGATCTGGGGAAGAATAAGGAGAGGTACAGAACCGCTATCAGCCTACACTTGCCCTGCTCAAGCAGCCCATGGGTTAGCATGGTTGACTGGTGATGTTGGGGGCAGGGACAAAGCAGTGGGGTGGAGCTAGAAGGGAAGGTCTCTGAGATCCACAGGAGATGTATGGCCGGGAGGTAAGGAAGGCAGACACAAGTGTTCTGCTGCAGAGTTAGGAATGAAACTGAGGTAGTGTATCTTGGGGAACACACAGAGAGTGTTTCTGGGTAATTTCTTGTTTCTACTTCCCATCTTACCAAGGAAGTACTAAGACTGTTGATGTTCATTTCCTCATTCAGCTTTACTTGAATGATAGGGATTTGAACTCAGGTCCTCATACTTGCATGCCACATACTTTACCCACTGAGGCATCTCCCTAGTCCCTACTGTTGTTTTTAAATATTCATATTTATCTTAAATATTCATATTTGACCTAAATATTCATATTCATATTTTACCTAGATGCATTATGAAGTCAGAGCTAGATTTTTAATCAAATAAGCAATAAATTGGTTAGTCCCTTTATCTTAATGACATAATAACATCCAAACCAATAGTTTTATACAACTTCTATACCAATCCATAGGTAAGGATGGAGGGAAAATGATTTTCCTATTTTTATAAAGGGTTCTCCTCTCACACCCTGAAAAACTCTCCATAATCCAGCCATTTAATACATAAATAAAACCCCTCAGGAGCTAAAGACTCACTCCAAGTTTCTGGGCTCCAAGTGACTCTAGTCTTTATGACATTAATATAAGAGCGAGACGGTACCACTGGCCCTCTGATGCTAATGATCCAAGTGTTTTTTTTATTAATATGAATATATATAAAACGAGAGAGGCTCCCTAATCTATAATTAGTTGTCTCAATGTAACATATAAATAATGGCATTAATAACAGCAGACACATGATACTTGCTGTGCACTAGACACACACTCTTGCATTCTACACAACTGAGCTCAACACTCACAGTAAATTAGGAGTGATGTTTTTAAAGCCCAAACATGCAAAACCAAAAATGCAGGAAACTTATCCAATATCCTCAAAGACAAGCCACCCAAGAAGCTGCAGAAACCGTTCTAACCCAATCTGTTGGGCTCTCTCTATATTATCTCTTAGTTACTGTATGAGCTATATATAACTCTTTATTTCACAACCAGATGTTTATTTCACATTTTCTAAATATCAGATACCATTTAAGCACCAAGAATGCATTAACATATGCAAAGCTCTAACCTCCATGCATTTATTTTATGAGGAAACCTAGAAACAAAGAAACTAAGCAAGTAAATACTCAAAGCCTGTAATAGACTGTAACATTTGGGTGATATGTCACTGCTGTGGAGAAAAAGTAAACACAGGAGAAAAACCGAGATCAGGAAGAGCTGCTTTCCAAACTGCCGTGGAAGTCTGAAATACTGTGGTCGGAATGTGAACTACCATTTAAACTGTGGACGATACTGTAAGTTTGTGCATCACAAATAAGATTTTTAAAACAACATAGATTCTGTGCTACTGAATTGAAAACAATGTCACAGATTCTACTCCACAAAGTAGCACATCTCTATTGCGGGATGATTATTCACTGTCTTAGAATACATGCACGTGTTTCCTTAGTAATGAAGTCAACATTATGTCTTTCAAAATGTCGTAACATAAAAAGCAGGAGAACCAAAAAGGAATTGGTCACCCTGGGGAAGAAGGTAGGGTGGGGAAAACCAGTCAAATCTCTGATGGAAGACTATAGCACTGTCACTCTGAGGAGCCAGCAGGGAGCCATGAGGCTGATATGCAGGAACTGGAAGGCAACAGATGGAGATGAAATGGGGAAGGGAGCAAGAAGCACCCCTTTCAGACCAGAGTACCCAGAGAGGAGCAATCTGCCAGAGACTTCTAGTTCTATTATAAGTGTAATAGGAAGCCATTTGAATGTTTTCAGGCACAGTAGACACAATGTGATTCACATCTTAGAAGGGTCATTTTGGCTGCTCTGTGTGAAACAGAACTTGTAGAAGTGATTGCAACCAGAGCACACTTTAATGCAACACAATTAATTAGAATGGAATAGGACACATTGTTCCTGGTTCTTGGATCATGGGAGCAGAATACTTATTGAGTCTTCAACTAGATAGTTGAATGCTTTTCTTAAGAACAAGTCCCTCTTTCTTCATAATGCTTCTGTACAAAGGATAAATGTGGACCACTCCAACACTTAAAAGAAAATCCCAAATAAACCTAGATTGTGCACCTTAAAGGTGGTGGTAATGGTTGCGATGAGAAACGATATTTGTAAATAACAAGAGTGCTTTTGTTCTTTTGCTTTTATGAACAAAATATATTGGTTGAAATTAACACCTGTTACAAAAGAAACAAAGTGAAGACCAGGCATAATTTCCTTCCCAACATTCAAAAATAGAATTCTGTAAACAGGCTGATCTGTTGTGAAGGAACTAAAATATTCTCACATTCTTGCTTTTGTGTTTCTATTAGAATATAGGGAGAAAGAGATAAAAAGAATTTTCACTCTTTTGATTATTTTGGAAAAGACAAAGGAAAATAAAAGGATGATATATGGAATATGGAACAACTAAAAATGAAAAAATGTTATTGGGCCCATGCCTAAAATTTCCATTTGGATTTTGGTCAACATGCATGATATAATAGAAAGTGAAGGTGTCCAAAAACAGAAAAGTTCCTCACCCTCCAACATGCACAAATACCTACACACAGACACACACTTCAAATATTTAGGTCTCTGGTAACAAAATCCTATGCTAGGGCACTGCTGTCCCCACCTCTGGCACAATAACTTGGCAGAAAAAAGAGCTAAGAAAGAACTAAACAGAATTGGAACTTCTGTGCCCAGAAAGTTTAGGATGAAATACTTATAAGTACAGTAGCATTACAGAATTGACCACTTGGGCAGAATGGAACCAATGTCAGAATCCAAAGGTTCCCTGATGGAGGTAGGGATAGTGGCTATGGAAGAATGGCATGAGGCAGACTCAATGGGGGACCCAGATCAAGACTTGGGCAATGGTTACTTATCAAGACAAGAGTAACTAGGAAGAACCACTCCTCCTAAAAGTCAAAGAGTACACACACACAGGGAATCATAACCAGGACACCAACTATTCCCTGTTTCTTTGAAATCATTTTTTTCCAGAATGTTGAAGGCAATTCTCAGAGAACACAAAATATCTTTAAAAATATCCAAACACTACAACCTATAGTGGCATTTTAAATTATAAAAAACATACTCTACTACACTAATTTGTAGATTGGCGTTTTCCCCTCACTGCATAGGCAGTTCAGGAGAAATGACCAGAATGCTGCTGACAAAGAGAATACAGCACACTTCCTCTGCATATACAAGGAAATTAAATGAAACTCCTTTGTGGCATGCATGGTTAGCATGGTGGGTTGTTTGCTGTGTATCTGGCCTGACTGATTTCAAAGTCTCTATGCTTGACACCTGTAGTGATACTTCATTTGTATTTAATAAATAAAGCTTGCCTGAAGATCAGAATGCAAAGTAGCCACACTAGTCAGCCATAAAGGCCAGGTGGTAGTGATGCATGCCTTTAATACTAACAATCGAAAGGAATATAAGACAGGATAACAAAGGAACTCATGCTCTTTTGATCTGAAGATTTCATGGTGGTAAGAGTTCTCTAGTGGCTTGGCTGCTTTGCTTTTTTTGATATTCAGGTTTAAACCCCTGTATCTGTCTCTGGGTTTTTATTACTCATGCTACAGACATCAAAGCACAGTGACTTCTTAACAGACATTCCAAAAGAAAAAAGAATCTCAAGTCAAGAACTATAGGTCCAACATGGGACATAGAAGACATGTCATGTCAGTAGACTTATAGGTAGAAGCATGAGGCTGGAAGAACACAGGTCACAGGCTATGCCATTAGATACAATCATATAGAAACATCAGATAGATAAAGATGTACTGAGATTCCTGAGGCAGGAGGGCGTTCAGTCCAGCTCCTGGAAGTCTTTAGTGGACAAGGTTCTGGAGACGCCAATAGGGAAGCCTCAGTATCTCCAGTGGTGGGTCTCTCTGGAGCAGGCATACTGGTAGAGAATCCAGTCCCCAAGCAGCACAAGCATTGGTGTCACTGCTCCCCTGATGGTTCCAGAAGCACTCTCTCAGTTCTATACACTAACACTGATCTGTCAATCATGCAGTATAATGGAGCCATCTTAAACACCAAGATTCCTTTTGCCTTCATGAGAACTATGTGAACAAGCTGTATACGATCTTTAAAGACACATTCTTCTCATACTCCAAAACATCTTCCTACCCAACCCATTAACTAAAATCATTGTGATACATAAAATAAGAATTCTAATATATACTCAGAAAGATTAATTTAACATGTATTTTTGGAAAATCACACTGAAATATAATGAACAAGCATAACGATTTATCAAGTTCTACTTTTATTTATTGTAGAAAGACAGGATAAGTGTGAGAATTCTACAGAAAAAACAGGTATTAAGAAAAGGACTATTTCTCTGTGTGGTGGTGGCACTTGGGAGGTAGAGGCATGTGGATTTCCATGAGTTCGAGGCCAGTCTGATCTACAAGAGCTAGTTCCAGGCTTGGAGGACAGGCTCCAAAGCTACAGAGAAGCCCTGTCTGGAAAAAAAAACAAAACAAAACAACAACAACAACAAAAAAAATGCAACAAAAAAAAAAAACAAAAAAGAAAGGAGGGAAGGAACCGAATCTCACTATCCAAAGGAAAATTCATCTCTCAAACTCCCACTGTGTTTGAAACCAATCCTTTAACTTCCTCTTGTAACTCCACTTAGCATAACATGTCTTTCAGAAAGCCACAAGGCAGTAAATCTCAGGTTCGCACTGAGTGGAAGCATTGCAATGGTACAGTGGCCAGTGTTTCTCAGAGAGACTGCACATAGACTGAAGGATCTTGCAAGAAATGTAAATGGGATTCAACTTATTTCTTTCCAGAGGGGAAAATACAAAGAAATTCAAAACCAGTTGGAGAAGTTTGTCTTTCCAGTAGCTGGGATGTGTCTGCAGACAAGAAAGCTACACAGAATTTTCCTTTTGATGTTGCAGATCCCATCTGTCACTCGTTTCGTGCTGGGCAACTCGTTTCCCATGGGGCTGAGTGTCTCGGTTGCCCTGCCAAGCTCTCTTGCTTACCTGGACTTACAACCAGAAAAACAGAGAGAAAAAACGTTGTCGTTAAAATACTGTAGCCACAAGGTACTAACACTGACTTTTAAACGAGATCCTTAATAAACATAACTTTATACTATTTCTGTGTTGAAGAACAATTATACGTTATATTATGTTAATCACATCTCATTAAGTTTATTTAACATATCTAATTTGCATGTTTAAGATATTGGTATATGATACATTTCATTATCTGAAGTTTCATTTATTTCTCCTCTATTTTAACATTATAATTTTATATAAGATATTTTAATGAAATACTTACATAATGCAAAAATAGAGAAAAGTGGGATTTTTTTCTTTTTATAGTTTTTTATTTTTAAAGAAATTACTTTTCATTTTACATACCAAACCCAGTTATTCCTCCCTTCACTTCCCACCCTCACCTCTCCCCTTTCCATTCCTCATTGACTCCTCAGAGGGGTAAGACTTTCCTTAGGGAATCAACAAAGTCTGGCATATCAACTTGTGGCAGAACCAAGCCCCTCCCACAGTGTCAAGGCTGAGCAAGGTATGCAACCAGAGGGAATGGGCTCTAAAAAGCCAGTTCATGCTCCTGGGAGAGTGACTGCCAGACCCTCAACAGATCAAGCTATATAACTGCCACCCACCTTCAGAGGGTCTAGTTTAGGTCCCATGAAGGTTCCCCAGCTGTCGGTTCATAGTCCACAAGCTCCCAATAGCTCAAGTCAGTTGTCTCTGTGGTCTTCTCCATTATGCTCTTGACTCCACTTGTTCATATGATTTCCATTTATGCATTTGTCTGTTTTTATGGCAATATCAAGTTGTTTTTATTACTGTAGCTCTATAGTAATAAAAGTAATTAAAGTTAGGGATGGTGATGCCTCTGGAAGTTCCTTTATTGTACAGAATTGGCTAGCCTAGGTTTTTTATTTTCAATATAAAATTGACTGTTGGTTTTTCAAGGTCTGTGAAGAAGTGTGTTGGGATTTTGATGGGGATAGCATTGAATCTGTAGATTGCTTTTGGTAAGATTGCTACTTTTACTGTGTTAATCTTATCTAACCAAGATCATGGGAGATCTTTCCAGTTTCTGATACCGTCTTTAATTTCTTTCTTAAAAGGCTTTCTTCAGCTGGGCGATGGTGGCGCACACCTTTAATCCCAGCACTCGGGAGGCAGAGGCAGGCAGATCTCTGTGAGTTCGAGACCAGCCTGGTCTACAGAGCTAGTTCCAGGACAGGCTCCAAAGCCACAGAGAAACCCTGTCTTGAAAAACCAAAAAGAAAAAAAAAAAGGCTTTCTTCAAAGACCTGTCATACAATCTTTCACTTGTTTGGTTAGAGTTACCCAAAGATATTTTAAATTATTTGTGGCTTTTGTAAAGGGTGATACTTCATTTATTTCTTTATCAGCCCATTTATCATTTATATATAGGAGGGTACTTTTTTTAGTTAATTTTGTATTTTGCCACATTATTGAAGGTGTTTGTCAGCTGTAGGAGTTCCCTGGTAGAATTTTTGTGGCCACTTATGTATACTATCATATTTTCTGCAAACAGTGGCAATTTGACTTCTTCCCTTCCAATTTGTATCCCTTTGACCTCCTTTTGTTTTCTGATTGCTCTAGCTAGATCTTTGAGTACTATATTAAATAGATATGGAGAAAGTGGATATGTCGCCTTGTCTTATTCCTGATTTTAGTGGAATCAATTTCAGTTTCTCTTCATTTAGTTTGATGTTGGCTATTGACTTGCTGTATCTTGCCTTTATATTTAGGTATGTTCCTTGTATCCCTGACCTCTCTAATATCTTTATCATGAAAGGTGTTGGATTTTATCAATGGATTTCCCAACATCTAATTAGATGATCATATGGGTTTTTTCTTCAGTTTATTTATATGGTAGATTACATTGACAGATTTTTTTGTCTTTTTTTTATTAACTTTCTTTCAATTAAAAATTTCCACCTTCTCAGATTTTTATATGTTAAACCATCCCTAAATCTCTGGGATGAAGCCAACTCAATCATGGTGGATGAATATTGATGTGTTCTTGGATTCGGTTTGCCAGTGTTTTATTGAGTATTGTTGCATCAATGTTTATGAGAGAGATTGGTCTGTAATTCTCTTTCTTAGTTGCATCTTTGTGTGGTTTGGATATCAGGATAACTGTAGCCTCATAAAGCTGTTTGACAATATTCCTTCTGATTCGATTTTGTGTAACAACTTGACAAGTATTGGTACTAGTGCTTTTTAAAATTCTGGTAGATAATTTTAAATAAAATATTTTAATAAAATAATTATATAATGCAAAAAATAGAGAAAGGTGGGATTTTATGTATAAACATTTATGAGAATCCTGAATATAGTAGCCATTCAAATCAATTCTTAAGGAATAAATTCATACTAGGTACTTTGTCTTTTTTACGGCCATTTTCCACATTTCTGGAGACTTTCTAATGGATCCACATAATAAGAAGAGAGGTAACTTCCAGATTTGTAAAATTGTTTTCTAACTTAGAAATAATGCACCTAGTTTTTTTGTTTGTTTGCTTTGTTTTAATTTTTAAAAACATTCAACCTATTCAATATGTGGGCAAGGCCTGCGAATAAGGTAAGGAAATCACGTCTGAATGACTTCACTTGAATAGGACTCTTCCAAAATATGTGTGTGTGTATCAACTGTTTCCCAAGGTGCTGCTTGCAGGCATTAGCAATATTACCTAGAATTACTAAAATGCTTACTTGAGCATTATGTAAATCATATGCCAATGCATTATTCAGTTGTTCAGTGAATGGGAATGCTGCAAGCCATATTATAGTTTTGAGAAATAGTTGCAGACCTTATTGTAAATGAGATCAGGAACACCATTCTTAAATACTTTCGAGCCTACTGTTATTTTTGTTTGTTTTTTATCTTAGAGGCTCTCTGCACCCACTCTATGCCATATTGCTTCTCAGAAACTGAAAGCTAAGAAAGTAACTTCTAGTTCCATTTAAGTTTTGCTCTTATAATAAAGTTTTTTTTCTAAAATATACTTGCTATTTGTATTTTGTGAATTCTATGCCAGGCAACAGAGTTGTATTGAAATGATTATTAAATTTGAAATGTGCTTTTCTTTTTATGGGCTCAATCTACCATGCTCCCTATCTATAAGACTCATGTATTGAAATAAATTAAAAATTATTACAAAGAATTTGTCATTGTTCATTTTGATGCAATTCATTTAAAAGAATTCAAAGGTTTAATTTAATTAGCATATTTTTACATGTTTAGGAATATTTCTTGAATAAGACATATGTTTAACATAGAAAAAGATATTAAAATAGTTGCATTAAATTTACCTACATTTAAAATAAGCAGTTAACCAGTTGAGTATTGTTATTACAACTCTCTTGAAACACTATAGCCTTTTCTCCCTTTACTTTTATGTTTATGTTTTAGGAAGACCAAGAAAAGTTCCTAATGAATTCATCTTTGATCCTTGGTTATTATGAGCTATCAGAGAAATAAAATATAAATAAACAAAGGAACTTATTTGCACTTTCCAAGTATCTTAGTGACATATGTGTGCACTGACCACAGCAGTAAGGCCTGACAGAGCCAATGTAAGAACAGATGTCGTAACAAAGTTCTCATTACAACACTGTTTCTTATTCCTGGAATAGCTATTAGGTTCCTCTGAAAGAGAACTGTTCCTGAGAATAAGAAATAGTTACCGTACAGCCAGCACAGAAGATACAGTAGCAGCTGAATCCAGATGGCTTCAGGGTGAGGTAAAAACACAGGCTGGAAGAAATATTCACCATCTTTCCTTAGATCCTATCTTCAACCATGAAATGATTCCGGATGCTTCTGGCCATACCTTAGAGTGTCTCTCATTAATGATCTTTATTTTTTTCTGCAATTAAACTGAGTAAACAGCCAATTAATTCCCCTGATCTGAAGTTGTGTTTATTCTACAGAGCTGTGCATGTTGGCAAAGTGTGGAATTCCTGAGAGACTTCACGTTATCTACTTGACTTTCATAAATTCAAGTACAAGCATGCATCTATCTAAAATTCTGATAGACTCCTTCACAGTATCAGCTTTTTCTGAGACACTAGAATAGTAAAATAACATTTGCTTAGTAAAGTGAAGATTAAATGGGAAAGAGAGCGTGTGGTGTAAATACTCGATCACTGTCAGGTGTCTCTTTTCTCCTCCCCAAGACAAATATGATATTCAGTCTAGTATCACAAGGCCCAACCCATAACACGCCACATATGAGTACTGATGGTTGCTTTGCATTGCCTAATAATGTGGAAAAAGTAGGGAAAACATTGCACCAAAAGGCATTGTAGTTTCATGGTTGGATTTTAGTTAGACTGCCAACAGTCTTTAGTGAAATTATATGAAATCTCTGAAGAAATGAACCGAGAACGAAACTTCATTAGTCTGCCTTGTAGATTTGTAAATAGCAATAATTCTTAATGTTAATATAATGTTTTGAATGTTTCTAGTATTTTAAATGTGACTCCATATTTCTCTTTTACATTTTATAATTCTGCATTTCTTTCTGAGGGATAAAATTGCTCTTGTAAAAACAAAATAGATGCAATGATAGCAATCCTAGTACCTGACTTAAGTCAGTCTCAGAAAGACACACATCGGTATATTCTGTCATTGGAACAGTTCCCAGATTTTTATATAAATACATAAAATTGTTTAAGAATATATGACCTGAAAGTAGAAATCACATGTCTTTGACAGGAGAAAGAGGACTAACGGGGAAAAAAGGTATGGGTAAAGGGAGATTGAGAAGACAATCATGCTAGCAACATGTCAACATATCACATATACTTGTACAAAACCTTTAAAAAATTAACTAAATAAAAGTAAACATAGACGCTCCTGTGAAACAGATGTCACACCTATTCTATGACAAAGTATTCTAAGAACAAATATAACTTTAAATAACATTCTTATTTATTTAGAGCCAATTTTTAGCCTACTTGTACAAACAGAAAGATCTCTGCTTTCTCATCTAAAATCAGTTTTCACGCTTAATTTTTGAAGTTTCTTATTTCTCTTCTTTTACAAGAAAAATACAGAAGGATGAAGGTGGCTAGGCTGGTAAAGTGCTAGCCACACAAGCAAGAGGACTGCATTTGGTGACCAGCGCCCACACATGAGCCTGTTTATAGTGAACATGAAATGGAGAATGTTTTCCCATATCAGACACCCTCGATGTTCTAAACTGAGACGGATTCTCTCTGATAATGTTCTTTATCTGCATCTGTAAGTATCTTTCTAGAAGGGTAAATGAGCTCAGGAAAGTCAAAGACCTCAAGGCATAAGGTATCCTACATCAGCTTTAGGAGAACAGAGAGGAATGTCGGTAGAATGGAGAGACTGCCTTTTGCATAAGGGGGAGCAGGTTTCAGACTTAAAGGGTGGTCTATGGAGCTCAGTTCAGCAAGTTCCCATTGGTGAACAACTAACTGAACCACCTGCTGGAACATGGCAATAGAACATATTTGCCTAGTGGTGCAAATAACCAAGAGTTTAAGGAAAAGCACACTTTAGAATGAAAAACAAAAGCAAAGATTAATACTTGGAGGAACCCTTGAGCTTTGGTTCTGAAATACATCCAAGTAGAAGATGCCTTAAACCCAAGCACATTTTAATGATAGGGTAACAATGACAGTGACAATCTAATGAATTTCTTAATTTGATGTCATAATGATTGGGGTAATGGTGTAGGACCAAGGTGATTTGGTAAGTGTCCAGTCTTGATTATTTCCAGCATCAGGGGATGGTTGATGCTGGAATTCCAATGAACTATGACTGCTCTACACAGTAGTTCTTGACACAAAGTCTGCTCACATATGACCTGTTGTAAAATCAACATCAAATCATCCAGTTCAGACTCACAGGGATCCTTTAGACCCAGGCAAAAACAGTTTAACTGGCCAGCTATGCAGCAGTGTGGAGTTCCAATAAAGAGTCAAATGATCAACTTTTAGTTTTCAGTATAATATTGTATCTAATGGTAAAATTAAATTAGCTGGGTTAGTTTGAAGAGTTGAAATGGACAGTAATTTTTTTTTCTTTTAAAACTAGTGCAGGTTGACAACGGGTGCAAGATAGCAGGATTGAGTATAAATTACATATTGGCAATAAAACTATGAAATTTATAGACTGATCTTAAAAATAGCTTATAGACAATAAATAGTATCTGCCCTGATAAACCACAAAGACATAAGATATTTGTTTTTAATCTATGCAGTCTCTCTTCTTTTAATAAAACATAATCAAAGCTGGTATAAAGTTTCTCTGTAATAAAGACTAATCTAAATACTTGCAACATGATTACTGGGAGAGTTTCAGCAATAACAATGAATGGCCACATAAACCTCGTAACTTTGCTTTGTTGAAAGTTTTACTTATTTCTTTTTGTTTTGTTTTTGTTTGTTTTTAAGGAATCTCAAACTTGACATTCAAACTTCTTAGCAAAGATGCCAAGCCAATTACCACAAAAATTCACCTGCAACATCCATAGATTTGATTGAATATTTCTCTTCTTCAGATTGCCAGAATAATTCTGGCAAAACTGGGTTTATTAGGAAACAAAATTTCTTAGTCATCTGGGAGGTTGGGAATTATGTAAGTCAGAGACTGGGGCAGATTTTCCAAGCAGACTTTGAAAATATCTATATCATAAAAACCACAGCAGTTTCTTACAATATCTGGTCTATAATGGCTTTGCGCATCACTCCCAAATATAGCATTGCACAGATGTCTTGGAATATAACCCATATTTCCAATTATATTGGAAACTATTTGGTTTTTTCTTTCCTTCCTTCCTTCCTTCTTTCCTTCCTCCCTTCCTTCCTTCATTCCTTTCTTTCTTCCATCATTAGTTCCTTCCTCCCTATATTCATTCACTCATTCATTCAATTTTTTCTTTATTTTTCTGTGTCAGCCTCAAGACTTTGCACACAATGCACAAACATTTTACTACTGGGCACTGTTTCTATTGAATATTTTTAAAATGTTGAAATTACAGCTATTGTTTGGTACCAGCAAAGGAACACCAGAAGACATAAACACAAGGGACAGAAACATAGTCTAGGAACCTTATACCAGTTCTTAAATATTACAATAAGAATATTCTATCCATATAAACACAACAGGAAAAGTTAAATAAAAGGTTTATGGTCTTTTATAATCTTCTGGGTGTTCCTAAGGTCAGTATTAGATAAAGATTTCCTTTAGAATTTCAGTTAGAGGAAGCAAATGTCATGTCAGGAGGTTCAAATACTGAGAAAGGATTATATATCTCTAAGAAATAATACTTTGAGTAACTACCCAAAGTGACAGTGAAATGGCCAATATAGGTAGTTTTCTAAGAAGTCTTGCTACTTTTAGAGAATCAATGTTATGATGGTGTCAACATAAATCATGGAGAATTGTTCAGACCAATCACAGAATCTGGATGGATTATTAGGCAAAGGAAAAATTTGCATTATTTTTCCTATTAAGAACAAAACGAAGAAAATTGATTATTTTAACACAACGTGATACTTGCTTTGCATCCGCATGCTACTGTAATACACCTTCCAAGGTCGTCTATTGTCCACTCTCTGGTACCCTTAGTTGTTATATTCTCCCAAGAATAAAGAGTGCAGATATTAATGTCATATTCCATTTACCATCAGGATTATGTTAGTCCACTTTAAATTTAACATTGACCAAAGACAAAAAAAAAAAAAAAAAAAAAAAAAAAAAAAAAAAAAATTGACCAAAGACTAACGCTAACTCAAAGTTTCTAGTTCTGTGTACCAATGAAAATCAGAGAAAGCAAGACTATGAGAGGGAATGAGAAGGGTCCATGGGAGAGGCTGAAGACACATAGGAAGAGCTGAAAGAAGGAAAGAGAAGGGGAAAGCGATGTGATCATTTTTAACCAAAGAACTACAGCAGTCAAAACTCCACACCTCAAAATTAGAACCTCGTATAATGGGTTTTGCCTTTCCCAAGACACAAAACATGATTCACACTCTTACTCCATCCCCTAAAAGGCATTTCAATCACTCATCGCTCAACAGTGACCCATTTGGCCCCTGTTTACACGTAAGCAAACCATGCCACAACATTCTCATATGCCGTGATTCCACTGAGGAGTGGGCATCAGGAATGATGCTGGAAGGCACACCTATGCAAGTGTGTGAAGTTAGAACACTATACAGGGTCTTGCCAGTCAGTTTATAATTTATCTATGAATCCCTAATAGAAAATATGAATGATATCCTACTCATTTTTAATGTATATTTTCAGTTATAAATGTTATTAAATTTTAATGTGTGTGAGTTTTTCTTATTTTGCATAGTAGGAGAATGTCCAATAAAAAGATGTTTTATTTTTTAAAGATTTATTTTTAATTATGTATATATGTGCAGGTCTGTGTGAGGATGTTATTGGTCCAGAAAAAGACAAGATTCCCTGTGGCTGAAGTTATAGGAGTTTGTGAGCTGGCTCCTGAAAACCTAAACCAGGTCTTCTATAAGAGCAAGAAACACTCATCCTCTGAACCAGCTCTCCAGTCCTAAATGCATATTTTAAAATTCCAATCAGTGTACTTCCTTAGCCTAGGCCTTAGAGCTGTAGACTTACAGTTTTCATAATTGAACCTTCATTGAATTTTATTTTATTTTATTACCAATGGGGGGAAACATATTTTCATTCTATTTTATTTCCTTACATCTTATTCATGGCATTTAATTTGTGTCACATAAGTCTGAGTGACTGTTTAGGGCAGTGTCCTCTACTAATTTGATGCCCTGTGTGATGACATTTTTTTTATTTTGATTCCTTGAACTGTGGACCAAACATGATGGCATTTGTATTAATTTGTCTATCTTTTTTAGTTTTATTATATAATGTTTCATAAGACCATTTCATTCAAGTGCATGATGCATTTTGAGCACATTTCTCCCATACTCTGCAAGTTTCTCATTTCTCATACCTCATACAAGTCATAGATACTGAATCATATTCTTCAGGGAAAATATAAACCAGAAGGAAATGAATAATATGATATCTAAAAGCAAGGAAAAAATAAACCATTTTAATAATTTCTCTAAAAGATCAAAGCTTTTGTTTGTTTTGCTTTGCTTTTGGGACAGAATACTGCAATGTAGCCTAAACTGACCTTAAATTCACAATCTTCCTGTTTCAGCTTTTTCAGTACTGGTATCACAAGTGTGACTGGCTTCCAAGCAATTACATTTTTAAATAGTAAGAAGAAGGTGGAACTACATGGGCACATTATGGTTTTTACATCTCAATGTTTTACTTACAGTTGACTTTAAAATGAACTTTTCATTTGTGTGTGTGGGGGTATGTATTGTGATGTGTAATGTGGTGTGTGTGTGTGTGGTATACGAGTGTGTGTGTGGTATATGATTGTGTGTGTATGTGTGCGTGTATGTGGTGTGAGAGTGTGGTGTGTGTGTGTGAGTATGTGTCAGTGTGTCTGTGTATGTCTGTGAATGGGGGCAGGAGGGCTGAGTACATGAATATGTGTGTGAATGTGTGTGTGCATGTGATATGTGAGTGTGTGTGAGTTATGTGTTTCTGTGAGTGCATGAACATGTATGTAAAGAAAATTTACAGCTTCTAACACGAAAATAAAAATACATGTTGCCAGATGTTTTAGATTATTTTATGTGTATGAGTGTTTGCCTGTGTGTATTCATGTGGTTTTGGTGCTTATGGACATGATATCAGATCCCCTGGAACTGGAGATGCAGATGGATTTAAGTCATCTGGGTGCCGGGAATCTAAACCAGAAACTCTGCATGGACAATGAGTGCTCTTAACTGCTAAGCCATTTCTCCAGCCCATTCCAAGATTTTATTTCAGACAAATTTCATGTGAATAAATTTAAAAATCCAAGAGATTCCTTTGGTGAGAAAAGAAAATATATTTTTAGAAATAAGTAATCATTCCTTTACATAACAACCAGTCTGGGCTGCTGATGGGCATAGCACATGGGCAAATGATTTCTCACAGGTTTGGCCAGGATCCTTATAAGACTGAGATGCCACTGCACAGAATGTCTTGCAGAAATTGCCATGTGGCTTCATGAAATGAAATAATACCTTAAATATTTTAACTTATATCTCCAAATACAAATGTATACATTCAAGAGAGACAATGTGGTTTCACAGTATGCCCAAGATGGATGTCACTAAATCTTATTTATGAAAGTAAATGAAAATATGACTTGCAAAGTTTGGATTGCTGCTATCACTCTAACATAACAGAAAATCTCATGTGTAGTATTTAGATCTTGAGGCAGAATGCTTCTCATGAATGAAGAGAAAGTAGAACAGAAGGAGAAAAGATGCCAATGGAGACTAGTGTTTCCAGAGCCTCTCGGTAACAGCAGGATTGAAGGGCAAGGCCTTCAGATTTATCTTAGTAGTGAACCACAGGAGTGAAAGCCTCAGAAAGCTCGCCACACCACACCAATGGCTCCTGCAGAATTTCTGCCTGACAAGGGCATTTCATGCAGGTACCAAAGCAAGTCAGGCTGCAAGACAAAGCATAGTCCCAATTTCAACCATTTCAGATTACGTCCTCTGGACCAATGGAAGCCCAGTGTACTCACACATCCAAGCATAGGTCAGAACTGGGTAGTTGATTCCTAGATCTTAGCACAATGCTGGAAGAAAATAGGCACTAAATATAAGCTGGAATGAATTTCTGCTTCAGACACAAAAGCGTATCACATCCCTCTGACGGACTTAACACCATCTGCTTTTTCAATGTTGGGCTTGGTTGTGCCTACCCAACACCCAGGGATTACTGGTATCTCAGACACAGACCCATTAGTGCAAAGCTTGTGCATAATAGAAAACAAGTCAATCACAACTAATTTTTCCCATTAATAGATCAGAGGAATATGTCTGCTATCGTCAATGTGCTTACTATGACAGAGATTCTTTCCCTTCCAATGTTAGTCCTAAACTGATGCCTTCTTTCTCAAAGAAAAATTTTGCTTCAGAAAGTTATGGGGATGTCTTAGTTGGTAGAGTTGCTTATCAAGCAAACAGGTGAACTTGAGTATGATTTTTAGCACCCACGTAACACTCCAAGAACAGAAACACATACCTGCAATCCCAGTGCTGGGGAGAGAGAGAAGAGGATCCCTGGAAGTCTCCAAACAAGTGGACTAATGGGATCATGGAGCCTCAAGTTAAGTGAGATATGCTCACTCAAAAAATAAAATGAAGTGATCAATAAAGATGTCCATATCAACCCCTGGCCTTTGCATGCACATCTGTGTGCATGTATACCCACTCATGTTTAAAAACACAGTCAGAGAAATAAAATGTATTCATTTGTTTTTAACTTTTCTTTAGATAAAAATATTACCTAAATGTGTATGGACATATATCTATATTCATGGCATCATCACCAAAACCAAAACATATCTATGATTTACAAAAGTATTTCTGTTCATTTCTGTTCGTGTGTGTGTGTGTGAATTTGTGTGTGCATGTGTGTGTAGGGAAAATTTTTGACATTATTTTGTTCTTAAGAATTTGTTAGGTATGGGGGCTGGAGAGACGGCTCAGCGGTTAAAAACATTGGCTGTTCTTCCGGAGGTCCTGAGTTCAATTCCCAGCAACCACATGGTGGCTCACAACCATCTGTAATGAGATCTGGTGCCCTCTTCTGGGGTACAGGTATGCACACAGGCAGAACACTGTATACATAATAAATAAATAAATCTTTAAAAAAAAAAGAATATTTTAGGTATCTGTGGTTTAGAAAGTCAATTACATCTTAACAAGGCTTAAGATAATACAGTTTAAATTTTACATGTCATAAGAATGCTATAGCATGCTAAGTAACAGTTAATTTACAATCTGATATAAACACTTTATCCCAAATTGGCAGGGATTCCCTGGCCATCCCAAGATGTATGGACATGAGGAATGAGAGCAACCATCTAAACTTGCAGTCTAAGTGGATCCGAACTAGACTCAACATGTTTCTATGAAATGTTGAATATTTTTAGTCCCAGAGGTTCTTACAAGCAATGAGAAAATTACATTTCACATAATATAAAAGACAGCATAGCACATGGTGCCAAAGATTTTATGAAGTCCCCGATCACTTCCGTTAATGTGCTGTCTGAGTGAGGGGGAAATCTAAGGCAAATAAAACTACAAAACTCAGGAATTAGGATTAAAGGCCACAGAAGTAAAGAGTCCAGAGGTGTAGCTGGGAGATGGAACTTGGGGTAATCTGCTAAAGATTCATGGCAGAAGGAAAATCTAAGTAGGTGCATGATGATGAAGCACTCGTGTGGCCAACAAAGAATGCAGAGACATAAAAACAAGTTGTCTGTCCCCAGGAAGAGACTAGAAACTAATCAAATAGGCAGAAGACTTTGGAAGGAAGAGAAAGAAAGAAATACTAAGTCATAAAAAACTAAGGAGACAAATTTTCCTTGGGGGAATGAGTCATGGTGCTTACCAGGCATATTTAGTTTCTTGAAGGAAAGGATTTTATTGCTGAAGGCTGACTGCCTTAAGAAGTAAGCAGAAAGTTGGTTAAGGACACTGTTTTCTATTTTTAGTGTGCAAGATTGCAAGTTTTTACATAATTCTGACTTTGCATGAACACCCTACAGATTGAATTTTATTTATTGGCTATGTTCTAAGGATTGGAATTTGATATATGAATAATTTATAAATGTCCTAACATGATAATTAATGTCTCCTCACAGTTTACAAAAGTTATCCAATCCTAGAATTTGGCTTAAATCAAAACATTTGCCTGGAAACCCCTTAGTATGGAATATTCTAGGATATATTCCAAGAACAACCGGTTTCCATTATATGCTCCAAGTTTTATGTGATAAATTTAAGTTTAGAAAATTCTTAAACCATATATAAGTAATATATATGTATATATATTCACATATATATTACAGAAAAGAAAATACAACACTTATCCTCACAAGGACCAATATTGAAGATTAAATTACATTTTCCTTTTTACCAAATCTTGTACTCATACTTTATTTATTGTAATATATTTTATACTTTTATTTACTTTTATGAAATGTTAAGAATATGAACCCACACATTCAAACAGCGGGAAACAATACAAGGTTTGTTTCTTGTCATTTCAAAGTTGGCATGCCTGCCATAGCTTTACAAAGTTAGGACATTTCTGACCTGCTCACTTGGCCATCTCCCTAAACTCACATGGAATGTTATTCTTCACAGTTCAACATTTGTAAGTTACTCACATTAATTTATTAAAAGACTTAATAACCTAAACTACTTTATGGAAGGAGGGAAAGACCTGACAGAGCATCCTTCAATATATGTAAAACAATAATGGAGTCACTTGTAGTAAGCAGACTGTTTTTGTTTGTTTGTTTGTTTTCTAACTGCCCAGACTCCTGAAATAATCACACAGAAACTGTATTATTTAAATTACTGCTTGGCCGATTAGATCTAGCTTTTTATTGGCTAACCCTTACATATTAATTTAACCCATTTCTATTAATCTGTGTATCGCCACATGGCTGTGGCTTACCAGGTAAAGTTACATCTGACTCCAGCGGGGTTACATTGCTTCTCTCTCTGCCTCTGCCTCCTTTCTCCCAGTATTCTATTTAGTTCCCCCCCCCCAATCTCTGTTCCCTTATAGCTCTGCTATAAGCCCAAAGCAGTTCCTTTAGTTAACCAGTGATATTCACAGCATACAAAGGGAAATCCCACATCAGTCACTGGGTAAGGCAGAACATTTACAGTTTACCTTATGAAACACCTTGACTAGAGATACTAAGTAAAGTTCTACAAATATTTATTTTCTTGATAATTCTTTTTCATTTCAAAATCTTCCTTTACAGAATTAGAGTTAAATCCAAACTAAATCCAAAGAATTAATTTGAGAATAATATGGATTCTACAGTAGGACAGCAAAGCTTGATATATAAACAGTTGTGCTATATAATCACAGTTACTGTACAGATACCTGACCAATCACAAGCAACATGTTGAAGGAAGATGAATGGATGAATTGACATCAAAATAAGCAGAAGGAGAATTTGGGGGATCAAACATCCTAATGTAAGACCCTAAATTCTGAAACTATTAGAGGAGAAACAGGCAAAACATCTTAAGACACTAACAGGCAAAAGTTTTCTAATTTCTCAAGAAATTAGGTCAACAGTTAGCTAGTGGGGTGCCATGAAATTAAAACTTTTCAGCACAACAAAGGAAGCTGCTAATAAAAATAGAATGAAACAAAAATCTGTTCCAGCTATACATCTGATAGAAGATGAATTACCAAAACAAAGAACTCAGTAAAATAAACAGCATGCAATCAAATGACCAAATCAATAAAACAGCTAATAAAATAGACAGTCTCAAAATATGAAATACAAGGGACCATTAAACATATGAAACAATAATCAGCCTCACTAGCCATCAGATTCCATCTCTCCCCAGTCAAACTGAAGGTCTGTATAGAGGTTCCTCAAAGGCTGAGAGTACATCGAACATACGACACAACTAGAGCCCTCCAGGGTGTTTATGTAAAGAACTCCTCATCAACACATCAGTGACACTTGCACATCGATGTTCACTGAAGCACTAATCACAATGGCTAGCCATGTACGTGTTCCCAAACAGAGGAATGCTTGAAGAAAATGTGGTAAAAAAAAAAAATGGATTTTTTGGTCATAAGGAAGAACAAAGTTGTGCCACTTTCAGGAAAATGTATGCAAGTTTAGATAACTATATTTGCCTCAGGAAGATTATTAGTATATCTTTTCTTTTATACATGATCCCCAGATCACACACAGATACACAAAATCATGTATGTACATATAACATGAAAGGAGAATCAAGACTTTTAGGGAACAAAGAGGATTAACAGACAGTAGGAGAATGAAAATGGGGAATATGGGGGGCATGAAGGGGAGCATACACAATGTACAATGTGTATTTTTATGGAATGTCCTTAAGTAGAGCACAGTATACCATATACAATGATTATATCAGTGAAATAGAAAGAACAAGATTTTAGTATACCTCCAATTTTTAATTTCATGAATGAACTTCTGGAACAAAAATAAGGATCCAGCAGCTTCCTTGGGGTGGGGCAAAGGTGGAAGGAAAGATACAGTGTGCTGGATAGGATCTCTCAGAAAGCTCATGTGCCCTTCCACTGTTACTTAGGCCTTTGGAGTCTGTGTAGTGAAATAATAGATTTGACAGCATATCTCATGCTTCCTTA
Source organism: Chionomys nivalis (assembly GCF_950005125.1). Lineage (NCBI taxonomy): Eukaryota > Metazoa > Chordata > Mammalia > Rodentia > Cricetidae > Chionomys > Chionomys nivalis. The sequence goes on along the minus strand of NC_080099.1, from coordinate 25,294,836 downwards.
TTAATTTATTTATTCACTTGGCTGCTGAGATTAAAGCCAAGTCCCTTGATGCATTCATAGGCTCTTACACAATCATTGGATTAGGTATTAATTAATATGCGATTAAACACATATTCTTTCTTTTCCTCCGACATTGCATGATATTACATCCTTTTAATTTTTTCAGATCTTCCTAGTAATTTACACTGTTTGACAGTAATAAGCAAAGATATAGAAGGCAGAAGTCAAAACTACATCTGATTTAACTCAATATATCCCAAAGCACAATTCATTTTCTTGTTAAAACATCAGAATTGTCAACAAGGAGGTATCCTTTTTATAGTGACAGGATTTCGGTCACAGCGTGTGTTTCGAATCATATGAAATACTTTTGACATGTGTACTTTGCTCCTATGGGAAAGACCTTGTCATGTGTCTAGTCATGAACCGGAGGTTTCTGGAAATCCTGCTATAGAGAAACCAGAGGGAGGAAAATGTGATGCTAACTCATTTGTTTTTAGGATAGGAAAAAAGGGAAAGTGTAATAGAGTTGATAAATGGCTTCCAAATACTTAACCTGGATCCAGGTTTTGTGGCCTATAAATCACCTCTCTTTACATTCAGAGCTCCCTCAGAAGGCATTACTCACAGAGGACCGCTGTAAAGGTCAACTGTGAGTGTAAACTCCAAGAATTTATCACACATGTTTATGCTTTTTTTTTTCCCAGGGAAGCAATAATGGAGATAAGTCATTTTATCTCCATATTTTGTCACGAGCATCGCAAGGTGATCTTGGCTCTTACTTGTGAACAATATATGCATGGCCACACCTCACCTGAGTTCAGGACCAGCAAACAGTGGCCGCAACTTCATGCGGACAACAGTCACTTGGGCAGCTTCTTATTCTCACTGAGAGAAAAGAAGGAAGGGCCTACAAAGACAACAGTCTTCTTGTCTTTTCTCCAACGGAGACAGTATCTTTTTGGTTATTTTTAAATGGTTCTTTCATTTTATAAGGACAGGAACCCATAACTGTCCCAGGTCAGAGTTACCTGACATACTAAGTAGTCGATTAAGTGAAAATCACCCAGGGTTCAGTAATTGAGGATGGCATACTTACTCCAGTCAATGCTTCCTTCTAGGCTGAAGAAAAAAAAAAGAGAGATAGTACAGGGAATGCTTAGTATATTGGACAATATTAGAGATTTTTATATTAACCATATTTATATTTATATTACAGACTATTTTAAACACAATTGACAACTTAATTCCTCCATAAAAAAACTGAGTCTAATGACTCAAAATTTGACATACTTTCATATATGTGTCCATTTCTAAAACAAATTACAGAAGAAAAGTTTATCTAAATGTACAATTGATTCACTTTAGGCATCATCAGTTTTCAATTAGGAGATATGATTATGATTCTTGACACCATAGAATATTAGAGACTGGTTCCTAAAATGCCATGTAAATACTTTTAAAGGCACATGTGCCTTGTGCTGATATCTGATTGCTAGAGGTCTATGCTCAGCCACCTTTATAAAGGAAGTACAAACAGAAAGAGAAGCATTTGCTGTTTCTACATGAATATTGGAATTCTTTCTATTGAGAGCCTGCAGTAATGAAATAAGGACCAGGATATTTTATAACTTCCTGAAAAATCATTGCCTGATGGGAAATTAGAGCACTATGGCCTCAATTTCTCCCTAACATCCATGCAATGAAATAGACAGAGGGATGAAGTCTATTTCCAAGAGAGACGCTGTACATAAATAGTGAGTTAAGCCTTCCAGACTAACTAGACTGGTGAGAATTGAAGGGATGGAAATACACCCCATGAGCCTGTACTTACAATATACCCAGATAATCTATTTAAATGACCTCTTCCTCCAGATTTTCATTACAGTTTTGAATGCTTACATAGTTTTATCTACAAATTACGGCAACAAAACTATAGAAGGAAAACAGTTTCTAGGCCTGGGTGAACACGAATAGTTGGATGCAGAGCATGACTGGCCACGCCAAAGCACAGCCCGGGATGACTGACTCTGCAAACAGTGACATTCTAAGTTCAACACATTATGAATCTGACCTAAAACTGTTATTTGGTTTTGAAACAGTTGAAGAAAGGCCAAAGGAGCAGGGTATAAAGAACTCTTTATATACCCTCCACTGAGAGAGCCTCTAGCTATATTGTAAAACTTGCAGCGCAAGTTTTGCCTCTTGCCACAGATTTTCTTATTTGTCACGTGCAGGCTGTGAGTGTTGTCAGACACTGGTTGAAAAGTCATAGCACTGTGGAGAAACTGTCTCTGTGTTTGCTCTTGAGAATAACACCTTCCTTTTTTTTTTCTAACTTCAAAAGAACATGTGTCTTTAACTCGTGTTTCTGTTGAATTTTGTGGACCATGGAAGTTAAGGGGGGATTCTGTTCCTTTGGAGACTTGCATGACACATCTGTTAGATGTGACAGAAGAGAGTGTGGCAGCTACCTGTCCACCTTGGAACACATCAGCTCACATTGCCCAGAGTTATCTCTCATGGACCACAACTGGTCCAGAAATAAACATGTGTGTATATATATATATACTTAGTTTTCAATGTGGCCAGGCTTTCAGTGACACAAACTATCCCTTTTCACTCAGCCCTACATGCAGAATTGAATAGGGAATATGCATAGAAACACTAAAGAAATTTATTTTAAATTACTGCAGGAAATTGTATTTGAGACACAACTGAGATAAACAAATATTTCTACTTAACAGGCTATGAAGAGATATCAGAAGGCACCTGAGATGACCTGTGGCGACCTAAAGTGATCCAGAGGCACAGGAGCCAACAACCAATGATATGACTCTTTGTGACTATTTTTGCTCATATTCTCTATAAATCATAGACATCAAGAAATTGGTTTCTTATCTAACAGAGCCCTGGTGTATGAATTTTACCTACTGAAAAAAGACTTTTAATGGGAAAGATGAGAGAAAATGATTTAATACAATTTAGTTGTAATAGTAATGTAAAAAATCCATCTGTCTTTCAGTTTGGTTTGCCACAGTGTCTGTCATTATTTAGGCATCTAGCTTGGGCATAATTAAAGCAATTTCAACTAACATGTATTAGAAAATGTTATTCTCCCTAAATGGTTTTCTGATTCTGACTTATTGAAAAATAGTAGCAAATAAATATCACTAAAATGGGAAAGCAAAAATCATTATGTAAGGATACATTATTCTTAACCAACAATCACAAAAACATTTAATAATAATATAGACATTCATCATGAATAATATAGACAATGTCCTTCTATTACAATGAAAATATTATTTGTAGAAGTATCATTAGCACATAAAATGCTATTAGAATTGATTTTTATATTTTCCTTCATAATTTTCAGAATGATAATGTTAAAATTAAAGATGCCAAAAACTTTGGGAATTAAGTGCTTTAACATTTAAGTATAAAATGCCCTTTTCAATTCATAATTAACCTAAAATCAGATGTATTCATTTTCAGTGCTTCAAGTTTCTGAGGTCAGCTGAATTATGTATATTATAATCATAACCATTCTTAACCTTGTCATCTTATATAATAGTTTTGTTAGGTATTTTCCAAATCAGCATAACCCCTATCCTTCATTCAAAATGTTGAAAGCCTCAAATCCCAAACAAAATCTAAGGAAGAAAGAATAAATAAAACAGGCTTTGTCAAGCTATTCTAAAGGACAAAAAAAAATGAATACTTCAAGAGAGCCACTGGTCAAAATTCTTTGATATTTTTCCAAATACTTATATGTGTGTGGAAAAACAATAAGAGGTAGGAAAGGTACTGGGGGAGAGAAGTCAACAGAAGGTCTAGGTGATGTGCAATGTGAGCTGGAAGTGTAGTGGATGAAAAGACCAAGAGGATACAGCGTGTTATTTCACATACGTGTTTCCTTTTTATTTTTGAAACTGTATTTTAATTATAACATTTTTTTCTTCCTTTTCCTACATCCAAACCCTCCCATAGAGCCCTCACCACTGTCCTTTATATGTATAGCCTCTCTTCTTCACCAGTTGTCATTGTATCCATCTATGCATTTGTTTTTGCTTTGTTTATTGTTTTTATTGAGCTATACATTTTCTCTGCTCCCCTCCCTACCTCCCCCTCCCCTTCTTCCCTCTCCCATAATCCCCACACTGCCAATTTCCTCAGGTGATCTTGTCCTTTTCTACTCCCCATGAAGATTAGATCCTTGTATGTCTCTCTTAGGCTCATCTTTTCTGTCTAGGTTCTCTAGGGTTGTGGACTGTAGGCTGGTTATCCTTTGCTTGCTATCTAGAAGCCACGTATGAGTGAGTATATATTTTGTCTTTCTAGGTCTGGGTTAGCTCACTCAATTTGGTTTTGAATCCATCCATTTGCCTGCAAATTGCAAGATGTATTTTTTTTCTGTTGTGTAGTACTTCATTGTGTAAAAGTACCACATTTTCTTTATCCATTCTTCAGTTGAGAGGCATCTAGGTTGTTTCCAGGTTCTGGCTATTACAAATAATAATGCTATGAACATAGTTATGAAAGCTTATGCTAGAAAGGATATGGGGTAAGGGGAATGCTCCTCCGTTGCTGGTGGGAGTGTAAACCTGTACAACAGCTTTGGAAATCAGTATGGTGATTTCTCCTAAAATTAGGAAACAATCTACCTCAAGAGACAGCAATATCGCTTTTGGGTATATGTCCAAAGGATGCTCAGTCATACCACAAGGGCATATATGTATTTGTATGTGCACAAATATTCCCAAATATAACCTGTTGAACCCATATAATGTTATTTGTATGTATGTTTTTAGAGCTGATCACTTGCACTAGACAATCAATTGGCATACTCTTCCCTGGGGTGGGCCGTTTCTTCTACTTTCAGCTTTACTCAGTTGCCTGTATTTCTTTGTGTGGGGTTGAGGCTTTATGGGTTTTTCCCCCATGCAAATTAGTGGGTTCATTGATGTCCTTCTTGTTCAGCTCTTATTTGAACAGTTGTGTTGTGAGGTGTTTGGTATTGGCAACCTAACTACTCTGTGCCAGTAAACTCACGGAGGAGAATCTGCAACCACTAATTTACTAAACCAGCACAATTCCTAGCAACAACCTATAAAAATTTGTTCACTTACAAGTGTAGTCTTGAAGTAGTAGTAGTCAGATAAGTGTAGCCATTGCCTTTGATCAAGGAAACTTATCCTTGAAATAAACAGTGACTACTAAAGAAAGTCATAACCAATCAACATGCAGAGTTGTAGAACCCAGGCCCTATGAATACATCTACAAAAGATTCACATATATTTGGGGGTGGGAATTCATATCTGTAATCCCAGCATTAGAGGGATAGAGGCAAGAGAAGTCGGAGTACAGACACAGACTTTACTACATAAGGAGTTCCACACAACCCTGAACTACATGACAGCTTGCCTCAAACAAAAACAACAGAACTCTCAGAAGCTTTCAAGAACATACTGTATTGTGATTATTAGTAACCGTGGGTCCACATGTTATATAACAAATATCTTAGGCTTATTCCTCCTATCTTACTGAAATTTGTTCACTGACAAACATCTCCCCATCTTAACCTGTTGGCAGCCTTTGGCATTCACCTTTCCACCCTCAGCTTACATCGCTTCTCACATAAGTTTAATAAACTTGTCTGTTTCAAATGGATACATACTTCAAAGCACCATGGTATAGAAAATACATTTATAAATATATAGCAATTTTCACAAATAAATGAACAACTTAAAGGATAGTTCAATTGGTAAAATATTTACCGAAGTCTTGTGTTCAACTCTCAGAAGCTAAGTAAAAAGCTGGTGTCATGGTGCCTTCTTGTAATCCTAACTGTGGGAGGGGGATGAGACTGAAGTATTGCTATGATTTCTAAGGCAGCCAGGATAGCTAATTGGCAAACTTTAGTCATGAAGAAGAGACTGTCTCAGATACTAAAGCAAATGGCACTCCTTCATTCAGGAGCCTTTGAGATACCAGCCCACTTGGGCATGGTCTCTTATACTATAAATGTTGACGTAAAGCACATGCCCCCTCTCATTCCAGATGCTAGATTCAGTTCCTGTTCCCCATTCATGCAGAGGACTGTAATCTGTGAGTCTACCCCTAAATAAATAACCCGCTTGGGTGTGGTCTTCTATAAAGGCCAAGGTAAAGTGTTCTCTCTCTCTTTTGGCTGCTGGACTCAGTTTCTGTTTCCCATTTGTGCCAAGGACTGTGATATGTGAGTTTTCCCCTAAATAAATAACCCTTTATTATACTCAATTCTGAGCTAGTGTTGGAATTCTTTTTAGCATCCATTTTCACTTAAGGAATGACACCCAGGTGTGACTTCTAACCTCCATATTCATACATACACATGCATAGCCACTTGCAGATGTGTGTATACCTGCACATCACAAATGAAAAAGAATAAGCAAATACATAAAAAGACAAATTGACATATTTCTAAGAATTTATGACAAACATATGTGCCAATAATAAACTTGCTGAAATAGGAATAATACATGCATAGAGTGTTGGATAAACAAGAGGGAAGGGGGATGTTTCCAAAGCAGAAATAGAGACTCTTCACATAAGAAACTCAGCCTTGAAACAGTCCTGTTTTCTTGACCCATTGTCTAATTTTTTATTCCAGTGACAGATGAGTTGGTGAATTTAGGTTGATCTGCATGTTTTGCAGAGAGAATAGTAGCAACTAGAGATTAGGAATCATGAGCAGAAATCACTACAGTGCTCGCACAATGATAAAAATGATTGAAATCCCTTCCAAGTAGGTGAGAACCAAGCTTGCTGTTTGTGACAAATGAGAATGTGTCTCAGAGTCTAGCCTCAGTATATGATAACAAAAAATAGAAAGAGCACATTTTGATGTATCTTGAACACATTGAATTCTAGGACAGAAAAAAACACTTGGATATAGATTTTAATAAATATGAATAAGTTTCTCCATGAAGACTTGCAATATGTGTTTTTACTGACACCTGCATTGCACCCACCTTCTTCTCAGTATGCCCTTCTGCACACAGAACTGTGGCTTCCTCTACATTTAAGCATATTCTGTAGGAGCAGCATGGAAATCAACAGCACAGAATATAATTCTGCTGCTTTACATTTGGTAAAATGTTATGAGCTAATATTATAGAGCTCTAAATTTGAAATTATCCATGTTTGTAAAGCAAGAGTGACTTCTTTAAATTGTATGTGTGTTATGGTTTTTAAAACACATTGAAATTAGTAGTTGGCAAGCATATGTTATGTAGATGTTTTCCCTATATCTAAACATGCCCTTCTGGAGGGAGAAGGGTAGTATAAGACTCAAAGGCTTATGAAGCTAAAAGAATCTCAAGAAAGATCCAGAATGCATAAAGTCACAATATTCAAAAGGACCCTACCAAGGTCATGTGTAAACAGTAAATAATTGCTACAAGTTAGGAGACTATTTTTTGATAGAGTTGCCTGAAAATTGAGCAGAGTTGTGATGTCACCCATGCGGACTTGGTTTATTTTAGTGATGTATATGTCTCTTTAAATAACCTTAATGCACTCATTGGCCTACTGAGCTACACTGGGGTATGATTGCTTTTGTTTGAATTTGTTTTGGTTGGAGTCTGTCCTCAGAGCTCTATCTGCAGTGAATAGGCTTCTGTTCTTGTCTTTCTGTCGTATCTGTCTCTGAGCTTCATGGGAAGCCAATTTTGATGTAGATGGAAACCTTCTGAAGAACTGCTGTAATCAAGTAAATACAAAATTCCTCTCTAGATCTTTGGACATTCCATTCACTCTAAGGACTTTTTACATTATTTTTTTATCAAGTAAATAACCATGAGTTTTTAAATTGAACAATGTAGGGAGATGTTGATCAGCCTCATCCACTGTCACAGTGCCTCCTAACCAATGCCTCCTTCCAACAGGCAACTTTGGTAATGATCTCTGTTCTTAGCTCTTCCAGTAATATTGCCTTCATGCTTCATAATAAATAATAAGATGCAAGCTTTATACTTAATAGCCAGCTGTCTTTATTCTCCAGAAGAGGAGGTACCCCAATTAGCCTTCCCTTCTGCACTATCTCGGCAGCATATTGCACCACTTTTAGATTCTCAATTCTTTGCTTCTTTGTCTTTAAATTGAATGGCTAAGAGTGTACTTATTTCATACTCACTATCGCCTATTTTCTGTTTTGTAATAAGATATCCCTATAGCTACTTAATATTCAAAGATAGTTACAATCAGGCAAGCAACCAAGAAAGCGCAGTAGTACCATAAAAACATGCCAGGAGAATTACCGCACTGATGAGTTAAAAAGAAAAAACAGTACAGAACAAGAGCATGCTGCAAGAACATAACTGTAGTTGTGGTGGTAATGGTGGCAATGACTGTGACTGCAGACAACAGGTGCAGGTCCTGTAGGACATCACTGCCACCTTGGGTGCTTCAATTACTTCATCCTGGCAATTCTATGAGCCACTCATTTCCAAGCTGAGGAAAGTGGGTGATTAATCAGCATAAGCAGGAGGTGGCAGAGCACGATTAATAAATACTCCATTCACATGAATTACGTTGGCTCCAGAGCTTGAGCTCTGAATTACTATGACTGTATTGACTACAGCAGATGTGGTGATGGCCATCATAGAAGAGGATGTCATCTACACTGTCAGATGATGCAGAACTTCTCACCACCTTAAGTGGCATGGACTCAGAAGACATCATTGAGAAACATGTGCTTTGCTGCAAATATCTCTATATTGCTCTAACATTGTTACCACTTTACCTAAGATTCAAATAGGGCTTCTAATGAATTATTATTCTTCTTGGTATCTTCTTTCTTCCTTAGATCTTAAAATAATAAGGTACAGGTCCGATGAGATGCCTCAGAAGGCACTTGCTGTCAAACCTGACAACATGAGTGAGTTCATCCTCTGGAACACACATGGCAGTAAAAAGAGAAGTGAAGATATGTTGTCCTCTGGCTACTCATATTCACACTGGTACATACATACCGGCGCGCACACATACACACTCATCGATGTGATAAAAAATTAATAAAAACCAAATCAATGCAAAATGCAATTGGATAGGATATTAGGAAAATGGTCATGGGTACACATATCCTAGAAGTTGAAAATATAAACCAAGACCCTTACAGTTTATATAAGTTAAATAAATAAATTTAAATACTAGTATATGGATAGTTTCTCCATATTTTATGACAAAAACATATGAGAACCAATCTAGGTACAAACAGTATGAGAATGATTAACCAGATAACAAATACTATGGTGTTTTAAAAATACATTTTAGAAAGTATTTTTTCATTGTACAGAAAAATGACATATGTTATAGTATAATATGTAAAGCAAATTGAGCCAAAAATAAGAGGGCAACCCATATAGAGAAAGAGAAAAAAGATTTGAGTAAACAGACAACAGAGAAAACACTACAAGCTGAACAAACAGAATAAACAAAGAAAATGTGAAAATATGAAGAAAAGATTGGGGGTAATGAGAGGTGGCCACTGTAGCCCAGATGAAAGAGAAGGCATTTGGGATTTTAAAGCAATGGATTCCCATTTTAAAAAGTAGCCAGACAAGCACAAACGTCAATCTCTCTTCCTGATAATGTAATTTTGAAGATACACATAAGAGAGCATATCATTGACTGAGGGATTCTAACACATTTAGAGGATTCTTGAAAGCAAGTTGAAAAGCATGTAATGTTGGAAAAGAAAAGTGGAATCTTCAATCAATAACAGACCTGCAAAAGCTTTCATCACCAAGTTTATGGACTAAAAGGCCACATGAGTGGGAAGAGTAACAAGTAGCACTGCAAACATAAAACCACAGAGATGTGAAGGCTGAGCACTTAGAATATTATACACTATTTTTTGTGCTCCTCCCCTCAAAAAAGGCAAACAAGCAAGTTTTTCAGCATCTAAAGAAATAATAATGGCCGTGACAAATTTAAAGTAAAGCAGTTACTGTACATATGTGGTAGGTGGGTAAATAATAGGTATATAACTAGTAGGTATATAAGGTAGATGATGAAGACAGACAAACAGACAGACACAGATAGATTCTATCTATTGAGAAGATATTTGGAGAATCAACAGCTTAGTTCTGTCTACCTGAAAGCAGAAATGAAATAAAACTGTGATTCCCAAATAAGCCAAGATCCAGAGACAGAATTTGAATTGAAACAAATGTAACAATGACTTCACTCTGAAGATCCCCTGAAGAGCACAGGATCCCTTGTAGAGCACAAGGACAGTACTCTGAGCCCAGAAAATAAATGTAATGAGGTTGAGTTTCTGAAATAAAAGGAGACAACAATGTAAGCACTGAATGCTTGAAATTCTTTGCATATTTTTCTATGAGTAAACTAATATGGTTGTAGAGGAGGATGGGATTCTAACAACCATAACCATACAGAGATTAGGTAGAGTTGGTCAAAATAGAGGATATGATCAAGAGAATAAAAATGAGTTCTTCAAAGGTATAAAACTGATGAAACAATGATGAGAGTTATAAACATACTACTATTTAAAGTTACAGGTTAGATTAACTAAATCACACAGTGTAGTTAACATTAAGTGTTGATAAGAAAAATGAGGGTCAACTATAATAATGACTTTTTATAAAGGAGGAGCTAAATATGAATGCATTCATGCTTTTGTGCATGTTTTCATGAAAAATCAATATCTAAAAAACCCTAAAGACACTCAAGCTGGTAAATTGAGAAGTAATTATATATTTATATGATTCAGAAATATGGAATCAAATACACACACACACACTTGCAAAGAAAAAGAGATGGTAAGAAGAGAGGGAGAACTCAAAACTAAAACCAGGAAATGTAGAGTCATTACCTTAGAGAATTAGAGTTCAGAAAGAGCACAGAAAAGAAAATACAAATAAAGATACATCTAGTAATTCCTTCTCTAACAGTACTATTATTGAAGCACATAATGGCAAAACAATGACATTATATGATATCTACAAGTCAATTTTTTGTCACGAAATGAAACATTGTGGAAGGTTGTTTATGAAAGTAATATCTCTTGGTCACTTTTTTAAGAAAGAGAGTTAATAACATGCTTTATCTGAGGTTTCTAATTATGGACAGTAGGCTCTGGGAGTTTAAGAAAATGCCCCAAGACTAATCAGTAATAAGATAAATATGAAGATAGATTCATTATCTGAAAATCCTACATACTACAAATCTTGATATTTGCCCTATTTTAAGTCTTGCAATAATCATAAAAAAGCTAGGACATGTTCCACATCCTTCTCAACATCTTTTACTGATACTTATTTCCCCTCGAAAAGTACACCTTTTAAAACTTCATTCTGCTATTCAAGCAACTCAGTTAAAGTAAAATGACATCTCTCTAGGGATAGAAACAGCACAATATTGCAAAGTAAAGTGCTTCATTACACAAAAATTAGCATCCCACGAATCCAGTAACACTTTTACCTCATTGCTGTGAGAAAAACTAGCAAGATCTTAAGGCTCTCCTCAATACTATATTAAGATTTCCCAAGGTAAAGCCTGACTCTATGATGTGTGCAAGAGATACTTCCTCCAAGCAATTCATAAAGAATAAAATCAAAGGAATTGACCGAGATTTACTATAAAAATAAAGCAATAAGATATCAAAAATCATTTTTCTTTAACAAATCTAGAACATTGTCTCCACTTCTGCTTAGTCCTGTACCATGCCTTTCATAAGACAGTTAAATAAGGAAAATGGATGAAAAGGAAAATGTTGTCATAGAAAAAAAGGTGATTATTTCGGAGATATTAAGACAATGTGAGAATACTAAAAATCAACATTGAATATTTCTCAATAAATTCACTAAAATATAAATATGTAATATTTGTGAACAAAAACTCAAAGCCTTCATTTATATAACAAAAAAAAAATCTGTTAGACATTACCATTAAAGAAAAACTTCTCTGCTCAGTTGGTAGAATGATTTGTTGCCTGGCATAAGCAAACCCATGAGTTCAATACCCAGCAATGCGTAAACTGGATGTGATGGAGAAAATCTGTAATCTCAACAGCTGGGAGAGGGAAGCAGGAAGATCAGAAGTTTAAAATGATGCACAGTCATTTACTAAGTTCCAGGTCAGCATGGATTGTTCGATGTCCTGAAAGATAGATGATAGATAGATAGATAGATAGATAGATAGATAGATAGATAGATAGATAGATAGATAGATAATAGATAGATAGATAGATAGATAGATAGATAGATAGATAGATAGATAGATAGATAGATGAAAAGAAACAAAGGGGGAGGTAAGGAAGAAGGGAGGGAAGGGAAGGAAAGAGAAGGAAGAATGAGAAGGGAAATAGAAGGGAGGGAAGAAGGAGAAGGGGAAGGGAGGAGAGGGAAAGGGAAGATAAGGAAGGAAGTAAAAAGGAAAAGAAAAGCAGAGGAGAATGTGAGGAAAAAGACGGGAGAGGAAGAGAGGAAAAAAGGGAAAGATGAAAGAAATTTCATTTACACTGCCAAAAAAAAAAAGAGGAATAGATTTACCAATAAGTATGTAACAATTACATGAGAAAAAACTAGAAAGAACTTTTGAAATATATAAAAATACATCACTTGTTCTAGGTTAGGAATATTTAGAATTGTAATGAAAAACCTGAAATGTGTATATGAATTTAGTGACATACAGTTTAAAAGTACTAGGTTTTTTATCTTAGATACCTAGAGAGGTTTCCTGAAATTTTACGTGCAAAAGTCAGCATCTAAGACTGCAAAGGAAAACTCTAAGACTAAGCTTATGAGATGTAAAACGGTAGAAATCATCTATAATTAAAAGGGTACAGTACTCCCATGGATAGGCTGACAGACCAGCAACAACACCCTGACCTTTTACCGCACCATGTGAGGAATATTAGAGAGCCACTAGGGAAAGATAAAATTGATGATTACTCATACCAAATGCCAGAACAGACTTACAGGACATCAGAGACCTGACTGAAAACTTCACACTCTTGAAAAAAAAAATACAGCAAATCATTTTGACCTTAACATAGGGGTATGGGAACATAGTTGTTATTTTAAATCAATCAATGTTAGCATTTAAAACAGTATTTTTTCACAGGGCAACAAGTAAGGAACATTTAGAAAACATATCAAACTGGGAGATTTTTTTTTTCAGTGTGTCACATGGAGGGGACTTGTCACTGTAACCCTTACAGGACTCTGAGAAGAATGACCAAATGAGGTAGGAAAAAAACATACTCCATAAATTACCAAAACACAGAAGCATATCTTAGAGTGATGGACACACCCATCTCTTACCATGTCAGCGATTCAAAAGCTTGACTGCACGTTTTGTTAGTGAGCTTGTAAGGACAAGCATACCCTTTTCTTGCTGGGAAAGGACAGATTGTACTGTCTTGATGGAGGTGCGCTCGGTGACAACTAACACACCACACATGTAGTTACCTTCTGACTCTGTGTAGTGACATATTAGAAACATATAGAAACATTGTCACACTTTACTAATCATAAAAACTTAAATGTAGGAGGCTGGTTAGAAAAGGAAATGTCTAAAGTATTGTTTAGCTGAGTTAAATAGCTAAGCATCGTGACTAACATTCATAACAACATAGTGTGTGCTTCTCATAGCTAAGTATTAATGTGGGATGCCCTTCTGTATGCTGTGAATATGTCTTATTACCATTAATTAATAAAGAAGCTGATTTGACTAATAGCCAGGCAGAATAATAGTTAGGCAGGAAATCCAAGCAGAGATAGAGGGGAAAAGAAGCCTGTGTCAGGAGAGACACCAGCAGCTCCTGGAGGAGTAAAATGCTAAGTCATGGGGTACTTGACGATACAATGATTATTAGAAATGGGTTAATTTAAGTTGTAAGAGCTAGTTAGTTTTAAGCTTGAGCTAATAGGCCAAACAGTTTGTAATTAATATTAAGGCTCAGAGTGTTTATTAGGGAGGTGGGAGAGAAACCTCCAGTTGCAAAGTACAGACTGTTTCTGTTCAAAAAATAAAATAATGGCAAACGCATTAAATGATGTTTGTTAGATTTTCTTAGCTATTCCACAATGCATGAATAGATCAAACATCATACCAACCACCCACTACAAGCACACATTTGCCAATTTAAAAAGTAAATAGAATGGAAGATGTGTAGACACATTTCCTATCTCTAAGAATGGATATGAAGTAATTTCTAGGATATATTTTTGAGAAAATAATGAAAACTAAATATATCTCACTTGTATTGAGAAAGACATAGAAATATATGTAATATACATATTACATATAGAATGCATATCATAAATAAATATATGTACCATATAAATACATAAACACTGTCAGTGTGATAAACACCATGGACAAAAGCAGCATATGGGAGGAAAGGATTTATTTCAGCTTATAGGCTACAGTCCAATAAAGGGAATTTAAGGCAGGAACTCAAACAGGAACTTTGTACAAAGCTTTTATTTTTTTAGGTCACCAACCAGCTCCCAAATCATGACACAGAGACTTACTATTAGTTTTGGATGCTCAGCCTTAGCTCAGCATTTTTCTGACTCTTTTAACTCAAATTAACCTGTTTGGTTTTTTTTTAATTTACCTTTTGTCTCTGGACTTATCTTTATTACTTCTGATATTTTACTTTCATTGCTTCTCCACATCTGGCTGGCTGCTGACTGCCTGTCTTCTTGCCCCAGGCATTCCCCTCGTTCTCTCCTTCTTTTCTTACTCCTCTTTTTTTCCCCAAGCCTATATTTCTCCTCCTGTTTGTTCTTTCTGTCTGCTAGCCCTGCCTATCCTTTCTCCAGCCTAGTTTTTGACCGTTCAGCTCTTCATTAGAACAATCAGGTGCCTTAGGCAGGCAAGTTGAAACAAATGCAACACATCTTTACATAATTAAACAAATGTAACATAAACAAGTTATGTCTTACACAGTTAAACAAGTGTAATTCATGTTTGCCTGGGTAAAATAATATTCTACAACAGAACTTGAAGCAAAAAACACAGAGAAGCATGACTCACTGATTTTCTCACTGACTCATCCTCAGCTGGTTTTGTAATACAGCCTAGGACCACCTGCCTAGGGATGGCGCAGTCCACAGTGTGCTGGGTCCTCCTAAATCACTAAAAAATCAAGGCAATCCAGTCGCTCACAGGCTTGCTTAAAGGCTAGTTTTCTGCAGAGAAGATTTCTCAGATGAGTCTAAGATGTATGAAGATGTCAATTAAGGCTAACCATAACAAGTATATATTAGTACACGTATATATCATAATTTTTAACAATGAAATGAAGGCTAGCAATTACTTAATCACTTGTTTATCAGGAAAGATAAAATAGTGGTAAGAATATAGTATAAAGCATAAGGAAAGAAGTATCAATTCTCTAACTATGACTTCATCCTTATCTTTAAGTTATAGTATATTAAAATACAAATTAAAACCAGTAAGAGTGGAGAAAATATTGAATACAACATACTAACTTAATCACATATTAAATTTAAAACATAGTCATAAGAAAAAAAATTACTAAAATAAATTTTGGACTGTACTGCTATATATTGAGATTACAAATCTTGAAACTTAATTGGTCAATGATATGGTTTGAGTGCTTGTGATCTGTTTTCAAAGTCATATGTTGAAATACTAATGGCTCAAAGGGAGCATTAGGAGGCAAAATCTTGGAAAGCTGGTTTGGTCACGATGATGGAGCGCCCAAAATTACTATGTAGAAATATCACACTGTACTCTATCAATTTATAAATTATCATTTTATAAATATACATAAAATACATATAAATATATTAAATATATATAAAAATAAGTATAAAGAAATTTCTTAAAGTGGCATGATCTATTTGTGTTTTATCCTTTTAGATTTATATTTATTTATGTTTCTCTGTGTGTATGTGTGTTTGTGTAGTGTGTATGTGGTGTTTACAAGTATATGCAGGTGTCCCCTGCCCCTAAGCCAGAAGATTCCTTGGAACTGAAATTATATACAATTATGAGCCAGTTGGGTCAGGGCTAAGAGCCAAACTCTGGTTCTCTGCAAGAGCAGCACACGCTCTTAAGCATTGAGCTGACTGTCCAGCCCCTATTTGTGCTTTAAATGGCCTGCTAAATTGGGATCTCGAAGAGAAATAGCCTTTTTGAAGTATCTTTATTTCCCTTCAGTGGTCTTCAGTATCAACAGAGACAAGGGGACTGATAGGATTCACCATAAATCATGCTAAATGGCCGTGTAATCATTAACAGGTTTTCAAAAGACTTTCAAGTTGAACCATGCTCCACTGATACTTCACAAGCCTGAAGTCAAACTGCAACAGCATCCTATATGAGCTTTCTCTGTGCAGAGAAGTGTTTCTGGAACCCTCTTCACACATGCTAACGCTGGCAAATGTCACGAGCCCCACCAGCTACCTGTTTCCTTCTGTGTAGCATGGTTGGCTTGCAAACTAGAATCGGGTTTGTTAAATCTCCATCTGCCTTAGAAGATGTGATTGATCCTCTGAGAGGCATCTCGGGAACAAGGAGACTGGCATAAAGCTGCTACTGGTAATTATGAGCAGTTGGACAGCTGATTATATTGGGCCTGAGCGTTAACAATTAAAGACTCTCCTACACTCGGGTTTTTTTTTAATAACTTCTAGGAAGTCAGCGAACTCTTCATGCCTATGGAAGCCTTCCATCTAAAATGTACATAAGGAGACAGAGTTTATTTCCATCAGTCAGGGAGTCAGTGAACTCAACGTGCAATTAAATAAGAAGAGTGCAATTGGAGCTGACATTTAAACAAGAGCAGGAGAAATAGTTCAGGGTTTCCCTCATTTAGAAACACACTGGACGATTCCTGAAGGTCAGCTAGCAATGAACAGAGCAAGCACTTCAGTGTCCCTAGGATATATGGTTTTATCATGTATTAGTAGCACTGTTTGTCTGTCCAGTTTCTGAGTCTTTATTCATTCAATCAACTTCTCTTAATATTTTTTGCATGATCTCAAAGTTTGCCATTTTACTGTCTGCCTTCTAGTTTTACTTTTTAACACAAGTGCATTTTTACATGTTCTGCTCTTTTAAATAGATATGTCAACAAATATCCAAAGACTTACTGAAAAAAATCAAGATGTTAATATCTTTATTTATGTAATTCTTCTGACAATAAATTCCCTGAATTAGAAGTTATCAGTACTTTTAATTATTTTCATCATTTAAATTAAACATCAATTTCTTTTTTCTTAGAAGAACATATACAGGGAAATGTAAAGTATATTAAACCATTTCTTTTGTAAACAGAGAAAACAAAACAACAAAACTAATAAAATCAATCATTTGGATTCCAAGATAAAATAGTAGGCAATACATACCTGAATTCATGGCTCAATGATAGGAGAACAGATGGAAACTTTTAATTAAATATAGTTATATATAATCTATCTATCTATGTATCTATCATCTATCTCTCATATTCTCTCCTCCTCTTCCTCCTCCTCACACTAACATGGAAATAAGAGAATGGCCATTTATTATACATATTTATACAGACAAGCTCCAAAGTCTATAGTGGAGAACAACTAAAAATAACTATTCACTCTGAAGAATCCTCAGAAAGATATATTCTGATATTTCTGGAAATTACAACCAACAAGACCCCTGACTGGGCAAGGGAGTTAAATATCAAGACTAATATAAAAGTTGCATGGCAATCATTTAAGGTGCTGGATGCTTTCCCAGGTTTTACCTCACAGAATGACTCTTCATGCCAGGCCAACAAAATATGAAAAATGTTTTTCATACAATTTTAAAATAGAGTATCTCAGGACTTTGGTTACTAAAAATAGCAGTGAACTTGGACAAGTTACTTTTCTTTTTTTTTAATTAATTAATTTATTTAATTATTAAAGATTTCTGCCTCTTCCCCGCCACTACCTCCCATCCCCCCTCCCCCAATCAAGTCTTCCTCCCTCCTCAGCCCAAAGAGCAATCAGGTTTCCCTGCCCTGTGGGAGTGGCAATGAAGCATGCATAGTGGATTCTGAATGCTGGAGCTATGGACTCTCTCCCCTGACTCTCCTCCCAGAACTATATAGCTAGACAATGTCCCTCTTCTCTCCTCTTTACAACATGCATCTCTGGAATATTTCATCAGGTCAAAAAAATAAAATGCTAATGGTCTCTGGGGACAATGTCGCCAGCAGTGTGACAGGCCATGGAAGGCAAGAAGGCAGTTTGGTTCAACACAACTCAGTAGTTTATGTTAGTTCACACTTCAGGAATCTGACCTCAATAGTTTACTTTAGGCATATTTTAGCACAGCACAATTTGGTGAAATTTTCTCTGGTGATAATTAACTTAATCCCGTGTGCACAACAAAATTTGTTGGCAGGACTATATCAAAACTCTTCGTAAAGTAAATGTTAAATTTTCCATGAAAAGAAGTTCTATAAATTAATCGAGAAAAACAAGTTCAAGGAAAAGGTCTTGTGGAGGATCCGGTATGGGCTTAGCCACACAGATAGTGCAACATTCACCAGCCTATTAATTAAATCTACTCCCAGCCTTCTGGGTGGGAAATGGGTTATATACCTCTCTCCTTGAAGAGACAACCCTGTGTGTATAACATTCCTGGTTCCCCTAGTACTTAGTTACCTGTGAGTACAAGAACCTCCATGCCTAACAGAGTCTGTCTAGATCACTCTACTGAGAAACTCAATGTATAGATTTTTCCAAGATCATAGAACCTTCAAGAAAGAAGGAAAGAACATAAGTAAACATTTTCTAGAAGAACAAAGAAGATGGAGAAATAACACTAAAACTCAGAAGGAAATTTATTTTCTAATCCCATTCCTATTCAAATCCCAATAGAAGAGTCCAACTTTCAAATGCAGAAAATAATGAAAATATGTATGCATACTTGCTTTGTGCTCTTATAGTTGTTTTCTCTGTGTTGAAACATTCACTCCTTGAAAGAGAGCAAAAAACATGTTACAGGACTTATCAGAATCAGGAACACTTACTTAAAAGATCAGGAAACTCACAAGATTCAAGAAGCACCTTTTAAGATGGTAGGAGTGAAAACCATTTAGAAATTATATGGTACAGACATTTAGAAATCAGTTCAGAAGTTACTCAGAAAGTTAAAAATAGAGATACCACAAGATCCAACTGTACCACTGTTGAATATATGTCAAAAGAACTTAGCATCTTACTATAGAGTTACTTGATCATCCGTATTTATTTTTGCTTTGTTCAGAATATCCAGAATTAGAAACAGCCTATATATCCCTCCAACTGATGAATAGATACTTAAAATGTGGTACTTTTACACAATATATTCAACTGTTAAGAAAAATAAAATTATGAATTTTGTAGGTAAATGGGTAGAGCAAGAAACAATTATTCTGAAGGAGGTACCCAGACCCAGAAACAAAAACATTGCATGGTTTTCCTTATATGTGGATATTTTCCTTTAAGTTTTAGTGTGTTTCACTTAGAATAACCAATAAGGTTAGGTAGCTCATAAGGGACCTGAGCAGAGAAAATTTTAGGGATGAGTAAATAGAATATAGCCTTATAAAAAGATAAAGGAGAAACTAGTATAGAAGAATTAAGAAGGAGAGAATACAGAGAGAATATAAGTAGAGATGACTAGAACTAAAGGCATTTGAAAAGGTCTATGGAAACCAACTATTTCCTAAACAGATTTACAATATATAAATGAAGTTACCATATTCTGGTGGAACAAATACCACAGCTAGATATCATAAAACTCCCACTACCAGGAATTCTTTACATCTTGTTGAGTCATTGGCTATTGGGGTCTCCAACACGACAAGCTATTGAAAATGCTATTGGTTATTCTCCACAACTTGACAGTAGGGTCCTGTTGCTGAAGACACCACTTACTTACATCATCAAACATGTAGAAATAAAGCTAACACTCAGAATATTAAAAGGTATTATATATGCTATCTACCAATACTACCCTGCTATGAACTCTGAACTCCAACAGCATCCTGCCTGCAAGATATACTAGTATAATGGTGACACAGATGTTATGGTAGTAACCACCACTATTTTAATTTGATTTAGAGCCCAATTCATAAGATGGAACCAGCACCGGAAACTACTAATATGGTCAATAATCTGAGACTACATAGGTCATGAAATCTAAGGGAAAATACGTTACTAGTTTGCTAAATGAACATAGCAATAAAACTCCTCCAAAAGATATATTGTTATGCCCTTAGACCAGTGAATGGTACAACCCTCACCAAAGAAGCACCTTCTCCGGTCAATGGTGATTGACACAGAGACCTACAACTGGACAATGTACAGAGTGAGAAACTTTGGACCACTCAGTCCTAAGTGAGATGTCTTCATCAACCCCAATCCCCACCCTCACCCCCAAGACTTAGGGATTGTAGGCCCATGTTTCTACATGATATGACAGCCAGGCTCTCAAGCCATAGTTAGTACCTGAGGTGGTCACAGCCTTCCAAATCAGTTGTTGCTACCCTAACAGAGGGTCAATATGTTTTGCTCCTTTTTGTAATTTAGAGGATGCCTGAATAGAGATTCTATTTCAGGCCTACATGACTGAGCTAGCATACAGAGCAGGAAAACCAGGGAGACATAACAAAATGTTCATAGAATGGTATGGTTAAAAAGGTAGACAGGACCAGAGACATTCACCTGGTTACCTAGGAAACAGAATGCTAATGTATTCCCCCCCCCCCTCAGTTTACATTTGGGTATAAAGGCTGTTTGGAGAATAAACGAGTGGTATTTTCCTGGATGTTAACTCAGAATTTCATCAGGGATCACTGAGAATTTCACTCTCGATAAAACCATGTGAGTTGTGTCTTTATTCACGCCACTCATGCCAGTCCAGAGGAACAATTTAGTGTCTGGGCTGGCACTGGACCCTGACAAGGGATCTATGCAAAAGAAGAGGTAGAAAGATTGTAGGAGTTAGAGGTAGTGAATGAGAGCTATACCCTCCCATTTTATAATCCTCTCTAGTTCCGTGGTTAAGGACGTGCACCGCTACCACCTGGTTTCTATGGCAAGCTAGTGTGACTACTGGGATTAAAGGTGTGTGTCATTGTGCCTTTGTGCCTACTGGGACTAAAGGCATGTGTGTGTCACCACTTCCTGGTCTTTAAGGCTGGTCAGTGTGGCTGTTTTACTTTTCAGATCTTCAGGCAAGCTTTATTTATTAAAATACAAATGAAATGCCACTAAATCAGCTGATCATTTGCATTTTTAAGACTGTGTTTCATGGTGTCCTGAAATCACATCTAACCTCTGTCCTGTGTGGAAAGTCCCCTGCAGCTTATTCTTATAGTAAGTTCCTTGCTTGTAATTTGATTCTCCCGTCTCAAGTCATTAACTTCACAAGACTAACTCAAAGATTTTCTGGAATGCTCTTGCAGAAATCGCCTTGTAATTAACAGTAAAGAATAGTTATTTAAAACTGTGGTAGGTTCAAATAAAAAATTACTATGCAATTTATAAAAAGTGGCAATCCATTGGCTCACACTCGGCCTACATAACAACAATACATGGCCTTCAGAATCCATATCTATTTGTTAAATTATATCATCTCCCTTTTTTCCTAACAATATAAAGAGTATCTGAACAAAACAACATTAATAAAATGCCTGCGGTGGGATACCAATCAAATGTAAATCCAAAATCCACATCTCTGTATTTTCATTAAGATTTGCTTACAGATCTCTAACTTGTCAAGAACACCAATACCTTTATTGGACAAATATACAGCACCTTAAGGTGTATGGTAAAATGAATTGTGACAATGGAAAAGAAGGAATATGTTAAAATAATAGAAACTTACTTCAGTAAAATGCAAGTATTTTATACTTCCATAAATTTGGGAGCAAACCACAGAAATCTATCATAGTAGTAGAGATGGTTAATTGCTTCTCAATTCCCATTCTCCCATTCTGCCCATTTTTATCTGGGCAGTTTGCCACCCAGCAAAAATCTGTACTCCCCAGTCTACCTTGCTGTATGGCAATTCCTTTTTTCCATCCCCTATAAAAAGCAATGGAGGATGAATAAACATATATATGAAAGGGCTGTTTGTAAACTTACTTCTTTATTATACTTGCCTGGAGGGCAGTAAATCTTTTCAGGTAACAGCCCCTAAAACATAACATTAGGACCAAATTGAGGGCTGCTGCAGAAATAAGTAGGCTTGTTTTATCTGAACATGTATTTATGTTAATTGACCCAAACTAAGAAGGAGGGAGGGAGGGAGAGAAGGTGAGAAGAAAGAATGGAGGGGAGGTGAAAGGGACTGAGGGAGAGTCTGGAACTAGGTGTGTAACTTTAAGGAAGGACTGCTCCTGTAGACTCACCCATGCTCTTCTGAGCCTAAAGAGAAAAGAAGGAGAGAAGTGGAGAAGGGAGTGGGGGAGCAGGAGGAGGAGGAGGAGGAGAAGAAGAAATACAGATGGCTGTCAGATGGAGAACGGATGAAAATACAGGTTCACAAAAGTATTTCTCTTGCCAGAGCTAATATCAGATCTTAATCTCGGTATCCAGGTGCCTCTGTTCATCTTGATTCCTAAATCTTAGGTCGTTATTCATCCTGACTCTGTCCTGTAATTTCCTTGGACTCTCATATTTTCTCTCTCAGAACCCTAACCCTTCTAAGAGATTCTAATTGCTGATAAAACTCCAAAAGGGGGTGGAGTTGGAGTTTAGTGTCTTGCGAGTGCTAAAAGATGCAATCTTCTGAACATGACATGGCTGTAGCCCTTGAAAACTCAGAGCACCTGTAGTTACCTACACAAAATCAAAGCAGCAAGCATTCTGGCACCAAAGGGTAGATGATGTTCAGGCCATATTGCCTGCTAAGGAGATATTAGCTGAGGGAGGGAAGATCATTTTTTATTGAGGATATGGAAACTGCTTCATTGGATAGCCCCCTCACCTGTGCACACATATATTGGCAGTAAAACTGGATTTAGTAATTACTAAAACAAACAAAAAAGACATGAAGTTGGGAGGGAAACATGAGGATGAAATATGGGGAGAGAAGAAGAGAGGAGTGTATATTGTCAGGTCCAAAGGAAATCCCAGTTCCTCAAATTCTGGTGATTATACAAAAGCCATTATTCCTCAGGAACTCATAAAGCTGGATCCCCCTCTACCAAAAGGAGTCATTTCCCTTATCACTGGCAGAATGGACAAATGGCTGTCTGTCATGCTTCCTGGTATACCAAAGCACATGCTGGCTTCCAGGTTCCCTCAGTATCACAAGTTCCTATTATTTATTTCAGCATCCATGCCGGCATGCTGGTCTTCTCTGGTCTTCACCTGTCTTCCCCTACTCTGAATAAATGCCCACCAGTTCAGAAGCGTCTCTCCCTTCAGTTATTCATACTTCCTATAACCTTGCTGTTCCGGCTATGTTGTCTCCTTTTGTCTTTGGCTTCATCTCTCATTCTGCCACTCAACTCTCCTTGCCTCTCTGTTCTCCTGCTGGCCGTTTCAGTCCACTACTTTCTCTCTCTACTCTGGACTGTTCCAGATGCCTCTGGCTGTTCTCTCTCTCATATCATATGTAATGAAAACCTTCCCCTTAACCGTACATACCACAGAAGATTCATGTCATCAGTTTATACATATCTGAACATATTCCATTTTGTGCATGTGTGAAATACTTAAGAATAAAAGAAAAATCTTAAAAATAAGATTATTAGACTTCAATTTACACCTAAAATATATATCAAAGTCAAGTACGGGCCCAGCTTACATTTACAGAAGTGTCTTTTCTGATTCTTATATATGAAGTAACTGAAGTCCAGAAAGAATAAAGGACTTGCCGCAGGTCATTTTTCTTGTTATTCATAAAAAGGCAAAAGGTTAATCTCTTGCCTCCTAAAACAATATCTTTTCTAATTTATGAAAGTGTATCACTCAAAATCCCTACAAAATAAATAAATGAATAAATCACAGTTCTTAAGTATTCCTCCAGAGGAATGACATCTGTGGGTGTTATCAATTAGGTGACTTGATCATTTCTGTTCACATATCTACAAGTCAGCTGGGGGTCTACTTCAGGCTCTGGTGGCTCAGCAAATTGTGGAGCTCTGCTTCTCCTCTCTCTCACTCTACCCACAGGCCCTGCCTCCTTGTCAAGATAGCAAAGGTAAAGCACTCTAAGTAAAAGCCTGTTGTCTCCTTAGTGTGTTCTAACAGCCCAAGTCAATCCCAAAATAACCAACGATGGGAAACACACTATAATCTCTGCAACCAGCGGGGAGGGACACTGTCAAGTAATCTAAAAAAAAAAAAAAATAGATTTATATACTATTTGGAAAAGACAATGAGAGTGATTGCTGTTTGAATTTTCCAAGGGATACATAAACAGATGTCTACTCATACAAGCTAGGGCACCAATGACCAACCAAAGTAACAAATCTGCTACAACCCAACTTGGTAAAGCAAAGAGTGTTTCGATGTTACTTACAGGAGTATAGTCAAGGGGTTGCTTGTGGAAGCTTGGAGAAATCAAGAGCAGCTGAGCAATGAGTGTTTCGATGTTGCTTCCAGGAGTATAGACGAGGGGTTATGTACAGAAGCATGGAGAACTCATGAGCAATGGTGCCGCTCACATTTTGTACCTCGTATGAAGCCTGTAAGGTTTTTTTCCTGGACTTTATTACTTCCAGAATATCTTGAGAGCCCCTACTCCTTTCAGAATCACGTATCTACAGTGTTTTAAAAGAAAATGGGGATTGTAGTCAGACATGGGGCAGCTGCAGGAGGTGTGAAGAAAGGCAGGTGGATCTCTGTGAATCTGAGGCCAGCCTGGCATAAATAGTGATTTCTTTCAGGCAGGCAAGTATACTGAGCAAAACCCTGTTTTAAAAAAGAAAGGGAGAAAAAGAAGATGAGAAGGAAGAGGAGAAGGAGAAAGAACAGGAGAGAGAAGAAAGGAAGGAAAGAAGGAAGAAATACACTGGAGTTTTTATACAGGCATAGTATTTACAAACAATCCCTATTGTAGATGGAGTCCACAACAATTTATTCTGAACTCATTAAATTTTTACTAAGTAATTTCATTTCTTAGGAGAGCCAGGGGAAAATAAACTCCAAATGACTTTAGGAAGAGAACTGGTAAGAAGGCAAAGAATGAGATTGATGAGAACTGACCATCAGTGATACTCCTAGAAATAAGTAATTTAACATTTGCAGACAAACATTTGCTACTTATAAACTAAAAATGTATGAGGATGCATGGAGGCCGAAACGTCTTTGCATGTCAGTTAGGGTGAACAATGAGATGTGTTCATCATTAATCTCTATATCCACATCTGTGGGTCCATATATTTCACCATTAGTTTGTATAAGATACCCAGCTGCAAAGATAATTAGTTCATGACATTTTAAAGACTGTGTTTCACAGAGAGAAGGGAGAATGATGGGAATGTCCTGGTGTACTTGTGGAAACCAGAGGACAACTTGTGGGAATAATTACTCTCCTACCACCATGTGGGTTGCAAGGATTGAATTCAAGTGGTTAGGCTTGGCAGCAATCAGCTTTACCCACTGAGCGGTTTCATTGGCCCTATTTCATCATTTTTTAACTTTCTTTTTTTTTTTTTAACCCTTTGTGTCTTTCACATCGTGCATCCCAATCCCGTCCAACTCCCATAACCTTGCATCCGCACTCTGCCTATGCAACTTTCTTCCTTCAATAAAATAAAATTAAAATTAAGAGGAAAAAAGGAAGAAAAGGCAAAATCTTATCATGGAAGTTGCAGTGTGACACATATCGCATTCATCACAAAGAGTCATTGATTTGGTTTGAGGCCCCTGATCTCTGCGACACCATTGGCACTGGATCCTCACTGAGACTCTTCCTGGAATCCCATTGTTGCCATGTGTCATGAGATCTGCAGAGCTGGGTCAGCAGGACTGGCGCCCACTGCCTCCCCCCATGCTCCAGCAGATCACAGATGGCACGGGTGTTGGGTTGGGCCAATACTTAACCTGGTTCTGGGCCTGGGTAGTTGCAAGTTTACCTAAGCCATCAGCTCTCCCCTGTCTTCACCACAGGTGAGCTCTCCAGCATTGTCCTGGCTAGTTCACCCTTTCCAGCCATGAGTAAAGGGCAGGGTCTGTTCCCCGGCTTTCACATCCTCAGGTAGTTTCCCCCACATCTACACCTTTAGGGCCAACTCTACTGTGTTGCCCAGGAAAGGTGTGGGAGCCACTTTCCTGAGTGCTGCCACTGATGAGGAACAAGGACAGCTCTCATGCTCTTGTGACCTCAGGGCCAGTTCCCACCTGCCTTGGGCATTGATGGGAGTTGGAAATCTCTTCCCCTCCCAATGCTGCCACATGAAAGATGAGTAATGGGAACAGCTCTCCCATGCTCACAGCTTTTGAGGTGACTCACGCACACATTCTATTTCATATTTTGCGAAGTCAATTTTTCTGTCGGGTGTGGCCTAACAGGTCCATATATTCCAGAGGAGAAGAGTGAAACGAGTAAAGAAAAGGATGAGGAACAAAAGATAGAGTCAGGAGGGCATCCAATGAATGCTATGATCAGCCGCAACTTTATTACTCAAAGTTCTTATATACCCCAATCAAGAGGGAGAAAGCAAAAGACTTCCCTAATATAAAAAAACAAGCGAACATAATCACCTCCTTTCATCTCAAATACTTGGTAACCATGTCCTAAATCAAAACATCCTGTTGACTGGTCTTTGAAGAGTACAGCATCCAGTAGCCACACTTTTGGTAAAATATTTCATTGTTTAGGCAAGACATCCAGTAGCCACACCTTAGGTCAAAACTTTCTGTTGTATACCTTGGAGGAGCAAGAATAAGTGTGAACTCTCTGACTTTTAGTCAAGATGGAATAGATCCACATCTGTGGGCCTCCACGATTTTCAATTGAGTAATCAGCTCTAAATAGACCATCTAGAAAGCCTACTCTACCCTGTGGCTCAGGGAATTTAGACAGGAGAGGGGAAAGAAAGAATGGAAGAACCACATAATGGGGAGGGAAATGCTTCATAATCATCGTGGTTGCCCTCCAGTACTAGAGGCTAAGACCCTATTGCTAAAGATACAGAAAACAGAAGGATCAAGTTGGAATGATCTGGAAACTCTCTCCTTTCAGGATAACATTTATAGTACTGCAAGGTGTTAGGAAAGCTGCATGGGAAGAAAGCTCAGCAGTTGCATTTAACTGTAGATCATGCATGCTACAACACTGACCTGCTGGCTAAGATATGCCCACTGATCCGATAGTGTCGCAACTATCTGGGGATGCCAGCTTCTTTATGATTGGAGTGGAAGCCTGCTCCAGAGGAGACAATGCCTGCTGGTGCTAGAAATCTGACCAAAAGCTTCTGGGAAAACAGCACTGTTTTCCCAAATAAGCACATGGTTGCATCTGCTTTCTAATTACAAATCTCATTGAGGTTACTTCCATCTTAATTCATTATAGATGTCACTGAGTGTGCAAATGAACATACATTATAGATTCACGTGTCACATATTATTTCATTAGGCTTGGTTACAGAATTACAATTGCTGATCTGTCTAACGTATGAGTAATTTTTAGATACTTTGTTTAAATTTTCAAATTCATTCCCATGAAGTCCTATAATTACTTTCACCAACTTTACACTGGAATAACATCCTTATTTCTACCTTACCTGGGTTAACTTGGCTTGATTTTATAGAAGGATTTGTTTGCAATGTCAAAAAGATAGTTTCTTGGTTTTTTAATTTATATTTATTTCACTACTAATTTATTTATTGACGTTATTTGCAGTTCATTATGTGTGGATGTTAAGCAAACTCTGATTGTCTAATTTCTAACTTCCCCAAAGATTTTGGACTTGCCAGTCCCACAACTGAGCAAGTCGGCTCTTTAAAATCAACCTCTCTCTCCCTTCCCTCCTCCTCAACTGCAAGACATGCCACCTCTGGAAAGAGGGTTTGTGTAGTAGATACAATCTGAAAGCAGGATGAACAAGCATCCTTGTTTACTGGAGAGCAAGCCAGTAAACATCAATTCTTTGTGGTTTCTGCTTCTAGGTTTCTTCCTTGGCTTCCCTGAAATATGGACTCCAAGCTATAAGGTGAAACAAATTCTGTTGTCCATAACTGCTTTTGGTCATGACATCTGTCACTGCTACAGAAACCAATTAAAACAGTCTGATATCGATCATATATATGAGTCTGGTTTTCCTCATAGGAATTTAATAATCCATGTGTTCCTACAGTTTTGATTGCCCCAACATGCTTCTGGAATGACACCCTTTCTATTCCCAGGAATAAGTCTTTGTCACTTGGTGATTTGTGAGTGGAACCTGACAAATGGTGCCACTCACATATCCACCCAGGTGCAGGGTCATCCTTCATCCTCAAAACAGAGTAAAACACTTTTTAGGCAAGAGATGATCTGAAAATCCACTATTTTACACTACTTGGGGTAGCTTGGGGCGAGTGCACTTCAGCAGATCCTTAACTAGGGAAAATAGACACTTGTTAAAAACTTCTTGGGAAGCTGGGCAGGGGTGGTACTTGCCTTTAATTCCAGGACTCTAAAGGCAGAGAGGCAAGTGAATCTCTGTGAGTATGAGAGGCCAGACTTACCTACAGACACCAGGGTTTCAAGACACCAGGGCTACACAAAGAAATGGTGTCGTGGAAGAAAAACCCACACAAACACAAAACAAGAACATGAACAAAAAAAAGAAAATTCTTTAAAATGTCAATACAACAGCCAGTTCTCTAATATAACTTTGTTATGATTGTTTTAGTTCAAACAAATCATCAGTATCTTCATACTTTTAGTTTGACTTTTTTTATTGTTAATGTTCCTGAAACTGTGAAATGATCACATTTTTTGATACATTCACTGAGGTCTTCTTGTAGCCTGTGGCCTGAGTTCTCCTAGAGATAGGAACTCATCTCCACGCTCACTAATGAGTAGCACAGCTTCAGGTAGACTATCTCATATTGCACAGAATCCTTGGTGATGCCGGGGGCACACCAGCCGACGGGCAGCTTCTCTAATCAGGGTTTCCATAAGCCTCGGGTAAGTAACTATGAGCTATGAGTGCTGCACTGTATTCCCTAAATGGTGTCCCACAGGCATCCACAGAGAAATAACTGTTCTGTAACAGCTGGCCATTCCACCCTGCTAGAAAGTCCCAAATAAGCAGGACATCTTGTTCCCACCACTGGCAATGGCACTGATCCTCTGGTCTACTGAAGTAGAGACAGATGTCTGCCCAGCCAGGAGGCTCCAAGTACTCTTTGATAACATGTGGGAAAGGCATAGAGCAGCTTAGAAAGCCTTCCTCAACAATGTGCCAATCACTGGCAGAGATAGTTTAAATGTATTGCCTGGCCCTACTCTGAGCTTCTTATTTAGTAATTCTTAAATGAAGTGAAGTGAGCCCAGGTACACGGAGGACACTCGTGTGAGGATCATAGTTGAGAACTATAACAGAACTCTTTCTCCTTCTTACCTCCTGCCTCTGGCTTTCTTAGGCTCCAGACAACTACAGATGACCTGCCATGTGCACTAGGCCTTCATCCTTGTCTCTCTGCATTTATGCTTTATCGGGTCCTTCGATTCTGAATTCCTTTATATTGGCAAACTTACTTTAAAAATCCTCCTGTCTCCTTAGTTTCATATTTGCCCATAACTTGGTAAGGTTTCTCTCAGATTAAAATGGAACAACATGAAAAAATACTGAGCTAAAAGGACTAGTCTTGATTAGTTAAGCAATAAAGCAGATTATGAAAACAATCTCAAGTTTTCTAAACAATTATTGTGTTAGAGTTTGAACCTGTTATGATGAATTCCTTCTAGAATACAAATAAAGCAAAAGACAAAATTTCAGTGTTAAAAGACATAGTAAAAGACAGTGAAAATAAACAGAAAATGCCAAAACACTTTTAAATTCAAGGAGCCTGAGGTTAACACTGTAATCACATCAACTGTAGACCAAGAATTTTCAAGTCATCAAATGCTTCCCTGAATGCTGGAAAGAAAAATCTTAGGAATCTTAATTTACAGCAGTGTTTTAATAATATATGTAAAGCTTTTATTCTGTTGCTATCTATATAAATAACATGGACAATAACTCACTTTAATATGAAATAATAGTTTGTGTCCATTAACTTAGTGGGAAAACTAGTGTTGTCTTAATGAAAGAAAACAAATAATAATAATAATAATAATAATAATAATAGAAGGAAAAATGTATATGCAGTAACCTTATAGGGATAATGGGTTCACGATAAAGGCAAACTAGACCTCATTATCCAAATCACAAAATAAAACTAACAGCAAGACTCTAGTGCTGAAAACAAGAAATACACAACTTGCTGAACATGGAGAAGTCGATGGTGCCTTCACTGGGTCTTCACCCTTATAGGCTACTGTCTTTGGTACAAGAGTATACTGTGCACACTATAAACACCACCTCAGCTACAAAGTCCCTGATCTCCAATGGCTTCCTTCCTGCAAGATATGCTCGTGCAATGGTGGCACAAACCTTATGGGAACAGCAAACCTATATCTGATTTAAAATTATGGCCCATGCCATGAGATTGAACCCATACCCAACAGTGCTTGGGTGAGCAAGAACCTAAGACTAGATATCCCAGAGACCTGAGCTGTGAGTGTAAAACCAAATAGTACTGTTCTAATAAAATAGCAGCAATAAAATTATTGCTAATGATATTCTACTACACTCACAGACTGGTGTCGTGCTCTTTGCCATAAGAGAAGCTTCCTCCTGCAACAGATGGGAACAAATACAGAGACCCACAGCTGGACGAGGTAAAGAGAGTAGGAGACCTTGGAACACTCAACGCTAAACAGTATTTTTTCCATCAAATTTCTCCCCACAGTATTCAAGGAAACCTGCAGAAGAGGAGGTGGAAAATACGTAAGGACTAGAGGGGGTGGAGGACACCAAAGAAACAAAGCCCTATCAATCAAGAGGATCTAAACACATGTGTCCACAGAGACTGAGACACAGGGCCTGTGCAGATCTGCACCAGGAGAGGTCCTAGAGGTGAAAGTAGAAGTGGGCACATGCCCTCCTCCTAATCCAGAAGTTATATGTAATTGGTAACTTGTAAATAAAATTTAGTTTTCTCTAAGGGAGTCTCATTGGGGAAAATAAACTACTCTTAAGGGTAGATCACATGCCCAGCAGAAGCTGGACAACAGAAAATGAACTCAACAGTATATTTTAAAGTTCCTTATCTCATAGTTTTGTGTCAAGTCTTTTTTTTACTTATTTATAGACATCTCTCCCTCCCTCCCTCCCCATTCCCTCCCTCCCTCTCTCTTTGTCTCTCTCTCTCTCTCTCTCTCTCTCTCTCTCTCTGTCTCTCTCTGTTTTATCTTATGGGTTTTCACATATATATTATGGTTTTCAGTTTTGTGTTTTTATAGATTCCCAAGAGTGCAAACAAGTGGATCTCTGTGTCTGTTATCAGTTTTTTATGCCTTTTTCTTGTGATACGTTTGTCTTCTGTATGTTTGTATTATATATTCCAATATGTTGGCTTTGTTTTGTCTTATATTTTATTTTATTTCATCCTTTAGAAGTCTATTTTTATAGTGAGAGACAGAAAGGAGGTGGATCTGTGTGGGAAGGTAGTGAAGGAGGAATGGGAGGAGTAGAGGGAGGAGAAATTATAATATTAATGAATAAAATAAAACTTTTAAATGTAAAAGATATATATTTTCCAGTAGTATATGCATTTGTTCTGCTTGTTTTCAGTGGGGTACTGTAATAATATAAAGAATACATGCAGTGGGAGGAAGATGAAACTTCAAATAAAAGACAAATTGTTCTTATGCTACAAAAATTAATTAAACATAATCAGTGTAAATATTATTTGCCTTGTGATTGTCTCATGAGATTGACTCTTCTCTTACATACTGAGCACACTTAGCAACAAGGGTTTTTCTACTTAAACAAGAAGAATCAAGGATAATTTCACAGCTCTGGGGAGACAGCTGTCAAAAGCTATATAAACCAAAAGCTTGAAGTGTGACACCTCACTGCCTCCAAAGGAAGCTGAAGGTTCATTGTAGATGGCCCTTTTCTCCTTGAAAAATGACTATAAATGTAAGTGCCAAATTACAATAACTTAAACGATTCCACAGTTTCCTGAGAGCAGAAGATAATTAATGGGTGTCTGTGGGGAAGAATGGGCTCAGTGATTCAATTGCCTTTTGATTATGAAGGTATCTCACAGAAGCTGGGATCTGCAAAGCGATAAAAGCGTCAGTGTGTATTTGTTTTTGAGAAGTGTTAGTACTCAAGATTCCTGAGGAGCAGCACATTGTTAAGCGGGTCCTTTGCTCACCATGTAAATGATTTTGTCTCACCTGGGAAGCTAAATTGCAAATTCCTTAAGGCAAATTTAGTAAAAGTTGAATCTGCTTCCTGTGGTTTTGATTGTGCTGAAATTATCCTTAGTATCATGATTGTTTGTCAAGGCATTTCATTGATTGGAAAATGCCAACTAGAAAACCTACTGGAGAAGCAGTGCCTCCGCAGAAAGTATTTCCCTTCTTCCAGCAGCAGCTCCAGCAACTCTTCTACTTTGTTGGTACTGTGAAAGACTCTGGGGACTTCTGAAACTGGACTAATTACATTTTGCATTTAGACATGGTCATTCATCTATAAGGGCCAGGGAGTGGCATGTGGTTGTTTAAATGAATATGGCTCCTACAGGCCCATATGTTTGAATGCTTGGCCCCAGTTGTTGGAACTTTTTGGGAAATACTATCAAGTGTGGTTTCCTTGGAGGAGGTAGGTCACTAAAGATGGGCTAAAAGGTTTTGGACCTTGGACTTTCCACAGGGCAGGGAACCCTGACTGTTCTTGGGGCTGGAGAGAGAGGAGAAGAGGAGTGGGGGGAGGGAGAGAGGGGCAGGAGGAGGGGGAGGGAAATGGGAGGCGGGGAAGAGGCGGAAATTTTTTTTTTCAATAAAAAAATAAATAAATAAATACTCCATCATTTCAATTTATCTCCCTGCCTCCTACTAATTGTGACTAAGATGCAAGATCTCAGCTTTTCTGCCACCCTGCTTTGGCTCCACCACCATGGAGTCAACCTTCAAAAACCATAAGCTCAGATTAAACAATTTCATGGTCATGGTGTCCTATCCCAGGATTAGAAAAGCAACTGGGATCAAAACCCCGTGCCATTGTCCTTGGCCGGGAGTGCGGGGAGGGGGAGAGGGGCGGGAGGAGGTGGAGGGAAATGGGAGGCGGGGAGGAGGCGGAAAATTTTTTTTTCAAATAAATAAATAAGTAAATAAAACTAAAATCAGAAAATAAATAAATAAAAAGGAAAGCAACTGGGAAAGACAGGTAAGTTTGTTGTGAGGCTTAAATGTGGGTTCATGCACACAATGACTTACCATTACCGTAAACATGCATGTCATTTCAAAGAAACACGAGATGATTATTGGTTTTTCTTTGCAATATTTTCTAGTTGGAAATGCATTTCTTTTACCTTGGGGAACAAAGTTGTTGACTTGTTCATGTTCACTTTGAGTCTCGGCATCAATCATTTCTTTCAGAAGCCTGTAAAACTATCCACTTCAGTTTACAAGAGTGTAAGACTAAAACTAGATTCTGCTCTGCGGATTTGGTTTTCTTTGTTGCTTCAGATACTTGTTTCCATCACATTTACAATCAAACAGCACAGAATATACTCCCCCCGTTTTCCCTAACCGGAATGACTCCTTGTTTCACCCAGCACTTTGCACTGTAAAAATAAATACTATTCAGCAAGCTTTAAGCATTCTCTCTCTTTATTTTAGGTTTTTAAGATTCTCCATATGCTGTCTGGCTTTTAAAAAATAAGTTTTTTAAAGAAGAAACAGAAAAAAAATCTGTAAAAATGGAGTGCTTTGTTTTTTTAAAATCAAGATAAAAAACTATATAATTTTGGTAGACAAAATGAAGCTAAGAATGAAATCTGTAATTAAGACTCTGTCTAGCAGATCTAAGAAAGAGAGAGACAATCAGGAAGAATGTTGTAAGTACAGAAAATGGAACATATTGACAGACTATTATAAAACAGAATCAGCTAAAGAGAGATAGATAAAGGATTCAAAATAATATGAATATGGGCAATCGAAAAGTTGAGTAAAAAGAGATTGAAATTTCATGGCCATTCACATTTATGAAAAAAAATCTATCCCATTTTAGTAAGAATGCCGAGATTTCAAAATGACCAAAGAGGAACCTGACAGAGGTTCTCATACAAAGATGAAGATTCTTTCCCACAGTCTTGTTTATGTATAGAATATTTGTACAAAGTATATTTCCCAATTTTCTAAGCCTCATATCACACATGCATCATAATTCATTGCTTCTAAAGTGATGTTTGAGATATATAACACATTGAAATACTGTTGGGAACCTCTGAATGCCAGCCTCAGTGTCCCCTCAGGATTCAAAAGATTCACAGCAAGTGTGGGACTTAGAAGGATCTGAGGGAGAAAATGAACTCTCTGCTATGTACTTTCCTGCATCAGTTTCTCTATTCTCCTCTCCTCCTGCTAGGTTTCTAGCTTACACACACACACACACACACACACACACACACAAAATAAAGGCAATTCTCTGAGCTTGAATTTTCTCGTGGTCAAAAAGCAGGTAAGAGCTGCCTGAAGTACACTGTCAACGTCTTTATGGCCCTGAGGAGGTGAGGTCAGAAAAGACACCCAGGCAGTAGCGCATAAGTGTCTTCTAAATTCTAAAAAGGGGAGAAGGGAAATTCATAAGTTAAACTGCATTTGTATGTGTGGCTAGTTAAGTTAGAAGTTTGTAATCAAAGAATGTAGAAAAAGGAGAGGAGACCCAGCAGCAATGTGCTCTCTGAGCATCCCCTCTAGCACCTGAAGAGGCTGGGAAAGGTGTTTATGGTTCCCATCGCAACTGGCTTAAGATGCTGAAGGGAAATACGTGGCATTTAATTTACATTAGCATTTTCATCAGTATGGCTAGCTAAAGAGGACTTGACAGATCTGAAAATTATATCTTTCACCTTACATGGTTACAGAAAGGGGGATTTGTAATATACAGTACAAAAGTCATGATCTCACAAATTCTAGCCACCCAAGCCAAACGGTGGTGCTTGTCCTCCATGCTGTTTATATGAAAGGGGTTTAATAGACTTTATAGGGTAGAATGGGATTTAAGTAGGTTAGCACTTTCCCAAGTCAGCTGTGGGAGAATTTAGGGCACCAATCTCTTTATCAGGAAGGACTAAGAATCAAGCAACCTGGGACGTGCCACCCCTATCTAGGTCTGGAAAGTGATCCACATGAAGAATTCCTCTCCTGACCAAATGTCTGCCAAACAGAAGAGCTGGCTTCTAAGTTTGTCTCAGGGAACGAAGCAGAGATTAGACTGTGTGACTAAATTTCCCAGTAGAAGTCTCATAGTTAGGGAATAAAGTGACACAACATACCAGTACATGGGGAAAAGTTGTGGTCAATAATCTATATACTGCTGAAGGCACCTTAGTGGAGTGTGTATGGCTTCACACAAGATTTACTGAAAGAACAGCTGATATACAAAAGGTGGTAGGCCCAGGACCTTGCAAATGGGTTTAATCTCCAACGGAACACATTCATTCTGGTGTGTCAATATTTTGTTCCATCAGTTGAAATTTCACTGCATGATTCCTGCAGACCACAGCAAAATACAAAGCTGTGTTCTCTTATTAGGCACATATTCTCTCCCAAGAAGGCAGTATTGCCATCCACCATCCATTCATCTATAGAAATTTTCTAAAGCAGCACAGTAAGAAAATATACACAGGCTTCCAGTCTAGTGTATGAAATCCGGTAACTCCAGATATCAGATTCCCCAAGAGAAAAAACATTCCAAGAAAAAAAAAAGTATACATAAAAACTCTTGTTGGTCAGTCACACATATTTAAATGGAAAGCTCCAGAGCAATGTGACACCCTGTCTCAAGAAACTGATGTGGGTGGTCTTGACAAATGACACTAGGGGGGTCACCTCTCGAACACACGTCCATGTCTGCATGCTGTTATGTAGCAGTTTCCTGTAAAGTTAAACCTTCCATCTCAGAGGAAAGCTCTTTAAGACAGAGATGTTTACATGGAAAACACCAACAAAATGTTTTAAGGGGGAATAAAACATCCCATCCTGTAGGGAAGCTCAGGGAAGGCAAGAAGTAAACCAAAGAAACTCCAGGAAATCCCTGAAACTTATCAGATCTACTAGCACTCTCCCTCCTCAGCAGTACATGAGCAGTAAAGACGGCTGGGAGACACCTGAACTGCTTGGAGAAGGCTCAGTAAAAAAAAAAAAAAAAAAAAAAAAACAATGGTAAGACAAGCAGACTGAAAGAAGCAGAGAGCTGCTGAATTATTGGGAAAAAGCACAAAGCTGCCATGCTTGCTGAACTATCTAGAAGAAGCACAAAGCTACCATGCTTGCTGAACTATCTAGAAGAAGCACAAAGCTGCCCAGAAGAGGCTCAGACCAACTGAACCACCAGGAAAGGCTACTCTCCAACGTTTTGAGCTGTCTGGAGGTTGCACAATGTGCTCCAGCTCTCCAGGTTTCATGAACTTTCACCTATGCTTGGGTGGGCTCTTGGTGAGGTAGCTGCCTTTGAGTCATTTCTGCTCCTTGTATAACTTTATATGTTTATTGTATGTGTTTATTATTGTAACCAGTAAAACTCATTGGTTAACCAAGTTGGATTTTGGTGGTATCTGCACTTTAGTCTGTCATTGGTTCACTGTCTAAGGTAGGTAACATGTCTACATGGGATAATGTCACAGAATACCAGCACACAACCACAGAAGCACATACATACACATGCACACACACATACCTACACTCAAAATGGAGCAAAGGGAGGAATTTATAAAGAAGAAGACTTCTGTGACAACCTCTCCCCACACTCAGACCCAGAAAAAAAAAAACAGTCTAGACAGGAACCCATTAAAGAGAACTCTTAAAAATTGTGATAGAGTTGCTAAAGTACAGCTCTTTGCTCTCTGGCAGGTGTGGGAGTGGGGAAGGACTCGGTTTTTTCTAAGGAGCCGGCCACTGGGAGTTTGACCATGTTCCAGTGAGTATATGAACAACACAAATTGGACTTAGTGTAAACAGGAAGTTCCTGTTCTGCCTGATCCCATAGTTGTTCAGCCCCAAAGAATCATACAGAAATTATATTAATTACAACACTGAATATGCTCATGCATATTTCTAGCTAGCTCTTACATCTTATATTAACCAATTTCTATTATTTTATATTTTAGCACAAGACTTATGGTTTGTTATCTCTTGCTTCTTGGCTACTACATGATATCTTCCTGACTCCGCCTTCTTTCTCCCTGCATTCAGTTTGGTTTTCCTACCCAGCTCATTCCGCCCTGCCAACTACATTATTAACCAATGGCAATAAAACATGTTCATAGCAAATGTGAAATAATCAATAAAATAATTAATAAAAATATTACTTTGAACAAAAGAATCAAATCCCTGCTTATCAGCTAGCTCCCACCCGGATCTAGCTGCTGCCTCCTTATTATTTTGAGTTTCTATTTTGAGGATACGGGGGACGCAGACTATGACTAACCTTAACTTCTACGAAATGGAGAATTAAAGACACCCTAACTGAAGTTCTGTATTCAGAGGTCTGAACTCTTGGTAGAAGGGTGAACGGGACACAAAAGTGCACTACTAAGTACCGCTGCCTTCTTGGTTGACAGAAAGAACAAAAAGAAATGACCTTCGACAATGTGAACCAAACACCTGATCCTTGGGCAGGTTTAGAAGTGGGGTATTGAAAGGCAAAACAGTAATGAAGTGTTGTTAATCACTATTTTAAAATGTCCATTATCTTGACAAAATTGAAAGAACTTGTGTCAAAATTATAGAGCAGATAAGATTATTGAAAACAACTATTTCTTTCCCTGAAATTGGAGGGACTAAGTTTAGCACTGGTTAATGAACGCTTGTGTTTTGAGATGGGTAAGACAAATGGACTTATCTAGGAAATGAATATTATCAGCGGCACCTGAAGCTCTTTAGTGAATAGCTTTACCCCAGCACGGACTGCATTTCTTACCTGAGGTCCCTAGGAATCAGAGCTTTCTCAAGGGGCAGAGCATTCATCTCAGAGAAATAAAAGCCCTCTCATTACTGCTCTGTGGGATGCTAGGCTGGTAACATCACACAATCCATTTCCTCCAATCCCAACACACCAACATCCAAATTAAAGACATCTTCAGCATACATCCTGTGAAAACGGCAATGAGACAAAGAGGCAGTGTAGAAATTCGTGATATGTGCTCCAGGCACAGCAGGACTTTAACCTGAGAGAAAGAAGGACTTAAAGCTAGTTTGTGCACAGCAGGAAAATGATGCAACAGATGTGGATAGCTTGGCCAAGGAGGGAGGAAAACGGGAAACAGCACAATTCCGTTTGACAGACAGGAACACTGGTTATTTCTAAGAAGAATGAGAGAAAGACCATCAAAAAAAAAAAAAAAAAAAAGAACAGATCTGTTTTCGGAGAGTAAAAGAATAGCAGTATGGCCAGAGGGCATCATGGGAAAATGTGTACATACAAAAGGACCACACATCCCTGTAAAGTTAAAATGTGTTCTCCAATAAAGAATAAAGAACGCACCAGCCAAAGTACCATGAGACCAAGCATTTCCCCGGTGGCAGTGGGCGCCTCCTTTTGAATTATCCACAGCAGAGTAAGGCTAAGCACAACTGATTCAGATAACAGCAAATGCCTGAAGATACATATCCCTGAAAAAGTCACATTACCTGTTCATTTGGTAAGATATTGAGTGTTACTTGTTCATCTGGAAAGATACAGAGTGTTTCTCGAGGCTGTAGTCTTGGGTATTGAGAAATTCACTCACTGGTGCCATGAACATATGCAGGGGACAGAAGGGAAGTCATTCCTACTCTGGGAGGTTGTTCCTCATAGATGTTTTATATCCTCGAAATGTGAAGCCACAAAATTGACAATGTGAGCCTGTTTATAATGTATGAAGTGTCAGGTTAAGAAACTACTGTCTGTACCCATTCATTCCTTCCTTGATTTTTGATTGCTTACTCTGAGTTGTAATTTTTAAAAAAAAAAAAAAAGCCGTGCGTGAGAGAAAGATGCCACGTGACAGAGTTCAGGTGGAGTTTTTATGGGGAGGAAGTGAATGGGAAAGGGGTGAAGGGAAGAGGGGAGACTGGCCTCTGGGTTCAGGAGCAGCAGAACAGAAGAGAGAGGCAGAGAGACACTGGGCAGGGGAAGACACAGAGCCAGACAGAGAGGCTGTGAAGCAGAGACAGAGACAGAGAGAAAGAGAGATATGGGAGGTGGGCAAGGCCCTTTCAAAAGGGAACATAGTTAATATTCAGAGGAGGTGTTTTTGGTGGCTATAGTTGAGGACATATCCTGTGAGAACCCTAAATGCAGGCCGGTACAGGTGCCAGGATACCAACACTGCACTATCAGTCAGGTAGTAAAGGCAGCAGTGGAGGAGACAGGGTAGGCACTCAATCACTTATGTTCTTCAGAAATCCCCCCAGACTAAAGCAGCCTGATGCAACTGGCTGCAGTAATTATGAGCACATGATCTATCTGGCATTGGACTGTGGCACACATCGAGATAAGCTGGAGCAAGTTCTTAACCTCCGAGGGACCTGGATACGCAGCTGGGGTTGAGAAAGAGTACTAAAGACCAGTACTTTTGAAGCCAGCTATGGTGCTGGTCCAGGGCTTTGTTTTATGGATTTTTTT
Organism: Chionomys nivalis; assembly: GCF_950005125.1. Lineage (NCBI taxonomy): Eukaryota > Metazoa > Chordata > Mammalia > Rodentia > Cricetidae > Chionomys > Chionomys nivalis. The sequence continues at coordinate 25,254,938 of NC_080099.1, read as the reverse complement.
TCTTTTTGATTTTTCAAGGCAGGGTTTCTTTGTATAGCCTTGGCTGTCCTAGAACTCTCTCTGTAGACCAGGCTGGCCTCGAACTCAGAGATCCACCTGACTCTGCCTCCAAAGTGCTGGTATTAAAGGTATGTGCCAACACCACCTGGCTATTCTTTTTACTTTTAATATATTAAATAATGTGTTATTATATGCATATATATATATATATATATATATATATATATATATATATATATGTTCATGTGTGTGCAGGTATGTGCAATTGCCAGTACATGAAGAGGACACAGGCTGATGTTGGTGTCTTCCTCAATTGTTCCCTATTTTCCTTTATGAGATAGGGTCTCCCACTCTTCTAGAGCTCACCAGTCTGCCTAACCTGACTGTCCAGCAAACCCCAGGGATCCTCTTTCTTCACTCCTCCAAGCACTGAGATTATAGACATGCACTACCATCTCCAACTTCTCACATGAACCCTGGGTGTGATAGTTTGAATGTATTTGATCCCTATAAACTCATAGGGAGTAGCACTATTAGGAGGTGTGCCCTTGTTGGAGAAGGCTGGATGACATACACCTTTAATCCAGACCTTGAAGCTGGAAGGCATACCTTTAATCTGAGTCTCATCTTCTGTTGGAATTGTGTTACTGTGGTGGTGGGCTGTGAGGTTTTTTTTCTCAAGCTTCACGCAGTGTAACTGTCAGTCAGTGGACTTCCTGTTGCCTCTGAGTGAAGATGTGAGCACTCTTCAGCTCCAACACCACAGCTGCCTACATGCCACCATGCTCCCCGCCGTGATAGACTGAACCTCTGAACTGTAAATGGGGCACTGCAATTAAACACTTCCTTTATAAGAGTTGCCATGGTCACGGTGTCTTCTCGCAGCAGGAGAAAACCTAAGACACTGGGGATCCAAACTCTATGCTTGTATACAGCAAGCACTTTATCCACTGGCCCATCTTCACAACACTCTAGGTTTTGCCTAATGCTTAACGCAGGGTGGACCAATATTCATATAATACAATTTTATAAAAGCATAAGCATGTACTGAAGAAATGGCTGTCAGTTAAGAGCACTTCCTGTTCTACCAGGGGGCCAGAGTTTGGTTCCCAAGTATGTATCTCAGGTAGCTCACAGCTGCCTCTAAATACAGCTCCAGGGGATCTGACAACCTCTTCTGGCCTCCACAGACCCTTCAAACACCTGTGGCATACATTCAAACACATACACACATGGCCGTGGGGAGACAGACACTTTTTTTAAATTTAAAAATAAAATACCGGCCGGATATCTCACTGTCAAACTCACTATGTAAATGGCGTAGAGTTATAAAACCCCCACCATGCTGCAAATGTAACAAAACTTCCCATACATTCGCATATTTCATCATTTCATGCATGAGCCAGTTTGAGTATTCATTCTGCTTCCAGTAAGATCTTTAAAATGACACGGCAAATGAAAAAGCAGGTCTTAAGAAGAGCCACTGAGAGGTCAGGAAAGAGGCTCACTTCTCTCTGTCTGTCTCATGAGCAATCCCTACTCATCCTTTAGCTGGTGGTCCTGATGCTGCTAAAGCTCACTTAATAACGCCTCAAGGGCATCTTCCTGTGAGTTCCTAACCTCTACTACAAACCTCTACTACCTGAAGCTGGACAAGGCAGGATGCCTGTAATCCTAGAACACACACACACACAAAAAAAAAAAAAAAAACTGAAGCCGGAGGATTACTAAGAGTTCCAGGCCATCCTGGACTACATGATAAATTTCAGACTAGCATGGACTATAGAGTGAGACCCAGTCTCATCAAAAACCGAAATCAAAAACCAAAAGTGAAACAAACAAAAAACCAAACCAAATAAACACCCCCCAAAAAAAACAAACAAACAAACAAAGTGCTCCACTAATTAAATTGAATCCCAGAGATAATATTTCTTTTCAAGGAGGAAAACTTTGGTTAAGAGAAGCAAGCTTAATTCCTTTAGAATAAAAGTATTTCTTCTGTAGTTTTTCTCCTTTCAGATTTCCATTTGCTCAATTCTGTGTCTGAAAGATAGAAACCCTTTCCTTCTAAACAGAAGATGAATTGTATTTGATTTTCCATACTAAAATATAGGTCACAGACTAAATGGCTGCCTTTGTTATAAGACAATATTTATTGCTATAACCTCAGTCATTTACATACCAATACATATTCAAACAATCTTAACAGTCTCAAAACAGCTAAGTCATCACTGTGGGAAATGCATAGTTCTCTGGGGAGTGAAGGTCGCTGGGACAAATTCACATCCCACATTGCGCAGTCCTGGGTTGTCAGTGACGTAGGCACTATCGAGGTAGGAGCAGAAGTGAGACACAGAAGTGTGACAGGGAGGATGTCAGCGATGAAATCTTAGTGCTTGGTGTACTTTCTTACCTGCCTAAGTCCTCTCTTTGAGATAAATAGTGGAAAGATAATTTCTATGTGGGAGATTATTTGAAAGCCCAAATAGTCTCTTTCAGTAAATTTACAGCTCAGCTAAAAGGTCCTACCTGGATTTTTCATTTTAAGTCAGTGATTTGTTTCGTGTGTGTGTGTGTGTGTGTGTGTGTGTGTGTGTGTGTGTGTGTTTCCTTCCAGTTTCTAGATCCCAGGCAAACCATCTGAAGTCCCATATATACAAACTAAGGAAGATCCCATCTTTTAGTATATTGTCTGGTCCACTATAGCACTGCTCCATCACTGTAAAAAGACCAGATTTTCACTTGTTCTCATACCATTCAAAGACTCTCATGTGTGGTGACTCAGCTCAGAAAGAAATGAAAGACTCACTTGGTTCCAAATGGAAGAACAGAGTGTAAATTACATTACCTAAGCCGTTCTTGATATATTTGCCCATTAAGTAAAGCAGAGGGATGAGGAACTCCCACTAAATCATAGAAGTAATTTTTGTAAATTTGCCTGATTGAAGGACATTTTTCCTATGTCATTTACCATGCCTTAAGCCGTAAGTCCATCTTATCAAACCTTGTATAAATTACCTACTGAAAAATCTTGATGGAATAGATCAACCTCAAAGAAACGCCATTAAATAATACACCAAAATTGAATGTATGGGAGGTTTGGATCTAAAAGCATTAAAAATATTAAACAAAATATACCACACTTTCCTTTTGTAAAATTATCAGAAAATAAAACATATTCTGCAAAATCTCCGTACATCGTTCTACAAATCACAAGTCTAGTTACAAATCAAGTGCCGAAAGAATGTCCACCTATGTGCAGTATGAACTGGAGACTGTTTGCATCTGGTTCTGAATGGAACCTTAGGTGGAAGGTGTTTTACACTGAATCCCACAGAGGACCTGCCTCCAGAAGCTCCATTCTCTACCTCAGCACCATGGCCTGAAGAAACACGGTGACCACTGAAATGATGCTTTCTGCTTCTGTAGCACCTGGCACCTCCTTTACCGTCTGAAGCAGCACAGTGAGACAAGGCCTCAGGAATGCAGAGAACCCGGGAGCAGGGTGAGTACAGCTCCAGGAACTGACCTCCCTGAATACTGTCAGAGGCTGTGACCATTCCATTCAGATCTCTCAGCATTAGAATCACGGTCTGTGTTGCAGTCCATGATCATTTCTGCCATGGCAGAAAATGAGCGTACCCAGGGGCTCCTTTGTGTAAAACCTGAAAGAAGAAAAGGAAAGGGAAGGGAAGGGAAGGGAAGGGAAGGGAAGGGAAGGGAAGGGAAGGGAAGGGAAGGAAAGGAAAGGAAAGGAAAGGAAAGGAAAGGAAAGGAAAGGAAAGGAAAGGAAAGGAAAGGAAAGGAAAGGAAAGGAACAAAACTTCAAGAAAGCAATTACAGGCTCACCTTTTATTTAAAACATTTGACATTAAAGTATTTTAATTTTAATATCTAAATTGGTAGTCTTGGAAAGTATTAGCCACAGAAGAACCAAAAACAGAAGGTAGAAAAGTGGCAAGCTCTGATTGCTGACCACTGGTGACACAGCAGAAATTATCCAGGCGCTGGTCTTAAGGATTTACAGCAAAAGAACAATGCTAATTCAAGTGCCTGCTTGCAAATATTTTATTTTACCTTTACAACAAGTTTCTCACTACATAGCCTCTATGCAAATGAGGAAAATAACTTTGATGAAGCTTTCTTAGTCTAGTTTCTATTGTAATGTGTGTGTAATATCTTATTTTAATAAAAAGTCCCTAAGGCAAGATAATTGGTTTTAAAAAAAATTGACTTACACTTTCAGCTCTGGCAGCTGGAAGAACAAATGAAGGCCCCATGCAGCTTCCTGACGTTGCAGTCGGAAGAGCAAGTGGCAGTGTGCAGAAGGGACAAGACATGAGTGACAGCCTGCTTCCTCCCCAGCCATGCAGTCACTGTCTCATCAAGGAGAATTGGAACTGCTCACTGCTCAAGCACTAATCCAGCAACACAAGAAAGGCATTAACTGGGCTGGCAAATGGCTCCGTGGGAAGGACACCTGCCCCACAGACTGACAACCTGAGTTTAATCCATGGAACCTGAGGTGGAAGAAGAGAATAGACTCAAGAAATTTGTCTTCTGGCCTCAACACAGGTGCTATACCTCTGTAGCACACAAACACACACACACACACACTCAAACACAAATATTTTGTTTAAAAATTAGTAAAGTTTAAGGTATTCCTTCAATGAGTGCGCTGACGTAACAGTAAAACACCTTCCCCTGCTTCTCCAGAAATGCAGCATTGAAGACTTAGAGTTCCAGAATGTGAAGTTTGGAAAGACATGTTTAAACCAAAGCAGAGGTCAAGCAATCAACAAAATTCTACAACCAAAGAGCAGCAGGGGCTTTAGCACAGGCCTCTCTGAAGCACAGGTTACATAATCCTGTGCCATCTCCCACAGGGCGATTGGGTGAAATTTTACTCTTGGCACAAAGAGCTGCTAAATGACCTAAAATGAGCACAGGACTTAGACAATTTCTTTTCTTTGAACGAAAGTAAATGACATTAGATAGTGTTGTAATCACCTTAAAATATCAGTGCATTAACTAATGAATTGTGCACAATAGCTATCAGAATAGAATATAATAGGAACACTCCAAATCACTCCTTAGTTATATCATGAACATGCATGCCCATAACAAACAGGGACAAGCCATACATCCACATCCACAGGTATACATATGCATAAATATCTAACTCATTAAATTTTGGTCACTACAGAAAAATAGTTTCCATGACTATAAACAAGAACAAGTATTATGGTCTGCCCACCAATGACCCACTCAAAGTTCATGAGCTGAGGGCTTGATCCCCAGCTGATGGCGCTATTGAAAAGTAACTAGATTCATAAACTGACTATTCTTAGGTGGGCCCTGGGTACAGGAAATAGGTCACTAGGGGCATGACTCGTCCCTGGTCTCTGGTTCTCTTTGCCCTCTTTTCCAACCCCTTCCTCCTTCCTGCCAGCCATGAAGGAAGCAGGTTTACTAGGTCACAGGCTCCCAGTCAGGATGCCGTGCCTGACCTGGAACCCAATGGAGCCCTTCTAGCATGGACTGAAACAATGAGTCCAGATAATTCATTTTTTCTTTGGAATATTATCTCAGGTACTTGTTAATTAAACAGAAAGCTGACAGACAGCAGGGCTGACCTATCTCCAATTCTTTCTTTTCTTCCTTTCATAACCCCATACCTTTATTACTAGAACCTGAGACTTGAACCACTCACCTCTCCATCAAAAGCAAAAAAGCAAACAACAACAAAAACAAACAAATAAAAAACCTGGGAAACAGAAATGAACAGAAAGAGGGTGGTGGAAAAACAAAAAGGCGTTGTCAAGGAGTGTGAAGTTCTCTTAAAGTTACACAACAAGTTTTGATGAAGGTGCAGTCTTTCCCTGGAGAGCATATCTCTTTCCACTTCTCTTGCTTGTCCTCACAGACCTGGAGACAGGAATTCCTATGAACAGCACCTTCTTTTCAGGCAAAGCCCTTACTTTTCCAGAAAAAAAAAAAAAAAGTGGGGTGTTACAAAAAAACAAAGGGGGGGGCGGGCATGTACAGAACTCTCTCTCTTTTGAGTTGGACCATGTGAGGTGATGAGCTGTAACGGGTTGGGAGCGGGGAGGTGAGAGCATTTCCCCCCTCTGAGACACCTGACCTGGAAATGCTTGGCCAGGTTCTGTTTGTATCATCTACACGAATAATCAGTTTCCAAGTGGGAACTGATGGGTCCGATAGCTCATCTCAACTGATGCTCTTAAATGGTCAAGTGTATGGGCTTTTCTGCCTTCCTTAATTAGATATGGGCTCAGTCCGTGGCAGCAGACTGGACATATTAGAAACAAATTCTTCTGAGTGGAACAGAACCACTTTAGACAAGGTTTTGTGAATAACATATAAATAAACCTGTTAAAGAGTTCTGTTCAAAGGAGCTTGCACGAAGGCCAGAAGACAGAATAGAAAGAAAAGAAAAAACCTGAAAGATAATTAACCTACATGAATATCTCACTTTGACTCATACTTGTCAAAGCCCACTTTATTAATTATAGCAGACTCAATCAGAGCTGGCATAAAAATAGAAGAGTTCAACTACCATTTCACAGTGGAGTCACAGTTAAACTGATGATTTAGGGTGAAGTTCAGAGCTGGTGATCATAGGAATATTAGTGCAGGATTAGTGAGAGCTAGCAGCCTGGCATGGGACAAGAAAAGAAATCTGAACACGATGCATTTAGGTAAATCCTCTGTAATGTTCAAATAGATCCCCTAGTTCCACCAACCCAAAGGCTAAGAATGCCATCAGATAGTACCTAAGGCCTATCTGATGGGTCCCAGGTTTTCTGTAATTTGACTGCCTGATGTTTTCAGCAATGCATCTGAAAAGCCTCCTGAGTTATGAGCTTCTTTCTTCTGTTACTATGAAACTTCTTGGAACTGTTACCACACTGGAAAACGAAATTTGGCATAACCTAAATTGCTCCATGGTCGCTTACATTTGGCTCCAGAATAAACTACCTTCACCCCTTTAAGGTAAAAGTTGTGTTTTTGCATAGACATCTCTTTTCAGCTATCACACTGCCGAAACAGCATCTCCAATGAATTGGAATTTCCTCAGAATCTTATGCTGGAGAAAGGAAAAGATTGAAACTCTGATCCCAGCCACAGGAAGACATCATCTCCTAGGAAGAAATTTCATACAGTGTGGACAATTTTCCTGCCCACCTTGCAGTGGGCACCAGAGAGAAGACAATGACAGGTCAGTGATGGAGGGTACAAGAAGCTGACTAAACTATTTAGTTATACACACCTCTCTTCTCTGCCTAAGCTTAAACCTCACGTCAGGATCCTGAAGAGACTGTATGGGTGGGTGGAGATAACTTTTGCAATTGTTTCTTCATCCAGTAGGACCACATTGAACAAATACCATTTCTCCGATTTTCTCTATTACCCCATCTCCTTCCTAGTCTATTAAGAAAGAGTGGCCCGGGCTTGTGCCTTGAAAACTCCAGTAATAATATCTGAACTGTCAGCTCAGTCTTAAAATTAAATTCCAGGAGAGCAGAGCAGACTTGTAAGAAACTAGTAATCAATCATGAATTGCCTAAAGTGGCTGCAGACCTTATATACATTCCTTGAAATCCTTGCCACCACCCGATGAGATGGGTACTATAATCCATCATCACTCAGAGAAAACTCAATGCAAGTGATGGCCCCAGGTTACATTCGAATAGCGGAGCGGAGCTTTGCAACCAGCACTCTTCTGCATTCCTCTGAAGCCACTGTGTAGAACCTAATCATTTTTAAATGTGGCAAAAAAGAAATAACACATTCATACAAGCAATAAATAGCACCCAGAGGCTCCAGGCTTCTCCTTATGGGATAGAAAACCCCAGGCACCTGGAAAAGAAAAACAAAAAATAACCCCAAAGGCTTGGTGCATATTTCAATAACCAGGCTCTGCAGTAAAAGGAGCTAATGCTGCCAAAAAGACCCAATTTTCTCCGAAGCGTCAAGGTAAAGACAAAGCTCACAGCAGCATTACACATAATGAAAACCATTAGCAATCTCCCACCTCCGTTGCCTCGCGCTAATTCTTTTATCATGCAGATTGCTTTAATTCGATTTCGGGAATTTTTTTTCCTGTCTGTTGTTGCCAAGAACTATAAACACAATGCGATATGAGAGGGAGGTATTCTGGGTCTTTATTGCCATTCTGATGCTCGTTTAGTTTAGGATCTAAGGTTCAACTTAACTAGCTAAGAGCCCAGCTCTCCATCTTTTCGTGTAAGGTGTGCCAGTTGGAAACCACTTGCCACGTCAATTCTTCTCATCGGCTTTGCAAAGCTGCCCTAGAGGAAAAGCTATACCAAACAGAAAACACCTGGAAAACTCATTAACCGCTCTCGCAGAGAATGATGGGTCTCTGGGATCGAGCCACATTTATTAGGTGATGAACACACCCTCTGGGCATTCAATTTATTGGTCAAGTTTGCTCTATTGCTCAAGTCTCCTCAGAGCCCAGCCTGTGCTGCCCGCCTGCCACTCCTGGCATAAGCATCTTTTTATTTTAAAAGGCAGCGTCATAATTAGGTGAATTAATCCTCATACTGAGGAGAGGAGAATGCTGGGCACCTGAACACACCCAGCAAGCAGTAAGGCACACCACAAGATTTAGAACCTTTCAGCCTGAACTACCAAATGTGCCTTAGGCTCTGACCTGAGCCAGCTAATCATTCCCAAATGAGCCACTAAGTCTCTCCTGCACCCCCTCCTCTGAACTGCAGCTTCCCATGCCTCAGAGAGCAGCTGTGAGGGTAAAATGAAAACATGTCTTCTAAGCACATAGTGCAACGCTTGGCAATTGTGCAAACTGACAATAAACCTGTTTGTGTCTGTCTGAGAATTTAGAATCACAAAAAAAGTGATAAGGCACCACCCGTTTCGGACATGAGGAGCATGCGGCCTGGTCTTAGGGTTTTTATTGCTGAATAGAGACACCATGACCACAGCACCATTTAGGAAGGAGGAAAACATTTAGTTGGGGTGGCTCTCTTACAGTTTCAGAGTTTCTGTCCCTTATCATTCCTGCAGGAGCATAGCAACATGCTGGGCACACAATAGCTGAGAGTCCTACATCTCGCAGGCAGCAAGAAATCAACTGACACACTGGGCAGTGTCCTGAGTATAGGAAACCTCAAAGCCAGCCCTACAGTGACACACTTCCTCCAACAAAGGCATACTCATTTCAACAAAGCCACACTTCATAATAGTGCCACTCCGTATGAGATTATGGGGCCAATTACATTCATACTGCCCTATATTCCACTCCCTGGAATGTAGAGCTTGTAACAATATCATAATGCAAAGTACATTTAATTCAACTTCAAAAGTCCTCGTAGTCTATCATGGTCTCAACAATGTTTTAAAGTCCAGGTTCAAAGTCACTTCTGATGTTCTTGCAATCTCTTAACTGATCACCTGTAAAAATCAAAATCAAAAAGCAGATCACACACTTCCAATATAGAAAAGTACAGGAAATACTTTACCATCACAAAACATAAGCAAAGGGGCATAACAAGGAAATACTGTTCCAAAGAAAAACCAAAAAACAGCTGGACTGATGGAGGAGGGTCATCTTTCTATCTGTTGTTTCATTGGCTAATTAATAAAGAAAACTGCTTGGCCCCTGATAGGGCAGAATTTAGGTAGGCAGAGAAAACAGAACAGAATTCTGGGAGAAAGAAGCCGAGTCAGGCAGTCACTATGATTCTCCCACTCCAGACAGACGCAGGTTAAGATCTTTCCTGGTAAGCCACCTTGTGGTGTTACACACAATATTAGAAATGGGTTAAAGCAAGATGTGAGAATTAGCCAATAAGAGGCTGGAACTAATGGGCCAGGCAGTGTTTAAAAGACTACAGTTTCCATATAATTATTTCGGATAAAGCTAGCCTGGACACAGCCCGCTGCCATTCCTCACAACACTGGACAAACTTCAAACTCTGCATCTCCTGTCTGATGTCAAAGCATTCTTCAGATCTCTAATTCCATTTAGCTTTGCTGACTGCAACACACTTCTTTTTCTTGGGCTGTTTCTACTCCCTGATAGGAGCTCCCCTTGGCAGGTATCCCACAACTATGGCATCTCTAACATCTTGGATTCTCCAATGCGATCCAGGTTTCAACTTCATAGCTTCACACAGCGGCCTCTCTGCTGGGCCTCCAGAGACACCCCTGACACAGACCTGGCCTCAGAAGTTTTCTTCCGTAAGTCCTTTCTTCTATCCTTAATTCTATAGTCAGAATCACATGACTGAAGTTGCTGAGTTCTACTGTTTGCTGGGGCTGGAACATGGTCCCCTCAATCAAAAGCATCTTCACCAGCTTTCTGTCTTTCACTGCCTCAGCTTGACTATCCTGAAACTTGCTCTGTAGACCAGGCTGACCTCAGATTCGGAGATCTCCCTTTGCCTTCCTAGTGCTGGAATTAAAGGACCGAACTACCACACCCAGCTCTAAGTTTTTCTTTATTTCCTTTTCACAAGTTAGGAAAATAGCTGGATTTAGCTCCATTTTACTTCCTGGTGCTCCTTTCTTCCTAGAAATTTACTTTTTGTAATTTACCCTGCTTAGTTTGCTCCTTTTTATTACAAATCTTCATTAGAGTTACCACAAATATCCATATGACAAAGTCTATACTTGGCTGTTTTGACATTTCTTCTGTCAATGAAATTAAGCAAAACTCTTCACCTTAGCCTTATGCAGACTCTTTGGACAAGGGCAAAAAGCAGCCATTTTCTTCACCACAATATCACAAGAAAATGTCTAAAGTTCTTCCTCTCTGAAACCTCTTCAGTGAGCCCTTAACAATTCAAATAACTCTTAGCACCTCTGTCTTCCAGGCTCCTACCAGTATGACCCAGTAAGCAGTGTTTAAATCATTCCACTGCTTTCATAACACAAAGCATCAAAGTACAAACACATGGTCAGAACTATTACAGAAATACCCCAGTCCGTGGTACCAACTTCTATCTTAGTTAGGGGGTTTATTGCTGTGAAGAGATACCATGACCATGACTCTTATAAAGGAAAAACATTTAATTGGGGTGGTGTGCTTACAGTTTCAGAGGTTTAATCCATTCTCATCATGGCAGAAACATGGGAGCATACAGGCAGTTGGTAGCTGATATTGCTACCTCTTATAAGCAGGAAGTCGACTGAGACATTGGGCAGTATCCTGAGCAGAGGAAATCTCAAAGCCTGCCCCCATAGTGACACACTTCCTCCAGCAAGGCTGTTACAATTCCAACAAAGCCACACCTCCTAATAGTGCCACTCCCTGTGAGCTTATGGGGACCAATTATATTCAGACTACCACAGGTGCCCTACAAATCACATCAACCCTTATCAACCCCAGTCTCTTGCAGTGCGCAACAGAGATGAAGAACGAGAGATGCCTGGGATTGCCTCTGTTCTCCTTTGGGGGCCCTTCTCTAAGTGAGCTCAACTACTTTCCAAACTTATTGAGGATGACGCTGTGAGAATTAATGAGAGTAAGTTGATTTATTCTTTCTTTGCTTTGGCTTGCTTTGCTGCTATATTTTAAAAAGCTATATTGAATTTAAGTTCAGGATGCTTATTAACACAGAGATAAAGTGAGGATTTCCTCCAGAAACATGATATGATGAAATGGTACCTTGCTACTCAAGGTACATCCTATGGACCCAGAGTTTGGTCTTATCTGAGAGCTTGCTGGAATGTCCCAGAACCACAGAAGTATAGACAACATTTTTACCGCATTCATAGTGATTCAGACACACTTGGAAGCGTGGGAAGTATGGAGGAGAAGCTTTTCTACAGAGAACACTGAAAGCCTAGTAAAACATGATCATGAGCAGTACCAGAAATCTGGGGGGAATCCCACCATAATTGCCACATGTTACCAGGGAGTTTGGGGTCACTTTTTTGAGTTCTTAGTCTCATTAATAACATATTTTCATAACAGTCTCAGATAAAAATACTGAACAATTTTATTAGAGTCTAAAAAGAAAAACCTCCAGGGAAGCAAGCTGTAAATTTCAGCAGCTGTCCAGGGAGGGGAGATGGAGATGAAAAGAGAAAAACATGCTACCCTTTGTAAGCAGTTACATAGCGGCGAGGAATGTATCAAAGAAGACTGAAAAAGCTCAATATACCAGAGGAAGCATACTTAGGCTCTGGCTAGCCTTCAAAGAGAAAGAGAAGGAAAAGTCATGCCTTCCTGAGTCGGGACACAGAAAAACGACTTGAAGAAATTCTGTGGCAACTGCACAGGGAGCATGGGATTCAAAGAAGAGTAAGTGCAATATCTCATTAAAAGGATAATTGTTGCTCTCATCCTTGTATCATGGTTTAAGGTTAATCCTTCACCAATCACAAAAGGACTGCGTCTTCATGGAGGATAATGGCACATCTCTAACAGAGAAAGATTCCATTTTTTTTTTTTTTTGAGCAGAAGGAAATAACTTTCCCTTAATGGATTTGATAAGATATTAGTGACTTCATTCAAGTATGTAGGAAAACCTTGAACTGATCCGATTCTGATTGGTAACCCACTGCAATGGTAGGGATAGAACAAAGGCAGAGTTCCATTCAAACCTGGTTAATACATGTTGGTCAAATAACACTGGAACCCAAAGAGTTGGGTTCAGTACACTGTTGAATGCAACACAATACAAACCCGTGCCTAGAGAAAAGGAAAAATTTACCCTGTCAAACTTGATGCTAAATGAAAAAAAAAAAAACAACAACCAACAAATAATAATAATGTAAAATGAACTTGAAAAAAAATTTTATTTATTTAAATAAATAATCCATTTTTAATCAATAATCACTGTAGATTCAGATAGAACACCCATCCACCTAAAATGCAGACAGTGTTGAATCAGGTTAGTTGTTTCTAAGTATCCAAAGACATATCTGCTGTTAAAAGTCACATGTGAGAACTAATAAGAGTGCATAAGACTGCAGGGCAAGGTCCTGAAGACTGCAGACTGAGGTAGTTTTAACACCTGAGCAAAGTGGCCAAGGAAGTCTAGTCATCCCTGGTGACTACATACCCACAGGACGGCTTCCAACTTCCTGAAAAAGATATTCTCGGGCTGTGAAAATAGCAAGAAGCTTTTAAAAAAAAAAATCTGCATTTCCAAGGAAGTTTAGGAAGAATCTACAAATTTGCTAAAGCGTATGATCTAGAAGGAAGGAATCTTAGAGCCAGAAGAAACCCCCATAAAGTTTACTCAAGCTGGGAACACTCTAAATACCTTTTTTTTTTCTTTTAAGGTTGCAGATAATTTATTAAGAGCCTTTCCTCCAAGCCGTTGCAATCCCTAGGTCACTTTCTCTGCTTGTAGATTTGTAGACTTTTCTTGCAGCCCTGAGAAGTGGGCTAGAGCAGGGGTGCAGTACATTTTACTATGAGACTTAAAGTAGCTGTCTGTCCTCCTCACACTGTGTTCCACCTGTTCCACGTTCTCTAGGTCCTTCTGCCCCCAACTCTTCTCTAAGATGTAAGAATTGTCACTGTTGTACAATAACTTGTAGCAGACACTGAATAATTGTCTCTACTGTCCTGGATGTCAGTGCCAACCTTTCTAGTGACATAGAGGTCCCCATGGAGGTCAAGGTAGTCACCCTAGATATGGAAGAACTTGTCCATCTCCAGCAAGAGTTTCGTGGCATTGACATGAAATGAAACTCCCTTTCCCTATCAGTGCTTGCTGTGTACCCCCCAGTCATCATGGACAGAAAGAGTGGGAACCTATATTGTATAAGCAGTGTGTAACTATCTCTTTTTAGTGGAGTACTGTGATCCAAATGGCTCTGGAATGCTTTGGTAAGGTCCAGAGTCTGTCTGTTGTCAGTATGATAGGAATTCTGCTGAAAGAACTTGTGCACATGTTCACACAGCAGTGCTGATCCCAGCAGTAGAACACTAGCAGACCACAGATAGAGGTTTCCAGAAACAGCATCATAGATGTCATCCAAAACCAGGTCTAGCTGATGATACCAACAGAGATGCCTCCTGACAAGGGAGGAAAGAGCCCATGATGTTATCTGTCACAAGGAAGAAAGCTCTGAGCTGTACCACATACCAGCCCACAGTCAGGAAACACTGGAGACTCTTAGCATCGCGTTTCCTTGGCTCCACCAGCTCCAGGAGTGTTCACAGCAGAGACAAATCTGACTGTACTTGCCACCTAGTCATTGTACTCAATGACACGCATGAGCCTAGTAATACCATCTCCCATCTCCGTGTGTCTTACTTATCATTGGCCAACATCTTGATTACATGCAGGAAGTGTTGTAAGATATCCTACCTTCCTTGAGCTCAAATATCCAATTCCTAGTTTTGATTCATTCCAAGAGAAGAGCACACTTCTCTGCTCCTAAATGTGGGTTCCAAAGGCCATCTTGATAGAAGTGAAGAAAGCAACAGCTGGAACAAACATCGCTGAAAACAGAATATTCACTGTATCACAGGTTCTTGAGGAACCTGTATAAATGACTGTAAACACCAATTATGGAACTGCTCCTTGCAATCTCTTTTATAACCTTGCTACACAGAATAAATATAATCCAAAAAGACAATTATACCCTGCCCCTTTCTTCAGCTATCAGACTATTGAGAAAACGGACACCAAACTTTGGAAATTTCCCAGAAATCCCATGAGAGAAGGAGACAGACCTCATTTATATTATTGGCCGCATTATAATTTTATGTTTGCATTGTTAGTTGTTGTTTCCATTCCTTTCCACAACCGATTTATAAATTCAGTATTATTGTGTGCATTTGTTCACGCTAAAGCACGTGATAGGTATAGGATCTAATGTAATCCATGGTTTCACACATTCAGTTGGCATTTGGACAGGGGAGGACTATAGTCGCAGCTATTTCATCTGTAGGAAAAAATAAGTTTTGATTCTTTTCCGCAAATTGAATCATCAGTTCAATTTCAATGGCTTTATTGCTTAAAGAAAAAACACAGTTTTTATGAAGTACTCTCTTACTTTCGGTAATTTTATTTATAAATAGGTAGTTTGACTGAATCTTAAATATACACACTTTTATTGCCTATATTTGTCAATTATCCTTCCACAAGACTTGCATGTTCATCCTGTTCAGTTTTATCTCTTACTTACATATGACATGCTGTTTTCTCAAAAATGTGACATGCCACAGAACTGTTGCCATCTTGCTAATTCCCACTAGCAGAAAGAGCTCAAGGAAACCTGTGGTCTTGCAGCCAGCTTAGCAAAGAACTTTGCCACAAATGGCATTGAATGTAGTCCAGAGAACTGACCTATTCATTTCATAGGCTAATAAACACAAAGGTGCAATTCTGTCTCTGCTATGTGGCAGAAGCTAAGAAGGAAGCAAAGAAACATGGCAAAAGATTTTGTTCATCTTAATGCCTAACTAAGGGTGTGGAAAATGATCAGACATTGCTGTTTAGAAAGTAAGGCATCTTATTTTTCTTCAGAAAGGCCGTAAGGCAAGATCGGCTTGCCATTATTCCCAGGAGAGGGTTATGTGTACTCCAGCAAGCAATTTATTTCAAGGTTTTAACAATGACAGAATGTGGAACACGCCTCCTACGTGCCTTCAGACATTTTCCCACATGGGACTGGATCTTGAACAATACACCTTCAGACAGACGTCCCATTTGCCAACGCCCTAGTTGCTTCACCTTCAAATAAGTGTCTCCTCCATTGTGTGCCTGGTGCGTGCAGCCTGGCATCTTTCTTCAGGATCAGTTCCCTGATTCTCAACCATCTTCTGAGCAGCTGCTACAAATTGCACTGAACTCAAGATTTTGGAAGCTCTTACCATTTGTTACTTCCTGGAAAGAAATAGAACAGGAGAGAAGGAAGCATCCACACATAAGCTATATATGCCCAGCCAGAGTGCTTGCTAGCATCGCTCACAAGTCAGCTCAACAGATGGAAAAGATTCTTTTTATCTCCACAGCATTATTATAAAGCAAATTCCTGAAATAAAACATGTTTGTTCTGTCTCGTACCATTTTCACCAATTATACCTTGTTTCGCTTTGAGTCTTCGGAATACACTGCTTCCAAAAAATTAATGAATTTGCTCTAGAGCCCTTTATTTATTCCTTACTGAAAATTTGCTCTCTATCTCTTCTCTTTCTCTCTCTTTCTCTCTCTCTCTCTCTCTCTCTCTCTCTCTCTCTCTCCTCTCTCTCTCTCTCCACACACACACACACACACACACATTGTTATACCTCAATAACATTTACATGCAAATCCTATTCAATTTTATCTCTTACCTACATTATGTTAATCCTGTTTAATTTTACCTCTTACATACACACACACGTATATATGAATTCTTAAAAGTAAACGAACATTTACTTATTTAAATATATAGATTTTTATATGATATCCCAAGTCTTCCAATGTATTTTGAGTGAAATAGCAAAAATCAAATGTAAAAGATATGGTACAAACATATAATTTTTTTTCTCTACCAGAACTAAAAATTCTTATTTATTCCCAAAGTCTCCACAGTCCTTCTCAGAAATGTGGGATGTGCTAGTTAGAAACTCATATAAAGGTGTTTGTTTGTTTGTTTGTTTGTTTTTTCCCATGATAACAATGATTTTAGGTCAGAAACCATTAGGTGGGTGGAAAGTCTTTATATGGCCACTGGAAAAACAGCTGTAAAAACTAGACTAGTAGGGATTGGAGAGATGGCTCAGTAGTTAAGAACACCTGCTGCTCTTGCAGAGGACCTGAGTTCTATGCCCAACCAGGCAGCTCACCCAGCTCACAAACACCGATAACTCCAGGATATCTGACACCTTCTGGACTTCACAGGCACCTATACAATATGCCATACACACATACACCAATGATTTTTTTTAAAATCTGAAAAAGGAGATTAGTATCAAAAAAGAATCAAATGATAAAAGAGGCTTTGGGGGAAAACGCAATTCAGTAGAACATTACCACTTTAAAGCACCATTGTTTAATTAACAGAAAATATCTCAAAGTAAATCTAAAATCTTAGAGCCATAAGAAAACAATCTTGGAAACCAGTTTAAGCATGGCACTTCTTTTGTCTTTTGAACAGTGGAGTGAAATAGAAACATGGATATCAGTCACTAGGGGGTTTGGGATGCTACAGATCAATTCCAAGACATTAACCTCCTGCTCGCATTCTCTGCTTTCTGCAAACATTCCACGTCTCAAACCTCTTTCCCTCTCTGTCATTTCTCCAGCACACTACTCTGCCACAGAAAGATCCTAATCCCTGCTTTTTTCTGGTTTTCACATCAAGCCCTTCAGCATTTCCTAACTCCCAACACCTCCCCTTTCTGGATAAACATGTAACAGTTTTTCAAGATAAACTTGCTGTTCAGGTTTTGTGAAGGTGAAAACTTCTGGGTAAGAATAGAGAGTTGTGAGTGTTAGCTCTGTGTAAAATCTCACAATTCTGGGGTCTAATCAAACAAGACTCTGACCCCAGACAACCAGAATTAGTACCTTGTCTAATATTTCATTCATAGAGATGTGTTATTAGCTAGTGACAGTGGGAGTTGGTCACTCCAAATACTTTAATGTAACAAAGTAGCATTTGAGTCTCAGTGTAAATGAGGAAGTTAAAGGCTGGGTCTAAAGCGATGATTCGGCAAATGGTCTGCTTACTTGAGCCTTAAAGTAAGAACTGGATCTCGTTTGTGGAGACATCTGCTATCAGTATATATTGCATATGAGGAATCTTTTGCTTCCATTTTCTGAACATATTTTTGTATGATGAAATGTTAGGTCCCATAAGGAATATGAAAACTTGATTTGGAAACAATCGGAAAAGGGAAAAATAAGATGTGCGTATGAGGGCAAGTACAGCAGCTATGTGTGTCTATGCGCTATTTCTTGGACTGCTTGGGGAACACATGAACACTCTACACATTACTGAACTGTGTACGAGTGCTATAAACAACCTCTCCCACACTATTTGTGGAAATTTTTATTAAAGACTCTAAAAATGGTGAGAAAAATAAACAACAAGTTTTTTAAAAAAAACTACAAAACTAAAAATTGACTAAAACTTTTTAAGAGCAGGAACAGTCTATAACCCTTTCCTGTTGCAGCACAATATTATGAAAATGCCTCTCACATTCTAAGAAACTGGAATTTTTACCAAACCTCACAGCCAGAATTAATAATATCCCTTGAAGTTACTTAAAACTGCTATCCCACTGCGTATCCAGCCTGTTTGCTTAACCTGCTGTTAAGAGAGCAGTGTAGCAATCAACCTTGCTTGCCTTGAACTTCCCATGCAATCAACCTTTATAGCCTAAGCTAATGCATAGCTATAATCTTAATTATGCACTCTTCCATAACCCTGACCGAAGATAATACCTGTCTCTCATTTGCTGAAAACAACAAAAGTAGAGGTTGAAAGAACTCTTATAAGATTAATATACGCCATAAATGTTCAACACAACCTTGGGATAGTGCTAAATAAACAATAAAGGGGCTGGAGAAATGGCTCAGTGGCTAAGAGCATTGACTGCTCTTCTGGGAAAACCCTGGTTAAATTCCCAGCACCCACATGGCAGCCCACACCTGTCTGTAACTCCAGTTCCAGGGTTTCTGACAGCCTAACACAGACCTGCATACAGCCAAAATACCAATTAACATTAAATAAAAGTAAATTTTTAATAAGTTATTTTTAAAAAAAATCAAAATGCCAGGCAGTGATGATGCATATCTTTAATCCCATCACTTGGGAGGCAGAGGCAGGGGATCTCTGTGAGTTCGAGGCCAGCCTGGTCTACCGAGTGAGTTCCAGAACGGTTAGAGATACACATAGAAACCCTGCCAAAAAAAAAAAAAAAGGAAAAGAAAAGAAAAACAAAAGAATTATGCTTAATAAACAATAGTGTTTGTTATGTGGGTCAGTTTGAGTCAGTGATAAATTCACAAGACAGCACAGATTCAGACTCATTCAAAAAATAAACAGAGGACATAAGACACAGGAAACATGAAATAAATAATGCAAATCTGGGCTCACTTTTGGTTAAATGACACCAAGAGGAAGTGCTTTGATTTTTCCCTAATCATGGGTTTAATACTGGTGACTCTGAATTTATAGTTAATGCATTCAAACCGATTGCATTTCGTTGCCACAGGGGAGGAATGCATGAGACTGGGAGAGCACTCTTTAATGTGTTCAACACATGCATACTCACCTCTACTCACTCCAAATGATTGCAGGCAAGAGCATGGGCTACTTTTATTCCACTTTCCAGTCAGGGCAGAATAGAATGACCACACCTCTCTCATACTGCTACAGGTTACACAACCAAGATCCTAGTGCCTCCAAAGGCTTGGAAGCTCCCTTCGCTTCAACCCTTATTTTTAACTCAAATGTTCTAACCATATGCCTGGCAAAGAATCTTAGGGTACTGGTTACCCCATCCTTGCTCTTTCAGTAGTCAGACATTCCAGTCTGCAGAAGCCAAACAAAGAAACCAGATGCTACCAAGCCCTACCTACTTCCGAGAAATCAAAACAAGAGCATCATCGGGAGGAAATATCCTAAAATTATCAACCCCAGATCTAGAGGGAGAGGCAGGCTATACACTGAGAAATGATGAGGTCTTAGTGAACAGAAATTATGCACACCATGTGACCTCACTGACAATCACACTCTTCTGTAGGTCAGCCCATTTACCATGCAGAACCAAGGCAAAGGAAAGCAAAGAGAGCTGCTCCCCTGGAGTTAGAACAAACAGTTATGATCCTCAAACACTAACCCTGCAACGGAGCCTGGATTTGGATCACTCTGGAGACAAATGTGTGCTCCACAGCATTATTAAAAACAACAGAGTAATCAGCCAGGAATTAGCAGACCCGGCTGCAGTCAGAGAGATAGTGAGACACATTTATAAAAGCACCTTGACAACATCCAGGGCTGCAGTTTAGAGATATCAGTAGTTTCTCATTGCATGGGAGAGAAACCAGAATAATCTAATGGGTCTCACATATTAAATAAGCAAGCAATTGACAACCTCCTTAGAAGAATGAGAAGACCACCCACGGGGCTTTTGTTTATATCATCTAAGATGCTGGCTTTTAAACAACAAAGAGACAGATATTCTAGAGGGAATTTTGGCCCTCACATAGAGAAACATAACAATCAATGGAAGCTGCCAATCTTAGTTCTGATAAAAGAAAAAATTTAATTAGGATGACTTACAGTTCAGAGATTTAGTCCATTATCATCATGTCCGGACATGCTGGCAATCAGGCAGACATGGTGCTTGATCACTTGATTATCCTAACCTAGAAGGATTATCCTAACCTAGAAGTTACATTTAAATGTAACTTTATGAAGATGATGAAGACCTTTAAAGGGGAAATGAAAAACTCCCTTAAAGAAATGAAGGAAAAGACAAACAAAAAATAGGAATAAATTAGTAAATCTCTCAAAGAAAACCGAGAAGAAACAATCAAAGGGGTGAAGCATACAGTTCAAGACTTAAAGTCTGAAATAGAGGCAATAAAGAAAACACAAACTGAAGAAATTCTGGATATGGAAAATCTGGGTAAACAACTGGAAACTACGGAGGTAAGCATAACCAACAGAATACAAGAGATGGAAGAGAGAATGTCAGGGGTTGAAGATACTACAAAGGAAATAGAGTCACTGGTCAAAGAAAAAAATTAAATCCAACAAATTCTTAACACAAAGCATCCAGGAAAACTGGGACACCACAAAAAAAAAAAACCCTAAGAATAATAGGGATAGAAGAAGAACTCCAGCTCAAAGGCACAGAAAATATATTCAACAAAATCATAGAAGAAAACCTCTCCAACCTAAAGAAGGATATCCCAATGAGGGTACAAGAAGCTTACAGAACACCAAATAGAATAGATTTAAAAAGCTCCCTCGCCATATTATAATCAAAATGCAAAACATAAAGAATAAAGAAAGAATATTACCAAGTTATGAGGTAAAAAGATCAAGTAACATATAAAGGTAGACCTATCAGAATTACACCCGACTGCTCAATGGAAACCATGAAAGCCAGAAGGTCCTGGGCAGATGTATTGCAGACACTAAAAGATCATGGATGCAAGCCCAGACTACCATACCCAGCAAAGCTTTCAATCACCATCAATGGAGGAAACAATGTATTCCATGACAAAACCAGTCTTAAACAATACCTATCCACAAATTCAGCCCACAGAATGTACTAGAAGGAAAACCCCAATGTAAGAAAACTAACTGCACCTACAGAAACACAGGCAACAGATAAGCTTCACCAACAAAACCATAAGAAGGGAAACATACACACTATCACCAAAAAACAACAAGAATTAACAATCACTGGTCATAATTCATTAATATCTCTTTTTCATTTTTATTGAGCTCTACATTTTTTCTCTGCTCCCCTTCCTGACTCTCCCCTCTCTCCATTAATATCTCTTAATATCAATAAAAATCAATTCACCTATGAAAAGACACAGTCTATGAGAATGGATATGAAAGAAGGATCCAGCCTTACGTTATATACAAGAAACACACCTCAACCTCAAAGACAGATATTACCTCAGAGTAAAGGGTTGGGAAAAGATTTTCCAATCAAATGGACCTAAGAAACAAGAAGGTGTAGCTATCCTAATATCTAACAAAATAGTCTCTGACCTAAAATCAATAAAAAGAGACAGAGAAGGACGCTTTTTACTCATAACAGGAACAACCCATCAAGATGAAGTCTCAATCCTGAACATGTATGCCCCAAATACAAAAGCTCTGACATGTGTAAAAGGAACATTACTAAACTTAAATAGCACATCAAACTTCACACACTATTAGTAGACTTCAACACCCCACTCTCCCCAATGGACAGATCAACCAGACAGAAAATTAACAGATGTTATGACTCAAATGGAATTAACAGACACCTAAAGAACATTCCACCCAAACACAAAAGAATATACATTCTTCTCAGCACCTCATGGAACCTTCTCTAAAACTGACCACATACTTAGTAACAAAGCAAACTTAACAGATACAAAAAAAATTGGAGTAACCCCCTGTATCCTATCAGGTCACCATGGTTTAAAATTAGAATTCCACAGCAACACTAATTTCAGAAAGCCCACAAACACAGAAATTAAACAGTGTTCTATTGAACCACCCCTGGGTCAAGGAAGAAATTAAAGATCTCCTAGAATTCAATGAAAATGAAGGTACAACATGATCAAACCTATGGGGCACTATGAAAGCAGTGCTAAGAGGAAAGTTCATAGCACTATGTGCCTACATAACGAAAGTGGAGAAAGCTCACACTAGTGACTTAACAGCGTACCTGAAAGCTCTAGAATAAAAAGAAGCAGACTTACCCAGGAGGAGTAGAAGTCAGAAAATAATCAAATTGATGGCTGAAATCAACAAAATAGAAACAAGGAAAGGAATATAAAGAATCAATGAAACAAAGAGCTGGTTCTTTGAGAAAATCAACAAGATACAAACCTTTATCCAAACTGATCAAAAAACAGAGAAAGAACACCCAAATTAACAAAATCAGAAATTAAAAGGGGAACATAACAACAGACACTGAGGAAATCCAGAGAATCATTAGGACATACTATAAAAACCAGTACTCCACAAAATTGGAAAATGTAATAGAAATAGGCAATTTTCTGAATAGGTATCACATACCAAAATTAAATCAAGACTAGGTAGACAATTTAAATAGACCTATAATCTGCAAGGAAATAGAACTTAACAGAAGGCTCCCAACCCAAAAGAGCCCAGGGTTGGATGGTTTCAGTGCAGAATTCTACCAGAACTTCAAAGAAGAGTTAATACCTATGCTTCTCAAAATGTTCCACATAAAAGAAACAGAAAGAACATTGCCAAACTCTTTTTATGAGACTACAGTTACCCTGATACCAAAACCACACAAAGATTCAACCAAGAAAGAAAATTACAGACCAATCTCAATCATGAACATAGATATAAAAATATTCAATACAATACTGGCAAACTGAATTGAAGAACACATCAAAAACTCATACACCATGATCAAGTTGGCTTCATTCCAGAGATGCAGGGATGGTTCAACATACAAAAATCTATCGGTGCAATCCACCATATATAAACTGAAAGAAGAAAAAAAACATATGATCATCTCATTATATGCTGAAAAAGCATTCAACAAAATCCAACACCTTTTTATGATAAAGGTCTTGGAGAGATTAGGAATACAAGGAACATATCTAAATATGATAAATGTAATATACAGCAAGCCAATGGCCAACATCAAATTAAATGGAGAGATACTCAAAGTAATCTCACTAAAATCAGGAACAAGACAAAGCTGTCTGCTATCTTCATATTTATTCAACATAGTTCTTGAATTTCTGGTTAGAGGAATAGGACAACAAAAGAAAAATCAAGGGAATTCAAGTTGGAAAGAAACAAGTCAAACTTTTCTTACTTGCTTGATTTCAGCTACCTGGAATCACAGCTAGACAGAGCCAGGGAACCCCCAAGGCAAACTAGCTGAATCAGGAAGCTCTGAGAGAGAGCCTATTTCAATAAACCATGGGAAGAGCACTCAAGAAAAACAAGACATTTTATTTCTGGGCTTCCACATGAACATGCACAAAGGTGCACCAGGACCTGTACACACAAGCAACCATGCATGTACACATGTGCACCAAGAAACATACAAATACAAAAAGGGAGAGAAAGTAATTCTACTACAGTATCAGAAATAATAAAACACATGTAATTAACTTAACAAAAGTAGCACAAAATTTACAAACTGAAAGTAAATCACTGTTGAAAGAACTTAAGGAAAATCTAAATAAATGAAAAAAAATCATATTTATAGATCAGAAGACTAAACACTGAAAAGATAATGTGGTGGTTGGAGTAAGAATACTCTCCCACGCAGGTCCATATATTTAAATGCTTAGGGAGTAATACCATAAAAGGATTAGGAGGTGTGGCCTTGTTGGAGGAAGTGTGTCGCTGGGGTGGGCTTTAAGGTTTCAAAAGCCCAAGCTCTCTCTTTCTGCTGCTTTCAGATCCAGATGTAGAACTCTCAACCGCTCCTACAGGACCATGTGTGCCTATGTGTGGCCATACTCCCTGCCAGGCTGATAATGTAAGTCAGCCCCAATTAAATACTTTCCTTTATAAAAGTTGCTGAGGTCATGGTGTCTCTTCTCAGCAATAGAATATTGGCTAAGAAGATAATCTACCAATAGTTATCTATAGATTAAACATGGTTTTATTAGATTCAGTTATATCCATGGTTAATGTATGTATCACAAGAAATTGACAAATATTCAATGGAAAAATCATACAGACACACAAATACTCTTGTAATCAAAGAGATTTTTGAAAACTAAATCAAAATTTAAAAGACTTTATTTAATGCAAGAATTTTCCAGATCAACTCTAACAATGACATCAGCACTCAACTTAGCATTTTCAATCTTACGTAAATACGGAAGCATTTATTTGACTATGTATCAACATATCTACACTCAGTGATTTTGAGAAATGTTAGTGATTTTTTTTTTAAGATATGGCTTCATTGCTCACCTTCCTAGACCTGGATGGAGGGGGAGGACCTTGGACTTCACACAGGGCAGGGAACCCTGACTGCTCTTTGGACTGGAGAGGGAGGGAGAGGGGAAGTGGGGGAATGGGGGAGAGAAATGGGAGGAGGTGGAAATTTTTAATAATAATAAATAAATAAAGATATGGCTTTATTATACAGTATTGACTTGTGTGAAACTTACTATGTAGACAAAGCAGGCCTTGAACTAACAGAAATCTGCTTGCCTCTCCTTCCGATTAAAGCCATGAGCCACCATGTCTAACTTGTTTGGTTTGTCAGGTTTTGTTTGTTTGAGAGAATCTATGTTAAGAGAAATCAGTCACTCTACTGATACCTTTCTATTCTTGTTTCTCTGGCAAACAGTGAGGTCACTAATAGGCAGAGAATCAAGTCCATGAGCATAAATACACATATCTTTGCCTTTCATTAACTAAAAATGCCATTGAGTATGTTCCTTTACAGTTACCACTCAACAAGTTTATTGAAAAGCCTCTCCTAAACTCCCCATAAGAAACAAACGAACAAATAAACAAACAAACAAAACCATGCACACACTTCTCTTACATGCTGATGTAGAAAGACTCTCGTCAGCCTGGAAAGGACATATGCAGTCACCAGTGAGACATGAATTACTGAGTCTTATTATTGCCAGGTTCTCATAACTTCCAAACCGCCTAAAAACTTTCAAGGAAATGATTAATCTACCAACATAGGACATATCAACACAATCAGCACAACATGGGGCATGGACTAGCTTCACGTCAGGACATCTGAGTTATTCCATGAGTTAAGCAGCATGGATATCAAAAGGAATATAAGAGAACGTCTAGGTCATGGGAAACTTTAAAATCACTTTCTAAAATTAAATGGTCGTATTTAAAGATACACCACAGGTATACACTCTGATTAAAGTGCTAACACCTGAACAGCGATCACTCTCTACACTAGAAACTGTTGGGACTGGAGTAAAGCATGTGAGCAGCTTATGGAGTGGCCGCCAAAGGCCAGTTCCGTAACTTTTAATAATTCATTGTGCTGTGATAATCTTTATTTTACATATAATATAACAAATGAGCTATTCTTACAAATTAATTTTATGAATATGTATTTTATTTTGTCAATAAAAATGTTTTTATTAAGAAGTTCACACCAAAGTGTGTACTTCTGTGTTTCACTTCTAAAGAAGATGCATCGCCTTTGAAGGGTGCATCTCAGCACACTTTACTGTGACACTGGTATATTCCCAGTGGCATACTTCCTCCAGCTAGACTCCATGGACCAAAATAACACCACCAGCTGGGGACCAATATATAAATCTGTGGAATTCAGTTCATATCTAAACACAACAGAAATAATTTCTTTCTATTGGAAAATCTTCAATCAATGAAACTCATTTTTTAGAAAAGAAAATTGAAGTATGCTCTTAGTGACAGATTAGGTAGAGAACTTCATCCTCATGTCGCTGACAAACAGGAGTCAGAGGACACACAAGAGTTGGGAGGATGGACAGAAATATTCTACAAAGATCATGGGCTACAGTGGAGAGACACCACACACTTGCAGTATGAATATACATTGCACTCCGCACCAGGACAGGAACACAACACAAAATGACACGAGTCACCACTCACACCACCATGCTGGTACCTAGTATTGGTTGGAAAAGATGCTATGTAAAACAAAATGACAATGCATGTCCCGAAATAAAAACTGAGACCTTGTGTGGATGCTACATTTGGAAAAAATGGCTCTTGCTAATTACCTGAGAAAAGGGAAGTTGGGAACTTGCAAAGGTACCACGCTGCCATCAGGTAGCCCTCATAACACTAGAACTGGATCAGGTTATTCTAGTTACAAGCTCAGTCCTGAAAAAGTTATTGTCCTTTGCTCCTGGGAATAAAAAAAGAAGAAGAAGAATCCTATGGTGCAGAGTAAAAAGCAATCAAATACTCGAATCGCATTGTTAACCAAAGCTTTTATAGAAAAGAAAATGCAAGACACCTTCTCCTTTTTCTCCTCCAAAAAGTCCAGTGCACTTTCTAAGAACAATATTAAAAGCTGAACAAAATACAAAATCAAAGTTTATTTGAAGGACTTTCAGAAAGAAAGTCAACTAGGACAAGAGGGTATAAAACGCAGGCAGGCGAAAAGCACATTATTATAAATTCGATTTTCTTCATATTACTTCTCCTCTCAGGGCGTTTGACAATTCTCAGAAAAATGCACCAGACCTGGGAAACAAACACGGGCTGGAAGAGAAGTCATTAGCGTTTGGGGTTGGGCTGCTAAGGCAGACAGAATATAAAGAATGACGCACACGGAAGCGCAGTCAGTACTGAACACAATCACCCCGTCAAGCCATTTGCTGAGTAAGCGCTACAAGTCAAAAGGTTGAGAAGCAGAGCCAAAGGGAACTGAAAACTATAGAAAGGTTTCCGTAATCTCAGGTTATTGGGAGGACAAAAATTGGAGTTCAGGACTTATTAAGAAAAAGACTTCTTGGCCGGGCGGTGGTGGCGCACGCCTTTAAACCCAGCACTTGGGAGGCAGAGGCAGGCGGATCTCTGTGAGTTCGAGACCAGCCTGGTCTACAGAGCTAGTTCCAGGACAGGCTCCAAAGCCACAGAGAAACCCTGTCTCGAAAAACCAAAAAAAAAAAAAAAAAGAAAGAAAGAAAGACTTCTGAAAAACACCTCAGGCCCTTATTTGTAATATTGAAAGTTTTCATTTTCGAAGCCATGAAGAAATAAGAAGAGCTACCATACAGACTGTGAAGTGCTTCAGGTCATGCTAGGTCCTTGTCACAGTCAATCTCTCTGCTACTAGCCATAGAATTGGAGAATCCTCTCTGGGCCATAAAAAGCCATCTATTGTCAACGGAATAAGAAATTCTCCCACTCCCCACAGTAATACAGCTAGTTGAAAGTAGATGCAAATGCTAGGACTGTCTTGCATTAATTTAAAGTGCCTTTGATTATTAATGTATACAAGAAAATATCATTGACGCTTTAAATGGAAATTATAAAGCAGGAAAACATGATGACTAGAATTTAAAATTCAATAGATTTAACATTAGACATTGTTGAACACAAGAAATTTGTGATCTGGGATATAGGAGATATGTCAATAAAAATATTGAAACTCAAACACAAGAAACAAGTAAAAGCGAAACATAAAATGCATGTGAAATATGAGGTTGAATGCATTTTCCCCTGCGGTATGGGCCTAGAATCTAATCAGAGAGCAATTGATTATCCCTAACGCAGTTCTGTCACTATCACACCAGGGGGTACATCTTGTCTTGTAGGTGGTATTGTAGCCTCAGAAGGGCACTCCAAGAAAGGGTAAGTAAAGATGTCTTGAGAATGAAGGCACAAAAATTGAAAGAGAATATGTCAAACTTAATAGATAAAAGCAATCATAACTCTGATAGTTCGACAGGGGACAGTGCCTCAGTGGTAAAAAGCCAAGGCCCCAAAGGACACCATTCTTAACACTCAGCAGTAGAAGTCCGTGCAAGAGCAATCATGCAAGAGAAAGAAATAAAAGGCACCTGTCAAGGCAAGAAAAAGTGAAATTATCACTGCCTGCTAACAAGATGTGAAGTGTGGGAAACCCTTACAACTTTGTCAAACACTCATCAAAACTATGGAAGAAACACAGTGAAGTTGCAGGAAATAAAACTAGCATTGGAAAGTCAGAAGCATTTTGCATATAATGATAAGTTATTTAGAAGAAACAGAAAGAATGATCATATTTAAAGCAGAACATCAAAATACATAAGATAGTTAGCTACAAACTACCCAAGCAGATAAATGATATGCATGCTAAATAATAGTGAATGAATTAAAGACACAAATAAATGGTATGACATTTTGTGTTCATAGGTTGAACAATTAATATCAATACATTTTCAACTTAAATTTTAAAAAAAATCAAACTTAACATGGAACTATGAAAACTATATGGCCAGGGTCAACATTACTAAAAGAACAATGCTGGAGATATGGACCATCAATTAGCAAAAAATTCAACTTTGGTTCCAAGCATACACATTAAGCAGGTTTAGAAAGTTGGATTTCTAAATTGAAACAAAATAAATTTAACTATAAACAAAAATTAGTTCAAAGTGGAATAGTTAAAAACCTAAAAATAATAAAAAACTAAAAAAGTACTAAGAGGAAGCATGAAAGAAAACACATTAGCCTAAGTAATTTTTGTTTTGTTTTGTTTTCTTTTGTTTTAGATCTATATCCTAAAGCTCAGATAATTGAAAGTAAAAACAGACAAATGGGACCATTATCAGAATAATTAATATGTAAAAAGAAAACAAGCAAATTTAAAATATTTGCAAGCCAAGCTAATATATATATTAGCAGGAATTCCTCAATAGTCAGATAACAAACCCATTATAAAATTGGCAAGAAAAATGAATAGATATCTCCTAATAGAAGTCACACAACAGGTATTTGAAACAAGTGCTCATCGGGGCTAATCATCAGGAAGAAAGCCGAAACGATGAAATAGGGAGCTGTGGAGATGGCTCAGCCAGTAAAGTGCTTGCCATACAAGCATAAGTCCTAAGTTTGATTGCCAGCACCCTTGAGAGATGTTGGTTATGGCAGTACATGTCAGTGGAGGCAGGAGAATCCCAGGGGCTCCAGAGTCAAGTCAGTTAGGCCCAGGTTTAGTAAAAGAAGTGGAAAACACCTGAGGAAATACTTAATATCAATTCCTGACTTCCATGGCCACACACATGTGCACACACAAACACACATAAGGTACCACTTCAAGACAAAGATAATGAGTGTCAGGGAATGTAGAGAAAAGCAAACTCTTGTTGAAACGTAACTTCATATAGTAAGTATGAAAAGTTATATGGGGGAGCCGAGTGTGGCAGCATGTGCCAATTACTCCAGCACTTGGGAGGAGGAGGCTGGAGGTTCAGGAGCTCAAGGTCACTCTCTACTACTTTAAGACTATTCTGAACTACACGAGACTCCATTCCCCTGGGAGAGGAACTATATGGGGGTTTTGAGGTTGTTGTTGTTGTTTTTAAGATAAAAATAGAATTATCAACAAGTTCCACTTCTGGGTAATTTAGATTTGAAGCCAGTCGAAGAGATGCTCTCTCTGTCATGTTCAGTGCAGGGCTAATCACAATAGCCAAGACATAGACTCACCTACATGTTGACCAGTGAATGAACCAATAAGTGAAATGTAGCATATGTACTCAACTAAATGCCATCCAGCCTTTAATGGGAAAAACATTCTGAAACTATGACAGCATGGGTGGGCCTGGGCAGCAGCATTGCACTGAATAAAATGAACCAATCACAGAAAGATTAATAACACATGCTCTCATTTACACAGGAAATCTGAAACAACCAAAGTTATCAAAGTAGAGTTGATTGACGGTTCTAGGAGCTGGGGTCAGATGTGGCAGGAGATGGGCAAGGATCACCAGATTAGAAGAGTAAGTTTTCAGATTGGTGGGATCTATTCTATTGAAGAATATGATGAATACAGTCAATAAGTGTGCAACGAATTTCACAGTCCCCAAAGGATAAATTTCAAATATTCTCACCACGAAAATGTTTGGACAGATGAATTTATTAACTCACTTGATTAACAATTAATCAGTCAACATTGTACTCATAAGTCACATCAACTCCGTAAGTACATGTAATTAATAAGTGTAAGAGAGTTATACACAATAACTTTTAAAACATCTGCAGAGGTCCCAACTAATGGCATGAGCTGGAAAAATAACTTACAAGGGTATGAAATAAGTAAGCATACCATAACAAATTATTGATTTTATATATCAAAATTCCAAAATAATTCACAATCTGGAAGCAATATGTGAAGGTATAGATATAAGCTCATGTTTTGATACTTGTAAGAACACAGTTTATATCCTTACCCAGGATTTTCTCAAAGTTCTTTTATGTAATATTTTTCAGAATTAAGAGAAGTCATGTATATGAATTTAAACATCACATTGTAATTGATATATACATAAAATATGACATCAACCTTTACAACAGCTAAACAAAAATTGAAAGTAACATTTTAAAAAGCACTAAAAACCAATAACTTTTTAGGCATGGCTGTAACAACTACCAAAGCAAGTACAGAAAAAAATGCAGAACATTATTGAAAGAAGTCAACAATAACAGAAACCTATGAATCCACGTGTCAAAAGTTTTGGCATACCTGTTAAACATCCCATGCCTTCTAGAAGGTAGTTTAATTTGCATTAGTGAGGTAATTCTGACATTTAAGTAGAAATGCATAAAGCAAAAACAGCCAGAAATCTCTGTAAAGAAAGTACTGTTTGCTAGGCAATACTTTTTGTGCCTGGCATAGTTATTTCTCTCAGTATTGGGAGGATGAGTTCTTCACTCCAGATCTATCACAGGAACAAAGCCATGGCTAAGATATGAAGCCAGATGTACTAATTTATGCATGTCCTCATTCAGACTCTGCTAACTCAAATTGGAAAACATGTTGTATACAAGCCCTCAGACAAATGGAACCTTCCAGGTTTTGTAAAAGCAACTCTGATCCCCACAGGCATATACAAAATGAATTGATGTTGGCTCTGCTACAAAAGGGCTGTGGGATTTGAATGAGTAATTTAATCCTTTAAGATCTCAATTTCTTCAACAATAAAAAAATGGAACTTTTCTTTCATTAAAAATAGATTTTTAATGCAATATTCTGATTCGGTTTTCTCTCCCCACCTCTTAACTCCTTTCCACCTCCTCTACTTCCAGATCCACGCCCTTTCTGTCTCTCCTTGGACAAAAAAAAGCAGGCATCTAAGGAATAATAATAAAATAAAACACACCAAAACAAAAACAAATGAGTCACACTAGGAGAAAACAAACAAACAAGAAAAAGAGTCAAAGAAAAAGTACAAGAAACACATATAGATGAAGAGACACACATGTTTTTACACACATGAATTAGACAAAACACAAAACCAGAAGCTATAATATATACAAAAAAAAAAAAAAGTTCTGTGACAAGGAGCCTCCAAAGATGCCAGTGAATTCATTTTCTGTTGGCCATCAACTATGGGACATGCAGCCTACCATTAATAGTGGCTTGTTTTCCACTCTTGAGAGACTTGCTTGATGAAAACTCATTTTTCATTTACAAGTGGTTATCAATTACAGACAGCTCCTGGGTTAGATATGGAGGCATGTGTCTACTTTTTCTTTCAGCTCTGAGAACCCATCTGGTGCAGAGAGAACACATGTACGCCCTGTGCATGCTGCCTCAATCTCTGTGCCCATTCATCTTGATCCTATTCATCAATGTGTCTGTTTTGTGGCAAAAACCCATGCTGTTTTTATTACTATAGCTCTGTAATACAATTTGAGATCAGTACGATGATAAAGGAACTCCAGCTGTTTCCCCCACACACACTGGAGTGTTTCAGCCATCCCCAGTTTTGTGTGTTTCCATATGAAGCTAAACACAGTCCTTTCAAATTCTGTGAAGAATTGTGTTGGAATTTTGATGGAGAACTCATTGAATGTATAGATTGCTTTTGATAAGATGGCCAGTTTTACTATATTAATCCACAACCATGGCTGTCTTTCCAGCTTTTGATATCCTCTTTAATTTCTTTCTTCAGTGTTTTCAAGGATTTATCATACAAGTCTTTCACTTGCTCAGTTAGAGCTAACCCAAGATATTTTATATTGTTGAGGTTACAGTGAGAAAGGTGTTATTTCCATTCCAGTCCATTTGTTATTTGCGTGTAGGAAGGCTACTGATTTTGTGTGTGTGTGTGTGTGTGTGTGTGTGTGTGTGTGTGTGTGTGTGTTAATTTGGTAACCTGCTACTTTGCTGAAAATTTTATCTGCTATATGAGTTTCCTGGTGGAGTGTTTAAGGTCACTTATTTATACTATTATATCACCTGTAGATAAAGATACTTTGATTTCCTCCCTTCCTATTTGCTTTTCCTTGATCTCCTTTAGTTATCATATTGCTGTACCTTAGGCTTCAAGTACTATCTTGACTAGGTATCAGAGTAGACAGCCTTGCCTTGTTTCTGATTTTAGTGGAATTGCTCTGAGTGTTTCTTCATTTAAGTTGATGCTGGCTATTGACTTGTTGTAAATCACCTTTATTACGTTAAAGTATATATAATTGTATCCCTTATTTCTCCAGGACTTCTATCATGAAATGTTGGATTTTATCAAGGGTCTTATTGCTCCCTGGAATAAGAAGGGGAAAAATGCTGAAAAATTTTAGAAGTAAATTCTTGACAAATAAAAAATATTCAATATTTGTTTTGTTTATTCCCAATTCAGGTCAATTTACTGCCCCACAAAAATTGTTGAAAAAAGTAAATTAAATGTCATTTAATTATCTGGGTTGTGTGACAAGCATGTACTTTCAAGTTAGATTGAAAAGTAAAAATATCTAAGACTCATTTTCTTATAATATAATGTCTGCCAAGTAGTTTTTGAAGTTTTAACGAAAGATGCATCAAACTTTTATAAATTTTGCTCCAGAGTCTTTGGATCTCATATGCTTGTTAAGAGAGAATGAAACCCTTAACTGAGATGAAAATGTAAGGGTTTATGCCATTACTAATGAACTGATAAGGCCTCCTAAGGATGGTAAGATAAAGTCTCAGCTCACCAGAAAAACATTAGCAGCTGTTGTGAATGTGGGAGGTGGGATGGCAGTAAGCATGCTGGGTTCTTTCTATCCTACCCTTCCCTAATGGTTTGCAACACCCAGCATGTGAAATCCCCCTTAATGAGAAAATTGATCTTCAAGCATCCACCTACAGCAGAAGAGTTATCACTTGAATGTATACTGAGTACAAAACATTTGATTATCACAGAATGATATTGTTTTATTAATGACATAAAAATCCACATTCATTTGAAAGATACTTTATACTTTCGGTTTTCTGTCATATTCTTTACACAAACGACCATCAATTAGTGGGTTTTGTGTATTTTTTTGGCTACTTGTAAGGACTCAGTTTATATCCTTGTCCCAAATATTATAAAAATTTTGTTATGTATTATGTTTCAGAATTAAGAGATGTTATATATATATATTATATATATATATGAATCAAAACATCACATTGTAATTCATAAACATGTACCAATATTATGTGCCAATCTAAAATATTTTTAAGGCCAGAGGTTCTCAGCCCACAGTCTCTGTGACTTCCTGCTTCAACAGTTCTGAACAGAACTAGGCACTCAGACTAGCCAACCCCAGTCAGCTGCTCCAAACAAAAGCCTTCAGTCACCTCACCTCACACACACAAACACACTCCTAGCCCCAGCTCTAGAGTCACCTCAGCATCTCACCCCATCTCTTGGGCAGTGAACACAGCCCCTGCACATGTGCCAGAGCTGCCCTTAGGACTGCCAACAAATGCCAGATCAACCTGGAGCTGAATTCTTCCTGTGTGTATCTGCCACATTGATACATCTACCAGGATGTGTATGACTTAAAAAAAAATACTTTTTAAAATACCCTCTCCACCAGTCTCTTGAGGAGAGTGAACATGCTGGGAAGCTGACCTTACAGCAACACTGAGGAGGTAGCCAAATCTTCCTGCAGTATTATCGAGAAACCAGATCATGATGACTGAGAGAGTGGGCTGAATGCAATGGTGTGTGCACTGCACTTGAAAAGAATGCGAATCAGTTACTTTTGAAACTGCACAAACCGGCTACTGAATAAAATGACCCCCTCTTATGTGACTTCATTGAACAGGTGAAACCCATCGAAGAACTGGGTGACCATGTAATCAACTTGAGAAAGATGTGACCCCTCAAATCTGGCACGAAAGATTGACTTAATTACAGAATCCAAATAGCTGTTTCCATTCTCCCTCTTTTCAGCAAAAATCAGCAAGTCCTCACCAGTCATGGGACTATCATCCCGGAAAGCATAGGTACCCTAAAACATTTTTTTATTCATATGTATATGTGCATGTTCTGCATGTGGGTGCTCATTAAAGTTTGCTGTGTGGGGGAGTACATGTATGAATGCTCACACAGAAGCCAGAGACTGTGTGTTATATGCCTTCCTTCATCCCTCTCCACCATGCACATTGTGGCAGGGTCTCTCACTTGATCTGTCTATCTAGATCTCTATTGGACTCTCCTCTTTTTAACCTCCTGAGTGGTAGAATTACAGGGGTACCCAGATGCCCATTTGCCATTTATGTACATGCCGTGTTTCCAAACTCTGGCACTTGCACATTTCTCCATTGAGCTGGTCTCCAAGGCAGAAGGTTTTAAGCATCCCTCCACATCATCTCTTCTCCCACACCAGCCTCTCCTGATTTTAGAAAGTAGAATGCTGCCAAAGGTAATGAGGCATGCCTGCAGAGAATAATTCTACCGGGGACATTAGCTAGTGCACATTCCAATGGTTCATGTTAAACATCCACACATCCTCTGATTGTTGGAAGGAAAAAATGATTCCCTGTCTCTGCTCTCGTGTCCTTTTAATCATTCTCTGCCTTGCTTGCATAAGATCTTTTTTTTTTTTTCTTTCTCAATGAAAGATCAGATTTAGTGTGGTGGCTCAGCCAACTTCAGGAAAATTTTACCAGTAAAAGTATCTATAATTCATGGAAACAACATTTGACCTGGAGAATTTGACCATGGTGATCTTGTCCAGTTATAATTTCATCTTAACACATCTTACTATAATAATCATCTTAGATTGCCACTCTCTATTGAGGTCTGTGGTTGTTGTGGCTGCTTAAAATGGCAAACATGCAGTTTCGAGACCTCAGCTGAGATTCTAACTTGAGGTTTATTTGCCTGTGGTTTCTCTTTTTTAAAAGCAACTAATCATTTATAAGACTAAAATTCCTTTGACTTGAATGTTCATATATGTTCATATTGGGAACTTTCAGGTGTGTATCTATCTGTGTGCAGGATACTATCCAAAATGTGAAGTGTGCACATGTGAGTAGTATAAGGTCCTTCTACATGTCCATTGAATTGTAACGTTATGTTCAGTAGTATCTTTCTAATCATCTGCAGTGAAGGAGATTGAACAAGAGCATCTGATGTTCACAGCCTGATCAGAGCTGTTTTAAGCATGAAGTGTTCTATCAGTACATTAGTATATGCTCAAACTTTCACTATCCTCTAGAACGATGCCAGAGAAAGAACCAGGGAACCTGCTTGGACTTGCTACAAACTTCCCTCAAATTCTTCTTCACAACTTTTCTGAAGGAACTGGTGAAACCATACTTGATTCTTTCCTCCACTGGCACCCAGAGTACCGGCAAACATTTTCCCCTGTCAGTCTCAGCACGAAGGTGTGGCCCACCAGGGCCTGTGCACTCCGAGTTTCATGCTGAAGCCTGGGTTAAACCCGGCTAAGCTCCTAGTGTGATCTTAAATACCTCAATTCAGCAGCCGCAATAAAACAAAATGCCCTCATATCCAATTATGTTAATATGTTTGTTGGTCCCTTGTGCTCGTTTTGCTTTTGCTCCTCCTCATTGTGTTTCCTTCCTCTTTCCCAATAAAGGATTCTATTGAGTTCCACAATTTTTCTTAAATTTTACAATGAATCCTAAGCTCTTGACCTATAGAAAGACCATTTAGATAGTGATTCTCAACCTTCCCAACGATTCGACCTTTTAATACAGTTTTCTTGTTGTGCTAATTCCCAATCATAAAATTATTTTTGTTGCTCCTTCATAATTGCAATTTTATTACTGTTGTGAAGAATAATGTAAATACCTGATATGCACAGTATCTGATATATGACCCCTGTCTAAGGATTGTTTAATCTCCAGGGGTTACAACCCACATGTTAAGAACCACTGATTTAAATAAAAAAGGGAAAATAGTTCAATATTATTTTTCAAATACCTTGTCCCTTATTGGGATGAATTGTGTTAAGTGTGGCTATAATGAAAGTAATCTTTGAGATAAAATATCTAGATGCAGTGACTGATGCCTTGATCCTCAATGATGATTAAAAATAAACAAATCTTGCTATACATTTGCATTGTTGGTGAAGAACAGTTCCCAATGATTTGTACACAGATGCACAACAATCTACAGAATTTCTATATAAAAAAGAGAATGTTGACTAAAGATACATTCCTTATTTCCACTGAGATTCGCCACTAGAAAAGCATCTATTGGGGTGCAAGTGTGAAGTTAATGGGAAATGGAAGAGTATCTAGCAAGTCCTCTACAGGAAGCAGGACGGACTGTTCTTTTCGGTAAGGTTTGGGCTAGCTTCCCAATGCTGATCCTAAGGAAAGCATTGCTGCTTGTCTCAATTCTCCTGTAGGCATGTTTGAAACAATGAGGAGACGTTAAATGGCCATACTTATAAGAAATGTGCTATTTTATCCGGATATTTTTAGTGAATAGATCAAAAGAATCAAGTCATGGGGAGTGGAAATTTATCTAGCAAAAGAAGCACTCAGCATAAGTGGAATTCTGTCATTCCATTATGTCCTGTCACATCTCTTTCTTCCCTCCTCTTCCCCCTCCCTCTTCTTCTACCTCCCTTCCTCTCTCTCTCGTTATGAGCAATACTCTAGCAAAGGCAAATAAGGACTCAGCAGAATCCAACCACCAACTATGACAGCTACATATTAAAGTAAGATAATCTCTGTGAAAGATTCAATCCTTTCGTCTGCTTCCCCCTCTTGACAGAGTCCTTTGAGAACGTAATTCATAGATTCCATCTGGTTTACTGCCATTGGGGCTGCTTGAGTGTTTATTTGTTGGAGACAGGTGTAAATACAGCTAAGTTACGATCTAGAAAAGATGCAAAGTAAGGTTATAAACCTGTGGTTTAATTCTCTTTTTCCAGATGCCACCCCAGTCATAGACGTCAAGACAAATCTGCTAGGCTAATGAGCTGAGAGGAAAACACCCAAACTTCGAGTGCAATTAGGAAATCTAACAAAGTCTTTCTCAATGGCAAAGCAAAGTTGTTTTATTTTTTCTGTTTTTCTTTTTAATGAAGGGGATTGGGATATGTCTGTCAACGCTGCTTAAAATATAAAGGGTTTGTCTTTAGTAAGGCTGATGGAAGTTCTTCTCACAATTCTCAGTTCCTTTTCTTTCTCTGCCTACTTTGTTTCTGTCATCCGGAGGCATGAAGCTTAACCACCATAATACATCATTTCTAAGTTAAATATAAAACAATGAGAAAAAGCATTTAGATCTTAACTTTATATTCCTGACAGAAGAGGAAAAGAAAAGGATCAACTCTCATTTCCAAAGGTGTATGACATTTTTCTGCTCTAATCAATGATACATCAAATGTATCATTTATGAATTAACAATTTGCTCATTGCTGTTTTCAGTCAATGGGCTGAAAAATTGTTTTAAACTATTAATCTTGAAAATAACTTTGTAGTGTAGAGAAAATCATCTGTTCATACATTTAAAAGATGCATATAGTTTCTACATTGCTAAGGACATAAAAAAAAGTGTATTCTGGGCGATGGCCCAGCATATAATTGTGATTTCGATAAGTAGGCAAGATACCTTGACAATTATCAAAATCTGTCAGATGGATCATAATAGTCCAGATAAAAAGCAATCTTTGCAGTTATGTTAAAGCCTCCACAATTCAACAACTATTCATTATGGGCAGGCCCCTGGAGCTTTGCTAGGGTCTTATGTTTTTATTCTTACATGATCTGTACAATTTTTGTCAGTAAATTATTTTGATATATTATCTTAATTAATTTTTAGATATTGCCAGGAAGGGTAGAAAAATATGAAAAGAATCAAGGTGAGAAAAAGTAAATGAAATTTTACCTTCATTTTGGTGCTATCTATGCAGAAGGCCTTAGATTTAGACCCAAATGGATGTGGGTTCATATTCAGACTCTGTCACTTTACTGCCAGGGTGGTACTGGAAAAATCTCTTAATTCCCAAGAGCCTCAGTTGAAAATGCAAATGGTTTGGAGACAGTTGTAAGTAGCTTTACTTAGATAACTATGTCAAATGCCTCACAAATTCTTACCTAGTAATATCTGTCTCTTCCTATTCCATGGCTATTCCCTTTTTCCAGGTCAACACGACCTTGACCTCTAAAGATAGGGTCACACCCCTGCCTTCTCTAAGCGTATTTGGCAGAAAAGAAGTTCTGGATAAATATGAGCCCCTCATCTAACCTACAGGTATCTCTCTTGGCTGCAGACATTTACCCAAACACAGGCTCTCTCAGGGTTACCTGTCTCCATGCACAAAGCAACTATGAAGCACCCAAGATCAGCAAGGCTGCCTTAGGTAAACAGTGGAGCTCCCAATGCAAAACTGATTAAAATTTACCCATTTCTGAAACAAATTAACTGAACACACAAGGGTATCAATGCAAATATGCATATTGGGGAGAAGAGTGTGAACTTGTAAAAACAATTGTTGGTTGGTTAAACCTCCTCTTTACCCTAAACTAGAGCCATCTTGTGAGTGAAGTAGGCTTCATAAAAAAAAAAATGATGTTCCTTAAGTTTTCAAAGACTGGATCTGAGTGAATTTGTGTCATACTTTCAGCATAATAAAGCTAAGATTAGCAGAGAAGGAATTAATTTTGCATCTCTTAGTCATAAAATTTATATGTTGTGTTACCCATAAAGTTAAATATAGAGCCTCAAGAAGTCTGCTTTATTTGGGCTATTTATCAGTGGATATGTGAATAAGAGTCTATTTTAAGATATCCCATTTTTAATAACATTGTAAAAGTAATAATACTTTTAAAAATATTAAAACAGTGTACTTTCATTCATCATAAATCCACTTCTTATGATTCCTCATCCATTAAATGAGTAATATTTGTGACTCTGGGGTGCTGTTGGCTATTTTCTAGAACAAATAAGTCATTATTCAGCCCCAAGCAAAATTATTCCTGACTTCACAGTTAGATGACAGCCTTGGGAGCTAAATTTTTCTAGGAGGAATATGTTTTCTAAATTCCAAAGTCTTCATTTTGTATTACAAAAGCAAACTGAGATATAAGAGATTGCTATCTATTCCCAGCTTATGTGAATACAGAAATAAGGCTTTGTTGTTATTTTGAATTTTTATTGGTAATCAAGCATGCATAGAATAAGATATTCTTACCATTCTTATATTGTGGCTCAGTGGTATTAGGTAGGTCATATCATTGTGCAATCACCACCATCATTATTTATCTCCAGAGCTGTCTATCATCCCTCCCAGACTCAACCATAAATCCACATCTTCTTTCAGATACTACCTGACTCCAGGAATTTGATTTTTTTTCTTTTTTCTTTCAATTTATTAATTCTTTTGCAAAATGTATTTTAATTATATTTACCATCTCCCCCAACTCCTTACCCATCAAACTTTGTTCTCTCTCTCTCTCTCTCTCTCTCTCTCTCTCTCTCTCTCTCTCTCTCTCTCCTTACTTCCTTCTTTCCTTTCTTTTTCTTCCTTCCTTTCTTTTTATTCTCTGTGTAGCTTTGGAACTTGTCCTGGAACTAGCTCTTATAGACCAGCCTCAAACTCACAGAGATCCACCTGCCTCTCCCTCCCAGGTACTGGGATTAAAGGCGTGCACCACCACCACCTGGCTTTCTCTCTCCTTTTTTTTTTTTTTTTTTTTTTACCCACCAAATAAAGCTCTTGTTTCCCATATATTTTTGAACTAGGACCCATACCCTTTAAGAAAACAAGCTCTATCTCTCCAAGTAGTTATCAACTACCAATAGCTGGGGTATGATTTGTGCCCACCTGCTCTGCTCTCTGCTGGGATTTTTGTCTGGCTTGAGCTTGGCAGGTCTTGTGAATGAATGTTGTCCTAATTGCTGTGAATATATATACACAACTTTCTTGCTGTGTCAGGGGAAAATAAATGTTTCCCTGTAGTTATCCACAACCTCCAGCTCTTACACTCTTTCCTTCTCTCTTCTGCAATGATCCCTGAGCCTTGAGACGGATGCAATGATCCCTGAGCCTTGGATTATGACTTTGATGTCCAATTTAGGGCTGAGCATTCTATGATCTCTTATTCTCTGAACCTTTTTCAGTTGCAGGCCTGTGTTAATCAGAATTTCTGCAAAAAGAAACTTCTCTAATGAGGACTGAGAAATATGCTAATTTATGTATATAATGATGTCATTAGGAGTTGGTTTAATTATGCCCATTCAGCATCGTAATTGTAGCAGGTTCTCCCCTGGGGTCTAGCCACAGGTTCTTGGTTTCAACATCATTGTCAGGTCTGTGTTTTAAGCTGTGGAGTAAGCACTAAATCTAGTAAGAAAGTGACTGGTTGCACCCATGATGTTTGTGTCACTATTGTATCAATCGGTATATCTCACCAGTCTTTTGAAGCTTGCCGTATTCATAGTTGGATGACAGTTGGATGACTTTTTCTCTACTGATAGTTCACAGCACCTCCTAGCAATACAAAAGCTAGTCAGCAGGTATGTAATTTACAGGTAGGTATTAACATCATTTCTATGTTTTTTTATGATTTAAGTATGAGATTTCTTCAGCAATAGAGTCATAGAGTCAAGTTCTGAGATGGCTCTTATCCACAGGAATAGAAAAAGGAAGAATGCCCTTTGATGAAGGATGCTTAAAAGAAAACCCACACTATCTCAGAATTGAAAATAATAGATGGTTATTTAAAATAGGAGTAGACTCGCAAATCAGAATCCTCTGCTGGAACAGATAATAGCAACTGAATCCCACAGCTAGAAAAGCGGTCAGAAGAGCGCTTTACATAGGCATAAATAGTATAAGAGTCCACTCCCCAATGGGCGGGTAATTAAAGGCTACTGGCAGTAGGATTTCCTACAGCAGCCTTTCTGTATAAAGAAGGATTTAAGAAGTTCTGAGGACATAATTTAGGACAACACCGAGTCATTGAGACAGAACCTGATGTTTCCACCACTCTGGTACAAATACAGGAGAAGAGAGAATGGGAAAGTAATAAAAAGTAATAAGAGAATACATCCCTTTCCAATTTGGAGCTACGACCAGAGAATCCTTCATAGATGCTCTGCACCCTTTGGGCTGAGCATTGTGCCGAATAAGTAACAACAGATACTTAAGCAGGGACAGCACTGGCAATCTCCCCACACCTCCATGTACATGATAGATACTCAGATACAAAGCATTTGAGGGACAGAAGATGAGATAACAGAGAGCTGAGAGTTAAGAACCTTCCAGAAGGTTGAAGAATTGGAGAGGAAAGCAGTGAAAAGGAAGATAGGATAGGTGTTATGTCCCAGAGATGCTGCCATTCAAATGGGTATCAGACTGCTATATCCCAACCCAAAAATCAGTGACAGCCCACATAAGGAACATTTTCCTTATTCCATCAATAAGTGTGCTATGCAAATCTTGGCAATGTCAAGGAACCATTTTAAAATGAGTTTTTTTTTTTTTACACCAAAGAAGATTGAGTCATACTGAACAGAATATATCATAATGGGCGCTGATTGGTGCCTGTTACTGAGTGGAAATCAATAGTATTGAACAAGGTAAATCATGTCTATTAGTTTTATGCACATCTAAATTATATCCTTCTCTAGCCTTTAAAGAGCCTATCAAAAGGTCCTCAACTTTAACTGTATGAATCGGGAATTCAAGACACTATCATTCTACTCACCTTGCAAGATTATAGAGCGTGTCAGAATTCTCCAAACAGAAAGGTTTTAATGAATTCTGTCAAATGCTATCAAGTGTTGATGCATGTATTGACTTGAGTGTGTGCGCTGCGTTTTAGCGCTTCAAATAAAGTTCATTATATCCCATTCAAAAGATATCAAAGGGACAAATGTGGAGAGGCTGTCATCAGCATAACACCTGCAGTTGAAAGTTATAAACTAGTCTGGGATTTTTAATTGAATAGAACAAGAGCTTCAAACAGAGCACTCTTGAAAGAAATAAATGTGCCAAATCATAACACATCTATTGCAAATCAACACTAGTGGTCTAAATATGCCAAATCATAACACATCTATTGCAAATCAACACTAGTGGTCTAAATATGCCAAATCATAACACATCTATTGCAAATCAACACTAGTGGTCTAAATATGCCAAATCATAACACATCTATTGCAAATCAATACTAGTAGTCTAAAATGAGTATTTTTAACTCAGTAGGTCTCAGTCCTCAAGTTCTCAAAAAAAAAAAAACTATTGAAAACTAGAGTCATCAGAAACATCACTGCCCCACCCAACAAAGGAAATCTCAAACCCCACCCCCTGCACTCAGGAAAGATGGCCCCACCCCTCACCATAGGTGTGTGCACCTCAGCTAGGATGCACACTAGAGATGACCCTGTTTTCTGGTACTCAAGTGGGCCGACCCTGAGGGTTGTGAGAGCAACAGAGCTGATCCTGCCCCACCCACTATCTGCCATGCAGTGGCATGGGTGAGAGAAAGATGTCCTCCTCCCCCAGACCTTTGCTACCTGTGACAGGAGAGAGAGCTGACCCCAGGGACACAAGGGAGAGAAAGAACCAGCCCTGCCCTACAGCAGCTATAGCACAAAGGAGAGTGGACCCTGCACCCCACGTGGGCAGCACAGTAGAGCTGATCCTATTGTCCATGTAGGTGAGCCATTCCTCAGGGCATGAGAGCAGGAGAGCTGAACTCCCCTACAGCAGTCTGGAGAGAGGGTCCTTCACCTTGCCTGGACTGAACAGTAGAGCTGGCTCTGGTATATGAGTGAGGGGGACCCAGAACTGAGGGCCTAAGATCAAGAGTATTGGCCCTGCTCCTTGTTGTAGTCTGCACTGGGTGAGCTAGCCAAAGCAGTGCTGGAAAGCTGGCCAAGGTAGTGATGATGAGGGAAAGCTAGCAAGCTAACCACCCAGCTACCTACCACCTAGGTCCAGAGCCCGGGCTATGAGTTGGCCCACCCCAACATTCACCGAATCTATGAACTGTTGAAGTATGTGAACCTACACATTCAAACAGCAGGATATCCAAGAGAAGGCCCAGTGAGAGCACATTATCAGTGGTGAAGAAGAAACCAGAGGCCTTGAACCAGACCAATGACTCTTGGTAATGAACACTTGCAAGTAAAGATGAACAAACAAAAGAGTAAACTGTGTCTCAACAGACCGCATGACAGCTTCCAAGGCAAGATGGTGCTTCTTCTTCTTCTTCTTCTTCTTCTTCTTCTTCTTCTTCTTCTTCTTCTTCTTCTTCTTCTTCTTCTTCTTCTTCTTCTTCCTC
Organism: Chionomys nivalis; assembly: GCF_950005125.1. NCBI lineage: Eukaryota > Metazoa > Chordata > Mammalia > Rodentia > Cricetidae > Chionomys > Chionomys nivalis. The sequence goes on along the minus strand of NC_080099.1, from coordinate 25,211,062 downwards.
TCTCCTCCTCCTCCTCCTTCTTCTTCTTCTTCGTTTTTGGGTTTTTCTTTTAAATTTGCTTTTTATTTGGTCGGGGGAGATTGCAAGAGCAGAGGGCAGATGTGAGGGGACAGGGAAATGAATGGGAATAGAATGCATTATGTGAAATCTACAAAGAATCGATATAGGTAAAGAAAAGAAAAAAGAAAAGAAAGACTAGTGACTTTAAGTTGAGTTGCCATAGAAACTAAAAACAAGGTTAATCGGGGATATCTCCCTGCAAGGCCAGTCAGAAAACAGTAAGGAAGACAGGAGATTAATACAGAGTAAGATAATATGCAGATGATCATTGCCTTTAACTGAGGCGCATAATCCCTGGGACTCTCTCAGGGAATAGATCCCTCCTCAGGGTCACATTACATAATGAGAAAGTCAGTAATTCACTCTCCAATGCCCATTCCTGGTTGACTCATAGGAGCATTAACACCTCAGCCCCTCAGACATGTCCCAGTGTACCAGGTTTTCTTTTCTTAGGTCTACCTTTTGCCTCAGGGCATTTTACCTTTCTCCTTTCTGTGTATCTTACTTTCAATGCATCTCATGTCTGGTTTCTTTTTAAATTTATTCTTCTCTCATACATTACATCCCGACCACAGTTTCCCGCCCTCCACACAACAGTGCTTAACTCAGCCAAATGTCCACAGGAATACTTGGATCACTCTGTCTCAGGGAGAATGGTGAGCTTAATTTACTCCAAATCTAAAGCAAAGATAAAACTCCAAATATACTAAGGATAAATAGTGACAATAAAAAGAAACAGAGACAAGAGTCTAAAGAAATACCCAAGAAACATGCCCACATACCATTCCCAGTTGAGTGACCCAGATATTTAGGAGAAAATAGCTACCAGAACACATGTTAAGCATTAGTAAGCCTCAGGAGTTAAACAAGTTCTAGCCACTCTCCTCAGATTACACTGTGTATGGGAAAACAGCTCTCATTTCCTAGACGAGGAAATTTTATTTTAAAAGTTTAGATTTTACCAAATATCTTAATAACGTATGTTAATACTGACAGATTTATTTAACTCAATAATCATTTTAAATCACTATCTAATAAGATATGAAGATACGTTTAAAATGTATTAAGTGATTTTTATAAGTCATGATTATCTAAAAATATTTTATAAAATAAAACATAAGCACATCCTACAAACTGCATTAGCAATAGGGAATATTTAACATATAATAAAAAGCAGAATGAGGGAAGGGGAGGGCCTGGGACCCAGAAAGATTCCTCCATTGTGAGAAGCAAATAGCTGGGCTGCTTGATGCAGAGACATACCCATGATGCCTGCTATTGTTTTCATACACTGAGTAGGTTCAAATGTTCTACATTCAATGAAGAAATGCTTTAAAACACATAAGTTATTTTAAAGTAATAATACTTTAACAAAGTAACAAATTAGCAATTGGTTTGGCATACTCAAAAAGAAAGCTATTGATCAATTTTTACTAGTCATTATTGATGCCAAGTATGAGGCCCATACCGAAAACCCTAAGACTCTGGAAATTTAAGCAGAAGAACAAATTCAAGGCCAGTCTCAGTGACATAACAAAAAGTCTTGTCAAAAAAAAAACAAAAAAAAACCTAGGAACTGAAGAGATGTCTCAGTGGTTAAGGGTGCTTACTGCTCTGGAGGAGGACTCAAGTTCAGTCCCTGCCATCCATGTCAGTTGTCTCAGAACCTCCTATAACTCTGTCTCCAGGGGATCTCACACTCCCTGAGACAGGCAAGCGTAGGACATAGTTAGCCTAGGACCCCCATTTGGTTTGGGTTATGTACAGTCTTTCCTCCAGCAATAATGCCCTTAGCAACCTCGTTCTTTCACTTAAATCCACGAGGCACATAACAGCCCTCTTCAAACAACTCGCCTAGCAATCTCAGAACCTCTTGACTCCCAAGCTGCTTTGGGTTATACATACTCCCATCTTTAAACACTAGTATAATCTTCTCACCCCTGCTCACAACCAAATTTAGACAGTTTCTAGTCAAGCATATTCCCAAAATACCCAAGAAAGAAGAGAAGGGATTATCTGGCCTAAACTGGTTTGGGATACATGTCTAATAAGGCAAAACCATATCCTCTAGTAATTTTTAGGGAGACTCCCCCATATACCATCTCATCCTTATGCATAATTGGATGTACATATTATTAAACTCAGATGAATTGTGCTCAGGGGCATGCACAGTATGACCCAATAGACCAATTAAAGTAGAGAACCACTCTTAATAACCACACCCCTTAATAACCATCTCTTCCTTCTCTTGAACCTTATAAAGAAGCCCAGAACAAAATCCTTGAGTACTTCCATTCATGTTAACTGTTGTTAATTGTTTTGGTCCTTTATGAAATATATATATGAATGTTTTGGTTGCATGTCTGTCTGGCACCATGGGTGCTCAGTGTCTGAGGAGGCCTAAAGAGGGCATCAAGTTCCTCGAAATGAAACTGTAATTACAGATGGTTGTAAGTTGCTATACGGGTGCTGGGAACCAATCCCAGGTCCTCCGAAAGAGCAGCCACTGCTCTTAACTGCTGAGCCAGTCCCTCATGCCCTGCTATCAACTGTGACAGTCTATCACCCTGTAGCCTGCACTGCCACTTTCCTCTAAGTAAACTTATCTTGCTTTTTTTGCAAATCTATGTTAGTCCTTATTTTCATTTTTGGTTTTTTTGTTTTGTTTTATTTTTTAAGAATTTTTTTTCTCACAATATGTTCTGATCAGTTTTCTCTCTCCAGCCTTCCCCCTCTTCCAACTTTTCTCAATCTTCCCATCTCCCCACTCACCCAACTGTACCTGGCCCTCTTTCTCTCTCTTTAGAAAACAGACAGCCAAAGACACAAACAACCGCAAAAGAAAAAAAAAACTTAATTCAAAACAAAAAAGAAAAACGTAAGAAAAACACACACAAAATTTGTAAAAACACAAAATTGGGAACCATAACACATACGCAAAAGGCCAGTAAGACAGCAGGAACAACAGCAAATGCCTAAACAAAGCAAACGTAGGCAAAACGTCTCTCAAAAGACCACTGAACTTTTTTTATTGTTGTTGCCCATCTTTTGCTGACGGGGGCCTACCCTTCAGTGTGGTTAAGACATCCAGTGAGGCACTATTGGGGAAACTGATTTCTCCTTTGCAAGCCATTGTTAATTGGAGACAACTTCTTGGTTTGGGATAGGAACTCATGTCCATGTCCTCCTCTTAGTGTTGAGATCCCCTCTAGGCCTGTGCATGTCATGTCTCATCTGAAAGACACTCTTTCCTTGGAGTCATCCAATCCCCTCAGGTTTTTCCAGTCGTTCATTCTCCTCTTTCACATCCTCCTTGAGCTCTGAGGGGAGGAGTTTGATAAAGACATCCCGTTTAGGACTGGGTGTTCCAAAATCTCTCACTCTCATTGTCTAGTTGTAGTCTCCTGTCTTGCTCCCTGTATACTACAAAAAGAAGCTTCTCAGATGATGGCTGAGACACTGATCTATGGGTAGAACAGAACATCACTAGGAGTCACGGCATTGTTCCGCTGTTCCTTAGCAGAACAATAGTATTGGGTTTTCCCCTAGACCCATGGCCTATGTAGTCTCATATTCTTGGCCACCTGAGCAGTATCAGGCATGAGTTCCGTCTTGTAGATTGTAGCCTTTGTTTTTAATTCTTTGGATAAGAGTTGCAGAACCAACCCAGACAGACCATCAGAAAAGTCTCTGTTGGACTCCCTGGGTTACCCACACACATGTGGCATATATATACACAAATGAAATATGAATCTCAAAAATTAAAAATAGATTATAATTTTCAAGACTTATTTGTACGAATCAACCATCTATTTAGATTTATGAATATTTGATATTCTTCAAATCTGCAGTGGTGGCTTAGAAACTAAAAGTCACAGGACTTTTAGACTAACTCAGCCTTAGTATAAAAGGGATCTAATAAGAAGACATGTAGTACACGTGAGTCCAAATTAAGCTTGTAAGCTTGATAAGTGGTTTTTTTTCCACAAGAAATCAAATTAATAAGCTAACACAAATCACAGAACATATGAAGTTAACTAGCTTTCTTCTGTGGTTTCAGTTAACTCATTGATAAACCACCATTTGATACATAATCGGGAGTTGTAGAAAGAAGAACCTGGAAGGATGTAGCTCACTAGAAGCACATCTTTGAACTCTCTATCTACCCTATCTCTTCCTCTCTCTCTCCCTGGATCCCCCTATCTATCACTACCTCCATCCTGGCTTCCATGAGATGGAAGCCTCCTCTGCCTACACACTCACACTGATGCGATGTTCAGTATCACCTAAGCCTAGAACAACAGAGCCATGGTTAGAATTTTCTGCAACCACAGACCAAAATGTATCCCTCCCTCTTCTCAAATTGTTTCTCTCAAATATTTATCGCATAACGAGAGGTAACTGAACTTAAAATAAATTTTAAGGAATAAAATTGTTTGTGAAAATTTAATATTACACTCAACATGTAATTTAATATTGCACTCAACATCCAGGTTTGCAAAAAATAGACAAAAGTGTGTACAAATCTAATATTGTCACCTCATGCTGAGTTTTAAACTAGGTATTTAATAGGAATCTAATATATGAGCTAATCTTCACAGTGAGTCTGGAAATTAGGAATCATTACATTACTACTACGTAAAAGATAAGGAAATTGAATTATAATTAGTTTCTCAAGAACAACAGTTGGCAATTAATAAGACTGAGGATTCAAAGCCTAGGCTGTTTTCAGAGTGTCTCCGCTCTTCTAAATTCACGTGGCTGTTCCCTTAGCACTGACATTCACATTGTTTATGAATAAAATCAACACACAAAACACACGGTAGTGAAAAGAAGCCAAAATCCAGAGAGTAGTGGGAGAAGCACTCCTGCGTCCTTCCTAGCCGCCGAGGCACTCTGAAAGCTGGTCCCAGGGAGGAGGGGAAATACATCACCTAGGTGAAGTAAATGAACAGGGCTCCTAAGAATCCAGGGTGGTTAGGACTGGAGACACTGCATTTGTCATTCTGTACACCTCGGCAGGTGTGATGGATGTCAGCTTAGGCTTTAGAGAGGAAAAGTGCTGACAGAAAAGGGAACCGCTTTATTAAGGTGCTATAAAAGGATAAATGAAGCTTGGGAAACTTTGTTTACCCTAGACTCAGCACTACAGGGAAGCTGGCAAAAGTAAACATCTCCCCGGGGTGGAGGAGCCATAACTTGGCCAGTTCCATTTTTCATGGGCCATCTTCCCTTCAGATTTCCTAAAAACTCTAAATTTTGATTTTTGAATTTTCTCTAGATTCACAATTTCAAAATACTTTATCTCCCTTTGACATGTGTCAAAATACTTAGTTGTTATTATGGTCATTATCTACTTAAAAGTGTTCTGTTAACCCTTTATTAAAATAATAGTAATAACTACCTCTTTCTTAACCCCTCAAATGAATGAGAAATTAGTGTTTCTTTTTTTTATTTTTTTGGATTTTTCGAGACAGGGTTTCTCCGTAGCTTTTGGTTCCTGTCCTGGAACTAGGTCTTGTAGACCAGGCTGGCCTCAAACTCACAGAGATCCGCCTGCCTCTGCCCCCCGAGTGCTGGGATTAAAGGCGTGCACCACCACCGCCCGGCGAAATTTGTGTTTCTTAAATTGAGTCACTAACTGTATAGACGTACATTGAGATGTGTAGACTTTGGGTCTTGTTAATTTTGAGTGTGTGACTTTTTTATTCAAAAGTTTAGGAAAAAAAAAAAAAACATAAACCACAATTCCTTCTCCCTAGCCAGGCTCCCATGAAGATCCTTTGGAACTCTAATTGGGGATGTTATTTTTATTACTTAGATGCTTGGAATTCCTTGTTTTGTGTTTTGTTTTGTTTTTGTGGGAACAACATCTCGTGCATCCCAGGCTGGCCTTGAGCTCTCCAGAGAGTGCTGAGAGCAGAAGCAGACGCTGCCCTAACTGCTTGGTGTTAGTTGATATTCCTCAAAAATTCCTTCTACAAATCCAAGCTCCCCAAACATTATCACATAGATACCTGGGCAAATCTAGAGCACAAAGCAAAAACACGGAAGAACTTTAGGAGCACACAAACACGAACCACAGATTTTTCAGGACAGATGATACTGTGTCCTTTCTGGGAACATTCCACCATTCTTGGCTCCCAGATCAGCCACTACCTTCACTGATAATGATTTGTCTCCCTTAAAATAAGAGAAGTGGCACCCAACGAGAGGAAACTTCACCTTGTTCCACAGAGATGGGTGCACATTCAAGTCACAGGTAGGAAAATAAGCTGGAGAAAACAAATAACATTATAAAGGCTGTACAGAATTTCAAGGCATTGTTATGCAAGAAGGAAGCAAGGGCACCTTTTCTGAGTGGAGCAGCCATCTATGGCAGCAAATAGAAAAAGATGGGTTTCAGCTTTGATTTCTGCCTGGGCCTGGAAAAACTGTGCAGTAAAAGCAGAAACCATCCAACATTATATGAGATTTTCTAGAATATGCTTAAAGAACACTTCTGTGAATTTTCTTCAGAGACTTCTAACTTATAATTTGTTTCTCCCCTTTGATAGCTCCCATTTGTTCAACCTAAGAGTTTCTAATCCATTTGAAACCTCTTCAAATCAGATCTGAAAATGTTCCAAACATTGTACACTCCCCAATCAATCCCATTTAAGCATTCTGAGCTTTCGACCAATCAATCGGTGTAAACAGACTGTCACTTTTCAGAATAGCAAGGAGATTGCTGAGGTTTGAAGGAGGTTGATAAATGATACTCTTCTCCCTGCCAGAGTATTAGCCAGTTAAGAATTAAAATAGTAGCAAGGAGAGATATATCATATAAATTAAAGGTAGTTAGAGGAGATGGTTTGAAAACAAAGATCATCCTAAAACTCCTTTGTTCAGAATCACATCCTTCCATCATTAGCAGTCCTGGACAGTGGCAGCTTTTCTTCACACAACCAAGAGTAAACACACCTCAGAACAAAAAGAAAAAGATCTCATAAATGAAAAGGCAACAGAGTGCCAAGCACTCCTTATCCTCAAATCCGCATGAGGGTTAGTCCATGAAATTTCTAGCAAAATTCCATTAACATCTTACCGAGAAATAGAAAAGGAATCCTAAAGTTTGCAAGGAAACACACAAAAGTCCCAAATAGAAGGATCTTGAATAAAAGGATATAATCTGGTCATCACAGTGTTTTACTTTGAAATACGCTATAGGAAAGTAATTAAACAGATAGTGCTGGCATAGAAACAAACACAGACGACGGCAGCATTACAGATGGTCAAGAATTAAATATTTCCACTATTGCCAACTGATGCTCAGAAAAGAAAAGAAAAAATACCCAATGGAGAAAGGATTTGTCTTCAATAAACGACATTACAATATTCAGTATTCACATGATAAATAATGAAACTGAGCCCTCAACTTCTATCATATCCAAAGAAAGACAAAACTTAAATCTAATATCATGTCTGAAATTGTAACAATACTAAAAGATAATAAATCCCTTTGAGGGTTTGTTTAGACCATATTGCACTGTGACGTCTGGAGCAGCTCCAAGAAGACAGTACAGCAAGTGACTGTCTTAGTTAATGTTTCAGTTGTTGTGATAAAACATGTCCGGAACCAACTTGGGGAAGAAGGGGTTTATTTCATTTTACAACTCTCAGGTCACACCCCATCACTGAGGGAAGCCAGGAGAGAAACTCAAGGCAGAACCTGGAGCAAGTAACTGAGGTGAAGGCCTTAAAGCAGTGGTTCTCAACCTGTGGGATGTGATCCCCACAGAGATAACATATCAAATATCCTACATATCAGATATTTATGGTATGAATCATAACAGATATGAATATTACAGATAAGAAATAGCAATGAAATAGGTTTATGGGGGTCACCACAGCATGGGAACTGTATTAAATGTATTGATGTCACAGCATTAGGAAGAGTGAGAACCACTGGCCTAGAGGAGTGCTGTTGTTTACTGGCTTGCTGTCTCATGGCTTGCTTATTGCTTTCTCAGCCTGCTTTCTCATAGCACCTGGGATCATCAGCCCACAGGTGGTAGCCCCCACAATAATCTAGATCCTCTCACATAAATCAATACAAAATGTACCACAGTTTTGTTCATAGACCAATCTAGTGGGGTAATTTTCTCATTTGAGATTCCTTCTTCCAAAATGACTCTAGCTTGTGTCGCATTGACATAAAACTAGCTAGCCAGCAAGAAGCTATTATGAAACTCAATGTGAAGCTTTCTCAAAACAAAATATAAACCTACCAGATGACATAGAAACCATGTGTTTGAGTATATAGTCAAATAAAATGAGACAAAAATGTCAAAATATATTTGCACTCATTCATTACGGCATTGTTTTTAATAGCCAATACAGAAGCAGGCAAAGTGAATAGTCAGTTGTTGAATGGCTACAGAAAGTGACTTATAAAATAAAATAAGACTCATTTTTAAAAGAAAAGAAAGAAATCTTGTCATTTGCAACAATACTGGTGAACCTGCAAGACATGCCAAGTGAAATTAGGCACAGAAATGTTAAGTACTGTTTGGTATCATTCACTTGTGGGCTCTTAAAAAGTCAAATTCATTAAAGCAAAATGAAATTGTGGTTACAAAAAGTTGGCAAATGGGGGATGAGATGTTGGTCAAAAAGTACAAAGATTCCATCATATATTATTAATAATACACAGAGAGCCAGTGTACAGTATGCATTATACATTTGAAACCTGCTAAAAGGGCAGATCATATATGTTCTCATCATTATGAAAAATAGTTATTGATTGCAGTAATCATTCCCCCAATGCGTATATACATCAGTGCACTCTGTTTTACACCGCATATATCAATGCACTATATTTTACACCTTAAACATGTTTAGATTTTATTTGTCAATCAATACAGAGAAAGAAAAAAAAGGCAAGCAGAAATCGACAGGAAAAAGCCCACTTGACCAGCTTTAGGGGAAGAAAGCTTCACCTGGTAGGAATCTGTAATTGCTTCTCCCACCTCTAAGATGGAGCATTTGTTCTCTGGTGGAAAGAGATGTGATGGTAAATCTTAATGTTCAGCTTGATGGGATCTGGAAACAGCTAGGAGACCCATCTCTGTGCATCACTGCTAGGGCGTTTCCAGAAGTGTTTTACTGTGGAATAAAGAATTTCACTAGAATTGATGTCACCTCTCAATAATAGATCAGATTTCAAAACACTCCTTCCTGTGCAAACGCACACATCATTGCAAGTGCATACATTGTTGCAAGTGCATACATCACTGAAAGTTCATTAATCACTAAAAATGCATGAATCATTGCTAGTGCACACATTACTGCAAGTGCATATGTTAATGTAAGTGCACACATCACTGCAATCACTGCAAGTGCATGCACCACTGCTGCGGTCATCATCAGTTGACATCAGACTCCAGCTTCTTCAGCTTTCCAACATGAAGTGAATAGTGACAATACTCCAGGAATCTTATAGACCTTCAGCTCCAAACCAGGACTGCTGAGACATCCATTTTCATGGACTTAGAAGCTATACACCTCTCAGCAGCCTATGCAGCATACACATGGCCATTGTTCTATCCAGCTCCTATCTTGTAAGTCACTCAAATCACACACGCATACAGACACACACAAACACAAACACACACACACACACACACACGCACCAACCCTGAGGGTCTACAGAGATTAATGCCACCATCAAGGACTTGAAAGGTATAGAAGTAGTGGCTCTCACATCTCCCTTTAACTCTCCTCTTTGGCCTTTGGGGAATATAATATGGATGGATTATGGAGTAGTGATTCCAGCTGCAGCTGCACTGCATGTGCGTTTCCTTCACTGAGCAGGTTAGGACCTCTTCTGCTGTCTAATCTGCAGCTATTGGTCTTCCCAATGATTTTCTCCATATATTTGCATTAGGTGCATCAGAAGCAATTTTCTTCTATCTGGCAAAGCCATCAATTCACATTAACCATTCTACCTCAAGCCTATATCAATTCCCCAGTCCTGTGTCTAATTTAGTTTACAAGCATCTTGATCACCTGCCTCTCCCACATAGTATCACACTGATCCATTACACTGATGGAATTATGTTGAATCAACCAAGTGTTCCAGAGATAGGAACAACTTGAACTTGTTAGTAAAAGAATGTATGCACTAGAAGATGGGAGGGAAAAATCTAACCCAATTCAAAGATTTTTCTCCCTCATAATTTTGTAGATGTCTAGTGGTATGGGGCATGCGAATACATTCTTTCTAAAATGAAGGATAGCTGTTGTGCATAGCTGTCCTACCACCAAGAAAGAAGCACACTATTTAGTGGACTTACATGGAATTTGGAAGAGGCATAGACCTCACTGTGTTATTGTGGTACACATACCAAGTCACTCGCAAAGGTAGTTTAGAATGGGTACATAGCACGAGAAGGCCCAGCAATCATAAACAGACTGCTCTAACTCTGAGTGATATGATCCAGAAATATCCAGTGGTATATAAAGTGTCCGCAACAGATGGGAATGGTGTGTGATGTCTTTGTAGGTACCACACAGGTTAATCACCACAGAGGTCTTTGGTATGTGTAGCAAGGTCTTTTCATCATACACAGATAACTGCTCTGCCTTTTAGAGATAGCTCTTGGCCTGCTACTCAGCATCTGTGAAAACTGAATGCTTGACAAGTTCCCATGAGAGCTGAGCTGCTCTCATCAGGTGGGTTTAATCTGACTAACTAAGTCATAAAGCTGGACATTCACAATAGTCATTTCTCATCAGTTACAAATGGTATAGACATGACTGACCCCAGTAGGTCCCAAAGGCACAAATAAATCATGAGAAGTGCCCCCAATTGCTATGGGTCCTACCCCAGCTAAAATGCCTTCTGTTACCAAGGCTGTACCTACAGTCTCAAAGTGTAAGTCCATTGATTGGCTGATGGAGGTTTGATCTTCAGAGGGATCTGAAGATTTCTCATGCACCACCTGCAAGTGAATAGCTGCAGCATTACAGTGCCTTTCTGGAAAACCCCTGAAGGACGGCGATGAAAGAAAATCTTTACTGTGGACAGAATAGAATTTTTACATCATACACATTTTTCTTGAAAGAAAAAAAATGGCTATCTGTATGATTACCTATTGATTCTAAGGCTGTAATAAACAATTTGACTGGATGATAAGAGATTTGAAAAGCATATTTCTGAAAACTTATAAGAAAGACATTTGGGGAAAGGTATTTGGACAGATCTCTTCAAATTTAGAAAAGATGTGAAGGCACTTGCGTCTAATGTAAATACAAAATAAAAGATGTCCCTAATACAAGAGGGCATCAATGGTCAAATATAAAAGGACAATCCATTCTGTGGATAAAAGTCAATGTCTTCCTCTGGCTATGCCTGTTATTGCCTAATGGGTCCATGAACAAAGTGGTCATAGCGGTAGAGATGGAGGTTACACATAACTTCAACATCATCAGTCTCCACTCACTACTGTTAACCTAGCTACTCCAGCTCCTGCCAGTCACATTAGCCAGCAGCAGAAACCAGTGCTGAGCCTCTGATATGCTACCATCCCCAAAGGTGCTCATCCAAGACACGATTACATATTGGCTGTATAAACTACTTCCACCATGGAAAGAGAAGTGCTTTGTCCATTTGGGGATACACATTTATTCTGGGTATGAAATTGCCTTTTGTGTGTGCAATGCTTCTGCCATTGGACTTCTGCCCATGGACTTGCAGACTGCCTCAAGAGGGTAACATCTAACCAAGGAACTTGCTTCATGTCAGAAGTGTAGCCGTAGGCTCGTGCTCACAGGACTCACTCATGTTACCATATCCTCCACCATCCTACAGCAGGTGACTTTATAGAACAATAGAATGACTTTTTAATGATTCAGTTACAGCAAGAACTAAGAAAGCAACAGCTTTCAGAATTGAGACAAGATTCTCCAGAAGGTTGTGTTTGCTCTGACTCAGCATCCAGTGTATTGCAGTATTTCTGACAGAGCCAATATTCATGAGTCCAGGTATCAAGGGACTGGAAATAGGAATGGTACGACTCACATTGTTTCCCCTCATGGTCCACTAGCAAAATTCCTGTTTCTACAACCGTATGTTCTGCTGAAAGAGATATCTTGGTTCCTGGAGGAATGTGCTTCTGCCAAGGGGTACAACAAACATCCCATTTAAGTAGAAGGTAGGACCTGCCTCTGGCCATTTGTGGTTCCTGCTTTCCCTTAGTCACTGGGCTAAACAGAATTTCAGTGTGAGCAGGGTTGATAGATCTGAATAACCAGAGGGAATCTGGACTATTACAAAGATCATCTGAAATGCAGGAGCGCCTTCAGATCTGGTATCTCTAGGTGTTATTATATCCTAGGATTAAAGTCAATGGGAAATACAACCCAATCCTGGCAGGATGAAACAGCCCAGACCCTTCAGGAATGAACATGTGAATCACCTCTTTGGTTAAAGAACCAAGAAAAGAATGAACAAGACCTGCTGAGGTGCTTGAGGAATGAGGGAGAAAACAGAATGGGTTACAATAAAGGCCACATGATGAGTGTCAAATGAGGATTGTAATTGTCACATGTATAAAGAGACCAGGATCAGCAAACATTTCTCTGCTGCCTGGTTACATATTTCAGTACTCAGGTACAACATCTATTTCCACATAACTACAGTCTTTCTTGTCCATACCTTTCTCCTCTACATCTCTTTTCTACACAGCCTCATTTTCCTCGCCTCCACACAGTTACAAGTCTCCACACAGACACAGCTCTACATCTCATTTACACACCCTCTCACCCTACAGCACTTTACACAATTCCCACGCACCGCTCCTCTGTATAGCAGCAGCTCTTTTACAGAGCTCTTTCTCACACTCATTCACATACACGTACTTTTCAATCAATCATTCATTCTTTACTCCCTCACTCTCACTCCCTCATTCTCTCATGCTTCTTCCTCTTCATCTCTCGCACTTCTCTCTCCCACAGCAGGCTTCCTTCAACATCTCCGCTCCTCTGTGCTGCCTCTGACTCTTCTTTCTCTGCTTTGCCTCTCTGCTCTGTTGCCTCTTGTCCTTTGCTCTCTAGCTCCGCACATCTCTGCCCTCTGCTGCCTCTGCCTTCTTGCTCTCTGCCTTGCTGCTTTCTCCTCTCCACTGTCTCTCCTCTCACACCCAATTATAGGTTGTTTTACAGGGTTCTACCCAAATTCAAAACCTAAGTTAAGTCATGTAGTTTCTCTCGGGCTAGGAATGTCAGAATGACCCATGCACATAGTTCCAAGCTGGTGAGGGTACCCAGACAGAAAATGATATTGGAAATCAAGACTTGACAATAGCAATTAGTTAAGTGGACCTTGAGAAGTAAGGAGTATGTGTAGACTAACGTTGCTTTGAACTCTGGCCTTGTATCAGTAAACAACATGGGGAAAACACCTTGCATGTATGTTTCTAGGGGTAATCAAGCTGCTTTGAAACTACTGACGTCTTGGCTAAATGTACAAGACTGTCTTTGTAGCTGAGAATTCTCCTAAGTCAGTCTGAGTTATGAAAAAGAGCCTAGTATTATTTCTGTTCATCAATATTATATAACAATCATCCTCTAGATCATCCACAGCTCTGTGTGTGCCCAACAGATGGAATATATACATGAGATAAACACACAAGCTGTGAGAATACACCCACAGCTGCTATTAGGAAAGAGATGACGTGACTCATGAGAGAAATTGCAGACAGGAGCAACTAGTTCCACAGTCGGTGACCCCACAGCTTTTACAGGTGGGGCTCCCCACCAGGGAATCATGCCTCTGATGGGTCAACCTACAGAGCGGTAATTGTCACCTGCTGTACACCTCCACAGTGGCTCTCTACAGGCAGGTAGAATAAAAAGTGTGCTCCATGTTGTAAGAAATACATGTAATCTGACTGAGAACCAAATGCAAAGCCCCTCCGCTGGAGGACATTTAACTTAGCAGGGAGGTTAGTGAAGAATAATTAATTGCATTAACATTTGCAAAAAGACAAGAGCTAGAATGGAGGAATTCTTGGCAGCATTTCAATAAAAGACAAATGGATAATAGCTGTCTCGAGCCTGCTTCCTATAGAGGAACACAGCCAATTCCATCCTTGTGTATTTAACAAAAGGATTCCTTAGCCTTGAACTTTGGATTCAGTGGGGATTCCTTGTAACTTTCAAAACACCATTGTTACAAGTTATCCTTTAATCTTAAGCTTTCTGCTATTTTACTTGGAGAAAAATAATCAAAACAATGGCCTACAATGGGCACATACAGATTTCATAAGTATAAAGAATTTGACAAAAACACATAAGTCTAAAGAGTCTGACAAAAAATTGTGAGTGAGCAATTAATTATACAAAGTATATTGAAAGCCTATTGCACTTCCTGATTCACGCAAATGATGCAGAAATTGTTTAAGACGTTCAATTAGGCACACCCAAAGATTAACACAATGTGGGGCCTCTGCTTGAGATAGAAATGCAAAATAAATGGTCACCTTCTGTAGCAATGTTCACAATTACCATACATAAGAAGACTGGGTAAAATGTATGGATCCTCTGCTGGGATTTCACTGAGGTAAAGTCATGAGATTATCCAGATGAGTTTTTTCTAGGTTCTGGGGAAAATACAGTTGCAGACTTCGCATTATTATTATTTTTCCAGAATTCTTGGAGGACTGAATTCCCTGTTTCCTGGCTTGTTATCACAAGAGCTGCTCTCAGCCCGCAGAGGCGTCTCATATTTCTGCTGCATGGCTCCCTACACCCTGCACCCGGTAGCATGTGCGTAGTTTCTCACAATTCAAACGTAACTTCCCTGTCCCTTACTGGTAGATGCAGATTTTAAAGGTTCCTAATATTAGATTAGGCCCACCCAGGCAATTTCCCTTTCTGAAAGTCAAATGTTCCATATTCTAAAAAACACGGGAGTAACATTCATAATTTCCACAGACCAGAAATAATACAGAACCCCAAAGTATGGAGGTGCTAGGGACTGACTCAGATTTTTGCCAGTCACAGATGCTAAAATCAAAACCTTCATGGGAAAATAAAAATGAAGACCTATAGCCTTCAACAAAACTAAGTGCTGAGCTGGAGAGATGGCTCAGAGGACTCAACTTCAATTCCCTACATCTACATGGTAACTCACAACCATCTGTAACTCCATTTCCAGGGTATCTGATGCCATTTTCTGGCTTCCACAAGACTCAAGCATACATGTGGTGCATATATATACATTCAGGCAAACATCAACACATATAAAAATTTAAAAATAAAACTTAAAAATGAATATAAAAAATTCTTTAAGTCTTAAACAAAATTCAGCAATATAAAAATATTACATGAAGTAATAAAATAAAAAAACAAAAATACATTTCAGAAATACGTAACTATTTTTTTAATTTTTTATTTTATGTGCATGGGTGTTTTGTTCCTGGACAAGGGGCCTGCCCTGGAATGTGGCTGATATGCCCAGTGACACTCACAGAGACTGTAACAGGATGAAGAAGACCTGCACAGGTTCAAATCAGACAAAAACCTCAGTGCTTAGAAAGGGAAGAGGATGTAAAGTTACAATTGACACCAGCTAAGAAAGGGAAAACAAGTCCTTTTCTTGGTGGCAAGGGAGACATCTTGTCATGTCAATCTCTAAAGCATACCTTGAAACATACTAAGTTGCCTTAAAGGAATATGTATGTGATGTGATTACTTAATACTATGGGTAATTACTCAATGCAAGAAAACTCTCATAGAAAGTAATTTAACCATCTTTCTCTGCACCATTAATGGACTTTTACATGTACTTCTCAACTTTTCTTTTAGAACTCATTGATATGGTACAAAGGCTCTTTAAACAAAACAACATAACAAAATAAACAAAACAAAAACTGCTTCATGAACTATTGAGCTCTTGCAGTGTCCTGACTACTTGACAGTGTTTCCCTGCTTAATCACAATTTATTCTCTCCTAACTCTATATAGATACAATGAACAGGGGAAGCTACAAAAGGTGTTGTTGTTTGTTTTGGTTTTTTTTAAACTGTGTTGCAGGGTTAGGAAGGAAAGAAGTCAAGCATGTGGCTGTTCTGTACAGTTCCAAAGCCCACCCAGAAGTCCTGACTAACCCTTTCCTGACTAGTTATTGGCCATTCAGCTCTTTATTAAATTAATCATAGTGATACATCTTCGCACAGTGTAAAAGAATATTCCACAATATCTAGGTTTGTGTAGCACCAAAAAGGGAGGTAAGACAAAGATTAGTAATTAAGATTCTAGGTGTTTATTATGTATTGGATATTTAGCAATGACAGAAGGATATAATACCCAAAAACCCATTTTGTTGCTCTGAAACTCATTTTTCCACATTCATTTGCTGTACTAATTCCCTAACACCTGTCAGTAGTTTGGGCAGGCCTTAGCTTGTTCTTGTCCTGTTAGAACTAGTATCAAATCTCAGGCAAGTTGTTGATAGTATGAGCTTGTTCATTTGGAAAGTGTGGAGAGCAGTAATAATGGTTTCCTATGGCTCAAAAGACTTAATTAAATTATTAAATTTTGTGATTGCTGGTACCAACACTTATAAAAGCAATCTCATCTCTCCACTATACTAGCTATGCAAGAACACTGGTCTAAGGGAGTGTCTCTATTTAACACTTACCTGCCAAGTTGGGTTTATATCTGATTTCAGTGAACATTGAGGTACCATTGCTCCATTATTGAGAAACAAGTGTACACATTTCACAATTAATGAACACAATGTCTGGCCATTCTGTTGTTTTTCGGTTCACTGTGATGTCCTGGCAACGAGTGTTATTCCAAGCCCTGGTTCATCTCCATGTGCTGGCACAGTAAGAGCTACAATGATGTGTTCTCAACTTCCATCGTGGGAATATCCTTGTCACAAACAAGACTATAGTTTACAGGCTACACAGTGCAACTGACACCACAGCAGGCCCTGCTGTTTCAGAGCTGTGGGGAGCCGAGGAGAACCATGTCACTACTTCCATTTCTCCACTGCCCAGTGACAGAGAGTTGCTATAAACTTGGCACCTTCCCCCATCCCCGCTCCTCAGATACTGTAGAGTATATCCAGCCCTTCCGCTCCCAAATAGAGTCTGCTCCTGCTCTTGATAATTAATCTAACTTCTTAAAAAACAACTTTGTGTGGATTTTTCTACAGGTTGCTCAGTGTGAAATTTCTTTTTCAGCCTTGACATTTGGAGTGGATGTTAACAAATTTTTGTTTCCCTTCAGGAGGGCAGGGTATGTACTAGGAAGTTGGGGAAGGCACCAATGCTATTTACCAGTTTCTTAAAAATATTTCTTGAAATATTTTATATTTATAATATATATATTTCTTTTAATTTTCATTAATTTTATATCAGCACTTCTCAAACTTTTTGTAGAAAATGGCCTGCTTTAAGATAAAATTTCCAGTTAGAAGCAAACCAACACATTTGAAAGTAAAGTAAAGTTCATGGAAATTGGAAAGGTTGAAGCTTTCTGTGCACTTTCAATTAGCAGTACTTAGCGTATCATCAATAGTCACTCTAGCTTGCAAACTGTATTTGGAGGAGGGCAGTGCCATTCAAATTTCCTTATGACATACAGCTATTATAAACATAGCTCTTTGCTATTATTATTACCACTTTACCACAAAATACCATGAAGATCTTTCAATGAAAATCCAACATAGAAAAAAAGGAAAGAGAAAATCTTGCTATTTTAAAAGGTACTGAGATGTCTAGGGTTAGATACAGTTAAAAACCAACTGATACACCTATTTCTACTAACACCCGTTAGAATTAATCAGCATCAATTCTCTTAAACTACAAGAACTATTGTTATATTTTATTGCTTCATTTGTTCAGCACTGGGTTTTACATGGATTCTTTCTTGGAAATTCTTTCATTTTTGGAATATAATGTCATGTAATTATTTCAGATGAATTCTGTGGGTTGTAATTGATTCATTACTTTTCCTAAATCTTTGAGGCTCTCTGACACAAACATAACCATGCAGGTATGTATACAAACATAACCATGTGTGTGTGCAGGGATGCACATGCATTTCTGCAGGGGTACATGACTCAGAACTGCTCATCTAAAACTTTTGACTATTTTTGTCTTCTCATTTTCACTGGTGCCAAGAAGTCTGATGTGAATCTTGTTATGCATCCTTATTCCTGCATTTTGATTTAACTTTTATTTTGAAGAATTTAATGATCAAGTGTTTGGTTATTATTCTCCTAAGGAGCATTGGTATGCTCAGTTCTTTTATATTCCATGTTAATTTATGCTAGTTATGCTTAAGATATAGGCAACCAGTTTTATTGCTGTCATTATGACAAATACCCAAATAAGTTACTTAAAAAGAGGAAAAAAAAAATGTTTGGCTTGTTGCGGGAGGTCCTTCCGCTCCTCTAGCCAATAGCCGCTGAGATACCAGCCCATTGTGGTCTCTCAGTGGCTATTGGCTGGAGGAGCAGAAGGACCTCCCGTAACACCGGCTCACAGTTGAGATACTTTGGCTCTCTTGTTCCTGACCTGTTGTGACCTACAACAACATGGAGGAGAGCATGCAAAAGCAGATCGCTTCCCTTCATGTAGGTTAAGAAGCCGAGAGAGAATCAAAGGGAAGAATGAGCTTGGCTCAGGATGCAAAGCTTAAAGGCACAGCCCTAATGATCTACTTTGTTCCAACTTCGTAATTCATTAGCCTCCTAATATGTCATCCAAATATGAATCCGTTAGTTGATTGAGCCATTGGTTGGGTCAGTGTCCTCAAGATCTAATTACTTCTTAGTTGAATAAGTTGAGGACCACGCCTTAACCCTTTTGGAGGGATGCTTCACATGTGAATATATTGCTTCTTCAGGTTAAACAGTTACAAGACTCTACTGTCTTAAACTGTTGTCAAAATGTTTTCTTGACTGACATGGGCTGAAATGCAACTAGTCTGAAGCAATATGGCTTTGAACTCTGTTTTTGGCTGCCTTTTCTATTTGGAAGTCTAGTATCCTAGGGTTTCTATTGTTGTGATGAAACGCCATGACCAAAAAGAAAGATGGAGAGGAAAGGGTTTGTTTAGCTTACACTTGTTGCTTTTTATCACTGAAGGAAGTCAGGACAGGAACTCAAGCTAGGCAGGATCCTGGAGGAAGGAGCTGATGCAGAAGGGTACTATTTAAACTGGTTGGCTTCCCCTGGCTTGCTCAGCCTGCTTTCTTAAAGGAACCCAGGACCAACAGTCCAAGGATGGCACCACCAACCATGTGCTGGGCCCTTCCTCATTGATCACTAATTGTGAAAATGCCTGCAGCTGGATCTAATTGGGCCATTTCCTCAACTGAGGTTTCTTCCTCTACTACGGGTCTAGTTTGTGTTAAGGTGACTGACACAAAACCAGTCAGTACATCTATGTTCTTCTTGTTTCAGTATTTTGGTGTCTATTATCTTGTAAACAACAGTACCCATGAGGTATCTGAGAAATAGAGTATTTTTAGATATTCAGATTAATTTTTTTTGTATTGTGAAATAAAATTGTTTTCTCTGTATGTTTTTTTCTATTTCCATTCATCATAATTCTGTTTCATGTGTTACATATGTGGAGTGTGATGTGTACCTAATACATCAATTTGTGTGGACTTTAATCTATAATCTATACCACAGTCATTACTTCATATTTATGTTTTTATTTCTCTGTACTTAGAAATCTATTTTTTGCTGAATACAATTTAGCTAATATTTACCTTACATTTAGTTTGTATTTGGGGATAGGAATATATAAAATCGGCCTCTTATATTTCAAAGTATACAAAATAGCAATTTTAGGATAAGTCTCACTGCTATACCTGTTTAAGTTGTTTTAAATATATTTTCCCATAATTTTTATTTTTATTCATACAGTTACCTAGATTCCTTTTTTTTTCAGCTGTCTTACCATCACTCTTTTTGAGCCATTTGTTTCTTTTTTTTTTTTTAGCTCAACATACATGAAAAAAATAACATGGTTTGAGACCTTGATTTGGTAAATATTTCAGTTTGGCAAGCACATGACAATTGTACAATTTAAATGACAAATGAAGATTGTTTTTGACTATTTAAGTGGATTTATTGGCATGAAAATCACTGAAACTAGCTGATGCATAGAAATCAGGAACCAAGTAAAAGGTAGCAATCAATAATACCTTTTCAGCTTGTAAGGCTGGCATGATGAAGACATTAATTATTTAAAGAAGATACCCGCAAGACAACATTGTTATGGGAGGGTGTATTAGGGGCCCATTTAGGAATTATTAGACAAGAGAAATATTTTATGTAACTGTGAGAATTTCATATGTGTTTTTGGATGTGAGACTGGAGTTTGGGACAAATTTATTAGCTTCATAGAGACTTGGAGTGCAGTAACTTAATTTATCAATTAGTTTTAACTAGAACCTTAGGGAGAGATCAACTGGACTTGAAGGAAGTAGAAAAAAAAGTGAATATATAACATTTATTTTTTTATTTTTTTGACCTACGAGAGAATTTGCTCTTAAAGAAAACTTTCCCTACCTCTTGCAGCAACCAACAAATGCCAATACCTTCATGATTTGGAGTTGGACTGCATGCCCAACTCCACACTCCATAATGAGATTTGGTTTGGCTTGGGAGTTCATGTGTTTTGAGCATGCTGTTGAAATTGTTGTGAGTTTATATTGCAGTTTCCCTGCTGTGTCCAGAAGATAATGTTTCCTTGTGGTAATCCATTATCAGGCTATTACATTCTTTCTGCTTTCTCCCTGCAATCATCCCTGAATCTTTCAAATGAAGGTGCATTATATATTCCTTTTAGAGCTGAACATTCTACAAACTCTTATTCTTTTCATCTTGGTCGGTTGTAAGTAATGTGCTAATAATCATCTACTACAATTAGGGGCTCTTCAAATAAAGAGCAAGAGAGGCATTGATCAATGTGTATAATAAGTGATTAGGAGTCAGTTTAATACTATGTTCACTAGCAGGAAGTAAGTTCTTCTATAGGTCCCATGACCTGTCTAGCCATAGAATCTTAGCACAGTTCTTATCTTTGGTGATCAGACGTTAGAGAGAGGGCAAACCAGTTCTCCATTGGATGTGGGGTTGGTGAAGATCTTTTTCCATTCTGTAGGCTGCCACTTTGTCCTATTGAGGGTGTACTTGCCTTACAGAAACTTTTTCGTTTCACAAATATGGATGTTGATGAGGAAATTTAAAACTTTGATGGTGATAAAATAATGAAAATTTATCTTCTGTGCGAAACTGGGACAGGCGGTAACTGTCTATGAAGCTTAAGACAAAATGCTACACATTGCCCCTGTTTTTGCTTGATATACTCAAATCATTATCTCATGTTTCAGGATTCTTGTGCCAGTAGATAGTTAACACAACTATAAATCAAAGCTAAATGCTCACTGGCACGTTGCTATTCCATTCGTACCTTAGAGCATTCATTTTACATATTAAAAATACTGAAGCTTAC
Source organism: Chionomys nivalis (assembly GCF_950005125.1). NCBI lineage: Eukaryota > Metazoa > Chordata > Mammalia > Rodentia > Cricetidae > Chionomys > Chionomys nivalis. The sequence continues at coordinate 25,189,471 of NC_080099.1, read as the reverse complement.
ATATGTTAAATGATTTCTCAAAGAGACACAGTTGGATGGAGGGAATTAGACTTCATCTCACTTGTCCGATCTCAGAGTCTACTCTTCATCACCACACTGTACTGTGCCTACTCATCATGAAGCTTCAATTGCTCATGTGGATGCTGGGGCAGCAGCAGAGTGCAATAGCTTTCTATGGCCTTTCTTATCTGTCTCAATGGTTAGCATACTCTGCCGCTGATTAACATTCTTAACTGCTTATTTATTTTTTTATTCTTGTTTTTTAATTTTCTTAGGTTCTGAGGAAAGGAACTTGTTTGTTTTTTTTTGTTGTTGTTGTTTTTGTTTTTTTTAATTTACTGTGGTCCAGGGGAGCAAAAACAAAGTTACACATTCTCCCCATAACGTTTCCCATATACATGAAGAGCTTCTGTCATATAGTGATTGTTTATATATGTTTGTACATATATATTATATATGTCATACATTTGACTATTTTGCTAGTCAAATAGTGATGAAGGAACTAGAAATCGACAACTGTGAGCGGATCTGTTCAAGAATAATCTCTCTTCCCTGTCTGGTGCTAGCATTTGCTTTTGTGAGCATGTTAATTTTTCCACATGATGATTTCTTTAAAGTTTTTTCTTTTTTTAAATAAGACAAAAACAAGAATTCAGAGATTTGAAAGAGTATCTATAAAAAGCAGAAGAGAACAAAAAGATGCTGTCTTGGCACTGAGCTAATGAAGAATTCTACTGAAAAGAACCACAAGAGACAGAATAATGTGGGCGTGCTATTCATGAGACCTGTTTATTTCTCTTAGTTTTTTTTTTTTTTTTGCATAATGGTGCTATTTGAAACTTGGACGCAAACTTGATTTGACATTTTGGTTATTAGGCATAATGACTGGAGCAGAGGAGAAACAGGTGGTGTGGAAGAAATGTGTGTTCTGAACTTGGTAACTTATTTCTATTATTATAAAATTTTGTGAAAGGGCCTGATTTATTCTGCTTTATGAAAAGGAAGGTGATTTGTTTTGGGATAAACAATAAATTAGGAACAAATACCATCTAAACTTGTGCATTTTTATTCTTCTTGCTCATCTTGATCTATGAAATTTTGGATAGAAAAGAATGCTAAAGAGTGGGGTCAATTTATGAAATTCCTATCTATCCTAGGAAAACAAAAGATGAAAGTCAAAAGGCAAATGCAATCGGAAGAAGTTTGGAATGATTCTACCACAGGCAACTAATCTGACCCCAAATGATGGCGAGGACATTGAAAGAAAGAAATCCCCAATTACTGTTGAATTTTTCTGTGTGCTATTTTTACTTATTTGCAAGATTTTCAGTAATAACGTTTATAAAATTAAAAGAGAGCAATAAAAAAGGAGTTGACCATTGAATCAAATTCATCTGGAGAGCTCAGAGATATCTTGATAGATTATCTGATTTAAAGGTAGTCTTTATCAAGAGAAGACGATGCACACTGGACCAAACAAGTGCATGAAAACCTCCTGATATTGACATGGATTCTGGGAATCAAAAGTCAAGTTTCACCGATGATTGCCCAGAAAGTGTTCTACCCATTGAACAATATCTCTAAGCGCCACAAGGTTCTTTAACTATTTAGTATTCTGCATAAGAATCTTACTTTTTCCTTAGATTTATTCACTAACAATGGAATTTTTGTGACTATTTTGACACACTCTATATTTTTGGACATTTAGAAAAAACGCAGTTGACTTTGTCCCCCAAATTTCTTAATCTTATTATAATAATAATGTATCACTACTTATTAATTATAATAATACTTTAATATGGCTTATTCTAATAATTTATCAACTATATAATAATTTGTCAGTATCATTAGTTCTAATAATTTATATTGATTTTTGTGGATTGCCACATAAAGAGTTGTACCACCTGCAGGTGATAACATTTTCAACTCTTCATTTTAAATGCCTTTGCATTTATTCCTCACCATGCTAAAGTAGTCAGGACTGCTGGGAAAGTGAGGAGCAGTATGAGGACATTGGGCATCTTTCTTTTATTGCCAGAAATGAACATTGTAGTTTGCTTTTCCCTAGAAAGAAAACATTTGGGATTCATCGCTTTGACCACTTCTATTTTTACAAGATTTGACAGATTTGATTATGGAGCTTTCTTTCATTTTTAGTTTGCTGAATACATATATACACTAAAATCAATGCTGAATTTTGTCAAATATATGTTTTGTTAAAACTGACTGATAAAAAATATCTACTACTTGCTGTTTCTTAATTGGTGTGACATGACACGGACCCTTGTTTGATTCTTCTCAAATCAGCTTTGTACTAACTCCTCAATGTCTGTTTGTTTTCTGTTTCATCATTGTTTACTCATGTTCTTCTGTTTCTTATACTTTATTTGAATTTGATTTTCTGTTCTTTTCTATTGTTTGAAAACACACTCTCCCCCGCCCCCCGGATTAATATATGTATACAAATACAAATCACCGTGTGTGTGTGTGTGTGTGTGTGTGTGTGTGTGTGTGTGTGTGAGACTTCCTGCTTTAACCACAATGGCCGAGTTTTGATATATTAGATTTTTATTATGCTCTACATACTATACTTGTTTTAAAATATTCTTTCATTTCTAAGTTACTGATTCTTGAGTGATTTAGAAATCTGTCATTTCATTATAATGAATCTTTTCTTTCATGGTTTGTCCTTTGGCTCCTAGCTTTAATTGCATTCTGGCCAAAGAATATGCTAATATGTATGATTTCAGTGTTTGGAATTTATTAAGATGTGCCTTATGAACTGGCAAAGAACACTTGGTGTGGTAAATGTTTCATGTGTGCTAAAGTGATTGTTCTTTGTTTTCTGTTTATAAGGTTTTAAATTTGCTTATTAGGTCAATCTTATTTATTGTATTCATTGTTATATTCTTAATTTATTTCTTACCCTCTTTTTCCATTCTATCCTACACTTCTTTCCTTCCTAAAATATTGTTTTATGAAACTTTTTATTTGATACTAGCATATCAAACCCATACAAATATGCTACATGTATACATGCTATATCTAAATAAATTTTCTATCAAAATAGATATAAAATGTACACATTTTATAACCACTAATTTTAGTATATCTGTTTTTAATTTATTTTATATATTTTTATCTCTTAGTTTTGTTTTTATTTTTAAGTATTATTTGTAAACAGTGTAGATTTGCCATTGGTTCTATGTGAAAATTAGTCAGTTTGACATATGGTTTATTCACTTCTCTTATCATCAATGAAATTTTACTTTTTGTTGAAACAAGTTACCCTATGAAACCTTTTTTTGCTTGCGTCTTGTTTTGTTATTAGTTTATTTAGTGTAACATTTGAAAGAAGAGTGTTAGCTTGGATCCTTGAACAAGCAGATGATAAAATGGGTTTAAATGTTCAACAGCTAGGCAGAAGGCAGAGCCTATAGCAGGGAGGCATCAGAGAAAGATTCCAGACCTCTCAGTTTAATATGCCTGGAATAAAGCTAGGGGGAGGATTGTGTAGAATCTCTGGTTGGAGCAGTGGCCAAAGCACTGAGGTACAACTGCTTGTTAATGTGATCTCGGGTCTCATGTGATTGGGTCTTTTTAGTTCCACTGCCATTCTGGGTTGTTGGCTAGAAACATCAACTAAGAACCTACAGTGTGAGTATTCAGGACCGCAAGGGAGATTTCAGCCATAACGCACAATTGAAGCTGTAGATATGCAGTCTTGTAGAAGATGAGAGGATGAGTTTAGTGACCAACCCAAAACTTAAGACTGGAGTGGAGTTTCTAGCCAAAAATAAAGGACATTGAGCTTATAATTCGTGATCCTAGAGAAACTAAATAAGAAGGTGAACCCAAAGAAAAACATATAGGCATCCTCCTGAATATTGACCTTCATCACGCGATGAAAGGAGATAGAGACAGAGACCCACATTGGAGCACCGGACTGAAATCTCAAGGTCCAAATCAGGAGCAGAAGGAGAGAGAGCACAAGCAAGGAACTCAGGACCGCGAGGGGTGCACCCACACACTGAGACAATGGGGATGTTCTATCGGGAACTCACCAAGGCCAGCTGGCCTGGGTCTGAAAGAGCATGGGATAAAACCGGACTTGCTGAACATAGCGGACAATGAGGACTACTGAGAACTCAAGAACAATGGCAATGGGTTTTTGATCCTACTGCACGTACTGGCTTTGTGGGTGCTCACCCTACTAGACCTGGATGGAGGTGGGTGGTCCTTGGACTTTCCACCGGGCAGGGAACCCTGATTGCTCTTAGGGCTGATGAGGGAGGGGGACTTTATTGGGGGAGGGGGAGGAAAATGAGAGGCGGTGGCGGGGAGGAGGCAGAAATCTTTAATAAATAAATTAATTAATTAATTAAAAAAACAAAAACAAAAAAGACTGGAGTGGATATTCATCTATCGAGACTATAATGTACTGTAGACCTGTTAACACCACCCAAATAAAGTGTCATAGTAATTCTGTGATATAAACTTTTCTATTCTCGTCTTTCCAATCTCCTGGTTTCCACTCCTTATAGTCATAAGGATTGATAAGAATTTCCTGTTTATTAATTACTTTAAAAAATATTTTTGATTTCTTTGTTGTTTTTATTAAGCTATATATTTTTCTCCACTCCCCTCCCATCCTACCCCCTACCCTTTCCCATAATCCCCACACTTTCAATTTACTCCGGAGATCTGATCTTTTTCTACTTCCCATCTAGATTAGATTCTTTAGGTCCTCTTTGTTGGCTAAGTTCTCTGGGGTTGTGAATTATAGGGTTATTTTTCTTTACTTTATGTCTAAAAGCCACTTATGAGTGAGTACATACGATATTTGTCTTTCTGGGTTTGTGTTACCTCACTCAAAATAATGTTTTCTAGATCCAACAATTTTCTTACAAATTTCAAAATGTCGTCATTTTTTCCACTGTGTAGTACTCCATTGTATAAATGTACCAAATTTTCTTTATCCATTCTTTGGCCAAGGGAAATTTAGGTTGTTTACAGGTTCTGACTATTATAAATAATGCTGCTGTGAATATAGTTGAGCACATGTCCTTGTGGTGTAATGGAGCATCTTTTGGGTATCTACCCAAAAGTAATATTGCTGGGTCTAGAGGAAGGTTCTTTCCTAATTTTCTGAGAAATTGCCATACTGGTATGCAAAGTAGCTGTACCAGTTTGCACTCCCACCAGCAATGGAGAAGTTTTGTTTTGTGTTTTTTTTCCCTTTACCCCACATCCTTTCCATTATAAGCTATCATCAGTATTTTTGATCTTGGTCTTTCTGACAGTTGTAAGATGGAATCTCAGTTGTTTTTATTTGCATTTCTCTAATGGCTAAGGAAGTTGAGTACATCCTTAAGTGTCTGTCAGCCATTTTAGATTCATCTGTTGAGAGTTCTCTGTTTAGGTCTGTACCCAATTTTTTTATTGGATTATTTATTCATCTGATGACCATGTTTTTGAGTTCTTTGTATATTTTTGAGATCGACCCTCTGTCTGATGTGGGGTTGCTGAAGATCTTTTCCCGTTCTGTAGGCTATCGTTTTGTTTTGTTAACCATATACTTTGCTTTACAGAATGTTGTTGGAGGCTGCTTGTTCATTTCTCAGCCGCACAGATCCCCGAAAATAATCACACAGAAACTATATTATTTAAATCACTCCTTGGCCAAACACTTAAGTGTATTGCTAGTTAGCTCTTATATCTTTGGTTAGCCCATTTCTATTATTTTATATTTTACCATGAGGTTCGTGGTGTACCGGCAAAGTTTCCTCCGGCAGATCATGTTTTTCCCCTCTGGTGGCTCCATGGCATCTCCCTGACTCCACCTTCTTTCTCCCAGAATTTAGTTTAGTTTTTACTGCCTAGCTCTACTCTGCCCTATCAGAGGCCAAGGAAGTTTCTTTATTCATTAACCAGTAAAAGCAACAGACAGACAGAAAGACTTTCCACACCAAGGTGGGAAGGATCTGTGCATTGGATGAATTTAATAAAAAAAAAAGAAAAGTACTTTTGAATAAGGAGGCCACTCTGATCATAAATTTCTTCAGGACACCCAGATCCTGTTCACCTGTGCAGCTCCAATGGCAGCTTAACTCTGCTCATTTTAACGCAACTTTGCTGAACTGAACTGAATGTCTGCCAAAATCCCATTTCTGGCTGTTTATTTCCAAATTTCGCCTTCACTATCACAGTCCTTCAGAGTCTGTCCTCTATGCAAACATCCCTGGAATCATTCCAGGAATGCAGTACTCATTGTCCCTATGAAAGTTCAGCTACCTTTACACAATGTGCCATCGTGTCTCTCCAAAGCCTCCTGTTAAATCCTTTTTTACTATAAGGTATCTTTGTACAGACAAGATATTAAAGCATGAGAAGGTAAGGTGAGAAGTGGAGGAGGAAGGAAGGGGGGAAGCAAAAGCATTATAATAAGCAGATGTGGAAAGCAAGTTCTTGGAAGAATTGCCATTGAAGATATAATTATTCTGTATTACCAGCCAACAGCTAGCATTAGTCCAAGGAAGCTGCCTGTATTCTCTAAGCATTTCAGACAATGTGGTACTCATTTATAAAATCCTGACAGCTCCCTTAGATGAAGCATGTATAATAATTTGAAGCAATTCATTATCTGGCAAGATATATTTTAATTTTAGTTGGAATATACTTGAAATAATTTTCCCCAGTACGAAATGTACTTCCCTTCAAATACATGACCTATATTTCATGGATCACTAAAACAATGAAATGAGTCCAATCGCCTTCTCTTTTCTGCTGTGTACTTCTCTTGTCTATAGAGTTCTGAATGCCTCCTGCTTTGATCCATTGAAAGTACATAACTGTTGTGAAACATACATTCTGTCCTCAGGAGGGAACAGCTACTATCATCCTGCTTAGTCAAAGCTGTGAGTGTACCAAGACATCTGAAAAGGAAATGGGGAAGACAAGGGTGAAAGGGCCTTCACATTAAATCCTCAAGGTTGTGCAAAGAGTTGTACACAAGTCAATGTTGTTTGTGTGTTTGGGGGAGCTATAAGAGAACTCCAACCAGCCTTCTCTAGGACAGTTTATCCAGTGTGCCCTCTGGCTTCCAATAATTACTGTGTCCAGCTGCCAGTGATCAGTGGGCCCAGCCCTGAAAATGCAGAATAAAACCCAGTGCTTCATGCTGTGATACCCCCTGTCCATTGGTGACAGTGTACTAATTATCTCCTTTATGTGTGAATATGCTTGCTAGCCCACAGCTACTGCTCATTGCTAGTCCACAGCTACTGCTCATTGCTAGCCCATAGCTACTGCTCATTGCTAGCCCACAGCTACTGCTCATTGCTAGCCCACAGCTACTGCTCATTGCTAGCCCACAGCTACTGCTCATTGCTCCAAGTCCAGCCCAAGTAGCTCCATTATAAGGGTAAGTCCAAAGGAGCCTCTCAGAAACCATAGAAAAAGAACTCAAAAAAAAAAAATCACATGAGGAAAAAGGAGAAAGAGGAAGGCGGAAGGAGAAGGAGGAAGAGGGAAGAAGAAGAGGGGAGGGGAAGGGAGGAGAAGAAAGAAGGAGAAGATTGGACAGCAGAGAACAGTAAAGTAAGGGTCTTGTCATTTTATTTTTCACTTTTCACTGTCTGGGTCTACTTGGCATATTGTTGAATTTTAGTTCTTTCAGAAGCAAACTGAAAACTCTTCCTGAGACAGTGGGATGAGGCTGTCATCAGAGGACATCGGTGGGAGAGGTGGTCTGGTATTCTTATGTTCAAGTCAACAGTCAGGGTCAGAGTTTATCACAGGCCCAATTGTCTTAGGCCTCTGTGAGGCACAAAAGACAGACAGCCCAACATGCCAGAGTGGATGCGCAGCCTCAGGAAGTTGCACTGGGGTCCCCACCATGGTTTAGGCAGCAGTGTGCATATTCAAGCTGATGTTGGTCTCTTTGTTTCTTTCTTGCCCTCTGTAAAACAGACATTGTGTTGAACTCTAGCTAAAAATATCAAGGAAGACTTTATTCAAGGCAACTGCGACAATGGGAAAACTGGACCCAATTCCTCTGAAACATCAAATGGGAACATTTAAAAATGCTTTCCGCAGCTAACGCAAAAGTACTGGAGGACTGCCTAGTGTGGCCAGTGTGGCTAAGCCCGTAACCGACAACTATTGTGTGACTTCCAGACCTACTTTCCCCAAAGAACTGGGAGCTAGAAAGGCCCATCTCTCTTCATTGCTGCATTTCAGAGGAATGGCCTCCAGGCACTCAAGGAAGGCATTGCTGGGTTAGAAAAGACTTACATCTCAAAGAGGCAGTGAAAGTTTTCTGGAGAGAATTCACAGTCTTATAGTAAGGTAAATCTAGTCTAAAGTTTAGTGGAGCTAAATGTTACGTTGAGACCGAGTTCAGTACATACTCAGGAGGGTCTATGGACCACACTAGTTTGGAAGTTTCCTCCCTATGGAAGCTGGATTTTTGAACCAATTCCAGAGGTATCACAGGGGCATGTCCAGCTGATGAGAACTGGAGATAGAAACTGGTCAAGCAGGGCAGGAAAGCCAAAGAAGCAGTTCTAAGAATGCCCTAGCTAGAGTCTAGATGCTAAACTATTTCCTGAGTTTTGTTTTGCTTTGTTTTATGTCCTAAATGAGCACTTCCACCTAAAAATCGTATGTGACTCTGTGACCAAATCAAAGAAGAAACACCTGGACAGCTGGCTGGGTCAAATGGACTGACCAACTCATGCCCCGCTTATAACTTACTCCCTTCCTGCCAAAAGTCCTTTAAAAACCTCCTAACAGTTTGATGGTGCACTACTTCCTAGAACTTCTCGTTATATAGAATCTCTCTGTGTATGTGTGTGTGTGTGTCTCTCTCTCTGTCTCTCTCTCTCTCTGTGTCTCTCTCTCTCTCTCCCCTACCCTTCTCTTCTCTTCCTCTTTCTCTTTTTCCTCTCCTTCCCCGCCCCTCTTCTTCCTTTTCCTACACCCTCTTTCCCCTCCTCTTCGCTCTTGTTCTTCCTGGCTCCCCTTCACTCTCTTTCCCATCTATGAATCTATAAAAATTTGCCTTTAAAACTCATCCTTGATTCATTCTTCAGATTACCAAGACAAAAAAAATTCCCAAAGGCACTGACCTGGAGCATGTTTGCTCCAGCACATGACCTGGAGGTGCTCATTTAGGATATAACAAAACAAAACAACTCAGGAAATAGTTTAGCATCTAGACTCTAGCTAGGGCATTCTCAGAACGGCTTCTTTGGCTTTCCTGCCCTGCTTGAGGTCAAAGCGGTTTCTTTATTAACCAGTGGTAATAAAGCATATTCATAACATGCAAAGGGGCATCCCACATTACCCATCTCTTTCACCAAAATTTTAGTCCAGTAGTTCCGATATTTGATTTATAAAATGATGATTAATGATTTTAAGTGATAGCTACTTCACACAGTATCAAGTGTTAAAATTGTATTTATATCTAAATAGAAATTCAGACAAGAAAAGACAGAGTATTGCTGTTGTACATTAAAAGAATGAAGGAAAATTAGATTTGCTTAATGAAAAGACAAGTTTGGATTTATTTGCTCAAAACAATCTTTTCTAGAAGTTTTATACGGAAAATATTTCAACAATTAACTGGTTGCATATGCTCTCTAAAATTCCAGAAGAAATAGGACAGGCATAATTCAACTTTTTCTTTTAAAAAAATGAATAATATGTCAAACAATGCAAGATATGAAAGTTAACAAAAATGATTCTCTGAAGGGCTAAGTGATCGTTTGCCTGGCAACAGTGCATGTCTAAGCTGAGTTTAGAGCATGGCCAAATGCACTAAAGAGATGAATGATACCTTTGCTATAAAATCTCTGCAAAAGTGGAATCCATCTCAACCACATAAAGAGCAAGCAAGTAATGGGGACACATATATGACATTACATGTTTTCCTCCGTGATGAGGAAAACTCACTCTGCTTGAGAGACACATGTGTTCAGGAGACAAAAAATAAAAATGTGTATTTGCATTCATACAATTAAAAACACATAGTTCATATGGGAACCACCTGGATGAATGTGCAGCCTGAAGTCATTCCATGTAAACCAATTATTTCTTTTGAAAAAAAAATCTTTGGTCCTAACTCAGGACTTCATCAATGAATTATCCCAATGAGTTGTTCCCTGAGACCAGCTTCGTGAATTCCAAGTTGGTGTTTTAGCCAAGAAAGTCACACTCCATCCAGGGGAGTGAGCTTCAAGGGCTTATCTGTGACACCAATCTCTCATCTGCATGGACTCTTTTGTGCATTACAGAATGAATCGACTATGAGATACACTTTGGTTAGAAACCCAGTTTCCTTGCAAGGCAGAGCTATTTATTATTGACTTTTTAGATTAGGATAAACACCTGCTACAGGAAATGTTTTCTGATGGGTGTTTTGTTTGCTGCTTTCGTTCCTAATTCATGTTGTGGGATTCTTCGTGGCATTATTTACATGACAAATCTAATTATCTTCTTAGTTTACTTCTGGCTATGTTGATAAACAACAATGTTAGTATGTGGAGCATATGTTCCCTATTCTGTATGGACTGAGGGCATGAGTTGGGTTCCACTTTTTAAAAAGAATTTCAAACAGTAAAATTGTAAAGTAGAATTAGAGGAGTAGGGCTGACGGTCATATTTCCTTGCCCTAATTCTTCAGGCGTTGTAAAAATCTATTGTAACATGCAAGCACAAGAATGTACAAGAAGACTCCAGCCTTATCGTTTATTGTTAATACCAACAGTGCTGCACTGGATGAAAAAATAATAATAATCTTATTCTTGTTATACAAGCTACTCAGTTGGAATGCAAAGAAATTGTTTCAAATTAAAACATAGATCACAATCACTCAGAAGGAAAGCTTACTTTATTTGGTGGACATAAGGAAAATAAATCAAGAAATAATGTGGAAAAGCAGACTTAGATTAGTCACAGCTGATCTCCTTCTACACTGAGTGTAATTTATTCAACAATGTAATTCTCAGGAACCCTTTGATAATAGCCACTTTTATGAACATACAGTCCCATATTTCATTAGCTTGGTTATCTAACTTTAAAGAATAATAACATTATTATCTCTTGGGCAAATGAAAGGAACATACACAGAATTTAAGATACTTGCTCATAAATTTTTACCTATATTTTGTGAACGACTGTCAATATATTGATATTCTGAGTTCTTGTTTTCCTGAAAGACCCCATCAGATGGCAATCATTCTACTTTGACACAAGAACTCCCACAATGCTCTAAATACAATACTCATTCTCTTACCTAGCCCCTTTCCATCAAGACTGACTTTAATAGGTAACATATGACTTAAAGACACATTTGATAACTTACGTATTGTTTATTCCACAGATGCTTGTTGAGTAGCATGATACTTGCTAGGTATAGAGCAACAAACAAGGGACATGTATGTCTTTGTTTATGTGGAGCTTAGAATCTACTGGGGGAAAAAAAGAAACCCATGGCAAATACTAGTTCCTTGAGAACTAGAAACAGACCCCTAAAAGAAAAGTGACATTGAGGAAGAATAATCTGAGATTCTGAGGATGACCAGGGGCATTTTATTTCAGAGAATACATTTTCATTAAGAGACAAAAATCAAAGAAAAAATAAATATTTGTACCTGTCCATTTTTCTTTGATGTTACCAGAGCTAATGTAGTGTAAGGGAGCAAGTTCAATGGTCTCTTGCTCAGTGGGCTCCTACTCAGTGATCTCTTGCTCTCTCAAGCCTTATGAACCTTTAAAATACTTATATTCTGTTAATCTTAACCTGAGCTCCTCACTTTGTAAAGAAAGAGAGAGGGATAATAAGAGATATGGAGGGAAAGGTACATGAGCCACCTTTCCTAGCCTAGTTACAGACCCTCAGCCTAAAACCCTCTTTCTATAGGAGCCACCTTTCCTGGATAAGAGTAGTTACTACTCATCAAAAAAGCCTCTCTTTACAACAAGTGGAGGCCATCACAGAAAACCACAACTGGACATGATGCAGTGATCAACAGTTTGCAGAGAGCTCAGGGAACATCACAGAAGAGGGAGAAGAAAGATTGTAAGAGCCAGACGACCAATAAGTCTGCTGTGAAGCAGTATCTCCTGGCAATGGTTACAAATATTGGACCAGAACAATATCAAGATCAATGAATATGTTAACCTAGAAGGGAAAATTTTTGCATGCAATATTTGTCTTTCTGTGTCTGAATTACTTCACTCAGAATGATTTGCTTCAAGCTCCATTCCTTTACCTGCAAGTTTCACAATTCCATTTTTCTTAACAGTTGAATATCGTATTATAGAAATGTATCATATTTTTATTATCCATTCATCATCTGCTAGACAGTTAGGCTATTTCCATTTCTTGGATATTGTGAATAGACCAGTGAAGAACATTGAAGGGCAAGTATTCTATAAGAAGATTCAGTGTCCATGGTGGTTTAAATAAGAATGGCCCCCATAGGCTCATATATTTGAATGCTTAGTCCCCAGTTAACAGACTATTTTGGAACAGTTATTGTGGTACTGTTGAAAGGGGTGGGGCTTTGAAGTTTCAAAAGCACATGCCATTTGCTGTTAGCACTTTCTGCCTCTCTCTGTGTCTCTGTGTTTGTGTCTGTGAGTATGGAGTGGGGGATCCATCATCCTTGTAGACCAGATGTAAACTCTCAGTTATAATTCAAACACCATGTCTAACCATGTCTACCTGCCTGCAGCCATGCTCTCTACTATAATGGTCTTGAACTGTAAACCTCTGGAAACATGAAACCAAATTAAATGCCTTCTTTGATAAGTTGCCTTGCTGATAAGTATTTTAACACAGCAATAGAAAAGTAATTAAGATAGAACTTGGTACCATCGAGTGAACTATTGCTGTGACAGGCCTGACTATGTTGGGTTATTGGAAGAATGTGTAAAACTTTCAGACGCAGGACTAGAAAAGTGCTGTAAGTGAGACAAAACAAGTTAGCAATCTTTCTTCGATTCTGAATACTACTGTTCAAGTTGCATTGCAAATTGAAGAGGCCCTCTAGAGTTCACCAAAAGAAAATGTCCTTGTGCTGCTAAAACCTGTATGCTTATATAAGGAACATGATAAAGGTACATGTTTCTGATATCTCTATTGCCATGTTTCTGAGATGCACAGTCATAATTTTGTTTTAATTAACTGTTTACACTTTTATTAAGCTGAAACATACACATAGAAATGCATACAAATCATAAAATACTAACCATCTCAAGATAACCATAATATATAGCTACTTTCTAGGTCAGGAGTAAAACATCCCAACATCTCCAAACTCCTGTTCATGCCCCTTCCAATCACTACCCTACCTCTAAAACAACCACTGTCTTAATTTCAGTCACCATAAGCTAATGAACTTCATACAAATGAAAATAGCGTGTGTACACAGCTCCAGACCAGTTCCATTTATTGCAATATACTATTTCACCACATGCGTATATATGATGTTTTATTTATCCAGTGGTGCAGAGGATGGATGACTGGATTGTTTTCAGTTTGGGAACATTACAAATAAGACAGGAATGCAAGCATTATTATCCATGTTTTTGAAACAGGGGGAAGCTATAAATAATTAAGAAATTACTAAAACTGTTTTGAAGTTATCTTACTAATTTATATGGTCATCAAGAAGAATGAAATGGATAGTAATTCCACATTTTGCCAGTTAGAAACTTTATCAACTTTATTGATATATTTGACAATATTGAAGGATCCCATTATAAAGATATTTTATGTAAAGGCTCTATGACAGAAGTTAGCATGGCAATTTTATGAAAAATAAAAAATAAAAAAACTCTAGAGACAAATAGCTTTCATTAAATATATGGATGCCTTTTTAAAAATTAAGATAATTTTTCTCTTACATTTTGTGCCACCAAAAAAGATGAAACTCTAAATTTTTGAGTTTCTATCTGCTTTTGTCTGAAAGAATTTCCTGATAATCAACTCTGTTGTGGGATATTTGCACACTGTGATGATGTATTTCTGTGATTGGTGTAATAAAAAGACAAACATTCCATAGCTAGGCAGAAGCAATAGGCAGGATTTCCAGGCAGAGAGAGAATGCTGGGAAGAAGAAGGGGAATTGGTATACCGAAGTTGAAGAAGCAGGGTGGGCAGTACAGATTAAAGGTAACCAAGCTATGCAGAACAATATAGATTGAAAGATATGAGTAAATTTAAATTATAAGAACTAGCTAGGAACAAGCCTAAGCTAAGACTGAACTTTCATAATTAATAATAAGTCTCCATATCATTTTTTGTGAGCTGGCGGCCCAAAGAAGAATCTGTCTGCACAACTCTGGCATGATGGTTGACTCCCAAGCCCTCATGGTAAAGAATGGTGTTAAGAAGGCAGTCTGGAAAAAAAAAAAAAAAAAAAAAGAAGGCAGTCTGTTGAGAGTGTATGGAGGCACATAAAATGGCACCTATCTGGCTCAGGAAGTAAAGAAACTGAGCTTGAAGTTACATATTAAGAATAAGTCAAGTGCTAGATATGTGAACCAGTAGGAAGAAGAAAATTAATGACAAAGAGAACTTCTTTAAAGAGGCCAAAACACATGGTGGGAGTCCTGAAAGAAGCTGAAGAGACTAGAGTATCTACCAGGGGTCAGATCATTGGGGCCTCTATAAGACACGAAAAGAATGCAAGGAGACTAGGGAGGAGGAGAAAGAATGAGAGAGGGTGAGTAAGAGAAAAATGTATGAGCTTCATATATATGAAAATGATGTAATGAAACTCATCATTTCATACAATGAGCATGGGTGAGTTAAGATTTTTAGGAAATAATACCTCTCATTAGTATTAATGAAAAACTTCTTTACAAGAAGCTATATATAATAGTAGAAAGAGTGCTTTGGCTACAATAGGTTGAGAATATTGCTGTAAGGATCAACCCAGAAGCTGAGTATTAGAAGGCAAGCATTGCAATATTTGGGATATGCAATGAGACCAATTAAGAATCACCCGAGTATAGGATGAATGAGAGTTAGGGGCCAGGTTTAAAATTAGGAGATAAGTATCAAACAAAATCAGTAGAATTTAGTGATAGAGTTGAAACTATGGAAAGCAAGGAAAACTAAGGGAATAAGGACTCACAACAGATCTGAGAAGGTGAAGTCTGTTACTCTCCTCCCATCTCAAATATACTTACTGACAAATTCTGACAAAACTTAAACGAGTGAAATAAACAACATAGAGGCAGAGGGCTCCCAACGGCATCATCGGTCAAAGGTTGAACAGAGTGGGCATGTTGGGTATTGCGGGCAGCACAATGAGATGGAGTCTATGCAGCTGCTTCAAGCTTAGGTGCACAGACATCATTTAGCCACTGTTCACATACCCACATCACATAAGGAGCAGCTGACTGGCAGAGATGAAGGTGTCTTAAAGTGGGTAATGAGGAAGAGGAATCAGGCACCTTTATCTGCCAAAAACCAGCTCGAACCAGGAAATCTTACTGTGTTACAATGATTCTGAGGTGTAGCATCCACCAGAAGTACTCTACAGGAACCTGAGGGGCCCTAACTGTGGCCAGTAACCCTTTAGAAGGACCTTTTATTTTCAAAGATTCAGCGGGATGTCTCTGCTGAGCTATCACAGCTGGAGAAGGAAAAATGCATGAATCTGAAGATTCCCTGGTAGACAGATGGGGGAGGAGCTATGGCTAGAAAATAAAGGTGGTAGATTCCCAAAATGGCCAGCTTCCTTTTCCACCTCCTGACTTGAGACAAAAGTTGCCAGGCACCCTGCTGAAGGATTAGCTCAGCAAGGTCAAGATTTGATTGGGACATGTTGACCTTCTGTCTTCAAACTGACCAACCCTAACATAGGGAAGGGAGACTCTTCAGAGGCTTTAAAACCCTTAGTCTGTCCATTCTGACACCAGGGTTAAAGGGAAGCACAGATGTGTGGACAGCAGTACTTAGTAATGGATGCACTTGAACAAGAGACTGGATTTTTCAGCTTTCCAAGTGTTAGTGTTCAGGCATGTGTTCTGGCCTGTCCTTGGGTTTCTAACAGGATATGGCATCAGCTGCAAACACTAAGAGCACCTCCTGTGTGCACATTCACTGCATTCCCTTTTAAGAGGGCCATGCCCACCCCCCCTTTCCTTCTCAGCCTATCTCTCTGTATCTCCCCCAACCCCCGCCCTTCTCTTCTCTTCTGTTGCTCCTGTTCCCAGAGGCCCGTTTCACCCTACCCTCCTCCCCTTCCCCCTTTTTACATCCCCTTTCCTCTAAGAAAAAAAACAAAACAACAACAACAAAAAAAGAAAAAACCCTCCATGCTCCATATGAGTTGTCACATGTTGTCTTTCTCTCCCATGCCACTTTTTAAATTACAACACCAAGCACCCCTCCTATTCACAGAGGATCTTTTTCTCTGTGTATCTGCTGCAGGTGTGTGTTTCCTCCCAATAAATGCCTTTCTTGACTGCTAAAAAAAAAATAAAAAGAACAAGAAGAGACGAAGTAAAGAAGAAGAAAAGAAACATATACAGAGATTTAACAGAAATTTAAATGAAGAAATTTTCAAATGCTAATTAGCAAAAATCAACACATTCGATAATATTTATCTATAAGTGCTATGGTTTGAAAACCCCAGTAAATCTCTGGGAGTGTTACTAAAGAAATTTCTGTGTTATTCTACCTCAGATATACCAGAAATTACCTAGATGTCCTCCAGAAGACAAATACTAGATGCTTTATTTGGCGAACTCCCCAAGCTAAGAGACAATAATTGGTTTTTAGCAAACCTCTTTCAATTGCCTCGCCTTCCTTCAGTTGTGAAAAGCCTGGTGTTCATACTGTTTTTAGCATACTCACACCTGCTGAGAGGGCTTTGTGCTGCCCAGAACATCACCTCATCTCAACCCCCGAGACACCTTTTAAGGAAAATGGAGAGATCTGTCTGTGTGAGAAGTGTGCTTGCCAAAATCAGTTCAACTGTGGTTTTGCTTCAAATTCCAAGAGATTTAAAGAGTAAAGCTGAAACTGACGCCAAATGTTGCATGGGAAATCAAAGCAACGTCCCTAATGATGACACAAGTGAACATAGCATCGCCATGGTAGAAAAAGTAAACAGAGGAACTATGGAGGAGCATTGTAAGATACGTTTCCTATTAAATTCATTATTTTGCCATCCTGGGGTAAACCACACAATAGGGAGAGACATTTCAGTCTTGTGTAGCAGAAACAAATTATGTGGAAAGTAAGAAGCAATCAGATGTTTGTCTGCCAGGACAAGCAACTTCAGACCAAGAGCAGCTCTTCAGTTCACTCAGATGTTTGGAATAAACCACTAGCTGCAGGCTGGAAATAACTTCTTGAGAAGGATTTCCTGAGACACTAATGCTATGCCGGGAAATGCAATGGTGCTGAACAAAGAGAACACTGTTGCAGCGTTCTGCCCCCAAACCAGTGCACCTGGCCACTCTACAGAGATGCCAAAGTCCTTCCAACCACAATGAGACATTACAGGGATGGACTTTGGTGGGCACCAAGGGCTGTTGTGTTTATGCCTGGTTTGGGAGGGGCGGGCTATGATTATACACCCTTACTATTAGCTGACTCTGATTCTCACAAAGTTCAGAAAAGTTTAGAAAACAATTTTCTAATTTGGGTTGCAGCCTACAACTTCTAAAAGCACACAGAATGGGTGTTCTGAATGATCTGTTCTGACAAGGGAAGCTCACACCCTGCACTACACCACATATTTTGTGTTACACTCTAGATTTCACACATGACACTCTTTCTCTAGCATCTGGAGAAACACACACACACGTAAGGAAAGAATCTTTCTTTCTCATCTCTGCTTCTTGCTTCCAAAAGACCCCACTGCAGCACCTTTCAGAGGTTATTCGTTGAGTGGATTTTCTTGACTTCATTAGGACAAACTGAGTTGGAACAGGAAGGAAGAAGACTCAGGGTTCCTGGTTCTAAAATGGTTTTAGGACTCCCAGATGGTTAAAAATGCCCCTCTCTTAGCAAAATAACAGGAAGTGTATATTATACGCAGTCATAGGTCCAGGCAGGAACTTCGCACTAATATTTAACTCAATTTACATTGAAGCAAACTGCCTTCTGAATCTATGTTTATGGCCACAGACAATGATATTACTATCTGGGGAAGCCTCTTCTTACAGTGAATGATGAAGATTACAGAGGCTCAAGGCTGTAAAAATAGAAAGGATTGTCAGTCCGTCCCTAAACAAGACATTTACCACTCCCCCCGCTAAGTCTCAGGGAACATTGCAGAAGAGGCAGTGAGAAGTGTAAGGTGGAAGACTGAAAAGTCCCTCTTTAGACCCAATACCCACACCAGTTGTCATCACTGCACTGCAAGCCCTAACAACAGTCAGTCAAGAAAAGGGGAGGGATTCATGGGGCCCTGCCTTTTGCCTCTAAACTATTGGATAGATTCTGGGAGCAAGGGAATTGCTATCTTTGGTTGTGTTTCCACTGTGATATCACCAGGCCCCAATGAATAGATGCAAACCTGTGGTCACACAGATGGTCCTAGTATATCTCTATAAGTTACAAAACAAAGTGAGTAGACAATAACCAAGAGAGAGATTTGTGTAGGGAATGGGAACTTAAAAAAAGGGGAGTGCTAGGGGGTGGGATTGAGATTTGTCAGTATGTATTATGTACATATGTAAAATTTCTTAAAAAGTTAATGAATGAAAAATTTGAATATCTTCCTTAAGAATGAGAGCTTCATTTCTCTGGCTCTGTACTTTCTCTCTACCACGATAAGTATTTTCACACCAGAAAGCTTCAACGGTGGGTAGGAGTTGTAGAATATTATTTTAAGATGTGGTACATTTGTTTATGCCGTGGAACATTTGTTTTAATGATGCAAAGATGTGTTGCATTCTTTTAAGTTTCATTTGTTTAACTCTGTGAAGCTGTGTTACTTTGCCTGTCTAAAACACCTGATTAATCTAATAAAGAGCTGAACGGCCAAGAACTAGGTAGGGGAGAGATAGGTGGGCCTGGCAGACAGAGAAAATAAATAGGGGGTGTAAAGAAGAGAAAGGAGCTGAAGGAGCAAGAAAAGAAAAAGAGAGGAGGAGCCAGTAAAGAAGAGGCCAGCCACCCAGCCACACCACCAGACACGGAATGAGAAGGAAAGAAAGATATACAGAAATAGAGAAAGATAAAAGCCCAGACACAAAAGGTAAACAGAACAATTAGTTTAGAAATAAGCCAAGCTAAGGCTGGTCATTCATAGATAAGAATATGGCTCCATGTGGTTTATTTGGCAGCTGGGGCAAAGGAGTAAAGAGTAAAAACAACCAACAACAGACAGGAAAGTAAAGTATCCTTTGCTGTAGTCCCTCTGATGGAATTCACTGAGAACCCACAAAGGGACCCCCTCACAGAGGGAATACTCACCTCCCTCCTGAGAGTTACAGATAGATAAAGCACTTTGTGCTCTGGTACTAGACAGTGAGATCCTCACATGGTCTGCATTCAGGAGTCTTCTACATGGCACTACACTTTGAAGTTATTTAAAATCTCTAAATGGCATCTCCGTGACCTCATCCAAGATATTCCTGCTGCTCTCTGGGCTCTGTTTCTGTTTTCTTTCACTGAAGAACTATCAAAAAAGCTGTACGCATTTTCATTTTGAGAGAATAGATCTCTCAGCCACCCCCAAGATCTCTTCCTAACTATCTTTCTTTTCTCTAAGCATGTCACACATTTTGCAGAGAAAGGTTGGCTTTTTCTCCATGACAGGGAGGTGGACTCTTTAATCTAGATGTGGATATTAATGAAAGCATCCTAAGAGTGGAGTGATTCTCTAGTTTTCACTATTTTAAATGTCCCATCTCAGTCTTTTGACACATGCCATAAACAATAGGGAGTTTAATGAACCCTCTGAAGAATATAAGGAACCTTCTAGCAAACAGATAGGTCTTGCCTGTTCAGATGTTCTAGTTGCTGTAGTTGCGATAAATGCAATGACCAAAAGCAATCTGAGGGGAAAAGAGTTCATTTACATTTTTATTTCTAAGTAAATAATTTATCTCAGAGAGTGATATCAGAGTAGGAACTCAAGCCAGGAACCTGGAGCAAAATTCAAAGAAGAACCTGTTTCTTACAGGTTCTTGCTTGCTGCCCCCCTGCTTTCTCCCTTCTTCCCTTCTTCACTCTCTCAGCTATAGCCCAGGCCAAAGTGCCCAGGATGGTGTCTTCACTGTAGATGAGACTCCCACATCAAATATTAATCAAGATAGTTCCTAACATATACAGCCACAAATCAATACGATTGGGTCAATTGTTTATCTAAAAGTTCCTCTTCCTAAGTGATATTAGGTTATACCAAATTGAAAATAACCAGCCAGCACTAAGATCTCTAAATTCTGTACAAAAAATCACATTTCCTGGCCCAGCATTCTATGTATCATAGTCTTTCTTTCTTTCTTTCTTTCTTTCTTTCTTTCTTTCTTTCTTTCTTTCTTTCTTTCTTTTCTCTCTCTCTCTCTCTCTCTCTCTCTCTCTCTCTCTCTCTCTCTCTCTCTCTCTTTCCCTCCCTCCCGCCCTCTTTTTACCTTTCACATTGATGGATAATTTGTCATACCCAACAGTCGATAATATATATGCATGGATGCATAGAAATTATTGCTTAAGAGTAGTGTTACTAAAGAACCTGGTTCAGTTTGTTCCTTAGTTATGTATAACAAAGCAGATAACAGATTGACACGTTTCAACCTCAACCTTGAGAATAAGAAATGGATAGCACACATCACATTCATAACTAGGAAACTCAAACACTGAGGTACTGAGATGTCACTTCACAACTGTTGGACTGGCAAAGCTGAAAAGAACCATTACAAGTCTGGTTGTAAAGAGGGCACACCTGTGTGCTTACCAAAATATTAATTCCTGCCTTTATAAGAATCCACTAAAATTAAAAACACATCAATCATTTTAGATAACATTCCAAGCCTTAAGAATCTATTCCAGAAGCTGGAAAATGGCTCAGCAGTTAGGAGCACTGGCTACTCTTCCAGGGGTCCTGAGTTCAATTGTGAGTAACCACATGGTGGATCACAGTCATCTATAGTGGGATCTGATGCCCTCTTCTGGCATAAAGGCATACATGCAGATACAGCACTCATAATTATTAAATCTTTTTAAAAATTTACTCCAAAGAAATAAAAGATCTCAATCTGAAGAGACGGGTACACATGGATATGTAAATAAATAGTTCTTATGTAATCTTGGCTGCAGTACTACTGCACAAAATTATTTTATGTTAATATCACGTGAACCATGTATTATAAACCACCAAACAAATCTCTGCTTTATAGTCTAAGACAGAAGACTTACAGGAGGTTCCCATGCTGGGAAGACATTCTTTTTTTTTTTTTTTTTTTTTTTTCGAGACAGGGTTTCTCTGTAGCTTTTGGTTCCTGTCCTGGAACTAGCTCTTGTAGACCAGGCTGGCCTCAAACTCACAGAGATCTGCCTGTCTCTGCCTCCGGAGTGCTGGGATTAAAGGCGTGCGCCACCACCGCCCAGCAAGACATTCTTAATATAGCAGGATTTTCTTATTTATCAGTGATCTTCTTGGGTGCAGAGTATCTACTGCATTGTATGAACAGTCTTAGTTCTCGAATGCTACTCAGATGAAGATAAAGATAAAGTCATGAGCCTCTGGAATTTGTATTTTTCTCTACTAAACTTTTCTAGACCCCACACATATCTCACAGATATTCAGCAGGAAGGACCTTCTCATAAAACTCTGGCTTCTCCTCCAATGTGATTGCCCATAGTTTTCTAATCATAAATACTTTACATTATACTCACATTTAAAAATTTTGAATATTAGTTTCTCCATTACTCAATGAATAAGCTATGCCACAAACTTTATTAAAATAGTGTCGTGGGGGCTGTTTGTTCGTTCCTGGCCACCCAGACTTCTGAAATAATCACAAAGAAACTGTATTATTTGCAATACTCTTTGGCCATTAGCTTAAGAATAGTTCTAGCTAGCTCATCTCCATTAATCTGTGCATCACCATGAGGTTGTGGCCTACCAGCAAAGTTTTGGCAGATTCCTGCAGAGGCGTCTGTCTCCTGTGGGGGCTACATGACTTCTCTCAACTCCACCTACTCTCTCCTCTGCTTTCTGCTTGGAACTCTCGCCTTGCTTTATTCTGCTAAACCACTGGCCCAAACAGTTTTATTCATTAACCAATAAAAGCAACACATAGACAAAAGAACTTCCCACACAAAAACAGGATAGAACTGAAGAAAAGTGTGTGATACTTTCTTAACCATTCTCCAAGTATAATACTAAAAACCAAGATTCCTCATTTCTTGAAAACTGATATCTTGAAGGCAGACCTTGTCCATTTCACTCATTCAGTATAAACCAAGCTCCTAGATAAACATAGAATATTGAAATACTAGTGTTGCATAGTTTCTTAATTTATACATTAATAGGAACTCATCCCCTTCATGATGCTTTGTAATACAACACAGCAATACAAGTATGTTTCTTTCTTTTCTTATTCACAACCACTTATGAAAGAGAAGGCTTCCCTCTGCCTTTTTGAACTCCTTATTTCTCTGTTTTAGGCCATACTTCCAAGCAAAAGATCCCAGATAGTTTTGGAAGGTCTAATCTAAAATAGCAAAAAACCTGAGAACACAGTTTTTAAGTTCAAGTCCACTCTCAAAATGCCTTCAGTGTTCTGAACTTTTCTGCAATTAATTACGACTTTCTAAGGCATATACATATGTGTGTGTCCTTCTTAGATTGTCTACATTGATTATATTAATGAGCTCTGCAAACTCATCTGTGATTCTCTCCTATTCCTAAAAAACAAGCAAACAAATAAACAAATGAAAACTCCTTTAAGTTCTCAGCCCCTTGTTTTATCATGTGATGGGTGCTCTTTAACCTAACTTGACAACACTTTACATACATCACTGACTTTCTTAGATTTTACTATAACAGAATACCACAAACTGCCAGACTAAGAAGCCAAAAGGAGCCTACCCTACCTCAGGCATGGCAAGACCCAGAGCTGATTTATGAGCATGGAAGCTTGCTAGAACCCGAAGAGAGCTAGAGGATACTCCTGTGTTTCCTTGGTGAGTTAAAAACAAAACAACACACACACACAAACAAAAAAAAATCACATAGAGAAAGTGTCTATATCAGCAAGATTTGTCCAGACCATAAACCAGATTTTTAGGCCCACATGAACCCACATTGTCCCAACATTGACTATCTAGGTGTGTCTTTGTAAGCCATCATGTGACCTTTGGAAAATTTTGTTACACTCTCACTAAAAAGTAATATTGTAAGTTTTTTTACATATACATTTCATAAACCATATAGATGTTTTTTGTGGACATGATATACTGCTGGTAATAAATTTCTGACTCTTGCTTGTAAAAAGAAGAGAAAACCAAGGCACACACATATAGTGAGTGAGTTTCATTGCTGTGCTATTCAGTGATGAAAGATAGAAGGTTAAGTGAGCATGGGAAAGCAAGAGAAAGGAAGTTGAATCTATCTTTTTTTAAAAAAAAATCTGGAACCCATTCCCATGACAACCAACTATATATTGTGAAAGCATTTATTCATCCATGGAAGAAAACCTTCATGAACATCAATTGTCAACACTATTGCACTGGGCATAACTAAACCATAGCATCCTCTAAGATTTACATGCTAGTACATGATTCCCATGTCTCCTGTTCTGGTTAGTTTTTGTTTATTTCTTTTTCCAACTCTTAGAAGTATCAGGTTTTGTTTGACAGGGCCAGGTTTCTGCTTCTGCATATATAATTGTGACAGGAAAATCATTGAAACTTTACTTGATGTGGTCGATTTACAGAGGTTGGCTGTAGACTTGTGTTTCATTGACCTTTATTCATTTCTCTGTACAGGATCCATGGATCATGTCTCTGTTACATCAAGTTACACTTATTTTTTTAATTTCAAAATCTAGATGTTTGTCTCACTTGACTGGATAGTAAAGTGCATATTTTTTTAATTTCTCTGAACAGATGGCTGAGCAAGAACCCCTCCCTTCCAACTGTTGACACATTTTGTATTTTCACAATTGCGAATGAGAATAAGCAAAATTTTGAGTTGAATTACCATTGTGCTTATTGTCCCATAAGTGATGCTTCTCCCATATTACCATGGACCTGTCATATTTCTTATTTTAAGTAAGTTGTCTATTATTGGCAAGGGGTAATATACAAAACTAGAACAGACATACACTGATTCCTAGGACGTAAATTGTTGCTGTCATTTTGGAAAGCAATCTAACCACATCTTTGAAAGTTAAACATGAATGAATACTCTAAGCCAACACTTCATTCTTGAAATGCATCTTACAGAAAAACCTCCTGAATGTTCTTAAGAACATACATAAAGAGCTTTTTAAAAGGATTGAATTAGTGGAAAATTAGTTAAAACATATAGCTAGATAAAATATTTACTTCATCTACAAATACAAAAACATGTAGAATACACAGAAAGTAACTACTCAATGGATACATTATCCTTGTGTATTATGATGTTAAACATTAAACTAAATTCCTCTTTTATTACCTCCAAAGTATGTGGTATCTTCAGCAATAGGCCTTTGCCTTCAGTTCTGAGAGTCAACCAAGTGCAATGGCAGTAGACTATGTTGTTTTAGGAGCCCTCCTAACCAATAACTTGAAGTTTCTCATCTCTGGCTCTGTGGTTTTTTTGGTTAAATAGTCTACGGCTCTAGGATCACCCTGTGTGATATAATTCCACTTAAACTACATATATATTATGTATGCATTTTAAGTACAACTATAAAATAATGTTTACCTATGTCTTTTCAAATGAACTTAGTGTCATTTATCTCTTTTTTCTCTCTCTCCCTCTGTATGACCCTCTCTATCTTCTCCCCAGTCAATGTCCCCCATTTTCCCATTCCTGTTTTATAGCACCTGTGTCTTAATGTGCCCCATCCTAGAGATATTTCCCCATCTCTACCAAGGTCCCTTTTCCTTTCCTGGTTTCTGTGGTTACTTCAGATTCTATAATCACATATAAAGATTGGAATCAAAGATACAAAAGTTATATAACTCAGTACAATATTTTGCAGCTATATAGAGAGAGACATAGATATATATATCTGATAATTTAATTATTTAATTTTTCATTACTAGTGAATAGTATTCCATTGACATGTGTACTATATTTTTATCAATTGAAGGACATTTAGGTTATTTCCATTTTCTAGGTATCGTTAAAAAATCAAAAATAAATATTTATGAACAAATATCTGTAGAGAGGGTATTAACTCCTTTGGGTATATCTCAAGGAATGGGTAATCTGGTACATTTTCATTATACAGATCTTTAGCAATCTTAGTTAGATTCATTCTTAGATTTTAAAGCTTATTGTGAATGAGAGTGTTTTCATGATCTTTTCCCCAACATAAGACTCTTAAGTCAGAGGCAAACCTGGACTACAGAGCAAAAAAAAATGTCTTGAAAAATAAATAAATGCTATAATGGCCTGTGATATTCTTCACTGTGGCATTGGGTTGTATCTTTAGCCCTTATGCTGTTTGTTTAAAAAGAGAGAGAAAGCATGAGGTAAAAATTTTAGCCTTTATTTAATAACGCAGTTTTAGAGTGTTCTCAAGGGTAAGAACACTAAGAAGAACAGAAACAATAACAATGGAATTCAATTAGACAGTAGAAAAGATGTAAGTCTTTTCAATAATAAACTCATAAAGGACAAATATTAAAACTGGAGGAAGTGGCAGAGAATTATAGTTCACTACCAGATTTTGTCTTCTGTAGGCTGTTCATCGTTTACATTTATAAAGGAAAAAATTATGGAAATATTTAAATTGAAGTCAAAAGGATGGGGGCTCAGTGGACTCTAGAAGAAATAAAAGTTCACATAATATTAAGAAATCACTTTGTGCACGAAATAGAATTCTGGGCCTGCACAAATCCAAATGAGTCCATTCTTTTTAGAAAGACAGTAAGAATAAAGGACTCTAAAGCAGGAGATTGCCAATTGCCCTGTGTGAAAGTCTGGAGGATTATAGTAGTCTAAACATAAAAAGGATTCATCAGAATTATCTCTGCAACACGACAAAAATAAATAAATAAAATTTAAAAAAAAACCTTAAATGCACCAAAACTCCAATTAACTTTAACACATGGAAAAGCAGGAGCACTTTGGGCTGTGGGAGTAGCCAGCAGCTTCTCAATCGTGATGATACGCTGTATGTGACTCCCGCTTGTTTGCATGAAGAGCATAAAGTACCCAGGAGCCCAAATGCTCTACCAAAGGTCATTAACTAATCAGTTACACATGTTACTCACCAGCACTATTTCTTAAATGAAAAACAAAAGACATTTCAAGTCTATTAAAACTTAAATGCTATGAAATTTAAAGAAATTATTAAGGAACATAATCTTGAAAGATAAATATTTCTTTGGAATATTTCTTAAAGATGCATTTTTTATTTTTCTCTCTCTCTGTGTGTGTGTGTGTGTGTGTGTGTGCAGACGAACACACATGTAGTTTTGTGAGTTTCTGTGTATCATGTGCATGCAGGTACTGGTAGATGACAGTGGGCGTCAGATCTCCTGGAGCTGGAGACATCGGCATTTGTGGGTCGCCTAGTGTAGGTGCTGAGAAACAAAATCCAGGTCCTCTGAGAGAACAGAAAGTGCCATGAATTGCTAAGCCGTCTCTCCAGCGCCCATCTCAAGAGTATTGCTAAATTTATCTTTTGGCATTTTAACTTCAGCGAATATGGCTTTTGTTCAGCTTGGAAAGTTTTGCTGAATGCAGCAGCAAAAATTTCCACCTGGGCAAGCCAGTATGCCACGGAGCCACCATTCACCTCAGCCCTTCTTTTCCACAGTAAACAGACATGAAAGAACTGAATGAACATCAAAGCAAAGCTTTTTGTAGTCGGTAAAGCCCTCAAAGATTCTACAGATAGATTGAAATAAAGCCCCATCCAGATTTATTTCATGCATTTTCCAACATGCAACAATTAGGTAACAAAAACTCCAGCAAGCCAATAAGCCATTATGAACAGATTTGAAACTGAGGGGGAGATATTTGGTAATGGAGACACAAATTAGCTGCAGAGTAAATTACTTCCTAGCAGTGGAGAGCAGTTTCTCAGCTAGCCTCTCGCTCCCATACACTGCTACTTCTTTTTCTAAAAAGACCGGTGAGTTTAAGCTGACCACAAGCAAAGCAGGTTATTTGTTGCAGACGGTTGCCACACTCGTGTCTGCAGCATTGCACAATCTGAACAGTAGATTGATGAATAGATGGATGGGACGGACGGACGGACGGATGGATGGATGAAAAATAAGCAGAGCTTTAGATGTATTCCTAACAAAGATTCTGGACTTTAGTGCTAAACTTCATGTAATTACTTTTGATTTGGGAAATAAGTTATTCTAAAGATCCTATCAGCCCTGAAGAGAATGATATTGTATTGTGGCAAACCCCAAATTCCTCACAGTAAAGCCAGCCCTGTTTTCCAACCTCTGTTCTGGCCATGGTTTGTGAATACAAAGCTAGGAACATTAGAAGTAAAATTGGATGAATTCATGTTTTCTCATGAGAATTGAATTTAAACAGAGGGGCCTGGGGTGCCAGGTAGACATGACTGCAAGACAACGAAGTCAGAACTTTAACATTACCTCCATCAGAGCCTCCCTAAGGTCCCAGATCATTCTTCCCTGCCTCCAAGAAGCATGACTACTTAGCTGTTTGTTATATTCTATAGCGCAACTCCATTTTCTGCCTGAGTTAGTGAGAGTCATTTTCCTTCCATTGGTTGCAATAAAATGAACATTGCCTAATATGTCTGCCCAGAATAAAATGTCATGAAACAATGTGAAATATAAATGGGTGTGAGCCTATAAAAGGGATGGATGAGCTGTACGAAGTAAAATGCCCCCTAACTACAAGTTCATAACCAAAACTAAGAAACCTACATTCTTAATCATTCTTTCTTTCAAATATATTTGTTTCTTAAAACTAAAATATAATTACTTCATATCCCCTTCCAATCTTTTCCATGAACCCCTCTTGCTCTCTCTAATTCATGTCATGAATATAAAAAGTGTTTCACATAGAGGCATACATATATTTAGGACAATATAGTCCTAATTGTATAAATACAACCTGCTCACTCTGTATATTGTTATTTGTATGTACATGATTTGTGAACTGGCCACTTGAATTATGAGATGTATGAGATGTTGATTGGCTAGAGAAATGCCAGTAGTTAAGGTCACTTGCTGCTGCTCTTCCAGAGTAGCCAAATGCAATTCCAAGCACCCACATTGAGTCCTTCACAAATGCCTGTAATTAAATCTCCAAAGTATGAAATGCCCTCTGCTTGTTTTCATATAGATAGATAGATAGATAGATAGATAGATAGATAATAGATAGATAGATAGATAGATAGATAGATAGATAGATAGATAGATAGATAGATCCCTCTCTCCCTCTCTCTAAAGTAAAAATAACAAAAATGAATCTAAAACAAAACAATTACAAAACAAATCCTTTGGAAGCTGGAGAGAAGGGTCAGTACTAGAGATCCCTTGCTGTTCTTTCAGAAGACCTTCTGTGTTCAGTTCTTAGCACCATATCAGGTGGTTCATAACTATCCATAACTCCAGTTCCCAGGATTCCAACACCCTTTTCTGGTTTCTATGGGAACCAAATACTTACTCAGTGTACGTATTACATAGATACATACAGGAAAACATTCATACACATAAAAATAAATAAATATTTTTAAAAACTTAATCTTAGTTTTAAAAGAGAGATGCTGTTTTAAAAAGAGAAAAATGTTAACAGATCAATAGATAAACAGAAAGCAGATGTTTATATGTTTACTTTATTCTGTGGAGCTAGTTTTTCTCCAAGGATTAATTAAATTAATTCCTCAAATCTTAGTGTTTATATCTTACAAAAATGATGTTTAGGAAGGATTGCCACCTGGAGTTTTTGCAGTCATGTGGATCAGAGTTAGCTGAGCTCTAATCCCAAGCAGGGGAAAACACAACTAAATTGAAATGTGGCATCACTTTTAGCTAATCTTTAAAGATGTGAATCTTTCTTTATCAAAGATAAGTGACATTGGGAGTCCAAAAAGATAATGACATAGACTTGTGCCAATCCAATGTACATCATGCTAGAAGAAGTACGTTTGTAGCATAAATTCTAATTAGTTTTAAATAGAAAAACCCGGAGTCAGAAATGAGGGGGTGAAAACTGAATGCTCAGAGAAGCAGAGCACCCAGCTACTAGTTGTTACCTCTACGAAATCCTCAGACCAGATGGGGTATCTTGTCTCTACAAGTCCTCAGATTGAGAGCCTTGAGTTCCTGCCACCTCCTGCCTTCTATTTCTCTCTCCACCCAGCCATAGTCCTTCCAGTCTCCACATAGCCAGGGGACAGAGTGCATGCCTTTAATCTCAGCACTCTGGATGCAGAACTCTGTGAGTTCACAGCCAGCCTGGTTTACAAAGCGAATTTCAGGACAGGCACCAAAGCTACGGAGAAACACTGTCTGGAAAAACACACTACAACAACAACAACAAAGTAAGGTGGGGGCAGCTGGGGGAGCCAGCTAATGTTGAACTCTGACCTATAAACATACCTATTCACACACACAGACACAACTACCCACACATAAACAATAATCAGGGTTTAACCTGGCTGTTTTTCTCTTTGATATCGGATCAATCTTGTGTAAGTCAAGATGGCCTTGAACTTATAGAGGTCCTTCTGTCTCTGCCTTCTAAGTGCTGGGATTAAGGTATGTGCCACCTCTACCTGGCCCCTACCGCTAACTAGTGGCTCATTCCACACTCTGATCCACAGTCAAGCTTTATTTGTTAAAGCATAAACAGAGTATCACCACATACATCTTCCATGATACCTAACTTTTGATAAGTTTCAAAGATACAGCCCTTATGCTATTATATTTCCTACAAGTTCCTTAGCAAAGATATTTCAACGAATACATAGGACATGCGTGGAATAAGATTTTTAGGCTACATTAAAACTCATATCAGCATTTTGAAATAAGAACTCATCAAAATTAATATTTAAGGAATTTATATATTTATTAGTTTTGCCATATCTTTCATATATTTGTTTTTAAGTGACCTTTTGATATAATTACCTTGAAGTAGGGAGGCTTGTTACTTCTTTGTGGGCTATACTCTTTAACCTTATTAAAACCAATTTTCTTGAGTCCTAATTTCATTTCTTACATGTTCTGAATTTCTGATATTGATGAAGTACACTTATTATTCATTAGTAGAACTTAATTACATTTCATTATGATAAATCTTTAAATACATATAGCTTTCAAAACATTAATAATAGGATAAAATAATTTTAAAAATCTGTAATTGTTTATTTTATTCAGCATTCAAATTTTATTTCTTAAAAAAAATAAGGAATTAGAATTTTTTCCTAACTGTTGAGTGAGATAAAGAATATTTTATATTAAAAAAATAAAAGAAAAGAAAAGAATATTTTATATTCTCAAAAGAGTGTATGATGCTCTATAATAACATTTCTGGGTTATGTTCATGAAGAGCAAGATGGCAAGGCACCCTCTGTGATTTTAATGTGCGCGTTATGTCATGTAGATCATTTGTCTTAGACACAGAGCACTGAGTTCTTTGCTGTAGGCTGAGAACTGAGGAATCCTAGCACTCTTGCTTGTCAGGATGTTAACATCCTGCCCACCAGTGAACTACCCCGTGGAGGGAGGGAAACTATCACGTCCAGCTATGCTTGGTTTCAGAGTTCTCAGCCTGTCCAGCAGCAAACCACACATGGTAGCTAGTCGTGTCCAAATTCAGCAGCTGTCCAGCTGTGGCTTCAGAATTCTTCACATCTATAGTAACACTCAGGAATGGAGGATTACTCCCCAGCACAGAGGTTAGGACTTCTGGTCACTGTGTTCTGCAAAACTCAAGCTCCCCGGGTACTAAAAGTCTTCAGTGTGTCTCTTAAAACGGTGCCTCATTGTAGCAGTCTGGAATTTGAGTGACGAATGGAATCAACTCATTATCTGGACAAGAAATTCAGGGGATTAAATGAAACTTTCAGCAAAGGTAGAGTGATTCTTTTTTAAAATGGAATGTGTGTTGAGAATGAAAAGTTCAATAAATCAAATAATAAAGTCAAAAGTGTCACCAATTCATTAGACTTGTTGAAAGAAAAAAAAAGAATTTCATAGATTGAAGGTAGAATTGAGGAATTCTTACATTCGGAAGAAATAGTGAAGAAGCTAGCACTAAAATACAAATTTTAAGACCTCGGAGACATGGTTCCAAGATCAATTCTATAAATCTTCGGTGTGCAAGAAGGGGTCAAGATGAAAACTAAAAGTATACGAAGAACTATTTGGTTAAATTGTGGACAAGATTCTCCAAACATGTAAAACAAATGAGCATCCATCTCTGGGAAGCACTAACTGAAAATGGTGGTATGTTCCTGAAATCCTAGCACTCGGAAGGCAGTAGTGGAAGATCAGGATTCAAGTCATCCTAAGCTACATATTGAATTTGAAGCCATCCTGTGCTATACAAATCCTGAATGAAAAAAAAAAAGGAAAAATTACTATAGCCAGAAAATAATCTCTTAACATAATATTATAGTTAACATGTCAAAATTACAGAATAAATGCAGAACATTGGAATCTGGAAAAGAGAAATATGAAGTTACCTACAGAGTAGCAGCAGACTTCTCAGAAAAAAAAAATGGACAGCATGGACTGATGAATTTCAAACCGTGAAGAAAATAACTGCCAACTGAGATTATTCTACCCACTAAGTCATCCTTTCAAAGAATAGAAGAAATAAAAATCTAACATATTAAGCATCAACTAAGCAATTCATGACCAAGAAGACATCATTACAAAAGATACTTAAGAAGGAGAATATGCACAATAACAAGACCACATGAAAGAACTGGTCTCACTAGTAGACTAGAGACAAATAAGAACTAGGAAAGAATTAAACATTGAATGGGTAAATCAACAGACCACCAAAATGCATAATACATCTTTTAATAGTATCACTAAATAATTTTAACTCTCTAATTAAAATACAGACTGGGTATATGAATTGAAAAACAAGACCCAACTCTGCTAAATGTAAGACGTTAATGGAGAAGAGATATACAAGCTGAAGGTGAAAGATAAAGATTGATATTCCAAGCAAATAGAAATTAAAAGCAAGCATACGCATCTGCATTCACATCTGGTAAATCAGACAAAAGGAGATAAAAGGGCTCATTGTGTGTGAGTAAAGGGAACAGTCTATCAAGAAGAAATAAACTGTAAACATAGTTGTACCTGTGCAGGTTTGAGTGTTATATGTCCAGCAGAGGCATAAGGTTTTGAACGCTTGATCCTCAGTTGGTGGTACTGTTTAGGAAGTTAATGGGACCTTTAAGAGGAGAAACCCTACAGGAGCCAGTATAGCACTGAGGACATGATTTGAGGATGTATAACCTTGCCTCACTTCCTGTTCTCTCTCTTTTTCTCCCACCCCCTGCTACTTCCTAAATGTAAATAAAATAAGATTACCTGGCTTCTAGGTCCTAGTACCAGGCCTTCCTCACCACTAGCCCTCTAAATCTGAGAGCTAAAATAAGCCCTTTTTCACAGCTTGCTTGTTGTCAGGGCATTTTATCCAAGCCATGTAAAAGTATCTAATGCAGCACCCAGTTATACTCAGTTTTATAACATAATCACTGCTGGACATAAAACGTAGATCAAGGTACATTAATAATGGGAGTTTTGAATACCCCACTTTCATCAATGGAGTCATCATCCTGTCAAAAAAGAGATCTAATAGTCTAACAGGCATCACATAATATTCCACATAGAGCCCACCTAGCAGCCCAAGAAACATAGTCCAAAATATATGTTATATGCCATAAGGGAAGCTCAAAAAGTAAAAGAAAAAAAATAATGGAAATAACTCTTACTTTATTAGATAATAATGGAATAAAATTAGAAATCAACAGTAAAAAATATATACAAATGTGTGAAATTTTGACAATATGCATTTGAACTTTGATAGAAAAACAAATCATAGATCAAGCTGAAAAATTCCTAGATTAAGACAAAAGTGAAAACAAACTTACTACAAACTTTTGGGTGCAGGGAAGACATTTCTAATAGTAAAAGCTTCTTATTTTGAGTGCCTAAAGTTTAACAAAACAGGGTGCTTATGCAGATAACAAAATAATGCACTTACAAATCTCAGAAAGAAAAGAATCAGTCAAATAAAAAAATCAGTAGACAGAAATAAATAATAAGCATTGGGTTAGAAACTAATGAAATGGAGACTACAAGAACATTACAAAAGACAGAGAAACCAAGAGTTAGCTCTCTAAAGATTAAAAAAAGAAAGAGAGAAAGAAAAAAGAAAGAAAGGAAGGAAGGGAGGAAGAAAACTGATAAATCCACACCAAAAGTAGAGAAAATAAAGATAAGATTCAAAATGATAAAATTACAGATTAAGGGGGATATTACAGAAAAGATCTCTGATATCCAGAGGTTATTATTAGTACATTTTGAAAGCTTATATTTCAATAAACCAGAAAATATAGAAGAAATACATAAAATTACACATATACATGTTACCTAAAAAAATCAAACAGAAAAAGAAGATACAAATACTTACACAAAGCAATGATAAGCAATGGAATTAAAGCAGTATTAAAATGGGCTTCCAACAAAGAAAAGCACAGAATGCAAGAAATTCATTGTAGGATTCTATTAAAGTATTATACAGACAAAACCATAAAAGCCCCCAAACTTTTGCTTAAAATACAAAGAAAAAGAACCACTCCAAGCTCAATCTACAAAGAGAGCATTACCCTAATACCAAAATTGGATAATGACAGCAAAGTCACAAATTCCTATTTACCATTCCTTGTGATTATAAATGCAAAAATCCTCAAAATAATAAGAACAAGCTGAAATAAACAACATAGTAAAAAGATCAAAGACCATGACAATCAACTTAGTTTCAATCCTAGTTCAAAATATATATTATATATACATTATGTATGCGTGATATATTACACACAAATTAAATTAAAAACAAAGGCTACATGATCATTTTAATAGATACAGGAAAGTTTTTAACAAGTTCAATATCCTTTTATGACCAAAACTCTAATAAAAGGACTGGAATGAATGCATCTCAATGTACCATAAACCTATAAACCAGAAGAAACACAACTTTATAAGCCACATATCTATAGTTGGTTAACAATGATAGGAAAACTGAAGAGAGATACGGATGAAAAACTGAGTGATGATGGGGTGCCCCTCACTACACTTTTATTCAATGTAGTAATTGAGGTTTTAGCAAGACAAAATAAAAAAGAAAGACACAGAGAGGAAGAATCCAAATAATCCATATTTGCTAATTCTATACTTAAAACAGTATAATTCTATATGTAACACAAGTATAATTCTCTTCTTAAAGCAACCAAAAGATTATCAGAAAACTGCTAGATATTATAAACTCATTAGCAAATAGCAGGACACAAAGTCAACATAGAAAAATCAATGGTTTTCTATACACCAGTAACAACCACATTGCAGGAAAAATTAGGTGTTTAATGGAAGGTAGTAGTATGTCCAAGGAAATTAACGGGTAAAGAAATGGAATAAAGGAAACAGTGACCTCAGACAAAATTCCACCCAGCTAAGTTTCAAACTTATGAAAAGGATCTAATGAAAAGCTTAGATCTGGGCGTGATGAGGCCTTTAGTCCCAGCACTGGGGAAGCAGAGTCTGGCAGATCTCTGAGTTTGAGGCCAGCCTGGTCTACAGAGCAAGTCCAGGACAGCCAAGCTTATACAGTAAAGGGCAGAAAGTTGGTGAAGACATAATTGAGCATGGGGGCTATGTTTCAGCCTCAGTAAGCAGGAGATTGTGGCAGCTTTGTCCACATGGTTCTGGTTTAGAGTAAGGTTGGGAAAAAAAGGAGTTATGGAATAAAGCCACTGCCATGAGGCATGTGTCGAAGGTCCCTGAATGAAGGCGTAGGAGAGAGGCCATTGCATGAAGCTGTAAAGCTGAAACCTGGACTGCCTTGGAAAACTCAAGGTGTTAGAGATGTCAGAGTGTGGGATACCCGCAGAAGAGAGCTGCTAACGGGAAGTGGGACCAGTCCAAGAGAAAGAAGTGTTTTGCGTGCAGTCAACAAAGCCAAACATGGTTGGGGACCTGAAAAGCTTTTTGATATCAGACATAAAAATACAGAGGTTAGAGTTTGCCCAACTGGTTTTTTGTCTTGTTTTGGTCCGGTATTTCCTATCTGTGCTCCTTTCCCTGCACTTCAGAATGGTAATGCATATCCTGTGCCATTATATGTGAGAAGTATGCATCAGCTTCTTGATTTTGATTTCTACACGGATTGCATTTAAGAGATTGCATCTATCTCAGAAGAGACTTTGGACTTTGAGACAAGTTGAGACTGTTATAGACTATTGGGACTTTTGAACTTAGACTGAATGCATTCTTGCATTATGATATGGCTATAAGCCTTTGGAAGCCAGGGAATGGAATGTGACATTTTGAAAGAAAACATTTCCCAAAGTGAGTGGCACTATTAGGAAGTATGGCCTTATTGGAGTAGGTGTGATCTTTTTAGAAATTTGTGGGGGCGGGCTGTGAGGTCTCTTTTCTCAAGCTTCACTCAGTGTGACAGTCAGTCAAATTCCTGCTACCTTCTGGTCAAGAAGTAGGAAGCACCACACCTGCCTGCATGTGCTGTGATGATAATTCACTGAACCTCTGAAGCTAGAAGGCACTGCCTCAATTAAATATTTTCTCTATGATAGTTGTTGTGGTCATGGTGTCTCTTTACAGCAAGAAAAAAATCCTAAGGCATAACATTAACTAGTTTTTGAATATTTAGTTACACATGTTACTTTTGGAATACCAATAAAGGTTATAAAATTAGTGAGGGTCCCGGGAGGGGAAATTCTCAGGGGGTAAAGATATAATGCAGTGTTATAAAGGGAAGAGGGGACCAGTGGAAAAGGAAAGGTTAAATGGGGAAGAAGGTGGCAGAACAAGGTGGAAAAAGAAATATGAGAAAGGATGACTAATACTAAAGGTCTTTTGAGGAAGCCAAATGGAAACCTACTACTATAGAGCATCCAAAAATGTATATATTTGTATATATAAAAAGATTTTAAATGGAGGTACTTCATAACAGGGGGTAATATCATACTAACACTATATGTCAGCAAATAAAATCCTCTTTCCCAGGAACGGGTTACCTCTTTTTGAGTTATTGGACAGTAGATCCCATCGACTCCCAAATATTACAGGCTTTTGACAATGCTCTTGATTACCATACGGAATTGACAGTAAGACACTACTGCTGAAAATATCATATATTTGAATCATAAAACTAGAAAAAATAACAAGCTAGTTCTGACGTGGAAGCCTCATCACTACTGGATAGCTTCCAAGTGCTGGAAGGTTCTTTACATGATACTGAAGGAGAAAAATAATCATTAGTCTCATCCAGCTGTATACCTTGTAAGCTACAGTAAAAATTATTCCCGCAGTGAATTCCCACTGGGGCGACAGTGGCATGGATATTATGGGAGTAATGAAGCACTTCTCATTGGGTTCAAGGCCCACACCGTGAGCTGAAACCAGATCTAGTACCATTATCAGATCAAAAACCTGAAACTAGATAGGCCATAAGTCCTGAGAGAGAATGCAACACTATTATTCTGCTCAATTGACATAGTATTTAAATAGCTCCTAATGACTTTTTGCTATACCCTTATATTAATCCATCTCTCAATCATAATCAGAAAAGCTTCATATAGTCAATAACACAGAAACACAACACTGTTCAATGGAGAGAGACTAAAGCACTGCGGAGTACTTAGACCTAAGTAGGACATTTATATCACATCCCTTCCCTAAAGGCTCGGGGATCTTCAAGGAAGAGGGGGCAGAAAGATTGTAACATGCTAGAGGTAGGGGAAGATGAAAAAGAAAAAGAGTCTTTTAAACACCGCAGGGGAGCTGCACATATGAACCCATGCAAGCTACAGCCTGGAAAAATACCCTAACCGAGGAACTATGGGCAGTTGCTAGCTGCTAGGAGAGAGAAAGCCAATTTTCTTTAGGGGTGTGGCCAGGAATTGGTCAACCAAATATCAGAGCAGGCCCCGCTCCCGGTAGTATTTGAACTATGCAAATGAACTCAATGACTTTTAGACAGGACAGATAGTTGGATGGATATGGAGATGGATGAGAATGCGGAAGGAGTTTGGGGAGGTGGATAAATATGTTCAAAATGCATTGTATGAAATTCTCAAATAATTAATTAAAATATTATTAAAATAAAATTTTAGCATAGTTCTTACAAATTAAGAAATCAAAAATTAAAACATATCATTACCTTTTATACCGTAGTTGAAAACTCATAAAAGATGAACAGAGATGAAAAGATCAAAAACCCAGAAAATTTGGACATGCTTAAGAGGAACAGAAAACAGAAAAAAATCACTATATAAACTCTAAGGAAGTTATAACATCTGAGCATAGACAAAGCTCCTTTCTTTCTAGGACTAAAGGAAAGAGGAAAATCTCATGGATCACGTGGATCTAATGATTTGGTAAACCAAAATGAAACTGAGTGAAGTGTCTCATGCTTATACATGGGAAGACTGTGAGTTCAAGGGCAGCCCAAGCTACAATATGAGACGCTGTTTCAAAGAAACAATCAACCCAAAAGAATAGAAATGTTTGTGGTTGGATATTGATTTAAGATGTGTTACATTTCTTTATCCTGTAGAATAATGATTTAATGATGCAAAGATGTGTTGCATTCTTTATGTTGCATTTGTTTAACTCTGTGAAGCTGTTTTACTCGCCTTCCCAAAATACCTTCTCGACCTAATAAAGAGCTGAATGGCCAATAGCTAAGCAGGAGAGGAATAGGTGGGGTTGTCAGGCAGAGGAAATCAATAGAAAGAGAAAAAGAAGAGGAGGGGCAAGAAAAGAAAAAGAGGAGGATGCAAGGGGCCAGTCACCCAGCCACACAGCCAGACATGGAATAAGGAAAGAAAAATACAGAAACAGAGAAAGGTAAAAGCCCAGAGGCTAAAGGTAGATGGGATAATTTTTTAAAAGCTGGCTAGAAATAAAATGAGCTAAGGCTAGGCAATCGTAAATAAGAAAGTTTCCAAGTGCTTATTTGGGATCTTGATGGCAGGTCCATAAAGAACAAAAAGTAAAAAAAACCAACAACAAATGTTAAAAGAATAATTCAGATATAGTTAGGTGGATCCGGGTGATGAAAACAAGTCTTTTACAACGAAAGACTGTGCCACATGGGGTATAATATTTTTAATAAAAATTTAAAAACAAAGGTAAAAATGTCTCGTATGTAGTCATTTATTATATCTTCATGTTTAAAAACTGAGAGAAAAATCTGTTCAGCAACAGCTAAATCTTTACAATAAACTTCCTGTTGATTTACCTCATCACTATGATTTAACAGGAATAATTTGTCCAAACATTAAATCATAATCTATAGAGTTGAAGCCTGATAGTTATTTCTTCACCCCCAGATCCATGTTCCTATGTGCCTTTTACATTATAGAACTCTATTTCTTCAGCTACAGGGCCCTAAGTGG
Organism: Chionomys nivalis; assembly: GCF_950005125.1. NCBI lineage: Eukaryota > Metazoa > Chordata > Mammalia > Rodentia > Cricetidae > Chionomys > Chionomys nivalis. Next base: position 25,150,666 of record NC_080099.1, on the reverse strand, counting down.
GATGGCCAGAAAATGAGGAGATAAAGAAGATCAAAAGGCTGTGTTCTGATGGTCTTGCATAAGTTATGTCTTATTTCAAACAAGTTTATTAAGAAGTACAGCATCTTATACACAGTTTTCAGGAGAGAAATGAGACAGTGTGCTCACAAAGTGATCATACCATGGGACAAAGTCAGCAGGAAGCAAACAATGCTGGATGGACAGGGAACATGGGCTATCTCAAGGACATAGAGACCAGCCTTGGGACTGGTAGACTTAGCCTCTTAAGGTGGGGAGAGTTGGGTTCTCAGGATCAAGCTGCAGATTCACTAATGGCCTAGGGCCACAGCCTTGGTGGATTTGCAGCTACAGATCCTGAGAAGACAGCTTGTGTATCTGGTATTAGAGAAAAAGCGTGTTCTTTCTCCATACATCATATTCTCAGAGAAAGTCTTGGAAAATCAATCCATTCCTGAATATGAGCACCACTCGAAATATGAGCTAGATTTCCCAGTCTCCTATTCTGTTGAGTCTTGCTAGATCACCATGTTTTATTCAAGGGGTGATAATAAGCAGTGGTGCTTACCCTTTTTTGATCTGTGCTTAAAGGAAGCACTTTATCCTTCCTTCATGCTGCTGTTTATCTGATGGTGCAAAGTCTGAGCTCTGCCATTTACTATGTAAAAGGGAACCACAAGTAGGGTAAGAAGACAGAAAACGGTGGATGGAGCCCAGTCCTGGGTGTCACTAAGATTCTCTTGACTATTCCTCCTGTGTAGAAGTAGGAACACAAGTTTCACATAGCAGATGCTTCTCTTTCTACCACAGCAGGTACTGCCCACTTTATCCAGACTCTCATACAGGAAGAATAGGGAGCTGCTCAGCCTAGAGGCTCATCTTCACAAAAGGAGGGGAATGCAAGCACCAACTTCTATGCCTTTCCAGTGCAGAGCAGAAAAAGCTCTTTCCAGCCTCTGAGAAGCCAGGCATACAGTATAGCACGGAGTGATGAGAAGACATTCACCATCAAAACCAAGTTCAATGTTCAGCCTCATGGAAGGATCTTAGTCTTATTTATCTAATGGCTCTAAGCTGGAAAGCTAAAAGCATCTTAAGAATTGCTATTCTGTATGGACTTGTGAGGAAATAGTTTCATCCTTGCTGCTAAACATACATAAGTGATTTAGCAGTGATATATCCAAGCAAAATATAGACATCTGGACAAGGATGTTCCTTCTTTGACAGTGAAATTTCTTCACTCATGAATTATCAAAATATCATTCTTTCATTCTTTTAATTGGTTTGATATTCAGATTGTTCTCTCTCCCTCTCTCTCTCTCTCTCTCTCTCTCTCTCTCTCTCTCTCTCTCTCTCTGTATATGTGCATGTGTCTCTGTCTGTCTCCCTGTGTGTATCTGTAAATATTTTGCAATTGAAGAAATCTGTGTTTAGAATCCCTGTTAAATACTGAAAATTCCAGCCAATAGAGAGAGGATAAAGATGAGCTGAAAACAAGTGACTAGTCCCAAAGAACATGCACCATGAGTTCCCTGCTGCCAAAATAAGGGCAAGATGGCGAAAGACTCTGAAATGAAGTTTCAGGAGGTGTAGATGGGCTGGCTGCAACTCATTCAATATTTACTCAACAGGATAAGTCAAGTAATGATTTTTTGATATAATGGTAATTTGAAAAACCATCAAAATAATTTGCTACTAATCTCACTACAGAGAGCTTTTGTTCTCCCCATGAAATAGTGTCAATAGCTTTAGAATTGGAACTCACACTGTGAGTTTTTTTTAAAAAAGGAAAAAAGAAAAGGCACATTTACAGAGAGAACACATTAAGCCACTCCACATCCAGAACTACTGGAATAACCAGAGCTTGTGGGAAATACGCACATTAATTTAGCTCCAACTCAGTATTGTTGCTCAACCACAGATCTAGCACACTTCCTTATAGTCTGCCAAATCTTAGCTCTACCCTTTGTGTCTGTTTTCTGAAGGTATCTAGCTTCAACTTTTGGGGGCTTAGTTTATAGCATGTTTATGTCCTTCTGCAAGAAGACTAAGTTAATCCAGATGGCTTAATAAACCTTATCCCTTTGACCAAGTGGTAGCAAACAAAACAGTGACTTTCTGGGCTAGCTGCATGATTGTTGACAGATGTTTCTAGGTGCCATTTTTTTTTCATAATTTCTTAGGGAAAATTATCTCTTTGGGCTTGTACCTTTTCATCTTGGGAATATTTATTGAAATAGTTCTCAAAGCTGCTCCCATTGTAAAATATCATGAAAAGAAAGTAGTTTATTAGTTATTTAAATTGTTTATATAGTTACCAGGAAGCAGGCCCATTCCCTAGATTGAGCTTTGTCTCCTAGGAGAGCTCGATACAAAGAGGGACGAACACCGCTGCTCCACTTTGCTGCTCCAGGCTGCCCGCAGTCACTCCTTGTTGGTGAATGCTTCTACCATACGCCAAAGGATATTATAATTCTAAACATTTATACACCAAACACAAGGGTACACAAGTTCCCAAAAGAAACACTACTGCAGTTAAAATATTGACACTCACACAGTGATAGTGCGTGACTTCAGTAGCACATTCTCGCCAATATTCAGGTCCAGACAAAATCTAAACAGAGAAGTGCTAAGAGTAAATGATGTCATAAACCCAGTGGATCAGCAAATATTTACAGATCATTTCTCCAAAATACAAAGGAATAAACCTTCTCACCAGTTCATGAAACTTTCTCCAAAATCAGCCATATACTTGGACACAAAGCATTTCTCAACAAATACAAGAAAATTGACATGACACCATACATCCTACCTGACCAAGACAAATTAAAGCTGAATATCAACAACAACAGAAACTTAGAAACTCATGGAAACTGAACAACTCATTACTGAATAGAAAATGACAGAAATTAAGAAAATAAAAACTTTTTAGAAATGAATAAAAATGAAAACATAGCAAATCCAAACTTATGGGATGCAACGAAGAGTTCTAAAAGGCAAGTTCATAGCACTAACTGCCCACATTAAAAAATTTACTGGATGATTTTTAAGGTCATTCTGGTCTATAGAGAAAGTTCCAGGACTCCAAAGCAACAGAGAAACCCTGTCTCGAAAGAAAGAAAGAGAGAGAGAGAGAGAGAGAGAGAGAGAGAGAGAGAGAGAGAGAGAGAGAAAGAATCTCATACTAGTAACTGAACTGAACAGTTGAAAATTCTATATTTCATGACTGAAATCAATAAGATTGAAGTAAACAAACAAAAAAATCCAATACAGAGAATCAATGAAACAAAGAGCTTGTTCTTTGAGAAAATTTATAAGACTGATAAACCCATAGCCAATTTAATTAAAAGGTATAGAGAGAATATCCATATTAACAAAATCAGAAATGAAAGGGAGTATAACAATGGACAGTGAGGAAATTCAAATAGTCATAAGGACATACTAATTAGAACTGTATTCCACTGAATTAGAAAATATAGAAGAAATTGGTAATTTTCTCAATACACACCTTGTGCCAAAGTTAAATCAAGATCATATAAAGCAATTAATCCCTAGTGAAATAGAAACAGTAATTAAAAGTCTTCCAACCAAAAACCGCCCAGGGTGTCTGGAAGTGCTGGCACGTGCCTTTAATCCCACTACTGAGAAGCAGCTGAATCTCTGTGAGTTCAAGGCCAGCCTGGTCTACAGAGTTAGGTCCATAGTAACCAGGGCTGCACAAAGAAACCCTGTGTCAAAAAATTTAAATGAAAACATCAAGAGCCAGTGGGCTAAGTACAGAATTCTACCAGACTTTAACAAAATAATTAATGCCAACATTCTTCAAATTGTTCAGTAAAAGAGAAACAGAAGGAACATTGACTCTTTTTTATTTTTATTGAAAATGGATTTTTTTTTCTGACTCCCAATAGCTGCAATACTCATAAGAGCAGGCCCTGCACCTCACCAGGGCAGCACAATAGAGCCCTCCCTGTTAGCAGATGTGTGGATAAGCCAGCTCCAAAATTGTGAGCATGGAGAATCATTTCTCATCTGTCTTTGTGGTGGCATGAGCAGGGAAGAGATGTCCTCCTCCCCACCCATCACTGCCTGAGGCAGTTGAGAGAGCTGGTCCTGTGGTTATTAGAGCAGAAGAGCCAACCAACCCTATTAGTGCAGGTATGGGTGAGCCAGCCACAAAGTTGTAAACTTGGGAGGGATGTCCCCATTTCTCATCTGGCAGACCAACTCTATAACTGCACAGGGTTATGGCTTGACCCATCCCAGTATCCACACATCTTTGACCTGCTGGAGCAAATAAAGGAAGCTGACCCGCAGACCAAGAGCTGTAGAATCTCCACAACACAGGGCAACAACAGGACATCCAAGAAGACTTGTGGGGACCTAGCATCAACAGTGTGGTAGAAACCAGAGGCTTTTAACCAGATGACTCTGCAATGACCACTTTCAAGTAATGATTATGGACAAAGTGGTCTATGATATGACTTACTGTGTCACACTAGAACTTCCGTGAAAAGATTTTTAATTTTTTTCCTTTTTTATTTTTTCCTTTTTCCCCCTTAAATTTTCTTTTAACTGGGAGGGGTAGCAAGGACAGAGAGTAGATGAAATGGATGGGGAAATGAACAGGATCACGATATATGATGTAAAAGACACATAAAATAAATTTAAAAAAATAAAATAGATTTTTTTTCTCACATAGTATATCCTGATTACAGTTTCCCCTTCCTCTACTTCTAGTTTCTCCAATCTCCCTTCCCATACAGATCCCCTCCTTTTCTGTCTCTCAGTAAAAACAAACAGGATGATAATATAATAGAATAGAATAGAACATAGCAAAGTATAATAATATGATAAGACAAAACCTAACACACATTGGAATGAGACAAACAAACAAACAGAAGAAAAACAGCCCAAGAGAAGGCACAACAAACAAAAACCCATTCCTATCCACACTCAGAAATCCCATAAATACCCCAAATTTCCAGCCACATGCAAAGGACATGGCACAGATCCCTGCAGTCCCTGTGCATGCTGCTTTGGTCCCCGTGAGTTCATATGAGCTTTGATCATTTCGATTTAGAGGTCCTTATATTCCATCTTCTCTGGCTCTTACACTCTATCTGCCTCCTCTTACACTGTTCTCTGAATCCTAAGGAGGAGAGATTTGATGTAGGCATCCCACTCAGAGCTGAGTGTTCCAAGGTCTCTCGCTCTCTCATAATGACTGGCCGTGGGTCTCAGTGTTTGTTCACATCTACTGCCGGAGAAAGCTTCTCTGATTGTGGCTGAGCAAGGCACTGATTGATCAATGGGTTGTTTTTGGTTTTTTGTTTTGTTGTTGTTGTTTTTCCAGTCTTGTGATACCCTAGATCTCTGGCCTAGATAGTCTCTGGTTCTTCACAATGTCAGAAAGTTCTATCTTGTGGCATGGGCCTTAAGTCAAATCAGGCATTGGTTAGTTATTCCCACAAGCTTTGTGCCACTATTGCACTAGCATATCTTAAAGGCAAGGACACCATTATAGATCAAAGGAGTTGTGACTGGCTTGGTGTTTACATTTCCCTTTGGTAGTATTCAGATGATTTTCCTGTACCAAATATGGCAGCATGCAGGCATGAAGGCTTTATGTAGCCACCCGTTCAAGGAGTTCAATGCACATTCAATGAGTTGTGTAGATGCTTCTTTAGTAACATGGCCTTGTAGTCAGTTCGTGGAGAATAACCTACAATCTTGACAACAGCAGGGTTGTTTAGGGGTACCCACGGGACCCCTTTGGCTAACAACTCAATCAGATGTAACCCAATCCCTGTACTACTGGAAGTGTTCTTTGGAGTCCATTTGGGGCTCCATCTCCCTCATTATTTGGGGATTTCATTTAGAACATTTTCATATATGTGTATGTTTTAGAAAACTTGTTAGGTTTCCATAATACCTCTCAAATGACCCTTAATTTTAGCTGTCCCAGCACATATTCCCTCCCTCATCTTCTTATGCTCTCCCACTTCCCAATTTATCCTCCCAATCCAGCTCCCCCATTCATAACTATCTATTCTAGTTCCCTTTTTAAAGGAAATATATCTCTACCCCCTTAGTCACTTACTTGACACTTCTGTGGTTCGATGGATTGTAGATTGGTTATCATTAATTTAACAGCCAATCTCCACATACAGGTGAACACATGCCTTATTTGTCTTTAAGGTCTGGAATACCTCACTCAGGATGATTTTTTTCTGTTCTATCCATTTAGCTGTGAAGTTCATGATTTCATTTATTTAATGACTAAGAAATATTCCATTGTATAATTATACTATATTTTCTTTATCCATTTTTATATTGAGGGATATCTAGGTTATTTATGATTCCTGGCCGTTCTAAGAAGAGGAGAAATTAACACAACTGAGAAAATGTTCCTGGGTAGAATGAAGCATCCTTTGGGAGTATGCCCAAGAGTGGTAATAGCTAAATCTTGAAGTAGATCAATTCCCATCTTCCTAAGAAATCACTACACTGATATCCATAGTGGCCACACAAGTTTCCATTCCCACCAGCAACGGATGGCTGTTCCACTTACTCCATATTCCCAACAGCTTGACTTGATATTTGTTTTATTGATCCTAACTGTTCTGACAGGTGTAAGATAAAATCTTCTTTATTTGCATTGGCCTAATAACTAAGGATGTTAAACATGTTGTTTCTCAAACACTTGACTGTCTTCTTTTGAGAAATTTCATTTTAGATCTGTACCTCATTTTTTAACTGGATTAATTGTTTTCTTTGTATCTAGTGTTTATTTAGTATATATATATATATATATATATATATATATATATATATATATATATACTGGATATTAGCCCTCTATTAGATGATGAATTGGTTAAAAAAAATCTTTTCCCATTCTGTAGGCTGCTTCTCTGCTTTATGGTATCTTTTGCTTTACAGAAGCTTCTCAGTTTCATGAAGCCCCATTTATTATTGATTGTAGTACCCATGGTAGCAGTGTTCTAATGAGAATGTATCCTCTTGTGTCAATTTGTTCAAGTCTAATCTCCACTTTGCCTTCTATCCGCTTCAGTCTACCTGGTTTTATGTTGAAGTCTTTGATCCATTGGATTCTTCTACACGCAGCTGTCCAGTTTGTCCAACACCATTTGCTTCTTTTTTTTCAATGTATATTTTTGGATTTTTCATCAAAGTTCAGGTGTCCATAGGAGTGTGGTGTTATGTATGGATCTTCTATTTGATTCCATTGATCAAATGTATCTGTTTTGTACCAATAACATGATGATTTTACTACTCTAGCTCTTCAGTACAACTTGAAATCTGGAATTATGATACTTCCAGCAGTTCTTTTATTATTCAGTTTTGTTGTAGCTATCCTGAAGAAAACATGGAATGGAAAGATCCCCTACTATGCTCATGTATCAGTAGGAATAATATAGTAAAAAAAAAAAAAAAAAAAAAAAAAAGAAGAAGAAGACAAAATTAAACACGCTAAAATATTGTCTAACCATTATTAGAAAGCATGTATTTTAAGTGCATATTGTATTACATATAATGACTCATACAGTGAGGGAGGATCAAACGAATATTGGGCCCTACTAACCAAATTTTGAGTGACTGGTAAATCCAAGGCTGTACTGAGGCCCGAAAATATGGTGAAGAAATGTAATTCCTTGTCTAAATCCAGAAACGTGCTTGGCAAAGCCTAGGGCCAGGGCCTTGAGAGGACTGCAGTTTCAGATCCTGGGAACTCAGCTTTCTCACCTTGGACCGCTGTGGCCATCAGTCTCAAGGCCACTGAGCACTAGTTCTATGACCCAGTTGAGATTTCCTGTGCTCCATTTGTGCAACATGGCTTGAATAACTTCCCATTGTATGATAGCTTTCTGCTCACTTTGTCCCATTTTTCCATTGCAAACCAGTATAGGTTACTTCTTAAGAAGCTTATTTGGCATAAGACGAAGCTTGTGCAAGACCTCCTGGTCCCAGATTTTCTTGTTTTCTTGTTTTATCATCCCTTGGTACGTAGGAACCTGTCACTGAAGAACACCTGAGGGTCATATACCTTCTGTAGTGCTTTCAAAAATACACCGTGATTCAGACAGTGCTTACTTTGGTATCTTTGTGATCATTTCCCTGTGCCTACCATGTGCAGTTTTCCTGTGACTCCTGCTTTTCAGTGTAGGATGATACTCACACCAGCAATTTATTCCAGCAAAGCCACATGCCTGATCTGTAACAGGAAAATATGGGAGCCAGTCTAGAGGCTTCTACATACAGTCTCCCTTTAATGCCCTATGGGTCCTCACAAAGTTGACACTCCTCCTTTAGTGAAATACAGTGTGGAGTGTCTCTGCTCGGTAAGGCCTGTGTAAGACTCAGGTCCCAAGGTTTGTAAAGACAAATCATGTAGGTGTCAATCTCTAACCACCACAACCAAATATTTAGACTCTCAATTGAAAGCAGGAGTACTGCATATAGATAGAGGGACACAGCAGCCTCATCAGCAGTGTGAACATCCCAAAGCCAAGTTCGAAGATGCCAGCTCTGCCACTTGCTGGCTTTGTGTCTTGACCCCTTTTTAATTCCGTTTTCTCACTGACTGTTGAGGCGACGTAATAAGGAACAGAGGACCCAGTCCTCACAAAGGATTTAGCACAATGCCTGGCAGGTAACACGCTGTGAAAGCTATCATTTTCATAAAGTTGAGCAAAATTGTGTTAGACAGTATTGCAATCAATCAAAGCTGTATGAGATTTCCCTTGGAAGAAACATGCAAACACCCTGCTAATAAGCATCAGCGTATGGATCCGTGTCTGTAGTCTTGTCATTGCTTTTATCTGGGCGGCGGGGGAGGAGGGGGCACGTTTATTTAATAATGGTCCTATCGTTGTATTCACACTAGCTGAAAAACAAAGTTTTTGGAAAGAACAACATGGCCTAGTCTTTAATGATCATCAGATTTTCAAGAGATTTCATTTGAATTGCAATGTGAATCTTTGCTGGCCACAGCACTGAGAAAGGAGCCAGCCGCTGCAGAATGTAATGAGCTGGGCAGCGTAGCAAGGTCACTTCACACGCCTGTCCTCATCATGTGATAAATGAGAAACATGCCTTCAATTTATCATGCTATAGTGCCAGATACTGGGCTTTATGCCCTCATTTCATTTAACCTTCACAACAACCACGTGAATTACATTTTCATTATCCTGATTGCATAGATAAGGAAGGTAAAATATGGGTGGCCTGTCAGAACCCCAGCAGTTTAAGTCTAGGAATTCAAATTGAAAATGACAACTCAGAGTCAGGGCTCTTCCCCATTTTGCAGTCTGGCTTCTTGGAGTCTAAAAGAGTGTGAATGCCTAACCGAATCTAGGCGTTCACACTCAAAGTAGAGGAAAGCAGATTCACATTAACTAAGGATTTAGGAGTCCGGCAAAGGTCTCTAATCAGGATTCTTCTTATTAATAGGCTTCTCCAAAAGTTGAGTTAATTTAATGCCCTTGCTGTAGCTAGCTAGTTTCATATACAGCTTTTATGGGAGGTGATCAGTTGGGAAGTAAAAATTTTTCAATAAGAAAGGGGAATAAAATATGTATTTGGAAAACCAGACAGATAGTTTTGACCAGACTTCCTTTCTCCAGAAAGATGAATTCTTTGTGTTTGTTGTCCCCAGCCTTGCCTCTAGCTATATTCAAGGTGTGTGACGTGCACAAACGACAGATACTCAGCTACAAAGGAAAGAATGCAGGAAATTCAAAATAGCATCACCCAAGGCCCCAGGGAAGAGTCAATGAACCAGTGCTTTCCATGACTAGATTCCTTGCTCTGCTGAGTAGAAAAGCTCAAGACCTCAACCCTCCTGAGACCAGCGCCTCCATTTCAAGGTCACTTGTGTAATAAAGAACAACAAGGGAGAGCAAGTGCGAAGGAAAGGTAAGGGTTTGCATGGATTGTGTGGAATAACAACATATCTTTGAAAGTCACCAGGGCATTAGAGGGGCACTGGGGGCACTTGACAACTTGCCTTGATCAACATTAGAATGTAAAATATACCAAAAAGAGGAGCAGCCTAAAAGCAATGCAGTCGAACTGCAGCCTTGCAACTTTAGGAAACCGAGGTAATTTCTGACTTAAGGGAAGGAATGACATCTTTCTCAAACTATGCCGTACTCGTGGGAACTTAACTATGCAAATTGTTCCAGAAGTTAAATCGAAGCATCCATGGGGATTTGGGGGGAAATTCTGAAACAACGTTTAAAAGGCAATTATCTGCCATTGTTACCACAGGAGGGTGGTAACTAGGGAATATTTCTAGCGCGGTTCTCTCTGAACAGCGCTATTGTGCTATTGATGCTGAATTTTTTTCTTTACATCCCATGAGAGGAAGATTTTCCTAACTGGGCAAGCTTCACACAGAAATCTCAACTAGCTGGATGTAGAGGACAATCACATGAATAGGCAGATGAGGCAAGAAGAGAGATATAGGCTTAATTATAGCTATAACCTTCATCATTACAACTGGAGATAAATTACATTCTCCCTGCGACATTGGTTTCTCTTCAGAGAAAAATATCCTAAATTTTTAACTCCATGAAATTGCAGCCCTCTTTTACTTTTAAAACTCACGTCCAATGTCAAGAACTGTTTTTATCTGGGTGTTCACCAGTCAGTCACTGCCAAAGGTGTATAAAGCTTCAAGAACATGGGAAAACAGGCATAGAGAACCAGATTGGAGAGATTGGCAAGGCAGAATAAGAGAGGGGCGCGCAAAGGAGAATTGGCATCTTCCTTCCACCCTGAGTAGGTATTGTAATGGTCTGTCCTGTCCCTTTAAGAGACAAGCCCCGCCTATCCCCCCACTTCTACCAAACCCTAGGCAAGTAATCTTTTTTCTGCTTCCAGCCTGTGCACTCTCTCTCTACCCAGTCTCTCTTTGGAAGAGGTGCTGTGGCCTCTCCCTCCTCTTTCCCTTTCCTTCTATAACCCACTAAATAAACTATACTCACTTTCTGTGCATGACATCTATCCATCTCCCATCCTCTGCTGCTCCTCGTGGGACCAGTCTCCAGCTAACCCACTGAGATCTCTCACCAGTCCACTCCCACCCACCTGGGACCCACAGAGGCCTTGGGTGGTGGGACCGGCTGCCCTCGTGGCCTACTGGCCCTCAGGGAACTGTGTCGCTTTATCTAAACCATTACAGATATGTGCATGGACATGCCACGGAGAAACCTATCACTGTGTACAGTTACTATGCATATAATATTTCATCAGTCAAAAAGACAGTTCTAAGGTGTGCTACCTGTTATCTTGACATAATTACTTCTAGTGCCCCTGTAACTCTCAAAAATGCCCTAGTTCTGATATAGCACCTTTCCTCAGATGTTACTTTACAAATTGATACAGTGATATATAGCTGGTCATGTAAGAATATTAATATATATATACCCAATACTCTCATCCACAAACCCTCTCTTAGCATAAGCCTACAGCCAGATAGTTCTTACTATTAAAGTCCCAGTGAGAACCTGGGGAGGTGGCTCAATAAAAATACAGCCCTCACTGAACAACCATGAGGACCTGGGTTCAGATCTCCAGCACCTGACTAAATGCCAATGTGGTAAAATTTTTGTAGCCCTTCTCTTAGGGGTCAGAGTCAGGAAGATCATAGGGTCTTGCTGGTTAGGTCTTCTAGCTGAAATGGTAAGCTCTGGGTCCATCTCAAAATTAAGGTGGTAGGGACTGGAGAAATAATTTGGAATTTAAGAGCTCTGGCAGAGGACTCAAGTTCAGTTTCCAGTACAAGTCAGGTGGCTCACAGCTGTCTGTCTCCTGCTGCTTTGAGCTCTGTAGATACATACACTCATATGCATGTTCTCTCTCTCTCTCTCTCTCTCTCTCTCTCTCTCTCTCTCTCTCTCTCTCTCACACACACACACACACACACACAATTAAAAATACAATAAAAATCAAAAAACAAAGGTGAAGAGCTATTGAGGAATACATCTCAGTAGCAACCAGCAGCCTACCAATGGACCTGTCAGGCAATCACACCTGACCACACACTATCCTAGAATGTTAATGGTATTTAACTGGGTTTCATAATAACTGTCTCCATTATTATTTGTCAAGAAGTAAGGGTTCAATCAGATTAGTCTATGAGTTATATTAATCTGCTTCTTTCTGAACTGAGGAGCTGCAGATGACAGACATAGACTGTGCTGTTCAGAAACTCTTGTAAGATACAATTACTCTTCAGGCCCATCTCATAGAGGAAAATAATCACACCAGCAGTGCATTGGTGATTCATATGAAACAAGTGGGGCTTATTTTTAGTTCTGTTTCCTCTCTGACACTGAATTCAATAGACAAGGACCTATATTATTTAACACTCACTGTGTTGTTTTCTCAGTCTTCAAAGAGAAATAAGAAAAGAGACTATGAGGTAAAAGAGATATCAGCTTCCTTATGGCAGAGGAACAAAAGAAACTCTCAATTATAAGAGTGCTCACTAAATGGGAGGAACTTTTTGAAGTCTTTCCTGCATTGATACTTGTCTTTGAGGGACCGCATCAATAAAAGATTAGTAAAAGAAGCCCCACCAGTGGGGTTGGGCCTTTTGATGTTGCTGTATGATGCTGCCAACTACAAGCATGATTGGTTGTGTTGATAGCTACCCTGGGACAAATGTGGTCCACAGGCAACAGGCAAGGCACACCTACAAGAAGACAACTATACAGAGAAACCAATTCAACACTACGTGACACAATTACTTGATAACAAATCCAGAAACCAAATGAACAACTCGTACAACTTGCACGAACATAAAATCAACCCCCTAATAGTTTGCAGGAAAATTGGAGACACTCATTTACCAAGAGCCCTGTATAGCTCAGTGGGCATACCCAGGAAATAATTCACAACCACAGGAGTCTACCAGGAGAGAGAGACAAGGCTGGGACACAGGTCTAACATTTAGATCCTGAAGGAACTACTCAAGGAACTAGCTAGCATATGTCTTGTCTGGGTATAAACTCTGACAAGATGTCACCATGTCGGAGCCCAAAAAAGAAGAAATTGCTACATACTCACCATTTCTCCTCATTTCCTCCTGAGTGAGGAAGGGAAAAAAAATCCAAAGTTCAGGCTTCTCACTGGGGAGAGAAAGAGTTGGTGGATCAGCTGTCCAATATTCCCTGCTTTTGGGCATCTCATGAAAATAGTGGTTTATTTCTCAATCAATTTAGGCTACTAATGTGTACCTGAAAAGTACTGAGAACAAAATACATAATGTTCTGTGGGTTTGGAATGTTCTCTGGGAACCAGAAACAGAAGTGACAAGCCAGTGAATTTGGGGAGCTACTCTCTGGATAGGGAGAAGCAGCAATAGAGCATGTGTGCAATGCTCCACCTTCTCCAGAGGCTACCGATTCCCATCTGATCTGACTTGAAGGCATATTCTAGTTCAAGGGTATGCTAAGAATGAAAGAGCTGGATGCCACCTCAGAGTTCACAATAGCATGAACTACTGCACAGAAATGACAGAGAGAGCAAAAATGTTGGAGAAAGAGAGAGGGAAAGAGAGGGAGCAGGCAGAGAGAGAAAAAAGAGGAAGAGAAGAGATTGGAAATGGAGAAATAAATTCACAATACAATACATCCCCAGAAACAATCAGAATACTGGGTAGTGGTAAAGCTACATCCCTATGTGAAGTAGGTGAAGATTGCAAGAAATGCATGTTCTTTTATTATGTGTGTGTATGAACACACAGCCGTAAGGCACACAGAATATAGACAAATGCATATGAATCTAGAGAAATTAAATAACTTTCTAAAAGTCAGCCATAAATAAATGGAAGGATATAAGTTTTTTGACAATTAATTTAGGATTTATTTTTGTAAATACCTAAGTAAGAAAACGATGCATGAGCAAATGACACTCATAAAATAAAAGAAAGAATTTTGGGCACAGATTTTGAACCTAAAGAAAAGGAAGGGACTTTAAGAGCAAACTTGATGGTACAAAAGAGATGGCTTTCAAAGAGGACCAAAAATAAAAAAAAGTAGACAAGGGGATAAAGAGTGAAGAAAATGTAAGTAATTAGAAGACACTATGGTGTGTGCGCATTATGCGTGTGTTATGTCTGCGTACATGCATGCATGTGTGTGTGGATATTCCTCAGAAAAATATCAAGTGAGATAAAAAAGCTTATTGGAGTTTTATGACACATGTTATAACATGTATAACCCTTAAAGACAACATGCTATGTGAAATAAGGCAATAACAAAAGGACACATGTAGATGATTTTACTGCTTGAATGAGGTATTAAAATATTTAAGTTCATATAAGCAGGAAATAGAATGGTGGATAACAAAGGAAGAAAACAAGGGTTGCTATGCAAAACTCTATGCAGAGAGTTTTAGGCATGCAAAGATAAAGCATTATAGAGAGCTGCTGTCCAACAATGTGGATATAATTAACAATGTACACTCTATGCCTATACATTAATTACCCAAATACATTTAACGTGTTAAGTTTAACCACACTTTAAAACGTCACCTTCCTAAGATTCTTATGAGGTAAGTGACATACTTATCATCATTTTATAGCTAGCTAAGCTGAAACACAAAAATCCAATTAACCTTCTGCCTTAGCTGCAGTCCCTGTTACTGTGATAAAATACTCTGACAAAATCAATCTGAGGGAGGAAAGGGTTATTTCGATTCACAGTACAAAGTTACACTCCACGGCGGTGGGAAACGGATGGCAATGGAGTTTGAGGGAGCGGGTCACGTTGTATCCACAGTCAAGAAGCAAAATGATGAACACCTGTGCTCAACTCATTTTCTTTCTTGTATTCAGCACAAGATTCCGGAGCCTGGAATGGAAATAATGCCACCCACACCCACAGTGGGCAGGTCTTCCAATAAATTTAGTCCACCACCTTTAAACTTCACTTCATTAAGATTCTTAAGATGCAGAAAGAGTACTACCAAATTCTTTCCAAAACATCACACAGATGACCCTTGATAGTCTCATTTCTGACAGAGTACTTGCTTCCCCTGAAACCTCATGAACCAGGTCCCTACTGTCTGTGTTTCTCTCAGCATCATTGTTTTCAAAGTTCTCAGCAGAATGGCCCTACTTACGTGTCTTCAAGGCTTGTCAAGCCCACATTTCCCTGGTACCCAGTTCCAGTTGTTACCTAAGTACAACATGATCAGGTTTATCAAAGCAATAATCCCAGTCCTGGTACTCACTGTTTTCTGTTTTAGTTACTTTTCCAGGTGCTACAATAAAATAATTTGACAAAATAGATTATAGGGAGGAAGAATAATTTTTGACTGGTCCCAATTCCATCTTCACTCCAATTTTCAGGCCAAGGGCAGGTTGAAGCCAGATTCTTAGCCAAAATATCATATTAATGACTCTTAGCTTATTTCCTAATAGATTCCTTGTTTGCCTCTAAGACATTGTGACCTGGGCCTCTACTGTCCATCTTTATCCCAGCGTTCTTCCAATAATTCCTACCAGAATTAAGCTCTGCTTCCCACATGCTAGTTTTTCTCTCTCAGAATACCAAACTATTCTATGTTCCAGCCGCAAAACAGTTCTAAAGACCACAAACTCTCATGGTCCTTATTATCACAGAAAGACCCCAATCCTGGTGCCTGTTTTAGCTACACTTCCATTGATACAATGAAATAATTTGACAAAAGCAACTTTAGCAGAAATAAAAGGTTTATTTTGGCTCACGGGTCAAAGGTGGAGTCAATCATAGGAGGGAAGTCAAGGGACCAAGAGTTTGTGACAGTGATCACATTGCAGCCACATGAGGAAGCAGAAAGGGATGAATGACATTTCATCTCCCTGTCTCCACTTCTACAGTCCAGGATCCTGTGGAGACCCACAGAAGTGAATTCGTTCCACCCTGAATAAAAGTCAGAGAGTTCCAACCTATTTTTGTTTCTTCAAGGTAATACAACAGAATGTTTGAACTAAGGTATGGTTACTAGATGTCTTAATCCTCAGGGCCAGATAACAGGATGTTTGATCTAAGGTGTGGTTAATAGGTATCTTGAGAATTAAGGAAATAATTACATTCATTTGTTCCTTGTGTCCTGGTAATGAAGTCTTTTGCCCTCCTCCTTTTTGCTTGGGGTATATAAGAATTGGTCTACAAGAGCTAGTTCCAGGACAGACACCAAAGCTACAGAGAAACCCTGTCTCGAAAAAAAAAAAAAAAAAAAAAAAAAAAAAGAACTAAGAGAAATAAATTTGGGTGGATCACAATATTCACTGGATGCCCTCCCGATTTTATTGTCTCCTATCTTTCTCTTTTCTCAATCTTCCCTTCAAGTATGGGCAAATAAGTAGGGCAGGGCCCGATAGGATCCCATCCAGACCTGCAGGACTTTCCACCTCAGTTAGGCTAATCAAGGTAACCTCTCCTAGGCATTCCCAAGACCCCATCTCTCAGAGGATCCTAAATCTTATCAAATTAGCAATTGAGATTAATCAGGGTCAAATTGGTCAAATTGCTCAAGCTCCTATAACTGAGTAGTGCAACCAGGATCCAAACTCATTTTTACCCAAAACTTAATATCTTCATCACTGCCTTTTCCAACTGCTAAAGAGATGTGGTGGCAAAGCACCAAATTCATAGGCAGTGGGGCTCTCCCAGGCATAGTCCAACCATCAAGGTCTGTAAGTCACCACCCGACCAAGTTAAGGACCAGATGACATATGAAAAGAGTTTAATCCCATTCCTTGCCTCTAACAAAGGGGGAGCAAGTTTGGCAAATTAACTACATACTAAATCCACTAGGGAGGTTTTATAGTTGTACAAGTGATCAGATTTCACATTTGAATTTAATTGATCTGGATTCTTGCAGTCTCTCCAGATAATTGTGATGTGTAGCCACTGATACAGATAAAATATTAACTCGGAGAGAATAGATATTTCAGAGCTCAGTTAGTACATTATAACAAGTGAGATAGATCCAAGGGCTCTGTGGCCAGGGTAGGATAGAGTAGGCAGAGAGAGTTGCATGGAGACTTAAAGTGGGACTCTAAACCCACATGACATTTGAATAGGTGAAAGAGAGAATGCAGATCAGCTAAAGAAATGAACGCTAAAATTGCTCTTGCTTGGATGGAGGCAAGAGTGTAACTAAGCATATGCTTTCGTCCCCAGCACAGAAGTTTCTGGAAACGAGAATGCAGTCAGTTTCACCGGTTCCATCTGGCCTGCAGCTGCCTCTGGTAATCACACAGGTTTGTCTGCTGCCAAAACAACAAAATTCCTGATAAGTAATTGAGCGCCATGGACTCAGCCCCAGTTCAAGCTTTGAATCTGGGATTCATCACTGAACAGCGCTGGAACTCCGTGAGAATCAAGGGACTTAATAAAGTACACACTCATTTCTCCTCACATCCATACCATCACCCACTAAGGTCCCCTCATCATCATATTAATAAAGAAAACAATATTGAAGGAAGCCTGACTACTAGCCCCGATTACCCTGAACATGACTAACTTCTCAAGGCTCTGGTTTCCTCTTCTATGGGGACAGGACAAAGAACATCTAGGATCATTTCAGTTCTGAAATTCTGGAAGTCTTGGATATAGACATCTAAACTTCCTGACGGGTCCTCTGCCTTGCAACAACAACAAAACCTGCTTTCAAGGTCTACAGTACATCCTAGGCAAGTAAGACTGCAAGACTAAATAAAATTACCCTACTAATTTGCAGCTTGCTTCTATTCTGAATCTCCAGTTTCATTTTGATATTAGTTCTAGATCTAAGTTGCTAAACTATAAGAAAGCCTTGTTCTTAACAGGTCATCTCCTGTATGTTGCCTTTGCTCACATCATGGTGTGGTCCCTCCTAGATTTCCTGGATTTTGTTTTGCATTGTTTTGTTTTGTTTTGTTTTGTTTATTTAAAGGGGGATCAAAACACAAATTCTTATTCCATCTTCCTAATGCAAAGCCCTGTTAATCCTAACTGGTACTGAGGTCTGTTCCCCTGCCCTGATCTCCTTATCATACTTTACATTCTCTGCTGCACACAGAGACTTCAATTCTCCGCCTCACTATAAAATTGTCTTATTATCATTTTTGTTGGCTCGTATCTTTCCTTTCTCTCCACCATAACTAAACAAGCTTTTTGTCCCCTTTGGTCATTAATAGTACCTGCATAGAGTATGTGATCAATGCATACTTATGGAGTGAATAAACAGAATGCATTCACAGGAACTAAAAATAGAATAGCAGAAATATGGCAGTAAATATGAGAAGAAATGGCTACAACACTGGAAATGGCCCTGGCTTCTGTGCTCTTCAGATCTTTAAATCTTTTGCCTTTTATTGCATCTTTGTGTTTAACAGAATGAAAATGCGCAGTGCGCAGTACCTCTAGACTGAGCCATGGCAAGCTTCCCTGGCACCTTCCTGCTTGGAAAATCAGCTGTTCGAGTCTCCATTTTCTGAGACAAGGAAGCACACAATGACCATGTAGAGAAAGAAAGGTGCTTACCCAGCCCCAACCAGCTCTAGTCCATGCCAAATAAGGCTCCGTGTGCATGAGTGAGGGATCCTTTCTGGATGTCAGCCAACTTGAGCCTTCTAGTGATATGATAAGTTTTGGACAAGAATCTCTTACCTGAACCCAGGAAAGCCAGAAAAAAATGTAAGAAATAAAGACAAATAAGTGTTTGTAGGTATTATTGTGGAGAGTAAATCATTTAGACAATACCAAACACCCCAGAAATTCTACATCTGGAAATCCACTTAAAACACCTGTTTTCGTGGGAAAGAAACCTCTCCTGACGTTTTTATTTTTTTGACAGCAAGAAGCTGAAAACAAAACTCTGTTTGTAAGATAATAAATAAATAATTATGGCTTACCTTTATTGAGAATGCTAATCATCAGATGTTAAAAAAATTAGATTGGCCTCACATGTACGAACATGACACATACTCAAGTTCCATTCTTCAGTTAAAAACAACAATAATAGATTATAGGCAGGGCATGTGACAAGGAAGAGGTATAGAAAAACTTCGTTATAGGATGGCAAGCGCTGAGATGTAAGCATCTATCAAGTAAAAGGACAAGAGAGTACTTTTTCTTTTAACCATGTAAGGAAGTCTCAATAGCAGGTGAAGGATGAGCTGTAAGAGACAGCTGAGCAAACAGAACTCAAAACAGAGAATAAAAGTTCCATATGTTTTATGATTCTACCTTATCACTGGTTTGATTTAATTTAGCAAGTTTGAATTGTCCAAAGTGCTCTTCTGGACTACATCCACTTTTACACACACACACACACACACATAATGATAAATAAATAAATTTAAAAACTGCTTTCATGGAAATATCCAGAATGCTCGACTAACTAACTATCCACTAAGAGTCAGCTACAAGTTGAAGCATAAAATTAACCACCAGAAGAACTTCAACACGTACTGCTTAACTGCCAGTATGTAAGATGTATGTGAACATTATCTCAAATGTTATGCTTACCTTTTCTGCAATGAGGAATCATTTCTGAAAAATAGTTATAAATTGAGCTCAACTCTGGGAAATAACTATGAATTTGATTCCACTGTTCTTAAAGCTACTTAAAATTTATCTGATTGTCTGTTAAGTCAATTTGAGTTGCAATAAAAATGGACAGAAAATAGGCTGGGTTATTAGGCAGCAGTTTTGGCTCCAAAGGAAATGACAGCATTAGATCTGGAAAGGGATACAAAGAAACTAAAGTCGATTGTTGTGCTGAGCTTGTCGCCTATTTAAGCCTTCTCTCAAAATAAGCGCAATGGTAATATGAAAACAGAGACATGAGACGGGGCAGAGCTAAAGAACACGAAAGTAAAAGACTGTCGCTATGTCAAAGGGAGGAACTGGTAGGGAGGATCAGAAAACTGCAGAATAGAAATGTCTCTCTGGGAATAATGAAAGGACCATAAACGCTCTCTGTTCAGAGAAGCATCTGGAAAGAAGATTGCCTTAACAGCGTTGGGCCCCTGGCAATAAAGTCCTGAGGTTCAGAAAGATGGAGAAGATAAAGCTGGGGTCAGAGTGCAGTCGGTTTGTGTAAACCATTAACCGCTTTTCCTGGATTCCTCGCTCCTTCAGCCCAAAGCCTCAGCTAGAATCACATGCTATTTGTACTGTACGCCAATTCCATAGTTACTCTGTCACCTGCATCTTCATTCCAAATTACCCAGGTGAGAAGAATTATGTCTGGGGCAGAAATTAAATAACCAATTCATAACCAGTTCAAGAGGAATTTATTTAATTTCCGTTTGCACTGAGACAGAGTCAGTAGAATAGAAACTAGGCAATCTGTCACCCACATTTATTGAGACATCTCCTACGATCCCCATATTTCTTTCTAAGGTTTTAGTGAACTGTTGCCCTAAAAATTCCTGTGGGTGGGATTATTTTCAAAGGATGCGCTGGAATCCTGACATGACTTAGGACTCAGGAGCCCTGGGTCAGAGGCACCTGTAAGTTTGCCTCTACCTTCCTACAGCTCTCGTTGCCTGTGTCGGGAAGGAGAGAATGGGAGCTCCTAACCTCACCTCTGATTGAGACTACTCTGGAGTATGGCTCCTACTCAGCAGCTGTTGGGGAGCTGGGGACACCCTCTCCCAGAAACCATCCAAGACTAGTCCCTGGCCTGGCTTCTGTCCTGCTCCCATTAGGACATGTCCCAGCAAATTAATAGACAGACCATCTTTAGCTCAGCCAGCCAGGGGAAGTCTCCACCATTTATGTTCTTCAAGGCTTTGGATGTTTCTGCCCAAATAATCCACATTAAACAAATCCAAGACATTTTATCCTGAGCCCTTGATTCTATAACCAAATTTAGACTGAGTTAGAAGCATTTTAATTCCACCACCATTGATGATGCCATACATGATGTCATTAGTGGCCTGCAGGCTTTAGGATAAAATGTAATTCCAGGATAGGGCAGAGACTGTGGACATAGGGATCAAACAGACTGATGCAATCTATCACAACAAATTCCATCTGGATAACCCAGTTTTTGATTCTGAGTCTCCAAAAGAAACAATGACCTCAATGAGTTTTTATATAAGTAAATGAGCCATGTCTAAAAGTACCTGATACCTAGTAAATGCAAATTTTTATTTCATTTTGCTGTCTAGAACAAATGATTTCAACATAAGGAAAACAGACTTGGTCCAAGGGCATCTTCCTCCAGGGAGGTAGAAATCTTGTTAATTCAGTCATAGCTACCGGTTTATAATGGAAAGAGTGTAACCTTGTGTTCTTTTCTTTCTGTTTACCAGCAATCTCAATGTTCTCTTGAATTATTGTGGTTTGTCCTACTTATTCATTGGTGTTTATTGGGTGGTACTGAGATACATGGAGATTTCTTCAGTGACAATAAAGAAATGAACAAATCAACATTAAAATGATCAGTGAAAGTGATGAATAGAATGAGAAAAGGAGCATAAGAAAGCAGTGTCTATGGGAAAAGGAAAAAGCTGTCTGAGAGAGAGAGACATTTGATGTACATCCCAAGGAAGACAGAAGCCAGACTTTTTCATATACAGGAAAGGACCTTCCCAACAGAGAGAATAGCAAGCTGAATTACCTAGCCTAGAATCCAAATGGTAGAAGATTAAAATCCTAGAGGTGATCAGGAACAGGGAAAGTCAGTCCTGTGGCATTGAGTAATCTGACTCAGCGGCGTACACACAGACGAAAGGTTTTTGTTTCTCTCTGTTCTTGGCTACTAAACAAATTATATCAAATATCCCTTGCCAGTCTTTTAAGAACACTTTAGGCAGAACTTAGAGCATTACAGTTGGGTTCAGGTATTACATTAGTCAGGCCAATAAAATGAAATGGACTTAACTCCTTGATGGAGCTCAGTTCTCTGATCTTCAGCTGAGGCTGCTCAGCACTTGGAGGACAGCAGAACCTCCTCCTCCTCTTCCTCCTCCTCCTCCTCCTCCTCCTCTTATTTTCTGCTGTCCTTTTCTGGATGTCACCTTCCCCTCTTTGGTTTAGAGACTTGAAGAAGAAAAGAGGGAGGGGCAAGGCCGTCTCTGACAACATCGCGCAGCTGCTCCTCCTCCCTTGTCGCTGCTGTCACAGACGTCCAAATGCCGTCGCAGGGGAGTGTGTGGGCATTCTTCGGGAAGCCTCACAAATCATTCCATTCCTTGAGAAATCAGTCAGCTCTCTCCCACTCTACCTCACCATCCCTCATGGATGCACACTGGAATCTCTTGCTTCCAGAAACTTTGCTAGTGCCTGGTTCCCTGGCACAATGCCCATCTGATCTGTAGAAGGATTGTCATCCTATTCCAGCTTCCAGTTAAAGACACGATTTCCCTAGTACTCAACACACACCTCCATATTCTTGTACTTCACACAACCAATGGGCCCTTTGGGAAGTGGATAACCCCCTTGCATATGCAAATACCCTATGTACAATTCACATCCCTCGCTGCAAACAATACCAGTCTCTGTGGATGGATCAACTTCTTAAAACGGCACTGCCCCTTTTCTTGGCTTTAAAAAAAGGGTGGGATTATAACATCGAGTAAGTATATTAATTCTTTATCTCTGACATTTAATGATTATAGATAAACAAATTGCAAGTTGGAACATCCTTCTATGACCAATGATCCATGCACTAAGCATGCAAACAAACCAGAGCTGAGGACTTGAAGCTCCAGTGAGTTCTAAAGGGTAAAATTCAAAAATGGTTACCATGGCACTACTGGCCACAAGACATCAGTGGACAAATACAGATTCCAGGAGTCTATTTGAGCATGAAGTTTAGTAGTAAAGCACATAACATAGTAACCACATAGCAACCAGCTTGGCCATCCATCCTCTCAAGCCATAGGCACACAAATAAGGTGCAGGAATAATGCACTCTTGTCCTCAAGGGTCACCCCACACATGTGGCTTTGATTCCATTCAAAGTGACTGGTTATTACAATACTTCAGAAATGTTGGGCTGTAACTACATGAACTGAACGTGCTTTAGATCACCTAGATTTAGAAGATAGTTCTAGCTAGGGAGAAAGCAAATAAGATAAACTTATGAATTATAGGATACACTGCATTTTATAGAAAATTTTCTATGGAAAGTAAACTTTTAACAACCAAAAAGATACTAAGGCTTAGAGTGAAGAAAGAAAACAGTGTAGTTATACTTTAATTAAAATTTTTTAAGTAAATAAGAAAGTAAAGCTTTATGAACCTATCAAACCTTGGATTGCTTTGGTGTTTCTTATTGTAACAATATAAAATGATAAGTCCCTGTGGTACAAACATGGATTCCCCCCTTGTTCTTCCTTCCCATCCCCTTCAGCCATTCCTCCATGTGACGTGAGGCCCCAGGGACCTGCAGAACTGCTTTTCCAGGGACTCCATACTTGGCTTGGGCCAGGTAGGCTACTTGTATCCTCCTTCTTCTCTTTTGCTTTGGTCTCACCAGAGTCCTGTTAGATCTGCCTGGGGCTACCCACCTCAGCCCCTCCTCCTACATCCCATTTGGACTCACTGTCATCCTCGGCCAGAAGCAGGGTACCACTAGTTCTGTTTCTTCCCACTTCATGAAGCCAGACCCAAAATTCCACTTAAGGGACTCCAGAGTCAGCCCTCTTCTCTGCCTGCTCGCCTATCACCCATCACACCCTCTGCACCAATCTGGGACTGCTTGGAGTCCAAACCCAGAGCTCCAACCAGAGCCTCAGCTCTGGGACTCAGAATCTAAATCCTAAAATCCAGAGGAACCTCAATACTAAGAACCAAGCATCACTCTTCTGGTCCACAACCCATCAGGTTGGAGCAAGAGCAACCACAGAACCAAACACTACACAACAAATGCAAGGCCAGACACACCAAGAAATACCACAAACATCAAAACGCCAGATGCCTAGATCCCAGGGGTGTGGGGACATGAACAACCAAAATGACAATATGTTTCCTCCACAAGCTAGCAATGCTATTGTAATAGGACTGGAAGAATCAAATTACATTTGCTGATTCAAATGTCACAGTCCATCACAGCGAAGAAAGTATGGTGGCTGGAACAGCTTCATCTGTGACAGTGTGAACTTGGGGCACAGATTGTTCTTACCTTGGTGGGCCAAAAATAGAGCGACTATAACCCTGAAGGTACCTTCAGTACCCCAGTGACTCAACTCAGCCATGCCCCACCCCACTCAGTTCTAAACAAATCTTCCTAAATAGTATCACCTGTTTGGGGTCAGCACATGAGGCTCTTGGTATCCCCAGATTCATAATCATCTAATGATGTAAACTGAATTCATTGTAACATTAAAAGTTCACATTGTCCTAACAACTTCCAACAGTGCTCAATAGTCCACAGTCCCTTCTGAAACTCTTAGCTATGAGATCCTAAATGGCCAGGTGGTGCTGGTGCATGCCTTTAATCCCAGCACTTTGTGAGTTCAAGGCCAGCCTGGTCTACAAAGAGAGTTCCAGGACAGGCTCCAAAACTATACAGAGAAACCCTGTCTCGAAAAATCAAATAAACAAATATAAATAAACACAATAAATAAATAAATAAATAAATAAATAAATAAATAAATAAATAAATAAGAAATAAAACAAGTTGTATTATTCTGATGTAGAGTAGCAAGAGGGAAAATCCCTATTCTTAACTGGCGGAATTGGGTCATAGCAAGGAATAATGGGACCAAATCAAACAGCATACCCTGTAGCTTAATGTCTATCATGTAGAATTGATATGTCATTATCTGAGTTCAAATAAGCTTTGGGAACCTAGTCATTCAGTATTACGCCAGCCGCACCTATGGATTCTCTCTTGGAGCCACTCATTGCCATTGCCTGCAGCTTTCTTTGGCAGACATCCCATATTCTTGACATCCCCAACACCATTGGATATCCAGGGCAACTTTGATTTCACCTTCTCATATTTCACACACTGACCTCTCAGAACCTCTTCCAAGGAATCTGACTTCTCTGCACCCTGCTTGACTTCATTAGCTTTTGTATACCATCTTGATAGATGATCCAAAAACTCTTGCACTGCAATCCTGCAAAAATCATTACTACATTCATGACATAAAATTTTGATGCCAGGTAAAATTGTAGCCGGGCATGATTATACCAAGCTCCAGTGGCCTCCAAGCTGCTATAGCATCAATGTGCCTACATGGGTAAACACGAGAAGACGTTTCCCTGAATGCTGCGTGAGCAGGGCGCCGCTGTAGTAACACTCTCAGCTCAGGAACTTTTGGTTTTTTTTCACCCATGTTCCTCTTGAATGAATTTGCATGCCCCAATTTGGGTAGATTGGACCACTTGACTGATGGGGTACCGATTTCAAGACATCTTTTCTATTGTCCCAGTGAAAATTTGCTTGCCATGCCTTTAATTTATTGGTCATTAGCACTCCTCTGTCAGCATCTGCTTTCCCCACACAATTTGCAATATATGTTCCCTTGCTACTTTACTCACTAAGATGCACACCTTCATTTCTTTCTGCTTTGTTTTTTGTTTTAAATCTGTTCTACATAAGGGACTAAAAATAGCTACCGCCTAAATGCTATGCTATGTTGCAATTCCTCCATCAAAGAAATATTAATATAATATAATAAATATTATTTTTGAACTCGGCCTCACACACGTTTTCATGGTATAGGCAGAATACAGCTATATTTTTTACTAAAATTGTACAAGCATGACTCCAGGCGCAGTCCCCAATAAAGATCTTGTTACCCTCTGCAACCTCAATGTCACAGATTCTACTGTTCACATTTTTATCAGCATTCTTGGATTCTTGTAGTCTCTTTATAATGGTTTCTACTTACAATGTTCTGGCTCTTCTCTAGCTCGAATCTCAAGTTGTCCTTCCACAAACCAGTTCCGAGAGGGGGTAAACTACATGGTCATATATGTCATATAGGACATAGTAACAATTTTCTGGATAATTTACATTTTTCTTTCTTTCGTGCTTTTTTGTTTTTTGTTTTGTTTTGTTTTGTTTTTCAAGACATGGTTTCTCTGTATAACAGCCCTAGCTGTCCTAGAACTCACATTGTAGGCCAGACTAGCATTAAATTCAAAGAGATTCTCCTGCCTCTACCTCCCGAGTGCTGGAATTAAAGGTGTACACCACCACTCCCAGCTTACTTTTTCTTAATGTGATGAAATACCGGGCATGAAGCAACCTAAGAGAGGAAGTATTTATTTTGACTCAGGATTCACAGGGCCTGATCCATCATAGCAGGGAAAGGACGGTAGTTAGGGGAGCTCTGTTCTTAAACAGGAGCACTTGTGGTGAAGCTTTTTCACATCTTGGTGGATCCAGAAGAAGAGGGTGCTCAGGAAAAAAATGGGATCCCAGTATAACCTCAGGAGTCCACCTCCAGTGGTCCACTTGCATAACACATGCTTCATACTTCTAAAGGTCCTATTTCCCAAAATAGTGATTATCTGGGGTCAAGCATTCAGATTCATAAGTCAGTGGGGGCATCTTTCATATTCAAACCATAAAACTATCCAGTGATGGAGTAATTACATTAAATTGGCATCAGATTTAGTATGGCATTGCTAGTGTTACAGAGCTTTGTTTTCTTCTGTCTGGGTGGTACTGGAGATTCATTGCCGAGGCAGATAAGAAGACCTTTAAATAAAACTGGAAAAGATATACATCCTCACAGGTGTGTATATCACATCAAAGAAACGTAGGAAACGAAATTCAAGACAATGTGACTGCTATAGCAATATGATCCTATAAATTAGATCTTCTGATACTGAAAGGGTTGAAATGTAACGAAGAACTCAAAAACCTGTTGGGACCAGTGAACCCCCAGATCCTGAATTTCTTGTAAACAACTTGTTTTCCTCTGCTCAGAGACAATCTGCAAGCTGCTCTGAGCACAAGACCCTCAGGAGTTCCTGATGGCAGAAGAGTGGTTTCTGGTGGGTTTGGCTGGAGCGTGGCTATCGGTTAAGAATCCGCATATGGGTGGCTCTGGTACACAATAAAGGGGGCATTCTTGGGGCATTCTGGCATCAAGGATAACCTGTGTCTCTGTCTGTGTGTCTTTGTGTGTTTGAATCTCCAAGCTCTTGCCCGAGGCTCGCAAATGGTCCTGTAATGCAGGTGCTGCAATACAGGAGTAGTACTGTCACGTAGTACAGGCGGGCACTACAAGAACCTACTTACAGAGATTATCAGTGACCTCAAAGGTAATGAAATGTACAGATAAGTGAAATTAGGAAGTCAACTCAGTACTTGAAGAAGACAGCAATATGGTTGAGAAATTCAGTCACGTGAAAGAGAAATTCACCAAGGAAATTAAGTGTGAGGAGATGGGAAAATGTTTGAAATGAAAAATTCAACAAGTCAAGTTAAAAACATAATATCTGTCTTGGTGTACTTTTTCTTTTTTTTTTGTATTTTTCTCTTTTTTGGAGAGGGCACAAGAATAAGAGGGTAGACATGGAAGGAATGAGAAGCAAGTAGGATCAGAATGTATTATATGAAATTTTCAAATAACCAACAAAAATATTATGTTGGAAAAAAAGCACAATATCTAGGATTGAAGGTCAAATCAAAGAATGCCCACATTTATACAACAACAAAATAGATAAATAAACAAATATGACTATAACTTTTAAGAAGTCTGACATGTGGCCAAAGGACAAAATCAATGAACACATAGAGTAAAAAGAGTTGAGATTAAATTAAAGACACAAAAACATATTTAATGAAATTATAGCTAAACAGAATTAATTAAGATATATTTGGATTCCCTAAAACAGACATGATTAGGTAATCTCTACTCAGCATGTTGTAGCTAAAATACAAAGATTATAAACCAAAGGACCAATTTTAAAAACTGCAAGAGACAAAAAAAGTAAAATAAAACTGACTACACAATGCTCCTCTAAACAGCACCAGACCTCTCCTCCTGAGAGTAACTCAAAAATTAACGACAAGGATGTAGAAGAACTGGACAGAATAACAATGGATGTGACTGAATCAATAATAATACATGGAAATCAGTAAAGTCATAAACCAAGTGAATGGAGAGGAAATTGTGGTTGGAATGAATTGCATGAGGGAAGGGTTTATTTTCAATGAAAATTTTCTTCCCCCCACAAAGAATAAATAAAGTCTAAAAGCACATCGACATAATAAAAAATAAAAACCTTGTGATTTTCCAAACCTGCTGACCTGAGCCCAGTTCCCAGAACTCACACAGTAAAAGGAGAGAACTGGCTCCTGCAAGTTTCCCTGTGACTCCACACACACGCCTTGGCATTCTTGCATGCACACACACACACACACACACACACAAATAAATAGAAGATAGATAGATAGATAGATAGATAGATAGATAGATAGATAGATAGATAGATAGATAGATAGATAGATGATAGATAGATATAGATAGATAGATAGATAGATAGATAGATAGATAGATAGATAGATAGATAGATAGATAGATAGATAGATGATAGATAGATAGATAGATAGATGATAGATAGATAGATGGATGATAGATAGATAGATAGATAGATAGATAGATAGATAGATAGATAGATAGATAGATAGATAGATAGATATGCAAAAGAATTTTCCTATCTAGTTGCATCACTATACCCATCAATCATCATTTCTCTATCCCTCCCTTCCCCCCACTGTTCTCTGCTTCTATGACTTTTCTATTCTATATCACTTTTTTATCTTCCATGTATAAGTGAGGTTATGAAGTCGCTATGTGTCTATGCCTGGCTTAGTTCTCTTGACATGGTGTTCTTTTGTTCTATTATTTTTCTGCAAGCTTTCATCCTTTCATGGCAAATGATATTCCATTGTATATGTACACTATGTTCTCCTTACCTATGTATCTATCAGTAAATATGTAGGTTGAACCCATCTCTTGGATGCTGGGAACAGTGATGCAATGAGCCTGTGACTGCAGGTGTCTCTTCAACAAGTCAACTTCAATTCATTCGTATTTATACCCAACAGATAGATTAATCATATTCAGAAGAAAGCTTTATTTGTAACATAAAGAGAGAAATACAAACATGATTAGGGAGGAATATAGGGAGACGGTATAGGAGTTAAGAGTATCTACATTCAATTCCCAGCACTTACTTCAGATGCTCACAACTCTAACTACAGGACAGACTCTGTCTTCTCTCCTCCAGAGGGACCTGCACTCGCATGACATATCCACATACAGACATATACGTATACATGTAAGTAAAAATAAAATAAGGTATTTTAAGAATAATAATATTAGATAGGACCACCAGTGACAACTGATAATGTGCAAATGAATTTTCAATACTCAAATCTATAGAAATAATCTATTAAAAGATAAGATAAAAAGTGTATAACTGTATCACTGTGTAAATTTTCAAGTAGACATCATATAAACAGAAACGTGTAGACAGCTATCTGTTGTTGGAGAAAAAGACCAGTCAACCACAAGATGTAAAACATAACACTGGATGTCAAAAGAAAACAAACAGAAGAGAAATTCATTATTTGGAGGAATGTATTTAAAGCCCAAAGTTAAACTCCATTGTGTCTATAATTTCGTTCTTTTAATATTAATGGTAAGGGAAATCTAAGAATATGAAGGACTAATTGATCCAAATATATCTGGTTTACAGGAGAGAGAAATATCCTATAGCTGAAAACCATTACACATCCTAGGCCGGGCAGGAAAGAATGATACATACACTGTGTTAAGGACATGGCAATGAGAAGTCTTGGGGGAAGGGAATTTGATGCCAAACAGGATCCAAGCCATAACAGTCACCTTCAGAACAAACTCTTCCAGAAACGTTTCCAAAGTAAGAGTCGGATGAGGGATTAGGATGACAGATGAGATGAAGCTTATCCTGTAGTTGCGGGATGATAGCAACAAAGGGAAACATTCAAACACATAAATGTCAGTTTCCCTTATGAATGGCAAAGCAACATGAGAAAATCTAGCTTATTTACGTCCATAAATATCCTCACTAAGAGAATAGATGATCCATCTTCTGAAAATGACAATGATTTAGAAATGCCAACAGACTACTGTCTCTGTTAGTTGTCTTTTTCTCTATTCATAAAAGTCAACTGACTGATACAAAAAAAAATCACACACACACCCTCTCCCCCAAAACAATGCTTGCTTTCATCTTTAGTGACAAGACAAGGTAGGGAAATGCCACTTTTAATACTTCATCCCAGTGAAATATAATAAGATTGTATTGATTTTTTTAAAAAATGAAATCAATAATGGGATGAAATAGTCTGCCAAGAAATTCATCCTCTGAATTGCTTCATGTAGAGTTGATTATTTATTTTGTTCCATATAGCAATCAACATGCATGGTATCTGGAGTCAGCTATGCTGAACCTCTCATTCCATGTGGACCAAGTGTCTTCAGCCAAGAGGTAGCATTGCTGTGAGCCTTTAGATAATATAACATAAGTCCACATGCACTAACTGATAAGTCACTGTGTGGCAGGACTAAAACCAAGTATTTAACAGTAACAAAGAGAAATGTCAGGCAAAAACATGAAGTAATAAAGGCATTCCATGCTGAATAATGGGGAACAGCCTACAATTGTTTCCTTCATTTTGCTAATAAATAAAACTGTTCTTAAAGTCTCATGCTGAATAATACATTACTGAGGATAATAATCTATTATTTGAATGGGAGAGTTTTTTTTGCGATGGGAGCAGGGGAGGCAATAAATTGGTTTCTTTCATATTCTATAATTAAGAAAACAATAATCTCTTTTAAATAACTTTTTTCTTGATTTCAAAGTTTTTAGTTTTCATTGATGTTCGTTGGAGATAGTTTCAGCTACTAATGGCGTATATTTGTCTGTTTTCTCCTGTTCTGTCTTAAAATCTTTCCTTTCACTTCAAAGCCTTTCGTAGATTCATGTGTGCAAATGTGCACATCCCATAAAACTCAGCCACCTGAAACTATAGCTGAACGTTTAAAGATTATTGATTAATAGAAGTATAGATAAAGCTATCTGGCTATAGCTTTAATCTTTTGATTTGTTTTTATTTCTCAAAACCTGGGTAACAAACAAGATCTTTCAGTTGGTAACTTTCTTCTTTGATGACAGGCAAATATTGGGGAAAAAAAATGTTTCTCTTTCAGCCTTGCCCTGTGCTTCTCCACATTTGCCTTGCAAATTCTAACTGAGATTAAATTCTCTGTTCAAAAGCTAGGACTAAAAGAGTCATTAGGTTTGTTGGGATAACTTGATGATCCAGGTAGAAATCCAATAGCGAACCACAAAGGATTCAGGTGGGGACACAGGACTGTTCCTGTCCACCTCCCATCCTATGCAGTACACAAATTAATAAGGAGATAAACATACTAGACTTTAAAAAAAGCTAACATTCTGAAATCCCCCACTTAGAGCTTATATTCTATAGTAAACAGTAATTTTATGATTCAAAAACAATTTTTTTCCATAGGAACAATGGGAAATGAAGCTTTAGATGCAAAGAATATCTCATCAATACATAATAAAAACATTCAGATAGCTCGTCGTTTTCTTGAACCCACAGTTTTAGGACAGTTCAGAATCTAGAAACATAAATGGCTTTGGATACTCACAAACACAGAGAAGAATGTTTTGTGTAACTCCAAGTCATGAAGATACAGCTGAGGGTTTTTTTCTTGTTTTTGAAAATTTAGCAAGCTGCCATATTGTCTTCTCTGGGCTTAGTCCCTATTTATCTCTAGGAATAGTCTTTATTCATTTCTCTTCTTCTAAAGTTACATTTTCCAAACGCTTGTCTGTCAGGCTCAGTCTAGACAGCAGATTATAGGTGTTTCATACCTCTCAAGTATTCACTTTACGATTCACACCTGTGTTCACACACAGACTTGTTGCTCTTAAATTCAGATGTCAAATTTGCAAAAAAATAAATAAATAAATAAAAAATCCGATCAAGTCTGTGTCACAGCTTATGTTTACAATTCATCATTTCGAAGGGATATCATTAAGTATCACATGATTCACTTAGAGATGCACTTGTCAACCCAGGAGTGTTCATCACTATTTACCCAGCTGCAGAAGACAGGACACACCCTACCCCTCATGAAAGCTACTTCATGAAAGAAAGAGCCACCTCGCCCCCTTGTGGGAGATTCTATCACAAACAAGGTCCAGAAAGGACTCTTCTTCCTGATGGAACAGAGGCTCCCTTTCCTCCGTGAACAAACCTTGCAAGTTCACTGGGGTGTCTCCCTTAACTTCATTGGGCTCAAGCCTCAAAAGACAAACCAGCCAGGTAAAAATGTCATTACAACAGTTCTACATTCTACTGGATTCACAACTGAAAAATGAGTAATAAACTGTCTAATAAACTAAAGATGGTCTGCCAAAATAAATGTTAAAACTGAACTCGACAGTCTCTTAAAAGAGTGAAAAAATGGTCAAGACAGTGTATCATACCAAACACAAAGAAATTCATAATTTCCATTAGAAGTGACAATTGATAGACAACAACACTGAATTTATCAGAGCACCAACACTGAAATGCAGCATAGGGCAAATTTATATAAAAAGTAGGAAATGTTTTAAAGGAACCATTCTAGATTTATTTGTGTTGCTGTGATAAAATACCTGGACCAAAAGCAACTTAGGGAAGCAGAGGTATTTCAATTCCAGCCTATTGTTGTGGAGAAGTTAAGGCAGGAACTACAGTTGTCTGCATCTACAGTCAAGAGGGAGGATAAATGTGTGGATTCCTGCTTCCTTGCCTGCTAGCCTTCTTCACTTTTATGCACTTCAGAGCCAGCTGGAGGAATGCACCACACACAGTGGGCTGGGTCTTTCTATATCTATTAACAACCAATACAATCTCCCACAGACTAACCAACTGTAGACAATTCCTCAATTGAGGCATTTTTTCCAGCTAAGCTGAATATTGAAACCACCCAGTGCATCATAAAAGCAATTCAATGAAGGAACTATAGCCTCATTTGAAATAAATAAAAATTGAAAAATATCAGCAAATAAATTAAAGCTATAAAGACAGAATCAGGATGTTTGAAATACCCGGTGATATCCATTGGAGAAACTTATACTCTCTTTCCCAGAAGATATCATTTGAAAATAGCTTCTTCATTATGCCTGCTTCCTTTTCAGAATGCTAGGGTTTTTCTTTCGTTTGAACCTATGGATATTCATGTGTATGCTGTCACAGTCTCTATGAGCTCATATGTAAATCAGTTCATACTCCAGGACAGATCCCAGACCCAAGAGTAGTTGATTGACACTAAACATACTTGGAGTAGTTTGGGAAAGAATGGGCCCCATAGGTTCTTATATTTGAATGTTTAGTCATAAGGGAGTGGCACTACTTGAGAAGAATTAGAAGGTGTGACCTTGGAGGAAGTGTGTCACCACCGCTG
This sequence comes from Chionomys nivalis, assembly GCF_950005125.1. Taxonomy (NCBI): domain Eukaryota; kingdom Metazoa; phylum Chordata; class Mammalia; order Rodentia; family Cricetidae; genus Chionomys; species Chionomys nivalis. Next base: position 25,117,200 of record NC_080099.1, on the reverse strand, counting down.
GGGATGGACTTTTTGAAGTTTCAAAAATCCAAGCCAGACCTAGTGTCTCTTTCTTAATTCTGCCTGCAGGTAGGAATATAGAACTATCAGCTACTTCTCCAGGGCTATATCTGTCCCCATGCCACCATACCCACACCATAATAATAGTGAACTAAACTCAAACTGCAAGAAAGCCCCAATTAAATGCTTCTTTAAGAAATAAGAGTTGGCATGATCATGGTGTAAGGACACTGACAGTACTTTATATTTTTCATTGTGCTTTTATTTTTATTTTGATATTTTTGCCTTATTGATTTTTTTCTTTTTTATTTTCTTTAAGTTTTCTTTGAGCATTCTTTGGGAGGTTTTGTTGTTGTTTTTCCTGAGGGTGTTAGTTTTGAAACAGAGAGAGAGAGATGGAGAGAGAGAAAATATGAGGTTGTGTGGTTAGGGAGGTGGGGAGAACTGGAGAGAAATTAGAGGAGGAGAAAGAATATAATCAAAATACACAGTATAATTTTTTAAGCTTTTATTTTAAAAGATCCATGGGCTGGAGAGATTGCTCAGTGGCTAGGACACTTGCTACTCTCATAGAGGACCCAGGCTCAGTTCTCAGTACCCACATGGCAACTCACAGCAGTCTGTAACTCCACTCCCATGTGATCTGATGGCATTTTTTTTTGGAGTCCACAGATACTGCAAGCACATGTTACACATATAATCAGACAAAACATCTACACATAAATAACTAAATTCAAGAAAATTTAAAAGAGCCGAATGAAAATAAACCTTCAAAATAAAGTATGGAAATTAAAACCTACTGAATGGATTCAAGAGTAGAGCAGCATGACAGAAGATACAACCAATAAACTTAAAAGAGTAGAATGTACCTGACCTGAACACAGAGGTCAAAGCCTTCAAAAGATCTGGTAGTCATAGCATATGAGTCCCAACAGGAAAGGAGAAACATGGCGGGTCTGAAGAATACTGAAGCTAAATAATAGCTAGGACCTCCCAGAATTTGGCAAAAGTCACAACTTTCTGAAGTTGAGGGAGTTCCAACTAGGATGAATTAAATGAAACTTCCTCCAAGACATGTCTAAAAACTACAGACAAAGCTGAACCTTAACAGCAGTAAGAGGAGAAGACGCATAGCTTCTAAGAAGACATCCGTTCAAATGACAGCAGACATTTCCCTGAAGCAGCAGGGCCTAAAAGGAAAAGACACAGCAGTTTCCAAAAGTTAAAAGGAGAGAGCAGTCAACTGTTAATTCTGTGCTCGTGGCACCTGCTCTTTAAGAATGAAGGCGGGCATAATGGCATTTAAAGTGAAAAAATAAAGCTAGGAGATCATCCGTTGTTAATAGTTTTTTCCTTAAAAGTTGAAACAGAAAGTTCTTCAGTTGTACAAGGAATGATAAAAAGAAGGAATGCTAGAGCATCGGGAACCAGAAAGAACAATGCGAACGAACATATGATTTAATAAAATGAAGTATCAACCTCGAGAGTTTTACAGGCAGAATAAGTGGGTGATGACTAAAACAAACCATGACATGATCTCAAACTCAACATCATGGTATTTCCTAAGCTGTGGAAAGTAAGAATACCCCCATGATTCACATGGAGTGGTAAAGTTCTGTTCTGTCAATAGTTACATCATTAGACTCTGATAACTGGAACTACACCAAGAAAGAAATAACAAGAGTAACTGTCTTAGTTGGATTTTTATTGTGTTAATAAAACACTGTGACCAAATGCAATTTGGGGAGGAAAGTGTTTATTTTGTGTTATAGCTTGTGGTCCATCATCCAAGAAGTCAGGGCAAAATCTTGGAGGCAGGAGCTGATGCAGAGGTCATGGAGGAGTGCCACTTACAGACTTGATCTTCCTGGCTTGTTCAGCCTGCTTTTCAGTAGCACCCTGGCACCACCCAGAGTAAACTGTGCCTTCCCACATCAATCACCAACTAAGAAAATGCATTGTAGGCTTACCTACAGACAAGTCTGGCAGGGGCATTTTCTCTACTTGATTCTCTAACTTGTGTTAAGTTAACATAAAACTAACCAACACACTGAACTATGAAAAAAACATCATGCTCAATATAGTAAAAATAAAGTATAATCAAATCTTAGAATGTGTCCATATAACACACAGGAAGAGTAACAAGTAGGAGGAAGCAAGGAGGCAGGCCTTTCTCAAGAGCTCACATAATGTTATTCTTGGATGATCTGAAAGACTGAACTATGCAAAATATGCACCCAGGAGGGACCCAGGTAAAGAAACCTGGGTGTATGCAGACCTAAGACAACATTGAGCTTCATGTGCCCCCAGCATAGGAAAAAAAAACTAGTGAATCTGATAATGCAAGGTCTTAGCTAAAGATGAAATGTAGATGGGAAAAAGACCCATAATGACAGGCACTGGCAAATAAGTATACTTCTGAGTGTAATACAAAGCTAAGGAGCTATACAATTTGAACTGTATGTTTCTAAAGAACCCTCAGGTTGCTCTGAGGTGTACAGGCAAGTCATTGTCCCAAAGAGAAAACCAGGCAGAGCAAAGCTCAAGTTTTAAATCCTCTGATCTCAGATAGGACAAAACACATGGGTAGCAAAAGAGGAAGCAACAGATAGAGATGTGCAAGTAGCCATTGACCCAAGAGGACACTGGAAGTAGCATAAGCATGCAAGGGGAAGGAAATGAGCATGATAAAAGCCATTTACCTAAACTCACACGGACCTATCAGTATTTATCAGTCAGTCTCATCCATGAGAAAACTCCTCAGTAGGATACAAGAGTCCACGCTTTGTAGGTAAGCCTCACCCTAGACTTGTAAGCCCCTTTGAAGGTCTGTTTTCTGACAAAGAGCTGTGCTGCCCAACTTATAAAGAAGTTCCTTGAACCTATTTGTTTTTAATCTATTAAGACAACCAAGTAAAGATGATACCTTTTCTCGAGATGGCAACTGAGCATCTAGTTGTTCAAAAGAATGAACTGAAGCTCATGAGAAAAACTGTGGGGGTCATTAGGGATATATTGAGTCAAACAGAAAGGAATAATGCCATTAACCAAAACACATCTAGAACTTACAGCAGAGTTGGAAAGATGGTTCAGTGATTGGGAGCACAGACAGTTCTTGCAAATGACCCAGGTTTGGATCCCTGTACTCATATAGTGCTCACAATTATTCTTAACTCCCATTTCAGGAGCCTAATGCCCTCTTCTGGATCTGAAGACACTAGGTAGACATACATATAATAAAGATAAATATTTTAAAAAGAATTTACACCAAAGTCACCTCCTGTTTTCTTAGTGAAGCTCCAAATACGCATAATGATGCTGGGATCCAAAGAAACAAAATGAAATGACAAAAGGTGCTAGTTAGAATGCAAACTAAAATAAGTAGCATTATCTCATGATCTCCTGTGGGGAGTAAAATAGAACTGAGGAGCCACAGAGATAAATATCCTAAAAATACAGAAAAGTAAGCATATAGATCTTCGATTTATCCCATTTTGTTGCTTTTGGAGCTTAAAAGATTAATACTGGGACAAACATTACAGAATATTAAAATCATATCTCTACTTAATCAGCAAATATACATTTCAAAGCATGTGAAATAAAGTTCAACAAACCAAGAGATAAGCACCGGTTTGGCAGTTTCAAATTTTCTCAAAAATAACTATAAAACAATCTATAAAAGCAGTTTCACTGAGGTAGAAACAGTGAACTGGCTTTCTCAACCCTTGAAAATATGGTTCATGTTTTATAGTCTTTGAGTAGAGTTCACTTCTAAAGAAGTTCACAATATATTGAGTAATGATTCATTTTCCAGAAGTTATTGTGTGGCAAGTGGATATGGCTATGACAGAGCATGTAATCTCCATGGTATTGCAAGGAACACTTAAGGTACCAACTGCCATCAGAGCCAGAAAATTGATGGAAGAATTGTGTAACTTTATAGACTCGTCCGTTATTTTGTCACCTACCTCAACAACAACAACAACAAAAGGTTATTGCCTGATGTAGAGGCAATATAAAAAGCCCCAAAGTGTTTGTTTAAACATCAATATAATTGTAAAAAGTAAACAAATCCTAAAACTTTCAGTTGATGAAGAATTGAATATATTTAATTTCCTCAGCTCATTCTCAAAATTAATTACAATGATAATGAAAAACTAAAGCAATTCATAAGAATAAGGGAAATCCAAGAAGGCATGAGGATAACCCAGTTTTGGAAACTGAGAAAGGTACAGACAAAGTAAGTCCCACATGGGTTAACCCAAAAGTTGTTTTTATATACCTAGACTCAAGAAATACTCAAACATGGAGGCATCACAGGGACATGATTTGAATCTGGAGGACTGCTGAAGAATTCGTATGAAATACTATCACAAACATAGTTTCACGATAGTGTATGCCAGAGGAGCAGTACATCTTTTGCAAGACAGTATGAGAAAGCTGCCCCTGACAAATCTCAGCAATACAGTTCCCTGAATAAAACCTGCATAATGACAACACCTACTGGGAGAAAAAAAATCCAACAGGGCTCTACCTTTAGATGAAGAACTACAGACAATGAATGGCTTTGGGGAGAGGAAGATTCAGTATTCCACAGGAATGAGTCCTCAAAGGTGATTCAGTTCCAAGTGGACAGCCCTAAATACATATACATACAAGCAAAACTAAATAGACTTGATAGAGGTGTGTGTGTGTGTGTGTTTCTATCTGTGTGTGTTTGTCTGTGTGTGTGTGTTTGTCTGTGTGTGTGTGTCTGTGTCTATGTGTGTCTCTGTGTGTGTGTCTGTGTGTGTGTATTTTCAGAAGAGGTCAATAATTTGAAAGTGACTACAAGGACACAGGAGGAGTTTGAGGGGAAGGGAGGGGGAATCATGTAAACACGGTATTCGTGTATAAAATTCTATAGTAAAATCAATTTTTAAAAAGCACGAATTCTATACTCTACCCACCCAAAGAACTTGAAAAACTCAATATAGACACTTGAAAAGGAGGAGGGTTAAGTGAATGCCTTTGCAGGGAGCGGTGAGGTGGGTGGGTGTTTTCTCCCGTTTGTCTCCAGGAACACTACAAATTCTGTCTTCCAGACAAGAGTAAAGGAAACATCCCTGAACTAACTGATCAGGACCAGCTGATAAAAAGTAAAACTATAGTAACAGCTTAATCCATCACTGAGCCAGAAAACCTTTCAGTGAGACTTCTCAGTCAGCAGACCACACCAGCCACAAACACCCCACACCCAAGCTGGCATGCTCACTGCCAAACACTGTGGGTAGACCAGCAGTAGGCAGTGGAGAAGCAAAGCCCACACACACTAGGAAAGCTGGATCCAATAGTCTACAGAGAGCTTGATGCATTACCTATTTTTTTTATGGAGAGAAAGAGTATGGTGTGTTCATGAACAGACAGCAGCAAGTCCTTAAAGAAATGCCCAAAGATCAAGGGAAAAAAAAAAAAAAAAAAAAAACAGAAGAAAACGAAAAGAAATAATTCTCTTAGAAAGTAAAAAAAGACAGAAAAAAGCAACGATTAGCCTAAGAAGAGTTAGAGAATGTGGTTAGGACATTCTCCAGAAAGTAGGGCAAAGGAAAAAATTGAAAACAGCAGGAGGAAAATTCAAGGATGAGCCCAGGAAGTCCTCCATTCTATTAACAAGAGTTCCAGAAACAGAACAGAAAGGAACGAGAGAAAAGAACATTGCCAAATAGATAACACAGAAAAGGTTTTGTAACTGAAAGCAAATGGGGATTGTTTATCACAATAGCTACAGAGAGGCTCACATAAAAAGCATCATGACATCTCTCAACATCAGGAACACTTTCAGAGAAGCGAGCCAAAATAGTCACAAAGGCTGGGTGGGGCATCAGAATAGCATTATGCTTATCACTGGATATGACAGAGACATCTCAACATCCTTGTGAAAATTTTGGCCAGGCCAGCAAGATGGCTCAGTGGCTAAAGATGCTAGCTACCTAGACTAATGATCGGAGCTCAATCCTTGGACTCCACATGGTGGAAGGAGTTGTCCTCTGACCTCTATATATGCACTGTGACACCCATTAGTGTGCCTGCATGCACGTGCGTGCACACACAGACACATACACACAATAAGTAAATAATTGTAATTGCAATGTAAATAAATGTTTAAAAAGCCACTTTCATCCTTAAAGACCCTTATGTAAAATTACAGATATTTTTAGATTTATAAGAGGTTTTTTAAAAGTCTGCATTTTGGAACTATTAATAACTTTATGAAATTAAAGAATAAGCTACTATAATATTTTTCTGTCACTGCTGTAGCAAAGTTCCAGGAACAACATGGTTTAAAACCATGTACATATGTTGTTTCTATAGTTCCAAAATCAGATCCAGCAGGGCTGCTTCTTGCTGGAGGATCTGGAGAAGTTCTATTTTATTGTTTTTTTCAGCTTCTGGAATCTACCTCTCCTCCCAGCTTTAGTCTCTTCCTCTATCGTCAAAGCCAGCAGCATCTTCAAGATTCTTTGACTCTGATACTAGCTCTGCTGCTTTCACTATCATCCTAAAAACTGTGGATAGGCAAGAGTCCTCTTCCTAAACCACAAAGTTCTTTGTGCTCTGAGGAGTAAGTAAGCGTGCACATATCTGAGAGACCAAGACTTCAACATCTTTGTGAAGGTCATTATTCTGCCTACCTTCCTCAAGAAAACTAAAAGCAGGACAGCCACAAAACAGCTCCCAATTAAATGAGTAGTAGGCCATGTGGTCAGAGAAAGACTACTGCTTTGGAAACGAGCCAAGCCAGGTCACAACAGAAGCAAGAAAAGCCTAAGGAGGAAGGTTTGAAGAAAAAGCCAGAATCATATGCAAATGTTTGCAAGGAGACTCACAGTTCTGAGAAAGAGTTTGAATGAGAACTAATGACACACTATCAAATTTTAAATGAGTAATTCATTAAAATTGAGAAGAACAAAAGAATACACAAGACTGGAACTATAATCATAGGAAACCACATAGTTTGGGTGTGGGTGATACTCATATGGCTGAAGCAACACAAATCTAAAAAGTGATTCAATAAAAGGTAGTGAAAGGCTCCAGGGGTTTGGGAATAAATGGTGAATGGGCTGTAATATTCTCAGTGGAAGGAATCAGTACATAATCAAAAAGAAATACTCAACTGACTGTAAGTCTATTATTTTCAAGGTATAAAGCAGGGAGAGAGAAAAAGAAAACAACCAAGACTGGAAGTGGCTGTCTCAGAAGAGTGGAAAGAGCAAGTGATTGCGTGGAAAGGACAACTGTCTGGCTTCTTAAACTTTGGAAATCTGTAACTCAATGGACATGAAGTAAAAACACAAACATCCAGAAAAACAAACTGTGTTATATTAAAATAGAATGTGATACATTTTGCAAGGAGAGAGGGCGCTTGGTCATTCCGAGCTGCTACCTAGTGTCCAGTGTATATACATGAACTACGTTTTCAGTGGACATTTATCTGTTGATGGACATCATTACCCATTCATGTGTGAATGTGTGAGTGTGGCATATATGTTTGTGGGTGAGTGATGTATGTTGTTTATTGTTTGTGTTTGTGTGAATGTGATGTGTATATAGTGTGTGTGTGTGTGTTCGCGTGTAAGTGTAGATGTGAGTGTGCTTGCTATGTATCGTACACATTTAAAAGTCAAAGGACAACCTCAGATGTTGGTCCTCATCTCCCTTGTTTAAGACAGGGTTCCTTTTCTTGTCTGTCACTATCCTCAAAGCTAGCTGGCTTGGACTGTCTAGGAAGTCTCCTGTTTGTCTCCCATGTCAACATAGGAATGCTGGGATTTTGACATGTACTGCCACAGCTGCCTTTACATGGGTCTGGGGCGTTGACACTCAGGTCTTCATGCTTGTGTTGTGAGGACTTGTGCACTGAGGCATCTCCCCTACCTAATTTTTGTTTGTTAAATTAACTTACCTAGTAGTAGGTTTCTATACAAACTTTCACATATTTTTCAGTTTGGTTGATCGACACACACACAAACTCCCTCATCTCTGTACCCCTTTCCCCATCATTTGCCCCCCAGTATCCTCCCTCTACTTTGCTCAACTGTCTTCCCCATCTCCTCCTTTAGAACATCATTTTCCAGTTGTACAATCCTTTCCAGCTTCTAGGGCTTTACTCACTTCTCCCCCACCTAGACATGCATATTTAACAGTTAGAGATGAGAATCTTAGGAGAGAACATATGGTGTTTGTCTTTCTGAGCTTCCGTTACCTCACTTAAAATAACATTTTCTAGTTCTATCTATTTTTCTGCAGATTTCATAATTTTCTTTTTCTTTATAGTTGATTAAAGGTCCATGGTATATATGCACTGTGTTTTCATTACTCATTCATCTGATGATGGACATCTAAGCTAATTCCGTTTTCCTGCTACTGTGAAAAGAGAAATGATTAACATGGGTGAGCAAGTGTCTCTTTGGTAGGCTATGGCATCCTTTCTCTGCATGTCTGGGAATGGTGGAGCTGGGTCAGATGATACTTGTCAGGAATTTTTCCTAATGCGAGTTCTCTGCAGATGCAAAATCCCAATCAAATCAAATCAAAACAAGCCAAATTAAGAAATATCCAGGATTGATGGGATTCCTGCATCCTTGGGTGTTCCCTAGGGAGAACCAGAAGGCCATAAACATGACCACCAGGAGGAAGGAAAGGAGACCACGCGTTCCTCTTTTGGGTGTTCAATTAAATACCCTATGGGAGTGGCCCTGACCCCACCAGGGAGGGGTCAGGACCTAGCATGCTGGGATTTGGAGTCCAGACCAATACAACTCTCAGGCCTGGGGGCTAGGATAGATGCGAGGGGCTGGGGTCTATGCTCCCAAATTAACAATACTTCTGTTTTTTGTTTCTTTGTGCACTCCCATGCTGACTTCCACTTCAGTGACACTAGCTCACACTCACACTAATGGTGTTTAAGAGCTCCATTTTCTCCACATTCTCACCAGCCTGTGGTGTCAGTTGTTTTCTTGACTTTAGTCGCTCACTGCGGTGAGATGAACTCTCAGAATAGTTTTCATTTGCATTTCCCTGATTGCTAGAGATTTTGAACACTTTTTAAAATATCGATTGACCATTGGTACTTTCTCTTTTGAAAAGTTAAGATCATTGGCTTATCTATTGATTGGAAACTTTGTTCTTTGTTGTTTAATTTTTTACAGTTCTTTATATCATCTTGATATTAATCCCTTGTCTCCAGTATAGCTGACAAAGATTATCTGCTGTTCTGTAGGCTGTCAATATTGTGTTTATAGTTTCTTCTGTTGTACAAAAGCTTTTTAATTTCATGGACCACAATAGCATAGGAAACAGCCCATAAACTGACAAGTAGAACTGTATAATCTTTCTGCATCTTATAGCAATGACAATATGGATGATTTTCAAGAGCTAAAACATCATCATCTCCTTGAAAGGCCTTTCCAGGTGATTCAGTACCTATAACCAGGTTGCCTTGTTTCATTTCCTCCATCGTGCTGACCGTTATCTAACACTCCTCACTTGCTGTGTGTTTACTTGTCGGAGAACATCTGTCTCCTTCCTGCAGAATATTAACTCCCAGAAAGCCAGGTTGCTCTGCTAGTCCACAGTCCACCCTCAAGATCCAAAACACTGCTGGTCCTTAAGGGGACTCACTACTTAAGAGGATATTTACATTGTCATTCTCTCCCGTTCCATCTTTCCCTAAGCACACAGTTATAAAGTGTATCCATCTAAACTTGTGTAGAAGCTCAAGTCAGCCTTGGTAAAACCAGTATGAGATCAGAAATTCCAGAACCTGGCTCCTTCTGGTCCAGTCTATGGACTGGATAAATTGTTTCATTTTCTGAGGCTGCTCATTTCTTATATAGTTTTGTTCCACTTGAAGTAACTATGTCATAAGGCTATTTGGAGATCATTCACCTCATTTTTTGTTTGTTTGTTTTTGAGAAACGGTCTCACTATGTAGACCAGGCTAGCCTCAAGCTCAGAGACTCAGCTGTCTTTGCCTCCCCTGTGCCGGGATTAAAGGTGCACCATCTCACCCAGCCCACCTCATTTTTTTAAGTGAAAGGAAAAACAGTCTCAAAGGAAAGAAAACAGATGATTGATTCCTCCCCTCACAATGTGCACACAGCCTGAGAAGGCCAAGTTCACAGGGCGAGAAGATGGCTTTGAAAGAGCTCAGCAATTTCGGGGGACAGAAATAGCTTTCAGAAACTTTAAAAAGAGAGAGTGAGAGTTTAGGCTCGGGAAATCCTTTTTGTGTTCTCCCATATGTTACAGATGAAATGCATTCTGGAAATGTCCAGGTGAGAAGTGGGTCAGCTTGAATTGAGAGCTTATTCAAAGTATGAATTACAAAAGAGGGGGAATCCAAAGGCAGGAAAGAAACTAAAAGGCAAACAAGAGATGCTCCTACATCAGAAAAGACATGGTGTACCTGGACTGTGTCACCGTGGGTGGAACATGTGCAGAAGAAATACAGGCAAAGAGATGGTGACAGAGATGCACATGGTGCTAAGACATCAGAGACACCAAGGGAAACAAATGGACTGCATTGTCCTTAATGCAACTGCTTTCTCCACAGCATGCTGCCTTCAGGAGAAGAGGGTAACTAAGGACACAGAAAAGTTCACCTGGTGCCTAGCTATCCTCCCAAACTCTTCTTGATGGCAAGGGCAACAGGTGGTAGCTCTAGTTTTCAAAATCACCCTGGGAGTTTCCGGATGCCACATGGTATTGACAAAAGAATGCTTTGAACTGGGAAACAAATAAATCAAGCCAATGATTTTTCTCAGAAGAAAGTCTCTAATTTCCTGCAAATATCCCCAGAGTCCGCAGCCGGAGGACAACATTGCCTCCTATGCCTTTTTTGGGCTGTGCCATCACAAATAACAAACTAATCCCCCTTGGCAGAGCAGGAGTTGCAGATGTATGTCTTAAGGAGACAAGAGAGCCATTTGCAGATAGCACAGGCCCTGGGACTCTCCAAAGGTGGTTTGTTTAGCTGGGATGAAATTACTTCTCGTTTATTTGTAGCTCAAAGGCTGCCATACACGGAAAAAGAAACTGCAAGAGTGACTCAATTGCTTCTGTGGCACCAGGAAAAATTACACCTAGTAGGTCTTCAATAGTGACTGGGCATTGATAGGTTTGGAAGAGTAAAGCTCTCAAACAGAGCCTGTCCGGCTGGCTGTTACTGAAATGAGGCTACTCTGAACATTCTGTCAATAGTTGTCTCTGAAAATGAACATGAAGCAGGCAGACACAAGATGTTTTGGGGGGAGTCAATATTTACTTGTTATATAAACATTTATGGAACATTTGTCTTTTGTAGGTTGTTACGCAATGTACTGAGGAATTCGCGTAATAAGAAAAAGCCTTTCCTTCATGCAACATCCAGTCCAGGGTGGGTGGTGGAGGAAAGTGGGCAATTAGATCTGATAAAAAGTGGTCAGTGCCAGGTCCTAATGAGGCTTCTCATCTGATCTTTGCACAGAGGCCCAATGACTCCAACAGCTTCACACACCACTGAGCTGAATACAAGGCTGTTCAGCAAGTCAAATGAGACTTATTAGCATGAGTGAAAAAAAAAATCTCAGAATTTATCTCCCACCGGCACAGGCTCAAGGGCATCAGCACTGCATATTAAATATAATACATTATAATGGCATTAGAAATTGGTAAGACTGGACTCTTAGTTGGTCACATTTTCAGGCACTAATACAAGAAGGATCAGAATGGCAAGTCATGAGTTTTCTCCAGAAAGGAGAACAGCAGGCAGATGGCCTCTGCCTTGCCCTCTGCCTTGCCCTCCAATACCCCCACAGCCTGCCTTTACCCAACATGGACTTTCCCAGAGGTAGAAAACACAAAAGAGGCCTTCAAAAGAAGCATTTTTGCATGCTGAGGCTCAACATGCTCTCTAGCTCTGCTAATGTAAACACTGTAGCACATGTGTGGGGTCAGTAAAAATAAATTATACTGTGGAGGTGTAGACTTTCAGGGGGGGTTGCTTGTTTGTTTGTTTCATCATAAACTGCACCCCTATCTTTCATTTAACACCTGTGTTTTGTAGACGCATCTGCTGACCCAGGACAACAAAATTTAAGCATTAGATCTGAGCTAAGATGAAGGGTTTCTAGGCCAGGGTCTATAGGAGTGTCTGACAAGGTTGAGAATAAACCATTTACTTTTCAGTCTTTTGGCTGCTCTTGAGCAATAAGAATATTGTGGACCCCTTCAAAGTGTGACTTTACCCCTATTCCTAAGAAATATGCATGTACCATATAAAAAAAATTTTAAGTAAAAGAAGAAAAATAAAAAGAAAGGAAGGGAGGGAGGGAGGGAGGGAGGGAGGGAGGGAGGGAAGGAGGGGAGAAAGGAAGGAGTGAGGGAGGGGGAAGGGGAAGGGGGAGGGAGGGGGGGAGAAAAGAAGGAAAGGAAAGGAAAAAAAAGGAAATATGCTTGTACCAAAGAATGCTACCTTTTAGTGAGTTTTGCATGAACTGGCAATTCAAGATACCCATCGGCTGCATGTGGCCTGTGGCAAAGACCAACCGCTGCCATAACTCCAGTAAATGGAAAAAGAGCTGTACCACAAATTATAGTCACTTAAGACATAAAATTCATGACAGTTTTAAAAGATAGTGGAATCTCTAAAGAGAATAAATCTTTCTATCGAAATGACTCTGAAAGGCTATTTCCTGGCAACAGAACTCTAGGATAAAAGAAGAAGTTATATAGTTGATGAGACCACAGGAAGGGTAGTGCAGCTTGGTGGGAGGCCACTGCACAGCCTGCACAATCTCTGTTGTGTTCACCACAAAAGAAAGGGGGAAGCCGTAGATAAAAGTTTAGTATGATAGTTTCCAAGATGAATAAGAAAATGTAAAGGGTTCCACTCTCAGGCAGTACAGTTGGGCAATGCACTGAGTACAGGCAACTTGACCTTGAAGAGATTTTGTGTAATAAATGTAAGCAACGGGTTCTCGGCCAGACTTGATGAGCCAACATCTTTACAATACATTCATGATGTGACATCTTCAAGGTTTGTCTATGATAGTAAAATGAAAGAAATAATTACCATCTGCTGCATTAAGAGAGAGAAGGAGAAAGGAGAGAGAGAGGGGGGGGGAGTCCTGAGAGTGGCGAACACATTTAAGAATTAAATAGTGCTGCACACACAAACTCATGGTATACTGAAAATTCACTGAATTTTAGAGTGCATAAGCTATACCTGAATAGAAATAGGAGTGCCAAATCAAACAAAGGACAAGATAAATAATGGGAAAAACGAGTCACTACTAAAGCACACCACTCCATAACTTACAGAGCACTCTCACAACACTCTGTCCTGCTGCCACCTTTCCAGGGTAGTCTGGTGGCACAGAGGCTTTGTGGTTATCTAGCTAGATTTTAGGGTGGTCAGGACATTTATCTTGAAGGCACAGTTCTTTTGACTGAGCAGTAGCTAGGGATAGCAACCACCTTCCATTTTTGACATGGAGGCTTATAATGTAACTGGAGATTTCTCTCCTGTCTGCCAGTTCCTAAATAACCACTCCGAGGCTTAATCCTAATTACAAACTGTTTGGCTGATGGCTCAGGCTTCTTACTGGCTAGATCTACATATACATTAGCCCATTTCTAATAATCTATGCATCACCACATGCTCCATGGCTTACCAGTAATGCTCTGTCATGTTATTCCTCCAGCGGCTGCTAGAGTCTCTCTAACTCTCCCTTCTTTCTCCCTGTATCTCTGTTTGGATTTCCTGCCTAGTTCTATTCTGCATAGTTATTGGCCAAATCAGCTTCTTTATTAACCAATGGTAATAAGACATATTCACAGCCTAAAGAGGAGCATCCTACATTAATAGTCTCTCTACAGTAGAGCTACTGAGCATTGGAGGAATAAAAATGGAACAATCCCAATGTATGCCTCACTGGAAGAATTACCTTATGAAACAAACTCTTCCAGTCAAGATGAATTCTGACCAGCAAGACTGACTTATTAACTTAGTTCACTTCTAATAATTGTGTTAATTTTAAGTGTCATCTTGATAGTGGCTTGACAGGGCATGTGTCATCTTAGCTATGAAATGTCCAGATGTTTGGTTAGATGTGTCTGTAAGGGTATTTGGAAGGTAACACTTGAATTCATACATTTAGAAAGTGGATCTCTCTCTCTTTGACAGTATGTTATTTGTTAAATCCTGAATAGTCTAAAAGGGATGCGTCCAAAAGAATTGTTGATGGAGGTATAGCTCAGTGGTAGAGCTAGTGCCAAGTATCAAACAAGAAATGAGAAAGATGGAGACAAAAATAGAGAGAGAGAATAAAGTTTCTCTCTTTGAGCTGATATATTGGGCTTCTCCTCCTTTGGACTCAGACTACAATTCACACTTCTGGCTCTGCTAGTCCCAAACTCTTTGATGTGGACAGGAACTATAGCTTGTAATTAGAGATCTTGAGATCCCTCAGCTTCCATGAAAGTTAGATACAAAATTTCATACAGTTCCAGTATTTCTGCTGTTTTTATCGCCAACATCTTTCTCAGCAAGGATGAGATTATGTGAGCCAGAGTTTGGCTTCCAGGGTACAAAGACACAAGAAAAGAAAAGAAAAAAACTTGCAGTTCTTATGTAATACCATAACAATCTGCCAAGAATTTATTCTTTTTTAATGTCTGTCCTTTTGTGGACACTTTTCAATATCTTCAAACTCACCATCTTTTATATTTTCAGTTTTTTTTAAGTCAATGTGTGTGCAGAATAAATTGCCCTGAATTTTCAAGGCACCCATTACTGGAAGTTCCATTTTTACTTAAGTTTGGAATTCATGAGAATTGGGCAGTTGAATATGTTCCTTCATTCTAAGCAATGACCACAGTATCTATCACCTGGGTATCTTCGGGATTAGTGGAGCAGGGAAGCAAAGAGTGTGTAAAGAGAAAGGCATCTTAGTTGCTCTTGCAAGAGGTGTGGCAGTGTTCTTAAACAGGAAAGTCCTCCTATATTAAAAACCTACCATGTCAAAGAAGTATGAACAGAGAGCAAACTAACAAGCAAGGCTCTCAAATTTTGGTCAACTTCTATGCATTAGGTCAACTTTACATTGAATGCATTTTAAAGTGTTGCTGTTTTCTTTTCTCATCAATATAATTAATTCCAAAGCAGGGGATTAATTCTATTCTTTGAGCTTCCAAAGGGCATTTCATAGTCATGGTAGGAAGCATGTTTGGTCTTTGAAGAGGGTCTGAAATAGTATGCCCTAGGCACGTCCCTAATCTTGCTCGCCATCTCAGTCCAGTTGGTAAGACAGGACTAGCTCCAGGACGAAAGCACCCGGGCTACCCTGGACTCAGACTCCACATCTTTTCAGCTTAGCTGACAAAGTATCTGAAAGAACAGTTTAAAGGTCGAAGGTCTTTCTCGTGGTATTGGGGTCCACATCCACCAGTCTTGGCTCCAGTGATTCTCAGCCTAGGGTTCGTCAGAATATTACAAAGACACAAACATGTGGATGTTGGGAAGCAGGGGAAAAGGGAGGTAGGAGAGAGATAGGGGGGGGAGGGAGGAGAAGATGGAAGTTGGAGAGAGAGACAGAGACAGAGAGAGAGAGAGAGAGAGAGAGAGAGAGAGAGAGAGAGAGACCGAGACCACAGGACAGCATGCCCTGATGACCTACTTTTCTCTAGCTAGGTTCTATGTCCTATAGTTTCTAGAACCTCCCCAATCAGGCATGAATGCATGAGCCTCTGTTAGGGATGCTTTCTATACAAACTATGATAGTGAAACACACTATACAAGTCACTACGACTTACAAAGCTTCCGTTTCCTTACTTATGAAGCAGAGGGTGAAATAATAAGCATTTCATAGAATTAAAAGGCATCACTCATCTAATACTCTTAGAATGTGCCCTTGTGGTATGAACTAATCAGCACTAGCTAAGATGGTAGCAAATGGAAAATCAGAAGGTCCCCAGCACACATGGCTCTTTCAGCAAACCGAAAGATGCTGGAGGTAGTGAAAGAAAGAAAACTGGCACATCTGCTGGTACTGGAGATGGACTGGAGGGGGCACTGCCTGCAGCCCCTCCCTGCCACCTGTCTTTGCTGCATCTCTTCTGCTCTGATCCCCAGGAGCACTTCACAGTAGCTTCACAACCTCACTGTGGTTTTTGCATCTAGTTTGGAAGACAATGACCCAGAAAACAAAATCAAAGACAGCAGCTTCAGCAGCAGGAGCCTTTCCCAAAGTCTGAAGTTCTACTTTTTTGCCAAAGTCATCTTGTTCATTTTAACACTGACAACCCCTGCAGAATGCCATTCATTTACCAAGGGTACTGCAGAGCTTGCCTGTCACACTAATGGTTTGTAAGGTGTCAGGACTTCCACAGGCTACTCTACTTTGACAGAAAGTACTTTGCTATGCAGCTGAAAACATTTGTTAGTGTATAACTATTTTAAGAATGTTTACATGGATCTAATTAGGATTTTTTTTAATTTTTAGATTTATTCTATTTTATTGTGCAAATATTTTTCCTGTGTGTGGGGGGGGGGGTGCGCCATGTGTGTCCCCGGTGCTCCATGGTTCAGAAGGAGGCACCAGATCCCCTAGACCTGGGGACAGGGATAGTTGTGAGCCACCGTGTAGATGCTGGGAACCGAACATGGGTCCTCTGCAAGAGTAACAAGTGCTCTTAGCTATTGAGCCATCTTCCAGCCCCCTAATTAAGAGTTTTGAACAAATATTCTATGGAACAAAAGAAATTTTACTCATTTATGAAGAAAGGGCAAATAATTCACTTGACAAATGACCGACTCATTTATAAGACGCGGCTCATGTTACCGTTTCTCCATCTCATGCTCTGGCACACAGAGAACAAAAAGCAAATGAACTCGCTCTTCTCTAAAATGCTGCTGCTACTTCATCGCCTGAAGAGTTTGCAGAATGGGAGTCAAGCCAGAGACAAAAGATTTTTCTGGGTCACCAAATGCCCCATGATACAACTGCTAACCTGACTATAATTTGAACAATAAAGGTGGCTGTGTGTTCGATAATTATAAAATCCCCAACAGGTCACACGTGGGGTTGTGCGCCCTTCACCCTCACACTTTGGAAAGAGACATGAGCATCGTGGGTCCCAGGGTCTACAGACTAAGACCCTGTCTCCATAAAAGCAATAAAAAGTGCCAGTGAATCTGCAGCCCCTGTTTCACACAAACTTCCCTCATTTCATTAAAACTAGTTTCTGCCTCTCTGCTATATTCCTCAAAGGCTTTCAGATAAGGTTGGTTGGAGAAAGCATATAAAGCTATCGATGTCTCACATCTAGTGTTTGATATTTGCAGAATGTATGCACTGTACCGAGGCAAGTGTGTCTTCATATCTCCTGCTTCACAGAAAGTATTATCTATTGATGGACATGTTCTAGATGAAATTAAACTTCTTCATGAGTTAATCTTCAATTCCAAGGTATAAAAGTACACATTTTTGTTTATTTCCATCCAAAAATGTATTTAAAGTAAATCCTCTCACTAAAACTTAGAACAGCATGGGGTTTTGTTTCATAGCCACGGGATGTTTAAATTGCTTTTAAAGAAACTGAGCAGAGTGTCTTTCTACCTTGGCTAAATTCTTGAAATGCTGTGCAACAGTGTGGTATAGTTGCAAAGACACACTTGGAGTTGTCCTTCACAGTGATGTAGGCCAGGTTCTTCCCATAGTCATAGGATGCAGTCGGCCCGGCTCTACCCATAGTCACAGAATGCTGCCATGTACAGTCCTTCAGACAGAATCAGACCTGTTTGCACCCTGCTGTGATCACCACGTCAATCTCAGAGCATACCAGAGTCTTTTCAACAGTGACAGAGCAAACATTACCAAAAGAAACAGCAATAAAAACCATGGAGTCTATTTTGTGTTACTCAAGTACTCTGAGGAGGGTTTGGGAAACATTGGGAGCAAAGAAAGAATATGAACAAAATATATTGTATGAAAAAAATTAAGCCAATAAATATAACAAAAAAAGAGTGAAGGGAGCAAAACAGTCATTGGAACCCTCAAAGTTCAAAGTTTGAACAGTTTGAGTTTAATTCACATTTCAGTACATAGTCCTTGACATCCCTAAATTATAAAAGAAAGAAAGACCCACAAGCACTGCTCCAAACCTAGAAGAGGGTTTTGTGTGTGTGTATGTGTATGTTTGTATATGTGTGTGTATATTAGTGTGTGTGTGTATGTGTGCGAATGTGTATGTGAATGTGAGTTTGTGTGTGTGTGTGTGTGTGTATGTGTCTTGGTGTCTTGGTCTCATAGAGCCTAAACTGGCTTCACAATCACTATATATCTGAAATTGGGTTTGAATCCCTAATCCTTTTGCCTCTATTTCCAATAGTATGTGCCATCATACCCAGGGAGGAAGATTTTTAGCTATGGTGGCTACCTTCCTTCCAACAAATACCTATATCTTCATATTCCACTGCATCATGGGTAATAGGAACCCACTAGGAGCCTCTGTCCCTCTGATTTGATCCACTTGATTTCTGTAAAGAATCACTTCCATTTTTTCTGTCCTATATAATAAGACAAAGTCACAAACAAAACACCCCAAATAAACACCAAAATTATTGGAAAAGAAGAACAAATTTGGAGTTTCCCACTCTTAACTGGGTGGCAATATATTCCTGATTTCAAAACACATTGCAATGTTACAATAAGCAACATGGAATAAAACCCAGACAACCTTTTAGGCACATGTAGAAGGATGGTGGAGCCATAACTTATAGTCTACAAATACACAAAACATGCTTCCAGAGATACATATAAACAGGCACACACACATACATACACATGAAAACACAAACATACACAGACGTGCATACACACAAATGCACAAAGGCACATACACACACGTGTGCATTCACACAAATATACACACAACACAAACACATATATAGAGAGACACACAATAAAGTTTATTTATTTTTAACTACATAAATACACATGATTTGGGTCTCAGATAATAATCAGAAATTGTAAACTTCTCTGAAATTGCTATAAAGGATCACTCAGAAGTGAAGTTAGTCAGAATTCAGTCACAAAGCTAAGTTCTTAAAAAAAAAAACTCTTCTTCTCTGAACAGATGGCACACAATGAATCTCTCCAAAATGCATAGCTCCTGTAGAAACCTTGAGAAAAGTAGCTACCACTGTCAAACCAGGCAAGGAGAGGAAGATGAATGTGAGGAGAGTGGTGTTGACAAAGTGGTGATATGTGCAGTGTCTACAAAGCATCACGTTCAAGGCTGCATCCAGGAAAAATTCCTGAGCTGTCCCTGCTGCCCTGCTCAGCATTCACTCCAGCTCCACTGTTCACGTTGGGATAAGTGCATGTTATTAGCTTCATTAGACATACTATAACCAAATTATTGAGATTTATTCAAAAATATTTCTTTTCAGGCAAACTTTGCCATGTTTCTTTTCCTTTATATAGATCATAACACAGTGTTTTAATGTATCAAAATGTCGTGTCTGTCTTATGAGTTACAAACATGCTATAGAACTTAGTATTCATGTTTACAGTGAGAAAAATAAAAGGTTTCATCCATTTACTCTGGGTTGTTGAAAGGCCATGCATGGAGGGCTGGAGGGAGGAAAGGGAGGGAGAAATAATTGTAATCGACACACACATTTCAAGGATAACTTTAAATATAAATATCTTTGATTCTCCAATGAAAGGGCACAGACTGAATGGATCAAGAAACTAAATCTGTCTTATTTGTTGTCTACAAGAGACACACCTTAGCTTTAAACACAGGCACAGCCTTAGAGTGAGAAGATTCACAAAAGAATTTCAATTAGGCAGGACCAGGAAACAAGTAGTCATTGCTATCCTAGTATCTGACACACACCAAAAAACAAAAAAAAAAAAAAAAGATTTAAAATTAAAACGTATTAGAAGAGCTAAAAGAAGACACTTAATCTTAATCAAGGGAACAATTAACCTAAATGGCATTGCTAACCTAAACCCTAAATATATATGAATCAAACTTTGGTGAAACCAATTTCATTGAAGAAGAAGGAGGAAGAGGATGAGAAGATGTACTACTAGAACTAAAGATGTAGATTAACATCAATCCATTAATATCATGTGAGCTCAATAGCCCATTTTATCCAATAAGCCAGTCATTCGATGAGAAAGAGAAATATTAAAATTATATCATATAGAACTTATTTAACAGATATCATAGAATATACCATCCAAATACAAATTAAAGTACATTCTATTCATTTGCCCACATACATCACATCCTAAGACAGAAAACAAATCTTAACCAATTCAGAAAGACCAAACTTTTTGGGTCTGGCTTACCTCACTCAGGATAGTGTTTTTTATTTCCGTCCATTTGCATGCAAAATTCAAGAAGTCATTGATTTTTACTGCTGAGTAGTACTCTAATATGTATATATTCCATACTTTCTTCATCCATTCTTCCATTGAAGGGCATCTAGGTTGTTTCCAGGTTCTGGCTATTACAGACAATGCTGCTATAAACATAGTTGAGCATATACTTTTGTTGTATGATAAGGCATCTCTTGGGTATATTCCCAAGAGTGGTATTGCTGGGTCCAGAGGTAGGTTGATGCCGAATTTCCTGAGGAACCGCCACACTGCTTTCCAAAGTGGTTGCACAAGTTTTCATTCCCACCAGCAATGGATGAGTGTACCCCTTTCTCCACAACCTCTCCAGCAAAGACTATCATTGGTACTTTTTATTTTAGCCATTCTGACAAGTGTAAGATGGTATCTTAAAGTTGTCTTAATTTGCATTTCCCTGATCGCTAAGGAAGTTGAGCATGACCTTAAGTGTTTTTTGGCCATTTGAAATTCTTCTGTTGAGAATTCTCTGTTCAGCTCAGTGCCCCATTTTATAATTGGGTTTATTAGCCTTTTACAGTCTAGTTTCTTGAGTTCTTTATATATTTTGGAGATCAGACCTTTGTCAGTTGCAAGGTTGGTGAAGATCTTCTCCCAGTCAGTGGGTTCCCTTTTTGTCTTAGTGACAGTGTCCTTTGCTTTACAGAAGCTTCTCAGTCTCAGGAGGTCCCATTTATTCAATGATGCCCTTAATGTCTGTGCTGCTGGGGTTATATGTAGGAAGTGGTCTCCTGTGCCCATGTGTTGTAAAGTACTTCCCACTTTCTCTTCTATCAGGTTCAGTGTGTTCGGACTGATATTGAGGTCTTTAATCCATTTGGACTTGAGTTTTGTGCATGGTGATAGATATGGATCTATTTTCATTCTTCTACAGATTGACATCCAGTTTTGCCAGCACAGTTTGTTGAAGATGCTCTCTTTTTTCCATTGTATACTTTTAGCTCCTTTGTCGAAAATCAGGTGTTCATAGGTTTGTGGGCTAAAGTCAGGGTCTTCAATTCGATTCCATTGGTCGACTTCTCTGTTTTTATGCCAGTACCACGTTGTTTTCAATACTGTAGCTCTGTAATAGAGTTTGAAGTCAGGGATGGTAATGCCTCCAGACAGTCCTTTATTGTATAAGATTGTTTTGGCTATCCTGGGTATTTTGTTTTTCCATATAAAGTTGATTATTGTCTTTTCCAGATCTGTAAAGAATTTTGATAGGATTTTGATGGGGATTGCATTGAATCTATAGATTGCTTTTGGTAGAATTGCCATTTTTACTATGTTGATCCTCCCAATCCAAGAGCAAGGGAGATCCTTCCATTTTCTGGTGTCCTCTTCAATTTCTTTCTTCAAAGACTTAAAATTCTTGTCAAATAGATCTTTCACTTCCTTGGTCAGAGTTACCCCAAGATATTTTATGTTATTTGGGGCTATCGTGAAAGGTGATGCTTCTCTGATTTCCCTCTCTGCTTCCTTATCCTTAGTGTATAGGAAGGCAAGCCAGACCCAAAAAGAGAACATGGGATGTACTCACTCATATTTGGTTTCTAGCCATAAATAAAGGACATTGAGCCTAGAATTCGTGATCCTAGAGAAGCTAAATAAGGAGGTGAACCCAAAGAAAAACATATAGGCATCCTCCTGAACAGTAACCTTCATCAGGCGATGAAAGGAGACAGATACAAAGACCCACATTGGAGCACCGGACTGAAATCTCAAGGTCCAAATCAGGAGCAGAAGGAGAGAGAGCACGAGCAAGGAACTCAGGACCGTGAGGGGTGCACCCACACACTGAGACAATGGGCATGTTCTATCGGGAACTCACCAAGGCCAGCTGGCCTGGGTCTGGAAAAGCATGGGCTAAAACCAGACTCGCTGAACATAGCAGACAATGAGGACCACTGAGAACTCAAGAACAATGGCAATGGGTTTTTGATCCTACTGCACGTACTGGCTTTGTGGGAGCCTAGGCAGTTTGGATACTCCTCTTACTAGACCGGGATGGAGGTGGATGGTCTTTGGACTTCCCACAGGGCAGGGAACCCTGATTGCTCTTAGGGCTGACGAGGGAGGGAGACTTGATTGGGGGAGGGAAATGGGAGGTAGTGGTGGGGAGGAGGCAGAAATCTTTAATAAATAAATAAATAAATAAGAGAGAGAGAGAGAGAGAGAGAGAGAGACCAAACTAACACTGTATACCCTATCTGACCATAATGCAATAAAACCTAAAATTTAACACAAACAAATCTATAGAAATCACACAGATTCATGAAGAATAAACAACTCAAAACTGAATGACAATTTGTTCAGAAAAGATATTAAGAAAGTTTAAAAATTCTTGGAACTGGAACTAAACAAAAATGAAAACAACCCAATAAAACCTCTGGGACACATTGAAAGCAGTCCTACGGAGAAATCTAAGCTCTAAACTCTTACACTAAAATATCAGAAAGAACCCTCCAAAATGACTTACCTATTCAACTTTTAAAAATGGTAAAGGAAGAACAAACAAAACACAAACCCTTCAGGAGGAAGAAAATCAGAGCCAAATTAATGAAATAAAAACAAAGAAAACAACATAGATAATCAACTAATCTAAGAGTTTGTTCTTTAATACGACAATTGACAGGACTTTGACCCAATTAGCCAAAAGAAAGAAATAGAGAATCCAAAATAACAGAATTCTAAAAGAACAGGGAGACATAATAACAGCTACCAAAGAAGTTCAAAACATTATCAGGGAACAATTTAAAACCATCTTTCCATTTATTAGGAAACCCAAAAAGAAATGGACAAATTTCTAGATTCTGCCAAACCACCAAAATTAAACCAAGAAGTCAACAATCTAAATAGACCCATAAGAAACTGTATTAAAACAATAATAAAATCTTCCAAGTAAAAAAGTCCAAGTCCAAGTGGATTCACAGAAGAATTTCACCAGATATTCATCAGTACTTTTTAAATTATTCAAAAGAAAAGAAGTAAAAGAAGGAGCATCCCAAACTTCTTCTATGAAGTCAATATAACAACACTGGGTAAAGAAAAAACAACAACACAAAAGAAAACTTTAAGCCAAAATTTCTGATGAACAAAATCTAAAATTTTCAATAAAATACTCTCAAATGGAAATATGGACACACACCAAAAAGATCATGCACCACAACCAAGTTGGCTTTATCCCTGAAATGCTAACATGTGCAAATCAATGAAATTAATATACCACATAAATGATCTTAAAGACAAAAAAATCACACAACAATCTCAATAGATACAGAAAAGGCCTTTGGCAAAATAAAACACGACTTCATGATAAAAGCCTTAGAGAATGAAGGATTAGAGGGAGCATAACAGAATAAAAAATATATACAGCTACAAACATACAAAATGAGGAAAAACTTGAAGCAATCCCACTGAAGTCAGGAAGGAGACAGTGCTGTTCACTAATATCTCTGCTCCTCAATATGTGCTCAAAGTGCTAGCTGAAGCAATAAGACAAGATAAGAAAATTAAAGGGATACAAAAAGGAGAATAGTGCTTACTCTTGGTTGTCAATTGGACTCCATCTGGGATTAACTAAAATCCCCAAATGGAGAGGCATACCTGTGGGGGGTTGTGTAATTTGAAGTGGGAAGATGCACTTCTAATCTGGATCTTTGGGGTAGGAAGACATGCCTTTAATCCAGATCTTTTGATCTTGGAAAAGCCACCTCTAATCTGGGCCATGTCTTCTTCTGGAAGCTTATATAAGGATGCAGAAGAAGGAAGCTCTTGCTCTTTGCCTGCTTGCTCACATCTTACTAACAAGTCCATTCCTTTACTGGCATTAGAACCTAGTTCTTCAGGATTCTGGCATATTCTGAAGACCATCTGAAACATCCAGCCTGATGGGCTGAACAGCTACTGGATTCTTGGACCTTCTGTTCATAGAGGACAACCTGAGTCCTTTTAACAAATGATCTTTCTGTATATAGAAAGCAATTCATCCTATAAGCTCTGTTACTCTAGAGAACCCTGACTAATACAAAAGGAAAGGAGTCAAACTCTGACCTTTCACAGACGTGATATTATACATGAGAGATCCCAAAGCTCCATCAGAAAATATCGACAAACATTCAATAATTTTAGCAATATGACCGGATACAGAATCAACTTGTAAAATCAATAGTCTTTCTATACCAACAACAAACATACAGAGAAAGAGATGGGTGGTCACATTCACATTTACTGTGACTTCAAGGAAAAAATGATACATTTAGGAATAAACTTAACCAAGGAGGTAAAAGATTTCTACAGTGAAAACTTTAAATCTCTGAAAAAATTTAAAAACAAAACTAGACTATGGAAAGCTATCTCATACTCATGGGTTAATAGATTTAATATTGTGAAACGATTATTTTGCCAAAAGCCATTTGCAGCTTCAATGCAGTCCTAATCAAAATGCTCATATCATTCTTCACAGAAACAAAAAAAAACTATACTAAAATCCACAGAGAGCTAGAAAATACCCCATAAAAGCAAAATAAGCCTGAACAAAAGGAGTAATGCTTGAAGGATTACAATTTCAGACCCTGAGATAGATATATATATAGTAAAGACCTATAGTAATAAAATGATATGGTACAGACAGGTATATCGATGAAGAAATCTAATACCCAAAATGAATACATGTAACTACAGCTGTCCATTATTTGATAAAGATGCCAAAAACATATGGTGGGGAAAAAGAAGATTCTTCACCAAATGGTGCTGGGAAAACATACAGAAAAGTAAAATTAGGTCTTTGTCTATTACTTTGCATAAAAACTAACTCCAAATGGGTCAAACACCTAAATGTGAAACCTGGAAACACTGACGCTGCTAGGAAGAATCTAGGATGAACCTTACAAGATACAGGTGTGGCAAAGGACTTTCTGAATAGGACTACGTTTGCCCAAGCATTTAAGCTGACAACTGGCATGTGGAGCTTCATAAAATCTAAAAGCTTCTGCACAGCTAAATAAACAGTCAAGTGAAGAGAAGATCACAGAATGAAGAAGGAAGGAGGAGGTGAAATAATAGCAAGAATGACTGAATAAAGTTATAAGGAATTATATTGATATCTATATACTTAAAATTATGTATAATGTATAATAAGCCTGAGTACATATACACATATATAGTTTGAATATAATTTTCCCATCTGGGCTGACAATGCTCCCCACAAGAGCCATAGGCTACCTAACAACAACCTCAACACTAGGCATGAGAAGCCTCCTCTTAAGATATGAGATAGACCTGTTCAAGAGACACCCAAAACATAGGCAGTTGCTTTTGCCATTGACTGCCTCCCAGACATAGAAGGTCCCTGTTACTTCAGACATCGTGCACTTCAGACACAAGACCAAGGAGACCTGAATTGGATCAGATCTGAGAGCCTCTTCCCTGAGGACTAGCTTTCAGGGGACCTGAAGTCACCATACAAGTTTCCAAAGGAAAGAAGTAATTGATAGTTCTACTCAGCAATATCAATAGTTCTAGCAATATCAACTGGAGCAATAACCCTAAGGGTCCAAGAGTAGGTACTCATAACTTCTCAGTAATCAGCAGTTCACTAATTGAACCTCAGGCTGACTCAATAGGAGGGAAAACATGCCTGGTACTGGAAACGTAGCCAAAAGCCCAGGCTAGCGAAGTCATAGATCTTAGAGGGGAATCCCCAACCACTGGCTTACTAAAGTAGCATAATAATTACTACATTATCAAATTTACCTTATAATCAGAGATTAGTGTAGTCCTCGTACCTTATCAAAGAAACTTCTCCCAACGGATGCAAGCCGTTACAGAAAATCCCAACAATCAAAATGGAGGAGCAAGAGAATTTGTGGTGCTTAGTGTCAGCTGACTTATCGACAATACAATTCCTACACTAAAGTCTCAAGGATCACTATGAAAAAAAGCATAAAGACTGTAAGAGGCAGAGAAACAGGGAGTTTGCTGTGAGCCCCCGTGAAGTCTCATCAACAGGGCAGCTTAAACAAGACCTGGATAATAACAACACCAATAGACATGCTATTGATACCAAGTAGTCAGTCTTGACATAATAAACATTACACATCTTCATCCCCACCCCGTGTGTGTGTGTGTGTGTGTGTGTAGCAACAATTAAAGAAAAAGAGGCAATGAATTTGAAAGATAACAAGGATGTGTATGGGATAAAATTGTTATTTCAAAAATAAAAGATCATGATAAAAGAGCGATAAAAAGAATACAAATTTAGCATTCCAGGAAGTTATTTGTCATACCTTTACAATTACATTCTCATGGAAAATGACAAACAAAACTACGACTCATATAAAAAAAATAAAATCAATGAATATTTCTCTTTTAATGGACTTTTTGCTAAGCCTTAAAAAGTTATTTCTTATGCAAATCAAAACAACTCTGAGATTGCGTCTTAGACCTGTAAGAATGGCCAAGAACAAAAACACTGATGACAACTTACGCTAGAGAGGTTTGGTAGTAAAGGGAACACTCCTGCATTGCTGGTGGGAGTGCAAGCTGGTACACCCCGTTTGGATATCAGTATGGTGATTTCTCATAAAATTAGGAAACAACCTTCCTCAATACCCAGTAATACCACTTTTCGGTATATACCCAAAGGATGCTCAATCGTGCCACAAGGACATGTGCTTAACTATGTACATAGCAGCATTGTTTGTCATAGCCAGAACCTGGAAATAACCTAAATGCCCCTAAATGGATATGGAAAATGTGGTACATTTACACAGTGGAGTACTACACAGCAGAAAAAAATAATTACATCTTGAAATTTGCAGGCAAATGGTTAGATAGATAGATCTAGAAAACATCATATTGAGTGAGGTAGCCCAAACCCAGAAAGAGAAATATCATATCTACTCACTCATAAGTGGTTTTTAGACATAAAACAAAAAAAAATCCTACAAATCACAATTCCAGAGAACCTAGACAACAACGAGGACCCTAAGAGAGACATATGTGTATCTAATGTACATGGGAAACAGAAAAAGACAAGATCTCCTGAATAAATTGGGAGCATGGAGACCATGGAAAAGGGTTGAAGGGGAGGGGAGAGGAAAGGAGGGGAGCAGAGAAAAATGTATGCTCAATAAAATCAATTAAAACAAGAAAAGCGAATACATATCAGAGTGGAAATGTAAAAAAAAAAGGGTTTTTCCTTAAGTTTATAGTTCTAAAAAGATATGCTACTATTGTCAATCAAAGAGGCTTAGATGATAAAACAGTAGGAAAAACTGATCATGTTACTCCATACACCAGTTATTATTTGTTACCTAGAATTATGTGGTTCAAACCAAATAGAAAATATATGAAATGGCAAATCTAAGTGTAAGATTGCACCAAATTTAAAAGTCTTTAAGAAATAGAGGAAAATAATTGTATCTTTTGGAAATCTGAGAAATACAAGAATCCAATCCATCAATGCTGCCACCTGGTGGCACTGGCATTCAATGATTTGAATTCAGAGTACCTAAACTGAGATCGGGTGGAGTCAGGACAACCAACAAGAACTGAGGAAAGTCAAGACTAATTCTGGTTGTCATATTAAATTATATGAGAAGATATATCCAGTTCATTGAGATGAAATTATTTTTTCCTAACTAAAGAGCCATCTTATAGCAGTGGGAATATCAAAATTAAGAACAAAAATATTGAAGACATACTGGGATCCTCTGTGGATAGCTCGAGTTTCTGCACAGCTAACTTGCAGGTGCCTGTGATTGGCTGTCTTTCCAAAGGTTTTATTCTCCAAAGCACAGGAAAGGAAGACTGAGTGGGACATTGTAAGAAATTCAGCCTCCCTGTGCTCAGTGCTCCTCCCTGACACAACTCTCTATATGTGTCAGCAATATCTTGCCTTCCCTGTATCTACTAGAAATGGAGGCTCATGGAATGCAAGGTAATAAATTTGGGGTCCCACTAAAAAGATATCCACTGTCTGCAGAACAAATCACACTAAACAAAATGTTGTTTATGATACTGTTTACACACTTTCCTCCAAATAGCCCAGACAACTTGATAACCTTAAATTATTACATATAATTGCAACATACTAACTATACTCTTAGTAAATAATATACACACCATAAAATATAGACTCTATGGCCAATTTGCTTCTGGCAGTCTAAAAGATTTGGAGAAAGTTTTTCATAACCTTTAGTTTGCCGGCAAAAAATGTAGAACATCTCTTTGGACAAATGAATTTTGTGTTTCTAATCAACTTCCTTGTTTGAAAGCTATTATCCAAGAAAGAAAATTAGAAATCTGGGTCTCAAGTTTATATAATCAGTATTAACTAATTTAATAAGATGAAAGTTGTTTTTTTTTTTTTTTTTTTTGGTTTTTCGAGACAGGGTTTCTCTGTAGCTACGGAGCCTGTCCTGGAACTAGCTCTTGTAGACCAGGCTGGCCTCAAACTCACAAAGATCCACCTGTCTCTGCCTCCCGAGTGCTGGAGATGAAAGTTCTTAAGACTATAGAAAACATACTCTTTCAAGTTTGGCACCAATGGAGTACTTGAAGAGAAAGTGTTATGTGATTTAAAAGGAGAAATATTTTGTTTAAAACAAATATTTAGGCTCTGACCCTGTTTCCTAGCAACTCTGAGAGCCCTTGGAGTCTCCAATGTGAACCTTATTTTGTATGATAGCAAGATGGCTGATGGCTGGGACTCTGGGAGCTTCATGTTGGGAGCTAGATAAGTCGTACCATTAGCTTTGTCTTTACACTGCTTCATTAGCTAACTGCTAATTGTAAATTTTCATTTTTCAAAGTAAGAAAAAACACTCCTCAAAAATTTCCCTGACAATTAACTCGTTCTGTGGTCAAAAGACAAAACTGGAACCTCACTAAACAACTGTTCGATGCAGCGTGAAGTGATGAGGGTAAATCCCTCAGGTCATGACTAATGGCAGCTGTCCTCCTGTCCTGTCCCAAGCTCTTGAGTGACACCCTACTGTCACTCACACCTTCACAGTTAGACAAGATTGGGCATGTGCAGGGTGGCATTGCCAGAGACGGTTTCACAATTAGACAAACTAATTTCCCCTCTCTAAAATGAGTGATCATTCAAGGAATATTATTTTTTGTCTCATTCTCTATAATCCCCGCACAGTTCTCATTGCCAATCCCAAGCGTCTTTCCAAATTCATTACCACCACCTGCTTCCACACAGCATGAAGATGTCAATCAATCTCTGGCCAGGTGTCGTTTCCTAGCTGTCACTGCAAGTCTCGGTTGCTATTAAATCTGTCCCTGCTGGCTTATGGTTCTTACCCACAGTAAGATAATGTCTCTTCTATTCCTATTCTGACAGCAGCTTCTAGAACAGAATGGTAATGGATTGATTTCATAAGCTTCCTATCTTACATGAACACTCTAGAGGTCCCACAGAGCACACACTCCCTCCCTAAAATCCAGACATACTATTGAGTGCTTGCTTTCTTCAACCTAGTAGCATCCTGTGTTACCTGCCCTTCCCAACATTGGCAATTAAGGAATTTAAAGTATTCTTGCAAACCTCTATAGTCCTGGAAGTAGAGAAAATGCAGGTTAGACCACTGGAAGTTCAGGATGCATTCCAAGTAACAGGATTTCCAGTTAGTAGAGCCTGAAATTGGCTCCTTTATTGATATTTTTTAAGTTAATCAAAATCACAAAGCAAGTCAATGGTTAAGCAAATACTAAAACCTCTGAATATTTAAGCATAGGATGTCTGAGTTATGGCTTGCTTATGTATATATTCATGTGTATGTGTTCATGTAAGTGTACGACCTCTAGTGGCCATACCAAGCTGGGACTTAGGTAGGAAATTCTCACTCTCTTGTCTTACACTGAAATCTTTCCAGTCTCATCTCTAGCCCTGTAGCAGGGGTCTGTCCACTCAAGCTTCCTCCATTCCCCGAGGATTCTGCACAATCTTGGAATGGACCCAGATTTTTCTCCTTCCTAAGGACTCTCTCAACTCCTCTTTTAGCCCATCTCATTCCTTTTTGTCAGCCTCTAACTGCCCAAAAGCACTTTCTACCAGGGACCCCCAGTTGCCACACCTGGCAGGGACTCAGGTAGGTAAGTCAAACTATCCTTCCTGTCCTCCATTGTGATCTCTTCACTATCACCCTCAGCCTGGTAACAATCTACTTACAGGTGCCCCTCTGCCCCTCTTCCCACTTCACACAGTGGAGACCCCAACTCTTGGCAAAAACCTAGAGTCCGACCTTTCTTTCTTTTTTTTTTTTTGTTTGTTTGTTTGTTTGTTTTTGTTTTTCAAGACAGGTTTCTCTGTAGCTTTTGGAGTCTATCCTGAAACTAGCTCTTGTAGACCAGGCTGGCCTCGAACTCACAGAGATCCACCTGCCTCTGCCTCTGCCTCCTGAGTGCTGGGATTAAAGGTGTGCACCACCACTGCTTGGCTAGTCCGACCTTTCATCCCAAACATCTCTCCAAATAACTCTTTGCCTTACTGCAACATACTTGCAAGATCTCCTCTTCCTACAACATCTCCAAGTTCCTATGAAGCCCACCTCTAGGTGTGAACAGGATTCCCTTAGCTCTTTCCTGAAGTTCCTTTTCTCCTAGTCCTCCTCTATGCCTTGCTGCCATCACCTAAAATGCAGAAGTGTTTGTTATCCTATCCATCATGCAATCCTAAGGTTCAGAGATGCCAATGGAAAATAAAGGAATAGAACACACCCAACAAAGACATGACCAAATATCAACACCTCAAAAATTGTCTCAATCATTCCAAACCCAAATGCATAGACATCAGTGTAAAAAAAAACACAGTCAATAACAGCCAAGATAATACGCCTCTACCAAATTCTAGTACTCTCACTACAGTAGGCCTTGAGAAATGCAACATAAAGCACAAACAAGGACTTCAAATTGGCTTTTATAAATATGTTCAAACACACTAAGGAGGATATGAATAAGTTACTTAATGAAGCCTGTGAAAACACAAACAGTAGATTGGAATAATGGAAACTATTCACAATATGAAAGCAGAATTTAACAAAGAAATATAATCACACCAGGGGCTGGTGGTGCACGCTTTTAATCCCAGTTCTAGGGAGGCAGATGCAGGCAGATCTCTGAGTTTGGGGTCAGCCTAGTCTATAAAGTAAGTTTTAGGATAGTTAGGGCTATATGGGGAAACCCTGTCTCAAAATGCCAGAAAGAGAAAGAAAGAAAGAAAGAAAGAAAGAAAGAAAGAAAGAAAGAAAGAAAGAAAGAAAGAAAGAAGGAAGGAAGGAAGGAAGGAAGGAAGGAAGGAAGGAAGGAAGGAAGGAAGAAAGAAAGAGAATCACTAAACTAAGCCATAACTGAGAGAAATGGAAATAGAAATTTTAGGAAAACAAAAACTTCAGAAGTAAACCTCACCAAAATAGTACAAGAAAAAGAAGACATGGAAGACAGAATATCAGGTATTAAAGATAGGATAAAAGAAATTGATACCTCAGTCAAAAAGAAGGATTAAATCTTATTTTAAAAATCCAGGAAAAATATCCAAGAAATCAGGGACACTGAAAATACCACATCTACAAATAATAAAAATAGAAGAAGGAGAAGAAACCCAAGCCAAAGGCACAGAAAGTACTTTCAACAAAATTATATAAGAAAAATTCTCTAGCCTAATAAAAGAGTCCCCGATCAAGCAAGGTACAAGAAGCATACAGAACACCAAATAGATAGGAACTGATTCACCTGTGTATCACATCTGCTGATTTTGCAACATTAGTGAGAGTGGGGAATTGTCAAATAGCCTTTCTTTTGGAAACAGCAGGTCAGTGGTTTCTCAGTTCTGAATTCTGTCAGTCAAGACCTTACTCATCCTTCCAAATACAAGAAGCTGAGAAGACACGGTTGTGTCTTTTCAGGTTGTCACTGATCACATGCGGGACAATGGAGAAACACAGAAAACCTTCAGAGCAATTGCTAGAAAGAGGTTTTCTTCTTCTACTAGGGATAAAATTTTAAAGTAGAAAAGAAAGCAGTCATTCTGTCAGGTCAATCGGGTAGGTTTCAATCTAATTCTTCATCTATATCAATTGCAAAAAACAAATAAAATATTTTCTAAGTGAAGTCAAGTGACTTCATCCCTCAATGTGGTTTCACCTGAAGCAGGTGGAAAGATTCCTGCCCACAACACTGAATTCTCCATCCATTGCTGTTTTCATAGGGAGGATTCTCTCTCTTGGGTAACTGAAAGCTTGAACACAGAGAAAGTTATTTTAATTATATTAGCAGATGTTTGACACTGCACACCATTAGTAGGTGCATTAAAGTGCTGAGTTTAAACACATATGTTTATAAATGACAGCAAGGCTTTCAATGACTCACTCACGCACGGCATACACTGTGAGGGACATTAGGCTGACACTTCAGGAAGCATCCCAGGTTATAATGCCAGATGGATGAAAGATAATGGAAAAAGCACTGAAAGAATTATTTTATTCACGTTGTCATAATTCTATAATGGTAATGGCAGGAAGCCCGCAAAGAAGTAACAAGGGAACTAACCTAGCATATGAGTTACAAGCGATACCCTGTAAAATGAATATTTAACCAGTCATTTACAAACTGTGACCCTCACTACTATACACCGGAACTTAGGGGATGTCGCATGGCACATGAGAAGCATTTATCAGGTAGACGGTTACTAGGCTTACCCTCCAGAGTCTTTGATCCAAAAGGTTTGGGCAAATTCAATGACTGCCCCACCATGATACCAAGACTAGTCATCAGCAGCTCTGCTGAAAATACTAACATGTGTCTTCTAGTCAAGGCTGATTAGGAAATAATGCAAAACATCCTATACTAAAATCTACCAGAAACTGTGACTAGGCTGGTGAAGTGCCAAAATCTGTGTTTTAATTAATAACTAAGGTGAGTTCTTAGATGATGTAAGAGTCTAGCTAAAACGAATTTTAAGGATCCTCCCAGGTAGTAAATTCCCAGTGTATGTTCTTCTTTCAATGCGTAAGTTACAAAGTAGTGAATTCACTTCCCCACCAGACATGGTCTTCATGTTCACCAGAAGGTAGAAGGTCTTTTAGTTCCTAGGTTTGTTTGTTATAACCATTTTTATTTGTGGTGGTTTTATTCCCTTTCACACTTGCTGGGTCACAACCCCTAAGTGATGAGACTGTCATTAACATTTTTGCATTTATTACACATGCTTACCTTGTGTCTAATTTCGAATAATTAGTTTTCAGATTCTAATTCTGAAATTGGCTATTCGCAGCTAACTCTCTCCCGTAATTACTTATTCCTCCAGGTGTTTGGAGATCTGTGTACGGATGAGAGGGTGATACAGACAGATAGATGCAAGTTGTACAAACAGGTCAAATTATTGTTTGCCCCACATCAACAGAGTGAAGTCTCACTCTCAAATAAGTATTTGAATCTGTCTACAGTTAAAAAGCTAATGCCAAGAACAGCAAGATGCTTTATTGTCTCTCTCTTTGTGGACATTCTGGCCCTCCCTTTTGTGAAAGGATCCAGAATCCCCTACAAACCTAAAAAAAACTCTCTGGATACCAGTACAGTGAATTTTTGGGTCACCAAGAGCCTGTAGGTTTACTCTGGGCTGCTTCTGGCTTCAGTGCTGGCTGATGTTGGTAATGGTGATCCTGTCTAGTTAACTCTTCACACCTTCATTAACCTAAGTTAACCTATGTATCTGAAGGTGAGAGAGTGGGAGAGTGGGAGGGAGGGAAGAGAGAGAGAAGGAGGGGATAGAGAGGAAGAGAAAGAGAGATTTTAAATTTTTTCAATGTTTGCAAACTTCTAGAAATGGAAGCTCTCTTCACTAACTCTTATCTTGAAGCCCGAGGCAGATCTTTTTTTCTCACTAGCTCAAAGCTTACATTTCCCTTCTTCCCCTGGCCATGTCATACTGAACACCTCGGAGGAAAGATCTAGTGTTCATTCTTGGCATGTTCGTGCTTCACTTTTTTTTTCCTGGTAGCTTTCTTTCATGTTTCTCTTCCTCCAAGTCTCCACCAGCCTCAGTCGTCATTTGTTTTCTCTATGACACTTAGAGTGGGTGAAATGGAATCTTAATGCAGTTTGATCTTGCATTTTCTTGATGGCTAAAGATTTCTTTTAACACTTTTTCAATTTTTTTGGTTTGTAAATCTAGCCTTTAATGGCTGAGACATCTCTCCAGCCCTGGTTATATTTCTTCTTTGATGAGAGTGTATTTGGTTCATTATTTAAATTTGATAAATGGACTAAATACACTATAATTATATTTAGTTCAGTTATTATTAGAATGGTTTGGGTTTTAGATGTTTAAACTGGGAAGTTTATAATGGATCCTAGATATCAAAACCCTACTGAATGTATAATTGGCAATGGATTTTCTCTTAATCTGAGGGCTATCTCTTCAGCTTTTATTTTCCTTGCAGTAAAGAAGCTTTTAAATTCTATACAACACTATTTGTGAATTATTCACATTATACATACTGTACTACTAGTATCCAACTCAGAAAGTCTTTCCCTATGCCTCTCTCTTCAGTTGGTTCCCTGGTTTTCTGCTATTGAAAGACTCTAAATGCATTTGTAAGCCCCCTCAACCCTAAGAAAATGTAAAACTTTAAGAAAAATCTAAAGTCATTTCTGATGACTCTCAGTACTTCCCCACCTCCCCTGGGAACCAAGGACATAACAGCTATGTATGCACGTACTGAGATGTTGGAAACTTTCCATCTCCCTGAATAGGGGCATGATAACCCTTAGGTGTTGACTCAGTTACTGATGTTTTGACTTAGTCCCTGGGAAGGGGCAAAGTGACCTTCAGAAGTTTCCCTTTACCTCATCTGATCTGGCAATCACTCTCCAGCTAATTATTGGTAATAGCCTTTTTGAATAAGCCAATCCAATAAGTTAAAAAAACAACCTACAGGTCCCCCCCCCCCGTCTCTGTGGCTTTTTGCTTTAAAAGATGGGCTGTAACAGCTGTGGATGTCCTTCATATCCCGAACCTGAGGGACCCTGTCATGACAGAATAAAAAATCCTCTTGCTGTTTGCATCCGCACGAGTGGTCTCGACTGATCCTTGGGTAGGGGGTCTCTCCAGAAGAAAGACATCCTTCGGGGGGTCTTTCACTATCAGTCTTAAGTCTTCCACTAAAGTCTTCAATCCATCTTTAACTTATTTTTGTGTAGAAAAAGAAGTATGTGTATAGTGTTCTTCTATGTCTACTTTTTCCTGTGTCATTAAAGAGGCTGTTTTCCAATATGTGGCTTTTATATTTTTGTCAAAGATGACGGCTGTAACTCTGTGAGTTTGTTCCTAGGATTCTTCCGTGTAAGTTTGTAACTATGTGAGTTTCTTTGTTTGACGGCTGTAACTGTGTGAGTTTGTTCCTAGGATTCTTCTGCGTAAGCTGAGACTACTCATTTGCTTTCTGGCTGCCCAGACCCAAATAATCACACAGAAACTATATATTAATTACAACATTGTTTGGACAATAGCTTTGGTATATTCCCAGCTAGCTCTTACATCTTAACCCATTTCTATTAATCTATGCATCACCATGAGGCTGTGGCCTACCGGAAGTTTCCAGCATCTGTCTCCTTCAGCAGCTACATGGTGTCTCTCTGACTCCACCTTCTTTCTTTCTGCATTCAGTTTAGTTTTCTCACTTAGTTCTAGTCTGCCCTGCCATTGGCCAAAGCAGATTCTTTATTAACCAATGGTAAGAAAACATATTCACAGCATATGAAGGGAATCCCACATCACTTCAATATTCCACTTCCCTGTGTGCCTGGTTTTATGCCAACACCACACTGGTTTTTGTTACTATAGCTTTGTATTGTAGTTTCCAATCAGGTATAGCTCCAACACTGCTTTTTCGTCTAATGATGTCTTCTATATATCCCAATGAATATTAGTGGTTACCTTAGTTCTATGAAGAATGTCATTGTAATTTTGATACAAATTGTGTGAAATCTTAAGGTTGTTTTTCGTAACGTGTTTATTTTAACAACATTAATTCTGTCAATCCAAGAGTATTGGAGATCTTTCTATCTTCCAGTATCCCCTTTTTCCAGTGTTTTAAAGTTATATCTATGGGTGTCTTTCACATCCTTGATTAAGATACTTTTAGGTAATTTTGTTTGGTTGGTTTGGGGTTAGTTTAGTTTTATTTTAAGTTACATGAATTTTTTTTCCTTATTTCTTTCTCAGCAAATTATTGGTATATAGAAAAATATTTAGTATTTGTATTGATTTTTTTATTCTCCTACTTTGTTGAAAATGATTATCAAATCCGAGAGTTTTCTAGTAGAGTCTTTAAGTGTTTTAACATTAAGTCATTAGCAAATAGAGATAATTTGAATTCTTTCTTTCATATATGTATCATTTTATTTCTTTCTCTTTCCTTAGTGCCTTCCTGAGAATTAAAAACAAAAACAGAATGAGTGGCCCCCTCATCTCATTATAGATTTTAATGAGTATGTTCTCACCGTCTCCTCTTTATATAAGGTTACTATAGATTTGTTAAGCATATTCCTAGTTTTGTTAAGGCATGTCCCCTTCTAATCCTAATTTCTTCAGGGGTTTATCATAAGAGGATGGTGATCATGTCAGTAGTCGGTTATGAATTAATTGAGCAGATCATGTGTACACATTGATTTATGTGAATATTGGCTTGGAGGTGATATATGACATTTTTAGTTGTTGATAAATTTGGTTTATATGAATTTTATTGAGAGTTTTTACATCTTTTTCAATGGGAAAATTGGTTTGCAGTTTTCTTTTGGTTGTATCCTCATCCAGTTGGCATCAATGCAAAGCTGACCTCAAAGCATGAGTTTGATGCTGTTCTTTTTCTTTCTAGACTATGGGACATTTTCAGGAGATCTGAGATTAGCTCTCTTGTAAAGGTCTGTTAGAACCTGACACTTGATTCTTTCTAGTTGTAGCCTTTTCTTTGTTCAGATTGTACTTCAGTCCCATTGCTTGTTATGGGTCTGTTTATCCTGTTTATAACCTCTTAGTTTAACTTTGATGGGCTATGGGGAAATCATTTGGTTCCTTCTAACTTATCCAGATGTTTTTATCAATTTGAGAATTGGAGCAAAATGGGAATGGTTCAAGAGAGGGTAACTGTGAGGAGCTAGAGGGAGCATGGGGGAACTGATGCAACTTATTTTATTACCTATTTTAGAGGTAATTCATGGTAGTGTTTAACGCTAAAATCTCTTTTCTGACCTTTAGTTAGGATGAAATCTCTATTGATGAATATTGAAGTCTCTCACTGTAACTATAGCAGCCCTTATCTTTTTCCTTTAGGTCCTCAAAGTATTTGTTTTATGAAACTGAATGCCAGCCCCAATATTCAGTTATGTATATTTTAGACTGTCACTACTTCTTGGTATATTGTTTTCTTTATTAATATAAAGTAAACCTCATCTCTTCAAGCTGGCTTTGATTTGAAGTCACTCATATTTCAGTAACCACAGTAGCTTTTGTTTGCTTGGTAAATTGACTTCCATATTTTAGCTCCCAAGCTGCCATTGTCTCTGTTATGGATTTGTGTTTCTTGGAGACATAAAAAGTTGGATCTTGTTTTTGTTTTTCAGTCCAATCACCTAGTTTTCATCTTTTAGAGAATTAAAACAGATATTTGTGCCTATTGCTGAGAAAAGTCTCATGATTCTTCTAACTTTGTTGATTGTCTCCCTGGTTGTTCATTGTCCCTTTCTTTCTCCCCTGCTTGTATTAGTGATTTGCTAGTTCAGTGTTGAACAGGATGGTCTTTTTTTTCTTGGATCTTCTTTTGTTGTTTTCTTCTTTCATAAGGTCCCTTCCTGTGCTGCCATAATTAAGGTGATATTTATTCTTCTGTGCTTAGGAAGAGCATGGTTGCTATGAATTGTTTTTATTAGTATTTATCTTGAAATACTCTGTCAATATAAAACATAGCTTTGCTGAATGCAGTACTCACAATTAGCAATTATTTACTTCCTGGGTTTAGAAAATATTTTCCATTTTTCTCTGGCACATAGGGTTTCTAATAAGAAGATTGGTATTATTAAAATATCATTGCCTTTTTAACTGAATTGGTGTTTTATTAGTTATCTTTATGTCCTTGCATAGAATACATTGACCAGGACAAGTTACAGAAAAACAAACATTATTTTGGCTCACAGGTGTGGAGGGGTAGAGTTTGTGATAGTGGGGACAGCGTGACAGCAGGCAGCAAGCACGAAGGAAGTAGTAGGAAGCTGAGCACTAACCTCCTGAACTACAAGCAGAAGCAAAGAGAGAACAAAATGGAAGCAGGCAAGGCATTTTAATTTCTAAGCCTGACCCCAGTGACTTCCTTCTCCAGCAAGGTTGCAACATCCAAATCCCCACAAATAGCACCGAGGACCAAGAGTTCAGATGTCCAAGACTAAGGGAGACATTTCTCAGGCAAAGCACCACAGCATTTTTCCCATATTGATTCGAATATATTGCTTCTTAGATTTGTACTCCAGGCATGTTCTCCATAATGTGATTTTGAGCAGCTCTCAGGTCGTGTCTATTTGGTCTAATGCCTCTATGTTTGTGGCCATTTCTTTCTATGGAATGGGAGTTTTCCTTGTATAATTTTATTGAGTAAATTTTCAAAATTCCCAGTTTCCATGATGACTTTCTCATCTACATTTCTGATACGTTTCGTTCATGTTATAGACATTCTCGCCCATCTTTCTACTTAATATTATTTGTCAACTTGGGAAATGGGCTCCTGGAAATCCCTCTGAGGGTTTTTCATGATTGCATTAATTGATGTAGGAAGATCCATCTTAACTGTGGATGAGCCCAGTCCCCAGGATGGAGTCCTGGGCTGACCAAAAAGGAGGCCAGTCGAACGCATTTACTCGGTGCTTTCTGATCAATGAGATCAGCTGCTTCAAAATCCTGGTGCATTGACTGATCCATGAAGATGGACTGTTTCTTAAACTAAGGTTAAAAATAAACCCTTCCTCCATTGAGTTTCTGTGTCAAAGTACTGCATACAGCAAAAGGAAAGTAAAGTACTAGCTTCCCATCTGTGTTTCTGACTTTCTTCTCCATGTTCTGAATTTATTGCCTTCCTTCACTTACAATTACTACAAGTAAACTCTTGCATTCTATATCTGCCATTTTGCCCAGTTTCAGTACCTTTGCATGCAGCAATTGAAGATTTAAGACTTGGGGGAGATGTGTTCCCTTGCTGTTTCATAATCCTTGTCTTTCTGCTGGGACTTCCATATCTGTTGGTTTGTATATCTGCTCCTGTTCTATTTGAGGATCATCTTACTGAGCATTCTGCTCTTGAAAGCTCAACCCTTAGAGTTCGAGAATAGAAAATGAATCGAAAATAGAAAATGCTGTAATTACATAAATAACTCTAAATCAAACACCATGTAGTAATACGCTAGAAATTATTTATTAAAGCCTACCAGTAACTTCCAGTAGCCATTGAACAGTAAATGGTCAAATAATGTAACATGTGCTCTGAAGTTCAAAATTATTTACAGTAAGTATAGAAAAAAATAAATGAATTAAATAAGTGAAGGTATTTGGCAAGGCAGGAGATAAATATACAAGCAAAGGTAAAGGAACGAAAAGCAGGTCAGCAAGATTGCTCAGTGGGTAGGGACTCTTGCCACCAACCCTGATAACTGAATTTGAGCCTCAGAATCCACCTGGAAAGAGAACTGACTCCAAGGACTTATCCTTTGGCCTCTACATACACACACACACACACACACACACACACACACTAAATAAATACATATAAGAAGTCTTTAAAAAGAAGGAAAAGGAACAATGGAGAAGAAAGTTGTAAAGTAGAAGAATAAAATGCTAAGTTTTAAATAAAAAGATTGTGCAAAAAATAAAAATCTATAAAGAAAATTAAATAAAAGGAGTAAAAACAACACAAATGTTCTTTGTAAATAGAAAATAAAGTCAAAGAAATGATAAAAACTAGTAAAAAGTAAAAATATAATGAAGAAAATAAAAGCAAAACTATCAAAGAGAATGCGTCAGAGCAGCTTCTCACTGGTGTGAGAAAGGGGTGCCTGCTGAACTCAGAAACTCCTGTCTTCCTGGGGTGAGGGAGGTGCAGTTCCTGTACAGGACAGTCGTCGGGGCTGTCTTCACTTCCGTAGCATCCTTCCTTATGTCCCTTACGTCCGTGAGCCAGGCAGGTTCCCCGTGCACTCAGGCTGCAGGTCTCTACACCCTGCAGTGACCAACATGTAGCCTTGGTAGTCTCCCGTGTGAACTGGGAATGGAGACAGAAAATGTAATAGTAAGAACTGTCCAAGTAGACCTGTCTCCAAACTTTCCAAACCTACTGAACAAGCATTGTACAACCTGCTGAGGGCTGAGACTGCAGAGGCTTCATAGGCCATGGAATGCAGCTTTCAGTGCCACGGGCAATGAACTTGGTGATAGACAGTTTGCTCCAGAGGTTGACCCACCAATGACCATGGGCTCAAGGCTATTGGAATCTCCAATCTCAGGTGATGAGGTCTACTCTTAGTCCCAAAGGCAAGGTTACTTTCCGTTGCACAGTTTACTGTTTTCATAAAGGCTCCTTCAGTCAGAACCTCTTGACCTGTCAACATCTGGCCTTCACAACTGCCTCCTATAACCTTCTCCTGCCCAAGGGCTGGGAAAGATTTATTTCAAACTTCAAGACTTGAGATTGTTCCTTTTTTCCTTTTTTAATTTAAATAAAATTTCTTTCATCTATTTTATATACCAACCAGTTTCCCCTACCTCCTCTCCTCCCACCCTCTCTCACTTCCCAATTCCCCCCTTCCCACCCACTTCTCCTCCATATCCATTCAGAAAGGGGCAGGCCACCCATGATCTTGGACAAAGTATAGCACATCAAGCTGAGGCAGCACTGAGCTGCTCCCCTTACCTGGCAGGGCCAGGTAATCCAGCGTGGGGAACAGGTTACCAAAAGTCAGGTAAGCACCAGGGAGAAATTCTGCTCTCATTGTTAGAAGTCTTACTAAGAGACTGAGCTACATGACAGTCACACACATATAGAAGGCATAGGTTAGTCCCATTCAGGCTCCCTGACTGTTGGTCCAATGTCCATGAGGTCCCAGGGGCTCAGGTCAGTTGTCTCTGTGGGTCCCCCCATCATGACCACCCTGGTTGGTAGAATCCTTCCTCCCATTATTCCTCAAGACTCTCAGAGCTCAGCACGTACTTGTCTGTGGACCTCTGCCTCTGCTTCTATCAGTTACTCTATGGATTATCTTTGGTGGCAATTAGGGTAGTCACCAATTACAGTAGATGGCCAGCTCAAGCACCCTCTCCACCATTATTATCAGATCCCTGGGGCATCTCAGTTTCAACAATAGACTCTTCATCAAGATGGCACCCAACCATTTTCCTCTG
Source organism: Chionomys nivalis (assembly GCF_950005125.1). NCBI lineage: Eukaryota > Metazoa > Chordata > Mammalia > Rodentia > Cricetidae > Chionomys > Chionomys nivalis. The sequence goes on along the minus strand of NC_080099.1, from coordinate 25,075,317 downwards.
AGGTGTGGGGAGTAACAGAATGGACCTCCTTCAGCTGCCAACCCGTTGAGGCAGAAGGGATATTATCTCACTGGAACTGCAGTTGAATTTGCAGTTCGCAAGAACTGTGGGCTGGCCGTGGAATAAGTACCATCTGCCTGTTTCCATGGGGCCTTTTCTTGCATTTTGTATGAGTGTCCTGCCTCAGCTGTCCTGGGTCACGCTTTGGGTTTCTTGGCTCTTCTACATCATTCTCTTTGAAGTAGCCATCCCATTGTTTATGATTCTGACCCTTCTCACTCACCATTCCACGTGGAGGCACATTGTAACCCACCATTGTGGTAAGTCCTGGTAGGCCCTTGTTTTTTAGATGACTCTCACTGTGTAGGCTAGGCTGTCCACAAACTTGCAATCATTCTGCTTCAACCTCCTGAATGGGATTACAAGTGTGTTTCACCACATCTCTTTTTAATGTAATTCTGAATACTTTTTGTAAATGTACAAGTTTTTGTGGCTTCGTCTAAACAGAAGTTTTGAATAAAAAAATGAAACAGTCAGTCATACAGACAGAAATGGTGCTGCACACAAGAATAAATGCTGCTCCTAGTCTTCTTAGAGAAACAAGACATGGTCACCTGAAAGAGAGGCAACAAGGCAAAGCAATTACCGATAAGTGCCTGTGATAAATGATGCAGGCAGCACATACTGTTATTCTATGTGCAATTATTGATCTGGGAAGTGAGTTCTGTTGCTGATAAAAACCCAGTGATAAATGGTACACTCAGTAACAACCTTTCAGAAGAAGAAGGTGGACTCAGAGAGATCTAGACTGGACTTGAAAGTAGGTGTGCAGGGAAAACAATGAAACTCTAAGAATGGGCATTGTTTATTTTATTCCTTAGCTTGTTTAGGTTTTAAAAACATACAATGAAAGTAACATTTTTGATATCTAAATGAAAATATTTTTTACTTGGATGTACATTTGTATAGCCACCACTAAAATCTCCTAAATAGTTTCACTACTTGAAAGCATCCCATCATGCTATCCCTTGGCAGTCCCACCCTCCGGATCCCTAACCCCTCCCTCTCTTGCCACTACTATCTGTCCTTCCATGACTACTGTATAAGTGGAATTACAGTATGATCAGTTTCTGAGACTGGCTGATTCCTCCGTGTTACTGTAGCTATCATGATGTCATTCTTGTGTGCTGCTGAGAAGAAACTCACTGTGACAGTGACAAGGTCTATCCACACACCTGTTGATGTCCATGGAGTAACACTCAGGTGGGGACATTTTGAATGGAGTCACTATAAACATTTGTGTCCAGGTCTGAAGTAAATATGCAGAAGTGGAAATAGTAAGTCAGATGGTGAGTTAGCCATTGGGCGTTATTGTTTTCAAAATCTGACAGTTTTCCTGAGAATCCATCACATTTTATATTCCGAATAATAATGCATGTAAACTTCATTTATTCTGCAAAGTTAATTCACAATATTGTCAATCTTATTTTAGATGTGCCAACAGTTATATAGCAATGTAATTTCATGTTTTTTATTTGCATTTCCCAAATGTCTAATGATTTAAAACACTTTGTATGTGCTTTCTTCCCAATTACACATCCTCTTTAGGGAATAATTTATCTTTTAAATTTTTTTCTTGTGATATTTGGTCTTTATTTTTTATTATGATACTAACATGTTAAATGGAATTTTATAACATTTTAATAAAAATACCTTGCAAGTTCTGTTACCATCTGTTGAAGTAATAAAACCATAATGAATAATATCTTATATTTCTTCCCAAATTGTAGAATGTTTATTTGTATAAGTATATGCTTTTAAACAAAATTGGATTCATATTGAAAAAAATCATTTTGATAAGATAGCCTTCTACCTCCATTGCCTTATTTATCTCCCTGAAATATGGTGCTATGAATAAATTTTTAAGTTCAATCAAGAATGAAAAGGTAAAAAAATAAATAAATCAAGTGCCAAAAGATAACTTACTTCTCAATGGGAAATTCCATTTCCCCCGGCAATGTAATAGTCAGTCTGCATATTATTCAAATAACAGTATCTCGAGCTAGAGTAATAAATAAATCTTGATATCTCAACAACTCATATCATGGACTCCAACAAGTGACATGGCTTCCTTTATCACCTCAAACTTACTATCTTGTCTTGGTTTTTCCAGACACCAGAAGATAGAAGTGGGAGCAACAGCCATAATTGCTTTTATCAAAGTTATACGTCACTTCTTCCCTTGTTCTTTGGATGTAGAGGAACAAGGATCTGAGGGTCCTGACTTGTTCTTGCCTGACAGGTGCCAAGGGTGGAACCTGACTTCACTCATGAGCACAGGGACATTTCGGGGAGTGAGAAAGTTCTACCTGGCAAAAAATGTGTGTGTGCCTTCATTAAGCAGTAGTTTTATGGTCACCTAAAAATGAAAAACTGCAAATCATTAAAAATTCTAATTATAGTCAAATTATAATTATAATTTTAGACAATTATACAATATACAATAATTATAATGTAATTCTAATTATAGACAATAGAGTAAGCTTAAGTTGAAAAAGGAAGCCACATCACCTGTTAGAGTCCATAATATGAGTTGTTAAGATATCAAGATTTACTTATTACTCTAGCACAAGATACTGTTATTTAAATAATATACAGGCTTGGGAAGCAGAGGCTGGCAGATCTCTGGGGGTTAGAGGCAAGCCTAGTCTACAAAGTAAGTTTCAGCCAGTAGCCTCCCTTTCTCACTGTGTTAGTACATGTAAGCATGTGACCTAGTCCAGTCAACAAGAGGAATTTGCCATCTTCTAATGTCCTATTTCCTTCCCCCACAATAATGATAGTGAAATGCCCAGTTATTAGTATTCTTTGATTTTAAAATTAATCTCATTGAAATGACTTAAATAATTATAACAGGCATATATAACACCTAAGACAGACAAGAGAATCTCCCTAGTTATCAATCTAATGCAATCATTTTGGACAAAAGCCCCGTTTGTAGTCTTTAAATCCACACCTTCTACGCTGTTATCCATTCGCATAACTTACTTTTTATTAACTCCTTGTATTGATTAAAATAAAAATCAATATCATCATTTCCCAAACAGCTGCTACTTTGTAAATATTTGCCACAAGTCAATCCTGAGCTTGGCTGGAGGGAAAAATGCTGTGAGCAACCAGCATGTTGAGGTCATTAATTGAAGATACCAATTTTGACCCTCAAAATTACGATTACTCCCAAGAAGAAAGTAGAGGCAATGGCAAATAACACGCCATGAACCTTGAGATCAGTTTTTAAAGTTTGTGGAGAAAACTTTAAGGAAGAAAAGTAGGCAAACATCCGAGCAACACCTGGGATGGGTACCCCTTGCTTTGGGTCTGTCGCTTAGCATCTCTAGATGATGGTGGGAGTTTTAGGACTACTCTCCTCTTGATTTCTACTTTCTTCGTCCAGGTACCACCTCCTAATAGTCCATTCAACTATGAACTCATGATTGAATGATAAAGTAAAAACCCTTATGATCTAATCATAAGGCCATGAACTGGCAACCATTATCCCTTGGGCCTTCATGGAACATTTTTAGAGTTAAACCACAGCAGATCTTTAAGTATTATTTTTGACACAAAGAGTATTAGGTAGACTACTGCACCAGCTCTGTCTTCAGTGACACCATGTTAGCACCTTGAAAGCAACCAGGGAAACTGCACATACAACAGATCAAATCTCCACTTATAATTTTATTGATTGTCTATATCACATGTCAAAAAAAACTGCAACCCATATAGTTTACAAAATAAAGTCTTACTTAGTAATATCATGCTTTCCAAACCTACTTGCAAATATTGAAAATGTAAGCCGCCTATACCCATGAATTTGGAACATTCTGAGAGATAATAAGCCATTATTTATGTTTATGGTAAAGTGTATTGTGGGTTTTATTACTTATTTGAATTTATTAATTATTTAAATTACTTATTTAATTCTTCTTATGGAAAAAATTTCAAAGAAATATATTATAAAGTGGCAACCTAGTTCTCTTTATCTGCACAGCCTAAAGTCATCCAAGAAAGGAATTTGGGTTGAGGGATTTCTAGGACTAGTTGGCCTGTGGGCATATGACAGTGGAGGATTATCCTGTTTATTAATTGATGCAGGACAGCCCAGTTCAGTGTGACTGGGACCATTCCCTGGACAGGTAGTTATAGACTGTATAAGAAAGTGCACATGAGCCTGTAAGCCAGCACACAGCCTTTTCCATGGTTTCTGTTTTAAATTCATGCTTGAGTTCCAGCCCTGACTTCCTTCAAGGAGAGACTATAACCTAAAAGCTGAAATAAAGCCTTTCCTCCCCTGGGTTGTTTTGGTTGTGATGTTTGTCACAGTGAGAGAAAGGAGACTACAAGAAATGAAATAATAATAGAGTTTGGGTTTTGTTTTTATGGTACTGAGTATCAAACCTACGTCTTCACACATGCTAGGCAAGCATTGGACCACTGAACTATATCACCATCCTTTAGCTTTTAATAGTGCAAGGACTGTAATAACCACACACAGATTTTTCACAGAGTTGGGTATTGTGCATTTCCCAGTGTACCACTTCCTTCCTTCTAGCTATCTCAAGGGGGGCAGAGTAGCACTACCTGTGAGAAAAGCATTGTGGTCAAGTTGCCTTCCTCTTTCCTTCTTGACTCTTATTCAAGAAAAAAATCTTCACAGAGAAGGAGAAGGAAGAGAAGGAGGAGGAAACAGAGACATTTCAGAGTACTGATGGCCTCGTTGTGTAGAATCTGGGTCCAGGGAAGAATCACAAAGGACAAGGTTAAAGTTTTCATAAGTCATAAATTGGCATGGATTAAATTTTTCCAAAAACTGAAAGTAATTAAAACACTTTGAATCGGCACAAGATATTATAAAACACTGAAAAAGACCAGAATAAGTAGGAATTAAGACAAAGATAAGGAAAACATGAAAAAAATTAAAAAACAAAAATGTATTTGCCCCATGCACACCCAATTCAAACTACACAAAAATGTAGCTGAGTAAGTCTAGGACGAAATAGTCATTTATTCAAGGAAATGAGAGCACGGCCATTATCACTGCATGATGCCCCAAGTAGGACATTTCTTTCTGGCATTTGTCCCACAGGCACAATGCTTGCAAGGCAATATAATAAATAAGCATATAAGTGACCTGCAACCTAACCTATCATTATCTTACTTTTAGAAGTCAACATGACCTGTGTCACTTCACTCTGCAGCCACTGCATTCCAACTCAAGTTCCTCATCCTGGTCTCTCAAACATTCTCCTGGGTCTGCACATTCATTCAAGTGTCCCAGATGTATCTTCAGGAGTCACCAAAACCTCTCAAGCTCAAGCATGCTTGTTCTCCCCGGTAAGTACCAACTTACTCCCCCTGCCACCTTCAAAGTTTTGCCTCCCAAGTGATTTCAAGTTAACCTGGTTATATAAGATTCGTAGCCATCTTTCTTCCAGCGGAAACAGTGAACCTACTCATGTTATCTCCTTCAAGTATAATACAGCTGAGCATGCTGCAATAGCATGAAAACAAGAAACAAAGTGTGTGTATTGCTAATCTGAGCTTCTCAAACTGTATGAAGCAAAGTTTTCATAAATATTTTCCTAATCAAATCATTGTTTTAATCTGCCCATGTCCAGGTCTCTTGCTAAGGTGTGTGTAAGCATCAGAAAGAGAAGCCGGCAATAGGATCAGAGACAAAGGAAGTACAAAACAAGGAACGAACATGTGCTGGGGCCTTGCTGGTCAGCACTACTCTAAGAGCACCAGCAACCACAGATTTATTAGGCGAAATATGAAGTATGAAGGTTCCCACTTTCCTCTATAGAGTTTCCAGTTTTCATAACGATTTCCCAAGCCAAAGCACATTGTGTGCCTGTCAGTATTCTGAGTTCTCTATCACCCTTCCCACCAAGGACAGAAAAGTTGAAGGGAATGTCAAAAAACCTGTACTCTAACTGCTACCATCAAGTCTGTGCAGAGCAGAAACCATAAACCTTGTCCTTCTAATGATGCAGAGATCTATTTGAATAATGAGCATTTACGTAGGAAAGCAGAGCTAAAACAATAGGCTGGTTTACAATCACAAAAATTTGGTTTCAAAGTCTGTCTCCTTCTCATCTTAGATCTGCATCACTTGTCCATTTTTCAGAGACTATAACAATATCCCTCTAGCAGCATTAGGGTGCATATTAAATGAAATACTAGTGATAAACCACTTATGGTCCATTCCTGACACTCAATAGATTCCATCCAAATGGAAAATATCCAAACAACTTCCTGAACCTCCCCCACTGTACCTGAGTTTTTTGTATTAATATCTTCATAGCTACGTTGTTACTGGTAATAACATAAACTCGTAGCTACATGGTTTTGGGTAATAACATAAATAACGAGTATGTAGGGATTGAGTGAATGCATTTTCTTCCCCCACAGCAAAGCACTTTTTCCAAAATGCAATTCCATTAAGTGTAATGTGAATTAAACAGAGAAGTTAAAGCTAAAGACAGACCAAAATCTTCCAGTAGATAGGAAGTATGTACTCTAATAACATGGGTAAATCAGGCAATGACACCAGAATTGCCTGTGTCCGACCCTTAGCTGATGTATTAAGAGTTCTCTAGAAGAACAGACATGATTTAAGAGAAAAAAAAAGATGAATTAATGGGATTATCTTTGTTACGGTTTCTATTGCTGTGCCAAACACCATTACCAAAGAGCAAGCCCAAGAAAAAAGGGTTAAATTGACTTCCATTTCCATATCACTGTTCATCAGTGAAGGAAGTCAGGACAGTAACTCAAACAGGACATAATCCTGGAGACAGGAGCTGATGCAGAGGACATGGAGGGATGCTACTTACTGGCTTGCTTCTCATGGCTTGCTCAACCTGCTTTTCTTATAGAACTAAGGACCAACAGCCCAGAGCTGGCACCACCTGCAATAGGCTGGACTCTCCCCCATTGATCACTAGTTGGAAAATGTCTTACAGTTGTGTCTCTTGGAGGCATTTTCTCAACTGAGACTCCTTCCTCTCTGATGACTCTAGCTAGTGCCAAGTTGATACACAAAACCAGCCAGTACAGCTGACTGCCTGTCAACTTGACACACAAACGCATCACTATTAAGCCACAACCCTTCCTTTCTCATTCATCTCCAAGACCTTGCATTAAGAAAAATAATTTAAAAATTCCAGTCTTTACAAATTCAAACACATTGAAATTTCAGTCTCTTTAAAATAGCCAATCTCTTTAAAAGTTCAAATCTTTCATCGGAGGGATCCTTTAAAAACCAAAATTAAAAACCTTCAAGAGGGAAGAACCAGGGCTCTGTCACAATCTGGACTGAGCAAAACCAAACTGCAACAGTATAAATAACTTAATGTCCAATTATCTGGGATTCACTCACACTTTTCTAGATTCCTCCAACTTTGCCCTCTACAGCGCACACAGCTTGTCTTCTAGGCTCTGGCTGGCTTCACCCACTGCTGCTGCTGCTGTTCTTGGTGGTCACCCCAAGATGGTGCTGGCATCTCCAGAACGCTGGTGTCTTCTGCTGCAACTGGAATTCACTTTCATCAATAGTCTCTCATCGTTCTCTTCATAGTGCCAATCCTCAATTTCATTGCGTGACCCCTTCAGTCCAGGGCCTTCAACTGCTACTGAGGCTGTGCATTCACCAATGGCCTCTCCTGGCCTCTCACAGTGTCAGGTCTCAGCTTCTCTCCAAAACCATTTCATGTCTTCAAAACCAGTAACACCTAGGTGACTCTTACACACTACCAAGTTCAGATGCCAGCATGAAGCCCAACCTTGGTCACTTGGTCACAGATTCTCTGGGCTCCCAGATTTCACCTCACTGATGCTGGTCTCTTCTTAGTCACTGCTAATTGCATAGCTCCAGCTGACCAGCATCAAGTATTCCAGCAAAGCGAGGTTTTGCTTTAGTAGTTCTGGTATCTTGATTCTTCAGGCCCAGCTAACCAGAACCACAGAATCTTAATTCAAAATAACAAATGGCCCTGGTAGACCCTTTAAATTTCTTTCTGAAACTTTGCAAGTCAGTTGTCCATCCTCTGTACTGCTCTCAAAATTATTTTTCAAGCTCCCATAGAACATTCCATAGAGCTCTTAACACTCAATAGGTCTTCTAGTCCAAAGTCCTTCCACAGTCCTCTCCAAAACATGGTCAGGTCTGTCGTAAGCAGGCCCCACTCCTGGTGCTAATTTGCCTCAGGGTTCCTATTGCTGTGACGAAACACTATAACCAAAAAGCAAGTTGCAAAGGGTTTATTTGCCTTACACCTCCAGATCATAGTTCATCATTGGAGGAAGTCAGGACAGGAATCCAGGCAATGCTCAAACCTGGAGGCAGGAGCTGACACAGAGGCCACGAAGGAGAGCTGCTTACTGACTTGCTTCCCTGGCTTGTTCAGCCTGCTTTCTTATAGAACCCAGTACCAGCAACCCAGGGATGGCACTACCTACAATGGGCTAGGCCCTTCCCCATTGATCACTAGTTTAGAAAATGCCTTACAGCTGAATATCATGGAGGTATTTCCTCAACTGAGTCTCCTTCCTCTCTGATGTCTCTAGCTTGCATCAAGCTGACATACAAAACCAAGCAGTACACGGATTTATTTGAATGGCTATTAGGCTGTGATCCAGGTAGCCCAACAATGGCACCCTACCAAAGGAAGGTCCAAGAAACTAGCAGTTATTCAACCATGATGCTGGATGTTGCAGCTGGTCTTCAGTATATGCCAGAATTCCTAAGAAGTAGGCTGTAATGATGGTGAAGAAATGAACCCACCAATGAGAGAGAGGACACCCAAGCAAAGAGTTAGCATCCTCCTTCCATGACCTTGATATAGACTGCCACCAGAGGGTCTGGTCCCGATTAAAGGCGGATCTTCCCACCTCAAAAGATCTGGATTAAATGTGTGTATTCCCATCTCAAAATATCCGGATTAAAATGGGTCTTCCCACGTCACTGATTTAAATAGGAATAAATCCCTCACAGGTGTACATGGCCACTTGAGTTTTAGTTAATTCCAGATGTAGTAAAGTTGACAAACAAAAATAGCCATCACAGCTGACCATTTCCTCTTGTCCCCACAAAAGCTCTAGCTAATGGAGAAGTCCAGATGACCAAACAGGAATCACTGTCAATTATGTTACTAGTCAGGCCTGTATCAATCACCCTGGCATGTGGGAGCAGGGGCTCAGCTGTACACTGTGAGGAAAAATAAAGTTCAGGTCTTAGGACACAGTAGTGTTCAGACCCTTTCCAAATATGAGCCCAGACTATGAGAAAGCAGCTGCAGAGACTATCCTGCTGCTGGGTGGTTGCCTGGGGAACACAGCACTGAACAAAATGAGAAGAGGGCAGAGGGTGGGAGAAAGCAAAAACTGAGATCAAAGAGCTTGGGATGTGCTGCTGTCAGACCCCACCCCCATCCCTGGCACTTTGATCCCATCCACTGCAAATCTACCTGATCAATTAGCTGTACCACTGGCCTCCTACTGGGAGAGAAAGGAACCATGGAGTGGCAAGCAGTCCCACCAGCTTTGTCCATGGTGTGCATCTCGAGCTTGGTATACCTGCTGAGACATACCCGGGCATCTCAGAAATGTTGGATGTGGTCTACCATAGGACATGAACATGAAAAGTGGTGTAAGAAACTCCACAAACCTAAGATCTAAGAGCCCTAAAGGATGAGTCGGGGGGATTTCAAGTTTGAAACTAGACTGGGCTACATAGCAAGAAGCAAGGGAAGAAGGAAGAAACAGACAAGAAGGAATGTAGGGAGGCAGGGAGGGTGGAAGTAGAGAGGAAGGGAGAGTGGAAGTAGGGAGGAGGGGAGTGGAGGAAGTAGGGAGCAAGGGAGGGGAGGAAGTAGGGAGGCTGGGAAGAAGGAAGTAGGGAGGCAGGGAGGGGTGAACATGTGCTTTACAGCCCACCACATTCCAAGTTATTCTAGGGATCATTGAAAAAACAGACTGTCTCCAAGGGCAGGGCCTGTCCTTGGAAATAATGACACGTGGCAAATTTGAACAATTGGGTGATTTTCCACCCATGCCCTTTTTTCTTTTTTGTCTCTTCCAAGCCTGCATTTATAAAAGATAAGGGGAAAGTGTCAAGTGAAAAACTTGCTGGGTCTGAGTTAGTGTTGCTTTGGTTTGGGGTTGTCTCACATCTGAAAAGTATTTTTAATTCAAGAAACTGATCTTCAAAAAGAAGAAAAAGATCCCAAACCCCAACTTTGCTGTGAAGACTGCCTCTGGTCACTTCAGCAGTCAGCCCCAGGGCTCTGTTCCTTCCCCAGCAAACAAAGCAAGGCTTCACACTGGAGGCTTTGTACTGTTCTGTTCTGAGACTCCAAAAGTGAAGACATGCCTACAAAAGGTAGATGATTCCTGCCAGCCAACTCTTAGGTTCCTTTCCGGCAACCAAAGGAGACCATCTCCCCAGAATGCCACAGTCCCCGTGTGCTTTCAACTCTACTTGGCGGGCCGAGACCCTGACAGTCTATGGGAGCCACCCAGTGGTGAGCAGGTGTTTCTGGGTCCTATGGCAAAGTTGTCAACAAACGCAAGGGTTCCTGAGCCCAGGTCAGAAGACTCTGATTACCCTCAAGCCCCCATCCTTCTCTTTCCTTCGCTCCTCCCTCCCTGTCTTCCTCAGGCAACATTCTACCAGGCAGCAGAAAATCCCACTTAAACATGCCAGCCCTCTCAGAAATTAGGAAAGAAAAGTCTCAATCTACCAACTCAGGGCACTGTGAAATAATGTGCCAAGGGTAGAACTGCTGCCAGGTCGGAAGGCAGAGTCTACTAGAATGCCCTCTCAGCTGCAGAGCTGGCACAGACTCCACATAGTCGTCCCCCCCCCCCCCAGGCTTCCTCTTCCCTGAAAGAGGTGGGCAGGGAGGGCTGCTTGCTTTTCCATTCTCCACCTCTCTCCAGGGCCTGTCATTAAGAGGATGAACTCTAAGAATCACGGTGCCGTTGCCCTCCAGGGTTCTGTGTTGCTTCCTAATACTGAAATGTGGATCATGTTATATAATATATCTAAATTCTAATAGGCAACTCCAAATTCCCATTTTAAGGCAAGAGATAAAACCACTATAAGTCAATGTCTTTGGAGATCTAATCACCACTCCTTCCATTTCTTCAGGCATGGTACCGTGAGTGGCAAAAAGATTACTCTGAAATAAATTCTTCATCAGGACGAAGTTTTGAATGAATCAAGTTTAAAACTCAGAACATAAAAAAAGACTGAAGGCATATGCATAGGATGCTACTGAATTATTTAGAATTGTTACTGTATACTGATAAAGTGGGAAATCTGGCCATGGCAACAGCTTGTCCAATAGATGCAATTAGCACCTCACACGTGCATGCGTACATACACACACACACACACACACACACACACACCATTATAGAGTGTTAATAGTTAATTCCCTATGTTTCAAAGCTTTCAGTATATAAATTCAAAGGCAAAGTTAGCTAATGAAATTTATCAGAGACAACATGGCTTCAAAATTAATACCAAAAGAAATTTTGCAAAAGCAATTATATCACAATTGTTAAAATTAAAATGGTAATGGGGGTAATCATGAACTAAATAGTCCATTTCTGTTCATACACATGTATACACATTAATTAATTAATTAATTAATTAATTAATAAGTAAATAAATAGATAAATGTGATTTAAAATCTTTTGGCAAAAAGAGTAAGAGAGAAATCATGAGACTGACAGAGTTTTTGTCATAGAATGGAACTTTCTCCATCAAATTCCATTTAAGCTCACAATATTAAACTATTTTATTTAAACAGTGTTGGATTTGTTAAATTGCAGTTCAAGCCCTGGGCTTATTCAATGGACCAGTTGTGTATATATAAGGCTGACTACATGCTTCAAGTTCTTTTTTACTGATGAATACAACTGGGCTGGGCTGGATTATATGGAAAGCCCTGTGTTAACAAACAAACCCAGCATTCCAGAAGGGAAAATAGAAAATACTGTCAAATTAGGATTCTGCTAGGAAAGTTTAATAAGGGAATTGTTTGACCAGATATGGGAGGGAAAGAAGGTGATGCTGTACCCTGAAGCTATGGGCAGCAGCCTGCCACTAACCTTAGCAAAGGAACAGATATGGATCAGTTCCCAGAACACAGAAAAGATGCATAGAAAGCCTATTGGGAAGGATTAGAGAGTAGCCTTCCCCTTGAGAGTCTTTCTGTACTTCCTAGTGGCCAAACAAAATGGGACAAAGAACAAAGCAGTCCTTAATGCTCCCTAGAGGTCAGCCTCCTGGGACACTGGCGGTGGGAGTCAAATGAAGGTGCCTGACATACAGGATAATCCCATTTAATTTCCATAAAAGTTCTTATTCACCCTAATTCAATATTAGATTGAGATTTAGAGAAATTAAGTAAAATTTAAGTCAAATAAAATGACTAAGTGAAGGAATCAAGATTAGTGTCCAGCTCTGCCCACACCTATGATCAAAACTACTGGTGAGGAAATTTTCAAGTAAATGCATGAAACTAGACAAAACTCTCCTGAGTAAAGTAATCCAGACCCAGAAAGATAAATATGGTATTATTCAATTATTTGTTTATATTAGCGCCAAAATCAATTATAACTGTACTGATATTTCATTTGGATTTTAATAAATAAAGCTTGCCTGAAGATCAGAGAGTAAAACAGCCCCCACTAGTTAGCCTTAAAGAGCATGCAGTAGTGACGCACACCTTTAATCCCAGTAGCCACACTAGTTTGCCATAGAATCCAGGCAGTAGTGGTGCACACCTTTAATTCCAGCACTAGAGAGAAATATAAAACAGGAAGAGACAGCTCTCACCTACAGTCTCATTCTAAGACTCCTGGAGGTAGGATCGCCATTTCAGACTGAGGTAGAGGTAAAAATCAGTGGCTGGCTGTTTTGCTTTTCTGACCTTCAGGTTGAATCCCAATTTCTGTCTCAGGGTTTTATTAATTGTGCTACAATAACCAAGCACAGCGGTTAAGTATAAAGAGACTAGGAGGGACAGATAACTCTTCCTAGAATAGATAGGTAAGGAGGGATGGGGTAAGCTGGAACAGGAATACTGAAAGAGAGCTAAAATTAAGGACCATTTGAAGGTTAGTATGGAAACCTAATAATGTGTGTGTGTGTGTATGTAAACAATGTAAATGAAATTGCCAAATAATGGGGGAAAGAGAAGTTCATTGAGCCATCTCTTGTTACCAAATGAAGCTTCCAGTACTGAGAATGGATTACATCTAAATGAATTGTTGGCCAAAGGGGCTCCATGGGAACCTCCGATTAACCCAGGCTGTTGCCAAGACTATAGATTGATCTCCACAAACTAACAACAAGGCTTTACTGCTGAAAATTAATTAATTGAATTAAATTAATTTAATTAAAGTTTAAAGCTGGTACCTACATAGAACTTTCATGCCTACATTTTAGTCTCTTTGGTAACTGAAGGTACTCTGCATCCTGCCAAAAGAGACATGTAAACCCAACCCAACTTCAAGTTCTTTGATCTACAATGGTGTCCTGCCTGCAGGACTAGTGCTGGTTAAATGATGGCACAAAGCTTGTGGGAATAGCCAAGCAGTATTTTATTTGACTTAAGGCCCACTCTGTGAGATGGAACCCACACTCAACACTGTTTGAGTGACCAAGAACCTGAGACTAGATAGCTTAGGGACCTAGGGGAAAACCATATACAACCATTCTACAAAAATAACATGGCAATAAAATAACATTGTGCTATGCTTGTATTTGCAATAGAGGAATCTCAAATGGCTAAGAAACACTTAAAGAAACATTCAGCATCCTTAGCCAGTAAGGAAATGCAAATCAAAACTACTCTGAGATCCTATCTTACACCTGTCAGCATGGTTAAGATCAACAATACAAGTGACAGCTCACACTGGTGAGCATGTGGAACAAGGAGAACACTCCTCCATTGCTGGAAATCACTATGGAAATCAATATGGTGGTTCCTTAGAAAATTGGGAATCAACCTACTATATGGCTGAACTCTTTCATTCTTGGGCATATACCCAAAGGTTATACCATCCTACCATAAGGACACTTGCTCAATCAAGTTCATTGCTGCTTGATTCATAATAGCCAGAAACCAGAAGCAACCTAGATGTCCCTCAATGGAAGATAAAAGTTAAAGAAAATATAGAATATTTGCACAATGGAGTATTTCTCAGCGTTAAAAAAGTGACAACATGAAATTTACAGGTAAATGTGTGTAACTAAAAAAAAATCATCCTGACTGTTGTAACTCAGACTCAGAAAGACAAATATGGTTGTATTTGTCTTACACAATCTTATCAGTCATTAAATAAATAATAACCATGTTATAATCCATAGACCCAGAGAGGATAGGTGAAGAGTAGGGGTCTAGCTGGGAACACATGGATCTGCATGGGAAGGGAAAATAGAATAGATTTTACAGGTGGACTGGAACAGGTAGGGAAGAGAGCAGAAGGGATTGTGGAAGATGGGATGGAAGAGCGTGTGGAGATAGATAGGTGGCTGGAATTGGGAGTTATTGGGGGGGGGGTGGAAATCTACTAGCCTGGAAACTTTCTGGAAACTATGAGCATGATCCTAGTGAGGACTCCTAGTAATGGGGAATATGGAGTCTAAAGTGGCCACCTCTACTAGCCAGGCAAAGCTCCCAGTAGTGGGAATGAGTTTCATTCTGTTGAGTTGTTGTCCATGGCAGTTCTATGAAGATCTCCAAACAACCCAGAGCCCTAGATATCCCAGAGTCCTAGGGAAGAACCAAACATGACTGGTATAAGAAACAAAAATGATTCCTAATGATATTCTGCCATGCTCATAGGTCAGAGTTTTATCCAGTCATCATCAGAGAGGCTTCCTCGGGTAGCATAGGCCCACAGCCAGACATTATGCAGACAGAGGGAGAGTCTAAATTGTAGGTCTCCATCAAATCCCTTAGAGCTCAGGGAATCCTATGGAAGAGGAGGCAGAAAACTTGCAAGAGTAGAGAGGGTGAAGGACTCCAGGAAAACAGGGTCCTCTGAATCAACTAAGTAGAGTATACATGAACTCACAGAGACTGAAGCAGCCAGTACAGATCCTACATGGGTCTGCACCAGGTCCTCTGCATATATATTATAGCTATTAGCTTAGTATTTTTATGGGACTCCTGACTATGAGAATGAGTGGGTATCTGACACTTTTGTGTGCTCTTGGGGTTCTATTTCTCCTGTTGGGTTGCCACATCCAATACCAATATGATAATTTTGCTACATCTTCTATTTTCATTTTGTTGGGTTTGGTTGTTGTCTCGTAGGAGCCTGTTCTTTTCTAATGAGAGACAGAAAGGGAGTGAATCCAGAAAGCAGAGAGGTGGGAAGGAATTGAGAGGAGTACAGGGATAGAAAACTATATTCAAGATATTTTATATGAGAAAAGAATCCATATTTAACACAGAGAGAAGAAAGAAAAAAGAAGGAGGAGAAGGAGGAGGAGGAGGAAGAGGAGGAGGAGGAGGAGGAGGAGAAGGAGAAGAAGAAGAAGAAGAAGAAGAAGAAGAAGAAGAAGAAGAAGAAGAAGAAGAAGAAGAAGAAGAAGAAGAAGAAGAAGAAGAAGAAGAGAAGAAGAAAATTTAGTTTTTTTTTTTTTCAAGGTCTCACTGATGAAGCAAATCACTCTGAAGCTGCCCAGCAGTTGACGGCCAACTGAAAATAAACCCAGAAGCGTTCTTGGAGATTCCTTGCCTCATGATGTCATGTCAAGGGTTTTGTTAAGCTTATTTTTTGTTTTTATTTTATTTACGTATTTTTGCCTATCTTTTTACCAGACAGGTCCTTTGTATGTATGTGTATATACATACTACAGCTTCCAGTTTAGCGTTATCATGATATTCCTCAGTGTGCAAACAAGTGGGGCTCGGCGTCATGTTTCTTGTGACTGTCTTTGGCCTCTTTTTCTTCTGCTTTGTCCTATTCTGATGTGTTTGGTTTTGTTTTATTTTAATTTATTTTTTATTTTGTTAACACTACTTAGAAGCTCGTTTGTTTTCTAACAAGAGTCATAAAGGGAGTGGATCTGAGTGGGAGGGAGGATGGGAAGGAACTGAGCGGTGTGGAGTAAGGGGAAACTGTAATCAAGTTACATTATGTGAGAAAAACTCTAATTTCAATAAAATTTAAAAAATACTGGTTTTCTATGAATGCCTTACCAGTAAGAATCTTTTAAAACATTCCAGTTTCAAAAGCTGCGTGTGAAGGTTACACGACTTTAATCCCAGCACTTGGGGGTCATCATCAAGTAGATCTCTTTGAGTTCAAGACCAGCCTGGTCTACATAGTGATTTCCAGAACAGCCAGAGATATACAGCGAGATCTTGTCTCTAAAAAGCAATACAAAATATCGCTATCTCACTGTAACAATTCAACGACATGATGGCGAATAAAATGTTGGCCATGGGACAGAAAAACTAGCAAGTCTTTGGCACAATGCCGGCTATGTTCTTAAATTTGTTTTAATTTTCAATTTTTTAACAAAGTTCTCCAATCTTGGAAGAATAGCCATTAGTATCTGATTTAGGAATAAGTTCTTCAGATATTTTTAAGGTTTTCACAACCATTTCTTATCACATGGGCTCCCCCACCTGGCCATGATTGGAAATGCAGATGTAGTTTTCTTTTTCTCTCAATGAGGGCTTTAAAAGCTTCAGGTGCTGAAGTTGGATGTACTGGATCTCATATCAAAACAGACGATAGAAAAGGTGACACGATTAGCCCACGGTGAGCCATCAAGCATGGTTCACACAAAATGCGTTTGTCTAGAACATTCAAAATTAGCCTGATGCAAATCCACACCATATTATAATGCGTCATCAGTATATCTGTTTAGTTTCTCTGGGTAACAAGTGTCTGTTTCACGAAGAAGAAAAAAATGCAGTATGAAACAGGCCAATACCGGGAGGGCAAATCAAATGTGCCTCAAAGAAGTAGGTAAAAGATGTCGTATGAAATCCATATAAACAAACAAACAAAAACAAGGAATAAATGAAACAAAAGATTAACATAAAATTTAAGCTCAAAATGGCTACAACAGTACCAAAGGAAAGCTTAGAACATGAAGTTTGGGAGTGGGACTCTTAAACAGTATTCATCTGCAGCACATAAGTTTTTTTGCTCATGTCTTACAAAGCAAAAACATAAACTGGAAAGCATTATGCCAAAACCATGGCTGTGCACTGTTTCGACATCTGTAGGATATTTATCTTCAGAGTGCCTAAAATTTCCCCAGAATCCAAGAAATGTTGTTTTTTAGTAAACAAAACTAGGAGGGGCTTGACAAAAAGAGATATCCTAAAATTGATTGAGCCATGTCTTCTAATTTCACAGATAGGTATAATGAGAGGTTTGCCTGGCCAATGGTCAACATTTCCAGCCACCCCAGTAAGAACCCACATTCATGAGGGAAAAAGCCGTCATTCAAATGCGCACCCCAGTTGAACTTCTCATGATGCCAGCCTACTCACCGTCTGCTTACAACTATAAGAAAGATTATATGAAAAATACCCACCAAAGACAATCCACCTGTGGAACTGTGAGGTAGAAATGTGTTGTTTGGGGCTGCCATATTTTGGAGCAGTGTGCTACACAATACCATATAGCTGAAACATTCTGTGTAGCTTTTAAGTACAGGATGCACAGACTTCAACTGCATCAAATTGTACTTTGCCAAACAACAACACCACCAACAACAAAAAAAATCAACACACAAAAAATTAGAAGGTTCAGTTTGACTAAAGGGATTTAGAAAAATTTGCACAAAACATGACATTTCCCCATCCGAAGTTGAGAGAATTTGAAAGCTAGTCCTTTGATCATTAAACATATTCCGTAAATGCCCTCTGTACCAGTCTCTGACACCCGTCAGCTGGCCCTCCCTATAGGAGACCAGAATGAATTTCATGGGATGAAAACTCAATAAGCCCATTTGTCTTAGTATTTATGATAGTCACGTTAATTGAACATGCTTCAATGATGAAATTACAAGGAGTCATCGATCTCCAACTGAAAACTGCTAGTGTCTTTAGGGGTTGGCACCATCAACCCTGATAAAAACAGCAACCTATAAAGTCCCTGCTGCAAAGAAGTCAGGGCTTGGTGTACCAATATTCATGTAACAAGTCAGTCATCTTACTCTCATCTCTGACCTCAGCTCCACACAAGGCAGAGACAGGAGGATTCCTGAGATCTGCTGACTACCAACCTGGCTTAGAATACACAAGCCCTATGTTCAGGTAGAGAAGCCACCTCAAAAGAATAGGTCAAAACTATAGAGGATGACATCTGGCACCCTCGTGGCATTGACACATGAGCATACACACACAGACACAAGCAAGTAAATAAATAATTTATTAATATATACTTATTTTATTTAAGCATATGTAATTGTTGGGATAAGAGGCATGCACATGAGTGCAGTGTCCTCAGAGACCTGGAGAGGGCACCAGAGCCCCTGGAGTTGGAGTGTGGGTACTGGGAACTGGACTCTGTTCCTGTGGATGAGCAAACAGTACCCTTAACCACAAGCCAAATTGGAAAATCAGTTTTAAAAGTCACCAAGATCGACTGCATGAATTCACATTTCCAAACTAGGGGTTGTTTGGTGTGTGAACATAAACCTGGTCAATGACGCAAGCACTAGCTAACCCATCACAGGAGGCCATTGAAGTTGGTGTTCTGCTCTTGGTTCTGCTGTATTTACTGGTAAAAAGAGAGATCACTAAGCCTTTGGGAACTTTGAGTTGCCTCAAAAACCATAGCTACTCAGGAAAGAAAGAAAGAAAGAAAGAAAGAAAGAAAGAAAGAAAGAAAGAAAGAAAGAAAGAAAGAAAGAAAGGAAGGAAGGAAGGAAGGAAGGAAGGAAGGAAGGAAGGAAGGAAGAAAGAAAGTTAGAATATTACCTAACCTCAATCCTAAGGAAGCCAACAACTCAGTAAAACCCTGACCTCACTGCTCTTACTGTTTCTTTGTGGTTTGGTGCTGAGATTTGAGGAGTGGGCAGGCAACTGTTGAAGGTCCTTCAAGAATAGTGTCACATTGCAATTTAAGGAACTGTGAGCCTTTAATGCCACACAGAAAACTCAATAAGAAGGACCCAATTATTTCTAAAATTGGAGGGTTGTCAGCAAGATAAGTACTATTAGTCCCTACCATCTCCGATCTGTAGCACCTCCTTGCATACTTGGTTTTAGAAAGGCTTGCAGAAATAACTAATTTGAGTTTCTTGACCATGGTAGGTGTTCGCTATGTATACAACCATTAATTTGTAGAATTATAGGGATGTGTGTGGTTTGTTATATTTAGTGGGTTATTATTTGCCTTGTAGGCTAACATGGGATTTTTTTTTTTTTTTGAAGATTAACTAAGCCTTTCCAAATGGTGTGAGATTTAGCTGGGAAAGTGAATCCATTTCTGTCAGTCACCCTGAACATCCCAATAAGAGTGTTATGTTGAATCATTTCACTACCTGCTGACCTGATAGAAGTGACAACATGCCAAGAACTTACAAAATCCACACCAATAAATTTAAGACGTTGCTCGTTTTTTTTTCAACTATGAAAGCTAAGAAGTGAATGGATCACCATCTGTTCAAAATTTTACATTGGTTTCAGAATCTGCGACAGAAATGGCACACTAAAAGGTTTGGAAAACAATAGAGACCAGTCTACTTAGTTCCATTATTTACACTCCACTTTATTTTACTTTGTTTTGTCACTTACTTATTTTTGGTTGGGTTTTGGTGTTGAATCTAAGATCTTAAATATCTAAGCAAGTCCTGTACCATTGATGCGCACATGTCCAGCCCTTCTGACTTTATTTTTCCTCACTGCACTTTCCAGGATGGCCATAAACTTGAGATACTCCCACCTCAATATTCTGAGTGGTTGAGATGATAGATCTGTGGCCACTAGGCCCAGCTTGACTGCAATTTATCTGATATAAACATTTTGATCTATTTCTTCTTGATGCTGTCTTTTCTAAGCAGGTATTCCTTCTCAAATTGGAAGTGCTGAACAGAAATACCAGGGGTGGCTGGCTATTCATGGGATGGCATTTTAAGACTTCAAAGCATTAAAAGTGGTTTCTTTTCTTTCTTAAATATATATATATATGTGTGTGTGTGTGTGTGTGCATGTGTGTGTATGTATATGTATATATATGTACACACACGCACACACCCTGTTTTGAAATGTGTACACATTGTAGAATAAATATTAGATTTTTAATTATTATTTTAAACAACTAATTTTTGGGAAAAAATTCAACAATTTCTGAGTAAATCAAATGTTTAAGTACTAAAAAACAAAATTTAAGCCAGGTGGTGGTGGCACACACCTTTAATACTAGCACTCAAGAGGCAGAGGCAGGTGCATCTCTATGAGTTTAAGGCCACCCTGGTCTACAAGAGCTAGTTCCAGGACAGGCTTCAAAGCTACAGAGCAACCCTGTCTTGAAAAACCACGAGAGAGAGAGAGAGAGAGAGAGAGAGAGAGAGAGAGAGATGAAAAAATGAAATTTTAGAAGAAATCATGGAGTATTCTACTAAATTTACTTTAGCATTTGAGGAAGGTCTTTCTCAAGCAAAGCCTGATGACAGAGGGAAATATGAAATAGTGATAGGCTTTACTGTGAAAACATTGAGTTTTAGTGGTCAAAGAAAATCCTTAGGACTGTCATCACCCTACTCCCAGTCCCACCCCCAGTCACACAGTTCCTGAATTAGCCTTCCCTGGAGAGTCACCCAGAACCAAACCTGCTAGTACCATGTTCACACTCAGAAACCTACTTCTGGATCCATAGGCTTCACACAAGATTTACCTATTCAGCTCCATAGAACCCACCAGAACCATCCCCACATTCCCAAGCCTGGTCCAGTTGCATAGCTTCTGCACTGACTTTCCTTGGTATCTTGGTTACTTTTCTTTTGTCATGACAAAACACCATAACTAAGGCAATTTATAAAGGAAAATATTTAATCTGGGGACTCACAGTTCTAGAGAATTAGAATCCATGACCATGATCATGAAGAGAAGCATGACAGCAGGAAGGCAGACACGTTGCTGGATCAGTAGCTGAGAGCTCACAACTGAACTACAAACACAAGGCAGAGAGAGATAGCTAACTGAGAATGCTGTGGACTTTTGAAACCTCAAAGCCCACCTCAGTGACTTATCTCCTCCAACAAGGCCACACCTCCTAATCCTTCCCAAACAGTTCCACCAACTGGCAACCAAGTATTCAAACATATAAGCCTATTGGTACCATTCTCTTTCAAGCCATCACATGTGGTCATTCCCTCCGAGACAACCCTGCCTGTACCACCATCTACACACTCCCAGACGTACTTCAGGGTGTGCAGATGGAGTAACCAGATTTGTCCAGTGTATCCATAAAATCTCATGCTATTCTCATTCTCACAGGCACAGCTTTGGTCACCTGGCTTACGCACTAGTCTATCCTCAGGCAGGTTACAATCTCACATTAGATACACAACCAAGGAAAGAACTCTACATGCTGGGTCATAATACAAAAGCACAAACATTATAAAATATCAGGACAATACTTCCTCTCCAGACACAGTAGTCCTATAAAAATGTTCTCTCATAAGAATTACTTAGTTGAACTCTAGAAATCAGAATTTAAACTAACAATCTAAACTTTATTTAAAAATTCAAGTTTAAGCAAAATTTGGAAAAAAAACAATTAACTTAAAGAGACAAATAATAAGTGTCTGAGTTATAACGAAGAATATAGAAATATATGACTGAATGAAATGATTTAAAAACTGAATTCAGTAATAAATTAGAAATATTAAAGAAAACTCAAGCTAAAAATAAAAAGGAATTTTATAACACCATAACTCATTAAATGATTCAGAGATAAGTTTCACAATTTAAATTTAAAAAATAGAAGACGGAACATGAGGACCACACAAGCAAAGAATATGAAAAAAAACTAAATACATAAAAGGAACATGCAAGAACTGTGGGATGCCATAAGAGATAAAATGCAAATATATGTGTAGAAGAATACCAGATCAATGGCCTAGACTAGATCTTCAACGAGATCATAGAAGAAAAGTTACTGAAAGTAAGGAAAGAGATACCCATAGAGATTCAAGAAGTACACAGAACACCAAACAGATGAGATCAGAAATACCCTACAAATTATAGTTAAAATATTAAATAAATAGAACAAAAGGGGGGATAGTGAGAGTAGGAAGAGAAAAAAATCACAAGTCATATATAAAGGAAATCTCATCAGAATAACATCTGATTTTTCAATGAAAATTTTGTTTATTTAAAAATATAAAAATTATCTTTTCTCATTTTATATACTAATCCCAGTTCCCACTCCCTCCCCTCTTCCCACTCCCTTCACCTTCCCCTTTACCCCCCCTCCCAATCCACTCCTCAGAGAGGATAAGGCTATCCATGGCAAGTCACCAAAGTCTAGCACACTGCTTTAAGGCAGGACCAAGGCCCTGCCCACTAAATCTAGGCTTTAAAAGCCAGAAGAGCATATAGCACTGTACTTCAATTCAAACTCTTAACAATTATGGATGACAACCTAGTACCCAGCAAAACTGTCATCATTGAGGGAAGAAAAAAAATTTCCATGATATAAATGGGGAAAAAAGATCCATGTTCCACCAAATAAGTACTAGAGAAAATACCAAAAGCAATATTCCAGACTGAAGAAAGAAACACTACAGAGAGAATAAATATATTTATTGAAACACAAAATAAGCATTAGAAGACAAACAGCAAAAAAAAAACAGTAATCAATACTTTTAAATACTAATGGTCCCAACTCTCCATTCAAAAGATACAGATAAGGTGATTGTGCTAAGAAATAAAATCCACATCTCTGTTGCCAGCAAGGAACTCACTGTAACTTCAAAAATGGAAGCCACATTTTAGAGAACGAAAGCATAGCGAATAGGAACATGAAGTTATCAGGTTTTGCTAGCCTATCACCTGGAAAAATAGAATTCAAACTAAAACAAAGAAATAAATCAGAAGAAATAAAAAGGACACTTCATTCTAATCAAAGGAAGTAATAATTAACCAGGAAGACTTTACAATCGTGAACATTTATACTCCAAACTCTGGTGCACCCTACTTCATAAAGTGTGTACTATTGCCCTTAAATACAGATTAAATCCAATTCACTAACAGTAGATTAATTCAACAGTATTCCAGTAGACATATCATCTGGACAAAAAAAAAATTAACAAACTCCAGAATTAAATAATCGTAGATCAAACAATCAAAAAGATAGCTACAGGATATTCTACCCAAACACTAAAGAATATACATTCTACTCAGCAGCTCGTGGAACTTTCCCTAAAATAGATAATGTACTGGAACACAAAACATAACTTTTTTAGATGTACTTATATATTTAATACATATGAGTGCTCTATCAACCCTGTGCCAGAAGAGGGCATCAGATCCCACTATAAATGCCTGTGGTTGCTGGAAATTGAACTTGGGACTTCTAGAAGAGCAGCCAGTGCTCTCAACCACTGAGTCATCTATCTCTCCAGGCCCCAACAAAACATATCTTAACAAGTTCAAAACAATCTGAATAACTCTGTGTATCTTATTTGAGCATATTGCAATAAAACAAAATTTAAGACAGACAAACATGGAAATTAGATAACAAACATACCACTTAATGATGAGTGGGTCAAAGAAGAAATCCAAAAAAATAAAAATAAACTGGAAAAAAATTTACTTGGAACAACATCAAAATGAAAGCACGACACAACAAAATCTGGGATGTGTTGTGAAAAATATTACACTGAGTTAATAAAGTAACCTAGACCCGGAAAGACAAATCCCTCATTTTCTCTCTCATTTGTGAATCAGAGCCCCCAATCGGTCTATACATAATATGTATGTTCTATAATATACAATATTATATGACCCGGAATAATTGCAGAAATCAGGAAAATGAAAAAGGACCGTAGATGGAGGGGGAAGAGCAGGAGCACTAGAAAGGAAATAGACGCAGGTGCTATAAATAGGGAGGTGGGAAAAGGGGGGAGACTGTAACGGTGTAGATAGAAGGCCAGTGCCGAAGTGGGGGGAGGGAAGTGGGGGGAGGGAAGTGGGGGGAGGGGGGACAGATAAAGATCTACTAAGAGTGTTTGAAAATCAACTTAGGGAAACACTATATTTAGTTAAAAAAAAAAAAACAGTGTCAGGCATGGGAAACTTCCTTTCAAGTTGTTGGTAAGGGGAATCCAAGATATTCCAAAGATAATATATGTTGTCGCTGTTACCCTTGCCTCCCAGAACTTGAAGGTATGAGTCTATTGCTGCAGACCATGCACTTCAGACATAGGACTTGGAACAGCCCAGCTGGAAATGACACAGGAGCCTCTGAGATTAGTTTTACAGTAACTGAAGGTTCTATGCTGCTGCTGGAGAGAAAAGCAATGAGAGTCCTACTCAGCTGTGGAGCCTGTGAACCACAATCACTAGCACCAGCATGGCAAAGAAAAGTAAAGAAAAACCATAGATAGATAGATAGATAGATAGATAGATAGATAGATAGATAGATAGACAGACAGACAGACAGACAGCAGACAGGATAGGATAGATAGATAGACGATAGATAGATAGATAGATAGATAGATAGATAGATAGATAGATAGATAGATAGATAGATAGATAGATAGACAGACAGCAGACAGGATAGGATAGATAGATAGATGATAGATAGATAGATAGATAGATAGATAGATAGATAGATAGATAGATAGATAGATAGATAGATGATAGATAGATAGATAGATAGATAGATAGATAGATAGATAGATAGATAGATAGATAGATAGATAGATAGACGTAGGTAGGTAGATAGAGATAGATAGATAGATAGATAGATAGATAGATAGATAGATAGATAGATAGATAGATAGATAGATAGATAAAAGACACATGATTAGAGATGTATAAGTCAGTAACAGGAAGGTACTATTTTTAACCCATCATACCAAAGTTTCAAACTCTTTGCTATTCGTTATGTCTGAAAGCATGATTGGGTAGCCATCATGTATTTATTGGTTACATTTATTAATTACCACAGACTCCTCAGAAACCAAGTGTTCCTATCAAAATGGCAGGTACAGTGGTCCTCACTTGTAGTAAACAGAAACACTGTTTTGGTGAGTGGTGAATCCTAGCTTCTAGCAAAGGCACAAAACTAAATTTTTGCAAGCTTTTAGGCATGACACTTGCATCAGTTGGTTAACACACACATAACCTTTGTAAAACTATGCTTCTATTTCAAGACATGGTGTATGGTATATTTAACACAGAGTACTCCTTTGTTAATATTCAACTCAACACCAACAAAAAAAACTGCATCTCATGCCTGAGCAAGGGTCATCTAACCTAAGTAATTTCTCCATTAGGGTTACCCATCCTCCTGTAGTAAACATACTACGCAGCACATCAGAATGAGGCTTCAAAGCCATTTTAATGAGCAAAACTTCTTCACCTACAAAACTGAGGAAGATGTGACACTAAATAAACCATAAACCGGATGCTTGCTTGCATTATTGGACCTGAAACAAGAAGGGAGAAGAACGGGTCACCTTGTTTAATCTCAGCTGGGAATAAGCACATCAAGCAATTGAAATGTTTAGCTACTAGGTCATATCAACAAATGGCGGTGAGAACTGGACGAACACTAGCTGTGGTGTGGCAGTGTTCAGCAAAACCCTAAATTTTAAAAGTGGATAAATATACAAATATGGGAGTAGAAAAAAGGTTACATATGTGGTTTTGAGTTCTCAACTATGCCTATTAATTCATATCACACACATATGCTTATTTTTATTCATAAGCTGCCTTTATGAGACCAATTATAACAGCACTACACTATATAACAAAAATGGGAACAATTTAAAAATCAGTTCTCTCCATAAATTATGATAAACTCACACAGAGGAATGGAGAACTGTGAGGTCCTATTTACCATGCATTAAAGGGGCTTTTTATATTTTGTTGGTAGAGCTGTGGTGAATGTCTTATCAGACAGCCAAGTTCATGGACACAGTTTAAGAATAAGGAGCACTTACATTCTGCTGTTCATTCTAACATATTGCTCGAGGAAAACTGAGTTTATTCACACGGCATCTGTGCCACACTAGAACTTCGTCCTCTCTTTGCCAAAGAGGAGACCTCAAAACTGCACCTTCCCAAGTGCAAAGCGTTTTCAAGAAAGGGAGAAATCAGGTCATCCGACAAAGTAGGGGAGAAAAGAGATAAATTTCGTGTTTTCCAAAGTCAAGTGAGCAGCGTGAGTCAAACTGGAAAGTAGTGGTCAACTCTGGCACGGGCTGCTGTGGAGACAACTATAATACAGATTGAAAATGAATCACTGGGGTCAGCAATGTGGGAGTTACTGACAGTCTTATACACATCAGAGCAATGGGAACATGGAAACATGGAGTAGTGTGGGTTTGCAGGGGATGAAAAGAGAATTAAAGCCATGAAAACAGATAACCTTTTCAGTTTGCAAAGAGAACCAGAAGGAGACGGTAAAAGGTTCAAGAGGAAGGGTTTTGTTCAAATAGGAGGAGCTGCATTTATAAGCTGACCAGAGTAATCCATGAATTGTTTTTACCACGGTAATCTATGAAAATAAAAATCATGTAGGAATTTAAGACAAATAAATAATTCAGACAAAATCTGTAAGTAACTACAAGCTTTATGACAATTTAGCACAAGGGGTTTATTTATTCACTTATTAGCAATCCTTTCAAAAGACAAATCTGAGGGATATAGGATCAATGCCCAGGATCTCAGGAGTATGAAGACTTTTCATTAACAGTCCTACAGAATTATCAGAGGAGTCTAGAAATACATTTGATGAAGTATGGCAACAATAAAAACAGAGATTTGAAAGGTGTGTGTGATGGTCTTGTCAGGTTGAAAGGGTTTAGACTCACCCAGGAGACACATCTCTGGGCTTATCTGTGAAGCCTCCAGAGAGGCTTAAGTGGAGTGGGAAGACTCACCATGAATATCAATAGACCATGCAATAGGCTGGGGTCACAGACTAAACAACACAAGAGAAAGCTAATGAAGGACCACCATTCATCTTTCTCTGGTTCCGTGCACTGAACACAATGTGACCAGCGGCCCCATGCTCCTGCTTTCTCTGCCACGGTGGACAGCATCCTCAAGTCCTTCCTTAAGTTGCTTTTGTCTGGTATTTTGTTACAGCAACAAGAAAAGTCACTAATGCAGTATTTTTAGGCATTCTTAAATTACAAGAAAGACACACACAGCAATTTATCTCACACAGTAAAACTTACTGTAACTACAAAGGGAGAAGATGACGCAGACAGCAAGCACTTTGAAGAGGCACAGCTGGACTCTTGGAGGACTGCAGTCTTTTCCTGTCATAGAAGGTCCGGTGTCTTATCCAGATTCACAGCCATCTTATTTAGTGTTTGCACTCTGATACACCTATGGTAGCCTGTCTCCCTCTCTATCCTTTGATGGTCCAATATCTCACTCCTTCTTCTATCATGGTAAGTAATGTCCATTCATTTCTTCTATGTTTCTTTCTATGGGTTGTGTTTTTATGCACACTCCCTGATACCCTTTTTCTATCTTGCCCCTCTGTGAAACACCTGTGATTCAAACTTTAAAAAGGAAATGCAAATGTGTAATATGTTTATGATCAAAAAGCATGAGCCAGCTCACTACAGAGACCATATCAAGTATATTTACCACTGCCTTAGAGCTAAGTAAAAACCAAAAAAAAGAAAAAGAAAAAGACACACATATGACCACATAGTGAGGTCAGGAAGACAAAGAAAGGTAGCCTGTAGGTAAGAGGTTGCATATAAATGGTTTCTTAGGAAAAGAATCTGGTTCTGACAGATTGGGATTTAGTAGATTAGATATTAACAACATCTGGAGACTTGCTATGAGAAAGAGCAAGATAAAGGATACAGCCTGAAGTTTCTTTCACTGTAACAGAAGCTCCTAGACTATAAGGTTGAGTATCAGCCCTTATCTTATAATAACTGAATATCTGGGGTGTCCTGGGACAGAGCCACTGTAGCAGCCTGTACCAATGCATGAGAAAGAAACTTGTGGATCATTCAAATCATGTGGTCTGTAGGTGATTCTAAACTATCTGGAAGTTTTCGATCTCGTGGTTGAATGGAGCTCACACAACTTCTGTTAGTGATTGTTTTTATGTTTCTAATGGTCTGTGCACACGCCTCTCTCCACCATCTGCTATTAGTATCTTAAATATTTTCTGCAGTAACAGATGTTTAATCATTCTCTTTTTGAGCTCCTGCCTCCTTTACCCTTGTCTTATCTTCCCTCCATTTCTATTTCCATTTTCCTTTGAAAGTCTCTGATGTTGTTTCTGCCTTTGCTCTCATATTTTGTATTCTGATTGTTTTTCCGAAGGGTAGATTTGAATATTAGTTTTCTTCTTTTGTGGGTACTGAATCATGGAATCTTTTCACCTGAGCTGATTCTGGATGCCATAAAATTTGAAAGAGGTACAGGCACTTTTTTTCCAGAAAAAAAATGTATTAAGGAGGTATTCAAGGAAATTCATTACTGTTTGGGCTTACTCTTACAGTGATCAAGATACAGAGAGGTTTGGTTAATATCTTAGTTAGGATTTCTATTGCTGCAATGAAGCATCATGACCAAAACACAAGTTGGAGAGGAAAGGGTTTATTTGGCTTATACTTCCTTATGACTGTTCATCTTCAAGAAAGTCAGTACTGAATCTCAAACAGGGCAGGAACCTGGAGGCAAGATCTGATGCAGAGGCTGTAGAAGAGTGGTGCTTACTGGCTTGCTTCCCCTGGCTTGACCAGCCTGCTTTCTTTTAGACCACAGGACCTCCAGTCCAGCGATGGCATCACCCACAATGGGCTGGACCCACCCCCACTGATGACTAACTAAAAGAATGCCTTGGAGCTGAATCTTATGGAGGCATTTTTCTCATTTGAGGCTCCTTCCTCTAGCTTATGTCCTTCCTTCTCTCTAGCTTGTGACAGGTTGACATAAAACCAACCAGCGCAGTTACAAAGGACACAATTTGGGTGAGTCTCCATTTTGATGGACAAGCTTGGATTACGTAAGCCTTGTTCACTACACCTGTCCCTTTCCATAATGCTCCTGACTTAATCACATGCACACCTACTTCTGCATAAGGCAGTAGATAGAGGAGCCTTCCGAAAAGTTCACTTGAGGACACGTTTCATCTTTCTGTGCATACACCCGAAACCAGTCTAACCTGGATTGGTTCCTTGTCCCTAGTTCCCAGGTTGTGTTCCAGGGTGTGTCAAATGGGAACAAGGCATTGTCAATGGCATTATTAGGACAGGAACTTATTTCCAGTATTTAAAGCATACGTATGTAGTTTCATAATGATTTGCTTCTAAAATTAACTTAGGGTCAGTGTGATGACCCAGGGGATAAAAGAACTTACCTTTAACCCTGATGACTTGAATTCAATTCCAAAAAACCCACATGGTAGACAGAGAGAATGGGCTCCTTCAAGTTGCCTTCTGATGTTGATACACATGCATAACACGTATTCTATCTATCAATCTATCTACCCTAAAATAATAAAGATAAAATAAAACCAATTTTAGCAGTTAAAATAGCTTAAATTTAGTCTCCAAACTTAATTTGAAATTACAAAAAACAAAAATTATATTAGCATGGAACAGTCTTTCTTCCTAGGAGTGTGTCAGCTAGCTTTTATGACAATTTGACACTAGGTGGAGTCACTAGAAAGCAAGAAGCCTCTGTTGAAAAGATGCCTTCATATGTGTACTTAAGGAGTTTAACTGAAGTTACCGTGTACAGGAGTGAGCAATTAATGCTCATTCAAGAAGATCTAGCTTATCAAACAAAGTTCTGTGCCAGGTGTATGAACTGTACCCTCGAGTTGTTGATTGGGA
Organism: Chionomys nivalis; assembly: GCF_950005125.1. NCBI lineage: Eukaryota > Metazoa > Chordata > Mammalia > Rodentia > Cricetidae > Chionomys > Chionomys nivalis. Next base: position 25,045,205 of record NC_080099.1, on the reverse strand, counting down.
AGGTTCCATAGTCCCCAAAATGATACACCTGGTGGTAAGAGTCTATCTATGAAGACACCATACACTGTTTACAGGACATAGAAAATGGTTGGTACTGAGAAGAAACCTCCCTGCCTTCTGGCTAGCTTTCACAGTATTAGAGGGTGCTGTGAGGACTCCCAAAGGGGAACAGTCGTCAACAGTCTTACCTGACTGAACCTGTGCCTTTTTCCCCAATGCCCATGGGAAGAACACTTACCTTCCTTTTCTACAGAAATCTTGGCATCTAAACCTTGACAACTTCCCCATGACCTCAAGACCCAAGGCCCAGCTATGCCCTGATATTTCCAGCTTATTTTTGCCTACCTTATCAGCTAGCTTCCAAGAACCTAGTCACTGCCATCTCCTTTATCCCAGGGTTCAGAGTCACAACTATATCATACCTCATTCCTGTGGGTCTGAAATGCTGTCTTTTGTACAACTATAACTCATATTGGAATAGTGTTCTGTTTTACCAAGAATGAGACTTTGGAGCATCCCTTTTCTGCTAGAGCTGTGCCACCGCTGTGCTCTGTTACCTAGGGGCACAGATACTGCCACATTCCTTCCACTGAGTCATATCTCAGTCACAAATGTGTGAATGTGTGTGTGCACGCTCGTGTGTGTGTGTGTGTGTGTGTGAGAGAGAGAGAGAGAGAGAGAGAGAGAGAGAGAGAGAGAGAGAGAGAGAGAGAGAGATCTGTACTCTGCTGAGCCTTAAGAGTGAATATGAGCTTAAGTCCTAGATTCCACAGATCCTGAGCTCAGGACCCTCATTTCACAGAAGCTCCAAACACACCTACTCTAGCTGGCATGCTGCTATGGTTTCCAGTGAACCATATACCTAGACCCTTCTCAAATAGCCCTGTCTTGAAGTGAGTTTTCAAAAGTTCATTTTCATTGCACTGTGTGCTTTCAAATGCTTGGAACATGACGTGCATCTAGTTTCTCAAGCTGAAAAATAAGTAATAATGAATAATAACTGACAACATCAATGTTTAATCAATTCCAAATCTCTAATGATCACACAAATCTATTATGTGTGTTATTTTTATTTATTTATTTATTTTTTTACTTGCTTGTTTGTTTGATTTGGTTTTTTTTTTTTTTTTTTTTTTTTTTTTTTTGGTTTTTTGAGACAGGGTTTCTCTGTGGTTTTGGAGCCTGTCCTGGAACTTGCTCTGTAGACCAGGCTGGTCTCGAACTCACAGAGATCCGCCTGCCTCTGCCTCCCGAGTGCTGGGATTAAAGGCGTGCGCCACATCGCCCGGCTTGATTTGGTTTTTAAGACAGAGTTGTTCTCTATAACTATCCTAGCCATACTGGAACTCTATTTGTAGACTAAACTGACATTGATCTCACAGAGCCTGTCCTGCGTCTGCCTCCTAAGTGCTGATATTAAAGGTGTGTGCCGCCACCACCATATCTGTTTTATATTTGTTTTCAAAAGATGTCAGGAAGTCCAGCTATTGTATTTGGCTGAAATAATTTTTAATTTGCTTATATTTACTTTTCTCCTGTCTTTTTCAGAACCTGGTATAAGCTTACAATAATATAACACTTTTTACACTTAAAGTCCATGTTAAAATTCATTTATTCAGTATAAAATCTCAGTTACCCAGGTCAAATCTCTTAGAGTCACTGTTTTCTTTTAAATCTTTTACTTTATGAAAGAAATCCAACTGTGCACTGGAGATGTAGGTCAATTGGTACAGAACTTTCTTAACATGAATAAGGCCTTGGGTTCAATCCCCAGCACCTCATCAAATGCAGATGCTTGTGGATCCCTGAAATTCATTTCCTCTTGAAGTAGAGGTAAGAGGGTCAATACTTCCAGGTCATTCTTGGCACAGAGTGAGTTAGAGAATGGTCTGGGCTACTTGAGACCTCGTTTCAAGAAAAACCACAACGAAAAGAATATCAAGTTCAGCAAGAAGGCTCAGCAGGTAAATACAATTGCTGGCAGGCTTAAGGACCTGACTTTGATTTGGGGGTATTTAATTAGCTCAGATCTCATATTTCTGCTTTTTGTTCTCCACAAACCTGCCTGCAAGACCTCCCATGGCAACACAATGGACCTCACCATCAGTTAAGGAAGCAGCAAATCCCACTGTCACTCCGGATCCTTCTCTTTCTGTCTCATCAATATCAGATCAGTTCTCAGACTTAATCTCTATTTCCAAATCCAATCACAACTGATCATTATTCCTACATTATCTTCTTCATGACCTCCTCAATTCCAGCTTTGATCATGTCATTGACATCACTATATTTCCTGTTATTGTTCTTGCAACAATGTGGGTAATCAAACAGCCAGAGTTGTCGTATTGGCACGAAAGTCATATCATGCCGCATCAATTCTGAGAGGCAAGATAAGAATTCCCATTTCCCTCACGGAAAGTTCATTACGTGTACAGTGCACACAGTAAACACAACATATCCTTGAATATAATCATTTTACTTCTGGAGCCGCTGATGTCTTCCAGCCACCCTGGTATCTTAGGCTGTCTTCTCATCTCAGGAATTCGTACTTAGTGACTTATTAGTGTAGTTATAGCTCTCCTCAGTAGCCACATGGCTATTAATTTCATCACCTTTCTCTAGGTTCTTCTTCAGGTAGGCAGGTTTTAGCTTTTATATCCCCATTGGGTTGTAAAATTGCACCCGCTTCTCTCGTCCACCACCCTCTCACTATGTTTCTGTCTCTCCACAACACTTGCTGCCACATATGTATCTGTCTGGATTCATTTTCTGTCAGCCTCCCCCAGTGTAATGAACCTCAGGTAGCAGAATGTGCTTTTGCCTTGCTCACTTCTTCACCATCAACACACAGTATATGGTGGTTTGTCATTAGGGAGTAAATGGAGAACATAAGGAATGCACCTGGACTTTCTTGTGTCCACTCTACAGATAAACCTGGTGTGTATGAAATTGAAGTCCTACTAGATTAATAGAGCATTGGTGCTAAGAGTTAGGCAAGACTACAAAACAGTCAAATACAAAACAGAAATATCCTAAAATCATACTGTGTATGGGCATAAGCATAGACAGACTCGCTGCACAAGCAGCACCTGTGAAATCTACCAGAGAAACGGGGACAGCTGTGCAGGAAACCAGAGCTGCAGAACTTTGTTCAAAATGAATGAAGACAAAGGTCAGTCGGGATGGGTAAAGAGAAATGTCCAAACAGAGAAGCTAAACCTAGTTAAATAAACACTGTAGGTTGATTTACTGTTGAAGGAGACAGTCACCCACAGGACACAGACAGAATGTCCCTGTGGTACAAATACTGTTCTCACCTTTTCAGTTTTCCGCTCTCATTCTGTCAGCTCTAGCTCCTGGATCTGTGGCACAGACTCAGTGTGACAGTTGTCTACAAGGTCTTTCCACTGAATATGAACACAGGGAATGAGAAGTCCGTGACACAGCAGGCATTATAAGCTGATGCCTGATTTAATGTCACCACATTCTGACACAGCTCATGTTCTCACAGATGGAGAGAAGATCTTAACGCTCCTGCTTGACAGTAAAGAAAACCACAGTGAAGAAGATTCTTCAGGCACAGATTCCCACAGCCAGCAACAGCAGAAGCAGTGTGCAGAGAGACCTCTTCTCCACAGATAGGAGGCTTTGGGATATAAGGAATTAAATAGTTGACCATGAACTAGGAAGCAAGATGAGGGTGATAGAGAACACGCTCATGCACACTGCAGAGATATTCCATCACCTGAAGCATCCAACTACAGTCTTGCTAGGAAGATGAATTAGGCAAGGAAAAATAATTGGGTACCTTTACCAAAAACTACATCCAGGTCATTTCCTTTAGGTTTACCTCAGCTTGAAGGATTGGCAAAGATGCAGTCCTGTCCACCTCCCACCAAAGCACCCCAGCTTCTAAGCTGAGGATCCCCATTATAAAGGAATGTTCCTAAATGTCTTGTTACCTATCATCTCTTTAGAGAAGAGAGGTGGTGAGGGTTAGAAGTTAGATCTGAATGCCTCTGTCCACTTTTCAGAAAATCCTGAGTCCAGTGTATGCTCTCACTGTAGTTCAGCTTACAGGAGCCACTGTCCACCGTGCTCTAGGCTCTTCACTTAAAACCACCTCATCTGTGGAAAGGAGCAGGGTTATCAGTTCAGCAGTATTTACACACTCTTCTGTTTTCTGCCCCTTGCCTCTCAGTGTGTGTTGGCCAATCAATGAGAAGCATGGATCTACTTGGTTTTCAGAATCACCTGCATTTCCAAGAATATGAAAGTGAAGTAAAACAAACAGTTGTTTTTCATTGTACCAGCACTTCCTTCCCTGGCAGAAAAAGATGGGCATTCCAACAATAGCAATGTGGGAATGGGGCTTGTAAAAAGCCAGGGAATAAGGAAAAGCAGCTTACTGACTATGCTGGACACTTAAAATAAATTTCCTGGCCCATGACTCCACAAATGCAGCCTGAACTGAAGTCACACAACACATTGTCTGAGGTCCTGTGCAGATGCCAATTTTAATTTCACCCAAGACAAAACACATTTGACCTCTTCTGACTATAATATTATTTCTTCGTTATTGTAGATTCATTTTCCTTAATTCTTGTCATAATCAACTCCCCATGTCGGTCTTACATGTGTTGTATACAATCACTGCCAGGTTAAATGTGTAGCTGTCCAGCAGTGTCCAGAAGATACTGTTTCCTTGAAGTCATCCGCCAGCTCTGACTCTTCCAATCTTCTCACCTTTCTTCCACAACATTCTACTTGAAAGTAGAAATATGTGTATTCTATTTAGTTCTTGACATTTATCGATATTTTATTCTATGCATGTTGGTCAGCTGTGGGTATCTCTATTGATTATAATCTACTGCAAACAAGAGCTTTCATGATAAGGCTTAAGCAATACCTTAATCTATGGGTATCATGGAAAATCATTAGGAGCTATTTTAATGTTATGTTTTTTAGCAGAACAGTGGTAGGTTCTCACCAGGGTGTATGACCAGCATAACCTTAGGTTGTTGTTCAGATATGGTTCCAAGTACGGGTACCATCCTGCGGAGTAATATTAAATCCAATCAGAAAGGAGTTGCTCACTACCCTGACATTGTTGTAACTCTTCCATTGGTGGTTATGGCTTAGACGGACAGTCAGTATTGTAGCTCACAGAGATCATACCTGGATATGATTAATGTTTCATTTTCTTGTCTGCCTCTATGGCTAAAGAACTATGAAAGATAACCCGTAGGATCATCTAGGTCCGTATCAGTTTGGTGTCTCCATGATCTATAACTCAGGAACGTGGTGTTTTCACTAACAGTACCTTACATCAAGTTCTGGAAGGTACCTAAGAACACTGACCAGGGCCTGTAAGTATCAGGGTCATCCATGGCCAACGAGTTCAAAAAAGCTAAATAATTCCTGGGTCTGGGCTTTTCGACTGTTACTCTGTGGAATCTAGCAGGAATTATTGTTGCTCCAGTAGAGAGCAACTTCATCTTCTTTCTTATGTGTGTATACAAATATTTAGGATGGTTCTACATTAGTAGGATACATACAACATTATGAAAATCCTATACTGTTATTTATTCCACCTACTTTCCTCCCCTGCCAATAGGCCTAGGAGCCCTGTCTGCTCACAGTTCTTAGAGAAAATGACAGCCGTTCTGACAGTGGGAGGAATGCAGGACTCCCAATGAACTCTCATTCACAATAGCAAGGAGAGCTGCATTTCCAGTCATTGCCGGGAATGGGAAACTGAAACTGCTTCTCTGTGCTGCTTGCAAGTCATAAACAGTGCACACACGGAATGTGGGGAATTTGGGTGAGCCTCCCTGTTCCACTTAGATCCCTCACCGTGTCTCCTGTCTTTCCCTTTCTCACCCACGCACCCATCATTCCTCCTCACCACAGTACATTCACCACCCTGTTTTGTATTTTGCAAACTATGCAGCTAGGCTGGCCTTGCAATGCAGTGGAACAATTGATGAGCTTGAATTTCTGTTTGTTTTATCTCTAACTCCCTGGTGCTGACATCAGAGGATTTATGTCATGATGAGGGCTAAACCAGGGCTTTCTGAACTCTAAAAACTGAACTATGTCCCCAGTCTTACTCTTTGTCATTTTTTAAAAAAAAATTCATATATGTGTGTGTGTGTGTGTGTGTGTGTGTGTGTGTGTGTGTGTGTGTAAATATATGGGATTAAAAGCATGTGCTACCTCTGTAGGACCATTCATCTCAAAGTGAAATATTGAGGGTTGAGGGTTGGAGCGATGCCTCAGTGGTAAAGCACTTGCTGTGCATGTGTGAGGACCTCACTTAGGTTTGCCACATCAACTAAAGCCAAGCGTGGTGAGGCAGGATCACTGTGCAGTCTTCAATCCACCAATGGTTACTAGGATCAATGAAAGACTCCCGACTTAAAAACTTAGGTGGAAAGTGATGAAGACATCATACATTGACTGCTTCCCCACAGCCTCCACATGTACATGTATTGTTGAGGGCATACATATTCATACACACACACACACACACACACACATGAGTATACAGCACAAACACAAAAGTCAATTTTGAATTCTAAAAGTGCTAAAAAGTTTTTTGTAAAATATATTAAAAATTAAAAAGCCATTTCTAGCTAAGACATGAACAGAAAATGATTTCCATCTTCTGAGTCTGATTTAAGCTTTAACCAAATGATGGAAAATAACAATGCATATACTCTTTATACTAATCTCATTTTGTTGTTTGCTACAGATGTCAGTTATTTGAAATGCTTCTTATTTGCAGGATGAATTCACTGTTGTATGTTTATCAGTAACAGCTGGAAACAGAACCAGTGACAACCTGTGTAGCACTGTAGTGTATTCAAAGGAGACCTAATTGCCTTACTTGGGGTTAGCAGTTTCAGAATGACATGCTTGCTTAGTTTCATTAGAATTTTTGAGGAATTTAAATGTCATCAGTTGATTATAAAAGGGTATCTGACCTGAGGACACACAATAACTTCATTAGCTGTTTAATACTGCAATTCTAAACATTCATTCATTAGTGGATTCTAGCCATAAACATAGGACATTGAGCCCATAGTTTGTGATCCTAGAAAAGCTAAATAATAAGCTGAACACAAAGAAAAACATGTATAGATCCTCCTGGAAATTGGAAGCAGACAAGATCGCCAGGCAAAAGTTGGAGGATGGGAGTGGAGGTGGGGTGGGGGAAAGGGGTAAGGGGGAGAGAGAAGGGTGAAGAGGGGGGTTAGGGAGAGCTTGGGGGAGTGGGATGGTTGAGATGGAGGAAGGAGGCAATTGTACAGAAAGCAATCTACTGATTCAACGCAATGTCCATCAAAATCCCAGCAAAGTTCTACAACGACTTCGAAAGAGTGTTACTCAACTTCATAAAGGAAAAGCAATAAACCCAAGATAGCCAAAACAATTCTGTACAATAAAAGAACTTCTGGAGGCATCACAACTTCTGACTTCAAACTCTACTATGGAGCTACAGTACTGAAAATAGCCTGGTATTGGTATAAGAACAGACAGGAGGACCAATGGAACTGAACAGAAGACCTGGATCTCAATCCACATATCTTCGAACACCTGATCTTTGATAAAGAAGCAAAAAAATATCAAATGGAAAAAGAAAGCATATTTAAAAAGTGGTGCTGGCATAACTGGATATCAACATGTAGAAGAATGAAAATAGACCCATATCTATCACCATGCACAAAACTCAAGTCCAAATGGATTAAAGACCTCAACATAAAGCCAGCCACACTGAACCTTATAGAAGAGAAAGTGGGAAGTACACTTGAACATATTGGCACAGGAAACCACTTCCTAAATATAACCCCCAGCAGCACAGATACTGAGAGAAACAATTAATAAATGGGACCTCCTGAAACTGAAAAGCTTCTGTAAAGCAAAGGACATGGTCAACAAGACAAAACGACAGCCTAAAGAATGGGAAAAGATCTTCACTAACCCCACATCAGACAGGTCTGATCTCCAAAATATACAAAGAACTCAAGAAATTGGACACCAAAAGATCACTTAATCCAATAAAAAAAAAAAAGAGTACCTACCTAAACAGAAAACTCTCAACAGAGGAATCTAAAATGGCTGAAAGTCACTTAAGGAAATATTCAGCATCCTTAGTCATCAGAGAAATGCAAATCGAAACAACTCTGAGAATTTGTATTTTTAAAATGACTATTTTACCAAAACAGACTTACAGATTCAGTGCAATCCCAATCAAAATCTCCAGCATGAGCACAGTTTTCCATTGTGCATAGAAATTGATAAAAACAATTATCCTAAAATTCAGATGGAAACAAAAAAGACCACAGACAGCTAAAACAACCCTGAACTAAAGGAACAGTACTGGAGGTATTACCATTCCAGATGTTAAGGTATATTACAGAGTCGTAGCAATAAATATAATATGGTACTGCCACAAAATAGACGTATAGGCCAATGGAACAAAACTTCAAAAATCCAAACATGAATATACATAACATCAGCTACTTACTATTTGATGAAGATGCCAAAAACATAAGCTGAAGGAAGAAAAGAATTTATCTTCAACTATTGGTGATGGAAAAACTGGATATCCACATGCAGAAGAATGAAGTTAGGCCCATATGTACCACCTTGACAAAAAATAAAACTTACTCCAAATAGATCAGAGGCCTAAAGATGAAATCTGAAACTACTAGAAGAAAATGTAGAGAGTTCCCTACATAGTATAGATGTAGGAAAGGACTTTCTGGATAAGATTCCATTTGCCTAAGAACTAAGATCAATGGTTGATGAGTGGTACTTTATAAAACTAAAAAGCTTCTGTGCATCTAAGGAAACAAGCAACCAGATGAGGAAGAACCCCAAAGAATAGAAGAAAATCTGTCAGCCACACATCTGGCAAAATTTTGATATCCAGAGCACATAAAGAAATCAAAAAACAAAGACTGACCCATTCAAAAATGGATCTGGCATCTGAACAAAAGGAGTTCTCAAAAGAAGAAAAACAATAACTTAAAAGTACTTTACAAAACTGTTAATCCTCCATAGCAATTAGGGAAATGCAACTCAAAAAAACATTGCAAGTTCAACTTACCCTAGTCAGAACAGAATAGCAAAATGAATAAAACAACAGACAAATTCTGTGGGGAGGGTGGAAAAGGGGAACCCTCATTCAGTGTGGGAGGGATTACAACCTGGTGCTACCACTCAAGATAAAAAAGCAGTTTGGGGGAATTTTCAGAACTCAAGAAACTAAACTTTAAAATGCTAATTAACCCAATAAAAAAAATGGGGCACTGATCTGAACAGAGAATTCTCAACAGAAGAAATTAAAATGGCCAAAAGACACCTAAGGTCATGCTCAACCTCCTTAGCGATAAGGGAAATGCAAATTAAAACAACTTTGAGATACCATCTTACACCTGTCAGAATGGCTAAAATCAAAAACACCAATGATAGCCTTTGCTGGAGAGGTTGTGGAGAAAGAGGCACACTCATTCATTGCTGGTGGGAATGCAAACTTGTGCAACCACTTTGGAAATCAGTGTGGCGATTTCTCAGGAAATTTGGGATCAACCTACCCCAAGATCCAGTAATACCACTATTGGGAATATACCCAAGAGATACCACATCAAATGACAAAAGTATCTGTTCAACTATGTTCATAGCAGCATTGTTTGTAATAGCCAAAACCTGGAAACAACCTAGATGCCCTTCAATGGAGGAATGGATGAAGAAAGTGTGGAATATATACATATTAGAGTACTACTCAGCAGTAAAAAACAATGACTTCTCCAATTTTGCGTGCAAATGGATGGAAATAGAAAACACTATCCTGAATGAGGTATCCCAGACCCAAAAAAAGGAACATGGGATGTACTCACTCATAATCGGTTTCTAGCCATAAATAAAAGACATTAAGCATATAATGTGTGATCCTATAGAAGTTAAATAAGAAAGTGAACCCAAAGAAAATCATATAGTCATCCGCATGGAGAGGGGGAAGTAGACAAGATTGCAGGGCAAAAACTGGGAACTTGCGGGTGAGGTGGCATGGGGCAAAGGGGAAATGGGATGAGAAATATGAGAAGGGGAGGATGGGAGGAGCTCGGGGGATTGGGATGGTTGGGATATAGGAAGGATGGATACGGGAGCAGCGAAGTATATATCCTATCTAAGGGAGCCATCTTAGGGCTGGCAAGAGACTTGACTCTTGAGGGGTTCGCAGGTGTCCAGGAATATGTCCCCAGCTGGTACCTTGGGCAACTAAGGAGAGGGAACCTGAAATGACCCTATCCTATACTGATGAATATCTTGCATATCACCTTAGAACCTTCATCTGGCGATGGATCGAGGTAGAGACAGAGTCTCAATTTGGAGCAACGGTCTGAGCTCTTAAGGTCCAAATGAGGAGCAGAAGGAGGGAGAACATGAGCAAAAAATCAGGACCACGAGGGATGCACCCACCCACTGTGACAGTGGAACTGATTTATTGGGAGCCCACCAAGGCCAGCTGGTCTGGGACTGAATAAGCATGGGTTGATTCCGGACTCTCTGAGCATGGCGGTCAATGAAGACTGATGAGAAGCCAAGGACAATGGCACTAGGTTTCGGTCCTAATACATGAACTGGCTTTGTGGGAGCTTAGCCGGTTTGGACGCTCACCTTTCTGGACGTAGATAGAAGGACCTTGGTCTTCCCGCAGGGCAGGGAATTTGGACTGCTCTTCAGTATCGAGAGGGAGGGGGAATGGAGTGGGGGGAGGAGAAGAGGAGTGGGGATAGGGGGAGGGAAGTGGGGGGAGGGGGCAATATTTGGGAGGAGGGGAGGGAAATGGGAAACGGGGAGAAGGTGGAAATTTTAATTAAAAAAGAATAAAAAAAATTAAAAAAAAACAACACAAATACACGTAAAATTAAAAAAAAAAAGAAAAGAAAAAGAAAAGAAAAGAAAAATACCATGTAATGCACTTATACCTTTCTTTGGTATATGCCCAAAGAACTCAACACCCTACTCCACAGTTACTTGCTCAGCCATTTTCTTTTTTTATTTATTTTCTGGGTTTTTTTTTTCATTTATGTTTTGACACTGCGTATTGCTGTAGCTTTGGAGCCTGTCCTAGAACTAATTTTGTAGTCCAGGCTGACCTCAAATTCAGAGATCTGCCTGCCTTTGCCTCTCAAGTACAGGGATTAAAAGTATGTGCCACCACCACCTGACTGGTTCAGCCATTTTCATTGCTGCTGTACATATAGGAAATAGAAACATCATAAATGTCCTTCAACCAATGAGTATATTATGAAAATATGGTAGATATACACTGTCAAATACTATGGAGATGTGAAGAAGAAATGAACTCATGAACTTTGAAGATAAATGGATGGAATAGGAAAGATCATATTGAGGGAGGTAATTCAGTCCCAGAAAGACAAATGCTACATATTATCTCTCTCTCAAACACATACACATTTCAGAACACTGACAGGATAGTGGGGCTGAGTCAGAACTAGCAGGGTACAAGTGATCAGACAAAGGAAATGGGAGAAAGAGAGGGCTCTAATTATGGTATGGGAGGTAGATAAATATAGTAGAAAGGAGGTGAAATAATAGTAAGGCTGTCTGACAAAATCATAAGGAACAGAATTAGTAATTACATACCTAAAAAGTTATAATACACATAAGACTGTGTATAAATATACATATACAATTTAAATGAAATTTTCTCATCTGGAATGCCAATGCTCCCTCCAAGAGCCAAAGAACACCTAAAAAACACTCAAATAGCATGCATGAAAAGTTTTATTCTGAATTGTTGCCCAGAGTAGTTCCAGAGACTTCCAAAAACACAAAAGCTATTGTTTTTGGCCTTTATTGTCCCCAAGAAGTAGAAGGTAAGTCCCTGTCAGAAACAGGGCCAAGACACTCTTGAGATGAAACTGACCTGAATGCTTCCTCTCTGAGGACTAGCTTTCATGATCACCCAAAAGGTATCATACAAGCTTCCAAAGAGAGAAACAACCAACACTTCTACCCAGGTATGACGATAACGAATCACAACAATGAACAGTGTGTGGCCTGATAACATTAGGGGTGAAATAGTGGCACACATGCCTTGCCAGTAACCAATGTCCCTCTGATTGGATTTAAGACCTACTCAACAAGAGAGAAACCATTCCAAGTACTAGAAACCTAGCTAACTACCCAGGTCTAAGTCGTATATCTCAGAGAAGAATCTGTAACACCATGTATTAAACCAGTGTAATCCCTAATGATTATAAATATTTGTTCTTAAATCCACAGATAAATATAGCAATCAACTCTCAACAACAAAAATCCTCTGATGTGGGATTTCCCTCTGTATGCTGTGATTACCATTGATTAATGAAGAAACTGCTTTGGACCTATAGCAGGGCAGAACAGAGATAGGCAGGGAACACCAAACTGAAGGCTGGGAGGAAGAAGGAAGAGTCAGAGAGAAGCCACATAACTGACACTGGGAGCAGACGAGCTAGAAGCTTGCCGGTAAGTCATAGCCACATGGCAATACACAGATTAAAAGAAATGGATTAAATTAAGATTTAAGAGTTAGCCAATAAAAAGCTTGAGCTAATGGGTCAAACAGTGATTTTAATGAATACAGTTTCTGGTGTGGTTATTTTGGGGCTAAGCAGCCAGGAACAAACAAGCCTCTTCCAACTACAAATTGGCATACCTACGTGGGACTGAAAAATCTGAAAGAGCTTGAAAAGTAATTTTAGACACTAAAAACCAAAGTTTAGCTGCATTTATTTTGGTAGATGGGCTCTGCTTGCTGGTGGCATGCTTCAGCTACTTTAAGAGAATTCTTCCTTTTTCAGTGGCAGAAAAAAATGAGTGGTTTCAGTTTTCAAAATGGCAGCTTCCTAGGTTGTCCTGCCAGCATAAACTCTGGCTCTTTCAGGAGCCAAGCATTTAAATGGGGTTTGTGAGCAGCTTGTTACAAACTGTTTCATGGCACAACATAGACCCACTGCATACTTGGAACATGGACAGTGTGCATGGCTTGCAGAAGCAGTGAACATGCCTCCAACAGGTTGGACTGGGAAGAACCAAAAGGCAAAGCAACCTTAGTTCTAGTACTGCATATTAGCATTTTAAGAAGTGCTCCTGGACAGAACAGGATTTCAGATACACAATAGGATAGATTCAGACATAAAAGAACTCTAAATGAGTCACAGTTTGTTTAAAAAATTTATGTAGGCTTGGAAGAGAGAAGAAAAAGAGTAAAGAGACAGTAAATATAATATAAAAGAGTACTGACAGTCATAGATTGAAGGAGTAAAGATAATAAAATAAACATGAAACTTATAGAAAAAGTAAGAGAATAAGAAAAATAGGCCACATAAAGATGGAATATGCACAGAGAGTCTAGATTGTGTGTATTATTGTGTTTTCTTTGAATTTTTTCACTAAAGAGAGACATTTGATGTTGGGGACTGCTAAGCTAAACCAACATACATGATTTAAAGGTTTCTTAACTTCAAAGTTTGAGTCTAAGGATATATTGCTTTGGAAAAGAGGTTCTTCTTTTGTTTACAGATGATGAGGACCTGTGGAATCCTTCCAGACTAATGTGGACCAGAAGATCTTCTTGGGGTACCATTAGATAACAAATTAATTAAAACAGACTTGTAGTCATCAATTACATGTGTTGTTCCTCCCTAGATATGAGGTAAGTAAAATCTCATTGGGTAAGGACTTTAGTTCCCTCTGGATCTCCATCCACAAAGGGTGGTTTGGCATATGGACAGCTTCAGCTAATCAGTTCCTGAAGGGCAGTAATTTTGAAATGATGGAAAATTCTTCCATATATGCTGGCTAGTTTTATGTCAACTTGAAACAGGCTGTAGTCATCTGAGAGGCAGGAACCTCAATTGAGAAAATGCCTCCAGGAGATCTGGCTGTAAGCAAACTAGCCTGTAGGGACATTTTCTTAAGTATTCATTGGTTGGCGAGGGGGGGGCACCACTGTGGGTGGGGATACCCATGACCACAGAAACTCTCATGACGAAACATTAATTGGGACTGGCTTACAGGTCAGAGGTTTAGTCGATTATTGTCATGGCAGGAAGCATAATGACATGCAGGCAGACATGGTGTAGAGAGGTCACTGAGAGTTCTACATCTGGATCCATACACAGAAGGAAGAGAAAGTGAGTCACAGGGCCAGTCTGGAGCATCTTAGAGCTCAAATCCCACCCCCAGAGATGCACTTCCTCCAACAAGGCCACACCTACTCAAGCAAGGCCACACCTCTACTAGTGTCATTCCCTACTGGCCTGTGGAGGTCATTTCCATTCAAACCACTACAGATATCAGTATCACAATGTATTACATTTTAAAACTTAAAAAGTCCCACAGTCTTCACATATTCAAACAATTTGAAATTCTTTTTTTAAAAAAATACAAAGTCTCTTTTTAAAATCCAAAGTCTTTTACTTCACAGTCACTTAACTGTGATCTCCAGTAAAATAAAATTTTTAATTCTTACTTTAAGAGGGAAGACCCACGGGACCATCACAACCAAATCAATGCAAAAACAAATTCCAACTGTGTAAATAACTCCATATCCAATGTCTGGGATCCACTCACAATCTTCTGTGCTCTACCAAAGGGGTTAGATCACTTCTGTGGCTTCACCCTCAGCAGCACTGACTTGAGCTGGCTCCACCCCACTGCTGTTGCTGTCCTTGCTGGTCATCCTATGATACTGGCATCTCCAAAAATGATGGGGGTCCCTTGATACAATGAGGCTGCCACCAATAGCCACTCCAGGACTCTCTTCATGGAGGCTACTAAGCTTCCACTTCTCTCCATGAGCCCTTCTAATCCTGGGGCTTCCACTAATACTGAGGCTGCCTCTTCTCCAATCGCCTATCCGGGCCTCTCACAGTGCCAAACCACAGCTGCTCTCCATGACCCCTTCATGCCTTCAAACCACCTGAGAGACTCTTAAACATTACCAAGTTCGGCTGGTAGTAAGATATAAAATTTGGTGGCCTCTGGAACACAAGTTCTGTGCACTGACTCTGAGGAAACACTTCCCCAGAGTGTTTTTGCCTCAGTGATGTTGCCTCTTCTTAATCACCACTAATTTCTTAGCTCCAGTAGACCAGCATCTATTGTCCCTGTAAAACAAAGACTTATTTCATTAGCTTTGCTCTTGTTAATTACAGCTAATTCTTCAGTCCCAGCTAACCATAACCACAGATCTCATTTTTAGTCTTTAAATGACTTGCAAACTTCCCTCTGGAACTTCTCAAATTAGGCCTCCACTGTTTGCTTTACTCTCAACATTCTTATCTTCCAAGCTACAAAAGAAAATGTCATCAAGCTTTGAACTCCTAATGGATTTCTAGTGCCAAGGTCCTTTCACAGTCTTTCTCAAAACAACATGCCAGCTCTCTCACCATAGCCCATGATCCTATTACCATGTTATTTTAAGGTTTCTATTTCTGTGATGAAACACCATGACCAAAACACAAACTGGAGAGGGAGGGGAATCTGGAAGCAGTTGTTGATGCTGCTTACTGGCTTGCTCCCCATGGCTTGTTCCAGCTGCACCTTTTTAGAACCCAAGACCACCAACCCAAGGCTGGCACCATCCACAAGGAGCTGGGCACTCCCCCAACAATCACGAATTTACACAATGTTGTACAGGTTTGCCTGAAGCTCAATCTTATGAAGAAAATTTTCTTTTTTGAGGTTCCCTCTTCTAAGACTACTACGACTTGTGTCAAATTGACATAAACTATCCAGCACACAGGGGTCAAGTGAAAATAAACTCTAATGGGTCATGGAAAATCTTCTAACCTCATTAGTAAGTTGATTTTGGAGCTCCTCTCAAGGGCTAAACATTGGGTTAAAATGCAACTTTGTGATTGCAATTTCCGTTACCTTGAATTGTGGAATCAATGAAAAGAAACAAAAAAAAAAAAAAAAAGCACGTTAAGTTTCACTTTCATGTTCTTGGAAATGTAGGAGATTCTGGAAAGAAACTGGACCCACTCTCCTATGTGATTGGCTAGCACACTCTGAAGGTGGGACAAAAGTCAAGACAAAAGAGCTACCCATCTTCCTTGTTTCTGCTGAGGAAGCAGAGGGAGTTCCAGTGAGGGACTTCCAGCACAGCTGAGGGCTATTCCTGTCCTGAGCAGTGAGAGCATCCCCTGGACACAGAATTTTCTGGTAACTAGGCATTCAGATCTGACTTCTCACACTCCTCTGTCTCTTTCCTAGAAAGCCTGTGAATAACAATAGAGAAATCTTCAGAGTTGGGAACCTCAATTTGGAAGCTAGGATTCTTTGATTGGAGGCAGGCAGGACTGACTTAAAGATGGTCTTAAGTAATTATTACAGTTTAGATAGACCTAAAGCAAATAACAAGGTTATTATTTAAAATTTACCCAGTTGTTTTAGATTCGGGTTTTGTTTGTTAGAGGAAAATGAGCATTTTGGTATATATGTGTTGTGAATTGTAACTTTAGAATATATGAAAATTATTGTGTCTCAATCTTGTTATTTCCCAGTATTCTTTTCTTGTTCCATTCTACCCAGTTCAGGATATTTATTTTAAACTCCAGTAGAAACTAGATTCGGGTAAAAGATGCCCTCCGTAAGATGCTTCTACTGTAACTTTGCTGGGGAACAATTTTAGGGTTTGTTTTTGTTTTAAAAATATTTGTATTTGCTGTATGACAAATTAATGCATCTCTGTAATATTTTGATCATCTTCACCCACTATTTCTCTGTCTTTTCCCATTCTTATTCTCTCTGGGATCCTTCCTCTTCCCATGGATGCCCCTATGTTTTGTCTTTTTCACATTTTTTTTAATATTCCATTGATTTTAATCAGGATCACTTGCTTGTTCTGGTGTGGGGTTATTTACTTGATCATGCTCAACTTTCTAGTTGTCATATCTCTATAGAAAAATGATTCTTTCTCCCCCCCACCAATTTTTAATCCTAAACTAAGGATAAGGCATCATGTGCCTCTGATCTTGTTCCTGCTGAAATGTGAACAAGCTAAACCTTATGTAAGTCTCCTGCAGGTAACCCCAGATGCCAGGAGTTCACACCTGCAAGTGTCGAGTGGTAGTCAGAAGACATTATTTCATGCCACTCCCATTGCCCCATCCTCTGTTTTCTGTGGTGTCCTCTAAACCTGGTTAGGGTGGAGGATGGATAAAAATTTCACTATTTTATTTAAGAATGAGCACTCAGCTGTCACTCACCACTTTGACCAGTTATGAGACTACCCACTGGGTAGCATCGAAACACTACCCACTGAAAAGAAATAAATAAAAATTTAAAAACCAGACAAAAAACCAAATGGGGAATAAGCAAAAACAACAACAAAATCTTTGTCTCAGCAAGGCTGAGAGCATCAGTAATCTCTTGTATAGTCCAAAATATTTAGAAGGAAATTTGCCCATTCACAAAACAGCAGCAGTAGAAGCTGAGGGACATTTTTAATGAGGGAATCTTCTTTAACTTGATGGGTTTTATCATGAAGTCGGGGCACTAGTGAAGAAATGCATCCTTTTGTACTGATTAATATTTCATGTCACTATAGTTTGTTGTGGTCATACTCTGTCTTACACATTTAACACAAATTTTTCTTGTTTATTTTCTTTTTCCTGTTTGGTAGTTCTGTAAGAATTTTGTACAATGCATTTTGTTTGTTTTTTATAACATTTATGTATTCATTCTCTGTGTCCTCATAAACCAGAGCTAGGTGCTCACATGCTAGAGCATGCTTGTGGAGGTCAAAAGACAAGGTGTGGAAGTCAGTTCTGTCTGCTATGTAAGTCTTAGGATTAGAACTCAGATCATCTGTCATAGAAACAAATACCCTTGCCTGCTCAGTCATTTAGCTGACCCGAGACAATTTTAGAATGTGCATACGTAGACCAAGGCATGGGGACCAAAAAAAATGGGAGGCTTTTGTAATAGATCCCTACAACTTTTGTCTTAGTAACTTTCCCCCAGGCTAAATGCAGAGGATCCAGGCTCATGGTTACCCTGATAGATCCAACTACTTTCGTTTTCATCGGGGTCCAGCAAGCTTTTGTAATTGATCAAACTTATTACCAAATAGTTAATTTCAGTAACTATCAGAATAGCTTAAATCTGATACCCCACCTTACCACCCACTGCACCCAACCCTGACCGCCTCCAATAGGTTTAGTGAGGCTGACTGGGAATTGAACCTGGATGTTTGTTTAGCTTGAGAGACAGTAACAAAACTCAGAGGGGACCCTGGCTTTATAATAGGACTTGCCTAGCCAGCAGGCCAGGAGCTGAGCGGCACCCCACAACCCTGTAGAGTCATCATTTCTGAGTGTGGGGAAGAGGGTCTGGCTCTGTGGCTGTTGTGGACAGTGCTCTGCTGTGATGCTAGCGGTGCTGGGGCTGAGGGCCTGGCCCTGCCAGCAGTCAGGCCGTCAGCAGGAAACAGGAACAGTTACCGCCTTAAGGAAACATGAAGTTTAGAAAATTATACAAAAAATGTGCATACCAATTTAGGTATTAAAACATCTAATCCCATAAATGTGTATAAAAATGTATTACGTACTAGCCATGAACTGCTATTGGGCACAATGTTTTGTGACTTATCACAACCTTTATCTTATGGTTCTAATGAATATTATTTGGGTTAAAGTCTACTTTTCTAAATGTTACCCAAAGAAAATCAGTATCTTAAGAGAAATTTATTGATATAAATAAGATGAATTTTAGATTTGTATCAGTGTAGTGAGCTTTGGCCTTAGGAATTTTAATAACTTTTAACTATAGCTGACTCAGTCATGCCCATATCCTTTTTTAAAATCTACAGGAATCCTCTGTCTTAGAACAAAACTAATTAAAAATTCTTTACTCCAGCATTTCTAAAAATATATATCAGCATATGTATGACCTTTTAAACATTTTTCTCTTCCTTATTGGATCCTTTTTACCTTTTTTAATATCGTGGACATGATGTTATAAATAAACAACTTTTAGATAGTAAGGGTATTTGTTGCCCTGACAAAGTGGGAGGGATGTTAAATGATTGATTTTCATAAGGTCCTAAGCTTAATCAGACCAATTTGTCAGATCAGCCCTAGAAACTGTTACCAAAAGTGAGGTTATGTCCCCAGTTAACAGTCAGAGCTCTGAAAGGGGACAGAGAACAGAACACAGAGATTCCTTTAACTAGAGGCTACACAGCTCGCACCCCAGGAAGACAAAACGGAATGTGCTTTTAAATTAGAAAGCAGTGGAATTCCAACTCAAACCATTTATTGGCATTAAGCCACTAAAACAAATCTGTGGATGCCATTCTGAGCAGTGACTGTGCTCAGGTCTGAGTTTTCGTTTGTTATGCTAGGGCCTCTGTTGTCTCTTAGTAGAAACTTTAATTATCGAGAGTTAACTATGATAGTTCCAGCCACAATGTGTCTTAGGAAAGCAAAGAACCTTGTATATTCAACATACAATTATTAACCCAATTGGCCAAAACCTCAGGAAGAACACACGTTAATAATTCTGAAGGTAAACTCAGTTTTTACCAGCAAATCTAAGTTATTTGCCAAAGATTTATTTAATTTATCTGCACTAAAAAGGATTTAGTCTCATCTAATAATTTCAGTTTAGCTTAATCACCTCTACAAGGCCATTTGGTTCCATGGAAGCAGTATATGAGCATAAGCATGGATGTAGATAAAACACAATATATGCATACATAAAAATCTATATCAAATACATTTTAACACAGCCAAGGAATATTTGTGAAATGTATCCTGCAGGTTATTTTTAACATCTTCTGATCGGATTATGTTTTCCGTATCTCTAAGTGAGCTTCAATCTTAAATCTGTTCTTTAAAAGTTTTAATTTTCTGTTGAAGCAAATTAGAAAACTTCTGTCTCAGTATGTAGTTCCTTAAACAGGATGATTAAACAGAATGTTGGTGAAGGTGGAAAACAATCAGTCAACATGAAAACTATTTTTTTTATTTATCTATTTATTAAAGATTTCTGCCTTCTCCCCGCCACCACTCCCATTTCCCTCCCCCTCCCCCATCAAGTCCCCCTCCCTCATCATCCCTAAGAGTAATCCGGGTTCCCTGCCCTGTGGGAAGTCCAAGGACCACCCACCTCCACCCAGGTCTAGTAAGGTGAGCATCCAAACTGCCTAGGCTCCCACAAAGCCAGTACGTGCAGTAGGATCAAAAACCCATTGCCATTGTTCTTGAGTTCTCAGTAGTCCTCATTGTCCATTATGTTCAGCAAGTCCGGCTTTATCCCATGCTTTTTCAGACCCAGGACAGCTGGCCTTCGTGAGTTCCTGATAGAACATCCCCATTGTCTCAGTGTGTGGGTGCACCCCTCGCTGTCCTGAGTTCCTTGCTCGTGCTCTGTCTCCTGCTCTTGATTTGGACCTTGAGATTTCAGTCCAGGGCTCCAATGTGGGTCTTTGTCTCTGTCTCCTTTCATCGCCTAAATGTTTTTCTTTGGGTTCACCTTCTTAATTAGCTTCTCTAGGATCGCGCATGTAATAGCCAGAACCTGGAAACAACCTAGATGCCCTTCAATGGAAGAATGGATGAAGAAAGTATGGAATATATACATATTAGAGTACTACTCAGCAGTAAAAAACAATGACTTCCTGAATTTTGCAGGCAAATGGACGGAAATAGAAAACACTATCCTGAGTGAGGTGAGCCAGACCCAAAAAGAGGAACATGGGATGTACTCACTCATATTTGGTTTCTAGCCATAAATAAAGGACATTAAGACTATTATGCGTGATCCTAGAAAACTATTTTCTTTACTCACCTGAAATTTTGACTTGGCTGCTTACAGAAATAAGTTGTAAAATCACACATCTGGAAGTTTTTGGAACATGGAAAGCACAAATGATCTAATCAGTAAAACAAACACAGATCCCAGCCTTTTCCCCCTGAGATGCCTTTTTGTAGCTCTATAGGATGAGAAACTCCATCTCCGTACCATTAGGAAAGATCCCAGGTCTGGGATTCTAGAAGCATACTGGGGAAGATTGTTGTTTGAGTAATCCTTGCTAAAAGGATTGTGAATGCCATAGACAGACAGGCAGAGAACAGCATGACACAGGCTCTGAGATCAGGCCCATGTGGCAGAAGAGGGAATCCTTTCTTATGTGTATATGTGTGATTGATGAGAAGCCTACAGTGCATGCTTGTAGTTAAGAACTCTATCTATGGGTTGGGAGCAAGAATCTAGGGATAAAAGTGGTTTTAGTCATGGAAACCAAAGTACTATCATTTCTGTAACGATCACCAACCAAAATGGGGTTGCTTTACAAGCTGAGGTGCCCCTGGTTAGCAATTTAGATAGCTATAAATTACACCCAGTGTTTCTTCCAATCTTCTAAGACCTCTTTTGAAGAGTTGGTTCAAGGGTCCCACAACACTGGCCAGATTGGAAAAACATCTGATGATTCAGAAAGGCCACAAAGATTTCTCAGGACCATCAGGCTAATCAAGAGCTGAAATCTGGGTTCCTGAGATGTCTCCCTTCCTGGCTTTATCTCTGTCTGAGATACTTACTGAGACAGGCTTCTTCAGTTTAACCAATAGAAATTCATTGTATTTAATCCACCTCGTAGTGAGCTTAAGCCAAAATAAACAGGCAAAATATAACACATTGGATAAATACTTATTACATAAGTTAGACAAAGCAGGCATTGAGCTATTTCCAAAGTGATGCTTTAACTCACTGCCTAGCAAAGGAAGCATAGCAGTTTTCTTCATGGGGTCCATAGAGTTTCATATAGGTGTAGGCCAGCTTTTAAGCATGCTCTTTTTAGAATTACATTCCCTGAGCATGCTTAATATTAAATTGATGGACAGAAATGCCTCTCAGAATCGCCAGCTTCCACAATAATATTTTAGCTGACAATAAATAAAATGATAGTTTGAAGGAACTGAATGCAGGAAGAAATCTGTCCATGAAGATACCTGCCTTGCTTAGTCAATAACAGATTGGCACATGTTCTTGTCCTATCTGAGCATCCACACATGGAAGCTAATCTCACATGGCTGTACAGCATTCAGAGTACCAAAATATTTTTATAGGAAGGCCAGTAGCTTTACCTGTTTTCCATCTCATAATAGCTTCTTGTGTCCAGATTTAACATGAATCCAAGGAATAGAGATAGTCTAGTGGAACCTGAAGGTTGATAGCCCTCTTTGCTCATGGCCTCTGCTTCCTGGTTTCCAGGACTCTGTGGGCTATGGAATGATGCATGAAAATCTGCCAGGGGATCTGAATGCTATAAAACTGAGTTATATGTGTTCATCTACACCTGTTGTTCCTACCGTAACTGACTTAGTACCTGCCAGATCCCCCTTTCCTACAGGGCCATCTATGATGTCAAGCTTATAAAAATAACCCAAGCACCAATACAGATTGGCAAATTCAGGTTTCAGGAGTTGCTGTTGTCTATATCAACTCAGCCTCCTGACTGCTCTTTCTCATGTCTCCTGCACATGTTGTCCGTGTTCATTTATAATGCAGCAGGTGCCCTGCTTATACTATCTGTGTGTACCAAGCATCCATTGGGATGGGTGATGTCCCTAACAGAACTTTTCTGGCTTGGCTGTTGATTCAATTATTCAAGGAGGCTAAGTCTCTTCAAAAGAAATTGGTCCTAGGACATATCTGTGTGGCATGGTGACTGGACTAGCAAGCACTACACCCCATATAAATATGCACTATATTTTGCAAAGTTTGGTCCCATTTCACCTTAGAAAGAAGTTTGTATATTGGCCTTCAATCCAACTCTTTGTTGGAAAAGTGTTATATTTATAGATCAGGAAGGGTTCATGAATAAATGTTCAAATAAAAAGACTTCACTTACAGAGCAAATTTAGAAAGTTAGACATGCCGAGAAGATAAATAAGGGACTGTGTGAAACCAGAGGCTTGAAAGTGTGAGGGGCCAATAGCAGATCTAAGAAGAGGAATAAGAAGAAAATATTTTTCTTGAAAATACCATGAGTACTGAACAGTTCACAAAGGCCAAGTAGCACAGATGATAAAGAATGAAAGAAGCAGGTACAGTCAGACATGGAAACCAACATGGAGGCCATGACCAAAGACAGCTGAGTTGTATTCGAATCTGTAATGTGAGGGGCCTCTGGTGATGAAGTCTACATGGGACAGAGACACAGAACAGACTGAATGTTAAGATGGATCTGCAAATAGACAATGGAGACTAAAACATTAAAGTCTCATGTGATGGTTTCAGATCCTGCAGAAAGAATGGCCCTACTGTGTCACTTATTGGTGAACTCTAGAGAAGCCAAACTCATAGAGGTGGAAGGCAGGGTGATGAGCAAAACTGTGGGAGAGGGAAATAGGATGATGTTAGTCAAGGGACACAAAGTCTCAGATGTGTAAAATGATCACAGTGGGAGATCAGATGCAGGACTGCAATCATTAAGGATGGTATGTGGCAATATACTTGAAATTTGATAAAATGTAGATCTTAAATTTCATAAACATCCTCCTGACTCTTCCTTCTTTCCATCAGTGCCATTAGTTGCTCACAGTCATGGGTCAACTGTTCTCTTCATCTAAGGATGAGCGCCACGAAGATTTGGCCTCCAGCTTTAAAGAATATTTTAAGAAGTTCAAGGTAGGAAGCAAAATCATCCCTCAGGAAACCATAGCTTCAATTGAGTTAAGCCTGTCGCAAGGAAACATGCAGGGGGCAAACTCTTCGATCACTAATGCATTAAAAGAAATTGATAGCACCCCACTCAATGTTGCTGTGACCGGAGAGACTGGATCAGGGAAGTCCAGCTTCATCAATGTCCTGAGAGGGGTTGGGCATGAAGATAAAAATGCAGCTAAAATAGGTGTGGTGGAAACAACCATGGAGAGACATCCCTACACCCACCCCAATATTCCCAATGTGGTTTTTTGGGACATGCCTGGGATTGGAACCACAAATTTCCCACCCAAAGATTATCTGGAGAAAATGAAATTCAATGAGTATGATTTCTTCATCATTGTTTCTGCCACACGCTTTAAGAAAAATGATATAGACCTTGCCAAAGCAATCAGCATGATGAAGAAGGATTTCTATTTCGTGAGAACCAAGGTGGACTCTGACTTAAAAAATGAGATGGAATTCAAACCACGAACTTTTGACAGAGAAACGGTCCTGCAGCAGATCCGCAGCAGCTGTGTGAGGACCTTTGAGGAGAATAACGTTGAAGTACCACCTATCTTCTTGATCTCTAATAAAATCTTATCTGACTATGATTTCCAAATCCTGATGGACAAGATTATGAATGCTCTCCCTGTACACAAACGACACAATTTTATGCTCTCATTGCCTAATATTACAGATGCGGCCATTGAAAGGAAGCGGCAGTTCCTGAAGCAGAGGATTTGCCTCGAAGCCTTTGCGACTGACTTTCTCAATATGATCCCTTCACTGACCCTCTTAATGGGCAAAGATGTGGAGAATCTTAGGAAAAGTATGAACTACTATCGAGTTGTCTTTGGAGTGGATGATGCATCCTTGGAGGGTTTGGCTGAGGACTGGCAAGTGTCGGTGGATCAGCTCAAGGCAAAGATGAAATCTCCTCATGTGTTTGAAACTACAAAGGAAGAAACAATACAAGAAAGACTTTCAAGACTTTATAAGGAGTTCTGTTTGACTAACCTATTTGCTAAGAATGTTTATGTTAAAGAATTGTTTTACCTGAAATTTTGTTTCCTTGACATGGTGACAGATGATGCTAATGCTCTTCTCAGAGAGATATGTGTAAAAAATAACTTGGTGTCTGATTAGGCTAAAATCTTGTAGCTGTCAAAATTCAGAATCAATGACAGAAAAAAAAGGGCACTGATATTGCAAAACAACATAATGGGTTGGTTATTCATGCCATCTAAATTTTATTCACACTTAGTGATCATATATCCACATTAGCTGTAGCAAGGAGATCAAATATGCTTAAAGCTAAAAACATCTTCTCACTTTGAATAAACGCTCAGATCTATGAATTGTCCTTTTATCTGAATTTATTTCATATAAATCAACACCCATTTTTAGGTTTAACATTGTGGTGGGTGGTTTGATCGACAGATTATAGAATCACATGGGAGATGAACTGCTGGACTTGTACCTGGGAAACTATTTTGCTTATGTTAATTGAGGTGAGAAGCACTACCCACTGTGGGTGGCCCCAATCCCTAGCTGCTGATCCCTGACTGTGTATATGGAAAGGGAGGCTAAGCCGCAGCACACCTGCACTCATGCATTGCGCTCTGCTTTCTTACTGTGGATGGAGGAGGACTAGCTGCCCCCAGTTGCTGCTGCGACTCCTCTATAACCTTGAGTTTCACACTTATGTCCTCTCTTCATAGTAACACCACGGGAAAAGCCATAACTGGGCTGGAGAGGTGGCTCACTTGCCTTACAACTCTGAAGACCTGAGTTCAGACCCACAGAACCCACAGAAAGCCATCTAAGCACCTGAAATCCATTTCGTATTTGAGCATCATAGCTCACAGCTAGATTTATACTAAACTTTTTAATAATTACAACCAACATTCCTATAACTTATATTTGATTCACCAAGTCTTTAAAGTTCTCCATTTTAGTATGTATTTTAACATTGTAACAGGCTCACAGACCTCTTAGCACAGCTGACACCATGATGCAATTACCGTTCAGGCCACACAACTTAGCACATAGGCAACACAACCAACTTCATACCAAAACCAAAAAAAAAAAAAAAATGCCTGATTTACCAAAATCCACAATGCTAGGAAAGTCATTAAATGTACTAACCTTGCTTTTCTGCTTTTATGGTTCTGCTGCTGACTATTTGTTCTTGTTAACTAAGTATGTCAACCCAGTGTGGGTTTGTGCTTAAAAACTCTGAGAAAAGCTTGGGACTGCACTGAGATAGCAAACACACAGTGTAGTCACCAGCCAGCTAAAAAAGACATTTTATTAGCTTAAACACATGTCTGAATGGTCATCTGTGATGAACATCCCACAACAACACGAATTTCATCTATTTTGCAAAACATTTCTAAGTTGATATGCTAACATTGTCTATACTTGGAGCCTTGAAGCTCCACCCTAGCCTATATCCAATCTATAAGCATTCTGACAACAGTAGACTTTGCTATGGTTTTGATAATCCTTGATTATCAAAGCAAGTTTGAGGGAATGTCAGGCTGTCTTATTGAGTGAAACCTTTCTTCCAACTCTGTTTCTGCAGATAGTGAGGCTCTATTGAACCTCTAAGTGATGGTAAAGATATTGGGAGTTTCAGGACCAATGAAGCCTGGGTAAAGCATTGGGCTACAAATAGAATTACAGGCTCAGTTTCCTCTCCTCGCCCCTTCTCAGGGGAACAACATTCACTCCATGTTTCTCTGATATTCTGGGTGATCGTGGTTTCAACATAGGGTTTTCACAGTCTACAGTGAACCGGAGTCACTGCTGCTGGAAGTTCTCTTCCTGCACAGACCCAGAAATGCTAGCATTAGATTTTTTCCTGAAAGACAGTGGTATTTACAGACACTTATGCTCTCTGGCTTCTGAATCGTGTTCTAACTGGTCTGGGGTGTGAGGTTTGTGGGGTGAGTTGTCAGAAATATCATTGAGAATGTTCAAGAGTCGTTATTCATCGGAAATATAGGATATGCTAACCTGGGGTCATGCTGACTTTTTGTTTCCCCTCCTTAAAAAGGCTTTATTTGTAGGACGATGAGCATCAGTAGTGGATACTCTTGGTTGAAAAGTTGACTATGCATATACAGAAGACCAGCTGAGACATCCATCTGGATTCTTGGAACTTCCATTGGTAGACATCTATTGTTGAACTAGCTGGACCACAGCCAGTACGCCTTTCTAACAGTCCTATTCAAGCTATATATAAGAGACTTATATAAAGATAGTAAAATGGATTGAGTGGAGTAAATGAAGTTGATATATATGTATCTTCTATTTCAAGTGATATAAACTAACCTGGACTATTTAAAGAACTCTAGATCTTGAACTTGGTGTATTTTGATCTGGTTTCCCTTTTATTCTTTACATTCACAATCAATGTAGTAGAGACTTCAGTATAGAATCTAGATTGTCTTGAATTTATGCCTAGATCAACTAGAAATGAGATTTTTCTGAATTCAAGAAAGCTTTCTTGACTCATGCTATGAATATTTTTCCTTATAAATGAGTACAGCATAGAGTACATTTTCTGTTAATATTTCTCTTTTATCTATATATTATTTGGTAATTTAACACACATTAAGATTAATGAATAAAGTTCTTGTCTGAAACTGCTCTGTACACTGAACACATGAGTCATCTTACTGGATCCTATATATCAATTTTTGTCAGATTCATAGTTTAAACCTACTAGAGCCAGTAAGATGAATCTATCGGTAAAGATGCCTACCACTAACTACCACTAAGTCTTACAACCTGAGATCAACTCCCAGGACCCACAGGGTAGAAAGAGAGAATTGACTCCTGATGGTTGTCCTCTGACCTGCACACATGTACCACAGCATGCACATACTTACACACACACACAAACATACACACATTTAACTTTTTTAATGTTTTACCTAATACTAAAAAAATTTCAGGCCCATTCAATGTCACTTGTGAACAGCACCAAACTATATTTACAGAGGAATAAAAATTGTATAAAAAATTTACCAAATTAAAGAATAATAAATAATTAGAAATCCATTCTATTAGGCTGTCATTTCTTTGACACAAAACCAAAAGATATTACATGAAAATAAAATCACAAACAATATTTTGAATAAATCGTGATGCAAGAGGCCTAAGCATGGGCTGGAAAGATGATTGATGGTATAAAGCACTTGCTGCTCCTTTATAGAGTCAGTGCTCATTTCTGAGCACCCACAGTAGACACTGTACAACCATCTGTAACTCCAGTTCCAAGGATCCAGTACCTTTTTCTGGATTCTTGTGGCGCCCGCACACACAGCATACACTCTACCATATACACGGACATACACATAAATAAAGATGAATCTGAAAAAACAGTAGACAGTATTTTTAGCAAATAGAATGTGATATCATATAAAAGGGTAATGTGCAAGACCAAGAGATTTTTTTTTTCATCATAGTTAGATTCATGACAGTAACAGGCCCACTGCTTGATGCCAATTTTTTTCTCTGTTACTTATCCTGTTGTTTTATTAACACACCCTATCAAACAGAATGTTACAGGAAGAGGTCTTTTTGGTCTACAGTTCGATGGTACAGTATGCCATAGCCTCTGTGGGAATCTTTGAGGCAGCTGGTCACATTGCATTAGGAGGAAAGAAGCAGAGAATAATGAATATTCATGCTCAATTTATACAGTCCAGAATTCCATTTAAGGGAAGGGCACCACCCATGTTTATTGTGGTTCTTTCCACCTCAATCACCAGAGTCCAGAAATCCCGCATAAAATGTGGGATTTTATGAGATGTGTCCCTTCCGTCTTTATCTCTCACAATGGAGAAGGGTCCTTGCTGAGACAGGCCGCTTTAGTTTAACCAACAATAAAAATTCATTGCATTTAATTCACATCTTAGTGCACACAGGGCAAAAATAAATAAGCAAAATATAACGGATTTGGTAAATACTTATTACCTAAGTTAGGCAAAGCAGGCACATAGCTATTTCCAAAGTGATACTTTAACTCACAACACAGCAAAAAAAACATAGCAATTTTATTCATGGGGTCCATATATATTCATATAGGTGTAGGCCAGCTTTAAAGCATGCTCTTTTTAAAATTACATTCCCTCAGCATGCTAATTTTAAAGTGATGGACAGAAATGCCTCTCAGAATTGCCAGCTTCCACAATAATATTTTAGCTGACAAAAAAAAAAAAAAAAAAAAAAACGATAGTTTGAAGAAACTGAATGCAGGAAGAAATCTGTCCATGAAGGTACCTGCATTGCTTAGTCAATAACAGAATGATACATGTCCTTGTCCTACCTGAGCATCCACACATGGAGGCTAATCTCACATGACTGTACAGCGTTCAGAGTATCCAAATATTTTTATAGGAAGGCCAGTAGCTTTACCTGTTTTTCATCTCATGATAGCTTTTGTGTCCAGATTTTCCATGAATCCAAAGAATAGAGAGAGTCTAGTGGAACCTGAAGGTTGATAGCCCTCTTTGCTCATGGCCTCTGATTCCTGGTTACCAGGACTCTGTGGGCTATGGAATGATGCATGAAAATCTGCCAGGGGAACTCAGTGCTGTAGAACTGAGTTATACATGTACATCTACTGTTGTTCCTACAGTAACTGACCTAGTGCCTGCCAGATCCCCCTTTCCCACAGGGCCATCTATGATGTCAAGCTTATAAAAATAACCCAAGCACCAATACAGATCGGGAAATTCAGGTTTCAGGAGTTGCTGTTGTCTATATCAACTCAGCCTCCTGACTGCTCTTTCTCATGTCTCCTGCACATGTCCGTGTTCATTTGTAATGCAGCAGGTGCCCTGCTTGTACTATCTATGTGTACCAAGCATCCATTGGGAAGGGTGATGTCCCTAATAGGACTTTATCTGGCTTGGCTTCTAATTCAATTATTCAATGAGGACAAGTTTCTTCTAAAGAATTTGGTCCTAGGACAAATCTGTGTGGCAATGGTGCCTGGACTGGCCAACACTACACCCCATACAAATATGCACTATAATTTGCAAAGTTTCTTGGTTCACCCTGGAAAGAACTTGTGCATTGGCCTTCAATCCAACTTTTTATTGGAAGTGTGTTATATATTAGAGATCAGGAAGGGTTCACGAATAAATCTTAAAAATAAGAGACTTTGGCAAAAGAGCAAATTGAGAAAATAAACATGCCAAACACATAAATAAGGGACTGCGTGACCACCAGAGGCTTGAAAGTGTGCGGAACATTACCAGATCTAAGAAGACAAATAAGAAAAAAATATTTTACTTAAACATACCATGAGGACTGAAAAGTTCACAAAGGACAAATAGCATAAATGATAATGAGTAATAGAAGCAGGTACAATCAGACATGCAAACCAACAAGGAGGCCATGACCAAATACAGCTGATTTATCCTGGAATCTAGAATGTGAGGGGCCTCTGGTCATGGAGTCTACATGAAACAGAGGCACAGAGCAGACTGAATATTAAGAAGGATCTGCAAAGACACAATGAAGACTAAAACATTAAAGTCTCATGTGATGGTTTCAGATCCTGCAGAAAGAATGGCCCTACTGTGTCACTTATTGGTGAACTCTAGAGAAGCCAAACTCATAGACGTGGAAGGCAGGGTGATGGGCAAAGCTGTGGGAGAGGGAAATAGGATGATGTTAGTCAAGGGACACAAAGGCTCAGATGTGTAAAATGATCACAGTGGAAGACCAGATGTAGGATTGCAATTGTTAAAGATGGTAGGTGGAAATATACATGAAATTTGATAAAATATATATCTTAAATTTCATAAACATCCTCCTGACTCTTCCTTCTCTCTTTCAGTGCCATTAGTTGCTCACAGTCATGGGCCAGCGGTTCTCTTCATCTAGGAATGAGTGCCACCAAGATTTGGCCTCCACCTTTAACAAATATTTTAAGAAGTTTAAGGTAGAAAACAAAATCATTCCTCAAGAAACCTTAGCTTCAATTGAGTTAAACTTGTCCAAAGGAAACATTCAGGTGGCAAACTCTTCGATCACTAATGCATTAAAAGAAATTGATAGCACCCCACTCAATGTTGCTGTGACCGGAGAGTCTGGAGCAGGGAAGTCCAGCTTCATCAATTCCCTGAGAGGGGTTGGGCATGAAGATAAAAATGCAGCTAAAATAGGTGTGGTGGAAACAACCATGGAGAGACATCCCTACACCCACCCCAATATTCCCAATGTGGTTTTTTGGGACATGCCTGGGATTGGAACCACAAATTTCCCACCCAAAGATTATCTGGAGAAAATGAAATTCAATGAGTATGATTTCTTCATCATTGTTTCTGCCACACGCTTTAAGAAAAATGATATAGACCTTGCCAAAGCAATCAGCATGATGAGGAAGGATTTCTATTTCATGAGAACCAAGGTGGACTCTGACTTAAAAAATGAGATGGAATTCAAACCACGAACTTTTGACAGAGAAAAGGTCCTGCAGCAGATTCGCAGCAGCTGTGTGAGGACCTTTGAGGAGAATAACGTTGAAATACCACCCATCTTCTTGATCTCTAATAAAATCTTATCTGACTATGATTTCCAAATCCTGATGGACAAGGTGGTGAATACTCTCTCTGTATACAAACGTCACAATTTTATGCTCTCCTTGCCAAGTATTACACATGTGGCCATTGAAAGGAAGCGGCAGTTCCTGGAGCAGAGCATTTGGCTCACAGCCTTTGCGACTGCCCTACTCAATATGATCCCTTCACTGATTATCTTAACGGGCAGTGATGTGGAGAATCTTAGGTACAGCATGAACCTCTATCGAGCTGTCTTTGGAGTGGATGATGCATCCTAGGAGGGTTTGGCTGAGGACTGGCAAGTGTCGGTGGATCAGCTCAAGGCAAAGATGAAATCTCCTCATGTGTTTGAAACTACAAAGGAAGAAACAATACAAGAAAGACTTTCAAGACTTTATGAAGAGTTCCATTTGGCTAAGGGGGACGTATTTGATAAGAATGTTTATGTTAAAGAATTGTTTTACCTAAAATATTATTTCCTTGATATGGTGACAGATGATGCTAATGCTCTTCTCAGAGAGATATGTGTAAAAAATAACTTGGTTTCTGATTAGGCTGAAATCTTGTAGCTGTCAAAAATCAGAATCAATGACAGAAAAACTGGACACTGATATTACAAAATAACATACTGGGTTATTCAGACCATGCAGGGTTTATCCATACTTAGTGATCATATATCCACATTAGCTGTAGCAAGGGGATCAGATATGTGTAAATAATCTGAGTGCTAAAACTATCTACTCACTTTGAATAAACCCTCAGATCTAGTTATCACACTTTTATACAACTTTATTTCATATAAGTCAACATCCACTTTTAGGTTTAACATTGTGATGGGTGGTTTGATCGACAGACTCTAGAATCACATGGGAGATGAACCTCTGGACTTGAATTTGGGAAACTATTTTGCTTACGTTAATTGAGGTGGCAAGCGCTGCCCACTGTGGGTGGCCCCATTCCCTAGCTGCTGATCCCTGACTGTGTATATGGAAAGGGAAGCTAAGCCGCAGCACACCTGCACTCATGCATTGCTCTCTGCTTTCTTACTGTAGATGGAGGAGGACTAGCTGCCCCCAGCTGCTGCTGCGACTCCTCTATAACCTTGAGTTTCACACTTATGTCCTCTCTTCATAGTAACACCACAGAAAAAGCCATAACTGGGCTGGAGAGATGGATCAATTGCCTTGCAAGTCTGAAGACCTCAGTTTAGACCCACAGAGCTCGCATAAAACTATCTATGCCCCTGAAATCCATACACTCCTGTGGAGAGACAGGAGGCAGAGGCAGAGAATCCTGGAAGCTGTGAGGCCAACTAACCTGCCACATGCAGCTGTTAAAAAGAGACCCTGACACAAGCAAATGGAAGGTAAAAACCAAAATCCAGTGAACTCTGCATACATGCCATGTCATGTCATCACACATGCAAATGCACTCGCACAAAAAGATTTTCTTTAAAACTAAGAAGGAAAGTGTGTGGTGGTAACTCAGTGGTAAAATGCACACATGCATGTGGCCTCGGGTTAAATCCCTAGCACTCCAGAAACAGGGTAAATGGTGAAGTGGAGAGATGGCTTAGAGGTTAAGAATGCTGGCTGCTCTTGCAGAGGACCTGGGTTCAGTCCCCACATAATGGAACCCACATAGTAGCACGCAGTAGCCTATAACTCCTGTTCCAGGGGATCTGATATCCTCTCCTAACAGCCATTGGACCAGGAACACGTGTGGTTAATAGATGATAACACATGCAAGACAAATATTCATACAATAAAATTAAAGAAAAATGTAAGAGATATATGTTTGAACAAAGAGTGCAAGAGAGAGGGATGCAATAACCATACAGATCATAAAAGTCCTAATAATAACCGAAATTCTAAAAAATCCTATTTAGTCAGAATCTTTGAGAAAATACTAAAGAAGCTCTCTAATTCTGTACCAGAACCAGTGAAGATGAAGGGATTTCCCTCCTTTATATTCATAGGCTTTTGAATGTTGTGGTTACTAAATGACTGATTTACTCCATATCAATACCAAAAGCTATTTAATAAACTCTTTCGTAAAAAAAAAAAAAACCACATTAATTGTTACTTGATATTCCCAAGAACCCACAATAGCTTCATAGTGACTTTTTATTACTATTATTGGTAATACTATACTATTTGTAATGTATTACTATTATTGGCTTATTATCTCATTTCATAATTGTCATCCTTGAAATAAAATGTAGATAAACAGTACATCTGTTAGTAAGACTGGAGAGCAACAGTTTTTTAAAGTTTGGGCAGCTATATTCCTATAGACTAGGTGGGTTAAACAATGGGATTTTGTTCTCATACTTCCATTGACTGATTTACGAGTTTCAGGTGCCTCTGTGGCCAGACCCCCAGTAAAAGCATTCTTCCTGGTAAGACCTCACATGGCCTCCTATGGTGCGTCTATCCAGAGAATGGGTCCCTGAATTTCTGAGATAGTCAACTTTTCAACCAAGACTATCCACCACTGATTTTTATCCTCCTACAAATATAGTCATTTTAAGAAAGGGAAACAGAAAGTCAGTGTGATCCCAGGTTAGCATATCCTATATTTCTGATGTGGTAAATAAATGAAGACTCTTGAACATTCTTAATGATGTTTC
The DNA here is from genome assembly GCF_950005125.1 of Chionomys nivalis. Classification (NCBI taxonomy): domain Eukaryota; kingdom Metazoa; phylum Chordata; class Mammalia; order Rodentia; family Cricetidae; genus Chionomys; species Chionomys nivalis. The sequence continues at coordinate 25,011,239 of NC_080099.1, read as the reverse complement.
TGACAACTCACCCCACAAACTTCACACCCCAGACCAGTTAGAACCTGATTCAGAAGTCAGAGAATTTTTTACTTCTCATGTAGATTATATTTATGTAAGTCTCTCTTAGTGTCTGCATTGTTGTCTAAGTTCTCTGGGATTGTGGTTTGTAGGCTGACTTTCTTTGCTTTATGTTTGAAAACCACCTATGAGTGAGTACATATGATCATTTCTTTCTGTGTCTGGGTTACCTCACTAAAATAATGTTTTCTAGCTCCATCCATTTTCCTGCAAAATTCAAGCTGTCATCATTTTTTTCTACTGTGTAGTACTCCATTGTGTAAATGTACCACATTCATCTAATCCATTCTTTGATCGAGGGATATTTAGGTTGTTTCCAGGTTCTGTCTATGACAAACAAAGCTCCTATGAGCATAGTTGAGCACATGTCCTTGTGGCACAACTGAGCATCTTTTGGGTATATACCCAAAAGTGGTATTATTGGGTCTTGAGGTTGTTTCCTAATTTTCTGAGAAATCGCCACACTGATATCCAAAGATCACATAATCCAATAAAAAAAATGGAGTACAGACCTAAACAGAGAACTCTCAACAGAGGAATCTAAAATGGCAGAAATTCAGGAATTAACTAAAACTCAAGTGGCTGGGTACATTATTGAGGGATATCTTTATTAATTAAATCATTTGAAGTGTGAAGTCCAACTTTTAATCTAGACCTTTTTAAGTGGGAAAATACATGTTTCACCTGGACCACACCTTCTGCTGCTAGTCTAGGAGATGAACGGAAGAAATTTTTTGTATTCACCTGTTGCTCTCAGTCAGTGGTGAGTCTATCCCTTCTCTGGCATTAAAGCCTACTTCTTCATGATTCCAGTGTATTCAGAAGACCAGATGAGACATTAAACTGAATTCTTGGACCTTCCATTGATAGACAGCTATTGTTGGACTAGCTGGACCACAACCTGTAGTTCATTTTAAGAATCTTATATAGACATTCATGTTTGGAGGATTCCAACAAAAGGACAAGTGATCTGGATAGGGATGTAATTCAAAGGTTTGTATCTTACAAGCCAAGACATGCTCAGACTGTCAGCAACAACTATGTCAGTTTACCCTGAACCTGAACTTAAGGGAAACAGAGATGGAGAAGGGAAATATAGTGAGAAAAACTTTGAAAAGCATAAAGAAATACAAGTAGCATAGTTAAGATATACTCATTCTCCAGCTGAATGCAGAGTGTGACAGCTTATTCATAAAAATACTATCATCTGTTAAGTTGTAATACAACATGACACTGTTCCTAAGAAGAATTGACAATTCCTCAGAGGAGTGTCTACCTTGTCCACTTTGAGTCACTGAGTGGTGCTTTAAAGACTCTACTTAAGAAACACGCAGGGAAAGAGAAAAACATATAGCTGTGGGGAGTGGGTTTGACATTCAGCAGTATAGTCTTTTTAAAGAAAGATTTACTTTATTTTCAATCATGTCTATGTATGGTGGGGATTGAAGTATGTGCATGTAAGTGCAGAGACAGTCAGAGGCATCAGAAATCCCTGGATCTAGAATTAGAGCAGCTGTGAGCTTCCTGACATGGTGTCAGTAGCACACTCGGGTCCTCTTTCAGAAAAGTACAAGCTCTTAACTTAACACTGAAAGAAGTGTGCACAGATGGAGAAAATATCTTGGATTTGATATACAACACTGCAGTCAGGTTAGATGCAGTACACTTGCATTTGTTTTTGTTGTTCTTGTTGCTGGCTAAAGCACTCACACTGTTTTTTTATATAATTTTCCCTTACTTAAGTTTTAATTTCTCCATAATTAAGGGTTTAATTGAAAACTAGAAGAAATTTATCCTAATTTCCTTCCTACTGCTTTTATACACACTATGACCAAAAGGATTTTGAAAAAAGAAATGATTTTTTTGGATTTACCCATTCTGCTCACACTCCATTGCTGAGGGAATTCAGGGTAGAAACTTTACAGGAATAAAAGCAAGAACAATGAGAGAATGCTGTTTACTGACGGGCTCCCCGTAGTTAGACACTCCTTCCTTATATTACCAAGGACCACCATCCCAAGGATCCCACCCAGATTAAGCTGGGATTTCTCATATCAATCCTCAATCAAAAAAAATGTTTATAGGCATACCCTAAGTTCATTCCAACAGGGGAAATGCCTCAAATGAGATTTTCTCCTCCAATCGGACTACAGCTGGTATCTTTTTGACAAGAACAAAAAAATCAGCAGAAAATGTACAGGAAAGAGTCAATATCAGAACATAAGTTAGGCTGCAGCACAGTGAAGAAACACTGTGCTAAGGACAAAGTCGTCTTTGATCTTTTGCAACTTACTCTCTCTTCCTTTTTTTCAGTGATTAATTTTTTTATCAGAATCATGGGTCAGTTATTCTCTAACACATCTAACAATGAAGACAATGGAGATTTGGTGTCCAGTGCCACTAAATATTTTGTGAAGATTAAGGCAGAAAACAAAATCATTTCTCAGGAGACCATTCATTTAATAGAACTTCATCTGAAAAAAGGAAACATTCAAGGGGCAAACTCTGTAATAAATAATGCTTTAAAAAATATCGATAATGCGCCAATAAACATTGCTGTGACTGGAGAGTCTGGAGCAGGGAAGTCCAGCTTCATCAATGCCCTGAGAGGGATGGGACCTGAAGACCAAGATGCAGCTGAAGTGGGGGTAATTGAGACAACTATGATGAGAACTTCATACCAACACCCCAAAATTGAAACGTTGATTTTATGGGACCTGCCTGGCATTGGAACTATGAACTTTCCGCCAAAAGATTATCTGGAGAAAGTGCAAATACAAGAGTATGATTTCTTTATTATTGTTTCTGCCTCACGTCTTACAAAACATGAACTAGACCTTGCCAAAGCAATCAGATTCATGAAAAAGAATTACTACTTTGTACGAACCAAGGTGGACACTGATTTAGAAAATGAGGAGAAATGCAAACCACGTACCTTTAACAAAGCAAAGACCCTGCAGCAGATGAGAAGCTACTCTGAGAATACCTTCAGTCAGAATAACATGGACATTCCACAGATTTTCTTGATTTCGAACAGACATTTATCTGACTATGATTTTCCAGTCTTGATGGACACTTTGATAAAGGATCTTCCTAATCAAAAGCGCCACAATTTTATGCTTTCCTTGCCTAATATTACAGAGGCAGCCATTGACAGAAAGAACAAGTCTATGCAGCAGTATATTTGGTTGGAAGCCTTCAAGGCTGGAATTTTGGCTACTGTTCCTGTAGTGGGCATAATCAGGGATGATGTGGAGAAGCTGAAGGAGAAGCTAAACCACTACCGAGTCCTCTTTGGAGTGGATGATGAATCTGTGGAATTCATGGCTAAGGATTCTCAAGTGCCTGTTGAACAACTGAAAAAAATCATCAAATCGCCTTTTTTGTTAGAAACTAAGAAAGAAGAAACATTAGGAGAAATGTTGTCAAAATATTTGGAGAAATTTGCCTCAGCTAATGGTGGACTCCTTGCTACAGGTCTTTACTTTCGAAAAACCTTTTACTTAGAATTTCTTTTCCTTGACACAGTGACTGAAGATGCCAAAGTTCTCCTTAGAGAGACATATTCAAAAATATAGTTCAAATTCAACTCATCCACAGCTACTGACCATGACAAGATCAAACGGTTAATGCCAGGAAGTTACTGGATAAATTCCCTCTATGATATCTTTTTTTACACTAGCCAATCCTCTACCACTATGGGACAAACTAAGGGTAACAGTCATGTGTGTTAATATGTCAGAACCTGACAACCCCAATTTCAGCACTCTACCTTCCCCCTTGTCTCTCAGCTCCACAAGTGTGCACGCTATAGTAGTTTCCATTCCACACTCCTAGCAATGACTGGAAATGCAACTCTCCTCGCTATTTTTAACTAAGCGTTCATTGGGAGACCTGCATTCCTTCCCCTGTCAAAACAGTTCTCAGTTTTCACTGAACACTGTGAGCAGACAGACCTCCTGGGCCTGATCCAGCCTGAAGGAAAAAAAAAATAACAACAAAACACACGTAAATTACAACATTGGAAATGAACTCTAGTGGCTCAAATTATGACCATAGCAGGTGTCTTTATTGGTGTCAGTTGTCACCTATGACCAGATGGTACTCAGTGTTTCAGCTAGATGAATTGCTTAGGATGAACTGTTCCTAAAAGTTCCGAAAAGACGGTGCTTTAGGTGAACGGTATATTATTTCTCAAGGGAATTCAAAGAAATTGAAATTGGTTGGTCTGGGAACTTTACACCCTCTCAAGCTCTATCCACAAGGGCTGTTTAATGTACACACAATGTCCATAAGATGCAGACTTGCTCAAAAAAATCAAGAAGGAGGTTCTGAGACACAAAGAGGTAGATCCTAGTGGGTTCTTGAGACAGAGACCCTACCCATTGTCTATAGTAGGTGTATATGCACCCAGAGTAGAAGTGGGTAATGTCCTAGGATGATAGAAGTGTCACTATCGAGATCTGCATGCATAATACATGCAGGTGAAGGTCCTAGATTGCCCATACCTTGTCTGAAGAGGAGTTAAGTAAAACCAAGTGAAGTCCCAGGATGCAAAGCTCTCCTCATGTGTTTGCCCACCTGAGGAAGATGACAAAGAGCAATAAAATTTCTAATTAAACCTAATAAACTCACTGACACATTAAACCAGACATGGTTGGAATCTCTTCTTTAGCTTGTCACCAGTTCCCTTTCTAGTATGAATAGACATTTCTTTCTTTCTTCCCAGGAAAAACCATGTAATAAGAGAGATGTTTTGGCATAAGTAGCCATTGTCACAGTATGGAATTTGGTGGCCATAAAAGGTAATTTATACATTGCCTTAGTTTGTTTCTCTGTTGATGAGATTAAACACTCACTGTCAGAACACCATCCATGAATGAAGCTGTGTGAGGAGATGGCTGAGAGCTTGTAAGAAACTCCAAGTAAACAAGACAAAGCACCCATCGCATTTACATATTTACATACAAGAGTCTTCTAACCTCTGTTACTCATTAGCATGGATTTGTTCTTTTGCGCCCCCTCTCAGGTGGGATAAATAGCAGTGGATTTTGCTTTTTCAATTACTCATGACCTTTTCCGTTATTATTTAGAATGATATTTTTAAATACAAGTTGTCATCATGACTGTATGTAGTCTTGACCTCACATGACCTTGCTCTCCTCACTGTATAAAACTTGAACTCAGCTAAACTTTGCTCAGAAGACCTTGTTTAACCCTCAGAATGCCCTGATTTTCCTGGTGGGTTATAGTTCATCATCAAGGGAGGACAAGGCAGGAACTGAAGTAGATTATGAAGGAGCACTGCTTACTAACTTGTTCTCCATGGCTTGTTCACTCCACTTTCTCACACGACCCAGGACTACTTTCCTAGGGATGGCACACACCACAATAGGCTGGCTCGTCCTACATAATTTATCATAAACTGAGTTTTCATCCTGCCCAGTCCCACTGCCATTCAGTATCAAAGAAATACTTAGAAGTTTATAACAAGCATAAACTGCTTGGCATATTGGCTCAGGATTATTATTAACTAGCTATTACAACTTAAATTAACCCAGAATTCTTGTTTATGTTAGTCACATGGCTTGGTAACTTGTATCAGTGAGGCATTCTCCTCTTGCTTTCTCTGCATCTGGCTGGTGACAGACTCTGCTTTTCTTCTTCCCAAAATTCTTTTAGTCTGGTTGTTGGCCTATACACCCTGCCTAGCTACTACCCAATCAGCATTTTATTAAACCAATACAGGTGACAAACCTTTACATTTTACAAGACATTTCCCCACAGCATTTCCCCTTTTTTCTTTTCAAAACAAGAAATCTGACTCAAATCTTCTTTGTTTAGCTTTTCTTCTGACCATTATCCTTAAAAGCTTGTAACCAACACTCTAAAGAAAGACAAAGATCCACAATCCATATTTTGGGAATGTGGGCTTAGTTTTCTTGGCTACTTCCTGCTGATTGGGGGCACTGATAAACTTATGGGAACACAAAGAAAATTTAGAATTATGGTCAAGTCCTGACTAGACTATTCTGTGAGGCTTGATCATCTCAGCCAGCCATCTTGAAGCTATTCTGGATGTAGAACTCAGAGGAAACTACAACAGAGGTACTCAGAAACACTGGATCATCTTGGCCATCCTTTCCCATTGAAGAGTTTTCAGGAGGCCTTTCTCAATCTAACCTTATTTTCTTAACCTAGAATGAATCCACAACCTCTCTTTTACTGTGAATACAAAAGCAAAATCTCTCCTCCAAAGTAACATATCATACAAAAATACAAATGACAACATAATGTGTTGTGGAGGCGAGAAAATAGAACACTCAGTCCCAGATGGTGGGGGGCACACTGGGGAAGTGACTACGGTAATGTATGGAAGCTACACAAGAAGGGAACAAGATTTATTACATAATCCAGGTGGACTACTCATGGCAATATTCCCAAATGACTTCATCTCCTACTGTTAAACTACTTGATAATTGATCAGCCATGCTCTATTCACAATACCCAAGAAATGGAAACAACCTAGGTGCCCATCAACTGATGGATGGATGAGGAAAAAGTGCAGCTTTACAGAATCGAATATTACTTATATGCTAACAAAATAAAAACTATGAAATTCACGGGAAAAGTGGGTGGAGCTGGAAACAATCATTCTGAGTGAGTTCTAGAGAGACAAGCATCATTTTATCCTTCTCATATAGAGCTCTTGGTTTCCACCCTTTGTCCCAGTCAGGCCAGGCGCCTGGCACAGCCATGTCTTCAACAGGACAGCCCAAAAAATCATGTGAGGCCCTGGGCCTCTAAGGCAATGACTTGGAAATTGGAACCTACCCAGACAAAGCTCATGTGTAGTTGGTAAACATCTTTTCCCATTCTGTAAGCAGCTGCTTTGTACAAGTGACAAAAAGGCAAGCAACACTTCATTCTGTATTCATCAGTGTGTTAGCCCCATTTTTTCCTTTTATAAATAAGTCTTGATCCTAGAGATGCATAGATTTTTTTTTTTTTTTTTTTTTTTTTTTTTGCTTTACACCTCAATCACTTAGGGCTAGAATCAGGTGAATCAGCATTGCCTCCTGCTGGCCAGTGAGGTGCAGCGCAGTGTGTCTCTTCTGAAACTCTTTAAGGCCTGTCAATCTAACCCAAGGGATGCTAGCTGGTAGACCGCAATGGTCATTGCATTTCTCTGTATGTATGATTAGAATTACACTGTTAAACAGTTAGTAAACCTTTTGTGTGTCCTGAGATCAGATGCCTATTTTTATAATCAACTGATGACATTTAAATCCATCAAAAAGTTAATGAGGCAACTAAACAAGTATACTTTACTGAAATGTAATTCCTAAGCCTAAGTAAGGCAATTAGTCCTCTTTTGAGTACACTACAGTTCTACAGAGGATGTCACTGGTTCTGTTCCAGCTGTTACTGATAAATATGAAACGCTGAAGTCATCCTTAAGATGATCTCAAGTAGCTGACGCTGTAGCAAACAATAAAATGAGATTTGTATAAAGAGTATATACATTGTTATTTTCCATCAGTTTGGTGAGGCTTAAGTTAGCCTCAGAAAATGAGAATCATTTTCTGCTCGTGTCATTGACTAGAAATGACTTTTTACTTTTTTTCAATGCAAGGTCTCTCATTGATCCTAATAACCACTGATAGGTAGAAGACTGCACAGTGATCCCACCTCACCATGCTTGGCTTTAGTGGGTGTGGCAAACCTAAGCAAGGTCCTTATGCATGCACAGCCAGTGCTTTATCACTGAACCATCCCTCCATCCTTCAATATTTAACTTTAAGAGGTAATGGCCCTACAGTGATCGCATCTGCTTGTAATCCACCCCTCAGAGACCAAAACCAGGCAGATCTCTTTGAGTTATAGGTCAGTCTGGTCTACGTACTGAGTTCCAGGACAGCCAAGATGACATAGTGAGGCACAGACTTAAGTAAATGAATTAATAAGTAAGATTGCGGATGTAGTTCAGTTGGTAGAGTTCAGATAGCACTGAATCACCAAATATCACCTGTGATTGTTTGTTATTTCCCAGCACTGGGGAGCTAGAGATGAAGCAAACAAAAATTTATGCTCATCCACCGTTCCATTGCAATTCAAGAACAGTGTGGCTGAATAATAGCATGTTGAAAAATAGCAATCATGGTGGTGAATATGAAAGACTGGTGTGTTGGGGAGAAGGGGAACTATGGGAGAAGAACAATGAGGGATCTGCGTGGAGCAGGGAGGCTCAACCAAAGCTTCCCCTCTGTTACATGCACCCCTTCCCACACTCTGAACGTGCAGTGTTTATGACTAGCAGGCAGCATAGAGAAGCAGTTCAGTTTCGCATTTCCCCGGCAATGACTGGAAATACAGCTCTCCTTGTTATTTTGGCTAAGAGTCCACTGGGAGTTCTGAATTACTAACATAATTCTCACTTTTCTCTCAGAACTGTGAGCAGACAGTGCTCCAGGGCCTGACCCAACCTGAGGGAAAACAACAACAACATCAACAAAACCAACCTAAATTACAACCCTGGAAAGGAGCTCCAATAGCTCAGATGGTGAAATTGACCATAGCAGGTGACTTCATTCCTGTTGACTGATCTCTGACACATGTGAGCAGATGCTACAGATCAACAATATTCATCCAGCAGAATTGCTTAGAATGAACCGGAGCTCCTAAAAGCAGTTGCCATAGGCGAACTATGTATCATTTCTCAAAGGACTCAAAGAAATAGAAATTGCTTTGTCTGGGCACTTTACACCCTCTCAGTCTCCATGCACAGGGGCTGTTTAATGTACACCCAATGTCCATAAGCTGTAGACTGGCTCACGAAATCAAAAGGAGGTTCTGAGCCAGTGAAACACGGGGTTTCACAGCTGAAATCTCAGCAGTCAGGACGCTAAGGTGAGAAAATCACCAGGTGATCAAGATCAGTCTGGATTACATAGACCTATGGGGACACTAGACCTACACTGTATACAAAGGAAGACACTGACTCAAAATACTTTTAAATGACACCATCACTTGAATGAAGAGGCAGTTTACAATTCTGAAAAAAAATCTTTATCAGCTATGAAGTAGACAGGGGGTAAGTATATAGAATCTGTAGAGAAATATTGAACTTCAACAAAAGTAGGAACCCAATCTAAAAATGGAGCATAAGCTAAACAGAGAGTTCTCTAAGATGAAGTGAAAATTTCTGAGAAATTTTTTTTTGTAATTTTCAATATTTTTGTATGTCAGGAAAATACAAGCCAAAACTACACTGAGATTTCACCTCAGCCCAGTCAGAGTGACTAGAAACAGAAGTACAAATAGCAACTGATGTCATTGTGGAGGGTGGGGAAGGAGAACACTCAGTCCCCGCTGGTGAGAGGGCAAACTGAAGGAGTCACTAAGGTACTGTGTGTGGAAGCTCCACACAAAGAGAAAATAGCTTCGCTACATGATCCAGCTGTGCTACTCCTGCCAATATTCCCAAATGACTTCATCTCCTTCTGTTGACCTACTTGCTAATCCATAACCATGCTCTATTCACAACAGCCAAGAAATGGAAACAGTCTAGCTGTCCATCAACTGATGAATGCATGCTGAATACATGCAACTTTACAGACTGAAAGACTTTTCATCTGTTGACAATATAGAAACTGTGAAATTCCTGGGGAAATGGATGGTGCTGAAAACAACCATTCTGGGTGAGGCATCAGAGGCCCAGAGATACAAACATCATTTGATCCCTCTCATGGGTAGCTCTCAGCTTCTTCAGATGTGTGTTTCATTTGGAATACCCACACAGTTTCAAAATTCCTGTGGTGTCATGGAGGGGGAACTGCAGGAGAGGGAAGATGGGATTTAAAAGAGAATTATGGGCAAAGAAGGGTTAAATTGAGCTGGGAGTTGAGAATGGGGGAGTGGAGTGAAAGTAGGAGGGTTAAATAACACTAAAGGGTTTTCTAAATGTCACACGTAACCTAGTAATGTAGAGGCTTCCTGAATATATGTATACACATATGAAAAAGACAATGGAGATACCCTCTAATGGGGTAGCAATGTCCCTGCTAGACACCACAGGGTAATAAATAAAAAGCCCAGGCCCAAGAATTACTTAGCTTTTTTTCGACTTGTTGGCCAGTGATGACCCTGATCATTACAGGCCATTGTCAGTGCTCTTCCAGAACGTCATGGTAAGATCCTGTTAGTGAAAACACCACATTGCTGAGTTATAGGACATGGAGAAACCAAGCTGATACTGACCCAGAAGCTCCACCCCTACTGGTTATCTTTCACAGTGCTGGAAGGTTCTAGACAGAGCAACAGAGAAGAAAATGAAACATTAATCATATCCAGGTGTGAAGTCTTTGAGCAATAATAATGACTGATCAGATAAGAAATAACCACCAATATAATAGTAGTACAAGAATGCCGTGGTAGTAACCAAGTACTTCCTGATTGGATTAATATTTCTCCACAAGACAAAACCCGTATTTGGTACCATATCTAGACAATCACCTAAGGCTATGCGGGTCATACATCTTAGTGAGAACCTATTACTATTATTCTGCTAAAGAACATAATATTAAACCAGCTCCCCATGATTTTCCATAGGTTAAGGCATTGATTAACCCTTATCATGGAAGTTCTTATTTGAAGTAGATTATAATCAGTGCAGATATCCACAACGGATAAAACAAAATGCTTAGAATAAGACATTGATAAATGTCCAGAACTGGATGGAATATACTTAGTTTTATTTCCAAAGACACAGGAATAGTTATGGAGGAAAGGGTAAAAAGAGTGTGGGAGCCAGAGTTGTGAATGCGTACAAGAAAACAGGGTCTTCTGGAAACTTCAGGGCAGCTCCACATGTGAACTGGCCGTGGTTGAGACAGCATGTGTAGGACCTGTCAAGCCCAAGCATGACCAAATCTCTGCCTTGACAGGGAAGCTGAGAATGACAAGAATTAAAAAACATGAGTCTACAATTGTGAAGAAAGAAGGTTACAGTCAGAGGGGGTCACGTGGGTTGTGGCTTGGGTGAGACTAAACCTGTCATCTGCACAGGACCTCAGACAATGTGCTATGTGGCTTTAGTTCAGGATGCATTTGTGGAGTCAGGGATCAGGAAATTTATCTTTCAAGGGCTGTTTTCCAGCATAGTCAGTAAGACACTTCTCCGTGTTTCTGTTCTTTTCCAAGCCTCGTTCCACATTATTTTAGGAGTGTCCAGCCTTTTCTGCCAAGTAAGGAAGAGTTAATAGAACGAAAAACAACATTTTGTTTACTTCATTTCCTCTTCTTGGAAATGCAGGTGATTCCTAAAAAGCAGATAGATCCATGGTCCTCCGTGATTGTCCAAAACACACTGAAAGGGGAGGGGCAGAACCTAGAAGAGTCTGTATGTCTTGCAGATAAAGCAGGGGTGGGTTTCATGTCAAGAGACTGTAGCACAATGGACAGTGGTTCCTGCAGCTGCACTACAGTGAGCACATACACTGGACTCAGGGTTCTCTGGTAAGTGGACAGGGGCATTCAGATCTAACTTCTAACCCTCACCATCTCTCTTCTCTAAAGAGATGACAGGGAACAAGACATTTAGGAGCATACTCTGAGAGTAGAGAGTAGGGATCCTCTTGCTTGGAAACTGGGATGCTTTGGTGGGAGGTGGACAGGACTGCATCATGGATGGGCTTAGCCAGTCATTCAAGTTGAGGTACTCCTTAGGGAAATGACCTGGATACTGATTTTGGTAAAATGTTTTAGATTATTTTGGCTTATTTCTTATTTCTCTCTCTAACATGGATGGAAATGTCTGCTTCAAGTGATGGAATATCTCTGTAGTGTGAATGAGGTTGGTATATCTCACCCTCATCTTGCTTCCTAGTTCAGGATATACTATTTAGTTCCTTATACCCTGATGCTCTTGCCCACTGAACCAGCCCTCTGGATAATGTTCTATATGAATGCAACGTTTCATTTTTCCATGAATTTTTTACATATTTATTTATCTATGTGAATGCACATTATGCACACAGGTGGAGGTGAGAGGACAACCTGCCAAAATTAGTTCTCTCCTTACCATGTGGTTCCCAGAGATTGAACTAGGTTTGTCTAGGTTTGGCTGCCATCTCACTGGCCCATTTTATTTTTCTTCGGTAAGTACCTACCTGTTGGGGCCGATAAATGCAGGCCCATTTCCCACGTTATCTGAGGGTCAGAGCATTGGGGGAATAATAAGCATCAATCATTATCAGTCAGGGGATGGCTGCCTGGCCTCTATTTGAAGTTAAGATAGCTCAGCGCCATCCCGACAGGTGGTCAGGATTGCCAATGTACTTCTGCTCCTTCCACTGTAACTTATGAGATCACCTGGGGAAGGGGTGTTTTCTGCCTGCATGACCAGTGTCTGTGAGTCAATCCTGACTTGAGTCTTCCTGCTACCTAGGCAACAGAATGCTAATGATGGGAAGTCTCAGGCTGTCATGTTAACGAAGCCTTTGTTACCTTCTCCCCCAGTTTACCTTAAGTATAAAAACTGTGGAAAAATAAATGCAGGTGATTTCAGGATCTGAATAATCCCTGAAACTCACTCCTAATACTGTCTTATGGTTCCTTTCTCTATTTTCCCACTCCCCTACCCTGGTAAGAAGTGTTTTCGTTGAGGCTAGTCCTCAACATCAGGAATGCTGGGTAAAGTGGAATTTATGTTGTTGAAAACTGGCAAACTGTTTCTCAATGGGAGCATTCCCAGCAGCATGAGACAAGGTTATACTTGCTAAGCATCTTAAATTGCATTTGAAATCCTTTCCCACCTAGTGGGTATGTGAACTTTTCATTAGAATTCCCCCAATGGTGACTGTATATTCAAGTGATTATTTGACACCAATGTTTCTTTTTGCTAATATGTCTATTTAAGTTTTAGCCATGTTTAGAAAATCGAGTTGCTTGTTTTCTTACTATTGAGTTTTAGGAAATCTTTATATGTTGTGCATAAGGTCTGATTCTTCATTTGCAATTTTTCTCCAAATCAATAGTATGTCTTTTTCATTTTATCAACTTTCTTTCAAAGAAAAATTTGATAGGTCTATTAACTTACTTCTTTCTGCAAGGTATTTTGATTGCCTTTCCTATATCTTCGTGTGAATGGCAGCTTTGAATGGTGTTCTGGAACTTTTGATTATTACACCCCTATGGAGAACATTAATTTCTTTTTGGCCTAGTTGTGTTTTCTTTCTTTCTTCATTTATTTATTTATTTATTTATTTATTTATTTATTTATTTATTTATTTCCTCTTTGTTTTGATTTGGGGTTTTGGGTTTTTTCGAGACGGGGTTTCTCTGTAGCTTTGGAGCCTGTCCTGAAACTCACTCTGTAGACCAGATAGACCTCAGACTCACAGAGATCCGCCTGCCTCTGCTTCCCAAGTGCCGGGATTAAAGGTGTGTGCCACCACCGCCCGGCTATTTTTTTTATTTTTTATTTTCTGCTATTTGGTACCCACAGAACCACAATTTCCCAAGCTTCGCCAGTGCTAGTTGAAGCTGTTTCGAACTTGCTCCATCTAGTGGACAGCTTTATACTAGTGCGGCCGGCCGCCTATGCCACACTTTTCAAAGCTTTTGGTTTCTAAATCCTGTTTATGCAAAAAGCCAGATCATCTTAACTTGGGGCTGAGCCCCGCTGGCCTGGGACAACTTTCTGGAATTGTTTCCTTCAACCCCCTTTTCATGACTGATTCCCAAACACCTTCTTTTGTCCGGTGCCCCTTTCCTGGTTCTGGAAATAGAAACAAAGGCTTAAGCATCTGGACTTACTGGGGACTGAAGACACAGAGAGGGGAAAAATTGGGGACTTGCTCAGGTCAGAGACAAATGCTGCTTGCTCCCTCGGCTTAGGTGCCTGGCCCTGTTTTTTGGAACAAAATAAAGGGCTTCTGTTGGAACACTGCCAGCTGCAAAAAGCAGGAAGTGCCTCTACTTTAAACAGAGCAAGAAGCTTTTATTCTTACTCTTCCCCTTGTGACAAAGGAAAGGGACAAGGAAAGAGAAAAATTTGAGAAGCAAAGTTAATTAAATGGAAGAACAAAGGAGAGAGTAGAGAAGTCATAGAGGGGAAGAGAGAAGAGCAAGAGATTAAAAGAAAATTTAAAAATTTCCTAACCATAGAAAAACTCATAACCAAATCAGTTAATATAAATAGAATAAAAATAAACTCTTTTTTTAAAAAGATTTATTTATTATTGTTATTTATTTTAGGAAAATAAGTCCCTGTTTATTTGAATAGCGGGATAAAGGCCGAGAGATGGACCTTTCACCCTGTGGGACTGGCTGGACTCCATATCTGTTTACAGTTCCACATTCTGCTTTTTTGTTTGTTTTTTAGCATATATTTTAATTGATTTATTTTTTGAGAATTTCACAGCATGTACCCAAATCCTATTCATTTCCCAGTACTTCCATGCCTGCCCTCCACCTTGTAACACTAGCCAATCCACTATCAACGTGGGAAAACCTAAGGGTAGGGTTCATGTGTGTTAATATGTCAGAACCTGACATTCCCCAACTTCAACTCTCTACCTTCCTTCCTGATCTTCAACTCTACATGCACACTGTAATAGACATGCGTTCACATGTGCGCGCGCGTGCGCGCACACACACACACAAATGGACACATGCACGCATACAACACACAAACATGCACAAGCGCAGACACAAATGATTAGATAGTTGTATTATTACTCTTTGCTCCTAATCATTCTAATGAAAACTCAGGAAGTTGAGGGAATCTATGGTCAAGTGCATAAAGTACTTGCATGCATGTATGAGAACCAGAACTCAATACCCAGAACCCACATAAATGCTGAGTGGGTGTCCAGCCACCTTGAACTCCCATGCTCAGAAGACAGAGAGAGAACGGAATCATAGAGCTAGCTGCCTACCTAGAGTGTGTACATCTGCAATCTCCATGTTCAATGGAGAGACCCTGCCTTGATAAAAAAAAAAAAAGTAGAAATTGAGGATGAGGCCCAACATAAGCCTGACATGCCCACACATGTGTGAACATGCACACTAAACAAAGAGACACATTGTAAATATAAAATAAAATAAGACGCAGGAAGTAAATAAAAATAATATCTTAGATAGTGCAAACCTTAAAAGAGTCATGAAGCTCTCCTACAGGTTGTTAAAGCAAAAATTGTTCTCCAGGAGTGGGGATGTCAGACCAGCGATGATACCTGCAAATGATGCTGCGGCCTCCAGGGCTGTGACTCTGGTGAATCATTGCCACTCTAAGGTGGGCTTTGCAGTGACACAGCTGCCTGTGAGTGATCACACTGTGTTTGATAAATGTGCATGAGCTTGGAAGGAAGAGAATATGAGAGAGACAGAGTCATAGATTAAAAAAAAGAAATTTAAGGGTAGTAAACTGAGGTACTTAAAAGACAAAGTAAAAAATTTATAATGGGCCACGTAATGATGGAAAATACACAGAGTCTAGATTATGTAATTATTGTGTTTTCTTTGAATTTTTCAACTGTTAATGAGCTAACTGAAGAAAGACATTTAATTGTGAGATCTGCTAAGCTAAACCCACATAAAAGTATTTAACTTCAAAATTTAGGTCTAAGGATATGTTGCTTTGAAAAAGAGATTCTTCTTTTGTTTCCAAGGCAGATAAGAAGATGTGGATTCCTTCTATGTTAATATGGTTTGATCGAAAAAGACCCCCTGAAACAGATTCAAGGCAACTGGCTGAGATTATGCAACCTCACTGACTACTGCAGCCAAGATTTAACCATAATTCTAAATTTTCTCAAGACCACTGCACTAAACAATCAACAGGAAGTAGTATAGAAAACTATACCAAAATTCCTAAATACTGTCTATAAATGTTTGTTTTCATTTAAAAGGGGTTGCTTATAAACAGCTAATGGTCACAGTCAATCTCTTTCTAAGAAAGATATGATATAGAATATGAATAGGATATGATATGGAAATGAATACTTTACACTGATATGTATTTCCATTTATTGCTACAAATTTAAGGTAATTTCTTATACTGTATATTTCTTTCTATTTTTGTTTGAGGTATTATGTTTGTGTAACTCATTTAAAATAAAAGTATAATTAAAAATGCAAATTAAAGTCATCTATGTAGTCAACTTGTAGTCATATTATACTACCAAAGAATGAACGTAATCATTAATCATACCAGTCTCTGAACTCTATAAACTATAATGACTGGACAGATAAGACATGCTCTCCAGTGTATTAGTGGCAAGAAAGTCATCCATGTAACTAATTGCTTCCTGACTACATTTAATAGTTTCTCCACTAAATGAAACCCATACCTGGGCAAGAACTTAAGGCTAGACATATTATAGAGTCAAGGTAAAAATTTCTATTGTTATGCTGTTAAATGGATATATTATTAAGCCAACTCCTCTTGATTTATCGTTATACCCATAGATTGAGGTATCTCCAAACCTTTATTATAGTTTTTCATATTTGCAGTAGATGATAATCTATACAGAGACCCACAACTGGCCAAAATGCAGAGAATAAGACACTGAACAATATCCAGTTCTGAATGGAATATATATAATTCTAGTTCCAAAGCGCAGGAATGGTTGTTGAAGGGGAGATAAAAAGACTATAAGAGCCAGAGTCAGTAGAGGAGACAGCTACGGCGAAACTGTGTCTTCTGGACACAGTAAGGCAGCTGGATGTATAAGCTCACAATGGTTATGACAACATGTGTAAAACCTGTCATGCCCAAGCCAGATCAAATGTGTGCACTGACAGGAGAGTTGAAAATGACAAGAATTAAGGAACATGAATCCACAATTGTGAGGAAATAGGTTGTGTCGTGGGTGATCCTTAACTTGGCATCTGCACACAACACCAGACAAGTGTGCTGTGTGACTTCAGTTCAGGCTGTATTTGTGGAGTCAGGGATCCCAAAAATTATCTTTCAAGAGTTGCATTCCAGCCTAGTTGGTCAGCTGCTTCTCTGTGATCTCCCTCCATTTCCAAGCCCCACATTTCACACCTGTACTATTTTAGGACTGTCCAGACTTTTCTGCCAAGAAACAAAGGTTTAATGGAATGAAACACAACCGGTCACTTTAGTTTCACTTCCCTTTTCTTGGAAATGCAGCAGGTCTGAAAGCTACTGACCCGTGCTCCTCCGGGATTGGCCAGCACATGCTGAGAGGGATGGGCAGAACCCTGGAGAGAGTGTGAGTCCTGCTAAGCTGTCAGAAACTTGCTGCTTTCCACAGAGGAACGAGGGGTTGGCTCATGAGAAGAGACTGCAGCACAGTGGACAGTGGTTCCTGCAGCTGAACTACAGTGAGTGCATACACTGGACTCAGGGTTCTCTGGTAAGTGGATAGGTGATTCTGATCTAACTAGTAACCCTCACCATCTCTCTTCTCTAAAGAAAAGATAGGTAATCAGACATTTACAAACATATTCTGAGAATGGGGATCCTCTGCTTGGAAGCTGGGATGCTCTGGTGCGAGCCAGACAGGACTGCATCATGGATGGTCTTAGCCAATTCTTCAAGTTGAGGAAGACACAAAGGAAATGATATGGGTATTGATTTTGGTAAAACGTTTCAAATTGTTTTGGCTTGTTTCTTATTCCTTTCTCTAACATGGCTGTAACTGGCTGCTGCAGCTGATGGAATATCTGCAGTGGGCCTGAGGTTGCTGTTTGTCATTCTCATCTTCCTTCCTAGTTCAGGGTATAGTATTTAGTTCCTTACACCCTGAGGCCTCTGCCCTGTGGAGAAGAGGTCTCTCTGCTTACCGCTTCTGCCATAGCTGGCTGCGGTGATCTGTGCCTAGCAAATCTTGTTCACTGGGTTTTCTTTATTGTAGAGAAGGAGTGTTAAAGATCTTCACTCCATCTCTGAGAACTTGAGTTGTGTCAGGGTGTGGCGACAGCTGTCATTCAAGCAGGCTTTCCTTTGTGATGCCTGCTGTGTCACAGCCTTCTCGTTCCCTGTGCTCATAGTCCGCGGAAACACCTTGCAGACAACAATCACACTGGAGTCTGCATCACAGATCCAGGAACTAGAACTGACAGAATGAGAGGGGAAAACTGAAAAGATAGAACAGCTTGTGTGCTTCAGGGACATTCTGTCTGTGCCCTGTGGGTGACTGTCCCCTTCAACAGGAAATCAGGCAATGCTGTTTATTTAATCAGATCTGGCTTCCCTTTCAGGACATTCTCTTTACCCACCTCTTCCTGTCCTGTGCCTGCAGTCAGATTGAACAAAGTTCTACAGCTCTGATCTGCTTTCCTGCACAGTTGTACCCATTTGTCCTGTAGATTGGACGGGGTGTCCTGTGCAGCGAGTCTGTATGTGCCTGTGCTTATACACAGTAGGATTCTAAGGACAGCCTTCTCTTGTATTAGACTGTCTTTGTGCTCTCCCAGAACTCTTAGTACCCACTCTCTATGAATGTACTAGGTCTTCAATAACCTACTGGTCAGGGAAAACTACAGAATAGGCACAAATGTTTACAATAAACATCTAGTGTTTCCCTCATAGCCCTCATTCATTGCCTGATGATAAACCACCATTGCTGTGTGTTGGTCATAGAAAAGTGAGCAAGACAAAAGCACATTCTAATACCTGAGGCTCATTATACTGTGGGAGGATGAGAGCAAGTGAACCCAGACGAATGCACATCATCTGCCAGCAAGTGCTGTTTAGAGCTGGAAAGATAAAGGATGGTGGGTGATAGAGGCAGGTACGATTTTATATCTCAGTGGGGATGGCAATGCTAAAGCATGCCTAATGGATGCATAACCTAGATGAGGACGGCTAAGTTAACAGACCTGTGGTTCTGGAGGGGAGACCAACAAGGAAAGGAAACAGTCATTCAGTACAAAGTTCTGAGATGAGAAAATAGCCCAAGATACCAGGGTGGCTGTTATTCAGACATGAAAAAACACCAGAAGTGTAATAATAAAGTTCAATTTATGTTGTATGTAGCATGTGCCCTCTTTACCAAATTAACTTTACCATTAGGAAAGTAGTATCCTAATGGTACATCTCAGAATTGACATGACATGATATGACTTCAGTGTCAATGGGACAGCTCTGGCTGATCATACATGCTGTTGCAAGAACAATCACAGGGAATATAGTAATGTCAATGACATTATCAAAGTTGAGATTGAGGAGGTCTTGAAGAAGATAATGTAGGAGGAATGATCAGTGTGAGTGGAACTGGAAATAGAGCTTAAGTCTGCAAACCAATTTGATATGGGTGAGACAGGAAAAGGCTCCAGGGTGACAGTGGAGATTTGCTGCTTTCTTAACTAATAGTAACAGCCATTGTGCTGCCATGGGAGGTCTTGTAGACAGGTTTGTGGATAATACAGGACAGAAATATGATATCTGAGCTAAAAAAAAAAATAGCCAGCAACCAAACTTAGTTCTTTAGTACTGATATTTACCTCGAGTCATCTTTTATAACATGATATTTATTTTATTGGGTCAGGGTCTCGAGTAGCCCAGGCTAGCCCTTAACTCATAGTTTACCAAGGATGACCTTGAAGTATTGATACTCTTACCTCTACTTCCTGAGTACCAGAATGACAGAGATCCACAAGAACCTGCATTTGATGAGATGCTGGGGATTGAACCCAAATCCCTGTTCATTCTAGGAAAGCAATTGGCCTATATCTGCAGGGCACGGTTAGAGTGCTTTCAGAACAGGAAAGGTTTAAAAGAAAGCAGTGAATCGGAAAGATGACTTGAGGACCCTGAAATAGTGGACTGAAGAAATAGATGTTAACATGGACTTTAACAATATTAAGATATCTTACATTATTATAAGTTTATATTCCTCATGGAGTTGAGCTCCAAGGCATTAAAAAAAAAGACAGAAGGAAAATAAATCTAGAAAAATTAAGAATTATTTTAACCAAATATAATAGTTGGACTTAATGAAATCTTTTGGAAAAATCAAGAAAACAGAAAAATTTATGTGATCATTAGAGATATGGCATTGATTAAACAATAATATCAAATATCACTCATTATTTATTTCTCAGTGTGCAAAACCAGATGTCTGTTAAGTTTCCATTCATTTGAAAGCACACACTGTAGGAAGTATGCACAAATGAACAAGATATTTTGGATTTGTTATACAATACTGCAGTCAGGTAAGATACAGTACAATTGTTCGTGTTTTTATACTTGTTGACGCTGGCTAAAGGACTCATGTGGATTTTTATATGATTTTGTCTTGCATTACTTCAGTTATCAAATTTTTGTAATTAAGGGTTTAATTGGGAGCTAGTAGAAATTTATTCTAGGTTCCTTTTATTGCTTTTATAAACACCAGGAACAAAAACATTTTGAAAAGCATATGACTGGGGGGCTCACACATTCTGATCACAGTCCATCACTGAGGGAAATGAGGGCAGAAACTCTGGAGGAGCGGAGGCAGGAACAAGAGGAGAATGTTGTTTGCTGACTTGCTCCCCATAGTTTGATAATGCTTTCTTAAATTACTCATGACTGCCAGTCCAAGGATGGTACCACCCACAGTGGACTGACACTTCCCACATCAATATTGAATCAACAAAATGTTCCATAGGCATGCCCCAAGTCCAATCTGATGGGGGAAATTTCCTCAAATGAGGTTTTCTCCTCTAATAGGACTATAGCTTGTATCTACTTGATAAAAAAAAAAAAAATAGCACAAAATATCCGGGAACTGGTCAATAACAGAATGTAACTAAGTTGGCAGCCCAGTGAAGCAAAACAGTGCTAAGAATGAAGGCATCTGAACTAAGATTAATAAACGCTCAGGGTCAGAAATTGGGGTTCAACCTGAAGATCTGAAAAGCAAAACAGTCAGCCACTGGCTCTTACCTTGACCTCAGTCTGAAATGGCGATCCTGCCTCCTGGAATTTCAGAATGAGACTGTGTGTTGAGAGCTGTTTTCTCCTGTTTTATAATCCTTTCTAGGGCTGGGATTAAAGGCTTGTATGATTATTATCAAAGGCATGCTTCGCCTTTTTTCAATGGCAACTAGTGTGGCTGCTAAGATTAAAGGTGTGTGTTACCATTTCCTGGTCTGTAAGGCTGACCAGTAGGACTGTTTTACTCTCAAATCTTCAGGAAGTATTTATTTATTGAAGTACAATTAAAATTCCACTACAAGCATCTTTGATCTTTTGTAAATTACTCTCTCTTCCTTCTTTCAGTGACTTATTTCTTTAATCACGATCATGGGTCAGTCATTCTCTTCTACATCTGAGAATGAAGACCGTGGAGATTTGGAATCCAGTTTTACTGCATATTTTAATAATATTGAAATAGAAAACAAAATCATTCCTCCGGAAATCATCCGTTCTATAAAAAGGTCTCTGAGAAAAGGAGATGTTCAGCAGGCACATTATAGAATCAGTGTTGGATTAGGAAATATTGTTTATGCCCCAATAAATGTTGCTGTGACAGGAGAGTCTGGAGTAGGGAAGTCCAGCTTCATCAATGCCCTGAGGGGAGTTGGACCTGAAGAGGAAGATGCAACTCAAGTTGGGATAGCAGAGACAGCTATGAGAACTCCATACAAGCACCCCAAAATTGAAACGTTGACTTTTTGGGAGCTGCCTGGCATTGGAACTATGAACATTCCACCAAAATATTATCTGGAGAAAGTGAAATTCCAAGAGTATGACTTCTTCATGATTCTTTCCGCCACACGCTTTAAACTACTTGAACTAGACCTTGCCCAAGCAATCAGATTGAAGAGAAAGAATTGCTACTTTGTAAGAACCAAAGTGGATGCTGACTTACAAAATGAAAAGGAATCCAAACCATGCACCTTTGACAGAGTAAAGACCCTGCAGCAGGTCAGAAGATACTGTGTGAACACCTTCATTCAGAATAACATGGATGTTCCACCGATTTTCTTGATTTCTAACCACAATTTATCAGACTATAATTTTCCAGTCCTGATGGACACCCTGATAAAATATCTTCCTGCTCAAAAGCACCACAACTTTATACTTTCCTTGCCTAATAATACTGAGGCTGTCGTTGACAAAAAGCACAAATCTATGCAGCAATTTATCTTGTTGGAAGCCTGCCAGGCTGGAATTTTGACTACTGTTCCTACAGTGGACATCCTCATGGATGAAGTCGAGGAGTTGAAGGTGAAGTTAAACCACTACCGAGTCCTCTTTGGACTGGATGATGAATCCCTGGAAGTCATGGCTAACGATTCTCAAGTGCCTGTTGAACAACTGAAAAAAAACATTAAATCTCCTTATTTGTTAGAAACTAAGAAAGAAGAAACATTGGGAGAAATGGTTTTGAAATATGTGGAAAAATTTGCCTCAGCTAATGGTGGGCCTCTTGCTACAGGGCATTACTTTGGGAAAACCTTTTACTTACAACTTTATTTCCTTGACACAGTGACTGAAGATGCCAAAGTCCTCCTTAGAGAGACATATTTTAAAAAACTAGTTCAAGCTCAGCACATCCACAGTGACTAACCATGACAAGATCACAAGATCAATGGTTAATACAATGGAATCACTAGATAAATTCCCCCTCTTATATCTTTTCTTTCCACTAACCAATCCACTATCACCATAGAAACCTAAGGATAAGGGTCATGTGTGTTAATATGTCAGAACCTGGCAATCCCCAGCTTCAACTCTCTACCTTCCTCCCTGTCTTTCAACTCTGGTGTGGGAGAATTGTCTGTATCCTGTCGATCATGTTTTAAATAAATGCTGATAGGCCAATAGCCAGGCAGAGAGTATAGGCAAGACAACCAGACAGGAAGTAGAGGCAGGGCAATGAGAACAGGAGTATTCTGGGAAGAAGGAAGTTCTTTCTGAGTCCTGTCCAGACACCGATGAAGCAAGATGTGACCTGTCCCACTGAAAAAGGTACTGAGCCTTGTGGCTAACATAGATAAGAATAATGGGTTAACATCAGTTATAAGAGCTAATACGAAGCCTGAGCTGATGGGCCAACCAGTTTATAACTTATGGAGACCTCTGTGTGACTTTCTTTGGGGCTTACCGGTTGTGGGAACCAGGCAGGACAGGAACCAACAAGCGGGCCTTCATGTTACACAACTCCACATGTACACTTTAAAACACACATGCACACACTAACACACAGACACACACAGTGCCATGTCATGCACATATAATGAGCAGAGCTCAATTTCCAGAACCTATATAAAAGTTGAGTGGGTGTGGTAGCCACCTTGGACTCCAAACTCAGAAGGCAGAGAAGGTGGAACCAGTGAGCAAGCTGGCTGTCAAGAGCATGAGATAACAGCAAGTTCTGGGTTCAGTTGAGGGGCCTTGTCTTGGGGACAAAGACCAGAGAGCAATTGAGGATAGGACCTAACATAAGCCTGACATACTCACACACACACACACACACACACACACGTGAACACGCATACTACACAGAGAGACACATTTTCTTTTTTAATATTTTTATTCATTTTACATACCAACAACAGTCTTCCTATCCCCTCCTCCCCTGCCTCCCATAAGCACACCCCAATTTACTCCTCAGAAATGCTAAGGCCTCCCATGGTGAATCACCAAAGCCTGGCACATTCAGTTGAGTCAGAAGCAAGCCCCTCCCCTGCCAGAAGCAAAGACCTGTATTTTGAGGTCTGTATTTTGTTTACAATCATCTTAAGTTCACAAGTAAGTTATTCCCCTCTGCAGGGTAAATTCTGGGCCTAGGAAATCAACCTGGTATCTTATCTCCTAATGAGACCTGCTGGCCCCAGGCTTTTAGAAACAATTAGCATTTCCTTTGTTAGTCAACAATCACAGACACTCAGTATTTCCTTATCAGCTAGGGATGTCTCTGGACCTGAATTCCAGCGGTCCTGACACCTTCCCCTCCTACTTGCCCATTTATTATTATTATTATTATTATTATTGCTGTGTAACAGCTTCTGAGAAACAATAAAACACGACTTGATCAGAAAACCTGTCTTGCTGTCGTTTCTCCTATCTCTTGCCCTTCCATTCCTCTCCTCCAGGTTTATCAGGAACCCCCAGTTCGTATCCCTCTGGATGGAATAGATTGCACCCAATGTGGGGCTCGAACCACGACCTTGAGATTAAGAGTCTCATGCTCTACCGACTGAGCTGGAGATGGATGTGAATCTACTTCAAATCTTCTACATGTTGATGTCTAGTGAGGGCAGCATCATGAGTTAAAATGCTTTCTTTTTCCATTCTTCTATCAGTTAGACAGACTTACACCTTAAGAGGAACACAGCTGGGCTGGAGAGATGGCTCAGAGGTTAAGAGCATTGCCTGCTCTTCCAAAGGTCCTGAGTTCAATTCCCAGCAACCACATGATGGCTCACAACCATCTGTAATGAGGTCTGGTGCCCTCTACTGGCCTTCAGGCATACACGCAGACAGAATATTGTATACATAATAAATAAACAAATATTTTAAAAAAAGAAAAGAGGAGCACAGCTTACAAACTTTTAATTAGATATTCAATGGCTCCAGCCCTAGCTATAATATTCTTATGGGAGATCTTGAGACACTAGGTAAAACTCTTAAAGGGAGCAATGAGCCAATTTCCAATAGAAAGCTTATAGAAGCTGCGAGACAGGTAAAATACAGATCAACAGGTTTGGTGTCTCAGGCCCTAAGAAGTAATCTGTACATTGTCTTAGTTTCTCTCTGTTGATGAGAAGAAACACTAACTGTCAGAACACCATCCATGAAGGAAGCTGTGTAAGGAGATTGCTAAGAGCTTTGAGAAACTCCAGGTACACAAGACAAAGCCTCCCTGGCCAAAGCCACCGTCATATCGGCTAGATTAATACAGGTCCCCTTATATCTGCTACATTCTTCTCTTCCCATTGTCAATCATTCCTCTAGGAATGAATGCCTCAGTACAGCTGGGAAGGAACCTGCAACTAGAAAGTCTTTGCCTTTCTTTTGGGGTTTGTTTCTTTGTTTGTTTGCTGCTGGTAACAAAGAACATGGACAGTCCATTTCAGAAAATAAAGGGAAATAAATTCTTATATAATATTTCCAGGAGTGGGGTGAGTATCAACTTTATGTGCAATATAATTGAGCTTTTGAAGACTCGGTGTAAGTCGGCTATTTGGAAAGGGTTCAGGTATAATGTGTCCCACAAGAAATACCAGCATCACTTGAGCCTGTTTGGAGCTGCAGTGAAGTGATGGCTGTGGCCCCAGGGTCTGTGGCACCAGGACTTAGTCTCATATTCACTCTTAAGGCTCTGGAGAGTAGAGAAAACAAATACACATACACCCACAAAAAAATGATGCACAACACACACAGGTCTGTGACTCAGATACAGGGCTCAGTAGCTCATGTAAGAAGGGATGTGACAGTATCTCTGCCCCTGAGGAACAGAGACCAGCACTGGCATGGCTCTAACAGAAAAGAGATGCTCCAGAGACTCACACTTGGTAGAACAGAACTCTATTCCAGAATGAGTTGTAGTTGCCAATAAGACAGTATTTCAGACCCACAGTGGTAAGGCATGCTCAGTAGTGACTCTGGACCCTGAGATAAAGGGACAGGTCCATCACTAGGTTCCTTAAAGCCATTTTAAAAGGAGAAGAAAATGAGCTGGAAATGCCTGGCCATAGCTGGACCTTGAGTCTTGGAGTCTTGAGTCATAGTGGACAAGGTTTAGATGTCAAGATTTTTGCAGAAGAGAAAGGTAAGTGTTCTTCCCATGGAGACTGGTCTTTGACCAAATCCCCAGTCACACAAGACTGGTAATCACTGTTCTCCCTCAGCAGGCTGCATAGTACCCTCCAATATTATGAACATTGGTCACAAAGCACAAAGCTTTCTGCTCAGTACCAATATTTCTTTATGTCCTGTGACCAAAATATATGGTGTCTTCAGCAACAGAATCTTACCATCAGGGTCTGGTGAGGAATGAAAAATAATACCAATAGCCGACTGCTTTATTTTGAGGTCCCTGGGGCCTTCCTAATCAACAACTCAGGGGCAGGTACCACAAACTGGCACTGAGCTTTTGTTTGATAAGTGTGATGCTGATTCTTGGTTGTCAACTTGACTATACCTGGAATAGTCTAGAGTCCAGAAACGGAGGGTGCATCTGTAAGATGGCTGGACTCCATAACTGTTTACAGTTCCACATTCTGCTTTTTTGTTTGTTTTTTAGCATATATTTTTAATTGAGTTTTTTTCAAATTTCACAGCATGTACCCAAATCCTACTCATTTTCCAGTCCTTCCATGCCTGCCCTCCACCCTTGTAACACTAACCAATCCACTATCAACGTGGGAAAACCTAAGGGTAGGGTTCATATGTGTTAATATGTCAGAACCTGACAATCCCCAACCTCAGCTCTCTACCTTTCTTCCTGATCTTCAACTCTACATGCACAGCTGAAAACATACATGCACACATACACACACACACTCATAAATGCACACATGTACGCATACAACACATGCACAGACACAAATGATTAAATAGTTGTATTATTACTCTTTGCTCCTAATCGTTCTAATAAAAACTCAGGAAGTTGAGGGAATCTATGGTCAAGTGCATAAAGTACTTGCCATGCATGTATGAGGACCAGAACTCAATATCCAGAACCCACATAAATGCTGAGTGGGTGTCCAGCCACCTTGAACTCCCATGCTCAGAAGACAGAGAGAGAACGGAATCATAGAGCTAGCTGCCTACCTAGAGTGTGTACATCTGCAATCTCCATGTTCAATGGAGAGACCCTGCCTTGATAAAAAAAAAAAAAGTAGAAATTGAGGATGAGGCCCAACATAAGCCTGACATGCCCACACATGTGTGAACATGCACACTAAACAAAGAGACACATTGTAAATATAAAATAAAATAAGACGCAGGAAGTAAATAAAAATAATATCTTAGATAGTGCAAACCTTAAAAGAGTCATGAAGCTCTCCTACAGGTTGTTAAAGCAAAAATTGTTCTCCAGGAGTGGGGATGTCAGACCAGCGATGATACCTGCAAATGATGCTGCGGCCTCCAGGGCTGTGACTCTGGTGAATCATTGCCACTCTAAGGTGGGCTTTGCAGTGACATGGCTTCCTGTGAGTGATCAATGTTCCTAACTCGACTTGAAAGACAATGTTTCTTTGGTTTGTTATGGGTGCCTATAAGGGATGAATAGATATTTGTTTGTCTCCCCAAGAAAAGATCATACAACACAACTGATGTCTTCTCAGGGGCCAGAAGAAATAAAGATGAGTTAAGAAGGACTAGTTGTCTTGTCCTTAGAATAGGGTGCTGACATATGGAAGTGAGGCTGCCCATGTGATCAGACCCCTCAATCTTATATGCAGACATATCTGAATGAAACTAGGCAAAAAAAGAATAGAGCTTGGCAGTGGGACCATGATCTATACCTGGTGTATGAGTTGGCTTTTTAGAGTCCATTCCCTGTGGTGGGATGCCTTACTCAGCCTTGATGCAATGGGGGAGACCCTTGATCTTGCCTCCTCTTGAAGTGCAAGGCCTTGTTGTTTCCCCAGGGGTGACCTTACCCTCTCTGAGGAGTGGATGAGATGAGAGGGGGCACAGGGAGAGCTAGGGTGGGAGTTGGGAGAAGAGGAGGGAGGGGAAACTGTGGTTGCTATGTAAAATTAACAAAAAAATTAAAATGAAAAAGAGCCTCAGTTTCAAAGGCCTTGTATGTATTTAGGATTGTTTTGGGTACTTCATATCTGTGTTTATTAATAATATGCTTTTAAAGTATGCTGATCCAAAATGTCTTATTATATATTATATTTTTGATGGTATTAATCCTGTTCATTCATTATTGTATGTAAAGGCTATATCATTTCTAAAAGTGCCTCATTCTTGGCTCTGTTATCAAACCATTTTCTTAAAGAAAGCTAAGTACCAATATCCAATAAATGGATGTATCAGAAAAACCATTTAAGCCTTGAGAATACCTTTCATAGTATAAGTAAAAAGGTTATTAAATTCCTGGATGGTGGTATTGTCTACAATTCTGATTTATTTATGTTAAAGAATGTACTTTGCCATGGGTCTTCAGTAATTTGTTGTAAGTGTAATAATCCTTATTGGCCAACAGGTGTCGTGGTTGTAACCATGTAATAGACCAGTGGAGCGTGAACAGTCCCACTTGGTTCTGCATACTGGTGCCTGCTTAAATACTGACAAATCTGCTTTGCTTAACAAATTGAGAGCAATTAAAGCAATTTTGTACTCGGCGAGAGTTTTTTGGTGGCCAGAATATCAAGGAACCCAGAGCTTGTGAGCTAGGAACACAAACTAAAAGCTGTGTAAGTCAACACTGCATGTAGACCCACAAAAGGGGTATCCCCGCTATGGTGGGGTTTTGGCCAAAAAAAAAAAACAAAAACCAAAACTGCTTAGTAGGTGAAATCAAGCCAGGTGAGCAGGGGGTGGGAGACCTTCTGAGCCAGTCCCAGGAGCTGTGGAGTTGGGATTCATGTGGGCGTCGGATGTAGACTGACGATATAAAGTAATCCCACACTAGCTCAGAATTGCGTATAATAAAGGGTTCTTAATTTAGGGGAAGACTCACAGATCATGGTCCTCTGCACGAACTCGGGACAGGAACTGAATCCAGCAGCCCAGAGAGCATGCAAGTTCTACAGCTGCATTTGTAGTATAAGTTACCACGCCCAAGTGAGCTGGAATTTTAAAGGCTATTGGCTGAAGGAGTTCTCACATCAATTGCAAGTTTATATTCCTCGTGGACAGTACAAAAGGAAAGTGAACCTAGGAAAATGAAATTTTACTTCCACCAAATACAATAGCTACACTCACTGACGTCTTTTGGAAACATAAATAAAACAGAAAATTAGATTTATGTGATCATTAGATATACATTGCTGCACGCAAGTTAGATGCAACACAGTTGCTCATGTTTTTTATAGCTGTTGATGCTAGCTAAAGCACTCATGCAGATTCTTATATTATTTTCCCTTACGTTACCTAAGTTTTGATTTATCCATAATTAAGAGTTTAACTTAAGAGATTTGCCATTGTTTAAACACTGATGTCAAATATGATTCGTTTTTATTTCTAAATGTGTAAAGCTATGGATATGCTAAATTTCTATTCATCTGGAGGACACACTGAAGAAAGTGTGCACATATGGAGAAGACATCTTGGATTTGATATACACTGCTGCTCGCAAGTTAGATGCAACAGTTGCTCATGTTTTTTATAGTTGTTGATGTTAGCTAAAGCGCTCATGCAGATTTTTATATTATTTTCCCTTACGTTACCTAAGTTTTGATTTATCCATAATTAAGAGTTTAACTGGGAGCTAGCAGAAATTTGTTCTAGTATCCTTTCTAATGCTTTTATAAATACCATGACCAAAAGGATTTTGAAAAAAATATATGATATATGATATTCTTCAGGATCTGAACTCAGGACTTCATGAGGGACCACTGAGAATCTCCCTCCTGGTAAAGCTGTGTGAGATGTGTCTTTATTCCCGCACCTTCACGCCAGTCAAGAGAGATAGTTTATGTTGGGGTCTGGTCAAGAGAAATAATTATGGTCCAGGCTAGCACCAGACCCTGACATAATAGTGCCCAGACTTGAGGCTGATCTGCGAACCCCAAAAAGACACAAAAGAAGTGACGAGGAAGTAGAGAAGTGAGAAACCCACGAGAAAAAATTTCAACACAGGTGGATATGTAAGTATTGAGTGCTCAGAAATAGAGAATAAATTTTAAGGAAGTGTAGAGAGATGGAAAAAACTTAAATCGGGAGTAAAACTGCATAAATAAGTTTTATATGTGTGTGTGTGTGTGTGTGTGTGAGAGAGAGAGAGAGAGAGAGAGAGAGAGAGAGAAGGAAAAAAGTATTTAGTTATATATGTTGGTAGCTAAAGGGAGTTAGAGTGCAGCAGAAACAATGGTAAAGATATTTAGAATCTGTAAGCATGATAGACGTGGAGATACAACTTTTATTGCTTGCTAAACGGGTAGGAAAAGTGAAGGAAAAGGGTATTTGGCCCAAGAATCACCTAGGTTACCACTGAGATTAAAGTATCACGTGTGCACAGTAGCCAGCTAAATCTAACCCACCTGCGGATAAAAGGCAAACAGGAATAGGTTATAGAACAAATTTAACCCCACACAGTCATCCCAAAGTCAGCCAGTAGAATAAAGGAGAATATTCAGGAATTCTCTTAATTTTATGCTTACAAGTTAAAATAAAAAAGAAAGTTAAAAATCAGCACAGCTATGCCCACCAGAGCTTGGGACAGCAGGCTGCTATCCCCTGCTGTGAGGCAGATTCAGCAGGGAGCTGAAAGGCAGGTTTGAAATAAAGTAACCTCAGAAAACTACAGCTTCAGGACAATTCAAAATAAGCAGACTTGCAACTTAAGAGAAAGATAGTCCACAAACTTTTAATTAGATATACAATGGTTAAAGCCTTAGTTATAATATTCTTATGGGAAATATTGAGCTACAAAGTAAAATTCTTTTTTTTTTTTTTGTTTTGTTTTGTTTTGTTTTTCGAGACAGGGTTTCTCTGTAGCTTTGGAGCCTGTCCTGGAACTCCCTTTGTAGACCAGGCTGGCCTCGAACTCCCAGAGATCTGCCTGCCTCTGCCTCCTGAGTGCTGGGATTAAAGGCGTGCGCCAACACCACCCGGCCAAAGTAAAATTCTTAAAGGGAGAAATGAGCCGATGTTATAGGAGCTGTGGGCTGCTTTTCTGCTGCCCAGCCCCCAGCCACCAGCTAGCTTTACCCAAAATAACAACACACAAACTGTATTCATATAAACACTGCCTGGCCCATTTCTATTAATGTGTGTAGCACCACGAGGTGCATTTACCAGGAAGATTCTAGCCTACGTCCATCCTGGGTCAGAGCTTCATCACGTCTGCCCCAGAGAGGAGATGAAATGGCGTCTGAGCTCACTTCCTCTTCCTCCCAGCATTCTGTTCTGTTTACTCTGCCTACCTAATTTTCTGTCCTATCAGGGCCAAGGCAGTTTCTTTATTTAACCAATGACCTTCCTCCATCAAGACAATTTCCAGTAGAGAACTTACAGAAGCTGCCAAACAGGTACTCAAGCAGGTGGAGTATAGATCAACAGGTAGAGTATACAATATCAGCAAGTACAGTATATTAATTATGACTTAGCTATAGCAAGTGGGTGTATTAAGTACAAAACTTATTCTACAGCAGTTTTATGAAAAAAACAGAATGTTTTTTATGACTGCACCTTCCCATTTTTGCCAGTTAATATATTAAACTATTAATTTAAAGCAGTAGCTTGCCTAATATAAAGGAGCAGAATGAAATCTAGGAGCTATTTTAGCAGAGAATTGACTATGATCAATGTTTCTTATACTAAGCAATAGATTAATTAATAATTTTAAGATAGTGATTCTTGGACAATTGTGTTTGCTCAATTCAAAGGCCAGAGTAATAACCTTCCCAGATAATCATTGCTGCAATTCTTACAACTAATGTTATAGCTAAAGATACCTTAAAGAATATTATGCAAAAATTTTACACGTTGCTCTTCCAATGGAAGAACTGCATATATGGTTAATAATGAAAAGGAATTGTGGAGCATGATATAGCTCCTTGAAAACAACTAAGAGGATAAAAGTTGCAGACAGA
Organism: Chionomys nivalis; assembly: GCF_950005125.1. NCBI lineage: Eukaryota > Metazoa > Chordata > Mammalia > Rodentia > Cricetidae > Chionomys > Chionomys nivalis. The sequence continues at coordinate 24,979,487 of NC_080099.1, read as the reverse complement.
TCTGGCATGATGGCAACAAAGTGACCTTTATTGAGGCAAGGTGAAAAAAGCCCATGCAATGAATTATAAAAAGACCCAACCTATATTAATTTGGGGTTGAATGGGTTTGTGCTTTTGTTCACAGAATGAAAATTAAGCTGGATGAGATGACTGCATATACAGTAAAGGAGTGGCAGACATGATGATACCGTAGCTTTAAATGCCCCCATAGATGAGTTCAAGAAAGGAGATGGAGAGGAATCCTTGATCCAGTCTTCTCTGCCCCACAGAGAGGAGTCTCCGATCCCAGGACCTGCTGCCAACACTCTACACTGCAGGGTGCCATGCTGGATTAAGGGGCAAATGCTGAGCTGCTTCCAGACACTTGGGACACACAGAGACCCAGAGACCCTGCTGAGATGACAACCACAATGACTACAGTTTTCTGCACCTTGAATCCTGTTTGCTTTGGAGCTGAGATGCAGACTGAATATCTGACTGTTTTAATCTTTGAGACACAGAACTCATTTCCATTAAAATATTGAACCTAATTTTTTTTTTTTTTTTTTTTTTTTTTTGGTTTTTTTCGAGACAGGGTTTCTCTGTGGTTTTGGAGCCTGTCCTGGAACTAGCTCTTGTAGACCAGGCTGGTCTCGAACTCACAGAGATCTGCCTGCCTCTGCCTCCCGAGTGCTGGGATTAAAGGCGTGCGCCACCACCACCTGGCTTGAACCTAAAATTTAAGACCTATGCTTTCCCCTTAGGGAAAGAAAGACTCAAAATAATAAATGACTGAAACCCCTCGTCACACCCTAGCCAGATGTGATTGGCTGAGCTTCTCCATCACATATTAACAATATAGCTAATGGCTCCTGCCTTCCAAATGAAGTCAGGCAGGTTCCTGATTCAGCCCTTGACTTATGTGTATCTATCAACTCCTTGAGAGAGGACTGTCTTAAATAATGTCATTAAGTAGCAATGATGCTTGGGTTGTTTGTCTGATGGGTACTGAATGAGTCACACATTGCAGAGCATACATCCTGATTATGATGACCAGTAGATGTAGCATTAGAGGGCTGATGAAATAGGGGGACCATCTTAGTCAAATTGGCCAGTGAAAATTTGTTTGGGAGATTTTGTCCATTTCTTTATGTGATGATCAATTTGGTTGCCAATAGTATGAAAAATATCAGAGATATTAAATAGCACACTCCAGTAAATTGTTGACAACCAAGATTATGTTTAAGTAACAGGAAGTCTATAGTATCTCAATTTTGTAGAACAGTTGTCCTCAATCTTCTCATTTCTTGATTAATGTTGGCGAATATTACTACTGCAATATTAGCAGCTTTTGAAATTAGAAAGGCTATTTTAGAAACCTCTTGCTGTAATCCAACAAGTCCTAGGATTTTTTTTTAAAAGGTCACAGTGGCAAAAACTATAGTGGGATCTAATAAATGTAAGGAATCATTGCAATTTTCAGGAAGCGTTCTTGTGATTCTATTAACCGATTGTAAAGATTTCTTGAGTAAAATAGGGGTAACACGTTTCATCCCACATAAACCCTTATACCCAGCAGAGAGTGTAGAATAAGTAGCTTTTTCTTTTTCAGGAAGAGTCTATCCTAAGGGCAATTGTATTAAAGTTGGATGAAGCAACGCAGTATGAGGAAAAGGATCCCCAAAGCAGGCAAAGTGGCAGGATACAAGGTTAATACACAAAAACGAGTAGCCTTTCTATATACACATGACAAACAATCTGAAATAGAAATTGGGGAAGCAATCCCATTCAAAATAGCTTTACCAAAAAAGAAAAAAGAAAATAAAAAGAAATGCCTTGAAATACAGCTAACCAAGGCCATGGAAGACTTTACAATGAAACTGAAACATCTTAGAAATACACTAAAGAGACACAGAGAGGTGGAAAGATTCCCCATGCTCGTGGATTAGAAGAAGCAATATTGTGAAAATGGCTGTTTTATTGTAAGAAACCTACAGAGTCAATGAAATCCCAATGAAAACTCTCATGCCTTTCTTCACAGAAATAGAAAAACATTGTAAAATTCATATGGAAGTAAAGACACCCCTGACAGTCAAAGAAATCCCAAGTAAAAAGTGTATTGTTGGAGGTTATGCCATGCCTGCTTTCAAGTTACCCTACAGAGCCATAGAAATAAAGACAGTATGATACTGGCACAAAAACAGACTCAGATCTATGCTATAGAGTAAAGGACCCAGCTACAAGGCCATAAACTACAACCATCTGATTTTCAACAAAATCATAAAAGAAAAATCAATTGAAAAAAAGGGTATCTTCAACAAGCAGTGCTGGGAAACTGGACAGTTACGTGTAGGACAACAAAATTAGATTCTTGTCTCTCACCCTGTACAAAAATATACCCCAAATAGACCAAGGACCTTAATGTAAGACCAAACACTGCAAATTTATAGGAGAAAACATAGAGTCCACTTAAGACAGAGGCATAGGCAAGGACTTTCTGGATCAGATTCTTATAGCTCAGCAAATAAGGGCAATAATGAATAATTGGGAACTCATAAAAAAATACTTTGTGTAAAAAAAATGTCAGAAATTGGGAGCATAGGATCTTTGGGAGAGGGTTGAAGGGGAGGGGAGAGGCAGGGAGGGGAACACAGAAAAATGTAGAGCTCAATAAAAATCAATAAAAAAGTTGTCAGACAAAGAAGAAACACACCATAGAATGGGAGAAAACTTTGCCAGTTATAAATCTGATAGAGAATTAGCTACAATGTATAAAGAATTTAAACAGTAAACACTAGCAAAACAAACAACCCAATAAAAAATGGGCCATGAAACGAAACAGAGAATTCTCAGAAAAATTTAAAAATGGCTAATTAGCATTTGAAAAAGTATATAACATCACTGGCCTCAGAGATATGCAAATTAGAACTACTAAGGGGCTGCAGACCTAATGTCTGTCTCCATTCTGGGGCTGCTTTCTATCCCTCCTACCTTGTATGAGCTTGAGAGAAAAGTATCCCCAGTCCTGCTGGTCCTGTGCAGTACACAGTCAGCCCAGCATCCTCTGAGGAGCCAGAGCATCTCCACTGTGCTAACTGCCCTGTCCAGACTCACTCAGACTAGTGCTGTGAGATGCCGCAGCAGGTAAAGGTCCTGAGCAACAAGCCTGCATTACTGAGTTAGATGCTCTGAACCCTCATGGTGGAAGGAAAAAAGTGACTAAGCAAGTTCTCCTCTGGCCTCCACATGCACCTGTAAGTTAAATAAAATAAATGCTTTAAATAAAGAATTTCAAATGTCCTTAAGGAATTCAAATTAATTCTGACGTACTATTAATGACTTAAAAAATATGTGATTATTGGTTTGCTACATACAATTATGTTGAACATTGAAGAACCTATTTCATTTACGCTACCTGTCAAAATTATGACAATGTGTAATCTACATCCTATCATTTTTTGTTAGATGGGCAGATATGTCAATTAAATTATATAAGTTCAGAATTTCAGAATAGTCAGACTATTGTCTTACTCAAACCTAAAAGCTATCACAAGGTGAGGTGCATAGTTTAGTGATAAAATGCTTGCCTAGCATCTACAAGGCCTGGGTTGGAGCCCTAGCCTTACGAGTAATTGAATAAACAGGCTATTGTATAATTAACTCATTTGTTTAAACAGTATGTATTTGTATTCTTATAGAATAAGATTAAAATAATCTGAATGTTAAAAAAACATTATTTGGAGATTATACCTCATCCCATGCCCAAAGCCTAAGATAAGACAAAACAAAAAAAACCACCACAAATCCTGTCAAGAACATGAGGAAAGAGTAACACTTTTCGACGGTCGGTAGCTCTGGGTGACATGAGTTTGAACTAATTTTTGAGTATGTCTCTCTAAGGACAACTTTGGCGTCTTCAGTCACTGTGTCAAGGAGAAGAAATTGTAAGTAAAAGGTTTTCCTAAAGTAGAGACCTGTAGCCAGGAGCCCACCATTAACTGAGGCAAATCTCTCCAAATATTTCAAAAGTTTTTCTTCTAATGTTTCCCTTTTCTTAGTGTCCAACAAATAAGGAGATTTAATGATTTTTTTCAATTGTTCAGCAGGCACTTGCGAATCCTTAGCAATGACTTGCAGGGATGCATCGTCCACTCCAAAGAGGACTCGATAGTGGTTTAATTTCTCCTTCACCTTCTCCACATCATCCCTGAGGATGCCCACTACAGGAACAGTAGCTAAGAGTCCAGTCTTGAAGGCTTCTAACCAGATAGTCTGCTGCATTGACTTGTGCTTTTTGTCAATCGTTGCTTCTGTGATATTAGGCAAGGAAAGCATAAAATTGTGGCGCTTTTGAGCAGGAAGAGCCTTTACCAGGGTGTCCATCAGGACTGGAAAATCATAGTCGGATAAATTGTTGTTAGAAATCAAGAAAATCTCTGGTGCATCCAAGCCATTTTCCTTTAAGGTATCTATATAGGAGTTTCGGATCTTCAACAGGATATTTTCCCTGTCAAAGGTACGTGCTTTGGATTTCTTCTCATTTTGTAAATCATTGTCCACCTTGGTTCTTACAAAGTAATAATTCTTTTTCATGAATTTGATTGCTTTGGCAAGGTCTAGTTCAAGTTTTGTAAAACGTGTGGCAGAAACAATAATGAAGAAATCATACTCTTGGAAATTCACTTTCTCCAGATAATCTTTTGGTGGAAAGTTCATAGTTCCAACACCAGGCAGGTCCCATAAAGTCAAAGTTTGAATTTTGGGGTGTGTGTATGCAGTTCTCCTCATAGTTGTCTCTACCACCCCAATGTCAGCTGCACCTTCATCTTCAGGTCTTACCCCTCTCAGGGCATTGATCAAACTGGACTTCCCTGCTCCAGACTCTCCAGTGACAGCAACGTTTATTGGGATGTTATCAATATTTTTTAATGCAGTACTGATTACAGAGTTTGCCCCTTGAATGTTTCCTTTTGTCAGGTGTAACTCAATTGAATCGATGGTTTCCTGAGGAATGATTTTGCTTTCTGTCTTAAAATTCTTGAAATATAAAGTGAAGCTGGACTCCAAATCTCCATGGCGTTCATCCTTAGAGGAGGACTTACCCATGGCTGTGGTGAAAAGGGGCCCTGAAAGAAAGAGGGGAGAGTAAGTTGCAAGAGATTGAAGATGCCTTTGAACTTAGCTCTGCGTTCTCGATGCTGCAGCTTCAGTGATGTTCTGATGTTAACCAGTTCCCGTGTATTTGTGCTTTCTTTCTGTCAACAAGATACAAGCTATAGTCCTTCTGGAGGAGAACCCCTCATCTGAGGAATTGCCTCCATCTGACTGAACTGGGGGCACGCCTATGAGGCATTTTCTATACTGAGAATTGATATGGGATTCCCGGTCCACAGTGGGTGGCACACCCCTGGACAGGTGGTCCTGGGTAATTTAAGAAAGCATTATTTAACTGTAGTTGGACTTTTTCATGGAGACTACCACCTCCCCAATTATGACATGGGGACTTATTGTTAATTATAAAAATTCATCCAATAGCTTAGGCTTGTTTGTAACTAGCTCTTGTACCTTAAATTAACCCTGTATCTTTTATCTACATTCTTTTATGTGGCTCAGTTACCTTTACTCTTTACTGTCATTCTGCTTCCTATCCGCTGGTGGCTCTTCCTTTCTTCCTCCCAGAGTTCTCTCTCTCTCTCTCTCTCTCTCTCTCTCTCTCTCTCTCTGGCTGTCCTAGCTATCTCTCCTGCCTAATTAATGGCCATATAGCTTTTTATTAAACCAATCAGAAGGCGCCTTGCAAAGATACATCTTTACAATGTACAAAAAGATTATTCCACAACTTTGAACTATGGGGAGCAAGCCAGTAAACAACATCCTCCCATTGTTCCTGCCTGTATTCCTCAGGGTTTCTGCCCTGACTTTTTTCAACAATAGACTGTGTTCAGAATGTGTAAGCCCCCAAAACTGTTTTCTTTTCAAAACGCTTTTGGTCACGGTGTTTATAAAAGAAATAGAAAGGAAAGTAGAAAAATTTCTACTAGCTCTCAGTTAAACCCTCAAATATGGAAAAATGAAAACTTAAGTAAAGCAAGGGAAAATAATATAAAAATATACACAAGTCCTTTAACCAGCTTCAAGAAGTATAATAACATGAACATCTTTGTAGCGTCTAAACTAACTGCAATATTCTATATGAAATCATATGTTTTCTCCATCTGCGCACACTAATGAAAACTTAAGTAAAGCAAGGGAAAATAATATAAAAATATACACAAGTCCTTTAACCAGCTTCAAGAAGTATAATAACATGAACATCTTTGTAGCGTCTAAACTAACTGCAATATTCTATATGAAATCATATGTTTTCTCCATCTGCGCACACTTCCTTCAGTGTGTGCCTTCAAAATTAATGGAAATTTAATCAGCATATGCCTGGTTTTACACTCAGAAAAATAAGTAACAGTGAATGATACTTGACATCAGTATTTAATCAATGACAAACCTCTCTAATGATCACATAAATCTAATTTGTCTGTTTCATTTTTGTTTTCAAAAGATTTCAGTAACGTCAGCTATTGGATTTTGTTGAAATAATTCTTTATTTGCCTAGATTTACTTTCCTTATGTCTTTTTCATGACTTAGAACTGATCCTCATGAAGAATATAAACTTGCAATAATATAAAATTCTTTATGCTTAAAGTTCATGTTCAAATCCGTTTCTTCAATAAAACATTTCAGTGTTCTCAAGTAATTATTTTGATTCACTATTTTCTCTTAACATTGTATTTTATAAAAGCAATGTAACTGTGCACTGTAGACACTGGTCAATTGGTTGAGAGCTTTCCCACCACGGATAAGGCTTTGGGTTCAATCCCCAACACCTCATCAAATACAGGCATTTGCAGATCTCTGTAATTCTGGTGTTCGGGAAGTAGAGGTAAGAAGGTCAGTACTTCCAGGTTATCCTTGGTACATAGTGAGTTAGAGGCTAGCCTGAGCTATGTAAGACCCTATCTCAAAAAAAATGAATAGAAAGTCCAGCAAGATGGCTCAGCAGGTAAATACACTTGCTGTCAGACCTAAACACCTGAGCTAGATTGTTGGATATTTAACTACTTCAGTCTCATATTTCTGACTTTTGTTCTCCACAAACCTGCCTACAAGACCTCCCATGGCAGCACAATGGACCTCACCATCAGTTAAGGAGACAGCAAATCCCCACTGTCACCCTGGAGCCTCCTCTGTCAGTCTCGCCAATATCAATCATTTCTCAGACTTAATCTCTATTTCCAAATCCACTCACAACTGATCGTCCCTCCTATATTATCTTCTTCATGACCTCCTCAATTCCAGCTTCGATTATATCAGCAACATTACTATATTTCCTGTGATTGTTGTTGTAACAACATAGATAACCAAATTGGCCAAATCAAAAACAGTCTCATACAAACCAGGGATCTCCATAGGATCATTCTGAGCATGTGGGCCTGCATAACCACATACAGACTCACTTCAGAGCAAGCGATTGTCCAATCTACAGGACAAACGGGGGCAGCTGTGCAGGAAACCGGAGCTGCAGAAAATTGTTCAGCCTGGGTGCAGGCACAGGACAAAAAAAAAAAGGGAAGGGGGGTAAAAAGAATGTCCGGAAAGAGAAGCTAGAATATGGTTGAATAAACACCATAGCCAGATTTACTGTTGAAGGGGACAGTCACCCACAGGACACAGACAGAATGTCCCTGAAGCACACAAGCTGTTCTATCTTTTCAGTTTTCCCTTCTCATTTTTTCAGCTCTAGCTCCTGGATCTGTGATCCAGACTCCAGTGTGATTGTTATCTGCAAGGTCTTTCCACGGAATATGAACACAGGGAACGAGAAAACTGTGACACAGCAAGCATTATAAGCTGATGCCTGATTTAATGTCACCACATTCTGACACAGTTCATATTCCTCACAGATGGAGAGAAGATCCTTAACACTCCTGCTTGACAATAAAGAAAATCATCACGAAGAAGATTCTTCAGGCTCAGATTTCCACAGTCAGCTACAGTGGAAGCAGCATGTGGAAAGAACCCTTCTCCACACGCCAGAGGCCCCCGGATGTAAGGGATTAAATATTGACCATGAACTAGAAAGCAAGATGAGTGTGAGATTGGATAACCTCATGCACACGGCAGAGACATTCCATTACCTGAAAACTATCTATTTACAACCATTTTAGGGAGAGGAAATACAGGACCATCCAAAACAACTGTGTATGTTTTTGCTAAAACCAGTATCAAGATCATTAACTTTAGGTCTAATTCAACTTTCGTAATTGACTAAGACCATCCACAAGCCTGTTCTGCCTGCCTCCCTCCAAAGCTCCTTAGCTTCCAACTGAGGCCCCTCACTCAACGGGTATGTTCCTGAATGCCTGTTACCTATCAGCTCTGATGAGAAAAGAGATGGTGAGGGTTCAAAGATAGATCTGAAGGCTCCTGCCCACTTACCAAACTGTCCTGTGTCCAATGGATGCGCTCACTCTAGTCAGCTGCAGGAACCACTGTCCACTGTGCTCCAGTCTCTCCACTTGCAGCCCCTCTCTACTTCTCTGTGGAAAGCATCTGGTTCAAGGCTGCAGGGCAGGACTTATCACTCCTCTGACTTCTGCCCCTTCCTTCTCAGTGTGTTTTGGCCAATCATCAAAGCGTGTGGATCTTGCTGTTTTTCAGAATCTCCTGCATTTCCAAGAAGAAGAAAGAGAAAATGAAACTATCGGTTGTTTTTCATTGTGTTCTCTCTTTGGTTTTGGCAGCAAATACTGGACAGTCTTAAAAGAGTCAAGGAGTGGACTTTCAAGCACTGACAATGACCTGTAATGCTGAGGGAACTCACTGGAAAACACCTCAAAAAAAATCAAACTACATTCTGGGACTGGGCTTTTTCTTTGTTACCCTGTGGTGTCTAGCAGGAACATTGTTGTCCTAGGAGAGGGCAGCTCTATCTTAACTCTTTCACACATGTGCATAGACTATTTTAGGAAATGTCTGCAGTGGCAGATTTTCATGACTTGTGGGAAATCCTTCAGTGTTCTTTATCCCTACCACTTTCCTTCCTCTACTTTATCCTCTACCCCCTCGCTCCCCATTTTAACCTTTCTTAAAAACATAATTTTCTTTTAAACCTTCCTACCAGTGCCTATTACTTCTCCTCTCTTGCTGGTCCCACCCCATGGCCACATAGTAATACAAAACCTCTGTGGGTGTTCCCAATGGAACACTCATATTTGAACGGTGATAGCGAGCATTCACAAATGAAAGGAATGAAATGATGTTTATCTTCCTGGACCAGTTTTACCCCACTCAGAATGACGATTCCAGCTCCATCCACTTTCCCTTAAGTTTTGAAGTTTCATTTTGCTTAATAGATGAGAAATATTTGATTCTGTAGTGGGGCCACGTTGTCATTATCATTTCCTTAGTTGATGCTGTCTAGGCTCTTCCCACTGTTCCCATTTCCCATCTAGAAATATCTATTGTGGATAGAACATGAATGAACATGAATGAGGAAGTACCTCTCTGTAGTTGAATACAGAGTCCTTTGCCCTGGAGTGACACAGCTGGATCTTGTGTTAAATCTATTTTCACTGTCTGTGGGTCTTCCTCACCTTAGTGGCTGTACCAGTTTGCCCTCCCACCAGCAGTGACTGAGTGCTCTCTTTTCCACATATCCACAGGGCTCAGAAACCTTTATAATTTGGGGAGTCAGTCTACAGCTTATTGATGATATACGCATATTAAACAGCCCTCTGAGGATAGATGTTGAGAGGAGTGCACAGTTCCTAACTCTTATATTCTTCTCCAGCTCATTTTTTGCCTGCTTGCTGCCATAGTCATGACGTTCATGGACTGACCCTCTGATGCTCTAAGCAAGCACCCAATTAAATGTCTTTTTTTTTAATATGCTGCCTTGGTCATGGTGTCTATTCACAGTCAAAGATAATAATCTAAGACTCCAATCTCAAGTTATACTAGTAAAAATAGCGTGGTCCTATCAAAACACATAATAATCAATGGACTAAGACCAGGAGCCTAGGTATAAATCTGCATACCTACAATCGCCTGATTTTTGACATGTATGACAAAGACAAATACTGGAGAATATATACTGTTTCTAAGAAACTGTGTTGTGAAAACTAGATATTTTTTTAAATATTTATTTATTTATTATGTATACAATATTCTGTCTGTGTATATGCCTGCAGACCAGAAGAGGGCACCAGACCCCATTACAGATGGTTGTGAGCCACCATGTGGTTGCTGGGAATTGAACTCAGGACCTTTGGAAGAGCAGACAATGCTCTTAACCTCTGAGCCATCTCTCCAGCCTGAAAACTAGATATTTAATGTGAAAAAGTTGAAGCTACATTGCTATCACTCACCTTGTCCAAAATTCACTTTCAAATTAATCAAAGACTTCAAAGTTACACTAAAATTCTGCACCTTCTATTGCAAAATATAAGGAGTACATTTCAGAATATAGGCTCAGTTATGATCTTTCTATATGGAACCTCTCTACACAGGGAATGCTGTCATCAATCAAGAAGTGCAACTTCATGAAGTTAAAATGCTTACAAAGAGTGAAAGAAACTTTTATTCTAGTGTAACAGCCTTTGTGATAGGGAGAAAATCTTTAAAGGCATTAAATTAGTTAAAGGATCGCTATATATAATATGCAAAAACATTAAAAAAAAAAAACCTCTAAGAAAGCAATTCAATTAAAATTGATTATGGCACTGACCAGAGAAAGCATTCCCAAAAGGAGAAACACAAACAAGAAATAATGAAGAGTGTGTTCAACATCCTAGCCATCAGGAAACCTCAAATTAAAACTACTTTGAGATTTCATTGAACCCAAGTCAGAATAGCACCTTCATCCAGCAACTGCTGGAAGCAAATACAGAGATCTACAGCGAAGCACTGGGCCGAGCTTCTGGAGACCAGCCCGATGGAGGGAGGAGCAATAATATGAGCAAAGGGGTCAAGACCATGATTGGGGATACCCACAGAAACAGCAGACCTGAGCTATAAGAGCTCACTGGCTCTGGACTGAGAGTGGGGGAACTTGCATAGGACCAAACTTGGCCCACTAAATGTGGGGGACAGCTGTATGGCTGGGCAGTCAGTGGGGTCACTGACAGTGGGACCAGGATTTATCCCTAGTGCTTGAACTAGCCTCTTGGGGCACATTCTCTTTGGAGGGATACCTTGCTCAGCCTAGATATAGGGGAGAGGGCCTTGGTCTTGCCTCGAAGTGTCAGACTTTGTTGACTCCCCATGGGAAGCCTTATCATTTCTGAGTGGATGGGGGAGTAGAAGGAAGGGGGAGGCAGGAGGAGGGGAAGGAGAGGGCACGGGGATAGCTATGTAAAACAAGAAAAAGTTATATTTAAAAATTCTTAATTAATATATATATTGTTAAATATATATTAAATACACTAAATGATTTGTTAAATTTGTGTAAGGAAAAAAGAAAAGAAAACACACAAGACTCTGGCCAGGGAAGCAGGTAGGTTAACTGTTGATCTTCACCTTTCCCTCCCCTTCTCCAAATGCCAAAAACAAAACAAAACAAAACAAAAAAAAAAAAAAACAGGTCTTTTAGGGATATTAAACTGAACATAAATAGCAGATTACAATAAGACTAGATACAATTCCTCATATCAATGATATATGAGGCTGCCCAGCAGGAGTAAAAGGGTTCCAAGTGCAGGCAAAAGAGTCAGAGACGCCCCGACTCCCACTGTTAAGAGTCCCACACGAAGTGAAGAAGCATCTTAATGAAGGGTTTTGTGCTTGATCTTAATGTCAACTGATCACAAATTAGAACCACTTCATAGGAAACCTCAGCTGAAGAGGTTTTCTTGGTTGATGATGGAAGGCCCACCCAGATGACAAGGATACAGCAGGGGATCAATCCCTTGCCTTGGGCTGGCTTGGCCTTTCCCCTAACTGCAGGTTGATTAACTCTGTCTCTGCTGCTGGTACCGTCACTGTTATCAGAACAAACACTTCCAGGAATCCCTCCGGACTCTGGACTCTGCAGAAAGCTTTCAGATTTTCTGTGCCAGATTGGGACTGTGGAGGTACTCTGCCTTGTGCCTGAGCAATCATGTGATTGCTGGTCTGCCTAGTGAGAGATACTCATTGTGGGGTTCCCCTGACTGCTGAGGCACACCCCTTCAAGTATGGAGCAATTAGTAAGTTCTCAGCCTCTTAGCTGGACGGAACTCAGCTGTTGATACCATTTCAATGTAAGCTGTCTAATATATTGTTGTATATTAAGTAATATATATAAATATATATATTCATTCCACTGAATCTCATCTTTCAGAGAACCCTGACTAATTCCAAGGGGGTTGGAAGAGCAAGAGTGGTATGAAGAGTGGAGGTGAATAATGGAGATGAGTTTAACTGGGGAGGAGGGTGGGAGAGTAGAGGAAGAGGGAGTGGGTGAAGGAATCACTAACTGAGCATGTCTGAAAACACCATACTGAATCCTAGTATTTTATGTATGCTTAAGAGCTTAACTGGAGCTACTGTGTGTAGGAGTGAGTGGGTAATGCTCATTCAGGAAGATGCAGGTTATCAAAAGGAAGCTGAGTGCAAGATGTGGAACACCCACCCCTGACGTGGTGATCAGAGGTCCCAAAGATCCTAAACACCCCTGACGTGGTAATCAGAGGTCCCAAAGATCCTAAACACCCCTGACGTGGTAATCAGGGAGGTCCCAGAGATCCTAAACAATACAGGCTACTACTGTTTCTCTTGATTCACCAGAACCTGGTGGTAAGATTCTATTGCTGAAGACACCATACACGTTGGTGACAGGATACATAGAACTGCTGGTACTGACCAGAAAGCTTCCTGCCTTCTAACGAGCACTCAGTGTTGGAGAGTCCTGTGCAGGCTGCTGAGGGAGAACGGTCATCAATATTCTTACCTGAGTGACCCCTGACTTTTTTCCAAGTCCAGTCCCCGTGGGAAGAAAAATTAGATTCCTCTCCTGCAGAAATCTTGGCATCTAAATTGTCTACTGTCCCATGACCTCAAGACCCAAGGCCCAGCTCTGCCATTTCCAGCTTACTTTCCCTACCTTATGCTTGGCTTTACAGAGATGAGTGACTGCCTTGCCTGCCACTGTGGGTCTGAAATGCTGTCTTGTTAGCAATGATGACTCATGTTGGAATAGAGTCCTGCTCTACCAAGTGTGAGTCTCTGGAGCTTCCCTTTCCTGTTAGAGCCATGCCAGTGCTGTGCTCTGTTCCATGGGAATAAAGTTATTGCCACATCCCTTCTCCTGGAAATGAACTACTGAGTCATTTTTTAGAGTCCAAGATTTTTTTTTTTGGTGTGTGTGTGTGAATGAATATGAGATCTGCACTCTCCTGTGCCACAAGAATAAATATGAGCCTGGGTCCTATGTGACACAGACCCTGAGCCAAAGACGCTCACTTCTGTAGCTCCAAACACATCTGCCTAGCTGGAGTTTCCATCCCAGTTGTACTGGGACTTTGAATACTAGAAGAATGACTGAGTGACAGAATGTAGTGAATATTTGGGGAACTGGAATAACCTAGGACATGTGGTGGTGACTTAGGCCAGGGAGGCTTTGACATGAACATAATCATACCTAGTAGTGGGGAATCACTAGAGTGCTGGATTAGAGGCATGATCCACATTGACTTACTTGGAAGAGGAACTCTCAATTTGGAATTGCCTCTATCAGATCTGGTTGTTCATATGTCTGTGGGGGCATTCTCTTAATTGATTAACTGATATAGGAGGAGCCAGCCCACTGTGGTGAGTCCCATCCCTAGGAATGTGGTCCTAGGTAAGAAAGCAGGGTGAGCGAGCCCTGGAGAGCAAGGCAGTAAGCAGTGTTCCTTCCCAGTCTACTTCAGTTCCTACCTTGATTTCCCTTGATGGTGGACTGCAACCTGCCAGCCAATGAAATCATTTCCCCCTAGGTTCCATTTGGTTAGGTTTAGTCACATCATATGCATGCATATATGTACATAAATACGTATATTCCTAAATGTAGCCTGTTCAGCCTGTGTAATCTTAGTTGTATGTATGCTCTCATGACTGACCACTTGGTACTGGACAGCCAATAGGTGTGCTCTGTCTGGGAAGATGGGCTCTCAGTTTTCATTTTGGGCTATAATTTTTCGTGTAGGGATGAGTCCTCACAGACTTTTCCTTGTCAAGTTTGACATGCTCATTGGTCATCCTTTCTCAGATCACATCTAGGCAGTGAGACAATAGCCCACTAAGTCGAACTGGTGCTGCCCATATGCCCGTGGGTGAAGGTGGAATTCATGGGAACATGGGTGACTACCATGGGCCATCCCATTAAAAAAAAAAAAAAAAACAACTGACTCTCCTCCCTTAGCATCCATCAACTGCCTATGGCTCCTCAGGTAAAAGAGGGGTTCCATTTCTCTTTCCCTTCAGTACTGGGGTGTTAACTGGCTTGAATCTGTGTGGGTTGGTACCAGCAACCACTGCTGCCGGGAGCTCATGACCACAACTGCCCTGCCATGCAAGGAAGACACTAGTGCACAGCTTATCTGATCTCTGGCTTTGACATTTTTTCTTCCTCTACTTTGCTGTGCTCTTTAGGCTTTATGGGTGAAAGCTGTACAGTATAGATGTCCTATTTAAGGCTGGACATGCCACTGTTACCTTCTGTCAGAGCCTCTGTCAGCTGCCCTGGGCATCTATTCAGGGCTTTGCTTGTACTCAGTGGGAGAGACAATGTGAGTACTCATATCTCACATTGCTTGTTAGAAGAACACTGACTCTATATAATTTAATTTATTGTTTTTAGTGAGCTATATATTTTTCTCCACTCCCCACCCTTCCACTCACCTCCCCTTCTACCCTATCCCATGGTCACCATGCTCCCAATTTACTCAGGAGATCTTGTCTTTTTCTACTTCCCATGTAGATTAGATTCATGTACGTCTCTCTTAGGGTTCTCATTGTTGCCTAGGTTCCCTGGGATTGTGTTTTGTAGGCTGGATTTTCTTTGCTTTATATCTAAAAGCTACTTATAAGAGAGTACATATGATGTTTGTCTTTCTGAGTCTGGGTTACCTCACTCAAAATTATATTTTCAAGCCATCCATTGCCTGCAAATTTCAAGGTGTCATTGTTTTTTCTGCTGTGTAGAACTCCATTGTGTAAATGTACCACATTTTCCTTATCCATTCTTCGGTCAAGGGGCATTAGGTTGTTTCCACATTCTAGCTATGACAAAGAATGCTGCTATGAACATAGTTGAGCACATGTCCTTGTGGTGTGGTTGAGCATCCTTTGGGTAAATACCCAAAAGTGCTATTGCTGGGTCTTGAGGTAGGTTGTTTCCTAATTTTCTGAGAAATCATCATAATGAAATCCAAAGCAGTTATGCCAGTTTGCACTCCCACCAGCAATGCAAAAGTGTTCCCTTTACCCCACATCCTCTCCAGCATAAGTTGTCATCAGTGCTTTTGATATTGGCCATTTTTACAAGTATAAGACAGAATCTCAGAGTTGTTTTGATTTGCATTTCTCTGATGGCTAAGGATATTGAGCATTTCCTTAAGTGTCTTTTAGCCATTTAAGATTCCTCTGTTGAGAGTTCTCTGTTTAGGTCTGTGTTCCATTTTTTGTTGGACTATTTGTTCTTTTGATGACCAATTTCTTGAGTTCTTTCTATATTTTGAAGATCAGCCCTCTGTCCGATGTGGGGTTGGTGAAGATATTTTTTTCCGTTTTGTCTTGTTGACTGTGTCCTTTGCTTTACAGAAGCTTCTCAGTTTCAGGAGGTCACATTTATTAATTGCTTCTTACAGTGTCTGTGCCACTGGGGTTATATTTAGGAAGTGGTCTCTTGTGCCAATGTTTTCAAGTATACTTCCCACTTTCTCTTCTATAAGGATCAGTGTGGTTGGTTTTATTTTAAGGTCTTTAATCCATTTGGACTTGAGTTTTGTGCGTGGGGATAGATGTGGATCTATTTTCATTCTTCTACATATTGACATCCAGTTGTGCCAGCACCGTTTGTTGAATATGGTTTCTTTTTCCATTTTATATTTTTAAGTGTCATTATTTTATTCTATTAATATTTATCTGATTTGGTTATGAGTTTTTCCATGGTTAGGAAATTTTTTTTAGTTTTTTTCTAATCTCTTGCTCTTCTCTCTTCCCCTCTATGACTTCTCTACTCTCTCCTTTGTCCCTTCATTTATTTAACTTTGTTTCTCAAAGTTTTCTCTTTCCTTGCCCCTTTCCTTTGTCACAAGGGGAAGAGAAAGAATAAAAGCTTCTCGCTCTGTTTAACACAGAGGCACTTCCTGCTTTTTTGGAGCTGGCAGTGTTCCAACAGAAGCCCTTTATTTTGTTCCAAAAAGCAGCGCCAGGCACCTAAGCTGAGGGAGCAAGCAGCGTTTGTCTCTGGCCACAGAACTGAGTACAAACAGCAGGAAGCCCCGGTTTTTTCCTCTCCGTGTCCCAAGTCCCTATTAAGTCCAGATGCTTAAGCCTTTGTTTCTATTTTTAGAACCAGCAAAGGGGCACCGGGCAAAAGAAGGTGTTTGGGAACCAGTCATGAAAGGGGGGCTGAAGGAAGAAGTTCCAGCAGGGCTCAGCCCAAGCTAGATACTCCCGCTCTTTCCATAAACAGGATGTACATACCAAGAGCTTTGAAAAGAGTGGAATAGGCTGGCAGCACTGGTATAAAGCTGTCCACTAGATGGAGCAAGCTTGAACCAGCTTTCACTAGCACGGGCGAGGCTTGGGAAATAGCGATTCTGTCGGCACCAAATAGCAGACAGCCGGCACCAAATAGCAGACTTCAGGCAGAAAAGGAAAAGAAAAAAAAACAAAACAAAACAAAAAAAAATATGGCTGACCTCATCAAGTCAAAAAGAAATTAGTGTTTTCAATAGGAGCATAATAATCAAAACTTCCAGAAGACCATTCAAAACTGCCATTCTCATGAAGACATAGCAAGGGCAATCAGGACATCTCTCGGAGAAACAGTAAGTTAATAGACCTGTCAAATTTTGCTTTAAAAAAAAAGTTGGTAAAATGAAAAAGACATGTTACTGACTTGGAGAAAATATTTACAAATTCAAGACTCAGACCTTATGCTACTGAGAGAACTCAGTGGGGGGTGGGAGGGGAGCAGACCAGGCTCTCCTAGTAGCCTGACAGAGATCTAAGCCTTAGTTTCGGTTGACTAAAACAGGACAGAGCTAAACGACAGCCCTCCAAGAAACCACAGCCTTCTGCTGGCTCAGCAGACCCCCAAGGCCCCCTCTGCTGGCTCAGCAGGCACCCACATCCCCTTCTGTTGGCTCAGCAGGCAACCCCCAGTCTCCTGATAACTAAAGGCAGTTTTCCCTAGCCTAGCTGGACCCTAACCACTAGGACCACCCACCAATCAGTCCCCATACTAATCTTTCCTCCACCAATCAGTCCCAGATTAATCCCTTCCTGTGGAATTCCCCTAACTCCACTTCAAAGGGGCTTCTGATCTTCTTTGGGGGTTGCCAAGTGCCACCAACACTGGAATTAATAATAATAATAACAATAATAATAATAATAATAATAATAATAATAATAATAAGCTCTTATTATTGGATAAAGGACTGCTGGTCTTCTTTGGAGGCTTCTCTTGGACCCTAGCAAGAACTTTTGCTCAATTGTGTTCACAGCAGCATTATTTGTAATAGCCAGAACCTGGAAATAACCTAGGCGCCCCTCAACTGAAGAATGGATAAAGAAAATATGGTACATTTACACAATGGAGTACTACTCAGTGATTAAAAACAATGACCCTTGAAATTTGTGTGCAAATGAATGGAACTAGAAAAACCATTCTGAGTGAGGTAACCCAGATCCAGACAGACGAACAAGGTATGTGCTTCCTCATAAGTGGATATGACATAAAGTGAAGGATAATCGGCCTATAGTGCACGATCCCAGAGAAGCTAGAACCTTCATCCAGCAACTGATGGAAGCAGATAGAGACTTCCAAGCAAAGCACTAGGTCAAGCTTCCAGAGACCAGACCAAGAGAGGGAGAAGTGATAATATGAGCAAAGTGGACAAGGAGCAAAGTAGACAAGACAGTAATGGTGATACCCACAGGAACAGCTGACCTGAGCTAGTGGGAGCTCACTGACTCTATAGGACCAAACCAGACCCACTGGGGCTTGGACAATCTGTGCGGTCACTGGCAGTGGGACCAGGATTTATCCCTAATGCATGAATTGGCATCTTGAAGCACATTCTCTTTGGAGGGATACATTGCTCAGCCTAGATATAGGGGGGGGGGGCTTGGTCCTGTCTCAAAGTGATGTGTCAGACTTTGTTGATTCCCCATGGGAAGCCTTACCCTTAAAGAGGAGTGGATGGGAGGGCAGAGGAGAGGTTGGGCAGGAGGAGAGGAGAAGGTGGGAACAGGAATAACTATATAAAATGAGAAAAGATTGTATTAAAAAAAATTCTTACATCAAAAAAAAAAAGAATCAGACCTTATGCACAACATATAAAGATTTCATAAAACTCAATAGTAAGAAAACAAGCAACTCGATTTTCTAAACAGGACTAAAACTTTTTTTTTTTTTTTTTTTTTTTTTTTGGTTTTTTGAGACAGGGTTTCTCTGTGGTTTTGGAGCCTGTCCTGGAACTAGCTCTTGTAGACCAGGCTGGTCTCGAACTCACAGAGATCCACCTGCCTTTGCCTCCCGAATGCTGGGATTAAAGGCGTGCGACACCACCGCCCGGCTTCAGGGCTAAAACTTAAATAGACACATTAGCAAAAAGAAACACCGATGTCAACTAAGCACTTGATGATACAGTCACCATTGGGGAAATTCAAATTAAAAGTTCACATATCTTCTAGATGGGGAAGGATTCCAAATGTGATTTAAGACACTTAGCAAGTATAACCTTGCCTCACGCTGCAGGGAAATAGTGTGCCAGTCTTTGATAACATAAATTCCACATTACCCAGCATTCCTCATGCTAGGTACTTACCAAAGAAAAATAAAACGAGGCCAGTGAGATGGTTCAGCTGGTAAAGATATTTGCGGCCAAACCTAGACACCTCAGTTCAATCTCTGGGAACCACATGGTAGGAGAGAACTAATTTTAGCAGGTTTTCCTCTCACTTCCACCTATGTGCATTAATATGCACTCACATAAATTAATTAAGGAGAGATGAAACGTTGCATTCATATAAAACATTATACAGAGAGCTAGAGAGATGGTTCAGTGTGGCATAAGGACCTGCATTCAAATCTCAAGTGTGTGCTGGTAACCCCTTATTGAGGGTTCCGGGGAAGGGATAGGCAGAGCCCAGAAACCTGCTGGACAGCCAGCCTGTCTAAAATGGAAAGCAGATCATTGAGAGACACTATGTCAGGGCAATAAGTTAGAGAATGACAGAGGGCAAATACACCAAGCCTTCTCTGCCCCCTGAATATTCACACATACTCACATGCATGCACCATACACAAATACCACACTCACACAATTTAAAAAACCTCTGCATATGTAATAGTCATACATTCCTTAATTCAGAAGAAGAATTTGAAAGCAATCCAAAATACGCATCTGTTGGGTAAGCAGGATGCGGCACAAGCCTGTAACAGAACAGAAACCAGTGGATGCACAGAATAAAGTACATCTGAATGCATACACTTTCAAAGAAACAAGCCTCAAAGACACGCACACACTCCAACACTGACCTAGCATTCCAGAAAAGGCCAAACTACACTGTCCGAGAATAGATCGGTGGTAGCTCTGAATCAGGAAGACAGGCGATTCTACAGTCAGAAAGAGCACACAGTGTCGTAGGGTGGCAGAAACTCCTCTGTTCCCCGCTTCCTCATCAAAGCCATGGGAACAGCTGTCCCTGATGGTCCCCCTACAACATTTGAAACCAACTCTTCCATACTTTCCCTGATGATGAGCTGAAACTGAGCCAAAAGAAACCTTTCCTCCTTCCCACTGGGTCAGGTGCTTTGGAGACAGGGGTGTAACAGTACCCAACACCCAGCCCAAGTGGGCAAGACACATACACTCCGCTGCCAGTCTCCCCACGCCCCTTCCGCTTTTGCCTCTTTACTACAGTGCTCTCCCTGGGAAGCTTTGTTCTCTCTCTCTTTGGCTTCCTGGTAGCCTGCTCAGTCCTCAGCCGGTGTGACTGGACCCTTCCTTCATATTGCATGGGCCTTTCCATCTCCTTGATTCTGTCCTTTTCTTCTCTGTCCCTTACACTCCTACTTAGCAACCTTCCGCCTCTAGACCTCACTCCACACTGTGTAGAGTGATCCTGGCCACTACACTGAGAACCGGATGAGCCCGCATTCGAGAAATGCTGACTGCAGTGGCCGGGCGCAGAAACAAGGAGATCATGATGACAACGGTAGCCAGGATGAGGAGGACAGGATCACACTTCATATCTTCCAAACCATAACTACAACTGCAAAAATACTTCCAAGAAACTGCATCCTGAAGGAAGGGCCCAGAGCTCTGCGGGAAAGCTGCTGCCTAACATGAACTAAGCCCTGAATTGATACCAGAACTGAGAAAGTAAAACACAGTTGAGTTGAATCCTTTCATCTAGTTATAAGTTCAAATAGATGTTCTTCAAAGAAAAACTCAGACATGCTCAGTGAGGCACTTTATTGGAAATTAGATGCATACATCAATGAAGTAAAATCAAAGTAAGCATCATTTGTCACAATAACATCCTAATATCTATGCTATCTTCTTACATAACAATAAATCCCAAGATGCCCCTGACTTGGGTATCAAAGGGCAAGCTTTAATGGTCTAGAAATATCTCCATATAAATATAAACCATAGCATCTAAAATAACCATCGCTGTTTTGAGTCAGGTTCAAGAGTCCTGGGAAATCTCGTAAAATAATAAGTACTTTAGATGGCTGCTGGAGCTACAAAGGTTGGAGACGTAGCTCAGTGGCAGAACATGGCCCTATGTTCTCCATTGACACAAGAAATTAACAAAAACATGAAGCTAATGATAACAAGGTTCAGACAGAGGAAATTTCTCTACTGTGTGATACATAAAGGGGCTGGAATGCTGGGCAGAAAACTCAGCCACCCTGCACTTCCAACACTGCTTGAGTGTCAAAGCTAACAGACGTGAGGCTCGATGCAGAAAGCAGGTCATCACGTCACCTCTTCTGGCATTGTTAAATTAAGGCGATGCTCTCCTTCCGGTTACACAGGGCAGAAACTGGCAGAGAGGTTTTTGAAACTTGTGCTCATCTCTTTCCCCCGCCATACTAGCGCCCTCTCCCTGACTGAGAAAAATGGAAGAAGTGTCACAAAACGAAAGAAGTTTGGTTTGCTGAGGATGGGGTACACTTTGCATCGTTTGGCGTGAGAGGCACGGACTGACCAAAGCTGCTCTTTCCCAGTCTCCCTCACCTCCTTCACCGTCAGCAGCTCCAAGGGTCTTTGGTTTTTCAAAGCATCTTATCGCATGGCACAACATCTGTGTGGCTTCACTGCTCACAAACAGCTGTCACCTCCGCTAAGTCACATGGTTCTCAACCCTGTGAAGTAGGATGGAGGGATCATGACCCCTAGTTGAAAGCTAAGGAGCCCGGTACCCACAGAGTTAGGTCCCTTGATCAAATCCACACTGTTGGCCAGCTGCAACAAAAATGCAAGTCCAACTCCTGAGTCTTTCTGAGAACAGGTGGGGGAGACTTGTGTCCCTATCACGTGCCATCCCACTCTCAAAGGTCTCAGACAGCCCCATTGAGAACCGGATGAGTCCGCATTCGATAGATGATGACTGCAGTGGCCGGGCACAGAAACAAGGAGGTCATGATGACAACGGTAGCCAGGATGATGAGGACAATGGCCCAGATATCCAGGATGTGCTTGGGAAGCAGGACATGCACAGGTGACTGGCTGATCGCATCCATGTTGGCCCTGGAATGGACAGGAAAGGAGAGTCAGTTGCATGCACCCTCTCCCTGCCTTCCTTCTAGGAAGGAGATCTCCAGGAGTCAGAGTTACTGTAATCAATCATTAGTGATGATAATGGCATCATTTGCTGGGGCGTCCTATTACCAAGAACTCTTCTTAATATTTTATTACATGTGTGTGTGCAGACAAGTGCACACCTCTACACTCATACGGTTGCCTGCAGATACGAAAAGATGAAGTCAGGTTCCCTACAGCTGGAGCTATAAGTGGTTATGAGTTGCCCGACCTGTATTGTGTGTCCTCTGCAAGAACAGCAAGTGCTCTTAACCACAGTTATCTTTCCTGCCCATTAAGCAGATCACTTAGTATCTATTAACTCATTCTATTCCATTAACCACCAATCCAATGAAGAGGGAGTCCAATAACTGTTCATTTAATATTTCTTAGTGTTTATCTTCAGTTATCCCCATGATTCCCATATTCCATTGATTTAAAATAGAAATCAAACCATGTAGATGTCATGAAGTAGGCCTAGAGAATAAACCCAGATAGATGGGGACTTTTTATGTTTATTGTTTAAACTCACTCTGTTTCCCTCGTCCATAAAGTAATAATTTACTATTTTTGCTCTGTGTCCCATTGCTTATTCTTTTTTTTTGGGGGGGGGAGGGAACATGTGTGTACAAATACACATGAACATGTATGATGTCATTCCTCAGGTGTTATCCATCTTGCATTAGGGTGGGTTTTTTTTTTTAATACATAGCCATATTTTTTAATTGGGTGGGAAGTAGAAAAAAAAGACCCTATACTGGGCCTTATTCAAGGCATCTTTGGGTTCTACAGGGTTAAGGAAAACAAGATATTCCTTAAGGAAAGATCTAGGTGACTCCTGGATTTGTATACTGTGGCCCCTCATAGCCTCGATCTCGACAGAAGCTAGTGTACTGTATTCTGGAACCCTGGGGCAGGAAAAAGACCACTTTCATTCCTCTTCTTAAAATTATTGACGGCCACATGGTGACGGAGAAACACAAGCAAGAAAGGTGGCACACCAAGCTCTGTGGTACAGATGGCAAAGTGCATATCCATAATCACCATAACCACTCAGTTCCAGCTACCAGTGTGCAACCTCGTTTCCGAGTCGGGGTCTCTCACTGGGACCTAGGGCTTGTAGATTCAGTTTGGCAGACTGCCAGCCAACTCCAGGGCTCTGCCTGCCTCTGCTCCCTGGCTCTGGAATTGTAAGTGTGCACCACCATGCTCAGTTTTTTACACAGACACTGGGGATTAGACTACGGCCCTGTTGTTCGTGGCAAGCCCTCTACCAAACAAGGCAAGTCCCTTTTTTCCACAGAAGACTGCCTACTTATTCCTTGTGGGTTCCTCGGGACACCCACCATGCACACGGATGGGATTTGACTTAGGCATAGCATGGTGAATATCAATAGCCACACTGGGAATCTACAAGTGACTCAGACCGGTTCACCAAAGTCTTCTCCAGTACTTTTATGCACAAGCTCTTGGGAAAGGGTCAGGGTGGCTATTGAAAGGATGTATATCTTGAAAGGGTGAGGCTGTTTTGTTCACAGGCAGAGCGCCTGGCTTAGAGTTAAACACAGGTGGAGTCTTGATAGTTATCACCTGATATCACTTGATAGAGAATACCTGAACCCAGCCAAGTTTGATGCCTTTGCAACCCTAGACATGCCAAGCATATGAGCCAATAATTTCCAGGTTCTGCTTAAACCAATGTCCATTTGGTATCTCTCCTTTGCAGCTTAAAAAAAATTTTTTTCAGCATGCCTATAATACAAGGGCTTGAGAAGACAAGGTAAAAACATCAGACGTTTGAGGCCAGCCTGAGCTACATTAGTAAGACCATGCCAAAAAAAATAAATAAATAACTAAATTCAGATGGGTAAGATATTCTGGTTCATAGTATTCTCAGTGTCTTGGTAGTTGTTTTCAAAGCACCACAGGCCAAAGAAGTATCTTGCATTTCATGTACTAAGTAGTTAGGTTCCAACAATTTAATAAGTATTTCTGTCCTAACAAGTTATTATGCATGTACCTGTTGAGCAATGTTGCATGTGTCTGTGTGGGGGTATGTACATACGAGTGCAGATGCTCCCAGATGCTAGAGGTATGGATTCCCCCTAGATGTTGGTTTCGCGATTCAAACTTTGGTCCCCTGGAAGATCAAGAGGTGCTATCAACTGCCATGCCACCTCTCCAGCCCCTGGGAAACTTTTTACAGTTTAGGATATGACTACACAATGCCATCTTCTTTTCCTAGTCTATATTAATTTTTGTCCAGAACTAACATATCCTAACAACTATCAGAAAGAACTGCATGAGATACCACCTCCAAAAACAACATAGAAAGCTCAATGTTAAACTTGATCCAGCAGTTAAGCAGTCTGGATCAACATCACTATTTCTGTCAAAAATGTTACTGACAAGGAAAAGGGGCCAACAACTGACAGATGAGACCTCACGAAGCTTCAAAGTTTAGGATGGCAGTGGAAATTGAGTAAAGATAGCACCTACAGAACAGGAGGAAATCCTTGCCAGCTATAAATTTGGCAAAGATTAATACTAGAATACACAAGGAACTCAGAAGAAAAAGTAAACAACAAGAAAACATATATCAGTCAAAAACGTCCTGTGGAACCAAGCAGAGTTCTTAAAGGAGAAATACAAATGACCAATAAATATTTTCTAAGTAGAAAATATCCATAGGCATCAGGGAAATACAAATTACATCTACTTTGAGATTCCATCTCACCCTAGTTAGATTGGCTACAATGAGAGAGAGAGAGAGAGAGAGAGAGAGAGAGAGAGAGAGAGAGAGAGAGAGAGAGAGAGAGAGAAATGCTGAGAGGACAAGGATGTATGGGAAAGAAAGTCCTATTGGTGGGAAGTGTGGCTGCCATGAAAGTCGGTCTAGAGGCTTCAGATAGATAGATAGAAATGAATCCCAGGCCAGTCAGGGATACACAGAGAGAGTCTGTCCCCAAAACAAACAAAGAATCATATGACCCAGCTATACCACTCCTGGGTATATTCAAAGTATTTTATACTCAACCACAGAGATTCTTGCATATATCATCCATGTTTGTTGCTATGCTACTCATAACAGCAAGGAAATGGAACCAGCCTAAATGCCCATCAGCTGATGAATGGATAATAATTACATAGTACACAAACACAATAGAATTGTACTCGGTGATAAAGAAAAACAAAGCTATGATATTTGCAGGGATATGTATGAAACCAGAAAAATATGCATTCTCTTAATATGAAGATCCTAGCTTCCAATTTTTATACATTTGCATTTGTGTGGACACCAGAAAACTACAAAATAACCTGTGGGAAGGAGGAAAGAGGCTTTAAGGGGTGAGGGTTAGAGAAGACATGTGATAGGAATACCGGAGTAAAATGTTTAGGCAAGGAGGGAGCCGGGATGAGGTGGAGTAGGGGACTACAATTAAAGGTCAAATTAAAGATGCGTGAAAGGGCCAAAGGGAAAGTTGATTTTAAAATATTTTTAAGCATTTGAGTAGAGGTACCCTTCATGGGAGGGTAAAACTATTCTCAAAGCCAAATTATTAAATGAAATCTCAGTGACAGAGAGTGGGCTACCTCCCTACAAGTTGTTAGTCACGAAGGCCCTCAACACTCCCAAAACATTCAAGCAAAGTGTGCCTGCTCTTGGTTGCCCATCCATCAGACATAGTTATTAAGACTTCACTGTTAAAGATGCCCCTGATCCGGATGGGACAGACAG
This sequence comes from Chionomys nivalis, assembly GCF_950005125.1. Classification (NCBI taxonomy): domain Eukaryota; kingdom Metazoa; phylum Chordata; class Mammalia; order Rodentia; family Cricetidae; genus Chionomys; species Chionomys nivalis. The sequence continues at coordinate 24,953,704 of NC_080099.1, read as the reverse complement.
AACTCAATGCAGAACTGGGATGAAGCTTCTTCCCTCTGTCTAGCCTTCATAGTGCTGAAAGCTCCATGCTGGGGAAGAACTGTCATTGACAGTCTTACTGAGCCAAAGATCCTGAGTGCAAGCAACACTACCACACAGTCAAGCAAGATGTGCCCATTAGTGCAGTAGTGCAAATATGGCATAGGAATAACCAAATAGTTTCTGATTGGACTTAAAGACCACTCCACAGTAGGGAATTCACATCTGATATGATAAATTCCATCCAAAGCTCATGGGGATGGGGAGTTCATGGGCCTTGGTGGGGAAGCTACTGCTGTTGTGTTAAATTAACATGATGTGTCCATGAAACTGCCTTCTAAATAATTATACTTATACCCATAAATTACTGCTGCTCTCAGAGGAACTTATTTTTACAGTGGACAGCACTAGCTGCAGAGACTCATAACTGGTCAAAGTGTTGAGAATGACTATTGAACATCACTCAATATAAATAAAAACATAGAAAAATAAGTAAAACATTTATGTCACCCTCCTACAAAGGCTCAGAAAACACTTCAGAAGAAGTGGCAGAAAAAACATGAGAGCCAGAGGACGCCGAAGACGGCAGTGGAATGCTGCCTTCTGGATATAGCATGACCCTCTCACTCTTTTTTATTATTATTATTATTTTTTTTTTTTTTTTTTTGATTTTCGAGACAGGTTTTCTCCGTAGCTTTTTTTTTTTTTTTTTTTTTTTTTTTTTTTTGGTTCCTGTCCTGGAACTAGCTCTTCTAGACCAGGTTGGCCTCGAACTCACAGAGATCCGCCGGCCTCTGGGATTAAAGGCGTGCACCACCACCGCCTGGTGGCCCTCGCAATCTTAATGTCATTATAAGCACAACACTGGGCCCATCAACATCCTGCCATGGATGAGTGGGAGTTCATGGAGTCTCCCCCTTCCCAGAGAATCACTGGGCAGCCAATGGCTGCAGATAAAACACCTTCTTCAGTGGTGTGGCCTTTAAGTTCCGCCCATGTCCCCAAAACAGCTGCAATGAAGTTCAATGGGTCTCTGAAAATAGAGGGGTGTGGTGGGGTGGCTCAGCAGGCAAAGGAACTTCCCCTCACCCCTGACCATCTGAGTTCAGTCCTTGGGATTCACACAGTGGAAGGTGAGAAATGAGTCACCTAAGTTGTCCTCTGACCTCCACATAAATGGTGTCTTCAAGTGCACACACACACACAAAGTAAGCATTTTTTTATTTTTTCTTAAAGACATGAATGTAGAAAGTAGGGGTTAGTTAGGAAGAGGATAAAAGGAAGCAAGAGGGAAACAAGAGAATAAGAAATGTGATCAAAACAGATTATACATATATATGAGAATGCAATAATTAAACCTATTATTATGTATGATTATATATCTTAATAAAGCAAAATAAAGTCTAGCATGTGCACAGAAATATATTAAGGAACCTACAGCACCCCTGTTTTTCCTCCAGTGAGTTGACTATGACTCCCCAGGTCACCTCACTGCACAGCTCAAGACCTACAATGTAGTACATTCTGTGTTCAGGCAACATGAGGCTGGCACAACTCCTATAGTCCATCTAATCTAGCATCTATGACCCTAGGTTCCAGTAAAATTCCCAATTCCATTCTTATTTCCTTTCCCTAACCACCAGCTTTTCTTTCCTAATGCCTTTGATTCAGTGCCTCTGTTAGCACTCTAAGTTAGTAGCCATCACGCCCAGGACCAGTAGAGTACCCAACATATACATACAAGCACATTTCTGCATTCTCTGCTGTAGCGATGGATACAATTAAACTGTTCACTAATAATAAGATAAACGAGAAATATCCATATGCTGTGGTTTAGATATAGATTGGGTGTGTCCTCCATGCATCCCTGTTTAATCTAATCTCTATTTCAGGAAGAAGTTAATTCAACGGTGGTGTTTTGAAGTGGAGCCCTTGACAGCTGGGCATGTAAGCACAGGCCTGTAACTCAGTGTTTTGGAGAGAGACACAAGAGGAACCCAAGTGTGAAGCCAGCCTAAGCAACATAGAGAAATTATTTGAGAGAGGGGTTGGAAAAGAGGGAGAAAGAAAGAGATAAGGAAGGAGGGGTGTAATAATCTGACATTGGTGAACTCCAAAATATTTTTTTAAGATTTTTAATTTTATATGTATGAGTGTTCTGGTTGCATGTATGTCTGTGTACCACCTGTGTGCAGTGCCCATGGAGGTCAGAAGACAGAGCAGGATCCCCTGAACTGGAGTTACAGGCAGTTGTGAGCCACCACGTGGATGCTGGGGAAATCAAACCCAGGTCCTCTATAAGAGCAACAAGTGCTCTTAACTGCTAAGTCATCTATCCAGCTCCACCCACCCCAACCTGTTGCCAATATTTTTTTTAAATGAGAAGGTCTCTCCATGACCTAGGCTGGCCTTGAACCTACTATGTAGCCAAAGATGACCATGAACTTCTGATCTTCTTGCCTCCACCTCCCAAGTGCTGGGCTCACAGGTGTGCACGATGCTCAATTCATGCCGTGCTAGAGAACAAACCCAGGGTTTCAGACTTGCTGGGCAAACACTTGACCTGCTGAGCTACATCCTCAGCACCCCCCCCCAAAGTAATTTAAGTGGGGAAAAAAGGACAAATGAAGTACAAGATAGTGTGTATAGGGTGATTCCTTCAGTTCAGATTTTGTGGATAGAGTAGATAGGATAGTAATGGCACAACCGTGGAAAATATCTGCAAGAGTAATCCATCCAAAGAAAGGGTTAATAGTAGTCACCTTCCTGTAGAGTTCACCAACAATTCAAGATGCTTTTGCTTTTCATTTTTTGTGCTATTAGGCCACTTGAATTTTCTAAACATGAGCATTATTATAATCTCTTTATTTTGACTGAGTAGAGGGGAAAATAGAATTGGCGGGGAAGTTCTTTATGGTTTCTGTATTGAAAAGAATAACTACATCTATAATTTTTAAATAAAATTAAGATTTGAGAAGATCAAGAGTCATCAAATTTTATACACTATAGGAAGTAAGAATCACCTTCGGATAAAACAACAACAAGAACACTGCTTCCTGAGCCTCAATCTTGATTACGGAAAGATTCAAGAACGATGGAGACAGCTTGTCCTGTTCCCCAGGTGATGTGAATACACAGCCAGGTTTGGGAGGCCCTGGACTCAACAGTCTCAGGAGTCTTAGACCTTTTCTAGCACTAAGATTTGAGAATCGGTGCTTGTGTGCCCTGCAGCCAGGCTGCTCAGACCTCTGGCAGGGGGCCCAGCACCAGGACGGTCAGGCCAGGGCCTGCAGAGAAGGGAGAGGCACAGGCTGCTTGACTCAGCCCTAGAGATGTTGTCACTTTCTCCAAAGTCAAAGACACAGAAGCTTGAAGCTTGACTCACAGCAGACACAAACTGTTCAGGACGCAAGGGGGCGGGAGAAATCGCTCTGTGGTCTCCTGATTGCATCAACAGCTAGCCTGCCTCAGGCCTGAGGAACCCCACAAAAGTCTTCCAGGAAGTCCATTAACATCAAACAGTCTCTGGAACTTCAGATGCTGGGAACACAACTTCCCTGACAGATCTTTCATAAGCAAAACTTGTCATTTACAGTAAAACAGGCTTTGGGGCTCATCCACACTAAGAAATCATGGACATGAAAGCTTGAGTGAGTCCTGTTTCACAGAACGTGTGAAGTAGGAGGCCTTCAGCGCTTTCGCTCCTACCCTTCTGAAGTAAGCACTGAATCCCACTCCACAGCGGAGAAACCATGCCTGGTATTATACCCTCAGTTAAACACATATTCTCATCATATCCCTGCTCCTACAAAACTAAGCAAGCAAGATGTGTAAATATACACTTGTTATAACCCGCATCCAAGACTATACCAGCATTGTTCTGGTGCAAATGAATGGGTTATGGGATTTGTGCACATTCGAGTACAAGTGCACACATGTATGTGGGGGAGGCAGTGGTGAGGCAAGAGGTCCAGGTCATACATCTTCTTCTATCCGTCTCCATCTCATTTTTTACAACAAGGTCTCTCACTAAAATTGGAGCTCACAATTTTGACTAGACAGTCTGGCCAATAGGCTCCCAGATCCTCCTGGCTCCACCTCTTGGCTCTGGGATTACACACATGTAATGCCACACCCAACAATTTTGCCTAGGCGCTAGGGATCTGAACTCAGATCCTCACACTTCTGTGGCAAGCACTTTAGCCAATGAACCTTCTCCCCAGCACAAATGAAAGTATTTTTAAAACTCAGAGTGTGGGTGGGAGATGTGGCTCTGCTGGAGTCCCTGCCTTGTGAGAGCAAAGCCCTGTTAGACCCCAGCATAAACTGGGTACCGAGGAGATGCCTGCAGTCTCAGCTCCTCGGAGGGGAGACAGGAGAGTCAGAAGTCCCTTGTCTTACAGGGCAAGTGAATTAGAAGCCTGGGTTACATGAAACACTGTCTCAAAACAAACAAAAAGAAAACTGAAGGGTGGAAACAGAACAGAGAAAACGCTTCAATAGAAGACGGAGAAGGATGAGCAATTTGAGTTTCTGTCCACTCTGAAGGGTTGAATAAATATCCTTGAGACCCTAAGCACATAAACACAATATAAATTAAAAGGGATTCTAGCCAAGCAGTACTGGCACAGGACTGTAACTCCAGCACTCGGAAGGCAGAGGCAGACAGATCTCTGTGAGTTCGAGGCCAGCCTGGTCTACAAGTTCCAGGACAGCCAGGGCTACACAGAAAAAAAAAAAAACACCTCTCAAAAAAAAAAAACAAAAAATTAAATAAACAAAAAAAGCGATACTAAAACAAAACGCAAAATTTACATGTTCTAAAATTAAAGGTTTTTCTCCTTCTAATAAAAACTCTGCCTTGTTCTCCCTGAGCCTGAGCCTCAGGGTCAGCTCTGTCTACACTTCACTCTTCTCTGTCCTTCAGCAGGCTGTTTCTTCCCAGGTAACAAGCTCCAAATACAATGAAAGGAAAAATTTGTCCCCTGAATAGGAACTAAACAAATCATGTTCAGCATCTTTGATTTCATGGTTTAAAAACTTGAAGAAAAGCAGGGCCCTCAGCCTCTGCGGCTGGCTTCTGTTTGGCCTCATTTTAACATCCGGGTGCATCGGTCCCTTATCACTACATAAAAACGTGTATCTTGGCACATCTAATGAATAGTAATAAATCAACCTCCTTATCACTGACTTCACAGACAAACTGCTTGTAATTTCTGATTAATTGTTCATGTTGAAATTTGGGCCCAACCATTTACGTCATAATTTTAATCCTACCACTGATAAAAATATGAAGTTTCTATGACTACAGGCAGTAAACAGCAGTCAGTCTGAACCTCTGTCATTTTGAACTAGCACACTTGATTACCTCATGATTGAACAATAAACTTCAACATGCATTCCAGAGCTGTATTACCAGCCAGGCACAGTGGCACACAACTACAATGCCTGCACTGGAGACAGAGGCTGGAGGATTAGAAGTTCAAAGTCAGCCTAGGAAACACGAAAGCCTGTCTCAGAAACTCAGAAGGGGGTGAAATGGACAAGCACAGAGACTAGAGCTGACTGCACACAGTACTCTTCTAATTACATATTTGGTAGCCTGAGACCCTTGCCTGCACTTACTATGTACACCCTTCTGCAAAAATGCACCTGACAACCTGTTTTCAGCCTAGGACTCCTACCTGCATCGAGCTATACACACACTGGACAATGGGATACGTTTCCCCCTTGGACAATATGCAGTCAAACGTATTCTCAATACATCTGTGTAAGAAAGCAGGAGGGGTGATCCAGCCTGAACTGATTTGGGTGCATGTGCAATAAAGTAAACTGTGTCCTCTAAGAGAATATTTAAAGGGAATTCCCCATTTACCATCTTTTGCCAATGTATAAGTAGTTAAAATTAAATGCACTGTGGGAGGAACATGTAGAACAAAGAAATGGATCTAAGATTTATGAAGACATCTACAACACATTCCCACATCCAAGGTTCAATATGTGGAAGGGGGCAGGAAAACTAAGAACCAGGGGATCAGAGAGTTTGCTCTGAGATTGTGCCTCCTAGTAACATCAGACGCTATATTCATTGAGTCTAACCAACATACCAGCCCAAGGGTGAGCTGAACAAGGATGACACCAATCAATGGATATGCCAAATTGGACAGGGAAGGCCCACAGGGCCTTAACACTACACAGAGGACTACAGGCAACTGAGGAAAGTCGGGAAGGGAAGAGAACACCAAAAAGTCAGCTCTGAAAACACACGTGCAGGTAACATTAGCATTATATGAACTCAACAGGTTATATTTAAGAATAAAAAGCCAAGCAAGGCAATGCACACAGCTACAATTGCAGTGCTGTAGGGAGCAGACAGAGGGGACTTGCTGGAACTTGCCGGCTGCCGTCCTAGCTCTAAATCAATTAATGATCCTGTCTCAGGGAATAAGGTGCCGAGGAACAGAGCAGATGATTCAGCATCCTCCTCCAGCCTCACACGCACGTGTGTGCACATCACATGCATGCAATACATACACCATCACACAGACACACTACACAAACTGACAGACAGAGAGAAGGAGCGGGGAGCGGAAGGAGGAGGAAATGGCACAATTCCTCCCCAGGCCTGCAGCTCCTAGGTGGGGGACGGTAGGAGGACTGAATTGATTTAGCCAATTTACTGAAAGTCAATAATGTCAAAATAACTACTGGATTTTGTGTTCATTAACAAGAGTAACTTCCAGCTTTTTTTTTTTTTAATGTAGTTTCTCTTGTTTATTTTGTACAAAGAGAAAGAAGGCATGGAGCTGGATGGGTGGGAGGTGGAGAGGATTTGGATCTGGGAGGAGATGAAAGAAGGGAAATAGTGGTCAAAGTATATTGTATGAAAAAAACATTTTCTTAGCCAGGCGATAATGGCGCACACCTTTAATCCCAGCACTCGGGAGGCAGAGATAGGTGGATCTCTGTGAGTTCAAGATCAGCCTGGTCTACAAGAGCCCAGCAGAACTATTTTCTTAAGCAGCCAAGTTCTTTGACAAATGACAGGATCAATGTGCTCAACTAATATCACATAACATATTTAAGTGACCTAATTTTCATAAGTTAAAATTTCTCAGATGTTGACTGTCAAATGGCTTTTTTCCTTTAGTTTAAAATGGACAAGATAAAAACATTTTTTTAAAAAAACGGCTTTGGCTGTTCCTGCGGAGGACTCAGGTTCAATTCCTAGCACCCAGCATGGCATCTAACAATCATCTGTAACTCCAGTTCTAGGGGATCTGATGCCCTCTTCTGGCCTCCACAGGCACCAAGTACTAATGTGGTACACAGACATATGTACGGATAAAACACAAAAAATAAAATTTATTTTTAAATGCTGCCTTTGAAATAACTTAATTACTCTTTGTGATTCTTTCACCCCCAAGAAGCATGGAGAGGTGAGGTTTCCCTTCAGACTTCACAAACATATAATCATAAACCTTATACTTATGTGACAAACTGTATTTGTTTAAAAAAAAATACTATAGCAAGTTTATATAGTGTTTGTATTTGCTTAGTGAATGCAAATATTGAGTTTTATCTAACCTGACCCCATATATTCACAAAAGCTCCCCAACAATCCTGTACAGGATGTATCTGTTTCCTGCTATGGAAAGCAGAAGTTAACCAGGAGGGGTCTCGAAGCTCTGAAGTATGAAGGATTTTGCTAAAATACCTAGAAGTTTTACAGCTAGCCTTTCTCCAGTCCTTCTACAGAGGGACCTACAGCCTTTTACAAGGATAACTGTACACAGGGGGAAAGGAAACAGACTTTCCGGGGTCTGCTGCATACTGTTTCAGAATTAACACTGATTCCAGGACACCCCAAGAAGCATGTGGCCTTCCTTTTAAAGTTAGGGCTTGGCTTATGGAGGTCAGGTGATTAATGGAGTTCTGGCTGATATCCGACTCACAGTAGGTCCAGTGGGTCCCCACACTCATCCTTGGATTATTTCTGTAGTTCCAAAATGTGCAATTAGGATCAACACACTTAGAAGACAGCAGAATCCACATTGGTCCCCACTCCTGTAGTCACCATTGCACTAAAGCTCCTTTCAGAATCCACACAGCCTAGCACACAAGCTGGCATGGCCCAGTGGTATAAGCCAGCACTGCCAGGCTTACAAGCTGGCCCACATCAGTCCCACCGCTCTCTTCCCAGTGCAGGGCAGATTCTTACTGTTTCTGACCAAAGGTCTTTTCAGATGTAGAGAGTGAAGATACGTGCAACCTAAAACTATCCAGAGTTCCAGTTCTGATGATGGTAGAGCAAACAATGAACCAATCCTTTTTCTAGACACAATTAGAAAGGCAGGGGAGCATCAGCTCAAAGGTGTTAAAAACAAACAAATAATGAAGCGTTATAAGGAGACCATCTGGGAGAGGACAGAAAGCAAAGAGGGCGAGCTTGGCAATTAGGGGCAATTTCCTCATGGAAAATGGAGACTGAGCAGTGCTTCTGGCAGACGCAAGAGGGTAAGGGAGCCAAGACTGCCGAGATGGACAGGGGGAACCAGCCTTGGAATTGGAACTAGAGCACTCAGTGCTACTTATGCGTTGGAAGTACACCAGGTCTCCCAGTACACCATGGCCTCTGTGAGTTAGCCAAGTCCCTAAAATCAAATTCCTGCAAATCTGGATTTCAAGCATCTCCAGGTACCTGGCCCAAGAAAAAGTGTCTTCTTGGAGGCAAGAGCATCAAACATGCTGAGTTTCAGGTTGTCATTAACATACAATGTACAGCATAAAACCAAAATGACCAGGAATGCAAAAGAGACAGTATAGCACACACAAAACTATCAAAACAAGAGAAAACAGAGGGCCAAGTCAGGCGCGGTGGCGCGCCTATAACCCAGCACTTGAGAGACAAGGCAGGAGGGGCAAGTGTTCAAGAGTGGTTTTACCGATGTGTGTTCAGGCCAGCCTGGGCTCCATGAGATACACTAACACTGCTCATTACTATGTTTTTTAAAAAAATTCAAGATTGTAAGTTTGCCGGAGAATATGAAAGAGAAAGAACACACTAGATTTCCATATCGGAATACTGGACCTAATACACTGTTAGGAACGAAAAGGCAGCAGCACACACAGTTAAAGAGGTGACTGAAGATTCATCATCAGGGAAAATTACTTAAAATGGAGCAGAGAAAAAACAAAGGATGGACCACAAACACCAAGCCAGTAAGTGACTCAGGACACACTCGGGTCACTGTGATAAGATACAAAGACTACAAAGCACAGGTAACTGAAGGGGGGGGGATGTGCAGAAACAAGGCTGGAATAAACAACAAGGCTGAGGAAAGACATCAGTTTAGAAACTAAAGCTCCTGAGACCCTATGAAAACAGGTAAAATAAAGTGTGTTACAGAGAATCTGCTGAAATTCAAAAATAAAGAAAAATAAGAACAACACTTAGAAATAGTGGGTGTTTAAACAGGTGAAAAGACATAACTCCCATGACTTATGGTGAAGCAGGATATTTCCAGACAAAAATACAGAAATAAAATATTCAACAGCAATAATGAACAGCAAAAGAAACCAAAGTAATGTACTTTGATTTTCTGACACTGTCTGGGAAAGAAAAAAAGAAAAACAATAGTAGACTTGGCTTTAATCAAGAATGACATCCTTGGAGTAGCCATTAAGGAAATTTAAGTATATGGGGGGGAGGGGCAGACACTACTTCATTTTTCTCTTCCCCAAACAGTGTCAGAAAAATCAAAGTTCATATGTATTATCAGACAAAGTAGACTTCCAGGCAAAAAGCAGGATGGCAAATTCATAAAGATAAAATAATTTTTAATTTCTATGTACATAATCTCAGAATTTTAAGGAGAAATAGCCAAATTCATAGAGTGGGAGGTTATAACACAGCTCTCTCAATCAATGATAAAACCAAGGTATTTTTTAAATATTAAATAACTATGGGACAGATGTCTTAAGTTATTAGCTTTCCATAATATATTATTTCAAAAAGGAAAATAAGGCTAGGGCACTGCTCAGCTGTAGAGTGGTTGGCCTGCAAGGAGCCTAGGTTCTATCCCTAGCACAGAAACACGTGGGGAAGGGGGATTGGAAGGAAAAGGGAAGAAGAAAAGGGGGAAGGCAGGAAGGAGAGGGAAAATAACTGAATAATTGCATTAGAAAACAAGAAAATACAATATATACAACTATAAATAGGATGCTGCTACAAGGTAGTCATCCCAAAGAGAATTCTAAATTGATCTCCACAAATTCTATCTCCTAAGAGCGTCCCAATGACGCAGCAATGTGACCTAAGGTTCCATCGGCACCACTGATGAATGCAATCCTGTCCTTGCTATTTCAGCCCTTTGGCTTTAGTCCCAGATGCAAATAAAGTTAATGAAGACAATAAATAGGTAAACCTTGAAGGTTATTAATTTTCATTTAAGTAAGGCTCTAGAGAACTTGGGGCTAATAAAATTATCACAGTGAGCTTAATACAGTCAATAAGAAGCCCTTTAAAAAGAGGGTTTAGGACAACCGCCAAGAGGAGGCTCTCCTCTAGGGCCTATGACCTCTCCAGCCATGGATAGTTGGCTAAGTTACAAGGCACAAATTCTTTCCTAATGAATGATTCTTAAGTCTAATTAGATACTGTTGGTTACCCCCAAGATAAAAGTGCCACTATTACACCACTGGGGAGATAGATAGATAGATAGATAGATAGATAGATAGATAGATAGATAGATACATACATACATACATACATACATACATACATACATACATAAAGATAGATAGATAGATACATAGATACATAAAGATAGATAGATAGATAGATAGATAGATAGATAGATAGATAGATAGATAGATTTAATTTTATGTGTATGTATGAGTACCAAGTGCATGCCAGGTGCACACAGAGACCAGAAGAGGGCATCAGATCTCCTGGAATTGAAGTTATAAGCTACCATGGAAGTGTTGGGAACAAAGCTCAGGTCCGATAGAGGAACAGCAAGAACTCTTAACTGCTGAGCCATCTCTCCAGCATATACCTCCCCTTGGGGATATTGTGTCATGCTGGTCACTGTTGTGGTTCATGAACTTTATAGCTGGGTAGAATTATTGACTGTTTTTCTCTCTTGGCAGTTTGCATAGCACCTTCAGATCCTATGAGAGCTAATCCTCAGGAAAAAGGCTTCCAGGTCAGTTCCAGATCAATTCCTCAAAGTCCTGTGTCCAAAGCATGTGGTGTATTTAGTAACAGGGTCTTATTTTCAAGTTCTGGGAGGCAACCAAGGGCAATGGCCATAGCCTATATTGTTTGGGGAGTCTACTGGATTCCCCTGATCAACAACTCTGCCATTTTCCTAACCAATGAAATCTCTAACTATATTCTAAATATTAATCCTTATACTCACAGATGAGTCGAACTCTTTTTGAAAGGAAAAAAGGGGGAAAACTCTTACAGAGAGCTACAATTGGTAAAAATGAAGAGAATAAGTAACCACAGTGTCCCCAGCCTCCACTGATACATCTACAGTGCCACCGCTACTCCTAAGGTCAAGGAAGAGCACAGAGCGAGTAGAAAGATTGTAAGAAGGTTCAGAATTTCTCTGAAGCAAGGCACTATTTCTACAGCAGAAGGTCACCAAAGACAGCTTGGATTACTAACCTATTGAAGCTAAGATAATAAATTTGCTGCTTATCAACACCAAGTTTGCAATAATCTGTTATATATCAATAGAAAACCAATATGGTAATACTACATCCACCAGATTGTTCTCTTAAAATGAAATGAATGGGTTCTAGACATGTGCACAGACCTTAGAAACCACACCGTATGAAACACATACCCTACCATCCATTTCACACAGGGCAAAATAATAGCTGAAGAAATTAAATGGGCCCTGCCTGGTTGTTCATGCTTGTAATTTCAGCACTCAGTGGCAAAAGCAGGAAGATTATAAAAAGTCCAAGTCAGTCTTGTCTATTTAGCAAGTTCCAGTTCCAGGATAGTCAAAGCTACATAGCAAAACATTCTCAAAAAAATAAATAAAATCCCCGCTACTCAGTAGATATTGAATAAACATTTGAACTGAACAAAGTCACAAGATTTTCTATTTAGATGAAACTATGGGAACTCTTCCAAGTGCAGGGAATACTTTAACAACCAAAGCGAATATAGAAAGACCCTTTTCTTTATTTTTGCACTACAGATGAATGTTAAAAACCCAGACTCTAAGACCAGGAAGCTTGTGTTTGAAATGCAGGCCCACTACCTTCTGGCTAAGCAACCTTAAGTATGCTAATTGAACTTCCACATGCTTCTATTTACTTAGCTGAAAACAAAACCAAATATGGGGGGAAAGTATCTGCCTCAGGATTAAGAGAATTATCTGAGATAATCACACACAGCACATAATACTGCTCTCACAAAGTAAGAACTCTACAAATAATAACTCTTATCATGATTGGAAATTCCTGTCTGTAAAGAACATTAACCTAAGCAAACATCTTCCCCTCCTTCAGCTAAAGTTTGTTAGCATCCTAGACTTGCAAAGAAATTCTACTTTATTAACAAAGACAACAAATGGTGCTGTGGTTCAGATGTAGTCTGCCTCCCAAGGTTTCTCAGTGGAACAGCACTGAGAGGTGGTACTGCCTGGGGGCATATAATAAATAAGGTCACGGGAGACCACCTTTGAGTGATTAGGTCAGTGTTACAGAGTGAGTTCTTGCCATGAAACCAGGTTATTACATAGCAAGGTCATGTCACATGCTTCTTTATTAGCTTCTTGGTACATACATCTCTGTTTCTCCTATACCATGAGTTGTGTGCCACCATGAAATCCTCATGAGAAGCCAGTGTCATGCTCTCAAACCTCTAGGGCAGTGATTCCAATAAACCTCTTTTACAACCAATACAGCCTTGACTATTTTATCAATATAAAGCCTTCTAAGACAGATGATTATTCAAACCAAAATTTTTTTAAATCAACTGACACAGTTAATAAGCTGACCTACTTCTCTGGTCCAACGATGACGATAGTCATTCAATCTGACTAGATAAATAGAGATGGCACTCTGACTACCACTAGAGACAGGGGAGTACGGCTAGATATATCAACAAATAAAAGGTTTTGCCCTTAAGGAGGCAAGCTGTCAAGTTGGGCATATTTGACACACACCTTTAACCCCCAGTTAAATGGAAGAGGTGGGTGAATCTCTGTGAGTCTCGGGCCAGCCAGGAAAACACAGTAAGACCCAATCTCAAAAAAAAAAAAAAAAAAGTTCATTATCCGACTGGGGGTGTAGGTCAGTGATAAAGCACCTGCTTAGCATATTAGACCCTGAAATTAATTCTAGTACTGCAACTAAGAAAGAAAGCAAGCTGAGAAATAGTTAATAAGTAAAGTACTTGCTTCATAAGCATGAAGACCCCAGTTCAATCCCCAGTACTCAGAAAAAAAAGCCAAGCATGGTGGCACTTGCTTGTACTCCCATTGCTTTGGAGATGTTGGCAAGAAGATGCTTGGTGCTGGTCCCAGTCAGCCTAACCTATTGAGCAAGTTCCAGGCCATCGAGAGATGCTGTCTCAACAAAACAAGATGAGGGTGGCAAGATGGCTCATCAGGTAAAGTCATTTGCCACACAAACCTGGTAACCTGAGTTCAATCCATGGAACCCACATAAAGGTGAAAGAAAAGAAATGACAAAGTTGTCCTCTGATCACACATGCACACACCATAGCAAACGCACAAATGTGCATGCGCGCGTGCACACACACACACACACACGCACGCACACACACTTATAACAAGGTGATGGTGCCTGGGATGCACTACTTCATGTCATCTTCACACGAGGATATAGGGAAGCCACGGAGAGACTCCTAGAACAAACAGGTGCTCAAAAAGGCAGTGACCCTCATCCTTCCACTCAGCCTAAGAAAAGGAGGACTACAGGCAAGGGATTTTTATATGGGTTGGAAGGAGTCAAGAGAAAGGAAAGAAGAGAAGTGGGCTGAGCAGAGCAGATCACAAAGCCCCGAAGTGCTGAGCTGCAGGCTGTACTGGGACACATGGAGTCCTGGCAGCTTCAGCAAAGGCTTAGCCTCTCCCAGCATGAGTTCCTCTTGCAGAAGGGGGCGAGGCACAACACCTGTGGGAGTCAAATGAACTAGTGGGCCTAAAATAGCGCTGCAGTTTGTTGTGGGATATTTAGTTTGTTGTGGGATATTTGATCACACTGTGTAAAAGGCACCTTCTGGTCGGTTTAATAAAGAGCTGAATGGCCAAAAGCTAGGCAGGAGCAATTAGTCAGGAGGATGTAAGTACCGGAGAGACACAGAGCAAGTCGGACATGCAGAATAAAATAAAGGTTTTTAAAATAATAATATTATGGCAGAACCTGGATTAATAGAGATTATGGAAACAAGTTGGTTTGAGTTATAAGACTAGTTGAGAACAAACCTAAGCTAAAGACCAAGGTTTCATAATTAATTAGTCTCTGTGTCATTAGTAGAGCAGTGCACAGTGCCATAGAATTGAATCAATTAAATGAACATGGGGGGAGGGGAGACATTCTTTAAAACGAGGTCAGAAGCCCTAACAACTAGGAGGCATTGGTGGTCTACACTGATCTGAATCCAGTGGAGGCAACCACACTGATAACTCTGATAGCCTTTCATGGTCTGTCCCAAGCTTTGACCTACCTCTGAAGCAGCTCACCCTCAACACCAGAACTGAAGGGAAGAGTTAGGGTTGCCAGTGGTCATCCAACTGGTTTTACCACAAGGACCTACTGAAGAAGGAGGCAATAAAAGAAATGACTTCCTGCTAGCAGGCAAGCCTAATTGCCCCACAGCAGGAGAAAAGACAGAGGCAGGTGGCATCCTGCAGGTGTGGCCCTTATCCAGCTCTGCCAGCAGTCTGAGCAGATAGTGGGGCGGCTGCTTCTATAGAGCAGAGAGGAGACAGTTCTGAGTCATGGGCACTGTGGGTGTCTGAAGATGTGTGACTCCAAATATCTTCCAGAAAGTGAATCATGGCCAGGCATGGTAGCACATGCCTTAAACCCCAGCACTTGGAAGGCAGACGCAGGTGGATCTATGTGAGTCTGTGGCTAACCTGGTCTATAACAGTGAGTCCCAGGACAGAAAAGGCTATATAGAGAGACCCTGTCTCAAAAGAAAAAACACACAACGAAACAGAAAGGGAACCATAAAGGCAGGGAACCAGAAAACCACTACAATGATTTGCCAGCATCGTGCCTCTTATTAATTTTTATTGATTTTTATTGAGCTCTACATTTTTCTCTGCCCCCCTCTCTGCCTCTCCCCTCCACTTAAACCCTCTCCCAAGGTTCCCATGCTCCCAATTTACTCAGGAGATCTTGTCTTTTTCTACTTCTATGTAGATTAGATCCATGTATGTCTCTCTTAGTGTCCTCATTGTTGTCTAGGTTCTCTGGGATTGTGATTTGTAGGCTGGTTTTCTTTGCTTTATGTTTAAAAACCACCTATGAGTGAGTAAATGTGATAATTGTCTTTCTGGGTCTGGGTTACCTCCCTCAAAATGGTGTTTTCAAGCTCCAACCACTTGCCTGCAAATTTCAAGATGTCGTTATTTTTTTCTGCTGTGTAGTACTCCATTGTGTAAATGTACCACATTTTCCTTATCCATTCTTTGATCAAAGGGCATTTAGGTTGTTTCCAGGTTCTGGCTATGACAAACAATGCTGCTATGAACATAGATGAGTACATGCCCTTGTGGCACGATTGAGCATCCTTTGGATATACACCCAAAAGTGGTATTGCTGGGTCTTGGGGAAGATTGTTTTCTAATTTTCTGAGAAATCACCACACTGACATCCAAAGGGGCTGTACCACCTTGCATTCCCACCAGCAATGTAATTTCTCTGTTTAGGTCCGTACTCCATATTTTTATTGGATTATTTGTTCTTTTGATGACCAGTTTCTTGAGTTCTTTGTATATTTTGGGGATCAGACCTCTGTCTGGTGTGGGGTTAGTGAAGATCTAGTCCCATTCTGTAGGCTGTCATTTTGTCTTGTTGACCTGTCCTTTGCTTTACAGAACCTTCTCATTTCAGGAGGTCCCATTTATTAATTGTTTCTCTCAGAGTCTGTGCTACTGGGGTTATATTTAGGAAGTGGTCTCCTGTACCAATGTGTTCAGGTGTACTTCCCACTTTCTCTTCTATGAGTTGTTCTTGGATTCAATTTGCCAGTATTTTATTTAGTACTTTTGCATCAATGTTCTTGAGTGAGAGTGGTCTGTAATTCTCTTTCTTAGTAATGTCTTTACGTGGTTTGGGTATCAGGATAATTGTAGCCTCATAAAAAGAGTTTGGCAATGTTCCTTCTGTTTCTATTGTGTGGAACAATTTGAGGAGTATTGATATTAGTTCTTCTTTGAAAATCTTGTAGAATTCTGAGCTGAAACGATCTGGTCCTGGGCTTTTTTTAGTTGGGAGACTTTTGATGACTGTTTCTATTTCTTCAGCAGTTATATGTCTGTTTAATTTGCTTATCTGGTCTTGATTTAATTATGGTAAGTAATATTTATCCATAAAGTTGACCATTTCCTTTAAGTTTTCCAATTTTGTGGAGTACAGGTTTTTGAAATATGACCTAATGATTCTCTGGATTTCCTCCGTGTCTGTTGTTATGTCCCTTTTCATTTCTGATTTTGTTAATTTGGATATTCTCTCTCTGCCTTTCGGTTAGTTTGCATAAAGGTTTGTCTATTTTGTTGATTTTCTCAAAGAACCAACTCTTTGTCTCATTGATTCTTGTGTTGTTTTCTTTGTTTCTATTTTGTTGATTTCAGCTCTCAAATTGATTATTTCCTGCCGTCTAGTTCTCTTGGGTGAGTTTGCTTCTTTTTGTTCTAAAGTTTTCAAATGTTCTGTTAATTTACTAGTGTGGGATTTTTCCAGCTTCCTTATGTAGGCATTTATTGCTATGAACTTTCCTCTTAATACAGCTTTTATTGTATCCCATAAATTTGGGTATGTTGTGTGGTCATTTTCATTGAATTTTAGGAAGTCTTTAATTTCTCCCTTTATTTTTTCCTTGACCCATTGATGATTCAGCTGAGCATTGTTTAATTTCCATGTATTTGTGGACTCTCTGGATTTGTATTGCTGTTGAATTCTAGTTTTAAGCCACAGTGATCTGATAAGGTACATGGGGTTATTTCAATTTTTTTTATATCTGCTGAGGTTTGTTTTGTTACCGAGTATGTGGTCAGTTTTTGAGAAGATTCCATGAGGTGCTGAGAAGAAGGTATATTCTTTTCTATTTGGATGGAATAGTCTATAGATGTCCGTTAAGTTCATTTGAGTCATAACATCTATTAGTTCCCTTACTTCTCTGTTCATTTTTTTGTCTGACTGACCTGTCCAGTGGTGAGAGTAGAGTGTTGAAGCTTCCCATTATTAGTGTGTTGGCTTTAATGTATTAAGCTTTAGAAATGTTTCTTTTACATATAAGGGTACCCTTGTATTTGGGGCATAGATGATCAGTATTAAGATTTCCTCTTTATGGATTCTTCCTGTGACTAATATGAAATGTCCTTCTTTGTCTCTTTTGATTGATTTTAGTTTAAAGTTTATTTTGTTAGATATTAAGATACCTACACCAGCTTGTTTCTTAGGTCCACTTGATTGGAAATTTTTTTCCCCTTTATTCTGAGGCAACAGATCATGCCTCTAACAAGACCTCTAAGGCTCTATCCTCTATCAAAGTTGAGATTGTAATGGAAGAATGCAGTGTCTAAAATGGAGAAAGCAACCCAGCTACCAGGAGGTTTACCACCACTGCCTTAAACCTAAAGCACCAAATGCCTGAGACCCACCAACTTAACCCACTTGCGGTCTCATTCCTCTCTTCTTAGAATGCTCAATACTGGTTTCTATGGAAATGCCCTGGAGTTTTTTTCTAGGCTTACTTTATTAAAATACCACATACACCCACCGGCCATTCTTGTACCTCATCATGTCTTATTTTCTTCACACAACTTCTGGAGAGGCTGTTTGGTTGGCTGGTAGTTTCGTGTGTGCACACACATGATGGGATATTGTGCCTTGGTGTTCACATGGTGATCACAGAAAAACTTGGTGGACTCTGTTCTCTCCTTCCACCTTATGCGGGTTCCAGGCACTGAACTCAGACTGCAAGGCATGCCCAACAAGCTCATTTAACCAATGAACCATCCCAGAAGCCTTGTGTTGTTTTTGTGAGACAGGGTCTCACATAGCCTGGTCTTAAACTCACTGGCCTTTTTCAAGGTCATCCTTCTGCCTCCACCTCCTTTGTGCTAGGATTGCAGGCGAGTGCCACTAAACCTAGTTTATGTGTTACTAGGGTATCTTAATTAGGGCTTCTATAGCCTAATTCCTTTGATCCCCTCAAATGAAAGCCTGTGAGAATGGAAGCCCTGTGTTTTGTCTATTACCTCATCTTCAGTGTCTACCACAGGACCCAGCATATCACAGTACCAATAATGGAAGACAGAGAGAGACTAGAATGAGAATGCTGGGCATGTCACATTTGGCCTCAATCCGTGGAATTAGCAGAGGGGTCAAGAAATAACCCTGACTCCTGTAGAAGTCTCAATAACCATCAAAGTTGAACTGTCTCCAGAATAAAATTCAGCCTCTGATTTCACCATTTTCTGGGCTCTGTGAATTTAAGGATTACAGGGGGCTCCTTTCTCTCCCAGTTCACCCTGTACCCAATACAGGATTGATCTTTTAGAATCAAGTCCTCTAGGATTTCCTCTTGTTGACATGCTTGGACTGATGAGCATAAATTCCAGTTTAATTCCATTTATAACAGTAGGTAGGTACAGCTGGAGAGTACTCACAATGTGAGCCTTTCTCTGCTCTCAGAAAAGAACAGGGAAGCTGGTCAAAGAAGAGGAGTTCCTGATGCCATGTCCAGCACGAGGACATTCCAGCCACCCATTAAGTCTTGGAAATGGCAGCTCCCTTCCCATTGTATAACAGCCTCAAACATTTGCCAGCCTGGCATAATCATTTCACAAGGGAAATGTATTCCAAATAAATGGGCCAAAAGAAGAAATGAACATGGCTGACAAGATATCAAAAATGTGATATGAATCAAATCAGAAACCTTTCTCTAATGTCCCAAGATACTGAAGGGGCACTCTGTTCTCATCTCACCCTGACTGATCTTACTTTTCCAAAATTCCTAATGGATACAGACTTATTCATTGCTTGAGTTTCTGCTCCTCTGTGGCTAGAAAATGGAAAAACACCGGCTATTTATTTCAGACATCAGAAAAGCAGCCAGAGCCCTTTGAGACTGCCTGTAGACGGCGTTTGACTGGCCAGTCACACAGTTTCAGAAAGCAGCAGCAAGCCAGCAGAAGAGAAAACACAGGCCAAATCCAAAGCATCCTGTTTAAGGGAGTACCATCCATCATTGCTCACCAGTGGCTTGAATACTGTGTGCTAGTTGACAAAGGAGACTTCCCACAGATGCAGGGATTCTCGTACAGCCACAGAGCACAGAATGAAGGTGCTAAGCCTCTGCCTCCCCATAATAGTAAACCAGCCACTCCCCCAAAGATTGCTTCACATGTATGGCCTGCAGAAAAAAAATGGCCCCAAAAGATATCCATGTCTTGGTCCCCTTGGAAAGGAATAGTGACTCGCAGGGTAGGACCAAGAGAACACGGGGAAAAGAGTTTTCAGATGTGGTTCATGTTAAGGATGCTTCTACAGGGAGAACACCCTGGACTATCCAGATAGATCCAGCCCACCACAGGAACCTCTAAAACTCAAATGGAAGGTTAGAGAAGGGGTGGTTCTCAGCCTCCCTAATGCTGTGACCCTTCAATACAGTTCATGTTGTGGTGACCCCAACCATAAAATTATTTTCATTGTTACTTCATAACTGTATTTTTGCTACTGTTATGAACTGTAATGTAAATATTTGTTATTTCCATGACCCCTGTGAAAGGGTCAGTCATCCTGGGTTCGCAACCCACAGGTTGGGAACTACCAGGTTAAAAGGCTGTGGGAAGGATTGATTCATTGCTGATTTGAATGAGGAAGGCAGCTGATAGCCAAAGACTACAGCACCTGCCAGGAGCAGAAGGTGGTCCTCTGTTTACAGCCCACAAGCAAAGGGAATGAATTCTGCCAACAACTCAAAGAAGGAAACATTTCTACCCTCCAGTCTCGAGAACGGCAACTCTACGATGTCTGATTATACATACTCTCATGCCATCCAGACAGATGCTAATCTGTGGAGCTCTCCCAGAATAAAACTGCTCAAAGCTACCAAATTGAAGTCTGATAAATTGGGTTTGGAGGATTTGGGCTCTGTTGGGGTTTTGTTGTTGTTAATCTGTTCTTGCAGAGGACCTGAGTTCAGTTCCCAGCACCCACATCAGGCTGCTCAAAACCACCTATAACTCCAGTTCCAAGGTACCCACATATAAGCGCACAAAGATACATATATAAATAAAAAAGTTAAGTATTTTAAAGACAAAATTGCATGTTTTCTTTCATGTGTGGATACTAGACTCTATACATTACACGTGCACAGATGCTGTGAAAGCAGAAGCGAAGCAAAGGAACGGGGGGGGGGGTGAGGACAGGATAGTGAGTGTGGGAGAGAATGCACACTTTGCACACTTGCATGAAAATAGTTTTATTTAACCCAATGTAAAACTTTCAGCAATTTTTAAATGTTAAAAATAAAATTAAAGAACAAAGGGTAATCATTCAGAAGCCCCGGGCTATCTCCGAAGGTGACGGACAGAGAGGGCTTTTGTTTTGTCACTTCCAACATCCCTAGCTGCACCTCAGAGCAATTAAATGAAGTCTAGGACAAAAAGGAAGTCCCACCGCTGAGTTAAGGTTTTGGGGACCTGAGAAGGAGAAGTACAACATGCTGATTAGCAATGTCTGCCTGGGGCAGGTGTCACGAGTAGCAACACCTACCAGGCACTTGTCATTATTGATTCAAACTAATTCAGGAAGTATGGAGTTTACTTTTCTCCTTTCTCCTCCTCCCTCTGCTAGTCCATTTATAACGGGTCACCAGCAAGTCATATCCAGACAGGCAATCAGAATCCAAATCAATAGATAATGAAGCTATATTGATATACAACAAAAATTGTAAGCATACAGTTTGAATCAGGCTTGCCAGTATCTAATGTGCAGGCAGTTCTAATTCTCATCTGTTCCCCCCCACCTCCCTGTCTCCTCGCTACCCTGCATTTAGCCTTTAACATCCTGGTCCTTCTTAAGGTTCACCTTCTACCTTTAAAAAGAACTTTAAGAGATCTAGGGGTCCCTGGTGATCCACAAGCATAATGGCTGATGAATTCTCACTTAATCTCTCCCATGTCATCCTGCAGCTTATACAAGATTTGATCCCTGTTTCTGCAGGGTTTGGAGAAATTTGAAATCTATATACTGAAGCCACTGTATCAGCATCGCACTGTGTCCTGCCACTGACTTCCTGTGTGACCATGGATGAGTTATTTTCTCCAGAGCTCAGTTCGCTCATTTAGTAAGTGGAAGAAATGGCAGTCCTTCCCTAATAGGATTATAGTAGAGACTAGATGAAACAGTTTGTGTAAACGCTCAGAATTGTGCCTGTATCACAGAAAGCACCAATCAACAAGTAGGATTATCATTCAGAATATGTGGCCAGGATGGGAGGGGGGGGGCTGGGGTATCAGAAGAAGAAACAAGAAAGAAAGAAAGAAAGAAAGAAAGAAAGAAAGGAAGGAAGGAAGGAAGGAAGGAAGGAAGGAAGGAAGGAAGGAAGGAAGGAAGGAAGAAAGGAAGAAAGGAAGAAAGGAAGAAAGGAAGAAAGGAAGAAAGGAAGAAAGAAAGCTTTTCATTGGGGGCTGGCTTACAGTTTCAGAGGATTCGTCCATAGTCACCATGGTGGGAAACAGGCAGGCATGCTGAGAGCTTTACATTCTAATCCACAGGCAGCAGGGGGGGTGTCTTTTGCAACCTCAAAGCCCACTCCCAGTGACACACTACTTCCTCCAACAAGGCCACACCTACTCCAATCCTCTTAATCCTTCTAATCCTTTGCAAACAGTTCAACTCCCTGGTGACTAAGTATTCAAATATATGAGCCTACCACGGCCATTCTCTTCAAACCACCACACTCCTATAAACCATGGGAATGGGGAGTTTACTGGTGTCTATCTTTATAATGTGATAGAAGTAAAACCAGTGTAAGGCCAAGCAAAGCAAAGATCCTGTTTCCTTGGAGACATCCAGTTCATTTGTATGTTTTAATCCATACGGAAGAAACAGAAGCATGTTTTAAGACGAGATCAGAGCACAGTTGGGAAAGCAGCTGAGGTTGCCTTGGCCCCTCACCACCTTGTCATGTCACCCACTGGGGACCAGCAACTGACCCAGCCACAGAGTTTGCACTGACCCAGACACAGAGTTCGTGTCTCTGATACCTTGCCACAGCTTTTCACGGAGTTCTCAGCTACACCACAGGAAGGAGGGGGAATCCCCAGACTTTTTGTACAACAGAGCCTACGGTTCTGAGGGGTCAGCTTCAGGAACTGCGGATTAGCTTGACTTGTCACCCTAGGGTGACTCACAACCCCAGGGTGGCTGCAACGCAGAAACACTTGTGGCTTTTCAGTTCTCACCACAGAAGTCTGTAAGAGCCTAAAACTCAGCTGGGCTTCTTGTGTGCATTCAGACAGTGGTGAGTGTCTTACACAATCCAAGGAACACATGCTATGGTTACCACAGACAAATAGGCGTCTGTCCCACTCTACTTCCTTATTTTAAATATGAGGAAGACTGGGTACAGAGGAGGGAAATGCCCCAGTCATGGCAACTCTGAGATCTCCTATTCCCCAGAAATGCTCTTCCCATTCCACTCTGGGAGACCTTGTTCTCCCCCAGACGATTTATCTCCTGAATGGCACAGCAGATCACAGCGGATGCTCTGGTGATCTTTCATTGGTGAATGACAGCAGCTCTACCATAACAGCCCTGGGCTTTGAGTAATTTGGTATTCACTGTCTGCCCACAGACCAGAGAACTGCCAGCCACAGGATTCTGCTAGTCACGGAAGAAAAAAAAAAGGGGGAAAAAAAAAAAAAAACGGCTGCATAAAAGCCATTCAGACTGCTCTATCAGAAAACTCCCTGACATTTGCACAGATTCTGACGGTTCACACCTTCCATCCTTCACTCGGTGAACTACCCGGAGCACCTACTATCTAACAGACCCTGTGCCAGGTCCTGGGCATGCCTCAGAAACGAGGACAGATGGGCTATCCCTACAAAGAACTGAAGAGGGGCTGAGAGGTACAAAGGAACTAGTAAGGCAGAAACTAAGTTCTAACTAACAATAGGTAACCTGGAGAAGTGGAAGAAGGGTCCCTCTCCAAGATACTTTCACCGTGCTTTCATTTCTAGTCTGAAAGGATATTTTCCCCATTCCACTGTGACTGAACAGTTCATTGAGACGATGATGAAGTAACTAGAGGCAGCACCTAGGTTAGAAGCCAGCAGTCCTCAGGACAAACTGCCGGCCCCAGATATTCCGGACTCTGATGACCTGTTGTTTCTGTGGATGCCCAACCCCTGCGCTGTGCTTCAGGCACACCGGGGCTCAGGAGCTGAGCTGGGACACCCAGCCCGGAGGGCAGGAGCCGAGGAAGTCTGAGGGAGAACGGAAAGGCAGAAGTAGAGAAATCGTAGAGAAGCCCATCTGCGAGTGAGTGGGGGTTCACCACGGCCTGCTGAGAGGCCCAAGACTATGGGCAGAAGGTGGGTGGAACTTAAGTGGCTGACAGCGGAGGTAAAGGACAAGGATGGGAAAAAGAAACTCCAAAGTAGCAAGGCAGGAGACGGCAAGGGGTAAGGGTTACGTAGGGTAGTCTCCAATCCGAAGAGCCCCGCTCAACTGGAGCCCCACAACAAAAGACATCTTTCGGTCTCACTCACCCTCGATCTGATCCCGATCCGCGTTTAGGCTTTAGAGCAGCTACCGGTGCTTTTCCGGGTCCCGAGCAGCTTCAAGCTACCCCAGCTCTGGAACCTCAGCCCTGCTAGCCGGGAACGTGCTCCGGCTCTGAGTCCGGGAGCGCGCAAGAGCGGCAGGGATGCGTGCTGAGCTCTGAGAGCCACGCGCGCCGCACACGGATGACTCTGGAATGCACAGCCGCTAGGGACCGCCCCGGAAAGACTGAGCCCCCAGCCTCAGCGCAAAGCGTGCTCTGCTCCTCCCAGCCTCTCCAGGACTGCTGTGAAGAAATGAACCCGGACAGACTCAAGAACTGTGTGGCTCCCCAGGCCCTGTAGCCTTAAACAAGTCTCTTCGTTCGGGGGGAGGGGAGCGGGGGGGGGGGGGACGGGGACGACTTCCGCCCTCTGCGATAAACAGAGGGGCGAGCCTACAGCATGTCCCCAAGATCCTTTCCAACAATGTTTGGATTCAGGCCGTACCATGTCCTGGACATAAGATCTTAAGTAGGATCTTTGCTTGCCTCTCTGTTAAACTGGGATAGCAGCACTAGCCCTATTTGTGAAGGTAGACTTAAAAGGACCAGTGTGAAACTAGTTGGTGGCCTGCCATAACACACCTCCATGTATTGTTTATTTTGTGATAACATAAAAGCTCAAGGTGATCAACACCCCATTAGAATTGAGATCTGAGAGGCTGCCACTCCCTCTTTGTTAGTGATCCACTTTCCACCAGGGCAGTGCCAGCTCTGCAGTCTCCTGCCCCACTCTACAATGGGATGAAGGGGGACTTCCATTCATCTTTTTTTTTTAATTTATTTGTTTCTGAGACAGGGTTCCTCTACATTGACTGTCCTCTGTTCCTGTATATACCAGCTGGCCTTGAACTCACAGATCTGACTGCCTCTGCCCGTAATTAAAGACGTCGGATTTCCCTTCATCGTCTAATTGCATAGCATTTCCTTCCATCTTACTCTTATGGAGGGTGGGGCTCACAGGCAGAGGCTACCAGCACCTTAAAAAGTTGTGTTTCTCCCCTTTTCTAAGGCATATAGCAGCCATGCTGACTTGCCCAGGCTGACATTTGATCTGGTGTGTAAGCCTTGCCTTTTATCTCCCCACACATACACACTGTTTCCTCCCACTCAGAGATGAGGTCAGCAGAAATGACAAGTCATTACCAGAAGCTTTAGAGCCAGCGCCAGGAGGACGAAGGGGATAAGCACAGAAAATAACTGGAGGAAAATTCTAAGAGTGCAGTCCAATTCTACGTGTTAAAGGGAGGCATGTCATACAGAATGAACAGGATGGGGTAATCCTTCAGGTGGGCAACTAGTGTCCTGCCATGACTGCTGGCTTCACTCTTTGAGACAATGCAAGACCCAGGGCTGGAGCCAGCAATCAGGTGGTATCTTTTCCAATATCTTTAATATTTATTTGTTCTGAGACCCAAACAGGGAGTTAAAAAAGAAAAAGTCCTGAATGCTGTAGCAGAGGCATATGGCATGTCTGTTGCCCATCTGAACTGCTCCTGAGTAACAAATAACTGATCTAACTAACACTGTGTCTTTCACATACACACAGGAATACTCCATCGTGGGGATAGTAAGGGATATTTGTTAGAAAATTCGATTTCTGAATATGTCACTCTTTAGCTAAAGGATCATACATGTCTTGCTTGCTTTCTCCACTTGTAAAGTAGTAAAATAAGAACTACCCACCCATCCTGTCTGATACAGATATGAATAAAGAATCTATTCATGTATCTCTTTACTTAAAACTTGACTATCTCAACACTCTAGACATAAAGAAGATGAGCTCTTTACACACCTCTGCTAAGAAACAGATCAAATGCAAGCTCCACAACAGAACGCTGCTGTCACATCATCTTGTTCATGGTCTTCGTGGTTCATTTATTCCTTAGGAAACTAAAATACAAAAACATTGTTCAACAAGCAAAGCACATGCATGCACACATACACACACATCTTTGTATACTGGTTTTTGATGCTTGACAAATCTTTACGTTTTTTTCTATGTATCTGTTCTATTTAGCACCTTATAAAATGCAGAAGGAACATGTCACCATAGGAAGTTTTATTACAGTTGTACAGTTGTTTTTAACTTTTGCTGGCCAACTAAATGTTTCCATATTCCATACTCATTGCTTGCCCAGAGTTAGCTCTGTGAGGAAACAAGAGCTAGAGACACTCACTGGTTTTGTGCTTTATATGGATTAGTGAACCAAACTAAAAATGGAAACATGGATATTATATTTGTATATGTGATGAGTATAGTTTGATTTATCAATTAAACCATCAGCAATTTTGTCTGTGAATATGTCATAATGTGAATGATAAGTAAAAAAAACTGAATGAGTGACTTGTAGAAGCTTGAGAAAAAGAAAATTCTGTTTCTACTAATTAGCTTTTAAGATTTTTAGTTGGGCCTAGAGGTGCACACCTTTAATGCCAAGAGTTAGGAAGATTTCTGTGAGTTCAAGGCCAGTCTGGTCTACACAGTCAGAACCACAAAGACCCTGTCTCAGAAAAAAAAAAAAAAACTAAAAACTTTAAAGGAAGTGGATTCTTTATTGTCAACTGCTATATTAATGTAAGAGTAGGATGTTTTTTCTCTGTTATAAATGACAAAACTTGATATGGTAATGCATGTCCTATAACATAGTGCTCAGGTGGTTGAAGCAGGAGGAGTGCCAAGAGCTGGGTACCAGCTTGGTCTATTGAGTTCCAGGCAGTCTGGACTGCAGAGTGAGACTTCATCCCCCCAAAATGAAAACTTACAGGAATAAAGAAAGAGAGAGAAAGTGACCCTGTGCTGTTCACCTTGCTATTAACAAGAGACCGTAATGACTGTTCTTTACATTCCGCATAATCTGATCAAATAGGAGTAAGTTTGTGCTCTTTCTGCTGACTTTGTCACACCTTTGATTATTTAAGACAAACAAGAGAAAACAGCAGCCAAGGTCCCTCATTTCAGAAATAATTGATGCTCTTATAATGACCACTTCGGTCACATTTACCCAACAATAGGGTGTCATTAGTCTTATTAACAGTTTCTGTAGCTGGAGCCATTCTTTGTTCCCAGGCATCCATGCTTCTGTCTTGTAGTAGTGACTGTTCTCTTCTGAAAACTATTTTATGTTGCTTTCCCAAGATCAGTTCCTGGTTAGAGGTGTTGCCCAGTGGCAGAGCACTTGCCTAGCATGCATGTTGCCCTGGATTCTATCCAAATACTACAAAAAATAAAAAACCCCTCAATGCCCAAGATCAGTTGCAGAATTTAGAAAGACATAATTGTGAATGCGTTTTTATATGCCAGCTATCTTTGGGGCTTCCTTCCTGGATGAATAAATTACTAAGTGTTGTGGAATATTAATTTAAGATGTGTTACATTTATTTATGCTGTGGAAAATTTAATAATACAAAGATGTGTTGCATTCTTTTATATTGCATTTGTTTAACTCTGTGAAGCTGTGTTACTTTGCCTGTTGAAAACGCCTGGTTGGGCTAAAAATGAACTAAAAAGCCAATAGCGAGGCAAGAGAAAGGACAGGCAGAGCTGGCAGGCAGAGAAAATAAATAGAAGGAGAAATCTGGGAAGAGAAAGATCAAGGAACAAGAAAAGGAGAGGAGAATCCAGGGGCCAGCCACCCAGCTACGTAGTAGGCCACTGAGTAAGAAGTAAAGAAAGGTATGCAGAAAAAGAGAAAGATAAAAGCTCAGAGGCAAAAGATAAACGAGATAATTTAAGTTAAGAAAAACTGACTAGAAACAAGCCAAGCTAAGGCCAGGCACTCATAAGTAAGAATAAGTCTACATATATATATTTATTTGGGAGCTGGGTGGTGGGCCCTCCAAAGAGCAAAGAGCCAAAAGAATAAAAAAAAAAAACAAAAAAAAAAAACCTACAACTAAGTGCTTGGTATTTCTACCATATGCTATATAACTCACAAACAGGAGTGATGCTGGAATTTATCATGTATGTTTGATATATATTAATATTCATTTATTAGCTTAATAATCCCAGAATGACATTATGTATTAATCGCATGAGATGGTACAAGCCATCCAACTAAAGAAGTAAATTTGCTCTTCCGGCTGGGCGGTGGTGGTGCACGCCTTTAATCCCAGCACTCGGGAGGCAGAGGTAGGCGGATCTCTGTGAGTTCGAGGCCAGCCTGGTCTACAAGAGCTAGTTCCGGGATGGGCACCAAAGCTACAGAGAAACCCTGTCTCGAAAAACCAAAAAAAAAAAAAAAAAAATTTGCTCTCCCTAAGTTACTTTTGTGTATGTGTATGTAGTAGAGACTGAATGAGCCCACAGGACCTCACACACGCTAGGCAAGTACTCTATTAGTAAGCTACATATCCTGGTCCCCTGTGTTACTCTTTGAAGTTATCATTGTCCTCAACTCTGTAGTATGTTCTTGTCCTTGAGCAAACACTGTCAAATTCTACAACCCAATAGAGAATGTCATACTCTTCTAGTCTAATATGTCTTCTAGTCTCTTGACATAAACTATTGAACTTTTAGTTTGGTCAAACCAGATGGCTTTCAGTCACTTCTGCTACTATCCCGAAGATCAATACTATATACTAAATAGTCTTCAATGGGGGAAAACAACCTCAGTGTCTCGGTAGCACTTTTCACTGGAATAGACTTAAGAGTTAAGTTTCTCAGTATTGTGGCCAAAGGCAGACATCCATGAACTAAAGCACAGGACTACATCAGGATTGCTAAGACAATTCCTGGTCAGAAGCACACTGCTAACATATGAAGCAAGCATAAATTGCACACACCTCATAATCCAATGAGGGAAATCAAATGATAGCTGTTTTGGAATACTGCTAGATTTGTTTTGAAATGCTTTTCCATGCACATAAGATAGTTTTCTTTTTCATACACTTTAATTACTTATGAGTATTCAAACTGAATACTAATTTGAAAAAATAAGACATTTCAAGGTTTTTAGCTATTTCCGGTATAATTATACATTTGATACAATGAAATAAACACTGACACATTGGAGCTTAGCTAACGGTAGTATAAAATATGCATCATCTTGACATCGCCTTATTTTAAATAACAAATAACACTGAAAATCTATGCCAATAACATTCTTGGTCAAGATACTAAATATACAAATTTAAGATATGATTCTTTTAAATTTGAAAATAGGGCTGGTAAGATGGCTTAGCAGGTAAAGGTTCTTGCTTCACAAATCAGATGACCTGTGCTGGGTCACAAGATTCCAGAGGGGAAGGAAAGAATCAACTCCCAAAAGTTGTTCTCTGACCTCTGCACAATGTCAAGTCCACATGTACCAAGACACTCTCTCTCTCCTCTCTCTCTCTCTCTCTCTCTCTCTCTCTCTCTCTCTCTCTCTCTCTCCCCTCCCTCCCTCCCTCTCTCTCTCTCTCTCTCTCTCTCTCTCACACACACACACACACACACAAAATAACAATAAGTAAAAAATAAATTTTTAATGAAATAAAATTTGTAAATACAAGTAAACCCATTTAGACAGAGTTGGACATTAACCTAATCTGAAAGGGAGGAGGCTCTGACCCAAATGCCATCACTCAGATCTGAAGAAGGAAAAGAGACCCAGTTACTTTCAAGGCTGAGCACAGTTTGTTCTCCAGGTAGAATTTAGTGCCACATCCTTGAGTTCAGCACCATGAAGACTTTCCCCACGGGGCTGCATATCCATCCTTTCCGTCTCTACTAGCACCCCTTACAGAAGTATCACACTAACACTGTGGTCCTGCACTAGCATCCCTTACAGAAGTATCACACTAACACTGGCTCCTACAGTCCCCCTTTAAACACAATAGCTGCCTTTTTTGGATTTTTTTAGCAGAGGACTCCAAAAGAAGCAGCATTTCCAGATTCTGCCAAAGTTTTCCCTTCTTCATAACTGATTACCCTTTCCATACACAAGTCTAAGAAAATTTATTGCGCTTTTCCCACCACATCCAACAATTTATCAAAGGTAACATTAACCACTTCAAAACTTTGGGTCAATGTAACAATCCACAGACATATATTGATCAATAGCTATGAAGTATGTCTGAGAAAAATGGGCTCATCATCCTGCCCAGATGGGTCTGCAAGTTAAAGATGGAAGTCTTGGTCCATTTACTGTGATCAGCTTTAAGGAAGTGCTTTCTATTATTGGATTGTATGAGTCAATAATCACATTCCACAAACTGAACTGTCCATGACGATGTCCCTGGCCTTGTTTCTTACAAAGAAAAACCAGACACTGAGGTTCCAAGACGCCTTTTTCTTCCCTTCAATACTCTGGCCATCAGCAGTTATCTAGAGGGCTTCTCAACAGGCCTCCCCTGAACAGGGACTCATCCAGAGTCTTCATTACTTTTCTGTTGGTGTGGTAAACACCATGACCAAAAGCAACTTTGAGAGGTAAGGGTTTATTTGGCTTCCATGTCCCAGTCACAGTCCATCATTCAGACAAGCAATGGCAGGAACTCAAGCAGTGCAGGAACCTAGAAGCAGAAACTAAAGCAGAAGACATGGAGGAATGCTGTTTACTGGCTTTCTCTCCATGGCTTGCTCAGTTTGCTTACTGAGACCACTTATCCAAGGCTGGCACCTTCTACAGTAAGCTGGGCCCTACCACATCAATCACTGAACTAGACAATACCCCCCACAGACTTGTCTACAGACCAATCTGGAGGAGGCATTTTCTTAATTAAAAGTCCCTTTTCCAAGCTATGTCTAGGTTTGTGTCAAGATGACTTGTAAGTAACTAACAAACTCACAAAAGTTTCTTTGGTGGGAAACTTGTCCTGCCAAACTTCCACAGACAGGTCCAGGACTACAATCTTCCTGAACCTGAACTACAGCTTTTTAACAGCCTCTTCAGCCTTGGTCCAAATACATCAGAGGTAGCAGGGCACCTACTACTGTGTGTAGGCGAGTAGTACACAAAGCAGATTGGAGGGGGGGCATCTGAAATTTTAATGACCATGCCCACTAAACTCAGAATTGACAAGTAAATGTGTTTGCTGAGTTCCTGGATATATTGCTGCCTGCATAAACTCAGAGATTCTGTTCTATCAGTATATAGTGGGCAAATTTATTTTATAATCAAAGCCTCCACAGACTTTTATACCTGAATAAATGTCATTTTATTGGGTATTATCACTTAATTCCTAAGGAATAATTGTACTTCTAGTGTGGAAACAAAGCTACAAAGACCTCCAGGGAAATAACTCCAGTGTCTATTCTGCGGTTTATATAAGGTTCCAGCAGGCACTAACAGACAGTTGTGAAGTTCATTTGCTAAAGAGCCAGCAGTATTAGCAGATGGTGAGAATCCAGAGAAAAGAGAAATCCACTCACTTTTAGAGACTTAATATAAGACTTAATGGAGATCAGTATGCTCTAATGGCAGGGAAGGAATGAACTTGCCATCAAGAGTGAAGGCAAGCAGGCAAAGGGCGAGCACTTCTTTCTCCCATGTCCTTTATATAGGCTGCTACTAGAAGATGTGGCCCAGATTTAAGGATTGTGCCACCTCAGAAGATCCAGGCTTAGGGTAGGTCTTCTCACTCCAAATAATTCAACCAAGAAAAATCCCTCACAGGTGTACCCAGACTCTTGGGTCTTAGCTAATTCCAAACAGACAACAAAGAATAGCCATCACAATGGTTAAGAGCAATTACTGCTTTTGCAAGGACCTGAGTTCAGTTCCCAGCACCCAGATAGTGGCCCACAACCACCTATAACTCCATTTCCAAGAGATCCCTCTTCTGACCACCTTGGACTCCTTCCTGCACACACTTGGTGCAAATACATGCACTCAGGCACACACAAACAAACATAAACATAAAAATAAAATTAAATTTTTAAAAAGCCCAGGACCAGATGATTTCACAGGCCAATCTACTAAACATTTGAAAAATTACTGTGCTAGGTGACCCTTGGATATGCTTCATTCTTTCCTCAACACTCTTTCATCCTATTAATCCCTCTGATTAAAACTATATTAAAAAGTCCCTCAATAAACTTCAACTCTGATTAATATAAAAATACTATATCAGTTTTTCCAAAAGACAGAAGTGAGTACTTATGATTTGCTTACTTTTCTTATTATTATGACCAGATACCTGGCAATCTAAGGGCTTCTTTGGGCTCATTGCTTGAAGATCCAGCTAGTCCAACAATATCTTTCCATCCAGCCCTGGAGGGGATCATGGTACAAAGCTGTGGCAGCAGGGACAGGCAATTAGTCACGCTGCATCCACAGCCAGGAAGCAGAGAAATACTGGTGTCCAGCAGATTTTCTTATACCTCTTTCCTCTTTTATTCAGTTCTGAGTTTGGCCATTTAACCTGGAAAGTGTTAGAAAAGGGTTCATCACTTCTATTGTATGGTTCAATTTTATTATATTTTAAAAATTCATTCTGTGCACCTGTGTTTTGTATATAGGAGAAAGCATGAAAAGACTTAACGGTAGGTCAGAGGACAACTTTCAGCAATCAGTTCTCTCCTACTCTGGGTCTGGGGATTGAACTTTGTTGTCAGAATTGGCAGCAGGTGCCTTTCCCTCCTGAGTCATCTCTCTGGCCCTTTGTGATCACATTTTTTTTTAAAGATTTGGGACAGGGTCTTATGAGACCAAGACTGTCCTTGAACTCTTTGATCCACCTACTATTACCTCCCAAGTGTTCGGATTACAAGCATGTACTACCAGGTCTGGCTCACAAATAACTTTTGAAGTTTGTCATTGTAGAAGTATACTGTTAAGAGAAAACATTCAGAAATAAACTGGAGGATAACCAGCTGTCCCATCTACCTCATACTAAAGCATGTCATAAAGACCATCTGACTCTAGAAAGACAGCTTTTGCTATTTACCATTTACTATCAATTAATAGTCAGACGATTTACAGCCCCATGAAGTTAGCTGCTAACTTGTAGACAGCTGAGGGCAGTACAAGTAGATTTTTGTCTGTTCTTTCCAGTAAAGATACAGATGATTTCTGTCAGATACCAAAAATCACCAAGGGTTATGTTCCTATTGCTCTGAACTAAGGCCATTTTTCACAAATGTCAAAAATCTCTAAGTAAACACAAAACAAAGGTGTGATTCAGAATTTTTGAAAAGTGATTTCTGAATGCTTCTTCCACATTTACCTCACTGCCATGGACACATACTTGATGTCTGTGAGCTTCAGTTTTTCCTTCTGTAAAATGTTAATGTTAATGTTTATCTAGGGGGTTGTAATAGGACAAAAGGAGGTCAGTGAAACCACAATGGTTAAAGAGTGCATAGCTGGAAAATATTATTTACAGGTGGACATAGTACATATGAATAACAGCCCTGAAGTAGATCTGAACTAGGTAATGGTCTGGCTAGAACACAAAGTGCCTCAACAACAAGAAGAGAACAGGACAGAATTGATAGAGCTGTAAGAAAGTGGGAGTGGGAGTCATACCAGTTTCTAAACTCTAAGCAACCCTGTGTGGTATGTTCTGAGCAGAAAGGGACAATTAGAACCAGGTCAGTGGAAGAGGGGCAGATGACTGGTTGAAAAAAAATTCAAGACTACCCCCTGAAAATGCAGAGTGAGCTTTCCTGAGCTGGTCTAGGTTCTCTGCTATGGAAGTTATGCAAGCTTGTAATACTGCACAGCACATGACCCTAAACAGTACTAACCCTTTGTCTCTAGTTTGCTGTGACACTGACTGAATCTCCTCCCTTTTCTAAGTCTTTAGGCTCTGGTGATGAATAGAATGTGAAGTTAAATTAGATGATATTCTCTGGTGGAACTTGTAACTCCACAATTCCTTTAAAGTTAAGGCTCAAGGGTCTTAAGATTGCTACAATCTGAATTTGCCTTTTGAAAAATTATTTTTATTATGGGGGGCTATATGTGTATTGGTATGCCACATGACTGCAGGACCAAAAGAGGGCATCAGATCCCCTGGGACTGGAGTCACAGACAATTGTAAGCTGCCATTTAGGTGCTGGGGATCAGACTCAGGTCCTCAGGAAGAAAAGCCTATGCTCTGAATTATTGATCCATTGCTCCAGTCTTGAGTTTACCATCTGTGGACAGAGATCCATCTTGTCCCACTAACCCACTGTATTGGTTACTTTTCTATTGCTGTGATCCAGCAACCAAGGCAACTTATTTGGACTTACAGTTTGAGAGGGTTAGAGTCCATGATGGTGCAGGGAAGGAAGAATGTCAGGATTAGGAAGCTGAGGGCTCACATACTGAACTCCAAGCAGGAACCACGAGCTCAAACTAGAACTGGCGAGTCTTCCAACTCTCAAAGCCCTCCCCAGTGACACATGTCCTTCAGCTGGGACATAATTCCTAAGCCTATGCAAACAGTGACACCAATGGGGGACCTAGCCTTCAAACACCACACCCACTTACAGCTCCATCCTGGTTCAGACATCAGCTTCTTCCACCATCGTTCTTCCAACAGAGTCAGAGAGCTGGCCTTAGAACTCCCAAGAGTCTCCTCTCTTCCCATCTCACCCTGGACTTCCTTTGCCCCACAGACCCTCAAGCAAAATGTCCTCTTCTGCTCTCAAAGGACATCGCTGCTTGCCTGAAAGCTACATGCAGAAATTTACTTTAACTGAAACTTTGTTTTGTGGCTAAAATACTCCATCCAGTTAACAATTAGGAAGGATTTGAGAGGACACAAGATGCCAAAAAAGAAATGGGAAGATTCCATCTTCTAGGTCAGAAATGGAGATCTGGTCACACGGTCTCGTTGATGTAATTCTTTGAATGCACTCTCATCGCTTAATTTCAAAGTGTTCGATCGCAGCTGTAGGGCTGTCACCGGCACACTGTCTGTTTGCTTTCTAATTTTTCAAGAAGACTGTGACACTAAAATAAGAGCACTCTATCTACTTTTCATGAAATATCCTTCTTTTATTTTTATGGTTTTTGAGACAGGGTTTCACTGTGTAGCCCTGGCTGTCCTGGAACTCACTGTAGACCAGGCTAGTCTCGAAGTCACCGAGATCCACCTGTCTCTGCTGGGATTACAGACCTGTGTCACCATGCCTGGCTTTAAGGACACTTTTTAGCAGGGCTTGGTGGCTCACACCTATAATCCTATAAACCAATTGAGAGACTGAACAAAATATAATAAAATAACTTCTTATTTCTTAATTTAACTTGCCCAGGATCACCCACTCTATTTGGTCAGCACTTGTTTGCTGGTTGGTTGGTTGGTGTGGTAATGGGAGTTGAGCCCAGAGCCTTCCACATGCTAAATAAGCACTCTACCACTGAGCTACACCCCCTCTCTTGACATTTTTATTTTAAGACAGGGCCTCACTGAGATGACTGGGCAGCTCTTGAACTTGAAGACTTCCTGTTTTACCTTCCCAAGTAGCTGGTTAAGTGTCCTGTGCCCAACTAACTGCCTTCTACCGAGCCAGTACTCCTCTTTGTGCCTCTGCTTCTTAAAAGTTCTGTGAAATGGGCTCCTTCCTGCCTGGCGAACCAGAGCAGAGAAACACAATCAGAATGTGCAGCAAACAAGTACAATTCAGCTTTGACAGTTCAAATCCTAGCTATGGGAGAAGGCAGAGGAGTGTCACCATAGGAATGAGGAGGAACAATCATTGTGAAGCCTATTGAACATTAAAGCACAGTTGTCAACTTGTTTCCTTAAAATATGCAGGTAAAGCATTGCTTGTCATGGACAGAACCCGGAAACAACCTAGATGCCGCTTGGTTGAAGAATGGATAAAGAAAATGTGGTACAGTTACACAATGGAGTACTACACAGCAGAAAAAAATGATGACATCTTGAAAATTGTAGGCAAATGGACGGATCTAGAAAACATCATATTGAGTGAGGTAACCCAGACCCAGAATGACAAATATAATACATACTCACTCCTAGGATCATGGGAGAGGGTTGAAGAGGAGGGGGAGAAAGGAAGGGGAGCAGAAAAAAATATAGAGCTCGATAAAAACAATAAATAAAAAAGGAAAAATATGCAGACAAGTTGTATCTGTATTTCCTTCTTGCTATGAGGATGGAAGTACATCTGTGTTTACTACACCACTGGGCCCCAGAGAAGACGATCAGTGTCCCCTTTCAGGACCTCACAGATTTCCAGTTGCCAGCACCTTTGTATCTATGGGTTTTCTCAGAGCCAAAGAAAAGCAGACTGTCGTCAAAGTACCCAGTAATTAACACATACACACACACATTCTCTCTCTCTCTCTCTCTCTCTCTCTCTCTCTCTCTCTCTCTCTCTCTCTTCAAGTGTTCAGGGATATAAATATCCCTAACTCCCTACCAATTATAATTGGCAGAATAATTTCTGAGAAATCTGTTATATTGTTTCCCAGAGTGTCTCTGTGGGCCTAGGTCTGAGAACCAGCTTACTCGGCTTCCAGGAATACTCTCTACTGGCATACCCTGAACCTCTCAACTCCCAACTCTTGCTCATTTTCTGCTTCCTCGATGTCTGGCTGCTATCAGGTTCAGCTTACAGAGAAGCTCCGGCAAAAGCTCAGGGGTTTCATTCTACCCTCAGCCTCCCCATCATCCCCAGAGCTTCCTGATGGTAATGGCTGGCTCGACAACTGATTCTTCCCTTGGGACTTCAGGTCTCAGACTTCACAGAGCACCACACCTTTACTAGCCATGGAGTGCCATAATGTTCCTTTAGATACATAGACACACACACACACACACACACACACACATTTGAACAACTCCCACAGCAGCTTTTCACAGGCTACCAACTCTGGTTAGGTAAGCAGTCAAATAGTAGGGGCTTAAGGAGGGACACACACACACACACACATACCTTCAGTCAGCAGCTTGTAAAACCAGGAACTGGAGCTACAAGACCCTAAGTGCTAGCCAAAAAGAATGAGATCTGAGTTGTGTTTTGTGCCCTGGGTAGAGAAGAACTGCCCAAAAGATCCTAAGGCTCCTATTTGCAGGGAGATTTTCTCATAAAGACACACAGTACCCTTTTCTAAAAAGTTAATCCAAACAGGCCTGCCAATGACCTGAACAGGGAAATGCCCCACTGGAGAAGCTGTCTAGTCTAGAGATTTAAGAAACAGCAAAAAGCCTACCTAAAATGTACGAGAGCACAATGGTCCTTTGCCAATGTCCACTCTTACAACTAGAGAGTATACTCTACACAGAATGGCCCCTTTGGCTACCGACCACTCTCACTCTTGAAAGTGTTTCACTTCACGCTGTAATAAACATGGCCTATCTTCTGCACCATGCGCCACAAGTCTTGTCTGAATTCTTTCAATGGAACACTAGCCTCAGAGAGGATAGTTGAAGAGGACAGGAAACCAAGAAAAGGAGTAGCACAAGGTGAAGCAGACAGAGTGACAGAAGTCACCATTCATGGCACCAGTCACGGGAGGGAAGGTGTGCTGGCTACAGGTGGGTCATAAGACATTCTAAAGGAAGTTCTTGCCTGGATAGGTCTGGCCAGCATCTCCCAGGAAATCAAATGAAACCACTCTGCCTACATACATTTCAGTTAGGCTTTACTATTTCTCAAGGCTCAGAAATGAGGGGGTATTTCCCTGATCAGGTGATTGACAGGCCAATTTAGATTAACTCAATGCCGGAATAAAGTTAGAACCTCTATTTTTAGCTTACTTTCTAGCTACCAGCCAAAGACATCAGCTTCTTTCCACAATAGGCCTCATCATATAGCTAGCACTCCTAAGATCCAGCTGGGGGAGGGGTATGCTTATATTTTGTTTTGTTTTGGTTTAGTTTTGGTTTTATTGTCTATAGCCCAAGCTGGTCTGAAACTCAAGGCAATTCTCCTGCCTCAGCCTCACAAATACTAGCATTACAAACAGTGGTCATAAAAGTAACTTCTTTTTTTCATTTCAAACTTTACTATTTAAAAAAAGGTCACAAGCCAAAATTAACCTGATCCAAAAACTATAGAACTTAGTGAACATCTATATAGTGAACAGAAGCTATAGACCTTCACATTAGATTTTGTTCTTTCACCATCGAATACATTTTTATTCATTTACCCATCACCAAAAATAAAAAAATCTATGAGTTAGAACTAAAAAAATTATATACTATTCCATAATTTTCATGTTCATTATTGAATCCAATCATTATCCCCTAATATTTAGCTATTTTTGTTATCTTCATGTTTCTTCATAGTATACTATACCCCCATGTACATTTGTTTACATCTATACATGAATTATATTATTGGCTAGATGCTACACTTGAGAGAAAACATGTGATCTCACTTAATATTAATCATTCCAAGTCCATCCAATTTCTTGCAAATTAACATTTTCATAATCACTTTTGGAAGTGTCATCCTATCACTTCTATCTGCTGTGTGATAATGCCCTTGTACCCTGTAAAAGTTTGTCACTTGTATTGGTTTGATAAGATGCTGAAATAATGTAAGAACTAGTTAATAATACACCTGAGCTAGTAGGTCAATCAGTGTTTTATTAAACCAATACAAGTTACCTTTGTACCTTTATAAACGGCCATCTTCCTATGTGCCATGTCTGCCTCTTTCTCTATCCAGAGGCAGTTGTCCCTGTTCCCTTTCCTTTTTTCCTCTCCTCTTCTCCCTTGTCCTCTATCTCCTGTCTTTGTCTCCTATTCCCTGCCCTCTGCCCTATGGGGCAAATAAATCTCCTTGGTACTGAGAACTTGGTCTTGGGGTCCTGAGCCGATACATTTCCTTTCAAGATAACATAGTTCAAAGTTCAAAAGAACTTTCTAAAAATGAATAGTAAGAGACACCAAAATGAACAGATGGGAGTATAAACACTTAGGAAATGTCAATCACCTGAAGTAACCAAAGAAGTGAACATAACATCCCAAAGTAAGCTGGGGATGAGTCGAACTTCACACAGGGCACTCTCCCTCTGAACTCCTTCTCTGCTGGCAAACGAGGAGCCTGGAGCAGACTGAGGGCACTGACAGTGTGCTAGTTTTTCCAGCGTTCTTCCCTGAACTCATCTTACTGACATGGCAAAGAGTAAAGCTTATTTGGAAGAGCCTTTGGCACCATTACAAATAGACTGGGTTCTCACACAGTAAACTCTCAGCCCAAGTTGGAGCTCGGAAGATCTGATTAATGTGTTTAACAAGTGACTGGCTCTTTCCAGGAGCCTCTTGTGAAATATGCTTTCCTGTCTGGTAATCATCATGCTTTGTGAGTTGGAACAAAGTAAACCCGAAGCTGAACAAGACAGCTCCAACCCATTCTCTTATACATTAAAAACTCTCATTCCCCCCCCCCCCGTCTAGTATTACTAGTTGTTTATGAGGAAATAAACTTGCAGTGAGTGAATTGAGTCAAGGCATTAAACAAATCGTCCCACGGCCTATCCAGAGCCTCACTGCATGTTTTCCAAGCTACACCTTCCATGTGATATGCATACGGCCTAAAGAAAACCCACAGGCTCAACTTTCAAAATACGTCAGGATCACTATTCCTGGTACTGCCCCTCCCTCAAGATCACTGTAGCAATCTATTAACCAACCTCTGCTTCTCTCCTTTTCTGTGTCTTCTTCCTAAAAACTTCACCGAGTGACACTTTAAAACATAGATCACTGCTCCTTTTCAAAACACACTGTCCTGGGGGCTGGAGAGATGGCTCAGAGGTTAAGAGCACTGCTCTTCCAGAGATCATGAGTTCAATTCCCAGCAACCACGTGGTGGCTCACAACCATCCATAATGGGATCTGGCGCCCTCTTCTGGCCTGCAGACACACATGCAAACAGAATACTATATACATAATAAATAAAATTAAAAAACAAAACAAAACCACTGTCCTAGTAGATTTTATGTCAACTTGACACAAGGTAGAATCATCAGGGAAAGGAGCCTCAATTGAGAAAACACCTGGACTGTAGGCAATCCTGCAGGACATTTTCTTGACTGATGTGGGAGTACCTAGCACACTGTGAATGGCGCCATCCTGGACAAGGTGGTCCCGTGTTATACAAGAGAGCAGTCTGAGCAAGCTATAGAGAGCAGACCCTTAAAGCAGCATTACCCCATGGTGTCTCTCTCAGTTCCTGCCTCCAGGTTCCTGTCCTGCTTGAGTTCCTGTCTTGGCTTCCTCTGATGACAGAGTGTGACCTGTAAGTCAAATCAACCCTTTCCCACCCCAAGCTGCTTTTGATCATGGTGTTTATCACAGCAAGAAAAAGAAAATGAAGACACATGCAATGGCCCTCATGTCCCATACAACAAAATCCAATATCTTAAATGCTTTTCAAGATCCCACAAAAGCTGTCCTCATTACTTCTGGTGCCTCATTCCCAAGGGCTCTCCCCCATTTACCCTGTAATAGCTCTCTTACCTCTTTGCTATTGTTC
Organism: Chionomys nivalis; assembly: GCF_950005125.1. NCBI lineage: Eukaryota > Metazoa > Chordata > Mammalia > Rodentia > Cricetidae > Chionomys > Chionomys nivalis. The sequence goes on along the minus strand of NC_080099.1, from coordinate 24,913,250 downwards.
CTTTGGACTTTTGAGATTTGGATCAGCCTCTGCATAGAACACCCTTTTCATGTTATCTACTTGTCTCAACTCCCTACTTTCTTCTACCTTTGCTCAAATCTAACCTTTTCCAAAGGTCTATCTTGTCACTCTATGTAAATTTTGAGGTTCCTTCCTTCCATTTCTTGCTCTACCTTCTACAGAAAATAAGAACTCCTCAAAGATGAAAAGGAAGTATCATTTGCTGGGTCAGAGTCAGTGTGAAACCAGAGGCTAAAAAGAACAGAGGATGTGTGCCCATAGGATATCATCCAAGATACATCATTTGAGAAGGCAGGATCTTATCCTAAATGTAAGCAACTGTTAGATGGCAACTGCCATGGTTACCCTGAGGATGCTGTGCATCCCTCTACTGAAAGAGGATGCTGAGACACATCCCTGCTGCTTTGACAGAAACAGAGGAAGCATTCACCAAAGCACCACAGAATTGGGAATGGGTTCATGTTAAGTCTAGCAGGAAAACATGAGGGGAAACACTTGGAGAGGCTGCAGTGTGCTTGAGAGACTCCTGTTGAGGACAAAGTGGGAGCACTCTAGAAATGTGAAACTCCTGTATCCAGAGCAGGGAGGAGGTCACCCAACACATTTCCATGGCAAAATAAACAGGCTCTCTGCTATCACTGGCTTTCTCTTACATTGGCTTGTTTTTCTTTTTTTCCTGAAGATTCATTTATTTATTATGTACAGTGTTCAGCCTCCATGTATGCCTGCACGCCAGAAGAGGGCGCCAGATCTCATTACAGATGGTTGTGAGCCACCATGTGGGTTGCTGGGAATTGAACACAGGACCTCCGGAAAAGCAAGCAGTCAGTGCTCTTAACCTCTGACTTTTTCTTTTAAAATGTTAAAAGAGAAAATAGATTTTTCACTCTGTTGCAGACATTGATTAGCCAGTTCCTATGAACTGGGGAGTTTATAGGATTAGAAAACAGAAACCAAAACAAGAGACCTAAGGGAAGCAAGTGGGCCACACAACTCTAACATCAGCACTCCAGAGAAAAAATGATGATTAAGTTTGAGGCTAGCCTAGACTAGAGAAACTCTCTCAAAAACAAACCAATCCATGAAAATGTCCTTTCCTTGTTGTTTTGTGTTCCATCTGAAAAATACAGGAATGTGAACAAGATTCTTGGGAGTTCATATTGATTCTTAATCACATCCATCCTACTATACCAGAAGACTAGAGTGGGCAATCTACCAACTCCAAATTCAGAGACAATGCAACAACTGACTTGGTCTGTGCAGCCTGAAAATACCACTCAAGAAGCTGGCCCTGCAGAGCCTCGACACCACTCACAAAGTTGGCCCTGCAGCGTTGCGGCTGAGCTCATGTGCGATGGCGGTGGTGGCGACGGCAGCGGTGCTGTTAGCGGCGGCTGCAGCAAAGCATCTGACAAGATGTCTCACACCATATTGCTGGTACAGCCTACCAAGAGGCCAGAAGGCAGGACTTATGCAGACTATGAGTCTGTGAATGAGTGCATGGAAGGTGTTTGTAAGATGTATGAAGAACATCTGAAAAGAATGAATCCCAACAGCCCCTCCATCACATATGATATCAGTCAGTTGTTTGATTTTATTGATGATCTGGCAGATCTCAGCTGTCTTGTTTACCGAGCTGATACACAGACGTACCAGCCTTATAACAAAGACTGGATCAAAGAGAAGATCTACGTGCTCCTTCGTCAACAGGCCCAACAAGCTGGGAAGTAGTTGAGTCAGAAGCATTAGGGGCTAGGGGTGGGCTTGGAACAGGTGCATACAGCGTGCTGTAGTGAACATTTTGTATGATAGTAATCCTGTTTCCATTTTGTTGCGCTAGAGCCAAGATTGAATGTATGACATGGAACATGAATGATATTTTCATTCTGAAAACCACCATTATTGCCCCTTTACTCTTTTTCTTTTTTTTTTTTACTTAACCATTTTTATGATAATTCAGAGAGAGTGTTCTTTGCCATTTAAGGTTGGTTCCAGTCCTTGAAACTGTTGGTGTCTGCTTTACAGCAGTGAGTGCACTAACCCCTTGTGAGGGGTGGGGTGGTGACAAGCTTAGTTATGTCCTCTGGGAAAGTCTTAGTGAAAATAAAGAAATGTTCTGTAGTTGTAAAAAAAAAAAGAAGAAGAAGAAGAAGAAGAAGAAGAAGAAGAAGAAGAAGAAGAAGAAGAAGAAGAAGAAGAAGAAGAAGAAGAAGAAGAAGAAGCTGGCCCTGCAGAGCCTCAGACACCAAGCCAGGTGTCTTCAAGGTCTGTTTCTCCCTCTGCTTCTTTGCTGGGCCGAAGCTCACTGCTGACAAGGGCTCATGCTAGTTGCCATCTACATTCAGGGAATTCCACTGTTGGCAGCTGGTGATGCCAAATGCCTTGAAGGCGCTGCTTGACAAAGCTCACAGTGCTAGGACAACTTGGACTGACCCTTCACTGCCCCTGGTGGAAACTGCTGCACAACTCCATGTCTTTGACATGTCTAATGTTTGAATTCCTTGCTGTTAAGGGTCTCTCACTGAAGGCTAGAACTGGAATAATGTGACAATTCCTATGAAAGCTGATGATAATAAGAAAATAACTTATGGTGATTCCCTGGGAGAATTGGCTATGCAAGAAATTGAGTCTTCTATAGAACTTATTGCTTAAAGTGGTATTAGTAAGCATGAGACAATGATTTGGGGGAAAAAATCATTAAAGAAGAAAAACTTAGGGAAATTTTAGAAGCTCACAAACTATAACTGAATCATTAGATTTTCATGTTCTGCCACAGAAACACAGAACTAGCATAGACAAGAAAAAGATTTTGATTATAAAGTTAATGACAGGCCTTAGTAAAGCAAGCAGTTTTAGGAATCTTGATGCTCTTCTACTCTTTGCAGTATTGTAATACAGATAGAGACCATATTGGGACAAGAGTTTATGACAGAGACACAAAAGAAAAACATGTCGGCTCAGTGAACTCCCTGGCTTCCTGAGCAGACTTGCAGATCTCTGATTGTAGGAGGAACAAAGAGAAGAGGTCAGCATTTCAGAGGTCAAGGGAAAGGATGGTGGACTTAAGTCAGATACAAAAGAAAGAATTTAAACAAGGGACTGAGGAATTAGATTTCCATACAAAGATCAAATATTCATTATAGTAGATTAATAGACTAATACAGGAGAAGCTTAGTATAACAGGAGGAGGAAATGACTCTTGATTTATTAACTTAGTCAAACTTAAATAGAGACATCCTGTCTACTATTTCTGTAACTGCAAGGCTTTATGACACCAATTTTAAGGAAAAAGATACTGAGTTAAAATAATTGATTTTATCATAATGTTAGATTTTAGTTCTCATAAAATTTGCTGTTTGTTCATTTTGTTTTTTACTTTGATATGTTTATGTAATCAAGGAAGACTTTAGAAGAAGTATATACCATGAAAAGACTGTGATCAATGATTAAAGTCTATGAGGAAATGATTTTGTGTATAAATAAAGCTTGTAAGAGATGCAGATTGTCAGAGTAGGTCACGTGATACCGAGATGAGCTTCCTCTCTGTCCATCTCCTGTAAAACGAAGCTAAGAAGTATCCCATGTCTGATGCCACTCTCACATCCACCCACTTCAGATCCTGCCATCCGGAGCTGGAGTCTGGCAGGCAACTGCAATAGAAACTCAGTCTATCAAATGGAAACAGCCACGCACTATAGGCAAAAAGAAGAGCATTGAGAAAAAAGCTGAGCTGATTCTGCCTTGTGGGGGTTTGTGTATACATACCTGTCAGACAATATTAGCAAATAGAGTAGCATGTGTGTAATATGTTCAGATGCAAAAGTCATTGAATACAATTGACTGTCTACCTACTCTGGAGCAAGCCTTCTGTTAGGACTGTCTAACTACTCTGGGTTAAGTCTTTGTCTGGTCTGCCTCCACAGAGCCCATGCTTTAGAAAGAAGACATCTTTGTTTTAAAAACGAAGGCAATGCCACATGCAAGTTGCCCTAACAGGTCACAGTTGTAGGAAATAGGGAGAGCATGGTCAATTCCTCTATTTTAATGTTTGGCAAGTTTTCATGGAGGAAAATACCCTGGAACTAACAAGGAGAAAAAGTTCCAGGCTGAGGAAACTGAATTTACAGAGTCCCAAAGGGATAAAAGAACTCGGAATAACCTCATTCCTGGGTCAGAGTTGGAGTTACATAGGACATGAAAGCAAGTGAGGCTTGGGATATGAAACCAAAGAGGCAGGAAGGTTCCAGATTCTGAAAGGCTTATCCATTATTCTAAGAGTTTGGGGGTTTGTCTTGTAGGTAACAGAGAGCCAATGAAGGAAGATAAACAATAGAACATAAATAAATAAATAGGACTTAAGTTTGGTTTTTATAAAGACTAGTCTAACTCAATATTTTGGGTTTTTTGTTGTTTTGAGACAAGGTTGTTATGAGATAGCTGTACAGTGTGAAAATATATTGCCGTGATTGGTGTAATAAGAAGCTGAATGACCAAGAGTTAGGCAAGAGGTACAGGCAGAACTTCTGAACAAAGAGAGAGGAAGTGGGAGAAGACAATCAAAGCACAGTGAGACACCAACAAGACATGGAAGGAGTCAACATACAGAATGAAAGAAAGGTAAAAAGTCACGAGGCAAAATGTAGACTAATATAAATGTGTTAGTTTAAGTTTTAAGAGCTAGTAGGGCAAGCCTAAGCTAAGGCCAAATTTTCATAATTAATAAGAAGTCTCCATGTTGTAATTTGTAAGCTGCAGGCCAAAAACAAGGTCCTCCTATCTAGTTCTGGCTGGCCTGGAACTCGAAATACTGACCACACTCACAGAGATCCACCTGTCTCTGCCTCCATGCCAGTTCAATCTAGCTCAATGCAGAGGACAGAGCAGGTGGCTGTTGGGAGAAAGCAGTGAGCCCAGGAAGAAAACAATCCAACTCTGAATTGAAGTGTTCAGGTTTGTGGCTAAGACCGGTAGGTGCTGGTGAAGCTTCTAGTACAATCAGAGGGGCAAGCATGTGAGGAGCATAAGCTCTGAGAGAAACACACAGTTCAGGCTGTGGAAGTCTGCTAGGATGGCAGCATCCTGCTGCCCTCTGCCATGTTTACATTTGGGAAATAGCGTTTAGGCGGCAGCAGCACATTTCCTGGGAGGGGCTCCCAGGAGGGCCAGGAATGGAGAGCTGTTGAGACATGAATTTTTTTTTCTTTCCCTTCTGTGTACCTGCTACGATGTTTGGACAAAACGGCAGGCTATAAACAGGAAAGCCTGTGATCATTGCAGAGTTCAAGCAGGAAGCCCAAAGTGGGGAAAGCAGCTTTGGCAGACGGCCAACCATGGTTGGCACAGTTCCCGAGGTCTCAGAAGTTGCTTGGGAGCTCACTGGGCCAAAGCCTAACTCCAAGCTCTTTCTGTTGTGCATTTGTTCTGAAGGACTTCTGAGAGGAACTCATAATAGGATTTCCACACTTGGGGTTTGGGAACCTTCCTTTCATGTGCCCAGCACTTCACAGTTTACAAATGCTACACTTATGGTAACTTTTTTTTCACTGAGACATGTAGCATTCTTCTCAATCTATGCATTTTCAAACAATACTTGGGAGCTATAAATGGATTTTTGTTTTCAGAAGTGCATAGCTAGGAAGTGCCAAAACCACTGACCTAAATTAGATATTTTATGTTGGTGAAACAATAGGGAAGTGGATGTCTTACTCTGGATGAGAATACAAATTGAGCTAGCTTTTCATAACACATTGTCAGTATTTTTTAAATGTGGTTGGCCTTTCATCTGGCAGTTCTTATTCTGGGTCCCTGTGCTAGCCTGTGCTCATCCTAAAAAGCAAAGCTCAAAGTGAATCCAACATTAAAATGTGACCCCAGTGGCCTTAGGGAAGAGTGAAAAGGACATACATCACCAAACTGCCCCCATGCAAAGAGGATCTGATCCTCCTAGACCCCTCTAAGGAACACAGAGAATTCTGGAAGACAGAGGAGGGAATGTATTCATAGGCTCTCACCTACATTACTTTCTCCACAGATAGTTAACTCATTCTTTGTGGCTTACCAAATGTGTTCCCAAAAGTATCCCAAAATGGATTCACACATTGGCTATGTAGTTAAAAGTAAGGTTAGAGGTAACCTGGGACCGATGCTGGTGTTGTCATTAGAACACAGATCTCTGAAAAGTCCAATTTTCAGAATCTAGAAGCTATATCTCTATGAAATTAACAAGAACAGGATCCAGACCCCTTGGAGGTTCAAAGGGAACCTATAAATAAATTAAACTACCAATTATTTAAAAATTATCAAAATTAACCTATCTAACTTAACAAATTAATGAGATGTTTTGATTCTCTGCCATAGGAGACTTTCCCTGTTCCATAGCACAATGACCTCATAATGCCAGATACTCTATTGGGTAGGGCGACAGAGGACAACAGAGACAAGGCTCTCTGTTCCCAGCGTCAAGCCCAAAGAAAGCAAAAAACAAATGATTATCAAAAATCCAGTTCTTCGGGCTGGAGAGATGGCTCAGAGGTTAAGAGCACTGTCTGCTCCTCCAGAGGTCCTGAGTTCAATTCCCAGCAACCACAACCATCTGTAATGAGATCTGGTGCCCTCTTCTGGCCGGCAGGCATACATGCAGGCAGAATACTGAGACTACTGATACATAATAAATAAATCTTGAAAAAAATATCCAGTTCTTCTCAACTGTTCTAGTTATAGGATTCATCTGAGAATCCGCCGTAAAGTGAAATTCCTGGGCCCCACCTAGAAATTCCAATTTGTGTCTATATAATAATCTACTAAATAAACCTAGATTTCCAACTTTAAACCCCTCGAGCAATTTTTCTGTAGGTGATCCAGAAGCACACTTGAAAGGCACTGGCCCTGGACTTAGACATTGAACCCCGAGAGGGGAAAACATGTGCCTCTCCCTGGCTGGTTCCCTATTCAATACCGGGCACATCCAGGCACCCGGGATTTATTCAGAACCAATCTTCTAAAAAACGTGTTTCAGATGGGGTCAGCTCAAATCTGTAGCCTCTCTGCATCATTAGGCTATGGGACTCTATGGCAGTAGTCTAGGAAAGGGGATTCAAACTCACTAAAAGCTACATGATAATACATGAAGCCAAAGAAACCCATCTATGAGATCTAGTGCCAGGCTGTTCACCTGACAAGAGGAGTGAGTAAAGGGCCCTTGAGCACTCTAGCTCCAGCAGCCCATAAGAATCATACCTGCACTGTAGTTTTTTTTTTTCCTGGATAAAATTCCTCCCTGCCTTAAAAAAAAAAAAAGTAAATGTAATTTAACAAATTTTAGACTTAAACTATTAACGTGACATAATTTATGGGATAATACGGATCAAATACTGTATAACTGAAAACCATATATAAAGCAAGTTACTATCATCTTGGAGAATAGGCTCAAGACGCTTCATATGGGGGTTAAATGTATACAAGTCGGAGTCAAACACAAGAGAAAACGGGAAGCAAATCACTGTGCTTCCCCAAGCCCAGGTTTTCTGCTCTCTAAAACAGAAATAATGCTAGTATCTACCTTTGAAGTTTCGTGAGAATTGAGGCAGTGTATGTTTTCCATTTCCTCTATTCCCATTCTCAATATTAATAGATTGGTTCCTTTTCTGCTCTCATCATGGGCTCTAAAGTCAGACTTTTTTTTTTCATTTATGTATTTATTATGTATACAGTGTTCTGCCTGCATGTGTGCCTGCAGGCCAAAAGAGGGCACCAGATCTCATTACGGATGAGTTGTAAGCCATCATGTGGTTGCTGGAACTTGAACTCAGGACCTCTGGAAGAACAGTCAGTGCTCTTAACCTCTGGGCCATTTCTTCAAGCCCTAATGTCAGACATTGAATACCCTAGGACGAGCACATGGTGGCAGGCAGCATGGGCCTGTCAAAACGCTCTGGGACACATGTCACTTTACGCATCCACGCCTTGATGTATACAGGAGAATACAGTTGATTCACGGACCTCCTGTCAACTATTGATTCACCGTTCCCAGCACGTAGACCTATTGCTAACTCCTTAAACTTAGAAGTGAATGGTATGGCCAAAGCGCGGATCTTAACTAAGTTTGAAAAGAGATAATGTGGTACGCGGCAAGAGCGTCAGAAGAATAAATGTGCCGTTGTAACTCTGCTTTCCAATTAGGATGGAATATTAGCCTGGACGGTGGAGTAGGAGGGGGCCTATGTGAGAAGACGAAACGGTAGCCTTACTTTCGGAAGATGCAAAGAGCACTGAGCCTGTCTGGCCTTGCACCAGGTCAGAGCGTCTCGAGGAGGGTCCCAGCGGCCAAAGCGCCCGGAAATGGACCCAAACCCGGAGAAGCGCACGCGCACTGAAGTCGAAAAGCCCCTCTGGGTCGGCTACCTTACGTCAACGTCTACGTGGAAGACGTAAGGAACGCGGGGTGGGAGACGCCGGGCTGAGTCACGTGACATGTGCTCCGGGCGTTGGCTCCTCCCTCCCGAAGATGGCGTCCCTGCTGCAGTCGGAGCGGGTTCTCTATCTCGTCCAAGGAGAAAAGAAGGTTCGGGCCCCGCTCTCGCAGCTCTACTTCTGCCGCTACTGCAGCGAGCTGCGATCGCTGGAATGTGTGTCGCACGAGGTAACTGGGCCATTCCGCGGGGACTGCGCGCCGGGGCGGGGGTGCTCTTCCCTGTCACTGCGGCTGGCGGGAAGTTCCGCCGGGAGAGGCGGGGAAATCTTGTATCTAGTTTTCCTATTGGCTAAGTGCCCCATCATTCATCTGAGTTTGCGATTTCATTTGCTTGTAAATTGTCACTTAGGAAAGGGGCGGCCCCGGGTGGGGCTGAGCAGATCCTCTTGTTCTAGAGCTGCCTGTAGCTGGACCGGTTTGCCCTGGACTCTGGGGTCCACTGTGGGACTTGAGAATTGAGACCCGAGAGATTGGTTGGGGGCTGTCTAGCACAAGCCTCTGAAAAGCAGAGAAAACTTTTCTCATCGTTAGTGGAAGGAGGGCAGCCGTTCTCGCTCGTGGCCCTCCCTTCTGGGAAGGCCTGACCCTCCGTTAACCAGAACCGGGCCCTGTCCAAACAGCTGACCCGGTTTCCTGAGCCAGGCCAAGGACTGAAGCGAGAAGGCTGGGATAGGTTGACTTGAGTAGAAAACACATAGCGTAGTCTGTGGTCAAAGCAGCTCAGAGTTCTCTTCACGGGCCCAGATGGTCATTGAAATAGAATTGTTCAGTTTGAAAGTTAAAAGGCACCTAATAACCAAGTCCCAAACCTTTTGCAGCTTTTGACAAAAGTTGTTTATCTTCTGCACTGCTGTTGGGAATCTTACAGTCTGGTGGAAAAGCCCGTAGAAATGATGGCAGCTTTATTCTGTATTTAGCTGTGTGACAAAGGCTTTGCGTAATCTTTCCAGATAATGAAGGCCAAGGCTTGGGTTTGGGAGGTTTTGGATGGGGTGGGGGGTTGTTGAGTCAGGGTCTCATTAAGCCCAAGCTCACCTCAAGCTTACTGTGTAGCCAGTGCTGGCCTTTAACTCCTGATTCCCCTGCCTTCCCCTCCCAAGTGCCAGGATTATAAGTGTAATCCACTATGTCCAGCTATTGAAGGTGCTTGTTGTTGTAAAAAGAAAAAAAAAAAAGAAGAAGCCGTATTGCAGTGACGGTGACCCAGGCTTATAATCCTAACACTCGGAAGGCTGAAGCAAGAGAAACACTGTAAATTCAAAGCAAGCATGGGCTGCATGGTAATTTCTAGGACAGTCGGCTACAGTGTGACTTCTCACGAGCTTTCTCAAGGCTCACACCCCTCCCCCAAATGGACAGGTTAAGAAGCAAACACAGAATGTTTCCTGTAGGTCACAGAGTCGCTTAGAGGTGGGAAGGAAGATCTGTATCAGAGACTAAATCCTGGGAAGAAATGCTTGTGAAAACTCACAGAGATCCACCTGCCTCTGCCTCCCCAGCGCTGGGATTAACGGCGTCCGCCCAGCTAAGAGTTATCTTACTTTTTTAGAAGATGTAATGTAGAATGTTTTGCCTGCATGTAAGTCTGTGCACCATGTACATTCCTGCTGCCTGTGGAGGTTGGAAGAAGGCTAAGGGTGAGCCACCACATGGGTGCTGAGAATCTACTCCCAATCCTCTGCAAGAGCAGCACATGCCCTTCTCATAAGCCACCTCTTCAGACCCAACTTAATGTCTCTTAATGTCTCTGCTGGGTTATTGTAGGGAAATCAAGCCAAACTCGATGGGAGGCTGTTGACCACGGCTTTATATTTGCATTATTTATTGATTCAGTAGACCATAGATAGAGTTATTCATTTGGGAGCTTTGACCTATCAGATAGACAAGTCTTGGACAGCTGACACATAAACCTTGGTGATAGGGAACAGAAAATACGAGAAAGGAAAAGGATTAAGAGAGGAAAAAATGAAAGACGACTACAGACAGGTAATTGCTTAGTTGGAAACAGTCCAGGTGTTTTTGTCTGTTTTCCCCGGGTCAGTAATTTCTCATCTTCTGGTGAGCTGCAGCATATTTTAATAATGAATTTCTTTCTCTCTGATATTTTTATTTCTTCATAGGTGGACTCACATTATTGTCCCAGCTGCTTAGAAAACATGCCATCAGCTGAAGCCAAATTAAAAAAGAATAGGTAAGACCTGGGCAAATCTTTCTGTTTCCATTTGTAGGCACTAAGGCCAAAAGGGTCTTATTTCATAGACCAGACCTCAAATTTTGTTGTTTTTTTTTTTGTTTTTTGTTTTTTGGGGTTTTTTTGGGGTTTTTTTTTTTGTTTTTTGTTTTTTGAGACAGGATTTCTCTGACCCTGGCTAGCCTAGAGCTCTCACTCAGTAAACTAGGCTGACTTTGAACTCAGAGATCCACCTGCCTCTGCCTCCCGAGTGCTGGGATTAAAGGTATAGGACACTACTACCTGACTTTAATTGTTGGGGTGGGGTTGGGTTTCGAGACAGAGTTTCTCTTTGTAACCATCCTGACTGTCCTAGAACTCTCTTTATAAACTAAGCTGGCCTTGAACTCACTGAGGTACACCTGCCTCTGCCTCCCAAGCACTGGGATTAAAGGTGTGTGCCGCCACTGCCCAGCATTGATTTTATTTTTTAATAAAGTGCCTTTATTAGAGAACTTCTAAGAATTGTTCTGAAAATAGTGCAGTCTCCTCCCCCTTTGTTAAGAGACAGTATTGATTTAGTTATGTCACCATAGGCTTCTTGTGGTTGGGACTGTCTCTTAGACTTTCATGGTCATGAGGTTAAAAGTACCGAGGGTTCCTGGTGCAGTATCATATAGACTGCCCTTCAGTGTCTGTGATGTTTTTCTCGCTAGACAGGAGACTGGGTAAGTGTAGGGAAGTTAGACTCCCCTCTCAAAGTCTAGTTACATAAATGGTTTAGGACTTTTTTCTTATTCTGCCTCTTTTCTCTATTTACTCATTACTTGTGAATATTTATTTTGTTGGTTAGGCTGTGATATTGCTTTATCTTATTGGTTTTCTCCCTTGTGTGTTCTATCTTTGGCCCTGGAAACTCTTACTTTTCCCCTGAACCCCTGTATCCTCTATCATTGGAAAAGAGAGTGTGTTGTCTTGTTCCATTTATTTGAGCAGTTTCTTACCAGTATAGTACTATAAGGTATTTTAGTATGTATATTTTCTGCCTCTAAGAATTTGTTATTTCTTGAAGAAGCTTGGTTCTTTTTACTGGAGGATATTAAGAACATGGTGACACATGTCTTTTTTTTTCCCTGCTCATGGCTTTAATGCCAGCACATGGGAGGCAGAGGCAGGTGGATCTCTCTGAGTTTGAGGCCAGCCTGGTCTACAGAGTGAGTTCCAGGACAAGTAGGGCTACACACACACACACACACACAAAAGCCCTAGATGCTAGATGTGTTCTTTGCTCCTAGCTACTGCTGGGTTTTAGTTGTGAAAATTCTTGTTTCCCGCCCTATTCCTGTTCATTTGTGGTTGTGAGCCCCTAGTATTTGTCTTTCCTGCTCCAGGAAGTAGCTTCTGAGAATTGGATGCTGCATTGTATGCTTTCCGTACATTCATGTGTCACTTAGCTTTTCAAGTGAATCTGTAAGGTAGGTGGTATTATTTCTCTTATTGAAGACAGCAGTTTATTATTATAACAGATGATCCATATTGTGGAAGACTACAGGTGAAATCTGGATATCCTCGGGCTGTGGGAATGCTGAATGCACCGGCTGTGGTTGCTCACAACTGTAATCCTAGCACTTAGAGCCAGGAGCCGAAGAATCACAAATCTAAGACCAGTCTGAGCTAAATAGACTTTGTTTCAAACAAACAGCAAAAGACACCAGGGTCTAGCGCTCCCAAAGGGAAATGCTATACAATGCATCTCGGGAGAGAACAGAAAGCTAGTGCCCCTTGCATGGTATCTGTTCCCTGCTGGTGCCCCATTCTGACTATGCCCCTTCCCTGGTGTGTGTTCCCTGCTGTTTCAGATCCCTGGCACAGCGGTCAGTTAATTTTCTGAATCCAGTTTCACAGTTGTTTATGTTGTTGAGACTGAGTTTTTTGTCACACAGTACTCTGTCCTCTCTAGCAGCATAAACTATGCCATTCCTTAAAAATCTGTGTCCTATATAGGCATAAAAATGTGGAATCGTAAACTCTACCTAGAAACAGAAATTTTTCTCTGTAGAGGAGGTGGAATTGGGTTCTGATTTCTTACAAGCTTTGCTGATAATTGTTTTGTTTTTAAGTGAACATATAGTACTTCTAAAGTGCTAAACTTTGTAAAAGTACCAGAAAAAAATTATATTTTTCCCCTTGAGAGTCTTTGAATTCCTAACATTTGGACCATGGTTTCCTAAACTGTGCATTGTGACCGTGTACCTAGATGTGAGCACTTTAAAAAGATGACAGAGGTAAAAGGTTTCTGAAACGAAATCTAATTCCGAGTCAGACATGTAGTAAATGAGGTGTTTATGGTGGCATGTGCCCGTGTCCCGTTGCACTACCTCATTCTAACCTTGGCTCTGAACACAGCCTGCGTGTGGGCTTGGCACTCCTGGTGCCGCAGTGGGTGCTGCCTAAAACAGTTGAGACTGTTATAGCTGATGAATTGGAGTTTTTTTCGACACATGCAAAGTTCTTTGCTATAATACAAATATATTAGCTTGATCATAGACAGCAAAGACATTTTTCTACCATCATTCCTCAGCATGTATCAGATTATACTTCTTTGGTTTCTATTGTTTAAGAGTGTTTGCTTTTAAAAGTTGATTTGAGTTGCTGACTTAAGCAGTATTTATTATTATTATTAATTATTAAATAGAGTTAGGGAAGAGTAAACAAAAACCAAGTCTAAGGAAACCTGCTACTTTACAGGCTCAAATTTGAAAATTTCATATGTATACCAAAAAAATTCATTGAATGCATTTTGGCTTGGGATTGGGACAGAATTTCCAGAAATTTCTGAAATTACCCTAAACACACTTATGCCATTTTAGATTACGTATTTAAGTAAAGTATTGGCAAGTACAAAATATCAGCTCTGAAAAGCATTGAAGATTCTTTCTCCTGCATTATCAACTATTTAGCAAAGATTTAATTGATTATATAAAAATAAATATTCACCTTTGTTAGCATACAAATTTGCTTTTTTAAAAATTGGTTTTTTGATACAGGGGTTCTCTGTAGCTTTGGAGCATGTCCTGGAAATCACTCTGTAGACCAGGCTGGCCTTGAACTCACAGATATCCACCTGCCTCTGCCTCCCTAGTGCTGAGATTAAAGGCATGCACCACCACCACCCAGCTGCTTCTACCTTTAATAAATGGCAAATTACATGTATAATAATAAATTGTTTTTAAGTTTTTCTTGACTTATTAACAGTAAATATTTTATTTGTATGCTTGTTTTACAAAAATATATCCTAGAGATTATGTGAAAAACTTCTCAAAAGTAGAAAAACTTGCCGGGCGGTGGTGGCGCACGCCTTTAATCCCAGCACTCGGGAGGCAGAGGCAGGCGGATCTCTGTGAGTTCGAGACCAGCCTGGTCTACAAGAGCTAGTTCCAGGACAGGCTCCAAAACCACAGAGAAACCCTGTCTCAAAAAACCAAACAAAACCAAAAAAAAAAAAAAGTAGAAAAACTTTAAGAGACCTTGAACTAAACCAATGTCTAGCACGTAGTAGGTGCCTGTAAGTATTAGTTGAATGAATGGTTGTATTTGCCGTGTTACAGATGTGCCAACTGCTTTGACTGTCCTGGGTGCATGCACACTCTTTCCACCCGGGCCACTAGCATCTCCACACAGCTTCCAGATGACCCAGCCAAAACCACCATGAAGAAAGCCTACTACTTGGCCTGTGGATTTTGTCGATGGACTTCTAGAGATGTGGGCATGGCAGACAAATCTGTAGGTGAGTGTACTTGAACATGGGGTTTGCTCTGCCGTCAGCTCTGTAATTCTCCATAGACTATCAGCTCCATAGACCTAAGTTGAGAACAGTTGTCAGTAAGTCTTCTGTGCACCCATAGCCTCACATTTATGGATCATAGTTTCTCATCTCAGACTAATACTATTCCGTTTTCTTAGAGTTGGTAAAGTAACTTTTATGAATCTAATGCTAAAGCCAAACTTAATACCATCTATTTTAAAAATATTTCTTGAGCTAGGGATATTGTTTATGAAGCCCTGGTTTCAATTCCCAGAACTACATACACCAGGTATTCTAGCTTGTATATGTAATCTCAGCATTTCAGGGTCATTCTCATCTACCTATGGAGCTCAAAGTCTCCCTGGGCTATATGATATCCTACCTCAAAAACAATTTTTTTTATCTGAAATTTAAATATCCTGGACAAAATTAAAAATGATAAATTTAGAAAAGCAGACTCAGTAATAACAGACTAACCAAATTGAAGAACCTGATAGATCAATTTTAGGAGAGTCAGAAGGAACACAGCAAAGAATTTGAACGGGTTTCATAGCTGAAGATAAAAGTGATCATCTTCAAAGGTGTTCATTTAGCTACAAATTAGGAAAATGCTAATCCTCAAATTTTTTTTGAATCTGATTATATCATGTTAGATACAGGCTAATTCTCAAATACTGTCTGTCATCTTGGAGAACAGTTTGATGACCCCTATTTACTTTTATTTTTTGTTTGTGTGTGCATGCCTGTTTGGAGGCCTGAGAACAACTCTGGGGAGTTGATGCGCTCCCCAGTGTGGATTCTGGGGATTGAACTCAGGTCCTTGGGCTTAGTGCCGAGTGCCTTTAATTGCTGAACCATCCTGCCAGCCTTATTTATTTACTTTTTGAGGCATGTCTCACTCTGGCAGAAAAGGATTAGGTCCCCTGGACTGGAGTTACAGAGGGTTGTGAGCCACCATGTGGGTGCTGGAAATCAAACATGGATGCTCTGGAAGAGTAAGTAGCCAGTGCTCCTACCTGCTGAGCCCTATCTCCAGCCCCATTATCTATGTGTTATGCATTTGGGTATTTTGCGTGCATGTGTCACATTCATGCAGTGCCCATGAAGGCCAAAAGAGGTGTTTGATCTTCTAGAAATGGAGTTACAGACAGTAGCAAGCCTCCACATGGGTGCTAAGAACTGAGCCCAGCTCTTCTGCAAGAGCAACAAATGGTCTCAACTGCTGAACTTTTAGTTTGTATTTTATTTTGTTTTTGTAACCCAGGCTGATCTTGAAATGTTGATTCTTGGGTCTGCACCAGGCCCCCTGAGTATGCATTAGGGATTCCAGTTTAGTATTTTTACAGGATTCCCGTGTGTACGGACAAGTGGATCTCTGATTATTGTGCCTTTTCTTGGGCTCTTTTCCTTCTGCTTATTTGTTTTGTCGAATTCTGATGTGTTAGTTTTTGTTTTACGTTATTGTACTTTCTTTTTATTATTAAAAAAAATTAAAGAAATGGCGAATCTTGTACCTAAACCTCCAGTGTTTTGGGATCCCAGACCTGAGCCACCACACCTAGCTAGTGTGTGTTTTCTTTATTATCTGTCACACATAAAGCATCTTCAGCAAAATATCTACAAGTCTTTTATCCTTTTTTAAGAGACAGGGTCTCATGCCCAGGCTGGTCTTGAACTCCTGTTCATCTCACCTCCACCTCTTAAGTGCTGGTATTATAGACACATACTACAATATATGGTTCCTTTTGCCCACTTATTGTTCTTTGTGTGTGCAGGTGTGTTTATAGTTTGTTTTCCTGTTGAAGAGACTTTAACCTAATCCAGCTTTGGCTAAAATCTACTCTGTATACTTATAGACATGCAAGTTTTAACCCTTATGTTTCAGCCTATAGTCTATGTCTCAGGTAAGTTCCGTACATTTTTTAATGGTCAAGGGTTTTGAAGTTTGTATGGGTTTGAGTTTGGGGAATTTTGTTTTGCATGTGCAGATCCAGTTGCTACAGCACTACTTGTTCGGAATTTGGATCGTGCTACAGATGAGAGCAGGGTTTCCAGATCCTGCCTACTTCCTGAGTTGATTCCTGTCTCTATCACTGTGTAACTTTAGATCTGTTAGCCATTCTGAGCTTTGAATTTCTCATCTATAAAATGGGATCAATCAGAATGCCTTACCTCAGAACGTATTATGAGAACAAAAAAAAAATATGCTCTGTGCTCCATTTCAGGTGCCTGATGCAGACACCATGTGTGTATTCTTGGTGCGCTGAGGGTCAGCATCACCCTCATTATATTTAAAGAAATAATGTTGTGTTGGGCTTGATAGCCTAGGCCTATGGTCCTAGCTACTTGGGAAGCTGAAACAGGAGGATTACAAACTCGTAAGTTTGTCTGGTATACAGAACAAGGCCAGCTTTGGCAACTAAACAAGATTATGTCTCAAACATTTTAGAAACAAGATTGGTGAGATGACTCAGTGGGTAGACGCTCTTGCTCTACAAACTTGACTACCTGAGTTGTTTTTAAGGGCTTGGAATATAGCTCAGTGTAAAATATGGGTAGAGCCCTAGGTTCAGTCCCTAGTACTGGAAAGAAAGGGAAGGCAAAGGGAGTAGGGAAAGAGAAAGGGTATGTGTTTGCTCTTCAGTTATGCTGGTCCATAAGTGTTCTTTTCTTGGAAATTCTATGTTTTTAATTTATGTCCTACAGGTGACAATTTTGAAAATAAAAAGATAAAATTACTGTTCAATGTTTGTTTTCTAGCGAGTGGCGGTTGGCAAGAACCAGAAAATCCTCACACACAACGGGTAAGTACAAGAACATAGGCCACAGAGGAAGAAACCAGAAAGGCAGTGGGTGTGGCCCATTCCTAGAAGTGCCTGTATCTGTGCTGTGGGTCAGTTACTCACAAAGAGGCTTTAAGTCGGTGCCACCTCTTCTCTCTTGACTGAAGTCATGGAAAACACTTGTAGTTTTGGTTCTGTGTTCCAGTTGTGTTTCAGAAGAGGATTGAAATAACTTTGTTGTTTTCTTCACATGCCCAACAGTAACTAATAAAAGTTTCGCTCACTATCAGATACTCTTAGAAATACGAGCACATAGACCTTTCAGTCCTAGAGACACTAATAATTTTGAAGGTGCCTTTGGACCAGTAATGACTTCCTGCAGAAGCCTGATAGAGCGCTTTTGCAGTATGTGCTGCAGTTGGCTTTTTAACCCCTGCATTAGAACAGTGTGAGGAACTTATGATCTGTTATCAGCATGCACACTGTACTGTCCAGGTGAAAACTAAACAGGAATTTACAGTTTTCACCTATAACATCAGCAAAAATTAAAAATGCTGAAAGTGTCCAGAGTGAGAGTGTAGGGAAATGGTTTTCTCACATGTATTGTGTGTAGTATGGGTTGATACAGGTTTCTGGAATTCTTTGTTGTGTGTACTTCATAGATGCTCACCTACAGAAATGCATGTATATATGAACAAGTACTTGCACATAGCCATATGTGTTCGTGTGTGTGTGTGTGTGTGTGTGAGAGAGAGAGAGAGAGAGAGAGAGAGAGAGAGAGAGAGAGAGAGAGAGAGGAGTGTGTCTGATAGGGAAGGGAAAAATTCTCTCCGGGTAAAGTAGAAACTGAAGTAAGTAATGGTAATGTGAGGGAGAATTTGTGCCTTGTCAACATTTCTTGGAAATTTCAACTAATGAGATCAACGTGAGCATTGTGCTGCTGTCTGGAGCTGCTAGACACAGGGGAAAGAGTTGAAACAGGCAAGCAGCCTTTAGGTGGAGGAAACAAAGCGTGTAGTAGCTGAGAGAGTGGTTGAAGTGGAGTGTGGTATCGGCAAATGGAGAAGGGTGTTGAGAGTTGACCTTTTAGACCAAGAAGTTTGAGAAACCTTTAAATGTTTAAAAATAAGGAGATGACAGGATCACATTAATGTTAAAAAAAAAAAAAAAAAAAAATTGGCCGGGCGGTGGTGGCGCACGCCTTTAATCCCAGCACTTGGGAGGCAGAGGCAGGTGGATCTCTGTGAGTTCGAGACCAGCCTGGTCTACAGAGCTAGTTCCAGGACAGGCTCCAAAACCACAAAGAAACCCTGTCTCGAAAAACCAAAAAAAAAAAAAAAAAAAAAAATCAATTGCATGGGCTGGTTGAGAGTACTGGGTGATCTTCCAGAGGACTTGAGCTCAATTCCCAGTACCTACATGGTAGCTAATTACGCTCTGTAACTCCATTTCCAGGGTGTCTTAGTTTGGTGTCTATTGCTGTGATAAAGGCCATAACCAAAAGCAACTTGGGGAGGAAAGGGTTTATTTCATCTTCAAACTTTCAGGCCATACTCTATCACTGAGGGAAGTCAAGGCAGACTTGCCCTGTGGCTTGCTCATTTTGCTTTTTTATACACCCCAAGACCACCCGCTCAAAGGTGGTACTATAGTACTAGAAAGCAGGGTGTGGTGGGCAGAGAAGTATGGAGCACATCCTCTCGACTCCTCTACGGAGTCGAATGCCCATGCATTCTCTGGTTGAATGTGAAGATTTCATCCCAGTTCTGAAAACCGTGTAATCAGAGAAAACAATGTGGGTCCTCCCACATCAGTCATTCGTCAAGAAAATGCACTACAGTCTTGCCTACAGGCAATCTGATGGAGGCAATTCCTCCCTTGACATCTCTCTTCCAAGATAACTAACTTGTATCCAGTAGACAAAAATCTATCCCAACCAGGACATAAGGGATCTACCACCCTCTTCTGGCCACCATAGGCACTACACATATATGATTCATAGGCATACATGTAGTTAAAACAACCATGGACATAAAGGAAATCTCATTTAAAAAAAAATATTTTGGGGGCTGATTAAAGAGGACAAGAGTGACACCAGAAGACCATTTATGTCCTCCTGTAAGAAATGTTTAAATACCTTTTAGAACATTTGTTCTATGCCATGAGGTCCAGCCTTTGAAAAGAACAAGGTTGGTGTGTTAGTAATGGACAGAGAGGTAGATCAGATGTATGGGAAGTCCATTATACTTGGAATGAAAAAGAATAGATATTTTATTCCCTTTTAGATGAAAAATAAAGCACTTTGTGGTTTGGAGCAAGTTCTATATCTACACATGAGTATTTTAAAGTGTATTATATACTTATGTTTCTAAAGTGTGTCAGAAAGACATAACTGGTAATAGCAGGTACCTAATTGAAAGGAAAGGCTAGGGGACTGGAGAGGTGGCTCAGAGGTTAAGAGCAATCACATGGTGGCTCACAACCATCTATGAGATCTGGTGCCCTCTTCTGGCCTGCAGGCACACATGCAGGCAGAACACTGTATACATAATAATAAATTTTTAAAAAAAGGAAAGACTACCTTCAATCAAAGGATAAGGCAGAGTAGTGTTTTATTCTTTGTGTTTGTATGTTTGAATTGTTATACTGCTTTATGATGAAAAATGAATTAAAAAGTGACAGAAGGCTGGGTGTGGTAGGCAGTGACGTATGGAGCATGTCATCTTGCAGATGTAAGAATTTCATTTCAGTTCTGAAAACACTGTTATGAGGGAAAATTCCCTTTACAGAAAAAGGAGGGAAAAAATAAAACTTGCCCACTTCATAACTTTCCTTGTTTCTTTTCTTGTTTGTTTGTTTCTTTGTTTGTTTGTTGAGACAGAGTTGCTTTGTGAAACAGTTCTGGCTGTCCTGGAACTCAATTTGTAGATCAGACTGGCCTCAAACTCTCAGAGATCCACCTGCTGAGTGCTGGGGTTAAAAGCACGTGCCACTACCACCTGGCTTATTTTACTTCTAGTCAATGCAATTGATTGATTTTGTTAGTCTTTTCATGAGACAAATAGAGTCTTTGATTTCTTACAGATGAATAAGTTGATTGAATATTACCAGCAACTTGCTCAGAAGGAAAAGGTTGAACGAGATCGCAAGAAACTGGCACGGCGTAGGAACTACATGCCTATGGCTTTTTCGGTGAGAATTTGGCATAAAGATATTTTGCAAGGCCTGTAAGGCATCAGAATAGTGGCCATTTCAGAAAATGGCCAGTGTCCTAGATTTCTGTAGTTGGTATCAAAAACAGTTTCTCACATACAGACGTAAGCCCACGGCTGTGCTTTTGTATGTCATTAATTTTATTTAAATTCCTTGTGTTTTAATAGGGTCGTCTATCTTCCTTCATCGTTCCATTTTATGTTTATTCCTACTAAAAGTTACTGCTTAATTTTTTAGGCTATACAAACTGTTGAGTACTTTTGCATATTACAGAAAGATAGAAAAGACAGTGGTGGGGAGGTAGATTTTATTTGCCTACCATTGCAGTATTCCTCTGGCACCCTGATTTCCCAGTTCTAGTCTTTGTTTATATTTTGACACCTTACCACTCACCACACCATCCTCATTTTTGTTTTGTTTTGTTTTGTTTTGTTTTTGTTTTTCATAACAGGGTTTCTCTGTAGCTTTTTGGAGCCTGTCCTGGAACTCGCTCTTTAGACCAGACTGGCCTCGAACTCACAGAGATGAGTCTCTGTCTCCCAGGTGTTGGGGTTAAAGATGTGCACCGCCACTGCCTGGCCCCATCCTCATTTTTTTTTCAAGATGGAAATCACTGGCACGTGCACAGTATTTGTGGCGGTGGTGGTGGTGGCACTGTTGCTGGGGTTGAACCTAGGACCTGGCCTCTGTAGGCAAGCACTCCCGCTCTGACTACATCCTGAGCCTTACACAGTACGTTTGTGTGGTTAAATAAGCAGAGATGCGCACAGGCGGGGTTGTTGGTAGAAATGGTTTGTGGATGTCGTTTTCTTCTAGTTTATAATTATCAAACAGAAACAGGATTGGGAGGGATTCTGAGGGGTTTTTGTTCTCCTGCAAGTTTCATTTGTTCTCACAGAACAGTTCCTTTTCCTTGTACCTGCTTGAGCCCTAACATGTTGACACTGAATAAATAACATGGTGTGACATGTCAAGCACTGTGATAAATACATAATGTATATCATTTTATTTAATCGCCACAACAGTCCCATAAGGTTGATAGTATTCTCCCATTGTACACTTGAGGAAATGAGATCTGGAAGGTTAAATAACTTGTCATACTGTATCTACTGGACAATTTGTTAAGCCACTAAAGACATAATGATTGGTAGGATTCATATAGAAATATATAGATGTAAGTTTAGTTAAACATTAACTAAAGCACCTACACTTAACCAAAGTGAATGTTCCCAAATAGTCCAGTGCCTGATCAGCATATCCACGCCTACATATTAGGACAGGACTTGGAACTAAATGCTCTATCCTTCCAACCTTCCCATATACCTGCTGGCTGTATGCATTTGCTTTTATCTTATGCTTCATTTTTTTTTTTGTCTCTGTTATAACCTGCTGCTATTTGGGGGCTCTACAGCAACACACTATTCATGTAGTGGTAAGTTCTTTTATGATTCTTGCTAACCCTGAAGAAGTTAGCAGATGGTCATTGTGTGTCTTAGATACTTCACATAGTTCTTGCCTGAACCGTAGCTTGGACGTTCTTAGACTAGTGTTAAAAGCTTGTGTGTGGTCCACTTTACTGTCCTACTGTAGTTTTAGTCTCTGTGTTGCTTATTCTAGGAATAGAATAGTAATGTGGGTTATAAATAAAGTAGATTTTGAGTAGCTTTTTGGTTTTATTACTTTTGGTTTGTTTCAATTTTTGCTTATTTCCCTAAGCTTCTCATGCTGTCCTCCCGTTTCTTGTCTTCAATGAATAAGATGTATAAACTGGCCTTTCTAATAGCAATTTCTGAACTTTGTTTAGGACAAGTACAGTCTTGGAACCAGGCTTCAGCGACCACGAGCTGGTGCATCCATTAGTACACTTGCTGGACTTTCGTAAGTTTGGACATTAAGTAACTGAGAACAGCAGATAACAGAATGCATGTTTAAAGGGGTATCGAATTTTTTTTTTTTTTGGTTTTTCGAGACAGGGTTTCTCTGTGGTTTTGGAGCCTGTCCTGGAACTAGCTCTGTAGACCAGGCTGGTTTCGAACTCACAAAGATCCACCTGCCTCTGCCTCCCAAGTGCTGGGATTAAAGGTGTGCGCCACCACTGCCCAGCGAATTTTTTTTTTTTAAGCTACCAATAGGAAAAAGAATCTTAGACTTAAAAAAGACCCAAACTGTAAGATACTCTATGTTAGAAGATTACTTCAGTCTTTGATAAGGACTTTGAATGGACCCTTAGGAAATTATGACTTCTCATTTTTTAGCCTTAGAGAAGGAGAAGACCAGAAAGAGGTAAAGATTGAGCCTGCTCAGGCTGTTGCTGAAGTGGAACCTCTGCCTGAAGACTATTACACACGACCAGTGAACTTAACGGAGGGTAATTTCATACGTTCTTCTGTTCCTGCTCTCTTCTCTGGCTGTGTATGCTTTGGTTCCAGCATGCCTCAGGACTTGAGATTTTTAATAAAATCTTTAGGAAAATTATGTATTGAAAATAAATTAGATATACTCATTTAAAGAACTTTAAAATATCTTTCAATACTGTTCATTTTGGCATATTGCTTCAGGTAGCATATTTCGTTGCCTGCTTACAAGTCTGATTTTTAAAACTGACTGTGAACTAAGCCTGATTTCTGCCTTTCTTGCTAGTGACCACCCTTCAGCAGCGCCTCTTACAGCCTGACTTCCAGCCCGTCTCAGCTTCACAGCTCTATCCTCGACACAAGCACCTTCTGATCAAACGGTCCCTACGCTGCC
Organism: Chionomys nivalis; assembly: GCF_950005125.1. NCBI lineage: Eukaryota > Metazoa > Chordata > Mammalia > Rodentia > Cricetidae > Chionomys > Chionomys nivalis. Next base: position 24,890,040 of record NC_080099.1, on the reverse strand, counting down.
GGGTAAATACTCTTTCCTGTAGAGTTGCCATTTGTCCAAGAGAAAAGCAGATAAGAGTAGACATGAGTGATATCTGGCCATTGTAGTAATTACAGAAAGCTCAGAGAGCACACCACATGTTTGGACATTATTTTAAATGGTTTCAATATAAACTCAATCCTAATGACTCTGAAAGTTGTTCCTGCTCTACAAATATGGAGGCTGAAGTACCTGAAGATTAAATGTGTAACGTAAGCCCATAACAGAATAGCAGAAGAACGTAAGGCTTTTAGGGTATACAAGTAAACCACTAATACAAATTAAGCAATTTAAGAAAAATCAAGAAAGAAGAAAAACCACAAATTTCACCTCTAGGAATGTACAGAACAAACAGTAGTTTCTTGGATAAATTGTAAAAACAAACTAACAATATGGAAGGAGGAAGTCTTTTAGATTCCATCCTGTGATGCTGTAGACTCTCTATGATCAGTTCTACATTGCCTGAATGATACAGTGAGGTACCCACTGGTTACACGTCACTGCCAAGTGCTTGAAATGTGAAGTTAGCTGAGAAACTGACTCCTAATTCGTTTAAATAACCATATATAGCTAATGTTATCAAATAATGCATCTCATGATTGAAGTGATTTAAAGGTATACAAACCAAGCATAATTTGTATACTTAATGAAGATCCTGATCCAGACAAAGTATAGATATAAAACTTGTATACAGAGGCTGGAGAGATGGCTCAGTGGTTAAGCACATTGCCTGCTCTTCCAAAGGTCCTGAGTTCAAGTCACAGCAAACACATGGTGACCCACAGCCTCTGCAATGAGTTCTGGTACCTTCTTCTGGCCTGCAAGCATATACGTAGACAGAATATTGTATACATAATAAATAAATATTTTTTAAAAAAAAAAAAAAAGCCAAGTGGTGGTGGCACATGCCTTTAATCCCGGCACTCGGGAGGCAGAGACAGGCGGATCTCTGTGATTTGAGGCCAGCCTGGTCTGCAAGAGCTAGTTCTTGTAGCTACAGAAAAACTACAGAGAAACCCTGTCTCAAAAAACCAAATAAAATAAAATTGTATACAAAAATAAAATAAACTTGTATACAAAAAGAGCCTAGGGAGGCAGGGAAGGAGAAAGAGGGAAAAAAAATTTATAAAATCCTAGGAATTTAAACATTAGCAGGATTTCTTTATGTTATTAAAGTATTAGTCTTTTTTAGGAACAATTTTTTTTTTTAATATTCTCATCTTTTTGGAGATGCATGCTAAAACATCTATGGATGAATGGCATAATGTCCAATGGTGATCATAAAACTAACTAAGAATGTAGAATGAGCATATAGCACAAGCTTATCAGGCTCAGATGGTTCAGTGTGTGAAGGCACATGCCTTTAAGCATGATAACCTTTGATCCCTGGAACCCACATGGGAGAAGAAGACGTGTGCCCATACTCACACTGATTATTTCATTAAATAAGAAAAAGAATGTCCAACTAAATACATTGAACAAACACCACAACTCGTTTCTATGCTGATTAGAAACAGAAATACAAGAATTCAGAGAGAGTTAAAGTGCAGGTAGAGCTGGACATAGTGGTACAATGCCTATAACCAGCTCCTGGGCATCTGAGGATCTTCACTTCAAGGCCAGTCTGAGCTGTACAGCAATAAAACCCTGTGTCAAAATGCCAATGGCTCAGGGTAGAGCTCAGTGTTAACAGTGCTTATAGCACACACAAGGTCCTGGGTTTGATTTGCGTCAGAAAAGAAGAAGGAACAGTGGAAGTTGTACAAACATTAAGTTTATTTTTCTATTTTTCGTTTTCAAGAGAGTGTCTCAACATGTATCTCCGGCTGTCCTGGAACTCATGTAGACCAGGCTGGCCTTAAACTCACAGAGATCTGCCTTCCAGGTGCTGGGATTAAAGGCGTGCGCCAGTGTGCCTGACTGTCAGACACTGATTTCTTTTTAAAAGTATCTTTTTTCCTTTCCTTCGTCTTGGTTTTTAAGATAAGGTCTCTATGGAGTCTCAATTGTCCTGGAACTCACCGTGTTTTTAAGATAAGGTCTCTGTGGAGTCTCAATTGTCCTGGAACTCGCCGTGTAGATTAAATTCACGGGTCTGCCTGTGTCTGCCTCCCTAGTGCTGGGATATAAGGGTATACAACACTGTGCCCAGTGTCGTATTTCACTTTTACAAAGGCTCAGCTCACAGATGATGTAACAGTCAAAATTTATAAGTACCAGATGATAGACTCAGAGTACACAAAGCAATATTTGAGAAAATAGACATATAATTTGGAGATATTTTGACATATATTTACCTTAGAAACAGAATGAACATAAAAGTCAGTAAGGAAAGATTTGGAACCTTTAGCAAACCTGACCAAATAGATGTGTATACAAAACATTACACCTAACATCTGTACAGTATAAAGAGAGCACTCTTAAAAATTGACTGTATACTGGATAATAAAGAAAATCTCAGGGGCTGGAAGGATAGCTCAGCAGTTCAGAGCCCATATTTGGCAGCTCAAAACCACCTGTAATTCCAGCTGCAGAGGATTCAACATTTTCTGGCCTCTAGGGGTACTTGCACTTACCTGCACATATCCAGACACTGTAAGTAAAGCCATCCTTAGATATATAGATGTCTGTGTAGCTATACAGAGTTACAGAAATAGTACTTACACATAAGAGAAGTTAAAGTATTAATATCTTAGCATCTATTTCCAAAAGTTATAAAAATAGCAGCAAAATAAATTCAGCAAAATATAAGTAAAAGCAGATATTAACTATATTAAGGAATTAAATAATGCAGAATACAAGAGAAAAATCAAAAGTTGATTCTTTAACAGACATTAGTAAAAGTAAAGTTAGTATGTAAATTAATACAGATTTACATAGATGTTGTATATAGAATACACCACTAATATAGTAATAGCTACTCAAAATAAGCAGTTATTTTTTTTCTATCAACTTTGCACATTGCATAATATTGATTATTCAAAGTAATATGCTACTATGGTATATATTGTTTTATTTTTTATTGATATTTATTGAGCTCTATATTTTTCTCTTCTCCCCTCCCTGCCTCTTCCCTCCCCGCTTCAATCCTCCCCTAAGGTCCTTATGCTCCCAATTTACTCAGGAGATCTTGTCTTTTTCTACTTTCTACTTCCCATGTAGACTAGATCTATGTAAGTCTCTCTTAGTGTCCGCATTGTTGTCTAAGTTCTCTGGAATTGTGGTTTGTAGGCTGGCTTTCTTTGTTTTATGTTAAAAAAAAAAAAAAAAGAGTGAGTACATGTGATAATTGTCTTTCTGTGTCTGGGTTACCTCACTCAAAATAATGTTTTCTAGCTCCATCCATTTTCCTGCAGAATTCAATATGTCATTATTTTTTTTCTGCTGTGTAGTACTCCATTGTGTAAATTACCACATTTTCCTTATCCATTCTTCGATCGAAGGGCATTTAGGTTGTTTCCAGGTTCTGGCTATGACAAACAATGCTGCCATGAACATAGTTGAGCATATGTTCTTGTGGCATGATTGAGCATCCTTTGTGTGTGTGTGTGTGTGTGTGTGTGTATTATGGTATATATTTTTAAATACAAAAGGCAGAGTAAGTTGGGCAGTAGTGATACATGCCTTTAATCCCTTTAATCCACAATAAAGGCGGGTGGATCTCTGTAAGTTCAAGGGCCAGCCTCATCTACAGAGTGAGTTCCAGGATAGCCAGGGCTGCACGAGAAACCCTGTCTCCAAAAAAAAAATACAATTTAAAAAAACATTAATGTTTGATAATTCTGGCTTACAAATCACTGGGGAAAGACTAGACTATGAAACTTTGCTGGGTGGCAGGTAAGCATATAGTTCAGTTGATGGTGCACTTGCCTAATGTGCATGGGTTCAGTCCCCAGTACCACAGAAAACTGGATGTGGGCTACGTGCCTATAATTCCAGTATTCAGGAAATAGAAAGAGAAGATTCATAAGTTCAGGGTCATCCTCAGTTACATAGCAAATTCAAGGCCAGCTCAGGTACATACATGAGACATTATCTCAAAAAAAAAATTTTTTTTTTATTAGGAAAATTGGAAACATAAAAGGCAAATAGGAGGAGAGAAAATTAGAATTGTTCATATATGATGTCTGAGTAAGGGATGATTTCACAAACAAGGCAAGCAAACAACAAACATTGTACAGTTGGATCTTCTACCACAGTAACAGTAACATTTGTGTTCATATCCCACAGAAAATCTGTAAACAAGATGTACAGAGACTGAGAAGAGCCATTCATAAGGTGTACGGATAATGAAGGATCTCTAGAATGGCAGCAAGGGGAGGTATAATATAAAGCAAGCACAGGGCACATGCCTACAATTCCACCATCTGGATACAAAAGCAGGGAGTGGCATATTCTAAGACCCTCTGTCCAAAACCAAACACGGGGTAACCCAATATAAAAATAGCGAGTGACTGTGGCAGAGAAAACTCCTGTAGTTAGTGAGCATGAAAGACACTTGGACTTACATGGTGATGACAGCAATGTGTATTAAAACTGCTTCAAGATGCCATTTGATAGTCAGCAGATAACAGAAATTAGCATCTTGGGAGTATCTATCAAAGTAGTAAATGGCTTTCCCATTGATTTACACTTAGGAAATTTTCTTACACATTTATGCATTGGAAATTGACTCATATCCAGTACTCATTGCTGCTTTACTTATAGTCACAAAGTGATTGAAATATTCTAAATATCTCAGTTGTCTGGTTAAAGTTACAGAAATTACAGTGGACTATTAAATATGAGGTTCCTATGTGTGCTAGGATAGAATTCCAAGATTAATGTAAAATGGAAAGGGCAAGAGAAGGTATAGACTTCGCTTTTGTATTGTGAAAAAAAAAGGTGATACCTGTTCACTAATGTATCTAGCCTGCCCTGTGCAGATTGGCCCTGCAAAGAGACACAAGGAACACACTAGTAATGTACTCTGTATAACAGAAAAAGCTTTGTACTACTTAAACTTTGTGTTTGTTTGTTTGTTTTATTTTTCGAGACAGGGTTTCTCTGTAGCTCTGGAGCTAGCTCTTGACCTTGCTCTTGTAGTAGACCCCTGCCCCTGCCTCCCGAGTGCGGGGATTAAAGGCGTGCGCCACCACCGCCCAGCTTAAGCATATTTTTTAACCAGGTTATATAGGTCATTGGATTTATGTCCTTGCATTCATACAGATCTCCGAAGTGACATAGGTTATTTCTCCTTCTTGGGTTTCATTTTAATCATCTGTTAGGAGAGAAAATTAACAATTGTGTACTTCATCTGATGAAGTCAGTGTAGTGTTTGTCTTAAGTTGTTTACACAGTCTCTCAGCACTACACATGTGATAATTTGTGATGACCCAAATGTATTCTATAAGTTTTGCTTATTAGTACCATAAATTCTGTTATAAAAGTTACAGACTTTGTGCAGGACAAAACATAAAATTCTAGTAACTACTTTCTTTCTGCATTTAATGGTTCTGTGAATCTTCAGAGTATATTCTTCTTTCCCTCTGACATGTACTTTTTATTTCAGAAATGTGAACACAACTTAAGCAAGCCAGAATTTAATCCAACATCTATCAAATTCAAAATCCAACTGGTTGCTGTGTAAGTATTTTGGGTTGTTGATTGAGGTTTTATGAATCTTTTTCAATGTGGTTTATCTTTTTTAAAAAATCTAAAAAAGGAAAAGAAAAATTACATCAGGAGAGTCTTTCTGTTCCTCTTCTGGTTTTGAATTTAGTTGAACAGCATGAAGTCTCAAGTACATCTATAAATGTAGAATCAAGGCTGTGCAGCCTGAAACTGTGGCACGTCCTGGAATCCCAGCCTCTGAGAAGACAGAAGCAGAACTGTGTTTGTTTGTATCAGTGACAGAGTGTTGCGATGTGATCTCTGGCAATATGGAATTACAAAATATCTGACTTTTTTTTAATTAAATATAAAGTATAGCAAACTGAAGAGTACTCTGAAATAATGTTCATTTTACTTCCTGGTTCTGCTAACGTTTCACTGAATGGAGTAAATTAAGTTAGAGTTAACTCACTACAGGTTGTCAGTCGTTGTGTATTGAAAAAAAAGATGATTAGGCAGACATGTTGAGGGAGACAGCAGAATGGCTCCATGGGTGAAGCACTGCTGGAACAAGCTGACAGCCTGAACCCAACTCCTGAGAGCTGTGCAAACGTGGAAAGAAAACCACTCTCTAAGCTCTTCTCTGATCTCCACACACATACACACAATAGTAGTTTGTTTTTTTAATTTAACTGGGCTTTGTGGCACATGCCTTTCATCTCAACACTCAGGAAGCAGAGGCAGGTAGATCTCTGAGTTTGTGGACAGATTGGTCTACAGAGCGTCAGCCAGAACTATCTGATAAGTGTTTTGTTTTGACTTTTTTGAGACAGGGTTTCTCTGTAGCTTTGGAGCCTGTCCTGGAACTTGTAGTAGGAGGCCACTTGTTTGTTCCTGATGCCCAGACTCCCGAAATAACCACTCAGAAACTGTATTAAATAAATCACTGCTTGGCCTATTATCTCTAGCCTTTTATTGGCTAACTCTTACATCTTAATTTAACCCATTTCTATTAATTTGTGTATCACCTCGTGGCTGTGGCTTACTGGCAAGCTTCTGTCTGGCCTCTGTCTCTGGCATCTACAGGGCATCTCTCTGACTCCACCTTCTTTCTCCCAGCATTCAGTTTATTTTTTCCCGCCTACCTCTATTCTGTCCTGCCAGGCCCAAGACAGGTTCTTTATTAACCAATGTTATTCACAGCATACATTGGGGAATCCCAGACCAGGATGGCCTCAAACTCACAGAGATCCACCTGTCTCTGCCTCCCAAGTGCTGGGATTAAAGGCATGTACCACCACTGCCCAGCATGGATTAGACATTGTTGATGGATTTGTTACCTGTATATATTGTATATAGTCATTCTACTTGTCAGTAGAGTATGACCCTCTTAATCTCAGGGTCATGGGTTTAGGCCCCACATTGAGCACCAAAATGTAACACAAATAATAAAAACCCAGAGACAGATATTGGGGTTCAACACGAAGATCAGAAAAGCAAAGCATCCAAGCCGCTTACCTCTACTAAGGCTTGGCAACTGCAAACTAACCAGTAAGTCTCTCTTTCCTCGCATTTTATATTCCCTCTAGTGCTGGGATTAAAGGCATGACTCCCTAGTACTGGGATTAAAGGTGAGGCACCACCACTTGGATTTGTTTCTGCACTGATCTTACACAGCCCAGGGTGGCCTTGAATTCACAGATATTAATCTGCCTCTATCTCCGAAATCCTAGGATTAAAGGTGTGTCCCATTACCTGACCTCTAGTGGCTTTAGCTTTGCCTCTGGTCTTCAGGCAAGATTTTTTTTTTTTTTTTTTTTTTTTTTTTTTTTTTGGTTTTTCGAGACAGGGTTTCTCTGTGGCTTTGGAGCCTGTCCTGGAACTAGCTCTGTAGACCAGGCTGGTCTCGAACTCACAGAGATCCGCCTGCCTCTGCATCCCGAGTGCTGGGATTAAAGGCGTGCGCCACCATCGCCCAGCAGGTAAGATTTATTTATTAAAACAAATAATATACCACTACATGACAGAGTTGGAGTGCACACTATGGTAAACACTTGTGCAATACTTACAGTATTGCCTGGCACACAGGCAGTACTGTGTGTGTGGTAGGAATGAAGAATGAATCAGTGTTTACAGCAGTACAGAATGTTAGTTAAGGAGATTGGATCTTATAACAAGCTACCTTAAAAGTGAAATAAATGAGATTCCCTCAAAATTATAAGGAAAACATATGATGTGATACACACAACTATAAACCCTAACCCAACTCTATATATACAGGCTTGAAATCCTAAAATTTCAGGCAGAATCGTTGTTAGTCTGGTTTTGTGTCTCTTACTATGGTGCTACAGGTTTTCGTGTTCTCTTAATGTGTTCTAGTTAACATTATAGTTGCGCTAGTTCATGTGTGGGTTTTTTAAGTTAAATAATAATTTCAAGAGACTTCAGTAAATATTAATACATGTTTTTATTTGTTGGTAGCAATTATATTCCAGAAGTGAGAATCATGTCAATCCCCAACCTTCGCTACATGAAGGTTAGTACCGGATTCATCGACACACAGGCTTGATTAGAGTCGGTGGCCTATGCATGTCTGAATATGGGCTGCTGTGTGTGTAGAATGGGATGCTGTAGGGAAGGTTCAGGGAAAGGGCAGTTTGAAATGATAAAGACTTAGAGACTTTGTCTCTTTAAACTGTGATTCTTGGTCTTGCCAACAGCATGTTGGGTGTGTAAGAAGCATATTACACATTCTGTAAAGGTAGAAGAGTGAGAAAAAGAAAGACAGTGATACTGGTTACCATAGGCAACTATTGTTGCCAGTAGGAGTTTCTCTGTTGATTCAGATATGTGTGCACAGTGCCAAGAGTTGGCTAGGTTCTTCTGTACAATAGCCCTGTTCTTCCATGGGGTTGTCTTCTATGCACTGATGAATGGCTGACTGTTCTACAGTGGCCACTTTGACTCTTGGCCTTCAGGCTGCTCATGGAAAGTTACAGCAGCCCTTTATTTTACCTATCTCAAGTAGCAAATGGCCATATTATCAGGTTTTAGGAATCTTAAAAAAGATTTTATAGTTTTAATATGTCATTTTCCTTCTGCCCTTGATACTACTGACTTGCCTATGGCTACAGTGTTTTTTTGGGGTTTTTTTGGTTTTTTTCCTTTCCAATCCCTAAGCAACAACGAGTGGGACAAGAACTGCGAACTTTAAAATAATCATTTAGATAATAAACCTTTCTCAGAGTTCCTAGGCCTAGTAACTAGAATGTGCTGAGCTTCTTTATTGGATAGCCACTCCAGAAGGTATGTCGCTAACATAGAAATAGAGAGATCAATAACCCTTCTTAGGATGCTCTGATGTAGAGGAACAGGAGATCTGGTTGCTCCGGAGAAAAGGGAGTGATGGTGTGAATCATTTTGTGTAACAACTACGAAAGTGGACCGTAGCGGGAGTATGGCACCTGTCTGAAAGATGCTTTTCTTATTCTCCAGGAGAGCCAGGTCCTCCTCACTCTTACAAATCCAGTAGAGAACCTCACCCATGTGACTCTGTTGGAGTGTGAAGAAGGGGACCCTGATAATATCAACAGCACTGCTAAGGTAAGGGTGTTTGTCTCCTCGGACAGACCCTGACATTGCCTCAGTGGCTCCATTGTCCATGGCTTAGAATAATCCGCACTCTCATTTCTACGTGTGATCCACAGTGTCCTGATTTTATCTTGTCCTCAGACACACAGTCACTCTCTGTCGAGTCTCATTACTCTCACTTGGTCTCGGACAGGATCTTACTGCCTGACCTCACTCTCTTTAGTACTTTAGTACTTCAGTCCTTCGATTTCATCTCAGCCCATCACCTGTGTGCCACCAGACCCTTTGTCCTGCATCAGCTGCTCAGCCTGCTGATCATGTGCAGCTCTCTGACTTGAGGATGAAGTCCAACTTCTTTGGCATAGCTTCTTGGCGGTGGCTGCTTTCTGTTCTTCAGTGTGACCTTCCTCCAGATCCTCACATTTAGCATTTCAGGTGCTGCTACAGGAATGACTGCACTGATGGGTGTAAATGCTCCTGCTGGGGAGCGCCTCCTTCCTGCTCTGTCTTCCCAGTTTAGTTCTCTCCCCATTCAGTTTAGTACTCATTCTTGAGGACTCATGAGATGTCTCCTTTTGGAAACTGGCATCTCTACTACGTTCCCACATTTATATAGAGCACAATAGCAGTGAGTAAATATTAGGATAATTTTAACCGAATGAATGAAATGCAGCTTTTTTTAATATTTTGCTGCTCAGAGGTTGATGGAATTCTTTTAGTTTTGCATATATATATATATATATATATATATATATATTATATGTATTTGTATGTCTGCATGCTGTGAGGTTAGAGGTTAGAGTCCGTTTTCTGCTCTGCCATGTAGGTCCAGAGGAACTAACTCGGGTTGCTGGGTTTGGTGCAAGCACTTTGACCCACTGAGCCATCCCACCAGTTAAGTTGATGGAAATTTTAAGAGAATTTGATGTAATACCAACTCATAATTCAGTGTGATACTCAGCAAGTATTAAAGAAGGAATGCCTGTACCTCCAGTTGTTATTCAAAGAATATCAGTAGAGAATTTCCCGGTGGGTTTTTCTTCTGCCTTTTAATGACTTCATTCACCAGCATCACCTCCAGAAAGCAATGACATATGTCCTCACATTTGTTTTTAAGATTAACAATAATAAGTAGGGCTGGGCGGTGGTGGCACAAGCCTTTAATCCCAGCACTGGGAGGCAGAGGCAGGTGGATCTCTCTGAGTTTGAGACCAGCCTAGTCTACAAGAGCTAGTTCCAGGATAGGCTCCAAAGCTACAGAGAAACCCTGTCTTGGAAAAAAAAAAAAACAATAATAAGTAGGTCTAGTTGAGCTAAAAACGTAAAAGTCTGGATTGTGGATGCAACATTGACCTAGGCTCTAATGTGCTACTGGTCTCTGAGATAACAAAGTATAGACCAGTTATGATATAAGAATCTAACCTGGGCTGGGCGGTGGTGGCGCACGCCTTTAATCCCAGCACTCGGGAAGCAGAGGCAGGCGGATCTCTGTGAGTTCGAGGCCAGCCTGATCTACAAGAGCTAGTTCCAGGCCAGGCACCAAAGCTACAGAGAAACCCTGTCTTAAAAAACCTTAAAAAAAAAAAAAAGAATCTAACCTGTGCTCCACAAGCATAAATATAGATAAATATACCCAGGGTTCAATGTCAGAAAGTCATTGTGTTTTCAGGAGGGAAAAAGAGTAAATTGTCTCAAATATGCCAGGAATTATCTTAAAAATAATAGAATAAAGGGTATATGCACTCCCCTTTTGAAGTTACACATTAAAATAAGAAAGAGGACTGGTGAGATGGTTCAGCGGTTAAGAGCACTGGCTGCTCTTCCAAATGTCCTGAGTTCAATTCCCAGCAACCACATGGTGGCTCACAACCATCTATACTAGGATCTGGTGACCTCTTCTGGCCTGCAGTCATATATGTATATATAATAACTCTTAAAAAAAAATAAAATAAGAAAAAGAGAAAAGATGCAGTGCAGCTCTATGTCAGAGCCTGGCTGAATTCCCGTCATTAGTTCCTTCTTCTTGCTGCAACAGAATAACTGGAACAACAAAGTCTTCACAGAACAATCTAATCTTTGCCTGGCAGTCGGAGGACACAGTCATGATGCCTGGCCTCAAGTCAGTTGGTCACAGCGTTTTTTGGCATCTGTCGTAAAGGAACGGGAGATGAAATAAAACCACCTTCAGTCCACAGAATGATGCTACCCACAATTAGGGGAGGTCTTCACCCTACTGAGCCCAATGTAGAAATTCATCCCCATCCATGCCAGTAGGTTGTCTGCCAGGTAAGCATTAGCTATCTCAGCCCCTGTGAAACCAGTGCTCACTTGACTTGTTTCCATTCTTCATTCTCATGCTCAGCTTCCTCAGCAGTGTTTTAAGGCTGTCGGGAGTATAACTGTGTCCAGAAATGTGATGCTCACCTCTGTCTGGATAGTGCTGCTGCAGTCTGTCTCTTTTGTTCTCAGGTGGTGGTGCCTCCCAAAGAGCTCGTTTTAGCCGGCAAGGATGCTGCAGCTGAGTATGATGAACTGGCAGAGCCCCAGGACTTTCAGGATGACCCTGAGTAAGTGATCAGTGACCACAGTCAGCTGATCCAGAAGGCTGGATTTGTCCTTTTTGTGTTGGCTGTGACTAGATGTGTGATAGGAGCAACTTAGGAAGAAAAGGTTAATTAGCTCCAATTTCAGAGAGAATTTTAGTCCATTGTGGCAGGAGAGGCTTCTACAGTGGATGCATGAGGTGAGGCCACAAGCTAGTCACATGTTGCAGAGAACACTCAAAACTGGACTGGAAATGGGAGAATATCCTTCAATGTGTGCCTTTATTCCTCCAGGTAGGCCCCACCACCTTCCAGTTCCATGGCCTCCAAAATAGCACCACGTGCTAGGAGCTGAACATTGAAGACATGAGCTTCTGTGAGCTATTTCAGAGTCAGACCCTAAGGATGCACACTTAGGTGTCTGTTTCTTTGTCTGGGTTTTAAAACTAATTTTTCCCTATTATGTATTATGAAATAATTACTAAAAAGGGCTGGAGTAATGACTCAGCAGTTACGAATTTCCTTTGTTCTTCCAGAGGACCCAGGTTCAATTCCTAGCACCCATAGGTAGCTCACAACCTCTGTAACTCCAGTTCCAAAGGATCAAATGCCCTTTTCTGCCCTCTGCAGGCACCAGGCATATACATGATACACAGACTTATAAGCAGGCAAAACACCTATACACGTTAAATAAATAAAAATTTTTAAAGGAAAGTATAAACAGCTCAGCTTTTTCTAAAACCCTTTGCTGGGCAGTAGATGGTGGTCACAGCAGAGATTCCCATTGCTTCATGAAATGACCAGGAGACTTGATGTTGATTCAGTTGACTTCTCATCCTAATACTGTGCTTTTTTTCCCATAGCATTGTAGCTTTCAGAAAAGCCAACAAAGTGGGCATCTTCATCAAAGTCACCCCACAGCGTGAGGAAGGTGAAGTGACCGTGTGCTTCAAGATGAAACATGATTTTAAAAACCTGGCTGCCCCCATCCGCCCCATGGAAGAAAGTGACCAGGGCACAGAGGTCATCTGGCTCACTCAGCATGTAGAACTGAGCTTTGGCCCTCTTCTTCCTTAAAGCAAAATCACCTGGTGGGTGATGCTGCCCACAGCTGTCACTGCAACTCCGTAACAGTGTGGAAGCTGCTGCTTCATTAGACGTGTTTATAAAGATGTACCCATCACTACTGAATCCTGTTCCTAGGAGTGGAGGCCAGACCAGGATACGGAGCACAGGGTAACCGCTGCTCCACTTGCTCTCTCTGTTGACTCCTGTAAGTCTGTGTCTCCCACATGAGCCCTGCACGTTGAGTAACAGCCTAACTCCATCCCAGTAAAATGGGTCTTCCTCGGAGGGTCATTAGATTTACTCCCTGAGAAATGGGCCATGAACCTGTCACAGTTTGACCCAAAAAAACTTAGAATGGTAATCCAGAGCAGACCTGCTGTTTGTGCCCCAGCACTGGTCTTGGTGTTCCAGCTGCTTTCTGCATTCCAGTAAGGATCACTAGTAATTATAACCATTCACTTGCCATGGCTCTCACTTTGCCATTGATTTCCATTTGACAGAGAAGTAGGATTGTCACGGTGTCTAACTTTGTGATGACAGGACGTGACTTCCTTAAGGCGCTCCGTTTGTCTCTTGTAAAGGACTACAGTATACCTACAGTTGCTCTTCATTTTCCACAGTAGGACATGGAAGCAATACCTGTCATGAAGTCCCGTGTGTTTTACCATTACCCAATATCCAGGGGCTAATGCTGCCACAGGGAGACAGCCTTTATAGTCTCACTCTATGCCCTTCTCTACTCTGGTTTTGTTTTTTAGATTTTTGTTTGTTTCTTTTTTATTTTTTCACATAGGCTCCCTTCTGGTAACCCTGGCCTGTAACTCCATCTGTATACCAAGCTAGCCTTGAACTCACCTGCTGTGATTAAAAACACTTGACTATCATGCCCAGCTCTCCACTCTGTTCTATAATTCAAGGAATTGTTCTAATGTTGAGGACATTAAAGAGAGAGCTGAGACAGTTTTAAGTGGACATACTCATTTCTCGGATTCAGAGAACATTTTAAATTTTGGATTTTTAGCATGATACAAACTAATGTTTTTTCCCCACTGAGTTGAAGGAGAAATCAACTATCTCTTATATCCAAAACTGGATGTTAAAAGGAACCTTTCCTTTTGTGGGTATAAGACTCCTCCTGCTGTATCAAGTGAGAATATTTAATTGTAAGCAAGTAGCCAAAAGGCTGGCTAACCCTAGACACACCACTTTTCTCAGATACTAATGTTGACTTGCAAACCTTAACTTCTGTGATGTTTTCTAAAAGGAATTGACAGAGAGGACCAGCTGCACCACTTTTCCTTAAAGTATTCCTAGTGCATGGCCAACAGACCTTGGAAGAAAAAGTTCCTGTTTACAAACCCTGCTTTGGTTTTCATTTTATGTCTTTAGGAGTTTTTGTTTGGTTTTATTTTGTTTTAAGGTATAGAGAATCTGGATGACAGATAGGAAATAGTATTTGTCAGTTCCCCTTAAAAGAGGAAACTATTTAGGAAGCTGTTGAAAGAGAGACTATGTTCTTTACAATCAAGCCAATTTTATGAAACAATACTCCCACATAGTAATATATTTACTACAGTATAAGAAGAAAATACTGATCTAATATTATGGGAACAGTAACTAATGTTTAATCTCCTAGACGCTGGAACAGGGAGTTGGGTAATTACAAGTTTCAAACTACAGAAAGTGATTTCAACTTCATGAAGACTCAAGTTAGAGCCTTCTGTGAAACCACTACTCAATGTCTGCTTGGGGTCAGGGGGATGGCTTCATAAGTTCACACATTGTGGAGGCAGGCACAGTTGTCTGCATGCCTTTATGCAGCGAAACTGATACTTATTCCCTAGAAAAAATGTTGACATAATGGGTCTACTCCTGGGTGACAGAGAAACACAAAAACACTTTTGAATATACAGTTTTTGTTTAAGAAGTCAAGTTAACTTACAGATAATGGCTGTTGGCTGTTTCAAGATGAGTTTATTGCAAGCTGGCCTTTTGTTCTTAGAAAAGGTTCAACACCTGCAGCTGGTGAATTCGGAGTTGCGTCTATCATCACCCTTCTGGTTTTAGATCAGGTGCAGGGTTTTATTACTACTCAATGTGCACCAGGACACAAGAGTCAGGCGTCCTTAGCACTTGAAACTACAATTTGGAAACTTAAGGCTAAGTTACTTTTGAGTTTGTGAATTGATTTACACACCTAAATTTTCCTTTGTTCCAAGTATATGTAAAGGCATACTGCACTAAATGCCATTGCGTCTTTGTAATAAGCATTTTTGTTGGCCCCTTTTGGGGATGAGAGGCACTCCTTGACTTATGAATAGCAGGTTACTGTTTTGCCTTATTGCTTAATGTAGTGAAATAAATCAGATAAAGCTTGAGTGTGTCTTCTGTTTGATTTCACAAATGCTGGTTAGAACCTGCACAACTCGGGGCCTCAAGGTCAGTTGGTAGGTAAGACTCAGTGGTAGGCGCCCTTCCACGTCTCTCTCGTTTTTTTGTTTTTATTTGGTAGGACAGCAGGTCATCTGCAGCTGGAGTTCCAGGTGGTTCTGAGCCGCCTGCTGGGAACTGAACTCTCCTCTGCAAGTGCTCTCTCCTGCTGCTCCCTTCATTTCTTTATGTAAATTAACTTGATAGAGTAATTCGCCAAGCCATGGGTAGTGGTGGCTCATGTTTTTATTGCCAGTGGTGCTAGGGAGGCAGAGGCAGGAGGATCTCTTGTGAGTTCAGGGCCAGCCTAGTCTAAATTAATGAATTCTAGCACTCTGTATACAAAGACCCCTGTCTCAAAAAAAAAAAAAAGTAATTCTCTGGACTCTGGAACACACAGGTGGATGTTGCCTGAGCTCCTGTGCAGGTTTCCAGATGCACCATTTTCAGTGCATTTCTCTACTGACCTGGAACATATGATGTGAACAAATCCCTCGTGCTTGTGATGAGCTAACATGAATTCCTTCATGGAGAGCTCTTTCTAGCCTCAGCATCCACCCACTCCTGACTGGGCCTTTGCCCTACTAGTGTCCTGCTGGCCCCTTCAGGGAATCAGTTTGCCTGGGTTCTGACTCTTCCCTAGGCTCCTGCCCCAACAGCAGCTTGGAAAACCAAGGACCTGGAAGCTGAAGTATGGTTAAAGGAGATCCAGGTTACATCTTTTGAACACAGGGAAAGTTAAATGAGATCCAGGTGTACCTTGGTGTATCCAAATCACTGTTCATCACTGAAGGAAACTAGGGTAGGAACTCCAAACAGCAGGAACCTTAAGGCAGGACTGGTGCAGAGGTTAAGGAGTGCTTGTTCCCCGTGGCTTGCTCAACCTGTGCTTTTACTGAGCCCAGGACCACCAGCCCAGCAGTGTTCCCACCCACAATGGGTTGGGCCCTCCCACATGAATCTCTAATTAAGAATATACCGTACAGGCTTGCTTACAGCCAAGTCTTATGGAGGCATTTTCTCAGCTGGGTTCCCTCCTCTTTGATGATAGCCAGGGATACGTAAGGAGAAACCTCATCTCGGAAAATAAATAAATAAGCAAATAAATAAATAAATTGTAATTTTAATCCACAATACTGTGCCTCTCCAAGGCAGGTACATCTTTCTGCCTTGCATTGCGGGACTTTGAACACATATAGCCCCTTTAATGGATTGCAAACTCCCTGAGATCAAATTCAGGTCCATTATGTTAGGTCTCAGAATGTGCGTATATACAGAAATGATAGTCTTGGCTTAGCTCAAACTGTACTATAAAAGCTTTTTTTGTTGTTGTTTGTTTTGTTTTTTTGTTTTGTTTTCTGAGACAGGGTTTCTCTGTGGCTTTGGAGCTGTCCTGGAACTACCTCCTGCAGACCGGGTTGGCCTCAAACTCACAGAGATCTACCTGCCTCTGCCTCCCGAGTGCTGGGATTAAAGGCTAGGATTTCTTGTCAATTAGATAAAAACCAGGCTTCCTCAAGAACTTGTGAAATGAGTTCCTTTCCACAAAAGGAATCCTCTCCCTTGCCTCTGAAAGAAGGGCTATTTGGCTCTCCATTGACATATACCTGTGACTGCATATCAAATGCCTATAATGACCTCCAGCCTCCCTCAGGCCTTACTCACACTTACTATGCATCTCAAAGCCCCCACACCAGCCTCCTGGCCCCTTGCACCTCCCAAGTCCTCCCTACTGCAACATAACCCCTTATAATCAGCAAGACTCTCCCACCATTTCTGCTATCTTCTTGGCTACCTTAGTCCTGGCTATGTCCTGTCTGTATGTGCTGCTCTTACAAAGGACCCAAGTTAGATTCCCAGAACCCACCGGGTTGCTCATAGCTACTAGTAATTCCAGCTACTAGGGGATCCGATTCCTCTAGCCTCTGGGTACCTACACTCATGTGCACAATCCACACAGAGACACATAATTTTAAATTTCTAAACTAATCTTAATAATCATAAATGTTCAGCTGGGCGGTGGTGGCATACACCTTTAATCCCAGCACTGGGGAGGCAGAGGCAGGCGGATCTTTGTGAGTTTGAGGCTAGCCTGGTCTATAAGAGCTAGTTCCAGAACAGACTCCAAAGCTACAGAGAAACGCTGTTGGGGGGGGGGGACATAATTCTCTGAGAAGACATAGGACATGCAGTGATAGTTCCTTTTCTGTCACTATGATAAAACACTATGACCAAAACAACTTATAAAAAAAGTTTAATTTTTTTTTTAAAAAGTGTTTAATTGGAGGGCTGGAGAGATGGTTCAGTTGTTAAGAGCATTGTTCTTCCAGAGGTCCTGAGTTCAATTCCCAGAAACGACAAGGTGGCTCACAACCATCTGTGATGAGATCTGGTGCCGTCTTCTGGGGTTCAGGCACACATGCAGGCAGAACACTGTATACATAATAAAAAAATAAGTGTTTAATTGGGCCTACAGTTCCAGTGGGTTAGAGTCCATGATGGTGGAGCAAAGGCCTAGCAGATATGGATAGGAGTGAGGAAATCAACCAAAATATTAAAGAATTGCCTTAAATATTAAAGATCAAAAAAGAGCTAATATGATAGCATGTAACCCTGTGATCCTAAGACTTGAAGAGAATTAACTTTTTTTGCACTCACATGTTCTAAAACCTCCAGAGGTGGGAAGTTTGAGAGAGCATTGCTTGGCTTAGGGGAATATAGCAGGCTTAATATAGGAGAGACATAAGACTTTGCCTCCTTCCCCAGGCTCTCATAAAGGAACAGAAAGCCTGAGCCACTTAGAAAAGTGTCTCCCCAGGTAAAGGCACATTGCTGCTGAAGCAAGGGATAAATAAATAAATAAAGTCCCTGGAAAGACAAGACTCGGTTCTGAGACAACTCTACACCAACACCCTCTGCTCACCTCTGCAGGAAGGACAGAGACATCCTCCTGTTTTAGGAAAGGAGATGATGTAGGTTCAATATAAAGTCAAAGTGAGATATGATGCGTAAAGCCAAGTAGTACCCACACGAAAGCTAAACACAGACGATGTCAGCACCAAACAAAAGAACTGTGTCCCGGATAATTGCCATCTCCACTAGACTCAGACTAGCTACTTTGAGGTCTTTGGTGGTTTTCAACATTGGAGAAATGTCTATCTTGGTTGACAGCTATTAAAAAGTTTTAATTATCTTTTTAACTTCTAGGGAATAATAGTAAATATTCAGGAACAGTTCGCTGAGGTGAAATAAAATAGGAAGGAAGGAAGGAAGGAAGGAAGGAAGGAAGGAAGGAAGGAAGGAAGGAATAAGAAGAGGAGGAGAACGCTTAAAAAGGGTTTCTAAGACTCAGGCACAAAGCCTACTAAACACAAACTGAATTGTAACAACAGAGACAGATCTCCTTTATCTCTGTACTCCCAATCTAGCAAACAGGAACATGCTTCAGTTTCTGGAAGCTTGGCAAAGGTACAAAAGGACATCTCTACTGTGCAGACATGCAGGACAGTTATAAGCTTAAGGATGAAGAGTGGGCATTTGAGAAACCTCAAAAACAATGACAGAGGATAGGAAAGCCATGACACACTGAAGGAAACCATCAAAACACAATCCAGATCCAGTTCAGTTGACTAGATCATTCAGACTCCACACAATGGGCCTCAACAGGACATAATCCGCCCTAAATCCAGGAGCATCTGAATAGAGATAGAACATAAATCAGTCATTACTGTAGGCTGTATGTGGGGCCGAGCTGATCACCTACAAGCACATCAAAACTTTGGGATGATAAAACTATATGGTTAATGTATGTAAGAAAATAATAACTATACAAGAAAATCTTTGAACAGTTTGGTGGTTGATTAGGTCAAATATTAAAATGATCAGGCCTGATGGCACAGACCTATAATCCCAGCTACATGGGAGACTGAGGAAAGAATATTACAAATTCAGACAGGGCCTTCCCGGGCTACAGAGATAGTTCAAGTTCAACCCAGAGATAAATAAAAATATAGAAAGGGATATTATAGTGTACGCCTTTAATCTCAGCACTCGGGCGGCAAAGGAAGGTGGATCTGTAGTTCCAGGCCAGCCTAGTCTACATTGTGAGTTCAAAACTACATAGTGTAACTCTGTCTCAAAATATTCGATGGTTAGGAGTTTATAAACTGGAAAGCTCTGACTTGCACGACCCTTTTCACGTCAGAAGTTAGAAAAACTAACTTCTTGGATCAGTGGCTTCATGGGTTTTTAAGCTCCAAGACACCACCACCACCCCCGAAAAAAAAAAAAGGTTAATTCATCTTAACCTCAATTTCTTTTTCTATAAAAGAGGAATCCACATCCTAGCCATAATGGTACGGTGGCAGCTTATGATAAAGGATAGCTAGTTAAATGTCATTTCCTAATAGTGACCCCGCTTCTGTCATAAAGAATGCCTCTGCCAACACCTCCGCCGAAGGAATTCGTTGTCTTCTACGGTAAACTTACTAGACATTTTGTACTTTCGTGTGCTAAATATAACAACGGGAGAGCTACTGGGAACATGAGAGACGCAGGCGTCAGTGCCTGGCTGCGACTAACCGCCTTTCGAGCCCAGCCTGGGCTGGTGGTTCTCGATCCGTTCCTCCACCCTTCGCATTAAGAAGGCGCGCACGGCAGTTGGGCGGAAGTTCTGACGCGCAGCCCCGCCCCGCGACCGCCCAAGGCGCATAGATTAGACGTAGCGCGGCGCCCGCCCGGAGCCTGTCGGGATTGTGGCGGTCGGTCTCCCGAATCGGAAGCCGGCGCTGCCTCGGGACTCCCGATATGGCGACCTCTCTGGGTTCCAACACCTACAACAGGCAAAACTGGGAGGACGCGGTGAGTGCGCGCCGGAGAAGGACGCGGGGGCGGCGAGGCCGGGCGGGATGGGAAGCCATGTCCCGGGCTGCGGCAGGATCGGCCGGAGCCGCGCTGCGGCCTAGCTCGGCGGGGCAGCCGGAGGAGAGCCCTCGTGCGGCGGATCAGGGTCCTGGGACTAGCGTTGTCCACCCGGAGACTCCACACTTCCCAGAGGCTTTCATTTTTTCCGCTTGCCGGAAGTGCAGACAGCGCCCCTTCCCGCTCCGCGGTCAGTGCCGGAGCTGGGGCTCCTGCCAACCTTGCACCCTTCCCCGCCCTAGAAAGTGACTGAGGGAACAGGGTCTTGGGGACTTGATCTTCAATCAGATTTCCCATTTTCTTTAGGACTTCCCCATACTGTGTCAGACGTGTCTTGGAGAAAACCCTTATATACGAATGGTGAGTGCTTGCTGTGCCGCGGGAGTTCACTGTATAGTATATTGTCCTTGCACGCTCATGGTAAAGTGTTTCTCTTGGCCGTTAGAAGGATTAATACTCTTTTACTAGCAGGACAACTTGCAAAGTAATGCCATGCGTACTTCCTCACCTAGACACTGAGCAATAATCCTGTAATGTAGGAGCTGTAACATAACAGCTAATACTTGTTGAGCATCTTCCCAGAAAGTAGGTCTGTTGACGGGAGAGTCACTCTTTATGTGACTCTACTCCCTGACTCCCAGTCAGACTCCCAGTCAGTGTGTCTTTCAGCCACTGCAGCTTGTAGTCTTTCTAGTTTAAGATACACCTGTCCTTTTTTTTTTTTTTGGTTTTTCGAGACAGGGTTTCTCTGTGGTTTTGGAGCCTGTTCTGGAACTAGCTCTTGTAGACCAGGCTGTCCTCGAACTCCCAGAGATTCGCCTGCCTCTGCCTCCCGAGTGCTGGGATTAAAGGCGTGCGCCACCACCACCCAGCTCACCTGTCCTTTTTCAAAAAGGGTAAAATGGCAACGGTCGGCGTGATTATTTTAGTATCATATATTGGGATCAGCCTCAGAGATGTTGACTGAATGGTCACCTTCTGAGCAAACTGTAGGAAGTCGGCCATGGCTTCATCCTGCTTGATCTGGGGACTGGGAAAACCTTTAGGGATTTCGGTTTTCACGCCAGAAGAATTTGATATTTATCCTATCAGTTCACATATATATTATGAGAGATTAAGTTGCATGTTCATGCTCTAATATAAAATAGTTTTTATATATTGATTACTTTTTTTTTATTGCTAGACATAATTAGTTGTAAAACAAAGATTCCTAAACCAGTTGTGAATGGTGATTCGTGCCTTTAATCCCGGCCTTTTAGGCAAGTGAATTTCTGTGAGTTCAAGGACATTCAGGACTACAGATCAAGTTCCAGGCCCTGCAGGACAATGCAGTGAGACCTTGTCCTTCTCCTAAAGCACATAGATATCACACACACACACACACACACACACACACACGCCACTGTCTGCCTCCTCCCAACCAGTGACCTAGAGAACTATGCTGAAAAAAGACTGCCAACCAGATTGCATGAGTAGATGCTTTGCAAAGCCGCTCTTGCTTCAGGTGCCACCGTCGCCACACTTGGTTCTCCTAGACCAATTGTAAGCTTGGTGGCCAGCTCCACCAGGCACATAAAGTCAACCAGCCAGGTGGTTGGATTGATGTTTAAACCAGTTTTCTCAAAGATTCCCTCAAAGGGAAACATGTGCTAGAAATTGGACGTTTTCACCTGGAAAACAAAGTGGCCCTTGAAATAGCCATCTCCCAGAAATGATTTTAAAAAAAAAAAAAAAATTTTTTAGGTTGGTGTACAAAGTAATGGGTTTCATTTTGTTATTTTCATACATCTGTCATACTTTGTTTTCAATTATCCCCTCCTCCACTATCCTCTCTCTTTCTCCCTGCCCTATTCTGCTTAGTTTTCTTATTTCTCCCAATATACCCTTCTTTGGGGAGAGGGGAGTGGAGACAGGGTTTCTCTCAAGTGCAGCCTTGGCTGCCCTGGAACTCAATCCATAGACCAAGCTGGCCTTGCATGCAGAGATCACCTGCCCCTGCCTTCCAAGTGCTGGGATTAAAGGCGGGCGCCACCATGCCCAGCTGCCCTTCTTTCTAATACCTGATTTATTATCTAGCCTCCACACACACACACTTCCCACTCAGGATCCCTTCTCTAGGTTCCTGATCTATACACACACGAGCACAATCTGAAATCTAGGTTTCACATGTAAAAAAAAAAAAAAAAACATACAGTGTTTCCATTAGAAATTTTAGTCTTGCGAATCAGAAGTAAATCTAAGAGTTGTGGCTCTGGGAAGACACTTAGTATTAGGTCCATTCTCTTTAGAGAATATGACCTTGTTGGTATATGTCTTAATTTCATTTCTCTTGCTGTGATAAAAGACCCTGACACAAACAGTTTAGGAGAAGAGGTTTATTTGCCTTGCAGTGTATAGTTAACAGTCCATCATTTGGGGGCAGTCAGGGCAACAGGAACTTGAAGTAGCTGGTCATACCACATTCAGGTCAAGAGCAGAGAATGAAAGCATGTGTGCTTGCTAGTGCTGAGCCCCTTCTTCACTTACAGGGTCCAGCGTCCAAACCCAGGGAATGGTGTCGCTCATGATCAGGCTGGTTCTTCCCACATCAGCTAAAGAAACCAAGATAAACTCCCATAGACATGCCCACAGGCTGATGTGGTCTACACAATCCATCATCAAGACTCTCTTCCCAGTTTAATCTAGGTTATGACAGGTTGACTGTTAGATCTAACCTTCACAGTACCCCTTATTGTAACAACTTAAAGATGATTTAGGTTTGGTTTGGTTATCTTTGTTTACAGTACCAGGGATCTCCAGACACATAGCATGTTTTGTACTTGGGGTTAAAAATCAGTTTCTTTTGTTTTTTATTTACCTGTTTGTAATTCCAGTTCTTTTCTATTTCAGACCAAAGAAAAATATGGAAAAGAATGCAAAGTAAGTGTATCTGTTAAGAAGTAGCTATTTCTTTTTCTTTATCTTTGTTCTGCCCTTTAGTCTACCAGTTAGCTTTGTACTTAGTTTTGAGATCCTTGGATCGGAATCCATTCTCATGACTTTCATGTGTCGTTGGTATAGTCAGTGGCTGACAACTAGTGTGGGAAATAATAAAAGGACCCTCCTCCTGTAGAGTCATGAACAGGTGTCTGAGTCTGCTCTGACTGCCGTGGGTTTCTGTGCCAGGTGTTGTCTGGCTACTACCCAGGAGCATTTCAGCTGAGGAGAAAGGTTGAAGCTGTCATGGTATTCTCAAAGATAATATTTCCTGCTTTGTTTTCCCTGTTCCCCACCAAAAAGATAGTCAGATTTTTAATGTTTGCCTGTAAGTGGGAGGACTTTGACTTTCTGAATATTTATTTCTGTATTTTGTGAGCTTTTTAACTACGAGAAAAGAGAAAATAAATGGAATTGAAGGTTAGCTGGCATATAGATTAGGTACTTGCTAAGGTCAGCTCTCCATACTTAGTAAATCTGGATTGAGTCCAGGTCAGGACCATTAACATGCTATGGTTCTCGATGTGTTCAGATCTGTGCCAGACCATTCACAGTGTTTCGTTGGTGCCCTGGGGTCCGCATGCGCTTCAAGAAGACTGAAGTGTGCCAAACCTGCAGTAAATTGAAAAACGTTTGTCAGACCTGCCTGTTAGACCTCGAGTATGGTATGTTTCCACATCCACTAGACTTGATGCCTCCCACTTCTCTGGTTCTGATCCCATTGTAGAATGCCTACTGTTTTTGCTTTTCCCAGGCATACACTTATAATTAGGCTTCTGTGGAGTCCCCCTGAGCAACAGTAGGAACTTGAGGAGCAATTGGGAAGAAGCCAGAACTGGCCTGCACCTCATCTGTGTAGCCATTTGGAGTGAAAGGCATTGCTCCTGTGATAGGCTATTCCTTTGCCTGGAACTTTTCTCATAGTTCCAACCAGAAGTTCCTGGGCCTTATTTTGGCCATGGCTAAAGTCTATTCTTTGAAACGATTTTCTAAAACGTTCGACTCACCTAATTGTGTGACAGCACAGGAATTTGGACAGATCTGAAGATGCTCTGCAGCAGTTCCCAGCCTGACAAATAGTTTGCTTTAAAATATGTAAGCTGTCACCAAGTATGTCGATGATCTTTTTATTTTAAAATTTTATTATTGTTTTTAATTATGTATATATGTGGGAGTGGGGTGCACATGTGAGTGCAGAACAGAGTCCAGAAGGGAGTGTCATCTTCTGGAGCTGGGGTTACAGTGAGCCACCCTGCGCGGTTTTAAGGAACCGCACTCTGGTCCTCTGCAAGAACAGTATGTACTCTGGAATATCTCTGTAGTCCCCACCAAGTAGGAAAGAGAAGGGAAAGATGGTGTTGTCATTTATGTCCATATTCAGTATGAATGTTTTTTCTTTTTTTTTTTTTTTTTTTTTTTTTTGGTTTTTCGAGACAGGGTTTCTCTGTGGTTTTGGAGCCTATCCTGGAACTAGCTCTTGTAGACCAGGCTGGTCTCGAACTCCCAGAGATCCGCCTGCCTCTGCCTCCCGAGTGCTGGGATTAAAGGCGTGCGCTACCACCGCCCGGCATGTTTTTTCAAATCTATGATTTTTTTTTTTCCTCCATTTCTTTATACCAGGCCTACCCATCCAAGTTCGTGATGCAGGATTGTCGTTTAAAGATGACATGCCCAAATCAGATGTCAACAAAGAATATTACACACAGAATATGGAAAGAGAAGTATGTTTTTATTTTAATTAAAATCTTATTACATCACTTCCTCTCTCCTACCCCTCCTATATATGTCTTCTCCCTCCAACCCCTTTCAACACACCCCCATTGATGGCATCTTTTTCTTTGTTTATTATTGGTTTTGTGTATGTGCACAGTACAAACATATAAATGCAACCTGCTGAATCCATTTAATGTCGCTTATATGTATATGATTTCAAGGCTGATCACTTTGTATTGGATAACTAATTAAGGAGTTCATCCCCAGAAGAGACCAGTTCTCTTTCAACAGTCATTAGTTGCCAGTAGTTCTTTCTCTAGGAATAGGACCCATGAGATTTCCCCTTTCTGAATTAGTATATCTAGAATTTTTTTGAGGGTTTCTCTGTATCCCTGACTGTCCTGGAACTCACTCTATAGACCAGGGTGACCTTGAACTCAGAGATCAACCTGCCTCTTCCTAAGTTCTGGGGTTAAAGGCATGCCCCACATACCCACATTAGTATATTGGCTCTTATCTTTGTTTAGGAAATCATGGGTATGGTTTCTCTGCCATTTCTAGGAAACACAGTCTCACACCAGACTTCCTGGTCCTCTGACCACTTTGTTGATGTTATTGTTTGTCTGGCAGGGGATAGATTGTATACATGTGGTTCTGGGAATTGAACCCAGGGCCTCATGGTTGATGGAGTTTGTATTTGATAAAAGTCTTAAAGAATTGACAACCTGTAAAGTTGTCCTCTTCATGCAGATTTCTAACTCTGATGGAACACGACCAGTTGGCATGCTGGGGAAAGCTACATCCACCAGTGACATGCTGCTTAAGTTGGCCCGGACCACGCCGTACTACAAAAGGAATCGGCCCCACATTTGTTCCTTCTGGGTGAAAGGAGAGTGTAAGAGAGGAGAAGAGTGTCCATATAGGTAAGACCTGGGCCTCACTTTCTGTATTTACTTGCAGGCAGCTGATTAGTGGGAGGCTCCAACTTAAATTTGTACTTTAGTGTCTAAAGGTCTTATGGTCCGCAGAGTATCTCATGTCCTAGAACTGTTACATTTATAAGAACCTAGCTAAATTATATTTTCTACTTAATGACTAACTGAGAGAAACTAAATTGCTATGTCACATAAAATACATGCTGACTTGAAGTTTCTAAGATTACTTAGTCATCATTTAAATAGTTTGAATAGCAAAATATAGTTGAAATCAAAATAGACCAGACTTCTGCGGGCTACTTTTTTTTCAACCAAGACTGCCAAACATCAGAACTAAGGATTCCAACTAATGATTTGTCAACTGTAATCAACTGTAATACCTGCTCCCTCCCCCCCCCCCAAAAAAAAATCAAACCATATGCCCTTTTTCTAAAGTGAAGTCCAGGGGGCTGGAGAGATGGCTCAGCGGTTAAGAGCATTACGTGCTCTTCCAAAGGACCCGAGTTCGATTCCCAGCAACCACATGATGGCTCACAACCATCTGTAATGAGGTCTGGTGTCCTCTTCTAGCAGGCATATATGCAAACAGAATATTGTATCCATAATAAATAAATAAATATAAAAAAATAAAGTGAAGTCCATAGCTTTAATCAGATTCTCTTCCAGCTAGGAAGTCTTTGTGTGGTATAGCAATCCCTTAGTATTTGCTCTGTTTAGTAACGGTATTTTTGTATGGATATGGTTTCCATAGGCATTGAGGGACTTTATCATGTAGCTACCGTAGAGTGATCATTTTTCCCTTTGTTTCACCTTTGTGCTTTTTTCATTTGTGAATCTCAGACATGAGAAGCCTACCGATCCAGATGACCCTCTTGCTGATCAGAATATAAAAGACCGGTACTATGGAATTAATGACCCTGTAGCCGATAAGCTTCTAAAGCGGGCTTCAACCATGCCTCGTCTAGACCCACCAGAGGATAAGACCATTACCACACTGTATGTGGGTGGTCTGGGAGACACCATTACTGAAACAGATCTCAGGTTGGTGGGCTTCATTGCAGAACTCTTCTTTGCTTTTAACTGCGTTGGAATGGTTTGCAAAAAACATCACCCTACATGATAATTCTAAATCAAGTTTAATTTTTTTTAGCTAGCCTATCATTGGTATGAATGATGACTGAAAGTTGTTTTTTTTTTTTAATTTATTTATTTATTATGTATACAATATTCTGTCTTGTGTGTATGCTTGAAGGCCAGAAGAGGGCACCAGATCCCATTACAGATGGTTGTGAGCCACCATGTGGTTGCTGGGAATTGAACTCAGGACCTTTGGAAGAGCAGGCAATGTTCTTAACCTCTGAGCCATCTCTCCAGCCCTGAAAGTTTTTTAAAAGTCTTTTTTATGATGCCAGTGTAGTTCCATTTCTCAAGAGTGCTTTTTCATGTTTGCATTAGAAAAGAAATATGGGCCTAGTGGCCAACTGGATTTTTTTTTATAATTACTGTGTGTGTTTGTGATACATGTATAGGCTTGTGCAAGTGACTGCTAGTACCCAAAGAGGCCACAGGTGTTAGAGCCTCCTAGAGCTGGAGTTACAAATAGTGAGCCCCTCGACATGGGTGCTGGGAATCAAACTTAGTCCTTTGCAAGAGCAACATGTGCTCTTAACCTCTGAGCCATTTCACCAGCCCCTAGTATGAATTATTAAAGGATAATACACATACTCATACACATCCAATTATTATGGACGGTAGCAAGCCCTGTGGCTCTAAGCCTATGCATGTATGTATGTATGTGTTTATTTATTTATTTCGGTTTAAATTGCGTTTGTTTTTTTTGTTTGTTTGTTTTTTTTGTTTGTTTGTTTTTTTGGTTTGGTTTGGTTTGGGGTTTTTTTTGGTTTTTTTCGAGACAGGGTTTCTCTGTAGCTTTGGTGCCCGTCCCGGAACTAGCTCTTGTAGACCAGGCTGGCCTCGAACTCACAGAGATCCACCTGCCTCTGCCTCCCGAGTGCTGGGATTAAAGGCGTGCGCCGCCACCACCCAGCTTTGTTTGTTTGTTTGTTTTTTAGGAGAGGTCCTGATTTAATTTGTATTTCTGGCTTATTCTGTGCTTAACTATATAGCTTTTCCAGTGAGATTAAGTAGAGAAGAAACTCCTGCTCTTGGTGGCCTATCTCCATCAAACCCTATCTCATTAAGCCAGTAATCTCCAAGGGCCAGCTAACTTTTTATGAAAGGGCTCAAGAAAATACTTTGGGCTCAGTGGAGCACATGTGATATCTTCTGGACATTGCTCCCTTTTTTGTTGTTTTAGGTTCTGATACAGAGTTTCCTACAGCTCAGGCTATCTTGGAAAACTTATATGACCTTAAACTCCTGATCCTCTTGCTTTCTTTCATCTCCTAAGTATTGCATTGATATGTATTAGGTACCAGGCCTGACTTTTTTGTTCGATTAGTTTTATTTATTTATTTGTCTATTTTAATTTTTTGAGACAGGGTCTTGTCATATAGCGTGAATTGGCCTGAAACTCAAGATCTTCCCCTTTCTCTGACACTAGGGCTGTGCATGGGTCACCATGACTGACTTTCTCCTTCGTTTTCCACTTTTTTCCTTCTTTCAGTTTTAATTATTTTTTATTTCATTGAGTTAGTAATAAAGTGATTAAAAAAAATTAATTTTTCCAGTTCTAAGAATTGAACTGAGGGTCTCTCACATAATAGACCAGCGTTCTCTGCCACTGAGCCATACAGTCCTCAACCCGTAAACATGTTTTGAAGCATTCTTTGCTCATGGCTTGGCATTGTAGCATTTGCTTGCAGTCCCAGCTGAGCAGAAAGATATTTGACCCCATGAGTTCAAAATTAACCTGTAAGCCGGGCGGTGGTGGCGCACGCCTTTAATCCCAGCACTCGGGAGGCAGAGGCAGGCGGATCTCTGCGAGTTCGAGACCAGCCTGGTCTACAAGAGCTAGTTCCAGGACAGGCACCAAAACCACAGAGAAACCCTGTCTCGAAAAACCAAAAAAAAAAACAAAAAAAAACAAAAAAACAAAATTAACCTGTATAACATAACAGGGCTCCATTTCAAATGAAAAGAGTCTTGACTCATGGACCATAAGAGCTGTAGTTTGCCAGTGCCTTATACTTGGGGTAGGAAGTGTGGCTCTTAAGTAACCAAGGAAAACCCCTCCTCTCCTCCACAAGAAAAATGCAGAGACACAGGAGAACTCTTACTTAATTTCCCTTTTATCTCCAGTAAGCAGCCCTTACATTAGGGCCGGGTTCGAGGGGAGCCTGACGACAGGCGTGTGTCCGTGGGGCCACCTGCCTAGTGGTGACTCGGAACATTCTAAGTTTATAGCCCGTTTCCATTTCCCCAGGCAGTGTCTGGGTTGCTAACCTGTTTTCCTTGGCTGTATTCCTTCAGAAATCACTTCTACCAGTTCGGAGAGATCCGCACAATTACAGTTGTGCAGAGGCAGCAGTGTGCCTTCATCCAATTTGCCACCAGGCAGGCTGCTGAGGTGGCTGCTGAGAAGTCCTTCAATAAGCTCATCGTGAATGGCCGCAGGCTCAATGTGAAGTGGGGAAGGTATGAATGAGATTGTTCTGGACAGTTCTCATCTGGACACTGAAAGCCTTGGGTAAACAGGTTTGACAGGACCTTTAAACATCTTTAGAAGCTACTTCTCTAGTGTTTTTATTTTAGTGACTTTATGTGAATGGATATTTTGCATACATGTATGTCTGTGTACCACTTGTGTGCCTGGTGCCAGAAGAGAGTATTGGATCCCCTGGGGCTGGAGGTACAGATAATTATGAGTCCCTATGTGGGTGCTGGGAATGAAACCAGTGTCCTCTGAAAGGACACTCATGATCTTAACTGCTGAGCCATCCCTCCAGCTCCCTTATTTGATTTCTATGGCTGCTGGAAACTTCTTGCTTTAGAAATGTGTTTTAAGGTCTTGCTCTTATGACCTGCTCCTTTGAAATTCTTCATGTTTTACCAGCCACTATGTGTCAAGCATAATGCTAGGTTACCAAAGATAGATGTTGAGGGGTTCCACTGACTTAGATTCTCCCCTCAAAGGCTGCATGCTAGAGTAGTGAGGAAAGGGACAAACAGAAGAATGTCTGCTTTAAGTTTGAAATTGACTGCATAAGAGAGAGAAATAAAATGCCCTAAGTTTCAAAGGGGACTCTGTCTCCCCTTGGTGGAGTGCAGCGTTTTCTCTGTGCTGAGCACTTGTTCTGCACGTGAATGTTGTCTGCTCTAACCGTGACAGGGGTTTGGGTTTGGGTTTTTTGACACAGGGATTCTCTATGTAGGCCTGGCTGTTCTGGGACTGTGTAGATCCTGTCCTGGAACTCAGAGATCTGCCTGCCTCTATCTTCCAGAAGCTAGGATTAAAGGCAAGGGCCATCATGTCTGGCCAATGACAGTTTTGAACCAGACTTACCACCTTCAAAAATCTTGCTTTTAATCACTCTACACTTTGTCATCTGTGGGAAAAGAATGTTTGCTGAAAGGGGAAAGAGTGGTGGGGCTCATTTTACTGCAGAGTGAGTTAAGCAGCGGTGTGAAAGAAGACTGGACAGGTTCTTGATGTACTGTCATGTTTGTCTCCAGATCCCAAGCTGCCAGAGGAAAAGAAAAAGAGAAGGACGGAACCACAGACTCCGGGATCAAGCTGGAGCCTGTCCCAGGGCTTCCTGGAGGTAAGTGCAGACTTCTTGCTGATAGAAACCAGTCAGCTGGGGTGCAGCAAACCCAGGATCTAAACGGTGGATATGTGGTATTGATTGTCTTCCTAAGTGTCTGCTATTTCCTCTCCAGCTCTACCCCCTCCTCCTGCAGCAGAAGAGGAGGCATCTGCCAACTACTTCAACCTGCCCCCAAGTGGCCCTCCAGCAGTGGTGAACATTGCCCTGCCCCCTCCCCCTGGAATCGCCCCACCCCCACCCCCAGGTAATTGCCTTCTTTCTTCCTGGCCCAGAGAAGTCCTTGTAAAAGTTCTGCACCTGAGTTGAGTCTCAGACTGCTGGGTTCTTTGTGCTTGCTCTGGGACTCAGAGAAGAAAGGCACCACTCTGTAAACCTGGGCATAGGTATCATAGGGTAGAGTTTATGCATAACAGCCATCTACCACCAGTCTGTTTCGCATTGTAAATTTTGTACTGATACCCTAGAGCCCTGTTACCTGTCCACAGCAAGATATGGGCCTTGTATCACAATGGGAATCAGTAAACACTGCTTTCAAAAAAAAAAAAACTTGCTACAAAGAGACTGTCATGTGAATTGGTTATGAACTTGAGTTACATTTGGACTCATTCTTTATCATGTCGGTTCAAGAGAGCAGTAGTGCTGTGTGACTGTCCATGACAGTGTGAACAATGTAGGAATAGTGGGTGGCTGGTGTTCTTTTGACCATGAGCCTGTATGTTTGAAGAAAGTCTTTCCATTCTGGAGTCAAGCATTGAGGCTAATGATGACAGAAGGAATCTTGGCATCAACATGGTTTCTTTCTGGTCGCCCACATGCTGATTGACTCCTGTCTGGTAGGATTTGCTATGTTTGATTAGTAACAGACAGTTGGGTCTGAAGTTTTTTGAGCTGAGAGGAAAAATCAGGGAATATAGGTACATATTCCTAAGCAGGGACTGTGCTCTGCCATTAACATTATGTCAGCCTTGATGTATATGTAGGTGGTTTTGATCTTAGAAAGATTCAGGGGTTTGGAAGGTTGTCAAGGGAACTGCAAGTTTTAATTTTTTCTCTTCCACATCAGGTTTTGGACCACATATGTTCCACCCAATGGGACCGCCGCCTCCTTTCATGAGGGCTCCCGGACCAATCCACTACCCTTCTCAGGACCCTCAAAGGATGGGAGCTCATGCTGGAAAACACAGCAGCCCCTAGCACAGCATCACCACTTGGGCTCTGAGGAAGAAAGGGCGCTTAAAATCCCAGTAAATGACTCCTGGGATCAGTATAATTTTCTTTGCTTTGTAGTTTCCATGGTAGCTGAATGTGTTCAGATGTGGGCAGCCAGAGAACACAGCTATGCTTCCCACATGTATCAGAGGATCAGCGGGCCCAAAACAAGCTGCCATGAACACAGCTGCTTACCACTATAGCAGTACTAAGATAGCCTGTGTCTGTTCCCTTCCACCTTGTGAGGGACATGCACATGGGCGAATCGGAGTAACTAATGGAGTTACTATCCCAATATGTTCATTTTGTATCTTTTTGGGTGGGAGGCAAAAATTGACCTGAGGTTTGGAAGAAAAAGCCTTTTGACCATTTTTATGTCTATTTGGTATTTTCTTTTTTATCATCTAAAAAAAATTTAGTACTAATCATTGTAGTGGAGTAAATGTGATTTAACTAATTTAAAGTCATACCCTCAGAGAGACAAGCAGAGACCAGAACTCAGCACAGCCGATATTTTCTTTGTTTTTAAAACTTCATACGTTACTAAAGGAGTCAACTGATAATTTTACTTCTCCACACTGTCAGAAAAAGACAAAAATAAAAACTTGCATTTTATTCCTATTGGGTAGAAACCCAAATTTTATGGCGCTGCATATCATTGATGAAACCTGGTACCTGAGATGAAATGGTTTTAATGAACTTGATGTAAAACACTTCAACAAACTGAAAGGAAGAGACTTGGAGTGCATTTGCCCGGAGACTGGCCCTGCAGCTGGAACATGCATCTTCAGCATTCACCTGTGTGTCTTCAGCGGCTCGTCATTCGCTGCCTCTGGGCAGGAGACTGTTCAGTCTTAGGATGTTTGGATTTAACTGAATTGTAGATGGTAAGGGAAATTTGATGTTGTATTGTATTTTTTGTTTTTAAATAATTAAAACGGGTCAATTTTCCAAATGTGGATTTCTGTTTCTTTTACCTTTGGTATTGAACTTGAAATTGGTAAAAGAAACAAATTATATGCATATGAATTTTTAAATCTTTAGACATAATTTTTCTTTGGTGGCAGGAGGTGGGTGGCATGCAGTTTGAGATAATCTCCATAGAGCTCAGGCTAGTCTTTCTTATCAACCCCTTGAGTACTGGGATTACAGGCCTGTGTCACATCAAGGTTTTTTTTGTCCATTCCATGATGGTAAAAATACTCAGCCTTTTTAGTACTAAGAAGTTGGTAGTAGGGTTGAAATAAGAACAGACAGAAAGCTGAGTGTGGTGGTGCATGCCTTTAATCTTAGCACTCGGGGGGCAGAAGCAGGCAGATCTCTATGAGTTTGAGGCCAGCCAGGGCTACATAGTGATTTCTAAGACAACAAGACATAGTGAGACCCTGTCCAAAAAAAAAAACATTTATAGAGTTTTGTCTAAGGCTTTTGATATATGGTAATTTCGAGTGTGTTCTTACACAAGCCACGGTAAGGGAAACAACACAATCTAAAATATGTTTGATGCTATTTTATTAGCTAAAGTCGATACTTCAGAGCTTACATGTGTAACTTGTAAAACAAGAATTAGGCAATTTCCCCCTTTTCCAGTCGCCCAGGTACCCAGCTAATTGGACAGTGTCACCCACATTACAGACAGGTCTTCACCTGATTCACTGACCTGCACCGAGGCTTCTCTGGAAGCCCCTCACAGGCACACCCAGAAGCATCTGTCCAGGTTCTGTGAGCTTCCCTCTGTAGCCACGCTGACTGAGATGAGCCAACGCGTGACTTGTCATTGCTGCCAGAAAGTGTTGCTAGTAATAGTTACAAGCTGCTTTTCATTCTTTGTGTCTTTTCCCATACTTTCCGTCTTTTTTTATACATTTTTTATTGATATTTATTGAGCTCTACATTTTTCTCTGCTCCCTTCCCTGCCTCTCCCCTCCCCCTTCAATCCTCCCCCAAGGTCCCCATGCTCCCAATTTACTCAGGAGACATCTGTGTAGCAGCCAGCCAGGTCTAGAAATAGAGACCTTCCAATCACTCAAATCCACAAACCCTTCCCTCCAGAGTCACCACTATTTTATGTTGTTTCTTTGCATAGTAACCATAAGGGTGTTTGTTTGGCTTGCCTTGTTCACCACTCTGCTTCTGAGAGGTACCTGTGTGGCTACATCTAACTACTAGTTCATGATCATTGTGCCAACTCCGTCAGGCTTCTCAATGTTGTGTTGGCTAGTCTTGGTACTTTAAAGAAAAGGAGACAAAATTAGAGGTTTGTATGAAGGACTTACTAGGTTCCCAAATTACTTTATTTGCTTTTTCAGGATCCAAAATGTCCTTATTGAATACCAGCACACGTAGTATGGTTCCATTAAAGACCAGTGGTTTACCTGTGGTCTGCAGGGATGGAACAGAATACAGGAGTAGCAAAGTACATGGGTGTGCATGGGAGGGGCCATACTGAATAGACAGTGGTCATATTAAGTAGCAAAATTGACATCAGAAGAAGGGATAAGAACCTGCTTTAGAGTACAAGACCCTGCCCTCCTAGGGTCTCTTCTGCACTGTCAGGTTTCCTTCCAGGGAGCCTCACAAATAAGCAAAGTCCTCCTTTCCAGGTGGTCTATAGATTATGGAAACTTGGCTTTGAATGACAGTCCCAAATCTAAGAAAAACACCAACTACAAGGAATTCCAAGATTCAGGCTACTGGTTCCCTGGAACCAGGAAGGGGAGGAAAACTCCACAGAGCAAAGAAAAGTACAGCCTGGCTAAGGCTTTCTGCCGGAGGGGACCTTACACACTCAGCTTCACACTGACCTGGAACCCTGCATCCTCCCGGCCTGCTTTATAAATGGCATCCAATGGGAGCGGGCCCTGGGACTGTCCTGTATTGTGCTCCCAAGCCCTGCAGAAGACCGACACTTGTCTTTGCCTTAGAGATAGAGAAGCAGAGGCTCAGTGGGAAATGGCTCCCCAAGTTCATGCCACTCAGAGTAAATCAGAGCCCATCTAATGGGGTGCCCCCAATCCCCACAATCACTTAAACTAAATCACAAGACACGACCCTGTTCCACAATGTTCCAGAATGAGTAGGCATCAGCTCGGCTAGAGAAATGGGTGGAATCCTTGATGGGCCCTGATTCCTCTACCCTACTCTGCTCCAGACAACTCATTTCCGTTTAGAGACTGGATATCCACCAGTATGGAGAGAACCACCAAGACCCTTTCACACATCACTATCAGGAGTGGCATCCTCATTGCTTGAACTAGTATCTGTTCAGCAGGGAGTATGGGAAGGTGTAAGTTCCACTTTGTGTCTGTTCTGTAAAGGGTGTCACTGGCTGAGCCCCTTTTTTTCTTCCCTCTTCTAAGCCTTGCCCCTTGTGGACTTCCTGCTCTCCAGTCTCTCTCCAGGGCCCCACAGCAACCAGTGAGGCCATCGCTAGCCTTTTCTTCCTTTACACATTAGAGCCACTGTCTCACTCCATCACAGCCTCTCCCATCTCCAAAACACCTTCCCTCTTCAATTCCCACCTCAACACATGCCAAAAAGCACCCTCTCATCACTCTTTTCCTTGGTGGGCTCCCATTCCTTCTCTGAGATCTGGTTCAAGTCCTCTGGGAAGCTTCTGAAATCCCACCTACCCACCAAGGGTTCTGTTCCATAACCCTTTGCTCTCAGCTGTCAGGATTCAACTGCCTTACAGATCTCGTCCCTATCATATCCTCTCAAGACCTTGGCCTGGCACTGTCTAGCACGGAACAGATGTTTCAGATACACTGAGAACGTGTGCAGACGAGAGCCAGCTGTGTCAGTGGGAAGTCATGGGGTGCACATCTGCTAATCAACACTTGGGAGAGGGAGGCAGAAGTATCAGGAGTTCAAGGTTGTCCAGTTCATAGCCAGCCTTAGTTACAACATTTTTGTTTTTGTTTTGTTTTTGTTTGTTGTAAAGCTAGAGTCTTATGTAGCCCAGGCTGGCCTTAAATTGACTATCTAGTCAAGGATGACCCAGACTTTCAGTCCTACCTCTATCTCCCAAGTGATTTCAGGCATACCCACTATGCCTGGTTTACGTGGTGCTAGGGATCAAACCCAGGACTCTGTGCATGTTAGACAAACATCGTACAAACAGCTGCATTCCCAAGTTGCTCCTTCCTAATGGAACAGTCCACATTTAGATGGCCTACTCCTGACCGTTCTGTCATCAGGTGAGTGACAGCTGCTGGGGCCAGGCAGAACAGGCTTGGGTATAACTTCCTAGAGACACTCCATAGGCAACTTACACAGGCCACCTGGAGTGCTTGATACTAACACCTATCACAGGCAGATCTGAGGCTGTGAGTCTAGAGCAGGTCCTGAATCCACAGTAGATCCAATGTTTGATGCATAGCTGCTTTGAGGACTAAGGAACCCAGTGACCTTTGAAGTGCTATATTTAATGATGTTCACTGTGAATGAAGTCAGTCTAGCATGCTCACTTTGTAACCCTAGTGCTTAGAAGCTGAGGCAAGACCAGCCTGGGCTACACGTTAATTTCCAGGCCAATCTAGGCTACAGGGTGAGATCCTGTCTCAGAGAGAGGAGGGGGAGAAAACTAAGAAAAAAGAAAAAGGGAAGGAAAGAAAGGAGAAAGATAAGAAAGCAAGCAGAGTCAAGATGAACATGATGGAACCCAGGGATTTGGAGTTTCAGGTTGAGGCTACAGCTCCTCAGACTCAGGGAGCTTCCGGACCCAGCCCTGAGCAACCCTGTTGAAACTCGGTCTGAGGCGAAGGAGTTCCAAACCACTGAATGGCTCCGGGGCAAAGGGGAGGCCTGCTTGGAAAACAGTCTCCCCAACATGGGGTCCTCCAAATGGCACTGGGGTCCTGGAAAAGAGAAACAGGAGAGATGAGCTGTGTGAAAGAGGGGTAACATATGTGCTCACACTCAGCCTCTCTTGAGGCCTCGGTTTTCCCTTCTAGGCAGCAAAGATCTATACTATCATTAACTGGTCTTTGTTGAAGTAAGCAGGAAGTTTCTAGAAGTGGCCTAGGCAAAGTTCTAGGCTCCCCTCCAGTCAGTGCTAGAAGGGAACAACACTGGAAGGTGGATTTCTCTTTCTCACTTTCCATTACAACAAAATACCCACAACCCAGAGGACAGCTGACTTCAAGAATGAGCAAAATGCCAGTGACAAGCAGAGCCCAGCCTTCTCCCCCACACAAGCTGCCAAGGGTGAGAATTCTAAAGCTAAGGAAGAGGCAGGGACGAGCTTCACATCATCTGCTGCTTTGGCTTGTGGGTAAATCGGTGCTTTTGCCTCCGAGGACAAATTAGCATAATCGTTTTTAACCTGAAAATATGTAAACTGTCACCCAGCAACTCTGTTTCTAAGCATATGGCTGGGGGAGGCTCCTGCATGCTCGCATGAAGAAGCAGACAGCAAGGCATGAACAAGCGGGAAGTAGCCCCGCACCCTCTGATGTAGGGGCACGAGCCAGCGACACGCAGAAACTCAAGGGAAAGGGAATCGTCTGTATGGGAGAGATGGGTTCCAAAAGCACAGTGGTGAGTGAAAAAAAGGCACACTACAAAATGAAAGTATATACACAGCAGTGCACACCCTCTGGTAAGCATTGGTCAGTACAAATGTTCTGGGATCATAGGACATCCTGACAACCACCAGTGTTACCACTGCAAAGGAATCGGGTGGGAGAGTGGCCAACAAAGAGATCCTGTCTTTACTTGAGGGTCATGTCCACCCGGGACTCTCCCAGATGTCCGTGCGTCTGTCTCTATGCTCTCGCACATGTCTGCCCCCAGGGCACCCAGGAGCAGCTATGCTCCTTTCCTGTCCTTTTTTATTCTATTTTTTTCGTTTATCTGGTGCAGAAACCCAGGGAAACCATGTTTCCTTCTCCTCTTTTCTCATTCACAGCTGCCTAATGCTGTATGTATTTTAAGCCTTTTTCTGGGAGAGAGCAGTATTAGGTATTGACCATGGGGCCTCATGCATGTTAGGCAAGTGCTCAATCCCACAATTGCACCCGTGGTCATTTTTATTTTAAGAAATACATGCCAGGCAGGGGTGACGCACACCTTTAATCCCAGCATTCAGGAGGCAAAGACAGGTGGATCTCTGAGTATGAAGCCAGCGTGGTCTACAGAGTGAGTTCCAGCACAGCCAGGACTCCACAAAGAAACCCTATCTCAAACAACAACAAAAGAATACAGGAAGCAGTATTCTTGTAGTTCCCGGGCAAGGGGGACTAGGTTTGCCTCTGGGTGGAATTGCAAACCTTGGCTAGGGTCGGGGATCCTGCCAGGACAGTCCTGCTGCTAGGCTACCCAAGCTTCGCCAGCAACGCTAAACCCTTCTGGGGCAGGCTGGGCAACGTCTGAGCCCAGCAGGCTTCACGGCCATGACTGGGAGTCCAGAGTCCTGGCCTGGCCCTGCCTGTCCACGAGATTGCTATTCCTCCTCTGCCACCTCAGTTGCTCGCGCTGCTAGGAATGTACCTCAGCTGCCATTCTGAGACACGGGAGGGAGGCATGCGTCTAAGTCAGCCAGTCGGGAAGCTAGCTGCCAAGACTGAGCCTGCTGTGGAGTGAGCAAGTGGTCGGACAGCAGTGAGGACCTCGGAGGGGCAGCACTTCTGCTTGGTAGAGAGCTATGGCTCTCATACTCTTCTGCCCAGTCCTCCAACCAGTACCCTCCTTGCCCAGTCAGCTGTTTAGAGTGGTCAAGTCCCTCTCTACTGTGTATTCTCAGGGACCCCATCCTTCCATCCTTTCTCTCAGGG
Organism: Chionomys nivalis; assembly: GCF_950005125.1. Lineage (NCBI taxonomy): Eukaryota > Metazoa > Chordata > Mammalia > Rodentia > Cricetidae > Chionomys > Chionomys nivalis. Next base: position 24,851,539 of record NC_080099.1, on the reverse strand, counting down.
CCTCCCTAGGCCCTCCCACACAGTGCCTGTCTCTCAGACAATCTTCTTGTGTGGTCTCAGCAGGTACCAAGACTGCTGACTGGCCGGCCGGCTCTCTGAACCCCCTTTTTTTTTTTTTTTTTTTTTTTTTGGTTTTTCGAGACAGGGTTTCTCTGTAGCTTTGGTGCCTGTCCTGGAACTAGCTCTTGTAGACCAGGCTGGCCTCGAACTCCCAGAGATCCACCTACCTCTGCCTCCCGAGTGCTGGGATTAAAGGCGTGCACAACCACGCCTTAAAGGTTCTCTGAACCCTTCTTGTTCTCATTCAGAGCTGCCCAGATCAGAGGACCACGTTCAGAAGCAGCATTGAGACAGAAAAGGCAACCAGCTGGTGCCCCTCTGCAGATCCGCCGCCATCTGGAACTACCGCTCTGCCGCTCTGCTTGCAGGCTCCCAGGGCGGAGTTACTCCCGTTTCTGCCTCATTCTCCCATCCGCTTTCCCCATCATTTCTGCCTGAAAGCAACAAGCGCAGTAGCAACAATCGCAGTCGCAGCCCTAGAAGCAGCTGGCTCCTTGTTCCACAGAACCTTTCTCTAGGACCTCTCACGTTATCTCCACAGCAGCCTTATGTACTGGGGAATGCTGCATTTTACAGGTGGAGCAACAGAGGTGCAGAGGGGTTAAATTACTTGTCCAAGGCCACACAGCCAGGTTTGGAGTCTGCATTTAAGTATGCACTAAGGTCACGCACTAAACCGTATAGGCCACTTCCTCTGTGGCCCCCCAACTCATGCTATTTCCCACTTTCCACAGCCTCAAAGCCACCTTCTAGGCCTTTTCCACACTACTGGGGAAAAGAAAAGCAGGATAAGCCCAGAACCGGTGAGATCTGGAGATGTCCCCAGAGAAGGACAGAGTTTGAGGTTTTTTTTTTTTTTTTTTTTTTTTTTTTTGGTTTTTCGAGACAGGGTTTCTCTGTGGCTTTGGAGTCTGTCCTGGAACTAGCTCTTGTAGACCAGGCTGGTCTCGAACTCACAGAGATCCGCCTGCCTCTGCCTCCCGAGTGCTGGGATTAAAGGCGTGCGCCACCACCGCCCGGCTCAGAGTTTGAGTTTGAATGTCTGTTCCAGAGCTGAGTGGAGAGCAAGACAACCCAGACTTCTGGGACTTGAGGCCCAGCGCTGCCCCTTCCTCTGGGGTCTTCTGTGCTGAGCAGGCTGTTCATATGCCTGAGTGTGGTCTTTATAGAATGAGGAGAATCTGGTACTTGCAGCAACATGTAACGGAGGTGAGACATGTTCACCTTACACACACACACACACACACACACGTACACTTATTGAGCACCTAATAGGGGTGAGGCAGTGTTCTAGCAAGATCTCAGAGGATCTATAATGTGCTGGTGTTACAGCTAATAAGCAAAAAGTACTCGGCCTCCCCACCCATTATGTCCCACGCAGCCTGGCTTTACTTGTTGAAGTTGCGATAGTCGCGAACAATGGGGGTGATGCTGCCACTCGGGTAGTCTCGGTAGCTGACGAACTCCTGCCATGGACAACTGTACCCTTTGGGGATGGCGGTGTGGTTGAACTTCTCGGGCGGGATGCCCTTCAGCGGTTCTGCATAGCCTATGGGTGGAGTGTTGCTGGTGACAGGCACTGCCTGGGCTCCACCATCACCCCCACTCCTACCCCGCGGGCGAGAAAAGCCAGGGAAGGGAAGAGGAGTCAAGAGAGCGGAGGTAGGGGTGGGGTACGTGAGCCTCCCCATCCCAGGACACCGGGAGGGCTGTAACAGTGGGTTTCAGCCTGCCCTGAGAAAGGGATTCGCTGTGTAACTAACCTGGGGGATTTGTTGCGATTCTTTAAGCCATCGGTGCCCCCAGGACACAGGGCAGCAGCTCACCTGGTGCCAGGGCACTTGGACTACGGACCGACTCAACGCCAGTCACTCTGGGGTGGGCCGTACTGGGGTCCCCCGTTGACCCCTGGGAAACGTGGAGCTCCGAGCGGTGGTTCTGCTCCGAGCCGTGGTTCTGCTCCTCCGGGCCATTGAGAACCTGAGCACAGGGGCGAGCACTCAGAGGTGATGGCCAGCTGCTCTTTGGTCGCCCGTCCCTTCCCGTAGCTGTCCCTTGGGAAAGGGGTCACTCCTCACCGTAACCTGAGCTGCTCTGCCAGCCACTTTCCCTCGGGCACTTCCCGCCAGGATCTGTTGGGGGGGGGGAATAAACAGGCAGGGATGCTCTGCTAAGCAAGAGGCCAGGATTTTACTACCACCACCTGAGAAATGTGGAGGGAGAATGTAGGTTGTGGGGTGGGGAGGGGAGCTTGGGAATGTAGATGGTTTACAGGGATGCCCCAATGCCTGTGATGCTGAAATATCAGTAGCACTCATTGCTACTGTAAATCTAGTCAGAATAAGACACTCTTGAGCCCCAGTTCCCTTCTGAGGGTGGTGGCTATAGTGGTGGGGGTGACTGTGGTATAGTTGAGGGGGCAGTGATGGTGGTGGTGATGGTGGTGATGGTGGTGGTGGTGGGGTGATGGTCACAGTTGTAGTGGTAATGGTGCTGGTGTTGGTGGTGGGTGGTAGTGGGTGGTAATGGTATACTGGTGGTATGAAAATGGTAACATATTCTCCTCATACCTGTAGAGCCCTTTCTTAGCAAGCACTATCTCAGGCACCTGACAAAGGTGGCCATCTTGCCATCTCTCTCCTCCTCCCTCTTCCCCACTCCAGTAAGGTCCAGAAATTTAATGGTAAGGGGAGAAATGCCCCAGACTTGTTTAGTATTTTCCAAAATTACCCGCCACCAGCAAACCATTCTTTTGTTGTATTTTGAGGTAGGATTACTTATGTATTCCAGGTTGGGTTTGAACTTGCTCTGTAGCCAAGGACAGTCTTGAAACCCTGATCCCCTGCTTCCACCTCCCAGATGCCAGGATTACAGGTGTGTAGCACACTGGTTTTGTATGTTTCTGGGGATGGATGGAACCCAGGGCTTCTTGCACACTAGGCAGGCACTTAACCAACTGAGTTACACCATGCCCCCTTATTCTTAACTTTGTCTCTCTGTCAGCCAGTTCTGAGGCCTTTTCCTTCTGTGTTTCATACCTAAGACCAAACTGGTCTGAACTGCTTCTGACACTATGTAAACAGCCCAGTGCATGATCTAATGAGGGCGTGCAGGATACCCCACTCCACCCATCCCCCACCATCCACCGTCCACAGGGGTCCTCAGTCTGCTTCACTGTCTTTAGACTAACCACTGGCTTCCTTCTTGGCCTTGATTTCCCCAAGAGCACACGATGGCTTTACTCACACTCTGCAAACTTTCTGAAAGCTCAAAGGTAAACTTCTGCACCCGGCGCTGCCTCTTCTGAAAGAGGAGGGATCCCGGGTTGTTGCGGAGAGACAGCTCCTCTATCATCAGATCCTGAGGCACACTCAGCTTCTTCCCTAGGTCCAGTGAAGGGACTGTGGGAGAGGTCAGAGGGGGCTCTTACTATCTGACCTCAAGGCAGCCCTACCATTACTCCTGGGCAGCACCAAGCCTCACACTTCCCAGCACTGGGGATCATTGTTCTTTGGGTGTTTGCCATCTGCGGGTTAGAAGGCACCTCAGAGATGGGTGGGCACAGGCTCAATGATGCTCAATGCTGTTTTAGATGTTCTTGGCCATTTATACTTACTCCATGGATTTCCTTTGCACCTCTTTGTCTATATTGGTAGTGAGGAAGGATGAGACTCTAAGGTTTTTTGTTTTGATATGTTTTGTTGTTGTTTAAGGGAAACCACAATAAGAGACAGTAAAAAAAAAAAAAAAAAAAAAAAGGGAAGACTTGACCAGAGCCACTGGGAGGATGGAGCAGCCGTTCACCAAGATGGGAGAGATGAAGGAGGAGATGGTTGGGGAGAAGATGAGAATTTGACTTGAGACACATTCTTTAAATTTTGCTGATTTAATTATATTTATTTTTGGTTTTGGAGACAGGGTCTCACATAGCCCAGGCTGGCTTCAAACTTGCTATTTAGGTGAGGATGACCTTGAATGCTGATCTTTGCTGACCTCCATCTCTTGAGTGCTGACATTATAGACATATATACCACCAAATCCACCTTGGTTGTTTTAGTTTTAAAAATTGTCTTTCAACATTATTAAAACAGCATAGGTTTTCAAGAAAGTTATAAAGTACAGATATAAGGAAAGAAAAATGCCACTCTCTCCTACCCAGAAATGTATGCCCCACCGTAAAACCCTTTCAATCACTATAGCAAAAGTGTTTTGTGATGTGATTTACCAAAGAGTTCCCTTTTTCCAAATGAATACATTTGTGCTGTTGGGTCATTTTGTCCACCCGACACAAAGGGGGTCATCAGGGAAGAGGGAACCTCAACGGAGAAAATTTCTACATTAGATTATCCTGTAGGAAAATCTGTGGGACATTTTCTTGGTTGAGGTTGGAGGACCCAGCCCCCTGTGGGTGATCCCAACCCTGAGCAGGTGGCCCTGATGGTATAAGAAAGCAGTCTGAGCGAGCCATGAAGAGCACGCCAGTAAATGGCATTCCTTCGTGAGTCTCCAGTCCCTGCCTCCACATTCCTGCCCTGATTTCCCTCCATGACAGACTCGGATCAAGACATATAAACAAATAGGCCCTTCTCTCCCTCAGTTGGTTAGAATCATTTACTAATCCACTATCCTTAAGTGTTTGGGTCCCATCCCGTTGCCTGTGCCTCCCTGAGAGCAAAAGGCATAAGTATATGTTTAACCAACAAAGGAAGCCTCTTGGAAGACATGGTGATGGCATGCTAAGGATGACAGTGGGAAAGGATTCTATGCAGGCAGCTTAGCTAACATAGCCAGTCTTCAACATCTGATACAGGGTGGGGGTGTCGTTCAGTGGTAGAACACTTGCCCAGCGTGTAGAACCCTGAAGCCAATCTCCTCCAGCACAGGAAAAATACACACACACACACACACACACACACACACCACACACATACCACACACACACGTACTACACACCTACACGCAGAATAAAATTAGACATAGAGCCTCCTGTGTCAGGTGAATATAAACGACATTTTGAGCTGGGAAACTGGATGAGGTCAGGGAGAAAGCAAAACAGATCCAGAGAGGCAATGACTTAGCCCAATTTTGGTGGAGTAGAAAAATGCCCTTGAAACCTGGGGCACGGGACAGCAAGGAGGAACTGCAGAGAGGGCGCACCTGGCAACCAAATCCTGAAAGACTTCAAAGACAGACAGCCCAAGGTATCAAACCAGATGAGACGTGAAGAGTGACCATCAGAGTTAACAAGTTGGGGTGGGTCGTGATCTCCACTGAAGCGGTGACCATAGAGCATTTGGCTGTGAAAGTGTGACTGGAGAGGACCCAAGAGAAAACTGACAGTGGAACAAGGGGGCAATGAGCCAGAAACAGGATGTAGGATGTTCGAGGAGGGCAGCTGTGCAGCTGTCTAGTCTCTTCAAACGAGAGAGGGAGATGGAAAAAGAAAGAAAAGGAGAGGGGCTGTTTTAGATTACATTAAAGAGACATGGCAACCAAATAAGAAGCACGCGCCTTTGCTTGGGTCCTGATTAAAACTACAAATGGGGGCTGGAGAGATGGCCTGGCAGTTAAGAACATAAACTGCTCTTGCAGAGGACACAGGTTCAACTCCCGACACCCTAAAGGTAGCTCGCAACTGTGTGTAATTTCAGTTTCTGGGTGGTGGTTGGGGGCATCTAACACCTTCTTCTGGCCATACAAGAACTGCATGAATGTGCTACACATACATGCAGGCAAAAAACACTAATGCACATAAAATACAAATAAATAAATCTTTTTAAAAACCTTTTTTGGAGTTTTTCTGTGTAGGCTTGACTGTTCTGAAACTCAATCTGTAGACCACACTTTGCCTAGAACTCCGAGTTCTGCCTGCCTCTGCCTCCCGAGTGCTGGGATTAAAGGCGTGTGCCACCACCGTCCAGCTTTAAAACTTTAAAAAGTATTAAATTTAAAAAATCTAAATACAGACTAGTTCTTAGATGGCACTAAATCATTACTGCTGATTCTATTCAATGTGCTAATTATTTTTTGTGACAAACAGGGAATGTCACTTTTCTTCTTCTGGTTGTAGGAACTGGAGATAGAGGAGGTGTCATACTCTTCAGGGAAGTGTCACATACTTTTGCCTCCTAATACTGCTTGTCCCCTCCTGTCTCTGCTCCTGATGCTGCATGGTCCCTCCTGTCTCTGCCTCCTGATGCTAGCGTTACAGGAACCTGCAGCCATGCTCAATGAATTTTACATGAATACTAGGGATTGGGACTCTGGTCTCGCTTCTTGCATGGAAGTACTTTTTACCCACTGAACCATCCCCTTTGTCCCTATTGTCACTGTCAACAAGGAGTTAGACTACAGCCGAGCTGTATCCTCAGTCAGTCCTTCCGGTGCACAAGAGCACCCTGACTCTTCTTTCAAGGATCTCACCCAAGGCAAGCTTTGGGACCACCATGATGAACTGGTTGGATAAATGTGACACATTGCAAACAGTGATGTGCTTTGGAAGCCGGCGGAGGGGATGCAGCAAGATAAATCATGCAAGGATGGAAAGAAACCTATGGTCTGCTGCTAAGGGAAAAAGAAAGACCCTGGAGAACATGGTCCATGTACATGTATATATAAAAATGGTGAACAGAAGAATCCACACCAAGATGCTGACAGTGGTTAGTCTATTCAAGTAGTTTCGTTATGAAGAACTTTCAAACCCATTCAAGTGCTATTTTGTTTGAATTGTTAAAAAACATTTTTGGGGGTGTTTTGCCTGAATGTATGTCTGCACCACATGTATACAATACCCACAGAGGTAGGAAGAGAGTGTCAGATGCCCTAGAACTGGCGTTATAAACAGTTATGAGCCCCCAAATGGATTCTGGGAACTGAACCCCAGTCCTCTGGAAGAGCTGACAGCGCTTTTAACCAACTGAGCATTTCTCTGGCCACTTGCCTGGATATTTTAACTGGATGTGTTATTTACAAAAGCACAATAGAAGCAGCAGATCTGGAGACAGAGAGACCAACAGTCAAATCTCAGCTTTGCTACCTACCAACTAGGACCACCTGGCCCCTCTGAGCCCTGCTCCTGTTTTGTTAGAGCTGGAATGATAATATGCAACTTCGGGCTGTTGTGATGCTCAGGTAGCTTAATACATAAAAGCTTCTAACAGAGTGTCTATTCCACAGCAACCAGAAATAATGATAAGTGCTTTGATTGCTATTGCTTTTTTTGAGGGGTAGGGTTGAGACAGGGTTTCCTTGTGTAGCCCTGGCTGTCTTGGAACTTGCTCTGTAGACCAGGCTGGCTTTGAACTCAGAATTCTGCCTGCACTGCCTTCCAAGTGCTGGAATTAATGAGGTATGCCACCACTACCCAGTGATTGCTATTGCTTTTCAATGGCTGCTTTAACTTGAAAATGTCATTAGTGTCTGTGATGGTTTGATGTTCACTATTTAAATCCCTGATCCCTAGCTGGTGACACTGTTTGGGGTGGTAATGAAAACTTGAGGAGACGGGGCCTGCTGAAGGAGTGTGTCACCTGAGGGCTGACTGTGAGAGAGAGTAGCATCACCCCACTTCCAGTGTTTTCTCTCTGTTTGCTTGTGGTCGAAGATGTGATCTCTCAGCTTCCTGCTCCCGCTGCCTGCTGCTGTACCTCCCATCCATTGTGGATTCCCCCTCTGGAGCTGTAAGTCCCAACCAATTCTTCCTTCTGCAAGCTGCCTTTGTCACTGATTCTCATTATAGCAACAAAAAATAGCTAATACATGTCATAACAATAATCATGTCTGGTAAAAATGATGTGTGTTGATAGTTGGGGGGGTCTGAAATTAATGACAGGGACAAGAGACATAGAATTCAGCTGCATGACTCCTCCAGTTTAAGCATCAATACTTCACAGTTTGCATATACAAGCACGCAAAGGCATGGAGGATGTGCCTAGGAGTGTGACTCAGTGTTACACTGCATGCTTGTCTAGCACACATGAAACCCTGAGTTTGGTCTTCAGCACCCATGACAACAAAAAGAGGCAAGAACACACAAGGTAGGTTAAAAGACTAACTCCCATATAAGCCGAACAAGGCAGAGGCTACAGTCCAGTTGTTAGTATTTGCTTAAATGTACTAGGCTCTGAGTTTGATTCCCAGTGCCACATAAAGCCAGCCTGGAGGCTGGAAAGATGGCTCATTGAGTAAGAACATGTATAAACATGAGGCTCTGAGTTCAAATTACAGGACCCATATGAGAAGCTGCACTCCTTAAACCCCAGCACTGCTAGAGGAGAGAGACGAAGGGTCCCGTGGGTCTGTTGGTTAGTCAGTCTAGCTCCAGGTTCAATAGGAGACCCTGGGTCAAAGGAATAAGGTTGAAAATGATAGACCAGGACAATCAACGTCTTCCCCGGACTTCTTTGCGCATATGTGTGCACGCGCGCACGTGCGCACACACACACACACACACATGCGTACACATACACATACCCACTCATCTACCTGCTCCTGCCCACCCCTACCACATTGCACTCTCAAAGGTCATTGTCAGTGATATAGCAAGTTTGAGACCATGCTGAGATATATGGGACCCTGTCTCAAAAAAATTATTTCTAAAAATAAATTGTAAGTCACACGACACAAGTGTTGAATCTGTCAGTCTCTGACCAAGACTGAGCAGCAAAGGAGCTCGAGAGCATTTATCAGAGTGTCTCTGTTGCCAAGTCCGTGCCAGTCACCTGGGCATTAGTCCAAAAGACAACAGTGTGGGCCTCGCGCCAACTGCACCAAACCATAGTCCCAGGAGGTGATGCTGTGGGTCTGGATTTTAATCAGCAACACAGAGCCATTGAGGTCGCACAAAAGCTTGAAACTCCCCACTAAGTTGAACTAATTTTTAGACTATTTGAAGTGCTCTAATAAATTCTACGATTATAATGGGACTTCTCAAAGTGGCCCTGTAAAATTGCCAAGCATGGATTTTAGGTGACTTATTCATAAAGTTGAGCCACGTCTTAGTAAAATGATTTGAGGCCAGCTGAGCCACCTTCCCATCAGTCTCCCCATGCCCCAACACACATGAAATGGAACTGGGCTACCTGTCCTGTCCCCAGGCTTCAGTGAGACCCACAGCTGGGCTGAATCTGGAACCAGAGGGAGTCCTTGGAGCTCAGTTTGGCCTTAGAGAGGGCTGGGAACAGGGTGATCTTGGAACCAAAGATGTGGTCTGGGTTACTCAGCTGTTGTGGAGAAGGGTAAGTTCCCACAAAAGCCTCAGAAAGCATCCTAGCCCAAGGGCATACTCCAGTGATGCGTCTAGAGACTGCTGTGGAACCCTCACTTGCTCGCCAGCCCTGAGACCAGCAGGCCTGAATGGCCATAACCTGAGGTCAAGGGGAGTCTGCGGAACGTAGAGGACTGGGTCTACCTTACCTGGCTCAGCAAGATCTCCTGTGACAGCCATCGCTGGCTCCTTCTGTTCCTTGGGGATCATCCTGTAGAGGAGAAACTCCCACAAATGGCCCAGGAAACCTCCTTTTCACCCCAGACCTCCTCTTAGTCCTTGTCTCCCTGCCCCAGCCCTGAGCTGACCATAGTCACAAGCAAAGGCTAGAGGGGTTGAAGGGCATTTGAGGTCTGTATAGGAAGGAGAAGACTGTGGACTTAGGAGGTCACACAAATCAGAGGCCAGTGTTCTAGGAAATCACTCTCTTTAAGGGCTTCTCCCTAGGGCCCTGTCCCCAGGCCTAGGGCTTCAGGGGTGGGGAAATTAGGGCATCAGGCACGGTTGTCATCATGACCTAAGAGCTCTAACTGGCTGGAAGAGGTTGGGGCATCATGAATCAGGTCAGGGCTACCCTGGGGTCTACACACTGGTACTTGGTCCTGAGGCTATCCCAACAATATAGGCAAAACCATCACATCCTCCTCTGTCTCTCCACCTTTGATCTACTTCCATGGCAACAGAGTTATCTTTGGTAAATGCCAGTATAACCACCTGATTACCAGCTCTCCCTCTACAGCCCCCTTTCACATTCCCCTTTCCGAAATCTGGCCCCTGCCCACCTGTCCTAAAGCTCAGTTTCAAGCACCACCTTAAGGCCCCAGCCCTCAGCTGTCCCTACCTGGCATCTTGTCTCTTAGTCTTCCTTCATCCCTCTCTTGCTTTCCAGGAATCTTGGAACGGATTCACAAATACAAGCCCCAGAGAACCTGTGTGAGTTCCCAACCCACTTTCCCTAACATGGGTCAGGAAAGGAAACCCAACCTTGAGTCCCTCATCCCCGCCTGACCCTGTGTACCCCTCTCCTTGGCTCCCAGATCTTTCCATGCTCCATCTGTGTCCCCATACACAATAGGACCCTGGACACTGACTGAGCTAAGTCCAATAGGCTCCCTTGACTTTCTCTGCATGTATGACCAAGTAATAAACAAGTAATTCACTAGCTCTGTGCCTCAGTTTCTCCTTTGTAATTTAACAGCACGGGTTAGACTAAACCACAAGAATGGGTTTCAGGGTTATCCATGGACCTTTAAAATCGAATCCAAACCTGAGCATGTCTGCACACAGTTGAGGGTCACGAGATAATTAACAAGCGCCAACTATGACTTATCTGAGTTAGAACACCATAGTTCTCAGATCTGTTCCCAGATAAACATTCACAGGATCTGAGAAGGGTCCCCAGTTTACAGTCAGGGAGCTGTCTCTCTGCAGTGCCTACAATCCTGAAGACCGAGCAAAACCACTACCTCCGCTCACCTTTAACCCCAGTCTTCCCATTTGATGTCCAGGACCCTGGAGTTTATAATTCCCTTCCTCCTAATGCAGACCCCGGACTTCTGTGAGGCCCAACTCCGTCCCCCCCCCCAGATCACCTACAAGGCCCTGAAAATTACCTCATCTCCTCTGCCCACTCCCCCTAGGTCCCAAGAGCTCCCTGGAAGATGAGAGGATGATTCCTGTACCTGGTGGGGCCACAGTAGGTGGGAAGGAATGTCAGACCCTTAAGATTAACACCTCCGTCGGGGAGCTGGAGTTGTGTGGTCAGTGTCTAATGCAGTCTCCCTGGTCAGCAGTCGGTGAGCAGGGTGTGTCCTACAGCCAGTGTTGGCTTCAGCTGACAAGAATCACTCTTGCCTTCTCCGTGGGTCAGCCTTATTTCGGGCTGCAACAGGAGCCGGGACCAGATGCGAAAAGCACTGGGCTCTGGGGAAGACAGGTGTCCCGGCAGCAGGCCCTTGCAAACAGAAGGGCTTGCACCCCCCTGGCGCGGTCACATTAGAACTCTGGGGATTGGCTGCCTTCACTGGAGCTTGGTAACGGCTGTATCCCTAGTATCTAGAGTAATGCCTAATAGAAATTCAACAAATGTTCGCTGCATAAATGAAGTATGGATGGGTGGAGGAGTAAGTGAACGAATTCCCCAATATCTTTTCTTGATTTTCCTTTCTCCCTCCCTCCCTCTTTTCCCTCCCTCTTTCCATCTCTCCTTTCCTCCCTCTTGCCTGCCTTCCCTCCCTTTCTCTTTCTCATCCTCCCTACTATCTTCTCATATTCTCTGAGTCTCTATCCGTGGACTAAAAATAAATATTCCAGGACTCTATCTATCTCCAAGGAGCTCAGCTAGCCCAGACTCGACCGGTAAAGCAGCCTTTGTGCTATCGTCTCTCTAGCGTTGCTCTGAAAGAGCTCAAGGAGCAGGAAACATGGTGCCAGCTCAGTATGAAGCCTAGGAAGTCCTCCCAGAGGAAGACGCACTGGCACTGGATCTTGGAGGATGCAGGATTTGTGGGAGCCCACCAGGCAGAGGTGACCTGCAGGTGGAGGACAGATCTCTTGCAAAGACTGTGGAGGGTTTGGCAAATAGGAACTGAGGGTGGTGCTGGGAGTTAAGGCCAGACAGGTGGGAAGAGGCCAGATTTCCAAAGGGAACTTGTGTTGCAAAGGGCTGATGAGGAGATTAAGCTGGCAGAAGGTGGTGGTCAAATTGACATTTTCCAGAGACAGCAGCTGTACACACACAGGGTTGAAAGGGGCCAGGCTAGAGGCAGGGAGATTGTGTGGTAGCCAAGAGAGAGATGGAGGGTAACTGACGTAGGGTGGAGACAGAAGCGGTCGGGGGGGAGGAGAGGTTAATGAAGGGCACTTGAATAATTCCCACATCTTGGAGATGGTCTGGAAATGCGAGGTGTGGGAAGGAAGGAGCAGGTGGGGGTGAGGTCAGATGGTGAGCTCATTCCATTAAGGATGAATTAGCTCAAGGTACTGAGCGCTGGACAGAAGACAGTTAGATACTGACTGCACTCAGGACAGGTTCCAGCAGAAGTTATGACTTGTTAAAGGCACACAAGTCAATCCCAGGGAAGGGTGGGCACACAACAGGGTGGCGAGCACCTGAGTCCATCAGTGCAGATGGCCCCAGTGGCCTTTCTGACACCCATGTGGGGCAGCATCCTGCTTTCTGCCCCTTGGGTTTCTGGGTCTAGTCTCTCCTGGGCCTGAATCTAGAGGTAGAGCTAAGGGATGGTCTCATCTAAAAGTAGGAACACAATCACTCTTTCTGAACCAAGGTTGGCCCATGGAAACTGGGTCCCTGATGACCCTGGTCTCACTATAGTTGCCTAAACTCACATGGAACCTCCCCTGGAGACTCTTGCCCCATCCTGGAATCCTGAGTTCAATGAAGAAGTAGTAGCAGAGTGCTGGACCCTGCCCCAGTTTGGCTCTGCCCACTCCAGCCACAGCATTCTGTAGCAGCACCACTCCAAGACACTACTTAGATCAACTCTCCCCTCACTCAATTGGGGAAACCAAGAGATGGGGAAGGGGTGGTGTACTCAGATCCACCTAGCTAATCAATGACAGAATCTAGGCTTCAATTCAAAACTGCCTATGATCCCAGGTTTTTCCAGCTGTTCTTATGATTTCCAAAATCCAAGATCCTGTGGCTCAGATATTCTGTGGACTGATGTATGCTTGGGAAGAAGAAAAAGGCTTCCTGAAAGGCAAAAATGACACAGGAGGCACAAGAATGCAGAAAGCATTTATTGCTCTGAATTCTACAAGAGGCATGAGGCAGGATACAGGCAAGCTCTAGTGTGTTAGAGACCATAAAGGGAGAAGGCAGTCACCATGGCAGAACAGCAGAAACAGAACTGTAGTTTCTCAAAGCTGCCTCCTGCTGGTTTTCTGAGGAAATGCAGGTAGAAACTGATCTATGCCACAGCATCAGCTGGATGTCTAATAATGTCTTCTCTGGGAGGCATCCCTAGCCTGGGACTCCTTAGCTACAAGGGATGCTGCAGCAGGTAGGAGCTTTGGTAAATGTATTCATTTATTGACTAAGCTGAGTACACTCTCATCTTCCCAGTGGAGACAGGTTCCCAACTATGGGTATTACGAACCTCTCCTTTATCCCAAAGTACTCCATCCCAACCTTGACTTTATTCCACCCTGATCCCTAGCTTCCTCTAGGGAGTTCTAGATCATCCTGATGTGTGGGTAAATCTATTAATTACTTCAAATCCATCATCCCTTGCCTTTAACAACATCCTCGTGTTTTGTTTCACCTACGTATATTTGCACCTCATTGAACTACAGCACCTGCACCCCCAGGTTCTGAATTCTGAAGCTGATATTTTGAACCTCAACGGGTATCATCAGCCAACAATGAAAACCCCAAAACTCAGTCACTTCCTTCCCAGTTTCATTCTTGGGGACTGGAATCAGAGCGACTGCAGTTTAGGGGACCAGCTCCTCAAGGCCACTGGGTCTAGGCACAAGCTAGGCCTGAGTGAGACGTGAAGAAAATGCATATAGCAGTGCCCACTCTTCCGGGCCGAGGCCTGAAAGGAAAGGGAGGCGTTTACTTGGTGGCCAGAAGCACAGGCCCATACTGGTATGGCCCCTCGACAAGGTCAGGAGTCCCCTCCCCCCAATACCGGAGTCCCTTCTATGCATCCTGGCCATGGCTTACAATTCTGCAACGAGGACCTCTTTCCAAATAGGTAAGGCCAGGTTGGGGGCAGCCATATAAGGCTGTCATCTCTTCTCTCCTCAGCTTTGAAAAACCCCAGATTTCCCATGACCAGGCCCAGAAGGGCAGAGGTCTGGGGCTCCTGAGATCCATAGCCCCAGGGAACTCAGCCCTTCGCACACTGTTCTGCCCTGGCCATAAGGAGACCCTGGACACCCTAAGCTGGGGCAACAAAGGCAGCAGGGCAGAGCTTGGGGAGACTCTTCCAGCTCCTTCTCCCCAGAGGGGCCCAACAGGGCACCTTGAGCTTGCCTGGGAGATCTCGCTAAAGGTCACCAGATAAAAATAGGGCTAGTCTGAGAAGGAATGGAAAACAGTTGCTCCTGCCTAGAACTTGGTGCCAGGAGCCGGTGGTCAAGCCAGGGCCTGGGCATGGGTCACGACCTAGGTTCTTTTCAACACCATACTTTGGCAGGCTGCTGGAGAACGGAGTGAAGAAGGAGCATGCTGCAGGCCCAAGGGTTGGGGGCATGGCTGCCTTCTCCAAGGCACAAGTGTGTGGATAGAAGGGGAAGATGTCTGGAGACTGCAGCGGCCAGAGCTGAGGGTCAGAGACAGGAGGCTCTGGCTCAGGGTCACACGAATGAATGGCAGAGCCAAGGGCTAGAACCCAAGTTTGAGTGACTAGCTACCTGGCCCCCAGGCCCAGAGCTCTCCTTCTCTGACTCTTCTCTGGAGCTGTCCAATGAGGTCAGACCCTTTGGGGTCCCGGTGCTGGGGTTCCCCAAGCTTGGTGCCTCTTTGGGCTCAGCCCTTCCAGGGTGGGAAACTTTAGGTGGTGCAGGAGGCCTCGGTGGGGAGACTACCACGCTTGAACCTCAGGCTGCCATTCCAGCCTCGAGGACAGATATTGTAGCCGAGGATGCCAGGCGACTTTAGCCCGGAGTCCTCAGAGTCGAGGGACACGTCGGAGTCTGTGGGCGAGCGGCGGTAGGGAAAAGGCCTGGACGGTGTGACCTGAGGACTCTGGGGACTAGCGCAGGACGGAGGCCCGACCGGCAGCGGGCTCCGCGGGATGGGGGCGAAGGAGGCTCCGCGGAAGGCACCTGCGGGGCGCGCCGGCTGCGGAGAGCGCATGCGCGGCGGCGCCCCCCGCGGCGGGGAAAAGGGCCGCAGGGGCTCGGCGGCCGCTGGCCGCGGGGAGGCGCTCTTGCGCCGGGCCGCGTTGATGATGTTGCGCGCCAGAAGCGCCTGCAGCTGGCGGCTCGGAGGCCGCGCTTCGGCCTCCGGTCGCAGCGGGGAGACCGAGCGCTCGCTCCACGAGGGGGACATTGGCGGTGGCGGCGGCAGCGGCGGGGGGCTGCTCATGCTGCTCCGGTGACCCGGCTCCCACGGCCCCGGGCTCACCCAGCCGTCCAGGCTGCTGGGGGGCCGGGAAGCTCCCGGCGTCCAGGGCGGGGACGTGGGCAGGCTCTCGGGGCGGTCCTAGGGAGAGAGCAGAGAGAGCGAGGGGAAGGTTTAGTGCCAGGTCCTCCAGAGTAAGGTTTTGGAAAAGATCGAGTATGGTTGTCCATCATTCGGAGATCAGAAAGGTACCCAACAAAGTCAGGTAGTGCCTGAAGTAAAAACACAGGTGGTTCAACTCAATGCAGAAGTTTTAAAAGCCTTTGCTATCTGGGGTCAGCCCCTCCTTGCTTTGGACACAGGTTCCCTCACTTGGTGGAGGGGAATGGGCAAGCAATCGTCCAGCCCTTTAGCCTTCAGCTTCCTCCCCTCTATAATAGGGTGTCCAGGAAGTAGCGAGGAAAGAACAGCTCATGTGAAGGGACATTGCCTGCATTAGCATGTTCCTTGGAGGGAATTACTAAACAGAAACTACCGTAAGTAGAGACGGAAAAGACACAACAGGCTAAGGAATGGGGCTGGTAGGCACAATGCACACAGCCACAGGGGGTGAGGACAAGTCTTTTTAAATGACTATAGTCTATGTACGTTTAGTTTTGAACCATACCGTTGTTTTATCAACTAACAATATAACTACCGCTATTAAGATTGGGCCTCATGAATCCTTTCATGAGTAGATCCTTTCAGCCCTTATGTTTCAAAGTTACCTCCTCACTTCATTTTCTTCCTTTTTTTTTTTTTTTTTTTTTTTTTGGTTTTTCGAGACAGGGTTTCTCTGTGGTTTTGGTTCCTGTCCTGGAACTAGCTCTTGTAGACCAGGCTGGTCTCGAACTCACAGAGATCCGCCTGCCTCTGCCTCCCGAGTGCTGGGATTAAAGGCGTGCGCCACCACCGCCCGGCTCTCACTTCATTTTCTTGGGGGCCCAGTAGGAGTAAGTTCCTACTGGCAGGTGGAGACACAAAAGGAAGCCAAGCCTCTCATCTCTGGACAGCGTTCTCCCCGTCTGCGCTTCTTGCCAACGGGGGCAGTGAGACTGGTTCTGGGCAAACCAGGTGGTGAAGGCATCTGCAGTGAAAAGCACTGCACCACTATGGTGGCAAACACATTTCCTACCTATCTGAGTACTTATCCATCTATGTGTTTCTTCCTCATCCGTCATCTCTCACTTCTTCCAGTTAGGTCAAACCGGTTAGGACGTTGGCATTATCACATTCATTTCGCTAGTGATGAAAACGAAGCCAAGAGGTGCAAATCACAGCCCAGTGGTGTGTGTGTGTGTTTCAAAGGCTACACCATGCTTAAACAGTGTTAAGGGGATTGAAAGCGGAGGGCTTGGGAATACAGGCTAAACACACATACCTGAAACTATGCAGCTGTTGACCCATATTCCAGAAATAAGTAGCTCACTTGGGCTTTTGGTTGAGTCCACGTTCACTAGCAATCATTCATTCATCCCAGTCCCAAACTATCAGGTCCAGTCAGTGACTTCATCCCAATCAAAGCCTATAATCACCCACAAGATCCATGCGGTCACCCAGTCAGCCATGTGCCAGTCATCCTTTCAACCAATGGAGAAGTTAGTCCCTCCCAATCAAAAGGAAACGAGAGGCAGATGGTATATACCGTCCGATCACACGGCAGCAGTTGCTGGAAGAGTCCAACCTCTGTGCCCTTTCACTAAAAAGCACCATAAAGAAGAGCCAGAGAGGACAGTTTGGAGGGATATAATGCTGCAGTGACCTGTGGAGGCTTTTCCAGGATAGCCAATCTCATCAAGGGAGCAACTCAAGGCTCAGCACCAGGCCTCCTCCCCCCTTTATTCCCAGGGTCGGGGTTCTATGCGTATATAAAAGCCAGAGTCCCTGAGAAGTGTTCTCTGTGTGTGACACATCGCAGCTTGCAACCAGGTCACCTATGGGAGACATACCACAAGCTTATGGAGAACTTCAAGGGAGGTTCCCGCCCCTGGTGAGACAGGAAGGATTAGCGGCTGAGACCAATCTCAGAGCCAAAAGCCGATCAAGGGGGCTCATGCATGTCCTATTATCTCACGAGTGCTACAGACCCTATCAAAAAAAAAAAAAAAAAAAAAAAAAGGAAACCAATTTGGGCCATAGGGCAGTGTGTTTCCTCTATCCTCAACACAGTTTGGGCTAGCCTCGGGAAAGGAGTGAAGGGAGGAAAACACCCTCCTTTCCTAGACAGCCCATGGCTGACACCAACAGATGCAGACACACCGCAGGCACAGTAGCACACAGCACCCAGGGACACAACCTCACTCCCACGCATGCGCGCGCACACACACACCACACACACACACACACACACACAACACAGCTGAGCAGTTCCACTTCACTTCCAGGACCCAATCAGGGCAGAGAGAGGGAGCCCCAGCCCATGGCAGCAACAGCGCAGAAGAAAGAAGCAAGGCAGATTTGAGACAGAGTGTATTGAGAACAGAAGACAGAACCAAGTGGCAAAGAGCTCAGCCCAGCGGCAAGAGCTACAGGACGGAGGATGGGCTCCTCCACTTCGACCCCCACCCTCACCCCAGGTACAAAAGAGCAGGGTCTCCTAGGGGCTCACTCTGTTCTGGGGAGACCTGAAGAAGCCAAGCTCACTCGCAGTTCCCACATGCATCCCCCTCTCCCGCTTGGATGAGCTCCCTGACAAGGCACCCCTGTTCCCATGGAGACAAGCCCAAAGCTCAGGAAAACTGCGCACTCAGCCAGTGCACTCAGCCCAGCATGGTCTCCGCCTCCACCACCCCTGCCTCTCTGGGATCCCAGAAATAGGGCTGGGAAAGAGGAAGTGGGTGGTCCTAGCCCCAAGTCTTGGGAAGATTCCATCTAAATATGTCTTCTGTGACTGTATTCTCCACCCCCAACAAAGACTAGTTCAGTGGGGTTGGGGGGGGCTGTACCATATCAAAGAGGGGCAGGGAATGGTGATCTCAGGCTACCTGACTCGACTCCCTCTGTATGAATGGGGAAACTGAGGCCCAAAGTAAACATCCAGTCAGAACTCTCATCTGAGTCCAATCTTTTCCTCAAAGCTCTAGGGTCTACCCTGTCCCTCTCTTCTGAGCTACCGTGCCCTGGTCCAGCTGTCACCAGCTGATCCCAAGCTTAAGCTCGCCCAGCCCAGGCTTCTGACCATGGCTTGCTGCAGTAGCTCATTCCACTGTACCTCACCAGGTCACTCTCATGGAAAGCTAACTCCTGTGTCCCTCAGCAACAGCCCATCCCTTCTACTTTTTTTTCCTGCATGACAATCCCCTTGCTTCTGAGACCTTTATTCCACTGCACCAGCCCAGTCTCTCAATCTTCAGCCATTACCACAACTAGAAGACCCTGTGTACATGAGAAAACTAAGGTCCAGAAAGGAAGAGTGAATTGGCCAAAGTCACCCAGCAAATGGAAGGTACATGAGTCTAGAACATTCTTCCATTGCGTCTTCCTGGGCCTGTGCTGTTGCACTGAGGTGGCTTGTTTTGGTCAGGGAGACCTTGGCTGAGGTCACTATATGACTCAAGGGTCACTCTCCTAACGTTTGCATAGCCCCCTCTAAAGGACATTCTTCTCAGGGATACCCTGGGATGTCCCCTCACCCCAGAACAGTGAGGGCAAGGCAGTTGGAAACAGGTCTGAGGTCTGAGCCCAGGAGTTTCCCTCCCTGTGTAGAGTCAGGTCCTGGAGAGGGCATGGAGGCTGCAGAGTCTCAGAGAGCAGGAAGACAAGCATCAAAAAACAGTGATACGCTAAAGTCCACAGGCAGCAAAGGACTCAGGAGAGGAGGCGGAGCCAGGCAAAGCTCTCTGAGGCAGTGGAGAGGAAATGTCCAGAAGGCAGAGGAGAAGAAACACCCTGTGGAGGTGAGAATCCAGAAGCAGGAAGCCAGATGCCAGGAGCCTGAGCCCTATGAGTAAGGCACAGCCAGAAGCCACTGTCTGTTCCAGAAGTCCCCACGAGGAGCCCTCTGGGCCTTCGGCCAGCAAGACACTGCCATCAGGGTCCATCCCTGAAGCTTGCAAGGCCAGGGAAAGACTGTTTAACAGGACCCTCTTGGGGTAGTCTTACTCTATGACCCTTCACACCACCCAGACAAGGAGTCTACACCCCTTTGTCTACGGCTTGGAGAGAGGAGATGGTCCACCCACGGTTGCATAGCTAGCTGTTGGCAACAGCCAGACCTTGATCCATGGGTGCCTATCTTCTCGCTAAGCCCCGAACCACATCCTGCCACATCTTCTCTTTGACCCTCTGAGAAGGAGGCAAGACAGGCACTGGGATGCGTTACTTGAAGCAGAAAGAAGGCTTCCACACCTGGGCCTCAATTCCAGCATTCCGGGTGGAGAAGGAAGGCCTGGGAGCCTGCTTGGCTCGGGGAGACCACGCCCTGGAGGGAGACACGGGCGAGATGTCACTGCTGTAGGTGGGGCTCACGGCAGTGGGCTGGAGGCTGTCCTGGACAGGGACAGTGTAGAGGCCTGGGGAGGAGCGGGAAGCCCGAGGCAGAGCAGGAGATGGTGGCAGGCCTGCCCTAGGCAGGTTGGGCACCAGGTCCAGGGAGCTAGGCTTGGCCGGAGAGGCGGCACGAGGTGAGACAGTGCGGGACGGCGTGCGTGGTGAGGTGGAGCGGGATGAGGTCTTGGCAGGTTCCTTGACGGGAGACAGAGCGTAGAGTGAAGGCCTCATCTGGTATGGCTGCTGCTTAGTAGGTTCTGGGCGCAGGACCCCATTCTCTGGCAGATAGCCGTGGTAGAGAGAGGCAGGCGGAGTCCGCGCTGGGCTTAGGGATGCCACTCGGAAGCCCCCAGGGGCATTAGTGGAGTACTTCCAGGATGACGGCAGGGACATAGTAGGTGAAGGGCAGCGGGCCAATTCAGTGTGGCCTGCAGACTCTATGACGTATTTCTCCATCCGCGACTGGCGGCGGGCATAGAGCTCAGCTCCCTTCCCTGAGGCCTCTGAGAGGTTCTGGTTGGGTGTGGGCTTCGGCTTAGCCTTAATACGGGGTGACTTGAGGCAGGAGGCCCACTCGGGGACGGTCTCCTCAGTGGCCGCAGGGCTGGCCCTGTCCCGAGCTACTGGTTCCTGCTGGAAATTGGAGGCCTCAGCTCCCAGGGCGAAGGGCTCATCTTCCATGCCCACCTCCCCATGGTCTCTCTGCCTCCGCTTCTCATCAGCTGTCTGCACTAGGTCCAGCAAGTCTGGATTCGGGGTCACCTTGGGCTTCTCCACGAAAGTAAACATTGATTTCCGGCTGCCTCGGCGGGCCATAGACTCTTCCAAAATGCCTGTCTTGTTGGCAGGGGCTACCTGGCTCTTCAGATGAGGTGGCTTGGGGTCAGAGCTGGGGTACAGAGTAGAATAAGAAGGAGGAGACCTAACCCGGGAAGCCACTGGGGCTGTTGACAAAGTCTCGGCATAGGTGGGGGGTGGGGTGAAGCTTCCTAAGGGACGTCTCTCCAAGACTGGGCTTCGCTGCCCAACCAGCCTCCTTTCTACCATGGGGCTGCGGGACATCATGTGCCTTTGAGGCTGGGGACTTCTGTCCACCATGGTGGTAGTCGGGGGAGCCCAGGCTTTCTCTCCAAAATGTCGTCTTCCCATCATGGGGCTGTGTTCCACCTGGCTGGTACTCCCTGGTGACTGGATCCCAAAAGGCCGGGCCGTCCTGTTGACCACCGATGCGGGCTTGGCTAGCGTGAGATGCACTTCGCTGTACACCTTGGTGGGTGTGGTGACAGCTGCATGTCCGGACATCTCTTGCTCTGCAGACGCCACTAGGTTGCTAGGCTGCATGTCAACGAGCAGGGAGCTGGACATGAGATCTGCTGCTGGTGGCCCAGAACTGGAGAGGGGAGTGACCTCTCTAGAGAAGGTGCTGGTGGCAGGGGATGGAGCTGACACCTTATCAATCAGCAGAATGCTGGATCTCACCTCCCCTGCTGGCCCCTGGGGCTGCCCATCGGCACACGGAGTGCTGGGCTTGGAATCGGGTGTGCCATTTGGGGGACACTGAGCCTCAGATGAATTCTGTTGGACAGGGGTGACAGCGGCTGGAGGATTCTGATTCACATCGGTGGTGGGCTGGTTGTGGTGGCTGTTGGACGCTGGTGTGGTAAGTGTGGCATTGGGCGAGGAGAGGTTCTGGTTGATGTCTGCAGCTGGACTGTGTGCCTCTGTTGTTGGATGGTTTGGTGATGACTGTTCGGGCTCCCGGCTCTGGGACAGGTGCAGCCCATTAGCCGTTAGCAGGGCTGCATTCTCCTTTAAATAAACCACCAGTGGTACTTCTTCTTCCTCGCTGGCAACCTTCTCCAGATGCCGCAGGAGACTGGCTTCCTCCGAGTAGCCTTCCATGATGTGGCCAGGGACCCCTCTGCTGGGGCTTCGGGGGCTGGGATGCTTTAGAGAGCCTGGCTTGGGTGGAGATGGAGGTCTCAGACTGAGCCCTGGGGCATGGCCTGTGGGGTTCGAAGGTTGCCCTGCTGGAAGGGCCTCTTGATTGTGCTTTGGTGGCTTCTGGCCACGGCTCTCCAAGGTGAACTCGTTCACCCTCTGCCTGCGCCTGTTGAAGAGCTGGACCCCTCGGGAGTTGGAGCTGGGAGGGGTGGTCAGCTGGGCTGCAATCTGCTGGCTCCACGCCTTGGCCTCCTTCAGATCCTTTTCAGTGAAGCTAGTGCTCCGGCCTAAGGCTGCAGAGAGTACACAGGTCTAGTTAGCAAATGGGCGTACAGACAGTCACCACCATGCCCTCCTACAGCCAACCATTTCTTTGAAATATGACCTTTGCCCGGTTTCCCAGAATCAGCTGTCATGAGGAGTCAAGGATGAAGCTGATCAGATGTTCAGGATGGCCTGCCCATTCCATTGGACGGCCCAGGAAGGTTGCCAACCCAGGAAGGTTGCCAAGACAGTGCTTCTCCAAACTGAGTCACCCCACTAACTACATCTCCCATGGTCCCCCTGACCACCAGCCACTCTCACCC
The DNA here is from genome assembly GCF_950005125.1 of Chionomys nivalis. Lineage (NCBI taxonomy): Eukaryota > Metazoa > Chordata > Mammalia > Rodentia > Cricetidae > Chionomys > Chionomys nivalis. The sequence continues at coordinate 24,829,119 of NC_080099.1, read as the reverse complement.
CTTGAGAAAGTTTCTCATCATCTCTGCCTCCTTTCTACGCTAAAGAAGGGGAAGTGGAAGAAAGACAAGGCCAAGTAAGGCGCCTGACGTGCCTTAAGCGCAGGGAACGTCCTTTTCCCTGACAGCACGCCCTCCCTGGAGGGGCCTTGCTGTCTCGGGTCTTATCTCTGCTTTTCCTCCCTGGCACTCAACCGCTCTTTGAAATTCAAGTGTTTGCACATCTCCTGATTCATCTTCTCCCCTCAAACACAGCTCTGAGGGCCTCGCTTGGTACGTTTTCCTCTCTGACTCCAACCCTGAGATCAGTGTTTGGTCTAAAGAGTCCCAAATGTGCAAAGCAACCCCAAAATACTTTCCATATGCCTTTCTGGGGGGTCTTTTACACTCTCAAATTCAGAGTATGGTCATTTGCTTGATGTTTTAGAAGAAGATGCTACAAAGATTTTTTTAAGGTATTTTATCATCGTGGGGAATCCTGTACCACGTTACACGTGTGGAGAGCAGAAGATAGTACGTGGAGTCGGGCCTCTTCGACTTTTACGTGGGTTCTGAGGCCCAAACTCCAGACTTGCACAGCAAAATGCCTCTACCTGTTGAGGCATCTCATCTGCCCCTAAGACCTCTTTTTAAAAAATAGGTTAACATGCTAGGCATGGTGACGCCCGCCTTTAATCCCAGCACTTGGGAGGCTGAGGCAGGTAGATCTCTGAGTTCGAGGCCAGCCCGGTCTGTGTAGTGAGTTCCAGGACAGCCAGGGCTACACAGAGAAACCTGTCTTAAAAAAAAAAAAAAGAAAGGTTAGCACATTCAATAAAAAAGTAACCATGGCAGTGTTCCCACCACTGATTATACCACATCAAATCAAGAATCCATTCTGCCAGTTTCTTCTATATCCTTCTGCAATCTTCCCTCATTTTTATAAAGAAAATTATTTAAAAGTCCATACATTCTAACATAAGTGAAATGTCAGCGGTGGTCACACTGGCCCACTGTGTTCATTTATCTTGCTCTCCCAAGTGTACCGGGTGACAGCCACTGTGTGCCTGTACTGCAGAGGAGAACTTCTCTGAGAAAGTTCAGAGATTCCTGACAGATGCGAGGCCACAGAGCTTCAGGTGGCAAAGACGGTGCTCAAAGTCTTTCTGGGAGAAGAGGCAGTGGGAAATGGCAAAGACAGAGGTCACAGGTCGGACCCCCATTAAGCGAGGTCACCATTTTTCTTTCTGTCCACAGTGCCCAGCTGGCATGCACTCGGTACTCAATGCTGTTGAACAATGAATAAACCAAGCTGCCCGGAGAGCTGAGTCACAGGCAGCTGGAGGGATCAGCCTAGGACCAGGGTCATAGCTTACCCGGTGGCTGAGAAAACTCCTTCCCGACTGTGGGAAGCTAATTAGCTCTTGAGGAATCTGACCCTGCCCTCCCTCCTAACTCACCCTAATTAGCCCTGGCCCTGACAGGCTGATGGGTCTCCAGGGACAGTCTCTCTAGGCATCTTGCCATCCTGGCTTGGAGTTCATGGACTCTTGAGAGATGGAAGGGCCTAGATAGAGGAGACAGGTAATTCACCACTATCCCATTTTATAGATGGAGAAACTGAGATCCAGAGAGTATCCCAGGGCAAAGACCCCCTCCCTGCTATTTCTGGAGTTAGCAAAGAGGTCCAAGGAGGCCAGGTCCGATTCATGCTTCATGGCTTTCTGGTTCCATCCTCCTGTCCATCCACCACACCTGTAGCTCTGCCATAATGCCACAATGACGGCACAGAGCCTGCCCCCGCTGTGGTCTTCCTCTTCTGCCCCAGTCACCCACTCTGTAAAACATGAAGTGTTTAGCCAGACCATTCCCCTGGGGCAACTGAAGATGAGGTTTCCACACACGGGAACATCTTAAGGGATGTGTGGACCATCCAGTGTCTGCTTCCTCTGCTCTGTTTGGAAACAGGTCCCCTGGCCCAAAGCCAAGTCCTTTGGCTGGGCTATCCCTATGATCTTGGCAAGCTCCTGCCTCCTCCCAGAGTCAGGGACTCCTTAGCTGAGAAACATTTGGGGACCGCCCTGAGATCACAAGAAGTCTGTCATCATCAAGTCCAGGGCAAAGACAGCTCATACAACCCCAGGAAGGACTGGCCACTGTGACCCCACTTGGTTCGTGAGGACAGACAGTATCTGATCTTTTTCCAGCAAAGCACATTTGTGGCATAGATCAGGGTCCTGAAGGACACACGTCAGGAGACTCTGGAGTTATGGAGAAGCACCACAGAGTCTCAGCAACTCAGAGGTGGCTGTCACAGCACAGTTCTCCACGCAACCCTTGTATCCCTAAAGCCATACCCCTGTGTGTGCAAAACTTGTTTATACACTCAGCTGACATGGGCTCATGATTCCATGGTGTGCCTCCCACTGGTACAGGCCTCTCAACCATAAATGCCTTCAATGGATTCCATGTTTGGGTGTGTTTCTGTGCACCACCACTACCACCAGCACCAGCACCACCACCACCAGCACCACCACTACCACCGCCACCACTGCCACCACCAGCACCACCACTACCACCAGCACTAGCATCACCACTACCACTGCCACCGCCACCACCACCACTACCACCGCTACCATCAACACCACCACCAGCACCACCACTACCACCACTACCACCGCTACCACCACCACTACCACCAATACCACCATCACTACCACCACCAGCACCACCACACCACACCACCACGCCACACCATACCACACCACACAACCACAACTACCACCACCATTACCACCACCACCACCACAGCCACCATCACCACCATCACACCATACCATCATCACCACCACCATCACCACCATCACTCCAGTGAACAGCTTTACTTCACGGCCTGATATACCCTGCAGAGATTCACAGATGAGAACACATCCCATATGACTCAGGATAAAGAGCCCACCAATGTTGCTTACGACACACTTACAGCAGTTGCAGCGACCACTGATTAGGCACACACTATACACTACATGCATATTACATGTACGGTTGGATTCCCACAGCAGCCCTATGAGGCACAAACTACTATTGTGTGCTTTGTGTTGATGAGAAAACCCAAAGACCAGACCAGTGAGGTGAGCTGTCCAAGATTACACAGCTACCTTTACGGGGCCCTTGTCACTGTGGAGCACCAGATCCTAGCTGCAGAATCCCACGGTGGAAGGCAGATAGACAGTGATCCGGTGTTTGAACATCCAGGCCACCCTGTGTCCCTGAACATTGCCACTCCCTCCTTCCTTTGCTGCTTCAGGACCAGGCCTGTGTTCCCCACAGCCCTCCTCAGCCCTGTCTTCTGACATCAGTGTGAAAAGTCTTTGGAGAGAAGCTAGCTTGGGGGGCTCAGGAAAAGAAAGGATCACAAAGAGTGGGTGACTCAGGAGACTGCTGACTTCCAGCCAGGCTCATCAGAGCCTGGCCTGGCCTGCCCTGAATGGCCCTCCCCTCCTGTGAGTTTGGAGCCTGCCCCTAAGCTCTGAGAGGAATGGCAGAAGGGGCCAGAGGGGAATGAGTCCCCCTCCTAGCGGAGCTCTGCCCCCAAGGCCAGCCATAGTGACACAAAAGAGGAATTTGACAGGAGGTTTGGGGCCAACCCAGAAAATAAGCCTAGAGAGTTTTTGTCACCCTGCACAAACATGGGATGGGGTAGGGCAGGATTTGACCAACCAAAGGAACCCTGGAATCCCTTGTTATAAGCAACATGCCAACTAAAGTCACCCAGAGCAATGTCACCTCTGGCAATGGCAAACTTGTGTAAGACTTTGCTTCTTGGTTTTAGAGAGATCAGAGGTAAACCCCAGCCACAGAGACAAGCAGCCCCTACTGTAGCTGTGCAACAGGCCATGATACCCTTTCTTCTAGCCTAGATCTCTGAAGGCCGATATAGATCTCTGGACAGCAGCCCTGAATACAGCCAGGCCTTCAGTAGAAGAAGGCTGGAGGGTAAAGTAAGAGAGGAGCTACCTGGAGTCAGGTGAGACGGGGTAGAGCCAGAGAAAGGCTCAAAGACAGAGCATTGCCTCAGGGAGGTGGGGATGCCATGACACAGGCCTTGAATGGCCCATGTCAGCGCTCCACGCCCATCGCTGTGTTCATCTATAAGGCAGCGACCCCAAAAGGTAACACTGTTGCCTCTCCCATTTTGTAGGTGACAGCCAGGCTCAGAGGCGCCCACCAGCAGTGTCAAACAACTTTAAGTGGAAGGGCAACGATTCAGAATCAGGAAGTCTGACTGGCTCTCTAGCTCAGAGCTTCAGTGGGAAGGGTGTCAAGGAAGCTTCAAGGTTCCTGGAGGAGTCTGCAGACCCCCGTCTCCCCAGCCCATCAATGCCCCTCAGTTGCTTCCCATCACTGCTTCCTTTCAGGAGAAGCTGATGAACTTACTCTCACTAAGATAGAAACAAATGATAGGCTATGAAATGTGCTGGAGTAGGAAAGTCATAAGGCTAAGAGTCAGTAAACTCCTAGCTCGGGTTCTGCTCTAGCAGGAACAAGCCTCTCCCCAGCCCCTGGTCTTTATAACCTCCTGTAGGCAGCCCCCTAAATCTGCCTATCACTTTGCCTGTCTGAACCAAAGGAAGGGATTTGGGGCAGGGGAAGAAAGGCCAGAGCAGAAGGTCAGGACACTGAGAATTCAAGGAAATGTTTCTCCACACGACTGCCATCAATGGGAGTGTCCAGGCAAGGCCAGTGGGTAGGATGGGAGCCAGAGGTGGGAAGAGAGGTTGGCGTGAGGCAGCCCATTGTAGCAGCCTGGGAGCCTTGGCAACAGGACGGGTAAACAGGCTGGATAAACTGCTCCCCTGATGGGGTCAGGAAGGACCCAATGTCCCAGCCACAATACAACCTCTGGCTTGACTGGGGCAGGAAGATGAGGAGGTCTGAGTAATAACCTAGCCCCTTTGCCAGCCCAGCCTCACATCCTCCCCACACAGAGGGAAGTGACACAGACCCCGAAGGATGCATCCATGGCAGAAGCATGGGGAATGCCTTCTGACAGTGGATACAGACCAGACCGACACGTCTCCCTTTGGAATAACCCACACTTGGGAGAGTAGGGCTGCCAGCTAAGGGGACAGGAGTGGGGATCCCTAGGGCCAGCTCTAGCCTTGCTACTAACAGGCTGCCAGAAGTCCCCATCTGCCTCCTGGCACTGGGAGGAAAAACAGGCCAGGCAGGGGATGCCACATGCCCTGAGTCACATCCCAACCCCAAACGCCCCTCTGAGTGCTCAGCTTACTCACTCTGACTGGTTCCTCCCTGCAGCCCAGCTTCCCCAGGATGCTCTGTCGCTGGCCTCTGCTCCCAAAGCCTCTTGGACAGGCAGCCAAGCTTCTGGCTGATACAGAGAAGAAAAATCCCACCTTGACAGTACCCGGAGGAGCTAGATATGACTTCTCTCCTCCACAGAAGATGACTCAGCCCAGCTCTTTATCAGGAAAACGATTCTGCAACCGCCTTTTAAATGGCCTCTCCACCCCCAGTCTCTCCCCCGCCAATCAACCTACCCCACGCAGCCAGCTTCACCAGATTCACTTGTCCTCCCTCCCAGCCCCATGCTTCTCTTTTGCTCAGAACCTCAAGCCATGGCAGAGCCAGAGGGTCCTCCTCATCCCGGCATTCAGGGGTCCTTGACAGCAAAGCTTGCCTGAGAGAACAAGTACTCTCCTTTTTCTGTGTCCTTGGCAATGGCTGAGGGCACAGTGGCTCCCAGTTCCCACCCCTGCCCTCGAGTTTCTGCCTGAAAACAGGGTCACAAACCTCTCCACTTGAAGCCTTCTACTTTCTGCCTTTGCTACGTGCCCCACATCCCCAGCCTCTCACCCAATTTGAATGCAATCGGCCCCTTCCAAAAGCCTCCCCTGCCTGTCCGTGTTTTAAACTAGTCATCACTAGTAGAGAAGTCTCACTTCAGGGAGAGCAAGCTGTCTGCCCGGAACTATGACAGGGCCTTGCTTCACTCTCAACACAGCAGCCCCGAGGCTAGCAGTGACCTCACCTCTACCTCAGGGAAGACAGGCCTTGCAGAGGTGCTTGGAACAAGTTACATAGCTAGCTGGAGCAGCGGATCACTCAGGGTGTTCCTCCCAGAGCTTGTTTCATGGCATCCAGGGTCTGGGTCTTCTGTCCCCTACAGACTGAAGGAGCCTGAGGCAGGGCACACATGCTCCACTCCTGCACCCCGCCCTGCCCACATTCTCACTGAAGATGACAACTGCCACTTTTTGCCTGCTGAGCTCCAGATGCCACAAACAATGGCTCAAGTCTTCCTTCCAATCCTTGCAGCAGTTCACAAAGGATGGCTTCTGGTGGCCAGTTTCGAAATGAGGAGGAAGGGGCACTGAAGACTACCTAATCCGTCCCAGGTCTCATGGTTGGCAAGGGATAGAGCAGGCTACATGCTGAGCAGCGAAGCTGATTCCCAAGCCTGGACCGCTTCCCCCAGCCGAGCTCCACCTGCAGAGAGTACTCACATACACCCTGGAATCAGCGGCTGCTTCATCCAGGAAGCCCTGCTCAGTCCTCCCTAACTTCCAAGCTCAGTAGCGGTCTCTGCTCAACCAGGCCCAGTTGTCTCACAGCTGGGGGCACAGGACTCACAGGATGCAGCAGGCATCGGATGTGGGCTCTACCAGAACTCCTGGTCATCCCCCACCCTCTCTGTCAAAAGGGCATCAGACAGGCACAGATAGAAGAGGGAAGACAGACTCAGCTCAGCTGGCAACTATCTATCCCTGCAGGTAAAAAACACTGCTGGCTGACCCGGGCTTGCTGGGAGGTCCCGGCAGGACCTGGCTGCCATAGCATGTCTCTTGCCTGTTCTATCGGCTAAATCACTAATGTATAATGGGTGGGTTTCAGAATCTTAGAAATGGTAACCAGAGGGCTGGGAACACAGATCAGTGTGAGCACTTGTCTGGCTTGCACAAAGGCCACGTAGTCATTCTCTAGCCCTATGTGAAAGAGTCACAAGCCTTAATCTCAGCATCAGAGGTGGAGGCAGGAGGATAAGATGTTCAGTGTTTGGCCATACAGCAAGTCTGAGGCCTGCTGGGCTACATAAGACTCTGTCTAAAACAAAACAAACAACAACAAAACCCCAGGCAGCCTGGTGGCACAAGCCTGTGATCCCAGCACTGGGGAGGCAGAGGTGGGCAGATCTCTATGAGTTTCAGGTCGGTCAAGGCTACAAAGTAAGCCCTTGTATTAAAAAATCGACCAATTATTAGGAAGCAACAACATCAATAACAAACAGAAATCAGGGGCTAGAGAGGTGTCTCGGAGGTCAACAGCTTATTGACCCAGACTCGGTTCCCAGCACCCATATGGTGGTTCACAATCATCAACGGCTCTAATTTCAGAAGCTCCAACACTCTGTCCAAACCTCTCTGGGCACTGAACACACATGGTGCACAAGCATACATGCAGGCAAAGCACCTACACGTATGAAATCCAAATTTATACATTTTAAAACAGAAACAAAACAGGGCAGGCATAGTGGCATGCACCTTTAATCCTACCCCTGTGGATGCTAAGAAAGTCACATCTCCCAAGCTAGCCAGGGTGACAGAGCTGAGACCCTATCTGACAGGGGAAAAAGAAATACAAAACCCAAAATGGTAAGCAGAGACAGGCAAGTTCAGGTCTAGGGTGACAAGAACCTACAAGAGAAGCAAGGCTGGCCTGCAGGCTATGAGGTCTCTTGGAAGAGTCAGGAGCACAAGACAGACCAGATGCTTAACCCTGGAGACACAAAGGCCCAGAGACACAAAGGCAGTGAGCCAGGATGGGAAGAGAACTTCCCTCATGCGCTCATCAGGGACTGCTGCGCTCTGGGCACTACACAAAGCTGAGGCCTTTCCCCTTTAGCATCTCTAAATGCCTCAGCCCAGGAAGAACTATTGTTAGCGTGACTGGGTCAGTGTGGACCGAAGGATCAGCATCCCCACAGCCAAGGTTTCTGTGTCTTCATGCCTGCTCCGTCACTCAGCCCTGGAGTCAAATTCCAGATTCATCTGGATTCTAGACTGGAGAGTGGTTCCTAGTGGGTGAGGGGAGCCTGTAAAAAGAACAGCAAGCCTGTGGGTGGAATGGGAGATGAAACCCCAAGTCTCTGTGTCAAACCCAAGAAGAAGATTCCATGGAGTGCCAGGAGAACACAGAGCCTGGGAGAGCGAGCAATCGGGATAGAGCAATCCAAAGGCTCCCTTGGAGAGGACAGCATTTGCCTTCGGTTTTTGTAAGAAGAGATGAGGGGATGCTCCAAGCAACAGGGACAGTTTTCAGAGACTAGAAGACTAAAGGCAGTCTGGCCCCATCCACCCCCACGCCCCAAAGCAAAATGAAGAGAAGAAGACTTTGATGAAGCAAAATGACAGCAGGCTTGCCTGGAGTCCAGTGTGCATGCAGTGAGCCAGGTATCATTTCATGGGAGCCCAGGAACTTCGAAGTTCTGCCCTGGGCTACATGCACTGTGGGATCAGCCTTGAGCCTTTGGGTGGTTATATAACGCACACAGCACAGTCCCACAGCCAGCCAGGACCCTCTGCCTCCTCCACTCTGCCATCTGTCTCTCTGCCGCTTCCTTCATATAGAAGAGGCTGCTGTGCAGCCGAAGGGGGAAAAAAAAATGAAGGCCAGCCCTGTGGTAAATTCCCCACATTCCTTCCCCTCAGAAAAATAAATAACCCTGGAGAAAAAAAAACACAGGAGGAATGATAATGACGGCACAGGCACGCTGGCACTCGGGCTGCTTGCTGGGGTGGACAGCATGGGAACCCAGCGCGGCCTCGTGCCTTTCCTGGGATGCGGCCTGCTGCTGCCTCTCACAACGGGTACAAGGGCAAACTTGAACTCAGAATTGCTCACAGCTGCTGGACGTACTGGGGTCCCTGTGGTGTAGCAGCCACCAGTAGTCACCTCAGCAAACCTGGCAGGGGCTAAGTGCCCTTGTTCCTCAAGTAGCCGCCCACCCACCACATCCCTGTACTGGGTCTTCCTCCTTTATGTAGAACCACTCTTTCACCATTTTGCTTTATCCTCGTGAGCCGTAAGCATTCTCACCTCCATTCTAAAGACAAGGAAACTGAGGCTCTGAAGGGCTTGAGGATTCCCTACAGCATCAGGCTAGAGTCAACCGTGGATCTCCAGCACCTGCCTACACTCCCATCCTGTCAGCTGGCGCCTCCCCCAGCTAGCCCGCCCCCCACGTATGTCTGTGCAACAGGTCGCCCATCACCCACCCTGAGTAAATTGCTGAGCTTGAGTCTCCACTCGACTTCCTCCTCAATAAACCAAGGATAAGCAGCTGAGAATGGGTGGCGCACGCCTCCAACCCCAGCACTCGGGAGGCCGAGGCAGGTGGATCTCTGGGAGCTAGATGCCAACCAGGGCTACATAGTGAGACCCTGTCTCCGTAAATAAATGGATAAATCGCAAGGACAGTCTCCTTCATAGTCCACCGCTCAGCAAGGAGATGCAGCGGTTGTGATACGGCTTACAGCACCGATCACTTCTGCAGGGCTTAGCTCCAGCCTTTGCCACCTCTGCAGAGCCTTGCAAAGCTGGGCCTCGTGGTCTCTCACCCCCTCTGCCACTCTTCCCAGCCAGCCTCTGCTGTCTAGAACCAAGCCCAACCCCATCTCATTCCCACTGCCCAGGGGACCCCCAGAGGCAACCTCTAGTCAAAATGCTATAGCAGAAAAGAAGAGTTCACCTGCTAGGCCCAGCAGGGGCAGGCCCCACGTCCAAGATCCCAGCAGGAGAAGGAGCAGACTATGTAAGCTCTGGCTGGTGGCCATGCACCCAAGAAGACACGAGGACTGCGGGGAACTAGAAGATGCTGATCCTATACGCCCACTTCAATGCCGCTCATCGATTTCCAGGCCTAAATGCCCCCTGGACCCAACAGCAATCCTGCCAGAGAGGCCAAATGAGCCAGCCCTGCTTTCCCAAAGGCAGGTCAGGACGTTTGATTCCCACGTCTGTCCCGTTGCATTTGGGGGGCCTTGAGCTAATTCCTAAACCTCTTTAGATCTAGCTCACTCATCTCCTCAAAGGATGGGGGTACACTGGGACCAAAGCTTGCCACAGAAGGTGCCTCCCAACCAAGGATTTTTTTTGGTTGGGGGGGACCTCTGGTACTTAATTTCTTAATAGCTATGTAAATTTCAAATGTGTTCCAGAAAACAAACACCAAGCCAGTGGCCTCCGGTGTATCTTAGGGAGAGGATAACTGGACAATTTAAAGAAAATAAGTAGTGCACACTCCTGAATTCAACCAATATTTATTGTACAAACTGAGGGTCGGACACTGTTCATGGCCATAAAGAGAAATAGCACAAAAAAATTGTGAATTTTAATAAGGGGGCAAGATAATAAATATCCATGTAAGTCTGAGCCCGGGGAGAGTGACTTACAAAGTTAACTATGGCAACGAAGGTCATCTTCCTGGAGAAAGCGCTTCTGAGTGAGGCCGTGAGGTGGGGGTGAGACACGGGTGTGTGGGAAGAACGAGTGGCTTGGCAGAGGGACAGCCTGTGCTACCCCCCACACGATCAGGGAAATGTGTCTACTTTCTTCTCTCTGGGATCTCTTTCTCTTTCCTTAGTGCTGGACAGACTCCAGCGAGTGGCAACACCTCTGCCTTTGCACACGGGCTCCCACGCAGAGGCTCTGCCGGCTTCAGATCTGCATGACACACAACAGAGGCATGCACGCACTAAACAGAGTGGGCAGGACAGACACACGAGCACCTGCAGGCATACACATGGAAGTACACCGTGCTCATGCAATGGTACGCTTTGAAATCCATGACTCTGCACCTCAGTCAGAGCCTCTCTCTTCAGGGATGCATTAAAATCTACTACATGGTGCTTGAGTGTCCCAGGAGACCACACTGTTCCAGAGAATGTCCCTCCTTCTGCCCCTACAACAACTAAGCCCTGTGAAGTACCTGCGTGGCACTGAGCGTGTCGGCAGCCACTGTCAGTATCCTCATTTGTCACCCCAGATGCCCCAGCATCTTTCCTGTGCAGTGAGCAGGGCAGCTGAGGAGCAGGAAGAGAAGACCAGCCCCCAGCCTGAGGCCTCAGCAAGCTCCGTTCTCTCTTGGGCCCAGGTCAGAATGTGCAGGTGGCCCACATGCCAATCCCTGGGCTCCAGTCTATACCTATGGGTCCACCTGAGGGACTCTGGTGCACAGCCAGGTGAGAGGCTCGCTGGGCCATAAGAGCACATCAACCCATAAGTTACGTTTATAGCTAGCAAACACAGAGATAGTGCCTAGACTGTGGTCTGGCCTATAACATGACTCCTAATGTTAACCAGAAACACATTTAATAACATTAACTATGTAAAAGGAATTATATTGTGGGATGGGTATGAGCACTGTTTATTGACATGTACCTGTACATAGTGCTGGGCATGATAATGCCACGATGAAACCTATATATTTTATATGCAAAATAGAAAGCTTAATAAATAGGATAGCGAACATAAACCATCCTTTAGGTACTCACAGCACTTTGGTGGTTTCCATAGCACTTTTCATTGATCAGAAATACAGGCAGAGCAGGGACTGTCATGTCATTCTACAGACTAGGAACTGAAGCAGAGGCTGGGTGTAGTGGCACCTGCTTGTACCCACAGAATTTAGAAAGCAGAGGTTAGGACTGCCATAAACGTGAAGCCAGCCAGGGCTACATAGCAAGACCCTGTCTCAAAAAAAAAGTTTTAAAAAGCTAGAGGTGGGGAGGGGACTCAGAGAAGGCCATCTACCTCTTAGGATTTCACAGCATGCAGCCTGCGGCTTCCAGTCAGAGGCTCTGCCACCTCGGGCCTGATCCACTAATCCCTTATAATTTGGTTTTAGCCACAGGGTCACTGGCCTTTATTCCAGGTTCATGAAAGTTCTGACACACGTGACTACCCCAGCAACTCAAGGTTCCCCAGCAATGAGACAATCTCAACCAGTTAATATTCCAGCATGGTAGTGTCTCTCTCACTGGGCCACACACAGCCCAAAGCCCTTGCACTATGTGGCAGCATTTGATCTAGAACAAACATTTTGTCCTCACTAACCCGATCATGAGCTCTGATGACCGTTAGCCTCCCATCTGCTGAGCCTCTTGTAACAGTCTCCAAATTCCTACCTTGTTGGGTGGTTGCAAGGGTTGGTCACACACATGCAAAGTACCCATCAACAGGCTTGTGGCTCTTGCCCCGGTCATGGTGGTGTGTGTGGGCTCTGACTAACACACTAACTTTTAGAAGCAGAGAGTCTTCTTACCCTTGTCAGAGTACATACACACTGCATACGTATAACTGCATACGTGTCTTTTGTATCTCAGACCAGCCTCAGACTTGCCGTGTAGCAGAGGGTGACTTTGAACTCCTGATCCTCCTACATCTACTTCCCAAGTGCTAGAGCTATAGATGTGCACCACCACGCCCAGGCTTATGTGGTGGGTAGGACTGAACCCAGGGCTTCAGGCATGTGTGTCTGGCCGGCACTCTACCCACTGAGTCACACGCCAGGTTCGTTACCATTGTATTTCAAATTGCATGTACCAGCATGAGGTTCACAGGCTAAACAGGGTGACAGGCCAGTTGACCAAGCCTTCGCCTCTGTAGCACCATGCTACCTCGCGCAACTAGAGTAATTATCTGGGAATGGGATCTTCAAGACAGTCACGGTCAGGTCTCTACTCGGATGCTTCCTGGCGCCTCTGTGACCTTCGCCACTCATGTCCTTCCTTGGTGTGGGCTCCCCAAAACTGTTTGCTAAGTTTGAGGCCCTGAAAAACTGCTTTCGTCTCTACCAAGCACCTTCTTACCTCAGGGCTATATAATAGATGTACTTGTCATAACAGTGACAAAGGCCATGCTGGAAAGGCCATGTCCTGGGAGCCCTGAGTGTAATCCTGTTGACAAAGAGGCATGAATAATGTACCAGTATGTTCTCTCCTCTCCACCCTGACCTGCTAAGAATAGTACCAGCTACCCTTTCAGGGATCCCAAAGAGAAGATGGCAGGACACCAAATGGGAACAGGCAGGAAAAATGTCACAGGGCTGTGGCCTGCTAACTGCCCTCCCTGCTAGCATTTCAGACTCTCAAGACAGGGAACCCCAGAGAATTAAGGGTGCTTAAAGACCAGTGACCAAGTTCTTAAGGAGTAAAAAAGAGGCCTGGGAAGATTATATGTAGAATCTTGGAGAGGGGGGAAGAAGCATCTACGAACTTTAACTCTTTCCCGGTTTGAAGATGGCGGGTCTGGAGTGGTCCTCATGCTCCGAAGCACAGGGGAGTGATGTTAGACCGCATGCTGCAACCGGGGGAAGGGGGAGGGCTGCAAGGGTTGAGGCACCAGAACCCGCATTTCCAGCTACGCTGACACTGCAGCCATGTGCCCCGCTTTGAGAGCAGAAAAAAAAAAAAAAAAAAAAAAAAAACTAATCTCTAGGGCACCAACCGGTAAACTGAGTCCCAAGAAAAGGGCTTCATCAGAACACAAACAAGTGAACTACCACCCCAGGGCTTTGGCTTCAGGAGACTCTGAGCTGCCTGCCCAAGGACCTGCTCTGATCTACGGTTGATGGACCATCACACCCTGCTCAGAGCAGTCCATTCAGATACAGGCACAGCAATCCAGGCAGAGAGGGGGTGGGGTGGGGTGGGGTGGGGTGGCTCCAGATGCTCTGTGAACAACGGGCTATGAAGTAGCTGAGTGTGGGGCCCACTGACAGCAGGCGGTCTTTGGCACAGCTCCAGGAGACTTCTCCTTCCCAGCGTCCCCCTCAAATCCTTTTGGGGCTCCAGTGCTGGATGACTATCTCCACTGCTCCATGATGTACCTTTGTTTGGGATGCCTCATCCTCCTAGCCCTCCAGCCTCACTGGCCTGCCTTTAATGGCTCCTCGGAAGTGCTGTGCCTTTTCTCACCTCAGAGCCTTGGCCCCACTATTTTCACTGCCTTCGGCTCTTCCTGCCCTTGTCTATCTATCAGCTGTGACTTTCTGACCATGTTTTTCCTTCTTTGGGGGTGCTTGCAGGTGGTGAGATGCTCTACCCCTGGGAGTGACATTCTCACCATAGCGTCCTCAGACTATTCTCTGAACTCATCAGATTCCATTGCTGTTTGTTTTAATATTGGTCTGCTCCACCCTAACAGGGCAGAGACATTGACTGTGACCTCCCGTGCCTACACTACCATTGGGGTTGGACAAACATCGGTTGATCAGGAGAAAAAAAGAGAGGAGTGAACTCTTCACCCCCTTACAGCAAAGCCTTCACCTCCCTGGCACTGTGCAATCTCATTCAACTAGAGAAGCTGCTAAAACAAACAAACAAAAACAGTATTGTCAAGATGACTGAGGGTGAGACCTCGGCCCTAGGGCCCTGCGCTTTCTGAGGTGTAGTGGCTTTTACAGGCCATGACACCCCTCCAGGTTTTCCTGAGAGAAGGAACCCGGGTAAGACTTCAAAGCTGCAAAGAAAGAACTTTCACTCATCCGATTCTTCTGTCATTGCCTAATGCCCAGAGAGGGACAGGGTCTCATGTGAGGCCACACAACCAGTACATGGTGACACCAGACTTCCTTGGCACAGCTAGAAGTCAACAGCTGAGCCTCGGGCCCACCCAGGCTCAATGAGAGCACCATCTGCCTGGATGCTAAGAGGAGTGCCGGAGGGAGAGAGAGAGGAGAGGAGCCGGGGCTGGGCACATGTGGATTCAGGCCCAGAGCCAGGGGAGGTGGATGGGGCTCTCAGCGGGAGGCCTGAGAAGAGCCCAGCAGCTGGATCCCTGGAAGCCAACCATCCAGAGGCTGGGTGGTGGCACGTCTGGCCCTTGTGCACATGACAGTCTATTTTTTCATCAGTACCCTCCCCACCCCACCCTCTCAAAGGACCCTGTGTCCTAGCTCTCCATGGTGCCCAAAAGCCCTAAGTAGCCCAAAAGACAATACAAGAGGCCAAGGATGAAGTGTTTCCAACTGTCTGGGTGGTGACCTTAGTTTCCCTATCTGTACAGAGCTGGAGCAGGCCGGACTGCACGGGTTGTTACAGCTCAGGCATTGACATCCTTGCAAGCTCTTCAGCATTAACCGCACTCACTCTGGCAGGGCTACCCCTCCCCACAGGGCACGTTTAATCATCCTTTACCTACCCACGAGGAAGAAGGGTAGGAAAGAAAGGAGAAGGAACTGGCTCATAGGCCAATGTCAGAGGCTTGGGCCCCAAATCCCAGGAGACTCCTCTTGCCAGGGCCTGAGGGTCTGAGATAATGAAAATCAGGAGACACACTGTGTGATCTGGAGAAGGTGGCTTGGCCTCTCTGGACTATGTCATGCAGTAGTAAAGCTGGAGGTCTCTGGGGCCGGTCTTTGGTGCTCACTGAACTGGCCACTCTATGCCTCCGGTTCCATTCATAAAACAGTGAGGCTGGTCTCATAGAGCTCTTGGAACACAGTAACAAAGAAGTTTTTCATAAACTGCTTTTTTTTTATTTATGAAGCATGCTCATTCCAAGAGATCTTATTCTAGACTAGACACAAGGGTCTCAAGTCAGCCCACCATGTCCCAACCACGGTTTCATCTAACAGTTTCTTTCTTACTACAAGTCAATGCTTTGGGGTTCTACAAAATAAGTTCCCTCCCATCCTTCCAGCTTATTCCTTACTTCTGAAGCCTGAAGGAAGCAAAGGGCTGCTCAAGACCACTAGCCTGTGAGCTACCGCTGACACTCAGTCCTATCCATTGTGCTGGTTCATCCTGCTACCTCCAAAACACCCTGGCCATACACCAAGAAGAAATTTACACGAAGATACAGGAGCCTTGGGCGACAGGTCGCCTGCTCAAGGGCTTGCTATTTTAATGGAGACCAAAACATGGAAGTACTATTAATAAGCAGTAGCTCATTTTTTCAGCATTCATCATCGACTGATTCCATTTTCATAACACGACAAGGCCTAGTATTGTCTCTGTTTTATAGATGAGGAAACAGGAGTCCAGAGGGGTTACATAATGTGCTTACAAACTCTCAGGCAGGCAGGAATGAAACCCCAAAGTTTGACCACAAGATTCAGGTGCCAGCCATTCGGGAAGCAGGTGACACAGAGATAGACGGTGGCACCCAGGGAGGTGGAGGGCAGGGCAGGGCAGGGCAGCACAGACCTACAGTGGGCTGCCTTACTGAATGGAAAAGATGAACCCAGGGGGATGGAATGTCGGCAGCAGCCAGTCGGTGAAGAGTTCATTCCAGAAAAAGGGCTTTGGGTAAGCCTCTGGAATGACAAGGCCTGGGGGCTGTGTCATGTCGACTCCTCCTCCAGTCACACGGAGTTACACTGAGCCCCAGTGTCCGGGGAGAGTTCACAAAGGACGCTATAGACACACTGGCCTAACTCAAAGAGCCTCCCCAGAAGCAGATTAGCCTTCCCTCTGGCCAGATCTCAAGACCAACTCCTATGGCCTGCATTTTAAAGCCCAGGAGGCCAGGAGTGGGGTGGGGGCAGGTACAATCTGCAGCCAGCACCCACCACCCACACCCAACTCTGAGGGGGAACACTCACCATCCTCTGCAGTACCCTCCCAGACCCAGACCAGTGCCTTCAAAGACTCTGGGGCCCGTTCTGGACATGCTTCCTCCAAGAAGCCCTGACCACCCTTCAAATACCATTCAGACCTCCATGCCACAGTAACCTCCAAAAGGAACCCGTTGCTTGCTCTCCATCTCAACGGTGGCTTCTTTCCACGCTATAACCCCCTCCTGTCACCTTGTGAAATTACCTTGTTGATTTACCCATCCCCTTTTTATTGTCTTATTCTCTCAATTAAAATGAAAGCGTCCGTGGTGAGATGGTACATCAGATAAAGGTGCTTGTCACCAAGCCTGATGATCTGAGTAACAGTCCCTGGGACCCACATGGTACCAACACATACCACGTGTATTTGCGCACACACATACATGATGTGCCCCCCCACACACACATACAAGTAAATAAATTTAATTTTAAAATTTAGGCAACGCTTCTAGCTTCTAGCCGGGTAAGACAGCACAGCGCCAGTCCGAGCTATATAGCAAGTTCCAACTAGCATGAGGTATATAGTGAGACTCTGTCTCAAAAAACAAACAAAAAAAGGCCCAACCATACATGTAGGTGTACACATATGTACACCGTATATATACATGTGTATGTGCAAATACATGTGTATGTGCAGATACAAATATATAGCAAGCTCCCTGAGGGCAGAATCTGTTTTCTACTCCAGCTTAATTCCTATGTCCCGTCGTCTACCCCCCCCCCCCCATTGCTAGCCAGGGCTACTGAGGTCCCAGGAAGGCAAGGGATTTAACTAAGGTTACTTGGCAAGGCAGCAGGTAACAGAGGTCAGCCTGCTCCTATAGCTGGGGAACTCAGCCTGGCTCCTGTCCTCTCCCGGCTTGCTGGTCTCTGCTGGCCTGTTTTAACCCTGCTTCCTCATCACAATGGGGCAGAGCTGGAAAGTCTTTGACAACAGTGCCCACTCTACTTCTTTGAGCCCATGGTATCCTGATCTGGGCAGCCCTGACTGCTTCCCCTCAGTCCCTCCCTTCCTGGCATCAACTACTCCGATGAGCTCATGTCTGGAAGCCTAGGAGCTGCCCTGAAGGAAAAGGTGCCTCCCAGGCCAGGCCCCTGAGCTGGAGGTGTGTTTAGCCGTGTAGGAAGGCAGCCTTAGTAGTAGGGCACGTGTGGAGTGTGAACTTCCCACCCAGCAGGCCTCTGGGAATCAGCCCTGAAGACTGTAGAGAATGGGGCAGAGAAAGACATCCCGTGTTTCTTCTCTCCCACCAGATGCCCGAAGGCACTGTGCCCCTCCCATTTATTATTAAAGTGTCATCCCCCCCCCCAGCTCTGCAGCCTTCCTGAACAAACTCTTCCCTTGCCCAGCCTCAGTCTCCCCTACTCAGAAGATGGAAATGAGCTAAGGCATCCATTAAAGGGAGCCCATAGGCTAACTTCATTGTGATGAGGTGGTGGAGCAAAGCTCGCTAGCCAGAAACCAGGCACAACCAAAGAAAACTGTCCACCTTACCTGCCAGAGAGTGTAGAGGGTCAACAGCAGGCCAAGGAGGGAAAGAGTTAAAGGCCTTATTTTTTTTCCCTGTACAAATACTGACTCAGTCCTAACTTAGTTTAAAGGGTGCAAGAGATAGGGTGTGGCTTGCAAAGAGAGGACAGGCTAAAAATTGGAGCCTGCAAGCCTTGGTGGCCCAGTAGCAAATATTTGCTGTTAGTTCTTCCAGCATCAAACTTGAATGATGCTACAACTATCCAAAAGCAGGTCAACTCCAGACAGGGATTTTGGCCTCCCTCTAGGGGACAGTCATTAGTCCCCCCACCCCCATGGCCAGAGGCCAGGACTGGGTCAGTGACAGGGCAGGCTGGCTGCAGGCAAGGCACCCCACTGTAGCCTTTCCTCATGACGAGAATCAGATTTCATCCCCCTCTTGCCAAAGCAGCAAGGGTGGGACATCCTGACTGTGCCTAGGGCCACCATGGTACTTGGATTTGTAACGCAGTTGCCTCCTCAGGGCCCACCCACCTACCTCTCGGAGATCTGGAGAAGGGAGGGGTACGCCAAGGTCCTACAACAAGGCAGTTCACTGCAAGGCCACCTGCCACTCAGGACCGGTGGGAGTGGGGACATGCCACCTGCGGCTTCTCACTCAGCTGTTACTCAGCTTCTAAAAAACCCAGATGGGGATGGAACACAGGGGTCCTTATCTTCACCTAGATTTAGGACCAGAACTTGGGGTTGAGGGAGAACGTGGAGACGTTTCCCCTAGATTCCTCAGAGGTCTTTCCAGGGCCCTAGGCGGGAGCTTCCCCCTCCCCTCATTCCACAGCGCAGTGTCAGAAAAGAGCCGGCCCTTTCTGATAGTTAAGCGAAAGGGGCAGTAGTAAATCAGTGCGGTGAGGATGGCTCAGGAGTCCCTAGGGGCACTTTATAAAGGTCTTGATTTCCCCAGGTGGGATTGGGCCCTGGAGGTCCCAGATGTGTAGCGGTGTGGCCACCCTGCGCTCCGGCACACTACTGCAGCTCCTTCTGCCCCGCCACTCGGCCCGCGGGAAATGGAGGTGTCCGCCGGCACAGTTGGTCCTGCTGCCCCCGCAGGCGCCCACGTTGGTTCACCCACAGACTCCTGGGTCTTGCAACCGAATTTCTAGGAGCGGCCAGGGTCTCAGAGCTAGGGCTGGTGCCTATGGCTGAGCCTGGGGGCTGTATGCCCCCCACATCGACAGGCTTGCGGAAAGGGACACACAGCTGAAACTCACACAGCCGGGGAAGATAGCGCCCAGGGACAGGGTGTCCTCTGGTTTCTGAGCTGCTGGAGAGCCCTGAGATCTCTCCAGCCTGCACTGCACAGATGGGGAAACTGAGGCTCTGTAGAAGCAACTTGGCAAAGCTCCCCCAGAGTGCAGGGACAAGAGACCAGATGTGCCACCTCCTCCGGGGAGGAACGAGTAGCTGCGCAGGTGGCAAGGGCGAGGCTCACTGGGCGCCTCGCCAACCCCAAGCCCCCCCACTCACCTCCAGCCGCAGTACACGGTCCCTGAGCTCCCGGGCGCCGCCGCCTTGGCTCACCTGGCTACGTCCATGCGTGAGCCCCGCCCCGAGATCCCTGCACCCAGCCCAGCGGCGGCGCCCGCTCAGCGCCAGAAGCGAGGTCCTGGCCGCTGGAGGCTGAAGGGGACCGGAGCGGGAGCCGCGGGCGCTGGGCGGGCTCCGCTATCCTGCTGTGCGCTCCCCTGGGCCCTAGCGCCGCCCCTCCCGCGCCCGGCCCAGCCCCCGGGGTGCAACACCCCCATCCCCCTGTGGCCGAGGCCTCCTCTCCAGCCGCTCCGGCTCTCTTCACTCTACCTCACTATTCATCTCACTTTCCGCTTCCCCTGCCCCTCTGTTTCCTCATCTTACTGGCATCTCTAGGTCTGCAGTTCTGCCCTTAAATGTTTTTCTCACTCGATTTTTCCATGCGCCGCCATCTCTTTGCCCCTTTCTCTTTCCCTCCCCCTACTACCCTCCTTTAAAATGTCTTTGAGATTCTGTCCTCTCAAGTGATAACCATGACACCCCCACCGGACTTGTCTCAACCCAGCAACTAGAGTAACTCTTCCTCAGTAGGGTTGTTCCTGGGGCGGGTTGTCGCCAGCCCGTTGTTCTCCCCTGACTTAATTATCTATCAGCAATAAGGGCAGAGATGCCGTGTGGCTCTGATTCCCTAACTTTTGCAGAACACCGTTTAGGCTGAGCTCAGCAGAGGCCATGGCAATTGTCGCTGTGCTTCATTGGGAACAGCACACACACACACACACACACACACACACAGCTGTTGAAAGTTCAGAGACTCACATTCCAGTGCAGATCCCGTGAAGAGCCACTGGTGGGCTTGGTTAACAAGCACCTCTGTATCCCCAGCAAGTCTGAAGAAAGACCACACTGGTTGAACACTCTTTCAGCCAGAGTGGCTCCAGTGTCACTTGTCCCCAAGAACTGTGTTTAGGTTTCTGATAAAGGAACTTAGAAATATACTGATGTACACCCATCCCAACCAAGATCCTCTAAAACACAGACCCAAAGATGTTCAGGTCTAAGATTATCCGTGTCCCCAGTGGGTACAATCTGAGTGCAGGAGGTCGGGTGACTGAGGAGACAAATCCATTCTGGCCCCTTCCATCCCTCTCTGACTTTGTGGGCTTCAGGGCATTCCCAGATCTGTGGTCACTTTTGCCTGTTGTGTTGGGTGGGGGACAAGATGCTACCCTGGCAAGGGCACCAGGCAAGAGATTGCTTTCTTCTAGTGCACGCACTGGGGAGGTGACTACACCCCAGCCTGTGGAAATCCAGGAAACAGAGTGTGTGGGTGAGAGGAAGAGAGAGAGGCTAGGATTACTGTGTGGGTGGCTGCGAAAGAGAAAGAGATGGGAAAAAGAAAGGAGAAGAGAAAGCGGTTCTGCCTGCATGTGGGTGTTTGATGGTGGATGTGCAAGAGTGGCCATGCCTGGAGGACAGGCTGTGAGTGAGAGAAAGGGATATGGTTTAACCCTTGTCTACAGGAAACTGTTCTTGTGTGACAACACAGACCTGTGTCTGCATGACCTGCAGCAAGATGGGAGTCATACAAACAAACCTGAGACACTTGTCCACATGTACCGTGTGATATGAGGGATGAGGGGTTGTGGGGGGGGGCATACCAGTGTCTGTCCATTGCACATATATGTGTAGGGTTTGATGGCATTCACGCATGTATAAATTTAAAAGGTCATACATAGGCGAATGTTTGTCAAGAATGTGATATGTATACACTGTGGTGAACACGTGTGTTTATGGATGTATGTGATATGTAAGTTTGATCGAACAGCACAGGAAGGTATAAGTGAACCTGTATGCAGTGCTCTTCAATGTCCTCTTCTTATTAAAGTCACCAGGGTGTGGGGTTCCCTTCCCAGCCTCCTGTGTCATCTGCTCTTTCCCAGAAGCCTAAGGGACAGGGGCCTTGACCATGGCTCCTTGACCTTGACCAGACTCTGTCAGCTCTCTGCCTAATAAAATAGATGTGGTTCATTTTCTCTGCTTGATCAAGATGGGTGTGGCCAGGGCAGACTCACTTTGCCATCTAGACCCATACCCCCATTCTCCTCCGCATCTGAGGCTCCAGGTAGTATCTAGTAGAATGGCAAAGACCCAGAATCCTCTAGGTCGCCCTCCCCAGCAAACAGCCACTTGCTGGGTCTGCAGTGGCTCACAGGTCTCCCTGTTACATCTGAAGAAGAGGAATGTGACTTGGTTGGGTCACCCACCCACTCTCAGAGCCTGAACAACCATTTTCCAGCCCCAGGTGGGTGGAAGAACACAGCCTGCTTCCTTGTCTCCATGGAAACAAAGCAGCAGAAAGAGGATTTAGAAGCATGGGTCCAAGACCTCACAGGGTTCAAATCTCAACTTCTCCACCTACAGGCCAATGGACTGCAATTTGGCAATTCTCTTAAATTCTGTGAGCCTAGTTTCCTCATCTGTAAAACAAAGATAAGAAAAGAACAGAACTGGGTGTGGAAGACACACTTTGTCGCCCCAACAGGGGAGAGGCAGCAGTTCAAGGTCAGCACAAGTTCCTTGGCAAATTTCAGGACAGTGAGTTTACTTAGCAAGACTGCTTCAAAATAAAAAGAAGAGGGAGAGGAGGAGGAAGAAGAGGAGACAGCAGTGGCAATTCTGGATTCCGTAAGGCTATTCAGGGGCTGCAGTGAAGTAATCTATATAAAACATTCAACACGGAGCCTGGCATCTGAAAAGAGAAGCCTGGGGTTGCAGCCTTTGATTTTGCTACCAATTTACTGGGTGACTTTGTACACTTGTCGTTTTCGGTTTCTCTCCTGCTGTAGCCATCGACACAGCAGACCTGATTCCCTGTCAGGTACAGTCAACTGAGACGGTACGGAGAGGATGGCTACGGAGGAGAGCTCTTTCATGGACCATCTAGTGCTTGGCAGAAGCCTGGTCGCTTCACTATATCAGACTTCTCTTGGTCACTGGTGATACAGAACCTGAACATGAGGCTGCAGCCCCTTCTTGTTTGCCAAAGGCCTTGCTCTGCCCAGCTCAGCTGGTACCAGCATCCACTGATCCCAATTAAAGGCCTGCAAGGTGCCCCAGGCACAAGATGAATGGCTTGGACTTCAGTCTGCCAGGCAGCACTCCAGAAAGTCAGGTTTAATAGCGGAAGGATGGGTGTGATTGTCTGAAGATGCTTATGATCCACTCTGTAATGAGAGGAAGCTTGGAGAGGAAGCCCTAAGCTGCTAATAACCTGGCAGCTTCCCAGACTTCTTCCCTCAGACTCTCCAGGCAGAGGGAAGGGACCTGCCACTCTCCATCCCCAGGGAGTAGGAAGACCACTGAGACTTGATCCAAGACCACCCAGACTTCCACTTCTTAGCAAGACCCAGCATCCTTTGAGAAGTCTTACCTCTCCCTTCTTTCTCTCCTCCTGAGGCCACTCCTGCCCCCTTTGTCCCTAGAATGCTCAGAACAACTGGATGGACCATAAAGAGACAAATGAATTGGGCTGTTCCTGAAAAGAATGCACCAAGTCTCAGGGCTGACAATGGCTGTGCATCTTGGACAGATGACTTGAATCTCTGAGTCTCCACTGTCTCACCTGCCCTTCCTTGGAAAGCTACAGTAAGACAGAGAGTGAGATCCCACCAAATGACCCATAGCCCGCAAGATGCCAACAAGGTCATTAAAAGTGATCTTCTCTCCTCTCCATCCTACCCGTACCATTCCAGGGCATCTGCAGAAAGCACGATTTCAGAACAGAATCATAGCTAATAGCCCAAGGCCCTTAGACATACAACCATGGCTGAACATGCTCGTCACATCCTGGGCAAGTCACTTACACAGCTGAGCCACCATCTTTCATCAACGTAATGGGCTCTGCTGCGAGACTGCAGGAAGTCATACACAGAAGCTGTTAGCACAGCAGCCTCTGCACAGCGCTCGCCCAACGGCAGTTACGCTGTTCAGCCAGTAATGATCGCTTCCATTTCACTTTACATACCTACCCAGAGCATTGTAAATTTTCCAAAACATAGCTACAGCTAAAATCATGGCACCCTTTCAACAGCTCCTGTTTTTATTCTATTTTCACAGATGGAAAAAACAATAATGAGCTCACCAAAGGGACTTGCTAGGGCTTGACTACTGAGCACTGGGCTGGTGGTACCTGTCACCATCACCCCTGCCTCCTGACCCAGCTGTGGCCCAGGAAAGGGGAGGGAAAAAGTCACAAAGGTCCTCAGGTTCATTCATACTCAGGCTGACTCTGAGGTCCTCCTCCCTGTTTAGAGACTCTGCTGGCCCCTCACTGCTCCTGTCCAGCTCTCTGTATAACCCATGCCTGGGCAGAGACTGTGACCAAATGAGCAGATCAGAACCTGGAGAGAATTATTGCCGAGAGCAGAGTGGGTGAGAAGGCTGGGGAGGTGCCAGCTCTGGCGTCAGCAACGCCTGCAGAAAAATGAAGTGCTTCTTCACTCTCTTGACGCACAAGCCCTCCCAGGACTGTCCCCCACACACTCTGCACCCTAGGGACCTGCTGGCAGCAGCTCTCCTGCCTGGGCAGATGGTGGCTCAGCTCACGGCCAACCCCACCCGCAGTGTGAACCCACTACGGCGTTTCCATTGGCACTGGCCAGCAGTGGAGGCGATTCGAAGCAGATTCCCTTGCCTATCCTGTCTGCTCTGCAAACTCCAGCTCTCACAGCCCCGCCCCACCCCCCAGGAGAAAATGATCCTCCTCCCTCCACAAGCTGTCACTGACGCTTGTTACAGTCCAGGTGACAAGGCTTCTGCCTTTGTCATTCATCTCTGACAGATGGAGAACTGAGGTCTGAGAAAGGACCCTTCGCCTAGCTCAGCCAGCAATATGCTGAGGGACCCGGAGGCACACTCTCCTACTCTGGAGTCTCAGTTTCCCCACTGAGGTCATCTTACACGGAAGGCTTCAGTCTCTACCTGCCAGCACCTGGGAGGCAATGGCCTCTCTGTCAGGGTGTTTGTCTAGAGCGCCACTGAACTCTGTAGGTTTAACGAAGGGGCTCTGCCCGGGGCCAGTTGCTTGGGACTTCATAGCCACCTGCTACGATGGTTAAAGGACAGGTGAGAGGGGCAAGTGAGATTTTTGTCATCCAAATGAGAGATGGACTTCCTATTGGTGCCTTCTCCTTGACAAAGAGCTGGAACTACCCATACTGCCCAGGTGCCCCCTCCCACAGCTGGAGATCCGGACAGCTGGAAGACTTGTGATCATTGTCAAACAGCCTAGGAAAACATGCTTTAAGAGTCCCTGATTAAGAGCCTGTGGGGTTCTCTATGACCCTAGGGAGAAGGGATACAAGCTTACCTGGTTTCTGGGCCACCCTGGACCCAGGGCTGGTGCTGCCACTGACTGTCATCACTTTCCGAGCCTGTACCACATCCCAGTCATGGCTGGTCCTGTCACCGTGCTGGAACTCATCTCGTGCCTCCCTGGAACAGCTGGATGGCTGGATTACGTCTGAGGCTCTGGCTAGCTGTGGCGTGCCGTGGCTGGCTCTGTGTCTGCTGACCACATCTTCTTCCAGGTCCGCAAGCCTCACCTCTCCCTGCTGGCCGTCTTCACTGCTGCTCTCCTCAGCTTCCAGAGCCAGGCACCTGTAGCTCCCATCCGGGATCTGGAAGGTGCAAGGGGCAGGCCTCCCCTCACTGGGTCCAAGGGTTGGGGGTGGGAAGTGAGGACCCAGCATTATGGTCCTCTCTTTGGTAGTAAAAAGCAGCAGCTCCCTGGAGCAGGGTGGGTGGCCCGTGTGAGTACCGCTCCTCACTCCTCTCGAGGCCTCTTTGGGTTCTCTGCAGAGTCACCTTCTGCGGCTGCTGCACAGGCTGGAGTGAGGTCCAGGTGAGGGATGAGACAAGTCCTTTCTGGGCTGGGGGAAGATGGAGTCCTCCAACACTTCTTACCCTCCTGAGCTCTATGTAGGGCCCTTCAGAGCGATCTATCTGTATAGGAAGAGATGATACCACACATCAGCAAGCTCACTGAGTGTTCCAAATGGAATGCCTGAGACCTGTCCACTCCTGGGTACCTCAAGAGCTGGGTGGGATCTGGGGTACAATTCCCACTCCTCCACAGGAAAGTGTTCCCGGAGGTTCGACCTTGTGGTGTGCCATTCACGCCCTATCCTTAGGCTACCTGACTCTTATTTACTTAATGTTTCCCTTCAATCCACTTTAAATAACATAATTTCTATTACTTTAGAATTATCTTGAGCAATAATTGTAGGAAAACCACAAGCATACCGTGCCAAGTCATTCTCTTCCCTGTGCACGTTAAATAAATATCTTGTTATTTTAAAGCACTTGTGAGCACCATGTAAGAAGAATTCTTTCACGTCCCACCAAAGGTATACACACCGCACGAATCACAGGGACAGTGGGGTGGGGGTACACAAATAGGGTACACAGCTGGCTATAAGAGACAACACACATACAAAAGAAAATTTGCTGGGCGGTCGGTGGCACACGCCTTTAATCCCAGCACTTGGGAGGCAGAGGCAGGCAGATCTCTGTGAGTTCGAGGTCAGTCTGATCTACAAGAGTTAGTTCTGGGACAGGCTCTAAAGCTAAAGAGAAAGAGAAAACCTGTCTCAAAAACAAACAAAACAAAACAAGAAAAAAGAGCCAACACAATGGCTTGCTTATGTGTGCCCAGACTTTGAGCAAGAATCCAACTCTACCACATATGTGTTGGTCTCTGAGTCTCCCACCCCCCATTTGTAAGATGCACATTGTAATCTAGCTTGAGCACCCCAGAATTTGAAAACCCCAAACCCAAAACACCATCATGTAGCCACCAGTCCCAATCCCATCCTGGACTTGGGGACTAAGTCACAGTAAACATAAGGTACAGTTAACAGAAAAAAGCCTCGTGTAAAATGGCCTTCAGGCTGGGTTTATGATATGTATGAAACAGAAAGTAAACTTAATTTTAGACTTGGCTTCTCATCCCCAAAGCTATCTCATTATGCATATGCAAATTTTCCAAAAACCTAAACGAGTCTAAAATTTGAAACACTTCTGGTCCCAAGCACTTTGGATGAGGGATCGACTCTAATTTAATCGTGCCGAGGGTTCTATGAAAAATGGATGCAGAGCACTTTCTGAGCCATCACTTAACCTATGTGGGTTGCTCTTTCAACCCACAAACATTTATCAGGCCCCTGTTCTACTTCAGGTATCGTTAAGAGACACATAGTGTAGATGAAGGTATGGTGTTCTAGCTCATGAAGTTTTTTTTTTTCTTTTTTCTTTCTTTCTTTATTTATTTTCTCATAACCATCAAGGTTTATTTTTAACACGTTAGCTAGTCACTGAAAAAAACTGGTATTTCAAAGTTTGGTATACTAGTTTGTATCATATAATCCATTTGTCGTAAAAAATAATACAACATACAAGCTTTAAAAATGATAATAATTCAATATGTAATAATCCTCTGACATGTCAGAGATCTCAAGAGCAAGGGAGCCTGAGAAAGGCTATTACCCATGGACTATTCTTCTCTGGGCTCATTAATTAATTAATTCACATTCTCATAAAGGCAGAGAGAGACCTCACACCTAACTACCTCCTAACATCTTTATCTTACCTAGCTCCCACTCCCCCTTTTAAAGTCAGTATTTAATTGGTTTATTTTAGAATAAAATTTGTTCGCTAATGAAGTTTTGATATTTGTTAGAGCAGTGATTCTCAATCCTCCTAAGGCTGGGGCCCTTTAATATAGTTCTTCATGTTGTGGTGACCCCCAACCATAAAATTGCCTCATTGCTGCTTCACAACTGTAATTTTGCTACTGTTACGAGTCATAATATAAATAAATATCTGTGTTTTCTGATGATCTTAGACAACCTCTGTGAAATGGTCCTTCGACCACCAAATAAGGACAGGTTGAGAACCGCTATATTAGGTAGCACTGTGAATGATAACGAAAAATAGTGATAATAGTAGAATTATTTATAAGTGTTACAAATGATAATTAGCAGAGGGCGGAAGCTTTCTCTAAGGGCGGAGGAGGAAGGGATGAATGGAGGGTACTCGGGCGGAAGAGCTTGGCAGATGGACAGTGGGCGTAGAGAAGGGGGAAGAATATGGGGTGCCACGCAGGTCCCTGGCTCTGAGGACACATGACTGTGTTCATGAGAGATAGAAGCAAACTGGAAGGTGCAGGTGTTTGGTGGCACAGGGAGGTGTCTGATGCTTAGATTTCCAGGGAAGATGTGCAGTGGACAGGTCCAGGTGGGGTCCCAGAGAGCAGGAGACAGTCCCACGGTGAGGATAACAGTTTGGAAATCATTTGAGGAGACACAGAGTCTGATATGAAGAAGCCATTTTCAGTTGAGCGGACAGCCCTTGAGGCAGGGTACATTGCCAGTTACACTTGCGGGCACCCTTGTAGTGAATGGATGTTGTAGAAACACACCATCTACCACTGCTTAGCCATGTGAACTCTCTATTAGGAGATAGCTAGAGGACTCGTGCGTGCATATACTCATGTACCGACTACGCCTGGCTGGTGAGGATTTATGGAAGGCTACTGGCTTGATGACACTGGGGCCGAGCCCTACCACCCATGGTCCTGAGGCCTCTAGTCCAGGCGGAGGCCAATCATCTCGTCTGTAGTAGTCTGGGTTGAGCTGCTGGCCTCTGAATGGGGTTGTGCCAGGAGAGACTGGTAGGCAGACTGGGGGATAAGTGCATTACCAGACCCTCTGTAGGTCGGAGCCAAGCAGGGGAAGGCAAACATGAGTCCTGATCATAGAGAGAACCAAGCGCCTATGAGCAGGGCCCAGGAAGAAGGGACTAGGCATGCACTCCCTCCTGGGTGTTCACTTAGGCAAAGCACCAGACAGATGCTTCATAGCTCATCCTAGAGGGAGGGAAAGAGAGAATCCACTAAATGAGGTGACCCAGTTAGGAATCACACCTTGCTCTGACACCTTGACCATGAAGCTGGACCTCAAACCTGATGAGGGTGGCCTCAGATCTTCACTCCTCCCCAAGACCTTGCTTGCTTACCAACAGATGCCAGACTCCTGCCACTGAAGTCAAAGGCCTTAGACTCTCAGGAAGGGGACCTTAGATTCTGCATGAGCCTGACCAGATGCCTCCCACCCTCTGGAGGCAGTTTTCCCAAAGGGCACAGTGCAACTCAGGCAGCCAGCGCTAGAAGGACCACGGGACTCCGGCATCACAGATCCATGAGTTTCAGTACTCAGAGCCACCCACCCCTACCCTGTCACAGAACCAGATGGCAGGAGGCAGCAGGAGTGGGTGAAGGGCGGGGGCAGAGCTCTCTGACTCCCTGTGGGGGCCTCTCCTGCTTCATCTTCCCTGCTTCTGTTTTGCTGTATTTGACAGTGGCCACGGTTTCCAGGAAAGAAGAGAGAGGCGGAAAAGTTAACTTTCCGCCACCCACACAAATATTTTTGGCCAGCTTTGTCTTCAGGCTGCCAAGCCAGGAGGGAGGGGTTGGCAGGAGCACTCCAATTCAGAGCTCCCTCCCAAGGAGGCAGGGTTTCCACCCCAGGCAGGGGACTCAGCAGGGGTCCTAGCAGTCCAGGCTCTGAAGTACCCACCACGGATGCTCCAGAGTCACAGAAACTACTCATAATCACAATAGAGGGCATTGCCTCCTAAGTGTCTGCCAGGTGCTGGTCTGAGACCTTTACCCATAATTCTTCAGGAAGGTGGCGGGGAGGGGAGGGGAGTATGGTCTGGGGATGAAGACCCTGAAGCTTGATACATATGTAGAGTTTTGGGCAAGAAGGGTAAAAGAGTGGGGACCAGCGTAGCCAGTGTCAGTTCTCTGAGCTACCATTTTCAGCAGCTACAAACTGTGGCTCTGGAATACACAGTCCCTGGAGATGCTGAGCCCATCCGTGTGGGCAGGAAAAGGCCAGTCCTGCTTAGCAGGGATGGAAAGGGTCCCTCCCAAGCTTGATTGCATTTTTATGCACGCACTGCCCCTGTCTTGCTACCAGCTCTGAGCTCTGGCAGGGACCTACAGAGTACACGTTCCCCTACAGAGGGAGCTTGGAGTCCAGGTTAGGTGGCAGGTACTAATTGAACCCAGGCACCTGGATGCTCCAGACTCAGCACCACAGTCCAGTTGGGCATCAGATGCCCTGTAGTCCCAGCACCTGCTGCCAGCTTCTGAAAGTAGAGTTCAGCATCTGTGACGTGTGTGTGTGTGTGTGTGTGTGTGTGTGTGTGGTCCTTTATGCTGTTCTCTGCATAGTGGAGGAAGGAAGGGTGCTGGCTGGGGGTCAGGTCTCGATTCAAATCCTGTCTCTCTGTCTCTCTGTCTCTCTGTCTCTCTCTTTCTATGTGTCTCTGTGTGTCTGTGTGTCTGTCTGTCTGTCTCTCTCTCTCTGTCTCTCACATGCACGCACACACGCACGCACTCACGCGCTGCAATGCCCAGCCTGAACTAGCCCCCTGTGCCTCCCAGGGTGGTTGTAGGGATCTGTAGACAGAGTGTAAGTTCACTGCTTTCAGCCACAAGCTTCTTGCTTTCCAGGCCCTGTGCATGCTTGCAGGCCAGACATTGAGGGTCAGTGACTGCCATTCACAGGCTACCATGTGGTTATGCAGGAGCTGAGGGAGCGAGGGCTGCAGGAGGTAACATCAGTGTCCATCCAGACATGGAGCCCTTGTCGTTCTCAGAGTCACCACAGGATCCGAGCTTCTCTTTCCGCTTTTTTCTAATTATATCCCCACTCCTCTCTTCTCCCTTTCTTTTGACAGAGTTTCTAGCCCACACAGGCCTCAAGCTGGTTCTGCAGCCAAGGATAACCTTGATCTTATGATTCTCCCATCTCCACCTCCTAGCTGTGTGCCACCAATCCCAGGTTATGTGGTGCTAGGGGTTTTGCCAAAGGCCTTGTACATGGTAGGCAAGCACTCTACCAACTGAGCCACATCTTTGGCCCCTTTTTTCTTTTTACAAATCTTTTTAATTTTTTTTATTTTATCTGTATGAGTGTTTTACTGATGTATATATGTGCAACACGTGCATGTCTGGTGCCCACAGAAGACAGAAGAAGGTGTCAGGTCCTCACAACAGGACTTATGGGTGGCTGTGACCCATCATGTAGGTGCCTAGAACTGAACCCGGATCCTCTGCAAAAGTAACAAATGATCTTAACCACTGAGCCATCTCTCCAGCCAGACCCCAACCCCTTATTTTCCTTTGTGGCAGAGTCTCACTATGTAGCCCTGGTTAGCCTCCAACTCATATCCTCCTGCCTCGCCCTTACCCCTACCCAAGTGCTGAGATTCTAGGCATACCTGGACCACAGGGTCTGATCCTGTAGGTAGAGGACAAGATTAGGCTGAGAAAAGAATTAGTAGCCTAGGAAAATAAGACCAAAAGGTCCTTCTCCCTACCTGACCCCATCCTCCCCTACAGTCTGTTTCTGCCTCTATATTGAGTAGGATATGATCCATTTTTCTTGGCTTTCTAAGGGAGATGATCCATCAAGGCTCCATGAAGGCAAGGCAAGACCACTGGAGAGAGAGACCTGGAAACCCATGTGGGTTTGGGTAGGGCAAGGCTGAGCATGCTGGGAAGGGTATAGGCAGGGGAGGCTGGAAGAGAGAGGGCCAGATTACAACAGGCTTCAATTGCCAGGACCCTTTCTGTAGAAGCAACCCTGTAGGACCGCTCCTGGCCAGTTCTGTGGAACGGGGTCAAGGGAGGCAAGGTTGGAGTGGAAGGCCAGAAATTGGACCAGGGCTGGTGCACAGGGGTCCCTGGAACGGAAATGTTTTGGAGCAGTTTGCCACCTCGTGGCACAGTGCCAGGTACATAAAACCGATACGGGTGATAGAGATGACAACTGTGCAGTGTCTCCGTCAGGTTCTCTTCCAAACACCTCACTCATTTGACCCTCTTCAGGAGAAGGGGGTGCTATTATTAACCCCATTCCATAGATAAGGAAGTTGAGCTTCCACGACGTGCCAAGTTCACACAGCCAGCAAGTGACTCAATCAGGTTCTGATCCCCAGAGTCTCACTCTAGACATCACGGCTCATCCACAAGGCTGCACTCCCCTATCAGTGTAAATCGCTCTTGAATGAACTCATGGGTCAAGGACAAGGACAAGGACAGGGTGGGAGATTTCCTCCAGTGCCTGCTACATCACCTAGCACACTCGCTGTCCCTTAACATATGAATGCGGGGTAACCAAGATTAACTATAGGTGTAGCTGATGCTAAAAACGGGGTATCCCTAGGAAAGGGGTTACTCAGAATCTGCCCACCCCACTCCTATCTGGCAGTACCCTCAGATTCAGAGTGGATAAAAGGGCATTGTCTGGCCTGTTTAGAGCTGTGGTCTTCCTACCACTAAGCAGAGGGCCCGGGCTATCCCCAAGCACCTGAGCTAAGAAAATGCCCTGTCTACCTCTCTCTCACTCCTGGGGCAAGGATGGGTACCAAGGAAGGGACATAAAGCAAGAATCCCATATGTTGGCAACCTCCAGACTTGGGTACTTGAAATTGCTCTGTTCTGCATTCTTGGAGAAATTACTTTCCTTTCCCTGGGCCTCAATTTCTCCCGTGGGAAAAAAAAAGGTATTAGGTAGTGTGGTTGGTGGAGCAGAAGCAGTGGGGTGACACCGCATGGACCCCTTACTTGAACTTCTCCTGTCCCATTGTCTTTGTGGTATTGGAAGATGACTGCCCATTTCCCAGCCCTCCTCCTAGGCCCTGAAGAAAAGACAAGGCTTCTGGCCTCCTCCATCTCTGCCCATCAGCAGCAGTGTCAAGAGACCCAGCCTGCTATGGCCTTTCCCTCTTCCTTGATATTCCTTTCCTTCCTTCCAACCCCACCTGTCCCTCGGGGAGAAGGAGCCTGGGTTGAGCGGGCATGGCTCAAGGCTAGGAGAGCCCAGAAGCATCAGGAAATCCCAGGCATGAGAGGGCAGTGAGAACCGAGGGTCCTCAGGGAGGTGAGTGCTAGCCAAGCCTCAAGATTGCAAATGACCCCGGATGTGTCGCATTGCCCCCTGAGTCCCCCCACCCCCACGCCCTCTTGGCAGAGCAGAGGCTCAGTCATTCATTTCTCTGTTCTTTCACTCAACACGCATTCACGGACGCCTGCTATTTTAAGCTCTGGTGGCACACGGAGAACAAGAGGGAGAGAAACCCTACCCACGTGGAGCTCACATGTTGTTGGTAGGGTGGACAGATAATAAATAAATAAATAAACGAGCCAATCAGATGGTGCCAAACGGGATGGACACGTAGTTAAGCAGGAAAGAGAGCCAGGGCGTACTGTGTAGAGTCGAGATAGAGCAAGCAGAGAGAAACCTCCACAGATGCTATTCTGGGTTTTGGGTGGCATCTGTATTTCAAGTTCACAATGGTGTTAGATTTTCATATGCTTTTTTATTTTAAAAAAGCATAAAAATCAACACTAAGCGGCAGAAGCCCTGGGAGGTGCTATTGCTCTAATGACTCAGCTACTCAGTGTTTTAGAACCTATTCTTCCCCCCCACAATGACTATGACTACCGTAATTTTTGCAACCTGTACCTAAACCTTTGATTTCATATATTATTTCGTTTGAGAACACAGTGTCTCAAGGTTATGAAATTGATAGGATGCCTCCTCCTCCTCTTCCTGGAAAAACAGACACCGTGCAATGAGCCTGGCAATAATGGCGGCAATTCTGGGTAGTCCTTGGATGGATTAAATAAGGTAACTGGTGAACGAGCTCTCTAAGGTACAGCTCTCGCCACTGTAATTATTGGTTTGTGAGAGGATGCCTGAGTGTGTAATAAGAGCCAGAGCCAGTACTGAGTACTCCTCCCAGTACCTGGAAGTAATCTTTCTTCCCAGTTAAATGAACAAAGCCCAAGTCCATGGTTCAAAGAGAAGAGGGAGGACCATACTGGGACCTGACAGGTCCCTGGGACATGAAAAAGTCACTAGGGTCCTCAGAAGACTCCAAGAGGGGAGGAATGTACCATACATCACACAAGGTCTTCATTCTGGTCCTGGCTTAACCACAGCCCTCCATTCTGGTCCTCGGTGACCCCTAAAGCTTGAGCCTCAAAGCCCGTTTCCAGCTCTGGATTGCCTGTGGCACCTGGCACTCAGGGCCCTAGATGTCAAGTCTGTTCTAAATGGACTTGCAAATCCAGGCTGCAACAAATCAGTTAAGCCCCCTGCACGTCACACCTATTTCTGCCATGCTGGGTTGACAAGTTCATGGGCCAAGGAACCAGCGCTGACGAAACTGGAGAGACTGAAGTCAGGGCTATAAATATAGGGTTAGTGCTGGCAGAATCAGACCAGTCTGGGAAGCCACAAGTCCCCTCCTGGACATAAGAAAAGATGAGAACTGAGAAGGGAAGGAACTTCCTCAAGTTTATGTGGTCATGGAGGGCCCAGAGTAGGCCAGAGCTCCAGGCACTTGGCCCTAAAGCTGTTCTATCTGACTATCCTCACTCTGCTTTGGGGACTTGATGTGAGAAGTCTTTCTGTGTGTGTTACTTTTATTGGTTAATGGATAAAGCTGCTTGGGCCTATTACAGGGCAGAATAGAGCTAGGTGGGAAAACTAAACTGAATGCTGGGAGAAAGAAGGCAGATTCAAGGAGATGCCATGTAGCTGAAAAAGGAGAAAGATGTGAGCTACCAGCCAGAACCTTACTGGTAGGCCACGAGCCTCATGGTAAAATACAAAATAATAGAAATGGGTTAATTTAAGATATAAGAGCTAGCTAGTCAGGCAGTGGTGGCGCCCGCCTTTAATCCCAGCACTCGGGAAGCAGAGGCAGGCAGATCTCTGTGAGTTTGAGACCAGCCTGGTCTACAAAAGCTAGTTCCAGGACAGGCTCCAAAGCCACAGAGAAACCTGTCTCAAAAAAAAAAAAAAAAAAAAAAAAAAAAAAAGAGCTAGCTAGCAATATGCCTAAGTGATTGGCCAAGCAGTGTTTTAATTAATACATTTTCTGAGTTTCTGGGTGATTATTTCGGGTCTGGGAGGCCAGAATGAATGAGCAGCCTCCGTCTACAGGGACTCAATAAGACAAGTCCAGCCTGAACAAAATGGTGTGGTATGATTTCAGGTTGTAAAAGAATCTGAAAATCCAGAGCATTTCTATCCATTTCCCTCCCACTCACGGGCTCCCCTCTTCACCCACAGTTTTTGTCAGCATGGGGGAATCCAGGCATATATACTTGATAGCCAAATGCACACCTCTCTTTTGTTTTATCTGAGTGTGTCTGTGAGCATGCGCATGTGGAGTATGGGGAGGGTGCCCTAGTAGAGGCCAGAGGAGGACATCAGGTGTCCTACTGATCTCCCTCCATTTTCTTCCTTTGAGACAGGGTCTCTCATTGAACCTGGCACTTGTCTGATGGCCTACAAACCCCAGTGATCCTCTTGTCCCCGTGCCCACAGCACTGGGGTCACTAGCACAGCCACACACCTTCAGGTTTACATAGCAAGCACTCTTACCCACCAGCCCATCTCTCCAGCCAGATACGTGCACATCCCTACAGAGAAGAATCGATAGCTTGAAACGGACTGTGGCAGGAGCGGTGACACCATGGAAATGAGAAGATGTGACAAACCAAGGTCTCTCCCCCTACAGAGCCCCCTGTTCAGCACTGACCTCCCCAGAACTGGCTAAAGCCACAGCCAGCGAATCCCGCTACACCACAGTTCCTCAATCGTGGTGAGTCTCTGCTTTCCCTGAAACCACACCTGTGCCATGACCGCTGCGAGAGCTGCCTGGGCACATGCCTTGAGCACAGGCCTCCAAGAGGAAGTACCTGCTTTCCAAGCTTGCCCATACATTAGAACCACCTGAGAATGCTTCACACATTCCAGACCCCCAGCTGAAGCCCTGACGGATGACATACGCACCAATGAGTAGAAGTGGGGCACTGAAAGTTTTTATCTTTCCCAGTGATTCCTGTGTGCGGAGAGTTCGGGAAGACTACCCTTCGCGGGCGCTCATTTCGCTGTTCCCAGACAATAGCGGACAGGGAGCAGTGCGGACCCCTATCCCTGTTGCACTTAATAATTCATGGGGTTTCATGAAAAGTGTGTGTGAAGGATAATGGGTTTTATTTGTTGGCCTACAACCCTCACAGCTGAAAGCACACAGGACCTGGGAGGCAGAATTTCCTTTGCCTTCTCATTTGCAGCCCAGCCACTTACAACATCCTGAGCAGATGGGCCCCAGGCTCATCAACCCTCAGGAGGCCTCACCTCATGTGGTACCCAGCTGGCCAGTCAGGGAGATGGAGGGTTCTCAGCCAGCCCCTCCTCCTCTCCAAGCTGCCACTTCCTAACCTAAGGGCCAAAGGTTCACAAAGGTGGCTCCTCCCGGGAGACATCACGCTTCAGGATCCGAAGACTGGAAATAGAGACATCAGGGCACAGCTTATGCCACAGGCTTGAGGCCCCATCCTGGCCTCTTCCTGGACAAACAACAGCTAATGGTAAAAATGATCATTCTGAAGTCTAACGTTTATGGGTTTCTTCCTGTGACCCAGCGAGACCACAGTAAGTCCTTGCGAGGCTGTGCTAACCAAGTTGGCTACCACTAGCCACATATGCTTCTGAGTGGCTGTAATGTGGCTCTCCAGGTGACACAACCCTGGGCAAAGAATACAGACCATTCCCAAGATGATACCAAAAGAAAAAAAAAAGAAAGGAACGAATGAACGAAAAAAGAATTGAGACTGTCTCAGAATAACTCCACCTGGTTTGTAAGTCAGATATTAGAATTAATTGCACTGGTATCTTTCTTCCACCAGTAAAGTTTGGGGTTGGTTTTTTCCCTCCTCTTTCAGTATGACCACAGATATTTTAAAATTAGCCATGTGCTTCTCTGATCAACCCTAGCCTGAGTCTGGAAAGGCATGGCCTCCGCCGCCATGCCTCTGAACTTGAGACTACAGTTTGCGTCCCACCATTTTGCCAGCTCAGAGACTGGGCAAATTATGGATCTGTCCCTCAACTTCCTCATCTGCCAGCTAGGATAATATTAGCCAGTTTCCTGACGGCGTGCACTTGGAATCTCAGCACTTAAAAGGCGAGTGCAGGAGGACTGAGCGTTGGAGGCCTGCCTGGACAACCTAGTGGATTCCACGCCAGCTTGTGCTACAGAGACCCTGTCTATAAGTAAAAGAGAAACACGACAGCCTGGGATAAGAATAGCACACACTTAGCCAGGTGGAGTGCACACCTTTAATCCTAGTACTTAGGAGGCAGAGGCAGGTGGATCTCTGTGAGTTCAAGGTCAGCCTGGGCTACACAGTGAGTTCCAGGATAGTCTGAACTACAGAGAAAAACTCTGTCTGGGGTGGGGGTGGGGGAATAGTATGTGCTTCTCAAAGCCATGGTGGGGGTTGGAGCAAGTCCTCTACAGAGAAATTTCCCAGTGAAGAGTAGCCAAGCTGGGAAAATTGAGCTCTGGACTAAGTGGCTTTTCAGATATCATATGTCTCAGTAAATAACCCGATTCCCCCCGCAGTGGTAGGGAGCCAAGGGGTCTGGGAAGCTCCTTAGCAGGCCTCTCCAGACGGGGTATAAAGAACAGCAGATGAGGGAGTCCTCGGGAAAAGGTCTGACAGCATGCGTGCATCCTTTCCCTTCCCCAGTTTTCAGTCAGCCCAGCTGGATGTACACGGACCCTGGACACTGTGGGAGGACACAGGGAAGACAGCAGGAGTCAAGAGTGTGAGGCAGGAGCTTGAGCGTCATACAGGGTGGGAGATGACACGGGACAGGAAAAGCTGCTGAGACTCTCAGCCTCAATTTGACAACCTGTAAAATGGGGCCAAATATAGGGCCTCATGAGCACTGTGGTGGGGCTGGAATGAGGTGACACAGGAGAGGCACTCTATACCATGCCAGATACAGGGAGGGCCTGGGCAGGAAGGGTTCTGGTTAGTAGTCCTCTCCCTGAGCCATGTCAGCTTTTCTCACTGAAATTGTTCTCTCCCCCCCCCCCGCCGCTTCTCTCTCTTTCTCTCTCTCTCTCTCTCTCTCTCTCTCTCTCTCTCTCTCTCTCTCTCTCTCTCAGACAAGGGCTCATTGCATAGCCAATTGCCATGGCTAGCCTTCAAATCACTATGTAGCCCAGGCTAGCCTAACATTAATCTAACTGCCTCAGACTCTTAAATGCTATGATAACAAGCATGAGCCACCACCTAGTCCCCCCTCCCGCCCCTTCTCTCATTTTGTTTTGGAAGTCTTTCTGTATAGCCCTGGCTGGTCGAGAACTGACTTTGTAGACCAGGCTGCCTTATAATGATCTTCCTGCCTCTGTGTCCAGTGTACTGGGACTGCAGGCATGTGTCACTATGGTGATTTGAATAACAATGGCCCCCATAGGCTCATAGGGAGTGGCACTATTAGGCGTTGCCATGTTGGAGTGGGTGTGGCCTTGTTGGAGGAAGTGTGTCACTGGGGGTGGACTTTGGGGTTTCAGATGCTCAAGCCAGGCCCAGTGTGACTTTCTTCACTCTCTTCCTGCTGCCTTCAGATCTGGGTACAGAACTCTCAGCAACCTCTCAAGCACCATGTCTGTCTGCACACTGCCATGCTGCCTGCCATGAGGATACTGGACTAAATCTCTGAAACAGTAAGCCAGCCCCCAATTAAATGTTTTTCTTTATAAGAGTTGCTGTGGCCATGGAGTCTCTTATCAGTAATAGAAACCCTAAGACAGCAGCCACCATGCCCAGCTCTGACAAGCAGCTCCTGAACACACACCGTATACCAAGCTTGCTCTAAGGACTAGGAGTCAAGCAAGGACTCTCCTGGGTTTGAGAGCAAGGTCAGGAGGGCAAAGAGGGAAACAATGAAAAAAAAAAAAAAAAAAAAAAAAACAAGGCTGGGCGGTGGTGGCGCACGCCTTTAATCCCAACACTTGGGAGGCAGAGGCAGGTGGATCTCTGTGAGTTCGAGACCAGCCTGGTCTACAAGAGCTAGTTCCAGGACATACTCCAAAGCCACAGAGAAACCCTGTCTCAAAAAAAAAAAAAATGCCAAGTAATTTCAGGAAACAGAAAATGCTCTGTTGGGGGCAAGTCGGAGGAGACTGCCATTCCTTCCTTTTATAGTAGCCATCAAATCCCATGACCTACAAAAACGGATGTCATCTATAGGGCCTAAGTAAGTGCACACGAACATATCTCAAGCCAGAAGTGCCATGGGTTGTGGTGAAGGGTATGCAGGCTCCTCCAGGAAGCCTTCTCTGATAGGGATGTTTTTAGTCCCTCACTGGCCTGGCAGGCTAGGGACATAGGAGCCTAGGGCTGGAGACACGTTTGAGCTAGAACTATGACCCACCACTTCCTCTGAGTCCACTGACTTCAGAAGAGCTGAGGTGCATTCAGGCTGGTATAATTGTAGGCAGCCCACTGGCTTCAAACAACTTATCCTTGTTTGCCTCAGTTTACCCCTCCACTAAATGAGGTTGCTCCAGATGCTCGCCAATAGTTCCCTCAACTCTGGCAGGTATGCGTCCCTCCACTTAAGACACCATGTCCTGGAAGGAGTGAGAAGGGTTGAAGATGAGGCTGTACCAACATGCAGTGCCCAGAGCAGGTAGGGCATGTCCAGTTCTCCCCCGAGGGCCCCTCATCTTTAGCGCCTAGCACAAAAACAGCAGTGTCACGGGGACACTAATTTGAGTGGTCAAATGTTGACCCCGAGGAGGCTAACCTCTGTGATTTCTGGAGGCCTTCTATATTTTTAAATTGTACTAACTTCTTTTTATGTGTATGGGTGTCTAGCCCGCATGTATTTCTGTGAACCATAGTTCATGCCTGGTACCCGTAGAGGCCAGAAGAGGACATCCGATCACTGGGACTGAAATTACAGATGGTTGTGAGCCATATGAGTGCTGGGAATTGAACCCGGGTCTTCTGGAAGAGCAGCCAGTGCTCTTAACCTCTGAGCCATCTTTCCAGCCCATCTCTATGATTTCCAAATCCCCTTTCACTAGGCGCCCAGCAACAGCTGGTACCTCCAAGGTGTCAGGATGTGTTTCCTCCAAAGCTAGCGTTTTGCTCGTTTGTTGTTTTGTTTTGTTTTAAGAGACAGGATTTCTCTGTAGCTTTGGATCCTGTTCTGGACCTAGCTCTTATAGATCAGGCTGGCCTCAAACTCACAGAGATCCACCTGTCTCTGCCTCCCGAGTGCTGGGATTAAAGGTGTGCGCCACCACCGTCCAGCTGCCAGAACATTCTTAAGCTTCAGAACCCTGTTCCTGTAGTGATGAGGCGAGCAGGCCTGCTTTTCGTCCCGCCCGGCTCCCGCATGGTAAGCTTTACACCCGAAATAACAA
This sequence comes from Chionomys nivalis, assembly GCF_950005125.1. Lineage (NCBI taxonomy): Eukaryota > Metazoa > Chordata > Mammalia > Rodentia > Cricetidae > Chionomys > Chionomys nivalis. The sequence goes on along the minus strand of NC_080099.1, from coordinate 24,789,124 downwards.
CACACAAATTGTATTCATTTAAACAGTGCTGGCCCATTAGTTCTAGCCTCTTATTGGCTAACTCTCACATCTTGATTAACCCATTTCTTTTAATCTATGTAGCACCACGAGGTGGTGGCTTACTAGGAAGATTCTAACCTGCATCCATCTCGGAGAGAAGAGCTATGGTGTGTGCCTGTCTCTGCTTCTTTCTCCCAGCATTCTGTTCTGTCTACTCACCTACCTAAATCCTGCCCTATCAAAAAGCCAAGTCAGTTTCTTTATTAACCAATGAAAGTAACACATAGACAGATGACCCTCCCACATCATTTTCCTACAGTCTGAGGCCTCTCTTCTGGTACCTCAAACCACTGCCACTGTCACCACTGATCTCTGCCCTCTGGGCATGCTCACCTTTCCTATGCAGCTAACCCTCATTCAGACCTACAAGAACACACGGCCCCTTTCCCATCCTGCCCACACTTCCTGCTGGGAGCCCATCCCATCATTTCTCAGAAGTGGAAAACCAGACCCAGACCCATGCAAAATCTATGTGCCTTGCCATTCTAGACATCCTACATACATCAATAAAGAGGAACATTAGACCAGTGTGGTATTGTTTTCTTTCAGCAGTTGCTTGATCACTGTCCACAAAGACCTCACTGTACATCTGTCTATACCCCGTGTTCTACGTTCCATACCTGCTCACTTGTCCTTCTCAGTTCAATAGACAGATTATAAATCTTTTAGTTTTACACACACACACATGCACACGCACATGCACACACACACCACACATGTATGGACTCTTGGAGGCAGGGTAGAGCCAAGACTTAAGCCTGTTAAAAGACAATAATGACTTCCTCTACCATCATACATGCTGGCTGATGCAAAGTAATAGAAGGGAAATACAAATAGCAGCCCCAAGTTGTTATTCAGGAAGCTTGGAATGTGCTTGCTGAGGTAGTAGCTGGGTGGGTGGGGGAGAGAGGAATGGGGTGAGCCAAGGAAAAGGGGTGATGGAAGATGCCCAAGGATCAGGCAGGTGCTTGTCCAGTCTGTCACTGCTTCTGCTCTTCATCGAAGTCTGAGCGAGACACACACAGAGACCCAGCCTGCTTCTTCCAGTCTGACATGAGCATGGTTCTCCTTGCCTAGGCCTGAAAAGGGGCCAACTCCTATTGCTGTTGTCCTGGGCCTGACCATGGTGGAGGTGCAGAGATGAGCCCCCACGCCCAGGTCATGGTAGGACCTTAGTGACTCAGACACAATGCTAAAGCTCTGCACTCTGGTGGTCTGCTTTGGAATAGCTACTAAACCAACTACAACCTCCAGCAAGCTGCTCGCCTCTCTGGGACTTGATTTCTCCATATGCAAATCAGGGCTAAGGACAGTGCCTGTCTCACAGGGTGCTGTGAGGACTGAGCGAGGTCATACAAGGGTTTAGAGCCTAGTTTCATACATGGCAAGAGTTAATAACACTGCAGAGCGAGGGCAGAAGAGAGGCAGGAGGTTGAGCCCAGCACTTGCCCTCCGGCTTGAAGCTTCACCGCTGTGTGTGTGTGTGTGTGTGTGTGTGTGTGTGTGTCCGTGTCCATATGCCTCTGTGTGTCTGTATGCTGATATGTAGCTGTAGGCTTGTTTCTGTGTGTGAGGTGCATGCCCGTTGATGTATGAACCTCAGTATGTTCATTTGCTCATGTGCACACGGTGGGGGCAGCCTGCAGACCCTGGGAGTGATCCAGGAGGTTGCTCAGCCAGACTAAACAACCATCTTAGCACTCCAGGCTTCCTCCTGAATATGTATTCCTCTGTTTTCTGGTTCTCTTAACCCTTTTCTGTTTTTAAGGGGAGCTCAAAGGCAGCCTGGTCTAGGTCCCCCCCCCCCCGCTCCCCGGTTCTTTTTTCTTTCCTGCACACACCGGTCCTTTCCCTCTCAAGGTCTCCATTCCCCCAAGTGCGTCCCACTTAGTATTCTTCAGGTGTGAAGTCACCCCACTGTCTTTGCCCCACCACTGGCCACACCCATCCTGTGATCCTGGAGTGAGCCCTTCCAAGACCTAGTCTGGCATTGTTCATGGCAAAGTCTAAGATGAGCCCTGTGGCAAGGCACCTGAAGCCGCTGGCCAGTGAGCGAACTATGTGGACCATAACCTGAAGCAGCAGGACTGTAGGAGGGGCTTCATCTGAGATACAAGCCAGGCCTCCATCATCTGACTACTTACTGTGTGCCAGGAACTTGAGCTGATGGAGTCCAATAGACACCATGAAGGGAGCGCTGCTCCTGCATCTGCTTCAAATGAGACCCAGCAGAGTTCAATGAGTCACAGAGCCACAGGTTAGGACTAGAGCCCAGTCTTGTCTTCTCTGTCACAGGATGGTGACACCCCTCCCTGGGTCAGCAGAGTTATGGAACTATTATGGTCTTCATGTCCGCTCAGTGTGTGCGTATCAGTCTGTCCTGGTTACTCTGTCAGTTTCTGGTGACCCATCTTACAGATCAGGAAAGTAGAACCCGGATGCTCACAAGGATCTAGCGACCCCAGCAGGAGCTACAGAAACCACCCACGCAGGCTGCCTGGCTTGATCCTTTGTTTCTTAGCCCAGTGGTAGCCCTCAGTTTCCCCTTGCCTGAAGTGGACATTGTCACTAACAGCTTGGGTGCAACACGACAGATAAACTGCTTAGTCCACTTCCACTCTACTTCTAACAATCCCAGAAAAAGGATTCAAGGAAACCGGAAGAGGTGGCGAGCCCAGGCATGGCTGTGACAAGGAGCTCAGTGGAGCTAATCCTGCGCCTCTGTCACTGACCGCGCGTAACAGAAGCAGGTCTGTTCTCTAAATGAGGACATTTCTTTGGGGAAAAGCTGGTCTTGCAGCTCACATCCTGAGCAGAGCCTCAGCCAAGCTGATCCCCATGACTCCCAGGAGCGGCCCAGGGCAGTTCTGCATGGCCTTGGCTGTGGAGTGCCTGTGAGGATTCAGCAGGCCTCACAAGGCCACCGCAGGCCTGTCAGATGTGCTGAGTTCCACAGGCAGAAACTAGGCCCCTGCACCTAGCCAGTTGCTTCCTCAGAGTTTGACAAAGCTACCACCAGCACCAAAGAAACCTGGACAATCAGAAGATGGATGACTCCAGTCGGCCAACCTGCCTGAGGGAGCCATCCACATTCTGCAGGGGAAGCATCCTTCTAGTGGAACAAGAACATTCCAGGAGTGCTCAGTACAACCAAAGACAAGGATTCCTTGGGTTAGAGAGGAGAAAGTGGATATAAGGAGCAAGTTCATGGTCACGCAACATATTAGTGGTAAATGTATGAGGAACCCAGCCTTCAGCTCCTTCCTCCACCTGCTGCGTTCGCAAGAAAAGGTCATGAATTCCTCCCTAACCAAGGATGCTCTCCGCCACTGTGTGCCAAAGTCTGGTGCCCTCTGCTCCGTATGGAAAGAGACAAGAAAGAATGGTCAGAGAAGATGCTATACCACAACAGCAGAATAAATCTTTCCCAAGAGCTGATGATAAGAAAGTGTCCAGTGAAGCTCTGTGTGTGAGCACTGACCAAGCTACAACAGCAACCACAGTGAACTCATGCAAGAGGGGCGTGTCCTCACGGGTGCCATCTTAGACCAGCTCAGCCTGAAGAAGTAACTAAGATGCTGCTAAGGCCCCCCTAAACCCCTGCAAGTCCCCCCAGCACTCCCTACCTGGGATAAGTCCTGGCCCAGCATCTAAATCACAGCCAAGTAGCTGGGAGCTAGTAGTGAATGGCAGGAAAGGCGTGAGCCACAGTGGCCTCAGGACAGCCTCCACCCGGCCCTCTCAGCAATTCAAAGGGGGCTGTGACCAGAGGAAGCACTTAAAATGCCACTCAGGGGACATTCTTTTTCCCAAGACCCTGCCTTTGACCTTGGACACCAAACCCACATTAAGAATGAGCTGGTCTTCTCCCCTCTGCCCATGCTGGCCCTTGCTTTCTCAAACAGCACCCATCATACACACACACACACACACACACACAAGGGAGCAAGTAGGCTTTCTCCTCTGAACTCATGGAACTGTAGTACTGCTAATTTGCAGGACCAAAAGATGGTCTCCACAGCAGATCATATCTGGCTCTCAACAGCTAGAATTAGAATTTTTTGTATGTGTAAAACAGGGTCTCATGTATCCCATACTGGCCTCAAACGCTATATATTGGAGGATGACCTCCACCTCCCGGCCACTGGGATTACAGGCACACACCACCAATCCTGGTTTCTGCGGTAATGAGGCTCAACCCTAGGGTTTTATACACGTAGGCAAGCACTCTATTAACCGAGTTACATACCCAGCCCAAGACACAACACTCCTGAGAGCAATTTCAATGCTATGAGCATAAAAGGAGGCACTGCCCAAAAGGACAGGACTTAAAGGATTTTCTACTGAGTCCTAGTTTCCATTCATTTCAGAAGAGTAAATCTCCTCAGAGCTTTGAGATGCTGCTTGTTTATTCGTCCCAGTATAAGTAAGACAAACACACACTCCTTGTTAAGATGAAAATCGGCAGTGCACAGGGCAATGTGACATGAGCTGCCAGCGATAGGCATGCTGGGCTTTGGAAGCACCGCCCTGACCCAACCATGTCAATGTAGGCAAGAAGAAGAGGCCAGGTGATGGGCGGGGCCCTGTGCAGCAAGGCCTGGCAGGGCCACCACCTGAATAGAAAGCTAACTCCCTGCAAGGCTGATTCTTCAGAGAGAAATTGCCTTGGACTCGGGTTACCTGGCCCTCAGAAATGATCCCACTGGCCAAAGAATGGAGAAGGGAGGACCTGTCTTTCCTGGAGCCTAAGTCCTCTCCCCTGCCAACCAATGCTGCCTGACGGAGTCTGCACAGCCCATACCCCAGTCCTCCCGATGGCCAGGGACAAGCTGCCCCCTGACTCAAGCTTGGTGTCCTTACCTTCCAGGGCTATGGTGACAATGTCAAGCTCCCAAAGGTGAGAGAACACTATGAAGAACTGGAAACAGATGGGAAAGGGGGCTGCTATTTCCCTCCCTGTCTTCTGCTGTTTCATCTGGGGAATGAGAAGAGGTTCCACAAGTAAGAGAAGATGAAATGTAGCTGCAGGAAATGCATAAAAGACAGCAGTGGGCAGGATGGGGCCTGGTAGAGTCCAGAGCCCACTGGGCCAGGAGGGAGGCTGTGTGAGCCCTGTGAGTCGACACTTCAGCTTGGAGATGGGCACACATTCATGGATGCACATCACACACACACACACACACCACAGAACCTTATATCCTCTAGCACAACACACACACACATACACACACACGCACACTCACACACGCACACACACGCACACACACCCACATATGCCTTCCTGCCTAGCCCTTCACCTACCCTGGAGCACACTGCAGACCAGCCTACATCTTTTCTCTCCCAGTCCCAAGCCTCAGGCCAGGCAGTGTCCTTGTCCCGCTGCATGGGAGGCACATGTGGTTTCAGTTAGCTGCAGAGCGGGCATTTCCGTCCCAGACAGTGGGACCCTGCCAGGGCCCCAACTCCATAGGAGCCCACGAGAAGGGCCATCTCAGCTCCCACTCCCCACTGGACATCCCAGGGCCCTTTCTCCTTTGGAAAACTCGACGGTTCTTGCCCACTATCACCCCCTCACCTGGAGCTGGACTTTGCACACACTGGAGAGGAAGCCGGCTGTGCCCGGCCTCTGTCCACAGCAGCTCGCTGCCCACCGCCTGCCCGCCTGCCTCCTCTCTCTGCTGTCTCTAGCAGGCTGAACGGGATGGGAGGAGGGCAGGGTGTCAGGGGGCGGGCGGGAGGGAGGGGAGGGGGCGTGTGGAAATGAAACTTTAATAACAGAGCCCCTTTTGTTTCCGAGCATATGGGATATTTCATACATACTGAAGACATTAGCCGTCTATATTTTTAAGGGCTCAGGCGAAAGGATGAATAAATACAGCCCATGTTCTACTCAACAAACACACATGCAGAGTGCTGACTTCTGGGGCATTTCAAACCCCAAAGAAACAGCCCCAGTGACACCAGACACTTCAGAATAAACATGTTTCCAAGCCTTGGGGCTTGCCTGGCCCCCTCTTGGAGCCACCTGAAGCCTTGGGGCACCTTTTCCCCTGCACCATCTACCCTGTGCCTCCATACCTCCTATTCTATAGGGGGAGGCGAGTCTCTGGAATCCAGTCCCATCCTATCCCCTTTCTCAGGACCCCCAGCCCCCAACCAGATCTCAAGTGTCAGAGTTCCAAAAGAACTTGGAAATCTCTGCCTTCCTCACTGTACAAACCGGGACCAAGGCCCAGAAATGGGCAGGGACTTGCCTGGGGTCACACAGCAAAGACATCAGGATCCTGGGCCAAGGGGCAGTGTTGCTTCCTTCAACAGGCGAGATGCCCTATTTCCTCACCTCAGGGATAAAGGTGGGGAGACCCCAGGACCCGGAGGCAGGGCCAGCAGTACTGGGAGTGTGCCCGCCTCTTTTTCCCACTGGAACGCCGCTCTGAGCACTGCCCCCCAATTCTGGGCACCCATCCAAGGGCACCGTCAGCAGCGCTAGGAACAGGGCCCGCCCCAGGAAATCCCCTTCAGGCCAGCAGATCCCAACAAGCCTAGAGGCTTCAGGTGCGAGAAAGTTTCCCTCCGTGGAAGCTCAGCTCCCACTCCTCACGGAACTTCTTTCTGTCCTCCAGAAAGAGAAACGGGCCCAGAGAGGGGCAGGCCTTGAAGGAGGTAAAGCAAGATGGTGGCCAGGAAATAGAAGCTTGACTTCTGGAGCCTGTGTTTGCTGCACGACCGTGTGATTGAATAGGCCTTCAGCCCCCTTCCGGCAAACCCTTGCACGGTGCCACAGGGGGAGCCCCCAGTGTCCGTTGCCTCTCTCCCTGTTGGAGCCCATTCTCTTCTTGCCAGCCATCTACTCAGCTAGCAGAGGGCACCACACTAAGAGTCCATAATGAACACACATAACTATGAGGTTGCCTGAATCCTTCAGTGGGCTCCAACCACAGCCACGCCTCTGCAGCAGTCATACACACTCAGTACGAGAGGGGTCTCAGCCTCCATTTGCTCAAAGACCCTCCAAGACAAGTTTTGCAGTAGACTCCACTATCCATCTCTGTTGGTAGTCGTTCAGGCTCAGGGATTCTGTGCCTTCCCTGGGTCACATGGGTGGTCAGTGCAAGCCTGGGTCTTGAACCAGAGTCTCTTGACTGCAGACCTGACTACTGTGACCCTGATGTCACTCGCTCATCTCTTATCCTCAGCTCTAGTCCACTGTAGAAGCATCACCACACTAATGAGAACCTCTTTATTTAATAAAGTCTATTGTAGGCCTGCCTGCCTAACCCGCTGTTAGGGAGCACTCCTAAGGTGTCTGTGGGAAATGGTACTGCCCTGAGAGCAGAAGATAGGACCTCTTAGCCTCACCCTGCCATCCGTGCCCTGCAAGGGTTCCTCTGAGGACATGTTCCTTTTCTCATGTGCAAAGTAGACGGAGCCACCTCACTGAGTGACAAAGATGATATGACAGAGGGTGAGAAGGACTCTCACCTACATGGTGGTTTCCCTCTCTGGAATTTCATGCTGAGCCTGGATCCTGGCATTAAGTTCTGTCTGGATTCCAACAGGCCCTAACTGGTCTCTCTGCACCTGGGAGGTCCTACTGTAACCTTCAGCTATCCCAGAGGCAGTCTACTGAAGGAGCGGGTCCACCTCGGCACCCCAGCAGTGAGCAGACAGCAGCTCCCATCACCCAGATGGACGGATGCACAGGGGGAGGCGCGTGTGAGACTCCACGCGGTTTTCTCCTCCTTTTGGCCCCATGCTGGCTGCGCCTTTGGTCTCCAGGATGCTAACCATCCCACTATCCCTTCCACTTCCGTTGACAGCGTTCTGATGAGAGGCGTACACAAACTCTGGACACAGGCACAGAACTCTGCTGCAGTTCAGGGCCGCTTCGAAGGAGGTTTCTTGTGAGTCCTGTGCTGTATTCTGCATTAGGATCTTTTCTAGGTGAGGAGCAATTGTCTTGATTATAGTCATTTCACACCATAATAATAATCCTGCTAAGAGCGGAGCACCGACTGCTGGCACTGAGAGAAGCGTTTTGTAAGACTGTCCCTTTCCTGGCAATTGTTTGAAGCAAGCCTAATGACCCCAGCTTGTCCCTTTCAGGGCAAGTATACAAGCACGGCCACCAGCTTCCGCTCTCTTCACTGTTATACCACTGACTTGAGGGTCAGCTTCCTCTGGCTCCTCTGACGTGCAAACCCCTGGGGAGGGAGGTATGGCCTCAGACTTGTCTTTCCCTAGGCAGCAGATGTGAGCACAGGACTCTGATCTGAACTGGCATTGTGGGCACATGCCTAGCTCTCCACTCGACTTGTGTTGAGTAGCTCCTCAGAGGCAACGCAGAGTTCAGTCAGTGTGGCCCGTGCGGAGCGTATGCTTGGGGCCTCGCTCACCCAGAGGGCTGTGACCGTCACAGGCATGCTGCCGCTACTGATGAGCATGCGTGAGCTTACCTGCTGCTTCTTTCTGTCTTTTCAAAAACTTAAAAAAAAAAAAAAGATTTATTTTATATTTATGTCAGAAGAGGGCATCTGATCTCACCACAGATGGTTGTTGAGCCATCATGTGGTTGCTGGGAATAGAACTCAGGACCTCTGGAAGAGTAGCCAGTGCTCTTTAACCACTGAGCCATCTCTCCAGACCCACCTGCTATTTCTTATCCAAGCCTGTTCATCTTTCCTTAGGCCACCTGGTGATCCCTCACTAGGAGGTTACAGGCATGATGACAAACTCAATGGAGCACCGGATTTGCATGGTACACTGTACTCAGAACTCCTGAGCACAGATCTTGTTGGATGTGTTGGTAGAGATGGAGAAAGGGGGTGGGGGCAGGATGGCCAGGAAAGTAGCCTTGAGCCATAGGCTCCTAACAAGGGTCCCCAGCGGAGAGTCTGAGCAACAGGAAGCTCCAGAGACCACTGACCCCACTAAACTTGGCAAAAAAAAAAAAAAGCCACCGGAAGACAGCAGGACTTACCTTGATTTCCCAAAGAAGACATAGTCTAACGTCCTTAAACCTCACTGACAAAGCTTTGCAAACACCATCTTAACCATCAAGGTCCCCTAGCAGGGGTCAGGGTGTGACTGGAGACAAAGAGAATCCCATTTGCACTGGTGTGTGGGCATGACCCACGAGTCAACTTCCATTTCCCTCCAGCTTCTACACGCTTACCCGGCTTGGGGATGGGGTAGACCTTACGGGGTCTTTGTTCTTCGCCCAGGGGACACGGCTCTGCACATCTCATCTCCCCAGAGACCTCAAGAAAGCACGAGAGCTGTGAGAGCAGCCAGGCACCCTCACCCCCGCAGAACGGCCTGCTCCGGGGCCCCTCTGACACATGAGCTGTCCTGATCGCATCATAGCAATGGAGTTGCTTTGGGGGTAAATTCCATCCAGATGTTTGGAGGGTGGGGTGACTTCCTGAGCAGAGTGGGGTGGTGTGTGCTGATATGTGGGGGCTACGCAGCCAGCTCACCAGTACCCAGGAAGCCCAAGGGAGCACACTGCTTTCTGCAAAAGCCAAAGGAGGGATTTCAAGGCCAGGTTCTCTGTGTCTAACCTTGATGGGCAGAGGAAACTGGGGTCCAGAGAGGCGAGGGACTGATCCAGGTGACTGGTGGATTTGGTAGGTCAGGACCCCAGATCTCTCTGGCAAGAGCTCTTATGTCTGGGGAATTTTAGATGGAAGCTGGTTGAGGAGCCTCCTCCTCCCTGCAAAGTCCCTGAGGAGCCTTGGATTAGGAGGGCGGGAGTGGGGGGCAGGAAGTGGAGACTCTGTGGTTAGGGGAGCTCTAATGACCTCCAGCTTGAACCTCCAAACCAGAGAATGCTCTGCATTCCGTTTGCAGGGGTTATGAGGATAGCATGAAGGCTGAAGGGGTAAGTAAGGCCGCAAGTGCCATGCCCTCTCTCTTTATCCCTGGCCTTGGCTAGTTAAGGGGAGCCTGTGGCCTAAGCCCCTTTCTTCAGGGAGGACTCTCTACGTGTCTCTCCTTGGACTTCCGCTGGGCCACATACCTTCCTGACTCCTTTGGACTGACTTACTGGAAGACAGGAAGAAGCCAGTCAGCTTGGGAGGAACATGAGAACTTGGAGAGAATGAAAGGAAACAAGGGGGCGTGGGTAAGGGGGAATCGAGAAGGGAATTTTTTGCCTCCTGCCTCATGTTTTGGCTGCCTTAGTGTGAACATGTCTAGGCGCCTTATCGTGAAGGCCTGCACAAGAAAGAAAATAGTGTCTGCAACAGGGGAAAAAATACATCTTGATTAAACATCCCTTTGGAATGGCACTGGGGGTCTCTTATCAGCAGGCAGCTGGGCCCCACATGCCTCTGTCTGCCTGCCTGTCCCAAGGCTCCCACCCTCACTCTGCCCCACCCCCAGCCCCTACATCATGTCTCCCCAGCAAGCCGCCTGTGTAGAGACTGTCAGCAAAGCCGAGACTCACCTTCTTGTCCTGCCACTGTCCTTGACGCTATATGACCCAGGCCAAATTCTTTCCTCTGTCTGGGTCTCAGTTTTTCTTCATTAAAAGTCAGGAAGGGAGGGCTGGAGCAGCTGGTGTCTAGAGACCTTTCCAGCATTAACACTTTGCAGCTCTGACATTTTTGTAGTTTGTCATTCTGTGTGTTTCTGAAGTTTTCCAGCCTCCACCCTAATCCCGATGGACTAAATGTCTACAGTCTAACATTCTCAAGTCCTGTCTTTCCCATGAGACCCTTGTAGCACTTTTTAAAAGCTCCGGTCAAGCCCTGAACTGGTGAGACTCACCAGAGGGTCCTTCTGGGCTCCTATGAGAATTCCTGCGGCAGCAAAAGGCCAGCAACACTTTTTAAACACAAGTGTGTTTTTCGCAAGATTATATTTCCCATGAAAATCCATACAGAAAGTAAGCAACTGAAACACAGTGCCTGCTCTGCCTAGCCCCTCCTCAGTACATTCTGTCTTCTGAGCCCCTGACTCTCCCCGATCCAGAGACCCACCGTTGTCTCTTGAAGACTTCAGGCGCAGTGGACAGAGACGAGGCCAGAAGGCATCTACAAACTGGATGGTACCTTTTTCTCTGAGCTATGATGCTGTCACCCGAGGACTGAGCTCTCCAGGCTCCCCCCCCCCCCGCCGCCCCTAAGATGCTGAGGAATCAGTAGGAAAATCTCCAGGGACATCCTTCGAGGGTAGGGCTGCGAGAGCAATGAACTTCAAACTCCACATAGCTGGAAGGGAGGCTTGGGAAGGTGCCTAATACAACGCAATGATAAACGTTTGAGACATGGATAAGCTAATTACCCTGTCTGATCCTATCCACCCACTGAAATGTTGTCCTTTACCTTATAAATACGTGTAATTATTGTGTCAATTAAAGGGGGGAAATAACAAAGTACTCCGCAATCTTAAGAGCGCCATGGTGGTGTTTACAGAGAGCTTGGAGACTGTAAACATGGGACCAAGGAGGGTCTCTACTGGCCATTTGTCAAATTCTTCCTCACACAATTAGGAAAACTCGGGCTGGAGGTAAGGGCAGAGTGCTTGGCCAAGGTCAATGGCCGGAGCAGAGTCAGGGTATGAGCCCTCTGTCAGAAAAGCCTATCCACAGGTGGGGGAGGGGCTGGCTAACATTTAGGAATTCCACACACACAATTTGGAGGTTCAATACGACCCTCTTGAGATATTTAGAGTCTCGGCTCTCCCTGCCCAGGCTAGGCTCCTAGCCCTGAGACACAGGAGTGAGGAGAAAGCCCCCTTTATGTGGCAGCTAAACCCTGCTCTGAGCCATGATAAACACCTTTCTGTCCTCATTCCCCCTACCCTGCCAGCCAACCGTCTGCTGCAGGCCGCAAGTCTCAGCCTGTGCACAGGACTCCACAGAGCGCCTCTGTCTTCCAGCTGTCTGAGTGGCACACGTGTGACGGTGTGCAGGATGGCGGAAGGCCAGGCCAGAAGCAGCAGAGGCAGATTCCGCCTTGCCTCTGACTTGAGAAACAACCCCCCATCTCGCCAACGCCGGAGCTCCCTGCCCTCCTCTCCTGCCACCTATGTAACCCCAAGTCACCATTCCCTAGTCACCCTGTCTGCTTTCTCTCTGAACTCAGACACCGCAGAGGACGTTTTTCTGATCCCTGAATTCCAAGCAGCACTAACTAGTTAGAAGTGACCCGTTCAGAGAGATCAGCCAGGACACTCGGAGAACAGTAAAATGATGCAGCAAAGAGAAGCCAGGGACTGAACAACCACAGAGCCCAGGATGCCACGGCTCTGCCTGCAAATGCCACAGCCTGAGCATCACAAGAAAGGCAGCTCCCTCCCTGGCAATGGCCTCCTCTAGAAGCACACCCAACTCTTCCTGCTCCCCACATTGTACACTGTAGTGCTGCTCCAGGCAATGCCCCAGACCCCCTTCCCAAGACCAAACTATAAGGACAGCTCAGAGAACTGAGTCTTTTCAGACCCCAGCAGGCCTCCAGGCCAGATGGCATCTAAGGATGGTTGGTACTGGTGTTGAAGGCGTACAGTGCTCTACTGTAGACTGACAAGTCTACAGTAAGTGACTTTACCCAGTCCGAGAAGACCTTTCAAGCAGTAAACGCGCCCCATGTGAAGAGAAGCCTCGGGAGACGGTGAGCTCCATTGCTAGAGATAGACCCCCCCAACCTCAAGGAATACACGGGGGGGGGGGGCGTGGAGATGTTCAAGGAGACAATCTCAAAGGTCTTTTCTGTCTTGGGAGGCTGGGGGGGGGGACAAATGTTTAATATGCATGCTTTCGAACTGGACACTCAGACATAAGCCCTCTGTCCTCTGAAAGCTGGGTCAAGCCATCTTCCCTGAGGCTGTCCTCTGTCCACAGGCCAGCTGACCTCCGGAGCCAGCCCCAGTGTCGCCTTGTCCCCCACATGCCTTTCAGAAATTCCCCAGCTAGAACGCTCTTTGTTGCATTTCCTCATCAGCTGCACACAGTGGGCCAACGCAACCTTGACTCAGAACGAGCTTCCTCAAAATTCTTTTCGATAGCATAGAAACAGCACAAGGAAACATCTAACTTCTCAGCCGTGGGAAAGTCGCTCCTTTAAACGCTATATTAAATCGGGGATGGAGAGACGGCTCCGTGCTTTAGAGCGTGCTCTGCTCTTCCAGAGCACGCTGGTTTGATTCCCACATAGTGGTCCACAACCATCTCTAACTCCAGTTCCAGGAGACCCAACACCCTCTGCTGACTTCTGCAGGCACCAGACACACATATGGCGCACATACACATATGCAGGCAGAACACTCATACACGTAAAACAAATAAATCTGAAAAAAATAATTTTTAAAATTTTATTGCATTCACTGAGGGTAGGGTGGCCAGATTTAGCAAGTAAAAAGGCAGCCGCCCCATTAACTCTGAACTGAGACAAATCAGTGTATGTATGATTATGCATTATCTGAAATGTACTTATACAATAAAATTATTTGTTATTGGGCTTGGAGTATAGCTCAGTGGTAGAACGACTTGCCTAGAAGGTAAGAGGCCTGGGTGAAGTTTGATCTCCAGTGCCACCAACAATGAAAGTTAATCATTATCTATTAAGGATGGGGTCTTGTCTCCAGCAATGGCGCTCACCATCTCTGGGGGGTTTCTCCTTTCATGGTTAATAAAAAATAATCATGTTCTACTATCTATGTTTAACTACCTATCCTACATTATACCTGCCAGCTGGAATGGAAAGGATTCTTGTTCTTTAATAGTCCTCTTCTGTGTTGATCTCCCTGTTTTAAATCAGAGGAATCTCGGCCACTAAAAGTCACAATTAACAACACTGTTCCGTTTTTATTATAACTTACCTATATTGTTGCTAGGTACTGGAAGCCTAGAGTCTTCCATTGACAGCAGCAATGTAACGTTCCTTTTGACATAAGTGTATTCAAGGTGTTTTAAATAACTCAATCTAAAGGGAAACGTTACATAAGGAACCCCACAGGCTAAACAAGGATAAAGCAAAGCAGAACAATGTAGCCCAAGAGAAGAGACCAAGGTCTGTAAAGGTGCTTCTATTGTTTGCTCCTCTGGGAGGCAGGAGCCCTGGTCCTCTGGCTCCAGTGAACACTCAGCCTACAGGTCTGGGAGGCCTGCAGGAAGTACCAGAGCCTGCACTCTGTGATTGCAGGGGCGAGGTCGCAGCCTACTCTCCATCACCAAGTCCCCGGCGCCCCTGTACACAAAACAGCCCTCCCTGGCCAGCTTGACTTCAGAGACTGTTTGAGGGGGGAGGCAGCCGCCAGGCCCTTTGCACACTGTTTCCAAGTCAAATCCAAACCTTTTCAGTTTTACCAGGAAACCACCCCACCCCACCCCCTTTCTACTCTGGCTGCCTCCAAAAGTCGGGGCTGCAGGCTTCCAGATGCTGCCCCCACCTTCCGGCCCAGACAGAGCCTCCCCCACCCACCCCTGCCTGGCACCTTCTCCTTATCTTCCCCCACCGCCCCAAGCCTGGGACTCTGAGCAGAGAGCTGTGGAATTAGAGGCAGGAGGTAGGGTAGGGCCAGAGAAGGGGTTAATTTTCCTTTGTGCCAAAGGCCCCTGTGAGTCCTCAGGCCATGCCAGTGAGGAGGCAGTTAGACTGTTTGTTCTCAGAAACCTCTTCACCACACCTTGGTCACCCTCCTCGGTCGCCAACTGTTCTTTTGTGAGTCTCTTCACACACCAGGCAGTATATCTCACCATCTCCCTATTTCTCCATGACAGAAATGCTCAAGGTGGCAATTACTATTTAAAAAAAAAAAAAAAAAGTTTGGGGCTGATTACTGTGCTAATTATTTTCACTATATCATCTAGCTATGTACAAGGAACAGAACTGAGGGCTTGGACCTAGGTAGGGTGACTGTGGAGGTCTACAGAGGACCACCACTCTCAGCTACAGGGCATTCATGCTCGGCGTCTCAGGAAGTGATAGAAGGGAACTGAAAGGTTGACGGTAACAAAAGCTGCCTGACTCCTAATGATACTGGCAGTTTTGTGTTCTTCCCATTCAAACTGGGGCCTGGGACAGCTCCTTGCCCTTCCCGGACTCCACTTCCCATTCTAGGCCTTTCAGCTCAGCCACAGACCCACAGTTGTAGCTGGGGTGGCTCCTGGAGAAGACATGGGGGGAAAGGTCTGGGGACCATCTCGATCTGCAAACCCCTCTTGATCCTCGGCAATATGTGTCTCCCCCAGGCGGAGGCAGGCTCGGCCCAGACATCAAAGGGCCTGCGCGGCTGGCGCTTTGAAGGGAGCCTTGAAGAGTAATAAGAAACATGAGGATGACACTGTGACCCAGCCCAAAGCGCAAGACTTGGAAAAATGAAACGAAGGAACTTCTGGCAGCCCTCCGTGTGGGCTTTGGCTGAACTCAGCCCCTCGCAGCTGCTGGCAGTCTGTCCTCTCTCCCTGGTTGTGGGTCCTTGCATAGCCCAGGGGCGGAGACTTCTCCGCGCAGTAGAGGATCTCTAGCGCCTAGCCCCAGACTCCTCTTTTGTTGCTGCGGCAGGCATTACAGAGCTCAGGACTGGGAAAAGGGTTAACGGGGACTCAGAATAAACCCACTTGAAGATCCTTGAGCCTGTTGAGACTCTACGGCTCATAACTTACGCTCCCTGCCAAAGGTATCAGCAACAATGAACTAGCCCATGCAAGCGACAATCTGCTGATGTCTACTGAAGTCGATGCACCGGCCCCCTGGTCTGCAATAGCAGTTCGAGGAAGTTATCTGGCATATGGCCTGAACCATATGCTCAGAGATGGTTGCACCAGCAGGTTTCCATTGCAGGACCATTTGTGGAAGGAAAAAGACCAAAAATATTATCAGTTCACTTGTTCCTTGCTTATGCTAAGGCAAGCACCCTACCACTGAGCTCCGCCCCTCCATTTGACAAGCGGTAGCATATTATATACTCCACTTTGTCTAATGAGTGCTCTTAGCGATTATTACACCCAGCACCTGCAGTCGGTGCCACTGGGGTTGCCTTCATGCACTCGGTTGCGCCGTTTGGGTTTATTTTCCTCTGACAGCGGTTATGCAATATGAATTTGTTAATGTCAGAAGCACATGAAAGCTTTTTATAGAAACATCATTCTCTCCTTTATAGAGGAGAAAGTCCAAAGGTCAGCCTGGCTTTATGGCCTTGCGAGTTCCACCCTAGCTCTCCTTCTTTCCCTGCCTGCACCCCAGTTCAGCAGAGCTGTCATGTGGCTCCCCAGCATGGTCAGCAGAAAACCCCCTCCTTCTAGCCAGACTCTATAGCCCTCTGTTTGTGGGGTCATAAACATCTTTTTTTTTTCCTTTTGGTTTTTTAAGACAGAATTTCTCTGTGTCACAGCCCTAGCTCTGTCGACTAGGCTGGCCTCAAACTCACAGAGATCTGCCTGCCTCTGCCTCCCAAGTGCTGCAATTAAAGACATATGCCACCACGATCCGCTTAGAAACATCTTAAGGCCTACTTGTGTTCCACAGCCATGACAGAGATCCCTTCCTTACCTCCACTCAAGCCTTTCCCCCATCCCATCCAGGAGAGACATCCCCCAGCCTTAGGAGCTGGAGGGCTGCCGGAGTCGTCTAGGACACCAGCATGTTATAAACCTGACATCTGGAGTCAGAAATCCACTAAGGGGCTTTTCACAGCACAGCATCTATGGGGTTCCTAAGATAGTGATATGGGAGGTAGCCAGGCTGGCTCCAGAGAGAGACTGAGGCTTGTCCTCCTACCCTAAACTTTACCCCAGGGTTTGGAGTCACCTTGTTAGCTCTGGGGGTCTTTGTGGACGGAGTCGGAAAGGGTAGCTGAAACAGGTCCAACACCCCCAACAAGGCAGGACTTCTCAAGAGTCAAAGGAAATGCTAGATTTGGGTCCCGGTGGAGCTTCAACCTTTTCTTTCAAAGGTTGAAAAGCGTAATTCCAATATCTTGTCCCAGGTCACCCAGATGCTCAGAAGAGACCCGCTGTCACTAGAACTTCGACCTTGTCGCAGGTGGTGAGGAGGCATCAGTATCACGTCATTTGCTGTGTGATCCTGGGCTAATCTACTTCATTTCTCAGAGCATGTGGGAGCTTAGGTCTATAAACATCCTTCCTGATAACGATGTTGACCCATGCTGTATTTCAGCAAGGCAGAAAAAAAAAATCAGATTTTCGCAGTTTAGAACTGCATGCTTAGTAGCAGGCTGCTAGTCTAACGTCCTCTGTCTGCTACCTTCCCAGCATCCATTGCGTACGTCCATCTCTTTACTTAACCAGCCGTCATCCTCCCGCTCACTCAGCTTCCCCCTCGTTTATTCAGCCATCTGCCCACATCCATCTATGCCTGAACGGGCCCTTTGCTCATCAAGTATTGCTTGGGTTCTTATCACTCTCCAAGGCCCGAGGATACTCTGGGGAACACAACAGGCACATCTGCCTCCTCAGAACTTTTAACCACAAGGGACATAAATCAATCTAAGCATACCCCAGCTCAGAGTATAGTCTAGTTGAGGCATAGGAAGCCCAACTGTGGAAGGGCTGTTGGGGGGGGGGGGGCTGTGTCTCTGCAGAAGGAGAATGCATGGCGGAAGGCTGGTCAAAGCAGACTGTCATGGATTGGACACTTTAAGGTAGAGGTTCAGGATTCTTCTGCCGTAATCATCTACTGGTTCTTGGGGTCGGCCTCTGTGCTTTGGGGGTTTAAGTGAGCATATCACAGTACTGAACTCTCAGGCTCCACCCCACGAAGAAGACACCTGGTAATGATGGGGTTTCCCGCCTCCCATATCATTTTCCAGCCCACAATCCCCTCAGCGCACCAAGGGGCAGTCTTGCCTAAACTCACCTCAGCAGACCTTCAGCGCTGGCCAGCAGCCATCCCACATGCCAGGGACGGTGATGCTGATGCGCACAGAGGACCTTTAGGGTGGTATAGCCACTGGAGCGCTCATGGCTCCTCCTTCCACGTGGGCTGGTTTATGATGCCAAAGAGACCTTTGCCCGGCTTAGAGCCTCTGGGGCCACTGACAGAGTCTAATGAGCTCCCAGACCTGGGGACATGGAACCAGACTGACTTGCTGGAACCTCTTTGGAGAAGGAAGGGCTGTGGGGATGTCCCTTAGTTGGTACCAGAATTCGCCAGGCATTTTTTTTGGCCTCGCTACACAAAGACACACAGACAGACATGTACAGAGATAAAGAGAGACAGAGAGAGGCAGACACGCAGAGAAACAGAGAGAGAGAGAGACAGAGAGAGAGACAGAGGCAGAGTGAGAGAGACAGAGAAACCAAAGAACAAAGTATCACCCAGAGTTATCACATATGGCTGAGGATATAGCACAGCAGTAACGTGACTAGCAGTTTTGAAAACTTAGGTTCAACTTCCAGGAAACCCAACTAAAAGCAAAATTCAGGACTGGGGATGTGGCTTAGTAGGTAGAGTGTTTGTCTAGAATGTTCAGTGTCCTCAGCACCACATAAACCAGATGTAACGCCTCACATCCATAACCCCAGCATTTGAGAGACAGAAAAATCAGGCGTTCAAGGTCATCCTTGGCTACCTAGTAAGTGCAAGGTCAACTGAGCTCTATGAGACTCTTTCTCAAAATAAATCAAATAAACAAACCAACAACAACAAAACACAAAACCAAAACAGCAATGAAACGACTGTATGGCATAATTTACTGCCAGCAGGCCAGTACAAATTCTTATATTCAGGTTTACACGCGTAAATAGTTAGGTGTGCATAAAAAATGGGTTCATCGTTGCTGCCTATCCTTGTAAACTTCCTGCCTACTCCAGAGTATGCTGTGAACGTCTGCTGGTTTAAGAGATGCAAATCTACACCAGCTCAGGGCTTTCTTTGTATGTGTGTGTGTGTGTGTGTGTATGTGTGTGTGTGCGCCTTCAAGCTATGCCGATCTAGATAGACAACACCAACCCTGAGCATGCATCTTTGAACATACCAGCATTGCTCCCTTAGGGTAGATCCCCTGAAGCAAAATTGCCCAACTCAGCCAGCCGAGCTCATGGGCGCAGCCCTCCATCCTCAGCTCTGTTGCTTCTCAGTTCAGTGCCCACCATGTCCCAGCCCCACCTCTGGAGGAGGGTGGCTGGTGGCTGAGGCACCAAAAACCTACCTGGGGGCCCAGAAATACATATCTCCCATTGTTCTACAGGAAGCCTGGGGACTGAAGACACTATGAGTCATTTTGGTTTACACTTTCTCTTTGGGGACCTGGGGAGCCAATGTCGCTGTGCCCTTCTGTTCACACAGCCTGAATGACAGGGGTTCCTTGACAAATGGACTTAACAAGCATTTAAGGACTGTGGTGGGCACAAGGCAAAAATGTTTATACTCGCTCTAGGCATAGGCTTATGCAGGGACAGGCCAGCTTTCTGCCGTAGATCCAGGAATATTTGACCAAGGTGAGAGCAACCCAGCTTAGCCTAGGTTAAAGGGACCAAGGAAGACAGGATGTCCCTCTTTGGGGAGATGGATGTAGACAAAAACAGCATAAGTTGTGCCACTGAGAGGAAGTTGCAGGTAGGACTTGGGCTGGGAGATGATGGTTCGAAGCTCTTTGGAACTCAAGAATCCTAAGAACTGTGCAGAGCCAGGGCCTCCATGATGGCATTTGCCTGCACACACTCTGCTTTATCTGCACACAAATCAACCACTGTCAGCAGCTTCTCTGCCCTACATATGCGCACATGCGCGCACACACGCATTTCCATTGCCTCACTGCACACGTCACTGCACTCAGACAGCACAATGAGAATAACACTTTGAGTGGCACATTCCTTGATTTATCGTGCACTTGCTGAGTGCCGACCTTTCCTGGGCTTTGTTTACTCCTCCCATTGTTGGCTCCTTCGCGCAAAGGGGGTGAACTCACTTGGCTAAGGTCACAGAGGTATGGAACAAGGGCGCCCCACCCTATATACACACAGCCTCTCGCCCACTCGGACACACCCAACCCCCTTGGTCTCCTTACTTGGCTCCTTCCTATCCCATTCAGGCTGAGTACTTACCACACCGCCCCTCATGCCTCACCCGGCCCTTGGTACACAACTGAACAGACTTGATTTGTCCACATGCAGGCAGTTAGAGACCCAGTAAATCCAGGTTATAAACCTCCTTAGTTTCTTGTGTAGACACAGTTTGTTTGTTTGTTTATTATTTTATTTCCCAGCTCAGAACTTAACTGGAATGAGGCAGAGGCCTCCACCACAGGCTGCTGAGTCCTTTCTCTTCCCGACTCTCCCGTCCTCCTTTGCCCTCTCAGCCAACCTTGAAGACTTGTCTTCTGTGTGCCTGGCACTAGGCTTGGCACTATGCTGTGGAAAGGATGGGAACCCAGTCTCCTGGTCCCAGGAACTCAATCCAATCGTAGGAGGTGCAGAAGGAAGGGGTTTGCTCAAGCTCATACAAGGACCAAGTGACAGAGCGAGACAAAACAGTGAAAGCACCCTCTGCCCAGGTCAGTGCTGTATCTGGGAGATCAGCAGGAGAAATAGCGACCCAAGGTGGCATCTGCTGCCCTCTAGATCCAGGCAGAGACACTGGAGGCTGAATTCAAAGCAGCTCTGACATTGATCAAGGTTCTGAAGCCTCCAGCGCTTTCTATGCATCCTCTCGCTTACTGCCCCAACAACCCAACAAGCTGCTGCGACACTATTATTCCCTTCTGCTACTTTGTAGCTACAAAAGGTTCACGGTCAGCTACTGAGACTTGAGTGTGTGCTACCAAACCCAAACTCTTCCTCTAGGCTGGGCTGCCTTGTTTGCGGTGGATTTTGGCAAGTGGCTAGAAGTGAGTAGGACGTGGATAGGATGGGAGGAGAGGGGAACATTCTGGATAGTGGTCACTGTTTGGGGCAGTCAGATTCCCTCTGGTGCTGAAAGCTTTTTCCTAGGCAGCTGAATGCCTTGACCAGGACAGGGCAAGTAAGGACTGCCAGCCCCAGAGTGACACAGCAACAGACCAACACCAGCCACAGAACCAAAGCTCCCTCAGCCCAGTTGCAGAAAACACAGAGAAGCTCAACATCTGGGCAGCTGCCCTTTGCCTCACTGTTGGCCTGCCCTGCCCCCACCTTAGTTCCCCAAAGGCTGGGAACATCTGGCTGCTGGCCTTACTCCAGGAGGGGTGAGCAAGGGGCTTCCTTCCACCAGGCCCGGAGGCTGCCGTGGTGTAAGGCACATCAATCAAAGGCTGCAGAGTTAGCTGGTGCTGGAAGAGAAGCCGGTTCCTTTCCCACCCCCTCCCTAGACATTCCGATGTAATGGACTCTCCTTTCCTGTTCATTTATTACCAGCCCACAGAGCTCCGTCAAACCCAGTGTGCAGACTCCAGCTCTATCAAGCCTGCCTTCCCCCGGGAGACCTGGAAGAGCATCGGACCCTAGTGCTCACTCACACGTACTGACCATGCTCCCCTGCCCTACCCACAGACTTGCCCCAGGGGCCAGCTCTGTTAAACAGTTTACATACGCATCTTGTATGTCCCCGCTCATGAACTGAATGTCCTCTTACTGCTAACAGATGAGAAACTCCGCTCAGAGACACTAGGTCACTGGTCTGGGAAGTACTGTCATTTCAATTGGGGTAATGTGTCTTCCAGCCCATGGACAGATGGTATTTTCCACCTAAATATAGGTATTTCTTTCCAAAGCTTTATAGCTTTATAAGTATTGTGCCTTTTCTGTTAAGTTGTATCTATGTATTTTGTTCTTTCATTTCAATGTGTCTATAATTGTTTTCTTAATCTTGGATTGTTCTTTGTGACTATGCAGAAAATACAACTCATATTCTCTATGTTTATCTTGTACCATATTAAACATATTCTTTTTGCTTGTTTGCTTTTGGTTTGTCTAGTCAGGGTTTTTCTGTGTAGCCCTGGTGTCCTGGAACTAGCTCTGTAGATCACGCTGGTCTTGAACTCGGAGATCCTCCTGCCTCTGCCTGCCAAATGCTGGGATTAAAGGTGTGCCCCTCTACTGTTTATCTTAAACTAATTCCTTTAAATGTTTATTTGTTTGTGAGAGGGACAGACGACAGACAGACACAGACAGACTGTGGGTGCATGGGTGCCATATCATGTGTGCAGAGATCAGGGGACAACTTTTGAGGGGTAGGTTCTCTCCTTCCACCTCGTTTATGAGGTGCGATCTTTTGAAAGCTTCCAGCATTTCCCGGTGCATGTGCACTTTGGCCAATTGTCCTGTATCTGTCTCCCGTCCTGCCATAGGAGGGCTGTGGTTCCTATCCCACCATAGAAGGGCTGTGATTCCTATCCCACCATAGAAGGGCTGTGGTTCCTATCCCACCATAGAAGGGTCTTGGCTCCCATCCCCCATAGGAGAGCCGTGACTCCCATCTCACCATAGGAAGGCTGTGGCTCCCATCCCACCATAGGAGGGCTATGATTTTAGACTTAAATCTCAGCATCCTGTTTTTTGTTTGTTTGTTTGTTTTGTTTTTTGAGACAGGGTTTCTCTGTATAACATCTCTGGCTGTCCTAGAATTTTCTTTGTAGACCAGGCTGGCCTCAAACTCACAGAGCTCCACCTGCTTCTACCTCCTGAGTGCTGGGATTAAAGGCACGTGCCACCACGCCCAGCGAGCATCCAGCTTTTTAATGTATGTTCCAGGGATCCAGCTCAGGTCGTCGGGTTTGTCTGCTCATCATCACACCTGCTGAGCCACCTCACCACGCTTGTTGAACTTAATAATTGTAGCCATTATTTAGTGCCTGCCGTAGGACTTTCTATCTATAAGGTCATGTCAGATATAGGGATGCAGCTCAGTGGTTGAGCACTTGCTTAGCATGTACAAAAATCTTAGGTTCAGCCAGGCGGTGGTGGCACACGCCTTTAATAACAGCACTTGGGAGGCAGAGGCAGGCGGATCTCTGTGAGTTTGAGGCCAGCCTGGTCTACAAGAGCTAGTTCCAGGACAGGATTCAAAGCTACAGAGAAACCCTGTCTCGAAAAAACAAAAACAGGGCTGGAGAGATGGCTCAGTGGTTAAGAGCACTGACTGCTCTTCCAGAGGTCCTGAGTTCAATTCCCAGCAACCACATGGTTGCTCACAACCATCTATAAGGAGATCTGGTGCCCTCTTCTGGCATGCGGGTGAACATGGAGGCAGAATGTTGTATACATAATAAATAAATCTTTAAAAAAAAAAAAAAGAAAAAACAAAAACAAACAAACAAAAACAAAAAAACAAAATCTTGAGTTCAATCCTCAACACTCCATGGAAAGGATAAGGCATATACTTTTGTACAAAGCGAGAGGCCCTCCATCTGAATGCTTTTCCCCCTCCTTGCTTAATTACCCCGAGGAGAATCACCTCTAGAACATGATGAGTAGAAGGGTTGAGCGTGCATATCTTGGTCTCTGCCCTTCTCTTCCTGCCCTACGTCTTCCCCCTCACTTCCTTATGCTTCGAGTCTTTCTTCCCTGATCCTGCCCACCAGGACGGGTGTGGGAAGTGTTAGAAGAGAGGAGTGTGATCGCACAGTGGGTGATAAAGAAAAGAAGAAACACTGAATGATGATGCATGTCTATAATCCAAACACTTAGCAGACTGAGGCAGGAGGACTTTTAGCTAGCCAGATCTCCATAGGAAATTCCAAGCCCAACTAGGGTTACATAGAAAGACTTTCAAACAAGCAAACAAGCAAGCAAACAAATAGGACTAGTGAGGTGGTCTCTGGTCACTGCTGCCCTTGTAACTATGAAGCCCTGAGTTTGATCCCCAGAACCCATGGAAATGTCAGGTGTAGTGGTACCTGCTTGTAGTCCCAGCAATGGCAAGATGGGAGATGGAAACAGAAAGATCCTCAAAGTGCACTGGTCAGATACTTGCACTGGTTGCTCTTGGAGAGGACCTGCTTCTGTTCCCAGCACCCACATGGTAGCTCACAACTGTAATTCCAGTTCCTGGTGCCCTCCTCTGCCCCCTGGGAGTACCAAGCATGCATATACTACATGTCTATACATGCAGGCAAACACTTATACATACAAAGCAAAAAGGTATTTTTTTCAAAAAAAAATTAAGAATTAGTTTTAAGATACTCATAACATAGAAAGTGAAAGCCTAAGAAGAACATGATGACTGATATCTGCCACTCACCTACTCCCATGTGTTCCTGTGAGGATACAAAGATGAACCAGATATAAAGAGTCAAAGCTGTGGGCTGGAGAGATGGCTCGGCAGTTGAAAGTACGTGCTGCTCTTGCACAGGACCCAGGTTCAGTTTGGTTCAGTTCCCAGGGCCCGCATCAGGTGGCTCACAGCTGTCGGTGACTCCATCTCATTGTTCCTGGTCTTCTTACACTAACGTGCGCATGTCTAAACATAGACAGATCCACATACAAACATACATACTTACTTAAATATAAAAATCAAATCTTTTAAAAAGATTCAAAGCTGGAATTCAAACTGAGATCAAAGCTTGGGTAGACCCACAATCTTTTCTTTTTTATTCCCACTGCCAGGTTTGAACCTAGGATCCTGCACATGCTGGCCAAGTGCTCTACCACTGAGTTACATCCTCCAGTGGCCCATATTTCATCTTGTAAAGAGGCAAAATCTATACTGAACCCATCATTGCCATTCAAAATTCTCCAGAGTCTACCAGCAACAAACCCAGAGTTCTGCAACCTGGTTCAGATGGAGTTTGCAGTACTCCAGTTCCTAGTTGTGGGCTTAAAATTGTCCCTGTAACTTTGTCCTTCTGTGAAATGAAGAAACACAGTAGCAACCTCAGAAGGGAGAAAAATATTGTGAAAACCAAGTTAGTTCATTGGTAAAATGTTTAGTAGAAGGCTTGCATGCAATGGAGCTATGTGAGTGCTTCCTCTTCTGCACATGTGGTACCCAGAGAAGCCTGCCTGCCTGTAGTGAGTCTGGTTGCAGCATCTTGGAGGGGGATGGCTGCTTGGACCCCATGGAGTCGTGGAAAACTTGCCATGACTTATGTTCCTTATAAGACAGATCTCTTTGGTGTCTGCCAATGGTGAGCTGTGTACAGACCCAGGAATGGAAATTCACAAAGATAACAATCTAACTAATGGTTATTCTTGCTGTGGCTTACTATGTGTATAGGTCAGAGCTCAGCCAGAGAAACCCAATCAGGAAGAGACATCTTCTAGGACACTTGATGCTAGGACTTGGCCTTCACGGTTGTAGAGATTGGCTGGGTATCTTCCGGTCTCTATTGCTGTGATAAAATGCCATGACCAAAAGCAACTCAGGGAGGAAAGGGTTTATTTTGCTTACACTCCCAAATCACAGCTCATCGCCGAAGGAGGTCAGGATGGGGACGTGGAGGCCATGAAGGAACACTATTTACTACTTTCCTATACCACCCAGGACCACCCGCCCAGGGATGGCACCCTCTCCAGTAGGTGGGGCTCATCTACATCAATCATTAGTCAAGAAAATGCCTTCCAAACTTACCTAAGGCCAGTTTTACAGAGCCACTTTCCCAGTTTACGATTTCCTCTTTCCAGGTATGTCTAGCTTTACGACAAAACCATCACACTAGGCAAGTCTAATATCCACAAGTGTGATGGTTACTGTCGCAACTCATCAAAAAAAAATGACACATGGTGAACAGTGCCTTAGGGAACTGTGAGGGAGGCTCCAGGAAAAAAGGCAGAGGCCTTTTACCTCTGGGCATTTTGTTCCCTGGGTTGCTCTTGAATATGATTTTGTGCCTCTGTGTCGAACATTTACACACCACACATAAGACGTTTATTCTTGTTGGTTGTCATAACATGGCTATAGAACCTCATCTGGTCAGCGTACCCTGAACCTGGGTATGGCCTTCTGCCTTGCTTTCAGGCTTTCCCAGATATAATCTATATACGTGCCAGGCAATTGTGTATTTATTTTTTTATTATTTTTTTTAACAGAATGATTTTTCAATATTTATTTATTTATTATACATACAATATTCTGTCTGTGTGTATGTCTGCAGGCCAGAAGAGGGCACCAGACCCCATTACAGATGGTTGTGAGCCACCATGTGGTTGCTGGGAATTGAACTCAGGACCTTTGGGAGAGCAGGAAATGCTCTTAACCTCTGAGCCATCTCTCCAGCCCCCTTTTTATTATTTTTTTAAAGATTTATTTATTATATATACGATGGTCTGCCTGCATGTGTCCCTGCAGACAGAAGTTGGCACCAGATCTTTTTACTGGTGCTTGTGCGCCACCATATGGTTCTTGGGAATTGAACTCAGGACCTCTGGAAAAGCAGTCAATGCTCTTAACCACTGAGTCATCTCTCCAGCCCCCAACTGTGTTTTTAAATTGGTCTGATCTGAGAAAGGGCTGCTCCATTGGTATTTAGTATGTGTTTGTTGCTGTTTATTTTTCTGATCATGTTCTTCGGAACTCAAGCAACCTTCCTTGGGTCATTGTTTTCTTTGTTACATTTGTGTATTAAAGTATATTGAGAAGAAAGTAAGGCTGCCTAGCAGCATTAGACTGTAGTCTGCCCTGTTCTTTCGGGTCCTCAGATCCCAGGTCAGCAGTCCAGATCTGCACAGGTCGGCTGAAAACTGCACAGCTGATTTATGGGCCAACTTGACTGGGCTAAGGATTGCCCAGATACTTTGCCAAGCAGT
Source organism: Chionomys nivalis (assembly GCF_950005125.1). Lineage (NCBI taxonomy): Eukaryota > Metazoa > Chordata > Mammalia > Rodentia > Cricetidae > Chionomys > Chionomys nivalis. The sequence goes on along the minus strand of NC_080099.1, from coordinate 24,762,435 downwards.
CCTCTTCTACATGAAACTGTTGTCGGATGGGATTTGCATTTGAACCAATGGGATGGCTAAGGCACACGGCCTCACCATTGGGTGTTGGGGGGACGCTTCATCCAACCAGTCAGATAGATACAAAAAGAGGAAAAAGACTCCCTCCCAGGAGCAAGGAAGAGTTCTTCCTGCCCAGCTGCCTTGGAACTAAACTACATTATCTGCTTTTTTTGTACCTTCAGGTTTGAGCCATAACATTGTCTAGGTTTCCAGCTTGCTGATCTGGGGGAATGTTTAACTTCCATAAGCACATGAACCAGGCCCTTGTAACAAATCCTTTCCTATGTAAACAAATACACAAGCACACACGGACACACTCACACGTCGGCAGAAACGCTCCTACAAAGCCTGCTGGTTCTGCCTCTGGAGAAGCCTAACAGAGGGACAGGCCTTGAGGAAGGGCAAGCTGGGTACAACGCAGGACAAAGCTGGCACACACAAGCAAACGTTCTTCTTGAAGGAACCCTCAGCTTTGCATATAGATGAAGACAGGCCTGTGCCTATCATCTGGACCCATCTCTCTCACCTAACGCAAACACATTCCGGATTTGGAAATGAGTCACATCCACGGTGTACCCCGAAAGCATCATCTGCATCACCGTCTGGCCCAACACCTGGGTCTACCACCTAGTCAGACGTATACTCTCACATAACGTGTGTGAGCATGGTGCCGAGCCCATAGCAACTGCTCTGTTTTCCCAACAACCCCACAAGGAAGGTTTATCTGGCTCTTTGTTCTAGAAGAATCTGACTTGTCCATGGTCACACTGCTATTGTGGAAAAGAGCTGAATAAGAACCCGGGTCCTCCAGGGCACCTATTAAATCATAGCTGGCTCCGTGCCACTGACTCATTTTCTAATCATACCACCCTCGGTGCCAGGATGCTTTCGCTGGCTTTATAGGCGATGGAGGCTTGGGGAGGGTAGGTGGCCGCAACGGTTACTCAGCAGGGAAAAAGAGTCCCGTCCACTCCTCTTCCTGCCTCCCCAGAGCCATCTGCCCTCTACCTCACCTCAGCAGCTCATCACACAGGAAGACACCACCCAAGGTCTCTCCCTCGGATGACACAGCACAACCTTCCTCCCAGCCTCAGCCTTGCCCTGTGGAAGGAAGGGCACCTCTTTGTTGGCTTTCACACTGAAGGGCCTGGCTTGGGGACACAGGGTAACATGCAGGATCCCTTGTCCCAGGGAACTCCTAGGGTGGGCTAGTCCCACCCACGGAAGGTGCTGATACTTGTTGATCAGGATCCAAAATCACTTTGTGTGTCTAGCATCAGGCTACCAGGCTATGGGTCACATAGTGGAATCTGCCTTCCTGGGAAACCAGGGCAGCTTCTGAGGCTAAGCACTCAGCTGGAAGGGTCTCAGTGCAGCCAGGCCTGTGGTCAGGGCACGCTGTGATCTGACTTAACCACCCACCCCTTCCGGTGGGGGCCTCAGCACCAGGAGAGGCAGCCCCGTGAACAATGTCTCACTGTGTTCTTGGCTAATTCAGCTACACCTTAGACCACTCCCGACTCAACCCCACAAAGCTCAGCTTCTGCTCCCAAACAACCTCCGAGTTGCCTTTCACAATGCAGAGGTGAGGACAGGGGTCCGGGATCTGGAGATGAGGGCGGGCATGTCAGCAGAGCTGGCCGCACGCATCCATCCAACTCATCCATCCATCCATCCATCCATCCATCCATCCATCCATCCATCCATCCATCCATCCTTCCCCTCAACCCGGATAGTTCCTCCTTTGTCCAGCCACTTTGAACAGGGCTTAGTCATTGTGGTGAACAATGAGAGAGGGCTCGGAGGAGATGAGCAGCTTGCCTCTTGTCAAACAACCTGGGAGCAACCCAAGCAGAAACAAGGACAGATCCTCGTGCACCCAGAGCTCCCGGTATTAACCGCTGCATCCAAATGCCCCTTTAAAGTTCTGAAGAAATCTTAAGGTCAAGGGCTCCAGGGGTGCTTTGTGGCGATCTCAACAAACACATCTACACCCATTCCTGGGAACCAAAGCTTGCCCACAGTCTGCCTTTTCCAGACAGCTTTGGAGAGGCCCCTGCAAGGTCCTGAGGTATTCTAAGCCCGGGTCTCCACCTTCACCTGGAGAGAACCACTGTCTCCCACAACTCAGCCTGACCCCAAGAACCCAGTTCAGGGTACCATTGGTATGTGTTAGGGGGTAGGAGTTCCAGTCCCATCCCCGTGCACTCTCAGCCTAACAGACCTGTGGGTCACCAGCCCCTTCCCCCAGCCCTTATAGCCACAGGCCTCAGGCCAGGCCCTGTTTCCGGAACTGCCGCCAGCAGAGCCAGCCACACCACACATGGTTTTAATCAGTAGCCTGCCTGAATGAATAGTGCCTTGTGCACACACCACAGGGCTCACCTCCATGGCAGGGCAGGCCAGGTAGGCAGCCTCAAGGAGGGTGGAGTGCAAGGAGACCTCAGCTGAGGAAGGGGGTGGCATTTGAGGCAATGTTATGGTACAGCACAAGAGTTATGAGCCAGGGCCTGTGTTCAGACAGAGGGGTGAAGTTCTGGCCCTGCCACCCACAGTCTGTGTCTAGGCTGCTCGGGAAACCTCTGAACACCAGCCCCACCCTGGCACATAGGACTGAAGAGAGCTCCTGGCAGAGCCGTCAGAACGCAGGAAATGACACTTGGCACATAGCAAGTGCTTTGTCCCCTGGGGGACAGGCCAGGGGACCCATCAACTTGCTTTTCTATGGGGAGTGGAGCTTAGAGGTAGAACGGCATCTGTGAGTAGAGGGGCTCCAGTTACTTCTATGGTTCCGTTGGCCCCCACCCTTGAAGCTCCCTGCTCACTTCAGAAGCCTGGTGAGAAAAGACCTCAGTCAGTGACAGGCCAGCTACCTTCCTCCTCTGCTGCAGCCAGTTTATATGACCGGATCTAATATCTGCAAATACCTTCACCCACGCTGCTCTGGTTAAGCCTTTAGTCAGCTTAACACAGCTGGAGTTATCTGAAAAGAGAAACTTTGATTAAGAAAGCACTTCAGGGCTGGAGAGATGGCTCAGGGGTTAAGAGCACTGGCTAATCTTCTAGAAGTCCTGAGTTCAATTCCCAGCAAACACATGGTGGCTCACAACCATCTGTAATGAGATCTGGCGCCCTCTACTGGCCTTGAGTCATACATGCAGGCAGAATATATGCATTATAAATAAATAAATAAATCGAGAGAGAGAGAGAGAGAGAGAAGGAACACACTTCAATCAGATTGGGTTGTAGGCAGGCCCTTGGGACATTTTCTTGATTACTGATTGATGTGGAAGGGCCCAGCCCACCGTGGGCGGTGCCACCTCTAGGCAGGTGGTCCTAGGTTATATAAGAAAGCAAACTGAGCAAACCATGGGGATCAAGCCAGTGAGTAATCTTTCCTTTATCTTCCTATGAGGCTTCTGCTTCAGTTCCTGCTTCCAGGTCCCTGCCCTGAGTTCCTGCCTCTTGGCATCTTTCGGTGGCCTGTGACCTGGGATATCTACATGAAATGAACCCTTTCTTTCTTCCCTGTGTCGCATTTGAGTCGTGACATTTTATCACACTAGAAAGCTGACAAAGGCCTGTGCTATACCCTTGACTCGGATCATCTTATGTCTTTGAGCATTGGTTCTTCTTCCCTATGACAAAGCAGAAACAGGTAAGCAACTGGAAGATAGCTCCTTAGCAACACCCACCTGCCTGGGAGCATCAAGTCTGCACCCCTCCCTTCACGGGGGAGTGTTCTTGAGAGAGCTGAGGAGGCCTTTTCTATGGCCCTCCAGGGGCAGGCTGTTGACTCAGAGACCCCTGCCCAACCGTCTTTCTGTGCACAGACTTCTCATGGCCAGGCCAAGGGCCACGAACTTGGACCTCTATCCCCACCTCACCTGAGCACCCCACAGCCTGGTAGAAAAGGGAGTCCTGGGGATTTGAAAGGGGAGTAGGAGAGTGGGGAGGGAAAGTACAGGCTCCATGGTTCTCACACCCCACAGGCTGCACAAGTCCCCAGTTCCTCATTTCCCTCTCTGCCTTCCCATCGTTACCACTGTGCTGCCTAAGCTGTGAGGCCTAGCTTACACCTCCAGCTTGGCTCAGTGAGCTCCACTAACTTCCCCTCCCTCCTGGCTAACTGTCCTTTGAGGCCCAGCCAGGCACCTCATGCAATGTGATACCTGACGGTCCCTGTTGTGGAATATTAGTTGAAGATGTGCTACATTTGTTTATGCTGTAGAACATTTGTTTTAAGGATGCAAAGATGTGTTGCATTCTTGTATGTTGCGTTTGTTTAACTTTGTGAAACTGTGTTACTTTGCCTGTCTAAAACACCCGATTGGTCTAATAAAGAGCTGAATGGCCAATAGCAAGGCAGGAGGAAGGGTAAGTGGGGCTGGCCAGCAGAGAGAGTAAACAGAAGAAGAAAAGGGGGATGGAGGAACAAGAGCGAGAGGAGAAAGGACATCAGGGCCCAGCCACGCAGCTACACAAGCCAGAGTAAGAAGGAAAGAAAAGAAATACATACATAGAGAACGGTAAAGGCACAGAGGCAAAAGGCAGATGGGATAATTTAAGTTAAAAAAAGCTGGCTAGGCCGGGCGGTGGTGGCGCACGCCTTTAATCCCAGCACTTGGGAGGCAGAGGCAGGTGGATCTCTGTGAGTTCGAGACCAGCCTGGTCTACAAGAGCTAGTTCCAGGACAGGCTCCAAAACCACAGAGAAACCCTGTCTCCAAAAACCAAAAAAAAATAATAAAAAAAAAAAGGTGGGTGGTCCTTGGACCTCCCACAGGGCAGAGAAACCTGCTTGCTCTTTGGGCTGAGGAGGAAGGAAGACTTGATTGGGGGAGGGGGAGGGAATGGGAGGTGGTGGCGGGGAAGAGGCAGAAATCTTTAATAATTAAATAAATTAATTAATAAAAAAAAAAAAAGCTGGCTAGAAACAAGCCAAGCTAAGGCCGGGCATTCATAAGTAAGAATAAGCCTCCATGTGTTATTTGAGAGCTGAGTGGTTCACCCCCTCCCCAAGAGTAAAGAACAAAGAGTAAAATAACCAGCTACAATGGTCTGACTGGGTGAAGTCCCTCCTGTGTTCCAGAGGTTTCTCTTTCTGGTAGCGAAGGCTGAGGATCCTAGGAGTTCCCCAAATCCAGAATTCATTTCTGCAGAAGCAGAAACTGTCCTTCTGTCCAGCAGTGAGAAACCACCTTTATGAACTGGTCTCTCCTGTACCTATTCTGACCCAGCAGCAGCCAAGCTGTGGGTGACAAGCATCTCCCCTGGGTGTCAGCTAGGTCTTAGGCTCTCAGGGGGCTCCAAGCTCAATGAGAAAACATTTAAAGAATAAACTGTAGCCAGGCAGTGGTGGTGCATGCCTTTAATCAATCCCCGCACTCGGGAGGCAGAGGCAGGAAGATCTCTGTGAATTCGGGGCCAGCCTGATCTACTGAGCAAGTTCTAGGACTGGCTCCATAGCTACTGAGAAACCCTGTCTCAAAAAAAAAAAAAAAAAAAAAAAAAACAAAAAAAAAAAAAAAAGGAATAAAACATGTTAGTCATGTTTGCATGGCTTGGATATCCCTCTAGTTGCGGTGTCCCTGTAATAATGGGGCACATACGGATCTTCAATGGCCCCAGAGTCGATCTTCAGTGGCCCCAGAGTCACCCCCAACTTGCCTGGCTCTTGATGCAATGGGTCAGTGAAAGCCAGGAAAGAAAACATCTCTGGAAATAACTGTGGACACACTCAAGGGCTTGACCACAAGAATGTTCAGCATGCCTTTGTTTACAATCCAGAAAACTCTAAAGTAACCCACACGGTCAATGGTTAAAGTCTGGTGCCTTCACAAAACCTAATCCCACAAAGTGGGTGTTACATGACACCCAGAGATGGTCGCAATGTATCTCCAAGTTGGGGGGGGGGGGGGTAGAACGGAAGAAAGTTCATGGGAAAGCTGACTCCAGGCAATTCTGTAAAGGAAGCAAAGGATGAAGAGAGGGGTTTGGGGGAGTTGGCTGGGGGTCCACTACCTCTTCCCAGGGACTCTGGGAGATCTACCAGACACAGAAGTTAAGGGACCACCTGCAAATGGGAAGGGCACAAATGCCTGTTGGTGCGGGCACACCAGCCACAAGGAGCAGTGTGGGAGGCAGGAACAAAACCAATTTGCACACCAATGTGAGCAGCTCTGATCCCACATGGTGGGTCCTTTTAATCTCCTTATGTGTGTGTGTGTGTGCTTGTACTGCCAGAATTATCTGCAATGAATGTGTATCGCTTCATGTGCACGTGTGTGCCCGCATGGGAACGTGTGTGTGCAAACTGCAGGTTGACAACAGGTGTCCTCCTCAATCCCTTGCCACCTTTTGCTTTTGTTTGTAGTGATTTTTTTGGAAGCCAGTCTCTCACGGGTTCTGGGATTCACCAGTTCAGCTACCCTGGCAGGCCAGCAAGCCCCAGGAATCCCTCGGTCTTCACTGGGATTCCAGGTGCAAACAGCCAGGCCTAGCTTTTCCTTGGGTGCTGGGGATCCAAACAGGCCTTCATGCTGTGTAGCAAGCGCTTTACCCACTGAGACATCTCTCCAGCCCTCTGAGGCTTTAGATTTAGAATCAACATCGTTCTTTTACAAGCTTGGAGTACAATGGAATGGACTAACATTGATGAGGTAGAAAATGTTTAATACTCCGTAAAGATTTTGAGATGTATTCTGATTGAAAAGAAGCTTGCACAACACAGTAGATGGGGCCAGGGAGAAGGCTCGGCAGGTAAATAAAAGAACTTGCTGCCATACCTGACAATTCAAGTTCCGTGCCAGGAACCCATGCGACAGAAGGCAGAACCAACTCGTGCAAGCTGCCTGATAACCTCCACTTGCACACTCATTCACACACGCAACACAAAGAAGCAAACAAATGTGTCGTCTTAAAAAGCTTTATTTAGAGGCTGGAGGGATGGCCCAGTGGTTAAGAGCACACACTGCTCTTGCAGGGGACCCAAGTTTGGTTCCCAGCACCCATGTCAGGTGGCTCACAACCACCCGTCACTCCAGCTCCAGGGTATCCAATGCCTTTTCTGGCCTCCTCGGGCACCAGCACACATGTGAGTACATGCACACACATAGAAATAAATAATGATAAACAATGTTTTTAAAACCTTTATTTAAAAGAAATACAGTCTATGTTCTCTTACAGAAACCACTCTGTGCCCATGAACAAAAGGCAGAGAGTGAGTGGTCACCTCAGGGCAGTGGGATCTGGACATTAACATTGTCTTATTTGTCTGTGTTCTACATTTTCCACAATGGATATTTATAACTTAGGGGATTAACATGTACATATGCAAGCATGTATATTCTTAAGGGAAAGAGTTGGCTCAAGTTCTCGCCTGTGCTAAAAGTGCCTCAGCTACGGCAGAGTGCGTCTCCAGGCTTCTCCTTGCCTCCACGTTCTCCCTCGCATACGTTCACACCTGCTTCCAATTTGCGCCATCTTGCTGTCCTTCCCGAGTCCTTATAAAAGATCTGAAGTCCGTGTTGGAACCAGACGACCGGGGCTTGGGCCCGCTCCACTGTTCCTATCCAGTGGGCGCCCACCACCCCACATGGCCTCCTGGGATACTGTTCCAATTACTGGAGACTCAAAGCAGATCCAAAGACAGAACTATAAACACCACAGGCAGAGGCCCATAAACATCTGGGTAAGTGACTCCAGCTGTGCAGATGGGCCCTGGCCTTCATTCACACTGGGACCAGAGGGGACTGGCTGGTCACGAGGAATGCCCTCTGCCTCCTCCTTGGACCATGAGCTACCAAGAGTCATACAGACTTGCAGGGAGGGCTAACCTAGGTGATATCACATCCAAGAGAGAGGAGGTATGGGGGCCAGAGTTTCTCAGTCATTTGAGCCACATTACCTATGTACTGGGGTCACAATTTATCTGTCTATAAAATGGGGAAGCAAAGACACAATAGACTAGACAGCCATGAGCTCTAGTACACTGCGAATAATTCATTAAGTCAACGCCCTAGGCAGAAATCTGCTCACGATTTCTTTGTCTATACTATACTAGGTATATATGAGAATTTGGTAGCATAAACATAAGCTAAAATAAATTGAAAATTTTTTTGAGACAACATCTCTACATCCCAAGTGCTGAAATTACAGGCATGTAGCATCGCACCCTGACTTACTCTTATTATTATTTTTCTTCTCCAGGTATGTGACAGGAAGGTATATAGAGACAAGTCAGGGGGAGTTCCTGTAAGAACGGAGATATAAGACCTATGAATAAGCAGATGAAACCTCCAAAAGCTCCTCGTGTCGGGTAACAGAGAGAGCTGAGGGCTAGAGGTTTCCTAGTACTGTTTGCAGGAGGTTCATCAAGCACCGTAGACTAAAATGACCAAGCTTCACCAGCCCTGCCTAATGCTGCCTACACCACAGAACCTTAGGGAGCGAGGTCAAACCCAGCTCACTGCATGCAACCTAGAACGCTTGAGCCCAGGCCACCTCTGAGCTTCTGACTGTGGAATGGTTGCCTGGTGGCCTCTGAGAAGGGATTTCTGGCGCAGTGGGTATTTGGGAACCTCTGATATGTGGGTGGCTTGTGGAGTAGAGGGTTACCCATGATTCACGGCCCTGTCAGATTCTCCGCTGGACACTATGCCATGTTTGGAGCCTGATGTTAGCTGGGAGCCCTTGGAACACTCATTAGGTAGTCAGGGTTCCAGAACAGCCCCCCTCCCCCCCCCCCCGCCTTCTGAGTTCAGTGGTGGAGGCTGGAAGCTCCTCAGCAGCCCAAGGGTGGGTTCATGGGCGCTCAGAGCAGTGCAGCTAGGGGCCCAGGTAGAGCTCAAAGACGCAGTGTCTGCCCAGAAGCAGAAAGTCCCGCATCCCTCCTCAGCAGTAAAATCAAATAGCATCAACAAAAACTCACCCAGAAGGCTTTCCAGAGAGGGTACCCTGAGGTGAACAGGCCAGGAATCACCCAAGTGGAACCTTTCTCTGGCCCTGTGTGTGTCAGGAGCCCTCCCTGCTGCCCACATCACAGACAGCAGCAGAGCCCAGGCCTAAACCTCCCCTGACATGCCTGTGGACATCCCCCTCTCTTGTGACCATGTGACTTCCCAGTTCCATTTAAATCCTACTGGGCAGGTACAGGCAGGAATGAGTGGGACATTCCAATCTTGCCTCCAAGATCAAAACCTCCTTTTCCAGGTGGGCCTGAGGCCATGCCATTCTTGACCCGGGTCACACCTCGCCAAGCTAACTCACTACGCATGCTCTTTGTTATGCTCTATGAGATTATCAGAACAGCAAAGCCGGGCACTTGCAGTCAAACCCAACAATCTGAGTCCAATCCCAGAGACCCAAAGGGTGGAAGAGTTTTCTCTGACCTCCCTCACAAGGGCGATGGCATCCATGAATGAGCACACACATGCACACAAGAATGGAATTTTGAGCATTGGTAAGTGGGGAAATGCAAATCCGAACTGCAATGAGAGTCCATTTCATGCCCATTAGGATAGCTGTAGCTCACAAAGAGGAAAATAGGTTTTGATAAGACTGCAGCAGAGAGGGAATCCTTACGCTTATGCATGGCACGTGTGGTTGATACGGAAGGAGTGTGGCACTTCCTCAGAGCATAAACACAAAATTACCTATCCCAGCGATCCCTCCAAAGCTGACACCGGAAGGGCTTTCAGACGCAGGCTTGCACTCAGATCTCCGCAGCACTGTATGCAGCAGTCAACTAGAGAAACAACACAAGCCGGGCAGGGGTGGTGTTGCATGCTTTTGATCCCAGGACTCAACAGGCAGAGGCAGGTGGATCTCTGTGAGTTCGAGGCTAGCCTGGTCAGGGCTGGTACACTTAAAAATCCTGTCTCAAAAAACAAACAAAAAAGGGGGAGGAGGAAATAAAGAAGACATGTCCTCACTCTGCCTTCCCAGTGCTGGGAATAAGGACATGTGCCTGGCATGCCTGGCAAAACAAAACGAACAAACAAACAAAACAACAACTTTATTTCAAAAACTATATTAAGGGGCTGGAGAGATGGCTCAGAGGTTAAGAGCTCTGATCGCTCTTCCAGAGGGTCCTGAGTTCAATTCCCAGCACCCACATGATGGCTCACAACTATCTATGATGAGATATAGTGCCCTCTTCTGACAGTAGGTGTACATGCAGGCAGATACTGTATACATAATAAATCAATAAACCTTAAAGATGAAGTTTTGGTAGATGCTACAAAATAAATGAACTTTAAAAACACCATGGAAAGCCGGGTGGTGGTGGCGCACGCCTTTAATCCCAGCACTCGGGAGGCAGAGGCAGGCGGATCTCTGTGAGTTCGAGACCAGCCTGGTCTACAAGAGCTAGTTCCAGGACAGGCTCCAAAACCACAGAGAAACCCTGTCTCGAAAAACCAATAAATAAATAAATAAATAAATAAATAAATAAATCAATAAATAAATACACCATGGGTGTTTAAACGTCATGCAAGCCTGAGGACTTGAGTTCAATCCCTAGAACCTAATGAAGGAGAGAACTAACATCACAAAGCTGTGTTGTGATAACCACATACAAGTGGTGGCAAGCACGTGCCTATATCTCAACATACATGTGGTGGTACACATGTGCCTGTGTCTCCAACATATGTGTGGCGGCAAGCATGTGCCTGTATTTAAACATACATGATGCATATACTCACAAAGTTTAAAAAAACTAGAAACTACAAAAAAAAAATGATGCTAAGTGAAGGAAACCAGGCACAAAGGCTACAACACACGAATTCCGTTCATGTGAAATGTCCAGCGTCAGCAGCCCACACGCGCGGAAACCACTAGCCGTGGTGGTGCGCTCCTGTCTCAGTTCTCCGGAGACTCAGACAGAAGAATCCCATGTTCAAAGTGCACCTGGCTTACACGAACAGACCCTGTCTCCAGAAGAAAGATAAAAAGGAAGGAAAGAAGGGGGAGGGAGGGTGGGCGGGAGGAATAGTTTAATGTTGGGAGAACAGAAATGGAATTAAAGATGATGGGGCCCGGCTCTTAGCACATGCGGTACAAGCATCTAATAACCGAGCTCCATCCCAGCCCCACCAGTCTTTGTCTGGCCTTACTACTAAATGGTACTGACCTCAGAGCGTGACTCAGTGAGTGTTCCTATCTCTTCCATTTTTTCCTAAGAGTCTGACAGGGATTGGTGCTGATGCTTCCTCGCGTGTTGGGGAGAACTGGGGGTGGCATGTCACCTTTGCACTCAGCTTCTCTTTGCTGGGAGGTTTTAAAATGTTTTGATTCGCTGCATTTGGTGGTAACTGGGGATGGAACTCAGTTGGTGGCGTGCTCTCCAGCATGAAGCCCTGGGTTCAACCCTCAGCACTGCCAAATCCAAGTGTGACAGGGCACACTGCAATCCCGGAATCTGAGAGGGGGAGGCAGGAAGGTCAGAGGGACGGGATCATCCTAAAATACACAGCTCAAGGACAGTGGGGGTCATGCCTGTCTGTCTAAAACAATAATGAAACAATTACTTCTCTGCCTTCTGGCTAAGGCCAAGGAGGGTTTGTCTGATTGGTCAATCAATTGGCCAGCTGGTTGGTTGACAGATTTGGGGGGAGGGGAAGAAGGTCTTGCTACCTAGCCCAACCCGGCCTCAAACTCATGGTAACTTTCCTGCCTCTTTCTAGGGTGTATGCCAGCATGCCTGGTTCTGGCTGGGAGTGTTCTGATCTCTGGTCCTCTTCCCTGACTCCGTCTACTGGATGTGACCATTACTTCTGGGCATCTCTAGGAAAGTGTCCCCTTCACCTAAGCTCTCTAGTGTGGTGGTGTGCAGCGGTCATGTCCCTGCAGTCTTCCAAGCTCTGTCTGTTTCTGCGCTGGTCAGCAGCTGCATCTGTAGTTTAAGGATCCTACTCAGAGCCCCAGATCACCAAAACCCTTCCATTCCAAGGGTCCTGGGGAAGGCAGCCAAGTGTGGCACTTCTGTGCAGGGTGGCTCTCAGGACAAAAGTGGCAGTGTGGCTTCAGGCTCAGTGATGGGGCTGTGTGGACTGGACACCACGGACTAAGACTCCCTGGTGTACTTCCGACACAGCAGGCTTCTACAGTAAGTTCTTCGTGCTCAGATGCCTCAGACCCTTCCAGAAGGCTATTTCAGCTCCTCTTAGCCACGCCACAGTTTACAGATGGGGAGCCAAGCCACCTGCCCTAAGCTACACAGCCACCTGCCCAGATATGAGATCAGATCAACCCTCCTGGAATGTGTTGATGGCTATGCTAACAGTTAACCCTTCATATGATAAGAGAGAGCATTCCCGAAACGGGGCAGAGGCTGGGGAGGGCATGTGCCAGTTTCTCTGTGCTCCCAAAGGTGGGCAGAGCAGGGCCTGCCTGTGTACCGACAAAGCAGGAGCCCCTCCACCTGCGTCCATGCACGGCTGCAGACTGCCCTGCAGTGGTGCCCACGGGTTCTGTGAAAAAGAATGGAAAAAGAACACAAAGAGCACACACCAGTGGGAGATGTCTGTTTACTTAGCTGTTCACACATGTAAAATAATTCTGAAAAGATCGACAAAGCCAGCAGTGGTGGCCTGCACTGAACAGTGGTCGGGGATGAGTATTAGTACATCCTGCTATACTTTCGTTAGCTCTACTTAGGCTCCAGAACCTATATATCTTTGCCTGGCCAGCCTTGGGAGGAACAGAGTCAAGCACAGGGAGCTGCTCCACTCTGTCCCGAGGACACTGCCTATTTCTTCTCTGCAGGCCAGGGCTATTTCCCAGCCTCAGCCCCAGGAGGCACGATCACAGAGGGGATTTGGGGCTGGGGCATCTCAGGGACCAAGGACGGTAGTCAGCCACCCTGTCAGTTATCTAGCCTCAGACTTTGGATCTGCAATAGAACGGTGAGAACATCCGCCTCAAGGCCCTGTTACAAGTACTGAGAGGACCATTCCCAGGAGCAGAGTGCCTGACCAGCACGCGGGAAGGACCTTTTAGTATTTTCCTACGTGTTTAATGTCCTGTGGGCCTTAGTGTAATCTGCCTCACATTAACAAGCCCCGGCTAATGATGCGCAAGAAACTTAGCTAAGAGTGCCCCCTGCTGGATACATCCTATACTGCACCCTACACATACCAAAATTCAGCTTGCTTTCTTCCTGTTCCTAATTATTTCGGTGAGTACTTACTATGTAGCCCAGACTGGCCACGTACTCACAGTAATCCTCTTGCCTCAGCTCCCAGGTGCAGGTGTGAGAGACATGAGTCACCATGCCCAGCTTCAGTGTGTACTCTCAGCAATGACCAACTCCTAAAGACCAGTATAACAGCCAAAATTTGAGCTTAACTTTGAGAGAACACTATTCCCTAGAATGCAGTCCAGATTCGAAAACTGTCCTTCACAGCTAATTATTTACTGGTTCTGGTTCGTTTCTAGGGTCGTCTGTGGCATGTCAGTCAGTAGCCTTCAGTTCCGAGCCATTACTCAGCCTTGCCATTATTTGAGTTTCAGATAGTTATTTGGCAAAATGTCTTGCTGAGGACACGTCTCTGGTTTCCTCTTGGAATCTAGAATTTCACAGGTGGAAGCCTAGGTCCCCAGGAACTACATAATGCTAGTCTTTTCGGTGTTGGTGACGGCAACTCTAATGCCCCGGACAGAGTGGGGCCAACGCCAAGCGGAGCTGGTTTGCCTGAGGGCTGGGTGCTGGGCAGCACTGGTCCCTAACACACCATTCCAAGTCAAGCTGTCTTGAGTCCCCTTTCCTGCTTCCGCTGGAGTTTTGATTCCGCAAGTGATGTCTCAGCAGAAGTCAAAGTCCCCATAGAAAACGCTCCTCTTCCTCCTCAGGAAGCAGCCACTGTGGTTGCCTTGGTGGGAGACACATTTCTATTCCCAGGAAAAACACTCTGATCTTGTTACACAGATGGTCACAAAGAGACTTCCCAAGGCTTGGAGGCTGAGGTAATTAGTGTACATGAGTGCAAATGTGTATCCAGATGCATGTGCAAATGTGTATCCAGATGCATGTGCACAGTGGCCAGAACAACATCGGGTATTGTTCTTTGGCCACTGGCACCCTGTCTTCAGGAGAGTATCTCCTTAGCCTGATGGCTGCTCTGCAAACGCCCTGGGCCCACCTGTCTGCTTCCCCGCCACTGGAACTGCAAGCAAATGCCACCATGACCAGGTCTTTCCGTTGTTTTGTTTGTTTGAAATCATGGGTTCTGAGAACCAAGCTCAGGTGCCAATGCTTGACAGTCACATCCTACAGATCCTCTACCAAGGACTGTTTCTGGACTTTGCTCTTATGAAACACACGACCTGTGCTGCTAGTTCTTTGTCAGTTTGACACAAGCTAGAGTCATCTGAGGAGAGAGAGAGGCTTTGGGTATTTTAAAGAGACTGAACTTTTAAAGACTCTGGGACTTTTAAACGTTGAAATGTTTTTATATTGTGATATTAACATTAACATGCCATCTTAGATGGGTCTGTGAGCCAAGTTTGCAAGGGCTCAGCTGTGTTGGTGAGACAGTTCTCTTGTCAACTTGACACAAGCTAGGGTTAGCTGAGAAAACCCATCAGACTGGCCTACAAGCAAGTCTGTGGCATGCTTTCTTGACTGACGTTGATGTGGAAGGGCCTAGCCTGCTGTCAGTGGTCCTGGGCATATACATAGACTGAGCAAGCAATGGACTATAAGGGGGGTGCTGACATAAACCCTTCCCCCCCCCCCGAGTTGCTTTTGGTCACGGTGTTTATCAAAGTGTAAGAGACTAAACTAGAAGACAACCCTAAGACTTCTGCAAGAAGCTGTGTCCTCCAGGAGCTTGGGCCACTTGGTTAACTGGCTTCCTGAGTGGATGCCTCAGTCAAGAGTAGAGGGCCCTCATAGACCTGCATCACCGAGCTTTTGGTATTGTACAACTACAAACATCCGGAAAAGGTTTTTTAGTTTTGGTTTTTTGTTTTGTTTTTCCTATTTCAAGGAATCTTAGAGTTCCGGAACAGCAGGAGGTGAGGCTGAGCCGAGCTGCTCAGCACAACCTCAGCCTTGCTCGAGCAGAGCACAGCTGTCCTAGCCCCTTCCTGTTCAGTGACTAGGAAGGCCTGTGTCTTCCGGGCACAGGGGTCGCACAGGCACCACACCGCCTGGGTCTGCTCCCAGCACCACAGGACATCGTTCTGGACAGCGGCGTCTCATGATCCACGCTACACTTGCTGCTGACCAACCCGTGAGGTTCCTACAGGTTGGAGTTTGGTGCACCCACCTGGAGCTTGGGCTCCCTTCTCCTCCCAGACAGAACACCTGGCCTCTGTCAAGGTGAGGAGGAGGGTGTTCTCTGGCATACACCTGGGAGCTTGACTCTGTCCCAAAGCTTTCTGAGCCGCAGGGAGTTCCCTGAAAACACGCTGCTTGATCCTACACCCAGAAGTTCTAGGTGAGTGGGTTTGGACAAGGCACCCGGAATGCCCACTTCCCAAGATGATTCTGGGACTGGGCCTAGCCTCCTGCCTTGCAGATATCAGGACAGAGCTTCTGTGCTGGGAAGACTCTGGTCCTCACTAGGGTATTTTCAAGGCTGGCGCGGGGGGGGGGGGGGGGGGACTTGACAATCATTCATTTTACCTAAGGTTTTTTTTGGATAATGAGGAACCTATGGAACCTTCTGTCTGAGCCTGGGTCCCTAGAAGAGTTTGCTCCGAATGCCTTGTCCATACCTGCTGGAGGTCAGTCTCTAGAGCCAGGGCCTAGGAATCTGCATCCCAGGCCCATTTTCTAGGTGAGGCCACTAAGTCCAACTCATTTCACACCCTAAAAGACAAGGGAACTACCAATCAAAAAAGTGGCATGTCCCCAGTCAAGAAAGAAATGAATGACAGAAACATCTCTAGCCTCTGAGGGTCCTTTGGGGACAGTGGCCACACCTAGCACTCTGGAACGAGGGGACATGGTCTGCCTTGACCAAATCAGGATCAAACTGAGCAAATACGGGCCATGATGAAAACCTCCCCAGCTCCACTTTCCCCTGCAGGCAAAGGTGAGACACAAAAACAGGACCAATATGTACAAACAGAATCCCATTTTATTAGCAGTTAGTTCAAGATTGGACATTAATGGAGGAAAGTTCCCACATTTAACACAACCCAAAACGGCTGGTTCAAGAGCCCTCTTCAGGTGAGCTGGGTAGCATGCCCTCTGCGACCCCTTCCCACCCCTGCAGGGAAGGAACCCTCTGCCTGCTTCCCAAACGTGCCCCCCACCCCACTCAGTTGGCCCTCTTCTCTCCCCAGGAAATAACATGAATTTCATGCATGAATTACAAAAAGAGCCCTCTTGCCCATAAGAAAAGCTAGCTCAGTCATAGAAAACCCTTTCCTCTGATAGCCTCCTCCAGGCCAGGGAGAGAAGAGGGAGAAATGAACTTCTTAGGCAGAAACACTGTGGGGAGAGTCCCCTGACCTTCCTGTTGGACCTCAGCAGAGTGGACACACATGGTCATTGCCCGGCCTGCTCAGAGCTGGCAAGGGCATCAAGCCCAGAGCCAGACAACCTCAACCCAGCACTGCATGGAAGGCCTGGGGTGAGGGGTAAGGAACAAATGGCTAACCTCATTTTATACAGAGTACAGCTGATTCTAGCATGGGCATGTGGAGATCCCTGCTGTAGCCTCCATCTCACTGTATGGAAGGAAAGTTGAGGCCTGGGGAGGAAGACTGTCACATGACCGCCCGCTGTACCCAGTGCTCTTCTCACAGGGCACCTAGAGGAGACCTTTCTCCATCTAGCCCTTCCTGTCATAGCCTGAGGTCTTATTTCTGCTCCAGTGCACATGGACCATCTAGAAATTGAAGATCCCTGAACCACAGAACAGAAGCAGGGACACCAAAACAAAGGCAGAGAAGGAAAGAGACGAAGAAACAAGGATGCTGTGTTTGGCATGGGGCAGCCTAGCTCCGTCAAGCTGTATACACTCATTCTGACAACCCAGTGCCCAGCCTGGCCTCCCTGGGGCAGATCCACAGGCCGCCCCACCCCGCAGTGCCCTCAGACCGCCCCCAATGTGATGCTGCCTCATCAGAGAGCCCTTTCCCCTCCTCCAAGCTGTCTGGACCTTCCTGCAGATGGTGGTGGGAGGAGGCACACCTTGGCAGAAGAGAAATGCCACATTAGCACAAACAGAAAAACTACCCTTGAAAACATGTGGGCTAAGGGACGAGGGGGAAACAAGCGATCTGGAATGTGGGGCTTCTATGTGACAATAGACCCTCCGGCCTTAAGAAAATAAAACCTTTTGAGGGCTGGGAGTGATGGCCCACACCTTTAATCCCAGCACTTGGGAAGCAGAGGCAGGTAGGTGGATCTCTGAGTTCGAAACCAGGCTGGTTCATATAGTAATTTCCAGGACAGCCAGAGCTACATGGTGAGACCCTGTCTCAATAAAGCAAACAAAATACCATTTTGGACTGGGCCTGGTAAGTGCACACATTTAATCTCAGCTCTTGAGAGTCAAGTGGATCTCTATGAGTTCCAGGGCTAGCCTGTTCTACACAGCAAATTCCAGGCTAGCCAAGACTACATAATGAGACCTTGTCTCAAACAAAAATCAAACATAAAAAAAAAATCAGATGAGTAGAGGGAAACCTTTTTAGAATTCGAAGAAACTTTTTAATAAAATACAATGTTCTTGCCCTGACTGGATCCAATCTAAAACCAGGTATAATTGCTGGGGGGTGGGGTAGGGGACCTTTGGGCACAGACTAGACAGCAGTTGTTAGGATGGGACTACTATCTCGGCTGTGGCACTGGCTGATCTGGCAGAAGGCCCTTACCTCTTAGGGCTACAACAGGGACGAACAGTCTCTACAACTCACTTTGAAAATACATAGATGTACAGAGAAAGAAAACAAACTGGCAAATGCTAACCTCCTTCAGTCCAGATGAAGGGTGGCTGACACTCAGAACCCAACACTGGGTAAGACGGTTCTGAACTGGCTCTTCTCCTGACATGTCTGTGGGCTCCAGGGTAAGACAGGCCAGTTTCCCTCCACTGAAGTCAGCAGACTCAGAAGCGCCCACTGCTCACACATCAGGGTTTGGAAAGGTCCATTTTAACATCATGCTCTCAGAGGTGCCTGCCCCATAGAAAGCGCTAGAACCTGGAATGGCTGAGGCAGTTGTAGGTGATCTGCACCCATAAGGCAAAGGCTGCTGGCAGAGACTGGAGAGGGGGTGGGGGAATGGCCTGAACAATTGAATTTCCTCAAACATTTTTTTTTTTTTTGATTTTTCCAAATGCCTCCAGTCATTCTAGTTGAGTCCTACGACAAACTTATCTACTTTCCAAGACCCAGTATCTGCAAGCTGGGGCAGAGTCTCGGTCCAGTAGCAAGAAGGGACATAGTAGCAGCAATAATCTACAGACTTAGACAGATGGCAGTCTCCAGGGTCTTAGAAGGGAACAGACCATAGAGAGCATCTCCTCTGTCTGCCAGTCTCCAACCTGCCTGTTTTCACCTGAAGCCAGAGGCGGAGGCTAATAGAGCTGTACGTTATACGAGGGCCACTCCAACCACCCTACCTCAGCTCTCACAGGGTCTCAAACAGAGAGTAACCTTCAGGACACAAGAGCCACCCTCACTGGGGGTGGAGAGCCGGGCTAGCGGCACACACTTTGACCGACTCCGAGTCCGGTTCCAGCTGGCTGGCAGGGTATCTGAGCATGCCCAATCCTGTCCTCAGGTACTGTGTATTGAAGGGACCCACGGGCCCCCAGACCCCAAGGAGAAACGTGATGTACCATGCTTTGCATACCAAAACCACGCAAGCAGATCCCCCTGAGCGTGCAACACTCTCCACAGCAGTGGAGAGCTCAAGGACAGACTAGTTCAGAATGCAGACAGCCCTGTCACCAGGATGAATGGACTCTGGAGGCAAGAGAACACGACAGGAAAGCAGTGTGCAGGTCTTGGAAGGGGAAGGCTCAAAGGCACCTGGCTGGGAAAGAGTGGTTTGTCCCCATGTCCTGGAATGACCAC
Source organism: Chionomys nivalis (assembly GCF_950005125.1). Taxonomy (NCBI): domain Eukaryota; kingdom Metazoa; phylum Chordata; class Mammalia; order Rodentia; family Cricetidae; genus Chionomys; species Chionomys nivalis. The sequence goes on along the minus strand of NC_080099.1, from coordinate 24,743,353 downwards.
AGTTGTGACTGAGGGAAATACAGGGCCCTGGAACACAGGTGGGCCTGGAGGCAGCGTGGTACTGGAAGAGCACTGGGCTCAGAATCGGGGGCCTGCATTTAGTTCTTGCTACTGCTTCCAACAGCTCTGTGACATTGACCAAGGCCACCTCCCATTCCTGTACCCACTTTGTGCCCATCTCGGAACCCCTTCAAGTCCAGGATGCCCGAATGTCCCGGACGCCTGGTAGACACTGAATTGGCAATTGGGGGTGGGGGGACAAGGAAAGGGAACCCAACCTCAGTGACTTCACATTGTTAAAGGGGGACAGACGCAGAACCCAAACAGAAAACAGTCAGAGACCCTGTGTCTGCAGGGTCTAGAGACAATTCTGTGGGTCTTTGTGGGCACCCCCTCCAAGGCAGCCCCCAACCTAGCACCATGTGGGGGGGAGAGCAGCTCAGGGCCTTAGGTCTCCCACCCCAGCCCAGCTCTTCCCGGTGGCCCAAACACCCCAGGGCCACTAGGCTTGTAAACCCAGACTTCCTGGAGAGAGCTGGTCTTCCTTTCCATCCTACCACCTCTATTCCCTCTGTGGGAGAGGGAAGAAGGACCCTGCTGGTCATCTTCCTGAGGCCTAGACTCTTAGAGAAACATTTGCCTTCCCTTCCAACTCATTCTCTAGCATTAAGATATGACACCCTTTGAGACTAGGGCTTGCCACCATTGTGTATGACTTAATTAAAAACAAACCCAACCAAAAAAAATATAATATATATATACACATTATATATATATATATATATATATAAAACACAGTGCGACCCCAGCACCCAGGGTATAAACTCTGGCACCAAGAAAAAAAACACAAAATATTAAAATACTTTAGCTTCTTAGTATTTGGGAGGTTAGGGGGGGTCTCTGGGGACCCTCGGCCACAGATTGCTGGGCAAAGCAGTGGATAGCAGTCTTGCTAACTCTGCCATGTCTGCTGGGCCGAGGCAGTGACTGTAAAACGATGTATATACACGGACACGAACACTGGCAGACTCCTGACTCGCCTCAGCCTTTACCACAGGAAACACCACAGTCACACCCAGGTGAACAGGGCAGGGCTCAGGCCCATGTCTCTAGGCTCAGTGGCATGGCAGTGGCCCAGGGCCTGTAAGAGACCAAGAGCACTAGGTGGACACTACACGGACCAGAGAGTCTCTCCCCTAAAGGGAAGAAGAGATGCGGTAATATTAACTCAAATATAGATGTCATATGATGGCCACCCTCACATCCAATCCAATGAGTGCATCTGGGCGCCCAGCTAAACCCTGGCAGAGACTGGCTCAAAACCCTCAAGGGCATGCCCAGTCTTTCTCCCTAGTTGGGCGGAAGGCCCAGCTGCATTATTCTCCCTTACTGCCTGGAGGACAGGGAAATATGGCAGCTAATACTGAGGGGACAACCTGCTAGAGCAGGGGGCGGTGTGACCAAGGAAAGGGCAGGGATGGCAGAACACAGTGAGGGACAGGAGAGAGTCTCCAGGACCCCTCCTACCAGGAAATGACCTTCCACCAATAGGAAGTGGTCTCTCCAGGCAGGGCAGCTGCAAATGGAATGGACCTCTGGTACCAGAGAGATCCATAGGCCACACATTCAGCAGTAGATGCTTGGAGACGCTGCAGACCTGCCTGGGCTTCTGGCCCCAGTGGGCTTTAGCAGGGTATTGCTCGTCGCTTTTGGTTGGCCGGGCCCAGCGCCCTTCTCGGCAGGTCAGTCTGGCTCAGTGTGAGGCAGGACATCCCTGCTAACACAAGCGTTCTGTCTGGCTGTGGTGGCCGAGGCTACCTGGTATTCTGGAGGTCCTCACGCAGCCAGGTGGGCAATGTCTGGCCCATCTTATACAGCAGCTTAGAGAGCTCGATGTTGTGGTCCCGGTAGTAATCCTTTAGGAAGGCTCGGGACTGCGATGGAAGGAAGCTCAGGTCAGGAGCGATGGCCAGCACAAGCACAACACCCCCATAACACCACACTCTCTCCCATCCCAGTCCTCTACTAAAAAGCCCCCAGGGAAAGCGCTCACGTAGGAGGAGCACCAAAACATGGTACCCAAGGTCAAACCCTCGAGAGAGGAGAGCATTCATCAAAACTAAAGGCAAAAAGGAAGAAAACAAAACAAGATGCAAGCTGTGACCTGCCCTGAATGTGCTTTCATACAGTGTTCTCCCTTCCACAGGTCCAAATCCTGGGCCCCTCCCCCGTGACCACATCCCTGTGTCGGCACCCCTGCCTTGAACTCTGCTTCCTACTGTGTGGAGGTCATGCACAGTATCTGCTTTATCCATGGAACCCACAGTGCTACCCTTGCTAAAAGGTAATAAACACTCGACTAAAGTGATGCTGACCTCCAGGGCCCTACACCTATGTCCTTCTCTAGAGCAGACTACTGTGCAAGAGGTCCTAAGGTCACTGCCACAGTCAAGAGTAAAGGTTTAAAGGCCTCCCCAAGGGACCCCTCCCACTCAGCCCACTGTCATGGTACTATATCCCCCACTTACATCCAAGTCCATCTCTGGGTATTTCCGTCCCTTGCTTTTGCCCAGACACTTGGTTTTTCCTCCTTCAAGCAGTTGGCACCAAAATCCTTTCTTTGGGTCAAACCTGAAGAGGGTGGAAGCCCATGGGTGAGTGGTCTGGCCTCCCTCCTCAAGGCCATGTCCATGTCCTAGTGTGCAGGAAGTCGCCTTCACTGGCACAGTGTGACTATGCAGGCTGACACCTGCCACCTGTAGCTCAAGTGTTGCCTGGGACATACTGCCTTTCTCCCAGAAAAGGCACCTCCATGTTCTAAGTCACTCTGATCCAGGTTAAGCAGCTCCAGTTCCTCCCATAATTCCTCTGGACTCTTTCTGGTCGCAAAGAATTCTGAGAGACATTTTCTGAGCAACCCCTAATAGTGTAGAATAGGGTTTTCTGATTATTTTTGTGTTGAACTCAAGATTTCTTTAACCCCCACATTTCAAGATGGTAGTAGTCACACAGAAAACACATGCTACAGTCCAAGCGTGGAGCCTAGAGCACCACGCATACTTTCTCATTCAATCCCTCAATCTTGGGAGGCAGGAGTTAACCTCCTTATCCTCATCCCCAGTACAACAAGTGGAGGCTCCAGAACCCAGAGGACTTGTCAAAAGTCACAGAACTCAGAGATGAAAGAAACAAGTCAAGATGGTCCTATTTGGTCCTAACCTCTATCAGTGACGAAGCAGCTTACTCTCAGGAGTGTTGTAGCCTCCAGTACCCTTGACAGCAGAGGGAATACTCCCAAGAAAGCAGCCAATTAGGGTAAGTTTATTCCTCCTACTCTTGGGACTGAACATGCCACCTGGATGTGACACAGCACATGTGACTCAAGCCCCTGGAACCCAGGCTGATGCTTACTGTGGGAGCTACCTCACTGAGACAAAAGAGTCAAGACTGCACTGAAGAAATTCATACAAGCTGAGCTGAGCAGAGGAGATCCATCACTCCCTTTTCCTAAGGCCACAGCGTTACTGATATAACTTAAGCCATCTTAACATTTGCTTTTCTGCTAAGAGTCACCATCAGGGAAGGGCTGCATGTTCTCTTACTAACTTAAAGCAACTCTAGGTCTCTCCCAGTCATTCAAGTCTTTCTTTCCGTGGCCCAGGGTCTGGGCCAGAGAAATTGGCTCATGGCAACATTTTCCTCAAAGCAACACTTACGCCAAGGTTTTGTGGTAGTCAACGGTGCTGGTCACCCCAAGGAATTTCTGCACCGTGTCCATCACTTTGGCAGGTTCTGTTCTCAGCAGTTTGCCATCCAAGACCAGGATCTGGAGACAAGGAAAGGGGAAAAGGCTATCTGGACTTGCTTTCATCTCAGTAGCAAACTGTCCATGCCCATTGCAGCAGGAATGACCTGGCTACAAGCACAGGGTCCTGAACATCCCGAGTTTACCCTACTCATGACATCTCTACCAAAGGTATCCCTGCTCAATCCCTGCTCACTGCCAGCTCTCCATCTCGCTCTTTCCCAGAGTTTAAGCTATTAGCACAGCTGTAATCCCTGCTCCTCACATCCCTACAGAATACCTATTGTAGCCTCCTGCAAAGCCTCCAGCCCACACTGTTCTTCTGCTCCAGTCTTCAAGATAACCTGTGATCTAACCCTGCCAACCCTCCACTCAGGCTTCCCTTCCACCACCACACCATGGCTCCTCCTCCTTCCTAGTCCCCCAAAGGGCTTTCCAGGTCTCCTTAAACTAAGGCCACTCCTTTTCCCAAGAGGCAAGGTAGATAGCTACCTGGTTGGCATGGAAGGCGCTGAGCCAGCGTTCAATATGCGTGGCATACCAGCCAGGGACCAGGCAACGGTTCTGGAGGGCACGCAGCTTTGCAGATGCATCAGGGCCAGCTGTGATCACCTCATGAAAGGTGTACTTTAGGGCCACTGGGTCATCGTGGGCTCGCTGGTGCTGCAGGCAAGGGAAGAAAATGAGTGCACCACAGGCGGAACAGAAGCAAGCTGGTGGCCTAGGCTGATGTCCTGCTTCTGTCTCACTGCTTTAGATTAAAGAGTCATCAACCCCAGAGTCCCAGGTTCCACATCTCTGCAAGGTAGGAAATATAATACACCAACTTCCCAAATGCTCTTAATTGGCATAGTCTCTGAGATTCCTGCCACGCCAGGGACCTGCTAACGAACAAGTATCAACATCAATGTGGCTTTCTTTACTCTGATTCCCATTTCTTGAGACACAGTCTCATATAATCCAGGCTGGTCTAAAATTTACTGCGTATAGCATAGGATGGCCTTGTGACCCTGAACTTCTGATTCTCCTACATTCTGAGCACTAAGATCACAGACACGTGTCACCATATCTAGTTTTGTGCAGTGCAGAGCTCAAACCCAGAGTGTTGTACATACTAGGCAAGCATTCTACCAACTGAGCTAAATCCCTGGCCCTCATTTTTCCTTTTTACAACAATTTACTAAAATCCAAACAACAAGAAAACCCTTGACATATCCTTTATAAAATGGAAAACCAGAATCAGTTGCAACATACAGAAAATGGCTATTGATAAGATAAAATGCAACCATATTCTCAAATGCCAGATAGAAGAAAATACCTTCTCCAAGCCCTGCATTCAAAGCCACCATCCTTGCTGAAACAGAGTGTCACCTACTAGAAAGGACATGAGTCTCTTCCACCAAAAGCAACATTGCCCTTGATAGACACTGGATGGACTGACAGAAATCATAGAAGAAAGAAATGTCAGGTAAAGCCATCAGCAGATCTCAGAAGTCAGAGGCCAGGGCCTTGCCCGTGTTAACTGACCCTGATCATCATTGAGGATCATGCACAGTCCAAGGCAGGAGAGGCAGGGAAGTGACGTATATAAATGTACAGGACAACCTCTGCTCCTCCTCACTTTCTGAAGACAGCCCAGTTCCCTTCCTCTCCTCCCAGTACCTTCTGATATCCTAAAATGAAGCAGCCTCTTTCTCCTTAAAGCACTTACTTCCCAGACCATCGACAGGAGAAAGAATAAGGCCTTAGGTGTATAAGACCTGTATTCAAAACGCAACATGTGATGGTGAACTTAGTTGTCAATATGACATAATCTTTTTTTTTTTTTTTTTTTTTGATTTTCGAGACAGGGTTTCTCCGTAGGTTTTGGTTCCTGTCCTGGAACTAGCTCTTGTAGACCAGGCTGGCCTCGAACTCACAGAGATCTGCCTGCCTCTGCCTCCCGAGTGCTGGGATTAAAGGCGTGCGCCACCACCGCCCAGCTAACATGACATAATCTGAAATCAACTAACAGGCAAGAGGCAAAGAATACCCATGAGGGACTGTCTTGATCAAGTAATCTGAAGTGGAAAGACCCACCCTAAATGAGAGCAGCACTCCCAGTGGCAGCCTTGATAAAAAGAGGAAGAACAAAGTTTGCCTTTTGCATATCTGTTTTCTCTCTCATTGGCAAGTTCATCTACCCTGCTGCTGCTGCTGCTACCATTGTTGCTACATTTCCTCTGGCTTCCAAATGTGAACTGAAGACTAGCAGCTCTCTAGGAATCCTACAGGACTTCAGGGACAGACTGGGAATTCTCAGCCGCTCCAGTGCGTCAGTCACTATTAGACTACTCGGACTCTATCATGTACCAATCCAGTAAACCCTTTATACACATATTCATTCCACAGGTTCTGTTCCTTTAAAGAATTCCATTACACATGGAAGCTGAGTAAAGAAGCCCTGCGCGCTCGCTCGCTCTCTCTCTCTCTCTCTCTCTCTCTCTCTCTCTCTCTCTCACACACACACACACACACACACACACACTCTTGTCAGCTTTCTAGAAAACTGCTGTACAGTTGCAGGGAGGCTGCAAAGTTGTTCTGTCATGCCCACCAGGGCGCATAAGCAGCCTTCTAGCCATCCACGCTGTGCTGAAGCAGATGTACCCACAGAGGAAAGAAATGCTGCCTGCTTCACTCTGGGCTTCCTAAAGACAAAGGCCCTGGAAATGCCAAGACAAGGTATGAACCAGCATCCTAAAGAACAAGAGAAGGAGGGCTCCTTTCTCACGACCACAGGCTCAAGATGAGAGTTCTAAGGAACCAGGAGAAAAGAAAAGCACTGAGGCCCCAGGAAGCAGCCACTACAGCATGAGGTAAGGAGGTTCAGAAGGCGGCAAAGAGTCACTGAAAGTGGCTAGGCAGGAAGAAGCCTCCCCAGCCAGGACAGTGTGCACTTCCCAGGTGACCAGAGGCTGAGGCCCAGCTGCCCCACAGCATGAAGATCAAACCCAGTCTGATGGTTTGATGCAGGTAGCCAGAAACGTAGCCTCAGGCACCAAGGCCACTCAGACATAGTGCCTGCAGTGTGGCATACTCCCAAAAAGGAGCAGGAGGACAGGAGAGGAAACCCCTCCTAGCCCCATGCCAGGGTGAGAAACATTCCCAGGAGCCAGTGGAATACATGCAGAAGTCCAGCCAGGAACAGAAAACTCAGGAAGCCCTGGAGCACACACCTGCAACGGCAACAGGGAGGTCTCTGTCTACAGCTCATACAGCACATGTTGCCTCACAGGTGGGAGCTACCTTCTTAGATCACTCTAGGAGGGTTTTATCCCACCCGAGTCCCTGCTCCCAACTACCCCTCACAGGTAGGAAACCATAGCAAGCATAACCAGATGGCTGCTTTGGGGATCTAGGCTGTCTCTAAGTCCACTCAGCCTCTGCTTTGTATGGCTATCAGAGCCTAAGTAAAGCCTGGAGTGGGCAGGGAGATGGAAGACAACATTCGACATCAATTCTGCCTGTCACCACCACCAGGCCAGACACATCACACAGGCAAGACTATTCTCACCATCACACACCAGGCTATGTGCCCACCAAGTGGTGCTTGTTCAGTGCTGGTTGAGTAAATGTCATATAGATCCAACACCCTTCCTGGGGCCACAGCCCCAGCCCACTCACCTGGTACCAGGAGTAAGCTCGGTCGGCTGGATTGATGAGGATGGTGAGGATCTTGGCCTTGGGCAACAGGGTAGCTGCCCGCCGTGGTGCCACTTCTGAATCAAAGTAGTTGGCACTTTTCTCAAAGTAGAAGTCAGAGGTGGTGTTGGAGGGAATAGGGAAGAACTCCATGTACCTGTAGGAAGTCCAGAGACAGGGCTTAAGGCCAAATCTCGTAAGCCAGGGACCCCAGGAATGCAGTTACAGGGTGGGGATCCCTGAGGTGGAATTTCCTCAAAAACGAAGCAAAGCGCACTGCTCCAAGCAGCAAGGACTTGCCTCTGATAGGGGTTTTGGGAGGAACTGCCACTTGGCAGTGTCCTATTCCAAATTCATTTTTTTCTGGTGGGCATCTTAGAATCAAAGACCTGGAGACTCAGCCGGGCGGTGGTGGCGCACGCCTTTAATCCCAGCACTCGGGAGGCAGAGGCAGGCAGATCTCTGTGAGTTCAAGGCCAGCCTGGTCTACAAGAGCTAGCTCCAGGACAGGCACCAAAAACTACAGAGAAACCCTGTCTCGAAAAATCAAAAAAAAAAAAAAAAAAAAAAAAAAAGACCTGGAGACTCTTAAAAGGGTGTGTGGAAGCCGGGCGGTGGTGGCGCACGCCTTTAATTCTAGCACTCGGGAGGCAGAGGCAGGCAGATCTCTGTGAGTTCGAGGCCAGCCTGGTCTACAGGAGCTAGTTCTAGGACAGGCTCCAAAGCTACAGAGAAACCCTGTCTCAGAGAAATCCTGTCTCGAAAAAAAAAAAAAAAAAAAAAAAAAAACAACTGTGGTGTGGGTTGTGGGGCCTGGGGAGGGGACCATGCAGCTCCACAGATAACCTGCCGGCCCTGACTTCTTTGGGGACAAACTAGGATCAGAGTGACTCACATCCAGGAAGAACAAGTCCAAGGAGATGGATGTCCTCCGTCACCTCTGGGCCTGGGGTAGTGTTCTGCCGTCACCTTTTGCTACTCCTCCTCCTCTCTCTAAACTGCTGCTGTGGGTGAACACAGCTTCCCATCTAACACCTCCCACCCAAACAGAACAGACTCTCTTGGAGATACTGAAAAGGAAATGAAGTACATCCTAATTGAAAGTACACATTTCTTCAATGGTCCCAAGGACCTTTAAACAGAATCTCCTAGGACCTATCAGACCTTCGGCCCCACATGTAAAACCAGTCTTGGGAATGGGGCCAAGAAGTCAGCCTCTCTTGTTTTAGGCCCGACTTTCTCCACCTATAATACCTGACCTCAGAAAACTTGTTTCCTAAGCTTGTAGTGTCCAGCAATCAACCCCTTAACCTTCTTGGCAGAAGCATCCCCACAGTTGCCCACTGGATGCTGTGTGCATGCGAGTGTGCAGTGGCTCACTCACATTTCCTTCTAAAACTCCAAACACACTGGCTTGCACTAAGACATCTGGCCACAAGGGGCTTTAGGTAAGAGTTAGGAATATAGACTGAAAGGTGGATAAACATGGACAGATGATATATGGCAAATGAAAGAAAACAATGTGAAAAAGATATCAAAAGACAAACACAGAGTCCCATAATTTCTGCACCCAGGGAACCCACTAATCAATAACGCATAATGGCAGAATATGCTCACATAGGCTTATAACAGGCAGGAAAGTTACAAATGGAAAGACTGGAGGGTGACAGCAGCCACCTTTACGGTGCCCTCTTGGGAAAGTTCTGGTGGGAAGTGTCAATCTACTGCCCCCAGAGAGCTCCTAGAAACCCATGGGAACCCCTCTCCTTGCAGATGGCCACAGGCATAGGAAAAGCCAGTCAGAATACCCAACTGTCACTGGCAGACAAGTCACATGGGTGCAACCCTTCCTCCTTGAGAATTCTGTTTCTAGGCAGTCAGGGAGGGGCTGGATGCCCACTCAAGCTAGCTCTGACCCTGGGCAAAGGGCTTCCTCATCCAGTGTCCTGTTTGTCACAACACTGGCAACATGACTCAACGGTCACTGAGCCATGTCCCTGTTTACAGGAACTTCAGCTGCGTGTGAGCAAGCACCAGCTGCTTCCTGCTGTGGCCACAATGGCCACTCCAGCTGGCTCCATGATGGCCTTCCTGTCCTGCTGGAGACAGAGGCCACTTACCAGTCGATGCCTTTGTGATAGTTGTGGCCATTAAAAAACTGGATCTCCTCAAAGGTCTCGGAGCTGGGATAGTTGCTGCTGAGGTCCGGGTGCATGCCCAGGAACAGGTAGAGGGCCGTGGTGCCTAGGAGAGGGGACAGCTGAGACCTCAGCCCAGCCCCCAACAAGACAAGAGTGCACCCTGGGCCTGTCTTCCCCTGTCTCCAGGAGGGCTGGGAAAATCCCTTCCCTTCTGGAGTCTTAGTTCCCTCATAAGTATGATAAAAGCTGCACTAAATGTAGACCTTAAACATAAGGTCTAATTATGACTATCGGGTCCTGGAGCCCTCCCGGGTACCATGCATCTATCACAGGATTCTTCACCGCTAAACAAGGACTCGCCCTCAGAGGCTTTCTTGCCACTGCACTCCAGCCTGGTTACTTGCTGTCTCCTCAGAGCCTCAGAACTAGGCGCTTCCTGCTTGTCTTTTCTAGCTCAGGGAACAGCCCAGGGATGCTCTCCTCACTTCTTTTTATTGCTGGTTTTTGTTCACTTGCTTTGCTTTTTGACAGGGTCCTGATATGTAAAGCAGGCAACTTCAAACTCAAGATCTTCCTGCCTCCGCTTTCAGAATGCCAGGATTTACGGGCATGTGGCACGATGCCTAGCTGGTATCGAACTCTCCAGAAGCCAGGAGGTCCAGGCCCACTAACTAGCCCCTCTTGCTGGTGTCTATCCACCATGGTCCCTTATTTGAGAGGACCTTTTGTTCATTCTTGGGGTGCTTTCTGTGTAACAGCACACCCAGAGAGAAACTCTGAAGCTTGGTGACTGTGAAGCCTCAGGGCTGCAGATCAGGTCTCAAGACCTGGAACTATCACTTCCCAACCATGCTACAGAAAGTCAGTGAACTGCTCTTGTCTATAAAAAGAACACCTACCTGTCCTTAAAGAACCGAGTGGAAGGCAAATGCTTAGCCTCCAACAGACATGACTAATGGATCACAGTCCTCTACACTGATCCAGTTTTACCTAGCACTGCTCAAATTTGCAAAGTAGATGAACAAGACATCCTTCCTGTCTTGTCTCAGAGACTCCTAGGGTGTTGGGGTGTTCTCTGAGGCTGTGGTTCGAACTCCCCTGCTCTCCGCTCCCACAAAGACAGACAACTCATATTTGTCCCCATGTTGCTCCCATTTCTGGTAAAAGGAGATAGAATACTCAAGACTGAGACTCGATCAAGATGGTCCCCAGAATTCTATGGCTGAACTAACAGGCACAGGGGAAGCTGGGTCAAGGGTCAAGAGACCTGCCTGTTTTCTGGGGGCCAATGATGAGAAGCTTTGGAAAGCGATCACATGTCTTCTCCTTAGACCAGATGTCTTTGTGGCGTTTGTCCTCACAGGGATCCTAAAACAGCAATGGAAAGGATATGAGGGAGGCCTAAGGACCATGAAGGAACTCCCTCCATATGTGGCTATGTCTTTGTTTATTTGTTTGTTTGAAACCAGGGTCTCACCATGTAACCCTGGCTGGCCTGAAAGTCACTATGTAAACTAGGCTGGCCTTGAACTCACAGAGATCTTCCTGACTCTGTCTCCCAAGTGCTGAGCTAAAGGCAGGCGCCACCACTGTCCAGCAGGTACGTGTCTCCTAACCACCCTGTGCTCTTGCTGCATCCTGACCCCCCAGCACCACTCTGTGACAGATTGGGACCATTTCTGGTTAATGTTATAATCCCATCAAGCCTGGCAAATGGCCAGCTATGTGGTCATCACTAACAGGAACTCACAGCACTTGCTGACTTTAACTGCACAGGCTATGCCTGAATCCAGGGTTCAGCAAACTTGCCCTGCGGGACAGGATAAACCTCTTGGGAAATGTTTAGTAAACACAGTAAGCTTACAGAACTCTTGGGTCTCTGCTGCAGTGATAGGAAAGTGGCACAGACAGACACACAAGAAGCGTGACTGGGTGCCAATGAAGCTTTCTTTACAAAGACACACCACAGCCAGAGCTGGCCCGGGAGTAAGTGTGTGAATCCCTGGCCTGAGTCTAGCTTCTGCCTCCAATTTTTAGTAGTCCCAAGGACGGCCCTAAACCTTCCCTCCACCCATTTACTAGTAGCTGAGAGCCTGCTGCAATTGAAGGAGATGGCATGAATGGCCACTAGGTACGGCAGACACTCTCTATATACTTTGTCTACACTAGTCTTACCCCAAGTTTTTTGTTTTTGTGTTTTTTTTTAAATGTGCATTAGTGTTTTGCCAGCATATGTGTCTGTGTGAGGGTGCCAAGTGCCCTGAAACTGGAGTCACAGACAGTTGTGAGCTGCCATGTGGGCACTGGGAATTGAACCTGGGTCCTCTAGAAGAGTAGCCAGTGCTCTTAACTGCTGAGCCATCTCTCCAGCCCTTACCCACAGTTCCTAAAGGCTCTTTTCCAAGGCTGTGCATGAGTACGCATGCAGAGTTTATGGGAAGGGGTAGGAGCATATACAGTGTGTACACATACTGCACCTATGTGTGCCCAGGAGTGTGCCCACACTGCTGAGGGGAGTGAAGTATGAAGGCTGCGCCTTGGGCCTATGCCTGAGAACAGTGCCGCAAGGCACCTGGCCACTCTGCCCACCTGCCATAGTGGGTCCTTCTCCTCAGAGAAGATCTGGAAGTACTTCTGGGCCAGCTGCACAGGAGGCAGCGTCTGCAGCCTCAGGTTGGTCCAAGAGTGCAGAAAGCGCACCAGGTGCTTGAAGGTGTACAGCCCAAGGCGGTCGTTTCCATAGTTGGACAAGTGCGTCATGAAGATGCTGATCTGTTTAGGGGAAGGAAGAGGGCGGTGAGGCTGGGCCAGCTTCTGAGCCACCCAAAGTCCCCCCTGACCTTTTTTTTTTTTTGGTTTTTCGAGACAGGGTTTCTCTGTGGTTTTGGAGCCTGTCCTGGAACTAGCTCTGTAGACCAGGCTGGTCTCGAACTCACAGAGATCCACCTGCCTCTGCCTCCCAAGTGCTGGGATTAAAGGCGTGCGCCACCACCGCCCGGCTCCCCCCTGACCTTGAGCTGTGTTCAGCCAAGGAAAACCCAGGTCTAAATGACAGGTTGAGGGAAGGAAGCTAGCCTGGGCAGGAGTTATTTGCACTGTTTTATAAATCAGGATGGGGAGTTTACATTGAATATCAAGAACATGCAGTTCACAAGTCTGGGAATAAAACACATTTTATAATGTTAGAATAGTTGTTTCCACTTACAAATAAGAAAAAAAAAAAGGCCCAGAAAGGTCCAACTGAAACAGGTGTGGTGTGCACATGTATGTGTCTGCGCGTGTATACACACACAAAGAATAGAAAGAGAACACAAAGTGCTAACATTTCTATATAGAAGTGCAGAATTACAAAAAGAGAAAATACCTATGCTTTTGTCTGGGCCACACAATGGAAGAGACCAGCACCACAACTGGACAGTGGACCTCCCAGATTCCGGCCCATGTATGCGTTTTTCCCCAGCTCAGGAAGCCTCTAGAGTACAGAAAGGCTGTCAGCAGCCCCCCATACCAGCCCTGGGCTGAAGAGCACTCACAGGATTGAGGAGCACAGTGAGGAAGAGTTCGCCCCCATTGATGATCTTGTCCAGCTCACTGGAGCCCCCAGGGTATTCGTTGTAGAAGATGGTGTGTGTGAAGAGACCACAGGTCTGCCGAGGGAGGACCTAGGAGGGAGTGGTAGATGGGCCATGGTATCTCCAGTCATGGTCCGGAAAATAAGGCTGCTTCCTCAGGACAAGGGCTGGGGCTTCCTTGGAAAGATGCTCCCCTAAGAGGCCACACAGCCCTGACTCCTGGGAGTCCTTTCCAAGGGCTCTGCAGCCTGCAATGTTCCCAGGTGAACCATTATCTTTGCCTTCTACTTCACTGCTATTTTCTACAAAATAAGCAGATCCAAAAGTAGCATAGAAACATGTACCATCTGCAGCGAGAGTCTTTGACCCTCTAACACAGCACTGCGGGAGCTCAGAGCCTCAGCTAGTCTACTAGTCTACTGATGTAACTACATGTTGTCTGTCTTCCTTCTGGAAACCAGGCCCTGAGAACAGGGAATAAACATATCTATGTCTCATAACTACCTCATGCCCAGAGTTAACATGAATCCTAGGGCTAGCCTGGATTATGAGACCCTGTCTCAAAATAAATAAAGGAAGGAAGGATGGAGGACCTGCACGTGATTCCCAGCACCCAAGTCAGGTACCTCACAACCACCTCTAATTCCAGAGCCAGGAAGATCTGATACCTCTGCAGGTACCTGCACTCTTGGGCGTACATGCACAAGCACACACACACACACACACACACACACACACACACAACGAAAATGCACTTTAAAAAAGAAACAAGGAAAGCAAGCTTTCCTGATCCTATCACAGAAGCTAAGGACAGCAATCTGCCCTCCCTATGATGGAATCTCTGAGGCAGGACAGCAGCAGAAACCAGTCCCAAACCCCCAAGTCAGCCAACTGCATAGTGTGCAGCCCCATAATGACAATGCCCACCATGACCCTCCCAGCCACTTGCCATGATGCCATTGTGGATGAAGCCACGGCGGTAGCGGGCAGGCTTCAGATGGGGGTATTCCTCTGTGCTGGTCACACGGATGTTCCACACCTGCTTCCAGGCCTCGTACAGCTGCACATGCACAGGGTACACACCGGAGTGGTGGGGTGCCACTGCATACCCCATGTCTGTGGGAATGCCGTGCTCCTGGGGAGAGGATGACCCAGGCGGGATAAGAATGGGGGTCTTTCCCTTTGGACCTTGTTTCTCTTTTTTTAGAACACAAGACAAAAACCAAAGGCTAAAATGGCAGGGCATGTGGTCTCAGCCCATAGATGCAGATGGGGAAACTGAGGCCTGGAGCAGAAAGGAAGGGTCTCAGATTCTCAAAGCGAGTAACTAGAAAAAATGAGCCTAGAACTTGAGTGTTCTGAAACTATCCTTTTTTGGGGGGTGGGAGTTGAAAACGGGACAGGGTTTTTCTGTCAAACAGTCCTGGCTGTCCTGGAATCATTCTATAAACCAGGCTGGCTTCAAACTCACTGAGAACCGCCTGCCTCTGTCTCGCAAGTGCTGGAATTAAAGGTGTGCGCCACCACCACTCGGCTCGAACTCTCATTCAGTACAAACGCCTGGCACCTAGCTCAGAGCACTCATGTTCCACTGTCTCCTGTTTGGCTGGTGTGTCCAAGCTGATCTTTTGTGTAGATCTCTCTTAAGTAACTCCGCCAGCTCTCCAGAGGTTCCACCCTGGGCCCAGGAAATAAACAGGCCTCAGCATGTGTCCTTAGGTGACAGCCTGAGCCGCAGTTTCTCTGATTTGGGGTTTTGGTTTTGGCTATTTTGAGACAGGGTCTCATGTAGCCCAGACTGGCCACAACTGACCCTCCTACCTCTGCCTCCCAAAGGCTGGAATCCAGGCATGTACCACCAGGCCCGGTGAGCTTTGGTTTCCTGTCTATAAAGAGGGCCTGCCCTCTTGAGGTATCCAGGAGACACTGCTATCAGGGCAGCTCACCCAGGCTCTGGCACAGAAACACACCTATCAAACTGAACTGCACAGCACTGAGAGGCAAGTGAAGCCCAGCCCAGCCCCTAATCCCCCCAGCTGTCCCCTAGGGAATCTTACTCACGACAGCGAACTTCTTGTTCAGGGCCATCTGCTCAGCCAGCACAGACTGGTTGTGGAATAGGTGGGGCTGCATGTGGCTCCACATGTGGGGGAACCACCAGAACTCTTTCACGTAGGACAGCAGAAGATCATCCCCGGCATCCTCGGCGTCGGTACCTACGGCAGGGGCATAGTGTTCAGCACAGCTGGCTTACCATTCAGCCCTCCAACCTGGCCCCTGACCACAGATGGGACATTCATTCAACCAAGGGTCATGTAGGAGCGGTGTGGAAGAGTCAACCGAGCTTTGGCAGAGGAGACACAAGTCTAGTCTGGACTGCCCTTGCCACACTATCTCCTCTGTGGGCTCTTGGTGTTTGAAGTCAACAACCCCAAGTATTTCTTCTGCCTTTCATATGCCTGCTCTTGTCCTGTTCCAAGGATCTAAACTGGGTCATATGTCCTTTTGCCTACTAGCCTGCAGAAGTTCTGGGTGGATGCAGAACATTTAAACCTCTGTGTCAGAAGTACGACTACAGCCACCACAGTCTGCGAAGGGCTAAGAACAGATATGCAGACCATCAGTAGTACTCTCAGGAACCTTTGGGCCATCTTGCACACTCTCGACCGCAATCTATTACTGACTATGGTGGCCCTGCCTACAACTCCAGAAGCCATCCTCACTGAGGACTGTAGACCTGGTTGCCGTTCATTTGCCCAGCATGTGAAGAACCTGGAAGAACCACAACCTCATCCCTGCAACTGCAAACAAAACACGTGATATTGGTGATCATGCTGGGGAGAGACAATCATTTGTGCTTTCACTTTCTATGCTACGTATTTCTGGAACATTCTTAAAACTCAATCCATTTCTGGCTACTATAATAGCTTGGCAGAGCCATGTCAGCAGTGAAATGGCCATGCTTGACAACCTGAGTTTAGTCCCCAGGATCCACAGAGTGGAAGGAGAAAATCAATTCCCAACTTGTCCTCTGACCTCCATACGTTATGGCATAGGAAGACAAACGTATGCATACACAGGTATATATACAGAAAATAAAAATGTAATAAAAGCTTTTTTGTTTGTTTTTGTTTTGTTTGGTTTTCAAGGCAGGGTTTCTCTGGCTGTCCTGGAACTTACTTTGTAGATCAGGCTGGCCTCAACCTCACAGAGATCTGCCTGCCTCTGCCTACCAAGTGCTGGGATTAAGGCATGAGCTGCCACTATCTGGCTAAGCATTTTTTTTTAATTTAACTAATATCTTTTATAAGTGGAAATCATTTTAAAAGGTAAGGGTGATGAGGAAACAGGAGGAAGAAGATACATAGCCCAGAACTGCACAGGCTGTCAGGCGTACGGAAACCTTGTTGCTGCTATTACTGTCCCCAGATGCCCTCTGCTGGGGCATCCCTTGTGGACCATGGACTCTGGAGTCACTCCTCACTCCTACACAGTATATCTGGTGCCCTTTTAACAGCAATCCAGGGGGCAGTTGTGTGGAGAGCAGGGATAAACCACCACATACATACCTGTGTGGAAGAATTTCCCTGAGTAGCCCAGGTTGAAGGTGAAGTTTGGGATGTGTGTACGAAGTTCATTCTGTGTATCAAACAGGGCCTAGGACAGGCAGAGGAGAGGCAGCAGTGAGGGGAGGTCAGGTCAGACTCCTCCCACTGAGCATCCAATTGGTAGCCTGTTAGAACAGGACCAGCTACAAAACTCACAGGACCCAACACAGGGCTGTCAGTAAAGCTCTGTGATGGAGCCTTTGCCTCACATCTGAGGACTGGGTTCCATCTCCAGCACAGACCCCAAGATGCATGTGCTGAGCCCTTGCTCCAATGCTAGGAACATCAAGCAGATGACAGCAGGCCTCAGTTACACAGGGACTACCTCAGCATAATCTCTGTGGAGCAACCCAGGTTGCTCACCTAAGAAGCCGTCCCCCTGCCATCTACGCTGGACTCTGGCTTGAAACGCCTTGAGCTCCAGCTTGGATCAGCAATGCAAGCCTGAGAAGCTTTTGAATTTCTTAGGCCTTAACTGCAAAAAGGACCAGAAGATCTCTGCCCTCATGGGGCTCTTCAGACAAGTGAGAATCGGTCTGTGAAACTGCAGGGCTTGTGGTGGAAAAGTGATGGAGAGAGAGCTATAGTCACGGCTGCAGCCACTGACACCGTGAGCACCAATATCTCCTCAGAAGAATGCAAGACTAGATCAAAGGATCCTGGCCCTTCCAAGGACATCCTCTGTGTTCTGTGTGCAGTGATCCTGTGTGACCACATCTAGCACCTATGGGAGTCCACGGAAGGGCTGACCTCTGGGCCAGGACTGTGCTGCTCACACAGCTTTGAGTAAACAAACCTCCAAGAGCTCACTTTCAGGCAGGACTATTACCTCGGGCGCCTAACCAAGTCTAACCACTGCCTAACAGACACATGATCCAGCCATGTGGCCGCAGGCAAGCTGTCCCATCTCTCTGAGTCACAGTGGCCTCGTCCATAAAAGGGGACTCATACCTCTTCACCAGCTGCTGTGACATCCAATGAGGATCACACACAAACGGCTGAACACCGAGCCTGGCACTCACCAAACCCCAGCTACGCAAACTCTGCTGGGACTACAGAAACTGCACTGTACGGCCAGAAGGACACAAGCTAATGAGGTGACAGTCGTGGTTCTGAAGGAAAGTCAGTGGGTAGCTATGTTCAGTACTAAAGCGGAACTGGCCCTTCAGACTCAGAAAGATGTTAAAGGGGAAGGAGGCCTCACAAAGGAGCACTTGTGTCTTCCCTGAGCTGGGAATGTAGAAGACATTTGTTCTCTACAGGCATGGCTCTTTGCTGCTGCACTACCTCTTCCTCAGAAATGGGGAAACCGAGTCAGGCCTGGAAACATGTTTATAAGCCTGGCATTCAGGAAGAAAAGGATGGAGGATCAAGAGTTCAAGGCTAACCTGGGCTACATGAGACTGGATCCAAAAGAAAAAAGGGGGGTGCTAAAAGCTAGGCAGAGTATTCAGGAGGCTAAAGATAATAAAGTCTAGACTAGCCTGGGCTATAGTAATCAACCCTGGATCAATGGCTCACAGGGTACACGGTGAGCCTATAGCTAGAGGCCTCACTCTGGACCACAGTCTGTCAGACATTCCCCTACTAATGCAGTGAGGACCTAAACTACAACGGATAGATGCTTGGGCCACTGGAAAGAGTGTGCCAAGCAAGCAACAGGGCCATCTGCTTTGCTGGGGTTGGTTCAGCACTGCATGAAGACGTTGGCAGGACGGCTCAACTGGAGTGAGCTTAAATTCTTCAACAGAACACCTGAGAAAAGTATCAGGAGCAGCACTGTGCATAAAAGCAGATCAACACTGCCTAGGTCTGCTGTGGCAAGCAAGGGAGGGAGGAGCCTGGCCATGTGGATATACCCCTCCCAGGCCTCAGCCAGGTGCCACTGTGTAAGCCTAGTGTAGCAAACAGCCTGAGCCCCTCCCGGCACTCCCCCTTATTTTAGACCCAATGATGGTATGAGACTTCCCCAAGTCACCTAGTCAGAGTCACTATTTGCCATGCTCCTGTTTGCAGAGTTCATTTCTGAGCAGGACGAGGCCACAACCTCAGAGGAACCCTCCTTCTAGACCTTCGGCCAGCCCTGCCTGAGGTTTCAGAAAGACAATGCCAATAGGTCTGTGCTGCCCACGGAGAGTGCCTGCCACACTCTCTAAAGCCTCCTTCAGCATCAAAGAGGTCTGTGTCTGGTGCTAATGCATCTCTAGCCCTGTTAATCTCCAGAGAGGACGCCCAGTCGGCAGGCAGAAGCTCTGGGCACTTAATCCTGTTTGCCTCCGCCTGCTTTACTGCTATGCTGGCCCTCTGTGCAGCAGCCACACCAATGCCCTTCCTCTACATCTGTCTCCTCCGCAGGGTCTCCAGGGAGACTGATGGCTAAAGGACAACTGCAGCTTTTGTAAAAAATAATTTCTTTATTTATATTTTATGTGCATTGGTGTTTTGCCTTCATGTATATCTGTGCGAGGCTGTCAGATCTCGGGAGCCACAGACAGTTCTGAGCTGCCATGTAGGAGCTGGGAATTTAACATGGGTCCTCTGGAAGAGCAGTCAGTGCCCTTAACCACTGAGCCATTGCTCCAGCCTAGACAACTGCATCTAAAAGACTGTCCTCTGGCAGACTTCTTTCTTGACAGTTCACATGTATAGATAGCTACCCTGTATAGATAGCTACCCTGTGTTTGCAAGGAGTGCCCACAAACAATATGGTAAATGGTTTCAGAATTTAACATAAGCCCCCACTATCCACATACAGCTGCTGGAACATGCTGTACATGTGACTTTTTATTCTGAAGAATCTTGTGGGAACTCTGATAATGACAAACATTTTAGAAGAGTTAAAATCACATCTGGGATAAAAGGCAGATAACAACCCTAGCCAGATCTTTCTGTTTCTGCCTGTGTCCCTTCCTCCTGAACTCCAGCATACACATGCAAAACATCTCCGTACAGTAAGGCAGCAAATGGTTGAAGTTGGATCAATGGGTCTGCAAACAGCACAGTAGTCACAGATGGGGGTGTGGCCCGATGAGGCATTCCAAGAGTCTCCTTACCTTCACATCCTCCACCTTCATGCGTGTGCCCTCCTTGCCCACAAAAATATCATCGATATCCACCAGGATGTATCGGTCCAAAGGCAGTGAGAGGCGCTTCCCTGTGAGGAAGGCCACAGCATCCACGAAGACAAGCTTATGTAGCCAAAAGTTAAGGTTGTTGCCAAACAGCACACGTTGGATGCCGTCATGGAGGCCCAGGTCCTGAACCACAGTCGCGTGCAAAGCGGCATGCAAGCCAGCATCTGCGCCCAGGTGTGGGATGGACTCGGAGGAGCGCGTCTTGGCCAGCAGTACTGGTTCATAGGTGGAGTGGTTGGACTGGAACACAGTCCAATCCTCACCCGGCAGCACGCCCTTCTCCACCTCGCTGGGCCGTGTCACATAGAGCAGCGGGGACTTGGGGTTGATGCTGCAGTCCTTTAGGCCCAAGTTCGAATGCAGGAAAAGAGGGAAGCCTTTGAGTTGTGCACTTAGCAGGCTGTTCTCATTGGCCTAGAGCAGGAAAGGGTAGGAGAACAGCTGTCAGGCATAGTAGAGAACAGTAATGGCAACAATATTTACAACTTCACAAGAGCTACCATATCCCTCACTGAATACACACACAGACACAGACAAACATGTGTACACACAGACACAGACAAACCCATGCTCACAGACATACATACAGATACACATACAGTCAGACAGATACACAGACAGAAATACAGAGACAGACACACACACAGACGGACACAGGTACATGCACACACAAAGACACAGAGATAGACAGATAGACAGACAGACACACACACACAGAGGCTCCCTTCCACACAGAATGGCTGCTCTCTTGCCCTCTAGCCACCACTGAGAGTGATGTGATCTTTACCTCCTCCTCCCGGGACTTGATGCTGCCCCCATTCCCTGTATTCCATCTCCTCTTCCCTGGCCTCACTGGTGACTCCTTCATGCTCTTCCTCACCCTTCCGGGCATCTGACGCCAGATATATACAGTACATTTGTTCTTGTTCCTATACTGGTTCTATCATCTCTAGGACTCATAAACTCCTGCTCATCCTTCAAAACCAAACACATATACCTGCTTCCTGCAATGGCCTCCCTGGGACCATGATAAAGTCTCAGCTGCTGCACTGGGTTCAGAGCATCCCCCTCCCAGCTACGTCTATTTGAAAACAAGGCTTTAGTTCTTACTTTGGATCCCTGACACCCAGGTGGGACACACATTCATTTGCTGAGTAACTATTTTTAAGAATGAAAGAGGAACAGAGAGCTGGCCGTACCTAGCACCTGATAGCTGTGGGTTCCCGGGTTAATTTATCAGTCTGCAGCTACTTACTGTACCAGACGTTATAATAAGTATTTAATGAGATATAGTGAGAAAAGACAGGAAACTGTGTCAAGTGAGAAAAGCAGATGTGACCCTCCCCCTTGAGTCAAGCAGGGAGGAGAGACAGCCATCAAAGCCATGTAAGAATAAAACACGGTATACCTACAGGGGAACAGTCACAGCTGGGGACCAGCACATGCTGGGCGGTCAGCAGGCTCAGGAGGCTCCTGGAGAAAGGGCCTTTGGAGCTTGTTACAGAACGACTGAGCGACTAGAAGGCAGAAATCAAGTCCTAAGAATAGCCAGTGGAAAGGCCCTGAGGCAGGAGAAAGTACACTGTGACCATGGAGCCAGAAAAAGGACAAGAGGCAGCAAGGTCCCTGGAGTTGTCAGACTCTACCCAAGGATTCTGAATGCTGGAGAAGGAAGGAGGGTCACCCACAGGCCACCTGTGGGGCTAGCCTAGAGAGCACCACGCCTGAGCACATGCTGAACAGAGAGTGGATGGGAGGTGATAGTCTGAGCCTTGAGCCAGGTGCAGAGCTGAGCCTGCCCAGAGGAAGCTCTTTACTAATCTTAACAGTCAGGCCTTTCTCATTCCCACAAAGCTCTGCAGGGGCCTGGCTCTGTAAACTGTGATAAGGAACCACTTTAGATCTCTAAATGCAGGAAGTGCCTGCCAAGTCCACATCCTGAGCCAGCCTCAGTGCTGAAGTGCAAGAGACTGCGACCCATCCTCAGACACACCCTCCTGAGGCTCCCAGCTCCCCATCACAACGCTAGGCATTGGCCGAGAGTATGACCTATGAAGGGACCAAAGACAGACACATCAGGCCTTGTCTACCACTGCTGGGGCCTGGGAACTCACCACAGGCACTGGAGTTCGGGGATCCCATTTCCAAGTCTGGCCCCGAGCTTGCTGTGAGGTGCTGGTGGCTTGCTTACACACAGCACCACTGAAGAAGTCAGCCATGATAGCTACCACAGGCAGCCATGAAAGGATCCAGCCAGGGAAAGGAACAGAGGGTCTAGGGCCAGAGGTGCTAGCCCTGTCACAGGGTCCTTCCTACTCCTCAGCACTGAGACAGGGGTGACCCTGACATAAGGAGAGCCTGAGCAACGCGTGGGATATGGAGGCCTAGCACAGACTTCCTTCTGAACTGGCGAGACACACTGAGAAACACTGTATCCTCCTGGGTCTCTAGTCAGTCTGCTCCTATGCGGTCTTCTGAGGTCATCCACTTAGAAGCAGTAAGCTGGGCTGTCAAATTTTGGCTGGGCGGCATACTAACTATGTCACTCTGGTAAAGCCACTTAATTTTGAGTCACATTATCTGAGAACAAAGTGCCTACTCCATGGGACAGAGCACACAAAGCAACATGCTGGGCACTGAAAGGTCAGGTGGCCTTCGCTGGTCCTCAGGGTGCATTCAGATGCAGGCCATCTACTCCGCAAGGCAGATGCGTGACTTTGTAGGAATGGCACAGGTGAGGACCTGACCCCATCTCAAGGACTTCTCCAGGGCACAGTGTCAGAGCCACAGACCAAGGGCAACCACTACGTTTGCTGAACTGGAGTGGACACACCACCCCAGCAGCCACTGATGGAGTGACCGCTGGCCTAGTCTTCAGGGCTTCTCTCAACTGTCTGACTTCCAGCAGGGTCTAGAGGCAGGACCTGGAACTCGTCTCACTAGCTGAGCACCCTGGCCATGGTCACACAGAGTCTGGACTTTTAAGCTCATGGTTTCACCCCACCTTGACAATCTGGCCTGAAAGAGACGGAACTTGAGCCCTGGCACAGGCCCTAGAGTCTAACAGTAAGGAAGCCAGCCTTAGCAGAAGAGTAGTGGTGTGCCTCGACCACCAGGAGGTGTGCGTTCTAACCCACAGCCACAAGCCTCTGCTCAAAAGCCAGGAGTCTTGACTTATGCAACAGGGCAGGGAGAGCTGCCTTTGCCACTGACCCCAGAGAGACTGTGCGCATGTCCCGGCTCTTCAATGGGCCTCATGTTTTTACCATACACAAGGAGCTGGGGATTACACAGGGTTTGAGTTCTGTTATTTTAACTGTGCTCAATGTCCACGCCCCAGGCCTAAAGAAGCCCAGTACACAACACAGGGCTTCTGGCACAGACCTCCACTAAGAATATTCAGCGCCGAGACTCATCAAACCTTAGAAAGACCAAGCCTATGGCTTCGGTTATTTGGACTTGAATCCTGGACAATTTCTTTTTGTTGTTGTTTTGTTTGTTTTCTCAAGAAAGGGTTTCTCTGTGTGGCCCTGGCTGTTCTTGAACTTGCTTTGTGATCAGGCTGACCTTGAACTCAGAGATTCACCTGTCTCTGCCTCCCAAGTGCTGGCATTAAAGGCGTGGGCCACCACCACCTGGCATTGAATACATTTCTTAACCTCTTTCTGCCTCAGTTTCCCCTCTCTTAAATCACCATACCCTCTGCCTGCCATGGAAAATGGCTTATTAGCGAGAAGTAAGTTAATTTGTGTAAAGCAGGCAGGCTGGCAGCACAGGGCACTGAAGGAGCTCTTAATAAACGTCAGCCGTTCTGATGATTCTCAGGCCTGGGGCTCTGAACCAACCTTAATGAAGTTCATGGCAGGAGAGGGGAGAGAGTATAGGAGGAAAGAAAAAAAGCACAGAGACAATGGAGCCAGCCTAACTTTCTGCTTCTGTGAAGCCATAAACCAGGCCAGTGTTCCCCAGAGGGTGCTCTGTGAAAGAGATCAAGCTGGCTGAGAAACATCGCACTGGGCAGCCCCGCTGCAGGATTTCTAAGGCCTTTGGTGTTTTGACTCACTACCCCTTTTCAGTGCAGAGCCTCCTGCTGTATTAGTGCATGAAAGAACATGCTGTGGGAAGCCTGAGCTAAAGCAGGCCCTCCCAGCACTGAACAAAGGAACAATGTGCAGAGAGGGTTGGAACATGGGCACCTTCTGCCCGATTCTATCCATTGCTCTAGGTACAAACACCATGCAATAGCCCTATGCCCTTCCCAGCCCCTTCAGACCGCTTCAGAGGGGACAACTTTCCTGGCTGAGCACAGAAGCCATTGGCCCCCATAGCCACTCCTGCGTCCCGTTCTCTGCTCCTCCTCATTGCCCATATCACCTCTGCCAGGGCCTCTGTGCTTCAGTCAGCTGCCTACTCCATTGCTACTATGCTAAATGTCAGCTCTGGGAGAGCAGGGCCCTGCCCGTTCCCACTACTCTATGTACTAGTCCTCAGCACAGGGCCCAGGACACTGGAAGCATCCAGTAAACAACGTCCCCTCAAAGCCCCCAAGTCCCCAGCTGGTACCTGCACTCATCTTTCATGACCATACACCATTGTTCCTGCCCCTCCTCAAGGGCAGACCTTTCATGACAAGCTTTAAGCAATAACCCAGTCCCAATCCCAGGGGTGGTCCTGGGAACTCCACAAAATCCAGAGCAGCTCCCCTCCTGCAAACTGGGATTTCCTTCTCCTTTCTCCTAGTGCAAAATGGCTCCGGTTTGAGAGAAATACAAACTTCACCCCCCCACACACTATTGATCTCCAGGAGGAAGGCTGTAGATAGGGAGCCAACCTGCCTCAGGTGGGAGACCACCCTCTTATGTCTGCACCTCAGGTGGGAGACCACCCTCTTATGTCTGCACCTCAGGTGGGAGACCACCCTCTTATGTCTGCACCTCAGGTGGGAGACCACCCTCTTATGTCTGCACCTCAGGTGGGAGACCACCCTCTTATGTCTGCACCTGCTCATCCTGAGACGACTGCCATGCAGGGTTCAGTATCCCTAGCAGACTATGCCTTTCCTGCCTTGCACCCAGCCCCAAGTCTCCTTCAGACAAGCACCTACTGTGCACTGAGTCCCATGTGCAGCAGACAATGCCTCCAAATGTCTTATTGAGCATTCATCAGCAGGAAGCAGGAACCCCTTTAACCTTGATGACAAGCCCAGGCGCTTAGTACTACCACTGCACTCGTTTACAGTGTGAACTGGGAGGTGCTTGGCTAACACGTATAGAGACAGTGCTGGGCACTGCTCAGAAACCTGCTCCCTGAATACCTTGAAGAAGCCAATGATGCCCACGCCATAGGCCACACAGTATTTGTCCAGCAGCTCCCGGTTCCAGGCATCCAGGTTGACATACTTGAGGATGTTCTCATAGATGATGAGGGCAAAGCGGCCACGGCCCTTGTCAGTGAGTGTGGGCATGTCCCCCTTTCCTGGAGCAATCTCTGTTCGGTACTTGAAGCGGCTAGATTCCAGGATTGCCACCACCTCCTGGCCCAGCTGTGAATAGAGGCTTTCCACAAATACCAGCACCAGTGGGTCTGTCCGGGAAGGGGCAACCGCCTGCACAGGCTTGATCGGCAGAAGACGGCTGGGAGCCACAGGTGGTGGGTCCCCACAGTCGGACTCAGAGGCGTCTGCTGAGGGCTCAAGACCCCGGTTCCAACCATACAAGTAGTAGGCAGAGACAAAGACACTGAACAGGCAGAAGACAAACAGCAGAAAAAGGACAGCCTGTGGGGACATGTGCCGACACAGTCTCCGGAGGCACGCCAGAGCAGGCATCCTGGCCCCCAAGATCTCAACCAGCAGAGGCCCAGCCTGGCCTGGCCCCCTCAAGGCCTCACACAGGAGGCCCAAGAGTTGTCCACTGACTGAGAAATTCGGAGACTTAGGAAGTAAGACGTTCAAAGGGCAGTGGAGAGAAGGATCCGGGCCCCTGGCCCTTTCTCCCAGCCAGGGGCACAGTCAACAGGCTGGTCTTGCTCCTTCCTTCCTCTACACCCCTTTATGTCACCATGGCAAACCCCAGCGTGGTCCTGTGCAGAGCAAAAGTGCCCCAGGGCGTCAGGGCCTCCTGGGAGTGGTCAACAGCAGGTCAGAAGACAATGGGCCAGCCAGGGGGTGCAGCATGCCGCTTGCTCTCTTGAGTTGGACCCACAGGGTGAAGGCTGGGGAGCTGAGGAGAGAAGGAGAGAATCAGAGTAGGGCTTTCACAGCTGACCACAGAACCTGAGTCCTGTCAAGGTGGGCTCATGTTTAGGAACTGCCACCCAACCTGACACTCTCACCTCTGTGAGCCTCAGTCTCCCCATGTGGGTGGGAAATGAAAGCCAACAATGGAGAGAAACCACTAGGAGTGCACTTACTGAAGCATCCACCCATGGCAGCTGTAAGTGCTCATCATTATTAGCCAAGGAAACTCCACAAGCAGGGCTGGAGCGACGGCTCAGAGTAACCTCAGTACTCAGATTGAAAGTACTGTTCTTGCAGAGGATTGGATTCAGTTCCCACCACCTACATGGAGGCTCACCAAGATCTGCAGCTCCAGTTCCACGGAACTCAACGTCTTCCATAGGTACCAGGCATGTTCATGGCACACATACATACATGCAGGCAAAACACTCATACACGAAATACAAATGCAGTATCTTAAAGAAAAAATCCAGACGCAAAATGTGACACTGAACAGCTGCCGAGGTCTGGGAGGAAGAGTGTCCCATCAGGACCAAACAGCACAGCCTCCTGTCCACTCGCTCCTGCCTTTCCTTCCCTCTGCTAGCCTTTCCTGGGTGACCCTAACAACCCCAGTCCCTAACAGAAGCAGCCAGAGCAGGGATCCAAGCCAGCTGTGTACAAAAGCGTACGGGATGTCACTGCTGTTGAAACATCAGGAACTCACCCTGTGAGGTTCCTCCACGCTGGGCTGAGGTGAGGACTGAAGGAACAAGAGTACCTAAGGACACACTGTGGCCTGACACAAGGACACTAAGAAACAGAGGTGGTGCCGGGCGATGGTGGCACACGCCTTTAATCCCAGCACTCGGGAGGCAGAGGCAGGCAGATCTCTGTGAGTTCGAGACCAGCCTGGTCTACAGAGCTAGTTCCAGGACAGGCTCCAAAGCCACAGAGAAACCCTGTCTCGAAAAACCAAAAAAAAAAAAAAAAAAAAGGAAACAGAGGTAGTAAGCATTTCCCAGATGCAATCATGAATCTCTTCTTCAGGTACATGTCTGGCAACCTTGGACACCAGGTGACCAAATGCCTGCCTGAGGACCAATGGGACAGGACTTCCTCTACAATGGCTTTCTCCACCCAGACAGCCACAACTCTAGACTCTAGCTCTTTCCCAAGCCTGTGCCCCACTAGGGGGCCCAAGTCAGAACACCCATCTCTCTCTGGAAAGAGTACAGAGACCACACAAGCAGCGCAAAGGCTCCATTCCCATGTTTCCACAGCAACCCTAGACACCACCCTCCAGCTCCTGTTAGAGGAGTGAAAACCACCAAACCTAGAAGCACCTTCCCACAGTGCACCATGCAGACTAGAAAGTGCTCACATGGGCCAGCAATCACGGAAGTGAGACAGACTGGGCTGAGGCACCAGATAGGGAACTGGGAGTCTGGGGTTTGGCTTAGGGGTAAAGGTCGCTAATCTCCTTCTAGGCCCAAGACTCTCTGACGTGCTAAGCATGGGGACCATATGATAGACAGCAAGAGCTGTACTTCTAGGAATTCATCCTGATGGAATCACTACAGAAGCACAGAAAGATTTACCCATGGGAGAAGCAAGACAGGTTGGGCAGTGGGGGAAGGAAAGGGAGGGACAAATAAAGTAAAAGGCCTGGAGAGGTGGCTCAGTGGCTAAAGCACCGGCTGTTCTGCCAGAGGATCAGTGTTCTATTTCCAGCATCCACGCAGCAGTTCACAACCACCTGTAACTTCATTTCAGGAATCTAAGGCCCTCTTCTGGCCTCTCTGTGGGCACCAGGTACACACGTGGTACAAAGACATACATACAGGCAAAATACTCATACGCAAAATAAATAAAATAAATTTAAAAATTAAAAAAAATCATGTATAATTTTTTAAAGAATAAAATATAATGATACAAATATAAGAAAATGCCATAATGAAGTCCATCATTTTGTATGCACACTTAAAAATCCTATGGAGAGGGGCTGGAGAGATGGCCAGAGGTTAGGAGCAATGACTGCTCTTCCAGAGGTCCTGAGTTCAATTCCCAGCAACCACATGGTGTGCACGCAGAACACTGTACACATAACAAATAAACAAATCGTAAAAGAAAAAAATCCTATGGAGGAACTGGGGAAATGGCTCAGTGGATTGAAGTGCTTGATAAACGAGCCTGATCCCAGGACTCCTACAGTGAGAGAGGAGGCTGAGATAGCAGGAACCCCAAGAAGCGTGTACCCGCTAGCCTGGAGTAAGCAGCAAAGCCTCAGCCGCAACCAGACACCTTGCCTCAAGCAAGGAAAGGAAGATGGAAGATGAGAGCCAACTCCAGAAAGCTGCCCTCTGACCTCCACATACATGCCTTGGCAAGCACAAGCCTGCTTTCACACACACGATCATCCAAACACACCGTCAGACAAACACAGAATGAATTTGTTTGTTTGTTTTGTTTTTTCAAGACAGGGTTTCTCTGTGTAACCCTGGATACCCTGTAACTTGCTATGTAAACCAGGCTGCCCTCAAACACACAGAGATCAGTTTGCCTCTACCTCCCAAGTGCGGGGATTAAAGGTGTGAGCCACCACTGCCCAGCTAAATAAATACTTTTTTAAAAAAAAAGTATTTCTCACCAGGCGGTGGTGGTGCACACCTTTAATTCCAGCACCCAGGAGGCAGAGGCAGGCAGATGAGCTTGAGGCTAGTCTGGTCTACAAAGTGAATTCCAGGACTATCAAGGCTACCCAGAGAAACCCTGTCTCAAAAAACAAAACAAAACAAAAAATTTCTCTATAGGAATCCAAATCCCTGTGCTGCTTGTAATGGCAAATGCCCAACATGGAGGTATTGTCTAGAAATCATAATGCAAGTCAGGCATGGTGTCACATGCAGTCTTAGCACCCAAGAGGATGTAGCAGGATGACCACTCCAAGTTTGGGACCAGCCTCCTGTATGTAGAGTTCAAGCCAGCCAGGGCTACACAGCTAGTCCCTGTCTCAAAAACAAGCAAACAACAATTCCTAATGTGATGATGGGATCCTAGATAAACATAGCACATAAAGGATACTGACAGACATCTGTCACAGTGTGCATGTGTGTGCGCATGCATGTAGAAGCCAGTGGCCTCAGGTATCATTTTTCAGATACTGTCTACCTTTTTTCTGTGATAAAGACCTCTTACTGGACTGGAACCCAAGTCTATGCTGCCTGGCCAGTGAACCCTAGGGATGTGCCTGTGTGCCTCCGCAGTGCTGAGATTACAAGCACACCCTTTCTCTTGCTATATCATTAGGTGGGAACTCAGATACTCAGGCATGCAAGGCATATACTGGCTGAGCCCCTTGCCACATGTACTATTGAAACTATCTGTATAAATTTATTTTTGCTAAATAATTTTATATACAGGATAGAAACTGGTACTAAACGTACATACACACACATACCATGTTAACATGGTATCACTGGTGATTTTAATGTTCTGCTTTGTTGTCATGAAATGAGGAGTTGGTCCCATCTGTGCTATGATGCACCCTGACCCTGAGCATATATACACCTTGTCCCTCTCTGGGCTTCCTGCCTATTAGAGGGGGCTTGGGGACCCTTCTATCTCTGACATTCTGCACTGTGTGCAGCTGGGAAAGAGGCTGCCTATTCAAAGCAGACATCTGTGATGGCAGGGAGTAAGCAAGTGTGGCTGGTGGAAAGGAACATGGTATCTGGAAGAAGTTAGCAGCATTTAATCTCTACAAACAGACTGGGAGGACAGAGGAAGGCTTCTGGGGCTAGAGGTACTTGAGCAGGACAGAGCAAGGACTAGCGAAGAATGGAAGAAAGATGGTTTGTGCAGCAGCCTAGAGATAAGGAAACGTGTGATGCCTTCCAGGACTCC
This sequence comes from Chionomys nivalis, assembly GCF_950005125.1. NCBI lineage: Eukaryota > Metazoa > Chordata > Mammalia > Rodentia > Cricetidae > Chionomys > Chionomys nivalis. The sequence goes on along the minus strand of NC_080099.1, from coordinate 24,713,286 downwards.
CTGCAGGTCCAGAGAGCAAAGCACAAAAGAGCAGGTGTAATGGCAGAGCCAGGAAGGCCAGAGCGACCAGCATCTCACTCACCAGTGATAGGAGCTGTCTACAGCCACAGTCATGGCTAGGCCTGACCTCACACCATGCCACAGGAACACCAAGCTGGGGGGTGGTCCCTGCCCACACCATCCATCCATCCGGCCCTACAGAAGGGGAGGTGCAGAGCTCAAGTGTGTGTCACTGGCCGCTGTCTGCCCTTCTCCTTGTTAGTAATGCAGTTCATGGTCTCAGGCATCTGGGGGTCAAGAATCTGACATCATTTTTCAGATATTAAAGGACTGCACACTTTAAACCAGGGCTCTGGACAGACTCATCAGCTGTAACACTGAACTACTCTAGTGGGGGTCATCAATAATGGGGAGACTGCGTACAGCAGGGAACATTACTTTTCTTTCAGTTTACTGTGAAAGCAAACATGTTCTTCAAATAAAGGAGAGATGGTTCAGTAGTGAAAACCTCTTACAGGAGACCTCAATTCAGTTCCCCCCACCCATATTAGGTAGTTCACAACATCCTGTAACTCCAGTTCCTGCGAATCCAACACTCTCTTCTAGCCCCCATTGGCACTCCCATACATGAAATATAAAATAAAAATAATTTTTAACTTTGAAATATACATACATGTACATATATTGTAACTGTAATAATTCCAGAACTCAGACCAGGAACCCAAGTCCAAGCAAGGACCCAGAGTCCTACATTAAGGAACTTTCTGATTACTCACGCAGGCTGTAGCCAGGTGGCATCATGTCAAATCAAGGTCCATCACCTAGGAGCTGTGTAATCTTTCACAATTAATTACTCGGGGCCTCAGTTATGTCATCCATAAGCCAAGGCACTTACACACTACTTCTCGGGTTGGGGAAAATGAAGTGAGCTCTGACGCAAGCTGGGCTGACTGCACTGAGCTGTCCGCTGCTGCTAGTGCTCGCTCTTGTTGCCTCTTGACCACACTCACAATGATCCCTCACAACATGGACAACAGCTTAGTTCACACAGACTGCAGAGCTCATCTCTCTGGCAGCCCTGGAATCTGGCCGGGGCAAGCCCTGATTTCACAGAGGGAAAACAAGTGTAGAAGTGGGGTGCCTGTTTCACGCAGTAAGAGGCCTGCCTAGCCCAATGCCACCTCCTCATCTTCCTCCTCCTCCAAGAATTCCCATCTTTAAAGTGTGTGGCTTTTCCCACGAGGCGAGGGATATAGGCCTTGGCAAAGTCCAGGCCAGACAGAGCAAATTAACCAGCTCCCTTTACCCAAAACACTGACTTCCCAGCTTCCAGGTAAGGGGCCTCTGCACAGACTACCCATCACCCACCTGTAGTTACTGAAAGCCCTTCTCGCCCTCTGCATTATAGAACACCAGTGGCCCATGGGACAAAGAACTGGGAACATCTACTCTCTCTAGAATCGCCAAGGCTTCAGGACAGTTGAGACAATCCGGGCTCTTTCCCATAAACCACAGTCTTGCCCTGCCAGTCACCATATTAGTCAGGTAGCTCATGATGTTCCCATCCCCAGATATGCCTCCCCTAATCTCTTGAGACACTTAATCATTCTCCACATGCCAATTCCAATGTCACAGTCTCTCTGAAGTCATTTCCAACCATCCCATTCTCACCCCAGGCCTATCCCTGAGCATCCCCACCCCTTGCTGGAGGGTGGGAAATACAACTCTGGAACCAGAGGGTGGATGTGTGTTCTCAAAATGTTTTTCTTTTGTTTAGGAGATTTCCTCCAAAGGTCAGAACCTTTGTAACTTCTCTTTCAAAAGGGTACACCCAGGACTGGGGGGACGGCTCAGTGGGCAAAGCACTTATCACATAAACATGAGGACTGGGGTTTAGATCCTCAGCACGTACACAAATGTCAGGTGAGCATGGCCATCCATCTGTAATCCCAGTGCTCAAGAGGCACTGGTGGAGCCCCCAGAAGTCTTTCTAGTTTGACCCAAATTAGAGAGTTGGGATCAGGTGAGAGACTCTGCCTCAGTATGGAAGGTAGAAAGTTAATTAGGAGAAGGAGAGGGAGAGAGAGAGCATGCTCTAGTAACAATCAGGTGCATATCCCTACATCTGACATCCACAAGACCCTGTCCACCTGGCTGGCTTCTCCCCAAGCCCTGGGAGTCACACAAAGGTGAGAACCACATATTAGTCATTAGGAAGGTTCCCACTTTTCCTCAGATCCTGACGTCTCCAGATAAGATAAATAGCTCCCAGGCAAGGTTCTTTAAACCACTAAATGTTGATTCAAAATTGCTTCTTCCTAACTTTGAGTTAGTCTTTCATTCCTTCAAGAAGCCCAGAGGTCCCTCTAATAAAATTATAGCAACAATTAATCATAATCATTACCATGACTGGTACTGACACTACACGTGAAGCGTTTGCTATAAGCCTCACACTGTGGTTTTTGTTTTTAGCTGGGGTGAGGGGGTGGGAGGTGGGGGGGGAGTTGGTTGAGGGTTTTTTTTTGTTTTGGTTTTGCTTTTTGGAGACAGAGTTTCTCTGTGTAACAGTCCTAACTGTCCTGAAGCTATCTCTGTAGACCAGGCTGGTCTCGAACTCACAGAGATCCACCTGCCTCTGCCTCCCAAATGCTGGGATTAAAGGCATGAGTCACCACTGCCCAGCTAGACCCTGTACTTTTCACATTTTATACCTTATCTCATGTAATCCTTACATTATGTCAATATCCCCATTTACAGTTGAGAAAAATTAGGCTTAGAGACGTCATTTTCCAAAAACCACACAGCTAGTCCATTGCACAGCTGAAATGTGAATCCAGACCCCATGAAAAGGAGTGCTCCGGAGCCACAGGAAACCCTTAGCTGTGCAGCTTGAGAAGGACCACATTCACAGAATCCTCCAGTCCTTACCCTGACTTCCTCTGCACGCTCCCAGTCCCAGCCTTAGCTTTCCCTGCCAAGGTGCTGGAGATAATGAATGAGATGCTCTGGTTGTCATAGAGACACCATGGCAACCCAGCACTTTTGGGAAATACCACAGTAACTGTGGCCACTGCTCTAGAGTCAAAAGTCATTCCCTAACCTACATCCCTACCTCAAAGTGCTGCTCCTCCACAACCCTCGCTGAGACCCATAGGAAATGGAAGATTTCCTATAGAGCAGGCTGTTCAGAGCATGACAACAGGAGAGGGGGTAAGCAACTTGGCTCAGGTGAAAAGGTGGGTTCCAGGATTGAGACTGAGAGACCCCAGAATAGACAAGGATTAAGTGAGCTATAAGTTTGAGGGTGAAGTGTGTTGTCATGTGCCAGCAGGCCCTGGAAAGCACTATGTGCTATTTTCCTTTATCCAAACACCATCAGTAACAGAAGCCAACAAAGTGACTGCTAGCCACAGTCAAAGTTCAGGCTGACAACAGTTTGAAGCTTGGCTTCATTACTTACCAGCCTGTGACCTTTATACAAATCTCCCAACTTCTCTGAACCTCAGTTTTTCTTCCTCTGCTGGGGAAAAGAAAGTGGAGTCACGTGATATTCCTTTCTATGATATGCATGGCTCGGTGCAGTGGCTTTGGCTTATACTTGTAATTTCAGCACACAAGAGGCTGAGGCAGGATTGCTGAGAGTTTGAGGCTAGACTGAGCCACAGAGAGATTTTTTTGTTTTGTTTTTTCAGGGTTTCTCTGTGTAGTTCTGGCTGTCCTGGAATTCATTATGTAGGCCAGGCTGGCCTCAAACTCATAGAGATCTGCCTGCCTTTGCCTCTCAAGTGTACCATTAATATGTGTGTGTGTGTGTGTGTGTACAAGTGTGTGTGTGTGTACAGGTGTGTGTGTGTGTGTACAGGTGTGTGCTGTGCATAGTCTATGAGAATGTGAAGATGTCAATACTCACAATCAAGGTATGGAATGGACAGGAGCACTGGCTACCCTCCTGTATGACTACTATGGCTTCTCCACTATTTCCTTGAGACAGTCACTCATTGAACCTGAAATTTTCCATTTTTTAGCTGGGCTGACAGCCGGTAGGCCCCAGCAATCCTCGTGTTTCCACCCCCACTCTCCAACACATGTAGCTATGCCTGGTTACTGGCCGTGCTACCTTCCGGCATGGGTGCTGGGGCTCCAAATTCAGCACTCTCACCCGCTAAGCCCTCTCTCCACCCCAGACCCCATATTAAAGATAAAGAGGGGAAAAAAGGGGGGAAAAAATTCTCACAAGCAAGATTATGAACCATAATCACAGTTAACATGGCCGGGCGGTGGTGGTGCACGCCTTTAATCCCAGCACTCGGGAGGCAGAGGCAGGCAGATCTTTGTGAGTTCGAGGCCAGTTCCAGGACAGGCTCCGTAGCTACAGAGAAACCCTGTCTCGAAAAAAACCAAAAAAAAAAAAAAAAAAATCACAGTTAACAAAACACATGCTTTAACTTTCCTGGGAACTTTGCAAAGGATTTTTTTTTATCTTTTTACCTGTTTTTAAACTTAGCCTGTAAACCTATACATTTCAAAATGCATCTTACAGGCTGGAGAAATGACTCAACAATTAAGAGTGCTGGCTACTCTTCTAGAGGACAGGGGTTCAGTTCCCAACACCCATCTGGCAGCTCACACCTGTCTGTAACTTCAGTTCCAGAGCCTCTGATGCTCTCGCTGGACTCCACAGACACCAGGCACACACTCAGTTCACCAACATTAGTACAGGCAGAACACCCATTCACATAAATTTAAAAACTAGTAATAGAAATATAAAAAAATTAATTATTTTTAAAAATAACTCCAATTAGCTTTTTTTTTTAAAAAAAAGCCAGACACAATGGCATATACCTCCAATCCTAGCTAGCACTTAGGAGGCAGAAGCAGGTGGATCTCTGTAAATTCTAGGCTAGACTGATCTATTAAACATATTAAGCTAGCAAGGGCAACACACTGATACTTCATCTCAAAACTAAACAAAACAAAACAGGATCTAGAAGACGGGACAAAAGGATGAAGTCAGAAAAAGCAGGGAAAGAGGCTTCAGGAAGCCGTTTGACATCACCCTGGGAGCTGAAGCATGCAGGTGACGTGTCGGTTCCCTCAGTCTGTCTGTCACACAGGACGAGGTGCCAGGCACAGCACCAGACACTGATGAGGCAGTGATGACCCAGAGTTTCAGGGAAGGTCTCTGAGAGCTTCAGATCACGGTTTTAAGTCTCTGGTGTGTCACTTCAGGGTGGGTGAGAGAAGGTCCACACAGTCCAGTACATACTGTATTTCCCATCTGAGCCATTCGAAAACTGGGGCACCACCTTCCAATACACACACCGAGCTCCTGTGTGCCAACACATAGGCACACTCACACTCACAGGCACACTCACACACATAGGCACACTCACAGGCACACTCACACACACAGGCACACTCACACACAAAGGCACACTCACAGGCACACTCACACAGGCACACACACAGGCACACTCACACGCACAGGCACACTCACAGGCACACTCACAGGCAACTCACACACACAGGCACACTCACACACACAGGCACACTCACACACACAGGCACACTCTCACACACAGGCACACTCACACACACAGGCACACTCACACTCATAGGCATGCTGAAAGACACCATGTGGGAATCCAGGCCACACAAACACTGAGGGCTGAGAAAGAACCCTGCAGGCAGTTCCAAAGGATCTCCAAGGGACAACTTGGCCAAGAACTTGGGAGGGCAGCGTGGTGGCAGCTGCAGGCCCAGACACTAGTCCCACATGCGTCTAGAGCCATGCCACACAGCTGGCCCAGCTCCTCCCAGCCATTACACCCTCAACCCAGTCACACAACCACCCACCACCCAGGCACACCCTACAGCTGAGCCACACCCCACAGCCACCCAGCCTGGCCTGCCCCACCCTCCAGAACCAAAGCAGTAAAGAAAATCCCACATTTGCTTCCCAGCTGTGGGGAGAGTTGTTCCGTTCGAAGTTCCCCCAAGAGGCCGAGACTAGGAGCAGTCCCTTCCTGGTGGGATTTGTGGCACCCCATCCCCCACGACCACAGTGCTGACTGGCCTTTGGCCAAGCTGCTGCCTATCAGTCACCCCACCAATACCACAGTCACCACTAGCCAGAGACTGAAAGTGGTTTAGATTGGACTCGGCCACAGGGCATAGTCCACCTGCAGTCAGTACACAGAGCACTGAGGACAAGAAAGAGGAAAAGGAATTCTTTGAATTGTACCAACCAGGAATGCGCTGTTCCCACTGCCTTGACCCCTTTTCTTATCCATTAAAGCCATGCCCACCCTCCTACAAAGTCAGACTCCGCCTGCTGCAGGTTCTGCAAGCACTTGGATGGGTGCTCCGCTACTTCTCCACGGCCTCCCAAGGCACAGGCAGGGCTTCCTCTCTCCCATGGGAGCCCACAGCAAGGAATCCTTGCCTTCCTCTTCTGTCTGTGGCAGGAGTCTCAAACCAGCTACAACAGTCACAGCCACTTCCTTTCCTGGACACTACATGGTAAGATCAGCCCCAGTCCAACAGCACCGTCCAGATGAGGAGCTGGAGCCCAGAGGTTCTTAGCCCGTGGAGTTGGCTAGGAATCTCAACACAAGCCTGGGCTCTTCCCCTGTAGCCTAATTCATCTGGGACAGCTGGTGCTAGCCTAGTGCCCAATACAGAGTGCACCTCTACTCTTTCCGCCGCATTATCCACTGTGCTTCACATGCAGGGATCCCCTCTAGAAGGAGCTCCACAAACCCTCCCCCCATCAGCAAGCAAACCAAACAACACTGCTCACCCTGCTTCTTAGCTTGGGAACTTGTTCTTGGTCCCCTCCTGGCAGGCAAAGGCAGGCACAAGACTGTGGGTGGCTAATGCCTTACTTCCAGCGGGGCCTGAGTTGAAAATTTATCTCTGTACCAGCTCTGAAAAAAAGGTTTACCAAGCAAACAAACAGCAGGTGGAGGATGGGCACTTGTACAAGCCAAGGCAGAATCAGCTATGCAGGACCAGGGGCTGTCTTCCCAAAAACAGGGCTTTCTGCTCACCCCAACATTCCTAATACCATCAAATCCACTGGAGCTATTTTCCTCAGGTTCTGATCACAGACACTTAAAGGAAAAGAACATTTCCTTAAGACTAACAGCCTCTCAAGTCCAAATGTATCAAAGACCTCAACATAAAGTCAGCCACACTGAACCTTATAGAAGAGAAAGTGGGAAGTACACCTGAACGCACTGGCACAGGAGACCACTTCCTAAATATAACCCCAGCAGCACAGACACTGAGAAAAACAATTAATAAATAGGACCTCCTGAAACTGAAAAGCTTCTGTAAAGCAAAAGACACGGTCAACAAGACAAAATGACAGCCTACAGAATGGGAAAAGATCTTCACTAACCCCACATCAGACAGAGGTCTGATCTCCAAAATATACAAAGAACTCAAGAAATTGGACATCAAAAGAACAAATAATCCAATAAAAAAATGGAGTACAGACCTAAGTAGAGAACTCTCAACAGAACAATCTAAAATGGCTGATAGACACTTAAGGAAATGTTCAACATCCTTAGTCATCGGAGAAATACAAATCAAAACAACTCTGAGATTCTATCTTACACCTGAAAGAATGGCCAAGATCAAAAACACTGATGACAACTTATGCTGGAGAGGTTGTGGGGTAAAGGGAACACTCCTGCATTGCTGGTGGGAATGCAAGCTGGTACAACCCCTTTGGATGTCAGTGTGGCAATTTCTCAGAAAATTAGGAAACAACCTCCCTCAAACCCAGTAATACCACTTTTGGGTATATATTCAAAGGATGCTCAATCATGCCACAAGGACACATGCTCAACTATGTTCATAGCAGTTTTGTTTGTCATAGCCAGAACCTGGAAATGACCTAAATGCCCCTCTACTGAAAAATGGATAAGGAAAATGTGGTAGACTTACACAATGGAGTATATTACACAGCAGAAAAAATAACAACTTGAATTTTGAAGGAAAATGGATGGAGCTAGAAAACATTATTTTGAGTGAGGTACCCAGACAATTATCACATGCACTCACTCATAGGTGGCTTTTTAACATAAAGCAAAGAAAGCCAGCCTACAAACCACAATCCCAGAGAATTTAGACAACAATGAGGACACTAAGAGAGACTTACATAGATGTAATCTAAATGGGAAGTAGAAAGTAGAAAGACAAGATCTCCTGAGTAAATTGGGAGCATGGGGACCTTGGGGGAGGGTTGAAGGGGGAGGGGAGAGGCAGGGAGGGGAGCAGAGAAAATGTAGAGCTCAGTAAATATCAAAAAAAAAAAAAAAAAAAAAAAGACTAACAGCCCCCACTGCGGTCCACTAACTCAGAAGGAGCTCCTGAAAGCTCCCTGGAGCTGTGCTGGGATCCCTGCTGTGCCCACCACACTGGGAGGGATGCTTCATAGAAGGAAGAGCAGCCTCGGGAGGCAAGCGGCTGTCTTAGAGGTCACACAGCTGAGTGGACTTGAAGCTAAGATGACCCTTCCCAGCACACTCTGGGGTCCATTCAAGCTCTTTAGAGTTCTCTGCTCAGCACTCTACAGCATGCCTCAGCCAGGCCCACAGCTGGAGGAGGCCTACTAAAAAACAAGGAATGCGCTCAACAGGCGCACACCTTCAATCCCAGAGGAAGCAGAGGCAGGCAGATCTGAGTTTTAGGCCAGCCTGGTCTACAAATCAAGTTTTAGGACAGCCAGGGTCATACAGAGAAACCCTGTCTCAAAAAGCCGAAAGAAAGTGGGTAGGGGGAGTGCACACATACTCTAGTCAGAGGTCTCCTGCTAAAGAACAGAAAGGGAAGGAGTAGTTCAGGTCAAAATAGGCCATTTTGTTATCTATTCCCAGTGGAAATCAACCTATGCCTTGAACTTCTCTGATCTGCCTTCCTTTCGGGAAATAAGGAAGTGCCACCCCCTTCTATATTTTCCCCTATGGTTGTGAGCCACATCAGAACCCAGCCCCCCCTCCCAGGTGTTAAAAGCTTAGGGGCTACGAAGGCAGGGTCCCCTCCACCAGCTAGAAAGTCAGAGAGAGCCGGGTGGTGGTGGCGCACGCCTTTAATCCCAGCACTCGGGAGGCAGAGGCAGGCGGATCTCTGTGAGTTCGAGGCCAGCCTGGTCTACAAGAGCTAGTTCCAGGACAGGAACCAAAAAAACTACAGAGAAACCCTGTCTCGAAAATAAAAAAAAAAAAGAAAAGAAAGTCAGAGAGAAGAACAGCAGCAAAGCAGGAAGGCATCTGGGCAGCCCCTCTGCGGAGCCTGCTTCCCCCGGGGCACAGTGTGACGTGGCATGGTGTGTATGCCAGAGCAGAAGCAGCTTAGGACCTTTCAGTAGCTAACAACAACAGCTGGCAGACCCTCCCCAAACCACAGACTCAGGGTGGTCATGACCAGCCAATCCCCACCAAAAGCCAGGTTAAGAACTTGGATCTCCAGGGCTCTTTGGCCTGCCCTAGTGTAGCAGATGGATAAGAATGTCCCCCATAGGCTCACACACTGAATTACACACTTAGTTACCAGGGCGTGGAACTATTTGGGATTAGAAGGATTATGAGGTATGTCCTTGCTGGAGGAGGTGTGGCCTTGTTGGAGAAAGTGGTGTCACTAGGAATAGGCTTTGAGATTTCAAAAGCCCATGACAGGTTCTCTCTCTCTCTCTCTCTCTCTCTCTCTCTCTCTGTGTGTGTGTGTGTGTGTCTGCTGTCCATGGATCAGGATATAAAGCTCTCCCTACTTCAGAGCCCTGTGTGCCACCATGCTCCCCCCATAATAATAATGGACTAAGCTCTGTAAGCCAACCAATTAAATGATTTCTTTTATAAGAGCTGCTTTGATAATGGTGTCTCTTTTCAGCAATAGAATAATGACTAAGACACTCAGCTCTTTTGGTTTGGCAGAACTGAAGTCACATATGTGACTTAAACTGAGTACCGTCAGAGATCACCATTCCAGGATCCCCACTGCCTTGAAGGAAACCTTCAGTTCCTGAGTTTACCTGCCTCAGGTGTTGCTGTCGACTCCCTAGCTATTCCAGGATGCTGCAGAAAAACTGAACACATCCCTCACCCACCATCTTCTCCCACTCCTCTTTCTCCTCCACCTCAGCAATTCACCAGGACAGCCCCTGCTACGTACCTATGGCAGCCATGTTATCAGGACACCCATGGAACCTGCTTCTTCTCCTGACTATTGACAGACAGAATCCATGCCAGGCTCAGGAGCCTGCTGTACACCCTGGCCCCACATACACGCACACACACTGTACATTAACACACATTCGGATTGGACAGGGCAGGGGACTGATGACAGCAGTCAAAAAGGTCAAGAAGGTCAACATAGACGGGAACCAGAGCAGGAAGGACCGGACGCACCAGAGCTTCGGGAGTTCAGGCAGTGGCTGCTCCGAGGCTCTGCATCTGGCTGTGCCTCTCCAGGGCTCCACACTCACTTCACACAGCTGCACCGAATCCCAGAGCCAGGACAAATGGTACTGCTGTCTGCCTAGTTCCCTTCTGGAAAGGAGGGAGGAAGGGGGGAAGGAGGGAGGGAGGGGGGAAGGAGGGAGGGAGGGAGGGAAATGATCCTAGGGAACCCTGCTCTAGGAAACCTCTGGTTCTCTCACCACCTCCCTTACAGGGTGGCCAGCCTGGACTCCTGGACCTCCCAGGTCCAGCAAGGCCCACGGGCACTCACAGAAAGTAGAAGCTACCAGGAGGTACCCTCCATACAAGAAGAAAAGCATGTCCCCAACCCTAGGAGAGTCTGGCTTCTCTGGTTCCTCTCAGGAAAGGTAGCAGTGAAAACTGGATAGAACTCATGCAAGCAACAAATGTAAACTAGGTTCCAAAGGACCTTGACTTCCCATATGACCTCCCCTGCCAGCCTCAGTTTCCCTACCTGTCCCGAGAAAAGGAGGAAAGCTTGATACTCCCTCTTGGTACCATCTGGAAGTCAAAGTATCCATGACGTTGGCTTTTGGCTCCTGACCCCGCCCTAGCTGAGCTGACAGGCCCTTCCCATTGTCCCGCCCCACACAGGAGGAAGAAAGGTGACTGGAGGAAGCACGAGGGTGTCAGAGTCCCTGTGACTGTCCACATGCTAGAGTTGCAAAGCTTGCACACAGTCACAGCCCGGAGAGAAGCAGCAACTTGGCTCTGGTCACACCGTAAGCTGGGAAAGGTCAGGCCAGCTGGGGATAGCTTCATGACAGCAAACACTCAGAAGTGTCCACCTGGACTTGACTTCTGAAAGGACACCAAAAAAGGTACAAAGCACTTTATAAATGGCAGAGGTTCAGGCTCAAGAGCAACAATGGAAACAAAAAGATGGTGTGCTCATACTTGTGGGGCCCAGGATAACACTGGGCAAACTTTTCAACTTCTCAGTCATAGCACAAAGACAACAGGGGTCCTGGGAACCCCTACAAGGGATGAACAGCCTTAGCCACCTCTTAAGTCACCTGGGGTTTTGGCACTTGGGAGACAGAGGGAAGAAGAGTTCGGAGAGATGGATATCAGCCTAGGTTACAAAAACAAACATATGGGCAGCAATTAGAGAACTGTCAGGAGTGCCCTAAAAGCAGTCAGCCCAAAAGATGTCAAAGCCCTGGGGATGTTAAAAGCCTACAGGCCCTAAAGCCAGTACAGAGGAAAGCCAGTGGCTAAAATGACTCCCTCCAGAAGAGAAAAGAGGGGAGGCTGGAGCCACAGAAGCCCCTAATCTCCTAAAGGCCTGGTGAGCACAACACAGGCCTGCTGAGACAAAGGACGGCTCCTGAAGGCCCACATGAAAGCATTCTGTCCCTTCAGACTTGCTGGAGCTTGTCACCATGACAAGGGCCTGCTGCCAATACACCTGAGGCATGAGGGGGCTCACTGCAGTCACTAGGAGGCACAGCTGGCAGAGAGGGTGAGGAGGGCCTGGTAAAGTAGGACCCGGCTTCTCTAGAGAGCAGAGACCAGAACAAAGGGTACACCCAAACCTACTTCAGTCAGAATCCATTTGAAGGGGAACTGAGGGCACTCTAGACAGGGTCACCAGGTATCCCAAAAGGCTCCTGATAAATACATCATGCACTAGTCCCAAGGCTCTGCTCAGTGAAACAAGCAAGGTGTGGGGACAGCTGACAGATGGCACAGGTGAGGGTTAAGGCGGCTCCTCTGTGCCTCACTGGAGGCCCAGCTTTTAATAACCGGCCTGGGACCTCAGGCAAGCACCTCCTCCTTTTAGGCTTTCTCTTTCATCTGTAAAAGAAACTGTACTAGATGGTTTGTACTCATGGATACTCTTGACCCACGACTGTGAGATTCAAGGGCAGGCACAACCGACATCCACCACACCCCCTAAAGGTACAATGGGCCAGCGCACCACAGCCCACACCTACGCCAACTGCTGAGCTTCTGCATCTTCAGCACTTGGCTTCACAAATGAGGAGACTTTGGTTCATGGGGTTTGAGATAACTGCTCAAACTCCCAGTGGGGAAAATACTTAGCTGACATTCAGACCACAGCCTGTCTTGGCTCTTAATTCCTGACTCTGTGGCACTGGCAAGCCCACCAAGTCCTGGGAAATGCCATGGGATCTTTGCACCTCCCGCGTTCCCTGGTACATAACGCTGAAACTAATGTGCGAGGTGGTTGGGAACAGGCAGCTGGAGAGGGCAATCCCTGAGAACTCTGCAAGTTGGCCACTCAGCCAGCTGTCCACCACTATGGTTAATGTTCTCATGGCCACCAGCCAACACCTGCCATTTTTGAAGCACACACACACACACAGGCAACACTTCCTCACACCATTGCTTTGGTATCACAAGACAGCTTTGGGAAAACATAATAAGATTTCTTCCCCCACCCTCAGAAGGAGGAAACTGGACTCTTACGGACATCCAACTTCCCTAAAGTTACACAGGAGATAGCAAACTCAAAGCCCACTCCTCTGCCTCCTTATGCAGAGTTGAGTTCACCACACACTCAACTTGCCAAGCCCACCAGCCAATTGGCCTTCGTGACAGCCATGAGCACATGTGAGAGCTTATGCCTTGCCAGAACACCACCTGTCATCTGAGCTGCCCATCCCCCAGCAACCCTGCAAGCTAATGCCTGTGCTGATCTCACTGGATGCTGAGGCTTGGGAGGATCATTATGCCCACCACAATGCTACATACGGAGAAAAGAGCCGAATGGCTCAAACCCAGACTGTATGGCTCCAGAGCCTGCAGCCTAGGCCTCTGTACTACATAGCTCTGTCTAGGAGGCTCCATCACAAGCAGACACTAGAACAGGACAAGAGGTCAGACATATCAAGTAGTGCGTGTGCCTGGCAGGGCATGGCAAAATTATGATAAGAGGAGGACAAACAAAGCTTGTGAGGAGCCACAAGAGGGAGGCTGATATAAATGTCTGTCTGGGCATTAGGCCAAGAGTCTGAGCAAGGGACACATGAACAGAAGGAGGTGACAGACATGGCGGGAGGGCATGTGAGATCACGGTCAAATGTCTTGCTTTTTCTACCTCAGTTTACCCAGATGCTAAGGAAAGTTGCTGGACTATCTCCAGATCCTTTCCCACAGACCTAAAGACCCTTGGACCCTGAGAAAAAACAAACACTGCTCAATGTTGCCCCAGGGACTTTGAAATGTCCTTGGCTGTCCTGGTACAACTCAACTGCTGGAAAAGGCTTACAAAGCAAAGGGTTCAACTAGCATGCCTGGGCCAGTGAAGTGTGTGTGGGTTCTTAGGGGGCCACATTCCATTCATTGTCAACCTCTCCATGGCTCCACTGAAGCAGGCACCACCCTGCCTGGACCCAGACCAGGAGCCAAGGCCACATCCAAGTGCACAGAGAAATGCCACTCCAGTCCAGCCTGCCCCACCACACCGCCAGCCCTGTTTACAGTTGGTTGTTTTAGTCAAGGTCTTACTATATAGCCCAGGTGGACCTCAAATGCTGATGCCCACACTGGGACTCCTAGGAACAAGTGATCCTCCTGCCTCAACCTCTAGAGCACTTAGCACTGCAAATATGCACCGTCACACCTAACTCAATGTCTGGAATGTCCCTTAAGTCCCCTCAATGTCACCTACCCCTCAAGTCTCTCACTCAAGTTTCCCCAAGGCTGTCCACTGAACAGCACAAGAAGTCCCTAGGAAAATTCCCACCATCCTCCCAGACACCTGTGCTGCCATGCCAACACAACAAAGACCCTCAGCTAGGGAGGGCACAGAGGTACAGGGGAAGGAACAGAGCCAAGGACCTTTCACCTGGGCCAGCCCTGTTCTTATCTGAGGTAGAAGTTAACAGGGACTTGCTAAGATTCTGAGCAAGACACATGGGAACAAAAGAGGTGACAGCATAAGGTGGCCTTCTGAGACTTTGCTTAAGCATCTTGCCTCCTCATATCTCAATTTACTTAATGACAAAGGGAAATCCCTGGAAGAGTCAGATCCCCACCATCCCAAATCTCAGCAACTACAGCTGCCCCCACCAAACCACAAGTAAATGTGTTCTTGTTTGAAAAACTGCATGGTTCCCATAACCTACTAGCCAAAACCTCTTATCCTGATGGATCACACAGGTCATCGCTAATGCTTCTAATCGAGTGTGGTATCAGATCTTTGCCAAGTGTCTTCTGCACGTCTCTCGCTAACTTCATCAGAGTAACCCTGTGAAGCACGTTAGATCGGCCTGTTTACGCAGATGACAAAGCAGAGGGTCAAAGATGTCATTTCATTTGCCCAGAGTCTCACAGTCAAGCAGCAGAGCAAGGACTCACTGCCCACTTGCCTGACTCTAAGACCAAATTCTTAATCACTGTACTATGCTACCTCCTCAAATGCTCCTGGCTACCCTTGGAACTCCAGGCCAGGACAACACTGCAGTGCAGGGGGGCAAGGGGCGGCTGGCTAGCAGAACCTGAGCCTGAGCCTCCTTCAAACTAGGCCCACCTACCAAAACCAAAACTCCTTCACATGAGGCGTGCCATGCAAAGGATTCTCTACCAAGACCTAGCATCCTCTTTGTCAGGGGGAAAGGGGAAGGCAGGTCTGCAGATAGAACTGAGGGAGCAAAAGTGTTTGTCTCAGGACAGACTCTTGGAACAGGGGAGGACAGGGCATACCTCACATCCCAACAACACTCAGGGTCCCCAAGTACCCTCCATCAGTGTATGCCACACCCCAACACAACTGACCAGAAATCACCATTTCTCTTTCCAAGTCTGCTGTCCTCAGCCTTCCTGGTCCTCCTTCCGGTTCCTCCAGCCAGCAACACTTTCCTCTCCAACCCACAGCTAATCCCTCAGCAAATCTGTCGGCTCATCTACAAGATAAATCCAGAGGCCATTCCCAATGCCCCTACCCTCCCTGCCACTGAGCCACCATCATTCTTCATCTGGGGGCTACGAGCTCCTCCTGGCATCACCCTGTATACCCCCTGACCTTCCTGGCTCCTCTCTGGGAGGTAGCCACGTGATTGCTCTGCATGAAGAGTTAAACAGGTCAGTCCTCCACCCCAAGCCCTTCAGCAGCTTCCCCTTTACTCAGATCTAAACAGCAAAGTCCTCCCTCTTAAGGGACAAGAAAGCCCTTTCCCACCCACCCTCCCACCTTCTACCTGACCAGGTGCCTTGTTGCCCCTCGTATGTGCCCATACCAACCCCCAGACTTGGCTTGGTGCTCCCTCTGCCAGGCATGCTCCTCCCCAATCTTTTTTTTGTTTGTTTGTTTGTTTGTTTTTCGAGACAGGGTTTCTCTGTGGTTTTGGAGCCTGTCCTAGAACTAGCTCTTGTAGACCAGGCTGGTCTCGAACTCACAGAGATCCGCCTGCCTCTGCCTCCCGAGTGCTGGGATTAAAGGCGTGCGCCACCACTGCCCGGCTGTGCTCCTCCCCAATCTTGCAGCAGCGTCCTGCCTCCCTCCTGAGACACTTAGCTGCTGTGGCATAGCCTGGCCCTTCAGGCACACCTGCTATCCTCAGGCCAACTTTACTCCTAGGGACCTCTTGTCACTTGGCACAACGTGTTTGTATTGATTTGCTGATTCTGCCCTACTGGTGGCATGACATGAAAACAGAGTCCTGGGCTATTCTGCACACTGTTGGGTCAGTTCCTAGAAAAAGGCCTAAATGAAGCAGATGCTTCATAAGAATGTGATACTACGCCCCTGAGCCAGACACATCTAGTCTCTGGGTCCTGAAGGGTAGTACCACACCTGGGCCTGAACAAACCTCCAGGGTTTCATGTGACCCCTGACAACAATATTTCATTTCTCTCTGTCTACAGACTTTTGGCCCCTGGGGAAGAGCTCTAGGTCCTGACAGTTGGGCTGCCAGAAGGAGCCTTGACAGGGCTGCCGCTGGCCTTCCCAACAGCCCACAGGTGCTCTCAGCAGGTGGAGGGGGAAGCCAGGGCCTTATCTGCCCTTCTTTGTCAGGAGAAAGACTGTCAGAAATTAGCTTTGTTCTCAGAAGAAAGAGCACAAGGCCAGTGCCAGGCAGAAGTGGGCACACAGACAGCTGGCCCATCGAGACAGTGCAAGGGAAAACCAAGAAACAGGATGCAGGATGTTTGAGGGGTCACTCACATACCTAGCCTATTTCATGCCTCCAGGGTACTGGTGCTCTGCTCAGTCTTCCAGGCCCTAACCTTCTCCTCAGACAATCAGCTGATTGTCCCCACTGAATGATCTGCCACTAACTGTCCAGAGGGCGATGAGGAACAGAAGCAAAACCTAGCTTGGAGAGAGAAGAGTGGAGGTTACAGCCTAACTTTTCATACACTCATGACTAGTATTTGGAGGGACCCTCCCTTTAGAACCTCAATTCACTCAGTTGTAAACGGCTTGTTCGGTCTTGTACTTAATGTCTCAGCCTGTGTGGCACAGGCCCTCAGCAGACCAGCCATTTCGTATAAGGCCTGAGAGCAGAGTCCCAGCACCTACCTGCTAAGAGCCAGACTTCAGCTTCTTCTCGTTCTGGATCAGACAGAGCACACCTCTCAGTGTGCCCTTCTCCTGAGCTGCCAGCCCATGTGAAGTGAAGTCCTCTGGGCCTACCCCACCCCATAAACCTGCCTAATGTGCTATCCTTGAAGAATTGCTCAAGACATATTCAGAACTACAGCAACAGGGAGGAGCCCTGCATGCTGGCCTAGAGGGTGGAAGAGAAGCCAGGGGTGGGGTAGGAGAGATGTCCCTGTTAAAGTCATCCTGGGGTCCTCTACCAGCCCTAGACCCCTATGCCTTAAGACATAGTACTCAAAGTGTGCCTGAAGCTCTCTGTGTCTGAGTATTTTCGGAGGAAAAACCTAAACAGATGCATGGGACAGAAATCTATAGGCAATTTTTGTAAGTTCCCCAGAGTTTTCTTGTCTACAGGATAATTGTGATCTATCAGCAAAGACCACTTTGAAGGGGCATCTTCATTGGCATGGAAGCCTACGCCTTTAATCCCAGCTCTTGGGAGCAAAGACAAGTGGATCTCTGTGAGTTTGAGGCCAACCTGATCTACATAGAAAGTTCCTGGCCATCCAGGGCTAAACAATGAGATTTTTTCTCAAAAGAAACAAAATCAGAAAACAAGTTCAATAAACCTTGAATGCACAGTCCTAAAACTAAGCACATTCCCAGACACAGATATGAACAGTCCATACCCTCACTGCCCACAAAGAGCCACAGGACATAGGCAGGCAGCACCCTGCCAAGTGGGAGAGAAAGCAGACCCTGTCTGAAGGACGGGGTGGCAAACTCAGATTATAAAGCACATGAAATGGCAGGCAGGGCCAGTTTAACGGGCACAGGCCTATCCCTAGCATGAGCCACTGGAGAACGCAGGCTTGAGGTTTGCAGTCTCCTAATGGGGAGCACAGGAAGTTGGAAGACAGAGTCTCATATAACCAAGACTGGCTCAACTCCTGATCCTCCCACCTCTACCTCCCAAATGCTGGGATTAAGAGCATATACCATTACGTCCAGCTTGATGTTCCAGTTTTTGCAGTAAAGCAAGAAGTACTTTTTTTTTTTAATGTAAAATGTCCTATTGACTACTGGCTCAATATCTGGCATGGACCAAATAGAATCTGCCCATAGGGCACGTGTGGCCTGCCAGCTTTTACCTCTGTTCTCTTAAAAAGAGCAGAAAACACAGTATTGAGTTCACCGTAAAGTTCAGCACAGGAGTTGTGACTAGCACTGTGGAGGCCTGTCAGAAATAAGAATTCTCTGGATCAGGAAGGCTGCCTCAGGGAGGTGCTGGGCCGAAAGGTGAGGTGGGCATGTTTAGAAAGGGAATGAATCCAGAACTGGGACCTCTCGGCCTTAGGGGCTGGCAGGTCACACGAGGGACCCATGCCGCTTAGGAGTCAACAAACACAAAAATCCAAGGTGCCTGCCAGTCTCTGAAGCAAGCCCAGTCCCTGGACAGTGCAAGGAGGGGCTGGCTGCCCGCCCCACAAACCTGCAGACGAAATCAATCAGACTAAATCAATTGGTGGAAGAATAGCAGGGGTCCGATTTCAGACCTGCAGCTTGAGGAAACCAGCTAACAACAGCTCCGTGGGGGAAGGGATAAGAAGAGACAATGGAGGGACAAAATGAGGTTGAGAATCATGTCCTGCCTGGCCAGGCCAGGTTGTTACATAAGCCTGCCTCAGGACACAGTGTGGGAGGGCCTGGGCTGGGAGGCCCAGAATGCAGAGAAGGCTACCCTCACTGCCTACCCACTGCAGCTCGACAGCCTTGCTGTGGCCCAGGCACCAGGTGAGCCCAGGGATAGGGAAAAGACCCAGGCATTTAAAAGGCCAAACCAGAAACCCGCAGCAAGGACAGCCACGTACCAAACTCCTCTCAAATGACAGTTCTGTACCAGGCACTGGGGGGATCCTCCCAACGCACATCCTGATTGAACAGATAAGCATCCTTGCTATTGCCATTTTATACACGAGGAACGTGAAACACAGCCATACAAATCTTAATTGGAGGAGCTGGCGTCACACCTATCAGTGACTTCTGTGACCACACTTGAAACATCAGTGTGACATATAGCGCATGTGGTCCTTGCTCATCACAAGAACACCTTATCCTGCCGGGCAGTGGTGGCACACGCCTTTAATCCCAGCACTCAGGAGGCAGAGGCAGGCGGATCTCTGTGAGTTCGAGGCCAGCTTGGTCTACAAGAGCTAGTTCCAGGACAGGAACCAAAAGCTATGGAGAAACCCTGTCTCGAAAATCCAAAAAAAAAAAAACAAAAAAAAAAACAACCCAAAAACAAAAAACCACCTTATCTATCAGTCTGCCAAAACTGACAGGACTCTTACTTGAACACAGTACAAAGGCCTGGAGAGATGACTCTTTCAGAGGTCTTGAGTTCAATTCCCAGCATCCACATGGTGGCTCAAAACCGTCTGTAACTGTAATGTCATGGGATGTACAGACAGACAGATGTACATGCAGACAAAACATCCATATACATAAAATAAATAAATCTTTTTATTTTATTTTTATTTTTTTTTTTTGGTTTTTCGAGACAGGGTTTCTCTGTGGCTTTGGAGCCTGTCCTGGAACTAGCTCTGTAGACCAGGCTGGCCTCAAACTCACAGAGATCCGCCTGCCTCTGCCTCCCGAGTGCTGGGATTAAAGGTGTGCGCCACCATCACCATCGCCAGGCTACAGTAAATAAATCTTTAAAAAAAAAGAAGCCAGGCGGTGGTTGAGCACACCTTTAATCCCAGCACTCGGGAGGCAGAGACAGGTGGATCTCTGAGAGTTCAAGGCCAGCCTAGTCAACAGAGCTAGTTCCAGAACAGGCTCCAAAGCTACAGAGAAATCCTGTCTCAAAAAACCAAAAAAAAAAAAAAAACAAAACAAACAAACAAAAAAAACAGTATGGGGCCGGGCGGAGCTAGTTCCAGGACAGGAACCAAAAGCTACGGAGAAACCCTGTCTCAAAAAAAAAAAAAAAAAAAAAGTCCACATCTCATTTCAGGGGCTCAAAACCCCTGTCCTGGGGAGAACAGGTGGACCATGACCACAGAGCACCTAAAGACAGGAGATCAGGAGTAGCGGGATATCTGTAGGCACTGAGCCCTTCACCCACAATTATGGGCACAACTGGGGCCAGGGCCTAGTCATTCCTGCAGAACTGGGAGAACAGAATGAATCAGGACACACAATGGCCTGTGACTCAGAGTCCCTTGCTGCTGGGTAGGCGGGGTACGGCTAGGTCCAGCATCTGGACAGGGTGGTCTCAGCCAGCTCCACCCAGCACAGCCTTCCCCAACCCAAGCAGCAGTGAGTTTCCAAAGCCCACCCCCACCATGACCCTTGCCATCTCCAACAAATCAGACATCTGAAGGGTGGCAGGACCAAGAAGACACCATTCTAGCCCAACTTCTGGGCTGCCTCCTGCTGGGCGACTTCTGACAGCTGCTCCCACCTCTCAATCTGCTCGTCAGATCGGGAGGCTTCCTAAGAGAAGTCTTGCCCAGCTCCAAAGCCCTGAATCTATAAACAACAGGCCTGACAACTCCACAGAGCTCTGGATCTTGCCTTCGGGAAATTACATAAACATCCTTCAGAGAAACAAAAGTCAAACCTACAGACTCAACTTTTTTTTTTAAGGGTATCAAGAAACCTTTTTCCAGTCCAGCTTCCCCCATCCTACCGCCATTGTTCCAAATATCCTCTCAGGACCTAGAAAATACATTTGGTTTCCGTCTGGAGTTTGGGCTTCTTGGTGATCTTCCTCATGGAAACTGCCCCACCCCTTCTTGGTAGCTGTCTCCCAGGACACCCCCATCTCTCTTCCCAGAATTGCCCTAGGCCACCCTGAGGATATGGCTATACAGCCTGCCAAAGACTAGAGGGATGGGACAGTTTAAAGGAGAAAAGCCATCCCTGGTTAGGAAGGTCAGCAACAATTCTGAGCTCTGGTCCTAATAGTGACTCTGACATCCCATACAGCCTGAGTGAGCACCTGCTCCTGTCTGAGCCTTAGTCCTTCAACTTAAGATGAAATGTTCCTATGCCACCAGGGAAATCCTGGGGTTCCTAGCAAGTATGCTGCAGACACAGGCAGGAAAGAACAAGGTAGATGATAGACAAACTTTTAAATTTTATTTTTATTTATGTGTGCATGCGTGTGTGTGTGTATGTGTGTGTTTGTTTCCTTACACGGAGACCAGAAGCAGACTTCAGATCCCTTGGAGCTGAAGTTACAGGTGTTTCCAAGGGTGCTGAGATCTGGTCCTCTAATAGAACAGCAAGTGCTTAAAAATGGCTTAGTCACCTTCCAGCCCCTAGGAGACTGACTTACCTCTCCCACTTCTCCAACCAAAACCAAAGGAAACCCCTTTCTCTCTCAGCTTTAACCTCTCACCCTGCTCTGGGCTCTTGAGCTCAGGCAGTTCATGGACAGAACAGAGAATAACAATGTTTGTAGTAAAGGGCCCCAATTGGGAGCAGAGGAAGGAAGATCTCTGTGAGTTCCATGCCAGTCAGACATACACAGTGAGACTCTGTCTAAATGAATAAGCAAACAAATATTTCTAAATCTAGTCCTTCTGGCTACGCATGGCCTAGGTACTTCCATCTATAAAACACAAGTGACTACAGTGCCTCCTTAATCTAGAGGGTTATTCTGAAGATTGCTTCTGAGATGACATGTAAATGTCTAGCAAGCATTGATAAACTGTCAACAGATACGAGTAGCCATTACAATCATCATTAGAGTTATTGAGATGCTTAAAATCACTGACTGGTGACAGCTAAGGCTTCTCAGACCCACATGTGGACACTGATTCATACAGATGCATGCCCTTACATCCCTAACACACAGCATTCTCTAATGCAGGACCCACATTCTCTGACCCGATGCCTGGCCCAGGCACAGAACACAGCTGGCTTGCTCCTAACACCCACATTTATTATTTTTTTTTTTTGAGACAGTGTTCCTCTGTGTCATTCTAGTGTTCCTGGAACTCACTATGTAGACCAAGCTGGTCTCAAACTCACAGAGATCCTCCTGCCTCTGCCTCCCAAGTACTAGGATTAAAGGCGTGCCACTCTGCCCAGCCTCTTGGCACCCATTCTAGCCAACACAATCTCTCCCTCACCCTTCCTATTTCCACCTCTGTCCTCTTCAAATTGTCTCAATATTCTTTCTTATACTCACAGGGTTCAGCTACACCCCAGTGCTCTTATAAGACTGTTTCTTGGAATAAGGGTCATTCCTCCAAAATGATAGCTCCTTCGAAACATGGGATAACAAGGGCATTGTAGTACATGCCTTTAATCACAGCACTCGGGAGGCAAAAGGGGTGGATCTTTGTAAATTCGAAATCAGCCTGGCCTACATAGTATCAGACTAGCCAGGGTACATAGCGAGGATAGTGAGACACCCTCCCTCCCCTCTTGAAAGAAAGAAAAGAGAAAGAGAAAGTAGGTTGTCCATGGCCCCCACAGTTGTTCCACGTGAACAACTGAATATGCTGAAAACAGGAGCCCAAGGAAAGACACATTTATTTTTTTTAAATGACCTAGCCCAGTGGTCACTAAAAGGATAAGATAGAAAGGAACTGGGCTTTCCTGGATTCCTCCAGGGGCTGTGAGTCTGAGTAAACCGAAAACAGAAAGAGGCACTGACCTTGTAATGACCTAATCCAGTGGTTCTCATGCATCAGAACCATTTGGAAAGCAACTGAACACAGACTACTGGGCTGCAGCGCCCCAGCGTCTGACTTAGTGGGTCTGGATAGGGAGGCAGCACCTGCACATTTCCTAAGTTCCCAGGTGATACAGATGCAGGAGAAGCAGGGAGAGCGCCTGCTGCTTCCATTCCCATAACACCTCGGGGCAGGGTGCCACAAGTGTCAGGAGGAAGGACATGCAGGCAGAGGACCTGAGTGAAAGACCTGCTATGGCAGCATTCTCTTCTCACTGGCCTTGCCCGGGCAGGCAGCTATGCACAAGCAAAGCAGGGGTACAAACCAGAGGTGAGACTACAATAAGCCTCCACCCTCCACCACCTGGAGACCTGTCCAGACAAGTTAGTCCTTGGCCAGCCTGAGGGTGCTGAGAATCCAGGCTCTGCCTCATGGAACCAAATCTCAGGCCTGAAAGACCAGAATCCCCACCCACGATATTAATTACATGCACTCTGGGAATTTTTTTTAATTTTTACTTATTTTTATTTTATGTGCATGAGAGCTTGCCTGAATGTATATCTGTGTACTACTTGTTTACAATGCCCATGAAGGCTAGAAAATGGTGTCAAATCCCCTGGCACTGAAATTATAGTTGCGAGCCACCCTGCGAATGCTGGAGATTGAACCTGGGTCCTCTGGAAGAGCAGCCAGTGCTCTTTACCTGCTGAGCCTCTCCACCTCTCCAGCCCTGAGCGCATTCCCAGAAATATGGAGCTTTCTCCCTCCAGAAACAATACTGCCATCTTGGCCTGCTGTGATATGCTGTTTTCTTATTACATAGTTGAGTCAGTCCCCTCTGGTATATCTATTCTTCAATCTGTCTATCAGTGCTTCACAGAACAAGGCCAGAGCAGCCGTGAGAATCAGCAAACACTGCCTGTTATTCTGAGTTTAACCTCCAGGTGGAGCCACTGGTCCCTCTAAACCTTGGTTGCCATATCTGTTTAAAGAAGGTGATACTAACTCCATTTCCCACTGCTGTTATAAGAAGGAAGTGAGCACCTCAGTCAAGAATAACTATCAAGCTGGCTTGGTGGTACACATCTTTAATCTAGCATGTGGAAGGCAGAGCTGGAAGCCAGCATGGTCTATATAAAGAGTTATAGGCCAGCCAGGCAACACAGTAAGACCTGGTCTCCAAAATCAATAACTATCACCAGGCAGTGGTGGTGTGTTTGCCTTTAACCCCAGCACACAGAAGCAGATGAATCTATGCCAGCATGGTCTACAGAGTTAGTTCCAAGACAACCAGGACTATTACACAGAGAAACCGTCTTTAAAAACTCAAAAAATAAATGAATTGTAGTGATATTTCATTCGTATTTTAATAAATAAAGCTTGTCTGAAGGTCAGCAAGTAAAACAGCCCCACTGGTGCGCCTTACAGACCAGGCAGAGGTGACACACACCTTTAATCTCAGTAGCCACACTAGTTTGTCATAGAAAGTAGACGGTAGTGGTGCACACCTTTAAACCCAACACTAGAGAGGAATATAAGACAGGAGGAGACAGCTCAGACACAGTCTCATTCTGAGATTCCTGGAGGCAGAATCGCCATTTCAGACTGGGGTAGAGCTAAGAGCCAGGGGCTGACTGTTTTTGCTTTTCTTTTTTTTTGTTTTTTTTTTGGTTTTTTTTTTTGTTTTTCGAGACAGGTTTTCTCTGTAGCATTGGTGCCTGTCCCGGAACTAGCTCTTGTAGACCAGGCTGGCCTCGAACTCCCAAAGATTCCCTGCCTCTGCCTCCCGAGTGCTGGGATTAAAGGCGTGCGCCACCACCGCCCGGCTCTGTTTTTGCTTTTCTTACCTTCAGGTTGAACCCTAATATCTGTCTCTGGGTTTTTATTAATCGTGCTACAATCAATCAATCAATAACAATGCCAGTCTCAATAATCAAAAGTAACCCAAAACTTGCACTGTCTGAATTAAAATGCTTCAAGGCAAGGACAACTGCAGTCCCCTTGCCCAGGCTCCATACAGCGGGGACCCGGCCCCAGCCTCTCTGGTACTCAGTCTTGCTTGTAGCCTTGACTTGATCTGGACCTCACTACTCCCTTAAGGTGAAGTCCTCGCCTTCTTGTTCCCATCGCCTCTCCCTGCCACCACCCATTCCCCTTGCCCTTCTGGAAGTCCCAAGCCCACAGCCTAGCTCATGAGACGGGTCATGAAAGCAGCCATAGGGCCACCCGAACAAGCTTTAGACACTATCCAGTGTGGTCGTCCAGGAGGAGACTGGGCCAATGGGACTTAAGTCCTTTAACTTGGATGACAAGCAGGAAGTCAGAAAGCAGAGGCATCAACAAAGAGAGGAAATCCTGTCGGCTTCCAAGATATAACCACAGCTACTGCAGGCCATGAGGCTGTCCTACCGCTGGAACTCAGTTTCCTCACCTGAACTTTCCAACCTGCTACTTTAAACAGCTCCTGTCTGCTGGTGCTGCATATCAACCATCCTTTCCAAAATAGGAGTCTGGGGGTTGGTTGGCTGGTTTTTACATGTAGACTGTGTGAGAGTGTGGGAATGGGTGTGTTTATGGCATGTATGGAGGTCAGGACTTAGTTTTGGAACTCTGCCGTGAAGACCAGGTTGACCTTGAACTCACAGAGTTACCCAGCCTTACCTACCCCTGCGTGCGGCCGTAGGAGAGAACCAATTCTAGGAGAGAACCAATTCTTGCATTCCTGCGGGCCAAGTTCTGATTTGCTCCAGAAGTAGCTGCCTGCAACTCCCATCCCCTAAGATCCAACAAATACATGGTATATAGACACATATGCAGGCAGAACACTCACACACATAAAATAAAAACAAAGGTTAAAAAATATTTTTTTTAAAAAAGAAAGAAAAGGAAAGGAAATGAAGGAAGGAAAGGAGAAAAGGCAGGAGGGAAAGAGAGAGAGGGAAGGAGGGAGGGAGGGAGGGAATGAGGAAGGGAGGAAAGAGAGGAGGAGAGGGAGGGTGTGAAGGAGACAGGGAGGAAGGGAAAAGAAAATCAATATTATTAGAAGCAGGCAAGGCTGGGTGGGTGTGTCCTCAAAGCACAGGGGCTCAAGGAGCTGTGCAAGCCACTGGGTGTTACAACTTCCTGAGGTGCACAGGAAGGCCACTTCAAGAGCTCTGAGGACAGTGGGGCTAGAGTGGGCTCAGCACTACCCAACTTCTGTGTTCTCAGGCAAAGAGGGAACAGAAAGCTGTCACTCAAACCTGACCCTGGGGGTGCGTTCTCCCACAGCAGTGAGGTCCTCCCCTTGTCCTCAGGCAGTCTCTTCTCAGGTTAGATGCCCTGGGCATGACCTTACTGCTGTCTTTGGCCAGGATCAGCCTACGGTATCTGCCCTAGGGAGCTTTCTAAGGATTCAAAAGCAGAGATTCTGCTGAAGTTCTTCCCTAAACCTGGGCCAACCCCTGAGGCAGCTACAAGATCCTGTAGCCCCTTTCCTGCCTGAGTCTGCCTGAGGCGACCAGGTCGGCTCCACAGGGTGACAGTCAATGAGTTTTCCAGTCTCCGTCACTCTTACCACCGTCCATGGCCAAAAAACGACCCTGAGAACAGGATCTCGGTGCCACATAAACACATCAGTATGGGTTCAAACTCCGGCACTGTTAGTGCCTCTACCCCTCTGAGCCTCCATTTCCCCCACCTAGAAATAGGGCAGGATGGGGTGACCAGCTACTCTGCAGGGCATTGTGAGAAGTCAATGGGTGTCTGTAAAGAGCCTGGCACCATGCCTGGCAGAGTACAGTAGCAGGCACCATCTCAACAAGCTGCTTACAACCTTCTGTCTTCTCGGCTACCACATAAAACCCTAAGTCAGGAGCAGGACGCTGGTAAGCCCCCACAGTGCAGCCTGGTGCCCACCGTCCTGTCTGACGGCCTGATCCCTCAGATGCTTCCTCCTCTGGGAACCCCTGCTGACATGACCAACCAGGAAGCTCTTCCTTGCTGTCCTTCAGGCACCATCTACTGCTGATCACACCCCACTCCACAACCACCCCACCTCTGATCCTCGTCTGCCCTCCCTGGTCTAAATCCAGCAAGTACCCTGCCACCCTGGCCACAGAAATTTTCCATATGAATTTGAAAAATTACCCAATTTCCCATCTCAAGCAAAGAATGTCCTCCAAATAGTCCTGTTATTTCAAGCCATACCCAAAACAAATTCCAACCTAGAAGTCTGCACAAGCCCTAGAGATTTCTAAGTCTGGCTCTGGTTCTAAAGTACAGACACATGGACCCAGAGCACTGGCAAAGCGGGTCCCTGAGGCCAAGAAAGAGAGCTTTGGGCTGCTGAGACCATCTCTCACATTCTCTGTTGGTTCCTGTGCTGCTACTTCCGGTCCACGTCTCTCAGCCTGAAGACTCCCCCTGCACACCCCATGTGATGGAAGGCTCTCCCTCTTCTTTCAGACCACGTCTCTGTGTGAAGACCCCCCTCCCCCCCACACACACCCCTGTGACAGAAGCCTCTCCTCTATCTTTCTCCCTGACTTTCTTCCTTTACCTGTTGACTTTCCCAGAGGCCTCTGCTCCGAGCGACTCTGACCACACAAGAGACAGCCTCCAGCCCCCAGGACCCTTTTCCAGGTCTTTCAGCCCTCTACTTAATCTCCCGCCTTTCAGAGCTAAGGGGTGGAATTTCCACTCTTGTTCCTCCAAGTTGATAGTGATGTCAGCTGGGGAGAGCTGTCTATTCCCAGGGCAAGTCTACAAATCCTTGGGAATCCCACACTCTGAGCTGGAGGGCCTTGGAGCGGCTGGAGCTCTGTGCACAAACCTCCCTCCCCCAGGAACCCACCACACCCACCACACCAGCCCTCAGTCCAATGTTTTAAGATATCATTAATTAGCAATTTGTATTCCATCTCTTAAGTAATTGCTCAAAACCTCCAATCAGAGCTTGATTGGTAATCATGTCCCTCCCCACCCTACCCCCACACACCGCCAAAGATTGAGCCCACTGCTATAGCACATGAAAACCCAGTGAGGATCTGAGCCGCTCTTCACAGTTACTACCAGGGTCTTTCCTCAGGGACTACAAGGTACCAGTACTGGACTAGCTGGACTCTAGAACAAAGACCAGCATCTCTGTGAGGATTCTGCAATCTTGCTGGCTCGAAGTTCACCCTCCATACTAGCTCCAAGGACCTTTAAGGCTAAGGTATCAAAGCCTCCCTTAGTTTGGCCATGAAGACTAAAACATTTGGGACATAAATTCTTGGCCTTAGATCCCTGATCTGCCCAAGGGTTCAACTCTTGAGCCCAACCTCCTACCCCCTGTTGATCTCAAAGTGACAGGTCTAAAGGGAGATAAAAGCCTCTGCAGGTCTCCTGGGTGCTGGGGAAGTCTGTTGACAAAGCCACCAGCTGTCCCCAGTTGGAGCCAGGGAGTCAGACTCCTCCCTGAACCACCACCCACAGTGGGCGAGCGTTCCTCCCAGGACCCAGCCAGCAACGGAACTTGGACCATCATGAAGCTCTCTCTGATCACAGGCTCCAACCGACCTCCCCTCCAGCTCCAGCTGCCACACTAACAAGAGCAAGGGCACAAGACCTCACCCAGGCAAGTGCCAGGTAGAAGGGCGCCTCACCTGGGGAAGGGCGATGGGGTAGGGAGGCAGTTCACATGATTCCACTGAAAATGAAACCATAAACCCAGTCATACCAACAGGCTTAGTAGGGATCTGTAGTTCATATGTAGGACTGAGAGAAGGGGCAAATCCCGCTCCCACTTCCTACTCCCCTTGACGTTTTCCATTCGATGCCTCAGTTTCCCCTCTATAACATCTGCCTAACAGTCACATAGGAGAATTTTGTGAACGACACTGTGTAAAGGAGTGAACTAGCCTAGTGCCTGGCACACAGCAATATGCACCGAACACTTGTTGAATATAAGCATGCCAACATTTTCCGAGGTTCCCACACCCTGGCTTCATCCCCCACTCTGACAGATACACCCATTTTACAGGTGAGGAAACAGAGGCTTAAAAAGGGAAAGAATCTGCTCAAGGTCACACAGCTGGGAAGTGACGAACACCCAGATCTGTCTAACCCTCAGTCCAGAGGGTAATATTGCCCCAGAATGTCCCCCAAGCTCTTCTAGGGGCGGGAGGGAGGACCAGTAGAGGGATGTAGGGTCTGTGGGGATCCTGGCACATAAAAGCCAGGTGATGGATGAGTCCTCAGATTCCTGGCAGCTCCCAGACCCCCGTGTCCTACAGGGTCCCCTCTTCATGCTGGTCAAATGCTAGAGTCCCAGCTCCGCGGGAACCTGAGGGAGGAGGGGAGTTAGGGACCAGGCCGCTCAGGGCCGGGAGAAAACCGGTCCGGCCGCCTCCCCACCCCCCTACCCCCGGCCTCTAGCCCCCTCCCAAGCCAGACAAAAGTTTCCCCTGTTCGGGAGCCGCGGAGGGGGAGGGGGCATTCCTCGTGGGTGACATTATCCGTGACCTACAGCTGCTGCGCTGCCCGGTCCGCACCCCGGCCCGCCCGGCCCCGTGAGGCCCCCACCCCTTTGTCCTCCCCACCGCCCGCCCGGCGCCCGCGCGCACCAAACTTGCACCGGGGCCGCTCGGGCCCCTGCGCGGCCTGCAAGCCGTGCCCGGCTGGCGAACGCTCGGCCCGGGAAGTCGGCCGCCCGGCCCTCCGGCTCCTTACCTGCCTCGGCCGGGGCGCCACGGGGAAGCGGCGCGGGTGGCCGCGCGGCCGCCGGTCCCGGGCGTGCGCGAGGCGGGCTGCGGGCCGGCTTAACCCCTTGCTGGCCGCGCTGCGCCCGCGCCCGCACCCCGCCCGTGGGGAGCGCGCACAGGGCCGCCGGGCCGCCCGCCTCCCTCGGCCCGCGCCTACCTCCCCCGCCGTGGCCGTGCGCGGGGCTCGATCCGGCGGCGCGGGGCGCGCACGCTGCGGGGGCCCGGCAGGCGCCGGGGCGGGACCGGGCGCCGCGAGCCGGGGTGGATTTCTCGCTTCCACCCGGATTCTCCCTCGGCTCTCCCGGCCGATTCGGTGCTGCTCGGCGACCACGTGACGCAGGCTGCCTTTGACCCCGGTCTCGGAGCGGGTAGGGGGCGGGGGCCCGGGCCCGAGGGGTGTCAGACGCGGGACCCGCGAGGGCGGTGCGCCCCGGCCAGTGTCCCGGAGGCGATGACCCCGAGCAAACAAAGCCCTGGGGAAACCAACAAGTTATTTGGGGTCAGAGAGGGACTGGCGCTGGGGGTCGGAGAGGCGGCTGAGGGAAGGAGGGGGGCACAAAGACATGTTCTCGCCGCGACTTACAGGCCTGGAATCGCTGGCTGGGCCCCGGGGCTGTGAGTTCTGCCCCGCTGGCCTGTGACAACCCTCCAGGGTTCCTCAGACAACAGGTACCTGTCAGTGTGACCCCTCCAGGGCAGGACTTCACACCCACACCCACACTCCCCGAGCTCTGCTCCTGAAACATACTTGTATTCCCTTTACTGTGGAGGATCTGATTCACGTACTGATTTCATTGTTTACTAGGATGTCATCTCCCTCAACAAGTTGTTCCCAGCTTAATCAGTGCTCTCTGTGGCACATAGCAGGCAGACAAAGAGGTATACCGTCTTGTGCAAAAGTTTCTCCCACCTGGCCTGTTTTCCATCCTCAGCAATTCCACCTGTCTCAAAGACCGTGCAAACTGGACGAGGTTCCTCCCATTAAGCGGACTGAAACACCGAGTCTCCTGTAGGGTGCTGAGAGTCCTTAACAGTTGGTGCTAGAATTTATTCTCAGCCAGGGAGATCTGCCATCCCTCAGCCAACCAGTAAACCTGCAAGGGAGAGGAAGGTGGGGTCCGGTGGAAGAATAGGTATTGACAACCTTTGAAAGGTCCATGCAGGAAGCCGGGTGGTGGGTCTCTGTGAGTTTGAGACCAGCCTGGTGTACAGAACGAGTCCCAGAACAGGCTCCAAAGCTGCGCAAAGAAACCCAGTCTCGATAAACAAAAGGAACAAAACAAACAAACAAACAAAAAATGGTCCTCACAGATTACAGATTACCAGGCAGACAGACTGAGGCTACTGCAAACACAGGAAACATCCTGGACTCTTAAGCACCATCAGAGGCTCAGGATTAACTGTAGGAACAGAATTGGGAAAAGAAAAAAAAAGAAAAAAAAAAACATGTGAACAATCAGAGCAGAGAGGAGAGTTCAAAGAAGGCAGCTGGCACTGGGAGGCAGAACAGGCCCACAGGATCTCCCCAGTGGGATCAGGTGTCCTTGTTGGTCAGCCTGCTGTGTCTCCCAGGAGAGCAGGGATGCTGAGGCCTAAACACAGATGCTGGTGTGGGAGCTGAGAAGCTCCCAGGCTTCTGCTTCCTATATGTGCCCATTCTACACCTCTGGAAGGAGCCGAGCCACAGGCCACAACTGCAGGCCACATGTGGACAGGATGTGACTTCCAAGCACATACTGCAGCTACCGCCAGTTTGGCCGGAGAAAACAGCATAAATCAGCAAATTCTTAACAATTTGAGTTTCCACACCGGGCAGTGTAAAGTCCTTGAAAAATGGGCTGAGGCTTGAAGCCCCTGGAAAGCAGTTCAGAAGGTCCATTCCGTCAGGATGCATCCCCGTGCACCTGATCTGTATTCTAGACACCGTGTGGGAGGGGCAGATCTGGGAGTTCATGCTCAAGCTATGAGCTGAGAGTGTAGCTCACTTGTTGGAGTGCTTGCCTGGCATGCAGAATGTCCTGGGTTCAATCCCAGCACTGCATACATGGTACATGCCTATAATTCCATGCAGGAGGTTGAGGCAGTAGGAGCAAGGTGTTCAAAGAGTTCAAATGGCCGGGGGATGGTGGCGCACGCCTTTAATCCCAGCACTCGGGAGGCAGAGGCAGGTGGATCTCTGTGAGTTCGAGACCAGCCTGGTCTACAAGAGCTAGTTCCAGGACAGGCTCCAAAGCCACAGAGAAACCCTGTCTCGAAAAACCAAAAAAAAAAAAAAAAGCAAAAACAAAGAGTTCAAATGGGCATGAGCCTTCCCCTCCTCTGCCCCTGAGCCTGGAGGGAGGTAAGGTCCAAGTGCTCTGGCTCTCAAGATGGAAGGAGCAAGGGAGGGAGGGGCTCCAGAGAGTCAGCCTCTCGGAAAGCTGGATCAGAGGAGCAGCTAGGGTGGGTTTGGGAAAGGAAGATAGACTTTTCTGGTACAAGAAACAATCCACCAGGACCACGAGGAAGTGGTTCTGGAAAAGCTGCGTGGAGCATGGCAGAGGAAGCAGGAAGGGAAGGCTGAGTCAGAAGAGACTGAAGGGTATCGGGTGCTGAGTGCAGCCTCTGGGAGCAGCTGGCTCCAGCCTGGACTAAACCTAAAATCCTGAGGGCCTGCTGGCTGGAGAGAGAAACGTCTTCTCGTGGGAGAAGAGATGACAGGGAGCCAGCCAGGTCAACGGCATGTTGAAAGCAGGCTTGGAGGGTTAGCCAGTGAGTTAGGTAACCCCATGTCTCTGACGGTATTTCCTACCTCCAAGTCTTCAAAACTTCATAAGCTGGGCCTTCCAGCTTGCTGGATGTCCTGTGAGGATGTGTGTGGTGGGGAGGCCCAGCCAGGATGGAGATGGGCTGGAAGCATCACCTCATCTGCTCCATCTTAGCAAGGCAGAGGCCGAACTCATCACTCCTCATCAGGCCCACATCCAATCTCTCTGCCCGCCCCACATGTCATCCCATTGCTCCTGCTTCCAAGCTGGGTTTTTTTTTTTCCTCTCTTTCCCAACTCCTTTTCTCCTTCATGGGTGCTACCTGATGCATAGCCTTCTTAGCTTGTGCTTAACACAAGTACAGAGTCATGCATCTCAGCTTGCTTTTTGGGGGGAGCAGGGGAGAGGCTAGTTTCGGGACAGGGTTTCGCTGTGTAACAGCACTGGCTGCCCTGGAACTCACCAGGCTGACTTCGAACTCACAGAGATCCACATGCATCTGCTTCCCAGGTGCTGGGATTACTGCCATCACCACCACATAGCCCCTCTCTTCTTTGTTTGTTTTCAGAGACAAGGTTTCTATATAACAGCCCTGGCTCTCTGTAGACCAGGCTGGCCTCAAACTCACTGAGATCCGCCTGCCTCTGCCTTCTGAGTGCTGGGATCAAAGGTGTGCGCCACCATCACCCAGCCCCTCTCAGCTTTTAATGAAACTTCATAAAGCACATTTCCTATTGAAAGCCTCCAGCAGCTTGGTTTCCCACCCTCCTAGGATCTTTCCTGATGTCTGTCCGTTACCTGGTTGTCCTTAGCGGGCAGAACTTCACCTTCCATTTTGCCTGTCCATTTATTTATTTTGAGACTCAGTCTCACTGCTGTAGCCCTGGCTGGCCTGGAATGTGCTCTGTGCCTCCGGAATGCTCGGATCAAAGGCAGGAGCCGGAAACCTAGCCTCAGGCTGCTGATTTTTTGCTAAAAGAATGTACCAGTCATTCTTTCTGGGCTCTGCTGCATCTAAACTATGTGACCATGGTCATCATTTTCTCAACCTGTCTGTGCTATTATCTCTGCAGTGTGGGCAATAATTGTGTGTGCTGCTGAGAGCTCTGTGGGAATTAGACATGTGGAGCCCTTCATGCAGTATCTGCCATATGATAAGCACTATATATGGGTTAACTAAATGATGGCGATCCTTGTTTCTTGTTTTTTCTCTGTAGCCCTGTCTGTCCTGGAACTCACTCTGTAGACCAGGCTGACCTTGAGTTCAGAGATCCTCCCGCCTCTGCCTCCAGAGTGCTGGGATTAAAGGCATACACCACCACTGCCCAGCTATGACAGCATCCTTTAGGCCTCAATGTTAAAGTTTATTTTCTCTTGGGTTTTTCCTGACCTCCTGACACAGCCTGAACCTTCTGGTGTATACTTCCCATTCCCTTCCCCACTATCCTCCTGGTGCCTGCCAGCTGCCCAGCTCTCTTCTCTAGTCCAAGGTCATTGGGGGTTTTTGCCTGGAACCCTGCTGAGCTCCAGTGCCCTGCATATTACTGGGTACATAGTGGGTACCTTGTCTACCGACAAAGTGCCCACCGCCTGGCACTCCATTCCTTCATTCATCTATGGGTGCTGTCTCTAGAGTTTTCCTCACACTGTCCTGGCAGGGGAGGAAGGATGAGCAAGAGAGGTAAGGCCTCTGGGGAGTATACAGTGTGGCATGGAAGCACACAGGAAGATACAATAGGCTGTCTGCGTGTTTTAGTAGTCTCTAGCGAGGGTGGGTCCTTGAGATGACGTAAATGAAAGAAACTCGCATAAACAAGCAGAGACCTTGGCCTTTTCAGCCAGCTTCCCAGTGCCTAAGCTGGACTTCTTTAAAGCAGAAGAGTGAGTCCTATCCAGAGTAGACCGACCACGCTTCTTGCTGTCTGCAAACCTCCTATTCAGCCATCAAAACCTACTGTCCACAGCACCCATCCAGGAAACCTCACTCTGCCTAGAGGTCTGTGCAGGCCCTGATCACAGTTTTAATGATTTCCTATGAAGATAGTGGGATTTGCCAAGGATAATCCAAATTTTATGTCATTTGCTTTTTAAAAAGAAATTTAAGGTGATTTGATGAATGTATAACTACATGTGATTTCATGTCTGTACAGCAGTGGAGGCAGAAAATAGCCTGTGTTGGACCATGTGACCTGATCTGTGGTTTGGAGAACATGGTCACCATAATTACAGCATTGACCACATGGTGTAACAGTTTCCCCCGCCCCCACCCGACGGGTGGTGGGGAAGGGAGGCAGGTTGTGCAGTGACAAGGACTAGAAAACTTGGTACCTGCTAAGCAAATGGAAAACAGATATAAAACAAACGTTTTGGGAACTGAAGTTTGTTTTGAGATGGAAGATGAGTGGGAGGGAGGGGACGAAAACAAGAGCAGCATCGTGCAAGCAAAAAAAAAAAAAAAAAAGTGGCTTCTGCAAATCCGCTAATTCCCCCTTTAACGGTGCCATTGTTATGCTCCAATTACAATCTGACAAAGACAAAGAAAAACATTCTCAGGGGCCAGACGTTTCTAAGTGAATGTTATCAGCAAGTGGTTTAAGGTTCCCTGAGGACAGTGCCAGGTGGAGGAGCCCAGCCAATAGGCTGTGGACCCTGGGGCAACCAGAAATGACAACTTTTTTCAATTTTTTTTTTTTAAAGGCAGGGCCTCATGAAGTTAAGGCTGGCTTTGAACTAGCTGTGCAGTCTAGATTAACTTTGAACTTTTGATTCTCCTTCTTCTACCTCTTAAGTGGTAACATATAGGCCTATGCCACCACATCCGTTTTCATGTAGTGCTGGGGAACCAAATGCCCTGGAACCCAGGACTCTACACACACTAGGCATGCATGCTACCAGCTGAGTTAGCCTCCCAGCCCTCAGAGCTCATTTCATTTGCTGTACAGTAGATGTGAGCCATGGAACACCAGGCCCCACACACACTCAACCAGCTCGCTGCTGTCCCTAAGCCACACCCCCATTCCACACTTGTCATTTATTTGCATTATTGCCCTTGACTCTATTGGCATCTGAGTTTCTGACTTCTGATCCACTCCAATTCTCCTTAAAGAAATGGAGAGGCCTGGAGAGACGGCTCTGCTGTTAAGAGCACTTGCTGCTCTTTACAGAGATGTAGAGTTCAGTGCCCAGCACCCATGGATCGTACACCCACCCTCTTGTGGTTTCCATGGGCACCAGGCATGCACACTGTGCACATGGATGCATGCAGGAAAAGCATTCATAATATCCATAATGCAAAATAAACATTTTTTTTGTGACAGGTGTCACTGTGCAGCCCTGGTTGTCCTGAACTCGCT
Organism: Chionomys nivalis; assembly: GCF_950005125.1. Taxonomy (NCBI): domain Eukaryota; kingdom Metazoa; phylum Chordata; class Mammalia; order Rodentia; family Cricetidae; genus Chionomys; species Chionomys nivalis. The sequence goes on along the minus strand of NC_080099.1, from coordinate 24,677,764 downwards.
CTGTATATCAGGCTGACCTCGAACTCAGAGATCCACCAGCCTCTGCCTCCTGAGTGCTAGGATTAAAGGTGTACGCCACCACTGCTTGGCAACAATTTTTTTAAGCCAAAGAAATAAAGAAACTAAGACCCAGGAAGGATAGGAATCTGTCAGAGCACCGATGGCTTAAAGCAGAGTAGACCAGAGGAGGGTCTAGGTTGCCAGGTTTTCTGATTACCTGTTCTATGTGAGTGGGATGCTGGCACACAGGGGCACAGGGGTTTGAGACCTACTGAACATAGATCCCCCAGGATCAAGACTAGACACTATTCCTGGGTGCCTGGAGAGGTACCATATGGGAAGAGGAGCACTGTGGACCCTGATGGGAAGTTGGTTCTGGAACCAGCAATGTGGTTAGCCCTTTGTTTTAGCCTACTGCTTCAAGGTGAGCGTTCTTCTCATTCCAACAGCCTATATGCCCACCTGTCTGGGTTGGATGTGACCTGGAGTAAGAGCTGGGGACCAGGTAGGGGAAAGTGAAGGACATGACAGGAATGTCCACACAGAGCATTCAAGCATATGCCGTCACACTCGAGCAAACTGCCCTCCAGCTAATGCTCAGCTTTGAAGACCAAATGGTCCTCTTTTGGAATCCAGGATCCGCCCTCACTTACAGTCATTTGCCTTGGTTCCAATTGTTTACTGATAGAACAGCATTGGTGGTTTCCTTCTTAGCCTCGCTGTGGAGATTAAGATATTAGGAAACTTCTCAGCATCCTGTCCAGCAGAGCTATCCGTATTGCTGTTAGTTTTTACATATCACCTGTGTTCCTGGAGCCAGCAACCAGTAGGCTCTGGAGATTCCAAAGGACCAGCTGGTTACCCAGGTGAAGAACTGAGGCAATTGGTGAGGAGGCCTGAAGGACCCCAACCTCTTCCTGCCCTCCCAGGACTGGCTCCATTGAGAAAGAAAAGCAGGGAGGGTCATCAGAAGCAGAAGGTTCCAGTGGGAGGGCTGAATCCCACCATCGGAGCTTGTGTTGAGGGGATGCCCTGTAACTTGGAGACCAGTGGCTTCCCTGGGAGAAACAGGCCGAACTCTGTCCTTCCTGGAGAGGAGGCCACCTGAGCCCATGAGTGACAGGAAAAAAGTGTTTGAGCCTCAGTCTGATGTAAAGATTTGGAAAAACTACCTCTAAAATTCTGTCACCTTAAGTTCTAAAGTACATTGCTTCTTGGCCCTTTGGCTGTGATCACACGAAAAGTTCTGAAATGCCATAACCTTATGAGTCTTGGGTTCTAATATGGGAGCCTCAGGTTCTAAAACTGCCCTGTCATTAGAAACATAAAGCAACCTGGAATAAGAGTGCTCACCTAGCACTTGTAAGGTCCTAGATTCAATTCTCGGTCATGGGTAGTGGTGGTGGGGGGAGGCAGGGGGGAAGGGAATAGAGAAGAAAAGGAGCTGGGTGGGGTGGTTCAGTGGGTAAAGTCCTCACTTTGCAGGCTTGAGAACCTGGTTTCAGATCCCAGCACCCACCTCAAAAGAGGCCTGGCCCTGTAATACCAGTGCAGGTTGGGGTGGGGTTGAGGGGACAGACACAGGAGGCTCCTAGGACCAGCCACTCTTAACCAATAGAAAAGTCATGGGTTTAATGAAAGACCTTATAAAAAAAAAGTTTGATATATGTGTCACACATACACATGTGCATACTCTTAAAAGAATAAATATAGGGGCTGGAGAGATGGCTCAGAGGTTAAGAGCACTGCCTGTTCTTCCAAAGGTCCTGAGTTCAATTCCCAGCAACCACATGATGGCTCACAACCATCTGTAATGGGGTCTGGTGCCCTCTTCTGGCCTTTGGGCATACACACAGACAGAATATTGTATACACAATAAATAAATAAATAAATATTTAAAAAAAAAAAGAATAAATATAGGGCCGGGCAGCGGTGGCGCACGCCTTTAATCCCAGCACTCGGGAGGCAGAGGCAGGCGGATCTCTGTGAGTTCGAGACCAGCCTGGGCTACAAGAGCTAGTTCCAGGACAGGCTCCAAAACCACAGAGAAACCCTGTCTCAAAAAACCAAAAAAAAAAAAAAAAAAGAATAAATATATAGGGCTGGAGAGATGGCTCAGTGGTTAAGAGCAGTGACTGGTGGCCGGGCGGTGGTGGCACACACCTTTAATCCCAGCACTCGGGAGGCAGAGGCAGGTGGATCTCTGAGAGTTCAAGGCCAGCCTGTTCTACAAGAGCTAGTTCTACAACAGGCTCCAAAGCTACAGAGAAACCCTGTCTCGAAAAACAAACAAAACAAAAAAACAATAGGGGAGCTAGAGAGATGCTTAGAGGACCCAGATTCGGTTCCCAGAATACACAGGGTTTCACTGTGTAGCCCTGACTGTCCTGAAACTCTCTGTAGACTAGTTGGCCTCAGACTCAGAAATTTGCCTGCCTCTACTTCCCTAGTGTTGAGATTAAAGACGTGTCACTACGACCACCAGACAAGATACTTTTTCAAACACAGAGAAGAGGAAGAGGGAGGAAAGGAGGGAGGAATGGAGGGAGAGGGGGAGGGAGGGAAGGAGGGAGAGAACAGGGACAGAGAGAGAGAACCAAAGAGCTGTTTCAAAGTCTTTCCTTTATATAAAGTCTTCAGAATCCTATGTGTTCTACACTTTCTAACACATGAGCTAGTCACATTCCAGACGCTCTGAGGCCACATGTGCCTGGAGAGCATGATATCAAAACCGAAAATCCTGTGACTCACTTCTCTAATATTCCAAGATGCTGGGCCTCTGAGATTCTGGACTCTTGCAGCCTGCTCAAGGCTCGCTAATGCTATGGCTGTGGTTCTATTGGACTAAAACATTTCCTGAGCCCCAGGACTGCTTGTGAGAAAGACTTTCCTCCACACATTTCTCCTGTGGAAATAAATCCCCGTTCCCTACAGAGCCAATGGGGAAGGTGGGAGCAAAGAGCCTCCCCTCAGCTGCCTGTACCATCTGGCCCAGCCTGTGGGAGAGAGGGGGAGCGTGCCTCTCCACGTGGGGGACCTTGTTCCTCTGCCAATCCTGGAGTTCTTCATCTCCATCCTTGCGCATCAGTCTGCAAGGGAGACCCTGGCCTTGAGTCTTTGTGGAAGCAGGCCTTCCCCAGCTCCCTCCTTTGGTTTCAGGAGTCAGGACAGCATGTGGGGTCTGTTAAGCCCAGATGGAGTTCCCCAACAGTGAGATAGGCTTCCATTTTCTCAAGGCTGGAGTCTGGGGAAGACAGAAGTCAGGGGTCCATGCCTTGGTGCTTGGAGAGTCAGAAGTCTCTGAGGGTCACAGGATCTGTGTCTTTTACTGTGCAGATGGGGAAACATACCCAAGAGCTGAAGGCACAAGGTGAGTGTTGCACTGTGCCCAAAGGAACATCTGCTTAGCAGCAAGTCTCTTCTGCTCCCCAGCTCCAGTCCCAGTCACCACCTTCCTGTTGGGGAGGACAAGGAGCAAGATGGGCAAGGTTGAATATCAAGGACACTAGGGGAGACCACACACATTGCTGTCTGGTAGTGCCTTGGTGGCTTTGGGATGTTTCTTAGTCTGAGCTGCCAGAACAAATCTCATGGATGGACGAGCTTGTAAACTACAGAAATCTGTCTCCCAATTTTAGAGGCTGGGAAACCTAAGAGCAAGGCTCTGGCGGATTCTGTGTTTCAGCAAGCCACTTCCAGGTCATAGATGACTCTCTGCCATGCCCTTGAATAGTGGAAGAAACAAATGAGTTCTTGGGAGTATTAACTCCCATCATGAGGATTCAGTCTTCAAGACCTACCCATCTCCCACAGGTATTTAGGAGTCACCCAGACATTCAAATGCAGCAGGATGCTCAGGCCAGGTCCAGAAATGTCCTGATGAGAACTGGTTCCACAGGAGGAGAGGAAGTTCAAGGCCAACCTGAACCACATCAAGGCCAAACTGAATAAGTTAGGAAAGTTCTGCCTCAAAAATAAAGTTGTTGGGGCTGGAGAGATGGCTCAGTGATTAAGAGCATTGCCTGCTCTTCCAAAGGTCCTGAGTTCAATTCCCAGCAATCACATGGTGGCTCACAACCATCTGTAATAAGGTCTGGTGCCCTCTTCTGGCCTGTAGGAATACATGTAGACACAATATTGTATACATAATAAATAAATAAATAAATAAATAAATAAATATTTTTTAAAAAAATAAAGTTGTTGGGTTTTTTTTTTCTTTTTCTTTTCTTTTTTTTTTTGGTTTTTCGAGACAGGGTTTCTCTGTAGCTTTGGAGCCTGTCCTGGAACTCCCTTTGTAGACCAGGCTGGCCTCGAACTCACAGAGATCCGCCTGCCTCTGCCTCCCGAGTGCTGGGATTAAAGGCATGCGCCACCACCGCCCGGCTTTTTTTTTTTCTTAAGATTGTTTTAAGCCGGGCGGTGGTGGCGCACGCCTTTAATCCCAGCACTCGCACGCCTTTAATCCCAGCACTCGGGAGGCAGAGGCAGGCGGATCTCTGAGTTCGAGGCCAGCCTGGTCTACAAGAGCTACTTCCGGGACAGGCACCAAAGCTACAGAGAAAACCTGCCTCGAAAAACAAAAACAAAAAAACAAAAAAAAAAAAAAGAGGAGGAAAGAAAGTCCTTACTTAATATTTTGAGGCATGAGGTATGATAATTTAGTACCTAAAGGTACATAAACTGCAAGCCCAAAGACCTGACTTCTATTCCCAAAACCCCTGTAGTAAGAGAGAGCTGACTCCAAGAGTTATCTGTCCTTGGACCTACACGCACATGAACATGCATACACATACACTAAATAAATACATGTTTGTTTTTAAAGTCTTCCCCTCCCCCCCTTTGTTTTGTTTTTTGAGGCAGGGTTTCTCTGTGTAACAGCTTTGCTGTGCTGGAACTAGCTCTGTAGACCAATCTGGCCTCAAACTCACAGAGATCTGCCTGCCTCTGTCTCCTGAGTGCTGACAAAAAAGGCCACCACTGCCCTGTTTTTAAAGTCTTAACTCAGATTCCTGTTGAGTTCAGAGCCCAGTTTCCACATGGCTTGGGCACCAGCCTGGAGGAGGCACAAAACTAGAGCTGACTAGTAAAACAGGAGTGGCCAGCTTCTTCATCTGCTCCCTTATCCAGCTCTGTGGCCCAAGTCCTTTCCTAGCTACTGTCCCATTATATCCATCGATGAGCCCAAGAGGAGAGGCAGGCAGGCCAACTTGTCATCTACAGATAACCTCTCAACCTAAGGACCTGCTCTAGAGTTTTTGTTACTGCCCTGTTCCAGCAGGCAGGGAATCTGAGCCCCACAAAGGGCTTGCCTCAGCCCACAGAACCAGAGGGAGACAGTCTAGACACCTAGAAGACCTAGGCTTGGCACCCATCACAGCGATTGCCTCTCTACCCCCAGGTACCCTGTGCTCTACTGCTAAAGAGACAAATGCTCTGAGTGGCCCATAGCTGCATTCTCCATGGGTTACCTCCAGGCTGGGCCTCTCCACAAGGAAACCCCAGGATGGTTCTTTGTGGTCAGGAGAATCCGGCAGGAAATGACAAAGATCCTGCGGAGGGCAACAGAAAACAGCTCAGCCTGGGGCTTCAGAGGACCTGCTTCTGACCAAGTGGAAGTGAGAGAGAGCTGGGGTCCAGCAGGAAGGAATTCTCTAAATCTAGATTTGGAGCACAAGCCTGCAGGAAGGGAGCCTGTTATCAAGGACTCAGACTTGTGTGGTCTGGGGTACATGCTCGCCTGGCTCCCTCCCCTAACTGCAGTGTTTGTGTCCTGGTAGCAAGATTCAGAGCACTCAGAACTAGGCCTACAGATAGTAGGTAAATGTGAGTGACTTGTTTATGATTATATACACAATTAGGGGCAGACGCTAATGCTTGCCTATGGCTCCAGAAACTGGAGGCTAACAAAAGCTATTGGTTTTTTGTTTGTTTTATTTTGTTTTTGTTTTGAGATGAGGTCTTATATAGCCCAAGCTGGCTTTAAACTCAGTTTGCAGTGAAGAATAACCCTGAGCTTCTGATGCCCTTCCAGGAACCTTTCAGAGACCATCTGCCACGCTATACTACCACATACTGCCTACGTGCATGTTAAATAAACAAATGCATACATGGATGCATGAGTGCTGCAAGACAGGACTATAGGATAGGAAGGAGGTGGGGGAGAAAAGGTCTTGACTTGTTACATAAGATGTGACAGACTCCATCCCAACTTGCTAGACAGCATGGGTTTTGCAAGAACATGATACAAAGTCACCTTCCCACAGCACTCATTCTGCATCAGGCTTTGCTGAGCCTCGGGAACACCCAGTTCTTCCTACAGTACTGTGAGAAGGCATGACGATTATCCCCATGCTTCAGATTGGAAAACAGAGGCACAGAGAGGAACCTTGAGGTCTTGGACAAGCCTGACCCCAAATGTTTCCCACATTGGAATGACTCTGAAGAGCCTGTGAGCCCTGCCCAACGAGGTTCATGGTGGGCACTCCTCAGAATTCAAGAGTTTTCGAGTCTGCTGCAGATCCACCTCTGGGGAGCAGATGTGGGAGACTAAGTAGGTCCTTTGTTAGACTTATTCTCTGCAGCTTTCCACCGCTTCCTGCCCCAAAGCAAAGCAGGAAGAAAGCCATGGGATTTTGGGCTTCAGCTCCTTTGTCCTCTCTCTTTCATCCTCCCACTGCCTCAACTTCGGGACCTTCCTGTCTTGCCCAGCTATGAACTTGGAGCTTGAGGCCCACTCCCAGGCACAGTTTTCAGAGTGAGGGAGTGAGTTCTAGATGCTGACAGGAAATGCAAGACACTTTTCTTGGAGGTTGGGTCATATGTGAAACTCATATATGTTAACCATCTGTAGACTTTTCATAGTGAGGTTGTTGGATCATCCAGCCACCCAGATTAGACATGGGTTAGATTGCGATAACCCTGACTTAACAGAAGAGAAAGCAAGGCTTGAGGATTAAGGAACTTGTTCATAATAATGCAGATGGTTAACAACAAATGTTAATTTCGCCCAGGTCTCCAGAAACTGGAGGCTAACAATAACTGGGTTTTTTTTGTTGTTGTTTCTTTGTTTGTTTGAGGCTTTTGTTTTATTTGTGCTGTTTTATTTTGACCCTGAACTCCTGATCCTCCTGCAGCCTCCTTCCAAGTGCTGGGATTGCAGACCTGTGCCACCACATGCTGGTGTAGCTTTTTTTGGGGGTGGGGTGTGTCCTCTAATCCAGGGCTATTGCATGCTAGGGAAGCTCTCTGTCAACTGAGCCACATTCTGGCAGAATCCTGTTACTATCAAATCTTTGCCAGGCTCTCACTGCAAGCCCTTTCTCTTCTTACTTCCCCATTTCACAGATGAGAAACCAAGGCTTAGAGAAGCGATTCACCTATATATAGTGTCTACCTAAGCATCGAATCATCCACTCAGTCAGATTCAAACTCCAGATTGTTTAAGCTCCAAAGTCTCAGACCTCTTAGACAAGATATGACCACCACCATCATGGTGAGGGTTTACCCTGTTTCTCAGACAAGAACTAAGGCAAACCTGACCCCTAACTAGTTACCCGCTGCACTGCGGGTCCACATAGTCCCAGGAGCCCACAGCAGGCCCTGAGAAATGTAACAAGCGGTGCAGACTGTGGGAGCCACTGAGCAGGGGTACTGTCTGCAGGTGAAGGGTCTTGATGGAGCAGCATCCTCTGGTCCACGTGGCCTCTGACAGCCTCCACAGATCAGCTTCCCATGTATACTCCTAGATTCATACGCCCACTTATTCACTCACTCATTCATCCAACACCAGCCAACTGGCCCACACATTTCTATGCATGGACACCCACTTCTTTTGCCAGCTTTTCTTACTATGGCCAACTATATAATCTGCAGAGCCCAGTTCAAGCCGGGAACTGTGCTCAGGTCTATAATCCCAAGCATGACAAGGCAGGAGGATCACCTCAAGTTCAAGGCTAACCCGGGCTACCTTGAGAGACCCTGACTCAAAATCATCAGTCCTGAAAAATAAATTAAAAAGGTCTTTTCTTAGTTAAAAAAAAATTAATATTTTTAAAACCAACACAACTGCCTATAACTCCATCTCCAGGGTGATCCAATTGTGTGTAACTTCCACAAATGTAATCTTTAAAAAAAACCTTAAAAACATAAAAAGAAAGAATGTATTTTATTTGTGTGTGTGCGTGTTTAGATATGTTCCGGTACCCAATGAGCTGGAAGAGGGCATTACATCCTTGGAGTCAAAGTACAGGTGGCCATGAAATGCCTGGTGTGGGTTCTTGGGAAGCAAACTCTGGTCCTCTGCTAGAAGAGTGTTGTTCTTCCACACCAGTAGCTCCCAATCTATGGGTCACAACCCCTTTGTGCTTGAATGACCCTTTTACAGAGGTCACCTGAAACCATCAGAAAACACAGATATTTACATTATGATTCATAACAGTAGCAAAATTACAGTTATGAAGTAGCAACGAAAATGACCTCATGGGTGGGGTCGACACAACACGAAGAACTGTATTGGGGGTCGCAGTGCTGGGGAGGTTGAGAGCCACTGTTTTACACCTCCTGCTAAGCCCTTGCCAACCTCAGGACTTTTGCAAGGGCTTTTCTTCCTGCCTGGAATGTTCTTCCCAATTTTCCCCCATAACTGATCTTTCTTATCATTCAAGGCTCTGTCTAAATGTCACCGACATGGCTCCCTAATTTAAAGTAGACACCCACATAGCTCTCCTCACAATTTCTATTTAGAGCCTGGAGTTTGGCTCGGTATTAGAGCACTTACCTTACATTCCCTTAAGACTTTGAGTTCAAGTCCCAGCACTGGAAACACACACACACACACACACACAACCTAAATCAAACCAAACCACAAAAGCCCACTCTGTTCCTTTCACAGAGTGCATCCTGATCTATGACATCATTTGTGTCTGCCAGTTACTGTCTCTTGTCCCTCCTCCCCATTGCAATGTAGACTTGTGGCAACAGAGCCTATGTCTGTCCTGCTCAGACTGAGTCCCCAGGTGTCCGTCCTAGGACTTGGCATACTACACGATTAATGACTTTGTTGCTGAGTCTGTTGGCACACACCTGTAATCCCGACACTGAGGAGGCAGAGGCAGGAGGATTGGCCAAGTTCAAGGCACAGTGAGTTGCAACAAGGCTCACACAGCAAGACTCTGTCTCTCATGCACTCTGTATAATAGCGAGAGAAAGAATGCAGCTACTCAGAAACATGCTCCCTTCCGCCCCACGCCTCCTTCCACCTCTTTGTTCTTTCTACCACCCAGACTAGCATAGCGATGCTCTCCGTATGTCCTAGCACACCCCAATACTGATGAGATGGAGAGCCGGAGCCCCAGGTCTTGAAACAGAAACCAAACAAAATGACAAGTGTCGAGAAAAACAAAAGAGGAGGGAGGGAGGGAGGGAAGGGAAGGAGGGAGAGAGGGATGGAGGGAGGGGCAACAGGAAGGAGAGAAAAGGAAAAGAGAGAAGGAATTGAACTTGGTGATAATCCCACTTCTTCGCTTTATTAGTGAAACTAATAATTATTATTAATGCCTGGCCTCTGCTTGGCCCTTTCATCAGGCCTGGTGGGGAGGTTTTGAAGATGAAAGACACTGTGTGGGGACTTTCAGATGCAGGTTCCAACACCTCAACCACTAATTAAACTTGGCAGCCCCCTTCATTATCCCCTAGTCCCTAGGGATGCTGCACCACCTGACTTGATGCCTTTCCAGGTGGGAGTCAGCAGGTGGCACCCGCTGGGCCTGGCCCTCCTTGGAGAGGGGATGAGAAGCTTCTGGGGGGTGGGGGAGTCTCATAGCCCAGATAGTCACATGAGAGATGCTGTTGAGAACACGAAGCATAAGGCTGAAATGCAGGAGCCTTGCCTCCAGCTGAAATTACAGCCCCATCCCGGAGGCTGCCCCGTCTCCATCTCTCCCCAGAAACTGTAAGCAGCTGGGCCCTGCCATATGGCAATGGGGGAAGGGTACCACTGAGAAAGGAGGATCTAACTAGACAAAGAGATGGAGTTAAGTATGGCCAACCCCTCCACATTGTTCAAGAGTCATGGGGTTACTGACATCCTTCTACTTCCAGTCCAGGAACCCTCTTCTCTCCAGCAGCCTTGACCAACATCAGCCAGCCCCTCCTACTTACTTACGGTAATGGCCCTCACTGTCTCCTACCCCTTGGCTATCTAGATTATAGGGTGTTTGAAGAGGTCTCCTACATATTCACACACACACACACAAAGTGTAAAGTGGAGGCTGCCTATAGGATTTCGACTTTCTGATTCCCTCCAACGGCCTGGCCATTGTCTTTCTACTAGGGTGTCACATAGATGACTCCGGGCATGGGCCATCCTAGCTTAGTGCACACCTTCACCCAAGAAGTCCCTCCCCCAGGCCTCCTTGCCTTGGCACATGGTCTCAGCTTCACCCATCACTTAAGCCTGAATCATTCTCAGTCCTGGGCTCAGCTAATCTTAAAAGGTTAGAGTCTGCTTCCAAAATGAATCTCAAATATGGATATTGCCCTGGGGGTGTAGCTTGATGATAGAACACTTGTTTGTGAGGCTCTGGGTTTGCTCCAAGCACTGCATCGCCTCTAACTCCCCCAAAAATCTGTGTGATGTTTCTCTCTCTTCATAGTTGTCATCATGGTCTGAGCCACTGTGATCTCTCATCACACAACCGTCTTCTTTTCCTCTTGTTCCCATTCCTGTCCCATTCAACTGACACTGATTCTCCAAACAAAACCAGGGCTTACTTTATTTTCTATCTTTCTTTCTTTCTCTCTCTCTTTTTTTTTTTTTTTTTTTTTTTTTTTTTTTGGTTTTTCGAGACAGGGTTTCTCTGTAGCTTTGGAGCCTGTCCTGGAACTAGCTCTTGTAGACCAGGCTGGTCTCGAACTCACAGAGATCCGCCTGCCTCTGCCTCCCGAGTGCTGGGATTAAAGGCGTGCGCCACCACCGCCCGGCTTCTTTCTCTCTGTTTTTGAGACAGGGCTTCATGTAGCCCATGCTACCCTCAAATTTACTATGGATGTATGTTGCTAAGGATGACCTTGAACTTTAGCCCCTCCTTCCCAATGCTGGGATACAGTTCTGCACCAACATGGCTAGATTATGTGCCGCTTCAGATTGATCTCAGAGTTTGTATATTCCAGATAGGCACTCTACCGACTGAACTACATATCCAGGCTCCAGAGCAGACTTATAAAGACACCAACTGGGGCTGGAGAGATGCTCAATGGCTAAGAGCACTTGTTTCTCTCGCAGAGGACCTGGGTTTGGTTTCCAGAATTCTCACTGCAGTCCGTCTCACATTCCTGCTCCCCTGATTTACTCTTCCTTCTTGTAGGTTTTCGACAAGGCTTTCCTGGCCATCTTTAGACAGTTCTTTCCCACTTCTAGCAGAGTGGCCTTCTCCTGTAAGTCATCTTTCTTCCCGGCACTTACCACAATCTTTACGGACACGATAATGGCTAGTCTTCTTACACAATGCCCTGTTACTACTCACATTAGATAGCTCTTTCCATGGGGAGAGAGACTTAGGACTTCCTTATCCACTGCTTTGTTACTCATCCCATATTGAGGGTTCCCTGAATGCACGGATTAGATACGTGGCCTAGGTAGGCTATATATTCTAGTACAGACAACCATGCGGGTGTGGTTCTTCCCGTTGAGAGAGCACAGAAGGGTGGGTCCTTGCAAGTTAGCCTGTGACTTGGCAGAGTACACAAAGGCATGGGTGCAGAATTTCTCTACTCACTCAGCTCTGAAGTAGGCAAACAGCATTGGGTACTGTCCTGATGTTCTCCTGCTTCAGCTTCACTATAGCCCTGGTCACGCCGAAGCGATGTCGTGAGACATCCTGGCTGAGTGTGTACCATTCTCTGATGGATAAACAAACGCCAGAGCTCATACCAGCACTGGGTCCTTCAGGCAGCCAGGCAGCATCATGGAGCTAGGCGCCATCTAGCGGGTACTTAGGCAAGGACAGGCATTTCCTACCTCAATTTCCAAACCTGCACAAGCTACTGCCCTCAGTTTCCAGGCTCAGAGCTCAGAGTTGCAGCTCAGCGCCCTGTAAGAAGCCCTGCTCCTGTGTCTTCCAGGCCCAGCGTCCAGTCTTTGGTCTCACCTTTTCAGACACTGAAAGATCTGATCCTGGTGCCCACGTTACAGTTATTTGTATTTTGTTTTACTTTGTTTTATTTTTTAATTTTTTTGGTTTTTTTGAGACAGGGTTTCTCTGTAGCTTTAGAGCCTGTCCTGGAACTCGCTCTTGTAGACCAGGCTGGCTTCGAACTCGCAGAGATCCACCTACCTCTACCACCCAAGTGCTGAGATTAAAAGCGTGCGCCACCACCTGGCTTGCTTTGTTTTTAATGGTGGGTATTTTTAATCATCAACTTGACACAACCTAAAGTCACCTGGATGAAGGGCCTCTGAGAGTATCTCTGGAGGAATATCTTAATTATACTAAATAATATAGGAAGACTCATCTACTATGGGCGGCACCACTCCTTGGGCTTGGGGATTCCGGGTGGTATAGGCACTGAGAAGGGGCTGAACATGAGCATGCGCAGATTCAGCATTCTCTGCTTCCTGCGGTAGAGAGGATCTGGCAGCCCCGCCACAAGGGACTATGCCTTGAAATGTGGGAAGAAACTAAACCCTCCCTCCCTTAAGGTGCTTTTGCCAGAGCAACAATTACAGCAACAAGAAAATAAACTAGGACAGAAATCGGTACTAGGAGTTTTGGGAAGGAATGGGGAGCAGTTTGGAACGTTGGACTAGAAGAGCAATTAATGAGCCACAAGGTGGTGGCACACGCCTTTAATCCCAGCACTCGGGAGGCAGAGGCAGGCGGATCTCTGTAAGGTCGAGGCCAGCCTGGTCTACAAGGGCTTCAGGATAGGTTCCAAAGCTAGAGAAACCCTGTCTCGAAAAACCAAAAAGAAAAAAAAATGAGATAATGAACTACCGGGTGGTAGTGGCACACCCCTTAAATCCTAGCCCATAGGCAGATCTCTGAGTTCAAGGCCAGCCTTGAACAGCTCGAGCTCCAGGACAGCCAGAGAAACCCTGTCTCAAAAAACCAAATAAGTAAATATAATGAACTAATTTGTTCAACAAGAGGAGGGTGTAGGCAAGTTCAAAGTTTCAGACAAGGAAAGTGTAGGCAACAAAACAGCTGTAACTGGTAAGTAAGAAATTAGCCCGAGCCAGGTGGTGGTGGCGCACGCCTTTAATCCCAGCACTTGGGAGGCAGAGGCAGGCGGATCTCTGTGAGTTCGAGACCAGCCTGGTCTACAGAGCTAGTTCCAGGACAGGCTCCAAAACCACAGAGAAACCCTGTCTTGAAAAACCAAAAAAAAAAAAAAAAAAAAAAAAAAAAAACAGAAAGAAATTAGCCCGGCGTGGCAGTGCACGCCTTTAATCCCAGCACTCGGGAGGCAGAGACAGGCAGATCTCTGTGAGCTCGAGGCCAGCATGGTCTACATAGCAAGTTCCAGGACAGCCAGGAGGGATACAGAGTGATACAGAGAGGGCTGAGACAGGGAGATTAGCCCCGTTAAAGAGAAACTAGAGCTGGTAGGACAGCTTAGTGGGGTAAAGCCAAAGCCAGATGATCTTAATTCACTTCCTGGAACCCACATGGTGAAAAGAGAGGACTAACCCAGCACCCACAAGCTGTCCCCTGGTCACCACATACACATAACAGTGTATGCGTACACACATACATACATGCACACATGTACACACACGCATGCACACACACTTATATCAATGTAATTTTTTTTTTGTTTTTTTGAGACAAGATTTTTCTGTAGCCCTGGAGCATGTCCTGGAACTAGTTCTAATAGATCTGCCTGCTTCTGCCTCCTGAGTGCTGAGATTAAAGGGGTGCGCCCCCACCACCCGGTCCACAATGTAATTTTTTTAGATAGGGTCTCTCTAAGTAGCATTGGCTGTCCTTGAGCCTGTTATCAAGACCAGGCTGGCCTCAAACTCACAGAGATCCTTCTGCCTCTTCCTCCCAAGAGCAGGGATTAAAGGTGTGTGTCACCATGCCCAGCCTCTATGCAATTTTTTTTATTATTTTAAGAGAATCCTGGTGTTCTGTACTGGGACAAGAAAGCGTTTCCTTGGGGTCAGCACACATAAGATGATGCAGCTGTGGTCCAAGGGGACAACATCTGTTGTCCAGGTTTTAAAGACACGAAAACTGCAAGATTTGGGGGTGGGTATGGAAACTGGTGAGAAGCCCTGAGAAGCTATTGTGCAAAGCTGTCAAGGTGAAGCCTAGAGCTACAGTGGCAACCCCAGAATATTAGAGATGCCAGGACCACTGATTGGCACGTGCACTGAGGAGCGCTGCACTGGACGGCCCTAACCTTGCAGAGAATCCATGTGTAAAGGCCATGGAGGGGTAGGGTGAGGTAATGGAAGCCTTTCTGGAGACCAGATGATTATATTAGAGCCTCAGATCCAGAAGGCAGAGCTTCAGAACTTGACATCTGCCTTACAGGCTCTGGGTTTGCTCTCGTGTGATTGCTTCCTCCTACATCCTGGTTCTTCCGCTGTGGAGCAGGAATTTGTAGTCTGTGCCATCGCGAGCTGGAAGGCTGTAGCTTGTGTTTTATTTTATAGGAACTCAAGAGACTTTGGACTTTTAAAGTGTTGATACTTTTCATGACTGTGGTATTGAACTTTAAAAGTTTGCCTAGTGTACTTAGTGTTAAAGGTGGCCATGAGCTTATTGGGGACAAGAGGCTACAGTTTAAAGTGATGTGTGTGTGTCAGGTTGATAAGGGGTAGCGTTAAGGTGGTTAGTTTTAATCATCAGTTTGATGCCATCTAGAATAACCTGAGAAGGGCCTCTGAGAGTGTCTGCTAAGAATTTCTTCCTCGGGGGCTGGAGAGATGACTCAGTGGTTAAGAGCACTGACTGCTCTTCCAGAGGTCCTGAGTTCAATTCCCAGCAACCACATGGTGATTCACAACCACCTATAATGAGATCTGGTGCCCTCTTCTGGCTTATAGGCAGGACACTGTATAAATGAATAAATAAATCTTAAAAAAAAAAAAAAAGAAAGAAAGAAAGAAAGAAAGAAAGAAAGAAAGAAAGAAAGAAAGAAAGAAAGAAAGAAAGAAATCCCCATGCAAGGGTTTCTTTAGCCGGGCGGTGGTGGTGCACACCTTTAATCCCAGCACTGGAGAGGCAGAGGCCAGCCTGGTCTACAAGAGCTAGTTTCAGGACAGGCTCCAAAGCTACAGAGAAACCCTGTCTGGAGAAACCAAAATAAACAAACAAACAAACAAAAAGAATGAAAAAGAAATCTGGTCATGCTGGCCTTGAATTTCAGCAGAGAGACCTCCGACAGTTCAAGACCAGCCTGCTCTACTTAACGAGTTTCAGGCTAGCTAGAACTACTTAGTGAGATCCCATCTTTAAAAAGAAATTAGCCACGGGCGGTGGTGGCGCACGCCTTTAATCCCAGCACTCGGGAGGCAGAGGCAGGCGGATCGCTGTGAGTTCGAGACCAGCCTGGTCTACAAGAGCTAGTTCCAGGACAGGCTCCAAAGCCACAGAGAAACCCTGTCTCGAAAAACCAAAAAAAAAAAAAAAAAAAAAAAAAGAAATTAGCCAGGCAGTGGTAGCACACGCCTTTAATCCCAGCACTCAGGGGGCAGAGACAGGCAGATTTGAACTCTGTGAGCTCCAGGACAGCCAGGAAAGATGCCAAAGCTACAGAGAAACCTTGTCTTGAAAAAAACAAAACAAAAAGACAGGGTTTCTCTGTAGCCTGTCCTGGAACTAGCTCTAGACCAGGCTGGCCTTGAACTCACAGAGATCCATCTGCCTCTGCCGCCCAAGTGCTGGGATTAAAGACATGCGCCACCATTGCCCAGCATGAAAGATTTTTTTTTTTTTTGTTTTGTTTTTCGAGACAGGGTTTCTCTGTGGCTTTGGAGCCTGTCCTGGAACTAGCTCTGTAGACCAGGCTGGTCTCGAACTCACAGAGATCCGCCTGCCTCTGCCTCCCGAGTGTTGGGATTAAAGGCGTGCGCCACCATCGCCCGGCCATGAAAGATTCTTAATCACACTAATTAGGAAGATCTTCTCAGGCTAGAGAGATGGCTCAGCCATTAAAGGCTAGGCTCACAACCAAAATAAGATCTTCTCACTGGGTGGCACTGTTCTCTGGGCTTGGGGACCTTGGGCTGGAGAAGTGCAGAGGGCGGCTGAGCAGTAACTTGCACGCTACTGGTTGTGATGAGGGTTCGACAGCCCCCACTGAACACACTCACTAGTCTCATGGTACCTTTACCTTCCCACATACTCCATCTGGTGGGTCACTGGAGGCCCCTCTGCAGTCTTAACCCCCCCACCCCCGCCCCACAATGGCAGATGTTAGTTGCTGTGATTTTTCTCCAGAGGCAACCAGGGAGCAGAAGGTGAGGGTGAAGGAATAGTGACAGTGACTGAGCATGTCCCCAAAGTGGGAAAGCTGGAGGAACATCCAGGGCACGCAGGACAGCATGGAGATGGTGGGAGCAATGGATTAAGTGTTCAAATGGAACACTTTAACCAAGGGATGGTTAAAGTCCACACACTGCCTGTTGGTTTGGATCAGGGGTTAAGGACTGAGACAGAGATGGGGAGGGGGGCGACGGACGGACGGACGGACTTATAAGTAGTGGTAACAACATGTAAGCAAGTGGCCTCAGTAGGGAAGATGGCAAGACAGTCAGGTAAGAAAGGTTAAGGGCCAGGTGGTGGTGGCGCATGCCTTTAATCCCAGCACTCAGGAGGCAGAGGCAGGTGGATTTCAGCGAGTTCAAGTTCAGCCTGGTCTACAAAGTGAGTTCCAGGTTAGCCAGGACTATTCTCCAAAAACAAAACAAAACAAACCACAAAACAACAACAACAACAAAATAGGATAAGGGGGCTGGAGAGATGGCTCAGAGGTTAAGAGCACTGACTGTTCTTCCAGAGGTCCTGAGTTCAATTCCCAGCAACCACATGGTGGCTCACAGCCATTTGTAATGAGATCTAGTGCCCTCTTCTGGCCTGCAGGCAGACATGCAGACAGAACATTGCATACATAATAAATAAATCTTATTTAAAAAAAAAGAGGTTAAGGAGCAAGGGTGGTGGTGCATGCATATAATCCCAGCAGTCAGGAAGCTGAGGCATCTGGACGGAGAGGAGGAGGTCAGCTTGGGTGACCTTCGGCCCTGCTCCCTCCATGGAGAATTCCGTCCCTGAGGTTTACAGCCTTGTTTCACACAGTTTGGACTCAAAGCAGGAACTCACTTCACAGCTTCATCTCTGCTAATAACTCCCTCTATTGAGCAACACACTACCCGAGATCAAGAACCGTAATCTTTAAAGAATATAAACAGTTCACAGAAGAGATGCAGACAGACACACCAACCCTTAAAGAGAGGTCTCAGCTACACAAGGTGGCACATAACTGTAATTACAACTTGGAGCCAGATGAAGGATGAGGAGTTCAGGGCCAGCTTCCCCTACTTAAGATCTTGTCTCAAACAAAGGTACGAACAAGCAAAACAAACGACTGATTCCGGAGAAGCCCCACCCATCCTTGCTGTGTTCTATTTTTCTGAGCCCTTGTTTTCTATTAACTTCATTTACGTCGATGTTCACCATGAGAGATGCTCAATGGTGAAGAGCACTTATTGCGGTTGCTCTTGCACCAGCTCTCGCAGAGGAGGCGGATCAGTTCTCGATGTTCAGATGTTGACTCACAGCCATTCCTAACTCCAGTTTCATGGGCTCTGCCGCCCTCGCCTGACTTTCACAGGCACACCACTAAGCCTTTAGTCCTTCTTATACTATAATACATAGGCACACAAATTTTGAAATTCTTCTTTATATTTTACTTATTTTTTTTAAATATTTATTTATTATTACACAGTGTTCAGTCTGCATGCCAGAAGAGGGGTTGTGAGCCACCATATGGTTGCTGGGAATTGAACTCAGGACCTCTGGAAGAGCAGCCAGTGCTCTTAACCTCTGAGCCATCTCTCCAGCCCCGATTTTACTTATTTTTATTTTATGGGTATTTGTCTACAAGTGTACCTGTGCACCAGTGCATGCAGTACCCGTGGAGGCCTAAAGAGGGCGTCAGATCTCCTGGGAATGCTGTTACAGATGTGAGCTGCCATGTGGGTGCTGGAAATCAAACCAATATCCTCTGGAAGAGAAGTCGGTACCCTTAACCACTAAGCCCTCTCTCCAGCGCCGCCCCCCCCTTTTTATTTTTAAGGCAAGATCTCATTATATATCTCTAGCTGGCCTGGAACTCTGGAACTTGCTGTGTAAACCAGGTTGATCTTGAATTCACAAACCTTCACCTGCCTCAGTCTCCAAACGTTGGGTAAAACTCCCAGCTTCTCTACCTAATTTTGTTTTTAGTGTGAATTGTCCACAATAAACATGGCTTTTTAAAAGTACCCTGCTGGGTGTGGCAACATACAGTTGTAATGCCAGAATCTGAAATTACAGGCAGGAAGATCAGGAGTTCAAGGGCAGTCTGAGCTACACACCAAGTTCCACACCAGTCTAGACTACACGATGTCCTGTCTCAAAAACAAACAAAAGACAAAAACAAGAAAGGAGAAAAAAAGCCTCACGTGATGGTGTGGATCTACAATCCCAACACTCAGAAGGCAGAGGCGGGAGTCAGTTCAAGGTAATCCTCAGGTATTTGCCAGTTCAAGGTTAGCCTGGGCTACAGGAGACCTTGTCGTCCCCCCCCCAAGTTCTTTCCCATATGTAATTCCCTAAATAATACTGGGAAAGACAACATGCTAAATATAAGTTAACAGTAGTGGGTAAGCCTATTTCAAGGTCGGCCTTGAATTCACAGAGATCTGCCTGCCTCTGCCTCTCAAATGCTAGAATTAAAGGAATTGCCATTATATCTGGCTTCTTCTTCTCTTTTTTTCTTTTTGTTCCTTTATCTTAGTCTGTTTTATAGGTGTTCTGCAGCTGCTTTTATAAAGCAGGGAGAGAAAAATATGGTTTGATAAGGTTTGTTTTTGTTTTTGTTTTTTTTAAAGAAAATTTTCCTCCAGGCATGGTGACACACACACCTTTGATCCTAGTGGTCTGGGGGCAGAGGCAGGTGGGATCTTGTGAGCCTCATCTACATAGAAAGTTCCAGGCCAATCACGGTGATACAGTGAGACCCTGTTTGAAAAGAATAAAAATTTCCCTAAGTGGAGCTGAAGTCTTTCAGAGTGGTATCAATTCTAGTACACAAAGAACTATATGCAATATATACATTTTATTATGTTATATGTATATGTGTCTGCGTATATTTGTTCTATTGTTTGCCATGCTCTGTAATACGAGTCTATGGATGCATGTGCATGCCAGTATATGTGTGTGTATTGTGCCCATGCTTTTCAGGTTCTACAAGGTACACGTCTCTGTCTTTCTCCTCATTTCGTCAAGGTCCTGCAATATGGTTAATATAGGGATATATGAAAATGACTATATGAGGCTTTTATGTCATAACCCCAAATCAGCCACACACAGGTCGTCTCAGTTCATACACCTATCTGTACAATGAAAATCAAAACTAATCTTGTTTATGTCGGCAGAATTAGTTGAATATAAGATGCTTAGTGCAGAGTAGCATGTAAGTGTTGAGTGTCTTATTCTCGTACTGTGCAAAATGGGCAAAAGTTGCATTACAATGTTGTTGTTGCTGTTATTTCCCTCCGTACCACGAGATGCGCTGTCGCTTCTAGGCTGCCTGGCCGGAGGTCCTGATGGCGGAAGTTCGTCTAGCTGCGGCCACCGCGCTCAGGATCATAGCCCATTTCGCCTCCCGAGCGCGTCCGCTCCATGCGGTCTCATAGGTCGATCTTGTCACAGCGACACGCAGCACCCGGCGTCCTTAATAAGCCATCTTCCTCGCCGGCAGTTTTAGTTTCCCTGACAACAGTGATAGAGGCTTCTTCCGGGAGCCGGCATCCCTCCGTGACCTCAGAGGTACACTTCCGGGACGCGGAAGTGACCCGTCTGCCCTCCCCTTCCGTCTCTCTCTTTCCGGTGGAGGAGTCTGGAGACGACGTTCAGGTAGGAGGCCCGGCCGCCGAGAATCGTGCGACATCCACTGGTCAGGGACATCTGCGGGGTCGGGGCCGGTGTCTGTGCGCGGTATCCGAGGCAGGTGCGTGGTAGAGGCGGCCGGCCATGCGCTCGGTCTCCCGCCGGCCCCACCGGGACCCAGGCCTGCGCCGTGTCCTGGAGGCGGCCTTCTGGCCTGAGATCGGCAGTGGGTGCGGGTCCTGCTTGGGCCTCGCCGTCCAGCCACAGCCGTCGCGCAGGGCGCTCGGGCCCCAGCCGCGGGTGGGCCGGCACCGGCACCCCTTTAGATTGTTACGGGTGGTCGCAGGCCTGCGCCTGACCTCGTTTTTCATGTGAAAAACGCGAGTAGGCTTCGTACCCGCCGCCTCTGTAAATCGAGGAGTAAAAGGGAGTGGCAGAACCCGGTCCCTGTGCGGAGTGCTTCCACTCCGTGGTGGTTCCCTCCCCCGAGTCGGACACATTGCCTGTCGGGATGCTCCCTAGGAGAGTCGGACTGATGGCCTTGTGTTTACATTTCTCGGCATAATCGTTCTCTCATCTCCACCGAGGACAAAGCTGTATCGAGTAGACGTCATGCCCCAACGATGTGTACCCCACCGAATCGTGTTGGTTAGCCTAATGTGCGGGGAAGAGCAGGTGACTGTACATCCCAGACCTGCCCTTGTTCTTTTTCAAATAGGCCCCAAGTAATGTACGAGGAAGACGTTGGAGAGGTCCCAGCTCTGGTTGAAACCTACTTTTTTTTTTTTTTTTTTAAACCTACTTTTAAGGTCTGGGGTGGTTTTCAGGAGTAGGGGCATCCTATTTGCTTGGATACAGCCTGATTTTTGTGAATGCTGCCAAGCACTTGTTTCTTTCGAAGATGTTGGTAGTTTGTTCTGGAACTTAGCCTCAGGTTGGTCAAAGGCCTGCCTGTGGCTTTTGGCAAAAGAAAAAAAAGCCTCTTTTTTTGTCTTTCCCCAGGTCTTACATTATAGGCTAGGGCAGGGCATGACCCTTTCACGGGTCTTGCACAGGAGATACATTTACAGTTCCTAACAATAGCAAGATTAGAGTCACAAAGTAACAACAAAGTGATTAAAGGGTCACAGCTTTGGGCTGAGAGCCACAGGGCTAGAGTTACTTGATCTCCTGAGCACTGGATTTTACACATGGAGATCTTTCCCATTAGACTTCCTGGAAGGCATACCTGACCATCCTGGAACTTGTTCTGTTGACTAGGCTGGCCTGCATAGCAGCTGGAGAGATCCTCCTGCCTCTGACTCCTGAGTGCTGGGGTTAAAGTTATACACCAGCACACTTTGGTATTGCTAGCTTTTACTGTTTGCTACTAGTAAAAGTTGGAAAGTTGGTTCTACAGGGTGAGAGGCTGTCGTGGGGTGAACTGCTCATGGGTGGGGGCATCTGGTGGGATACTGAGTGTAGAAAGCTTTGAAGGCTGTTGGCAAGGATGAACTGAAAGGGATCTTCCTGCCATTCACCAGTGATCTTGGTCTTGACTTTCTTGTCTTATCTTTTAGGCTTCTTTGAGCTCTAAACTGTGGTCTCTGGGGTCCAGGAAACTTAAAGTATTGTGTGTGGGCAGAGAATCCCTCACCTGGTTGTGGTCTCTGCTCTTCACTGCCTTGTAGTTTACTTCATTTGTGTCGCACTGGACAAATAAACTTCCAGGCTCAAGGAAGGGGAGTTATGAGTGGAACTTGGGCCGGAGACCTGAGCTCTGTGTTTATTTTGGATAGCTGCTTATGAAGGAGATGCATGTGGTAGTTGCTGGGACAGTGGGCTCGTCCAAAATATGCTTTAGTTGAGAAATTGTCTTTTCTCTTGGCACCTCCCTTTTAGTTATGGCTCAGTAACTTCCCCAAGTACAAAGAGATGGGATATTAGGGAGCCAGAGGAGCAAAACCTGGGTTTTCCTTTAGTGCGTAGACAAAGAATGTTCTGGACCCTTTCGTCTGTTAACATTGAGGTTCTCTTCCACTTAGAGATGGCACCTCGCAAGGGGAAGGAAAAGAAAGAAGAACAAGTCATCAGCCTTGGGCCTCAAGTGGCTGAAGGAGAGAATGTATTTGGTGTCTGCCACATTTTTGCGTCCTTCAATGACACCTTTGTCCATGTTACGGATCTTTCTGGCAAGTGAGTGCTTCGGCGAAAAGGCATAAAAATGAGCCTCAAAAGGACTGAGGTGGGAGGATTGTATTAGTAAGGAGTTTGCCTATAGGGTCTTTGGACACCTGTAAATACAAGCAGCCCCTGTCTTGTTCAGAACCGGGATATATGCTGTAAGTGTTCCATGTCTCCTTGTTGGAAAATGAAGGCACGGTTCTGCTTTTGTCTCTAGGGAAACCATCTGCCGGGTGACTGGTGGAATGAAGGTCAAGGCTGACAGAGACGAGTCCTCTCCCTATGCAGCCATGTTGGCTGCCCAGGATGTGGCCCAGAGGTGCAAGGAGCTGGGCATCACTGCCCTGCATATCAAACTCCGCGCCACAGGAGGAAACAGGTATGGAAGGTGGGCTGGGAAATCCACTGGTGGTGGGGTGGGTTTGAGATTTGATCTCTGTTATGTCCAAGAGCAAACTGTTGTGGGCATGTATGTTCCTAGTTAGGCATGGTAGCAGATACCTGTAATCCCAGCATTCAGGAACCCATGTGAGAGGATATAGAGTTTGGGGTTAGCTTCGGTTACAGTGGGCCTCTGCCTTAAAAAAAGATAATTTGTTCCTTTATGCTTATCCTTACTGTAGAGTGCTTTTGTAGCATATATGAGCCCAGCCCTTTGTTCCCCAGCACCGTGTAGACTGGGTATGGTAGTACACACTTGTCTGACAGTGGAAGAGGGGGATAAGGGTTTCAAGTTGGTTATTGGTTGCATAATGAGTTTGAGGCCACCTTGAGCTAAACACTGCTGCTTAAATGATGAGCTGGGGTGCATAGTCCAGATAGAGACAACTGCAAGGGGAGCTTCTTCAGATGAGAAAGAAGTTGGGCATTAAAGGAATGAATGATTAGTGTGAAGCAAGGGATGGAGCCTCGTGTCTTTTTTGTTTGTTTTTCGAGACTGTGGTTTTCGAGGCAGGGTTACTCTGTATAGCTTTGGAGCCTGACCTGAAACTAGCTCTTGTAGACCATGCTGGCCTCAAATTTACGAGATCCTCCTTCCTCTGCCTCCTGGGTGTTGGGATTAAAGGTGTGTGCCACCACCACCTAGCAGGGTTTTTATGTCTTACGGAGCACAGCAAAGCTGGGCATGAAAACTAGACTGGCGGCTACTGAGTGGAAAGATGCTAGACAGGAACCTGTTGGGTTGGTCCTTACGGAAGATGCAGGAGCCGGAGAGTAGGGGGGAGGACAGAGCATGAGGGCGTTTTGACCCCCCCCCCTTTTTTCCTTAAGGATTTGTAGGCATGGTGGTACATATTTTTAATCCCAGAATATCTCTGGCCTGCCACCCACACAGACACAAAAAAAGGTGGAAAATGCCTGGTGGTGGTCGCACACACCTTTAATCCCAGCACTCGGGAGGCAGGGTGGGTCTCTGAGTTGGAGGCCAGCCTGGTCTACAGAACAAGTTCCAGGATAGCTAGGACTGTTACGCATAAGCCCTGTCTTGAAATAACCAAAAAGAAAAAGTGGAAGAAATTACACAAGTGTGTTGTGTGTGTGTATGTGTGCCCTGTGGAGGCCAGAAGAGAACTGTGAATCTCTTGGAACTGGCATTGTAGGTGGTTGTAAGCTACCTTGTAGGTAGCGGGGACAGAACCAAGAACCAGGCCCTCTGCCATCTCCAGCCCTCATTTAGCAATTTTGAAAGTTTTTTTGGGGGGGGGTCATATAACATCAAAATAGTGACCACAAAGTCTAAAATTTTATGTGGCCCTCTCACAGAGTATACATATCTTTAACTATAGATTCTTCCCCACCCCCATTCAGAAATGAATTAAAACCATATGAGTTTTAGGAGCATTCCCACTGATTTGGCCAACAATCCTTCATTTTCTAGGACTAAGACCCCTGGACCTGGAGCCCAGTCAGCCCTCAGAGCTCTTGCTCGCTCAGGGATGAAGATTGGACGGATTGGTAAGTGCCCCATCTAGCTAAGGTTTGGGTTTGTTCTGAAGCATTGACCCCTTCCAAACCATGTGATGTGCATAAATGGTTCGGGCTTGACTGGTGGTGGTTACTTTTGTTAGAGGAACCTGTTAGAGACATTGTAAGAGTTGATCTCCGTAAATGCCGCTCTGTTACATCATGTTTTCCCATCTGTGGTGGGAAAGTCTAAACTAAACCCTTCTGAATCTGATTTCAGCAGCCTTTGTCCCTGATTACTAAATATTAGAGCATGCTCCTTGGGCCAGTCCAAATAAAAAAGCTGCCCATACCTGGTCTAAAGAGCAGACAGCCACAGTTGCTCAGTGTAGGTAGGGGCACTTTCTGTTAGTCAGTAGGCTCTGAGTTAGGGACCTAAAGGTGTCCTTTCCCTTCCAATGTTTATGTGCCTTCTTATAGCCCATATCCCCTTCTAATGTGAGTTGGGATGAGGAAATGGGCAGGTGAGGGGCCTTGTTTGCTGACCACTGGGGATGCATTTGGGCAAAAATGAATTCTGCTAGTTAGTCTCATTGGCTGGGGAGGCCTGAGTCTTCAGGCAATGACATTTTTTTTTCTTCCTTCTCACAGAGGATGTCACCCCCATTCCCTCTGACAGCACCCGAAGGAAGGGGGGTCGTCGTGGTCGCCGTCTGTGAACAGGACTTCTCAAATTATTTTCTGTTAATAAATTGCTTTGTATCAGCTATTTTGGTCCTTTTGTTTTTCTTAATTTGTTTTGAGGCAGGGTCTCCATAGCCCTGGCTTCCTGGTACTCACTATGTAGATGAATCTGGACCCAAACTCAAGAGATCCACCTGTCTCTACCTCCCAAATGCTGGAATTAAAGGTGTAGACTACCAGTCCTGGTATTTGTTGTTACTGTCAATTTGAAACCTGCCTCAAAAACCAGGGCAGTGTGTTTGGGGAGATGTGAAGACAGTGTGCAGAGCACAATCAGGCCTTTTCAGCTTCTCGTGTCTGTTGGGCAGGTCTGGGTTTGCACACTGGTTTTCTGAGTACGGGAACCCGAGAAGGTGCTGAGGCTGTAGCTCTGGCATTTGCCAGCCAGCACTGTTTGAAAGTGGGATTGCTGATAGCCCAGGACTGGGCAACTGCCCTCAGTCGGCCGGGCAAGAAACTCACAGATTGAACGCATAGCCTACATAGGGAGTTCCAGGCCAGCCAGGGAGGGCTACATAGCAAGACTGAAGCCACCACAGAAGTGAAGCTGTTTAGATCGTCTAAACATGGACAGGTTTCGCTGTATCTCAGGCTGGCCTCAAACCTGTGTCAATTCTCTCGCCTTGGCTTCCTTTAGTTCTGGATTGCAAGTGTGAAATAACAGTTTGGTTCTTTGTGTTTGTTGGATTTTCAAGACAGGGTTTCACTATCCTGGAGTTAACTCTCTAAACCAGGCTGACCTCCAACTCAAAAAGATCTGCCTGCCTCTGCCTCCTAGTGCTGGAGTTAAAGGCCCATTTTAATTTACGACCACCTGGCTTCCATTTTGGGTCTTAAAGGGCCAGAGCAGCGGGCAACTGTTGATCCAAGTGTAGCCTGAGCAGAAGAGGAGCCTTCCAGGCCTGAGCCATATATAGACCTGTGTGGGTGTGTTTCTCCCCTACCCCCTCACACCGGCTGTGCAAGATGGGTAACTCGCACTTCTGTTGCTTGCTTTGCTTTCCTTAGCACTTCTTGGAGGTTGTTCCACATTGGTACATAAAGTACCTAAGAACCAGTTACCCCACAAATATACACCAAATCCTATTTTCATCAGCAACAAAAAAGATAACGGGTTTTGCTTTCGGGATGTTTGCATCTAGTTCCAAGGACAGTGGCGTTCAGATGGTACTGAGTGTTCTGGAAGGATTTTTTATTCCTTTGAGACAGGGTCTGTGCCTGGCTGGACTGGTATTCAGCGGAGATTCCCAACTGCCTCTGCCTTCTAAATTCTGGGATTATTAAAGGCATGTACCACCATTCATGGCCACACCCTGCATCTTAAAGATGATTAGTGTTAAGACTTTTAGGTGCTGCTATTCCTGTAACAGCTGAGAAAGTCAGTATGGAGAGTAATTAGAAGGAGCTGCCTTTGGCACCACACTTGTAATCCTAGAGAAGTTAGGGTTACTATGCAATTGGGGCTATCCTGAGTTACAATTTGAAACGTGCCTCAAAAAAGAAAAAAAAGGTATGGGAGCATGTTTTTAACCCCAACACTCGGAGACAGGCAGAGCTATATGTTCAGGCACACATAGTGAGACCTTATTTCAAATAAAAGCCCTTAGAACACTGGCAAAAATGTTCTGTTTTGTTTACTTGTTCTTAGTTTTAAATTCATGTGTATGTGTCTGAACGTCTGCTGTGTGTTGGGATCGGGGAGGTTGCCAGACTCATGGAGCTAGAGCTGTAGGTGGTTATGAGCTAGCTGACCTGGATGCTGGGGACTGAATTCTGGTCCTCTGGAAGACAATAAGCACTTAACTGATGAGTTCTCTCAAGCCCATTGCCTGAGTTGTACTGTTTTGTTTTGATTTGGGGGGACAGGACTCCCTATGTAGCCCAAGCTAGCTTTGATTCTCCTGCTTGGCCCCGAGTGCTAGATGCATAAACTCCTACTAAATGGAGGCTGAAGAGATGACCCAACAGTTAAGAGCACCGACTGCTCTTCCAGAGGTCCCAGATTCAAATCCAACATCCCTATGGTGGCTCACAACTGTAATTTCCAGTTCAAGGGGATCTAATGCCTCTTCTGGCCTCAAAGGGCACTGCACACATGGTGCACAAATTCAGGTAAAACAACTGAGTTTTGTTGTTGTTGTTGTTGTTGTTGGTTTTTTTTTGTGTGTGTGTGTGTGTGTGTGTTTTGTTTTTCGAGATAGGGTTTCTCTGTGGTTTTGGAGCCTGTCCTGGAACTAGCTCTTGTAGACCAGGCTGATCTCGAACTCACAGAGATCCACCTGCCTCTGCCTCCCGAGTGCTGGGATTAAAGGCGTGCGCCACCACCGCCCGAACAACTGAGTTTTTACCTACACATAGGTTCTAAAAATAAAGATTGGGGTGCATGATGTGAGATTCCCAAAGAAACAATAAAGAATTATTTTAAAAAATACGTAAGGTCAAGAAAAACAATCAAGTGGGGTAGAGAAATGGTTCAGATTAAGAATGTGCTGTTCCTGCAGAGGACCAGCATGCATAGTGTCCATGGGGCGTTGGGGACTCAGCTGCCTTTCTGCCTCTAACTCTAGCGCTCGAGTCTGATGCTTTCCTACACATGTGCATGCAGACACACACAAAATAGATAAGCAGGCACATACATGAAAATAAAAATTAATGAATTAAAAGTTTAAAAACGTTAGATTAAGTGCGTGTTGGCAAGATGGCTCAGCAAGTAAAGGCGCTTGCCTCCAAGCCTGAGGACTTGAATTCATCCCTGGAACTCACAAGGTGGAAAGGGTTACCCTCTGACCTCCAGAAAAGTGCTATGTTACACATACACCCCCACAATACATAAACAATGAAATAGCACAGTTAAAAATAACTAATGTGTGGCTAAACCCAGGTCATAAATCCATGCTGAACTTAGTTTTCAAAAGTGGGGGTGGGTGGCCACAAGTCTTCCTTAATTAAAGAATTATAAGTCATTTAAAATCAGCTTATTGAGTCGCCCTCCCTCCCCCTAATAGTAGGTTGTGCTGGGTGACTCATTTCCCAGTGAATAGAATATGGCAGAGGGAAAATAAAAGTAACCAAGAAAGAGCTGGGTGATGGTGGCACATGCCTTTAATCCCAGTACTTGGGAGACAGAGGCAGGAGGATCTCTGTGAGTTCGAGGCCAGCATGGTCTACAAGAGCTAGTTCCAGGACAGCTAGGGCTGTTACACAGAGGAAGCCTGTCTCAATAAAAATCAAAAAGAAAAAAAGAGTAGCTAAGAAAGCCGATAGTACATGTGAAATTCATGTCATACTTGTGTCGTACATGGACACCTCACCAGAGGATTCCTCCAGAAGACTCATAGCCTCAACTTAGACAAGAGGAACCTGTAGCTGAATTAGATCTACAAATACTCCTTACACTGTCACATTCATGCACGTCAAAGACAGACCGGAGGAGACTGAGGATATGCACCAGTGCCATTCCTTCTGACAAATATATTGCAGCAGTAGCAGATGGCAAGGGACACTGGGGATGTAGTGTGAGAACACGTACGTTATCCTTAACTTACTCCCAAATGAAATTACTGAAGGATGTGAGTTCGTTCCGGGGGGCTGGTTTCTAGGTGTATGTGGCACACAGTCAAGAGGTGGCCGTTCCCCAGCTTCCGTCTGCAGTGCTGGGACTAAGTACTTCGGCTCAGCCTTTTCATGAAAACCGCTGCGGTGCTGTGCTTCAGAGGGGATCGCAGGATGAAGTGTTTAGCCAGACAAGCTGCTGCTATTCTTAAGCCCGTTCAGTTCTTGTGCCAAGCATATAAAAGACAGCTGGCTGGAGTCCTGGTGGAAACATTCTGGCTGTTGCTGGAGCATTCTCCTCGTTTCCTGTGATGGAACATTGCAACTTGTCCTGTTCCCTGGTAACTGGGGATGCAGTCAGCTGGGTCACTCAGAGTCCTTTCAGGGTTGATTGGTTTTGGATTGGTATTGGTGGGTTTTGTTGCTGCTGTTGTTGGTTTTTTTGTTTTGTTTTGTTTTGGTTTTGGTTTTTGTTTTGGTTTTGGTTTTGGTTTTGGTTTTTCCAGACAGGGTTTCTCTGTAGCTTTGGTGCCTGTCCTGGAACTAGCTCTTATAGACCAGGCTGGCCTCAAACTCCCAGAGATCCACCTGCCTCTGCCTCCCGAGTGCTGGGATTAAAGGCGTGCGCCACCACCGCCCGGATGTTTTTTGTTTTTTGACAGCTAAGTTGTGGTCAGCTTGGACTCCAGCAGTCTATGGGCCTCTGAGGCAGAGATATAAGCTGTTACCTACCTGACCCCTCCAGAGCTTGGGAACCCAGCCTCAGCAGGTGACAGAGCCTGAAGTTGACAGCCTTATCATCCCTCCGGCGATGGCCGCCACCCAATATTGTGGCTACCTACTCACTGGACTTCATGGGATGACTTTTCTCCTAATTAGTAGACGCATTCTCCCTATAGCCTTTGGAAACGAAATTGAGGGACTGGGGATGCTCAGAGGAGGCTTTGATATCACAGGCCCAGCTCTTCACAATAAACTGTTTTGCCCCATTTAATTATACCCTTTCTCCTTTTCTCCAGGGCAGAATCTAGTCTCTTCAGGGAATTTCTTCAGCCTTTGGGCTAGCATGGTCACACCCTGTGTCCTCTCCTTCTGCCCAAGCCAAGTCTAACACCTTTAGTATCTAATTTTCCACTCCAGCCTTTCACCCATGCTCCCTACTATTCCCCCCTGGGCCTCAACTACCATCTGTTAGAGTGTGGTTTTCCTCACAAAGCTAGCTTCTAGAGAGTTGGTTCTCAACCTGTGGGTCACAGCCCTTTGGGGACCCTTTCACTGTGGTCTCAAATCAGATATCCTGCATATCAGATGTTTGCATCACGATCCATAACAGTAGCAAAATAACAGTTAGGAAGCAGCAACAAAAATAATTTTATGGTTGGGGTCGGCACAACACGAGGAACTGTATTAAAGGGCCATGGTGTTAGGAAGGCTGAGAACCAGTTCTAGCGGCTCCCCATGGTATTTCTCCACTGAATTCCCATTGCCACCTTTTTGTTCCTGAGTGGTAGTGCTGGTCACCTATTTATTGCAGTAGCTCATTTCTCCGCCACTGTGTTGTCTCTGGCAGGAAATAGGCCCTGCTGCACAGCTTCCACCCATGCTTCCAGCACAGCCACCACTGCTTCCGGCCCAGTCTGTAAAAGCAGGGGCTCAACAGAGATTGATAACCAGGGAAAGAAAAGATGAAGGGACTCCTGTGCTCATCCAAGATCCCGAGTAAAGTGAAAAACAAACCAAAACAACAACCAAACGAAAAACAGGCATTCCACAACTCCAGAGAAGTAAAGGAAGTCTTCAAGCATTTTGAAGAAATCTAAGAAAAACAGTATCCAAATAAGCCGGTCATAGTGGTGCACACTTTTAATCCCAGCACTCAGGAGGCAGAGGCAGATGAATCACTGAGTTTGAGGTCAGCCTGGTCTACAGAGTGAGTTCCTGAACAGATAGGGCTACACGGTGAGACCCTGTCTTGAAAAACCAAAGAGAGAGAGACCCCGACCAAATGGATTAGGGAAGAGAAAGTACCAGTCAATAACTGTCTGACAGCAAATTCTGGAGCTAATGGTCAGGGGAGTAAGGCAGGCCATGTCTTCATGTCTTTTCCCAACTCCAAAGTGAGGGAGGTAAACCTGACATTTACATCAAGTCAGAAATAGATTTCTTAGCTAATGTGGCCCAGTTCCCCAGCAGAAGAAAAAGCGAACTTTCACCACTGAAGGCTTTCCGCAACTGGGGCCCTCAGTTTGCCACAGACAACATAAAACCAAATATAGGTTTCTACAAAAATCAGTGTACCTGGAAGTAAGTCACCAGAAGAGCTAGCACAAAGAGGAAACAGATGTAGATACCCATAAAGACTTCAGATATACTAGAATCGGAAATGACTATACATGAAGTGCTTAAGGAAATATATCATGAAGCAGGGCATGGTGGCGCATGACTTTAAACCTAATACTTGTAAGGCTTGTGGGTCTCTGGGAGTCCCAGGACAGCCAGAGTTACACATTGAGACCCTGTCTCAAAGAAAAATAAAAGGAAAGAAAGAAGAAAAGAAAAAAATATAAATGCATAATGGAATAATAATAATAATAAAAAGGGACAGGCAAAAGACATGAATAACATTGGGGTATATTTGAAAAACATCAAAGAAAATTCTCAGAAAAATATACGATTGAAATTAAATATTCAGTGGATGGGTTGAATGGTAGATTAGAGCTGGCTGAAAGAGGAATGTCTTAACTGAAGATAGTCAGCAGAAGTTTGCAGCAGAATTAGAATAGGCTGCATTTCTTCGGGGCTTGCTGGCTGCCTCTGGCTTCCAGGCAGCCTTCCTTCCCAAGGTGGGCGACGTGGAGGCTCCCTGTAATCCAGAAAGTACCATCAGAGCTGCCTGTCTTCCTACATGAGGATGCATGAGGAACTTAAATAAGTAATGCCTTGAAGAAGGAGGTGGCAGCCTTGCAGGATGTGACCCTAAAGTGGTAGCAGTCTGCCAGTAGATAGGAGCTTATAGAAAAACAGACTTGAACACCAAATGCTCTTGGAATCAAATCTCTTCAGGAGATAGTGGTGTTTCCATCATTTGAATGATACAAGGATAGACCAGGCCACCAAAGGCTAGTGACATCAGAAGCGGTGTGGCAGAGACAATCTCTTTAATCTTCTATTGTAAAAAGGACTATTTCTCTCCCTCCCTCTTCCCTCCCTCCCTCCTTCCCTTCCTCTCTCCACTCCTCCCTTCCTTCTTTCCCCCTTTAGTTTTTTGAGACAGGGTCTCATTATGTAGTCCTATCTGGCCTGGAACTCACTATGTAGACCAGACTGGCTTCAACTCATAGAGATCCACCGACCTCTGTCTCTGTCTCTTGCACTAAGGGAACAAGCACCATGCCTTGTTGTAATAAGGCCCCTTGTTTATGTTTCCCAGCTGCTTGGCAGCTTAGACCCAAAATAGTCACACAGAAACTATGTTATTTAAAACAGAGCTTGGCCCGTTAGCTCTAGCTTCTTATTTGCTAACTCTTACATCTTAATTTAATCCATTTCTAGTAATCTGCGTATCGCCATGTAGCTGTGGCTTACCAGCTACAGTTCCGTCTGGTTCCAGCAGGGCTACATGGCTACTCTGACTCTTCCTCCTTTCTCCCAGCATTCAGTTCAGTTTTCCCCACCTAGCTCTGTTCCCCTATAGCTCTGCTATAGGCCCCAAACAGTTATTTTATTAACCAATAATATTCACAGCATACAGAGGGGAGTCCCACATCAATGCCTGACAGAAATCTCAATTTTTTTTTTTTTTGTTTTTTGTTTTTTGTTTTTCGAGACAGGGTTTCTCTGTGGTTTTGGAGCCTGTCCTGGAACTAGCTCTGGTAGACCAGGCTGGTCTCAAACTCACAGAGATCCGCCTGCCTCTGCCTCCCAAGTGCTAGGATTAAAGGCGTGCGCCACCACCGCCCGGCCAGAAATCTCAATTTTAAACCAATCTATGACTAATCCAAAGAGACTGCAGGTTGGGGTGGACCTCAGTGACAATGACACTGGGTTTGATCCCCAGCTTCCCTCCTCCGAAAGCCAGAGTCTAAAAACCACAGTTCTCAATCTCTCCAAGCGGCTAGGTATAGCTCATATGATTTAAGCCATTGTTGGACTAGGGGGATGGAAAACGTGCTTAGTGCACAAGTTTGGAGACTGAAGTTCAATCCCCAGCACCCATGTAAAAAGCTGGGCATGGCCATGAACACCTGTGATCCTAGCATGAGCTGGGCACAGAGAGAAGCACTGAGATTCCTCTGGGTTGATGATCCAGAGACCTCACTTTGAGATCCACTGGCCGTGGTGACTCTGGGACTCCTGTGTTTAGGTCACTGCTATATCCTAACATGTAGACTATCAAATACCTGGTGTGCTATAAATGATCGTCTACCCAGTGTCTCAGGTGTTACATGAAGGTAACCAGTGTCAGAGAGATTAAGCAGCTTCTCCGTGTACACAGCTATTGAAAGTAATATGATCAATAGATGTGGGCTGGACCAGGGCTAGAGAGATGGCTCAGCGGTTAAGAGTATTGGTTGCTCTTTTCAGAGGTCATGAGTTCAATTCCCAGCAACCACCTGGTGCTCATAACCATCTGTAAAGGGATCTGATGCCCTCTTCTGTAATGCAGGTATATATGCAGACAGAGCATTCTTACATAACAACAAACAAACAAATAAATTAACAAATATTGCCAGGCGGTGGTGGCGCATGCCTTTAATCCCAGCACTCAGGAGGCAGAGGCAGGTGGATCTCTGTGAGTTTGAGGCCAGCCTGGTCTATAAGAGCTAGTTCCAAGACAGGTACCAAAGCTACAGAGAAACCTTTTCTTAAAAAAAACAAAAACAAAAAAACCCCCAAATTAACACCAAATTAACAAATATTTAAAAGGGAAGGAAGGAAAGAAGGAAGGAAGAAGGGAAGGAAGGAGGGAAGAAAGGAATGAAGGATGGAGGGAGGGAGGGAGGAAGGGAGGGAGGGAGGAAGGGAGGGAGGGAGGGAGGGAGGGAGGGAGGGAGGGAGGGAGGGAGGGAGGGAGGGAGGGAGGGAGGGAGGGAGGGAGGGAGGAAGGGCAGAATCAGAGTTCAAACCTCTATGTCCATAGTCATATACCCTTCATCACATCACACCAGATCATCTCTAGCAGAATGGAGTTCAATGAAGGGAGCCTGCCATGGAATTCATGGGAGAGGAAGACTTTTGGTGACCTGGCATCTGCAGGGAGGTTGAGAAGTCGATGGTAATGAACGGGTTTGAAGGCACCTCAGTTGCTATGAGCGTGTAGCCGTCTTCTATGGACGACCACCAGGTGGCAGCATTGTCATGACAGGAAGCAGCCTGCCGTGCCGGCTTCGGAGTTAATTCTGTGGCTCACGGCCATTTCTCTGGACATGAATTTTTCCTCTTTTCGGAGAGGAGGTTGGAGCTGTGTAATATCCAAAGAGCTTCAGTTCAGCTCTAAAAGCACTAAGAAAGGTTTGGAGAGAGATGCTTCCGTGGTTTGACGCACTTGCTGCTCTTACACAGGACGGCATTTCCTCTCCTAACACCCACGTGGCAATTCACAGCTGTCCACACTCTAGTTTCAGTGAATCCAACGTCCTCTTCTGACTTCCACAGTCACCAGGGACGCATGTGGCACACCTACAGACAAGCAGGCAAAAAACTCATACACATAATATAAAAATAAAATATTGCCTGGCAGTGGTGGCACATGCCTTTAATGCCAGCACTCGGGAAGCAGATGCAAGCAGATCTCTGTGAATTTGAGGCCAGCCTGGTCTACAGAGGGAGTTATGGGGCAGGCTCCAAAGCCACAGAGAAACTCTGTCTTGAAAAACAAAACAAAAACAAAAACAAAAAAAGAGAAAGAGAAGGAAAAAAGAAAAACAAAAAATAATATTGTATATATTGTAAGTATATGCAATACATCTTTTATTTATTTTAAGGAGGTGCTGGAGAGATGGCGCAATGATCAAGAGCACTTGTTCTTGCAGTGCTTAGTTTGGCTCCCAGCACCCACATGGTGTCTCACAGTCATTTGGGATCCAATCCCATCTCCTGACCTCTGAGGGCACCAGGCACAAGTGTGTACAGACATACATGCAGGCAAGACATTTATACACATAAAATAAAATAAATAAGTCTTTAAAAATTTAAGAGAAAGCTGCAAGGAACAGATGAAGCCAGTGGAATTCAAATCTTACTTCTCTTGGACTGAAAAACAGCAAACCCCAGTAGAATTAGCACCAAAAGAAACATAGTGCAGGGGTAATAAGATGGCTTAGTGGATAAAAACTCTCGCCTCACACCTGACAACCTGGGTTTGGTTTCCAGAACTCACAGGAAAAAACTGACTCCAGCACTTACCATCTGACCCCTTTCTACACATGCACACAGCACATGTGTACCCCTTTCTACACATGCACACACAGTACATATGTACCTTGCACTCATACACATGTAATAAAATAAAATTTAAAAAAACACTCAAAACTGCAAATACAAAAGCAAAAAAGCGTGTGCCTGCAATCCCAGTTCAGTAAGCAGAGGCAAGAGGACAGAAGTCGAGGCTAATCCCAGCTACACAGAATACCCAAGGATAGACCCGGTCTTACAAAGGCCTAAGTAAGGGCTTCAGGGACAGCTTAGTGGGCGAGGGTGTGTCCCACAAGGTCCACAACCCACAGCCTGAGTTCAATCCCAGGGAAGCACATGCTGGAAAGAAAGAACCAGTTCCTGCAAGCTGTCCTCTGACTTCCACGAGTGCACTGTAGCATCCACACATCCACACACCCACACACACAATAAATAAACAAATGTCATGAAACAATTTTTTTTTTTTTCGAGACAGGGTTTCTCCGTAGCTTTGGAGCCTGTCCTGGAACTCCCTTTGTAGACCAGGCTGGCCTCGAACTCACAGAGATCCGCCTGCCTCTGCCTCCCGAGTGCTGGGATTAAAGGCGTGCGCCACCACCGCCCGGCGTCATGAAACAATTTAAAATCCTAAACAAAGTACAAAAGTGCCGTTAATTTTAAAGATATATTTTACGTCACAATATAATTGATATAATTTATTATTGTGAATTTAAATTGCGTGTTTTTGAGATGGAGGCTCTCTATTAAGTCCTAGCTGCCCTGGAACTCTCTATGTAGAACTGGCTGGCCTCAAACTCACAGCTATCTTCCTGCCTCCGCCTTCCAAGTGCTGGGATTCAGTGCGTGCGCTACCATGTGAGGCTGAGTTTTGGATTTTTTTCTTCATCTTCTTTATTGTCATTCTAGCCCTGACAGTAGGTGCTCAGGATATGCAGTCAGGGGGGCCTGCTGGCAGGGATTCCAAGCAGGGACTGCAGGAGCTGGGGACAGGCAGGCTTGTGGGGGCAGGAAGGAGGCCTTGATGCTGTCCTTCTCCCCCTCACATATCTGACAAAGTTGAGCTTGCCTGGCAGAGAACCAGAGACTCAGTAAGGAAGAAATCATGATCTTAGGGAAATCATGTTTGGGCAATAACTAACAGCTTGAGCGCTGGAGGGGAGGGAGAAGAGCTCTCGGTGTGTAAAGTGTTTGCCTTGCAAGCCTGAAGCCGATTTTCATCAGAACAGAGATAAGTAAGCTGTGCCTTTCACCTGGGCAGCCTCTGTCTCCACTGTGTTCCTCAGAAGCTGGGTGTCCTCTGCTGTGGGGAGTCTGTCTCCGTGGAGTGTGCAATGATGGAGGAGCTTGGAACATAGAGACTGAGAGGGAAGATGACCTGCTGGTGAGAGTCATTTCAAAGACACCTGGAACTACTTACTTCATTCTCTTCCCCACGTCTCTCCCCGACCCTAAATGGGCCTCAGAGAGGGCTGGCTGGAGAGATGGCTCAGTGGCTAGTTGCTGACTGATCTCCCAGAGGACCCAGGTTCAGTTCCTAGAAACCACACGGCGGCTCACAACCATCTGTGACTCCAGTCCCAGGGAATCCGAAGCCCTCTGCTGTCCTCCCTGGACGCTAGGCACACAGGCATAAATGCAAGCAAAGCATCCATACACACAAAACAAATCAACTGATCAAAAAATGTCTAAGAAAGACTGCACAGGAGAATAAGGGGCCTAAGCAAGGCAGTGTGCATGGTTGGTGGCACAGTGAGCTCTACAGACAGATCTGGATTCCCGTTATGCTTCTTGTGCTTAGTACCACTGAGAGCCACAGGGCTGTGTTGACAGGAAACCGGGAGTAATTCGCACCCACCAAAGAGGTGGCATGAACTCCCTAGGAGGGAACGACAGCCACAGCTGGCCTGTACTGAGTCCACAGTTCTGCTTGTCCCTCCAACTCTCTGGGCAGCGTGCGGAATGAGGCACGGAGATGTTCTGACTCCTGGAGCCGGAGTGAGGAGGGCGGGCGGCAGACATATTGATTGGCTGCTGGGCCCGAACCCAACTAGAGCTGTTCCTGTGTCCTCCCAGCTGGGTCTGTGCTTCGTCTGTAAGACCCCCCTTTCCGCCCCCATTTCAAGCATGTGACACTTCTGAGTTCCTTATTACACCGCCGCTCCTCTCATCCCTCACCCCTGTCGATGTCACCCATGATTGTGCGGCCAAGCCCAGCAGGCATCCTCTGTGCTTGCTGGCATGTTCTCTGGGTCGTGTTTGACATGGGTGACCATTCTCTCTTTGGGCCTCTATGAGGATTCCTGAGTGTGCCCTGTTCCATCCCTCCTCCCGCTGCTCAAGTCTACTTTTCCATCCAGACTCAAAACAGGGGCTCCTTTCTCATGGTTTCAAAGGCTATCTGCCCGGTGACAGCTCTTTTCAAGTTTCATGGAGGTAACTTTCCTATGTTGTCTACTCCATGTCCCAAGCGTATGCACAGCTGTAACAGCTGGAAGAAAACTCATTGTGCCAGTCCTCCCCATCTCAGGGAATGCCATCACTGTGGACCCCTATCCTTGCCTCCCTTACTCTTCCTCTCTTCCATGACACCCCTCTGGCAGATCTCTCCCTCTCCACCTGAACCCAGCACTGTCTCCAAACCCTGATTCCTTCTCTAGCCCTCCTGGGACCTATAGGTCCCGATACATCTACTCCCAACATGAAGCAGATCCAGCTCCTCTGCCCAGTACCTCCTCTAGCTAGTATTGTTTTGGAAATCATCTGGCCGGGACTCAAGGCTCAGGATTCGGATCTGTAAAGTCCAAAACCTCCCTCTACACCCTCCCCCCCAGGGGAGGGGGCTCGCTGCCCTCAGACACACGGCACTTCTTTCTGTTCCTCAAATGTAGCAAGGACATTCTGCTTTTATAAACAACATCACCCTTCTCCATCACTCAAGCGAGAAAACTCAGTGGAGTGTAGATCCCACTTTCTGCCTGTGACCAGGTATGAACAATGGCACCCACTTGACCTGGTACTCTCTCTCCCTTCCTTATTCCACCTGAGCCTCTCACCACCAAGGCCCTCCCAGTAGCTTCCTAGCTTCGACAAGTCACAGACTTCTGATCTCCACTTCTGGACCCTGGAACCTGGACCACAGTCAAGACCCGATTCTTGCACAGACTCAACTGTTACCCCACAAGGACTCCTGTGATTCCAAGGGCCTGGGGGGCCTCCTGGTCCCTTTCAGTGCTGGAATAGAATTGCTGCTTCACTAGTATTGTTGGATGAATGAATACCAGAGGAGAGATTCGGGAATTGTCCAGAGAATCATGCCTTCTTCCTACCTGCCAGATGGCACCTCCCACTGAGAAAAGTGGGGAGCCCCAGGTTGTAAACTGCCTGTGGAGTATATAGCTCTGGGAACATCCTGACTGGGGCCTGGACTCAGGAACCCATTCAGCTGCGGGGGGAATGGCCAGCTTCTCTCTCCCAGAAACAGTGTGGCTACCGAGATACCTTTTGCTATACAGGGCCTCCATAGTTAGTCTCCCCTTTGACCATAGCTGTCCCATGAGCCCCTGCGGCTGAGACTCTCAATGGGGCAGCCTCCTACAGTACAAGTTTGATGAAAGTCTTCCTCTGCTCAAGACCTCCCCCACTACCTGTAGAGGAAAACCAAAGACATGTGGGTGCCTGGGGTAGCCATGCTGGCCACGTGGCTCTCCTCCAGCCGCATCAGACCCTGTATCACCATGTGGCCTTTGTTCTGACTGCAGCATCTACCTAGAGCTTGCTTTCTGCAGGCAAGTATGTTAGCTGTCTTACCTTCTTCATGCCTGACCTTAATTCTGATCTTGTCAGCCAGGCCCATTCACTTCCCATGAACACAGCAACCTGGCCCAATCCTGCTTCTCCAGCATCCTTCCTTTTTGCTTTGGCATGTAGCTCTCTGTAGCACTTAATATAATTTGCTTGTTTTCCTGCCTCTAAGATATACTTCTACATGGATGGGGACATTATGTCCCTATGCATCCCAAGCACCTGGATCAGTGCCAGGCCCAAAGTAGACACTTTGGTAGGTGAGCAAAGGAAGAGAAGTTCCATTGCCTGGGGCAGACATATCAGATATAGGGCTAGAGTCCAGGCCTGTTCCCTCCTGCAAAAGACCACCTTTCCAGCTGGGCAGTGGTGGAACATGCCTTTAATCCTAGCAGGGGGCAGGCAGAGATGGGCAGATCTCTGTGAGTTCAAGGCTAGCCTGGTTTACAGAGCTAGTTCCAGGACAGCTAAGGCTGTTATACAGAGAAACTCTGTCTCGAGAAACCAAAACAAAAGAAAAAAAAAAAAAAGAACACCTTTCCGGGGTTGGAGAGGTTGCTCCATTAAGAGAACGTGCTGCTTCTTCAGAGGATCTGGGTTTGGTGGCAGCACACATGGAGGGCTCACAAGCACCTGTAACTCCAGCTTCAGCTTCAGGGATTGACACTGTCTTCTGGCCTCCTTGGCCTACATACGTGTGGTACACACAAACAAAAATAAAATCAGATCTTTTTCTTTTAAATTTCACCTTTTCAGATCCCTTATCAGGGCCAGAAATGTACTGGGCTTTGCTGGGGTCTATATACAGTCGCCAGCTTGGGAGGTGGTACATAAGATCTGGGGATGGGGGGGGGGGGTGGATCATCAGAGTGCCCAGACGAGGGAAAAGCAGGCATCTTAGTAAGTCACTCAAACTGTCTCATGGGTGTCAGACAGCACAGGACCAGACAGACTCCAGGAAGGTCCAGAGAAGAAGAGGGCGCGCCTCCCTTACTCTATTGAACAGTGTCAAATATTATGGCAGGTCCCACAGTCAGACTGAACACATTTGCTGGAAAAAAAAAACCGTATCACTCACTGAGCAGACTAAGATTTAGGGCACGTGTGCATTTAACCTGTGCAGCAACTCAGTGAGATAGGCCTTACCATGCCCATCTTATAGGTGGGGAAACCAAGGCATGGAAGGGTTGGCTCATCTGTTCCATATCCCACATCTGTAAGTGGTGGGACCGAGGCTGTTTCTCCAAAAGAAAAACTGACAGTCACTGGGAGTTTCTCGGGGGATTAAAACACGCATGTCATGCTGCGGAAGAGTCCCCATCTCACATATCAACATAACAAGGATGTGGGCGTGGTAACACACCTTAAATTTCAGCACTGAGGAGACAGAGGCTGGCATATTTCCACGAGTCTAAGGCCAATCTGGTCAACATACAGCTCCAGGCCACCCAGGGCTATGTAGGAAGACCTTGCTAATCAAGTCAAATCAAATTGCTATTTAGCTGAGGATGGTTTTGAACTTCTGATCCTCTTGCCTCTCCCTACTGAATGCTGGGATTCCAGGCATGTGCCAGCATGTTGGTTTTATGGGGTGCTGGGGTCAAATATTTCAGAGCTTCATGTATCCTGGGCAAGGGCTTTGCTAGCTGAGCTCCATCCCCATGCTCTCACATGCTACCTTTCCCTCTGCTTCCTTGTCTTCAGAAAGAGCTTTCCCTGGTCAACTGAAATGGAGTTATAGCTGTCTATGGACGCAGGCAAATTATTCTGTTGCGGTATGTCTTTGTTCTGAACGTGTCTGGCAGATGTCCCCTCGGACTGGTCCTGGGTCCTTTTGATGAGTCCCAGGAGCTTGAGTATTTGGGGTTTGTGAGGAAAATAGGTGTCACGGTCACCCACATTTTCTGTTTTCCAGCCAGTTTTTACTGACTCAGGCAATCTGCCGGAACCCCTGTGTTCTTCCCACCAACACACTGTGGGGACCAGTTCCTGCTCTATGGGTCTTGCTGTGTGGAAGGACTCAGTTCCTCTTCCCTTTTTGAGTCAGACTCTTTCCTACAACACTGGAGAACTGGATTCTACCCTCCCCACCCCACCCCCATGAGGGTACAACATCCAAGTCTTCCTGCTTCTGGGAACTGTTTCCCTCCCAGGCAGGCAGGAGCCCTTGAAGCAGGGGACCCTCACTGGGCAGTGGGTCTGCAGGACACCTGCTGGGGCTGTGACCTCTGGTTCTTCTAGGTATCTTACAGGGACTGTTGTCCAGACCACCCTGGGTGTTGGGACTGTACTCAAGGAAAGCATGGCCTTGGGGAGAAGAGTCTGGGTTTCATTTCATCACAATCAGCTCAGCATCTATGGACTTTGAAATATTTTTTCTTTATTTTAAAATTTAGTTTTACT
Organism: Chionomys nivalis; assembly: GCF_950005125.1. Lineage (NCBI taxonomy): Eukaryota > Metazoa > Chordata > Mammalia > Rodentia > Cricetidae > Chionomys > Chionomys nivalis. Next base: position 24,636,677 of record NC_080099.1, on the reverse strand, counting down.
TTGTATCAAAGTTACCAACCAATTCAGCTCGTTTAAAGAATCAAACATTTCAGCTGGGTGGGGTGGTGCACGCCTTTAATTCCAGCACTCAGGAGGCAGAAGCAGGTGGATCTCAGTGGGTTCGAGGCCAGCCTGGTCTACCGAGTGAGTTCCAGGACAGTCAGGGTTGTTACACAGAGAAACCCTGTCTCGAAAGACAAACAAACAAACAAACAAGAACAAAAACAAAGCAAAAGAACAGGTATTTCCATAAACCTAAAGTTTCCTGTGAAGACAGCGGGCCCTCGCTGGCTTTCCGCACAGCCTTCCCGCGCTCAGCACCTCCCTTTGGTTATTTACCCCGTGGCTCTGAGAACTTTCTGGTACTGTTTCATCCTGAATTTTTCACTTCAGGCATTTTCTGGATAGCCTTTTGTTTGTTTGTTTTGTTTTTAGAGACAGGGTTTCTCTGTGTAATCCTGGCTGTCCTAGAACTTAATCTGTAGATCAGGCTGGCCTCCAACTCACAGAGATCCGCCTACCAGTGCTCTTAACCTAGAGCCCTCTCCCCGGCCCTATTAACATTTTCTTCAGTTACTTTTATCAGGTATTTTCATCACTATAATGAGAAACTAATATCATCTCTGTGATGATTTGCCTCAGTGAAGACTTTAGGATGGAAATGAGTTTTCCTATAGCATTGTGAATGCATTACTCCATCATCTGTGGTTTCCAGAGGCATAATTAAGAAGCATAAAAATGTTTTGAGGCCGGGCAGTGGTGGCTCACACCTTTAATCCCAGCTCTTGGGAAGCAGAAGCAGGAGGATCTCTGAGTTCGAGGTCAATCTGGTCTACAGAGCTAGTTCCAGGACAGTCAGAGCTATTACAGAGAAACCTGTCTCAGAAAAAAGGGGGGGGGGCATTTTGATATCAGAATCTTTGAGTATGTCTTATCTTCTCTTTCTGAAAATTTGCAAAATATCCTCAGTGTTTTTACTTTTCTGAAGCTTCATGGTGATATGCCTTGATGTGAAATTACTTTTTTGTTTGTTTGTTTTTCGAGACAGGGTTTCTCTGTAGCTTTGGAGCCTGTCCTGGAACTAGCTCTTGCAGACCAAACTGGCCTTGAACTCACAGAGATCTGCCTGCCCCTGCCTCCCAAGTGCTGAGATTAAAGTGTGTGCCATCACTGCCAAGCTTCTATTTTTAATTTTTTTAGAGTTCTTTTTAGAGTGCTGAGATTAAAGGCATGCACCACCACTGCCCAGCATGAAATTACTTTTTATCTTGTCCTTGGTACTCACTAGGTCATTTAAGTTTGGAAATTCATGTCCTTGACTTCTGGGAATTGTACTAAATTACTTCACTGGTAATTTATTCCCCCTCTATTTTTTTTTTTTTCTGTTCTCTGTTTCTAGAACTCTGGCATTTGGCTATTGGCCTTCCTAGATTAGTCATTAATTTTTTTGTTTGTTTTGTTTTGTTTTTCAAGGCAGGGTTTCTCTGTGTGTTCCTGTCCCTGACTGTTGTGGAACTCACTCTGTAGACCAAGCTGGTCTCAAACTCACAGAGATCCACCTGCCTCTGCCTACCAAGTGCTGGGATTAAAGTGTGTGCCACCACTGCCAAGCTTCTATTTTTAATTTTTTAGAGTTTTTTTTTTTTAAATCTCTCCAGGAGCACTCACACTTCTTAGTAGATGCAGCTCCGTCCTTCACCACATTGGAAGGCTGACGAGTTTCTTTCTTCTTTGTGTTTCCCCCACCTGAGCTTGCTTCTTCTACACTGATGCATTTCTTTCGATGTCTCATGACCCTCGGTTTTCTGAAGCAGTGGCTGTGGCCCATGAGTGGGGCTTGGCTTATTCAGAGAATGGCCTGCATAGAGTTATCTGACTGGGATGCCCTATTGGGGACCATTTCCAAACTCTTCAAACCCTGGGATGGTCGCGGCCCCCAAAGAAGGTTCCTTCAGTCTATGAACTGGAGGAAGAAAGCCTAAATCCTGGCATTCTCGTCACAGGAGAAGACAGATGCTCGGCATGAGGGTGGGCATGTGCCTTGCTGTGTCAGGGGAGGAGACTTTCAGTCTGCTTTATGGGAGGAATGAATTAGTCCCTTTTGGGTCACTGTGACCCAGAAACTATCTGCGGAAGGAAAGATTCATTTTGGTAGATGGTCGAAAAGTTGTAGTTCATCATAACAGGGAAGGTGGAACCCAATGGCTCAGGCATGACAGTCGAGGTCGGGGACAGTGGCTATTCACATTAGATTAGGAAGCAGAGAGAGCAGGCCCAATTAGGAGCATGTAGAACCTTCCAAAGCCACCCTGTAGTGTTCTATTTCCAACAGCTAGGTCCCAAATTCTAAAAGTTCCACAGCCTTCAGAACAGTGTCACAAGCCAGGGACTAAGCACTCAAACAAGAGCCCATGGGGAACAATTTAGTTCAAACTGTGTCTTAATTACTGTTTCATTGCTGTGAAAAACACCTCAAAAGAGGCGACTCTTAAAAAAGAAAGGATTTAATTGGAGGCTAGGTTACAGTTTCAGAGGATTAGTCCGCAATCATCATGGCGGAAAGCAAAGCAGGTAGGCACGGTGCTGGAGCAGTAGCTGAGGGCTTTGTATCCTCATCCGAAGGCAGCAGACAGAGAGACTGAACCTGCTGTGGGCTTTTGAGACCTCGAAGCTCACCCTGAGTGAACACCTACTCCAACAAGGTCACACCTCCTAATCCTTCTCAAACAGTTCCACTCTTGCTGAGCGGTGGTGGCGCAAGCCTTTAATCCCAGCACTCGGGAGGCAGAGGCAGGCAGATCTCTGTGAGTTCGAGACCAGCCTGGTCTACAGAGCTAGTTCCAGGACAGGCTCCAAAACCACAGAGAAACCCTGTCTCGAAAAACCAAAAAAAAAAAAAGTTCCACTCTCTGGTGACTAAGCCTTTCTCTCCCATCACTCATTCAAGCCATCACGGGACAAAAGGGGGGGGGCACTCAGGGAAGCACTCTATTTTCCAGTTTATTCTACTAGAGCCAGATGAAGAGGTAAAAGATACATGGCATCAGGCGGTGGTGGCGCACGCCTTTAATCTCAGCACTTGGGAGGCAGAGGCAGGTGGATCTCTGTGAGTTCAATGCCAGCCTGGTCTACAAGAGCTAGTTCCAGGACAGGCTTTAAAGTTACAGAGAAACACTGTCTTGAAAAACCTAAAGAGAGAGAGAGAGAGAGAGAGAGAGAGAGAGAGATACATCGTGTGAGGTATGTGAGGTGGGTCCCTGGCACAGGACTATCTGTTGTAGTGTTGAATGTGCCACTCTCTTGAAGTATGGAAGCTATTCAGACCCTGTCCACTAGATTTTTATGGACGTTCTGCTTCTGAAGACATGATTGAGTTATTTGTCAATGTGATTATGCTCAATCTTTATCCTTCTCCCCTCTGAACAGATTTCGAGCTCTTGTCCTCTCATCAAACGTTTGGTTCCTCGGGCAGCAAGCCTTCATCCTAATTAACATATAAAATATACCCTGTCTTGAAAAAACAGAATTGGGCTGGGGATGTAGGTCAGAGCGTTTATCTATCGTGCGAGAAGCCCTGGATTTAATTGTTGCGGGAATCATTGCGGCATAAGCACTGAACACGAACGAGAGGAGAGGAGAGGGGACGACGCAGTGGACCAAAGCCAGAAGGGTCAGCTCCTGAAAGCCTTTGATACCGGGTCCTGTTTGTATTCTCGTTTTATACTCTAGAACCACAAGGTGGGTTGGGCAAGCAAGCAAATAAGACTTTACAGAACCGTACGTGACAGTCAGCAGGTTGTTAGGGGCAAAGACCCATGCTTCCAGCTATTTCTCTAAGTCTTTCTGTTTCGGGTAGCAAGGGAAGTCACTTTTGGCAAACAGGCAGAGCAAGCAGTGCTTTACCTAAATCACTGATAAACCGATAAACTCGCATCTGATAATAATAACTGGTCTTTTCTACCCCACTCTGCTCCACAGTCCTCAGCACTGCGCAGATGTGATGTGGCGGTGCAAGTGTGTAACCCCAGTACTCAGGAGGTGGAGGCAGGAGGATCCCAAGTTCATCGTTAGCCACATAGTGAGTTTGATGCCAGCCTGGGCTACATGAGACCCTCTCTAAAACAACAAAAAGTCCTTAGCACTCTCGATCCCAAGGCCTCAGTGGTTCTTTTGACAGAGACCAAGAACAGGGCTAAAGATCTTACTTCCTATGTACTTACAGTATAGGCCCAGATGTGGTTCCTAAACACTTGCCTGTACAGCTAAGTCTCCATGGCACCCCTTTTGAGCCTCCCTTCCCCTGCTCCTTGTCACACTGACACACATAATCTGAGCCCTGGGAGGCAGAAAAGAGTGGAACAGAATCTGGGCTTCATCCATCCCTGCCTGCAAGTATGAGGCTAGGCACACACAGCCTCTCTGCACCGTGGTCTCCACCCAAAACAGGGGGGACAGAACACTCCTCTAAGGCACTGCAAAGATCCTATGGCCAGCTATGATTTGATCACGGTACCTCACAAAGATGGCTGTGATGGCAAGTGTTAGCTGAGAGCCTTCACACCATGGCATGGGGTAGATAGGAGCAGAGGGGACACCAGTCCAACCTTCACCTCCATTTTGGAGATGACATGCAGATCAGAGAGAAGGGGACTTGCCTGAGCCCCTCACTTATCATGGATACGGTGGGTAAACAAAGACACTTTCTGCTTCAAAACGATTTCTTGTCTAGGGAAACTGCCTGTTTCTAGAAGCATCCAAGGAGCCAAATGAATCCAGAGGTCTGCCTAGAAACAAGTGACAAGAGCCCTGGCCAGCCAATAAGATCACGCCGGACTTCTACCTGGTTAGGGAACTCCCCCTCATCCTGCCCAGGGAGGGCAGCTTTGAGTGAGTGGGGTATTTCCAGATTTGTGGCTTTCACTTCCACATCTACCACGTGGGCGGAGTGACCTGCTGTGGACGAATCAGATTCCTCCCAGCACCAGCTTCAAGAGGTGATCCTGGGACTCAAGGGTCCCAGACGAAGAGGAGGAGCGGCAGCAGCAGCAGTAGTAGCAGCAGCAGCAGCAGCGCCTGTTGAGAAGACTAGAGGCCAGAGCCATGGATGACCAGCGCGACCTCATCTCTAACCACGAGCAGCTGCCCATGCTGGGTCAGCGCCCTAGAGCCCCAGAAAGGTATGTGTGAGTACCAGCAAGGAGCCCTCAGTTCTGGAGGGCACAGAGTGTGGGTCTGGGAAGGGACATGGCACTGAGTTGGGAAGGGACATGGCACTGAGTTGCGGGAAGGCTGTCTTTTAAGCACTGACTTTTTGACATATAAACGTATATGTAAGGCAGGGTCTCTCTCTCTCTCTCTAACCCTGGCTTTCTACATAATGAAACTCATTCTAGACCAGGCTGGCCTCAAACTCACAGAGATCCACTTGCCTCTGCCTCCCAAGTTCTGGGATTAAAGGAGTGTACCATCACACCTGGCTCTGAGTATTCTCGAACCCCTCCCCCCAGCTCCCACCTGCTAAGAGTATTGACTTCCCCATCTGTAAACGGAGGGGCTCCTTGAGGATGTGTAAGTGTTAAGAGAGCCCTGGGTTCCCGCCTCAGAGTTTCACAGACCCTATGCAGCTGGGCCATGACTCTAGGCCGAGATTTAAGACCATAGTGTTCCTCCCTCGGATGAGTTCTCACTTTTCTTTCTTTCTTTTTTTTTTTTTGAGACAGGGTTTCTCTGTGGCTTTGTAGCTCTGTAGACCAGGCTGGTCTCGAACTCACAGAGATCCGCCTGCCTCTGCCTCCCGAGTGCTGGGATTAAAGGCGTGTGCCACCACCACCTGGCAAGTTCTCACTTTTCCTCAATAGATCTGTCTGCTTTCGCAGCCTCAGATTTTGGAAAGGTTCTGATGCCAGTGGAGATACCATTTCTGAGGGTAACAGAAGCAACTTAGTCTTTCCTTAATGACTAGAAGGCTTGTAGGAGCCTAGATAATCAGTCTAGCCATATCCGCATCCATACCTGAAACAGGATTAGCCTTTCTTCGTGTGTGGATGCTGGCCGCCATCTCAGTGGCTGCCAAAGAGAAGGAGCATCTGTTACATGAGTGGCAGGGGCTTAGCGCTGTAGCGGGGTCAGACCCATCTGCGAATCTCTTCCTAGCTCTGTAGCAAGAGGCTGCCCCAGCCATCCACGTAGCCCAGGGTTCCTCTCCCAGACCCCACATGACCTCAGCCTTGTGCCCTCCACCCTCCAAAAACCCAAACAGGACTAGAATTCACCTGCCCTCTTGTGCTCCTTCCCCCACCCCAAGCTCTCAAACCTGATTTGCTTGCTGTCTATGGGGGGAATCAAAAGCAGAAGTGACGTCAGTTGTTTCCAGGCAGAAGGGGATTTGAGAGAGCCTCTGAGAGACTGTAGGGGAATTGTGTTCTGGAAAGAAGGTAACCAGATACAGAGCAGGAGAGCAGTGGGGACTTCCAAGGCAACTTTCACTGCTGTCGTAGATGACCACAGAAAGGTCACAGCCTCTTTCTGGGTCTCAGCTTAACGGTAACAGGTACAGTCCACCTACTGTACGCTCTTCAGCAGTCTCGGATGCCGTTGACCGCCATCAGAATCATAACCAAGCTACAGACACTATCTTCATTCTTACAGATGCTGTAGCTAGGAGTTGGCCTTTTCTATTATTTCCCCCTGCCCTTGTCTTTTTCTTTTTTCTTCGAGACAGGGTTTCTCTGTAGCTTTGGAGCCTGTCCTGAAACTCACTCTATAGACCAGGCTAGCCTTGAATTCATAACGATCCACCTGCCTCTGCCTCCTGAGTGCTGGGATTAATGGTGTGTGATACCACCGCCCTGCTCTTTTTTCTTTTCTCTTTCTTATGTAGCTTTGGCTGGAACTCACAGTGTAGCCCAGGCTGGCCTTAAACTAATAGATATTTCCTTACCTCCCAAGTGTTAGGATTAAAGATGTGTGCCACCATGGCCAGCCTTTCCCCCATTTTTACACAAAAGGAATCTGAATCCATCCTGGTAAATAACTTACAGGTTGTGTCAGCTAGTGAGTGTTAGATACAGCATTTGAACCATGACTACTCTGAGTTTGTTCTCCTATGTGGGTCCTTTAGAGGCCTCATTTGTGGAGAGGGGAGGTGGGAGCCCCCTGACCTCAGGCCACTCAGGGAGGGCTGTGTTCAGAGATGGTGCCTTAAGCTCTCAGGCCATTCCAGGCAGGGTTTGACTTGGGACATTTTCCATGAACACTTCTGCCTGGCAACATCTGTGTCATGATTCCTGATAATTCTGATTGGCTTCTGACTTTAGTCAGTTACTTTTTTCTTTTCTTAATTACATAAGAAGGAAGTACAAAGGAGGAAGTAAAACCAGAAGGTGACAGAGTTGGCACTCAATCAAAACCAAGGGCCAGACGATCTAGAGACATAGAGGCTGGGTGTGATTGTGCAAGCCTATAATCTCAGCATTTGAGAAGTGTAGGCAGGGGGATCAGGAGTATAAGGCCAGACTCATCTACATGAGTCCATCTCATAAAAACAAAATCAGTGAATTTAATAAAAGAGGAAGGAGGGCAGATGCTAGATTTATCGATAATAAAGCAGAGGACTTGGAGCCCAGGCTGCATCTTCCTTCAGAAGGCCAGAAAGGAGAACGTACTTCCCTTTCTAGTCTGACCTCCTTTCCCCAACAAAGAGTTTTTGCCTTCTTCCAAAACAACTCTTACTTGGCTCAGCTGTTGGCTTAGAAAACACAGAGAGTCAGCCAAGCAGAGAGCTAATGAGAATTAGCTGTGTCTGTGACATCATAAGTTACTAGGCAGACAGGTCTTCTGGCGTTTCCTAAATCTCCCTTCCTGGTTGCTGGAGTAGGCAAGACTAAGACTGATTATGACAATTTCAAATGGAGTCTGTTTTAGTCTGAGTTACTATAATATACTGTACATACATGTTTTATATACATAGGATATATATACTGTGTATATATATGTATTACTATAAATACTGTATACTATATACAGATTGGGAGATATGTGTCCAGAGATTTATTTCCCACAGGTTAGGAGGCTGGAAGTCCAAGATCAGGTGCTCACACCTGATGATGACTTTCTTGCCGTGTTGTAAATGTTGGAGCCCAACACCTTCTTTTTTTTTTTTTTTTTTTTTTTTGAGGCAGGGTTTCTCTGTAGTTTTGGAGCCTGATCTGGAACTCACTCTGTAGACCAGGTTGGCCTCAAACTCAGAGACATCCACCTGCCTCTGCACTCCCTGCGATTAAAGGCGTGCGCCACTACTGTCTGGCAAAACCCTGTCATTTTAAAGGGGACAAGTTCAAACAACAGCAGAGTACTGATATTTCTTTCCATCTAAGGGCTAAGTGGGGGAAGAATGGATGGGAACTTTCCAGGTCTGAAGTTATGATCCTTATGTTCCATACTGTAACAGGAGCATGCACCCTCTCCACCCCCCACCTCCTCTCCACCCCCCACCTCCTCTCCACCCCCCACCTCCTCTCCTCCCCCCACCCCAGACAGTAGTCAAAGCATCAAACTGTAAGCAGTCACTGAGGTCTGAGGGTCTGGCCACCCAAGAGCATGACACATTCATCCAGGCCTAGCCTGTTGCTGTTGAATTTCCCCCCAACTGGGTATCACTACAAGGTGCTTTTATGGCCATAGGAAGATCTGTCTCAAAGAGAACCATGCTGGGGAGACAGCTCAGCTGAGAAAGTTCTTGCAACACAGGCACAAGGACCTGAGTTTGAATCTCAAACACTCATTTGAAGAACAAGCGCTAATCCTAGTGTTGGGGAGGCAGAGACAAGAGGGTCTCTGGGTTTGTTGACAAGGCAGTCTAATGGAATCTTTGCGCTCCAGGTTCAGTGAGAGACCCTGCCTCAAAACATAAGGTGGAGAGCAATTGAGGAAAACATCCAAAGTGAACCTCTGGTCTCTACACATATGTACACATGAGCACCCATATGAACATAGACATGCAGCACATACCACAATTCTCCCCCCACATACCCCCCACCACACTGACACACACATCTCACACATCCCCCCCCACATACCTTCCCACCACATATAACACACACACACCCCGTACACTATACACATACACCACAAACACATCACACACACCACACACACACACCCCACCATATATACCACATACACACACACACTCCACACACTATACATACACCCACCACACACACCACACACACACACACACACACTCCACACACTATACATACACCCACCACACACACATACCCCCACCACAAACACCACACATACATACTATACATACCACACCCACACCCACGGGTTGGGGAAGAACCACTTTTTAGAATTGCTGGGGTGAGAATGACAAAAGCTAGGAGACTGGTGGAGATTTGTCCAGAGATTCCCAGAGAATGGCACACAGGCACCTGGCCCTGTTCCAGCCTGACGATCTCCTCAATCTCCTCCCCCCTCGTAAGATGTCTAGGTTCCACTTCTCTTTGCGCGTGCCACATTAAGCCTGATGTCACTGCAGGGACTGGGGATAACAAGGGGGGATGCGGGGGGGAGGGTATGGAAACCCTTCTTCCTCTTACACAGTAAAAGCACCTTTTTCTGCTAACTAAAATACATAAACAAACAAACAAAACCAAATCGCTTTCCCCTGAGGGTAGCTCTGCTCCTTGGATCTCCAGGGCAGAGGGAACCTGGGTAAAGAGGCAGGACAGTCCATTTTACCCTGTCACTGTACAAATGGGACACAAAACCCAGAGTAGGCAAGGAACTTGGCTCATTTTTTTCCCCATAGAAGCTGGGCCCCAGGTGGATCTAATTTCTTCCCGGGAAGGACATTGGTGGTCAGCTGGGGCAGGGGGCAGGGGGATGTCCTCACACACACCTCTATGGCCAGAGGAGTGGGGAAGGCTTGACAGAAGTCCAAAAGGGCATGGGTGGGGCCATATGTCCTCACTCCCAGTCAGCCTCTAACTCTGGCTCCTACCTTTACTCCCTCTTCACGACAGGTGCAGCCGCGGGGCCCTCTACACTGGCTTTTCTGTCCTGGTTGCTCTGCTCTTGGCTGGGCAGGCCACCACGGCTTACTTCCTGTACCAGCAGCAGGGCCGTCTAGACAAGCTGACCATCACCTCCCAGAACCTGCAACTGGAGAGCCTTCGCATGAAGCTTCCTAAATGTGGGTGTCCCTCGCCTCACAAGCCCCACCATTCTCCATCTAGCCCCTCCCCATTCCCGGGTTCCAGATCTCAACCCATGGCCCCCTACTCCCTTGGACCTGGACTCATGCTGTCTGTCCTCCCTGCCTCCTCACAGCTGCCAAACCTGTCAGCCAGATGCGGATGGCTACCCCCTTGCTGATGCGGCCAATGCCCATGGAAAACATGCTCCACGGGGTAAGGAAGGGGGCAGGAAGGAAATGGTAGCTGGTCTAGGCAGAGCAGGTGCCAAAGCGGAGGGGCAAAGAGTAACAGCTGACAAGGAAGCAAGGTCCTAACTGCGGGGAAGGAGCAGGGGCCACCTCAGAGAGGCTTGCCAGGGTGATGGAGGTTACCCTGATGGGGAGAGGACAGGCCCACAACTCTTACCCACCACAGCATCGTACAGTCCCTCGCCTCCTCCAAGCCTCTGACAGCAGCGTTACTCATAAAACTATTGGTACCTTCCCCAGGGAAGAGCATTATATGAACTAGACTATAATTAGGAATATATAGTATATACATAAACAATATTCAAGCAATAACAGTAAATAAAAGAGGCCATGAATTTGAAGGAGAGCAGGGAGGGGCATATGGAGAGATTGGAGGGAGAAAAGGAAAGGGAGAAACGTGGTAATTAAATTATAATCTTAAAGCTTATGCCAGCCTGACCAGTGGGGACATGGGGGCAGAAAGGGGGTGAATAGCTGGAGCTCCCATGTTAGAAGGTGACAGAGCTGAGCTGGTGAGCGCATGGACTTGACTCTTTCTAGACTCCAGCTGCTGTGTTCTCCCCTCCCCGCCCTTCCCACTTCTCACTAGTGCTGTTAACCTTGTTCCTCTTCCCACAGCCTGTGCAGAATGTTACTAAGTACGGCAACATGACCCAGGACCACGTGATGCACCTGCTCCTGGTGAGTGTCAGAGCCGGTGGACGGTTCCGTTCCACATAGGACCCCAACCCCCGCTCACATGCTAGGCTCACTATAAACTCAGCACTGCTCACCCCAAGGAATAGAAGATGGTCATTAAATATTGCATCCAGTCCAACTCACTTCCCGTCTTCAGATAAGTGTCTGCGGAGCCCTGGAACTGGCTGTGCTATATAGACCTGGTTGGCCTTGCACTCGAAGAGACGTGCCTGCTTCTGCCCCGAGTTTTGGGTTTAAGGGTGTGTGTCACTACACCAGGCTCTAGCCTCCTCACTTTTGAGGTGGAAAAATTAAGGCCCAAGTCTTGCATGTGACTTGTCATGATATCCCGTTCTCCTTCCAAAATTAATATCTCACACGCCTGCTCTGGACCCGGTACTACACAGTTCTCGGTCTGCAGCAGGTGAGCAACTTTAACAGACCAGTGATCAGGTGGTGAGGGACACGCAGCTGGCTGTGAGGACAGGCAGAGGACCCAGTCTAGCTAGGGGTGGTCAGGTCTTCCGGAGATGAGACCTTCAAAGCAGGCAGGCATCTGTAGGGAGAAAATCAGTGGTGCTGATAAGGTTGATCTGGACCCTGACAGGAGCTACACAGCTGGGTGGCCTGTACCCCTGCTCTCTGTTACCAAAGCCAAGATTCAGGCTTGCTGCGGCAAACATCCATCCTCAGCACATGGTGTGCCCATTTCCCTTGCCGATCATGGAGTTCTTTGTAACTTTCTCTTGCTCTGCCAATCTGCAGAGGTCTGGACCCCTGATGTACCCACAGCTGAAGGGGACCTTTCCGGAAAACCTGAAGCATCTTAAGAACTCCATGGATGGTCTGGACTGGAAGGTGAGCAGCTTCTGTCCACCTCTTCCCACGGCAGCCTCAGGACTAGAGAGTGGCAAGGGGTGGGCAGGCTAGGGGAGCTGTTCTCTGGCCTACAGGGGGCCTTCGAAATCCACAAAAACCCTGTGGGTCTTCAAGAGGCACCCAGGCTGCAGCTGGACTCCGGATGTTGGGCCTGTCTGATCCTCCAAGTTTGTTTGTCAGGGTAAAGTCCAGTGGGGTGCGGTGTTGACTCCTGACCCTGATGACCTGCCTCTGTTCCCACTAGGTCTTTGAGAGCTGGATGAAACAGTGGCTCTTGTTTGAAATGAGCAAGAACTCCCTGGAGGAAAAGCCCACCGAGGCTCCGCCTAAAGGTACCAGATGGGAGCCTCAGGGTACCAGGGCCCCCTGGAGCTGCTGAAGTTAGGGCCTCCAGCACTCTTAAAGGAAACTTGCTGCAGCACCCCATCCTCTCAGCTCACTGTGTCTTCTTGTTCGTTCCTGACATGTCCGTTGGTCTGTTCTTTCACACACATACCGAGTATAGAGGCTTCTTGTCTCTCTGTCTTGGAGCAAAACCAACTCGAAACATACCAGGCATGGGTCCTCGGAAGGGCACCTCCCCAGCAGCACACCTCAGTACTTGAGGAGCAGAGGGTCATAGAGTCAGTGAATGCCCAGGACCCTAGGCACAGCTCACCTCACCAGCCATGCCAGCACAGAGGAGGCTGGAGACCTAAAACATGGGGAATGATTTTTTTTTTACCTTGGCGCTGTCTCTTAACTGGCTGTGCAGAGCCAGAGAGCCGGACAAGCCACTGGGCTTCTCTGTCCCACAGATGGAAGAACAATGACCCATTCTTCTCTAGACCTGTTTCTCTGATACAGAAGAGAGCTTGCCTGTGATCTCAACCAACTTCTAGCCAATTTTTTAAATCCCCTCTCCAGCATCCCCAATAAATGACAACCTCCATTTCTACTTGGGTCATCCAGGTAACAGGAAGGTCAGGTTCCCAAAGGTGCCCTGTTACTGTCCTCCAGAAGCCAGAATCACAAGAATAATCACCAACTGTAATAAAGTCTGAGTGCTGGAAGTAATCATTTTGAGGCAAATGATCTAGCCATGCTTTTCCTTTTTGGAAACCTTCCTGGTTTCAGTCTCCAGCCTCAGTTTCCCCATCTGTGCCATGGGAGGAATAAGAAAGCAACTTGGACAGGCATTAGGCCCATGGCAGTGGTGTGTGGGCCTCTGTTCTGCTGAGATCCTGGCCCAGAGCCCACTCACTCACTGTCTTCATCATGCCTGTAGCTTCAGGGCTGACCAAGTGCCAGGAAGAGGTCAGCCACATCCCTGAAGTCCATCCGGGTGCGTTCCGTCCCAAGTGCGATGAGAACGGCAACTATATGCCGCTCCAGTGCTACGGGAGCACTGGCTACTGCTGGTGTGTGTTCCCCAACGGCACTGAGGTCCCTCACACCAAGAGCCGCGGGCGCCATAACTGCAGTGGTAAGCAGGGGCCGCTATGTCAGTAATCTAAAGCACTAGGAAGCATTAGGAAGGCTGAGGGTCCCGAGGTCCCTCCTAGTAAACATGGGGTCAGGACATGGGTTGGCTGTGCCCTGAGGACAGCCACTGTTAGTCATGCATCTGGCCCTTCATCCACCTGGGCACTCCTGTGTGCCCCTTGCTCTCCTCTCACATTCTCCACACACACGCTGTCCTACACACCCCCCCATCTCACCGTACCCCCTAACCACACTACATACTGTGGTGTCTCCTTTCCCAGGCTCAGGGCCATACCTGATTGGGAAATATGCCTTTGGGCATAATGGAAACCAAGTGTGTGGTGGGGTAAGGATAGTATGATGATTCTTTTGCAGAGCCACTGGACCTGGAAGACCCATCTTCTGGCCTGGGTGTGACCAAGCAGGATATGGGCCTAGGTAAGGGGACCCGTGGAGGGTATAATACTGGGCCGGCCAGCTTTTACAGAATGGGCTGGTGGTTGGAAACAGAGTATCAGACCAGCAAGGGAGAAATGGGGTCCCTTGACTGCTCTGCAGTTCCAAGATGTTGGGAAGAGGCAGTTCCAGCAGGAGAGCCAAACATATTAACGTCTGCTTCCCTTCCCAGCCATGTGAAGACAGAGGCTGGCCCTGCACAGCGGCAGCTTTCCTGCTCTCCTGTGGTGCCCCAGCCTTCCTGCCTTTCCTGACGGTCACATCCCACTTCCTGTCTCCCTGCACCTTGGGGCTTAAGGCTGGTTCTGCATCATCATCCCTGGACACGACAAATAAAATCAGAACAGAATGAGGATGCTGGAGGGAGGGCCCTGCTGCCCAGCCCTATCTAAAGGGACACAAAGCTCAGAGTGGGCAATGCTAGGTGGACCCCATTTCTGACCCATTAGCAGTCTCCAGTGTGGGGCTTTGAGATGTAGGCCCACAGACAGGGATAAGGGGTACACAACCCTTAACCCACACTGAACACCTCTGCTGTCTTCTCAAGGAAGAACCCAGGCCCTCCTCCCAGCAACTCTTCCTCACTTCCTGCCAAACCCCCTGGTCCCTTGCTCAGCCAAGCTTATCAGCAGCCTGTAGGATCATGGCTCATGTGACAATAAAAGGTAGTAAGTAGAACATTCTTGTCCTGGCTCTTCTGTTGGGTTCCAATTAGTTTACCCTAAGAAAGTCAACGACAACATTAACCCTAATCACCTAGGTCCCCAGGGCCTGAGGAGTCCAGAGTGATGGGCCACAGACACTCAGTACCTGTTTAACATTCAGAACAGATTCTTGCCCAGTTTAAAAAGCACAGCTCATCGTGTCCCAGCTTCCATTCCTCGTGTCCCCAATTCCATTTCTGTACTAAGAACAGCGTAAGTGTGATGACAGATGGACACAGGGGCCTGGGTGTCAGGAATGGATGCACATGGGGCTGCCACCAGCTGGGTGTCTGTGCAGGACCATGGCTATTCAGCTCCAGTCCACTGTCACCGGAAAAGGGAGCAGACCCCTTTCCACCCAGGAGTCCAGCATGAACTGTAGTGACAGCGTTCCGTTTTTAAGTTTAAATACTTCTGTGGGCGCTCAGCAGCCGTTGAGTGCCTTCTCTGCAGTCTGATCTGGGCTAACAGTGGGAACGTAGGGAACAGCTGTCCATGGTGGGCGGTGCGTCCCACGGCTCTGCACACAGGGTCCCCAGGGCCTCCGGCCTTTGAGGTGAATGCTCCGACTTCTGGCGCTCCAGACTCTAGGCAGTGGCAGCAGACTGACTGCCACTCTCCTCCCTCAGTCTACCCCAGTTACTGTCCCAACATGTCGCCATCAGCTTTGTTCCCTTCTTGCACAGAACTGTTCCCTGGACAGAGGACAACTCGCAGCCTGGCTTACTGGTTCTTCTACCCTTCCCATGCCAGCCACCAATGTTTTCCTTCCTTCCACACCATCCTAACCCCCAAACTTCCAAAGGCCCCTGAGCCATCAACTCTGGCATCTGACCCACCTTCAGCTCTCCCCAGGCTCAGTGGCCATCTCCTCCAGGGAGCCCTCCCTACATCAGTGCCAGGGGAGCTTCACCAAGGCCTTTTCTTTAGCAAACTGTCAGACTCACAGTACCATAGGCCTTGGCACACGGGCAGGAAGGAGTCCTGAGTGACCTGTGCTCCTCCAGGGTCACCAGTCTTTCCTAGTCAGTAACAGTTCGGGGACAGACGCATGGGGAAACTCAAATCTTTACATTTAAAGTCTTTTATTTTGAGTTCTTAAAAAAAAAAACCAAACAAACCCCAAACAGCTGGAAAATTGATAGGACAAATCCTTGGGATAGGCCTGGAATCCAGGGAATGGGATGAACTACAAGCAGGACCTCGTGGGTCTGCAGCGCAGAGATGGAGGTCCTGAGGCCTTCGGGCATGTTGGATTTGAAGGGAGGGAGGCAGTCACTTAAAAAAATATATATACTGTACACATCTTATTCAGCACTCGGAAGGGGTGGGCGTGTTTCATCCCACTCCCTCCTGGGACTACCACGCCCTTGCAGGTCCACCGGCTTGGCCGGCAGTACATGCTGGAGCCGGCCATCATCTTCTGTTGAGGGAGGCAAGTTAACAAGTCCAGTCCCAGATTACACTGGCCAGAGCTCAGAGGTCAGGGAACAGTCACACTGACAAGACTCTAGGAGAAGAAAACAAACCAGGCCAGGAGGAAAAAGTCAAGGGAGAGGCAGCAGCTTTGCTCAGGGCGCTCTTTGCATGCTGCTGCTGTACCTGCTACCAGTATCCCTCAGTCCCACTGACCCCGGGGAACGGAGTTGCTGGCTCTCTAACTCCCTCCATTTGGGCTCACCCAGCTATCCAGAAAGAGTCAGGTACCTGTTCTATGTGCTGGCCCTCACTCGGCAGGCTCGGCTATCTTCTTCTGTGAGGAGAGAAGGGCAACAAGGTCTCAGTGCTGTGGGTCCTCACCTCATGGACTGTCTCAGGAGCCACACTCCTGTAGCTCCCACTGCTAGACTTTCCCGTGCTACCAGCCCTGGGCCAAACAGCCTTTGCCTCATGAAGCGGATGGCTGTTTCTTCAGTGAGCACCCCTTCCTGGCCAGGCCATGCAGGCCAGGCACTTGCTCAAACCCCTTCTTCTCCCCTGGAAGCTGGAAAGAGCCTACCCAGTTTCCTGTCCATGGCGGTCTCGCCTATCACCCCTCCCCTGCTCTTCCGCACAAGGTCCATTAAAACTTGAGCCTGGAAGGTGGCATGGCCAGGTCTGGGTGTTGGAATGGGAAACGTTTGAATTTCTGGCCCAGGGGCTCCCAGGAACTTACTCTCACCTTTTTTTTCTTTTTCTTCTGTATTGACTCAGGGTCTTTGGCTGAGGTCTTTTTGCCTTTCTTCTTTTCCTTTTTTTCCTTGTCTTTTTTTTCTGAGGAAGAAAGACACCTTCCTGAGCAATAGATATTGACACCAAATGGGTCAATGTCAGGAGGCCAGACAACTCCCAGCTCTTACACCATGGGGAAACAGGCCCTGGTGGGGCTAGGGCTCCATTCTTCCTGCCTGTGGACCACATAACCTAGGGCCTCAATACTAGTTATGCAAGTTCTTTATCACTGAGTTATAGAGCCAGTCTTGAATTAATTCATCTTAAGAGCCTCTCCCCCCTCATTTATTTTAAAATAAAAAGAAGGAGCCCTATAGGTTCTGGACACCAAGGGGCAGCAGACCCTCACACAGGGCTGGGTATCTCTTCTCCCCCTCCTGTCACAGATGGGCAGGCAGTGCTCAGGAGGATTTCCATGCTGGGTGTGGTGGTGCCCAGGAGGCAGAGGCAGGTGGATTTCTGTGAGTTCGAGGTCAGCCTGCAAAAGTGGCCTTTCCTTCTCAGGGCCTGTTTTCCACTTAGAAAATGAAAACAAAATACTCTCACGCCCAGGGTTGGCAAGACGACCGGAAAGGCCCACTGGGTGCAGGCTCCAGCACAGAGGGCAATAAAGGGCCACTTTCCCTGAGGAACTGCATTCTAGTGGAAAGATAGCTCTGGATGAGGACAGAGGCACGTTCCGTACCTCGGGAACCGGCAGTGGACCTCTTGTGTAACTTAAGTTGGAGAGGAGTGCTCTCTGTTCTCCATCCTTGTGAAGTGGAGTTGAGCTTGTATTTTCTAAAAGCCTGAGGCTAACGTGGGTGTAAATGCCGGGTCCTGTAAGGGGCCTCCTGAGCTGTGGGGAGGGTGGTAGCACCGGCCCAAGTGCTCTGCAAACAGACGCCTGTCGCTCTGGAAAATCCACTTCCCAGGTTCTTACTCTTTGTGGAGAGTGAGATAAAGAGGCCTGCTACCCCCGCCCTGCATGCCCAGGAAGGCAGTCACTTACTCTTACTGGATTTCTTCTTGTCCTTCTTGCTCTTTGAGTCACTCTGCTCTCGGCTCTCAACCTTTAACCCCAACTCACTTTTGGGCTTCTCCTTGGCCCCTCGGGAGCCAGATGACCCCTTCCCCTTGCCATCAGCATTCACTTTGTCTAGCTTGGATTTTGCCTTGGAAGTCTTTTCTGGGGTGATGGCACTGGCTCCATCCACCAGATGCTTCTTCTTGCTCTTTGGGGCCCCAGCTGCTAATTGGTCCTCCGAAAGCTTCCGCTTCCGGCCCTTCTTCTTATTCTCCTTGACGATCTCTGTGGCCTTCTGCCTTTCCTGCTCCAGAAGTTCTGTCAGGACCTTCACCATAGAGGCCTGCACCTGCGCCTCGCTCAGGGGCCAGG
Source organism: Chionomys nivalis (assembly GCF_950005125.1). Lineage (NCBI taxonomy): Eukaryota > Metazoa > Chordata > Mammalia > Rodentia > Cricetidae > Chionomys > Chionomys nivalis. Next base: position 24,618,451 of record NC_080099.1, on the reverse strand, counting down.
GATGCTCCCGGAGGCACTGGGTGATGCTGTCTTGTAGAGCCTGTGTGGGTGTTGCTGGGGTCCAGGAGCTTTTCTTGGCCTTTTTGGACTTCTGAGGTGTGGAGCCTGAGGAGGTCTCTTTCCTACCTGTGGATCACAGGTCTCGGAGGTCACAGGTCTGGAAAGCTGAGGGACAGATCTTATACAATATAGGAGAACTGAGGGGGTGCACCTCCTTACAACTAGCAGACGGGAAACTGAGGCCTAGGGGTCATTCTGCCCCATCTACCTCCAATGCTTATGCCTTAAACAGGGATCTCACCTCTAACTTCCAGCCCTGCTCTATGTCCTCACACCAAAAACTCCACTCAGTTATACTTGGGGATGGGCAGTGTCCCCAGAATGTTAATGAGATGGAGGGGACGTGAGTCACTCAGGTTCTAGGTCTACCTTTACCAGTTTACTGTAAGGCTTTGGCCAGGTCACAGTCCCGCAAGGCCTGTGTCCCACTGTGGAACAAGCTAGAAAAGCAATGGTGTCCTCTGCCACGACCTGTGTCCTACGGGCTGCTGTTCAGCTCCTGTCTGTGGACGTACAATGGGTCCCTGGCCCATCAAGGCTGGGGCAAGAGGCAGATTGGGGAACTCTGGGTATGCTGTGTATGCATGTGGCAGCTGACTAAGCAGGTTTACTGCCTGCCAGAGTGACTTCTGGTGCAGCCTTTGTTTAGAATTTTCCACGCCTCTGCTTGCCTTTGATAATTGTGTGCTGACTACATATGTAAAAAAAACCTTCCACAGCCCCCTCGAAAATGTCTCCCTGTCGCACCCGCCTCTCACATAGACAAGAACACTGGGGAAGAAAGTGAGCAACAACTCCGCCTCTGACCCAGCGCAGGAAAGCTCAAGTCACAGCCCAGAGTTCTCGGTCCCATCACCACTTCTAGCCTCCCGGGTCACTTGGGCAGGTCTCCACCATTCTGTGTACATTCTGAGTACAGAATTCTGACACTGTGGGCTCAGGGGCTGGACCCTAGCAATGTTTGCCTCAAGGAAAAGCTGCCCAGGAACTCGTTCTGTAGACCAGGCTGGCCTCAAACTCACAGAGATATACCTGCCTTTGCCTCCTGAGAGCTGGGATTCTTTAATCCATGTGCCACCACCCCCTGTCGACAATTTTCTATATGATATACTTTTGCCAGTACACGGTGGCATTACTCTTGCCTTGCATGGTTAAGACATAGGGTCCCAGGAGCTTTTGCTACAGAGTAAGTCAGAGCAGCCCCACAGACCAATCCATCACGTAGGGTCTCCTCTATATACTGAATTCTCCAAACAGGACTGCTGGCCAAGTCTGAGTCATTCTGAGTCCCTATACCCAATACCCTGGCCCACTAACTAAGAAAAGTCAGTAGGGACAGCTGGGGGGCCAAGGTCTCCTCCACAAGCCAAAGAAGCTGCTACAGCTTCATTAGCTCCAAAGGGGTGGATGTACCCTCTCCCAGGGCGACCAGAGCCGGAAACCTGGGCCTGGCTCCAGCTGTGTTTGAGGGTACCCCAGTCCCCATAGAGGTAGGCTTGCATTTGAGAGACATAGGCAAACACTGGTGAAACGGTTGCTACTGATGGCAAGCAGGGACCAGCAGCCTTGCCCCTCCACGTCCTGCTGTCCCCCGACTCACCGGTTTTGGGGAACGTGGAGTCTGCTGCATTCTGGGATTTTGCTTTCTTCTTGCCATCTGGGTTATCTTTGGTGACCGGAGCACAGGAAACCAAGGGGTTGGAGTCTGACCTAGGAGTGGCTTTGGAAGTCTGGGAATCGGCCACAGTCACCCCAGGAGTCACATAACCTGACAGGAGAGACTGACGAAGCCCAGTGTGAAAGATGCAGTGAGCCCCTACCCTTATCCCCAGAGGCAAGGCCTGCTCTGAGGAAATCAGTTCAGTGACCCAAGATCAGGCCAAGCCAGTGAAGCATCTCTGTGGCACCGAGCCCACAGAGCCCAAAGACCCTTGGGGCATACTTTCTAAATTCATGTAGTTAGAATTAAAGTGTATTTAAGGCATATTCAAAGGGAGAATTTCTTATTGCCAATGGACCATTACCGTAATGGAAAAGTATTAGCATTTAGGACTGGGAAGATGGCTCCGAGGGTAAAGACGCTTGCTGTGAGCCCAACAGCCTGGGTTCCACCCAGTAGCCCACATAAAGGTGGAAGAAGACAACAATGAACTCCACAAAGTTGTTCTGACCCCCAGAAAGGAGCAAATCATTACTGTCTGTCCTTACAGAGATGAGCCTTAAGACATATCTAAGGAGTAGTTTTATCTGGGCGTGTCTTAGACTCCATTTGCATCTCTTCCCTAGACCCCAGGGCAGGAGCTGAGGCTCCATTCTGCTAAGGGCATCCCCGAGACAGGACCTTGCCCAGGGCCTTGGGAATGGGATTTTAGACACTCGACCCAAGGGGTAGCTGAAGTCTAAAGCTGCAGCTACAAGTTCTAGCCCCACCCTGGCAGTTACCTGTGAGGGGGCCACCAACTCATCTTCGCTCGATTCAGCTGGGGTCTCCTCCACCACAGTCTCCTTCTGGGAAAGGCCCGGATCTAGTGCAGAAGCAAAGGTCTGTTGGGTGTGGGTCCCTAGTGGCCCTGTTAATCAGGCTAGGCAGAGCTCCTCAGGAAGGCTGCTGCAAAGCCTGGGTCTTCCTATGTTCTTCATCCTCCCGCACAAGCCTCCCATTTTCCACCCATTGATGCTATCCAAAGGACTCTGCCTGACGCATCTGAATGCCACGGTCTTCCTTTCTGGTTCCTGAGGCTCCCATTTCTCTGCTTTCCACTGTTAAGTAAAGCGGAGTCCCGAGGCTTTCAATATAGGGAGCCTGATACCAAGAAGCTGCCGAAGGTCAAACAGCAGTCAGGTCTTTAGTTGTGGATAAACAGGCCCAGGCTGGGCTGAGAAGGCCAGAGCCTACAGCTCTACCAGGCTATGTCTCATCCCCTGTCCCCTCTCCTAGAATCCTCACCCAGTCTGGGGGCTGACTTGGCCATCTGGGGTCTCTTGGCATCCTCCTCGCTCCCTGAAGAGATGTCACTGCTGTCACTTGAACTTGTGGAGGGTCTGGGACAGCCCGAGGGAGGCTGCTGCTTCTCAGGAAGTTTGGGTTTTCTGAGCTTAGTGGCTGCTTTGGACTGGACAGGTTTGCTCTGGGGAGTCACAGGGAGTATTTCCAAGGCACTGCTGATCTAGTTCAGTACAGAAAGAGCACAATGGAAGTCACAGCAAGAGGGACATAACACGGCCAGGTCCTATGTGGGAAGCACCACACGTGGCTCCCATGACTTTCCCCATAGCTCTCTGGTGGGCACTGTAGTTTCTTATCATGTGCTAGGACATTAAAGCCTGGAGACATAGAGTAAGGGCTGGTGGTAGGACACACAGTCATGCTGGGCTCTCACTGACACACAGCAGAGAGAACCCAGTCGCATGTGTGGAAGTAGAGCAGGGTCAAAATGGTCCACACAGCTCCCCAAACACAAAGCACTTGAAGGCTAGGTACTGGCTGTGTCTCACTGGATGTGTGTGCATAGAGCATGTACACACACACACACACACACACACACACACACACATGCTTTAAGCGCACACACGCTCATGTTGAAGCTGTAAGTAAAATTTAGGAATTGTTCTCAGAAAGCTATCCACCTTCTCCATGTGACCTGGGGCTCACCATTTAACACTAGGCTGCCTGGCTAGTGTGCCCCCAGGGACTGACATATTTTAGTCACTCAGTGTTGGGATTACAAACCCCTGCCACCATGCCTGGCTCTTTCTTGTACTGGACTGACCCTGGTGGGATGTACCCTCAGTTCTATTTAAACAGTGTCCACTAACCTTATCTACTAATTAGCAATGCACTGAAATGGGTGATGGCTAGGAGAAAATGCTAAGGAAGGCAAGCAACTCATATTCACAGCATTTAAAACCAGGAGCTAGAAAACGAATTCAGAGTCCATCAAGCTGGGAAGAGAAGGGATTCCACTTGCCTTTGGACTCTCAACCTGCTCTTCCTGACAATGCCGTGGGGATTTGGGAGCTTGGCTCCAGGACCAAATTTCAGTACTAGGGTGTTGGGAGCAAGCCACTGACTGCCAAGCAACACCAAGGTAGCAGAGTAACCCTACCACAGCCCTCTCTTACCCGACAGTACCTGAGTGGATGCTGCTTTTGGTTTCTTGCCTTTTGGCGCCCGACTACACTGCTCACTTTTGCTGGGCTGGGGGGCTGTCCGTGGGAGGGATGTGGGCACAGTCACCACATTGGCTCTAATGTCTGAAATGGAGAAGAGAGGGAAGACACGTCAGGGTACAGAAGCCCTGTAACCCTCCAGCAAGGTATTACCCAATTACCAGTTCTTCCCATGGACCTGGTGCTCGGCTTAGAGATCATAAAGCAGATGCTGGCTTGCTTTCCACCCCAAGCCTGCCAGGCAGCAGCTCTCATGTCATCTGACAAGGCTCAGGGCCTTCAAATGGCTACTGTGGCAGTGACTTCAAGCCTTTTCCTCTTGAGCAAGCTGCTACTCCTAAGCAACAAGCTAGATCATGGTGCCAGAGACTCCTCAGTCAGGTATCAGTGGGACAGCCACTGGATGCTGAGGAAGATATGCTTATCATAGCCCATCAAGGTCACATGTCCCCATTATGTACTAGTCAAATCACAATACTGTTTTGCTGCCAGTAGGAATCTTGCTGTCTCTACTTAATGAGAGAAATGTCACTGTGTCCTGATACATAACTGCAGATGTCTGAGCTTCCAGAGGGCAAGCCACATACAAATACACTAATCTACCTTAGGTTTGGGGATGAGACCAAGTATAAAATGTTATCTGTCTTCTTTTTCTATGCTACAAGGGATGGAAGCTCACTGCCGGCCTGATAGCCTACTGCACAGCCAGCTGGTTACAGCAGAGCTGTCTTAAGACTAGCCTGGTCCCTGAAACCTTGGGTTCTCAGGCTTGGAGACGACACACAGAAGCCTTGAATGTAATTCCTTTAAAACAAGGTAGTAATGCAGGGTCCAAGGCTGAGTTCCTAGTCTTCCTGGCCAACGACTCTGCTAGGCCACTTGGCTAGCGTCTGGTCCCTTCTGGTCTTAATGGGGAAGGGCATGCATGGCAGCAGTCCTTCCTAGCTGAGCAGCTCAAGCAGAACTCACCAGGAATGGAGGGTTGTGTGGCAGGAATCATGTCCTCATCCTCACTTTCAGAGGAAGAGCTCTGCGCTGTGGAGCCTGAAGCCTGGGCTTTCCTTGAGGTGTTCACAGCCTGGATTTGTGTGGGGGTAGCAGCTGGACCAGCTGGACTACGATTAGGGTTGACAGAAATCAGAGGGGATTTAATTGCCTTGAAAAACAAAAACAAAACACATACACACACTCAGTTATTAAAGGCTTGGCCAGGAGGAGGGAAAGGGAAATAGGTGAGGGAGGGTTTTATAATAAGGCAACAAGTTCAAGGCGCTTGGGCACTTGTAGCCCACTCCCACCTATAGCAGCTAACACCCAGCACAGTAATTCAAAGGGGCCCAGCCGACCTTCAGAGTGACCCCCAGAGTGTAAACAGTACCCACACCACTGGACAAATGAGAAAGTCTTAAGTCCACAGAGGAAGACACACAGATAGGCAGCAAGGCGAGAGTTGGAATGTCTAATTTAGCCTCTTTATTCTGATGATATCAGATGGCCACCTGCTAAGTGGGGAGTTCTAAAAAGCACTTCCTAAAGCAGTCTGGCTATAAGATATGATTTTCCTGAAGTCTCATTGTCCCCTCCCCCACAGACCCTGATACAGACTCCCCGAGGTGTGGCCCAGCATGCAGCTCCCAGTGATACCGATCCAGTTTACTTAGTACCTAAACTGCCCAGGGTAACAGGGTGAGTGGGCAGCAGAAAAACCAACAGATTAAGAAAGGGTTCAAGACTTTAATGTGTGTGTGAGAGAGAGGCCCTTACTTGTTTTGAGACAGTCTGGCCTTGAATGAAGAGCTCTACCTGCCTCTGCACCACCACACACTAACCTTATCTGGACTCTAAAACAGGAGGACAAGCATAAAAATGTTACTCATCAGATAATTCGGAAAACAAGCACACTGCCTGCTGGTCAGCTTTCTAGCTGTCACACTGTCTTGTGGTTATGCCTAAGAGGAAAAGGAAAAGCCCTATCACTTTGAGCTGCATACTGAAATCCTGGTAGATGAGATGACATGCTCGAGGCCAGCAGGTGTTGGAAAGCAAGCAGAGTGTGCACAAAGCCAATCTGCTCAGGACTGAACTGCTGAGGGTGGGGACCCTGTGTAGGGTGCATCATTTTACTTTACGTATTTAAAATCCTGAGACAGGGTCCTACTGTGTAGCCCACCAGGCTGGCCACCGACTCTTGACCCTCCCTCCTGCTTTGTCTCCTAAATGCTGAGATTACAGACATGTTCTTGCATGTCCTGACTCATCATTTTACCTTTGGGTCTGTTTTACAGGTCACTGAGATGGTAAAGCAGCGGCAGACTCTAGACAGGGAAGGCTAGCTGAGCAGTGAACCACAGGTTCCCAAATGTGTCACTGCACCAAGGGACTCTAGGTCTATTTCCTTCCAAAGCCCTAGCTGACAAAGGCACAGAGTCAGGAGCCAGGGGATTGGAATTTACTTTCTACTCTCCACACGTCTGGGCTGGTTCAAGGCTGCTTGCACGCTCTGGCCAGCAGAGGGCTGCGTGAGGCCCACAGAGGGACAGACAGTCAGGTCCACTGCAACACCCTGCCCACCTGCTGTGCTTCATCAGGCTCCCACTACCCCAGGGGCTGTGGGACAGAAGGAGAGCAACAAGCTCAGCACTATGGTACCCACGAGTGTGGCAGCACTGCTGCACTCAGGCCCTTCCTACCCTGCCAAACAGCCTCCCCCGCGGCCGCTCTGATCTGCCACTTCCAGAGCCTTCCTTCCCACGTGATGAAAAGGAGAGGGATAGAAAGTGGGAGAAGGCTTGTGGTGGAGGGAGGGGGATCTATATATATGTGAGAAGACAGAAGAACAGATTGTTGGGGACCAAGAGAGGCAGCAAACCCACTGAGGCAAACAATAGCGTCTTGGGATGTTAAAAGCAGCTCCGCAGCACAGCCTCCTCCAGCTCCACCTGCCCACGCCACCCCAACCCAGTGCAGGGAGGGCAGGAGAGGGAGGTGGTAGTGGCCTGGTTGCTGAGGGCAGGCTAAGTACAGGGAGCAGTGCTTAGGCCTGAAGCATTTGTTCCCTACCCTGTTATCATGCCCTGTGTGGTCAAGCCCAGCTGTCCATCTGCTGAGAGGTGCCCACCTTGAGGAATGCACAAAGCCCAGCATGTGGAATGTGCTTCGATCAAAAAAGTCGACAGAGGCAAAACAGCGCAAGAGAACACCTTCACCAAAGCACCTCACTGCTCCCTGTGGGTGCTGAGAACAGAGTACGTGTGGGGATGCCCTTCCCATTTGCAGGAATGATGCTTACAGAAGCAAACTTGGGGTGCTTTGGGCAGTGCCTACAGCCTGTTGTCTCAGCTGGACTCATACCTACTGTGCCCTTATTCCAGTAAGTCTGGGGCAAAGTGGGGAGGCGGGACTGGCTGAAGGGACTCAAAGCTGCTTTGTGGGGCTGGAGGAACAGTTCAGCAGCAGGGCGTGTCCTCAGCACTCATGAGGTCCTGGGTTCCACCCCAGGACCACCAGAAATAGGGGGGAAAAAAGAGGAGGATTATCATCATCACCTGGGGGACAGCTAACAGACCCTTGGGGCCAATCCTACCCAAGGACTTGGAAATAATACTTTTGGGGGTACAGCTAGGAGATTCAAGGTTTATTGTCCCCCACCCCAAGAGCTGAGGCTGATGCTCAGAAAAAGCAAGCACCTCACCCAGGAAGACCAGAAAACTGTTTTCATATGTAGGATTGGAAGACAGCTCTCCAAGACCAGGCAGGAGTTCCCTCTAGACATAATCATGCAAGCCCTAATACCACAATTTAGATTTTTACAAGTTCCTTGTTCTCTAACTCTGGACAGGGCCCATGCCTTTGTTTTGGCAAGAAGACAGAGGAAGTAGCCTTTAAAATAATTAAGGGGGCTGGGGAGATGACTCAGGTTAGAGGACGTGGGTTTGATTCCTCATCTTCAAACAGTGGTTCACAACTATCTGTAACTGCTGTGCCCACTCCCCTGAACCCTTCTGAGAATCTAGAAACTACAGGCTCTGCTTTTTCCAAATAGAGACTCCAGATCTTTAAGCGTAATGTACCAATTCAACAGTAGTTCCAGCAGCACTTGCTTTAACTGTGAGTCCACTCACACAGACAATCAAGGCAGCCTTCCCTCGAGCTGTGCTCCTGCTAGGAGGGAGCTGACTCAGAAAGGCAGCACAGCACACCGACATCCTGACGGATGAGACGATGGGCCCGAGACCAGCAGGCGTTAGGACTGAGAAACCTGCTCAGAACTGGGACTGCTGAGGTTGGGAGAGTGTGGAAGTGGAGTGTAGGGCAGTTGAGCAGGAGACCGTGCCGACCACCAGGATTTAAACACCATTCCCAGAGCTCTTTCTGAGCCGCAGTCAAAAAGAGGGCAGTGCTGTCTCTAAAAAGCCTGGCTTTGTGGGAACATGTACCATCTTGCTGGATATAGTGGGCCTCTGAAGCCAGAGAAGGTGCCCTGGGCCTCATGCTTGGGGACAAGGCCAGGTAGAAGCAGGGAACAGCAGAAAATGAGGTGCAATACGTTGCCCAGGCTTGATCTGGGGTGAGGCCCATAGATTCCAGCTAGGCTTGCAGGGGAGGCTATAGATTTCTAACAGTACACGGACCAAAGGGGCTATGGAGCAGTGCTGCGTTCAAGCCTCTTTATGAGAAGGTAAGGAAGGGGGTCTTAATCCCTGGCCTGCCAAACAGTGAGCCGGGACAACCTACCCTCCCAACAGTGATCAGGAAGGGAACTCAGCCAAGGACCTGGGCCACCTGTATCATTACAGAGTCACCATTACCAACTCCATTTTACACGGAATACCTGAATCATAAGAGGGCCCTGGCCAGCACGGTAGGGCTAGGGGTGTGAAGCTTGTACCCTACCATGTTCTGTGGACTGTCCGTGTCGGAGGAAAGTATCAGAAGACAGACAAGAGCTCAGAGGCTGTGAAATGATGTCTCTCTGTGGTGAGACATTCCCTACTCTCTTTCCAAAGAGTGACACCCTGGCTCAGCCAGTGGAGGCATTAGAAAAGACACGACCTACCTGGGCGGACGGCAGCTCCTCATCACTGCTCTCTGAGGACTCTTCTGTGCTCTTCTCTGGGGGTGCTGGCGCTGGGGCCCTGCTCCGGGCAGGTTGGGAGGTACCATCCTTTGGAGGGGACAGGACCTGAATGAACATGTGACAGGGAGGGGAGCCCAGTGGAGGAGGAAACACGGCACCTCTTGTGCTGAGGACAGTGTGGCCTTTTTTTTTTTTTTTTTTTTTTTTTGGAGACAGGTTTCTCTGTGTAGCCCAGGCTGCCCAAGAACTAGCTCTGTACACCAGACTGGCCTCGAACCCACAGAGGTCTGCTGGCCTCTGCCTTCGGTGGCAGACAGTGTGACATTTCTGCATGAGCCTTTTAGGAGTAGGCTTCATGGACTATGTGGTCTAAAACCATAGAACTTGTCCATCAATGAGGAAGAGCTGGTGGTGACGCCAACTCAGAGGGGCCCAGGGAGGGCTCTATGCCTCTCAACATGGGTGGGACTGTCCTCACTCAGCAAGTAGGACCTAGTTTCTCAAGAGAAGCTAGAATATCTCAACTTATTATGTGACGCTTCCTACTTTCTATAAAGTCATGACCGGCCAAAACTGACAGGGACCATTTTTTCTGATGATCTCAGCTGCCACCTTCCTGAGGTGCCACTTCAGATGCCATCACCTATCAATTCTACCAGGCTGCATCAACAATGTCTGAGCTCAAACCAGACCTGTCACCAGGTCTCTCTGTGTAGCCCTGGCTGTCCAAGAACTATTTCCCATTTCCTGGGCCCAGGCTTCATTGAACCAGACAGGCCCTCCTTAGACAAGACTGACAACATAGCCCAAGTTCCCGTGACTCTCTGATAGGGGTATCTTTGTAGGCTGCATTCATACACCTTGGCAGAACCTGCCTCAGTTGGCACAGGAGTGCTGTGGAGGCCCTGTGAGCTACAGGAGTACCTAGGATGGCCTTGGCTTGAGACTTACAGCACATTTCATCCAGGACACATGGGGGACCCGGGGGTAAGGGATCCTGGAGTTAGAACTTCTATCTGCTCTTCCTTTTCACCAGACTAAGATCAGTTTATGACTAAGGAGTTGGTGATAGTGGCTCTCAGGCCACTCACCTTGGCTGGGGTGATGGCTGACGGCATCTCCCCATCACTGTCGGATTCCTCACTACTGCTCTCTGAGTCCTCTATCTTCCCCGTCTGGGCCTGGGTAGCTGTAGGTCCTGTCTTCTTGGCAGTTCCTGGTTGGCCTCCTTTTCTAGGAGACTCCTTGGCAGGAGCTGTGACAGCTCTGACCTGAGAGGTCTTTCCCACAGGTTTTATCTGGAGAAACAGCAAGGGGAGAGAGCTCGAGGACCCAGGTAGATTCTGAGGCACACCGAGCTGTGCTGAGAGGCTTGGGCCAAAACACACCGCCATAACTCTAGCTTCGCCTCACCTGGGTCGGCGCCTCTTCCTCACTGTCCGACTCCTCTTCACTGCTGCTCTCTGAGCTCTTCCCCGCTCCCGCTCCAGCCATTGGCCCTTTCTGTGCTTGGGTTGCTGGAGCCCCGGCTTTTCCTGCAGCTGGAGCTGATCGCTGGCCCTTTGCAGAGACAGCACTGTTCTGAACAGTACTAGCAGATGGTTTCCCCTGGATTGAGAAGCGGCAATGGCATTAGAAGAGGCTATAATAGAGGGTGCCCTGCTTCTGCAGAGTGTCATCAATGTTGGATCGCTGCCGGACCCCCTTTAGATTTATCCCATCTTGTTTTGTGGTTTCTGGTCACACTTGCCTTGGAAGGGACCTCCTGCTTTGCTGCAGCACCTACAGTGCTCACTTTCCCAGAGGCAGACACTGGTCCTTTGGCTGGAGATGTCTTAGGTGGGTTGGCTTTGGCCTGGGGAGGTTTCCCCAAGGGCTTGGCCTGGAAGGAAGTAGAATTAGTAAGGTGGAAGGTGACCTGAAACAGCAATAATTCACGAACTCCGGCACTGCAGACACTGCACTGATACCCTTCCCAACTAACAGCAATGTGAACTTATGAAGTCACTTGAGCCGGGCGGTGGTGGCACACACCTTTAATCCCAGCACTCAGGGGACAGAGGCAGCTGATCTCTGTAAGTCTAAGGCCAGCCTGGTCTACAGAGCAAGTTCTAGGACAGCCAGGGCTACATAGTGAGACCTGTCTACAAAAACAAAACAAAACTACAAACCTCAGAAGCCACTTTAGTAGGTCTCACTTCTCCTGTATAAAAGGAGTATAATAAAATGCACCTATGAAGTTTTTGCAAAAATCAAATAGGAGATTGAATGTTTTAACACAGTGCTTGTCACTAACAAACACTCAAATTCTATACTGTAAAACCAGAAGGCACCATCCTACCTAGACAAAACTGTTTTTAGGCTCCCTTTCAGCTAATATGCCATGTCATTAAACTCTACTTATCAGAACGGAAGCTGAGCACCATATAAACTCTGCTCCCTGGAATGCCGAGGGAGGTGGAGCTCAAGCAGCCACCTCAGTCCCTGAAGTAGAACTGAGTAGGAGGCAACAGAATAAGATAGAAAATTCATTTCGGGTTTTTGTTTTGTTTTCTGTTTAACTTCATCCTTTTTCCTTTCAAAGATTTTTTTTTTTTTTAAATGTGGATGAAAGTTTGCCTGTGCATATCTACACGTCACCTCACGCCTGGAGCCTGTGCACGTCAGGAGTCAGATTCCCTGGAATAGGAGTTTCGGACTGTTGTAAGCACCACGTGGGAACCAAACCCAGGTCTTCTGCAAAAGCAACATCTCTTCAGATGCTAATCAACCTCATCTAACTACTATCTAGAGAAGTCATAAAATGTTTGTTAGGGTGTCTAGCTTGTACAAATTCACAGGGGCCAGAGAAAAAACGAGAAATCATTCTAGAGCACGTGCTGTGCTGGGGATGGAACCCCAGGCTCTGTGGACGGCAGCTAAGCACTCTACCACCAAGCTATGGAAAGCCCCAGCCAGCGTGAGACAACTGACGAAGACTTTCAGAGCAACCCCTTCACTGCGCAACAGTAAGGCATCCAGCAGCACTTGAGGCCCCGACTTATCCAGAGGTCATCTGGTCAGGACTTAAGGAAGGTCCCCACAGTGCAGACTGTGACAAGGTCATCTTCATTTCCTGTCTTCCTGGGCCAGGTGATATGGCTCTCAATTCTACCACCAGCAGCCCAGCCCACTGCCAGTAAGGCAGGTTCCTGGGCAGTAGGTGGGCAGGTGAGGTCCTACCCACACCCTCCACAAGGGTGAATTTCTGACAGGAGGGTAGCCAAGGCCCCAGGAATAGCACCACCATTCATGAGGATGGACCTGCCCCTGGCTACTGCCACTTACCCTGCTTGTGGTGCTACAAAAGCCAGCTTGCTTTGCTTCTGTGTTGCTGCCTCTCTGTCTGAAGCCTACCTTCAGTTCCTCACTGATCCAGCATTCCTCTTAAATATCTGAGGCACCATGCCTGGCCAGCCCTATTGCTAAACACCCCAGAACAGCCCCACCTTATCTACCTGGGATAGTGTGCACACTACCACACCTGTCCAGGTGGGATCCCTCCCTGAAGGCCAAAGCCACAAAACTGCCCAAAACAAGAGTGAGCAGAGTGCACGGGACACATCCAGATCTGTGAGAACCTAGAGATGGGAGCTCAGGAAACAGAGGGCAGGGGAACTTGAGGCCCAGTCGAGGCTGAGCCCCAGAACTATCAGCTTAGCTATCCTCAGTCTCAATCCAGGCTGGCTCCTCATTACCTCACCTGTGCTGGGATCTCATCTTCACTGCTGGATTCTTCCTCGCTGTCCTCCGAGTCTTCCTGAGTTGTAGCTCTGACCTGGGCAACTGCAGACCCTGTCCTCCCAGGGTGCACTGGGGTCACCCCTTGTCCCAAGGCACTTTTCCCCTGGAGGCCCTTTGCCACAGACCCCTAGAACGACAAGGGGATAAAAGGGTTTCACAGGGGGCTGAACTGCCCCATGGGGGACAGCAGGGAGCCACCTGGGCAAACGCAGGCCTCACCCGTACCTTCATGGTACCAGGAGCAGCTCCTGACTCTTCCTCACTAGAAGATGAGGTGCTCACTTGCACAGGGGCGACCATGGTAGATGCAGGGGTGGTGGGGGTGCCCTTCCTAGGGGAAGCTTTTGTCTGTTTTTCAAGAGCTGGTTTGGCCTGTGGAGAAAGTGTAGACGGAGGCTGGAGGAGACCCCTTGATTCACAGGCCACATGTGTTCTGAGATGAAGCTCCTCCTGGCCTCCCTACCAACAGAAAGGAGGGTGTCAATGAGGGCGGGAGCAGCAGCGAGGTTCCTTCCCCTCTCTGGTCCCCACCTGAGTCGGGGTTGGAGCCGCTGGTGCTGTTTCCTCCTCACTGTCACTCGACTCCTCGCTGCTCTCCGAGTCTTCTGTGCGCCTTTCAGTCTTGACCTGGGCGGTCACAGACCCCACCTTCTGAGGGAGTGCAGGAGTGGCCTTTGTCCCCAAAGCCTTTGCCTGGAATGAGACACATGAGATCCGTGGGGAGCCTCAGGGAGACAGCAGAACCTAGAGTGAAGGGGCTGGGGCTGGCAGGGCCGTGTAGACCCCCATGCTGAGGCCGTGCAAGGGCTTACCTTGACTGCGGCCACAGCCCCATCGTCGTCAGACTCCTCCTCACTGCTGCTGTCTGAGTCCTCTTCGACCTTTCCCATCTGGACCCTGACTGCTGCCGAGCTTGCCTTCCCAGGGCAGGGTGGATGGGTGCCTTTTCCTGAGGACCCCAAGCTGACAGCGGAAGCAGGTCTGACCTGGGGGCTTTTCCCCAAAGGTTTCATCTGTGAGCGACAAAGGGCAAGATCAGGGGAAGACACACTGGTTTTGAAGAGAGGATCACAGCCCTGTCTAGGCAGAGCATAAGGCTCCTGGCCTCACCTGGGCAGGATTTGTGCTTAGGGCCACAGCCACTGGTGTCTTTACACTGTCGCTCTCTGACTCCTCACTGCTGCTGTCTGAGTCCTCCGGCTTTGCTGCCTGGGCTTGGGCTGCTGCAGGCCCTGCCTTCCCAGGGGTGACTGGAGGAGCTCCTTTCTGGGAGCACCCCTTGGCAGGAACTGAGGTACCCCTGACCTGAAGGTTCTGCCCGGAAGGCCTCGCCTGCTGTGAGACAGTGAGGAGTGAGTCAGAAGGAAGAAAGGATGGGGGCCGGATGAGTGCAAAGCTCTGACCAAGCAGACAGGCCCGGCAGGTCTAGGTCTAGGCTTCACCTGAGGAGTGGTCACAGCAACTGGCTCCTCATCCTCACTGTCAGAATCGTCCTCACTGCTGCTCTCTATATACTTCTCTGGTCTTCCTGCCTTGGCTTGGGTGGCTATGGGCCCAAGCTTCTCTTTCTCTGCTGAGATGGGCCCTTTCCCAGAGATCCCCTTGGCAGCAACTGAGGCAGCTCCAGCATGAAGAGCTTTTCCAGAGGTCTTTACCTGGTGAAAGAGAAAGAGAGACTCATTCTTCTAAGTTCCTCTGGTGGTGACACTAGGAGAAAAGCCCAGAGGTTCCTGAGAAACCAGTTTCCCGCCTCCCCTTCAGTGGTGCCCTAGCTGCCCCAGCCCTCTGGTTCCTTAGCACGACCAACTCCATATCCTCTTAGCACAGAGACCTTCCCATTTCACCTCACCACACACCTCAGCCCCCAGTGATACCAGTATGTGGCTTTCATTCTGTCCATGGACAGTCTCAGTGTGAAAGAGGTCAAGTCCTTAGCTGGAAAAGTCCGCTCTATGGGTACAGGCACCGGCCTTTGTCTGGCCAGTCCATTAAACAGCTGGCAGGGCTCAGGGCAATGAAGGGATATGCAAAGGTAGTTGTTAAGGCACAGCCTGTACATGGGAGAGAAGTAAAGCTTCCCTAGGCTTCCTAGTGTAGACAGCAACAGGAGCCCAGAGAGCTCTCCTCCATCTTCTAGATCCAGTTCCCACACTAGCTTCCTTTGTCCATTCTCCCTACTGCTCTCAAAGGCTCACCATTGCCTCTCGGGTTTGGCAGGGTGGCCACAGGCCTTGTCTTCTCATGACGGGCTTGTTCACTCGGCCCTAAATTTCCTGGAAAATCAGTGGCTCTGGGCCTTCCAAGACCTCCTGTGAGGGCAGCGACTCCCCATGAGCTGCATGCAGCACAGCTCCACAGATCTGAACCAAAGCTGACGACACAGCCTTGAGTAGGCAGGGTCTGTACACTGTAATTTACCTCAGAGCCTCAACACCCAACTCTGCTCCCTGCTCCCTTCAACTTCAGGTCTTTGGTTATATCTCCTTTGGGGTCCTTCCCTGGCCACTTCAGGTTCTTAACCACCTCTTCTTTAACATCTTAATAATGGCCGTGCACACTTCACCCCACCCTGAGCCGTGGATATGAACTGTTCCTCCTTGCTCTAACTCTAAGGGCTTTCTAGCCCCTTCTGCATGTCCCAGACTGTGCTCAGGGCTATGACATTACTAGCTGAACTACACTCCAAGGGAAAGGCCCTCAAACAGGAACAGAATGTTCTCTCTAGTGTTTGATTGCTCAGGGTCTGGTACAGCTAGAAAAGCTAAGGCGAGAACAAGAACTTAAAACTCAGGACTCACCAGGCCCCGTGTGGTAGTTTCAATGAGAACGGCCCCCAGACTCATAAGTCTGAATACCTGGACCCCCCGACTGATAGAACTGTTTGGAAGGATTAGAATGCCTTGTTTGAGAAGCTGTGTCACCAGCTTTGAGGTTTCAAAAGATATGCCCTCCCCGGTTAGCTTTCTCTCTGATTGTGGATCATATAAAAGTTCTGTCGCTACTCTAGCCCCATACCTGCCTGCCACAATGCTCTCTCCCTTGATGGTCAGGGACTCTATAAACACCTGGAACTGTAAGCACCCAATTAAATTTTCCTTTATAAGTTGCCTTGGTGATGGTGTCTCTTCACAACAATGGAAAAGTAACTGAAGACAGTATGATAGTACATGCCAGAATTTGGGGTTAGAGGCTGGGATGGACTACAAGGGGAGACTCAAGATGAAGAAACTGCAGGTCTCTTCCTAGCATGGCCACCTATGTTGAGGACAGTAGTATACTCACCACTATGGAAACCAAAGCAAAAATGCAATCACCAGAGCAGGTGTAGGACCTGCCCCCCAGGAATCTGCCATTCTGGGGCAGTGCGGGTCCACAGGGTCATCTCCAAGTACTAAAGCCCCCTGGCCAGATGTCGTTTTCACCTTGCCCCTTCTTCTCCCTCACCATGAACTCTAGAATGGGTCCTCTTACACAGACAGCATCCAGAGCCCTAGGCAGTGGGCTAACCTGGCTGGGAATCCCAGCAGGGGGCTCGTCCTCACTCTCAGAGTCCTCCTCACTGCTCTCCGATGTTTCTGTGCCTGCTCTCCTTGCTGGTGCAGCTGGTGTGCTTTCCTGGAGCCGAGGAGTCACACTCCCTAACTTGGCAGGGCCTGGGGCCGTTTTTGCTGGAGACTCCTTGGCAGGGGCTGAGGAAGCTTTGGTCTGGGCTGGTTTTACTGAAGGCTTCACCTAGAAGCAGGAAACAGAAACAGTAAATGAAGAACCATTTCCCCTTTGCTGTCAAAGGGGTGTCAAGCTCATTAGACAATGTGAATGAGAAAGGCACCCTTAGGCTCCTGTTTGAACACCTGGTTCCCACGAGGTGGAACTGTTTGAGAAGGGTCAAGGTAGGCTTAGGTTTCTGAAGACTCACGCTGTTCCCAGTGTTCTCTCTCCCTCCTGCTTGTGAGCCCCCAGTTCCTGCTGCCATGCCTTTGCTCCACCATCATGGACTCTAGCCTTATGAAACCCTAAGTCCAATTAGACTCTTAAAACTTGCCTTGGTGTCTCAGTGCTCTATGGCTGTAAAGACAGCACGACCAAGGTAACTAACACTTGTAAGAGAAAGCATTTAATTAGGGGCTTACAGTTTCAGAGTGTGGTAGTTTGGGTGTAATTGGTCCCCATAAATTCATAGGGAGTGGCACTATTAGGAGGTGTGGCTTTGTTGGAGAAGGTGTGGTCTTGTTGGAAGAAGTGGGGTGGGTCACTCTGGTGGCAGGCTTTGAGGTCCCATATATGCTCAAGCCGCACCCAGTGTCTCAGACCACTTCCTGTTGCCTGCAAGTCAAGATGTAGACACTCAACTACTTCTCCAGCACCACATCTGCCTGCACGCCACCATGACGCACCATGATGATTATAAACCAACCCTCTGAAGCTGTAAGCCACCCCAGTTAAATGTTTTTTATAAGAGTTGCTGTGGTCATGATGACCCTTCACAGCAATAGAAACCCTAAGACAAAGAGGCAGGGAGCATGGAGGCACACAGGCAGGCATGGTGCGGAGTAGTTCAGAGCTACATCCTGATCCACAGGCAGAGAAATGGGGTCTGCCATGGATTTCTGAAACTTCTGAAATCTCAAAGCCCACTCTTAGCGGTGACACAGTTCCTTCAACAAGGGCACACCTAATCCTTATAATCCTTTCAAACAGTTCCACTCCTTGGTGACCAAGCATTCAAATGGATGAGCCTATGGGACCATTCTCAGCAAAAGAAAAGTAATCAATACAAGCCTCTTGCTAAATACACATGCTTACCCAAAGGCAGGCAGAATCTTACACCCTTTTCCCCAAAAGGCACAGATGTTCAAGGGCAGCACAAGGCTTATAAGGCCCTTAGCTGCCTTTGGGGCAGAACTCGGCCACCATGCCTATCTATCCACTGACACACAATAAGGCCCACCCTGAACTACAAACTAAAAAGCATTTGTCTGTAGTAGCTATCCAGGGAGAGGTGCCTGGTATCTGCACTGGCACGAGCTTCTTCCTGAACATTCTTTAGTCTTCCAAAATCCCAACACAACTAAAGTAGCTGGTAGGTCAGTCAGCCTCTGCTCTACTTCTGCATCTCATGCCTAACATGACCCTTCAGTACCAGGTTCTTCCCAAACACCTCACTGCCGCCAGAGCTCCACACTGGCTTCTGGCCCACCAATGCACTATATTTAGGTGGCAGATGTCCAGGAGCAAGGCCCGGAGTGAAGGGATCCAGGTGTCCTTATATATTATTATACTCGGGGTGCAACAGCAAGGGAGAAGGTAAGAGGCAGCCTGTGGTCACGTCCTGGCTAGACAGGGTTGGTGGGGCGGCACCCCAGGCACCTGGCTCCTGCAGGCACTCCCTCTCATCTGTCTCGCCTTTTGACATTAGGTGATAACACTGTAGTTTACAAAGTTCATGCCCAGGATCCAACAACTGAAATAAATAAAACACCCTCATGTTTTACATAAGCTTATGGCTTTGTTGGGCTGTGGCTTGGCTGTACCTGCTAACCATACTTCTAAATGGGACACCTTGGTTCCTGCCATTGGCACCGTATTACTATATCACAGCCCTCTAGTGGGCTCTGCTCACCAGGTTTTCCTGTTTTCCTTCCCCGCTGCAGTTAAATATTCACTGGTCTCCATGAAGCCAGGAGCTCTGCCTACCGGGCTCACTTTGTATTCTCAAGGTCTGGTGTTAAGTGCTCAAAATTCAGAGACAAGGCTGCAGACCAAGGGTCCTGCCCAATCCTAGCCTAGCACCTACATTCGCCATTAGGCTGAGAGTCCTCTAGGTAGCCTCACCACTGACCACATCACAGTTATACTCCTACTCAGGGTCTCTGCTCCTGTGTCTCCCCCTCCTGACGCTGGACCCCGATGTTCTGCACGCCCTGAGCAGCACTGTGCTCTTCATTCCACAGCTACCAAGCCTTGGCCATCACCTTTCCAGCTGCTGAGGATCCAAACACTAGCAAGGCTTCTGGGAGGGCCAGAGGCCTGGGGACGTGTGGCAGTTACCTCTACATCTGTCTCATCACTGGAGCTCGAGGTGTCTTCACTGGAGCTGCTGACCTGGCCGGCTGACAACATTCCTGAGGGTGGACACAAGGGACTGAGTACCCTTTCCACATCACCTCCCTTCCCAGCTGCTAGTCACATCGAGGTGCCAAGAACTCCTTCTCAAACCTGTACCGGATTAGGTGTCTGCCCTGAACCAAAGCTCCCCAACTAGGGTGGGGACCCTCGCTACCCATTTCTGTGTATCTCTGAGGTCTTGGTAAGGCTCGCAGCATCTGAAGATTAAGCAAGTCACTCTTTGCCATCATGCATGGGGGACAGGCTGGGTGTCTATTCTGCCTAAGAAATGAAGACAGACCTATGCCTTTCCATTTAGTACAGGGGGGCACAGTGGTCCCATAACCCACCCAAGAGAGAAGCCAGGAAATGCTGCCCTCTGAAAAGCCCAAGTCTTGTCTGGACAGCTAACCCAGGAGGTCAGGGAAGGGGGAAATGGCTGTCTGTGCAGGACCCTGACTGTCAGAGACAAACCTGTGTTCAGCATGTCTCAAATAGCTTGGCAGTGCTTAGGCCTGCCTCCCTGTCTCTGGCTCTGAGGCCTCTCACCAGGCTTGGTAGTGGCTCCGTGGGCTTTGACACTGCCCTCTTCCTCAGTTTCCGAGGCCAAGACAGTGTTTACCGAGGGCTCTGCTGACTTCTTGGGTAATTTCCCAGAGAGCAGGTGGACCACTGCCTTTCCTGATGCGGGGTGCAGCACAGAGTTCGCCATCTTGGTCTTTGCCTACAGAGTTCAAGAGATAAACTCTGTTATCAGAGGACATGACAGAAACAAGAGTCCCCCAACTGTGGGCCCAACACAGCCACTTCCTCCCTCCCTCCCTAGCCTCAGGGCAGTCACCTCTGGCCTGTAACAGCTAACTGGCATGTCACCTCATCTTTACAGAGGACAAAGACACCTTTCTCAGGCACTGAGTGCATTACTGTTCCGGGGTCACAGTGTTTCCTGCTCTGCATTAAGCAACAGTTCATTGTGGTATCATTATTTCATTGTTACTTTTAGATATTACTGCTATGTTCTGGTTTGGGTGACACAACCATTTATGAATCTGCAATGGGGCTTACAGATTACCGACAAATGACATTTTCTAAGTCATTTCTTATTACTTTCTGATTCAGAGACTATGCAGAGTGCATAAACACAGGGGTACTTAGTGAGCAGGTGAGTGTGGGGAGAGGAAGGGAACTAGCCATGTGCCGTGGAGCTGGAGGTAATGAGTGTCACTTCTGTTTCATAGAAAAAGCACCCGAGGCCCAGGTAGATGAAGACACAGACGGAGCCTTACAACCGTATTCCAACACAGGAGACTATGCTCACTGGATATAACTCCCACGGTAATAAGTAACTCGGAAATACTCACCTGGGCCTTTTCCTTCATGCTTGATGCTAACTCTGCAGCCGTGGCTGAGGAGTTGACAGATGTCGGTCTTGGGGCTGGAAGACACAAACACCGTGCGGAAGGCGGGCAGAGTTCACCCGGTCTCACAGTCCTACTGGTACTGGCCACTTGGTGCTAGTGTGAGGACCTGAGGCCTAGCCCAGAGCCACGGGGAAGAGCTTTGTGTTGCATCCGTTTGCTGACTACGTCTGCATCCCTGAGGGACTCGGAGGCCCCCAGAGTGAAAGGACAGGCTTGCATCCCTACCACCTATTACCACAAAACATGCCCGACTCTGGCCAGTGCTCTTCGCGCAGGGTGCGAACCCTCAGTCCTGACAGTCACCAGCAGGCGGTGATCAGGAGGCCGGCCTCAGGCGACAGAGAAAGCTATGTGGAAGTCAAGTGGTTTCTTGGTGGAAATGGTGCTGGGCCTCATTGGAGAGGTTGAGATTCAGACTATTATGGATTGTTTTAGGGAATGATCACCGTAGATCTTGGTATTCAGGGGAAGTTATCATTAAATGGACAATTGTTTTTTTGTTTTTTTTTTTTTTGGTTTTTTTTTTTTTTGGTTTTTCGAGACAGGGTTTCTCTGTGGTTTTGGAGCCTGTCCTGGAACTAGCTCTTGTAGACCAGGCTGGTCTCGAACTCACAGAGATCCGCCTGCCTCTGCCTCCCAAGTGCTGGGATTAAAGGCGTGCGCCACCACCGCCCGGCTAAATGGACAATTGTTGAAACAAACATCAGGACTGAATTCTTTCCTGGCACTTCAATGCTCCCTTTCTGCACCTGTGCCAAGTGCACAAACCCAGCAGCACAGAAGAAGTACATGGAAAACACCTAGCTCCCATGTTAACTGGAACTTCACATCAACTCGTGGCCAATCATACTGCCTCGTTCTCTCCTTCAAATCACATGTTATTTTGAAGAAAATGCTTGACATCCTGTCGTGCTACCCACAAATTCTTCAAAGAGGACTCTGGTGATGGACTTGTAATTGACTTTTTACATTTTGGGTTTTTGTTTTGGTTATTTTTGCTTAGTTGAGACAAGGTCTTGCTATGTAGTCCAGACTGACCTCGAACTGAGGAACACCCTGCCTCAGCTCTCTGAGCACTAGCATCACAGCCACGTGCCACCACATCTGCTTAAATTCAGAGTTCTAAAAATTCATTACTGGCTCAAGAGATTGTAGCGTGGGGGTGGCACACATGGGACAGGACCTACTACTATTGATGTCAAATTGCTCCTGTGTGTGTACGTATTCACCTTTCTGCAGCAGGTAGCAACCCATAACTTGTTGTGGTTGAGAAAGTACCCACTGAGCCCTCCGTCCTAAATGGGACACAAATCAAGCCAATGAGGCTCAGGGAACACTACAAAAGAGCAGGTAGAAAGAATGCAAGAGCTGGTGAAATGCTGTCTTAAGAATATGACAAGGTCATTCTCATGAACTCACTGTAGCCATAGATAACTATAAGAAACTGGTCAACATTCTAGCAGGCAGCACTAACTGGACTCAGTGGATTGATTACAACAGAAAACAAACGTGAAAAAGAGGATATTGTGAATACCATTGGTTAATAAAGAAACTGATTTGGGCCTGCACAGGGAACAGAGCTAGGTGGGGAAAAACTAAACTGAATGCTGGGAGGAAGAAGGCAGAGTCAGAGAGAAGCCATGAAGCTCCGCCAGAGACAGACACTGGAACTTTAGCTGGTAAGCCACAGCCACGTGTCAATACACAGATAAATAGAAATGGGTTAAATTAAGATGTAAGAGTTAGCCAATAAGAAGCTAGAGCTAATGGACCAAGAAGTGATTTAAATAATATAGTTTTGTGGGATTATTTTGGGGCTGAGCAGCAGGGAACCAACAAGTGGCCTCCCCCAACACATTTATGAAATTGTCAAATAAATAAAAGATATTTTTAAAAGTTGACTACTACCAAATACCTTGTCAGTACAAACATTTGAAGCAGCATGCAGGTCTGTCCACAAGCACATAGGTGGGCGCATGTCTGACTGGAAGAAGCTTATAGGCTGCCTGCCCATCAAGAGACACGGGTAGGACGTGATGGGGATGAGAACAGGAATTCCTGTGTTTTTCTTCTGTATGCTTTTTGCTTTTTTTTGTTTGTTTGTTTTTTTCGAGACAGGGTTTCTCTGTATCTTTAGAGCCTGTCCTGGAACTCCCTTTGTAGACCAGGCTGGCCTCGAACTCACAGAGATCCGCCTGCCTCTGCCTCCCGAGTGCTGGGATTAAAGGCGTGCACTACCACTGCCCGGCTTCTGTATGCTTTTAATATACAAATTAGACCTGCTTTGTATTTATAATTTAAGATTAAGATATAAAATATATATTCAACATCCTCTCAAACATCTGGCACAGTATACACAGGAAAAATAAACAAAAGACAAGACTGCAAGAATGTGGGCGATTTCTCCCCCTGCCTTCTTTTGAAGCAAATTTTCAAATGTTCTGTAATGAACGTTTTATAATGAACCCTGTATTTCTTTTATAATCAGAAAACCTACATAAAAATCAAGAAACTGTCTTCTATGTAAGCAATATGATGCCTTCGAGACATGGAGACACAGCAATAGCTGCTGCCAGGAGAGAAGCGGCCAAAGAGACTGCATTAGGACCGCTCTGCTACGGGGCCTATCACATACTGCCAAATGGGGAAGACCAGTGAGGTCTGAATGGAAACATAACTGAATGTTTGGTTCCCCACTGTGGATTGTTTGGAAAAGATAAGGAGGTATGGCTGTATTGGAGGTGTGTCATGTGGGTAAGGTTTCAAAAGCCCACACCAACCCGTCTCTGGCTCTCTGCCAGCTGCCTACATAGCAGGATGTACCTGCCACCACGATGATCATGGACTAACCCTCTGAAATTGTAAGTAAAAGTCCCCTAATGAAATCTTCCTTTTATATAAACTGCCTTGCTCATGTTGTCTCTTCACAGTAACAGAACAGTAACTAAAACAACCAACAACTCTTGAAGCAGCCCCAAGGCCACTCACAAAGTGGGACCACCAACACCTTCTGAAGTGGTCCCAACACTTGCACAAATGTGGTCTCCTTCCTGTCTTTAGCAGTAGCATCGAAAACAGCCCTTGGTGAGTGACCTGAACAGCTATGTGGGCCCTCAATTTTTTTTTCTTTTTGAGTCAGGGTCATAGATCTTGTTAGACTGGAATTTACTATGTAGACCAGGCTGACCTCAAACTCACAGAGATACATTTGTCTCTGTGCTGGAGATAAATATGTGTACCACCACACCCAGCCTCCTGGGATCTTACAATTCTCCTTAAACCCTCAGAGTTGGGGTCACAGCGTTTGTTACACAGGATGGGCTCTCTGGTACTTCCTAACCTCCCTCTGAAAAGCCCCACCTCTTCTGGCTTACGCTAAAGGATGATTCAGAGGGGCACTGCTGTGGACAGACTGACATCCCACAGCTGTCCCTGGCGCCGGCCCCAACTCCACACACCGCCCGGCAAGGGAGTTCTTACTGGCATTGGCAGTTTCGGTTTCTGCCTCCTCTCCTTCCTCTTCCGAGCTCTCCGAGCTGCTAATGGGGTCTGACACCCGGGACTTCTTGGCTTGCAGCGCAGCATCATCCTTTGCCTTCTGCTTCTGGCCAAGCTCTGAGGTCCTGCAGGACAGAGGAGACGGGACATATCCATGAGCTCTGGGAGGCCAGACTGCTCATCTCCTCAGCCTTCACATGTGCACACAGTAGAGTTTAAATGGTGACCCCAACATAGTGTGGACTTATCTGTGCTCTGCATCCGCACCCATTCGCAGTGTCCGTGGGGCACTGGACAGAACCATCCAGGTTCTCCTCACCTTAGAACTGTGACCTCCTCTTGTGCTGGGGTCCTTGTTCTCCCCTCCCTGAACTTGAGTTTGGTGTAAAGTATCTTTGCTGACATCCCTCCCCCACAGTACTCTGCCCTGCCATTCAGTTTCATTTCCTTCTCAGCCTTCTGCCAACTGCTTTCTGGATGAGTCCCCTACACTGCACAAACAGGTCCCAGAGAGGAGGACAGCAACTCACTATAGTCCCCCAGTGCCTGACATATACCCGGAGAAAGGATTCATGATGGAACTGGTCTGGGGCAAGGAGGAAGTGGGGTGAGGTGGGGAGTGTGTAAATAAGATGTAAATCTTTACTCAAGCAGCTTAATCCCCCACTTTGACCTCACTCTCCCACCTGCAGGAAGTCACTGTCTAAGCTCTTTTCTTCCCAGCTGGGTTTGACGCTGCTCTGTCAGTTTGAGATATGCTGCCAAGGTCCCTTCTTCCTAGGAAGGACACTGGTCAGGAAGCTGCTTTTGTTACATGTATCAGTTTGTTTCACCCTTTTCCTTCCAACAGAATTCGGGTTTCACAAGGATAGAGCTTTTTCCTTCTTGGCTGTTTTCTGCTGTATCAAGAATAGTATCCGAGAAGAATACTAGGGCAGGGTTTTTATTGGCCAGTTTCAGGATTTTATTAACAGACCACTACGTTGGAGCTTCACAATGTGATGAGATAATAACGTTCACTTCATAGATGAAGATATTCTAGGAGGTCCCAAAGTTGCTCAAGGCCATTCATTTGAGCTAATTTCTAGGCCTGATTTTATAGCCTAACCACTGGTCAAGGTTGGCTTGGTGGGTGAGCTCTCTGGTCCACTCTGTACCCCTCACCCACAGAGGGAGCCAGAGGCAGGAAATAAGAGTGTGGAACAGCTCAGACATAGTTTGCTGGGGAAGGAAGTAAAGTAAGCAACACCCACACACCTGGGCAAGACAGAGAGGGCAAGGGCGCATGCCCCACGTTCACCAAGCGGCAGAGGAGGATTAAGCATGGAGGGGAGGGTGACCTTAGCTCTCCCCCAGGGCCTGGCATCCCTACCTTCTGAGTTTCATAACGGAACAGTCACTACCAACCTTACCTTTCAGTAGCTTGGAAAAGTGCTCGTGTCCAGTGCCAGGCTCCTGCCTTTACTCGCCCTTATTAACACAAGTGCCACCTTTGACCTGTGCCCACCTGCCTCCTTGATCACAGTATGAGAAGAAAGAAACCAGCCAGGGGGCGGTGGCCCAGGCCTTTAATCCCAGCCCTTGGGAGGCAGAGGCAGGTGGATCTCTGAGCTTGAGGCCAGCCTGGTCTATAGATCGAATTCCAGGACAGTCAGGGTTACAGAGAAGCCCTGTCTCAAAAAACAAACAAAACCCTAAAAGCCAAAACAACAAACAAACAAACAAAACAAAGAAAGAAGAAAGAAAGTTGTATTAATTCCTTTTTGTGATGGGATCTGGAGGTCAGCCTGGTCTACAGAGTGAGCTACTGTCTCAAAAACAAAACAAAACAATTAAAAAAAAAGAAAAGGAAAAAAGAAAAAGAAAGAAAGGTGAGCTCCAGCTCTGATTGTTTCCCCCTGTGATAAGCTACACACAGAGAAACACCCAGACATGTAACCTGCCTTCTGAAAGTGACAAGTAAGTCCACAGTGGGCTATCAGGCCATATCTTAGGCCACGTCAGTATATTTGCTGGTGGCAAAGATGATTGGTTCCGGTAACCCTGTTCCATCCCTTCCATTCCACCAGACTTACTGTTGCCAGTGTGTATAGATGTCCAGAAGAGTGACAGGCTGAGTCAGGAAACTCTTCTGTAGAGAAATAATAAGTAGAGAGTTTCAGTAAGTACCCAGCCCAATAGGAATGTCTCCTCCCTGGGCCTGCAACAGATGTTTCAGAAAATGTTCTGTTTGCTCTTGGGTATCCACTTGGCATTACCAGCACCATTAAAACCTTGCAGAGTCAAGAAGGACAATCAGTTCCAGTTATAAACCTTTCAATATAATACAATGGTAAGAGGCACCTTTAAGAGGTGGGCACGTGAACAATCCAAACCAGCATGACCCAACATCCCTAGCACAGCCAGAGATGGAAACCGTATGGCAGAGCTTTCCTTACTAACCTCTTAGATGGTTTTCAAAGGCCTGGCTAGTCAGTCTCCCCCAAACACAAGATACACTGAGCCCAAAGAGTGCAAGGGAAATTTTTCTTTTTCTTTCTTTCTTTTTCTTTTTTAGACATGTTTTCTCTGTGTAACTGCCCTGGCTGTCCTGGAACTTGCTCTATAGACTACGCTGGTCTTGAATTTACAGAGATCTGCCTGCCTCTGCCTCCTGAGTGCTGGGATTAAAGGCGTGCACCATCTGGTGGATGCAAAGGCCTTAGTTAAAACAGAGGAAAACAATTACCAGGCCCAGGCAGAAAACACTATGTGAACATCAAGACCGAACAGCCAAAGTGCCCCAATGGGAGTTAAAAGAGCCACATGCAGGGGGAAAAAACAAGCCAGCACCAAATAGATTGGCCCAGGGTCAGGAAGAGCTCCTACTCACTGGCTGAACTCATCCTTGCTAACTCCAAGATCCTTCTCCACAGCTTAGTATATGTAAGATGGAAAGGGTTGTTGTCAGTCTGAAGGGGACCATCTAGTCAGCCAGCTTCATTCTGCCCCACCCCAGTCAATAAGGTGTCATAATAAAGTAAATCGGGCCACCAGTTCCTAACAGGGCTTTGCCATTCTTGTTACTAAAATGTTCTTCTCTCTCTCGTCAACCACACACCTCAACTTTTCATTTCCTCCTAGACTCTACTTCAAGGTCATCTTCTCTGACCACCTTAGTTGTTAACTGGAGTCTGACATTCCATAGCCTCCCTGCTGGCCTCATTGTGGTCAGCACTGCCACAATCTAGACAGGCTAGCCCACAAGCTGATTTTTATGTGTCTGCTCTGTGAGAGCAGGACACAGCCTTGCTTGGGCACACAAACCAAGAGGATGGGAACTATGTCCCGCTCCCCCCATCTATTAAGTTATATGGTTGGAGTACAGATGGGAAGGGAACCGAGGTACAGGGAGGTTAGGAAAGCCACAGATAACATCTTAGGGCCCAACAACCTTCAGTTTTGAGTTGTTTCTGAGTCGGGGTCTAACAATGTAGCCCTTTGTTGGCCTTGAACTCACTAGGCAGACCAGGCTAGCCTTGAATTCACAACAGATCCACTTGCCTCTGCCTCTAGAGTGCTGAGATTAAAGGCATGCACCACCACACCCAGTGGCCCTTAAGTTTTCACTGTAGCCAAAGTGGTATTGACTAACTTGGTCAATATACATCTCATCACTGTTCTTCTGGAAGATTAGCCATGGATCACTCCAGCCTGTCTGCTTTGCCTCCATCTTTCTGGGAGACTCCACAGTCACGTATTTCATACTTCAAACACAACAAACTCTCTGGAGGCTATGACACTCAGAAGTTCACTCCAACCTCCAGACATCAGCACCTCTAACTATCCAAGTTCCTGGAGCTCTCAAATCAACTACTACATCCTCAGGGAAGCAGTCCTGGAGAGTCCTCACCCAGATTCTGGAGATCTGAGATGCCAGATGTTTTAGCATCTCAAATCTCCCATTCTACAGCTTAAGACAATGTTAACTGTATTCTTTTGTGTCCACTATTAGGCTGTGAAATAGGCAGAGGGGCCTGAGACTGGCGTTACCCATTTCATTATCTGCACCTCAGAGCCAAATTAAAAGTTGCCAAGTTTAAGAACTTTGAAATCACTGCACCACGAGTTGGACACTTGTCATAATCGACAAGGGGCCTGCACGACCTGCAGAATCCAGATCGTTAACTAAGGAGGCCTTCCTCTCGGTGTTCCCAACAAGAGTGGTGACAATCCACCCCGAGACCAGCTGCTAGTTGGGTGCCCTTGGAGAACTGCATAGAGCCACGTGGCCTGAGACTAGGGAAAGTTTGACTTGCGGCTACCGGGAACCAGGGCGGGAATTACAAAGCTGCAAGACTCGGATCAGAGGTTCCGGCCCGCCCACTGCACCGATGAGAAAACTGAGCCCCGGGAAGAGGCTGGAAATCGCAGGGGGTTAAGGCAGAACTTAAAGCTCCTCCTGTACCCCTGGCCCGCATTTCAGACCCGCCGACTGGCCGAGCTTCCAGGGAGGGGCGCGGGCTACAGTTCTCTAGGTCTTGCACTCGGTCCTCCGACGCTTACCTGGCCGCTCTGCTCCTTCACTTCCCGCGCCGCGCGGACGTAACCAGCCTGCAGCAGATGATTGTAGATGAGGGGAAGCAGCTCCCGCCGCTTCCTGGCCTCGGCCATGCCAGAGATCCGGCCAGCCTATTCACGTGCACGCCCCCTCGCCCCCCGCCAGCCTCTTCCCTCGCGCCCTAGGACCTCATGTTCCTCACTTCCGGTTTTGCGTCACCCAGCCGGGAGGCGCGCTGGGAAGTGTAGTCTTGCAGCTGGAGCGGGCCATCCCGTTCTAAAGGACGGAGCCACGAAGGCAAATCAGCTCTGCCATTGGCTCGAAGGCGTGGCCTGATCTGATCCCGCCCTCGGGACGGCCATGCTAAAGAGGGCTCCTTCATCTTAAGTTTGGTTTGCTCCTTGAAGGGGTTGCTGTCCTGGTCTTTTGTTACCTGCGACATCTTTTCTTTTTTCCTTTTTTTTTTTTTTTTTTTTTTTTTTTTTTTTTTTTTTTTAGACAAGGCTTCTCTATAGCTTTTTGGAGCATGTCCTGGAACTCTTTCTGTAGACCACGCTGGTCTTGAACTCACAGAGATCCTCCTGCCTCTGCTTTCCGAGTGCTGGGATTAAAGGCATGTGCCACCGCCACTTGGCATACCTGTGACATCTTTATTCATCTTCGAACTTCCTGATCACTGGCTCCAACTTCCAATTACTAATTCATTTCACATAGTGTTTAGACCCATGAAGCCGGCATCGGTTGTCATTAGTATGTTGAATCACTAAGTAAATTCTTACCTAACCCTCATATGCTAGGCTAGGAGCCAGCTAGGCTGGGGATATGTAAAGAGAAACAAAACAAGCAGTTGACCTCAAAGATCACCCAGTCGGAAGATACAGTGAATCACCAGACAATTACAGTTCCTATGTCTGATGCACCTTGTGGAGAGAAGGCTGAGCCCATGGAAGCTTGGAGGAGGGGCACCTAACCCCAAAGAGACTATGAGTTTAGACTCAAAGAAACTTTTGTTGTTGTGGGGTTTTTTGTTGTTGTTGTTTTTTTTTTTTTTTTTTTTTTCGAGACAGGGTTTCTCTGTGGCTTTGGAGCCTGTCCTGGAACTAGCTCTGTAGACCAGACTGGTCTCGAACTCACAGAGATCCGCCTGCCTCTGCCTCCCGAGTGCTGGGATTAAAGGCGTGTGCCACCATCGCCCGGCTGTTTTGTTTTTTTGAAACAGGGTTTCTCTGTAGCTTTAGCGCCTGTCCTGGAACTTGCTCTGTAGACAGGCTGGCTTTGAACTCACAGAGATCCACTGGCCTTTCTGCCTGCCTAGCGCTGGGATTAAAGGAGAGTGCCACCACTACCCAGCGACAGCAGAAACTTTTGCACACTGAGGAGAGGATAAACTGAAGTTACTGCCTGAATCAGAATGTAGGAATCCACCTTTGGTGTTCGGTAAAGGAATCCCAAGCAGAGCTCTGTATTGCGAGGGTCCAGAACACCAGAGGATGGAGAAGCAGGCTTAGAGTACCATTCTCCCACAGAGTTCTGACATGCTCCAAGGAAAATATAAAACCAGGTGTGGTGCCCATGCCTTTAATCCCAGCACTCGGGAGGCAGAGACAGGCGGATCTCTGTGAGTTTGAGGCCAGCCTGGTCTACAAAGTGAGTTCCAGGATGTCTCCAAAGCTACAGAGAAACCCTGTCTTGAAAAATCAAAAACCAAACCAAAACAAAACAAAACAAAAAACCTCCAAAAACAAAAAAAAGAAAACAAAAACAAACAAAAAATAGGTGCTAGTAGGCGAACCATGCCTTTAATCTTAGCACTCGGGAGGCAGATCTCTGAGTTTGAGGCCAGCCTGGTCTACAAAACGAGTTCCAGGACAGCCAGGGTTACATGGAAATACCTTGTCTCAAACAAACAAACAAACAAACAAACAAACAAACAATGTGGGCTACTGTGTTTGATGAGGGGACATTGACAAGGAGAGAATAGGAGTGTCTTGGGCATAGCTGAGACAGCCATTTTTAATTTTATGGACGGGCTGGACATCTGCTGATAGCTTTTACTCTAGGAATATTATATGTGTAGACATCCATTTCCACCCAAATTTAGGACCCACATAAGCATGTAGGATGATTAATCTTCAGTGGTGACTGGACTTTAGAATCGCCTAAGAGATACTCCCATGGGCGTGTCTGGTAAGGCATGTCTGGGTAGGGCAGCCAGCCTGGAAGCCTAACAAAGGCCTGTCTGCATTTTTCTTTCTCTGCTTCCTGGCCTGCTGACGTGTAGCTGAAGTTCCTGCCACCTTACCATTTCCTTCCGTGATGGGCGGAGTCCTGTGAACTGTGAGCCAGACTAAAGCTTTCCAATTTAAGTTGCCTCTTGCCAGAGATTTGGTCATAGGAACAAGAAAAGCGACAAAGGCGCATTCTAGGGAGAAACACAGAGGACCAGGTGACCCGAGTGAATGCTGTGCGTGAGGAAGCAGAGTAATCTATTCAGACACTGAGCAAATGTTTATTGAAAACCTGCTATGGGAAACCAAATGGTCTGTACTTCTGCAGAGCTTGCAAGGCAAGCGAGGCAGACACATGCTAAACAAATAACCATAGCATACACTGAAGAGCAGGAGAGCCTTTTCTTGGGGGAATGGTATAGTATTTGAAAGCCACACCGAAGTCACCGTATCTAGGTTTAAATTTTGGCTTCTTAATTAAATGATCTTGGCCAGTTCTATAACTTCTCTGTACCACCAAGAAGTGGAGACAATTACCCTATCTACCTCATGATGGGGGATAGAGTTCTAAGGAGAAATGTTTAGATAGAGTTCTAAGGAGAAATGTTTAGAAAGCCCCTTAATGATAGAATGGAGTACCTCAGCAATTACTGTAAAATAACAGGAAGGAGGGATACCACTCTTCTTAGGGGAGGCAGAAAGATTCCCAGAGAAAGTGGTTGTCACGAATATTTCGGTGCGGGTGTGTGAGTTCACGTGGGTCTGAGAAATGAAGACTCAGAGACACATGAGAATGAATGTAGCCTCTGTGGCTGCAGGGGGCTCAGTCTCGGTGAACTGAAGTGCCCTGCCTTCACCTCCCAGCATCTTTATTTTTGCTTATATTTACACTTTAGCTAGAAGGTTTCCATATCTCAGCCAGGCGGTGGTGGCGCACGCCTTTAATCCCAGCACTCGGGAGGCAGAGGCAGGCGGATTTCTCTGAGTTCGAGACCAGCCTGGTCTACAAGAGCTAGTTCCAGGACAGGCTCCAAAACCACAGAGAAACCCTGTCTCGAAAAAACAAAAAAAAAGATTTCCATATCTCAAAACAAACTGATAGAAGTTTCCGACAGTACAATACCAGGTGCAAAGATCTGATTCGTGAGGTACCACGGCTTTCCATGTTTCCCCTGAATCAAGTTTTGCATAGGTTTTGTATTCATGGGACTCTCCTAGTCAAGATTCACATAGGACGACAAAAGTAACTCAAAAGAAGGCCTAGGGGCTGTGTGAAAACTCCAGAGCCAGGCCAGGTATAACCTAGCTGGGTTTCATGACTAGTGGAGGTTACTTGCTATCCCTTTGGCACCAGGCCATTGGGATATTCTGCAACAGATCCCCTTTTTTTCTATACAAAATTTATTTTTTTCAAAGGTTATGCAGCCTCACAGTATATACAGCTTTTTTTCTCTCTATCTGACTTATAATCTTACATAAGTAGGCCAAAACAAGTAAGGCAAGACCACGAACAAGAGCAACACCTGATACAATAAGAATTCTATTAAAATGATTCATAGGGCTGAGTGAAGCTATGGTATCTGCAAGACTTTCCATAATATCCATTTCCATCATATCAGGTAACTTTTTTTTTTGTTTTTTTTTTGTTTTTTTTTTTTTTTTTTTTCGAGACAGGGTTTCTCTGTGGTTTTGGAGCCTGTCCTGAAACTAGCTCTTGTAGACCAGGCTGGTCTCGAACTCCCAGAGATCCACCTGCCTCTGCCTCCCGAGTGCTGGGATTAAAGGCGTGCGCCACCACCGCCCGGCTCAGGTAACTTTTTTTTAAAGAGAAAGGTGAGAAAGAAGGTGCTACCAGAGGTGGTTTTGAGGCGTGTTCACAGGTTGGAGCCGTTCAAAAGACAAGCCTGCTGAAGCTGAAGAAACAAGTCAGAGGATGGGCTCCTGGGAGGGAGCTGAGCAAGGAGTTTGGACGTCTTTGGTGGGGAGTGTTCTGAGATGCCAGAGGAGACGGACATGACTTGGTTAGAGCACCATCATGGAAGATTGACTCAGGAGTGCTGCTTGCAGAGCAGGGAGGACGGTGGAGCTGCTTGGCTCTTGGGAAGTTTCGTGTGGAGTGGAGAAAAGAAGTGTGTGTGTGTGTGTGTGTGTGTGTGTGTGTGATTTGAGGAGTTGTGTTTTGAGTTGGGAGAGACCTAAGCTGGTTTAAAAACTGATGCAGACTCGGGAGAGAGCTGTGAGAGGCGTTTTTGGTGGAAAAGCTGGGGAAGGAACGGGGAAGTGGTGTTCAAGGGCAGGTGGGAGGGAGGGATGGGGGTGTGGGTGGAGGGCTGGTCTGAGAGAGGGGGAGGGAGGACGTCAATAGAGCCCCAAAGCCGGAACCTGGATAGAATGGGTGCACATGTGGATGTAGGTTTGGCAGTGGGATGCTAAGGGAGATTTCATCTTGAACTTCTATTTTTCTCTTCGAAGTGGGAGGCGAGGTCTGCTGAGAGTGAAAAAGAGGGGGTGAGGAGTTGGAAGGAGGGAGAACAACCATTCAGAGCATCAAGTAATTTGCCCACAAGATCCTTGCTAGCTTGCTGGATCTCATGACCCAATAGGGCCTGAGAGTGGTCAGTGTGCTGTGTCCTAGCCTGTCCTGCTGAACGATACCTATGGCCAGGGCTCACCTGCCAAGATGCAGGCAAGGAAAGCACTTAGAGAGTTTTTTCAGGGCCGGGATTTTGTCAAATGGCCAGGAAACAAAAACATGTGGGAGGGCCCAAAAGACCATAGTGCCCCACCCCAGAGCCTAGGAACTAAGCCAACAGGGGAAGGATGTGAAAGGATTCAGCCTTAAGTTTTGGGAACTAGAGACCAAGATCTAAGAAAGCTGGCAGTGGGTGAATGACTAGCCTGGGATTCTGCTTGCTTGCTCAGCTGGTTGTGTGATGGGCATGAAGAACGAACAGACAAGATTCAAAGACCTGTACTATTTCTTACTACCCTCTCCTCCCATGTTTCTCCTCCTACAAGGCATTCTCACCCCAAATGATAAAGAAAAGGTAATGTGGGATTTCCCTCTGTATGATGTGAATATCACTGGTTAATAAAGGAACTGTTGGGCCTATAGCAGAGCTATAGGGGAACAGAGCTGGGGGAGGGGACTAAACTGAATGCTGGGAGAAAGAAGGGTGGAGTCAAGGAGAAGCCATGTAGCCCTGCTGGACATGGACACACCAGGACACACCAGAACTTTACCCAGTAAGCCACAGTCTTGTGGCAATACACAGATTACTAGAAATGGTTTAAATTAAGATGTAAGAGTTAGCCAATAAGAAGCTAGAGCTATGGGCCAAGCAGTGGTTTAAATAATATAATTTCTGTGTCATTATTTTGGGTCTGAGCTACTGAGTTGGCAGGAACCAACAAGCAGCCACCCTCCAACAAAACACCGTTGAAAGGGCCTTGTGATGTTGTGTGGCTGTGCACAGTAGGCTCTGGTCAGTAGCAGTGAGCGCTTTGAGAAGAGGTCAGGATGCCTTCCACCAGCAGGAGTGTGAGCAGAGAAGGAGCTGGGCGTGTATCCCCAGCTGACCCTGGAAGGAATGGAGAGCTAGTATTAAATTAAAAAACCAAACCTACCCTAAACCAGAGCGCTCTAATACTTCAGTCTGGCGGCAGGTTGTTTTGTTTTGTCCCTAATAAAATTCATTGTCAGATGCCTCTTTGGTGGACAATTTCTTTATTTCCTGGGTTTTCTAAATCATATCCTTCAGTGAATCGCCTGAGGACCCATGCACAAAATTAAGACCCATAATATGTACCATGGCAACAGTTAAGGTGGAAGCAAACAGCGATGCACATTAGAAACATTAGCCTTGGAGCATTTCTCTACCAGTTAGGAAACCTTGACTTTGTTCATGGAAGAAGCTAGAAGCTTCCAGAGCACTCAACTTAAGTATCCTTGGGCAAAGCAGCCTGCCTTAGTCACCTCAGGTTCCCAGGCAGGTCAGGAAAAGAAGGGAAAAACCAGGCTGGTGGGATGGCTCAGGGGGTAAGAGAACTCCATGCTCTTACGGAGGACCAGTGTTTGGGTCATAGCACTTACATCAGGTGGCTCATAACTGCCTGTAAATTCAGCTCCAGGGAATCCAATAGCCTCTTCTGGCCTCCTTGGGCACCTCTGCTTATGGGCACATACCCACATACATACATACATACATACATACATGCATACATACATACGTCATTTAAAATAATAGTAATCATTTAATTTATAATTAATTAATTTGAGACAAGGTCTCACTGTGCAGCACTGGCTATCCCGGAACTCACTATGTATACCAGGCTGACCTAAAGCTCACAGTGATCTGCCTGACTCTGCATCCAAGTGCTGGGATTAAAGGAGTGCACCCCTCTGCTCAGCATAACACTACATTTTAAGAAGAAAGTTCGTTCAGCGGGTGGGTCTTTCTACACTCTTCCCAGCAGGAATGGTTCTGTTGCTCAGGGGGTGGTAGCAGGACCAGGGACCACTGGAAAGCTTTTATGAGCCAGTTCTGCTGTATGGCCTTGGGCCAGTGTCTCCTGTCCTCTCTGCTCGGAGAGCCGCCCATCTGGTAAGGTTGCTTCTGTCATTAAACCCACTCAAAAGATAGCGCGGAGCCGGGCGGTGGTGGCGCACGCCTTTAATCCCAGCACTCGGGAGGCAGAGGCAGGCGGATCTCTGTGAGTTCGAGACCAGTCTGGTCTACAAGAGCTAGTTCCAGGACAGGCTCCAAAACCACAGAGAAACCCTGTCTCGAAAAACCAAAAAAAAAAAAAAAAAAAAAAGATAGCGCGGTTTCTCTCCGCCTCAAGTCGCTTTGGCTGCAGTTTTCCTAGTTCCTTCTCTCACAGGGCGATTTCTGTTTGTTGCTCTTCAATCAAAAGTTTTTGAAGGTCGTTAAGTTGTTACTAAAGTAGCAGGTTAAGCAACTCCAAGATGTACCTAGACAGTTAACTCCTCTCCCAACACCCCCATCCTTGGAGGCTGCCTTCCTGCTATAGCCCTTCCAGCCCAGCACACCTCTGCCTTGTTCCCACAAATAGCCTCCCTCTGTCTTGAGTACTGTTCTTTCTCACCTACCCCCTCCTTTCCTTCTTTTATTCCTTAGGGTGTTCGCAGTATACACAGAACCCTGTGACCCTGTCTTTTGCTTACCAGTAACATGTTAGCTCCATTTCTCCTGACACTGAGGTCTGCCTAGGCTCAGCAGTGGACTCCAAGTGGGCTTATTTTTGTGACACGGATGCGCTGAGCCGGAGTTAGCCCTCCAGGCCGATATGCACGCATCAGTTCAGCACTGCAGAAAACATCTGAGCTAGTTACTGGCCCTGCTAGTGGATGAGGAAAGAGATGCTTTGAGAGGTGGAGGCCTGGGCCACCGCTGGTGGTATATGGCAGGATTTGGGCCGCTACCAGCTGCCATGGCCTCTTAACCTGACCCAGGCTGGACCATAGGCATAGATGACGGAAGTAGGACATAAGCCATATGATTAGCCTAAAAACCAAGCGCATGAAATACATACGTATGGACTGGTCTTCCTTCCTTCCTTCCTTCCTTCCTTCCTTCCTTCCTTCCTTTCTTTCTTTCTTTCTTTCTTTCTTTCTTTCTTTCTTTCTTTCTTTCTTTCTTCTGAGACAAGGTATCTCCATGTAGCTCTGACTGTCCTGGAACTCATTCTGTACACCAGGCTGGCCTTGAACTTATAGCGATCCACCTGCCTCTGCCTCCCGAATGCTGAGATTAAAAGCATGCACCACCACTGCCAGGCTTGGACTGACTGGAGTTTTAATTCTACAAGATGTAATCAGCGGGCAACAGGTAGATACACATTCTATTTTAACATGTAAAGCCAATTTAATTGCCCAAAGCAAGTTCTCCTCAGCATAATTTCTTTCTTTTTTTTCTCTCTTTATTTGGTGTGTGTGTTTTTGTTTTTGTTTTTGTTTTTGTTTTTTTTGAAGAAAGGGTCCATGGAGAGCACCTAAGCTAGCTCTATCCTTTCATGGTTAAGGAACGAGGCCTAGGGGCAGGAAGTGAGTGGTAAGGTCCATCCCTCTGGGCTGCTGTCCTCTGTTTTTTATTCTTGGTGCTTTTCCTCCTCTTCCATTCCCTCCTCCACATAAGTGACCTCACAGCATATCTTTGCTTATCAGACTTCCCCAGTGGACCCATTGACGACAGGCTCAGGACCCAGCTGCTGTTTCATTTTAGAGACAGGGTCTCATGTAGCCCAAACTTGATGCATAGCCAGGGATAATCTTGGGTTTCTGATTTTCCTGCCTCTACCTCCTAAGTGCTAGGATTAGAGGCATGTGCTAATTTAGTGTGTGTGTGTGTGTGTGTGTGTGTGTGTGAGAGAGAGAGAGAGAGAGAGAGAGAGAGAGAGAGAGAGCGCCTTATATGCATGTCAGAGGATAACTACTTTCTCGTTGATACTCTCCCTCCACCATATAAGTTCTGGTACTAAACTCAGTGTCCTCAAGCTTGGCAGTAAATACCCTTACCTGCTGAGCTATCTTGTCAGCCCCAAATCCCAGCTGCTGCTGCTGCTGCTTCTCTTCCTTTCCCCCTCCTCCTTCCTTCCCTCTGCTACCTCCTCCCCTTTCTCGTCTTCCCTCCTCCCCCTTCTCTTCCTCCTCCTTCTGATTTTTGGTTATGTGCTTGTGTGTGTGTGTGGTCTGTTTATTCACATGAGTGCAGTGCCCAAGAAGGCCAGAAGAGGGCGTCAGATCCTCTAGAGCTGAAGTTACAAGCAGTTGGAGCTGATGATGTGGGTGCAGGGAGCTAAACTCAGGGCATCTGTAAGAGCACTGAGTCGTCTCTCCAGCTCGGTCCCAGCTTCTTAACAGTCACTCTCTGTGTTCCCGCCTGAGCCAGAACCCAAATCCTGAGAACATGGGAAGGTGTTGTTCTCAGAACATCTCACTCCCTTCACCCCATTTGGGTAGAATTGCCATTTTCTTTTCTGAAGCTGCACTGTTTCTTCTTTCTGCTTCGAAGCCAAATGTAAATGTCATTTCTTCCACAGTGTTTTCTCTGAGGCCCCAAGCTTTCCACTGTGGCCAGTCATCTCTGCTTGGTCTGTAGAGGAGGCCCCTACCTCCAGGCACTCCTTTCCAGACACATGCTACCAAAGGACTAGCCAGGAGGGGGCAGTACACAACCAAATAAAGGTCTTTGAAAGGTCAAGGTCACTAGGGTCTGTCTAGTCAACTGCCCAATAGGGAGGGCGGTGGGCACACGGGGTTCAGCCCCAAGGCCAAGACCTCTGGTAAGCTGGGTCTCCTCCCTTGGATCTTGATTTGTTTGCGTCTCTGTGCAGTGGCTGGGTTGAGCTAGTTCAGTGTTTCTGAAAGCTTGGTAACACACAATGTAACTTCAGGAGAGAAATAGATGGACATATTTAAATGGAAGTCATTATGTATTTATTTTAATGCGTATTAGACAAAAAAGAACCAGCATATCAAACCTGTTATTTTGCAGATATTATTGCTTAGGATGGTGCTAAATAGATATTCAAGTAAAAAAAAAATCCAGTGATTCAATGTAAAAGAAAGTACCAATTAAATAATACTGTACACAGAAAGCCAGCAGTGAATGGCTGTGATCATCATGGGTCTACCTTCAGCTTCTAGATGCTGTGATCCGCAGGGACTGATCTGCAGGGATGTCTGTCTTTGGTGGGGGTGGAATGGGGGAAGGAATTGCCTGAGGAGCTAGGGATAGTGTAGAAGGGCAGGAGCTTAGCAGCTGTACCTGCTGTGTCCTCACCCCAGACCCTCCTCCAACCTGTGTGTGGAGGGGTGAATGCTCGCTCCCCTCCGCCTCTTTTCTCGGCTTCCCTGCGGTTACCAGGGAGTGGGAGGCTCAAAGGGGCTGCATTCTGGAAGCTCATCTGCTCCCTCATTCTCACTCAGCACCCTGCTTGGCATAAGCTATTCAGGGCGATGATTAGCAGAGCTGCGGAGAAGAACTGGGGCTGAGGGGAGGGAAGAGGTAGACAGCATTTTCCTGAATGCATGCACACCCAACCTGGAATGACTGTCCAATGATTCTCAAGCTTGGCTGTTGGGTGGAATCTCCATGCTACCCAGTGGAAATGCAGTTTCAAAGTTCCACCGTGGCAGTTCTGATCCCAGGTTCCCTGCATCTGCATTTTTAGCAGCTTCCTAGGCAATTTGGAGGCTTCTGGGTTTGGAACCACTACGATCATCAGCATATCTCCTTCATGCACGAGAGGAGGATCAGAGAGGTTGTGCCATCGATTGAATTCATCAAGTCAGGAGCAGTTACCCAGCCCAGACACAGAGCTATCCACTGGCACATGGAGTTTATTTCCATTTTCCTGGCATCTGGCCTGGTCAGGGACTTTCTCAGCCACCTGCTGAAGAGGCCAGAGGGGTAGTGAGAAATGGTGGTGGGGAAAGGTGTTTGTGGGGGTGCCAGTAGAGGCGGTAACTAAGAGGTAGAGCTTTCTCATAGTGGCTGCCAGGCTACCAAAGGCAAGAGTCAGTGTATCTGTGTGTATACCACTCAGGACCGGCTTTCACTTGGGATTTTTACAGTGCAGAATTCAGACTAATAAGTAGGTGGCAAGTTCTACGAGGAACTAACTCTCTCTTTTCCTTCCTTTCTCACTCTTTTTTGTTTGTTTGTTTGTTGTTTTTGAGACAGGGTCTCACTATGTAGCTCTGGTAGTCCTGGAACTCACTATGTACACCAGGCTAGCCTGATCCACCTGCCTCTGCCTCCTGAGTGCTGGGATAAAAGGTGTGAGCCATCACTGCCAGCCCTAGGGGAACTTTCTAACAGTGATCAGTGGCTCAGAAGGCAGTTAACCTGGGACAACTGACCTGCTCCCTACCACATATTAAATCATGAGATGTTTGACATATTTTGAACCAACAATAGTAACAAGGAGGCCGCTGACAGATCACCATGGCCCAGATTATGAAGAAAGATGTTAAAGGTAACGAGGACCTTCTTGCTCATTCCCTTCTCTGCTGGCCAGAGAGACTCATGGACTCCTTTCTCTGAGAGTGAAGGAATCATTCCTATGAGTGGACTTATGGGTGTGCAGCTCATGGGTGTGCTCATGAAACAGAGACAGTGTTGCTTTCAGATTCTTTTCTGCTTCTTTGTACATGACATAATGCATAAGGAGCCTTCTCATTTTCACCCCACGTTATGTTTGGAATTCATCTGTGATGATGTACAGAGCTCCAGCAAATAATTTATTCCCAGTATCCAGTTGATTGTGTGCGAGCCACAGTTTATTAATCCGTCCTCCTGTGGGTGAGCATTGAAGCCGTTTTTAATTCCCCACAATAAGAACCACCCCACTGTGACTACTCCCTACGTGTGTCCTGCATGGGCCCGGAGAGGACACACGTGAATGTCTTGGGTTCATCCATGTGACCCAACTGCTTCTGCTGGCATGTGACAGGTTTCAAACTGTTTGGCACCCTGATGAGTCAAGTGATTGTGCTTCTTGCGGGTTTTATTTTTTTGAAGCAGGGTTTCAGGCTGGCCTTTGAAATCCCTACTTGTTCCTCCCAAGTGCTGAGATGACAGATGTGGCTCTCATTCACTCACTCACTCACTCACTCACTCACTCACTCACTCACTCATTCATTCATTCATTTAAGTTTTTGTTGTTGTTTGAGACAGAGTTTCTCTATGTTACAACACTGGCTGTCCTAGAACTCACTCCATAGACCTCATACTCACAGAGATCCACCTGCCTCTGCCTTCCAAGTGCTGGGATTAAAGTGCCTTTCTGTCTGTCTTTCTTATCAGTCTTTTTGACAAGTAGATCTTATCTTGGGTTCTGTTGCCAGGGTATTCTGTCAGTTTGTGGCTTGACTTTTCTCTTTTTCTTTCCTTTTAAAAATAAAGACAACTCTTATGAACTGGGTGTGGTGGCGCACACCTTTAATCCCAGCACTCAGGAGGCAGAGGCAGGTGGATCTCTGTGAGTTCAAGGCCAGCCTGATCTACAGTGGGCATTTCAGGATAACCACGGCTATGTCTCACAATAAATAAATAAATAAGGAGAGGAAAAAAAGTGAGGGGGGAGAGAGGGGGAGGGGGAAGAGAGAGAGAGGGAGAGAAAGAGAGGGAGTGGGAGAGAGAGAGAGAAAGGAAAATGAAGTCTTATGTATCCCAGTCTGGCCTTGAACTTCTAATTATAAGACTGCATCCACCTGTATCCACATGCCTCTTTCTTTCTTCCTTCCTTCCTTCCTTCCTTCCTTCCTTCCTTCCTTTTTTCCCTTTTTCTTTTGGTTTTTCAAGACACAGTTTCTCTGTGCAGCCCTGGCTGTTCTAAAACTTGCTCTGTAGGTCAAACTAGCCTCAAACTCAGAGATCCTGTCTGCCTCTCCCTCCTGAGTGCTGGAACGAAAGGGGTGTGCCTCCACTGCCCAGATACTGCTTGTTTTTATACACAAAGGATTATTGTATTCTTTAGTATATATGTGTGTGTAAATATATATATATATTATATGGGTGTTTTACCTGCATGTGTATATATATATATATATATATATATATATATATATATATATATATATATATATATGCCCGGTACCTCAGAGGCCAGAAGAGGGTGTCATATCTCCTGGAACTGGAGTTATAGATTGCTGTGAATTGCTATGTGACTTCTGGGAATTGAACCTAGGTCCTCTGGGAGAGCAGCCAGTGTTCTTAGCTACTGAGCCATCTCTTCAGCCCCATGAATGTCCTCTGTTGTGGTGTGAGACACTGTGATCCTCACGAAGCTGGGGCTATTTGACAGTATGGTATAGTCAGGAGTGGAGCTGAGTTACAGGCAAGTGAGCTTGGGTGAGCTGCTTTTCCTCTGGGCTTTAGCTTCCTGACTAATGAACCAGGGACAGGAATAGCCCCCAGCTCCCAAGGAAGCTAAGAGGCTGTAAAGGGGAGGTCGAGGGAGCACTGACACCTCCACAGAAAGCAGGGTTCACACAAAGCCTTGAGAGAAGTTGCCGCCTGAGAGCCATCCAGGGCAACATCCTCATCTTGATTTGCCCTATGGGTTCAAAGGTTCCCTTCTGAACTCAGCTTAGGAGACACGGACCTATTTGGACAGGCAATGGTGACCTCTCTGGAAAGCAAGGTAGTAGGAAGGTGTGTTCATGACCTCTACATACCCCACTTGCTCAAGCTCCTTGGTCACCTGTGGTGTCACGCTTGAGAGAGTATCAGGTGGGAAAGAAAAGGACACATATGCCTGGTCACTTCCATCCTATCCATGCTAGCCCTCACACACCCTTGTCACTTCTGAAGCAGTTCATTCCAAGCACAGCACACACATATTGGGGCAGAAACAAGCTGGGGATAGGGTAGACAGAAGGCTCTAGGGTCAGCAGCCTCTTGGACAATGTTGCAGAACCTACGGTCAATAGGTTTTCTGGACCCAAATTAGACTGCTGCCACCACCTCTGGGTGGTCAGCCTACTCCAAGGGAGGAGAATGCCAAACTTGGTTAGCGTTAGCAAAAAAAGTTGTTTCGAGTGGGATCTATGCACAACCGGGTTCAGAGATGAGTGACCTCCTGTCTCTCACGCCATCCCCTAGCCTCCCAGCAGGAAAGCCGTGCTGCCAGAGATTGTAAATCTCTGCTATATAGCATCCATGGGGTGTGCTATAGATTCACAGTAAACCTTGCTTATTTTTACCCTCTTGTCTTTTCTCTTCTGAATTTAGTAACTGGAATACAATAGACATCCGAAAATGAAGAATGGATGAGTGGGATGGGTGGTGGATGGGACCCCTGATGTCCATCCAGGTTTAAGCTCTTATACCCTGCATGTCTAGACTCATCCCTGCCCTCCAGAGTATCTTTCTCTTTCAGCATGTCACTAGAGATGGATAAATCTAGGCCTTCTTGACCCTGGCGTGGAGCCATAATGGGGGAACTAAAAGAACCAGGCAGCTGAACAGCCTAATTGTCATTTCCACCAGCGATGGTTACCAGGGAAACTTGAAAACTGTTAGATTGAGGAGGGGCCTCTGGGCAATGTGAAGCTGCAAGA
Source organism: Chionomys nivalis (assembly GCF_950005125.1). Taxonomy (NCBI): domain Eukaryota; kingdom Metazoa; phylum Chordata; class Mammalia; order Rodentia; family Cricetidae; genus Chionomys; species Chionomys nivalis. The sequence continues at coordinate 24,575,478 of NC_080099.1, read as the reverse complement.
CAGAATCCCAGAATAGGGAGGGGGAGCTTCCCACAAGTTCTTCAAGACTTTAAAATTTAAATTTCCTCCAGTGATAATCTGAAACAATTAGGTATTATTTTTGGATCATTTTGACAATCTACCTTATATATAAAACATCCTTTGGTCATGTGATGTGGAAATCATGTTGCTGTTTGTATTACAATCATATTAGCACCAGAGTCTGCAATGAATAGATCCCCCCAACAGTAAACTGGGATTTTGATGCTAATCAAATTGAGCAAGTTTGTGTGCGTGTGAGACTGTGTGTGTGTATGTGCATGTGTGTGTACGTGTGTGAGTGCGTATATGAGTGTATGTATATGTGTTTGAGTATATGTGTGTATGTGAGTATATGTGTTTGTGTGTGCATGTGTATGTGTGTAGAGTGTATGTGCATATGTGTATACACCTCTGCTAACGTATGCAGGGGTCAGAGGTTATCACTCTTTACCTTACTTTTTTGAGGGAGTGTCTCTCCCTGAATCTGGGACTGCCTCTTTGTTTTGTTTTTGTCTCAGATAGGTTTGTAGGCAGCAAGCTCCACTGATTGTTCGGTCTCTGCTCCTCACAGAGACAGAACATGCCAGGTTTGTTCCCTGGGTGCTGGAGTCCAAGCTCAGGATGACTTACAACACACCACAGTGCTACCTCTCTAGCCACATTCTTATTTTTTTCTAATTTTATTTATTTATTATTTTATATGCATTGGTGTTTTTTTTTTGTTGTTGTTGTTTTTTTTTTTTTTTTTTTTTTTTTTGATTTTTCGAGACAGGGTTTCTCTGTGGCTTTGGAGCCTGTCCTGGCACTAGCTCTTGTAGACCAGGCTGGTCTCGAACTCACAGAGATCCACCTACCTCCCAAGTGCTGGGATTAAAGGTGTGCGCCACCACCACCCGGCATTGCATTGGTGTTTTGCAATGAGTGTCAGGTCCCCTAGATCTGGAATTATAGACAGTTGTGAGCTGTCATATGGGTGCTAGGAATTGAACCCAGGTCCTCTGGAAGAGCAGCCAGTGCTCTTAACCACTGAGCCATCTCTCTAGTCCCATTCTTCTTTCTTTTAATAGATACATAACAATGTACAGTTATGTATACTAGTGGGTGTTATGTTACATTGAGTAGGTATTCAGATTTGGGTTCAAGATCTTTAAGATTCCTTAACATACTCTGAAAGAATTCTTCAAAGAAAGTTTTTCTAAGGCTCCTGTACATTATTCAAGTTGAGAAATCCCAGAGAGGATGAGAGGCCCCATGTGAAGGCAGGGGCCTCCATTATAGTTGCTGGGTGGCACATACCTTTAGCCCCAACCTTTGGGAGGCAGAGGTAGGCAGATTTCTGTGAGTTTTAGGACAGCCTGGTCTACATAGTGAGACCCTGTGCGGTGTTTTGAATAAGAATGGCCCCTGTAGGCTCATATATTTGAATGCATAGTTACCAGGGAATGGAAGTGTTTGAAAGGATTAGAAGGATTAGGAGATGTGGGCTTGTTGGAGGAAATGTTTCATTTGGGGGTGGGCTTTGAGGTTTTAAAAACCCATGCCAAGCCCAGGCTTTCTCTCTGCCTGTGGATCAGGATGTAGCTTTCAGCTACTTCTCCAGCACCGTGAATGCTGCTATGCTCCACATTATATTAACTGTCAAACTTCTGAAACTGCAAGCAAGTCCCCAATTAAATGTTTTCTTTTATAAGAGTTGCCTTGGTCGTGGTGTCTCGTCACCACAATAGAACAGTGACTTAGACACCCTGTTTCAGCAAAACAAAACAAAACAAACAAACAAACAAGAACAAAAAACAACCAAACAAAAAACCCCAGGGCTCCAGTTGCCTTCAGTCCAGGATACCATGAGTGTAAAATGGGATTGTGTGTGTGAAAGTTCTCTTTATCAGCATGTTCAGCTCCATTTTCCAAATGTGGATAAGGAGTCTTGAAGAGGGGAACTGATGTCTCCACCGCCATTACCCAGGCTTCTTGTCCTCTGCTGCCAGGGGCAGTGGGTCACTAGCAGTAATGCTGGATTCTATTTCTGGAAAATTAAGAATAACAACCCAGGAAGAGCCTGTCAGCATTTGGGCAAACATATTACATTTTTATTTGTTAAAGAGATTAAATTAGCAAAACCAAACAAATAAATGAGCACCCTGTATTCCCCACGGTCATACCTCTCTTCTTGAGCAAAAATAAATTCATTCTCAGGTGAAGGGTCAAGGAAGAGGCACACAGTGTCAAGACACCCAAGTCCTTCAGGGCTGAGTACCTGGGCTACATTTTGCTACGTGGAAGTGCCACTTTATTACCGCGTACAGTCACTTGGAATGTGGCTTCATGGCGGGGTCGCCTAGGTTATGGTGAGGGCTCCAGAAAGCAGGGGCCATGTCTGGTCACTGCCAATTCTCACAAGCTCATCTCTGGCTTTGCAAATACATCCGAACCAAGAACGAAAGGGCAAATTAATGAAGTCACATTCTTTGCATTTAAATATTTGGAATAGTGAACACATTCAAGTGACCAAGACAGGAGGATCGAGAGTTTGAGGCCAGCGAAGTCTATATAGTAAGTCCTAGATTATCCTGGATAAAAGCACGACCCTGTTACAAAACAACAAACAGATCGGAGGTTCTCAAAGAAGGTACATTTCTCACATCCAGGTTTATGTCAGGGAACAAGGGAACTCCAAAGTGATTCCTGGTCCAGCCTTCAGGGATCAGGGACGGGTCACCTCAGGGATCAGGGATGGGTCACCTGGAAGCCACAGTTGGCCTCAAGAGACTGGTGGCCTGATTTGTTAGATCTTCCATAGGTCAGACTCTGTGATACTTGCTGGAGGTCCCAAACCAAAACAGTCCTGATCCCCAAGAACTCACAGTAGTGGAGGACTTAGGCTCTAGGGTCACCAGATCAAGTGTCAGCTCCAAACAACATGTGACCTTGGGTGTGTCCTATCTTCTCTTTGAAGTAATACCAGGAGTAGTTAACTGCTAACCCAAGTGAGAAATAAAATGTAACCACAAGGCACAAAGCACCAGCCCAGAGAGCCCAGGACTGGGCCCCCTGAAAGACAGATTGCACTCTTCCATCTGCCCTGAATCCCCAAAGGGGCACGTGTAAGCTGGCTACAGGAAGCAGCTGGGGCCCATGCCTCCCATCGGAAGAAGCCAGGTTATTTATAATGGTTTAGCTATTGCGGTTGTTGGAGTTGCTCCTGTGAAAAACACTGAGGCTATGACTAACCTTGTGCACTCCTCTTGTGCATGTGAGTCAGGGTTCCTCCAGGGTGAACACAACAATAAACAGCAGGAAGTAAGGGATCCAGGGAACCAGGTAATAGCTATAGCCTGTGTGTGTGTGGTACATGGACATGCACCCCTGTGCACACATGCTTTCTGTGGTCATGCTAATCTTATAGAGAATCAAGGGGACCTTGGGAGGATGCCCAGAGAAGCGGCTGAGTGAAGGAGACTGAAGGTAACAGTTCTTTGGCAAGTGAAGCATTTCGAAGTAGACAACTTTAATGTTGTTAAAATCATGAGCACTAACGAAATGGGATGCGTAGATATTATCTGGGAAAGGAGTTACTATGTGTTAGGAAAGGGCCACCAATCTACAAGATAATAGTGAATTGTTTTCCAAGTTACTTGCTCCTTTCCATATTCCTCCCAGCTCTGGATAAGCATCTGCTGAGCTACAAACCCTGCCAGCACTTGGTATTATCTGGTTCCCCACTTTCTTGCCAACCCAGTGGGTGTAAAATGATATTTCATAATTGTCTTAATCTTCATCTCCCTGAATCTTAATAGGATTGAACATCTTGAGCCAGACTTGCTAGCACAGGCTCCTGGAACCCTAACATTTGGAAGGTGGAGGCAGGAAGAGCAACAGTTCAAGGCCAGCTTGGGCTACGATAAGGGGGAAACAAGAAGTCTGGAGAGATGGATGACGCAGTGGTTAAGAGCACTCGCTGCTCTTGCAGAGGACCCAGGTTTGATTCCCATCACCCACATTGCAGCTCACAGTCGTCTATATTGTAATTCTAGTTCTAGGGGATCTGACATCCTCTTCTGCATTCCAAGGGCATTGTATGAATGCATGCACATGGTGCACATACATGTATGTTGGCTACTGCACATAGGTTGTACACATACATGCCAGCAAAAGCACTTGTCTTAGTTCGGGTTTTTTTTAATTGCTTTGAAGAGGCATCATGACCACAACATTTTATTGTGTGTGTGGGGCTCACTTACAGTTTCAGAGGTTCAGTCCATTATCATTATGACAGGGGCGTGTGGTGGCATGCAGATAGATGTAGCTGAGAATGCTACATCTTGTCTCAGAGGCAACAGGAAGTCAACTGACTGTCAGTCACACTTAAGGAAGCTTGAGCGAAAGAGATCTCAAAGCCCGCCTCCACAGTGACACACTTCCCCAACAAAGCCGCACCTCCTGATAGTGCCACTCCTTCTGGGGGCCATTTGCTTTCAAACCACCACAGCACTCCTATACATAAAATAAAAATAAAATACTGAAAAAGCTCAATCAGCTGGGCAGTGGTGGTGCACACCTTTAATCCCAGCACTGGGAAGGCAGAGGGAGGTGAATCGCCAAGTCTGAGGCCAGCCTGATCTACAGAGTGAGTTCCAGGACAGCCAGGGTTACACAGAGAAAGCTTGTCACAAAACAAAACAACCCAAACCTACAGAAGCTCAAGTCTCTCACTCTGCAGAATACTCTGCTGCGTGCTGTAGGCCTGTAGCACCACAGAACAAATAGTGAGGAGCAAAGAAACAAGATTTTAGTCACAGCGGAGTCAGACCTCACTCTGGCCTTACTCAAGCAGGTATCTTTTTAAAGCTTCAGTCTACCATTGGGGATCTAAGTTGAGTGCAGTGTTAATCCATTCATAGGAGGGTGTCTAAGGCATCGTCTGAGACAACGGGAGTCAAGAATAAAGACATTTATTTTTTTAAAGACTTTTTTTTTTTTTCGAGACAGGGTTTCTCTGTGACTTTGGAGCCTGTCCTGGAACTAGCTCTGTAGACCAGGCTGGTCTCGAACTCACAGAGATCCGCCTGCCTCTGCCTCCCGAGTGCTGGGATTAAAGGTGTGTGCCACCATTGCCCGGCTTTTAAAGACATTTTTATCTGGGTATGAAGACTCACACCTGTAAACCAGGGCTCAGAAGGCTGTGGCAAGAGGATTGTCATGTGTTTGAGGTCAGCCTTGGCAACACAGCAGGACCCAGGATACCCAAGGCTACAGAGTGGGACCCTGTCTTAAGTAAATAAAAAAATTAAGTTAAATAAATGAATGGGGCTGAAGAGATGGTTTAGTGGGTAAAGGGCTTGCTGGGCAACCATGAGGACCCAAGTTAGTATCCTAGGTATTCATGTAAAAGCTAGGCATTGTGGTGTAGACTTATAACCCCAACACTGAGGACAGGGCAGAGATAGACAGATCCTGGGAGCTCATTGGCCAGCCAGTCTAACTAAAACAGTGAACTCTAGATTCAGTGACAGACCCTGCTTCAAAGAATAAGGTGGAGAGTAATAGATAAAGAGAACAGACGTCAATTTTTGGCTTCTACATGTACACTCAAGTGAGTACACACACACACACATATGCACACAGCATATATATTTTTATTAATATATATATATTAATAAAAAGATAGGTAGGACCAGTGAACTAGATGACTTATTGGGTAAAGGCACCTGCCACCATATCTAATGACTTGAATTGAGGACCCACGTGGTAGATGAATAGAACTGATTCCTGTAAGCTGTCCTCTGGCAGACAAGCTATGACATGAGTGTGCCTTCCCTCTACATACAAACAATAAATAAATGTAAAAAAATAAATAAACAGGGAACTGAGAGATGGTTCATCAGCTAAGAGCACCTGTTATGCTTACAGAGGACCAGGATTTGGTTCCTAGCACCTACAAGGTGGCTCACAACCATCTGGAACTCCAGTTCTAGGGGATCTGGTTTCTTTTGACTTCTGAAGGCATCATTTCCTCACATGGTACACATGCATATGTGCAAGCAGACACACTTAGGACATATAAAATAAATCTTTTAAAAATTAAACAAAGACCACTAAAGAAGGCTCTGGTGAGTAGGAACAGCCAGCTGACATCCTGGAGGCAGAGAGCATCAGTTCCTAGCTAGGGTAAATGCTTTCTTCCTTCATCATCTCCCATCAGACACCTCTCCACTCATCAGCTTCTTACTGATGTCTGTATGCCTCAGGCTACCCCAGTAGTTACTAGAAATCCAAATTCATTCCCTTTTAGCTCTCAAGGGAAGGTGGCAAGTACTCTAGTTTGGAGCTTTCCCTAGAAGGCCTGTCATTGAGACTGCTGGACCAGGAAGTGACTGGGCTGGGCTGTCCTGGTCCAGCCATAGTGCCTAATGCTGAGGTTCTCAGTTCTTCTTCCTGGTCCTCTAGCGTCACATTCTGCTCCTGCTCCAAGGTAAAAGGTCAGCCCGCACAGGATTTCCCTAAGCACGCGCTATGAGGCATTTGCTACATGATAGTGGTTGAGTAGAATCTTGGGGGAGGTGCTTGTCAGGTCTGAAAGTGTCAGGCACTGAGCCAGGTGTTTTACAAACAGGATCCTTTGGCTTCCTGTAGTAGCTGTGAAACCGGAGCTGACCGCTACACAGGTAAGGAAACTAAGGCTTTGTGAGCTTGGGTCTGTCACCCAAGATCCCTTAACGGGCAAGTGGCAGATCCATCTTTAAATCCAGGCAACATGTCTACAGAGCCATGTTTGTTGTCAGCTGCAGGAACACTCTTGGTGACGGTTGCGTCATGGGGTCTGGGAAAAAAGAAAGAAGCAGTCTGATTCCTTTCTTTTCTTTCCCCTTCCTCCCTCTTTCTTCTTTCTTTCTTTCTTTCTTTCTTTCTTTCTTTCTTTCTTTCTTTCTTTCTTTCTTTCTTTCTTTCTTTCTTCGAGACAGGGTCCTTACTTTGTAGTCATGAATGCTTAGAACTCACCACGTAGACCAGGCTGGCCTTGAACTCTCAGAGATCAGCCTACTTCTACCTTGTACAAATTAGAATTGAAGGCATGTGTCACCACACCTAGCCAGTCCTACCCCGTGATTCAGATCAGTGCCAATTTGTGTGCTGACAGCTGTTGGAGGGTTAGAATGAAGTGAAAGAATCGCTACCCTTCTGGAAGGGACTTTAGAGGGTAATTCACTGTGGTTTAGTAGATGGGGACGCATGCCAAGACGGGCTAGTGAGACTAGGCTTTCTAGGATGTTCTTCAAGAGAAGCCTTAGGGCACCTGGAGACAAGGCAAGGAGCATGAAGCAGAGGCAGTAGTGAGGGAGCACACAAGCCACAGTCACAGGGGATGGAGAGGCCAGAACACAGGAGACGGGACCAGACGTGAGTAGCGTCTGTTACCCAAGTCTTCACATTTAGGTTTCTGGGTGAGTGGGGCAAAAGGGCACTGTCAAGAAAACAAATACCAAGAACTTGGTAGGGCCGTGTACACTTTTAATCCCAGTACTTGAGAGGCAGAGGTAAGCAATCTCTCTGAGTTCCTGGCCAGCCTGGTCTGCAGAGCGAATTCTGGACCAACCAGAACTACCATAGTGGGGACACTGGCTGAAACTGGATGGGAGAAGAGATGGGGCAGGTGTGTGAAAGCAGGGGTTGGTCCTGATGCGCTTGTCTTTGGTCTCTCTGGAACTGGGGGTGCTGCTGAGCGCTGACCTTCTCAGCTTCCCTGGAAGGAAGGCATATCTTGCTGCTGCAGCCCCTCCGCTCCAAAATATCCTGGGCAGGATGGAGCAGGATCTGTTTTGTCAACGCAGCTTGCAATAAAGACTCTCACCCAGAGAAGCAAGCAGCTGCTTGACTATTAATAGGCAGGGGCCTGAGCTGACGCCTGCTGGGAGGGCTTCCTGCAGCTCTACAAAGGTGAATCTCTCCTTCTGCCTGGCTGAGTCTTACTCCCTGCGGTGGGACAACTGGCCTGATGCTTATTTCTCAGAAGGCCAGTAGTCACCTCGGGTTTTTCACAGAACAACTACATGACCTTGCCCCGCTGGAGTGTTGCTTTCTCCCTGGCGCTAAGCATACCTGAAAAGGGAAGGGAGCATCTCCCCAGTCCTGGCCAGAGACACAGGCGCTCCTGACCAGAATGGGGATGCCTGGTTGGGGTTACCACAGCTGTGCTGAGTGACAGGTCAGGCATTGCCCTCATTGGAGATCAGAACTGTTGTAAGGTCTAGGAACGGGATGGCTGGACTTGGTGTACCATGCCTTTAATCCCAGCTCTCAGGGGGCAGAGGCAGGTGGATCTCTGAGTTTGAGGCCAGTCTGGTCTATATAGTGAATTCCAGGACAGCCAGAACTACATAAAGAGTCCCTGTCTAAAAAACAAACAAACAAAAACAAAAAACAAACAACAACAAAACAAAAAAACCCAACAAAACGAGTTGGGGCAGGGATTATTGAGAAAACAAGAGAGTCTATCATCAGGGTAAGACAAGAGAAATGGGGCAATCTTGTTCCAGAATAGGGCTGTAGAGAGCCTCTCAGACCAGACCCGAGAGTAAGGTCTAGGGAGGTCCACCATCTCCCGTTGGCACTGCCATCAGAAAACATGGCCTCACTGGTCAATCTGATGTCCCCTCTGAAGGAGCCTGTGGAGAGTGGGAGCAAGTTAATGGGAACCCACTGGGTGCCCTGAGCCACATCCAGGCCAACTCCTACTGTGCTGAGAGCCCATGGCTCCTGCCCAGGCAGTTTCCAAGATTACAGGCTGGCATTGTTACCTGCTTTCTCAGGTGGTGGCTTTGGATGGTGACCACTTCAAAGAAGCCCCATTTAAAGCAGGGCCTCCCTCAAGTTTCCTAAGGGCCTTGTCCTGGCTAATGAGATCATTTAGAGCCTCCTCGTTAAGTGGGTTTAAATAGAGTTTGCCTGTAAGGCTCGTGGTTGGGCCTTGGCTCTGGCTGCTCTGTATTTAATGTGTGCTGTGTGCTTTTGTACTTCGTGGGCACTCAGAAGGCTGGAGAGCACAGGCTCTGGCTCACACTGCCCAAGGTTCCAGCCCCCAGGTACCCCAGGGTGTGCCTTCACAACTGTTACCTAACTATGCCTCTGTGCCTCAGTTTCCAAACCTGTAAGAGCAGGGTCATTACTGCTGAATCGTGCTGGAGAGCCCGTCCGCATCTTCCCGATGTGGTCAGAAAAGTGCTGGGGTTTCCTAGAACACAGCTGCGGTGGCCTACTCTAGAAGGCTCATAGCCACATTTCTGATACCCATCTATCTCTCAGCATATGAACTCATCCTTTTGACTACCTTTTTATTTTCCGTTTCCCCAGTCAGGGTTTCCCTGGTAGCCTCTGGCTGTCCTGGAACTTGCTCTGTAGACCAGGCTGGCCTCAGACTCAGAGATCTGCCTGCCTCTGCCTCTGTAGTGCTGGGATTAAAGGTGTGCGCCACCATGTCCAGCTATGTCCACTTGACCTTCACACGTGCACCTTATCTGTCTCAGAATGCTTCACCCTGGGCTCTCATCCCTCCTAACCTCTCTTCTCCTTTGGGCCTCAGGCACATCCTTCCCGCCGAGTCCTTGCTACGCTTCATTCCAGGTCTGGTCTGTCGGAACAGTAGAACAACATGATAATGCCTAGCACACACATGGCATTGCTGGGCCAACTTGTCAGCGTTCTAGGCTAGACTGTAAATCGCATGAGGCCAGGGATTATGTCAGCTTCTCGCTGCATCCCTAATGTTGCTTGGCAAAGTTTCTTTGTAAATCCGGTGGCTGGCTTGCAGTGAATTTAAGGTGGAGGCTGCCTCTGTGTCTCCTTCCGTGTGCTTTTCCTTACAGTCATTCTTTACAACCTCTCTGTCCTTGACACAGAATCCTGTTCTCTCAAACGCTGTCCTAAGGGCAGGGCAGAGGAGACCCCGCTCCAGATGCTATGAGCTTACCCATGGGGCCTTTCCCTAGGAGAAGATGTAGATTTACAGCTGTCCACATTTGTTATATATTCTGCAGGTTTCTAGGCCCTGGATGCTTCATGTCTCTCGATGTTGCACTGATGGTGTTAAATGGGCCTGGTGGGCAGACATGTAGGGAGGTCTAGAGGTAACATAGAGCTCCATGGGGGGGTGGGGCTTGATGATCTGCAGGCTTCCTGGCCAGCAGGAGTTGAGCCAGAGCATTTCCCAGTAGAGCTATAGGGAAAGGGAAGGAGGAATGAGAGGCAGAGTGGGAAAGTCAACCTGGAAGCAGGGCCACTGGGAGAGCATCACCACCATGGAGGCTGGCAGTTCAGCATCAAGGCTGTAAGCAGTGTGAACAATCTGCCTACCCTGTGCTTCTTGGGGAGAGCCTGGTGGCTCAGAGGGGCCACCTGGGATAAATACATGCCTCTTTCCTGGGAGTGATGGATATATACTCTTCATGTCTGTATCCTCTGGATTGAAGAATGAATCCCAAAGTCTTTCAGCAGTCAGTCCTCAGCGGGAGGGTTCCATCCCCTGGGTGCTTTGCAACTGATGATGCTTTGCTACCGCTAATAAAAATAGATATCATTTGTGGGGCAATTCCGTGTACCAGGCACCGTGCTAAACACTTCACATCCATCATTTCAAAGACTGTCAGATCCACGGGAGCAGGAACAGGGCCTGTTCTGTCTCGCTGTTACATCCCTAGGGTCTAACACAAGGCTGACACAGTAGATACCTAATGCATATTTATTGCCTAAACAAACAATCCTGCCTATTATCCATGTTTTATAGACTAGGAGCTGAGTCTAAGACAGCGAAGTGACTTAGGTTACTAAGCCATTGGGACAGGAAGGCAGGATTTAGACCCAGGCCTGATTCCAAAGCCTATTAATGTGGTTATGTTCTGCTCTGTCTCCATTCTTGCTATTTGGACTGGTAAGCGGCATTATTGACATCACCTGGGACATGCAGGTTCTCAGATCTATTGAGTCTGCGTCTACACAGCAAAAAGGTGACTCAGATATACATTAAAGTGTGAGAAGCACTGACTGACTCCTGGACTATTCCACCCACACAGGCTCCTAGGGAGTCTGTCCTTGGCAGCCAGGCAGCCTCAATGCCTCAATCAAACTGCATTTGATAGTTGAGGCCTTTGTCCTTTGCCACAGACCGCTGAGTGGAATTGGAGGGCTGGCAGCTTTGACTTCAACTTTTAAAATGATTACACTTAAACATCAATAGTGTATTTCTTCTTCCTTTCTTCCTTCCTTTTTTTTTCCCTTGAGTTTCTCTGTGTAGCCCTCTCTGGCTGTCCTAGAACTCACTTTGTAGACCAGGCTGGCCTCGAACTTAAAGATCCTCCTGCCTCTGCCTCCCAAATTCTGTAATTAAAGGTGTGCACCACCACCACCCAGTTTATTTTCACCTTTTCAATCATGCATATCTATCAGGCTTCTGCCACCCACAGGCACATATTCCTAGGAATTGAAGCAGGGTTTTCTAGCTGGTGGTCTTGTCTCTGAACAGGACCACCTTAGTATGAGATCCTGTGGGGGAGATGTTTTGATTCTCCCTTCTTCTGCATCCAATTACCGAAGGTGTGGGGTTTCAGTCTACACTCTGTTTATTGTGAACAGATTATTTAATCCAGTGATTATATTCAGAAACAATTCCCCCGATGACTTAAGAGGCTTTGCCTGCTTGTGTTTTTACAGCTTATGGGTTTTAGTCTTTCAAAACATCGTAAAAACTGCTTATCCAGCAGAAGAAGTCGAGAAAGCGGTTTATTCACCCAAGTTCCCTTCGTCCCTGATCAGCTCCCCAGGCGGCTGTTGACCTCATTGTGTCACCGTGGCCACCGCATCTCTAGTCTCTTGCTGGAGAATTCAAGTCCCAGTCTGCTCCAGCTGTGCTGGACTTCTGCGTATGAGTTTACCTAAGCCAGCTGCCAGCTCCCTTCAGCACACGGAGGTTGTGCATCAGACGTGGTCCATTTTGTGTGGAGGGAAGTCAGAAATTTGCGTAGACTCTCGTGAGATCTCTGCTTGCCTTGGTCGCTCCTGTCTCAGAGCTACCACGGCTGCCCCGTCTCTCTTGCCGGATCTGAGTTTACTTGGATTTATGTTCTTTGCCAGGCAGTGGCCTGTGTTCAAGTCAGGGAGAAAACCAGTGGTGCTCACGGCAGACATTCTGCTGTTTGGAGTGTGAGGTCCTTTTGCAAATAGCATGGCAAAGATCTTCTTCATGCCAACAGACTCGGACGTCACTGTCATTTTGCCTGCACTCTTTTCTAGACCTCTGAAGATGCTCAGGCCCTGCCTGTTTATTCTACGGATCTGCAACTCACGGGTCGGACAAGATCATAAGATAGTAGAGAAGACCCCAGATAACAAGAGAAGATGTGTCCTTGGAGATGATTAAGTCTCCGCTCTCTGTTTCCTAGGCTGACAGAGGAGACGTGACTGGCCCAAAGAGCTCCTGTCAGTGCTGAGACTGTGCAGCAAGGGCTCTGATTCCACGCCTGCCTGCCACAATCCCTCTGTAGCCTCAGCTTTACAGATATTTCGAGAAGTGTTTGCAAAGCCAGAGATCAGGCAGGGCAAACAGCTGAGAGGAAGCAAGGAGGCTTTGGATCTGAAACTTGCTTTATTTACCAAAATAAAATAATAAAACTCTGTCCTCTCTCTTATGGTTATGTTTCTCTGTCTCTGTCTTCTCCCCAGCTCAGTTTTTAACCACGTTACAGTTTGAGCCTGAAAAGACAGAGGACTTTTATTCTTGGAGCACAAGGCTAAAGAGCATTGATTTGATTGCATTTGACCACAATCTCAGTCAGTAATAAGGGAATTTCTCACCTCACCACTGAAAAATGCATGAATTCATCTGCTTACTAAGATATGTTTATTTTTATAGTGTATGTATGAATGTTTTGCCTACATGTATGTTTTGTATCACATGCATAGAAGCCAGAAGAGGGCATAGGATCCCCTTAGAACTGAATTGCAGACAGATGTTGGCCACCGTATGGGTGCTAGGAATTGAACCTGGGTCCTCTGGATGAGCATCCAGTGTTTTTTAGCCCCAAGCCAGCCCTCCAGCACACTGGCAGTGATTCAGTGAGCCATGTTTCTGTGTAGGCACTGAGCTTGTCTGAGGAGTGACAATCAGTATGTATAGGATTGAGTCTGTTTTCTGGCTACGCACAGTCTATGAGGCGAAGGCTTCACCTGCTCCAGGTGGTAGAGCCACCTGCCTCCACTCTCCCAGTGGCAAGTCTGGCAGGGTCTTCACTGAACCAAAGCAGCCAGCATGGCGCCCCTCTATATGATCACCTTAGCAGTGGTGGGCGTGAGTGCACTCACGGTTCCCAGTGCCAGTACCGAGAGGAATTTAGAAGTCATGGTCTTCAATGGATTTATTCCGTGTGTGCACATAAAATGTTTTAAGGCCCAAAGAAGCCAAGGGAATGACCCAAAGTATTCAGTGTATCAGACACCCAAGTAGGACCTTCATCTGTGTCTCATGCTGCCCTTGAGAACCGCATCAGAAAGGGAGGGGTGGGCAGAATGAAAGATTGGAGGATGGGGGCAGGGTGCAAGGCAGCCCTGGTTTCTATGGCAACAAAGAGAGGCTACCTTGGTGGTGGCTGAGGTTACTGTCATGGAGAGGTCGTGAAACTAGGTCCTAAAACTGAGCTATGGCCATGCCTGATGCCTAGTCTGATTTCTTGCAGAGAAATGAAAAAGAAACATGGTTGATGAATTTATGGAGTGCTTGTGTGTCTCTCAGCCATCACCAGGCATCCCGCCTTCTGTGGGAAAATGGTTGTACACCCTGCCCTTCTTGACAGAATCACCAGGTTAAACGGTGACTGCTGTTGTTGTAGCAATCACGCAGATGCCATCTGAGAAACATGCTAAATAGAGCTAGGCACAAGACTCAGCTCTTGTTGGGGTCACAGCACACATCACACAACACAGTGTGTGTCCTTGAAGAGACCTTAAGGAGACTGGGCCACACAGGAGTCACTTGCCTGAGGTCATGTAAAGAGCCGGGGCTAGGTGGGATTAGAACCTGGGTCGTCCTGCCTAGAAAGCGGGGTCTGTTCTGATACCATCCTCACTCTGGCTCAGCAGCCAGCTCCATGAGGCCATATACACAGTCTGGAATCTCTAACCTTGTATGGAGTAAGCATGTGCTGTTTCCATAACATTCCATACTTGGCTTGGGGGAATCAAGGGTCAGCACTCCAGAGCTCTTTCCTCACAGGCAAAAGTGTCAACCACAGGCCCAGTTGTCTCCTAACTTCGTGCTAACACAGGTGCATTCTTCTTGCTGAGTCCTGGGGTATCTTTAGGGCCACTGCAGTCTCCAGGGTCTTGGCCTTGAAGGTTTTTAGCTTCCTAATGCAGAAGGAGATGAGCAGGGAGAATCCCGAGGTAACCCCAAATCAACAGACGGGTTTTGTCATCGTGCAAAGAAGAAGAGGAACCAGCTGCACTCTGGTTGTTTGAGAGTTCAAGTTCCTTTGCCTAGACAGCCGAGAGGCACTTTTTGCCCAGTGGAGGGATACACTGTGTGGTGAACACAAACTTGAGCATGTTGGGATGGCACTGAAAAACACGAAATCACTTCTTGAGAGAGATGCAAAGTTTAGCTCTGTTTTCAGGTCTTTTTTAAAATAATGTTTCCATTTGACTAAATGTGTATAGACATACACACATATATGCACACATATACATACTTTTTTTTAAAAGAGCAAGCCTTGGGCTTGGAGTCTTTGGCAAGCCACAATATCTAGTTAGAATTTAATGGCATTGTTTTATTGTATTTATTTTTACCTTTACCTCTATTTATGGTAGGTGAGACTGGTTTTCCATTTGCAACACTGACATAAAGTTTCCATTTTAAAGACATTTATTTAAGTTAAAAAGCGTCTATTTAAAGAAAAACCCTAAACGAATAATAATACAGGTGCCATGCAGACATACCTACAAGGTACAGAAATGAGCAGAATTTGGGAAACACGGATACAGGCAATAATGGAACAAAAAAGTCATATAGTCTCTGAATCAAAGACCATTGAGTTTTAGAAGCCCAGGATTCTAGAACCCCAGGACACAAAATCTTAGCACCATAAACCCTAAAATAAACCAAATAATATGTGAGATACTATAAAACAGTCTCACACAAAATGCTGGCATGTGGGGGAGAGAACCTTGATGCCATCTGTCAATTCAATGCCCACATCTTGAAGTGGGGAAACTGAGGCCCTAAGAGGCTAAGAATAGAATGAATTAGCACATGGAAAAGGGCCTGTGAAACAAGCCATGTTCCTCCAATACTAGATAATTTGTAAAGCTTCCCCACCCCTCAAATCACAGTTAGAATTGTGACTGAAACGAAACTCCTTGACCCTATCCTGTCCTTGTAAACTGCGCAGGCTCCCTGAGTGTGACAGTTTTTGAAGCTCTTGTGTCCTTGGCCTGGCCTTTGCTAGGACAGGTGCCAATCTGAGGAGCGTTAGCCTGCTGAGTTCCCACCAGAAGTGGCTGCAGAAGGAGGAGAGGCCTTGCCTGGGGATCCTCAGAGAGTAAATGAGTTTAGTTCACTGGGTTCTTTTGCAGAACCAATGTATGCCAGGAAGTTTCCAGGGGAATCCAGTCTGCGACTTGAACTCGACTTTTTTGGGACCTCAGATTTTCCTGTACAATAGGTGGACACATAAACAAGTCTTTTTTTCTGCCCTGTGGAGCTGCAAGCTTGCTTCCAGGGTCTCTTCTATAAAGAGAGGGGGGGCTTCATTTCACTGGAGTTCTAGTCTATGTCAGGACCGTGAGGCAAGGCAAAGGTTTGAGAGCTGTCAGTGTAAAGAAGGAAAACACATCACATCTTGTTGGCAAAGCATCACCTTGCTCCTTCAGGAGTGAATTTCACTTCTCCATAGACCTGGAACATAAGGCTATTCTTGGTCAGCAACACACGACCCAGAAAACTGGGTCTTCAGGGTAGGCACCCGGCTGGGCGGTGCGGCTGTTTTGTTTTGGTACTTCTACATATTCAGCTTTTAGAACTGCTTGTCTATCCAGAGGCACAAACAGGGCCCCCTGTGGGGCTTAGGCCTCAAGACACTGTAGGGTCAAAAGCAGGCTGGGCCAACAGTTGCCATGGCGCTCACTTCCTGTAGGCTCTTTCTCCCAGTGACCATACTTGGCCCTCATCGAGATCTACAGGAGGTCCGAGGCCCCCGTGTTGCCCCTTCTCATGGTCTGTGTCTTGTCTGCCAGGCCCAAGTTTTCACACTCACTTCTGCCGTGTGTGCACCCTCCCTCTCCCCCACTAGCCATTTCATGTGGCTCTGGGAAGGGAAATACTGCGTGCAGTTGCTTCTCCGTAGCTGCCGCGCTGAGGGTACAGCAGGCCTCTCTCCCTGAGGTTGCCCGCAGCCTGTCTCCACGGCTTCCAAGGGCCCCGGCCGTCTGCAATGTGGATTCCTGCACAGGTTCCAGGTGGCCTGCCGACATGCTGACCTTTCCCTGCCCACCGGCCCCCAGACAGGCGCCTGGGGAGGAGGGAAGAAAGGACCACTTCTCCTCTATGAGGCCTCTGAAGCATCTCAACCATTCTCTCCGCATTAATCATGGAAAAGACAGCACTCCCTAGCCAGGGAGGGAAAAAGCACCCTTTTCATCTTCCCCACTACACAGTCCCAAAATACAAGCTCAGCCCCCATCAGCTCTGAGCTTACCAGTTATCCCCCCATCTCAGACCCTGACAGTCTCTGGTCTTTTTCCCCTGTGGGACTCAGGACTAAGTTGATGCCACTTTTCCGAGAAAACGGTCCATGGCCCATCTTGCTCCTTGTACTTTTTGGAGGCCAGTTAATGACTCCTTGGCACAGAACCCAACTTCCCACCCACCCTACCTGGCATCACCCTGGACGAGACTAGAACTGTTAAGTATTTCCTCATTAAAGCCCTGGCAGCTGGACCCGGGCCTGCCAGCCAACACCAATAGTTCCCACCGCCCAGGAATGTTTGGACAGATTTCTGCTGTTACGAGTTATGAAGTTGAAAGATTTTTATGGCAAGGGGACCATGTTGGTGTTAGGGAACCCATTTCTCTGGGGGCTCGAGTCTGCCTTAAGATCCTGGCAGCAGGAAGTGGAAGGGAAAGGCCCAGAAAGAGAAGCTGGAGGCCAACCAAGAAGCAAAACTAATCAAGTTCAGCCCAGCTGCTTGCTCGGCTGTGTTAGGGGCTGAGCTGTGCGAGGGAAGGGATACTGAGCTGGAAGTCGAGGCCCAGGTGAGAAAACATGAACTTCACAAACAGTAACACCAAATTCGGAGAACCCTTTCAAGTCAAAGGAGCAGCTATTTGATCTCCGTTGCTTTCTGTTTTCCAAGCCGTCAAGCTCAGAGCAAGATCAAGGGCTCCGGAGCAGGCTTCGGGGAACGGAGATTTCGTCTAAATGATGCAAAACGTGACATCTGTGCTTCAGTACGCAGAGGGCCCCTAAGTCGCAGTCGAGTTTAGAGGCATCTGTGCCCAGCAGTACTGAAACTATCAGTCTCTGTGCATACTGATAGGCAAACTGAGGCCCATTCGTTCATTCACTCACATTCTCGTTCATCAAACAGATGAGCTGTGTATGAAGTAAGGACCTTCTGGGGAGTCAATGAGGCTCCATTGCTCCATTGACGACTACGGGGCTGGGGAGTAAGCATGGCAGTAAGAGGACCAGGCTGATGGCAAGGGGTTCTGGGCAGGCGCTGGCACGGGCTGGTGGGCAGAGATTGTGGCGTTTCAGTTGTGACATCTCACAACTCAAGCAGGCAGCCAGTAGAGGGTCCGGGGAAGAAAGTTCTCTGCAAAGTCTCATTCAGGGCAAAGATCCCACAGGGGAGCAAGCTTGAGGGCCAGGCAGGGAGACCAGATGGCAGATGGAGTATGAACAAGATGCAGAGACAGGAGCAGGTGAGGCCAACAGGTAAATCACATCTGGCCATGGGGATGGAACAGGGAATCTATTCTGGGTCAGCTGGGAGCAAGAAAGAGAGTGACGCTGATGTAAGAGGTCCTGAGAGGACCAGATAGGTTCACTAGAGCATCTCTTCCCGCTATAGCTATTACAGCTGGGCAAGGAGGTGCATGTCTGTCATCCCAGCACTTGGAAGGCGGATCAGGAGCTCAAAGCTAGCTTTGACTGTATAGCAATTTTGAGGCCAGCTTGGGATACATGAAACCCTACCACAAATATACAGCAATTGCCACCCCCAAACTCAAAATGCTCCTGTTAACTAGGAAGAGTGATACAGGCTGATAATCTCAACCATTCAGGAGGCCGGGGCAGGAGGATCGTCTCCTGTTGTCTGGGTTTGAGTGGCCAGTGCACGCACCACCTAAAGAAACCTTGCTCAGCTCCCTTCCCTGGTAGGATTTTCCCCGCAACAACTGTGATTTTCAGGTTATTATTTTTTTTAATTTTTATTTTTTTATTTCACCTTGAAAGAACAGCACTGTCCACGGGTTCCAAAAACTTATTAATCCTCACAAAAGTTCTATGTGGCCTGCTTCTCGATGTTTGTAATGCTGCCCTGTCCCTCTCGGAGAACTTCAAAGGCTGTTTCTTTGCTGAAATAAACACGGGCTGGATGGCAGAGAGAGCAGTGGGGGCCTGGGGAGTGGAAACGAAAATCACATTTTTCTTCTAAGGGGATCCAGGTCCAGTTGCCGTACAAATGGCTTCTAATCTGAAGCACAAACGTTTCAAAGGTTGAGGAGATAATGACTGGGAGTGTATATGGGCGGTGTTGACTGGTCCCTGCACCCCTATGTATTCCAGGACTGGCATCTGGATGGCCTTGTGGACAGGTATGTGTTAGTGGGTAGGAAAGACTGTGTCCATATGCCTGAGCTGGGCTCAGGGACTGGCTAGGTCCAACCTCAGCTTCCTCACAAAGTAGCTGTGTAGATCAGGCTCTCTCCCATGCCTCAGTCTCCTTGTCTGTAAATTGGGAGAATAGTTTTGGTGAGTATTAAACCAGTTAACACAGGCTCAGCTGCTCATAACAGCTGCCGACACATGCAGAAACCGTACAGGTAGCGGCTGCAGTAGTCACTCATGGAAAACACACGGACAGCCCCTCCCCCCTCAAATTACCTGTCCCATCAAACTAGACAAGTTCTACATTCTGGGTCTTCCATTTGGGAAAACAGATTGAAAGAAAGGAGGCCCTTGGTCCAGGCAAGGCCCTCAGGAGAGAAGAGCAGACGGGCTCCGTGTGGCCTTCTCCTCAGGACAGAAGATGTGGATGAAGAGTTACAGCATCTTGGGATTTCTGGTGCTGTGATAAAACACCACAGCCAAATACATCTTGGGGAGAAGAGTGTTTATTTCATTTTTCACTTCCAGGTAACAGTCTGTCACAGGGGGAGATCAGGGAAGGAACTGAAGCAGACAGGAACTGACGAGGAGGCTGTGGAGGAGTGCTGTTTACTGGCTGCTCTCTTATGGCACCCTGGGCCACCAGCCCAGGAGGGGCATCATCCACAGTGGGCTGGGTCCTTCCACGGCAATTAGCTATCAAGAAAATGCGCCACAGGCTTGCTACAGGCTAATCTGGCAGGGACATTATTCTCAACTGAGATTCCCTCCTTTCATGTGACTCGAGTTTGTGTCAAGTTGACATGAAACTAGCCAGCACACACAGAAAACTCCACACCTCCCTCCTCCAGTGTGGAGCTCCTGAGTAGTCTCTAATTAGATAAGTATCCCAGGCCTTCATGAATAAAATGGGAAAAAAGGAGGAGTCTTCGGGAAGAATCTGATTTATACTAAGTAAGATCTTCCTGAAAATGGCCCCCTTAGATGTCCTGCAACACCTCCTAGCAGGGATATTCCAGAGGCTCAAGCTGAAGGAGAAGGTGGGTGAGGGGAGAGAGAGTGACCAGGGTCAGGTGGGGGTGACCCTGGGTTGTTGAGGGGAAGCTTCAGAGTCTGGGAGATAGGGCAGAGCAGGAGTTAGGAGGGACTCCAGAGCAGAGGACATGGTTGGGAGGAAAATGGAAGGGGCTCCCGAGGGAAGGGCCAGGCAGCCAGGAATCAGCAGCAAGGCAGGGAAGGGACAACTCCCAGAACAAATCTGTGCAGACATACGCATTACGCAGACACAAGGTGGTCCTGCTTCCGTTGTTGTGGTCCACTGGCAACCAGGAAAGGAGCATTTTTGTGGAAACAGGCAGAGAAGACCAGGTTGAGGAGGCTCAGCCCTATTCCCGAACTGCCCTGGGCCTCACCAAAACAACTCAGGACCCTGTGTGGCGCTTCCCAGCTCCTCCTTGCCCTACTTATCTCCTGATCTTCATTTGCTGGCTGCTGACTGCAGAGCAGAGCTGTCTCACTATGTGAGCTGCCTGTCAACTCTGGTCTTCCTCAGGAGATGTAACATCTGGGGAAAAAGCCTGAAGCATCAGGATCACATGCACAGCCCCTGGGCACAGCACGGTGCCTCAGTAGAACTTGCCACAACAATGATTGTACAGATAGATACAAGAACAAAACAAAACAAAAAACGAACAAAACTGCCCGCGACTCAATGGCGACAGTGAAAGTGAGGGGAAAATAGGTGTTTTGGTGACTGCTGGCTCAATTAGTGCATGTTGACACAGTTTCCCTGCTCCCTTCTAAAATACGTCAAACATGAAAGCATGGGATTCAGGCATAGTGGTACGTGTGTGTAATCTGTGAACTCGGAGGTAGAGGCAGGAAAATCAGGAGTTCAAAATCTTCCTGGGTGTATAGCAAGTTTGAGGTCGATCTGGACTATATGAGACTCTGTCTCCAAAACAAAAATGAATATAAATAAGCAAGATTTAAAAGACACACACCAAAACCCAAGCCAAACAAAACGGACCAAGTACTTGATCAGTGCCTGTCCTACCTCAGGCCCAGGGGCTGCATCCTGAACAAGGCAGAGACAGCATCTGGGTTTGCATTCTACCGAGGGAGCCTGGCAAAAAGCTAAACTATAAATGAATATTTATCATGGCTATTCAGGGGAAAGAAAGCACCAGGGTTGTCTATCCACAAATGGTGTCAGGTGGGTGGAAAGGGATGGCCTTGCTGAGTGCTGAGGACCTGAGTAGGCTAGGAAATGCATCCTCTGGACTCTGACAACCAAGTTCCTGCTAGAGAACCCATTGTGTACTTGGGTCATTTGGGAACCTTGACTAGGGTAGGTCAAGGGTTACCTCGACACGTTCTGAAGGAGCTGGCCGTGGAGAAGTAAGTTGGAAGGGCGTGCATCCCAGCCAGGCTCTGCCTTCCATCAGAAGCCCAGAGTCTGGGAAGGGAGGAAATTGCCCAGCTTGTTAAAAGGCAGAGCAGGAGACAGACCCAGGGTCCTGGCACTTGTCCAACTCCCGTCACGAGCCCGTCACGTCAGTCAAAAGTCAAAAACATCCTAAAAGGCAGCCCTTCAGAGAGACTGTGCAGACTAGAGGCCCCTTGTAAGGTAAAGAACAAAACCAAAAGTGGTGGCAGGGCAGGTACTGAGTATCAGTGATTCAGGGGTGCCGGGTAATGCACACAGGAGAACCAGGAATGAGGAATGGGAAGTGAGATAGTAGCCTTGAGGTACTTCTGCTGTCTGACTCCTTGGGGACATCACTTGCTTTCCTACCAAATCTAGATTGATGAAGACTTAATCAAGCTTGCCATGCGTCAGCCACATAATGAATTAACGTGCTGCTCTGAAGTTTCATCTTTGCAGGAGAAGGAGATGGCTCAGTGGATAAAATGCTCGCAGCATAACCATCAATACCCGAGCTCAGGTCTTCAGCGCCCACCTCAAAGCCATGTGCCCTGTGCATCTGTGACCCCAGTGCTGCTGGTGGGGGTTGGGAGGGGGAGGATGGACAGGTGAACCCCTGGAGTGTTGGCCACCCAACTTAGCTGAGCTGATGAACCGCAGGTCCAGTGAGACACCCTGTCTCAAAAACAAGATGGAGCGTGGTTGAGGAAGAGACCTGATGTCGACTCAGGCCTCCACACACATTGCCCGTGCTTTCATGAACAGATGCGCTCGCGCGCTCACACACACACACACACACACACACACACACACGTCAAAGAATAAATCATCCTTGCAACAACCACATGGAGTGGCAACCACTGTGCCACTTCACAGAGGAGGAAACTTAGACTTGGGGCACTAAACAACCCGATTACGGGAGGGCAGGAGAAGAGGCGAGTTTATAGAGAAATTCAGGTCCACCTGGGAGGGCAGAGCGTACAGTCTGTGTGAGTTTAAGTTGTATACCTGTGCAGAGCCAGACCACATGGGCAGTGGCTAAGCCCATCTCACTCAGAAGCATGAGAAGCATGAGGGATGGGCGGTTGGTCTGCAGGCAAGAGTACCTAACTGGGTCTGGCCTTCCACTGCAAAGCCCCTTCGTGGTCCCTGGCTCACACAGGTCTCCCAGGAATATAGCTGTTACTGTTAAAGTGTGTGTGTGTGTGTGTGTGTGCGTGTGTACACACACACTCTTCTCATTTCATCAGTAGAAAGAGTAAGGCATAGGAGAAGGGAAGTCCCCATGATCATGTTGGAAGCTGAAGGCTAAGTCCTAGTGGCCTCGTTCCTGGGCTGCTGCTTCTCCCCATTCCTGAAGCTTCCATGGAGAAAGTCTGAGGTCAGTGGCCTATGTCTTCTGACTTCTGGTGCTATGGGTTACATTTAGTGTCCCATTGCCAGAATTTCTCCCTGGGGAGATGTAAACATCTACCCCCTTTTCAAAAGTTCCCAACAGGGGCTGGAGAGATGGCTTAGCGGTTAAGAGCACTGACTGCTCTTCCAGAAGACCAGGTTCAATTCCCAGCATCCACATGACAGCTAACGACTGTCTGTAACTCCAAGATCTCACACCCTCACACATACATGCAGACAAAATACCAATGCAAATAAAATTAAAAAAATAAATTAAAAAAAGGTCTCAACAACAACAACAAAAACAATGTAAGATTCTCCCTGGGGAACTAAGGAGTTTATTGGGTTTACTCACATGAGTGAGAATTACTTCCCAGAGCATCGGGAACCCCAAAACAGCTGCACTGGAGAGTCTTGACCCAGGATAGACGATAGCTTCCCCATAGGAGTTGCCCTTGGTTAACCCTTCCCAGCCTATATACTTTTAAACCTCCAGATGCCCCAAGGCCAGGCACACTTAGGACAGAATTGCATGCAAATGACTAGGAGAAATGGATGAATCTCAGGTGAGGGTACTTCTCTGAGGCAATGACAGGCCCATTGGTGAGGTTCACTTGCAAGTACGCACAGCTACACAGCTGGTCTGACAAAGATGGCGGCTGCTTTGCTTAGAGGACTGCATCCCGTCCGTCTCTCTCCCAAGCATCTCTCATAGCGCCAATTCTAGCAGTGTCTGTAATCCTCAGATTATCTGGAAATGATGGAGTCTGGCCTATGAAATAAAAACACTGTTTTATTGGATTGGTGGCTGCAGGAGCTAATCCAGTGTAACTAGTGTGATTATGATCTTTAGAGAAGAGTAAAGCTGTGGTACTAGGTCACGGTCCCACAGGAAGGACAGGGCACAAGAGCAGAGGCAGACAGAGGAGAGGCAAAACCAAGGCCTGGATTCCTCGTTCCTTATTGAGTCCCACTGTGTGCAAGCCCCCCCCTCCAAGCATGCCCAGTGGGAGGAAGAGATTAGTGAAGACCATAGATGATGGGTGCGCTGTTGCCCAGAGAGGAAGCAGAAAGCGCTGCTATTGGGGAGGAGAGAGCGTGGAAGGCCTCATGGAAATATGAACAGAGCCCCCAAAGATGGGCAGGGCTTTGCTAAGCAAAGATAATGCAGGCAGTTAAATCGATAATATCTCTCTGCGTGTTCCTATGTGCCACTTGCTGTAGACTTGTCATAGCTCCGTGTGCAATAGAATCACACTTCTGCTTCCCTTCTACAGCTGAGGAAACAAGCCCAGAGAGGTTAAGGACTGGCCCCAGAGAACAGGGCTGGCAAGGCTCTCATCCAACACAGGAAATCTTCTCATTATAACCCTGGGTCGGGCAGAGAGGGAAGTGCGTGTGGTTCCCGGCAGGTGGGAGTGTGCGCAGAAGCAGAACCCTAGGGGAGGAGTTATCAAGGGCATTTGGGGGAGGTGGGTAGTTTTCCAAGGCAGTGGGTTTGGGGGAAGGAGACAAAGGAGAAGCCAGCATTCTCCAAGGAGCCGGAAGGCTCTGCTGCAGTCTTGGCTTGGCGGGTGTTTCGTGTTCTAGCACAGTACGGTAATTAAGGCTGTGGGTTGTACTGGGGGGGGGGAGCTGTATCTTCAGTGTGATTCTGGATGGCATGCTGCATTCAGCAGAAGAGCTTCCATTATGCTGCAGTAAATAAACATCTGAACTTCTTAACGGCCCTAGCATCCAGGCTTATGCCTCTCTGGGGTTACATAACCAGTGCAGCTCAGCTGAGGGCTTTTTCTCCTCTGCACTGGCCTCACTGGGACCCAGTGCCCTGGAAGGAGAGTGCGGGACAATATCACACTATGAATTACATGTTCTAACCCAGAATCAATGTGCAGTTGACAAAGAGCTGGACCTCATCATGTGACCTCACCAGACATGAAAAAAGCCAGAGATGGTGTCTTTCCAGGAGCCATGGAGGCAGAGAGCCGGAAGAGTTCATTGAATAGCACTAATGACGCCCATGTGGTCCAGCTACAGTAACAAAGAAGCATACAGTAAAACCTCACCTTACCCCGGCTGCTTTTGGGGAGGACTTATTTCATTGCCCCTGGACCACCAACCCCCCTCTCCTACCCATGCATGTGTAGATGCATATGGGGGCTGGAGCTCCCCAGGGGACAGCTGCTTTGTGCTTTGAGACAGGGTCTCTCACCGGCCTGGAGGTTGCCCTGTGAAGCTAAACCGGCTGTCTGTCTTTCCCCAGTGCTGGGATCACAATCAGATGGAACTTAGGTCCTTGTACTTACAAAGCAAACCGTCTCCCCAAATCCCCTTTGTCTCTTTCTCCACAGTGGTGAAAGAGCAGCTTGCAGCTCAGTTCTCAGGATAGCAGCAGTTGCTAGCCAGTAGTTACTGGCATAATTAGGTTCTTGTTGTTTTTACTGTCAAACTCCATCTGATAAGGAGTTGTGTTTGCAGTAATAATAAGTAACTTCTTTTGACCAAGGGGATTTAATGTAGCCAGGCATAGGGGCAGGTGGATCTCTGAGTTGGAGGCCAGCATGGTCTACAGAGCGAACTCCAGGATAACCAAGGTTACACAGAGAAACCCTGTCTTGAAAATCCCAAAACAAACAAAGAAATAAATAAAAATAAAATGGGCTTTAGTTAGAATACCTGGGCTTAAATCCTGAACTCTGACCTTGGCCATAAAATTGAAATTCTTGAATCATCAGTTTTCTATTTGTAAAAATGGCAGTCACCAGAGTAACCGTGCCACAAGGTGGTTGGGAAATGCTGGCTGACCTTTTAGCAGATGGCTTGACCCATTAAATTCTCAGGTGGGAGGACCCTCCTCTCCCTGGCCTCAGTTTCTCAGGTCCTAGGCGGGGTTCATAGACACACAGTAGATTCAGACCCTCAAAGACTGGGACAATTAGACTCCATAGGTAGAAAAGGAGTCCCAAAGAACCTGGGAATTCCTCCCTCCCTTGCCCTGTGCCTCCCTGCAGGTGCTGTGCTTGGCTCTGGCTCACAGCTGTGTTTGCTCTGTTGAGCAAAAGCCTTAATCATAAACAGGAGAAAGGGGGTGACCCACCCCCTTAGCTCCCGAAAGCCTTGTCCTAGAGGTCTAAGCAAGAAAAGGCTCCTTGTGTCTGGGTGGGGTGAGCTATGCATTCCTTAGGTCCATCTGCTTGACAGATTGGCTCTTGGCACGCAGCTCAGGGTCCTTATGAAACAGCGAGGCACAGGGCCGCCTTGGCATGGTCTCTGTTTCTCTAACGCCTTGCTGGGGCTGTGAGGGCTGGGGGACACAGCTGCCTGTGCAGGACATGGGGTTCCACGTTGGGAGGGAGCTAAGCCCTGCCCTGCTTAGTCCTGCTTCTGGTGTTTAGGAGCTTGCTCTGACACCTCAAGTTACAGAGGCATGGAGTCACATTTAGGAAGAAGCATCAAGCGCCTTGCCCTCCTTGACCTTATTCCTCTCATCCTCCCCTCCCACAGCCTCTGACCTCTAGGGCAGTGGTTCTCAACCTTCTTAATGCTGAGACCCTTTAATATAGTCCTTCAAGTTGTGGTGACCCCAAATCATACATTTATTTTCGTTGCCACTTCATAACTGTAATTTTGCTACTGGTATGAATCGTAATGTAAATATCTGATATTTGACTCCCAAAGGGGTCAAGACCCATAGGTTGAGAACCGCTCCTCTAGCGGGCCGGTCTACACCCAGCCTCCTCCTGTTTGTCTTCCTGCCTTGTCATTGCTCCATCTGAAACGCTGCTGCCTCTTCCCAAGGCTGGCTACTGCATGTCCACCTTCCCGTCTCAGCAGAGCTGCCATCGCCTAGCCTCCTAGTTCTTCGGTGTACAGCGGCCCACACAGCATTTTCCACCATCTCTGAAATTTCTTCTTATGATCTCTTGATCTGTCCTCCATTTCCTCCTCTGACAAAGCCCACTCTGATGGTTCAGACCATGTCTGTGGGTGTCTGTTGGCCAGCATCAGCAATTGTTAAATCCTCGGTTTCTGGAAAGCTCTGTGCTCATTGGCAAGCACTTAATAAACACACATTAAATGAAGGAGCAAATGACTGAACTAAGGGAACACAAGAGGACACCCTGGGCAGCGTGTTCTATTATCTTAATCATAACCACCAATTCTCCAACACTTTCTCAGGGCCCTGGGCTGTGCGCATGGCATATAAAGCTTCCAACTAGCTCTGCAATTCTGAAGAGGTGACCCTGGCCACACTCAGCAAGAGGCAGAGATGAGGCTACAAGTCCACCAACCACTTTGTCTGTGGCAGCTTGCGCTTTTATTCCCTGCCCCTGTCACCCAGAGGTAGGAAACAATTTGTCTAAAGAGGGGTGGTGGGGTGCTAGCGAGGCTTTTTATTGCCTCGCACTGTCCTCTCCAGTCCGTACAGTGGCTAGAAACGTTTGCTTTGTATGCCCTCGCAGAGAGCATGCGAGGTTAACAACAGCTCTGCAGACAGTAGAGGTTACTGGGGTCTCTGAGTCATGGAATCCTTAAGACCTCGTAGGTCAGCCCCCAGGCCTTCAGGCCATGACCTGAATCTGCTCATCAGGCTAGGACTTTCACCCCAGCTAGCTGGAGGACACCCCAGGCTTACCAAGACTTACAGGAAGAGCCTGTGGCTGAGCTGTCGGGCTCCAGGCTACCAGGAATGCTGCTGACTTACGGAACAGGACCTCTGTGACTCAGAGACTGCATAGGCTCAGCCCCCTGGAAGGGGCATGTGAGGGTCTCAGTCCAGTGCTAGACATGCCTAAGGGACTATACACATAGGCAATACAGTATTGCTAGCTCAGAGACAGCAGGCACCTCGTCCTCCAGGCCTTCATTTCTCTGTGCACAGAGCGCATGCATATTCACAAGGTGAGCCTTGGAGTGCTGGAATCCCTGATTGGTGAGAGACAGGCAAGGCATGGCCTCAAAAACCAGAATCAAGTCTGGACCTTATGGGTACCAAATCTCTGAGCTGACAGCTGCAGGTTCTAGCTCCATACCCGAGAACCATTCACTGTGAGACCTTGTATATGGGTGGAGCAAGCTATGCATTCCTCGGGTCCGCCTGCTTGACATATTGGCTCCTAGAGTGTAGCTGGGGGTCCTTATGTAACGGTGAGACAGACACGGGGCAGCCTTGGCGTGGGGCTGTGAGGGCTGGGGGACACAGTAGCCTGGGCAAGATTGTGATATGATGTCATCTTTAGCGCACCTACCCCTCACCTCATTCCTGCATCTACGAAGGCCAGCTCCTAGTGGACAGAATGTCCTGTCACCGCTTGGACTCTTAGCACGTTCTATTCTCTGCCGAGCAAGCCCTGGCCCCCATCCTTGTCTCCGGATTTCTTCAAGGGCCTGTGCAATGCCACACAGCACTTTCAAGCCTTTCTGAAGCTTCCACTCAGGATTCATCTCCCACAGATATTAAAATGATGGCAAGCATCTACAGCTGATGACATAAGAAATGTCTGAAATACATTGTAAAAAAATCAGGAGACAGAATAAAATGCATTTCTCTCCATATATACCTCTCTATAAGTAGAAACGCGCAGGGAACAAAGTCTAGTGGGGTATGTATATATACACGCATGTTAATTATGATAATCTCTGAGTCATGAAAATCATGTTGATCTTTACTTTTTTTGAGGTTTTAAAATTTGTGTGCAACAGGAACATTGCTTCTATAAACAAATAATCGAGCTTCTCTTTACTGAAGAGTTCCACCCGTCCTTCTCTGACACTGAGATCTGAGCTGATCTGGTTGCCCCTAAATTGTCAGATTAAGTCCCCACTTCTCACTTCACGGCCCTGACTAAACACCAGAGGTCACTGACTTGAAGGACAGATTTGTTTTAGCTCAGAGTTTCAAAGGTCTCAGTCCACCATCACCTGACTCTATTGCTCCTGGTCCTCAGTGAGGCAGTCCGTCATGGCAGAGCAGAGCCACCCACTTCCTGGTGGCCAGGAGGAAGAGAGAAAGATGGGTCAGAGAATAAGCTGTGTCCTTCAAAGGCAAGTCCCTCAGGGACCCACTTCCTCCCACCAGGTCACACTGCCTCATAGGCTGTTCAACATGAACTCAGGGTGCTCTCATGATCCATTCACCCCTCAGTCGCACCCTCAGCTGGAGATCAGGGCTTTATCGAGAACACTTTATAATGCAAACCATTAACGCTAGGTAGGCATCATTATCCAGAGAAGGAAGAGCTGTTCTCTGTAATGCCTGAGTTAGCGCTCTTCCTGATGGGAATTTTACAGTTTTGGGGCTGGTGAGATAACTCAATGGGTAAAGATGCTTGTCGCTGCCAAGTATAACAATCTTAGTTTTAACCCCAGGACCTTCGAGGTGGAACGAGAGAACCAACTCCCGAGACCTCCCCATACGCACCCCGGCATTTTTACACCTGAACATGCGTACCCAATAACTTTTTTTTTTTTTTTTTTTTTTTTGAGACAGGGATTCTCTGTGGAACTTTGGAGCCTGTCCTGAAACTCGCTGGCCTCAAACTCAAAGAGATCCAGCTGCCTCTGCCTCCTAAGTGCTGGGATTAAAGGCGTGCGCCACCACCGAGCGGCCACAGTAACATTTTTATTTATTTATTTTATTTTGGTTTTTCGAGACAGGGTTTCTCTATAGCTTTGGTGCCTGTCCCGGAACTTGTAGACCAGGCTGGCCTCGAACTCCCAGAGATCTGCCTGCCTCTGCCTTCCGAGTGCTGGGATTAAAGGCGTGCGCCACCACCGCCCGGCACAGTAACATTTTTAAATGAGTGAATAAATGTTTTAAAAGCTAAAAACAGGGGGTTGGAGAGATGGCTCAGAGGTTAAGAGCATTGCCTGTTCTTCCAAAGGTCCTGAGTTCAATTCCCAGCAACCACATGATGGCTCACAACCATCTGTAATGAGGTCTGGTGCCCTCTTCTGGCCTTTAGGCATACATGCAGACTGAATATTGTATATATAATAAATAAATATTTAAAAAAAAAGCTAAAAGCAGAGTTATACATTTTTTGTGCCCAGTAAGGTAGCACCAGTTCTTACAAGCGCATCAGCACCATTTATGAGCGAAATGATCTAAATCTAAATAGCCACAGGACCTACCACGCTGATGGAGTACCGCTAAGCTTCCTATACTCTGATAGTTCGTGGAGTCATCTTATTTATAGAGCTCAAGTTTCAGTCTCTTTGGGCATGTGATTCCCCCGAGCCATCTACTTTCAATGGGACCGGCCATCTCAGCTCTAAAACCCACCCCTCAGCTGTGTTCATTGGTCAGGATGGACACTTGACTCAAATTTGGCCAATCAGAGTTCCTCTCTGGGAAATTTAATTTTTTACGTGGCAAAATTGATAGAATCTAAAACTCGACATTCTAAGGCAAATAATTCAAGAGCATTTAGTGCGTTTATAACATACAGCTTTCACATTGACCTAATTCCAAAACCTTTCTGCCATCTCAGAGAGAAACCCTGCCTAGCCTGGCTTCCTCCCTGATCCCTGATCCACACTCTAGCTCTACGGATTTACAGATCCTGTGTCGTTCACACACTATGTGAACTTTTGTTGTGGTTTCTCTTACTCAGTGTAGCATTTTGGACATTTATCTGTGCTGTAGGTGCAACAAGACTGTATTTCTTTTTATAGCCAAGCAATATTCCATTGTATGTATTTACTAATTTGTATATTCACCCACAGAAAGGACATTTCTGCTCTTTTCACTTTTGGGTTATTATAAATAGCTCTGCTATGAATATTCATATAAATGTATCTATTTAAGTCCCTGTTTTCAATTATTTTGGGTGTTTACCCAGGAAGGGTGTTGCAGGATCCTATGCTTACCTTTGGTAAGTACCTATGCTCACTGTCAATCTGTTAAGCACAGTGGCTGCCCTATTTTATGGTATTCACCGGCAGCGGCGCATTTGAACTTGGGCTTTCCTGGCACTCTTGAGGGCAATTTACATGCAAGAGTGGAAATTATTCCCAGAGCTGTAAAGACAAAAGGTGAGCAAGTCCCAGGCACCCCCCGAAGCTTGGCTTTGTCCTGTGTCTTGGTTACACTGTTGGAGAATCCCTGTTTGCCTGCCTGCTGGTCGGGTTATTTCTGAGTCCTGATGGACTCCCTCCTAGTGTTATGAGGTCTTGATGGCTCAGGCTGTGCTTGACGGGGTTCTGGGGAGACCCCAGCACACTGTCGGTTGTGGAGTCTCCATGAAGACCCCCACAACTGTATCCTTTTCGGTTCTCCTTACGCCTCCTCACGCCTGTAGACAGGACCCCAGGCAAAACCTAGAAGCCAACTTGAGCCCTGGCAGTTCATATGACTAGAAGGAAGGCGGAAGAGGCTTGTGGTTAAGGTGGGTGGGAGATGCCTGGGGTTCCCCTGAGGACAAGGTGGAACAAGGAAATCAGAGGGAGGCCAGAGGCCAGGCGGAGGTGTAGGGGGGTGTGTTGGGTGGAAAGGAAAACCCAGCAGGAATGCCAATGTTTAGATGGCCTTTTCTGAGGTAATTGAGACAGCTTGGCTGTGGCCAAACACGGTTCTGAGGAGAAGTAACTTCAGTTTCGTTTTCTGGGTGAAGGGAAGGAACGGAGGGTGATGGAGAAAGGCGGTTGTGGGGGTCAAGACCAGGCCACACTGCCACTTAATTCTCTGTTCTTACCTCTGACCTTCAGCCCCATCCTCTCTTCTTCCAGAAGAGAGCACAGGCAGTTGTCTCTCTTAATAGGACTTGGGAAGCACAGAGCCTCAGGAAAAGGGTCCTCAGAATGTGTGAAGGGGCGCCCCGGCTGTAGGAAATGGGGGAAAGGCTTAGAGGGCAGAAGAAGCAACCAGTGTCTGGAGGAAGAGGAGGAGGAGAAGCTTGGGCCTGCCTTTGATAGGAAGTGATTTCAGAATTATCATCTGTAAAGAAAATAGAAAGATAATCTGCTGTTCCCCCTTGCATGGTGAATTGAAATTCTCGCTAGTATTTTTAAACCGTGTGCATGTGTGTGTGTGTGTGTGTGTGTGTGTGTGTGTGTACAACTTACCAGATTTGGTTCTCTCTTTCTACTATGTGGGCCCAGGCAACAGAACTCAGGAGTCAGGCTTGGCAACATGTACCTTTACCAGTTTTACCCACATACACAGCATACCCTACGAGCCATCACATAGGTCCCCCTTTTTAACTTTGTGAACCTGAATGCAGAAAAATGGGCTTCACATGGGGCCATGCTATGTGGCCTCTCTCGTTTACCCTAATTCCCTAGGACCACCTTAACCTAGCACCTCCAGGTGGGTGCTGTCCACAACAGAAGCCTGCTGTCTCACGGAGCTGCTGACAGGGTCAGAGGTGAAGACAGGGTTGAAGCCCTCTCAGGCTGGCCTCTCCCCTGGCTGCTGGCAGTTTGCTGACAGTCTTCCTGTGTTCCTTGGCTTGCAAAGTCCTCACTCCATCGTCAAGTGGCGGCCTCCCTCTCCCTATCCGCCTCTGTGTTTCGGTTTCCCGGTTTTTAGAAGGACGCCAGTTGTGGTGGACCAGGGATCCATCCTGAAGGCCTTTTTAAAACCTGGTTACCTCTGAAAACCCCTTGTTTCCTAATAAGGTCACGTTTTCAAGGACTTCAGGTCCAATGTTTCTATCTCTGTGTAGTCCTGTCTGTCCTGGACTCTCTCTGTAGACCAAGCTGGTCTTGAACTTACAGAGATCCACCTGCCTCTGCCTCCCGAGTTAAAGGCATGTGCCACCACTGCCTAGGATATTTAAAAAAGTAATTTATTAATAATTTACTTTTATTTAATGTTCATTGGTATTTGCCCGCTTGCCAGTCTGTGTGAGGGTGTTGATTCATTCCCTGGAACTGGAGTTACAGACAGGTATGAACTGCCATGTGGGTGCTGGGAATTGAACCCGGATGCTCTAGAGGAGTAGTCAATACTATTAACTACTGAGCCATCTCTCTGCATTGCCCCCCCCACACATATCTTTTATAAGGGAATATAATTTAACCTATAGTATCATATTTATTGTAAAACGCTGTCCTCCAAGCGAAATGGCAGCTATTTTTGTAAGATCAGCTGTATCTGCTTGCAAAGTATCACAGACACTCACAAACAAAACAAACAATCACCACAGTTGAGGCTTGTTGACTTTTTTTTTTTTTTTTTGGATTTTCGAGACAGGGTTTCTCTGTAGCTTTTTGGTTCCTGTCCTGGAACTAGCTCTTGTAGACCAGGCTGGCCTTGAACTCACAGAGATCCGCCTGCCTCTGCCTCCCGAGTGCTGGGATTAAAGGCGTGCGCCACCACCGCACGGCTGAGGCTTGTTGACTTTTGACAATGACATCCTCTCATAGGAGGTGGTAGGGAGGGTCATTCGATCCTCAACTGAATATCCAGCCACTCCTTTCTTGTAGTTTTGCCCTAATTGCGCATAGTCTTGGGGTCTCAGGGAGGGTCTGGAGTACAAAGGCTAGGGGAGACTAGGGAAGGGGACTTTATCCATGCAGCCATTAGGAGGCCATCACCCATGCTGGGAAGAGACTGTCCAGGGCATCTGTTTTAGGGTCACCTTGGCTCCTACTGTAACCCCTTACCCATGCTCTATAACTCAGACTAATAGACTCATTGATTACCTAGGGTGAACTTTGGTGGAATCAAACTTTGATTTGTCTTTGGTACATTCTGAAGAGGTTGTGAGCATTGCATAGTCCTCCTCCAGGAGAAAATTCTCGAAATCCCATCAGGAAAGAAAAACCCAATTATGGCACATTTGTAACTGTATCCATTCTATTAGAGAGACTCCTTCTGATGGGAAATAGTTGCCACTTTGTCTAAGTAGTATCTCTGAGCACTGAGCCTTCTGCTTCCAATTTTACAGGCCCAATAACTGGAAGAATTTTCCACAGCCTAGTGTCTGTCTCCTCTGATTTCATTTCTCTCTGTTAACGTGATGGGGCAAGACAGGGCAAAGATTCCCCCATCTTGGATTCTTGCTGAGGCTTTCTATGTTTAGCGAGACTCAAATCTTCTTGATGGAGAATTCCACGGAAAACTACCCAATTCTGTTCTAGGAACCAAAAAGGCCAGAATGTCCTAGCACATTTATCTTAGCTTCTGTTACAACCGCTTGCTTCAAACTGCCTGCTCTGCGAAGCCCCCACTGCAGCTGCTGAGTGAGATGCCTGGCTGAGGTCTCTGCCTCTGGACACTGGGGGACACACCTAGGTCCCCAAACATTTAGGTGTGTTCCCATCCAGCTGGCATAAAGACTTTCAGTTGGCTACACACTGTCTGAATGGTCATCTCTGATGGGTTTGGGTCCTGTTTCTGGGATCTTGGTAGGATCTCCAAATGTTGTGGGTAGACACCAGAGATGACCAGATGACCATTCAGTTCAGACACAGTGTATAGCCATCTGAAAGTTTTTCTTCTTCTTCTTCCTCTTCCCCTTCCCCTCTCCTCCTCCTCCTCCTCCTCCTCCTCCTCCTCCTCCTCCTCCTCCTCCTCCTCCTTCTTCTTCTTCACAGAGTTTCTCTGTGTAACAGTCCTGGCTGTACTGGAACTCACTCTGTAGACCAGGCTGGCCTCAAACTCAGAGGTCCACCTGCTTCTGCCTCCTGAGAGCTAGGATTAAAGGCATGCACCACCACCCAGTGAAAATCTTTATTCTAACAGGCTGAGACCACACTTAAGTGTTTGGGTATACAAAGGGATTTGGAGGAGGCAGATGGCTAGAATAAAAACTTTCAGTTGGCTCTACACTATGTCTGAGTGGTCATCTCTGGAGATCTCCCTGTAACATCACTTCTATTACTAGGCATTGAAGGACACATTGGCATCACCATCTAAGCTCAGAGCTTGCATCTTTGTGTTGCTGTACAATGTAAGTCATTTTATTGTGTGTCAAGAGTCCCGAGAGGGCTGGAGAGCTGGCTCAGTGGTTAAGAGCACTGGCTTCTGTTCCAGAAGATCTAGGTTCAATTCCCACCACCCACATGGCAGCTTACAACTGTCTCTAACTCCAGTTCCAGGGGATGTGACACCTTCACATAAACATATATGCAAGCAAAACATGGAATAGAAATAAAGCTAAAAAAACAAAACAAAACAAAAGTTAAAAAGTCCCAAGAGAGAAGAATCAAGCCTTAAGCACACATGGGTGCATTAGTCAAGGTTCTAAAGGAACATGGGATTTATTATTCAACTATGTCTCCTGACAAAGGCCAAGGGTCATTTGTTCATCCCATAAGACTGGATATCACAGCAGTACCAGTCTGGGGCTGGAGTCCCGGAGAATCCCTAAAGAGCTGCCAGTTTTCAGTCCCATGTTGGCATCCTGAAGAATTGGGGTTCCAACACCAGCAAAGGAATGCCTCAGCTTTAAGGTCTGTCTGGACTGCTTATCTAGACCCTCCCCAAAAATAAGAAGCAAAAAGAGGACTGGGATGAAACTCAGTAAGAGAACACCAACCCCAGGCCCTGGGTTCAGTTCCCAGTGCCACAAAAATGAGTAAATTAATTACTTATAACATTTTTAAATGAAAACCCAAAACTGAGCCCCTTTTTGGCAAATTTTGAGCCTATTTTTCCCCTCTCTCTATCATTCCTGAATTAGTCACTGGGGCCTGGGACAATGATACTCTGACGGTCCAAGCCTGCTCCTAGAGTTGACCCACCAGTGGAGATTGGAGTAGTTTACCAAGGAAACTCTCTATTCTGTTACTGGGGAAAAAGGAAATGTTTGTGACAAACAAGTCTAACATACCGTTGGACAAAACTCTGAAGGACTAGGAAAACCTTCCAAGCCTAGGTCTCCTTGCATGTCGCTGATGCTTGGTGACACTAACTAAAACTTGAGTCTACGCATGCTTTCTTCTAGGAGCAACTGTGAGGTCCTGGGGAGATCAAGAGTCATGGTATTAGTTTACACTGAGGTATTGCCAGGCAGACCCTGCGTGAGGCAAAGCCTTTCCATCTTTACTTTCACTTGCAGAGCCATCCATCCTGCGGATAAAAGGCAGCCTGGGAGAGGTTACAAGGCTCCAACACTGTCACAGGGCCAGGAAGGGTGGAGCTGGCATTGAAAGCAGTGCCCTCAAGCATGAAGCTATATATAAACTGTAAATAATTTTACAGGCATAAGGGATTATTAGTAACGGCCTGGGCTGTTAATAATAGTAATTTTTTTAAAACCCTGAAAGGGAAATTCAAATAAATTCAAACAAATGTTTGTTTAGCACCTACTATGGGCTCCCCAGGGGCTCTGAAGGAGACACATAACTAACTGGGAAACAGGTTCACTCTGATCTGTAGAGCCGTAAACAGGCCCCAGGGGGTGTGGAAAAGGAAGGCCAGGAGGGCTGAGAAGGTTCTCTTGGAAGAAGTGTATGTGTGTGTGTGTGTGTGTGTGTGTGTGTGTGTGTGGAGAGGTTCCTTAGACTGATCTAAAGAGTTCTTAGATAAGGGTTCAGTTCAGTCTTTCTATGCAAAACAACTTTCACACCAGCAGGAGCTTCAAAAGTGATTGACTAAGTAGAGAGCAGCAGTTACCATGGGAACAGAGGCATGCTACATCTCTGTCATTTGTGAGCATCCCTGGCTTCTAGCTGTTTAGCCGAGGCCAGGAGGCAGCAGGAGAAGTGGGGTGGAGAGGGAGGCTGGGTTGCAGTGTCCCTTAGAAGAAGAGAAGATTGCTGTCCTGGGGTTGTGAGTCTTTAACGGGGAGGCAGGGCCGGGGAAGATTAGCAAGTGGAAGCCTCTGTCTCCTTACAAACCTCCTGAAGGAACCCTAGCAGGCCTGGGAACTCAGGGAGGGACTTGAGAGGACAGGCTCAAGAGCAGCTTCCAGGTAAGCAACTGCTCACCGTGAATGTCAGTGTGCAGGGTAGCTTTCCCCGGCCTGTATCAGTCAGTCCCAGGCCTAGTCAGTCCTCCAGTGTCTCAGAGGGGTGTTGGTTTGTCATCCTTCACTTGCAGAGGGGATACTGTAAGTGAAACCTCAGTTGTCAGGCCTGGCAACAGGAGGGACCATGAGGAGTCTTACAAAGCAGGCAATGGGGATGGGTGAGGCCTAGGGTCAAATGTGAGCTTTGACACTGTTAGCTGTTTGAGTTGGGATGAACAGCCTACCTTTTCTGTGTTTTTTGGTTTGCTTTTCTGGGGGATATAGGTGATAATAATTTTGCCTAGTTCCTAGAACTGTGTGAGGATCAAGTGAGGTGGCTGGTTTATGAAGAGTCATGCAGACATTCAGTTCCTGGCACATTCAACAAATGCTAGCTATTAAATTACCATTGCTTGTGTGTGTGTGTGTGAGAGAGAGAGAGAGCGTGCATGCACACGTATACATGTCTGTGTGAGTGCTTAAAATCTGTGTTGGTATGCTTGCAAGTACATGGGCATACTTGTACATGTGTGTACCCGTGCATGTGGCGGTCAGAAGACAGCCTCAGGTCTGTTCTCAGGCACCATCCTTTATGAATGTATGTTTGTACGTCCTCTTGACAGGCTCTCTCACTGGCCTGGAAATTACCAAGTAGACTGCCTGGCCAAGAAGCCCCAGGAATCCACATTTCTGCTTATCCAGTGCTGGGATTCTAAGCATGTGCCACTATGGGTGCCTTTTTTTTTTTTTTAATA
The DNA here is from genome assembly GCF_950005125.1 of Chionomys nivalis. Classification (NCBI taxonomy): domain Eukaryota; kingdom Metazoa; phylum Chordata; class Mammalia; order Rodentia; family Cricetidae; genus Chionomys; species Chionomys nivalis. Next base: position 24,538,106 of record NC_080099.1, on the reverse strand, counting down.
AATAGGTTCTGGAGATCAAGCTCAGGTTCCAGTGCTCGCAAGGCAAGCGTTGTACTGACTGAGCTCTCTCCCCAGCTGGTACTATTGCTTCTGGATGTCAACTGGGTATGAATTCAGAGTGTTCTGCCCCTTGTAGGACCTCCTTGTAGCTTGTGCTAACAGCCTGCTTCAAGTAAGGTTGGTGACGACGATGAAAACAGAGATGACATCTCCCACGTACCCAAGAACTGTTCTGCAGGGAAACGCGGTTTGTACTGAATGCCAGCCTTCAGCATTTCATTATAGGCAGCTCAACCCATTGAAAATTTGGGGGGAGGAAAACAATGGGACCTTGGCAATTCAATACCTTAGTATTCTCTCTCTGTCTCTCTGTCTCTGTGTCTCTGTCTCTGTCTCTCTCTGTCTCTCTCTCTCTCTCTGTGTACACGCATGTGCTTATGCACACAGGTCTTTGTTTATGGAGGTCAGTGGTCAATATGAGATTTTGGGGAAGGGGTTCTGAGACAGTTTCTCCATGAAACAGCCCTGGCTGTTATGGAACTCACTTTGTAGACCAGCCTGGCCTCGAACTCACTGAGATCTACCTGTCTCTGCCTTCCAAGTGCTGGGATTAAGGGCATGTGCCATCACTCCGGCTCAACATCAGATATTTTGCTCAACTACTTTCTACCCTACTTTTTTTTTTTTTTTTTTTTTTTTTTTGGTTTTTCGAGACAGGGTTTCTCTGTGGTTTTGGAGCCTGTCCTGGAACTAGCTCTTGTAGACCAGGCTGGTCTCGAACTCACAGAGATCCGCCTGCCTCTGCCTCCCGAGTGCTGGGATTAAAGGCGTGCGCCACCAACGCCCGGCCTCTACCCTACTTTTTGAGACAGTGTCTCTCCCCAAGGACCTGGAGCTCCACAGTTTGGCTGGGGAGACCTGGAGATCCTCCTATCTCTGCCTTGCTAGCACCGAGACCACAGGTATGTGCTAGCATGACAGTTTTCATTTTTTAAAACTATTATTTTTATTTTTTAAAGCGAGTTATCATCTAGTGATAACATAGGTTCTCATGGTTTATAGACTGAGCCATTTTCCAAGCCTGGTATCCGTTTTCACTTTTCTGAAATTGTGAAGCTCTTGGGCTGGGGGGCTGGGACAGGTTGGGAACTGGGGGACCAGAGGACAGCCTGTCAACCCCCTTTTTTTGGGGGGAGAGCCTTCGATTTGTCTTGGTAACCCCACTCTCTGTTTCCCTGGGATTTTACCTTTTTATGAGAGAGAGAGAGAGAGAGAGAGAGAGAGAGAGAGAGAGAGAGAGAGAGAATGTGTGTATGTGCACAAGAAAACTTTGGCTGACCGTCGAGGATGGTGGCTTCCAGACATCAAAGTGGGCAGAGCCCCGGATGGATGGGCTGGAGGTAGGCCTGAGTCCCTTTAGGCTTTCCTTCCGAGGCTGGCAGAGGCCCCGGCGGGAACTTCTAAGAGTCCAGAGAACAAGTCCTTTCATGTGGCCTCCCTTTGAGCTGGCCTCTGGGTGGGGTCGGGGTCGGTGGGTGGAGGGTGGGGTGCGTGTGGAGAGGTGAGGCCACAGTCAGGTTGGGAAAACAGATTGGGCAGTGGCTGCGAGCACAGGGCGCCCATTGTGCAGCGAGCTCTTGCTTTCAATAACTGGCTCTGAAGAATGTTTCATTGAATACCAGAGAAAGGAGCCATTGAAATGCCTGGGGCTGGGCTCCACGAAGGGTTAAAGACAGGGGCTAAGTTGCTGGGGCTTTTGCTGTTCCTGACTTAGATAGGTGCTCCATACAGGGATCCTGACCATTAAGATGGGACTCAGGGCAGGAAGCAAGGGTCAAGAGAACGTGAATTCACCCAGAAATGCTAATGGGTGTCGGGGACGAAGCCCCTTTCTTCCATGAGCCACCTTGTCCAAGTAATATTTAGTAAGCATCCGGCCCCCAAGATGCCTGTGGGGTTGCCTTCTGGGGACAGTGGCGTGCACACGTACATGCGCACATGCACGCACGCGCGCACAAGGACTTTTCTGAGAGGCACTTACCAGGTACTCCACCACTCTCTCCATGACACAGCCAACATGGCTTTCTTAAACCATCCCTCATCTTTCTAGTGGTCATTAACTATTGCAATTACCATTGTCCTCCTAGAGAGCCTGCACAGTGTAGTAAGAATAGCAGTCACTAAAGCAGGTGACCCTCTTTGGAGGGTCTTTTTCCAGAAGGAGTTGCTGGTTAGGAAGTCATGGCTGGGCTGACAGAGGGCACCAGAAGTGGGGTGCAGTAGCTTTTTTTCAGGACATTATGCATTGTTCCCAGCTCTGGAGGAGTGTATAACCAGAGGTGTGTGAACAGCTTTGAGCTGCGGGCACCTGTGTGGAGGCTACGAAGAACAGGAAGAAGGTAGATGACCGGGATGGACGCACAATGCTGGCTTGCTGTGAATAACCCCCATTGCCACAATGGTGTAGCTTCCTGGTGGCTACAGAACCCTCGGAGGACTTTACTGTCCCCAGAGCCCCAGTCTGCCGGAAGGATGCCTCACAACTGAAAGGGAGCTTTGACTTACACATTAAACTTACTTATTAAATATTCTGGATTAAAAACCTTAAAAAAAAAAACAGACCAGGGGCTTGGGAGATGGTTTGCTTGGTAAAAGTCCTTGCCATACAAGCACAAGGATCTGAACTGGATCTCCAGGACCCGTGTTAAAAAGCTGGGCATGGTGGTGCACTCATGATCTGCTAGGAGGCAGAGCCAGCAGGATCCTTGAGGATCACTAGTCAGCAAGCCTAACCGCTTCAAAGAACATAGTGGATAGTGTCCTGAGGACACACACACAAATACACACATGCACACAATGAGGCATTTCAAACACCCCCCCCCCACACACACACACACACGCCATCAGTTCCTCTGTGCTGGGTGGCAACTGGGTGAGGTCCCTGGGTCCCTGGCTCTCTTTGCTATAGTACCACGTGCTCGCAAATTTCCAGACTTTTGGAACTCACCTGTCTGATTTTGTTTATTCTTGTATTTCTCTCTAATGCTTTTCTGGGTGCTTATGTTACTATAAAATAGGCAGTTACCTCCAGCCACTTTTAGATATGTCCTCTGAGCTGCGTATGATACTCATGGACTGGGAATAAAATGATGTCCTTGCAATAATTGTGTACAAAGTAAGAGGCAGGGACTTAGAGCAAGGAAGGCTTGAGGGGTTCCCTTCCCAGGTAAGGGATTGGACTCTGTGATATTTATGCTGTAAATCATGTAAGTCTCTGATTAGTCCGGCCTTTCAAATGCCCTTCAGTGAGCCAATGTCAGCATGCATAATTAGTGGACAGAGCCTTTGGCAAGGACCATAACCAGAAAGCTATATCTAGCTGTGTATAAACTAAGATCATTTTGGTTCAAAGGTGGTTAAATATACATATCTATGTATCTATTCACACATATGCGTGCTGTGTATGAGCATGTATACACACAATGACTCGTCTTTTACTTTATTACCTTTTTTTTTTTTTTTTTTTTTGGTTTTTCGAGACAGGATTTCTCTGTGGTTTTGGAGCCTGTCCTGGAACTAGCTCTGTAGACCAGGCTGGTCTCGAACTCACAGAGATCCGCCTGCCTCTGCCTCCCAAGTGCTGGGATTAAAGGCGTGCGCCACCACCGCCCCGGCTTACCTCTGCACCCTAAGAAGCTGCCTTGGAGACAAAGGACTAGGATAATGACACTATTGAGCTGGAAAGCCCTTTCAAAGACCATTCAAAGACTTTCCATTTTGATTCAGGAATCTCACTTCCAGCCAGGTGGGTATCTTACTCCCTTCTTGCTTAGATCCGGGAATGGGGAACTCACTTTTTTTTTCTGAGTCTAACTTCATGGGTGGAAATGAAATCTCTGACAGCTAGGAAGTAACAGAGCGACACCCCTGCCATGTCTGATCTGCATTTCGTGGGAAGATGTTAAGTTTCTTGCAGTGTTTTGATGTGGATGTCTTGTGGGGAGTAAGGGATAAGAACATGTGAATTACGTGAATGGGAGGCCGCTATTACCTGAGTGAGGTGGGCATCCATGATGGCAGCCATAGGAAGTAGCTAGGTATGGAGGCATCAGAAGGTGCCAAGTCTGCCTGGGCTGTGGTGGCGCACGCCTTTAATCCCAGCACTCGGGAGGCAGAAACAGACGGATCTCTGAGTTTGAGGCCAGCCTGCTCTACAAAGTGAGTTCTAGGACAGCCAGAGCTGTTGCACAGAGAAACCCTGTCTCAGAAAAGAACAGAAAACAAGCAACATAACAAAAAGGAATGTGCAAAGTCTGAATTAAAGATACCTTAATATACTGTGGTGTGTGTGTGTGTGTGTGTGTGTGTGTGAGAGAGAGAGAGAGAGAGAGAGAGAGAGAGAGAGAGAGAGAGAGAGAGAGAGAATTGATGGACTTCGTCCCAGGAAAGAGGGCAAGTACCCTGGGGAAGACACAAAAGATAACCAGCTCGTCTTGAAAGCCACATGACCTGGATCTGCATTACACTGTGTGTTTATTTCCACCCTGTGGTCTCTGAGCGTTTGGAAAAGTCTGCTCGAAATGTTCCAGCCTGGCAGCTTAGTAATGGTAGTCAATGGTATTTATTTCCCCAGAGCTTTGGTGGGGAACGATGACTTCTGAGACACACTCTAGGTTTTAGGGATTACCAAAAGACTCCTAAAAGAAATATGAATGTTGGGAAGCAAGAACTGGGCCCCAGCGGTGTTCTGCCCGCCTCTCTTCACTGGTCACTCACCCGTTGCTGGTATCCTTTTGTTAAGCAAGCTGCCAGCGTGCTGAAGAAAGTCATCCCTTAAACTGGCCTGGAATCTGTCTCCTCGTGACTTTACCCACAAGAGTCAGTTCTCTGAAGTGGGGAGCAGAACTGTTAACCAGCCACAGCCACTGAATGCTGACATCACGAACGTGGTAGAATGTCTCATTGGTGTGATTATCCCATTTCACAGATGGGGAAATTGATAGGCAGGAAAAGCAAGTAACTTGTCGAGGCCAGACTTTAAATAAGTGGCAGGATTTGGACTTAAACAGTCTGATGTTAGAGCCACAATCTTGTGCCCTAAAATACTGTCTTATATGACAGCCCCATGGAGATATGCAATCTGTGATCCTATCCTTTTAGGCCATTTTGTGGGGACAGAATAAAACTTCAGCCTGTTCGCCCTTTACATATGAGCAGGGGGAAGGCCACCTCGGCCAGTGGTCTGGGGACAAATGTAGAGACTGCAAAGCCCTGGTCTCTGTGACCTCTAATGACCTGCCTGTCTCACCTTGTCACCCAGGACAACCTCCCAGAAGCCTCCGGAAACACCATTTTAGCAACCCTCCCCTCAGGAGGCTGTACTTTTCCTGTCTGTCTTCAACATTTCTTTTGCCAGAACAACAGGCTGCTTTCCCTTCTGATAAATCTGGTCACCCTAAATATGGGGCTTGGAGCACACAGGAGCGCTGGCCCCACGCAGCTCTCATTTCCAAATGCAGATTCACATTGGGCTACTATTTTGGAGGTCTGGTTTCCTTCCACACACAGTGGTTTTCAGTAAGAGAGGAGGAATCTTGGCAGGGAAAAGGTGCTAGGCTGGAAGGCGTACCTGGGAGTCTTTGTCCCTAAGATCCCGGCCCTCAAGATGATCACATAAAGGTCACACAACAGAGGGAGATTTGGCATTGTACATCCCCTTTGTTGGCCAGTGGGGTACATGTTAAACAGCTAAAGTCCTAGGAACAAAGAAACAGCCTAAACACCAGCAAGATGGCTCAGCAGGTAAAGGCCCTTGTCACCAAGCCACAAGCCCGATGACCTGAGTTTGACTCCCACAAGCTGTCTTCTGCTCTCCACGCAAGGGTCATGGGAATCTCCGACTCATCCATATACATACTCATAGAGAACTAACTAAATAAACAAATACAAATGAAAAATGGAAACTTATGCCGAGCCACATTAGGGTCCCGGTTCCCCCAAAAGTACATTACCACTGATGTGTCCAAAATGACAGTCTGTGGCTGTCAGGGAAATAGAAGAATTGCTGGGGGAGACAAAAGCGTTCTCTCAGCGTTCCTTAGAAACCTGTGAAATGGGTTTCTGTCTGCCAGGAAGGGCCACTTCCTTCTCTCCCCTGCCTGTGATGAATGGAACAGGGCATCTGGTTCTCTATGCCTCCGGTAATATCAACACCCATGTTAACTTTCAGGCTCCTTCAGTCCCTATGAGCACAGACTGTCATGCATATCAAAGCCACTGGGCTCTTCTGCCCCACAAGCCCCCTTCCGGCTCTTCTTACCTCCCTGATTCCTCCTCCACTATGAGAGCTCCCAGACTGTTCCAGCCCTGCCCCCCCCCACAGCCCCACCCATCCCAGCAGGTTTCCTTTATAACAAATAAGGCTTGCTTCTCTCTGCCCCTGAGATGACCCTGGCAGTCACCAGCCTGCTGGCTTCAGTGCCCCCACCCCCAACCCTGTAGCCATGGAAGCTTTGGACTCCACCAAAGGGCTCTGGCTCTTCTTTTTCTACAACCTGAGAGATAGGCATGCAGCGGTTTCATATTTACAATAAGCCTTTCTTCTCTGCATCTGTGAAGTGGTCTACTTCACTGTACCCGCAGGCTTACAAGCCAAAGTTGCACATGGGCACTTGGTGCTCAGCCGGGTTCGCTGTGGTCTAGACAGGACTTAAATCAGTTGCACTTAGCAATCGGAACAACTGTCCCTGTCTCACCGGAACACTTGGCTTGACTCCGCCAGCTTACCTTCTCAGAGGGGAGTTGGCCTAGGTGATCCTCATTCATGCAATAGACAGGACTGAGCTCCTACTGTGCATGGAGGGAGCTTCTGGGTAGAAGATGCATACAATGCCTCTGCCATCTAGACCAGGGCGTGCACCCTACCAAGCACCCTACAACTAGCTGAGAAGTGGTGTGAGGAAGGTGAAAAGTGGAGGGAAGGGAAGCTGGCAGAACCTGAAGAGAGCTGCCACTCAAGCGGTACCTTGGTCTGTGACTTAGCAGAGTTAGCTCCTGGTCACCTCAGGACCTCGGTCTCTCCATCTCTAGAAATGACCTAGTTGGCTTGGAAAATAAACCCTTCTAGGGGTGGCATTCTTATGCTAAGGCTCCATGATCAAGGAATGTCTGGCCGGACCATTCCGGAATTGTTCCACTGAATTCCAAGCAATCCCCCTCCCTTCTCTGGGTAGTCCTGGCCAGGAGCAGGCCTTGGAGCTGGCGGCCAGCCGCACGGGGCCTGGGCTCTCTGCCCGGGGGCGGGACGCTTTTCGGCGTCCCACCCCTTCACCTGGGGCTCAGCTAGGCAGATGTTACAACTTTTTTGCCCTCTCTTGGGCTGTGTCCCTTCCCAGACCCGCCCAGCCCGTGTCTCCCTCCCCTTCCCTTGTGGGGTCCTGCCCACCTCCCTGTGGGGAGCACTGCTTTGCGGGGACTCCGGGCGGGGTCAGAAGCTAAGCTGGGGGGAATTGGGGGTCGGGGAGGGAGGAGAAAGGGAATGCAGAAGTGAGAGAAATTAAGAGGCGGGAGGGATCGAGGTAAAAAGGCAGCGAAGAGTCCCGGGATGGTGGAGAGCACTTTTGGGAAGCCGCCACTCCACGACTCGGGCTGGCCCGGCTGAGCTGGGGGAGAGGGAGCGAGGGCTACGGGAGGCGGCTCGGCGCGAGCTTGACCTTCCCGGGACGCCCAACTGTTTCACCGCGGATCCCAGACGAGACCCCCAGGGGCTCTCACTGCATCCAGGAGGGCGGACGAGCAGGCGGGCGGGCGGTGCGCCCCTGGCGCGGGAGGCTCTGAGGCCCTGGGAGCCCCGCGTGCCCAGCTAGGCGTCACGATGCATGCCCTCTCTGGATTCTCCCTGGTCAGCCTGCTCAGTTTGGGCTACCTGTCCTGGGATTGGGCCAAGCCCGGCCTCGTGGCCGATGGGCCTGCTGAAGCCAGCGATCAACCTTCGGCCGCTCCACCGCAGCCTCCTCACATCATCTTCATCCTCACCGATGACCAAGGGTACCACGACGTGGGATATCACGGCTCAGATATCGAGACCCCAACGCTGGACCGGCTGGCAGCTGAGGGTGTCAAGCTGGAGAACTATTACATCCAACCCATATGTACACCTTCTCGGAGCCAGCTCCTCACTGGCAGGTAGGCACGACTCAGACTCACGGGACTGGGTGCCCAAATCCCCAACTAACCCAGCTGGTAGGTTGCAGACCCAGCGGAACAAGGCTGTGCACGTGTTATAAGCTAGCTTTGCCTGTGACATCCGTTATCGATAAGTCCCTTGCCTTCTTTGGACCTTAGTTTCCCAACCCTCATATTCACTGCTTCTGATGGTTCGAGACCTACTCTGTAGTTCTAGGATAACTCACGTTCCACACGTCTGTTCCTTTCTTTATCAGAGGACTCTTTTACACTTATTTTGAATACTTAGTGTATTGACAGATGGGGAGTCAGTTAAAATGGAGTGAAGGGCAGTTTCTATCTTGAAAGGGTGAAAGGTGAATGAATTATGTGTAACTTTCCTGACTCTCAATAAACGACAGCATCTGTCTTTGTTACTGAAAAGATTCTGGTCCCATGTCATTGATGGCTCCGTTGGGAGAAGATGAAGAAATCATGAGATGCAGAACCCTTAGCCTGAGGCTGTTTGATTGCTTCACTCTCCAAGTCTCCAAGTTTTTTACTGGAGACTCCTCCCCAGTGTTGAATCCTCTTACCATGAGCTGTTCCCTGATGGGACTGGAGATTACAAGAGCAAAAGAGCTCAGCAACAGGAGGGAGTTGTGGAAGGCAAACTCCCTTCACTTGGGAGAAAATCCCTGGACTGGGCTGAAGCTAATTCTCCTTGGAAGGAAGCTCTGGAATGCTTTGGGATCACTACTGAGATCCCAGGACTGGAGCCCATCTCTCCCTGTTTCCTGGGTGGGACAATGAGGCGTGGAATCAGAGAGAGAGAGAGAGGCCAACTTAGTGTCTCTGCCCAACTTCAGACTCTTACGAAAGAGAGGGTTGCGAGGTCAGATGCTGGGCTGGCGTCACAGAGCTGGAAATCAGCTGGCGGTGCTTTCCCTCTTTCCATCTGTGTCCCGAGTTTAGATCCAGGGACTGTGAAGAAGAGCAGGAAGAGGGAGAAGGGTGGGCGGTTTTGTTGCAGGTGTGGCTTGGTAGTGGGGTCAGTGCAGGTGTGGCCTGGCACGGGACAGTGACTAACCCCCTGAAGAGGGAGGAGAATCTGCCATTGTGCTTCCCTCCCCGGAGCAACAGGACTTTGGGAAGCAACTGAATGGGCAGCCAGGCTCTTATTGGAGAAGTCAACAGAGCATCACAGGGCCAGCCGGTGTCTGCTCTTGTCTTGCAGATGCTTACTCCGTGGCTTCTGTAGCCAGTCCTGTTTGGTGGACCTGGAGAGACCCAAAGTTTCTCATGTTACTCCCTGACAAATGGACTTTGGCAAGGCTTAGCTGGCCCACCCACATTACAAACCAGTGCTTCAGGCACCCCGCCCTTATACAGAAATGCTCAGCTGGGAGTCTGGGCTCCAGGATGCTTCTCCCATCAAATCCAATCATTTCTCAGCTTGCCTGAGGCCTGGAGAAACTGTATCACACAGATTTTGAGCATGAGTTGGGTAGGTTTGGGTTTAAAATAGTTCTAGTTGCCAGTTGTCTGACTTTGGGTCACATATTGCACTGGTGGTGGTGAGGGATTCAGTTTCATTATTTGTAGATTGGGGATTGTGATAATGTCCCATGTTTTCATTTCACAAAAGAGGTGTAGGTCGGTGAGATGGCCCAGGAGGTACAAGTGCTTGCTTTGTAAGCCTGGTGACCTGAGCTTGATTCCTGGAGCTTACTGTGGAAGAGTGCTGACTCTGGAAAGTTGTCCTCTGACCTGACCTGTGCATGCCTTGGTATGAGTAGACCCCAACTCATGAACACACACACACACACACACACACACACACAGTGAGGGGAGAATTAAATCAGTGTGTGGCACGCAAAGTCTTAAGAATGGTCTTAAGGAAAAACTGGTGTCAAATACCAAGTACTCAGGCTAACTCAACTGCCTAGGGGTAAGGAAAGGTGTGGGAATTCAAACTGCCTTGTGACATTCCAGTTGGTTTATTGACTTGCAACTTTTAAGACACTTTAAAGCAGATCACACAGATCTCTAGCCACAGCAGCAGAAGATACAATGTAAACGAATAAGGGAAACCAGGATTCTGCTACAAACTTACTGCGTCATCCCCTGGTGGCAGGCCTTGGACTCTCAGCAGGCACCTGAGGGCTGGTCTCATAAAGCCTGGGAGTACAGTGCCTCTTAGGGATTTCCCATTCCAGTCAGCTCACTTACACGTGTAAACATCAACTGGTCCCACATGTGAGGAGCTGGGCAGGTGACTTTGCTTGAAAACACTGCTGCTCAGACCGTTTGGACTCCTGTTCAAGCCTCAGTGCTGCCCCTGACTGCTGAGTGGCCTTGAGCAAAAAGTCCTTCCTTCCTCCGACTTTTGTTGTTGCTTTTTTTAAATTATTTATTTTTATTTTATGTGCATTGGTGTTATGCCTGCATTACATGTATATCTGTGTGAGTTACAGACAGTTGTGAGCTGCCATGTGGGTGCTGGGAATTGAAACTGGGTCCTTTGGTTTATTTAACTTTTTATTTTATGTGCATTGGTGTGAAGGTGTCAGATCCCCTGGAACTGGATCTTCAGACAGTTGTGAGCTGCCATGTGGATGCTGGGAATTGAACCTGGGTCCTCTGGAAGAGTAGTCAGTGCTATTAACCACTGAGCCATCTCTCCAGCCCCTGTTTCTTTCTTCTTCTTTTTTTTTAAAGAAGATGAAAAACCTAGAAGAGGACTTAGTTCACTCTGACTCCCATAACGTCCAAATTCATTCATTCACTTGCTCAGCCAGCCAGCCATTCCACAAGTAACTGAGTGAGCTTTACATATCACTGGGGTGCTAGGAATAGAAAGACAACCCTATTCTGCATCATTGGGCCCCAAAGCATATACAACTGTAGTCCCAGGGTCAAGCAGTGAGCAAAGATGTGCACCAAATCCATGGTATGGGGGAGGAGGAGGACCCAGAAACAAAGTAACTCGCTCTTTGAGTGAGTTGTAAGAAACTACTGAGGGAATAATACTGTCGTGGGTTTTCAAGGAGTAGGGGTTTGCCTTGGAGAGCAGGACTTGGTGTATCCAGGCTCTGCTCTATGTTTATAGCTTAGAGCTCAGGGATGGGGTCTGGAGCCTCTGCTGGGATACCCAGCCTACACTTCGTACTAGTCATGTCAATCATTGAGCTTTAGTTTCTTTATTTGGGAGGTAGGAATAAAAATGTGTACTTCTTAGTTTACAGTGAGGATTTGGTGAGCAGGATTCAAAGGGAGCGCGATGCTGAAACACACGGGCAAGAACCTGGTATTAGCTCTTAACTGTTGTCATTAGCGAGCCTGGCTCAACTCATAACGTGCTAACTTCTATTAACGTGGTCCTGCCTAACTGTTCTGAGCTGCAGTTATTCCATCCCATCAATAACCTGGCATAGCTACTTCACTTGTGTGAGGATTTGACAGTATCTGATACTTTTGTTACTGTTCTTGCTGGTGGCACCAGACCAAGGACCATCTCAGGTTGCTACTGGGGGACAGGGTTGGGAGGAGTGGTCTACAGTTCACTTGTATTTCCCATGTATCCATTCTCTACTACCAGGTACCAGATCCACACTGGATTGCAACACTCCATCATCCGCCCACGGCAGCCCAACTGCCTGCCCCTGGACCAGGTCACACTGCCCCAGAAGCTGCAGGAAGCAGGATACTCCACCCACATGGTGGGCAAGTGGCATCTGGGCTTCTACAGGAAGGAGTGTTTGCCAACCCGCAGGGGCTTTGACACCTTCTTGGGCTCCCTCACAGGTAATGTGGACTACTACACCTATGACAACTGTGATGGCCCAGGGGTCTGTGGCTTTGACCTGCATGAAGGCGAGAGTGTGGCTTGGGGCCTCAGCGGCCAGTACTCCACCCTGCTCTACGCTCAGCGTGCCAGCCACATCCTTGCCAGCCACAGCCCTCAGAAACCCCTGTTCCTCTACGTGGCCTTCCAGGCAGTACACACACCCCTACAGTCACCTCGAGAGTACCTGTACCGCTATCGCACAATGGGCAATGTAGCGCGGCGCAAGTACGCAGCCATGGTGACCTGCATGGACGAGGCTGTTCGCAACATCACCTGGGCCCTCAAGCGCTATGGTTTCTATAACAACAGTGTCATTATCTTCTCCAGTGACAACGGTGGCCAGACTTTCTCAGGAGGTAGCAACTGGCCCCTTCGAGGACGCAAGGGTACTTACTGGGAAGGCGGTGTGAGGGGCCTGGGTTTCGTCCACAGCCCCCTGCTCAAGAAAAAGAGACGGACGAGTCGGGCCCTGGTGCATATCACAGACTGGTACCCAACACTGGTGGGTCTGGCCGGTGGTACTACCTCGGCAGCTGATGGACTGGATGGTTACGATGTGTGGCCAGCCATCAGCGAGGGCCGGGCCTCACCACGTACGGAGATCCTACACAACATTGACCCCCTCTACAACCATGCCCAGCATGGCTCCTTGGAAGGTGGATTTGGTATCTGGAATACAGCTGTGCAGGCTGCTATCCGGGTGGGAGAGTGGAAGCTGCTCACTGGAGACCCGGGCTATGGCGACTGGATCCCACCACAGACACTGGCATCCTTTCCTGGCAGCTGGTGGAACCTAGAGCGGATGGCCAGCATCCGCCAGGCTGTGTGGCTCTTTAACATCAGTGCTGACCCTTATGAGCGAGAGGACCTGGCTGGCCAGCGCCCTGACGTCGTCCGCACCCTGCTGGCTCGCCTTGCTGATTATAACCGGACTGCTATCCCTGTGCGTTACCCAGCTGCGAACCCTCGGGCCCATCCTGACTTTAATGGGGGTGCTTGGGGACCATGGGCCACGGATGAGGAAGAAGAGGAGGAGGAGGGGGAAGGCAGGGCTCGAAGTTTCTCCCAGGGTCGCCGCAAGAAGAAATGCAAGATTTGCAAGCTTCGATCTTTTTTCCGTAAACTCAATACCAGGCTGATGTCCCACCGGATCTGATGGCTGGGGTTGGCAGGGAATCTCAGCTCCTCCTCAGATACTGTCCCGTTGCTGCTTCTCAGGGAGAAGGCCGAGGTCAAGTCTCCTCTGCAGGCATGTGGAGGGAGGGCACAGAAAGGGCTGAATCATGTGGGGCTTGCGAGAGGGCACCAACCCAGCTGGGATGCCTGGGTCCCAATCCTGCCTTTCTCCCGATGTGTTTGTTCTGTGACCTAAGGTTACCTATAGCAGTCTTCTGCCTCAATCTCCTCACCTCTAAGATGAGCTCTGGTAACTTTATGACTCCAGTGTATACATGTGACTGGGCTCATGGCAGAGTTCCTTGCTGATCTTGCCCCCTTCGGGATGACGTGAGTCCGTGACTTCTTTCCAGGTCTCTGTGGTGCTCTTGGACATCAGCTGGAGCATAGCCAGCTGCTCTGTTAAAGGACCCGATGAGGATGGACAGTTTAGGGTATGAGAATCTTTACATTCCCAGAGCCCTCAGATGTGGGAGCTAGTGGAACACCCTCTTTTTGTCCCCAGCATCCAGGAGGACCTGCCTGGGTCCTGAGGAAACAGCTGTGAAAAGTCTTTGAACCAATCATCTCCTTTGGCCTTGGGCACAGTCCTTTCCCCCGGGGCCTTGATTTCCCCACTTGCAAAGGGGTAGGGAGATGCTAGTCCTGGCTTGGCCTACCTCACAGTGCTGGAGAAAACTGGCCACGCTAATGGTTGTGGAGGAGCCTGTGAACTTGATTAAAGTGCCTTTTCCCACGGGCAAGAGATGCTGGTCTCTGTGTGTGTGCATGCATGTGTGTCCTGGGGGCCTCGTGTGAGCTCTCTGTTAGCAAAGGGAACGGGAAGAAAGGTGGGAAGGGAGTCCTGCCATGGGTTCACTGTGTGGCTGCAGGCAAACCCATGACCCTCTCTGGGCCTCCGTGTTTCTCTGCGTACAGCGGATGATCCAGAAGTCTTTACTTCTGGTTGTTCTGGGCACCACTGTGTACATTTGCATCTGGGGGACCCAGGCTCAGTAGTGGTGAGGAGGGGGTGGTGTTTGTAAAGCTTGCTTGCTGCATAACAGCGCTCCATCCGCACACTGCGTTCTGCATATCTCCCTTCAGGTTCCAGTCGGCGCAGTGTGTGTAGGCGAAGGCCCTGCTGTGAATTTTGAAAATAGTTATTTTTGTCACTGGCAAAGGAGGCCTGTTAGGACTCGTCAGCTTGTGGATGAGCGGGATGGGTGGGGTGGGGTGGGTGCAGTGCCGTGAGGGTTTGGGTGGCTGGTTGCAGGACTGCATCACCCCGGCAGCGACTGAATTCTGCATGAGGGTCTGGCCTGGGCTGCAGGGAGGAGGTGACCATTGCATTCTAGGTGCCTCCTCTCAGCCCTGTACTTTTTTGCCTTCCTCAAGCGTTATTTTTAATGATGTGTAGATGTGTGTGCTTATGTGTGGGTATATGCGTGTGAGCAAAGGACCTACAGAGGCTAGATGCCTCAGATTCTCCTAGAGATGGAGTTGCGGAAGGTGGGAATTGTCCGACACAGGTACTGGAAGCGACTTCCGCCCTCCGGAAAAGCAGTGTGTGCCCTTCACTGCTGAGCCATCTTTCCAGCCCAGTCCTGTTCTTTTTGCCTTTTCTCATCTCTCCCCACCTGTATGTTTTCCCTTCCCTGGTAATGTTAATGCCCAGATGGTAGACAGGGCCCGGGACTGGCAGAGGTCTCTGGGCTCCTATGGCTGTGGCATTTTTGCCAGTTCAGGAGCTCTGAAGAAGATGTTTACTAAGGTGGTGTCTTAGCCTAGTGTGTCCAAGAGGGGCTATTCATAGTCTGCCCACTGCCCAGGACACTTCAGGCCTGCTAGAACCTGTTCTAGCTATGCCTGCTGGCTTGTCACACTGGCACCCAGCCTAGGCTTCCCTGTAGATCCAGGATTTAGGAAACTGTATGGATGCTTCTTTGAGGACAACTGAAGGGTATCTGACAGGGCTTTCCAATGTCCAGCCCCATCGTCTATTTCCCTTCTGCGGACCCCTTTGGGGCCACAATAGCAGGACCATACATGGCCCCTAAGCTCTGTTCCCTGTAGACAACCTGGCCCCAAAACATAAGGAATAATTGGTGCTAGGGCTGGTATCGATTTCTGAAGTCTTGAAGAGCAGGCTTGGCTCAAGCCCTCCTCTGCTCAGCCTTACGCTCAATGTAGAACTCAACAAACTCTCGGTTCTCCTCAACCCCGATGCTGCAGTTGAGCTTCAGTCTGCAACCTGGTCCCCAGGAACTAGCGCCTGAGAGGCCCAGCGTAGCAGTCAGTGTGCCTGCTACCTGTTCTCTATTTGGTCCGGGCCCCCTCAGTGAGCACACCTGAAACTGTACTATGTCAGTTCCCAGTTGACTACGGTCTTAGACTTACTATTGCTGTGGTGAACACCATGACCAAAAGCCAAACGGGGAACAAAGAGTGTATTTTTCACTCACAGTTTCTTATAACAGTTCATCATTAATTCAAGCAGCAATTTAAGCAGGGCAGCAACCTGGGGGCCAAAGCTGATGCAGAGGCCATGGAGAGGAGTGCTGCTTACTGGCTTGCTCCTTGTGGCTTATTTGACCTGTTTTCTTATAGAACCCATGACTACCAACCCAGGGATGATGGCACTACCCACAATGGGCTGGCCACCCCCCATCAATCACTAATGAGAAAATGCCCTACAGCCTGGTCTTGTGGAGGTGTTTTCTCAATCGAGGCTCCCTCCTTTCAGATATCTCTAGTTTGTGTCAAGTTGACTTAAAACTAGACAACACAGCACCTCTAGGTTTTTGTTTGTGTCATCCAAACCCACCTGAAGAGGACAGAGTGGAGAGGCACCCAGAGGCAGTCCCTAGGTCAGGTCTCTTCTGGGGCCTCTGTTTCTCCCTGGGCTGGATTAGATGGAGCAGACCCATTAGCTGGAGGAGTGAGGTTCGGGTGGAAGCCTGTATTAGCTGCATCCTGGTTATGGAGTCCTTGCCTCTAACGACCAGCTCCTCAGAAGCCAGGAGGAGACTTAGACCTACCTACCTCTTCTTCCAGGCCCTTCTGACTTCCCTGGGGCACAGGCTAGCATCTTGGCAAATACCAGGAAGGGGCAGGGCTCAGGGAACCTGAAACTCCAGGCCCCAGGCTATTGCCCTGGCTACCACTAACTTGTGCTCCCATGAGAAGGCTGCCTCTATTGTCTGTACCTTGGTTCCCAGCTCTAAGGGACATGTGGACCCTAACGGTCTACTCAGCTCTATATGGGACCTAATCACGCAAGCCAGGAGCAGTGTGGTCACACAGACATGGATTTGATTCCTGGGTGTGCAGTAAGTAGTTTCATGGCTCTGCAGAATGGGACCACTCTACCTGAATTTACCACTTCACTGCAAGCTCCAAACAGTGTCATGGAAAAATGCTTAGGACAGGGCCTGGCTCTGATGTAGGAGTAACTGCTTCGTGTCTTTGGGGTCCAAGAATGAGTGTTTTGTCCCTGACCTTTCCAGGAGGAAATGAGACCTCTGGGAAACCTCTGTTTCCAGCTGTTCTGGCATAGGAATGGAACCTCCAGCTGTGGGCTGCGCATTGCTGTTCCCCTCAGGGGGCATGGGACACCCCAGGGCACAGGGCTGCCTCCTTTCTCTCCTCTCTCAGGCCTGGCATTACTGCCCTAACTCGGTCGCTCTCTACCAGACCCTCACAGCATCTTTCTCTCCTGGCCCACTTTCTACTGAGCCTGCTCCCCACTTTTTGCTGTCCTTAGTGGGACAGGCCCCATGAGGATCCTTCAGATGGCACGCTTTCTGTGGTGTGTGCTCAGGCCCTGCAAGACCCCGTGACATTTAGCATATGCATGAGAACACACGGAGGAGCTGTCACGGTGTCATCAGGGCTGTAAACCTCCCTCCCATCATTCCCCATCTCCTGGAACTCAGCCCAGCCTCCTTCTGTCCCTCCCATTGACACAAGGCACTGTCTGTGTACACGGCCAATCTCTCTATGGCATTGTCGTGCTGGCTCAGCAAACTTCAGGGTTCCCACACCTGGCCACCAGCCCACGAAACACAGGCCTGTGCTTGAGTACTGCACACATGTTGAAGATGGGGTGTACGTGCTGGACTGTTATGCCTACTGTGGCCCTGGGGAGTGAGAAGTCTGGCAGAACCAGTCCCCCTACCCTGATGCCATCATCAGCTTAGTCTCATTGCCACACAGGCATGGCTGACTCCGTGGTGCCCGTTGCCACTAGGCACAGCTGCCAGCTTTGTGGGCACAGAGGAGGAGAATGAGTGGTCGCACCTCCTCAGCAGAGTGGCAGTTGCACTCAGTATGTGGTGTCCAGCAAAGCCAGCGCCTGCAGCCCTGAACTAGTCTCTAGAAGGCCCCAAGAGGTAGGCACACATACAGGTGTAAGACAGACCTCCACAGACAGCTTCTCCGGTCTAGCTAGTTCTCCACCATCAGGTGGGCCTAAGGTCCTGGGACCTGCCTCTCCCCTAGCTCTGCATGCATAGGAGAGAAAGGTATCAGTGAGAGAGAAGAGGTAGGGAAGGGAGGGTGCTAGGACAGAGGACATGAGGGAGAAAGGGAGGAAAGGGAGCCCGAAGTTGAAGAACAAAGAGACATGGTGACCACAGTGATGTTAGGACCTGTGGTCCCTGTCATAGCTTCACTGAGTCCCTGGGTTTTTCTAAACACTCTACTGGCCTCTGACCCAACCCCTGCATTTCATCTGTGGGGAGCAACAGGAGCAGTGACCAGGCCAGCACTGGTCCGAGAGGATGGCCACCTCTGTTCATGAGGTTGCATTTCCATGGTTACAGCCTTAGCAATTCCCTTTAGTGTTTAACTGGTTTTAAAGCAGCTGCCATGCCCTTGGGCCCTAATAAGTGAGGGTCCCAGTGACCTCAGTTTTTTTTTAGTTCTTGATGCTTGTTTTGCAGGCATTACTGCAAATAAGGCCAGCACCAGGCAATGTCTAACACGAGCTAACACCCAGCGATGTTTCGGTGAACAGTGTCCCAAAGTGCTTTCATGGCCCAGGGAGGATTTCAAGGAGAAAGGATTTCTAGTTCCTTCTGTAACAGCCGCTGTGCTCATCTCATTTGAACCACAAAATAGCCTTATAGGTGAGGGACATTATTTACCCAGTTTTGTACTTGAAGAGGTTCAGGGAACCTCAAAAATCACAGCACTGGCTGGGTGGTCCCAGTGATTCTCCCGAGGACAGGCTAGAGCAGCTGTTCTCAGCCCTTGGGTCAAGACTCCTTTGGAGGGGGGTTGTCAATCAACCCTTACACAGGAGTCATCTAAGACCATCGGAAATCACAGCCATTTACATTACAGTTTCTAACAGTAGCGAAATTACAGTTAGGAAGTAGCAATGAAAATAATTTTATGGTTGGGGGTCAGCACAGCACGGGAACTGTATTAAAGAGTTGCAGCCTTAGGAAGGCTGAGACCCACTGGGCTAGAGGATCGGAGGCAGAAGGATGGCAATACAGCCCTACCCCACCTCTGCCTTTCTCCCGTGCCTCTAGCCCTGGCCATGGTGTTCCGTGCCTGCTTGCTACCCACCAGCTGTGCGGCCCTGCGAGCACAGGCCTCTCTGCTCTGCCTCCGAATTGCCACGTTGGCGGCAGAAGCGGGAAGCGTATTGTGCGCAGAAACAAAACGGAGTGGTTTTTCCTTTTCTGAAGGTGGTAATGGTGCAATTAGTGGATAAGCCATTACCCCCTCCTCCCTGGCTTGCCTCCCTCCTTCCTCTCCACCTCCCTTTTTTTTCTTTTCTGACAAAACGTGGCTGAATTGAAGAGCTCTCCCTCAATCTCCCACTGACTCTCAGGAAGAGGGATAGAGGGTCTCCCCTCCCCTCATGTCTCAGTTGGGTCAGGCACTTGTTGGTGTTGGAGAATAATTGAAGGTACCACTATGTCTACAAGTGAGGCAGGCAAATCAGTGATTTATGGATTCTGAGGGGTAAGTTGGAAACCGAGAGAATTTGTATTTCCAGGTCCTTTTATCTGCTCTTGCTCATTGGGGACAAATGCTGACCTGAGACCCCTGCACAGCCACCTGTGAGAGAGACTGAGGCACCTTTTCTTTTTCTGGATGGAGGGGTGGGGTGTTAAAGACCCAGCTGCATTATGGGAGTAGTCATGGACTTACTTTAAAACTATTTTTGCTTTCTATAAACTGAAACCCATTCAGGTTTGTCTACTTCCCAGAGCCCATTTACGGTCTAGACCGTTCCATCTTTATGGGGGTCTTCTGCAAGGATGACTTCCTATTTTCTAGTAAATGATATGGGGTTTCAGAGAGCTTCCTCGGAGACTTGCTTGTCAGGGTCACACAGCTAGTAAGTGGCAGAGCTGGGACTTGAACCCAGATCCCTGGTCTTAAATGCCGTGCCTTGGGGTGTGATTTGGAGCTGCAGGTGTGAAGAGGTGAGGTCATCAGGGAAGATGACTAGGGTGTGGGAAAGAAGGCACCAGGGCAGGATACATCCATGCTGCTGGCCCAGCCCTGGGTGAGCCAGGCCACACTCGCCTCATTCTAGTCGCCTCTCTCCAATCCTACCTTGACAGGAAGCACAAGCCGAAACTGGAACAGTAGCCCCAGGAGACCAAGTCTGCATGGTCCCTCTAGGGGTATGGGTGGGGAGAGCTGGCAGAAGAGGTCTTGGGAGGGTGACAGCTGCATAGTGGTGACAGCTAGGGGTGAGAACGCAGCCAGGACCATTCCCTCAGAGTCCTGGGTCCGCTTCCTACTTTTCCCCCAAACTCGAGTGACAGTGTGATATACACAGTGGCTAAAAAGCAGGGAGGGCAGGCACAGAATAGGGACAGAGTCAGAGGCTAAGTCAACCAGACCAGTTCTCAGAGGGAGCAGAGAAACTGCAGAGACTACAAGGGGGAAGGGAAGGAGAGAGAGATGAATTAGCCATCATTCCCCTGTAAACCTTAGAACGGAGCTGTTTCCAGAGCAACGGGGCAATACCTGTCTCTCTAGAGGAGATGAAGTTGCCAGGGTAACTACATCCTGTCTTTCTCAAGGACCATCCCAGAATGTGGCACCCACTAGCCGTTACCATAGCAACTGCCTCTTTGCCCCACTTAATCCCATCCCGTCTGTTAGAAGGGCCCTATAGTTGGAGGTGGGGGAGGTAGGAAGAGAGAAGATCACTTGTGAACTAAGTTTGTTCTCTTCCCCTTTTCCATCCCCCTCAGCACATCACCCTGGGAAAACAGGGTCCACTTACTCCTGGGTCCTCACAGTCCTGCAGTATTGTGTATACGGGCAGCCAGGGCAACCCAGGAGCAGGTTTTGAAGTGGAAGGCAGGCAGGTGTTGGGGAGGCAGTTACCGGGGCAACGGGAACAGGGCGTTTCGGAGGTGGTTGCCATGGGGACCTGGATGCTGACGAAGGCTCGCGAGGCTGTGAGCAGCCACAGTGCCCTGCTCAGAAGCCCCAAGCTCGTCAGTCAAGCCGCTTCTCCATTTGCACTCAGGAGCACGGGCAGGCGAGTGGCCCCTAGTTCTGGGAGCAGAGCAGCAGCGTCCCAGTCCTAGTTCCCAGCCTAAAGCCTCACTTGCCTGCCCAGTGCCAGGATGGCCACCATTACCTGCACCCGATTCACAGAAGAGTACCAGCTCTTTGAGGAACTAGGAAAGTGAGTCACACCTCAGGGAGTCTTGGAGGGCTTGGGGGATCAGCCTCTCGGGCAGGGGGCGTGTGCCTATGTGGCTAGAGTTCTCCCATGCTTGCAGAGGAAGGTATGCTGCATGATTTGGGGGCACTGTGTGTGCACAGGATGTCCAGTCAGGCGTTGACACATTTATGTGCCCATCCAGCCTGGGTGTGTGTGTGTGTGTGTGTATGTGTGTGTGCGCCGAAAGGGTAACAGATTGATGGTATATGTAACTACGTATGTAAGTGCACATGACCTGGGTACACAAAGATTCTTAGAAACTTGGCATTTTAAAGGGATTTTCCCACTTGGCGGTGTCCAAGCTGTGATTTTTTCTGTTGTTGAACTTAGATACCTGCATCAGCAGAGAGTTCATCAGCTCCCACCTGGAGACCCAGACTGGAGACACGCTGCCAAGTGGCATATCCCCTTTCCCTTTCCCAGTCCCCTACCAGGAGCAAGGGCTTTGGTACCGAAGGGGTTAACGTGAAAGCGATTGAGATGTCGGGAGGAGGGGAGGAACAAGCGGCAAGCTGGGGGGGGGGATGCCACTGTGGCAGCGCTATGCACAGAAAACAGTAGGCAAAGTTACCCCTCCTGTCGTCCCTCTGATGTTGAGAGAAGGGTAGGAAGTAGAAAAGAGCAAGGTTTCTGAGGGTAGATCAGTAGGCTACAGATATAAGGGAAGATTTCTAGATGTTCCCAGCTGGGCTTGTGGGGGTCCTGGGATGGACGGATCAGGAGTTGGGGGGCAGTTTGGCAGAGTGCCCTATGGACGCAGAAGTGCCCCTACCAGCCCTGCTTGGTTCCTGCTGTAGCAGCAGGAACATGAGACAAGGGGCCCGGGGAACAGATGTGTGCCAGTGTGAGATCTGGAGGTACATGTACCAGTGAACATCTTTGGGAAGAGGCTATATATGACTTCCATGGGAAGCAGATGGGATTGTATAAGAACTGACAGTGGGCGCAGTGTGAACTGAAAAGACACACAAACACTGGTGCAAGTAGACCACGAAGAGACGTGCAAGTGTGTTGCTTGTGTGGAAGGTCTAAAAAATATCAGTGTGCCCTGCAAGAGTGCATGTGCCCAATTATGCAAGGGATGCTCTCGATTAGGTTGCGGCAGAGGTACAGACATGCATCTGCGTGCAGATGTGCGGCAGGACAAAACTGTGTGCCTATCAGTGAACATGAGTGTGCATGAGATGTATAAGGTCACAGATGAGAAGTGTGGACAGAATGTTCTTGAGTGTGCATGTATCTTGAGGAATATATACAGAAAGTGTGTGTGTGTGTGTGTGTGTGCATGCACACGCGTGTGCCTGTGTGAGGCCTGGGCTCGTGTGGGTGTGTGGGTGCTATAGGCATGTGTGAGCTTATGCTAGTGTCTGCATATGTGTAGGAGGCAGAGCTACGGCTGTGGATAAGCATAGCCCCTGAATACACACACACACACACACACACACACACACACTCAGACTATCTAGAGACCTACATATACCCTAGCTCCCTTGTGCAAATGTGTGTTCTTGTTTGTCTCCAGACTTCCTGCTGTTCTGTGTGTCTTTGTGTTGGAAGTGGAGGCAGGAATACACTTTTTAAGGCTGCTCTGGAGGACTGTCTCTTAACTTTATCTGGGACCCATTTCCAGAGTGTGTCTGGTGTTTACCTGGAACTCAGGGCTTCCTGAATAGACAGGAGCTACCTTTCCGGAGTCCCTGAAGCTGGTTCTGTCAGGACTGCGTCACAGAGCACAGTGAAATGGAGTTGCGATGTGATTCCTCCAGGGAGCAGAGCCACACCAAAGTGCTCTTTTGCCCTGAGAAGAGATGGGGGATCATTAGGACTGGGCTCATTCGTCTGACTTGGCTTTCTCAGCCCCTCTGCCTGCCTGGATGTGAACAGATTCTAGAGTAGGGGCAGAATTTTAAGGGATAAGGAACAGAGTTATGGCCATGGCAGGAAAACCAAGGGTGGCAGGGATATCCAGGCCTTGTCCAATCATTTTTAGACCTCTTCCTTCCAGAACTATTGGTGCTCTTAACCTTTTTTAGGTCATTTATTCCTCCAGGAATCCGATAGAAGTCTAAATAGACATTCCCTAAAAAAACCGCACAAACCTTCACAACATTGCATGCAGTGTCGGAGCTTGTGGTCCCTCAGGGGACCGTGCAGAAACCTGCGCTTGAGGATCCTTGTACAAAGGAGAAGGGGCTGTGGTGGGTCCGTTTTATGGCTTGGGTATCTCTGTGACCAGGGCCAGAGCACCCTGTGGAGGATGAGTCGGATGGCTTTTGCTCTGCACCCTAGCCTTAGTCTGAACTAAAGCGGGGGTGTTCAGGGAGGGGCTGCCCCACATGACCCTCAGCCCTGTGACGTTGGGTGGACTGCCACTCCTTCTGGCCTGTACGTTGTGAGGACTAGATAGATGGTGTGTGGAGACACAGTCTCAAGCCTGACACACGGGGGGCTCTGGGGGGCGTTGTTGCAGGGGTGGATGTTACCCCTAAGAATTGGGCAGGCCTAAAGGAGGAACAGAGCCTGCTCCATGTTTATCTTTTGTGTAGAGGGGCTCTTGTTTAGGAAGACGTTGGCCAAGGTCTCCTTGGGCTTTTCTTACGGGGCAGAAGTGATGAAGAAGTCTGCCTGAATAGTTCACCGTTCGGTTGATGATCCTGCATCTTCTAGCTAGGATACTGGGTGGCTACCCAGATTCTGAGCCCCCACCCAGAACTCTGCCCACATAACTATCCAGTCACCTTGCTCAGCAGGGTCTAAAAGAGACTTTGGTTGACCTCTGTCAGGGCTCTGGGTTGCCACAGCCTTGAAGAGGGCTAGCACATCTCGAAGACTTACTGGCATTCTGCCCAGTGAAGACTGGCTTGTCACCAGCTGCCTCTGAGGAGCCTAGGATGCAAGCAGAGATTTCCTTTCCTGCCTGGATGTAGGCCTGAGTCGGGGTTTCTGAAAGTTCTAGATGTTATCAGACTGACAATCCCCTCCATGCCTTGGCACGGAAGCATATGCATTCAGATAAGCTAATATGTTGATTCTGGGTCCCCTAAAGGGTTAGGATGGGGGGAGGCTGTTTCTAGGGAACCAGAGATGGGCTCACTCCCTTCTCCCACCCTGGGATGAAAGAAAGGGAAATGCTTGCTTTGAGTAGACTGCAGTGCTAGCTGCAGGGCCAGGGTGGGCCAAGGTAGCCCTCAGTATTCCCTTCCATTTCCTCAGCCTTCTCTGATGTCCAGAACTGATAGAAAAGCAGGAAGGGTGGTAGTGGTGGTGGTAGTGGTGGGGGGTGGGGTAGAGAGGGACAAGGGAAATTCTAATGAGCTCAGGCAGGCCCCGTGGTAGGAAGTTTCTTCTAGCCATTGCCTCCCCAGGCCTCCATCTGCCCAACCTGCACAGGTTAGCCAAGCAGAGCCTTGCTCTGCAGGCCTACGATTGCTGCTCTGGACAGGAGGAGCCCCAGGAGGAGATTTTACTAGAGAGAGAGAGAGAGAGAGAGAGAGAGAGAGAGAGAGAGAGAGAGAGAGAGAGGATGAGAGAGCATGCAGCCCACTCTTTTCTCTCTAGAAACAGGGATCTGAAGTTGACTCAGGCAGTGCAGGGTAGGGGAGGCTGGTGGAAGTGTGGGTGGCCACAAGTTGACAGGGACTTGGGGGCTGGCCCCTGATCCCAAACCCCTTCCTCCATAGCTTTTCATCCTGTACCACACTGGGGTGGGCTGATCTGTGGGTGGTGGCCTGGCTTTGAGGCAGCTCCCCGTCCCGGGCTTCTAGGTGCTGGATGCTCAAGGCCTCTTTGGGACGCAAGTTCCAATGCTCTGTAGCACGTGTGTGGCCATTCATCCTTTCCCTGCAGTGCTGGAAGGAGAGTGGACGGTGTCATGGTGAGAGGACACTAAGGCACCAGGGCTGCACTTAGGGTCAGGGTTATTCTGCTCCTGAGTCTTCCTACCAGCAACACTGGGGCTCCTGGTGCCTTTCCATCCATTAGCTTGTGCTGAAGGAAGTGGACAGAGCCTACTCATCCATTCTACAGATGAGCAGATTGGAGCTAAAGGAGGTGGCAGGAAAGCTCAAGGGCCTGGTGCCTGGGAGGTTGCTGAGCAAGGCACCATCTGGGGCTGTATCCGTGAAGAGCTTTCCTCTTGCCCATGAGCCGGAGAAAGGGGCAGTGGTCTTGTTGGTGGCAGCAGGTGGCGGTGAGGGGGGTAAGGATGAGCTGGTGTTTATTTTCTGGCCACGATTCGGCCCGGAGTTTACTGGGCTACCTGGGGTGACTCACTTGTTCTTTGTGTGCTTCCCATTTACTGTCAATAAAATGGGGGTCCTCTCTCTCGAGATGTCTGAAACGCCGCCTTCTGTGACCTCCCTCGGTGGCGGAAATCAGTGGATCCTCTGCTCCCACCATGGGTGGGCTGTGGAGACTGTCCATGCATACACAGATGGACACCTCATGGAGGGTGGTGTTTGGTCCCAGGCTACTGGAGGCTACAGTGAGAGGGACCGGAGGCCAAAGGATGAAAAATGGGGAGGCAGGGCCTGGACGGCAGGGAAAGGCACAAGGACAGGGGAAGGGACAGCCTTTCCCGGCTTCTCCGCAACATCAGAGCAGCAAGCAGGCACATGTTCTGGTGCATGCCGCAACCCTCCACCCCCACACAGGCGCCCCCACACAGGCTGAGACACACTGACACTCTCCAAGCCTCCTCCCTTCCTCCTGCCTCCCTCTAAAGCACGGTGACACTGCTGTCAGCAGCCCTTGCAGCCTGAAGCCACAGCCCTCTGTGTGGTGTGAGGGCAGCCCTCTGGGCTGATGTGCACATGCATGTGCGTGCACACACACGCACACACGCACGCATGCACACACTGGCAAATAACATATAGTATGAATTCACCTTCAGTGCAGGGACAGCAAGACAGCACCGCGTGGGCTTCTGGACTCTGCCTCACCACTTACCTTTCCATTTCTCTGGTCTCTATTTCTTCCTCTCCCACTTCCTGTCTCTGGGCAAGCCCCCTGCCCCTGCTCACAGTGTCCCTGAATGCACACTGCCCAAGCCCTGTCGTCTTCTGATCATTTCCATGAACTATTAGGAAGAGCTCACATCAGGCAAGCCAAGCGTCACCCACCCTGCTGAGCAGCAGGTCCTCGGTGTCCACGTTGTCCATAGTATCCGGCGGTGCTATAAGACCTCTGGGACTACCGAACCATAGAATGTTGAGGGTCTTTGTACCTTGGGGTCATAGAAGGGAGAAATTTTTCTGTGATCCTTGTGACCTTTTCCACACACGTTTTTCTGTCCCATCACCAACTTGAATTATTCTTGTTGTGTGTCATACACAGGACTCGTGTGGCCTCTGCCCTCAGAGTGTGCAATCTGATACAAAGCCGAAGTTAAATCTCTCCTGGAATTGATTATTTAGATGCAGCTGGGTGCCGGCTGTGGCGGCACACGCCTGTAATCCCAGCATTTGGAAGACAGAGGCAGGTGGATCTCTATGAGTTCAAGCCCAACTTGACCTACATAATGGGTTTCAGATCAACCAAGGCTACATAGTGACACCTTGTCTCAGAATACCCAACAACAACCTAACAAAAAAGGGGGTGGTTACCCCAACCTTCAGTCCTCAAAATACAGTTGAATAAGGACTAGAAGCACAAATAGGGAATTTGAAACTTGAGATTCTGCTAGTAAGGGACAGGGCTATTGGAGAGGATGCCCAGAGAAGGTGGCACTGGGATCTGGAGGCTAAATAAGAACTCTCCAGAAGGAAGAGGGCATGAGTGTGTTCCCAACCACAGTGCAGATCAGACAAAATCTCTGAGGTGTGCCAGTGACATGCATCTTCCTGGTGGTGCGGGCAGCCTAGGGTTCCACTCTTCTCTGGTTTGCACAGCCCATTCCCAAACTCCCAGATGCTAGGTCCTAGGAGGAGCAGTAAAAGCCTGTGTCCGTAGAAGGGGAGGCTGGTTGGGTGATGGAGACTGGAAAGCCATATGAAGCACTGAGGAGTGGGAGAACTTGGTAACAGGAAACAGAGCCCCCTTTAGGACTTGGCCTCTCTTCCTGGCTGTCAGGGAATAAGGGGTCCCAGAGGGTAGAGTGTCTGAACGTGCAGAGAGAAAGAGGCAGATTTAATCTTAACAGCAGAGAGAACTTCTAAGGATCAGAACTGCTCCTGGTGCCAGCAACTTCTGGAGATGGCATTAAGGCAGGAAGGCAAGCTCCTATTACAGCCCTTGGCCTCCCTGATATCCTCGTAACCAGCGTCTCTGCCCTCACTTGGTAACATGCCTGTAAGGATGGTCTAAGGGACAGCGAGGGGCTGGGATACTCTCCATTCTGTTGAGAGTAACCTAGGGCCCGAGGATACTGCTCTATGGATAGAAAACTATGGCCCAGAAGGTAGTGTCTCACAGAACTGGGCCTTCCAGCCTCTACTTCCACCAGGACATGACTCTCTGATACCGGAGTAAGTCCCTGGGGGTGTGCACCATGGCAGGGGCAGGCCAAGTCAGAAGAGGTGGTGAACAAGAATGCCTCTTTGCCTTTCTCCTGTCTCATTCAACTCTGGCTTGGCCACTAGGCTATATATGTGTATATACACACACACAAACACATATATAGTATAGGGGATATATATATATCCATATCCTCATTTTTCCTTTTTGTAACCCAATCAAGAAAAGGCACGTGCCACCAAAACCGGGAATATGTTGGAACTTCTGTTGATTCAATGTTCTCTTCAACAACCAGAATCTTCTGGTTCTGAGGCCTTCTGTGTCCTCCAAGAGACTTCTGCTGGGTTGGCATTGGAGCTGGGGGGGGTGCAGGACAGCTCGTCCCCACAGCATCTTCTGGAGTCTGGGAGTGGGCGGTGCACCGCCGGGGACAGGAGGAGCGAGGCGAGGTTTTGGTAGCAGGTCTTGGGATGTTCTGGTTGTATTATGTTGTGGCGGGTGGCCATCTGCTCACAGAGGTGCTGTGGAGACAGGGAGAGAGAGCACCCGAAGCCGAGGGCATCCTGGGCCGTATCTCCTCTCATCAGTTTGCCGTCTGAAACTGGCATAGCTCAGTTCTGCTTGCTGATCATTAAGACAGGGTGGCATTGTCAATAAACAAACAAACAAACAAACAAAAAATGAAAAGAAAAAGAGGGCTTGGGCATAATTTCATCCACTGTTAGCTTCCCTGGTGGGAAGGATCTGCTTAAGGTTGCCCAGCGCTGAGACCTGTGGAAACACCACCTCACGGAAGATTTCCTCTTTGCTTTCAAATGGACTCTGCCGGCCACAGTTTTTTAATGATCTTGAGAACTGGGAGATGCTTGTATAAGTTATGGCCACCCTTCCTGCACACTGCTCTCTTTTTCTAAAGAGACTCTTGCCTATTTCTCACAGACCTAAAACACAGCTGTGGACCTAAAGCCAGCGCTCTCTCCCACCCCAACCATGTAGGGTATCGAAAAACAGTGGATGGAATCAGAAGGCCTGGTTCAAGTTTTCTCGACTCCATTTCTTTACCTATTGACCTTTGTAATAAGATACCCTGGGCATGCCAGTTCCCCACATAGCCACATAGGTCCCACACTGTCATCTAACAGGTGACACCATGCTGGTGGCCAATCGTAACTCTTTGCCGACCTGTAGATATTTTAACCGTACCTGTTCTGAGCGCCACATCCCGGGCAGTCAGATTAGCTTGCCTAGGCTAAGTTACTGAGAAGAATAGGACTGGGTTTGAATCCTACCCCAGACAGCAGGTCCATCTGTACTGCATCAGGGTCCTTCTGAGATGACCTCAGCTTGACCCAAAGAGGTGGTAGGTTTGCAGATCTTGACAGAGGGAGGTTTGGAGGAGGGACTGGTCAGAAGACACCTGCCATGTAGCTAGCATTCAAGCAGGAGAATGAAGAGCTCAAAGGATGGTACTAAGATTCTAAAGGCAGGAGGAGTCCATGTTTATAGATCTCAGGGTAATGGTTAGAATGGATCCAACCCTTTGCAGGAGTCACGGGCTCCTTTGTGAAGCTGAAGAAGAATGCAGTCTTTGCCCAGAGCATCCCATGCACAGAATCGTTTTAATGACATTGTAAATGGGCTCATCAAAGCCTAGAGCCTTCCTGGCGGCCCAGGAGGAGGAAATGGCAAGAGGACAAATGCAGAGAGAATAAGGAGTGGCGGTTGGTTGGGAATGGGCAGGAAGAAGTACTGTCGGTGCGGATGAACCACAGAGTCAGGTGTTCAGGGTACCCAGGACCCATAGGGTGGAGCAGGCGAGGCAGATTAGGCCCAGGGGGGTGCTACCAGGGCTGGGGGAAGGGGAGGCACTGGGTGGGCGAGCCTGGCATAAGCATTTCTTCCATGGAGCCTTGGGGGCGGTGACCAGATTGCGGTGGGTTCCCGGAGCGTGGGAGGTGGGAAGACAAGGCAGCGGATGTCGGACATTTGTTCTGGAAGTTTGGCAGCATGAAGGAAGGGGGAATCAGGCAACCAGGCTGCTGAGTTGAGAGGATGGGGGTTGCTTTACTTTATCGGGGGAGGGGTATTTGTGAAAGCAGCCAATGAAGGGAAGTCCTGAGGACTCTGAGGATGCCAGACAAGTAGACTCCAAGGGTGCAGAGTGCAGGGCAAATCCGTGAGAAGGCTGCACCCAGAAAGTCCCCACACAGAAATGTTCCTCTCTGCTGAGACCCCCAAGAGCTCCGTAAAAAGGGAAAGTGACCTGTCTTGGGTTTTCCAGGAGGAAGTTAGTGTTAGGATCCGTCATACCCCTCTTTCACATAGGGAAACTGAGGCCCGCCAGGATAAGTCAGCTTGCAATCAAGCTGGGCAAGGATTCGGGACTTCTTATTTCCATTGGCGCTGCCCCCCGGCTACCATGGCAACTCTTCGAGGGGTTCTAGGCCAGAGATGATTGTGAGAACCTGTGGCTGGCAGTCAGCCACACCCAGGACACCAGGACATCAGCTCTGCTAGTCAGCCAGAAAACAATTTCCCAGTGCGAGCCGCTCTTCACAGCCCGTTAGCACGTTCCCACGTTCTCAGCAGTCGAGTAGACCCGCTTTGCTCCCTCTTCGTGCCAAACGCAGGGTGCTGGGTGAGGCCTCCTTGCCTGCTCACGTTCACTCCTGATGCACACAATCAGGGGGGCCTCCTTAGCCCTAGGGAGAGGCCCCTTCCCCCTTTGCCAGCCCCCCCCTTTCCCCCAAGCTCAGCAGACAGGGTCCATTTTGTTTCCGATGAGGCTGTTTTCATCCTCTTGATGTAATGAAGCCCATACAAGGCATCCTTTCTTGAGCATTTACTATACTCCAGGGACTCCTGCTGAACACATTGTCTGCCTCATTATCGCATTGAATCCTTGAAGCAACTGCTCAGGGTGGGGACTCTATTGCCCGCATTTTATGGGGGAGGAGGCAGACAGACCAAGATGACATCACCGGCTAGCAAGGGGCCGAACTGTGATGGCGGTTTGAACTCGGGTTGGACCACTCTTGCTTCGAACTGCGTTTGCCTGCGTGATAGGCAGGAGCCCTTGACTAGGGTACAGTACCGAGGTCAGACAGGTCTCTGTGCCGTTGAGCCTCAATCTTCCCTCAGCTTCGCGTTGTCAGTGAAGAAACTGAAGCCCCTGGGGCCCACCCCATCTAAGTTCTGAAAGTTCCTCTCTCTGATGCCTGGTGTCTTTGTCTCTCTCACACCTCTCCCTGACTTTATCTCTCAACTAGATGGATAAATTCTGAGAGTGACACACTTGTGCTGCATCATACCCAGGACCTCTTGTTATCACAGACCCAGCTAGAGCCAGGTGATTGTTACCACCTGTCTCCTTGTGCCTGGGAACAATGTTCCCTTCCCCCGCTCCTTGCACTCGGGGACACTGTCTACCTCTGCCCCTGCACCCAGAACAGCCCCCTCCCCCAATCAGGAACCCAGGAACACTTCCACAGGTATTCTCAAGACCTTCCGCCTCCCCACTCCGGCATCACTTCTTCCTCCTCTGGGGCCACTTCTTCCCCCTACTGTCTCCATCTTGGCCTCCTTGATGCTCCTGCTCTGCCTGTCTTTCTGCTGCTAGGCCTTGGCCTGCCTGCCCACCTGCTGGCCTCTGCTCAGCTCAGAGCCCTCCTCCATTTGCCAAGGCTTCCGGGGCTGCGGTCACTTCTCATGCAAGATGAGAATGAACAAACATGCTTTTTTATAAACAAAAGATGAAAGAAGCAGAAGTGAGAGCCGCCGGCTGGCTGCCTCGCTCTCAATCTGGCTCCCTGACTCTCATCTACCCTGTTTGTCTGATTCCCCCGCACGACAGGAAGGGAGCCTTCCTCTGTGTAGATGGAACCCCCATTCATTCTCTACTGTGTCCTATGATCTGTGGTTAAGTGCTCTGAAATGACCACCTCGCCTAGTCTCTGGGAGCACCCAGAGTGGTGCTACCACTGCCCTCTTCAGGGGAGAAAGAGAATCAGAGGCTAAGTTCCGAGTCAGGCAGTCAGTAGGGGCCAGCCAGGACGGGACCTCAGTGAGCTATAGTCCCAGCTCCTGAAGGCTCCGCACCCCTCTCTGCCTTTAGAGGAGCCAGGAGGAAAGGTTTGAGAGTTCCCCTCACTGCTGCCCATTCCTTCTCGCTTGGGGCTGCAGTTTCTGGATCTGTGTGTGAAGTGGGGTTCATAATTCTGATTCCTTCAGGTTGTTGTGGTATCAAGAGGAGTCTAGCAGTACCTGGACTTGAGAGCATCTGTATCCTGGAGCCAGGAGCTGGGCCCTGACTTGGGAAGTGTACCAGAGAAAGGCTGTGCATCTCTGTCCAGGGATGCATGCTAAGGATGTCCTCTGGGGGGCTCAGCATCCCTGCGTAGCCATTCCCTGGTTTACAGAAAAGCTGTGCTGTTCTTGTTCAATAGATCTCACCCCTGGGCCCCTGCTCCTTGGGTTCCGCGAAGCTTCCTGCACCCAGCCCATTCCCTGGCCCCGTCAATCTGATTCCAGGAGGCGGAATATGAACTAGGATAGGAGACAACTGCCAGCAGAGGAGACAGTTAAAATTCCCCCCTCTCATTTTAATGTTGCAATTGATTGCATCCTCCTGACTCACCCTAATGGAGGTCTAGCTGTGAACCGGCCATGGGCCAGGTACTGGTGAGCAAGGCAAGGCCCTACTATCTCTAGGCATCTCAGAAGCCTTTCCGGAGGAGGT
This sequence comes from Chionomys nivalis, assembly GCF_950005125.1. Classification (NCBI taxonomy): domain Eukaryota; kingdom Metazoa; phylum Chordata; class Mammalia; order Rodentia; family Cricetidae; genus Chionomys; species Chionomys nivalis. Next base: position 24,506,033 of record NC_080099.1, on the reverse strand, counting down.
CACCGAGACACTTCCCTTTAAGACTTTATAGGAGTCAAGGTCTACAGCTGGGCAGGAACCTCGTAATGGCTCTCAGGCCCATTCCCCTGCGTAGGTGAGATGGAAGTCTCTGAAATACCTGTTGTCTCCTCGTCCTCAGGTGCCCATTTCTGTCCCCAGTGCTCCTGACTTCCTGTCTCATTTCTGTTCCTTTTGCTGTTGTATAAAATCCCTCCCTGCCTGATCTTGCAAGTTCTGTTTATGGAGGTGCTAGTTGGTGGTACTGACACTGGGTACCAAGTGCTAGATGTTAGATTCCCCGTGCTGTGTTGAGTACTAAGTACTAAGTGCTAGACATAAGAACTCGTTAGTTGGGTGGGGGAGACAAGAGAGTGGGTAAGCTGATAGAATAGAGTGCACATTTAGTCTTCTTACATGGTTTTTGGTGCAGGGCTCCTAAAACTCTTGCAGTTTCCCGAGTAACAGGAGTGACTGGAGTATTAGTTGCTGTCTTTGACCCCAGTTCCCAACACAAACCTCTTAATCCCCCCTGGGATTTCCAGATGCTGGAAACATCTTTGACTCTTATGGAGTGACTCATGGTGGGTTTCAGTACGGAGGTGGCCAGCAGAAAAACCAAGCTCTGATTGGACACTTGGAATCTTCAGCCTCATTCTCCATTCTCTGGGGAGATGAGACTGGAAATCAAATTACTGACTGGTCACAGTTACATGGCGAAGTTGCCACAAGACCCTACGTGCAGGGGTAAGGACACTTTCTGGGATAGGGAGCACATCCCAGTGGCAGCAGAGTGGCGTATCTCAGCTCCAGGGGTGGGGGTGGGGTGGCGCTATGCTCCAATCTCCCAGGCTCTGGCCTCTTGTTCCTCTCTCCAGCTGCTCATCTGTATTCTTCACCGTGTCTTAGATTGTATAACAAATGCGCAAACGTGCTTTCCTGAGTTCTTGAAGCTATCATAGAAAATCCTTCAATTTGAGAACAGCAGTAAGAACTTCCAGTTGTTAGCAAAGTTGTCCAGGAGCACGGGCGACCTGGGGAACCATTTCCTACAGTTAGCGCCTGAAGTGAGGGCGTAGTGTTGTGGAATGGAGCCCTGAACCTGCAGCTCTGCCCCAACTCTAGATGACAGCATAAGTGACTTGCAAGACTTTCCACGGGAGTACAGGCAGCAGGAGGATGGATTAGCATAAAAGAAGCCACCTTTATTTGGTGGCCAGTATGTGGGGGATGGCTAAGAGCAGGTAAGCTTTTCCTACGCGGGGGTTTCATGCAGTACAGTGGAGGCCCTGTAGTAGAGGCAGTGTCTCAAGGAGATGGCTGGAGTGTCTCTGCTTTCTTATTGGTGATGAGCAGGTAGAATGTGATGTCCCAGGGAAGAGCCATTACTGTGTGATGCCTTCGGTATATACGTGATCCTGGCCATTCCTTTCTTCCTTGTCCTCTTCTGTCATTTTCTGCCCACTTACGTCTTGCTGCCCTGTGTTGAGGCAGCTAGAGTGTGCTCATCTGGGATCTATGCCAGGCGGAAGGCTTCCTCGGGGTCCACTCGCCATCGCCCCTACTTCACATGTTAATGACAAGAAGACAGACTATGACCCGGCTCTCCAGATAACAGGGTTCACAGAAATCATCTAAGCACCTTGTGGCTTGGGCATGCCCATCATCTTAGGTGTAGGAGTGGAAGTTTGGAGGCTATCAGGAACTGAGCATGGTCAAAAGGAAGCTGGAGGAGTACTCAGTGCCGACATTAAAAATCCAGGAGTGCAAATGTGTGAGGCCCAGGTACAGCTCTGCTTATGATGTGCAGTGTGAACTCGAACAATCTACGTGGAGTGTACCCTGGAGCAGTACTCCACACAGGAGGCCTCTGGACTATGGTTTTTGCACTGTGTTTGGATGATTCGTCCAATGACAGCACACTCGCTTTTGAGAAGTCGTCCCAGGCTCTCTTCTGGTCATTGGTGTGAGGACAGTGATGATGGTGACACTTTTCTGTGGTCTTTTCTGTGGTGTGGGGGGTTGACAAGATGTCCTTCATGAAGCACAAAAATGGTAGCTCACGCTCAGATCCAGCCCTCAAACTAGTTTTCTTTGGCTCTGTGCTCAAACTCTTTTGAAATAAAGGAGCCAAACACTGCTACATATGCCTTTAGTCCCAGCACTGGGGGCACAGGACTGTCTTGGGAGACATTCCACGGGTGTACAGACAGCAGGAGGACTGGTTAGACCTCCTTTATTTGGTGGCCAGTATTGTGGGGAGATGGCTAATACCAGGTAAGCCTTTTCTACACGGGGGCTTCATGGCACCCTGAGAATCTGATGGACAGCCAGTTTAGCTGAAACAGCCAGCTCCCAGTTCATGAGAGACCGTATCTCAAGGCAATAAGGCAAGGAGCGGCAGAAGATATCTGACATCCTGGTCCAGCTTCACAGTGCTTGCACGAGCACACATATCACAACATACATGTGCACACACCACACACATGTACAAAACTGAATCTGTGCCAAATTGGCATTCCCTCTTACCAGCAAATACAAAAAAGTTTGGTAACACACCACATTGACAAAGGCAGAGAAAATTGGTTTCCATATATATATATATATGTGTGTGTGTGTGTACATTATATATATCACTAATATATATACTATATATATATATATATACTATATTAGAGATTTTTTTGTATGTCTATGACAAAATTGCCTGACAGAAGCAGCTTCAGGGAGAAAGATTTAATTTGGCTCGCAGTTTCAGGGGGTTTTACTGTTTTGTGGCCAGGCAGACATGACAAAGTGTCTTAGTTCATGGAAGTAGCACACACGATAGTCTATTAACATCACAACAGATCAAGAAGCAGAGAACAGTCGGGCATGTTGGTATACACTTCTGATCCCAGCACTGGAAGCCTCTGGGAGGCAGAGGCGGGTGAATCTGAGTTCTCGGCCAGCCAGGGCTACACGATCAGACCCTGACTCAATGGAAAAACTAAGTTAACAGCAGAAAGGAGAAAACAGAACAGTATACCTACCTGGTGCTGTGTGTGAGGCAAGGTCTGCAAGGAGGGACTCCAGGCCCCAGCAACGGAGGCTATGGTAAAGAGGACAGTTTGCAGGCTGGGGCCTTGGAGTGGAGGCAGGATGTTTCCAGGTCTACATATTTATCTCCTTTGAACCTGGAGCTGTGTGATGTGTTACTTGTTCTAAGAACAAAGCTCTAAAGATTCTCCGAGACCCAGATTCTGTGGTTCTCACTCCAGGCTTCTAATGTTTTATAACTTGGTGACCTAACTTTTATAGACCCGGAGGGCTCATCTTGCATGAGACCAAGGATCTGGGTCCCTCTCTGGATCTTCCTGACCAATGCTGCTGTAAGCCAGGCCCTGCAGCTCTCATGACATGGATGGCTCCGACGAAGGGGGTCTCACGTCTTTCACAGTTCAGCTGTAGGGGCTCTTGGTAGCCTGTGGACACAGCTCTCAGGTTCTCCCTCTGCCATGCTGTTCTTTGTCCTCCAGGGGAGCTTTCTCCGTGGTGCGCAGGTGTGTGAAGGTGCTGGCTGGCCAGGAGTATGCTGCCAAGATCATCAACACCAAGAAGCTCTCAGCCCGAGGTGGGTTCCGTGCTGCCTGCGTACTGCCTGTTTTCCACTCTGCCATCGCTCTCGCCCTGGACCCGAACCCCTGAGCTTGACCTCTGGGAGATGCTGCTGGCAGGCTAGGAAGCTCTTCCTGCTGAGTGTGATGAGAATAGATCCGTTCTCAGGAAATCCAGGCTAGGGGTATCAGTGTCTCTCACATAGGTCAAGCCCTCTGTGGTACTCCCTCTCCCTTCCCCTCTACCATGTCCTCCATGGCTTGCCTCCCAACCTCTGCCTTTGCTGTAACTCTTTAGCCTGGCTCCTTCTATGGGCAGCCCCTTTGCTCCTCCCAGGTCTCTACTCGGGGTCACATCCTCGGAGCATTATTCTTGCCCTCTGCTCAGTCTGCATTTTTCTCTTTCCACTGTTTTTGATTTCCATGTAGTTGTCCCCCGGCTCACTTCGCTATGCTCACCACTTTGGCTCTTTGTTTAATCCCTGGTTCAGAGTGGACAGCACTTACCCACTGCTCTGGGCTCAGCACCCAGGACAGCGCCCTCACCCGGCCTCTGTGCTATCTGAGAACTGTCTATGGCTCTACTCCCAGGGCATTGGCTTTTGAATAGGTGCTCTGAGGTGCGGCCTGCTTTTGAAAAGAACATCCAGCTAATTGTAGCTTCAGAGGCTTTAGGAACGTTTTCTCCCAAACCTTAGAATGACCTGGCCAGCAGCAGCACCACCATGCCCTGGGAGATGGCCCCTGTTTCAATCTAAAACAGTTAAAGTTGCATCTTTAAGATGCTCAGGAGCACTGGAGTTTGGGAACTCTGCCCAGAAGAGTCCTGGTCATTCCTGTGTGCTTAGGACAGAAGTCGATGACCAAGTCAGTGTATTGATAAGCCAACCCCCCCCCCCCCCCAACACACACACAATAGATGCCTCGAAGGCCCGTGTAAGGAGAATTCTGCTGGGTGAGATGGGTGCAGAATCTTGGGAGAGAGGCTCAGTGTGTCTAAGTGTTTGTCTGGATGAGGGCCCAGCAGGTGCACAGCTTATGAAGGTCCTAGGGATCATGCTGCTCTCTGCAGGCCTCCCAGCAAGCCCTGGACTGGCCTGTGGTTGCTGCCTTTTGTCTCCAGCTCTGTCGTCTGGCTCACAATGCTTTTTACTTAATTCTTTGCATCCGGCGAGGAGGAGAGGCTCAGAGAGTCCCCAGCTGGCATGACTAGTGTGAAAAGGCCAGGTCTGCAGAAAGTCTGGGGTTGGAGTCAGAGGCAAGGAAGCAGATGGGCAGGAAGTCCGAACAGAGTGCTGCCTCCTGTTGGCAGCCTGGCGCAGCCTTCCGCTGTTACGTGCCTAGTTGTGACCCAGTTCCTGAGACCCTGGGGATAGGGCTGGAGCAGTGGTTCTCAACCTTCCTGACGCCGAGACAGAGACCCTTTAATACAGATCCTCGTGTTGTGGTGACCCCCCCCAACACACACACACACACACACACACACACACAGTTATTTTCATTGCTACTTTATAACTGTAATTTTCTACTGTTATGAATCATAATATAAATGTCTGTGTTTTCTGATGGTCTTAGGCAATCCCCATGAAGGGGTCATTCGACCCCCCCAAAGCGATCACGACCCACAGGTTGAGAACCCTGGGCTATAGTTAAGACAGGTCAAATTTTGCCCTCCAGAGGAGCACCGGGAAGGAAGATTAGAGGGGAGCATCATGCTGGCTGCTGCTGCAGTTCTATCTTCTCAGGGGACACAGAGACACATAGGCCATCACCCCCATTTGGGACGGTGACTAAGCATTCCTGGACAGTAGAGACTCGCACTGTTAATGTCGGGCAGCTACTACCTAGGCCTTCTTTCTCTTTCTGACTATCTGTTGAGACTGTGACCTCCTGGGAGGAAAGGAAGCCTGCCTAAGCGACTAGGAGCAGGGGAGTGTAAGGGAACTTTCTCCAGGCTGTCTGCCGCCACCGAACCCTCTCCCCAGTAGGGGGGAGAGCAGAGACTCCTTTAGCAGGTCTCTTTGTGTCACTCGCCTCCACAGGGGGCATTAAAGCTGTCACATTTGGCGCTATTCTCTAAACCTCCCCTGCTGGCTCTTTGGGATGGCTTCCTGCAGCTCCCAGCAGGAGCTGGACCCACCCAGGGCTTCTATCCGCCCCTCCCAGCAAGCCATGGCTTCCCCTAGCACACCCCACATGGCCTCTTCTAGCAAGTAGTTCCCAACTCCGGGAGGTATTTTTATATGTATTTTAAAATTAGTTCTTAAGAACAAAACCTTCACATTCAAAGTGTCATTCAAAGAAACCACAAGCAAATAAAATGAAACGTAGAGATTTTGCCTGTTTACATCCCTGCTGGTCCTGAATTCCAGTCTTGAAAACAAACTGCAACTGCCTGAGCTTCCCCCTGGTGTTGAATTGTCTCAGTTGAGGGTTTTGGACCCCAGAAGTCCTGGTATAGTAAATGACAGCTGTGCGCTCCAGGCTAGACCCTCCCAGGTACTCGATGAACCTCTTAGGGACTCTGGGCATAAAGGAGAGGTTGGTGCAGTGCTCAGGGGTGGTCTTCTAAGACTCTAGGCTCAGACTCCTGGGGCAGGCTCATGAGCCATCTCTGAGGTTCGGTAAGATGCCTGTTACAATGCCCTTAGGAGGCTCTGAGGTTCACGAGTATGTCTTCCCCATACTCTCCTGACACCTCTGGTCTTTGGATTATTTCTCTCATATCCCAGGATGGGCGGGGAAGGGCTGTTTTTGCTCCCAGTGCCCTCCCCCATTCATCATTCCCTCCTGCTACAAACCTGTGCTCACCTGTTTGCAGGAGCCCTCCTGTGTGCTTGCATGGCTCTGGTCCTGCCTGGGACTGTCTGGCTCCTGGCATTAGACTGTCTCCAATTTGGCCTCAATACCCTGAGGTTGACCCAACCAAAGTGGGATGAAGGTCCCCAAGGTGTCATCGTGGGTCTAGGGGCTATGTTCTCAGGTACCAGGCAGGGTGTGGAGACTCTAAGCTTCCTCGGATGTCTCATCGCTGTGGGCTGGGACTGAGTCATACACCGATTATCAGTGCAGTTTTTTGCAGGAACTGACACGTAGCTCTGCCGCTTGCCTGTGCTAGGGGTTTAGACAAGCCTCTCAGAAACACCATGCTAGGCCCCTAGGCAGTAACCAGTGGACATGGTTATGTTCCCACTAGGCCCATTTTCTTGGGAATGAGATATGAAACACACCTATACACTAGGTAGAGGGAGAACTGAGGGGTGTTACCAAGAGAATCAGAGAGGAATGGGGGCACACACCTTTGAGTTCAAGACCAGTCTGGTCTATATAGTGAGTTCTAGAACAGCCAGGGCTAAAGCATAGAGAGACAGTCTAAAAGAAAAAAAGTCAGACCTGGTGAAGGAGAGTGAAGGGCAAACAGACATATTTAGAGGGACCACTGCAGAGAGCTGGGGAAGCTCTCTGAGGAAATGACTTTGTCCTGGGATCTGTCTGAGGAGGAGGAAAGCAGTAGAAGAAGGCCCAGGGGAGGAACACTCTAGGAAGGGGGCACAGCAAGCCAAACGCCCTAAGATAAGAAACATGGTATAGCCAGACAGTAGTGGCACATGCTTTTTATCCCCGCACTTGGAAGGCAGATCCCTGTGTGTTCGAGGCCATCTTGGTCTTCAGAGGGAGTTCCAGGACAGTCAGAGTTGCTACAGAGAGAAACCATGTCTTGAAAAACAAACAAACAAAACAGAAATATACGCCAGGCCAGAAAGAGGTCAGTGTAACTGGGCTTCGTGGCTCAGATGATATAGCCTTGGGTTGGATCATAACATGTTGGGAAGCTGTTAGTCTGTTGGATACCCAGGAGGAGCAGCGGTTTATTTATACACCCCCCCCCCCCAAAGACTTTAACCACCATACCTAGGATGAGGAGTTTCAGTCTTGAAGCGAGGTCCTCAGAGCTCTAAGTTCTGAAAGGGGCTGGTTGCCTTGACTAGTGACATTGAAGAGGGGACTACCCCTTTATCACCAGGTCTCCCTTTCTCTTCCTATACCCAACAGAGCAAGAACAATCAAGAGAACATGGCCCTGTAGCACTGGGCCTCTTGGTACATTAGCAGATGAAAACTTTACCAACAGGGCTAGGAAATCCTGAACAACATTCTGTTCCCATGCAGCAGATGGGTATGGCTAACAGGGAAAGGCAGCATGCAGGGCAGCTGTACCATGCCTGCGGGTGGCGTCAGAGTCTTAAAACCAAGGATTTGACAGTTTCAACAGGGAGGTCTGGTAATCAGACAGGGTTGATGGGTTTGTGACCAGCGTTTGGCCCCAACCCCTGTCTAGTTTGTCAGGGGAACATGTCACGTCATGTGCAGGAAGCGGCACGATTCCCCATTTAGACTTGCACACTATGGCTCTGAACGTGTTTTCTGGGCCAGAAGACCCCATTCCTTCTGATAGGCTGGGCCTTGCCTCTGCAGATCTCTGGTTCTGCTGTGAATGAAAGTGAACTGTGGGGGGGGGGGCAGGGGCTGGTTGGGGTCCCCTCCTCTGCCAGGAATCAGCACCCCACTTCTGAGGGTGCTGAAGGAGGCTGGGAGGGAGGGAGGAGGAAGAGGGGTCTGTGGAATTGATCTAGCCTTGCACCCCATCCCCACTCCCTATATATAGCCTGCAGCAGGTTGTCAGCTGGGGAGCTGAGCCGTTCAAATCAGAATTGGACTTAATTGCATTGCTGATGGGAAAGCCGCATTTCAGCATTGATCTTGGCTTCTGCAGTCCACAGAGGGCAGCCAGCAATTTTGATCCAGTGGAGCGAGCAGGGGAAAAAAGGGCATTCTCTGTCTTTACCACACCTGCTCTGGAGGGGCCATCCTGTGGTGAGGTTTTAGTCCTGGGTCAGCCTTGGACTATAGCTTAAGTGTCCCTCTGTGTGTTCCAACCTCCTCACTGGGGCACAGGCAGGCCGAAGGGACAGTTCTGAGTCAGGTTACAGAGAACAGTACAACATAGGGTTTAAAGTCCAGCTCCAATCACACTGCCTGGACTGGGTCCTTAGCTCCTCCTTCCTCTGTGAAGTCAGAACAGTGACAGTATCCCCTAAGGAGTGCTTGAAAGGTAAGCAAATGCTCTGCCCTGTGCCTGGCATCAAGTAAATTCAGGTTCAGAGTCTCCAACTAGAAAATGCAAACTTTGAGGATGGATGTAATACGGAAAGTGGAACATTCCACACTAGGAAAAACTGGGTTTATGTACAACACCATGAAAAAGTCATATAAAATTACCTTTAGGTGCCGACTTTGGCAGCACATGTACTGAAGTCAAATTACCCTTAGGATGCATGCATATCTCACATACATGTACTCTGGTGCTTAGACTATAGTCTCTTTTCCAAGACAACTCATTTTGTATATGCAGATATTCCAAAAACACCAAATCTCAAACACTTTTGGTCCCTGTTTCTAAGCATTTTGGACAAAGGGTGCTCAACCTCCATTCCACATTTGCTAGCAATTTCTCTTTAAAGGTTTTGTTTCTTTAACTCAAGCATTAACTAATGAATTGTGGACACACAGCACAAAGGGAATTGAAGACTGCACAATAGCCACGGCAGCCCCAAGACTACCCCTGGCTTGGGCCACGTGTCCTTATCTGTGAAATGGGGATGGTGGTGCCACAGAGCACCATGGCAGGCACTGACCAGGCGGTAGCTACGATTGTTCCCAGCAGCCTGAGGCTGAAACCACACAGGCTGTTGAATTTGTGCAAGCTCTTACAGGTTTCTGGTGGACAGGGAGTTTTGGACAGAGGTCCTGGCAGGTAGGTGTGCAACTCGGGTCCAGCCCCAAGGGAGGGACACAGCAAATTCTACCTTGTACGTCTTTGGAGATGCCTGTCCCAGTTTCCAGTGTCCTATAAAATGGAGGGGGCTACTGGGGTACAGCTCTTCTGAAAAAAAAATTACCTTAGGAAGCTTGCCTCATCCATCCATCTGTCCGTCTGTCCATCATTCATGCATGTACCCATCTATCTGTGCATCCATGCATCCATCCATGCATCCATCCATTTGTGATTTCTTGAATAACTAGCATGTACCAGGCCTTCAAGCAGATACAGGTGGTACAACAGAGACCCTGCCCAAGGATGTAGGTTCTATGAGACATAAAGATACTGCCTGGCTCTCTGGAGCATAGAGGAGGGTCCCTACAAGCTTAAAGTCAAGGTAAGCTTCTAGAAACCAATGGCATCAAGGAGCAGTAGGATCGAGTCATGGCTGGTGATACGGTTTGCCTGCCCAGGGAACTGGTGGTTCCCAGAAAGGACCCAGGAAAGGCAAACTCTGCAGTGCCTGGAGCTAGGGTTTGAGGGCAGGCCTAGGATGTTACAGGGAGTTGTACCTGGGCTCCAGACCTCAGGGTGGTTGGTCCCATCATATAAGAAGGGGTTGGAGAAAGTTGTCCTTGAAGAGCCCTGGATACTGAGGCCTGGAGCGGGAGAGGGACTCATCTAGGTCCCCACCACTTACTTGCCCTTTCTGGGAACTCAGAACTCAGTGCCCGGGGCCACCCTTTCAGAGGAAAGGACGGTAGAAGCAGGGTGGCAGTCTAACATTTTTGGGATTCATGTGGGAATCCGTATTTCAGATCACCAGAAGCTGGAGCGTGAGGCCCGCATCTGCCGCTTGTTGAAGCACCCCAATATCGGTAAGCCCCAGGAGTGTGAGGGGGGTCCTGGCACAGAGTGGGGTGGTGGGGAGCAGCCACTTTCTTCTCTGGGGATGGAGGCTGTGGAGGAAGATGCAAAAGGGGGCGTCTTGTTCAGGACCAGCTTGCTTTGGGGGAAGGTGAAGAAAAAGGACCCTTCCTCCCTCCCACGCTGCCAGCAGCCTCCTTCGGAAAAGCTGTCTCAAGAAAGCTCTTGAAGCTGAAAAAGAAAGATGAAAATAGGCCAGGGGGAAGGTTGGCCTTGACCAGCAAGGCCCACGCCCCGACCCACCATGTGCAGTATTAGCTTGGATCTGTGGCCCTGTCCGGCTTCTGAGTTCTGCCCCTGCCAGTCTCTTGCCTTCCAGGAGCTTGACCCCTGCCACAGAGTTAGACCTAGGGCGGTCTTCTGGAGATGCTTGATCCATGGTGGCAGGACCACAGGGAAGGTCCTAAAACACACTTCATTGTCTTACGTTTTGCTGCCTATCCCCTCTGATGCATCGATGCATTGGGTCTGCAGATCCCGCCAGTCAGGGAGGAGCAGGGCTGTCAGGTCCTGCTCTATTGGCACAGCTGTGAGACCTTTGTGGGAAAGCTGCCTTCCAGAGCCACTTCCCTCATCTTCACTGGCGCATGACCTTGTCTTGTCACCTAGGGGTCCTGTGTCACGGCAGCTTCTGCTTTTATAGGCTCTCAGACCGGAAGCTAAGCTTCTGGTTCCCAGGGCTTGTTTCCAGGTGAGCTGCCTCTGAGTTCTCTGAAGGAGCTCCAGTTCCTATAGCTCTGCCTTCTCCCATGGAGGGGAAGCAGATTCCTGCACAGAGCAGGAAGGGTTAACTTTCCCCAGGGAGGCTGCTCCATCTGCTATTTCAAGCAGAGGCCCCTCCCCTCCCCTGCATAGCAGCCAGAGGCAGCCAGTAGCAGAGAAGAGGCCAAAGGCCACAGCTGGAGGAGGGCCCTAGCTGGACCCTGCTCTGCTTACCTGGGTCCTCCACAGCTCACTGCTGATGGACGGTTCCAGGGAGCTCTGACAGACACCCCATGTCCTCAAGGAGGCTGTCAGGTTGGGAGGAGGAGAGTGACATACGTGTGTGTGTGTGTGTGTGTGTGTGTGTTATCTGTGTTTGTGGTATCTCTGTGTTTGTGCATGTGTCTTTGTCTCTGTAGGTGTGTCTGTATCTCTGTGTGTAGTGTCTATGTGTGCATATTTCTGTATGTGTTTCTCTTTGTGCATGCGTGTCATCTCTCTTTGTGCTTGTTTCTATATGTGTGTCTCGGTGGTGTGTCTCTATATGTGTGTGTCTGTGTGTGGTGTCTGCATGTGTGTGATGTCTGTATGTGGTTGCTCTGTGTGTGTGATGTCTATATGAGGTTTCTCTGTGTGTGTATGTGATGTGCACACATGTGTTATCTATGTGTCTCTGTATGTGTGTGTGTGTGTCTATGTGTGGTATCTCCGTGCATGCATGGTGTCTGTATGTGGTATCTCTGTGTGTGTCTATGTGTGTTATTTCTGTGCATGTGTGGTGTGCATATGTGGTATATGTGTATGTGTGACACACACACACACACACACACACACACACACACATATCCAGATGGGTTTGCGCATGCAGCTGCTCTGTCTAAACTCAGTGCTCCTGTCTATGTCTCTCTCCCTCACACTCCCGGCTGTAATGGGAGTACATGGGCCGTGGGGTAACAATCTGTGGCTCAAACACTGTTTTGTTACTGTGTAACAAACCCTAGACACACTGCCTTACCATTCTGAAATTCAGACTTTTCTGGTAATTCAAGAGAGCATAGTGCAATGCCAGGGTGAACGTACTTTACACTGCTCAGGACCCCGAGTCCCACCTGCCCATTTTGCAGCACGATCTCCCCAGGAGACAAGTTTTACCTGTGACCCCACACAGCCCTTGCTCTGCACCATTGTCACAGGTAGACACCCTGACATGCTGAGGTGCAAGAGCCCAGAGATGAGTTGCCACCTTTCCACTGTCTCCATAGAGCTGTTTACTCCTTGTTCACACAATGTCAAGTTCGCTGGAGGCTCTAGCACATGTTCAGACCTCTTCTAGGCATTGCGGCTGTCAGGAGAAATGAGGGTGGGAATGCACTTGAGTAAACATGGCTATTTGTGGGGAGCAGAGTTGAGCATGATGCCGGAAGAATCTCAGAGGAACAGAAGCCATGGGCAACTGCTGAAGAAGCTGGAAAGGCCCCCATCTTGCCCAATAGCTCATCCCAAGCTGATGCCATCTTGCCAGAGAAACCTAACATGGTATAGATATGGTGCAGGAGCCCAGAGGGCATCGTGCCTGGAGAAATCTCACAAGATCTTATTCTGCTTGGCAAGTCCAGGCAAGGCGGATGGGCTGTTACCTGCTTGTGTCCACTGTCCTGTCCAAAGGCGTGGGAGTGGAGATCTCAGTACAGGCTGATCCAGCCGTGTCTGCAGACATTTTATCCCTCCATTCCTGCCTGGGTGAGGGTGGTGCCATCACCACTTATGATAGACAAACCCCTTGACGGGCTATTTGCAACCTGAGAGTTCAGTGAATAGTTTGGGATGGGAAGATATTCATGAACCATGGAACCATGCTCTATCTGCTGATAGCCCATTCATCAAATGGGTGGAGGTCAGTATCCCCACGACCAGTCACTCCCCATAGCACTATTCACTGGAGAGCAAGCCTTTAACACTCTAGTCTTGGGAGACACTTCATACCCAAAGCCTTTTTTTTTTTTAAGATTTATTTATTGTGTATACAGTGTTCTGTATGCCTGCAGGCTGGAAGAAAGCACCAGATTTCATCTTGGATGGTTGTGAGCCACCATGTGGTTGCTGGGAATTGAACTCAGAACCTTTGGAAGAGCAGCCAGTGCTCTTAACCTCTGAGCCATCTCTTTAGCCCCACCCAAAGCCTTTACAGCTTACAGGCGTCTAGGAATGCTTTCACTGGCAATTAAGAACCTTTACCTGCTCTTGCAGAGGGACAAACTTGGGTTCCCAACACCCTCCACACACACACACACACACACACACACACACACACACGAGAGAGAGAGAGAGAGAGAGAGAGAGAGAGAGAGAGAGAGAACTCTAAAAGAGAAAGTATACTTCACACTTGGCTTAACATTCCAGGCACATGACATGCTTGTAATCCAGCATTTAGGAGGCAGGAGGATTGTGAATTTGAGCTATGTCTCTCTAAAGACAAACAAGCAACAAACATCAACAAAAGCCACAGACAAGGTCTGGGGATGCTGCTCAGAGGTAACATCCCTTTGCTCCATTTAATCCCCAGCGCTATTAAAAGGGGAAAGCTCTTACCATTTTCATTTAAGATTGTGTAACCCCTCCGCCCCATCATCTTCTATCTCTGGTGGCCATCTCCCGACCCCTGGGGCATCCATTCAGAAACTGCCTCTCAATCCACCGAATTTATATATGAGTCTGAAGGCCATGAACCACTCAAGGGCTCCACACTGAGTTGTACTCAAAGCTGCTGTCACACACCCAATGATGCTAGCTATGGCTTCCAGCGGGAAAGGAGCTTACAACCCTGTTGTCCACTTCTTCATCTTCCCAGACAGACGTGTATCAGACCTGAGCTCAAACATCTTTTTTAGAAGGACACCACACAAATGGATGCAACTAGAAAACACCATTTTGAGTGAGGTAACCCAGACCCAGAAAGACAATTATCATATGTACTCACTCACAAAGCAAAGAAAACCAGCCTACAAATCATAATCCCAGAGAACCTAGACAACAACGAGGACCCTAAAAGAGACATACATAGATCTAATCTATATGGGAAGTAGAAAAAGACAAGATCTCCTGAGTAAATTGGGAGCATGGGAATCTTGGGAGAGAGTTGAAGAGGAGGGAAGAAGAAGGGAGGGGAGCAGAGAAAAATGTAGTGCTCAATAAAAAAATCAATAAAATAAAAAAAGGAAAAAAATATAAAAGAAAGAACGCCACAGCTTTACATTTTGCCTTTCCGCCAAACGACATAATTGGGAGAAGATTCCAAACCAGCGGGTAAACTTCCAGATCATCCCAACAGCTGTGTGGCTTCTATTGTGTAGGAGGATCCTAACTGTCTCAGTCAGCATCCCCATGTCGACTGTCAATGACACAGAGAAGGATGGGCAACCCTAGGCTTGTGAGAACTGGTCCTTGGCTAACAGGACCTAGCTTTCAGAACCAGTCCTAGGCTGCAGGCCCTTCTTTTAAAAGCTGAGCAATTTAGGGAGCTCTGGGCTCCTGGGAGCTTTGCCTCTCTGTTCCCAGTAAATGAGGTGTGAAGAGATGGCAAATTTGCAGCCATCAGAGTGCAGGAACCAACTGCTGTCTCTCTCATTCCAGCCCCAGGGAACACTATTGTCTTAGACTACAGAGCAGGGATGTCAGTTGGGGGGGGGACAGCACTGAGTGGGCATGGCTGTGCACCTCATGGGGCTCCTGTAACGACCTAGCACAGTCTAAATAAGGAAAAAAGGGGTTCAGGGAGGCATAGTAACTTGCCCAGGTACCATCACACAGCCAGTTTGTGGCAGAGACCAGCACCGCCGGCTCTTGTAGCATTCTGGTTTGGCAGAATGGATGTGCGGGCTGGTACAGGGAGAGGGACCAAGCTGACACACAGAGATCTTCGGTCTTTACGCCTAGTCCCCTTTCAGTAATGTTGGGGGTCTTGGTGTGGTCAGTCCATTCCCCTTGCTTTTGTCAAAGTCTGTGCTCAGGGACTGGGAGTTGAGGTGGTGGTTCCAGGAATCCGATAGGGACAGAGGGGAGGAGAGCAGTAAACCCCATGTAACCAGTCGCTTTGGTCCTGTCCACAGTCCGACTCCATGACAGCATCTCCGAGGAGGGACATCACTACCTTATCTTCGATCTGTGAGTCTTTTCCACACACACCCATGGGAGAAGGGTGTCTAAGCAGGGACGACCCTGATGGACTAGGTCTGAGGACTCAGTCCGAATGCTCTTAGAGTTCCCTTAAATGTCACCGGTCACTGCCCAAGCTGTGCAAGCTGGTCTTTCTGTTTAAAACACAAGACACATTCGACCAGCATCATCAGTTTATTTTTGCTTCTCTATTTGTGGCCAGTGATGCTGCCTTGCCGTTCATGGTAGTGATATCAAGTTCCATTTTGAAATCTGGTTTGTCAAAGCAGGAACAAAATGACAGGCGTCAGTTGTTCTTGGGTGGGCAGTGGCAATCGGTGAGGATGCTGGCCTGGTCTGTAAAACAGTGGTGTTGGGGAGCGGGCATGTTGGGGACAGGAGCACCCAAGAAATCTCCATAGCTTCCAAGTGATTAAAAAAAACAAAAATGATTTAAAAATAAACAGAAAAGTAAGCTAAGCAAAGCCAAATGGACCATGGGCTTCCAGAAGCCTCATGGACCTAGTGATTGCTTCTGAGCTATTGTCCCCAGCAGTCTGGACCCAGTGTGAGGAGGAAGAGGCATCAGGGAAAACTGGCTGTGTCAGAAAACAGGAAGGGGGTGGCAGCAGGGGCATTCATGATCCAGTTCTTCCTTTGAGGGTTGGGATTCTAAGGTCCCTGGCCCTGCCCTTCTCAGATGATTTCCAGAAGGTTCCTCCAGGCCAGGTGGCACCTGGAGTCTCAGTGGAAGGGTGACTCCATGCTGTCTCCCCAGGGTCACTGGTGGGGAGCTGTTTGAAGATATCGTGGCCCGGGAGTATTACAGCGAGGCCGATGCCAGGTGAGTATCAGGTGCAGCCAAGCAGAGGCTGCCTGGAGGGAGGGGGAGGGTGCCCTTGCCTGTAGTCAGCTTCCCAGGGGGCCTGACCCCTCCCCTTTCTCTCCAGTCACTGCATCCAGCAGATCCTGGAGGCTGTGCTGCATTGTCACCAGATGGGAGTGGTGCACCGAGACTTGAAGGTGAGTAGCCCTGAGAGGCCCAGCCCCTTGGCTCTGCTCTCCCATCCTGCTCCCATAAAGAGCACCACCCAAGTCCCTTCCGACTGGGGCCTGCAGAGGGAACTCAGTAACTCAGCCAGGTCCTCTGCTCTGCATCCCCCCCCCCCCCCGCCCAATTCCTTTAATTTCTCCACTTTGAGGTGGGTGGCTGTTTTCCCAGCTGTCAAAGCTGTCAGGTCAGGAAACTGAGTTCAGGGAGGTAGGACTGCTAGGCCTAGGCCCCATGCTGTTTGTGCCAGGCAGGTGAAGTGCTTGAGACTGAGGCAGCCACGTGGGTTGGAAAGGGAGCAGAACTCAGCCTCCTGCCTTGTAACTACTTGACTTTTTTTTTTTAAGTTTCTTTATTTTATGTATATGTATCACATGTGTGTGTGTGCCTATGTGCACCCCATGAATGCCTGGTGACTGTGGAGACCAGAAGAGGGCACCAGACCCCCTAGAACTGGAGTTTCAGACAGTTTCGAAACTCCATGTGGGCACTAGGACTCAAACCCTGGTCCTCTGGAAGAGAAAGCAGCCTGTGTTCTTAATCATTGAGCCATCTTTCTTCTTCTTCTTCTTCTTCTTCTTCTTCTTCTTCTTCTTCTTCTTCTTCTTCTTCTTCTTCTTCTTCTTCTCCTTCTCCTTCTCCTTCTCCTTCTCCTTCTCCTTCTCCTTCTCCTTCTCCTTCTTCTTCTTCTTCTTTCCTTTTTATTTATTTATTTATTTATTAAAGATTTCTGCCTCCTCCTCCCCCCCACCACTTCCCATTTCCCTCCCCCTCCCCCAATCAAATCCCCCTCCCTCGTCTGCCCTAAGAGCAATCAGTGTTCCCTGCCCTGTGGGAAGTCCAAAGACCATCCACCTCCATCCTGGTCTATTAAGAGGAGTATCCAAACTGCCTAGGCTCCCACAAAGCCAGTACGTGCAGTAGGATCAAAAACCCATTGCCATTGTTCTTGAGTTCTCAGTAGTCCTCATTGTCTGCTATGTTCAGCGAGTCCGGTTTTATCCCATGCTTTTTCTGACCCAGGCCAGCTGGCCTTGGTGAGTTCCCGATAGAACATCCCCATTGTCTCAGTGTGTGGGTGCCCCCCTCGCGGTCCTGAGTTCCTTGCTCGTGCTCTCTCTCCTTCTGCTCCTCCTTTGGATCGTGAGACTTCAGTCCGGTGCTCCAATGCGGGTCTTTGTATCTGTCTCCTTTCATCGCCTGATGAAGGTTACTGTTCAGGAGGATGCCTATATTTTTTCTTTGGGTTCACCTTCTTATTTAGCTTCTCTAGGATCACGAATTCTAGGCTCAATGTCCTTTATTTATGGCTAGAAACCAAATATGAGTGAGTACATCCCATGTTCCTCTTTTTGGGTCTGCCTTACCTCACTCAGGATAGTGTTTTCTATTTCCGTCCATTTGCATGCAAAATTCAAGAAGTCATTGTTTTTTACTGCTGAGTAGTACTCTAATATGTATATATTCCATACTTTCTTCATCCATTCTTCCATTGAAGGGCATCTAGGTTGTTTCCAGGTCCTGGCTATTACAAACAATGCTGCTATGAACATAGTTGAGCATATACTTTTGTTGTATGATAAGGCATCTCTTGGGTATATTCCCAAGAGTGGTATTGCTGGGTCCAGAGGTAGGTTGATCCCGAATTTTCTGAGGAACCGTCACACTGCTGTCCAAAGTGGTTGCACAAGTTTGCATTCCCACCAGCAATGGATGAGTGTACCCCTTTCTCCACAACCTCTCCAGCAAAGGCTATCATTGGTGCTTTTTATTTTAGCCATTCTGACAGGTGTAAGATGGTATCTTAAAGTTGTCTTGATTTGCATTTCCCTGATCACTAAGGAAGTTGAGCATGACCTTAAGTGTTTTTTGGCCATTTGAAATTCTTCTGTTGAGAATTCTCTGTTCAACTCAGTGCCCCATTTTATAATTGGATTGATTAGTCTTTTACAGTCTACTTTCTTGAGTTCTTTATATATTTTGGAGATCAGACCTTTGTCAGTTGCAGGGTTGGTGAAGATCTTCTCCCAGTCAGTGGGTTCCCTTTTTGTCTTAGTGACAGTGTCCTTTGCTTTACAGAAGCTTCTCAGTCTCAGGAGGTCCCATTTATTCAATGATGCCCTTAATGTCTGTGCTGCTGGGGTTATACGTAGGAAGCGGTCTCCTGTGCCCATGTGTTGTAGAGTACTTCCCACTTTACTCTTCTATCAGGTTCAGTGTGTTCAGACTGATATTGAGGTCTTTAATCCATTTGGACTTGAGTTTTGTGCATGGTGATAGATATGGATCTATTTTCATTCTTCTACTTGAGCCATCTTTCTAACCCATTAGCTGAAGTATCTTGCAGGTGACTCAGCTTCCCTACAGAGGGGTTGTCATGGCAACCTCTGCCCATTGGTGAGGTTGTTAAAGGAAACCACAATATCCCTGGAATACAGGCATCCTGTTTCTCTTGCTCCTGGGTCTCTGTCAGGCAGAGGAGAAGAAAACAGGGCTTGGAGACCCTCTGTGCCCCCTTTCTGCCCACCTGAAGGAAAGGGATAGCATTAAGAAGTCTAGCATTATCAGTCATGGGCTGCGTGACCTGACCCAATAAGTATGGACCTCACGGATCTCCTTCATCAGCCTTGTCGCATCAGCAGTCAGTAACTCACAGAACCCTCATTTTACAAAAGAGGAAACAAACAGAGAGAGTCCGAGGGGTTTGTCAAGGGTCTGCATTTCGGTGGAGTCTGAGCAAGGACAAGAATCCCTGGCTTGCTTTCAGCCCGGAGCCTGTGACCCCTCCCCTACAATGTAGGTCTAGAAAGCTATTTAATCCAATTCAGCTTCTGCAGTAGCCACTCTGGGACAAGCATGCCAGGTGTCCAGGAATCTTGGTCATCAGCAACTTTGCGGATGTCCTCTGGGGTAGCTCTGGCAGGAACACTCACTGTGGAATAAGGACTTGGGAGCCCCAGAGCCATTGAGGAATCCTCAGGCTTCCCAGAGCTACAATCACCATTCCCACCAGGATTGACTCCAGGCACTTTTGAGCCTGGATAACCTCCCTGGTCAGCCAGTCCCCATCCTTGCTCAGGGCACAGTGCTCTGAAAAGGTCCCCTACCTTTTTCCTACTATCATAGGCCCTCCTTGAGGTCTCACCTGTGCTCCGGGTGAGTTCTTTCTACCTTGGTGACAAAAAGATAGGCCCAGGAACAAGGTCTCAGTCCGAGGGAAGGGTGGCTTTCCCCAAGGGTCTGCTCTCGTTATGGTAACAGACTACGCTGGGGAAGAGGAAGCCGGAGAGCTGAGAAGCGGCCCAGATTTAGGCCACTCTGGAATCACTAATTAGTGGTACATTCATCAAATCAGGGCAGAACACTACTGAGACACAGGACATGTTGGGATAAAGGAGGCCTCACCAAGCCAGAGGCAAGGGTCTTATTTCTTTGTGCCCTGCTAGCTTTGGACCACCAAAGGTTGGGAGGGGGTCCTGGAAGTCCGGCTGGGAAAGAGCAAGAGCCAGAGCAGACACCAGCTGTCTCTACAGAGGGCTTCAGCCCCGCCCCCAGCAGGAAGTTTGAGCACCAGGGCCTGGCGCCCATCAAGCAGAACCCGAAGCACTGCTGTTTACACACCTAGACACCGCGCTACAAGGCAGGCATCTGTCCCTTTTCTCTGAAAGGAAGCCAACCATCAGAGCAGGGAAATCATTTGGCCAGGTTCCATCACAGCTCTGGCAGCGCTGGAATTAGAAGCTGAGACAAAGTGTGGAACTCCATAGTCTCAGCTCCCCTTTGTCCAGAGTCTCAAGGTGGTAGGAAGATTTGGGCACCTAGGCCAGAGGCAGCAGCCTTGATGCCCCAGAGGTCAGCTGTGGGCATCCCCCATGTCCCACATCCAAGCCTTTGCCGTGACAGCCGTCATTTAACAGCTATAACAAGTCACGTACTCCTTCAGGGCTCCACTTTCTCCATCTTATGGACGTGATAACATGCACATAAGGAGCTAGCACGGACTAGAGAGAGCCCTTTGGAGGGCTGACATGAGTCTGAGAACAGGACAGGTATTTGGGAGAGAGCAAGCCATGTAGGGAGCACAGGCAACACAAAGGCCCTGAGCTGGGGACTAGGGGACTGTTTGGAGGGGTGGAAGCGGTCACCGTGGGAAGCAAGGACTAATACCTGTCCTGAGGTTCCTGGGCCCACTGGTGAGAGGTTGATAGTGGACCACAGCACTGAGCTGGTGCTAAAAGATGCAGCTGTTTTCTTAAGGAGGCTGGGCTGTGTCACCCTGGTCCATCTCAGCTCTCTCCAGGCCCAGCTCTCAACCCTGGGGAGGCTGTGGGAGAAAGAATCTTTCTGTTGCAAAAGCTGAGGGTCTTGCCATAGTCGCACGCTTGGGCACAGGAACTCAAGATCCTGGATCCGGAGGTGCGGGAGGGGATGAGACCCTGAACCATTCAGCCACTCTTTGGGTATGCCCAGGCTGTGGGTGAGGTTCTGAACCTACTGACTATCTCTTGGTCCCTCCTTCCCTCTCTCCCTTCCTGGCCCCGGGAAGCCTGAGAACCTGTTGCTGGCCTCGAAGCTCAAGGGTGCTGCAGTGAAGCTGGCAGACTTCGGCCTGGCCATAGAGGTTGAGGGGGAGCAGCAGGCATGGTTTGGTGAGTGGGGTGTGGAGTGGCGGGGAAGGGAGGGGCATACTCCAGGCAACATGTGTGCTCCTGGGAACCCTCTGTTCAAGATGAGACGGCCTAGAGATGGCTGTTTGGCTGTCTAGGGTTGCCCCTAGTCAGCCTCTGGACTAGTAGGCAGTGCCCACTTCTTTCCCTCAGGACTAGGTTTAGGCAAAGGGCCATCACTGACCAGTGGTACGTCTTGTTTGTGAGGGCATGAACTTCAGGGTTGGCGGTTCCCCTGGGTGTTACAGAGACTGGACAAGCTAAGCGGCTTGGGAAAGGTCAGAACTGGATAGGCGTAGAGCCCTGGTGCCTGAGTGCAGATAATCCAGCATGCCTCAGGACTGGAAATAATGGGGCACGGTTCCTTCTTCGGGGTACTTCTTAGTGAGCAATAGCGACCAGTGGTTAAGACCCAGAATGCTTAAACTGGGTGTGACGGCAATGGCCTCTAACTCAAGCACCTGGAACTATAAGCACAACAACAGGGGTTCAAGGCTAGCCTGGGCTACATATGTGAGACCCTGCCTTAAAACTAAACAAAAACAAGTAAGAGCCAGAGTTCTGGGTTCAAATCCTGACTCTGCTACTTACAAGGTGTGTGGTTTTAATCAAGTCTTGTTTTCTTCATCTCTTAGAAGAGGATAGTAGCATGTCCCTCAGGGATCCCAAGACGGTAACTAATAGCAGGCATGTGAAGTGACCAGCCCAATGCTTAGCACACATCTGCAGCAACTAGTAACTACTTCTGAGGTGACTAGTTAAGATATCTAGTTAAGATATCTTGGTGTTTATTATTCCAACAATCTTCTCAGTATTGAGAAGTATTAAAGGTAAGATCATCTAATCCTTTATCTGACAGACTAGGAAACTAAGGTCTAGAAAGTAAATACACACACACACACACACACACATATATACACATCACACACACACACATACATATACACACACACCACACACAATACACGTACACATGCACACATATACACAGCACACACTTACATATACATACAGCAACACATACATACATGCACACACATACACACATACACCACACAATGCATGTACACACACACGATCACATACACACAGCACACACACACACAGAGCTTAGCCAGAGTTAGGACCAAATTTCCGTCATTTCATGAGCAGCCCTTGAGCAGGGTGTGTGGTATGGGCGATGGATCAGCTCTTAAAGCCACCAGCAAGTGGTAGGTAATGGTTACAGGGAAGGTTGGGACCCACAGTAAAAGGAGCTCTGTAATTGATTATTGTTGTCTACTGAGGCTCTGGGTGGCAAGTAGAAGGCAGGTGTGGTATATACCTGTCTGGTAGAGACTGGAGTACAGGTCTCATCAGCTTACCAAGACCCCTGGGTTTGCACAGTATGACCCCAGTCTTGGGGCGGGGCTGTGTTCTCCAGCTCCAGGGCTATCCTCGTCCCCTCTCCTGCAGGGTCTTGCTCCAGGCTACTCACGTGCCAACCTCTGTGTGTGTGTCTGCCTGTCTGTGTGTCTGGGGAGCAGGGTTCGCAGGGACACCTGGATACCTCTCCCCAGAAGTGCTGCGGAAGGACCCGTACGGGAAGCCCGTGGACCTGTGGGCCTGCGGTGAGTCCATCCAAAGGCCTGATTGTCACCCGGACCCAGAGGTCCCTCTCCACTTCCCCTCACTCTCCCGTTTCACCGTTCCTCTCCTGCTTCTCTCCCCAGGGGTCATCCTGTACATCTTGCTGGTTGGGTACCCCCCATTCTGGGACGAGGACCAGCACCGCCTGTACCAGCAGATCAAGGCTGGCGCCTATGATGTGAGTGTTGCTCCCCTCTCCCGCCCATGCTCCCCTTCTGGTGAGAACCAGTGGCCTAGGAGGCCAGAGACCTGGGGACACACCACTACTCTCACCACTGTAGGGTGGGTTGCCCCAAGACTGACCAGCAGAGCCAGGCTATGACCACATGGTAACTAATGGTTAGGATCTAAAAGTAATGGAATTTATTCTATGGAGCTCTAGCAGGTAGAGGCAAGGAATAGGCCCCAAGCATATTTATTTATAATTAATTAATTTAAAAAAGATAATGTCTCATGAGACCAGGTGGTCTGAGAGTCACTATGTAGCCAAGGTCTCCTGAGTCTCCTGTCCCCACTTCCCAAATGCTGAGATAGTCATGTGTCCCACCACACCTGACTCTGAGACATGCCTTTTTTCCCTCTATATATTAAAATAACTGAGCACTTCTGTCTTGTTATTCTAAATATTTTACATGTATTATCACATGGAACCATCACCCCAATCTATGACATAGTCATAATCTGTTACCCTTCAGTATACACACAGAGAGAGGTTGAGGAGGAAGAGGCTTAGTGACTGGGACCCTGGTGTAGCTGTTTGCATCTGGCACCCGAGTTTCTAAGTACCTTGTGGATGCCTGAGAGGTTGGGCATGAGAACCCCTGCCTGCTCCCCTGCCAGTCAGGGGCTGGAGGATCGCAGGGGTGGCCTGGGGCAGGCTAGGCAAACCTGGCCCCTCTGCCCCTTCCAGTTCCCATCGCCAGAATGGGACACCGTCACCCCTGAAGCCAAGGATCTCATCAATAAGATGCTGACCATCAACCCATCTAAACGCATCACAGCCGCTGAGGCTCTCAAGCACCCCTGGATCTCGGTGAGCCTTTTTCAGCCCAGCCCACTCAGGAGGCCTGGTCCCTCAGGGTCTTCTCCTTCACCCCCACAGCTCCAGGGTGGGGCTGAGGGGGCCTTATCCAAGGATCTCTGGCTCACTGTGGGTCTCAGGGACAATATAGAATTGAGGGATATTCTGGGTTTGTTGGCATCATACTGGGGGCTGGCACTGGCATTGACCCATCGGTGCCACCAATCCTAACCACCCCACACCATGTGGCAAGATGAAGGATGATCCTCCTTAAGATGTTGTCATTTCTGCTCAAATGCCATTGGGTCCATCTGCCCTCACACGGCTTTTTCCCTTTCTCCAGCACCGCTCCACTGTGGCCTCCTGCATGCACAGACAGGAGACCGTGGATTGCCTGAAGAAGTTCAATGCCAGAAGGAAACTGAAGGTAACTGGTCCCTATCTGTGACATCCCTGAACTCACTGCTTCTTTCCTTCATCAGTTTCACGTGTGCTTGCTGGACAGTCTTGCACACTGGTCACCAAGGGTTTGGGGGAGTGAGCAGCAGATCTGACCCCATCCCACCCTGTCTGCACTCTGTTGAGAGGACAGACAAGCAGGCCACTGCTGGGGCGTGGTGAGGGTGAGTACTGTGCCTGACGGGGTGGGAAACACAGCAGGGCAGCGGCATTCCCCGGTCTGAAGGATTCTGGGGAGGATTTCAGGAGGCCTTCCTGGAGGCAGGGGCCTCTGAGTTGACTCTTGGGGACAAATGGGTGTAGAGTGGCAAGGGGGAGATGATCCAGATGGAGCAACTGTTTGTACGGATGTCTGCAAGAAGGAGCACTACTCTCTAGGGGACCACAGATGGTTTAAGAGAGGTTGTTTTTGTGTGCGTGGGGGGGGGGGCAACATGTGACCAGACATGATACCACACTTGTGTGTATAAGAAAGAAAACCCCAGCATGGAGGAAGAATGGATGAGTCCATTAGAGATAGGTTGGGGAGCCTGAGAAAGCCACTGTAGAATCAAAGAGGGGCCTGAGCTGAGTTTTCTCAGCAGGTCTTGTACTCAGTAGGCTTCTCTAGGATAGCTAGCTGTCAGTGTGTCCGACGGGGACAGCAAGGGTAGATGTGGAGGCCTTGACTCACTGGCAACTCCCTTACCTACTGCTTCCAGACCTGGAATGGAAGCCCATCATGACCGGCACGATGTCGGGGAAACAGTTTTTCTCACCCCACTGGCAACTTCCCCAGAGAAGGAAGCTTCCCAGTGCGGGAATCAGGGATTCTTAACCTGAGGGGCTGTTGGATTCAGAGATGGTCTGAGTCAGGTCTTAATGAGACACCACGAGGACCAGTCGTGCCCCGGTTTCCAGCCACTCACCAACAGAAAGGACTTCTCCAAGTTGATATCCTCCTGGCTACGGTCCAGGGGCTGTGGAGGGAAGAACTGATTCTAGAGCCAGATTCTCCAAGCCTAGCAGCACAAGAAACTTCCGGAGCCTTTAGGGGCCCCTGTTCGAGTGTTCTTGTGTCCATTTGTTTTGTCTAGACCGTGGGACCTATTAATGTTTACTCCTATCTCAAGAACTGTGCCTGCCAAAGCTGCTCCTCCAGGGAGAGCAGATGGGCTCTGGGCTGGAGGGTGGGGAGGGGTCACATGGAGGGGCAGGGGCTTTGGTTTGTCTCTGAAGGCCACACTGCCTGTTCTTCCCCCAATGTAACTTCTGTTCCTGCTTATGTTCCTCCCCTCACCTATGCCTCTTCTCGGGCCCATCTTATCTGTTGCAGGGAGCCATCCTCACCACTATGCTGGCCACCAGGAACTT
This sequence comes from Chionomys nivalis, assembly GCF_950005125.1. Lineage (NCBI taxonomy): Eukaryota > Metazoa > Chordata > Mammalia > Rodentia > Cricetidae > Chionomys > Chionomys nivalis. The sequence goes on along the minus strand of NC_080099.1, from coordinate 24,480,659 downwards.
CTCTGGTAGGTGGCGGGGCTAGAGTCCCCGGTACATCCTGCACTGGCCTGCTGGATGCCATTACACTGTTGGGTAGCTGGGTGTCCCCAGAGACAGGGCTGCAGAAGATACCGCGGTCCAGGCTTTGTTAACCCATCACAATCGGCACGGAGAAAGGAGAGATTAAAAGTCAGCAAACGGAGGCCTGGTTAGAGCTTCAGTCTGGTTTTCCAGCCCACAGCAGCACTGGGGTTCTCAGGCCGGGCCACTAGAGGAGTAGACAGTTATTGCGGTCTAGTCCACCAGGAAGGAGTGGGACTTTAGGAGACGCTGATGTTAGAGCCGTATACAACAGGCATTTGGCTTCAGCTCAAGTTGAACACAACACGGCAGTGGGGTGACACCCTTTCCCTTTTATTCCCAGATGGGGTGACAAAAATTTAAGTGTGCTCTGTCTCCTACCAGGTCTCAGAACTCAAGAGAGGCTGACCCTGTCTTCACCATAGGTCTGACCAACTCAGGGCAGATGCTCTTATCCAAGCTGGGTTACCAGCAACCCAGGGCAGGAGACTCCCAGGCAGGGAGTGGCCAAGTCCTGGGCATGTAGCTTCAAACAGGAGGAAAAGGGATTATTGTCAGAGCTTAACGACTCCTCTTGGCACACGGGTCAGGGGCGGGCCAGCACCGCTTCAGGCCTCTCCCTAGGGAGTCCTGGGTGCTGACTCAGATACTGACAGTGGAAGTGGCAGAGCTCACTGGAGGGGCCCTGGCACCGAGGCGGGGCCAGCACAGACAGCTGCACACACAGTCAGGCCAACTGCAGCCAGGGGTCACTTCTGAGTAGGGCACAGACCTGGGTCCCCTAGGAGGGTTTGCCTGTGTGATGACCTAAGAGAAGACCCAGCTTTAGAAGTTGGCTTTGACCACACTGAACTCTCTTTGGTCATGGACCTGGCCATTCCTCTTGCTGAACACTGGAAGCTGAGCTGCTTAGACAGGGGTTGTTTTGTTTTGCTGTTTTACAATGATAGCTAGCACCCTGGAGAACAGCAGTCTCAAGCTTAAGAACAGGGGCCCATGGCTTGGTAAGCCAGGGCTGTGTAAGAGAAGTGGGTTTTGTTTTGTTTGAGGGTGGCAGAGGAATGCTGGAGAGATGGCTCAGCAGGTAGGAGCATTTACTGCTCTTGCATAGGACCCAGGCTTGGCTCCCAGAACCTACATCGAAACTCCAGTTACAGGGAAATCTAATACTCTCTTCTGGCATTCATGGGGGGTCCTGTATACATGTGGTACATGTAAATTCATACAAACACACACAAATAGTTAAATAAAATTTTGAAGAAGAATAATTTTTGGACCTGACTTTGGTTTCCAATACAAAAATGAACAGGAGAGAGAAAGAGGAAAGAAAAGAAAAAAGTTCGGGGAAATATATTTCTAATCATTAAGAATCAAAGATTTGGGGGCTGGGGAGATGGCTCCGTGGGTGAAGTGCTTGCTGGGCAATCATGAGGAGCTGAGTTCAGATCCCCAGCACCCATGGAAAGCTAAATGTGTCAGTGCCTGCCTGTCATCCCGACACTGGCAGAGACAAGGTTAGCTGGCCAACTAGTCCCAGATCCATAAGCTACCCTGTCTCAAAACACAAGAGGAACTGGTGGTTTAAAAAGGTTCCCCTTTTAATCCTAGCACTTAGGAGGCAGAGAAGCAGGTGGATCTCTGTGAGTTTGAGGTCAGCCTGGTCTGGTCTACATAGCAAGTCCTAGTCAGAACTATGTAATGAGACCCTGTCCAAAAAAAAGGAAGAACATGACCAAGGGACCAAGGGAGGTATCCAACATTAGCGTCTAGCATCCCCATGTGCACACAGACAGACACACATCAACTTTTTCACACACACACAAAAAAAAACAAAAAACAAGAGATTATGAAGAGAGAGAGAGAGAGAGAGAAATTTCTGTGATCTTTCGGAAATTTTGGAACCTGGGGATGTAGCTTAGATTGTAAAGCATTTGCCTACCATGCATGAAGCTTTGAGTTCTTGTTTTTTGTTTATTTGTTTGGTTTTGTTTTTCCAAAACATGGTTTCTCTGTGTAGACCAGACTGGCCTTGAACTCATAGAGATATACTGGTCTCTGTCTCCCCAGTGCTGGGATTAAAGGCGTGTGCCACCACAGCCAGACTGAAGCCTTGAGTTCTTCTCCAGCACCAAATAACAATCAAGGGCAGCCCAGTCTACAGAACGAGTTCCAGAATAGCCAGGACCACACAGAGAAACCTTGTCTGGAAAAACAAAACAAAACAAAACAAACAAACAAACAAAAAAATCAACATCACATGTGTGTGGTGGCACCTGGTTATAATCCAAGGTTCAGGAGATGGAGGCATGAAAAGGTCACACAGTAAATAAAGGCCAGTCTGGGTCTATTCTGTAAAGAAAATAAAATCAAGGTCTGGCTACACTGGATACAAACCTGTCCTGGAGTGGAGTGTCTCCAAGGTGAACACTTCCCTGCTCTGCATTCTGGTCCCCCTTGCATAGTCTGGGGAGACAGATACCAGTCCTTTCAGGGTTGGCACACAGAAACAACCTCCACCCCTTGGGAGTTTCGAGAGGTCATGGGGGAGTTATGGAGGGACTGAGAGCTGGGGCATCTGTGAGTTCATCCCTCAGAGCCCCTGGGGCATCTGTCCTGTACCCTCAACGCCCTCACCCCCATCCCTAGTTCACCTTGGGGCTCCCTGGAGAAGGACTAGTCATAAATGTCATAGAGGGCCAACTATATATATCCTGAATGCTGTGCTAAGCACTTCACAAAAACGTGTGCCATTTAAGGTATTTTTGAAAGGTCTGAAGTGACCGAATACCAGTCAGGGCAGGACTGGGCATTTGTGTTACCTTCTGGCTCATGCCCACTGCAGTCAGGAAATGAAGTGGGGAAGGGGAATGCATGGTCCAAGCCTCTGTGAGAGTATGGCTACCGCCAGGACTCAGCCAGCCCGAGAGTGAGATTCCAGAGGTTGAACTTAGGCCCTGTGCTGCTGAGAAGAAAGGCAGAGAATGAAAATTCTGACAGGGGTGGGCCCCAGCAGGGGACGTCTGCTTCTTGTCACCAGCAAAATGCAGTCTGCAGCTGTCCAGAGTGAGTAGGCAGGGCTGACACATGACCTCAGCAGCAGTATGGGACTAAAATTAGAGAGGGAGGGCCGGGGCAGGTGGGGGCCAAAGCAGGGAGCTTCCAGCCCTGAATCAGGCTGCAGGCCTCTCTGAGTTGGCCACCAACAGCCCTGGTGACAGGAATCCAGAGGGAATCCCCAGGCTCACACAGCAGCCCGACAGTCCCGAGACGAGACGCATTGGACACCTCTCCAAGCCCCAAAGTCACAGGGCTATCCCCGAGATTGCTGAGAACTGGGGATCACAGGCCCACTCTGTTGGACTGTGGAAGAGGGAGTGGAAGGAGGAGGAAGTCTCTCGTTGGTGGCCAAGCCAGCTCTGTTCCCAGACAGCCGACCCTCCTTCCGCTACTCTCGGCCAGTCGGCCGGCCGCTCTGCTGCACGCAAATGCTGCTCTTCCTCACCCTGTGGGCCCTGGTGCCGTGCTTGGTGTTACTAACGCTCTACTTTCTCTCCTCCACAGGAGGGAAGAGTGGAGGAAACAAGAAGAACGATGGTGTGAAGGTAAGTCCCCCAGAGCCTGCAGGCCTGTCTCTGGCAGAGACCTGCTGTCAGGCCTTGGGCAAGTCCTGGCTTCACTCACGGTGACATGTCAGGTCCAGGGCCAAGCTCTCCCCAGATCACCTAGTTTGTGCTCTGGTGTCCGCCTCTTACCGTGTTTTCTGGGAGCAGACTGGGGATGGCAGGTGGCCTGGGTTGCGTGGAGCTCAGTAAAGGGGGCCGATCTTGAGGAGGCTTCTGGGGCTCTACGGGACTGGAAAACTGTGACAAGAGGGTCCAAAAGGGACAGAAATGGTCACTAAGGTGACCTCATCCTGCCCAAGGGTGAGGGACTGGTTGGGCTCTGAACTGCATACACTAGTGTAGCCTGTAACCCGTGGAGAATGGGCAGATATTTCTCCAGGATTTGGGATCCAGAAGGCCCTCGTCTCCACCCATGCCTGTCCCCTGTCCCCACCCTTGGTGCCCAACCTACCTCTCTCCTTACCTAACTGGCCCCTCTTTCCTGTTTCTTCTCATTTCTCGCTCTGCTATCGGGGGGGCCTAGCCCCGCTGCTCTCTGCAGCCCTTCCTCCTCCGCTATCTGATTGCCTCACAGGGTCTCATCTCTGGAGACTGCCTTATTCTGAACTCTGCACCCACTTACCCAGGACATTAGATGGTGTGAGGTCCTGAATGGCCACCCAAGCCATTCAGTGTGTGCTGGCGGCTGCACCGCTTCAATTAGAATGGCTACGGACTGCCTGGGACTGCATGGAGGAGACTTTGGGCTGGGTGTCCGGCCAGAATTGGGCTTCCCCTTTGCCCATCGCTTTTTCCACCCAAGGTATCTCTTAGGTGCCTCAGGTGGTATACGGACTTGGTGATAATTTCTAAGATTTCAGCTCTGAAAACATACCGAAGAGCAGCCTTTCTCCCAAATCTAGCTGTTCTCCCTTCTCATCTTGTGTGTTTGAGGGCTGTGGCCACATTCTGTGGAATGATGCTTGGTCAGCGACAGACTTTATATGCATTGGCATTCCTCACAGACCATAGTGGAGCCATGAACTTGCTATTGCCTAGCAGTTTTACTGTACTCCTTCCCCACTCTTCCCTTCCTTTTCCTTTTTTTGAGGTAAAATTTCACCCATGTAGCCCAAGCCAGATTCAAGCACTCCATCTTTTTGGCCTAGCCTCCACAGGGCTGGAATTGCAGGTGTGCACTGCCATGCCAGGCCCTTGCCATACTTAGACCAGCCTAGATTGGCTTAGGTGCACGGTACTTGCCGTGTATTACAGATGCGTACTGGATTTGGTACAGTAACATGCTGTGTGGATTTGGAGCCTAGAGATATCGTATGCCCTAAGGTCACTGTATGCTGCCTGCGTAGTGACGTAATTTCTCATGACACATTTCTCAGAATATATCCTTGTCATTAAGAAACACATGACTATATATAGTTATTTGGTTATTAGGAAAAAAAATCAATGCTTTTCAAAATGAATTCTTTGGACCCGAATATTCTGGGGAGGTTCCTCTGGCAGCAGATGGAGTTGAGGAGGACTAGAAAGGGGAAGACCCAGCTTTTAAGGTCCTGGGATCCCTGCAGTCTCAACAACTTCATGCCAAAGTTATCATGGTGGGTCAAAGAATAGGGTGGGTTACTGACAGCTGGGGCTTGGCTGGTTCAAGTCCTGGACTGTGCTTCCTTTCCTCCCTTCCACTTGGCTGGCTGTGAGGATCAGCGGGGCTAACACACATTCAGAGCGTGAACAGTGCTCATGTGCATAAGAAGCCACTGAAACAGGAGTATCTTCCCTGTTTTGTGGGTCAGACTTCATTTTTCTCTTGAAAACAAAGTATGCTCAAGAAAACCCTTGGACATCTCAGACGAAAAGTTAACACACGCTTGTCATAGAATTAACACACATGTTGCGGTTGGCTCTGGCCTGCCGTCTGAGTGTCCTTGAGACAACTTTTGCACCCAACCTGAGACGGGTGCTAGAGGGACGTACTACATGGGGCTGCAGGCCTAAAGCGGCTGGGGACCCTCTCCACCCACAATGTCTAGATGCTGAGTTGAGGTGCCCTGGTCTGCCTGGGTCTTGGACTGGCCCTGGCAGATTGCTGAGGAGCCACTGAGTTTGGGGTCAGGAGAGTCTCGTGTTGGGCCAGGGTCAGGACTGAATCTCCAGATCCAGCTGCTCTTGGACAGAGGCAGCAGGTAAGACTGGCCAAGGCTAGGAACTTACAGCATGATGCTCTGCTTGCCACCAGGGTGCTTTCCAGCAAGCACAACTGGCAAAAATATCTCTGCTTCCTTCAGGGTAAGACACACCCTAAGTGACTTCTTAGGGTGGCCTAGATGTGGATGAAGAGAAATTCAAATGTTGTCCCTGGCCCAATCACCTCTTTATAGCTCATCCTCCTTCCTTTCCTAGAAATGAAAGAGGGAGGAGTAATTTGGGTCTGGCCTGTAACTTGGGGAACAGCTGGGGGTGCCCTGCTCCTTCATGGAGTGGGGAGGGCAGCAGGCTTGGGGAAGTGACAGTTCCATTCTCTCAAATCCTCAAGTCAAAAAGCCATGGGGCTGAATGCATGCCTCGCTGTTCCCTCTTCCCAGGGGTTGGTCCTGGTACTGCCATCTCTACCAGGAGAGTAGAGAGCTGTTTCCAAAGGTTGGTGAGATGGCCTCACCAGAGCAACCCCTGGGATTTGCATCATGTAGACGCACACGCAGCTTGAGGGGGAGGAGAATCTGTGCTCTTTCTACAGTTGTGTGCTGAGAGATGAACGGTTCCATGTGGAGCTTAATGGAGAGGCTATGTGGCCTGTTCTGTCACCAAAGGAAGGGCTGCTCAGCCTGAGTGACAGGAACTTCTTGAGCCTTTACAATCTCTTCAGGGCTGAGACTGACTAGACTGCTGTTCTGGAACCCTTGCTGATCTTAGAACCAGCTTCCGTTTGTGGTTCTAAGAGAGGCAATTCTACCTTTGCTGACAGAGCCCCTTTCCATGCCACTTGCAAGTGCTGGTCAAGCAGGATGACGGTCACCCTCATTTGTCATTCTAGGAGACAGAATCCCTGTCCTCAAGGAGCAGTGTCCAGCCCTGGCCTCCTTTAGGCCTCGGTTTCCGTAGGAGGCGTCCACTGCTCCCTCCCCTTACCGCACTCACTGCCCTGTTGGTGTCCCATCCGTGCTGTTGTTAACCTCTTCCCCATGTCCCATCCTGTCACTGTACGTCCGAATCTGATGCAGTCTCTGCTCTGTGTTTCCTCTTCATGTTCCACCTGGAACCTTCTGGCCCATGTGGGTCTCCTTGGGTTTCTGCTGACAGCTGAGCTATATGGGCTTGTCCCCCTTCCCCACACAGTTTGGCCAAGCTGCAGCCATGGAGGGAGGCCAGCATAGAGGAGAGGAGAGCAGAAGAGAGGAGAGCAGAGGAGAAGAGAGCAGAGGAGTGGAGAGGAGAGAAGAGGAGAGGAGAGCAGAGCAGAGCAGAGGAGAGGAGAGCAGAGCAGAGGGAGAGGAGAGCAGAGCAGAGGAGAGCAGAGCAGAGGAGAGGAGAGCAGAGGAGCGGAGAGGAGAGCAGAGGAGAGGAGAGCAGAGCAGAGGGAGAGGAGAGCAGAGCAGAGGAGAGGAGAGGAGAGCAGAGCAGAGGGAGAGGAGAGGAGAGCAGAGGAGAGGAGAGCAGAGCAGAGCAGAGGGAGAGGAGAGCAGAGCAAAGGGAGAGGAGAGGAGAGCAGAGCAGAGGAGAGCAGAGCAGAGGAGAGCAGAGGAGAGGAGAGCAGAGGAGAGGAAAGCAGAGGAGAGGAGAACAGAGGAGAGCAGAGCAGAGCAGAGGGAGAGGAGAGCAGAGGAGAGGAGAGCAGAGCAGAGGGAGAGGAGAGCAGAGCAGAGGAGAGGAGAGCAGAGCAGAGGGAGAGGAGAGCAGAGGAGAGGAAAGCAGAGGAGAGCAGAGCAGAGCAGAGGGAGAGGAGAGCAGAGCAAAGGGAGAGGAGAGGAGAGCAGAGCAGAGGAGAGCAGAGCAGAGGAGAGCAGAGGAGAGGAGAGCAGAGGAGAGGAGAGCAGAGGAGAGGAGAGCAGATGGAGAGGAGAGCAGAGGGAGAGGAGAGGAGAGCAGAGGAGAGCAGAGCAGAGGAGAGGAGAGCAGAGGAGAGCAGAGCAGAGGAAAGGAGAGCAGAGGAGAGGAGAGGAGGAACAGTTGCAGTGTTTTACGATGAAGCCACACTTGCCAGCCACCTAGGAAGGTGGGCATCTGTATCTCGTGAAGACACGAGATAGAAATGTCCAGCAAGGAGGCTCTGGTTAAAAGGCACACATTTAGGCCCTAGCATGCAGATGCCTACTGAACTATTAAAACAGGAAGCCCCAAATCTAACCTGAGTCTCTTATAGCATATCCAGTGCTTATCGTAGATCAGGCGACCCTGGAAAGGTCTTAAGACTCTCCTTTACTTTCTTCTTGGGGTCTTAGGCAACGGGCTCCTAACTCTCAGAAGGGAGGTATCTAAGGTAGCACAAGCCTTTAAGAGGAGCCAGTTTGGGGTCCTGGACAGATGCAACCTTGTCCCCCCCAGCACCTCTGTTTCCCCTAGCATAGCTATTGACTTCTGAGAGAGCCCCTCTCAGGGTCCCCATTCTTTTTCTCTGGATGTAAGTGTCACTCAGGACCTGTATCACTCTATGAGCAAGTCTTCAAATGCCTGGCTATGAGAACTGAGTGAAGGAGAGGCAGCCCACATTGTCCCCACCTCCTTCCTGGACCCTAGAGCTAACGCATGGTTGGTAGAGTCCACAAAGATTAGATCAGGCCAACCAGCAGAGCCACTAGACTCAGGATCCAGACTTCCGGTCATGCCTCAGTTCCTCTATCAGCATAAAGGAGCCAAATAACACAGTTATGAGAAGTTATGAACAGAAAGGTGCCCCCAGGGTCACCTGAGAATATTCTTGAAAGTGGATATGACCAGTCCCACAGAGACTTAATCAAAGTCCTTAGAGGGGACCTGCTTCTGTGTAGGGCTCAGTGACAGAGAGCTTGCTTGTATAATAAGGCCTTGGATTTCGGAAGGAACAAAAACAAGGCAAGTTTCCCCAGTGGCAGGTTGCCTGGAGTTAAGTCTGCTTAGAAATGCATGGAGAATTTGGGGCTCATGTTCAGTTCTGAGCACCCTGCTGTCCCCTAAAGCAAACAGACAGTCAGCATCTAAGAGCCAACTTCCCTGTCAGAGCAAGGCATAGTAGACAACCCTAGTTGAAGACAGACTTGGCCTTGAAGTTGGATGTTAGATCAGAAGAGACAGGTACAGGACCCAGAATTCGCCAGGCCACACGTTGCTGATCGGAAAGGACCACAGAGGACGGCCCCGAGGCCATCCTGCTTCCGAACCTCCCTGCTGTTTTCATGCGGTGTCTTTTCCTGTCCCATCTCTTCTCCTTGTTTTTCCAGAAAAGAAAGTCCAGTTCCAGCGTTCAGTTAATGGTGAGTGTCCGCCGTCTCCCAAACACCGGTAAATGCTGGGCCTCAGACCCTCGCTCCCTCGCTCCTGCCTCCCTCCTGCAGGCTGCACAGGAACCCGGGGCGGGGAGAGAGTGCTCAGGGCATGTGTGGTATGTGTGCATTGTGTGACAATATGTGTGTGTTGTGTGTGTGTTGTTTGCGTGTTTCTGTTGACACCTCCAATTCCATGGCCCAGACCAGCAGGCCAACAGCAGATCCAAGGCCTTCCTCCAGTCCAAAGGTGGATTTGAACCAAGTCCAGCCCTTGGCTTCTTGCTTCTCCCACCCCTCTGCTCAAGGGCTCGTCTCAAGGCTTGGTTTGTGCAGTTTGCTGCTAGGGCGAGGCTCGGTTTGGCCAAAGCAGCAGGCTTCATGGAGGCTCCTTGAGCTTGTGCAGGCCACTCCAGCAGAAGAACCACAACCCTGCCTCTGTCAAGAGTGCCAGGGGTGACATGGTGGCCCATGCCCCTCTTCTTCTGGTTCTATGGCTGTCTCAGTTGCGCGGTTTTTCTCCCCTCTGAAAAGCCCACCCTCTCTCCTACTGGGCCTGCCTCTCTCTTTCTTCTTTTTCCTGCCAGTGTGTGTATTCCTCCCCCATTCTGTGGCTCCCATGGTGTCTCTCTGCTCTTCTGTACCCCGTCTTTGTCCCCTGAGCAGAAAGGACCCAGGAAGCCCCTCTCAGCCCTCCTGAGAGGCCAGGGATCTCCTTGCAGGTTACCGCTTCATACGGGCCCTGCCCCAGCCACCTGCTTAGCTGGGTCCCCTCAGACTGAAGGGTCTGGCAGGGTTTGTATTAACCATCTGGACCGCATAGCCTGGGAAGCCACAGAGCCCAGCGAATCACCAGGCAGCCAGGCAGCCAGGTCGCCAACCCAACCCAACCCCTCCTGCCGCCAGGCCCTCCTCACCGCTTCCCTCTTCTTCTCTTTGACAGGAATCTTCCGAGAGCACCAATACCACCATCGAGGATGAAGACACCAAAGGTAGGGAGGCCTGGCCTGCTGAGCAGACCCTCACCGCTGTTCCACTGCCACAGCCTGGATTTGACTTCCGATAACCAGGACATATTGAGGGTGTGACTTCCCCAGACAGTGCCCAGCACTGGGGGTACTTAGCTTACAGATTTATCTCACCACCTATCAGAGGAAAAAATAACATTTAAACCATAGATACACGGGGGTGGCATAAATTTTCCTTTAGAAATAAATTATTTTAGTTTTTTAAAACTGACTTCATTTTAAAATTATGGAGCAATAAGAATAAAGGAACAGAGAACAAAAATCCACCAAGTTTAGTCAACTGGGGCACGTGAAGTCAAAACCAAAGACCAGCAAAACTAAAGATGCAAGGGTTTTGCAGCTCTGGGTCTGTTGTTTTCAGAAGCGCCCCGATCGCTCCAGATCAACAGGCAGCTGGGGTGGAGCAGCTGTAGTCTCAGTGCATGAGCAGCCAGCAGAAAAAGCATGAGCTGGGGCCAGCATGCTGAAACCTGGGCTTGTAGCAAAACCTACCAGATGAAAAAGGGAGCAAAGAGCCCCATGTGGGCGGGAGTCTTGAGAAAAGAAATAGCAAGAGCTGTCTTCGGTTCACTGACACTTGTTAAACCTATACATGGACCGATAAGTGGGTGTGTCCAACTTGCAGCCTGCAGGGCACTTGTGGCCAAGGCTAACCTTGAACACAGCCCAACATAAAGTCACAAACTTACTTAAAACCTGATATCTTTTAAAAGATCCATGCAGCCGGGCGGTGGTGGCGCACGCCTTTAATCCCAGCACTCGGGAGGCAGAGGCAGGTGGATCTCTATGAGTTCGAGACCAGCCTGGTCTACAAGAGCTAGTTCCAGGACAGGCTCCAAAGCCACAGAGAAACCCTGTCTCGAAAAACCAAAAAAAAAAAAAAAAAAAAAAAAAAAATCCATGCATTTTAATCTTATGTGTATGAACATTTTGCGCACATGGATCAGTGCACTAAGTGCATGTCCAATGTCCTCGGAGGCCAGGAGAGGTCACTGAACTCTCGGAAAATGGAGCTATGGATGGTTGTAAGCCGCTGCGAGGGTTCTGGAAACTGAACCTGGGACTTCAGCCAGATCTCTTAGGTGCTGGGCCATTACTCCAGCCCCCAAAACATAACCTTTTTTTTTGATTTGTATTGTTTTAAAAAAACTTTTGTTTTTGTTTTTTTAAATATTTTATTTATTTATTTATTTATTTATTTATTTATTTATTTATTTATTTATTATGTATACAGTGTTCTGTCTGTGTGTATGCCTGCATGCCAGAAGAGGGCACCAGACCCCATTATGGATGGTTGTGTGCCACCATGTGGTTTCTGGGAATTGAACTCAGGACCTTTGGAAGAACAGGCAATGCTCTTAACCACTGAGCCATCTCTCCAGCCCTTTAAAAAACTTTTGTGACTGTACTGTATAGCTCTTGTTCCGAACACTGCAGAGAATAACATTACTTCACAGTGGGAAAAGAGGGGACCTAGAGCAGTGGTTCTCAGCCTTCCTAACGCTGTGATCCTTTAATACAGTTCCTCATGCTGTGGTGATCCCCCAACCATAAAATTATTTCACCGCTACTTCATAACTGTAGTTTTGCTGCTGTTATGAATCATGAGGTAAATATCTGATATGCAAGATATCTAATATATGACCTGTAAGGGGGTCAAGGCCCATAGGTTGAGAACTGTTGACCTGAGGTTTTCCGTAGCCTCACACTTACCCTTCCATGAGACCTCTTCTCCAGGCAAGAATACAGGATAGATAATTTGGGGAAACTGGCTCAAGGTGGGGTCGGGATCAGAACCCAGGCAGTCTGCACCTGGACCCTGGCAAGCAGACAGTGTACTGGAGGCCTCAGGAAGGTGTTCTGGGATGGGAATGTGTGCTGATTCTGCCCAGGAAACTCAGATCTTTGATGGTTAGCAAAGTTCCATGGTTCCACCTGCACCAGCACCCCCACATTTCCCAGGCCAGGAAAACGAGAGCTCTCAACAGTCTGCATGCTGGGGAAGGGGCCAGAGATACCCTTCTGGGAAGGGGTTGCTGAAATATAAAAAAAAAATGCTGGTCTGGAGGAATCTCAGCTGTACTAGTTGAGACTTTTTTGGAGGGGGATTTTAGATATTTTACTGTGAAATAATATACAGTAGGGCAAGAATTATGGCTTGGTGATAGCATTTGCCTAACATGTAGGAGTCCTGGGTTTGATCCTTAACTGGAAAAAAAAAGATTGTGTTTATATGACAAGCATTTTATAATGTCATAATGGAATGCAGGGTGCAGTGAGGCTTGCAGGCAGTTTCCACACACGGTGACCGCCTTCCCATCCTGCAGGCACCTGGGAGAAAGTCTGTCTGCTGATGTCCTTCCTGGCCATCCCCAAACTGATGGGGGATGTAGCCTGGTGCTGGTAAATTGGTGCTCCATCCGTCGTGGCTCCATGGACAGCCTCACCAATGCCTTCTCCTAGAGAACTGCAGGCTAGCATCCTCTTAGTTGGCTTCATGAGTCTGTCCTTAGCACATGCCTAGCCCTGCCTCAGGTCACAGGTCTCTGGCGGACTGAGTTGCTTCTTAGCTGTGTACCATATGGGAGACTCTCGGCCCCAGTGTGAAGAGATGGCTTCTGGGATTCTGAGGTGACTTGATTCTATTCCTGGCTTTAGGGCAGATAGAGAGCATGGAGGTGATTTCGTTCCTTACTCCATTAGCTGAGTGAGCTTTGACAACTTACTCAACCTCTCTGAGTCTCAGTTTCCTTTAGCACCGTCTTCTGGTATTCCCGTACAGGTGAAATGGCAGCTGCGTGTACAGTCCCCGTGCAGCATTTGGCATGTGGTGGTTATTGGAAGACATCTTTATTTCTTTTTTTTTTTTTCCAAACTGGAGTTTGTGGTTGAGTGACAGTAAGCCCCATGACATTTTCTTGGAGTGTCAATTTGATTCAAAGACTATTTTAAGACAAATATTTATATGTTAAACAGACAGACTATTTGGAATAGAATACAAAATGTGTATGCACTGGTGATGAAAACTAGGGGCTGTCAGTGATATATTCCTCCTGGATGGTGGCTCTGGGCTGGGCCGTGAGGCCTCGCTTTGCCAACAACCTCCTCCGCTTTCAGGGATCCGGGGAACAATTTGTCTCGGATTTGAATTTACTTCTTTCCCTTTATACAGAGGGAGGGAAGGCCCACGTGGGTTATGGTGTTGCAGTTCTTCCTGTTGCTGTGGCAAGTAGTCTGTCAAAAGCAATTTAAGGAAGGGTTTATATTGGCTCGTAGTTTGAGGACACCGGCCATTGTGGTAGGCAGCCATGACTGTGGGAGCATAAGGCAGCTGGAGATGCTGGATTTGCAGTCGGGAAATAGAGGCAGATATCCAGGCTTGGCTCATCTTTTCCCTTCGGTCATCCAGTCATAGAAAGATGCCACCCGCATTCAGGGTGAACCTGCCCTCTTCAGGTGACCCTTTGTGGAAATGTCTTCAGGGACTCACTCAAGGGTGTGCTTCTGTGGTAATTCTAAATCCTGTCTGTTCATTTTACCATCAAGATTAGCCATCATGGTTACTAGCTGACAATTTGGGGACTTGTTCTCTGCCCTAGCTTTCCTTCCTCGTGCACAAAAGGCCCAGTAATGCAGTGTTCTGAAAAGCGTGCCCCTGTAAGAGCAGAGCAAAGCCCTTAAACCCGGCCACCAGCCACCAGCCCCGCTGGCACAGAGGGAGCTCCCAGAGTGTGATGCTGTTTTCTGGAGTTAGCCTGTTAAGTCTTCTTACCAAGTGAGATAGTAGTCAGTCTGGTGAACACTGATCCAGTGTTACAGTTAATTGGAAACGCTGTTTGTCAGAACGACATCCCTGGAGGGAAGTAAGGACAGGAATTGTTCAGAGCTTTAGCAGGGCCCCTGATCTATGAGCCATACCACACTCTGCTAGGCTTTACCCCATGCCTTTGCCTCTGAGTGCAACCCATCCTCTCTCCAGGTTAAAGAGCATCTGCCAGAAGCTGGACATTAGGTAGTACTAGTTAGGAATGCAGGCCCCAACACACATCAGTGTGTTGCGTGAGCTTAAGAGAGTTTCTTTGTTTTTGTTTCATTTTGTTTTTTGAGATAGGGTTTCTCTGTGTAGCCTTGACTGTCATGGAACTCATTCTGTAGACCAGGCTGGCCTCGAACTCACAGAGATTCACTTGCCTCTGCCTCCTGAGTACTGGGATTAAAGGTGTGTGCCACCACCACCTGACCAAGAGGTTTTCTTAATATCTTTGGGGCCTCAGTTTTCTTGTCTGTAGAGGAATATTCTAGAACATCTGGTGAGGAAACTAGCCAACATCTAGAAAGCGGCTTGCAAAGCAGTCGGGGCTGCTGGAGTCCCGGGAAGGGCCCCTGTCAGAGTGCCCTTCAGGTCCAGCCTCCAGTCCAGTCTTCTGCCCCAGAGAATAAAGCTAGAGCTGGTATATTTGACTTTTAGAAAGCTTGGTGTCCTGGTGCCTGAAGGCATAGCCAAGACAGGCCCACCTAGCACCGAATTCATAGAGGTGCAATGTTCAGTTTGTCTCCAGACCTGATACTGTACCATCTGAGAGTGCGTGTCACACCAAGACATGTTCAGACAGTTTCGGGAGCTTGGAGGACAGATGCAAACTTGCAGTGGATCTGGAAACCACATTCCTGAGAAGAGAAACCTGGTCAGGGAAGGACAGAGACTAGGGAACGGGTGTTTACTTGGGGGCAGAGTTCCTACACATAGTTTTCAGAGGCCGACTTCAGCCTGGAAGGCCCCAAACCCATGAGGTACACATAGTCATCAGACTGGTGGCTACTGCAGCCTCTAACTCCAGAAGGACTGTGTCCCATGACTCAGACTTCCAGGAAGCTCACAGCCCATTGGGAGCCTCGAGGCAGGGCTTGGCCAAGCTTCTGTTCCCTAGTGCGCAGATGAAGGTTGGCAGCCGTCTCTCAGTGAGTGCCAGGCCTTGCTCTCTGATTGCTTGGGTACAGACACTATCACTCAAATGATGCATTGATCTTGGGTGCTCGGAGCACAGGTGCTCCCAGGTAGGGTTGCATATAATGGCTCTTCCTACCGAGCCTCAGGTTCTGAAACCCCTATACACAGGTGTACAGGGAACCTGGGCAATTCCAGAGACAGGGCAGATTCTGATTTGGAGCCATCTGCTCATTTATTCATTCATTCACTCTACATATGTGTGTTGGGTACAACTTCTGCCCTGGTGGCTCCCTGAAAAGAGGAGAACAACCCTCATGATAGATGACACTCAGGATATGATAGACGTTCCCAGCCCAGGAGATTCTAACCAGAGTCAGGACAAGCTGGCTGAGAGCATCGTGGCGGCTGTATTGCTGGAACACTGTTTCCTCTGCCAAGGGCTACACCGGGTGTAGATGTGGGGAGAGTTCAGTTGTGGCGTGGGTATGAAGCTCCGAAACTCCACAGGCTAAGTCCCTGGTGACGGCAGTGTTGACTCACCCATGTGCTTAGTCCGTACGGTAGCCCGTAGGGTCACGCTAGCTCCAGATTTCAAGGAAGCCCAAGCCCCACCTCCGTGAGCTGGCACCTAGTGTAGAGCTAGGTGGTGAGTGCCAAGCAGCCGTGTGGGGTTAGTGTTATGAGAACATGGGGTGCGATCATGTGGGCTGAAGCGCTAGCGTCCTGTAGAAAAGGTTCTGGGCTGTCAGCCAGGCTGTACCGTATGTTCCATGTCCTTGGGCAAGTTGTGAACTGGGCCTTGATTTCCTCAGTAGCCCAGAAAGGAGTTTGGATTTCTGGCCTGCAGTAGTTCCCAAGCCTGGATGCCCTCAGAGTCTATCTCCCCTGGGTCTGAGATGAGCGCCCGAGGCAGCATAGGCAGCTGGCAAGGAAAAGGGCGAGTCAGAGATTTGCTCAGACTTGGTTCTGAGGCTGGGAGGTGCTGAGAGCTGCTGGGCCCACTTTTTGGACAGTGTGACTTCTGTCCCACCATGGAGTGGCCAGGTTTGGGGGAGAACAGCATCTGAAGGGAGGAGGGAAAGAGGGCCTGCCCTAGACTAAGGCAGTGTCTGTTCAGCTCCACTGGGAACCAGGACACTGCCAATTCCTTGTTTATTGAGGGTCAGTCATCTCCTTGTGGCCTACCTGCCGGGGGTCTGGGAGGAGCAGGGAAGGCAAGCTGAAGTGTGGGCTGCAGGCAATGGCTATGCTTACCATGAACACTTGCTATGGGCAGGGCTTGGGAACTGGTTCATGCTCACCCCATCATCCCACCTTCAGACCAGCTCTGGGAGGAGGACACTTTTGTCTCCATCTGACAAGCCAGTCAGTCTTGTGGTCCTCAGCCGCCACAGACCATAAGGCCCCCAGGTGGTTTTAGGATGAAGATCTGTCTGGAATTGAGACCCGAGTTCTTGGCGCTGCCGTCTAACTCTGAGTGAATCTTGTTCCATGGGGTGGGAATGCTGAGGGTCAGGCCATTACCCGTCTAACAAAGGGACTGGCATTTAACACTCCACCAGAAAAGCAGCTTCTTGGTGTTCTGCGCCAGACGGGGAAAAGCGGTTGATTCTAGAAGCTTCTAGCCGGGCAGTGGTGGCGCACGCCTTTAATCCCAGCACTTGGGAGGCAGAGGCAGGCGGATGTCTGTGAGTTCGAGACCAGCCTGGTCTACAGAGCTAGTTCCAGGACAGGCTCCAAAGCCACAGAGAAACCCTGTCTCGAAAAACCAAAAAAAAAAAAAAAAAAAAAAAAAAAAAGAAGCTTCTAGATAACTCTGCCTGAATCTTATAGTCTCTCAAATTGAGCAAAAACTTCCCAGACAGTAAGAGATGTGTTACCTCTAAGACTTTCCTTTGTGTCCCCATGTTTGCCTGTGGGGGAGCCCTGGTTTGTAACAATTGATAAGCAACATGTAACACTGTTTGGATTCACACAGCAAATCAAGATGGCTATTTTGTAGTCAAAACCTAGCTTCAAACAAGACCTAGAGTCTGAACGTCCACCGTGGTGTTTGGAGGTCAAGGCTGCCAGCTGAGGCAATGCCTCTGCCTTTTGTAGCTCAGGGAACTACATTTCCCCCACACCCCGCTTTGAACCTCAATCTCTCGTGGGAAATGGAGCTAACGACCTCTCTCTCCCAGGGACAGCAAAAGGACGGGTGAGCTCGTCTGTGCACAGTGTCAGGTCGCCGCAGAGCCCGCCTGGCACGTGTTGGGGACTCGGAAGCTGGTGCTCGGTCCTTCATGACTATCACTGTTGTTATTTGTGTGCCCCCTCTACCTTACAGTGCGCAAGCAGGAAATTATAAAAGTGACAGAACAGCTGATTGAAGCCATAAGCAATGGAGATTTTGAGTCCTACACGTGAGTCAGCCAGGCTCTTTCTGCATGTTCTGCTTGGATCGGGTTCAGGGGTGCTAACCGTGGGTAACTGAGCCTACTTGCTCTCTGCATGTGCTGTGAATGAGAATGGAGGCCCCCTCGGCCGGCCGGGTGCTCATGACACTATGCATTCCTCTTCCTGCCAGCCTGATCCAGGGAGGAGCTCCAGTAAAACTGCTTTGTTCCCCGCACCAAAAAAAGAAGGGTGATCTGTGCCTTAGTATGGGAAGGAGGGAATGGAGGCAGGCCCTTCTCCAGCCTGCCCAGTGGGTCTGAGTCCTTTTCCTGGATCTCCAGAGGTTTTCAGCTGAGCAGGAACAGGCAGGGACCCAAAGGGTGTGTACCATTCGTGAGCAAAGTGAACCTTAAACCCTTTGGGGAATAAGGCACAGTCTTAAACTGAACATTCTCTGTTCACACACCCGCCCCAGCCTTTAGCCGGGTGACTGTGTGCATAAACTGGGATTCAGCGCCCCCTAGTGGTCATTGCACATTTGCTGATCTCTCTCTGCCTGGCCCAGAGAAATTGGACGTTCTGGGTGTCTAGGCGTTGCCATTTGACCAAGGCTGATGGGGCCTGGACCTGGCAATCCAACACCTGCTTTTTGGAGGTCGAAAACGTCCAACCAAGACAGAGTGACCCTTGCCTGTGGGGTTAATGTGAGGTGGTGTTAATGTGAGCATGGCTAGTGTGATCTCAGGCCACCTGAAGCTCTCAGGCCACCTGAAGCTGCAATGTGCATTCTAACCATAGAACTGAATTCAGTCACTGGAAAGTCACTGGCTCTCTCTGGAGGAGCAAGGTACTCGCAAGGCATCTGTGAAAGCCCAGGGGCCTCACACACTATACGTAGGCTTGCACACGCACCTGTATGTGCACAAGGTGTAAGTCTATGCTCAAGGAATGTGCACAGGGGTGTGTGCCAGAGTGTAGCAAGATGCTGCAGCAAGGCATGGAAGCAGACTCTGTCGCCAGTCTTTCTGGGTAGCCCTAAAGAAGTTAAGTCAGGACACACCAGGTTGGTGACTCTGAAAAACCACAGCCAGGGAATAAAGAGCTAGTGGGGTGACTTTTCTGGGGGGTCCCTCTATAATGTTACAGGCAATGATGGCATTTTCATCCTGCTCAAGACTCTGAAACTTACCATGGCCTTGGAGCTGTGGTGCTCTGGAATGTAGCCTGGCATGCTTATCTCCCTGAGCCTCAGTTTCTACATTTGTATGATGCACTTAGAGCAGAGAGCCTTCAAGTCCTTGACGGATGCAGAGAGCCCAGACGACCAAGTTCTGCAGCAGGGGTAGACTTGAGGGAACCCCAAAGGCTTTGTTCATCGCAGGCAAGGCCGGGACTGATGTCCTCTTCTGAGATTTCCAGTTCTCCTGTGGACTGGAAGCTTAGCTTGTGTGGGGGCATTTCCTGCCCCTGGTTTCTTTCTTTTTTTTTTTTTTTTTTTTGGTTTTTCGAGACAGGGTTTCTCTGTGGTTTAGGAGCCTGTCCTGGAACTAGCTCTTGTAGACCAGGCTGGTCTCGAACTCACATAGATCCGCCTGCCTCTGCCTCCCAAGTGCTGGGATTAAAGGCGTGCGCCACCACCGCCTGGCTCTGCCCCTGGTTTCTTTGCTATGGTCATAGGAATCTATGTTGTACTTGAAAAGACCCTCCAGGTATGTAAATGACTCCCCAGCCTAGCAGTCACTCAGGAAGACTGACAGCTGGAAGGGCCAAACAGCTGAAAACACACAGCTTCCTTATGCTGAGGGCCACCACTACCACATCCTCTGCTTCCTCTTTGACATCACTTTCTTAAAAATTTATTATTTTATGTATACGGGCATTTTGCCTGCATGAATGTCTGTGTACCTGGTACCTATAGAGGCCAGAAGAAGGCCTGGAGTTTCAGATGGTTGTTGCCACCATCGAACCCAGGCCCTATGGAAGAACAAGCAATGCTCTTAACTGCTGAGCCATCTCTCCAGCCTCATGGGCATCTACTTCATTAAGATTCTTTCCCCCATTTACAGCTGAAACAGTCATGGTTTTCCAGACATAGGGTAATTTTGTCCAAATTGTTAAAATGCATGTCCTCCATATACACACCTGTCTTGGGGAGCTGAGGTCACTTTTTGTAAAGGGAAAGGCACCTCACTCCTACAACCCAAGAGAAAAGCCCCTTTGGGTCACTGCTAGGACTGGGGTAAAGCGTGGAGAATAAGGAGCGGACTGTACAGCATGATCACCTCACCCCCCTGGCACTCTTGCTGGGGACCTTCTCATCAGTAAGTCGCAAAACCAGAACCTGAACTTGGGCTCCCTGGATGTAGCCGGCACCCTCCAGTTCTGCCCACACTCCGCATTGTGTGAACTCCTCCTTTGTTGAGCCCTCAAGGAAGGCGTGGCCATTCCCATTCAGCTGCTGCCCTCCAGGGCGAACGACGAGATGTGGTCTTCTCAGGCCCCTCTTTCCTCTGGTTTCCTTTCCCCAGGAAAATGTGTGATCCCGGAATGACAGCCTTCGAACCTGAGGCCCTGGGGAACCTGGTCGAGGGCCTGGACTTTCATCGATTCTATTTTGAAAACCGTGAGCAATCCCTTCTCTCTGGGGTGCCTGTTGTCTGCTCTCCTTCCATGTCCTGCTGACGGCACAGCAGGGTGACGGGCAGGGCCTCAGGGGCGGCTCAGGAGCCAGTGAAGAGGAAGAGTCCCTGTGGACAGGGGTTGGTACTTTCTTGGTTCCCTCCCCATTGATTGCCCGCTGAGCTGGACTGCCAGCTGTCCTTCCTGTGGCTAAGGATGGGGTGAGGCCGGGGTGGGTCCCCAAAGACAAAGGACATAGACAATAAGCCTCCCTAGCCCCCTCCTGCTTTCTAGCCTAGGAGAGTGGCGGGTCTTTGTTCCCTCTGATAAACAGGGAACCTTCACTAACTCACAGGGCTAGCAACAGTCATCTGGAGGCTTGGGACCACCCCAGCTGTCCAGCGGGTGACACAGCAGCTCCTGGGGTGTGACACATATGACCTCATAGGTAGGGAGGGCCAGGGATTTCACACTGCTGTGCCCTGCCTGTGTGTCTAGGTCTCTGTCCTGCGTGTCTGTCCTTCCTGGGCCTCTCCTCTGCAGGAGAGGTCTCAGAAGCTTGCAACGAGGGTGGGCAGGGTGTCGAGCCTGGGCCTGAGCCAATGAGCTTCCCGCTTGTTTGTGTCTTACCCAGGCCGGGGTCAGACAGGGACCAAACCAAGGTTAGGAATATGGAGGATGAATCTAAGGGGTGGTATAGTGATCCTAGTCCCAGATGACAGGTACAAACCACATACAGACTTTCTGGTATTTCTAGGCACCTGGAATTGCATTGACTGGAATGGCAAGAAAGCCCTTCCTGACTAATTCTCATGGAATTCTCAGGCAGAGGAGGACTCAGCTCACACCTCTCTCACAGTTTCCAGTTCCCTCTTTTTACAAAGGGCAGCAAGGGTTCAGATGCCTTGCAGGCAGGAATGTGGGTCAGGAATGGTCTAACTATATTCTCCTCACCGGACTTTCTGCTCCCTGCATGCTCTGTGTGGCCGATCGTCCATGAATGCTGGTGCTGGGAAGTCTTATTTACAATATTCACATTAGTGCTGGAGAGATGGCTCAGAGGCTAGGAGTGTGTCCTGACTCTTGCAGAGGACCTGGGTTCAAGTCCCAACTCTCCCAGCACCCATTGCCGTGTCATAACTGCCTGGAGTTCCAGCTCCAGAAGATCCAGTGCCCTCTTCTGGCTTCCGCATGCCATTGCGCTCCTTGTACAAAACTCACCCCCTCCCGCGGACCCTTCCCTGCTCCCAGCAAGCGTACAGACACATAAAAATAAAATCTTAAAAATAAATACAGTAAACATATCATGAAGCTAACCAGGAAATCATTTCATGAAATAAGGACAGATGGTGCTCACATATGGTTTAACGAACGCGGTGCAGGTGGTTCTGCGGCGACTCAAGGTGAAGCCCAATTCTGTCACTCAGAAAGACATTTCCACTGCGGCCAAGAGAGGGGAAACCACTCGTCTCAAAGGGTGCACAAAGCCAGCTGCAGATTTAGCTCTGTCTCAACCTGGCTCCTTTCTTTGCTGATAGGGTCCATTCTGTCAGCAAAGCAGCAGGTCTCCTCACCTCCGAGTTTGCACCCCTCTGGTTGTATTTTATGATTCCAAGTATTCCCTCCTTTAAAAAAAAGCAAAGGAAGAGGCTACATTTCCTTAAAGAATCTGACAGGATCCTCCACACTGAGTGATGGAGACTGAATTCTAGTAAGAGAAGCTGGATCTTGGGCTCTCTCATCCTATGCACAGTTCCCTACGTTTGAGGATTGCCTTGGCTGTCATTATACCTCTGTCCTCTGGGGGCACTGTTTCCCAGTTGCGGTCTGCTAGTCTTCCCAGAGCTGGGCAGAGACCAGGCTAGGGTTCAACAGTGCAGGTGCGGGGACCACCACTAAGGAGTCCAAATGCAGAAAGAAGTCCATGTTTCTGGTATGCTCATGCGGCAGATGCTACTTCAGCACTGACTCCTAGACCCTATGCTTAAGCCTCTGGTTACCTCTAAGGAGGTCTCACAGGGGTGTGACTCAGTATAGCCTCTCACCCCTGCAGAGCTTTCTCCCACTGCCTGCCCTTTCCTGCCCAGCACCTGGCCCTATCTACCACCTTATCGAGGAGAAGGGTAACCTGGAAAACACTAACCTGGTCAAGTAACACCGTATCACGCTAGAGTCCCTGGGATCTCAGCCACAATCAACAGCGGCAAAGCTTGTCCCCCACCACTACCAATGCTAAGCTGTTTGTCCCTTCTGGAATGGACCTGGATTGTCCTAATCCAGGCACTGCGAGCTTGATTTCTTCATTTTTTCCCCCCAGAAATTAACAGCTTTGACCAAGTCAGATAGTGGTTTTGGATTCATTTTCCATACATATTAATGGACACATTGCTTCCAGCCTCATATATGATACATTCAGGGAAGTCTCAAGCACTTTGGAAAAGAGAGACTTGGTGATCTTTAGCCTCTAAGGTGGTGGTTCTCAACCTTCCTAATGCTGTGACCTTTTAATACAGTTCCCCATGTTGTGGTGACCCTCGACCAAAATATTATTTTTGTTGCTACTTCATAACTATAATTTTGCTACTTGTTATAAATCATAATGTAAATATCTGTATTTTCTGATGGTTTTAGGTGACCCCTGTGAAAGGGTCAGCTGACGCAAAGGGGTCATGACCCACAGCTTGAGAACCACTGCGCTAAGGTTATTCTAAAGGTTTACATTTTCTGTGTCTGAGAGCTTCTGAATCTGTTATTCTGCTTCTCTGAGACTTGCTTATTGAAGGCTTGAGCAGCAACGATTATAGCACGAAAGGGTGGGGCCATTAGGTGCTCTTTTCAGACTAGAAAAAAAGCCATTTTACTTGTTTCAGGGGATATCAGTTTATATATTTGTTGGGTAATGGAATCAAAGTAAGGGGATGGGGAGGAAATGGTGGTTATAGGGTCTCACACGGCGGCGTCTTGGGTGGCATTGGAGACTCCACATTTGAGGCTAGCTGTTGACACGGTTGCAACCAACATTTGGGCTCCATTAGGGGAAGATACAAGGCTTCTTGTCGGAGTGAGAACCTGAAGGCCTCTGTCTGTCCCTGGGCCACTGTCTTTCTGTGCTTCCGTTTCATATCTTGATAAACAACTTGAGAGTTTCTAGAACACTCTAGTGATGTTGAAACTGGAGGTGGGAACCATTTCTAGGCACTCCGGTTAGTTGTCATGGCAGCGAGATCTTCCTGTGTCCTCCTAGCCCCCTGAAATTGAAGGTTGGAAGATTCTACAATTCTTTTCCCCCTGTTTCTATAATTCAATAGATCACAAAAGAGTTGATAAGCAGGGTGGGGCATGTCTAGATTACAGACATTTCATAGGGTTTACAGACTGTGTTACATTTGAAAAATAGAACAGTGGTGAAAAGTGAAGACTTTCCATATGAAAATCCAGACAGATTTCCAGACTCCCTTGAGCAATAAGGTGTGGCACACATGGTACCCAGAGGAGATGTATAGGCAGGGTGCCCTCGAGATGGGACAAGGTGTTCTATCCACCACCGTCCCCCTTACTCTCTACTGTCTCCCTGACCCAGAGATAGAAGTTCCGTTGCTATCCATCATCTTATACCCAGCTCAGCCTCTACCATTTAAGTGCTGGCCTGGTCCCAGTATGGATCTGTGTTGAAGAAAAAACAACCTTACCTGGCTCAGTAAATTGTCTGGGATTCATGCTTTCGTATGTACAAGACGCTAATTCTAAAATCCCACTCCTCCCATGTTTGAGCAATTTGGCATGTCTGAAGTTCATTGTACCTTATCTGGGAGGTGGTATCCTGTTACCTAGGTTACGTGGCAGTTCTACCTTGACTCTCAGGTAGCTGATCCCTATCCCAGAGATTCCCCTACTGTGCACGAGTCAGGCAAAGGTGTCTCCCTGGAAAGGGAAGTTGGAAGCTGAGAGCAGGATGAGGCAGGATGAAGAATGAGGCAGGAACCCCTGGGTTGCATGGCCTCAGCCCCTCCCGTCCCTGCCTCCAGTGTGGTCCCGGAACAGCAAACCCGTGCACACCACCATCCTGAACCCCCACATCCACCTGATGGGCGACGAGTCAGCGTGCATCGCCTACATCCGCATCACGCAGTACCTGGATGCGGGTGGCATCCCCCGCACAGCCCAGTCAGAGGAGACCCGTGTCTGGCACCGCAGGGATGGCAAATGGCAGATTGTCCACTTCCACAGATCAGGGGCACCCTCCGTCCTACCCCAGTAAGAATCCTTTCTTCCTGAACCTCTAGGGGGGAATTAAAGGTATTGACCTGGGTAGGGTGGGGGTGGGGGCAGTGGGGCATGCCCAGGGGAGCAGGCTGCTCCCTTCTACCTCTGAATAGCTACAGAGAGGGTGACAAACTCCAGCAAGGAGATTCTGAGTCTACAGATGCTGAGGGAAGGTGGGTGGAAACCCTGGAAGGCAGCGGTAACCGAGTCTAAGGTGGTGGACTTACTGTGTCTTACAGTTGAAGGACCGTGCCGGGGTCCCTGCGTTGTTGCACCGCAGAGATCCACTCTTTGTCCGTGGAACGTGGCTGCTGGCTCTCTCTTGGATTTTGTTGGAATTCTCCCTGTCACAGCGCCCTCCTGTCATTGTCACCTCTGTACCGGCATCACGAAAAAAGCCATTGCAACATCAAAGCAAATGGCCCGCTCTTCCCAGCTCTCGCCCGCACCCTCTTCCTGCCAGTGCGGACCTTCTTCAGGCTTCGGTACCCAGGATGCGGGCCCCAGGAACCCCCACACTCTCCAACTACTGTTGTTGGCCTGGCCTAGCTTTGACTGTAGGTGAGGAGGCCCCAGCTATGTGTTTACCAGGAAGCCAGGAAGAGGAGGGCAAGTGTGACACGGGTCCCCCTCTTCGATCTCTCCTCTTCTGGGGTCCCCAGAGAAGCAGAGATGAGCCCCCTCAATCTCCAAGCCAACTGTTTCTGGGAGAGAGTAAGAGAGGAGCCAATGCCAGGAGCTCCTGCTTTCAACTGCCGCTCTCATCTGCTTCCCTCCTATGCTGGCCCTGTGCTCATCAGACCATCCACTATGGGGAAGGGGGTGGGCTCTACCCTTCAGGCACCCCACTCGCTGCCTCAGTCCTTCTGCAAAGTTTGCCTCCAGTGTTAACCTGCCCAATCTGCCCTCCAACGTCCACGGAGAATTCCAGCCTCTTCCGTCTGAGAGGAGATCGGATGGTGTTTCGGGGCAAAGCAAACAACACTTAGGTATCATCTTCTACTTGGACGCATGCCTTTTTACAGCCAAACTTCTGTGTATTTCGTAACTGGATTTTGCGTTAACGGATATGTATGTGTGACTAGACCTCAAGAAGAGTTGGATCGGGTCGGGAAGTGGGAAGAGGGGTGAGGGGAATTTTTCACTCTGTTCCAGATTTTTTTGGGGGGTTCCTTTCTGAGGTGGCCTCACCCCCCAGGGAACACAGCTGCCTTCCATTCTGGTCCCTACAGTCAGCTGACAAGATTTCTTCCAGGGCCAGCATGACTAATATACAATGAGTAAGTCAGGGCCGGGAAGGCCACCAGGATGAGAAGCTCCAGATTTGACATCTCTGTGACTGGAGTACTCACTACTGTACTTCCCAAGACTTCTTTCCCTATATCTTTGTGCCACCTCCCCATCCCACCCCCCACTACCTCCTGAGCACGTATCCTCATTGCTTCTCTTAACTTGGACAAAACAGAGCACCAGAAACTTATTTTCCTACTTCATGCTGAACTTGGGCTGGCGAGCACTCTAGTGTGCTTGCCTGCCTGCCCCCCCTCCTGCCCTTCCCTCCCTCCCTCTTCTCTCTCCCTCCCTTTCTCTTTCTCTTCCCCTCTCTCCCTCTTCTTGGCTCTGATCTGGAATGCTGTGTCTCATCCACGGGGATCGCCTGTCTGCACTGTTTTCTTTGCATGACTTTATATGCAGTAAGTATGTTGAAAAAAAAAACAAAAACAAAAAAGAAGAAAACACTCAGCAAAAATCAAACGACATGTTTTGGACAAAATAATAATATTAATAACATTCGAGGTTGTATTCTCAGTGTCCAACTTGGGATTACGTTGCTGCCTCTCTGTGCTTTCAGTCTCTGTGTGGCCGTGTTTTGCCAGCATGAGACACTGTGCCCTCTGGAGGATCCTAGGGGAGGAAGAGCCATGTGCCCAGGGGTTTGGAGATGACACTGATTCTCTCGGCTTCTCTGAGGGTTGGTTGGAGCAAAAGTGGAAGGGATGTTTAATCCAGAACTTTCTGGTGTTCCCCCTTCCCCTGTGTAATGAGCTATGTGCTGGGCTCTTCTCTCAAGTCCTGCTGCCCAGGGACAAGTACAGGGCAGGAGAGTGGCTCTATTGTGTAAGCCACCCCATGGTAGTCCTCTACCCTTGGTAGAGACACTACCGCCTAGGTCCAGGGATGGACCCTGGCCCTGCCCCAGAACCAGGCTTCCTTATAAGGCCCAGTGAACCCATTGTTCCCAGCCATCCCCAGGCAAAGGTAAAGGAGGGTGTGACCTTTACCAGGGGATGCTGTAATTACCAAGCAAGATCAAATCCCTTATTCAAGCCTCAGTTTCTCCATCAGTGTTCTACCCAGAATGATGGAGGGTCAAATAAGACAGTGACATGTCTACGCCACCCCGCCTATGAGAACCTGTTGGGTTTGTCACTGGCTGACCTTCTTATGTGCCAAGCCTGGCCAGTCCCTATCCTTTTCCCTGCCTGCCCCTCATTTTCCTCTTTGGTGCCTGTCTGTTGCTTGCCAGCAATGGACTGCAGGGAAAAGAAGTGTTTGGGGACTTTGGTGTCTTTGATTCCAGGCTCTGATTAGTCCTGCTTTGGGTGAGTCCTTGCCCCTCGTGGGGCCTCGGTTTCCCCAACCAGAAGACGCCTATGCCCTGCCTTCTGTTGGCTAACATGCCCCATGCCCACTGTGCCTCTCCACATGTGGAAGAAATGGAGGCAGATCCCTACCCCAGTCTGAGATGGCCCGCTCTGCGGAGGCCGCTCCTGTGGATGCGCAACCAACTAGTATAGACTTTGGGACACTACAGTGGCCCCAAGGTGGCAGGAGAACTGGCAGAAAAAAACTGCCCAGAGCCCACTCTCACCAGACAAGCTCCATGCTTCTCCCAAATACCCTCTAGATGAAAAAGAAGAAAGAAAGAAAGAAAGAAAGAAGGAAGGAAGGAAGGAAGGAAGGAAGGAAGGAAAGGAAAGAAAAAGAAAGGAAGGAAGGAAAGAAGGAAAGAAGAAAGGAAAAGAGAAAGAAAGAAAGAAAGAAAGAAAGAAAGAAAGAAAGGAAGGAAGGAAGGAAGGAAGGAAGGAAGGAAGGAAGGAAGGCCAAATCAAAACTCAGCCTCTCATCAGGTTTATAGGAAAAGCATCTCCAGCCTTATGCGCCATAGCTCAAATCCTGCCCCATGGCTTCCTGGCCCCCTTCAAAGGGCTTGGGGGAGTATGTTTGCTAGGCTCCCATGCTGGTTTCTTTGTTACTATCTGTTTAGAGTTTTGTTTCAATTCTCTCTTTCTCTCTCTTTCTTTTTTTTAATATGTGGCTGTGAACTTGAATGACCACTGCTCAAACTTTCTGCTACTGGGGGTGAGGGTGGGGGTGGGGGGAGGGGAGAAGAGGTGTCTGTTTTATTCTTGGTGTTTTCAGTGCAATAAATAGCTACAAATTTATGTGACTCCATGTCTTCTTGAATTGGTCAAGGCACAGAACTCTAGGGGATGTTTTTGTTCCAATTCTCCTGTGTTGCCCTGGTCGGTCTTCAAGTAGGTCAGAATAACTCAGTTCATATGCTCAAGGCTGAGCCGATCGGTATGCGATTGTCTGGATCACATGTTTGCACTCTTAGGACAAAGGATGGATTCTGCTTCCTTTCAGGCACTTTGGGGTACCCTTTACAAGAATTAGGGATGAGTATGGATTGTCACAGCAGTCAGGAACTCAAGTCTCTCTGAGGGGCCTTCAAGTCAAGGTTCATCTTCTGTTAGGGCCTCAGCGTCCCTTGGACGATGAGAAGGGTTGTCTAGAAGAGGCCCTCCCTACCGATTCTTTTCCTTCTGCATGACCTCGTAGAAAATCCCTAAGCTTCAGAGTCCCCAGTGAGCCATGCGATGACGAGCTAAGGGGAGAAAAGGTCTTCAGACTACACATGTAATCTAGCTGCCTGGGAGGAGCCTTGTGCCTGTCCGACAGCAGGGTACCAGTGAGAAGCCCCATGGACTCCAGGGAAATTCTCTGTGCCCACACCACTCACCTTCAGCTCAGCAGGGCTGGTGTGACAAGGTGGCGGTGTCTGTGTGCCGTTGTCATTCCCTCCTCCTCTGCTCACAGCAGAGACCAGCAAACTCATCTAGTTTGCTCGAGACTATCCCAAATGTTGACATGAGCTTCTTGGTCCTATAAATAGGACAATTGTCCTGGTCTGGTGATGCATAACTTTAATCCCATCACTATGGAGGGAGAGGCAGGGGGATCTCTGAGTTTGAGGCAAGCCTGGTCTGTGGAGTGAGTTCCAGGACACTCAGAGCTACACAGAGAAACCCTGTCTTGAAAAATTTAAACCAAACCAAACAAGCAAGGACAGTCTCAGGCAAGCCAGATGAATCAGTCATCCTAAGCCACAACCCCAAAGGCCCGGATTTCACAGGGCCAAGGGGATTGTTTAATGGTGTCCTCTTAAACTGTGGTCCTTGTGCTGGTACCCCAGAGTCCCTGTATCAACTGCTTTCCAGGTCTGTCCGTATGAATGGTACGTGGGGGAGCCAAAGGGAGTGTCTAAGAGAAATGTGCCCCTTGCAGACAGCTGAGGATCTTCACAGTGAGATTACAGATCAAGGCTCAGAAGAACGTGAAAGAGAGCACACAAATTCTAAGCTGTGCATCCACAGCCCCTGGCACCGTGCTTGCTTAGGCTGCAATTTCATATTCTCACCAGCAGGTGGCAGAACATGAGTGGGTTACAGGCGTGTGTCATCATGGCGTATATAGTCTGGGCAGGTCCTGCCGATCTCAAGGGAGCGTTTGAACTCTCTAAGCCTCCCAGCTCAGATTAGAACTGTGGTGTTTTTTTTTTTTTTTTTACCTCATACGAGCCTGCAATGCTACAGTTCTCCGTGTGTTTTCATACCACTTTCTCCAGTTACAACAGTTTTAGGGAGCAAGGAAGACAGCAAGACTCAGCTACTTTGGAACCCTGAGCCAAAACTCATCCAACTTTTAGGTCCTGTAGGGATCCCCATTCCTCTGTTCTGTGCCTTTCCAACTCTGGACATCAGCAGATAGTGAGTGGGGATCTGAGAAGCTCCACAACTTTTGACACTGATCCCCTTTTAGCCTCATCTTTACTGTCCACTCCTGTGGTTTCTACCTACTTGGTTAGGTCCCAGCCTCCCACATGCCCTCTCCCTACCCCATCAATAGACCTAAACAAGTGTCCCTAAATCCATGTGCTCCTTAAAGGCAGGAGGGCAGCAAGTCCCCACTCAGGATGCATGCAGGAGGCATTTCCCCTCTTGCCTGAAGCCAACGCCGGCAAGCATGTCACTGGGATTAAAGACGCACAGACACGACAAGCAGACGTGTCATTCCGACAATCTGCAACAGCAATGCCATTCCTTATTGGGTGCTGACCAAGTCCACACATCTCCTGTCTTTTTCACTTGAATACTCTCAGTCCTCAGCCCAGCCCCATGGTGGGCCACACACGAATAGGGCAACTGTGCCACTGAAGGGTAAGAGCAGCTGCCCAATGCGGCTGGGGTATTGGTGGGGGTGAGGCGGATCCCAAGCCACACCAAACGCTGACTTTTCTGGGCTGTGCTGGGGCCAGGTTGGGGTCTCAATAAGACTTGAAAATGAGCTATTTCCTATCTTCCAGAATCCCTGACACTGTGTTGGGCCACAAGAGGCAAGTCTCAGGACAGGGCTGGGGGAAAGAGGAGAGGCTGACTTGAGGATTAGGAGACTCTGCGGGAACACTCACAGGATGGACGGGAGGGAACTAGAGGCAAGGCACGAGCCGGCAGCCTGGAAGCGTGTGCGTGCGGGAAGCAGGCTTAGGAGGAAGTTGTGGGGAACCAGAAGTATGAGCGGGCCAAGGGAGCCCTGAACTGACTGCAACATGGTTGTGCCGTTTCATGACGTAAGTGGGCCTCCAGCAGTGGAAATGGTCTCCCCGGGCCTGGGGTGTAAACCCTTCAGAAAACACCCCCTACCTCGTGGGTTCTGGGGGTGTTTACTCAGGAAGAGGAAGAACAAATACAAACTCCAAGGGAATGGCCTCTCTCTTTGTCCTTCCTCCATTCCCCCACCTGGACTACCAAGACCCCAGAGGCCACTTCCTTGAGGGAAGTCTAACCCAGACACCTCACTTCTCAGACCTAGACAGAAGGAGCTAGAAAGGGACCTTCCTAACACTCAGAAGAAGGATAAAGACTGTCCTCTCTTGGTATGGCTCTCAGTGAGACACAGCCCCTCTCTGGACTTCCGTTTCTTCATTATAAGCATGACCTGGGGAACTGGAGAGATGACTCAGCAGTTGGGAGTGCCAACAGTTCTTCCAGAGGACCGGGGTTCAATTCTCAGCACCCACATGGTGGCTCACAACTGTCTGTAACTCCAGTTCCAGGGGACCTGACATCCTCACACAGGCGGAATACCAAGGCACATAAAATAAAAATAAATAAATTTTAAGAATGACCTTGAATTGTGGTTCTAAAATGTGGGACTGGGGTTGGCTGTTTCAGATTCACTCATGGAGTCTACTAGATACAGGTGTGTACCAGGCCCTACTCTCGAGGAGTAAGATCTGTTAGACTAGGCAGGGGCCCAGGCAGCAATGGTTTTAAAAGTCCCTCCGTTAGGGGCTCTGCACTCATTCACCCCTCCCAGTCTCAAATACTATGCTGGCTGCCCCAAGATGTCATTATGGGATGATCTACCCAAGGCTTCCCACTTCAACTTACTTGATTTAGGATGGGAGCACTGAGGGCTGTCGTCATAGTATTGCTAAGTCCTGGACCCGATGGCAGTTTGTTCCAGGCTCCAGAATTGTGAGTCCCTGGCCTCCTGCTCCCTGGGCTTACTGGAGATGGAAGCTGAGTCTCTTTCTTGCCTGCATGATCTTACCTAACAGGTTTCTAAGTATTGAGTTTTGTGTTAGGCATTTTGATGGTATTTTTTTTTTCAAAGTGTGGTCTAGGGACCTAACAGCATCACATTTAATCTCTTGCAAAAGGAAAAGTAACTCTCCATTTTACAGAGAAGGGGCTTTGGGTTTGGAAACATGAAGTAGCAGATTCTCAGGGCTGTGGAGCCAGGATTTGACTCTGACCATGTCGCTCTGCCTTGGCTCCTACATACAGTAATCCCCTAGGGGCTGTAGCTCCCAGACGCTGTGGACATTAATGGAAAAAACGTTTTTCTCTCTGCCTAACCAAAAAAAAAAAAAAAATTAAAACAAGCCTGGACAAGGGTGCTGGGAGGAGGCCTCCCCGTGGATCAGGACTGAGTGGGCGGACTGTTGCCCAGTCCCTTGGAGAGAAGTCCCAGGTTACAGGAAGTCAGGCGGAGACAGGGGGATACAGGCCAAGGACATGCTGTGGGCAGACATCCCTGGACGCCTTTCCAGGCCAGGGCCAGTGTCACTGAGAACTCAGGCCCTGGAAGGAGGGGCCTGAAACTAAAGAAGCCAAACTTTCCATGAGCCACCAGCAAAAAAAAAAAAAAAAAAAAAAAAAGAGTGTTAAAAACAGCTCACCACAATCCTGAAAGCTGAACAACCCAGGACCCATGGTATTCCCAGGGGCCTGCAGCTCTCTTAACGCTAGACGGTTGTCCCCAGAGCCACCAGAGAACTGAGTTCAGTTTGCCACTCCACTGTGCATGACTGAGAAAGACCAGTGGTGTCCAAGGTTGGTCCTGGAGGCCTTCAACAGACAGATGTGTGCCTCTGCTTATGTTGGAACCACACAGCATCCCCCCACACCCCCTCAGCCCCACTGAGGTTCCTTCCGAAGAACTGTGGCTATCCCTTTACAGGGAAAGAGCCTGAAGCTTGGAGAGGCATAGCGACTTCCTTTGATCACATGGCTCAGGCAGGCAGAGCTGAGAACACACCAGGCCTGTGGCCGAAAAGCCAGAGCCCCCTGCCACATCCTAGGTCCGAGGAGCATGAGATAAGAATCTCGATGGCATAGAAATAGAATATGCTGTCTCAGAACAACATGAGTGCCACAGACATAAAGGCTTGGCTGTCTGAACTCACCAGATGTGGGGCTGAGTCAGACTCAGGAGTCACATGTGGCTGGGAGTTGAGGAAAGCTCATGTAGTTGGCTAGGAGTCTGATGGCACAGGATCAGGGTGGAGGCATGGTCTAAGCAGAGGATAGCCTGGGTCGGTGTGGACACAGTCAGAGATGAATTTCCTGGGCTGGCAGAGGGCAGCAGGAGTGGGTGGGGCTACTGAGGACCTGCTAAGGTAGCCAATGTGCCACCCTCCCCCTCCTCTCTGCTGGTCTTGGGACTATGGCTATCTTTAACCCTGCTGAAGAAGAGACATTTGGCCCACCCCATCTAGGTTGCTATCCAGAGAGAATAAACTACACGTGGCTGCAGGGAAGAGTCAGCAGCCTTTTCCAGTACCCAGGAGGACACTCGCTCTAACAAATTCTAGGGCAGAAATGTATGGCCCCAGCGCATCCTCTACCACATCCCTGCCAGGCTGACCTGCTGCCTCTTCGTGTTCTCCAAGAGCACAAAGTTCAGAGGCGCATGGGTGCAGAGATCAGCTGAGGCTAGAAGCAGATGACCCAGTAGGAACAGAGACTAGGCCTGGCCTTGCTCCAGCACGGTCCTGGGAGATTTTGGTAAGTGCCAAAATGTCCTCTGAGCTGCTCAGCCCTGAGTCTGCTGAGCTCAGAACCTGCACCCAAAATCCACACCACCAAGTACTCTTTGGAAGTGAGGACACACATCTACCTTCTGAGCAGCTAGGACACACAGTAACCAGGCTACCTGCTGGGACATGGCATAAGTCTCAAGATCAAGACCACGATAGATATGGTTCCTGTTCCGCTTCCCACACCCATCCTCCCTCTTGTCCTGCCAGTACCCACAGAGGATCGCTTCCTTGTCCTCCCACCCATTTCAAAATTATTGAAATTATTGCTCACCTTGCCTCCCTCACCTGGTTCTATGGACCATTGGGGTTTTACGCAACCAGTACCTTCTAGATTCCAGGCTGGGGTCCTTCCTATTGTGGATAGAGCCAGTGTCTCCTTTGGTTTACATCCTATGCTGCAATGGAGCCCTCCAGATGGGATCTCTGGTTCCCAGTTAGCGCCCCAACCTGGCTGGCATCTACCCAAGTCTGTTGTGACTCAGAGAGATCTGAGATCAGTGAAGGTCAGTAAGGGCTGGGTCAGGGCAGTTGGGAGTTGGCACAAGCAAAGGGACACTGTGGCCCAACAGGAAGCGCAGTCAGAGAACATGGGAATGGAAAAGGCATTATGGGCTAGAAACTGAGTGGAGTTAACACAAGAACTTGCGAGTCCAGGGCCTGGGCTGGAGAGCAGGGCCAGGAAGGTGGAGAAATCGGGTGTGCAAAGGAAAGCCAAAGTGTTGAGGTTGCAGCCACGAAACTGGGGTGCCCCATAACCTTCCGACCCTTCCACCTCGCACTGCAATTTGAGAAAAGTGAGGTCTCAGCTCCAAGTCCTCCAGTCTCAGGCCTTGGTCACCAGCTGCAGCTGTGACTTGGTGCCCAAGGCAAGGTCCTCAACCCTGAGTGAACAGAGTGAGTTAGCTCTCCATGTAGGTGTGGCAAGAAGGCGGCAGGCCAGCCCCGCCCCCCCGCCCGCCAGAAAGTGGAGGCTGTACCTGGTGTGGAAAGGGGAACCTGCCTTGGGGAGAAGGGGTGCCACATCACCCCTTTCCCACTTGCAGTACCAACAAAGGGGTGGCCGGGTCTGGCCCTTTGTAAAGGGAAATGTATTAATACCCAACGGCAGTCACCTTCCTTTCTTCCCCATCAAAGCCTTGCAGATACCTGGGTCTGCATTAGAAAGGCTCGGGGCTCTTTCATGTGTTGAGGCCCTGCGGGGAAGGGGCTGAGAACACCAGGAGATTCTTCTGCTTAGCAAACCCTAAAACCAATCCATCAGTTCCAGGCCAGACTTTGGGGGTGGTGGAGGATGCTGTCATGACCTGCTATCTTCTCCACTTTGGGTAAGTCTCTCCCCTCTGGGGCTCCGTTTGTCTTTATGTAAAATGGGGAGACTGTGCATTTTTAGGTGTTGGGACCAATTGAGTCCTGGCCTTCAGCCGCTCTTTGCTGTCTAGAGCCTTCTAATTGAAGTTACTAGAAGCTGTGCCTAGCCTAGAGGATCAGAGGATGGATTTTCACCTGTTGGCCATTGACTGCAGGGTATTTAAGCCTCCATGGTGCTATTAAAGAGGGGCTTTTGTACCAGCGATTGAAGGTCTGTGTGTTGGTCTGTCTCTGTGTGTGTTTCCTCAACCTCCAGCCCCTTGCCCAAAGCTCGCTAACTGGGTTCTAGCGCATAGAGCACAGACGGGAGGCGCGGTGCACGGCATTTAGGAGCTCAGCATTAATCCACAGAAACAAGACAAAGCAAACACCAGAAGTCAGGATTGCAAGACATAGGTGGCCAGCCTTGGGCTCCTCCTCTGTCCAGTGGGAGCTGTCACGTACTCTGTGATGCCCACTGTGCCCCCCAGTAGCAAAGAGTAGATAAGGAGGGTGACCTCATTTGGTATTTATTGACAATCAGCCAGCAGAACACAAATGGGCTGGGGAGATGCCAGGAGAATGGTGGGCACAGGGGTCACTCACTATTCTGTATGAAGGTGCCCTGCTCTGCTCTGCTGGGAAACGCAATGTCAGGACGGATGCCTGCCTGGTGGCCACGCCTGAATGCCATCTCTCGGGGACCCAGGACGGAGGCTTCCCTCATGTCAGGTGCCCTGTAGCATCAGGACATTTGTCCTACGTGAACCATCTCTGAGTCTTGGGTGTCTTTGTCATTGGAAAGCACAGGGACAGGGGAGCAGGGTCTTGACTGTGGCCTGCATTCCTATTTCCATGGCTGGTGTTCCTCGGGCCTCCTGCCAGTCCATGGCATAAAGTCCACAGGGTGAAGGGTGGGCTCTGCCTCCCTACTCCCACCCAAACCTCTCACCTGTCCTTCACCAGCCTTCCATCTCTATACCTGTCCCTAATCCACACTAAACAGACCTAAGACGATAAGCAGTGCCATGCAAGCCCCTCCCACCCCATCTTTCTGGCTCCCCCTCCCTGCTATTCCTCACTCCCTCTCGTAACCTGTGAGAATCGCCATCTCCAGCCATTTTCGGTCTCTTCTCTGGCAGGATGGCCCCCTCCCAGCTCCGGGACAGCTCTGATCCATAAGCCCTCCCTCCAGTCTGTTCTGCAATCCATCACATCCGCCAGACCCCTAGGTTTCCACCTCTTCTGGGAAACTTAGCCTTAACACAGGAACCCACAGAGATATTTTACTGCCCAATTCATTTACTAACTCTATATTCAGGACCTTGGAACCCTCCAGGCTTCTCACTACCTGGAACCCCAGGTTTAAAGTCGGCTTGTATGGAAATGTGTCTTGTCAAAATGTCTGAACAGAAATATCAAATATGTCCCCGCTGCCCCAGGAGAAAGGGAATTGGCTGGCTGGAGGCTTGGGAACAAGTCCTCTTGGCCATGTGACCTTGGACCAGCTCTTCCCTCCCTGGCTTCAACACATCCCTCTGCAAAGTGAGGGCTGAGCTGGACCATTGCAGCTTTGAATGGACTACATGGTGTGTGTGTGTCCATCTAGATAGAGGTCCCAGGAGAGGCAGAGGCCACAAAGAGGGACTTATACTGGGGACTGGCATGGATGTAGTAACCTCCAACTGCCTTTCAGAATCCCAGCAGGCATAGCTGTCCCCTGCGAGGCCCCGGTCAGCCCTCCTGTTTGGTGGTCCCCAGTGTCACATCATGGACTCTTCCTCCTCCTCTGCGATCTCACGGTCCACCTCAATGGCCGTATTCTCGAAGCTGGTGATGCCTCCATATTTGCGCATGTGCACCATCAGTGGCTTTGGTGATTGGCTTCCAGCCAGCGTGGCCACATACATTCCTGTCCGGTTCTCTTCCAGTGATGGGCCCCAGTCTATAGCAGGCCGACTGGCCTGCTGAAGCCGCTGTGGCAGAGCAATGACAATGGGCGTTGAGTGTTTTCTATGACCAGGTACCCAACAAAGACCTGCCTGCACCCAGTGGGAATCTGCTCTGCCACTTCTGGACTGGTGGCATCATGGAACCATCTGTAAACTCCACACTGGGACATTGTCAAGAGGATATAACTAATGGATGCTGGGACATTGTCAAGAGGATGTAACTGGTGGATGGCTTCCGAGGCTATGAGACAAGATGCACACATGTCCTGACGAGACTCAGAGCCCACCCCAGATCCCTTCTGCTGAAAGCCAAATGCAGACTTTCTGGGGGCTTTTATGGAAGAAGTGGAAGCCAGAACAGAAGCAGGGCTGAGGTGACCTCCTTGGACACTTTTCAGAGTCCAGTGTCCAAGAAGTGGGGAACTGATGAAGCCTACAATTCCTGACCCCCTTCATCCTCTGCCCGTCCTCCCGGAGGAAGAGCCCTGTACCTTGAGAAAAAGAACGGGGCCACTGACAACTGATGAAGCTCACGGGGTGCAGATTCCAAGGATACAGTCTGTGAAAGGCTCTTACTGGCACTCAGACTGTGGTGGCACTCATTGGGCTATTAGAGCCAGCTCCTCGCAAACTCGCCAATGGTTTCTCCTCTTTCTTGGAATGAAATCTGAATGTTTGTCATGATCTCTGTGCCCTGCCCTGCCTACCTTCCTGTACTGATTGGTTTTTGCCAACTTGACACAAACCAAATAAATCCTTTCCGCCCCAGCTTGCTTTTGGTCATGCTGTGGTATGCATGTTTTGTGTGTGTGTGTGTGTGTGTGTGTAAGTTTACTTTTACTTTTAAATACATATATGTGCATGTATCTGTGTGTAGGTGTGTACATGTCAGTGCAGGTGTCTGGGGAGACCAGAAGAAAGTATCAGACCTCTTGGAGCTGGAGCTACAGACAATTGTGAGTTACCTGATATGGGAATTGAACTCGGGTCCTCAGCAAGAGCAAGAGAGTGCTCGTTAACCACTGAGCCATCTCTCCAGCCCCGAGTTGTGGTGTTTTAAGGACAACAATACAAAACAAAGTAAGCTACTCTACAACCTTGGACCTGTCACTCTCCTTCCATTATCTGCTCCAGGCACACGGGCCTCTTAGGTGGCCTCAAACATGCCAGCTGTCCTTCCGTCATGGCTTTTGTCTCTGTTGCCCGCTGTGGGAGTGCTCTCGTCTATGTCACCTTGTCCATCCTGGCATCTCTCTCTGACTCTGACTGCCCTAGCTAAAATAGCATCTTTTATCACTCTATTTCTGTATTCTGCTTTTCAGTTTGTTCTTTTGAGGAGTAGCGCTTAGCCAGCACTACCAAGTCCTTAATACAAGGTCCCCAAGAGCAAGGATTTAGATGTATCTGCACACACAAAAAGAAGTCCAAGCCGTGATTCCTTAGCGTCAGCTGTGGGGCTGTCCTGTACATGGGAGGGTGCTAACCACAATCGCAGCCTATAGTCCTTTCGGTTACCCTCCACAACCACCAACAATACCACTGGAAACTGCTCAGGGAAAAACCACCTTCTATCGAAACTCCTGGTCTGGAACTGAGCACATAGCATGCCCAAGCTCTGTGCTAGGTGTTGGCCCTTTTACTCTTTGTGGTACCTGTTTGGTTGGAAGCACCCAATAAAAGGGTCATTCACACTCCACCCTTTCTGCTCCCACAGATACCATCAGAAAGTTAAAGCTCAGAGAAGTCACTTAAGTTGCCCAAAGTCACACAGGTGGGAAGTGATGGCACTGGGATTTGAACCTGGATAGGTGCCATCCTGAATTTTTCTAATGCTCTGCTTCTCTGTTCCTTAGTCTGACTGGCTCCTTTTCTCCTCACAGCAGCCTTATCAGCAGTCATCCCTGTCCTTATGGAGAAGGACAGACTAGAGGAATCTGGAGTAGGGCCATTAGCGCTTTTGGGACTCTGGTCATTGGAGGACTTCAGACTCATAATGGCCAGGGTGCCCGGGGCTCAGAGACGGGCAGGATCCCCTTGTGGTCACACAGCATATCTGCTGGTTCACCGTGGGTTGCTATCTGTCTCTTTCAAGCCCTGTTGGCTCCTGTGCCAATTGATCTCTTTAAAATAATCATTCTGTCCTAGTACCTATAAACCCAGCAGGGATCCTGGACACAGAACAAGGGAGACAGCCTACCTTCTGGGGTCTTTCAACATTGTTCACTGGCTCTGGTCTCCAAGTTCAAGTCCTGACCCCTACACTATCATCAGTGGTCTTTGGATTCGTTCTTCCCTTCAATCCCACGGCCCCATGGGATATGAGGTTCAGATCATGATCCCAGTCCCAAGTGAATCTAGACCACATGGGCCTCTGCAGGCTACAAGAATCCTACCAGGTTCTGGATAAGATGTCGGCACAGGTGGCTTTATAACGCTGAGGGCTCGGCCACAGGGCCGGAAGACTGTAGGTAGGCAGAAAAGGCAGACTCACCTCCCAGAGTGAGCCCTCCTCTCGAAGCACAGCCACCAGCATGCCAGCTGGGATCATGAGGCAGGAGAGCAGGCCCATCAGGATGCCTAGCAGTTCAGCCCAGGCAGGGAAGCGATAGCTGCCATACTCCGAGGGCTGGTACTTGACGATGCTGTACACCAGCAAGGCCTGCAGAGTGGAGACTCCAGCATCACTGGTCCTCAATGGGACCCAGAGTATGGCATGGCCTGGGTCTGGGTCTGGACACCTTAAGGCCTGAGAGAGCCTAACTGGGACTTGCCCATGGTTCTAAGCTGTACCAGAACCAAAGACGGTGCCTCAATGGGCCCTTTGCCAGGCCTGGGCTATTGGTCAACTCCAAAGCTGACTCAATATGAAAGTTTGTGACAGCCCAGGTCAGACATATCCTAAATCCTGAGACAGCCTCTCTCCCAGTTGCTCCCACCCTATGACAGAGGCCCCCTCTCAAGGTCCTAGGAATTAGCAAAGTCCCATCCACTTGCCAGAATAGCTCAGCTCAGGAAACTGGGGCTTGGAGGGGGATGTGTAGGCTAGATCCTTATGCTTACTCCACAGTCCTGGTAGAGGCTCCCTCAGAGCAGGGGCAACCCAGCTGAACTAAGTGCAAAGGGACCTGCCCTTGACCTTGGGGCCCCAGCCAACCACCTTCCCTCCCACCCACCCCTGGTTACCAGGAGTGTGGCTGGGGACAGAAACAGCCAGCAAGCCCTGAAGTAGAGGCCTGGCTTGAACCCCAGCATCATGTGAATGTCTCGGCAGAACCTCTGGATGCCTGCACATGGGAGGAGAAGGAGTGTCCTCATGATGGGTCCCACCAGTACCTGGGACCCCCTCCTCCATGCCTGTTTCCCTGCCTGACCGCTAGCACAGGGCCCACACCCTGTTCTCTCTGAGGCGTGTCAGCCTGCATCCCCCGGCCCTTCTCACCATATACCCGGGTGACGGCGAGGCATGTGGTGATCACCACCACCATGAGTCCGAAGCTGGCGCTGTAGTCATCCAGAAGGACCAGCCAGTACATGCCCCCCTAGAACACAAAGCACAGCACTGGGCCTCCAGCCTTGGTCTCCTTCTCTGTGGCAGCTTATCTCCTTCCGTTAGGAGGCGAGTGGGAAGCAGCTAGAGTGCCGGATCTCCTAACAGAACCCATTTATGGATGAGAAGAAATGGGTTCAGAGAGGGAAATTCACTTGTCTGGAGTCACTCAGCACGTGCATGGTTGAGGTTTAAAGCAGGTCTTTCAGATTTACTCCAGAGTCAGAACTCAACCACAGACCTAGGCCACGGGAAATGGCCTGGTAGAACCGGGAGCAACTACTGCAGCGAGCACTGCCCTGCCCAGCTCCCCGAGCTTGTGCGCCCCCTGCAGGTCACTCACATCAGTGGTGAGGATCAGCCCCATCAGGTACATGGCTATGCAGATGAGGCCTGAGAACACTGCCTTCTTGGGCCGCAGGTAGTATGGGAACTCATCGGTCACTGCGGTCACTATAGTCTCTAGAAAGGCAAACTGCAAAGGGTATTGAGGTTAGCGTTCTACCCACACACATATCGGCGCCCACTCCCATGGGCGAGGCTCACCTGGCTATCCAGGCCAAGAGTCAGAAGCATGAAGAAGAAGAGGAAGGACCAGAAAGGTGACAGGGGCAGCATAGTCATGGCCTGTGGGTAGACAACAAAGGCCAGGCCAGGGCCTGGGCCCAGGACGTGCAGGGTCAGCAGCCTGAAGGACACAGTATGCTCCACTATACATCCAAATACATAGGGTGGCTTGTGTCCGTGCGGGACTGCTCTCATTTACCACACCCAAGTCCAGAGAAAGACACTAACTGAACACTAACATTCACACCTGGTTTCCAGGAGTCCGGCTGGCGCACTACAGGTGCCCAGCACATGGGACCCTTGAATACAAATTAGCAGCCATGCACACACACACACACAGAAAACAAATGTAGCCCCTAATCAGAACACAGGTCTGCACACACTCCTTTGTACAGAGAATCCCACCAGTGCACATACTGACACTCATCCACTGACATGAGACACGCGGATTCACAGGTCATGGGCACCTTAGGTTCACTTTCACACATGCATCTCAACCCAGGATGTGACCTGTTTGCCCTTCCACACATGCATCTCAACCCGGGACGTGACTTGAGTGGGCAAACAAGACCCAAAAGATAAGACAGCCTCATACAGAAACTCTCTCGCCTCCAGTGGATTGTTTTGTACTCTCGCATACCCATGCATTACACACGAATGCTCTCACACATGTGCGTGCATGTGCGCACTTCCACACTCGTGCGTGCGCGCGAACACAGCTATTCCCTATCTCTGTGTAAATAGCACGCCCTGTGGCCCAGTCACCAGTCACCCAACCAAACCCTCAAATGCTACCCCCACCTACCTGCTTTGGCCACTTGGTCCACCGGCACACCCAGCTCCTGAGACATGTAACCCAGCACCGAGAAGATAGCGAAGCCAGCCAGGATACTGGTGATGGCATTGCCCAGAGTAACAATGAACGTGTCTCTGCCGGGAGAGTCCAAACCCAAGCCAGGGTGAGCCAGCCACAACCTCAACCCAAGAGAGCCTCCTGGGCAACTGTCCTCCTGAGTTTGGCCCCTGGCACTGGGAAGCTTGCAGGCACTGACCTGTAGATGTTCTGGTGGAATGTGTTGTAGGAGGCAAAGGTGAGGAGACCCCCAAAACCCACTCCCAGGGAGTAAAAGATCTGAAGAGCAGCTTCAATCCACACCTGTGCCAAGGAAAGAGGGACAGGGAAGGCAGGGAGGGCCCAGGAGAAGAGGAAGAGGGTGAGGATGAGAGATAGGTTCAGGAATGAGGAATAGCCGGGGTCACAAGTGAGGGCCAGGAGCAGATTCAGCCCCAACACTTACGATGCAGGACGTGGGCAAGTCCTTCCCCTTTTTTTGGGACTCAGTTTACCATCCAGGGTCTAGCAGACAGTCTCTAAGCCTGACCCAGTCTTGAGGAAAGGTGTGACTAATGTAGAGTTGGCAGCAGATTGGAGCTGAACACAGGCCTGTGCAACCACTTTACTCCCTACCTGGAGTCAGAGGGATCTAAACTGGGACCCGTCTTTACCAGTTTTTAACTGTACATCCTGGACAAGCCCTGTTACCTCTCTGTGCTCCCTTGTCTGTGATGAAGGACCTAGAATAGTGCCTGCCTTGTGGAGAGGCGCAGTGAGGGTTAAATCACTATGAAAGTAGAGCAGTCTCAGGTACAGTCAACAGGCAACAGTGTCAGCTGTTGAACCATGCTGTGGTCATCACTGGTATGAAGTCCCCACCTGGGCTTTGGAGCCAGACAGATCTGAATGGAGCTCCAGCTACGAGACCTTATGACCATCACTAATTCTTATAAGCATCTCTCTCTCTCTCTCTCTCTCTCTCTCTCTCTCTCTCTCTCTCTCTCTCTCTCTCTCTCTCCGTGTGTGTGTGTGTGTGTGTGTGTGTGTGTGTGTGACTGCTTCATAGGATTTTAAAGAATAAATGTTGATACACAGGAAGGGCTGGTAAATTGCTACTGCCGGAGGCTCCACTTGGAGGGTTCCCCACCCCTGCCCCCCTCTCCTTTCATGCTCCCCGCTCACCTTGGAAGACAATAGGTGGTGGAATTGGGGGGTGAGATAGAACTGGATGCCCTTCCAGGCGCCAGGAAGGGTCACTCCTCGCACTAACAGCATGAGCAGGATGAGGTAGGGAAAGGTGGCCGTGAAATACACCACCTGGAAGAGGGCAGGTGGAAGTGGCAGAGGACTCCGTACAGCTCTGCATGACCCAGACTTCATCCTGGACACCCATCTTTTCAACTTTTGGTGGTTCTTAACCAGGAACAGCCACCATTCTGGTCCTGCTCCCTCCATCAGCAGCCCAGTGTTGCTATCCTGCTTCCAAGGCCCCCTAGTCTCGTTTCTACTATTTCCCCTGATACAGGCTAGCACCACTGGTGGCGAGTCTCCTCCTCCTGTGCCTAGCCAGTACCCCTGTAAGCTACCGGACACCCCCAACTTCTTGAACATCTAGTCGGGCACTTTTCTATCTCATCTTCTACCTTGATGGTGACCATGGTGGTCCCTCCTTGTTAACACTTTCTACCCTATATTGTATAGTGATGTCCTCTTGCTTAGCCAAGGTCATTTATGGACTTTGACAAACAGCCTATTGCCCTTCTCTCTGCCCACCACCTGCTGTGCCTACTGGTTATATCTAGTTTGTCTTCACCTGCTAACAGTAGTTCAACTTCCCCTACAAGGGATTCACTTCATGTCCAGCAGCAGGGTGGGCTCATGAACAGGCCAAGCCAAACAGATAATCCTTTCCTGCCACAAAGATCGGGTATGGGGTGGGCGGGTAAGTTTCGATAAGCCTGCCTTACCCAATAAGGTAAGTTCTACAAGATCTACAGACTGGAGAAGCAGGTGGAAGAAGCCCATGTGGAGGAAGGCTTTAATGAGAGAGAGGTCAGAGGAGCATAGTGTGGTAAAAGCCATGGAACCCCAGACCTACTCACACCAAAGTTGTCCCCCACCGGGGGGGAGGGTGCTTTCCAGTTAGTGTAACATCTGGGTACAGATCACCTGCTGCTCCAAGAGGTCTGATCTATACACCCATCCCATAAGCATTCCACACACCCTCACTGAATCTGAAAATTGCCAAGCTCTGGGCAAGGATGCCAACTTGAATAAATTGGATACTGCCCAAAGCAGGCACATAGCCTAGGGAAGCAGGGAGGCCCAGGATCCCTAGTAACCTCCATGCCCTCCTAGAAGAGCCCTCCCCAGGTACTCTCTTCCCCTCACCAGGTGAATTCTACCACCTTCTCAACCTTGGCCAGCACCCTACTTCCTCTCCAGTCCCTGAATTTTGGCCCCCACCTTCCCAAGCCTCACCTTGCCCGAGGACTTCACCCCTTTGAGGATACAGAGAAACACGATGACCCAGGCCAGCAGCAGGCAGAGGCAGAGGTTCCAGCGAATCTCCCCAGGTTGCCCGATGCCCTGGCTGCCCTGAATGTGCAGGACGTAGCGACTGTGGGAGACAACAATCTGAGAGTTCTCTGGTCACCCTGCCACACTCCATAGGCATGTGGGGGCGGGGGGAGTCATGTCCAGTAGCTTCTCTCCCCCCCTCATGTGATGCTTTGGAAATCCCTCCCATTTTTCTCAGACTGGCTGAGCCCAGCTTGCCTCTACCTCCCCCCTGCCACCTCCTTTGGTGTAGGCTTGATGGGTCTGGTATTTGCACACGTATACACACGTGTGTATACATTTACATACACAAAGGCACTCTATTCAGAAGCCTGGCCATGGCTATGCTCCTCTGAGACATGCTTCACGTTGGGTAGACCCACTTCCAAGGCTCCAAGGCCTACAATCCCTCTTTTGCCCTTTGGCTCTTTATGGTAGCAGCTCTCTCTAGCGCTTCTCATGTCCTCTCTCTTCATGTGAATCCCTTGACCCTCTACAAAGCCTTTCCATTAAGCTCCCTTCAACTAACCCTTTTGGCAGTGCTATCTGCCCCCTGCCTATACCTCTCCTAATGTGATCAGCTTTGGTACCACCGCAGAGACCCTTGGCAGTCACAACAACCATGTCAAGTTCTTGAGTTTTGTATGGCATACCAAAACTCATAGGTCACACTTTAGCAGCTATGGGCCCTCTGGCTGGCCTGGAAATGGACAAATGAGCAGACCGTACAGGTCATGCGAGCTGGGAGAGGGAACATTTTAAGGCATGAACCTATTGGGGGAACCCTTGCAAGTGATCCTGCGCAGGAGAAGGGGGGGACTATTCACCCAGGGTCTGGGCTCCTCTAAAACATCCTGGAACAAGACCTGAGG
This sequence comes from Chionomys nivalis, assembly GCF_950005125.1. Taxonomy (NCBI): domain Eukaryota; kingdom Metazoa; phylum Chordata; class Mammalia; order Rodentia; family Cricetidae; genus Chionomys; species Chionomys nivalis. The sequence goes on along the minus strand of NC_080099.1, from coordinate 24,435,936 downwards.
GTCAGGAATCCTTAGTATCACCATTGCCACTACTGATCAAGCTCCTGGCCCTTGTTTCTCAGCTAGGATAGGCTAATGAGCCCCAACGTCTTCCCGAAGGCAACATTCCGGGGCTCATGAGTGCCTGGCACTGGAATGATAACTTTATCCACGTTGCCTTGTTTAAACCTCCCAAGCAACCTTTATCTCACCTCTGCTCTTATACTAATCTGAGATGGTTCTAACTCCATAGGGCCCAGGCTCTATGTTAACTGCTTTACCAAATGACATAGTAGTGAATTCAATAAATGCTCATTCAAAGAACAGATACATGAGAGTGGCTAAATGGACAAAGGTCCTATGAAGCCGGTGTGTTTACCACCCCCACTGCGACGGTGGAAGAAACTGAGACTCTAACATGTCACTTTTGATAATAAACGTCACTCTCGTTAACAAACGGGCACCTACTAACCCCTCACCCAGGAGCTAGACCACAGTTCTCACGCACTCTTTTCTGCACAGTCACCTTCTGAATTAGTCACGGCAGTTGTCCTGTTCTAAAAGTAGCTGGCCAGGAGAGGAGCCTCCAAAGGCCGGCACAGCACCCCCTCCTCCTGCCCACCCTCAGGGGCTACCCCAGTCCCACCGACCTCCAGTACTCCTCGCTGGGGCTGACAGTACTGCTGAGGTTAAGAGGCAGCGCCCCATTGCCGTCCCTGGGGCCTCGGTGCTCCAGGCAGCGCTCTGTGTTCCACCAGTGGCCACAGTGCTCCCAGGGCAGGTTGCTGGTGAGGGAGGCGAAGAGGTAGAAGAGGACATAGGCGATGATCATGTTGTAATAGATGGCCACCAGGCCTACGATGAGCAGCATGGCCGCACCTGCACCTGGAGCAGGGGAGGGACAGCGTCACCTCCCTGCTAGAGCCTGAGAGGAGGGCAACTTCTCCCCCAGGGCTCCTGCTGGCTCAACAAAGCCAGGAATCACAGCGGCCTTACCTTTGAAGAGGGGGCTGATTTTCCAGACAGCCAGGGGTCCCAGGCTGGAGAACTGGCCCAGGGAGAGCTCAAGAAAGAAGAGGGGGATGCCGCAGATGGCCAACATGAGGAAGTAGGGAACAAGGAAGGCTCCTGCAGAGAGGAAGCAGATGGGGGTGGGATTCAGGTGAACTCCCCCTAAGGCCCCACCGTTGTCCCTTGACAGCAGCCACCTACCATCCACCTGTGGGGATGGAGCACGTCTCCCAAGAGTCACTGAGGATGGGGGGGGGGGAGCTCGTGGGTATTTACACATTCCTGTAGCTAGAGAGCCCAGGAGCGGCTGGGCACTGAGCAGATACTCCAGAAGCACCTGCTGAGTGAGTGAATACGTGAAGAGTTATATTGCCAAGAGCGCCAGCTCTGCACCTCCAGAATCGGCTCCAGTGGTCCCTTCCTCATGAATGCTGCCTCAGACGTGCTGGCTGACACCTGAGATTTCATGGGCCCTGCAGTTTCCTGGGCCTGGCATCCTTCCCCTTCTCTTCACACATAGACAGCCACCTCCTTCAGACAGCTGCCTACTACCAGCTGGCTCTGGAAGGACTGGAGTCGCACAGCTAGCCCTCTGCCCTCCCTCCTGAAGAGATGTGGGTAAATATTCAAGTCATGCCCATCACTTCCCTTGCAATCCTGTATATGGATTCATTTAGGTGATCGTTTGTGTTGCTTTTGTTTTTGAGACAGGGTTTCTCTGTAGCTTTGGAGCCTGTCCTGGAACTTGTTCTGTAGACCAGGCTGGCCTGGAACTCACAGATCCTGAGTGCTGGGATTAAAGGCGTGTGCCACCACCACCCGGTCAATTCAGGTGTTCTTCCAAGAGGTTCTGGATGGCTAAACCCTCCAGAGCAGAGTCATTCCAGAAGTGCCTATGTCTGGGCTCCCCACCCCAACTTCATGGATGAGGGCTGCTTGTCTGAGGAAAAAGTGAGATCAACATACAGAAAGAATAGGGAAGCAGGGAGTGGGGGAGGGGAGAATCCTGGGGTTTTAGAGGCCGGTGGTGGGCTCACGATTTTGCTTGCTCTAGTGTTACCTGGGTTTCTCTTTGCCAACACACACTTCTTAACAAGTTTGGGAGAGGGATTTGGAGCTATACTAAGAGCATGTAGCCCTGGAGAAGACAGTTGGAAGGTTGAATCTGCATCATGTGACCTTGAACAAATAACTTGGCCTCTCCAGACCCCAATCACCTCAGCATTTCCAAGGTGCCTACCTAGAAGGGTTGTTCTCAGGGCACGAGGCAGGCACCAAGCCCAGGATCTAGCCCTAGCTATTGTTGATGAGGCTTAGAATGTAAACCTGATGGAGAATCAAGGACAAAGGGAATTACTTGTAAAATAGCACAGATCTTGTGTCTGCAATCTGAATGAAAAGAATCAGGAGAGGAGACACTGAAGATTCTAGAGCAGGAATGGTGGGTGGGGCAGGGCCTTGGAGGAGGTGTGGGAGGGGACAGGAGACAATGCAAAGCGTATGTGTAGTGACTGTGGGTACTACACTTTACACTGTGAGCTAGTGGGCAGGAGGAGCTGCCCTGGGAAGCATAAGGCCTCAGGGAGGAAACCTGGGTATCATCCTGGGAATGGCAAGGCAGGAGGAGGGGCTTGGTGATGAAAAGAGACAGTCAGAGTAAGCTCCTTCCTCTGACCTTTACTTCAAAGGTCACCGTATAGCTCCCCCAACACACCAAGTCTTGATCTGTCACCCCAGCTACTCCCAAGAGTTCCCCAGACTCATACCGCCTCCATTGGTGTAGGCTCGGTAGGGAAACCGCCAGACATTTCCCAAACCCACGCAGTAGCCGATACAAGACAGCAAGAAGTCCAGCTTGCCCGTCCAGTTGCCCCTGTCTGCTGCAAAGTCCACATCCAAGTCCACATCACCCTGGTCACTGGGAGTCATCAGCAGGTCTGGGGTGACAGGCTGCCGGGGAAAAGGGAACAAAACAAAGAGGGAGGTGGATGAGGCCAGAGTGGAGCTGGGAACCCAAGACAAGACCATGGAATTGGACAGGGCTGAGTGGGAGATGCTCTATCAGTTCAGATAATCAAGCGGTTTCACCTGGTTGCAAGAGGCTCTAGTTTGGAGATCTTCAGGGACTAGCAGGGTTGCTCAGGCCTTAGGAAACTGTCTGGCTTCATCTTGGCCAGCAGAAACAGGCCAAAGATGATCCGATTTTAATACCATGGCCAACGATGACCTTTGTGACAGTCATCGTGTGTTAGTGATCACAGCAATAAACTTTCTGCTCATGTCACCTGAGCCAACTACTCATCCACACTGCATTCCGAGCTTGAGGAAAGCCGAGACTCCGGGAGGGGTCATGACCCACCTGAGCCTTTTGCCTGCTTGGCTGTTAGGAGAACCACATCTGGTACCCAGCACTCATGAGGCTAATGGCCGGTCTTTACCCACTTTGAGGTTATCTCCATCTGGATACTGGGACACCCAAGGACAGGTGGGAAGACTGCAAGGTGTTCGGGAAAAGAGGCTCCAGGGGTGACAGAGAGAAGAAACCACGGTACCCTTGGTAGGGGAGGCAAAGGACTTGACTGAATGTGGGCTCCCTGAGGAAGGCATCCAAATTCTGTCTTGTGGCTCAGAAAGCCTAGCAGGGATTGTGGGTTTTGCCTGCACTCAGAAAGAAACCTCTTATGCTCTGTCTCAGAGAGTCAAAGTCCAACTGTCATTAATGGAGAGGAAAATGCAGATGAGAATGAGGTCAAGTGTCCTGACTGGTTCCTTCCATGATCCACTGTGGTCGGAGCAGCCCCCTAGGTACTCTCCCTGTGGCTGGGGCTAAGAGGCCGAGGTCAGCTCCAGACGCTTGGGATCTGGGCCCCAAAGAACGCAAGCTGGCCTGTTTGTGAGTTATTCTGGTCTGGGATCTTGGCCCCACAGAATGCAAGTTGGCCTGTTTGTGAGTTATTCTAGTCTGGGATCTTGGCCCCAAAGAATGCAAGCTGGCCTGTTTGTGAGTGAATGAATTATTCTGGCTTTAGTACCTGAAGGAAGCTCCGAGGTACCAGGAGGACCACCTGAAATTCAGAGAGCAACTCCCAGGAAGGAACATGGGAGGGGGTCAGAAGATGGCAGTCCACACTGCCTCTTTGCTTTTGAAACTCCCTAGTGCCCAGGAAAATGGAAATACAAAGCAGACCAATCGGTAAATATGCCGCCATGGTGTGTAGCACAGGAGAAAAGTACATGCTCTCAGCTTCCTATCCTGGGAAATCCTGGGACTAGGGCACCGATTCTAGTCCCTGGTCTATGCTAATACATTGTGTGACCGTAGTCTTCTGAGCCTCAGTTTCCCCATCTAGACAATGTGGAGATTGGGGAGATCATTGTTTCCAGAAACATATCCTTTGAGATGCTCATAGGCATTCTGTGGCAGAATTCTCTAGTCAAAAGCTGGGTTAACACAATTTAAAATGTTTATCTTCGCTTGCAGGACCGGACAGCTTATGAGCCAGGGCATTCCAAATAGGGACTAGAACGCAATGTTCCTAATTTCTGTTTAAGAAAAGGGTCTCAAGTGCTGGTACCTTCAGAGATGTGCGTCTAGGCAGTGTCAGGGAGCCAAGGTCTTCGCTAGAGGCTCACAATGACTGGGGGCCAGGTATGAGCCTCCCCAGGGACCCAGCCAAACCAGACTAGATGAGTTTTCTTCCTAAAGACTTTCCACCCAAAATAGGTAGTGACAGAGGAGGCGTCACCGGGCACTGGCCACATGAGCATTACTGATGGAAGGGGAGCCGGGGTGTGGCTCAGTGGTGAGCATCTGTCCCCATATTCCAGGCCTGGCTTCCATCCCTGGAAGGAGAATAGAGGCGAACAAAGTATCACACAGCTGGAGATGTCTGCTGTAGTGTGTCAGGCTGGACAGCGGATCCTGCGGCCGCACTGAAATTGCAGGCTTGGGGTGACTCAGTGACAGTGGTGTGACCATGGCAGCAAGCGTGTCTGTGGTTAGGCAACAGAGTCAGGGACAGCCTGGCATGATTGTGGGTGACGGTGACAGACAAAATGAAAAAGGTGCTTTAAAACTAAGATCCGTAGATGCTGGAGTGGAGGTTTTCCGCTGTGGCCTAGGACAGGCTGTGGTGAGGGTGACAGCAACTCCGAGGCTTAGCAGAGCGCCTCCCTCCCCACCCTCCCCTGCTCTCAGGCTGCCTCTCTAGTTGTGAGAATCAGCCTTTGGGGACCCTCAGGCTTGTACAGGAAGCCTAAGAACGAGGTGGTGTCAGCCAGCTACCTTTGTCACTAGGGTGCAAGGTAGGCCTGTCACCCAGAGACACCCTGCCCCTTTCAGGCGGGCTGACAGGAGGTCCCAGTAAAGGAGGCTCTTCTGATCCCCTTAGAGACGCTGCCCTTTCCACACTCACAGAGCAGTCCAATCCGTTTCCATGGCGACAAGAGTTCTAAGAGCAGAAGGCTGCCAACTGGTCCCCCACCTCCCCCAATCAGAAGGAAGCTTCCTCCTATTCTAGGGCCAGGGGATAGGGAGTCCCCCAAAGCTGAGCCAATCAGGAACCTACATGACACCCTAGCCTCACCATCAGGTGAATCCCAGGAGGCTTTGGGGATGGTCCAGGAGCTGCAGACAGCAGCCAAGTAAATGGGGCAGGGCCAGAACCTACCTGGCTGGCTTTTCTTTTCCACCTGGTTGGGAGTTCCCGCTCCCCACTCTGGATCATTCAGGAAAATACTTCTGAGCATGCACCTGCACCCCCCCCTTTTAGGAACCAACAGATATGGGTCCCCACTCCCAGACATCAGGAGAAGGGGGCTAGGAGAGGGAGTACTGCCAAGCCTGGGGGGGGGGATCTTCTACCGTCTTGGAAAGACAAAAGGCATTGGGGAATCCCACTTCATTGCAGAAAACAGAGCTTCAGAAAGGAAAGGGAGGGGCCCAAGGTCAAATGGCAAGTCAAGGGCAGAGCTCTCCTAAGACCAGATCCTCAGCCCAGCCAGCTGCTACTCTGCTGACCCTTGGCGGTGCTTACAAATGCCCTCTTCTCTCTGAGTCATGGGGGGTGGGGGGGGGGCGTCAGCTCTGCTCTGCTTCTTCTAGGTAGCTTCTACTTCCAGGTAAGTCGTGAAGCACTTCCTTCTGTGCCTCAGCTGCCCCATCTATAAAATGGGCTAGTGGAGTCTAGTGCGTGGCTCAAGGAGAAGAGACTGGAGAAGCTCCTGTGGGGCACCCAGCAAGAGCTTCCTACCGCATGCTATCACGTGCGGCTGTGACAGAGAGGGGAAGAGGTTCTAGTGGGAAGGAAGAGCAAAGAAGTGAGAGAGAACCCTCGGGGGAATGGGGACAAGACCCAATATGATCCAAGAGACCACAAATGGCTTTAAGAATTGACTCCTGTCAGCCAATAGAAAAGACCCAACTATCCCAGTGTTTCCAGGCCTGGGAGCATAAGGACAGAAATCGTGAATGAAGGCGTGTGTGTGTGTGTGTGTGTGTGTGTTGTGATAACAGCAGCCAGCCCCGGTGAAGTCTTTTCCGTTGTAGTGGCCCCGTCCCCATTTTTAGCATCTCCACATCTCACACAACTCAGAGGGTGAGGGGTTGTTTTCTCCACCTGGGAGATGACTGGCTGGAGAATGAACCTGATCAGTTACCACCTAGTGGCAGCTTCCGAAGCAGTAAGGAGTTCTCTTACCCTGTCTAGGGCTGACTCTTTAAAGCTCGTCGCTGGAAAACTTACCTCAGTAGTCCCCCTCCCCCACAAACAACTGGGAGGTCCAGCATGGAAGGTAGAGAGATCGAGGTCTGCCTGATATCTCTACCGGTACCCTACCTCCAGATCCCACCCTTGCCTCACTTCAGTCCCGATCACGGACTGCATGGGGTCTCCTCAGGGGAGAGGTCGTCTCAGCAGGAAAGGGAAGGCTGCAGTGAAAACGGACAAGGGAGACAGCAGAGGGACCCGGCCCGAGTCCTTAGGACTGAAGTGAGTGTGCTGGAGGCAGACAGAGGCCCTTGGGTCTATACAGCGTGTCCAGGAGAGGCCAGGGCGTGATACTAGCCCCAGAAGAGCTCTGTAGCGCCTAACACCCCCACCTTGTCAGGCCCTGGGAGAACAGATGGAGAACTGGAAGAGGGGGCGGTATCTAACCCAGCCGTCCATTCGAGCCCCCTGGGGCTGCAGACACCTGTTTGCAGATGGAGCACAGTGAATCTGGACCCTAGATTTACACCGCGACCCACCAGGGAAGATCGTGACCCGCCCCTCCCGGTAATCCATCTTGGGAGGAGGTTCTCTAGCCTTGCGGGGTGGGGGTGGGGGTCTCTTTGACTGGTCAATTCTCCCAGCCTCAGGCAGGTGCGCTCCGCCCTCGTGCCCTACCTTGCGGAGGTGAGCTCCCTGGAGCTTCTTCATCTTGGAGAACTGGCGCTGATGCTTGCTGGAGCGCAGAGAGCCAGCGAGGCGGGCGGAGCGCTGGTCCTACAGCTGTGCCTTTGCCCCCCGCGGCTCCCGCGCACCGGCTGAGGAGGGCGCAGGCGCTGCCGTGAGGCCGCTGCGGGCGTGGGGCGCTGCGAACGCCCTGACTCTCTCTCTCTCTCTCTCTCTCTCTCTCTCTCTCTCTCTCTCTCTCTCTCTCTCTCTCTCTCTCTCTCTCTCTCTTCTCAGCGCCCTACGCCGGGGAGACACCCAGACAGATCCGATGACGGACGGACGGCGGCGGGGGGATGCGTGCGCCCCCGCACGCAGAGATGCGGATTGGAGCGGCCCGAGCGGGTGGGGAGGGGGGTGCGTGACAGAAACCATCGGCAGCAGCTACGGTCTCCTGCGTGACCTTGGGCAAGTGACTGCCTTCTCTGGGTCTCCCTTTCATTAGATGGGCGAGCAGAGACGCAGCCAGAGTGCTCCTGAACACTAATATTCATGTATGGAGTTCTAGCACACTACATCTTCATTGCTGATGACCTTAAGTTTCTTACCTTACACTTTACTGGGCCGTAAGGAACTCAGGGAGGCCAAACAAAACAACCGGCATGGAGCTGCCACACAGTAGGCACTCAACTAAAGCTGCTTGTTACTGACTGTTGTTTCCAGTAGTCTATCAGTACTTATCCAGTACCTTACAATGATCCTGCCTCATCTCGTTTTCTCAACCTAGAGAGGCCCGTGTTAGTCCTTCTATTTCACAGGTGAGGAAATTAAAGGACAGGTAAGGCCACACAGTGTGTGACATCAACGACAGAGTCAGGCTTCATAAACTTCCCGTAGACTTCATAAACTACTCCTCTTCATGGGATGAAAGTGCAGTTGGGAGGTTTGGGGGAGGAAAAGGACAGGTAGGTCTGACTGTGCTGTGGTGGCTTGTGATGTAATGATAAACCAAGTTCCTGTCTACCAGCACTATGGCCCCAGGGCCACGTGTTTTATCTGTGACTAGGGCCATCAGCCAGCAGGTATCTGGCTGACTCTCTGAGTGCCTGGGCATCTTGTGAGCCTTCTGCTAGGATGGGGAAATAAGAGCCGGGGTTTCTGAGCAATCAGTACACTAGGAGAAACCAGACGTGGCAAATCCATGGCCGCTAAAGGTGCCCCCTTCAGACATTTGCCATTAACATGTTTGCTGTCTCCAGCAGGGGGAGGACTTCAGGAGATGGCAGGATAGGTCTGCTCTGACCTCTGGGGTTTGAGAAGAGTAGAAAGCTCCAGAGTTCCTGAGCTGGGTAGAGGGCTCACCTCGCTTTCCCAACATCTGAGCTATTCCTACCAGAGTCTAACCAGTCAAGGCTTCCCTGACTTAGGAGAAAGGAGCTTCCCCCAGCTGCTTCTGCCCCTAGGAACCTCAGGAGGCCAAGATGGGCAGAGGGCATTTCCTGAGCCCTGCTGTATTATGATGGACGCTCATGTCTAGTATTCAATTATTAATTCTTCCCAACAGCCCCAGAAAGCAGGTATGTGTAGAACAAATTTTATACACGAGGAAACTTGCTCAGAGGAATGATGTCATATGCCCAAGACCTCAGAGAATCTCTGGGCTTTGGGAATAAGCCTGGAGTGCTATGGCCCTGTCTGGGGAGGACCAGAGGCCTGGGGCTCAGGAAGGAGGCTCTTGCAGGTTCCCCTCCTGCTACTCTCCCTTTGCCACTGGGAACTGTCAGGCCTTTGGAAGGTCCAGAAGACTTTGGGACAGAGCTGGGGTGAGGCCATTGACTTTGGATCCCAGAATACTGGCCTCTTTCTGGGCCCTGCATAGCAGCACCTGGTTGGAAGTCGGGGGCCAGACTGAAACTTAGCCTTCCTTGAGCAAGTATGATGACCACTGAACTTTGGCGATAGTCACTGAGGACATGGGGTGCTTTCCAGATGGGGAAACTGAAACCCAGAGTGGCAAAAATCACTTAGGGTGGGGCAGAGCCACACCTGGAATACCGAATCTGAGCCCTTGCAGGCAGCACTTCCTGATCACTTCTCCGCCACCATCTCCCTGTCACCAGCCTTGGGTAGGGAAAAAAAAAGCAAAATACTAAGGTTTTCTGGCAGATGCTGCCCACATCAGTCATTCTACCCTGTGAGTCCCAACTTTGCAATTATGCAATAAGCAAAGGTTCAGTGACAAGACATACTTGACTGTCCCCCGTCCTGAGGGACTCGGATGCTAACACCCCTTAAATGCTCTTCCCCTGCCCTCTTATCCCCGCCCCTCCCTTTCCTTCTCCAGGCATGTCTCCTGGTCTCACCACAAGCCAGAAGTGAAATGGAGATGTGTGCTGATTTAAGGAAAGTGTTAGATGGAAATGTACTTCTTTTATTATATAGGGAGATATTTTTAAGTGCATATAAATAAACATTTTTAATTTGCTTAAACGTTCAGATTTTGTCACCGTAGAGCATGTGTTTTGCTACACGAGGAGTGGGGACTGTGAAAACCGAGGCTCCAGACTGCCAGTCCATCTGGTGCAGAGAGGAGGATGCCCTTCTAGAACAGCCTGGCTGACCAGCAGGCCGGGATTGCTCTCTAGGGCCGCCCTGGTGGGCTGCCCGTCTGTCTCCCCATCGCAGGCCAGGCTGTTTTTCTCAGATAGAAGACCTCCTCCAAGTTTCTGCTGCCAGGCACGCATAACCCCTCAGGTGCTGGAGCCTGCCTCTTCCAAAGCTTCCAACCTGGAGTCTCTAGAACATTCATGGGGCCTCATAGCCCCTGCCATACTTGTGGCAACTGATAGTGACTTAGTGCTTCTATAGGACTAGGGTTCTCAGTGTGGAGCTAGTGTTCTATGGATCCAAGGAAACTATATACAAAACAGTGCTGCTGTGCTCTGTTTTCATTTGCTAGCGCTCGAGCTAGAGAGATGGTTTAGCGGTTAAGAGCATTGACTACTCTTCCAGCGGACCCGGGTTCAATTCCCAGCACCCATACGGCAGCTCAAAACTGTCTCATTTGCTAGTGCCTTAGAGGACCAGCCCAAGCCAGGTCTACTATTGGATTCTATATCCCTAGCAGCAGCTCAGGCCTGTCACTCAGCAGAAAGGCATGTATAGCTCCCCTGTACAAAACAGCACCTGCTGTCCCTAGAGGATAGCTGGGACACCTCCATCTCTGGGGTGGTTGCAGGGTCTGATGCAACCTGAGGAGGTTTCTTTCCTTAGTCACTGCTACACTCCTCAACCTCTCCTGGAACTTATGTTTTTTCTGGACAGGGTGTCAGGTTCTCCAGGCTGATCTTGAACTTACCACGTAGCCAAGGATGACCTTGAATTCTTTATCTTCCTGCCTCCACCATTCAGGTGCTGGGATTACAGGCATGTGCCACCAGACCCATAGTCCTGGAGGTTAAACCCAGGGCTTCATGCACCTCTACCACCTAAGCTATATCCTCAGCCCTCCAATGGAATGCTTTTAGGTGACAGGAAGACCATAGCATGCTTGTAAACATATACAGGCCACGTCTCTTCCTCATGGAGTTCAAATACCAACGGGCAGGTAATCAACATCCAAACTTCCAAGCTCCCATGTGAGTGACCACTGCCTGCTGGGCAGAGGTCTTCTAGAGCCAGGGCCTCATCTCCTCATGACACCAACTGACCTCAGGGCTATAGTGGCTGGGACTGCAGCCAGTCATGCAAGCATCTCAAGTGGGGTGCAAAGCATATGACGAGCCTGTACACCTCAGTCCCAGGAATAGCTGCATTAGCTCCCTTTGACAGATGAGGAGATCCAGAGAGACCAAGCACATCTTAGCTTCCAAGTATCATAACCTAGAGGCTGTCACACTGGAACCCAGTGTGTTACACTCAACTGTCATACTTAACTCCAAAACCTGATGGTTCAGTCAGTCATGGGGAGGTCATGGCCCTTCATCCATGAAGCTTCCAGGACTCCCTTGTATGTGTGTATGGGGAGGGGGGAGTAGGGAGTGGTCACAGGTGCTATTATCAGTTTCCTAGGTTTGAAGCATGAGGAACATTGTAATCCCAGCATTCTGGAGGCCAAGGTAGGAGGATCAATTTTTGTTCAAGGCCACGCTAGACTATATGGTGAGTTTGAGGTCAGCCTGGGCAGTAAAAGGGCTCAACAGGTAAAAGCATTTGCTGCAAAATTCCGTTTACATCCAAAACAACTGGACCAGAGCAGGAAATGGGGGCCCGGAGAGGGGAAGTAGTTACCCTATAGTCATGTGGATCAGAAAGCTAAACTCAGCCACTACCAGCCTCTCCCCACTCCATTCTTCTGGTGCCACCTGATTTCTGCGTCTCAGATATCAATTGTTCTCTCCCCAGAGGATGGCAGGAGAGAGAAGAGGCTGGTGTGTTGGGGCTGGGAACACCTGTGCACTCTTATCCCAGGCCCAGGAGCAAAGGGCGAAGGCAGGCAGGCTGAGCACACTTTTTATGACTTAGCCACCTCCCAGAACAGTAAACAGAGGGCAAGCAGCTGGCACCAGAACCCTCTGGGCAGAGAAGGTCCTAGGGAAGTGACTTCTGCCCACCTCTGGGAAGAAGGTGAGGATAGAGTCCCCTCCCAGAAGCTTAAGGAACACTCTACGTTTCCATTGCACTGTTTCTCCTTCCCTTCTGGACCTGACCATCACACAGGGTCTTAGCTCGGCACTGCCTTCTCCAGGAAGCCTCCTAGGCCTCCTGATGCACAGGGAGCCCATCTGCATTCCATCCCCACACACCGCACTGGTTCCTGCTGTGTCCAGAGCAAAGTTCTGACTGGCCCTTATCTTTTTATATTAGCACCACTATGCGTGTGGCACTCTTCCCACTGGGCCAGGTACCTCTTGGGGAAAGGGCTATGCACTTCCCGCCAGGCCTGGTGCTCAGAGTGCAGTGTGAATTTTTTCACAATGTTTTTCAACAGTGTTGCAAGAAAAGCTGAACTGAAAGCGCCAGGATCAGAAGAATTCTGAAGCGCTCTCCTAAGACTGGCGTTCCTTCAGCCTCAGACCTGCCTTGGCAGGGCCCTGTTTGATGGGTCATGATTTTTTGTTTTGTTTTTCGAGACAGGGTTTCTCTGTAGCTTTGGAGCCTGTCCTGGAACTAGCTCTTGTAGACCAGGCTGGCCTTGAACTCACAGAGATCTACCTGCCTCTGCCTCCTGAGTGCTGGGATTAAAGGCATGTGCCACCACCGCCCAGCGACCGGTCATGTTTTAAAAGTGACTTTGTTGGGGGAACTACAGAATGGGAAGGAGACACAATCATGAGGAAAGGATGATGGTGATAAAACTTTTTATAAAATTCCTTTAATGCTATGTATGATTTTTATAAATTGTTTAAAGGGGAAAAACGTATTTCTGAACCAGCATTCAAGAGATTCCACTCTCCCTAACCCCTGTCCAGTTGTGAATTCCCCATGGCCTGGGGCCTCACTGGGTGTGATGGACAGTCAGTCTATGGGGAAGTGGGCATGGGCAGGTGGTAGACTCTGTCTAAGTCTACCGTGAGAGGCTTCCCTTTCATCCATAGGCCTTCCTGGGGTGCTAGGGAGGGAACAAGTTCTGTCTTAAGAGCAGGGACAAATTGCCCAGCCTTTACCTCGGGCCCAGTCCTGGTAGCTTTGAGAGAACCTCAAGGTTGGGGAGGGATAGAGCATGGGGTGTGAGGGCAGGTGGAGGTGAGGTTTCAGGTGGAGACAGGTGGGACTGGCATCAATCAACCTTACACTTCACATGTGAATCTAGATCCATGTGTGCCCCTTCTCTCAACACTGACTCCTCTCCAGGGCCAGTCTGCTCCACGCAGCAGCCTCCTAGGAGGAGGTGGAGCCTAAGTCTTGTCTGGATGGCTTGTTGAGCCCTCTGGATCTTGAGATAGCTCCAGGTGACTGAGACCTCTCAGTGTGGCCCCCTCATCACCCCATGGCCTAGGACACAGGAGCTGGAAGAGGTCCTTATCCAAAAGGCTCATCACATAACCCAGCCAAGGGAGGCAGGGAGTTGGCAGTGACTTGTCCTAGGTAGGCAATTTGTCCACAGTGACCCCAAGGGTCAGCAATAGGGCTGGAACTCAGAACAGGCTTCTTGGGCTCCAGCAAAGCCAGGTGCCCAGCATTCGAGTCCCTAGATCCCTGGGCCCCAGGCTATAAGGGTCTAGGGTAGAAATTCCTCCTTGACAGGCACTGGGGAGGGGGTACCCAGAAGGCCAGCATTGGTGGGGCATAGACTACCCAGGGTTGGCCCTGATGGTGTGGGGTTGTCATCCAGGGGTAGGGGCAGCTGCGAGGGAGGCAGTGGCTGCTGCTGTTGCTGTTTCTTCTTGTTCACTTTGCGTTCCTTGGCTCGACGGTTCTGGAACCAGATTTTTACCTGTGGGATTGCACAGACTTTTTATGGAGCAGGGGTTAGAGGGAGCTGGGTCAGGGTAGGTGGTCTTCATGGTCCACTTCCTGCTGTAGCCACCAGACCTCAGGCACTGATACACATTCTCCTGTGCCCTAGACCCTGTTCTCTGTAACCTCTTTCTTCCCCTTTCAAGGCCTGATTACTCCAGAGTCCCTGTGTCCTGTGACCACCCTTTGTCTAGGTCTGAAGAGCACTGAAGAGCACTACTGCCCACTGTAGCCTGTGTGTATATATGTGTGTGTGTATGTATGTGCATACATGCACACATGCCTAGCAATATTGCGCTTAGTTGGCAGTATGGCAGTGTGCATTGTGTAATACTGTGCCAGTAGTCGGGGAGACAACCTCTCTGTTCTCTTTTTGTGAGCCCTGTATCTTCATGACATCCTGAATGCCTGACTCTGGGCAATGTTACTTGAGCTGAGGCAGAGGACCTACATACCTGCCGTTCTGTGAGCCCCAAGTTAGCAGCCAACTCGGACTTGCGTCGGATGGTGATGTACCGGCTGTAGTGGAACTCCTTTTCCAGCTCCAGGCGCTGGTGGTCTGTGTAGACCACTCGGTATTTGTCCTTGGTCCGAGTCTTACCTGAGGAGCAGAAGGGGCAGTAAGGGAGGGTGAGTGCAATGGAGCACCCCAAGAGGCCAGGAGGTCCCAGGCAGGCAGCTGACAGCTAAGACACAGCCACTAGCTGTGTCAGATCTTCTGTTCGCTCAGAAGATCTCAGTGCTGTGGGAACAAACTCCCCAGATGGTTTTGACTCAAGGGTCCCCAGGGTGTGAGTCTGAACACCAGTGTTATGAAGGGGACACCTGACTGCTGAGGGTAGACTGGGGCTAAGGGGGTTGCCAGATGCTCCCCCTGCCCACCCTGTGCAGGGAAGTCACAATAGTGGAGGATAAACAGGACTCAGAAGTACCCTAGCTTCTACTGAGTGCTAACCCAAAGACTTAAAGGCCGGGGGCTGTTGGTGGACCCCAGGGTTTGCTGGGTACCAAGGACACTCAGGACACCAGGACAGGCTCTAGGTTGCACCAGGGACCGGGGGCTGATCTACCCGAGCCGTCCACACTCCCCACCATGTCCAGGCACAGAGCAATGACTCAGCTCCTTCCACTAGATAAACCAAGTCCTTGCCTCAAGCTACACACTGCAGTGGGCAGGGAAAAAAAATAAGAAGTCCCTGCTTGGATGCTAGGGGAAGGAGGCAGACAAAAAGAAAATAAAAATGGAAAACATTGGCATTGTTCACTGGCAATTATTTTAAGGGAAAGAAAGAAGACAGGGCACCTAAGAATTTGGCGGTGGGAAGCTGTGGGAATTTCAGACAGAGTGAGGCTACTAAAGTAGTGTAGTCCCAGCTACTCAGTTGGGTCACTTGAATCTAGTGATTCAAGACCAGCTTGGGTAACATAGCGGGACCCCTGTTTCAAAAAGAAAAGAAAAAGTCAAACATTCAACACTATGGCTCTTGAAGCTGAACCAAGAGAAAGAGCATGCAGGCTACCTAGAGAAACAGAATCTGGTGGAGCGAACAGAGAATTGCAGAGGCCTTGAGGTGGGGGCATGTCTGAGGATGAGTGAGGAAGCTGGTGGGACAGGTTGTGAGGAGCAGAGGGGATGGGGCAGAGGTCAAGGGGAAGGGCTTAGGTTTTCCTCTGCCTGGAATGGGAGTCCCTGCAAAGTTCTAAGCAGAGAGGACATGCCGTCTGCTGCAGGCTTTCATGTTTTTCTGGCTGCTGTGTGGAGAGTAGATTAGGGGCAGGAATAAGAAGGAGGTGCAGGAAGGACTGCCATGTCTCAGGAAAAGAGGGTGGTGGCTTGGTTTCCAGATAGTGCAGCATGGGCCAGGAGCTGGACTTAAGGGTTGTCTGAGGTTATTAATATCAGGGTTGCCTTTGGAGCTGAGCGTGGAGGGCTGCCTGTGGAGAACATTACTGTACGGGGCCTGGATGAACACCAGCTTTCTCTGTAAGAACCTGAACCCATGGCTGAACTAGAAGGTGCACGCCGACAGCAGGCATGCATACACCAGGGCACGACCGATCCTGGGATAACCCTGGACCTCCCTGCCACCCACATACCCACAACAGCCTAGCCTTTGCCTCCCCACTCTGTGCCTTGGCTATGCCTGTCCCCCCATGCTCCTGCACTAAAGACCTACATCTGGCTCACCTCCACCCATCCATCCCACACGACTTGGCAGGACAGACTCAGGCTCTTCTCCAGCCAAGTGGTTCTGTGGGGGAATGGGAGACAACAGCTGTTCCTAGGCGGCTTCTCCCTGGGTTTTCTGCCAGAGTGGCAGAGCCACACTGGCCACTTCCACATGCACCAAGCTCACAGTACCACCTGACAGCAGAGACATAGCCCAGGATGGCCTTCAGTCCTGTGCCAGGCATGGCGAGAGGAAGGGCGGAGGGAGAGGCTGCGAAGGCCTTGGCTCCTGTGAGGAGATGAGGCTCCTCCTTGACCTAGAAAAGTCACTCTTGGCTCAGAAACAGCTCTGCCTGAGGCTGCTACCACCACAGCTTAGCTGGGCTCTGAACCCACAGCCCACTGGGGTCACTAGCTAGAGTCAGGAGTCCTGGGATTTCGGTCCCCTGCCAGCTTCAGATGAAGAGACCATGGTTTAAGGAAGTCGTGCGGCTGCTGGAGGTCTAAATAAGAGGCCGGTGAGTTCTTCCAGGAGTGTCCAATTGCAGCTGTGGGCCCCAAGCGTCCTACGACAGCGATGAACGCTGTCTACACATCCTTAGATTACTACTGAATGGAATAATGTTAAACGGTTGGCTACTCCTGCTAAATCTAGTCCAACCTCTCTGCAGAGTCAGGGTCACAAGAGGACAAGTGGGACACATGTGCCAATGCCATGCCCTCTAGCCTAGAGTTGCCTCCAACACATAGCTCCCCATCTCACCATCTTTAGGTACCACTGAGCTGCCCAATATCCTGTGTAGGCAATAGCAGCTACAGAGCAGACCACGTCTCTATGCCCATTCCCTGGAATAAAGGGTCAGATCATGCATAGCAACAGTAGACCAGAAAGTCTGGGCTGGCTGGGATTGATGGCCTCGGGCTGAGAATTTCAAATGCCAGGAAGACTCCTAGTGGTGTCCAAAAGGATAAGCTGAGCAGCAGAGGGGGCTTTGATTGCAAGAGCCCAGTCATGAAGGCAGCTGCTCTTTTAGTACCTAGCTTGCTCGCCCTCTCTGTCTCTCTCAGCTCCCTGCCTCTGTCCCCTTGTGCTGAACAGCAGGGGCCTACAACAGTCATTTATAGCTGGGAGTCAGGGCACAGAAACTACTTTCTCTGAGGCCATCAGCCTGGTAATAACAGGAACCAAGATCTCCAGATTAGGGTGTTGGCTGCACTGCAGCACCTCTGTCCCCACTGGGGTCAGTGGAGCCCTAGTCCATAGCCCTGGAGGGGAGTTGATAGAATTAGGGACCTACTGGCCAACATCTGTCTAGCCCAGCTGCTTAAAGTGCACAGATTGATTGCTAAGAAAACATTCAGCAATGAGCAAAATGTTCACTCCCTTGTATGGTCCAGAAACCAGGGACTCCTATCTACTGTCCAGAGTGAGCACTAGCTGGAGCACCCTCCTAGGAGCCAACTAAACATCATGTATCCTGATTTTTCCATGCACAGAGCCTTAGCCATAAGCTCCACTCCCAGGAAACAACCTCACAGAGAACTGCCCACGGCAGTGATTGTTGCTAATAGCACAAGACTAAACACAATGCCCATGCCTAAGATCAGGGAGCTGGTGAGCCCCCATGGAGAGGAGCACTGAGCAACTGTTAAGACATGTATGAGGGAGCAAGACACAGGCTACTAGAAGAACAGCCTGCTGCCAGCCTGCGGAGATAGCTCAGTGGGAAACGTGATGGCTACACAGGTATGGGACCTGAGTTCAGATCCCCAGAACCCATGTAAAGTCAGTTATGGGGGCTCCCTTGCCTGTAATCCCACTTCTGGGGGTGTAGGGTGGAGATAGGTAAAGCCCTGGGCCAGTCAGTCTAGCTGAAACGGTCAGCTCTGCCTTCAGTGAGAAACCCTGCCTCAAAAACTAAGGAGGAGAGCGCTAGAGAGAGATACCCAAAGGTACAGGTGAACGCATCTGTTTATGAACACACACACACACACAGGCACACACAAAAATACATAGAAATTAGACATTTGTGAACTTTAGGTAGCATATCATTTTATAGTTTTATGTTTAATTATTTTTTCCCTAAAAATATGTACAAGAAGCCAACAACAGAAGCTACCTCCTCCAGGAAGGCAGCTGGAGGTGGAGAGACATAGGGACGAGAGCGATTTTAGAGGCTTCAAGTTTCACTGTGTTCAGATCCATTGCATTATCTGTGTGTTTGTGTGTGTGCGTGTGTGTGCATGTGCGTACATGTCAATGGAGGTTGACTTCAGGGCCTCATTCGTAGTAGACAAGCATTTGACCATGAGGATATATCCCCCCAGCCCTTTTTGTGCTTTTTAAACTTTGAGATAGAGTTTCCTAGGTGAACCCTGAATTCACTTTGTAGCCCAGGCAATTTTTGAAAATATAAACTTCATTACCTCGGCCTCTTGTGAGTGGGGATACAGGCCTGTTTCACCAGACCTAGTTTTATCTTTTATTTTTATTTTATGTATTTACTTTAAAGATAGGGTCTCAAGGGGCTGGAGAGATGGCTCAGTGGTTAAGAGCATTGCCTGCTCTTCCAAAGGTCCTGAGTTCAATTCCCAGCAACCACATGGTGGCTCATAACCATCTGTAATGAGGCCTGGTGCCCTCTTCTGGCCTTCAGACATACACACATATAGAATATTGTATACATAATAAATAAATAATTTTTTTTTTTGAAAAAAGATAGGGTCTCGAGCTAGCCTTGGACCACTATGCAGCTGAAGATAACTTTAGACTCTTGGTCCTCCTGTCCCCATCTCCAAGTACCTGGATTACAGATGTAGCACAGCCCTTGGTTTATATGCACTGAGAAGGAACCCAGGCTCTTGTGCACGCTAAGACAGCAAGCACTCCAGGGAGCTACATTCCCAGCCCCTCAACTCTATCTTTTTTTTTTTTTTTTTTGGTTTCTCTGTGGCTTTGGAGCCTGTCCTAGAACTAGCTCTTGTAGACCAGGCTGGCCTTGAACTCGCAGAAATCCACCTGCCTCTGCCTCTGAGTGCAGGGATTAAAGGCGTGCACCACCACCGCCCGGCTTTATTCTTCGAGAATTTCATACATGTATATAATGAATTTTGATCATAACCACCACTATGCCCTCCTCCAGCTCCCCTAGGAGCCACCTTCTCCTTCCCAACTTCATCTGCTACCCCCTCCCGCCCTCCTCTTCATCTTCCTTCCCCTCTAACCCAGAATCCACTTAGTGCTGTTTGTATGCGCATGAGGGTGGGGCCATCTGCTGGAGCATGGGACACCTACCAGTGGCCACGCCAAAGAAAAATGACTCTCCTTTCCCCTGTAGCCATCCAGTGCCAAAAGCTCCTTGGCCAGGGGTGGGGCCTTGAGAGTCCCTCCCCCATCCTGGGAAACTGTATTTTCAGTGACAGTCAGGAGTCCTGGGTTCCAGCTGCAGCTCTGGACAGAACTCAAGCCGGTAACTTTTTTGTGAGCACCTGTGTCCCCTGGAACCCAAAGAGGAAGGGCAAGGTGGTGCATGAGAGGAACAGAGCAAGGGGGTGGCAAGGTGAATGATTTACAGGCCCCTGGGACACTGGGCCTAAGGGGAAGTCCAGGTTCCGGCAACAGGTGTCTGATGAGGGACCAGACACGCCCAGACACTGAACGAGTAATTTCTGGGCAAAATGCCAGCGAGAATGGGAAAGGGGAGAGGGTGCAGGTTTTCAGGCTGAGCACGGTGGGAAGAGCCTTGGCTCACTCACCTAAGCGGTAAAGGTTCACCCTTTGCTCTGGTTCTGTCTTTCGCAGAATGGTTCATTCCCGTAGAACAGGCTGCCATGAGAGGCATGAATGGACCTCCCCATCTCTAAAGCATGTGCAGTTTAAGGTCCAGGGAAGCCTCAGGCAGATGGTTCCCAGTGACTGGCCCTTAACCTCAGCATTCCTGGTGAGCTGTCCAGAAAATCCTGGTCCCCAGATTTGGAGTGGGTGGGGCTGACACTGGTTCCTGGGGTTTGGTACTTGTCTAGCTCTCCAGGTGTCCGTAGTATGTGGTTGTTTGAACAAGCAGGACCTCTAGGGATGTGCAGGTCACCTATGTGCCAGGGTGGCTAAGAACCATCTCCCTACCTCTCTAAGCCCCATACCTGCAATATGGAGATAACCATTAAGGACAGCCACCATGGCCATGGGCCAAACACTTTGTATTTGTGCCTCAACAACCCGTGGGATGGTGTGATGTAGTTTGTTTGTTTTCTGAAACAGAGTTTCTCTGTGCAGTCCTGGCTGTCTTGGAACTTGTTTTGTAGACTAGGCTGGCCTCAAACTCAGAGATCTGCCTGCCTGTGCCTCCTGAGTGCTGAGCTTAAAGGCGTGCGCCACCATGCCTGGCTACATATCCCATTTTTACATACAAGAAATGGGCTCAGTGAGGCTTATATATCAAACAATGGGGCTCAAGACTATCCAGGCCTGGGGAGATGGTTCAGGTAAGGTGTTTACTGCCAAGCCTGATGGCCTGAATTCCATCCCTGGGACCCATAGGGCCCAAACAAACAAATATAATTGCACCTGTTTTCAAAGCCAGGTCTAGCCAGGGGGTGGTGGTGGCACATGCCTTTAATTCCAGTACTTGGGAGGCAGAGGTAGGGGGATCTGTGAATTCGAGGCCAGCATGGTCTATAGAGCAAATTCCAGGACTACTCCAAAACTACACAAAGAAACCCTGTCTTGCAAAAAAAAAAAAAAAAATCATGCTTATTTGTACTTAGAAATTTGTCTGGGCAGCCAGGGAAACAAAGGCACAGGCTCCATTTACACACTAGAGCCAGGCATGGTGATGCCTGCCTTTAAGCTCAGCAATTGGCAGGCAGAGGCAGGTGAATCTCTGGGTTTAAGGTCAGCATGGTCTACGGATTGTGTTCTAGGCCAGCCAGGGCTACACAGACAAACCCTGTCTCAAAATAGACAAAAACAAAATAAAAAGAAACACTAGAACCTACAGCATAGTGCATGGTTTTCCACAATCCTTTCCAGGTTTGAGACATACAGGGTTTCACGTGTGATGAGGAGGGCTCTTTGTGTAATACCTGACATGTAGCAGGTACACAGAGGGAGGGAGGGAACCCACTATTTTCCAACACTGGTGGGGTAGCCCCCCTGTAGGAATGCCAGGAAATGGGCTGTGTCTAGTGGTATGTTGTATCTGTCAGGTCCCTTCCAACTTGGAAGCTGGAGGCTCTAATGTTTGTTGATTCTTAGACTGTGTTTGTTATTATTGCTAAAAGAACTCTAAGGCTGATTTCCCAGTTTCAGAGTCTAGACATCAGGCCTGCCCAGCTGGAAGACAGGGATAGAGTTGTGGTGGCCTGTATCGGGGCTCTCATCCAGCCCAGGACAGACAAGAGGAACCTGGACTCTGCTCCAAGACAGAGTGACTCCCAGAAGAATCGTGTGGTCACTGGGTCAGATTTGCTTCTATGTTTGTGGCTCCTAGGGCTGACTTTCAAGACATGGACCTCAAATCTGGTCCCAGGCCCTCTGTGAGCTCTCACTGGAGGGGGAGCACCTCGACTGGCTGTACATTAAGATGTCACCCACACCCAGTATGTACACACACACATACACACACGCAAACACATGTGTGTATGGGAGTTTGTTTAAAATAGCTATTGCTGGGCTCTACTCAGGTCTAGGTCTCCACTTCCCTACCATTTTTTTTTTTTGGTGGGGCTGATAGTGGTACTGAGGACCAAACCAGCTCTGCCTCTGAGCTACACCGCATCCCTCTCACCTTTAATGAGCTCCAGCTGTAGTGTTCTTAAACAAGCCCCTCATCTGTGGGTCTCCATCTCTCCTAATGAAGGATAGGTGTCAGCACCAAGGTGTGAACACAGAACTTCACGTAGGCTAGGTATGTTAGGTATGTACTTACTCTTCCACTCAACTACAACCCCAGACTACAGGTTTTCTATGCTCGAGTTCTGGACAACTCACTAATAGGGACTCACTGCTCAACCACTCCCCGGTACATACACAGGGAGAGCACACCCATACACCCTCCAGCCTAGCAGAGCAGGGGGCAATGGCCTGCCTGTCTATGGTGCCTGCTGGGGGATACAGGGAAAGTGGGAGAGGAAGACATTGGATCCTACTTCAAGACAGAGATGACAGAACAGGCCCAGAAAGGTCATCAGGTCATGTGATGAGGAAGTTGCAGAGGCAAGGAATAAAAAGAAGCAAAGAAAGAATGGGTTCAAAGGTATTTGAAAGACCAGCTTCCCTGCCAACACTGGCATCTGGGCACCATTGGCCAACACCTTTCTCAGGCACCAAAGAACAGGTTTTGGCATAGGCGATTTGTGCCAGCACTGCCCCTGAGTCTTAGTAGGACCCCCTTCTTCACTCTGTGCCTCCACATCCCCATCTAGTGAGAAAGAGCTGGACAGTGTTGTGTCCTATAAAAAGAGGTAAGAACAGGGTGAGCATCTTTTGTCTAGATGTGTGAGAAGAGAGAATTCCAAGTATGCTGAGCATACAAATAACTCTCACATAGGAGCAGAGTAACATAAGAGGGATGCTAAGGAGTGACAGGGTGTGAGCATCCCTGCGGTGTGCACTCTTAAGGGTCTAAGCCTAGCACCAAGGCAGAGAGCTGGGAGGTGGCTCAGTCTATATCGTTAGGGGAACAACCCAAGATTTCCTGGGTCCCCTCCCTGCCTAGCACACAAAATAGATGTAAAAACAGTTTGTAAGGGCAAAGGACTTTTTACAGAACCAAAAAGCAGAACTGAGCTATTTGTAGAAGCAGATGCTGGAGAGCTCCCTTGGGAGCAGGAGGAATGTTGTCTGATGGGAAGTCACATGTCAAAGAACACCCTGGAGTGTGGAGAGCTGATTAGGTCATCAGTTGCCATACTGTCTCAATTTGGGCCTGTTTCCCCGATCTGTGTCATCTGTGGTGGGGTCTCTGCTGTAGAAGCAATAGCCCCGCCCATCCTCAGGATGATGGAGGCCATTCTGGAGTCATGGGGCCTCCTGCTGAGCCCACTACTCATCCCTGAGTTTCAGGGGCAACTATAGACTGAAATACTAAGGCTCGTCACTCAAGGCCTGGAGGAAGGATGAGGTTGGCAGGGTTGGGTTGAACACAGACAAGTCTGAGGAAGTGTCATGAGGAAATCAGTAACCTAGGTGAAGGCTCCCCTGAACCACCCCTCTTCCTAGTCAGAGTCATCGATCACAGCTACGCTCTGTGACTCTAGAGCCACCTGTATGTTGTTGACCACCATTATCTTCCTCAAAGCCCACAAGCAGGCCTGTTTTGGGCGGCAGCAAAAAGGAACTTTAGAGTCTTGGGCTAAAGAGATGGCTCAGAGGTCGAGAGCATTGGTTACTCTTCCAGAGGGTTGGGTTCAATTCCCAGCACCCACATGGTGACTCACAACCATTTGTAATTCTAGTTCCAGGGAACCTGATGCCCTCTCCTGGTCTCCACAGGCATAGTAGACACAAACATGGGTATAGACATAAACACAGGCAAAACATTCATACACATAATAGAATAATTTAGAAGTTTAGAGCTAGACGGCCCTGAAAATTGTCACCTAGTGGCCACGGGCTGGTGATATGTCCCTAGGCAAACTAATAGAGCCCTTTTGTTTTTGGTTTCTTTGTTGCATTAACCAGATTCCAAGTGCTCACTGCGGTCTGTACTGTTGGCTGGTGCTGGAAAGTCCAGATCTGTGCATTCCTACAATGACAGGAAGTTCTCTGAGACACCCACCACCGCTGGTTCTCTGCCAGCCAGGGACCAGGAGCCAAGCTGCCTAACCCACCTAACTACACGGAGTCTACACTAGTTGCAACTCCTGTCACCCATTCTCATCCTTCCAAAGTTATTCTACAAAGACCCTCGGTCCAGAGTGGAACTCCATCCCTTCAGCTGACGGCTCAGCCTCCAAAGCAGCCCTGCCTGCCTGTGGCTATGGTGTCCTCATCTTCGCTCAGCCTCAATGCCATTCGAGAAGTCCACCATTCTAGGGTCAGTAATGCTGCATTTGAAGAGGGGATGAGCACACACGCTGAATGCATGGGAGATGCCAGCCCATTTCACCCTATGTTAGGTGCTCAGCACTGATCTGGTCCCTGCTCCTGTGGAAGGCATGCAGAAAGCAAGCACACTAATTAAATGACTACCAAGTATGAACAGGAGTGTGAAGGACCAGGAATAAGGAGATGAGGGCTGGGCTAAGTTGGTTGGAGGGTGGATCCCCTTTACTTAGCCTTGGGGAAGTCTCTTAGAGGGATAGCATATAGGCCAAGACCTGCAGGTTGAGAAGGAAGCTTCCATGTCACAAACGAGGAACAGTATTCCAGAGAGAGAAAACTGCCGATGAAAGACCCTCCGATGAGGACCAGTGGGGAATCAAGTAGTACACCACCTTTGTTCAGTCATAGTCTTCCATCAGCTAACAGAATCTTCAGCATAGAAGAGGATACTATCGCCTGCCTTTGGGGAGGATGGATGAAGGGAGAGAGATGAAGGGGAGGAAGGCAGAAGCTGCAGCTGGAGGACTAACAGAACCTCTGGCTTAGAGGTCTGTGTCTGATTTCCAGAGCCCAGGCAAATCTGAGGATATCAAGCATGAAGTGGCATCCTCAGACATTTCCTTTCTGCTCACGCAAAGGAGAACGCTGAGGAAGACAGAGGGGAAAGATAGCAAGACATAGCAATGACCCTGACTCCAGATGTTATGGTGGCTTGTCCTGAGAGGCCTGTCTAGCAAGAGGACTTCCTTCACTAAAGCTGGTCCCTGTTGCTAATAAAGCTGTCTGGATGTCAGAACAACTCCGGAGGCTCCAAATACAAGATCTGCTGGGGGAAGGGGACACATTCCACAACACAAAAATCTCCTGCCACTTTCTAACTAGGTCATTCCCAGCTACATCTGAGAGTCGAGGTGTCAGGTGCGGCTTCTGCTGCAGGGAAAGCCAGCTTTAAAGACATAGTCTTCTTTCTCTCTCTCCCTCTCCTTCACACCCAGTTCCTCCCAGCTGGCCTCTTTCTCCTCACCTGGGTGGGCACTGGCTGGGAAGCATGCAGCAGAGGAGAGATCGTGAGCTGGAGATTGTTGCTTTACTTGACAGACCCTTGGCAGGCTGTGGATCCTGGCTAGAACCATATGCCGCCATACCCTAGCTGTGTGAGCTTGGGTAGGCCACATGACCTCTCTAAGCCTCTTTAATTTTATCTGTAAAACGTGTCCAATAATAGATCCTTTCATCTCTTGGGGTAGTTATAAGACCTAAGTGAATTGACCCAAGAGGAACTCTTTGCATAGTGACTACATGATGAACTCCTACTATGTGCCAGCCTGGGCAGGAGAGGGCTGATTAGGACTAGTCCTTGATGGGATTACAGACGGCAACTGGCAGGCATAAGCAACTTGACAGAGGTAGATAGTGACAGAGACGGCTAAAACAGGAGGCTGTGAGGAGGCTATAACTGTATGTCACTCCAACTGCTGCACTGGAGCCGGGAGAATCAAGGTTTCCTGGAGGAGGTGGCCTTGGAGAAGGCACAGCATTTGCACTGGTAAAGATACAGTAGAGGGGGTAGGGCAGGAAAAGGGCCCAGGATGTAGAGGCAGGAAGGGTGAGGTTTAGGCCTGCTGTACAACCTGCCAAGAAGTGGCACTGAGCACCAGTGACCCGCCCGATGCTGGGCTGTGCTTTACAAACACCGTGGCTTCCAGAAATTATCCAAGCTAGGGGCCGGTGGAGTGGCTCAGAGGTAAAAAATACCTGCTACTCAAACCTGAGAACCGGAGTTTGAGTCCGAGACCCTACGGGAAGGGGGAGGAGAGGGCTGACTGCACAGCTGTCTTCTGGAATCCACACGGGGTGTGAGCATGCAATCCCCATGCTAATAAATAAAATTCAAAAGAAAGGAAGGAAGGAAGAAAAAAGAAATGATCCAAGCT
The DNA here is from genome assembly GCF_950005125.1 of Chionomys nivalis. NCBI lineage: Eukaryota > Metazoa > Chordata > Mammalia > Rodentia > Cricetidae > Chionomys > Chionomys nivalis. The sequence goes on along the minus strand of NC_080099.1, from coordinate 24,409,965 downwards.
AATGAGCCTCTAGCTACATAAAACGCAACCCCAGAGATAAGTCTCCCAAGCTTCCCATTCTAATAAGTCCCTGGGCTCTAAGCAAACTTTCAGGAGAGTGTCAACACTGACTGGAATCAGTTTTCCACAGGACTCTAGATGCCTTAGAATCAGGGCACCCAGAATGGAGGTCCAGGGGCAGTCATGTGCCTGCCCTAATAAGGGAGGTCTGGCAGTGCTTTAGAAGATGGGCAGAGGTCATGAAAGGTCAGAGGGAAAGTCCAGGTTAGTGGCTGTGGCTATGGGGTAAGGGACGGGGTGGGGGGTTGTGTTCATCCTTTTGTGTGCCTCATTTTCCACATCTGGAGCTGAGGGGTTAGACAGGATGTAACCGTTACAATAACCCCATCATCTGGGCAGACATCAGTGTTCAGCCACGAGGGATCAGACAGGGCCTCTGGCAAAGAACAATTATAACCTCCTGACAGAAAGGCTAAGAATTTTTTGTTTTGTTTTGTCTTTTGTTTTTCAAGACAGGAATTCTCTGTGTTGTTTTGGTGCCTAGAACTAGCTCTTGTAGACCAGACTGGCCTTGAACTCACAGAGATCCGCCTGTCTCTGCCACCTGAGTGCTGGGATTAAAGGCATGCGCTACCGTCGTTGGGCCAAGACTCATATTTTAAACACATGTGGCCAGACAGACAACGGAATTCCTTGCAATCATCTGCACCCTGACCTTAGAAGTGACAGCTAACACTTGTTCATGTAGTGCAGCCTAACTGAAGCCCACCCCAGACACCCCCCCCACCCCCGCTCCTCTGTCTGGCACCCTTTCTTAGAATAAAACCAAATCAAATCACAATCTGGTCTTGGCGACTCCTATTGCTTAGAGTCAGGAGCACTGACCAAGTGTGGGGAAGACAGCCAAGCTTCAAACCACTAGCCTGCAATGCTGCCTGGACCATCATAGGTCCAACCCCCAGGGAGGGACCCTAGAAACTTGTGGAGCTTGAGCTCTTTCTCCTCTTCTGGTCTCCAGAGGCGTCTCCCGCCCCTTCATCTTCCTGGTTTATCCATCTAATGGAATGCATTGAGCCCATATTGATGCCAGGCACGGAGCTGGTGCCCCCAGGCAGTTTGGGTCAGACAGACGTGGCCCTGGAGCTTTTGGGAACAGACAACGTGTAGGAGAACAAGTTGGAATTTGTCGCTGTTCTAAAAGACACCCAGTAGAAGTCATCAAAGGAGTGGAGGTGGGGAGTCTAATTTGGGAATCACAAAGGGCCTCTCATTCAGCTATGGACTAAAGGTGAGAAGGAGCCAGGCGGGCAAAGAGTCGGAGGGAAGAGAAAAGAACCTGGACATAAGACCTGAAGAAGACTTGGCGGGCAAGGAGTTCAAAGCGGGCTGGGTCCTGGAGCATAGTGGCCAAGGGGAGTGGCCCGGGGTGAGGTCCAGAACAGGGAGTTATAGAATAAGTCTCCTAGAGGAGAGAGCTGTTCATCCTAAACAGGATGGGAAACCACACAAAAAAATTTAAATGGACTCATCTTCATCTGGAACATTCCTTATAGCCTCGGGACCTCACTTTCCTCGTCAGTGTATCTGCTCTTGAGTTGTCCAAAGCAGATATTCTACAATGTCAGGAGCTCAAAGAGAAGGGAGGAAAGCTGAAGACTGTCTGACCAGTGTCATTGGGCACTGGGGGGTGGGGCACACAGTGAACATCCCTCAGCTGTCCTAGACAACAGCACTGTACAAGAGTCCCCTCTGGAAACCTGTGCCTTCAGTGCCGCAGAGGAAAAACTGAGCAGAAGAGGAGGAGGGGAAGGAGTTTTCCCGGCTTAGACCCCCTCCCCCAGCTTCCACTCAGTCCTACTGGAGCATTAGAGAGAAGGCCATGGCTTCAACAGACTAGAAGGCCAGCCTCTTGCATCCTCAGCCAATTGTCTGGTTTCTGAGAAGTCTTCCTCAAGCCTCCTGAGATCCACGCCCGAAGTCCTGCCCTCTACTCTCAGAGCTAAGAGAAAAACACTTTTGCCTCTGTAAAGCCACAGCCCTATCTTCATGCAGGGAACAATCTATAAGTGACGGGTGCCTGGGAGTAGAACTGGGCTTGGAGTTCATGCCCAACGGTAAATGAGGTTGGTGGGACCTCAGATCTCACCCAAATTGGCAGACTCCACTCTTTCCTACCCCACTTGCCCACTCCTTCCTGCTCACACTGCCGCACAATGATGGCCTTTCTCCAAGGCTCTACCTGAGGGGAACCTCCTCATCCTTCTCCAGAGCCACCTGACCCACAGGAAGTGCTAGTGGGAGATTAGAAATTGTGCCTTCCTTCCTAGACTTCCATAGCGGACCACAGGGTGCTGGGGGACGAGGCCCCTATTCGTCCTCCCCTATCACTCAATGAGAAGCTTTTCCCCATGCTTTTCACGGACAAGACTTCAGAGGGCCTACACACACACACACACACACACACACACACACAGCCCACATCATCTACCAAAGGAGAAATCATCGTCTTCTCCATCAGCTTTTTCAAGACTCTTTTTTGCAGCTTGAAGCAGGGTAGAAGTCGCCATGTAACTTTCCCCTGTCCCTTGTTAATTGGCCATAAAACGAGACCAAGAAAAGGTGAATCGGTTGGACAGAGGATTAGGGCACAGGTACGGCGTTCAGTATGCTCCACCAGTTCCCAGCTTGGGGTCTTGGGCCAGTGTTGACCATCATTGTACCACAGTGTCTTCATCTTCCAAATAGGAAGGGACAGCACCCATAGCAGTATCTCATGGAAGACTTCCAATATGTCCGCTGCTATTACTCAAGGCCCAGAAGTGAGTGGTCCAGCCTTGCCCCTCAAACATCCCTGAAGTCAGACAGGAGCTTCTGTGACCCTTGGACTGCGAAGGAGCTGCTAGGGATCAAACCCTCCCCGCAGCTGCCCAGGGGAGTCGATGGGTGTGTGGGAAAAATGGAGGGAATGGGGAGGAGGTGGAGGAAGTTCCGGGCCGGCTCCCAGCTGGGGGAAGGGAAGGAGGGGCTGAACATCAAAGAGGAGGCAGGCCAGCTTCCCGCCCTCAAGGCCAGGTGGCCTTTGTCAGGACAGGCCAAACACAATCTGGACAATGAGGAATCCTGTACACTTTCCTGCCAACAGGAGTCACTACTGAGCTAAAGCAAAGCCAGTTACATGACAAAGGGGGGCACCTAGAAAGGTCAGGCTGTCCGTCATTAAGTGAGCTTTTGTCCAGCCCCGTCCCCTGCCTTTGAAGAGGGTGGATCAGAGAGGCCTGCCTGGGGGCAGGAGCTTCACAGGCTAAGGAGCCAAACAGCAGCCACCTTCCCAACTGCTCCTACTGCCCCTCCCCCGGGGTCAAGAGTTCAGCGAGAGTCCTGGGGAGGCAAGGTAGGGACCCCTGTACCAGTGCAACCAAAGGGGGCTTTGTCAACCAAAGGATAGACTCCTATCTCTTCACTGTATGGTAGGGAGCCAGTTGGTCCTGCAGAGGTGACCTGTGCACATTCCCACAGCCGATAGGTGCTTGGGTGTGTGTGGCAGGTTTAGGAGTGGAAGAAGCTAGGAAAGAAAGATCATCATTGCCAATGCTGCTGCGGAGATTTGGCGTCTGGCCTTCTAATTCCGGCCTTGCCACTTACATACACCCATGTCCTCTCTTCATGGGGTAGCAGTCTCCCCATCTATACAGAAGGATTCAGTTGTGTTGCTCAAAGCTGGCAAAGCCCCTAGATAAGAAAGGGCGAAACAAAATGACTCTCCAGGGCAGAGGTGGTAGTGGGCCACACTCTTGAGAAGTCAGTCAAGGCCAGGGCAGAGGTCAAAGAGAGGGCAGCCTGGGCACCTGCCAGGGCCAGGAGCCGGTCAGAAGGCCCAGGGCGGGAAAAGGGTCCTTACCGCTGCCACCGCCGCCTGCGGTCGCCACGCTGCGCCGCATCCATTCGTAGGGCGTCCGTCTCTGCGCTCCTGGCGAGGACGGTGCGCCCGGGCCGCCGAGGGACTGCGCCAGGAGGCCAGGACCAGGCCCGGGAGGCGCTGGCACCGGGCTAAAGTCCGGAGGGGGCCCAAAGGCCAGCGGGGCCGGGCTGGCGGCGGGGGCCGCGGGGCCCGGGCCATAGGCAGCTGCCCAGTCGTCCTTGGGCGCAGGGAAGGGCGCGGCCCAGGTCGGAGGGGGCGCAGGCGCGGGCTCCACGTGCGTGTAACCGGCGAAGTCGGGGTACTGCGGGGGTGCGGGCGCCGGGCCGGGTGGCGCGTAGGCTGGAGGGCCCAGACCGAGGCTGGATGGCCTGGCGGGGCCTGGATACACGGGGGAGTCCTTGTCCAGCACATAGCCCACGTACATGGTGACCGCAGGGTCCCCCGCGCATGCTGGGCCCTGGAGCCGCCGCGCCGGCCGGCCGCCCCGACGACCAGCGACTGCTCACCTGGACCCGCGGCCGCCGCCGCGCCCGCCCCACCCCGGCCTTTTATAGCCGCGGGCCGTCCGCGGCCCCAGCCGGGCGGCTTTGCATTTCAAAGCGGGGGGAAGCCTCGGGGCCGCGAATCAAAGGGGGAAGCCCGTCGGGCGAAGGGGTTCAAAAGGAGACAAATTGCCGCCCTAAGCAGGAGGTGGATGGGCCTGGGGGCTGGGGACCCAGAGGGCGCGGCCTGGGTGAGGGTCCAGGCTTCGCTTCAGGTTCTGACTCCTCTTTCGGTGGTCGCGGGGACCTCCCCATCACCGACCCTGGGTTACAGGTGGAGAAACTGGCTTTGAGGGGCATGGGGGAGGACCCTAGGCCATCCTCACACAGCGCAAGGAGCCTGTGGCGCTGTCAGCAGTGCCCACCAGCTTGAGGTGAGGGGGAGAGCAAGACTGACTTCAAACGGGGTTCCGTCTGTAAGGTAGAGGGCGTCTGGGGGGGGCAGGGGTCACGACCTCTCGGGTCCCAGATGAAAGCTGTGGAGAATGTGCCTATGTAGATAGCCTGTCTGCATGCTACTGAGTGTGTTTCCCTTGGTGGCTCCACAGAGAGATTTCTCAAAGGTGTGGGCTATTTCTGGGGACACCTTGGGAAACTTCACAAGCTCTCCCTGGCGCCTTACCTTTCCTTACTATCGTTTTGGTTGAGATGCTTCAAATATACATGAAAACAGAGTTTTATCATGAACCCACCGTGCAGCTTCCATAATTATAAGGTTTCTGTCACTCCCCCGCCCCCTCACATCGACTGCCATTTTTCTAAAGCATTTTAAAACAAATTTCAGGCTTCATGTCATTTTATACCCCTACACGTGTCAGCCCGATTCTCTAAAATACATGGACAAATTCCTGAGTGTTTATTGTCTAATGCAGTTTATAGCCAACACACTCCAACTGATTGGGAAAAAGTGTGTTTTTACAGTTGACCTCATTGGCTACGGGTTGGGCCCTGCTGGCATTTTAAATGTCTGTGTGTGTTCTCTCCCTACTCCATTGAAAACAGGCAGACAACCACAGCTGCTTGAATGGGAAAGGGAATCATTGAGACTGGTAGTGGCGGCCATGGCTGAGGAATTGGGGAAGGATCTGAAAAGATGTCTCTGGGTCAGGAAGGCTGGTGTAGATGAGGACCCCTCCGCATGGCGCTGGGGCCGGGGAGGAAACAGTGCAAAAGAGTCCTCTGAGGGTTGATCTTCTCTCCTGTTCTAGCGCCATGAGATGCGCAGGATGTGTGAGCCCTCAAAGGAAGGCAGAACCAGGTCTTAGCTGTTAATGCTTTCTTTCTCTTCACAGGACCAAGCAGCACCCCTTCGGGGCAGGCCGGTAAGTCAAGGTCACACTGTAACTTGCGGGTGCAAAATGAACATGGCAGGTCTGTTGTTCAAAACTAACCTGGCATTTCATGGTAGTGGGATTCAGCCAAGCATGCGGTCCTTTGAAACTGAACCCTGTACGGACGACTGGCGGGAGAAGGCGTCCCTGATGAGAATCACACTCACACATAGCAGTAAGCCTAGGGGTTCTCTTCCTGCTCCGGGGAAACTGCCCACTGAATGGATGGAAGTAGGGAGGCCCAGGGAGGAGAGGGAAAACTCTGTTCATGCTTCATAACAACGGCTGAGTGTATGACACAGTGGAGCTCACAGCCGTCTCGCAGGGAAGGCCACCACTTCCCCACATTGGAAGACATCTGACATTCTGGGCTCCACTGAGAGCCCAACCAAGAGATACACATGGGTGGAAGATGAAGCCTGGGAGGGGGGAATTTTGCTCTCAGCTGGGACAACCAGGGCCTGCTTCTATTGTGGGAAGTGAAGGCCTGGCAGGGAGGGCAGGGACCTGAGGGCGGGAAAACTGCAGGTGTGGAGCCTGACCTACCAGTCCAGAAGGAAGTGCTCACAATTGGTTAACATGAAGTAGAGGTTGCAGAGAGTGAGTTTGCCACCAAGGGGAAGTGTGCAAGGGATCGCTGGACACCTCCAGCGAGGGATCTCATTCTGGTGAGGGCCTCTAATCCCAAGTATTCTAGTTCACACCTAGTCGAAAGGCTTTGCATTTGAAATTAGACATTCATTGGTGTCTATATTCATTCATCTGACAGTTACAGACTGACCTACATACCTGTGCTGACACTGTGCTCAGAGGGCCTTCAGTGCTGGGGGCCAGGCGTGTTAAATGTTCACAGGGAAAAGGATGCTACATCTTGTTTCTGGGCAGGAACAGAAGGCTAGAGAACTCTTGCAGGAGATGGGGGGGGTTGGTGAGTGGGGGAGGGTGATGTGCTCCAAGTACAAACAGAGGCCCCGAGAGCTCTAGGAATATTCCCCTAGTACTGATAACCCAGTCTTGAGTGGGAAGCAGGGGGCCGTCTGAAAGCCCCACTCGACCCCTCACGCCTGGAGAGGGATCATGAGTGGCTGAGGCATAGCCAGGATTTGGTAGTGGCTTAGGGATAGGTCAGTGTAGCAGGGGATGATGGCAGGGAAGAGCAGTCAGTCAGGGAACCCGGGGTGGATGTCCTTCCCACTCTGCAGGCACTCCTGGGGTGCACCATGCTTCCTGAGTATTCTGAGTATTCAGTGTCTCTCTCTGATGCTTCAGGCTGGTTTGTGACAGTGACATTTCTACGCACTGAGCAGGTGCTAAGAGTGAGGTCTCACACCACACATCACTTCCACCCATCCTCACCACCTTCCAGGGAAATGGAGGTGATTGTTACCCTTGCTTTCTCTTTCAGATTAACATATGGATTCAGAGAGGTAAAGTCACCTTCCTGGGGTCACACAGCAAGTCAATGACCTATTTGGCAGTTTTTTCTCCCCTGTAGAGATGGTTGACTGGTAAGCACAGAGAGTGACCCCGAATGTGTGTCTACATCCCCACCCACCCCACGACCTGATAGCTGGATTTTGCTTAAACAAATTGCTCGTTCCTCTTCCTCCTCAGGCTTCTTCATGCAAAAGAGCTTCTAGACTCCCCTCACCCTCGCCCCTGGTGGACCCCCTCATCTGTCAGAGGTTTTAGCATCATGGATGTGACTCCCCCCAGTTCCATAACTAGAGATATCATAACCTTATTTAAAAGCCTCATTGGAAACTGTAGCACCCATACCTCTACCTCTGACCTGTCATCTGACCTCGAGACCCTGGGCCCCCGTCTCCCATGTGCCCACCGGGACTGGTAGTAGCAGATGACAAGACCACTGTGCATGGTCCCTGCCTATCCTAAACCAGCCTCTTCCTTTGGGAAGCCCCCTTATCTCTGGGTGTGGCTGTTTATTGGACCCCTCCTTCTTCCCTCTTCCCTCTGGAAGCTCTCACTCCAGGACACTCTCACACCAGGGCCTCCTGGGGTGGGGTGCCCTGATGAAGGCCTCATAAAGATCTCACTGATAACTTGGTTTATGGCTCTGAAAGAGAAAGGTTTGGGTCTTGGTTTCTGCTGAAAATATTTTGCTTAAGAGAAACTGGCAGGCACCAGGGTCAGTGTCAGACCCACCGGGCTCCCACTCCTAGCCTCCTGAGCCCCTCTCTAGACAGCAGACCAAGGGCCAACCAAGCTTCAGCCTTGCTCTGTGTCATTGGGCACGTCAATTCCCTTCTCTGGATCCTTGCTACACCTTGGAAATGGGGGTGGCTGTCCATGTCTCAGAGGTAGAGGGGAATCTCGATGTGTGGGCGGGTTCCCTGGAATTATTTTTGCCATTCAGACGATCCTGTCTACCCTGGCCTATGCTCCTTCTGCCCCTCTAGAGGTGCGGTCGCCACCTGCTGTCACTCTGGAGCATTACAAGAGGAGTTATCCCCTACTGCCTAGTCTCTGGTGACAGAAGCCACAATTAAGCTGGGAAACAGAGACAGCATCCTTCTCCAGACACCCCAAAGGAGACACAAGAGCCAGGGCCCAGGGCAAGCACAGACTGTCCTCATCAGAAGGGGTCCTGCGTCCATGATGTGTCAGGAACGAAAATTGGCAGAGACTCAATGGTCAAAGCTCAGACAGGACCCAGAAGTTTCAGCTGCAGCTCCCAGTTGCCCGAAAGCTCCCCAGCGGGCCAGCCTAGCCTCAAACTCTCCTCTGTATCTGGTCATATCCATCCTTAAGCTGTAGAGACTTACCGGTCTCAGGGTAAAAGCCAGGCTGCCATAAGCCATCAAGGCCTTCAGGCTGGCCCTCAGCTACCTCCCTATCCTTAATAAGATCTCAGCCTCCCCTTTCCTCCTTCTGATCTCCCACTTCAAGGTCTTTCTAGCCTCAGAGATTTTGCAAAGGCTGTTCCCTTTGCTTCAAACACTGTTCCCATTCATGTGTGAGCTTTCAACCTCAGGTAGGAGCTGAAATATGTCTTCCCCGAAGGAGCTTCTGAGACCCAAACAAAACCCTCATCTGCCCAACCCAGTATTCTCTGAATCTCTTTTATTGTACCAAGCACATATTAGTATCAGTGTTATTTCCTTGATGTTTGCTAGTGAGCTCTGCAGGATGGAGGGACAGGTCACACATTGGGTGCCCAGTGAACTTCCTTCATGCAAATGCATGATGGGAGAAACAGGACAGTCTAAGTGTAGGAGTGAGAGGCCCCACAGAAGACCTGTTATGTGCCTTCTAGCAGGTTCTGTCCCCCTCTGAACCTTAAGAGCCAGTGTCCCCATGAGGGAGAAACTATATGGTCTTCAAGGGCCCTGCTGCTGTATGTCTTTAAGACTTCTTTTGTGTGTGTGTGTGTGTGTGTGTGTGTGTGTGTGTGTGTGTGGTTTTTCAAGACAAGGTTTCTCTGTAGCTTTGGAGTCTGTTCTGGAACTAGCTCTTGTAGACCAGACTGGCCTCGAACTCACAGAGATCCACCTGCCTCAGCCTCCCTAGTGCTGGGATTAAAGGCATGTGCCACCACTGACCAACTGTCTTTAAGACTTCTGTGTGCTAGGAGGATGCACCATGGTGCCCTGTGGTCCTGGGGCACCGCAATGGCATGGGGGAGTATGAATCGGGTCTGGGGTAAGTGTGACAGAACATGTCCTGAACTCCAGATCTCCTGCCATCCTGGCCTGCTTCACTTGCTACAGCCTGGACCAGTCAGAAAAGTCCCAAGAGTCTCTGTGGAAGATGACTTGTATCCCTGCTGCTCCCCTCACCCGCTCAAAGAGTCACCATTCTGTGATTTCTGCTCTAAGTCTCTGGCTTTCCATCTATGGGTAGAGGATCTACTGTCCGCTCACTGCATGTAGTAGGAAAGGGTGCTGGGGGTCCTGTAACTCAGGCGTATCCCCATGAAACCCTCCATCCTCCAGACCCGTCCATGGACTTGTGCTGAACACGCCCTTCTGACACTTGAGGTGGTCGAGCTAAGGTCTGGGACGTGCGCTGCTTCCTCACACCCCATGCCTGCCCTGGGAGCTTTCAGGGCAGCTCCAGGAGCGTGGGAGAGCCAGCTGTGGTAGCTGCTGGCCCTGTCTTGCGAATGCTGAGCCGTCCCACAGGGATTTCTCCCACGGGGGTTCCACTTCCGGCCCCTCGGCTCACCCCATGGAGCGCTGCTTCCTGCTCTGATGGTGAGGGAGATGTTGAGGGTTTGCACATAGTCTGGACGTCCTCTCCAAGGCAGAACGTGAGTGTAAAGGTCGAGAGCCAGCCTTCGCTGCAGTCACATCTGTACCCACACTGCAGGATCGCGTGGCCTGGCATGAGCCGCTTCTATCACAACCCCCTACCTTAGCTGTAAAATGAGTGGGTGGAGAGGCCTCCCTCCAGCTCTGATCATGGACTCCTGTGACAGCAGCTCCTGAGAATCCGTTATTCTTTGTAGCACTCTTAACTGTTCTGCCTCGGGCTTGCAACAACCTCTGTGGGTCCTGTATGCCTCTCCTAGCATGTGAGCTACGCACTTGTATCCCTATTTTAAAGTCCCAAGGCTGGGGCATTCTGCAGGTCACACAGCTAAGAAGCTACTGGGCTGGTTTGGAACTTTGGACGTAGAGCTCAGCCCTTACCCCTTGAGTACACCGCCAGACTGTAGGGGTGGGAAGTGTGGTGTCCCCAAAACCCAAGCCCCCTCTGAGTTCTCCCCATCACCCTCACTGTTTGACTGTAGCCAAACTAGCTCCGAGGGTATAGGCAGGGAGTGGATGTGCATGGTTTGCTCTGTCCACAGTGGGGCTAGGGCCATGTTTGCATGCCAGTGTGATGGTGCTACGTAATCCCTACAGAACTGTGAAGAAGCAGCAAGTACAGAAGCACTTAGTGATGGGGTACTCTCAAAGAGAGACGCCCACTTCGTCCTGTCGCTCTTCCAGGTACCATGCTGCTTCGGAGGACAGTGACCATCTCGGCAGCCCCTGACTTACCTGTGTTCTAGAGCAGGAAACTGAGGCTCGGGCAACTCGGGGACTCATTCAGGTCCTTCAGCCTGGAACGGAGAGGCTGGAATCTGACCCAACTTTGTTCTCTGGGTGCCAAATCTACCCTCAGCTGTGACAGTTTAGCCTCATGATCCAGGCCTTGGGAAGGACCCTGTGGTACTCTGTGTAGTTCTGGATCTCCTGCCCCCTCCCCCATCAGTGGGAGGAGAAACAGCTCCTGTGCCCACCAAGGGTTAATGGTGGTAGGGCTAAGTGATTCCAGATGGGCCAGCGGACGGCTGGGCTGGCCGGAAATGGCAGCCCCCAGCTTCCCCTGGGGAGCCGCCACCACCACTCCTCCCCTCTATGCTGCATCTTTGGCCCCCAGCTGTCCCTGTTCCAGCGTCTGCCATCCTCCCCTCCCTAGTCAATGTCCAGCCATGAAGGAGGGCTGCAGAAGAACATCCCGAAGTCCTGTGCAGCAGTGATCACAACTGAGAAACTGAGGCTCAGATAAGATAGGGACCCATCCAATGACTGAAAGTCCAGGGTCAGGTGTCCTCACTTCCTTCAGGACTAAGGAGTGGACACTCCTTGCTTCCTGTAAGCTATTCTGGTCCTTGTGATTGGTCTGAGAGTCCAGATGAGCACAACCAAGTGAAATTCTAGGGTACAGTTTCCCCCTTCTCTTTACCTCTCTCGGTCTCTGTTTTGTGATTTGGGGTTCAAACCCAGGGAGTTGGCAATTTCTGGTGGAGTCTTTGGCACAGGAAATTCCTGTGTAGGCTTGACCCTGTGACCTTCAGCATCATCCATGCTTCCCCATGACCCTGTGTGGACACCAAGCCCTGGGCCAGGCTCACCTTCTAGAGACTCATTGCCCTACATGGTCTGGGCCAGTCAGAGTCCCCTCTTCCACACAGTCCCGCCCAGTACTCAGTTGAGCAATTGCTATTGAGATGAGACCTAGGGGTGGCAGCAAGTTCAATAATGGAATCTCAGATGCCCCTGATTCCAGACCTTGGTGGGACTGGAGAAGAGATGGGGGAGTTGGGGTATAGGGACACAGAAGATAAGGTCGAAAGAGGCCAGAACTCAGTTGTGCATGACCTGGGACACCCCATCTCCACATCCTGAAACCCAGCTTCCCCAGGGCTGGGGGCAGGTGGCTCTATTTAAGGCTCCAAGTGCTTTTGGAACAGTACCCAGTGGATCTTTGAGGACTAGGGGTTTAAGACCAGGGAATCAGCCGGGCAGTGGTGGCACAGGCTTTTAATCCCAGCACTCGGGAGGCAGAGGCAAGGAATCTCTGTGAGTTCAAGGCCAGTTTGGTCTACAAAAGCTAGTTCCAGAATAGGCTCCAAAACTACAGAGAAACCCTGTCTTGAAAAACAAAAAACAACAACAACAAAGACCAGGAATTAGAGAGGTGGGTGGAAGAGAAGCAGCCAGGGGCTCCGGGAAGAAGGGCAGTGAGATGGACAGGAACACCATAGGTGGTACCTTATGCTAGGAGAAAGGCAGGTCAGGGCTCCTGTCTCTGTGAGTGTGGTTCCAGACAATCTAGTTCCACCCTTGCTGTAGCCGTGGGAAATCAAGAAGCTCATTGAACTTGTACTCAGTTTCCTTGCCCTAAAAGAGGGCAAATAATCCCTTTCCTGTTTCCTCGGGGACTTTAAGGTGTTAAAAGGGGGTAGGCATGAACACATGAGGCAATGTGCTGGGTGAACTTGGGTAAGTCTTGTTCCCTCCTGTGCCAGTTCACCTCTGGGCCTTTGTTTCTTCTGGAGGAAAGAAGGCTGATGTTATCCTTCTTGGGAGAGTTTCAGGGGCCTCAGGCCAGAGACTTGACACCAGAGCTTAACACACCAGGCTCTGCCAGGGCCGCCTGGAGAGTCTAGTCAGAAACGTGGCAGAGAAGCAAGGAAAGCCTTTGTATCTCCAGGGAGATGGGCACTGTCCTCCTAAGCCCTGTCTGTGGAAGTAACAAGAGATAGAGGAGAATAATCTACAGCAGGGACCAGGAGAAAGGGATGCACAAACCAGGCTGTCTCCCACCATGCGGTGCTCCGGCTCCCCGTGCTCCCGGGGCTCGTCCTGTAGGGTCCCACTGGCTCTTGGGAGGTTGCCGCAGCTTGTGAGAATCCCATCATGCTTGGGGTGGTCTGCCTGTAAGACTGTCTGTTTCTGGAATCTAAGAGTATGCTGTTTTTTCTGACGGTGTCTCCCTGTGTAGTTAAGACTGGTCTTCTGGTGTGCCTGTCTGGGGTCACAGGCATGCTCCACCACTCTCAGCGGCTTAGTGGCTCTTATCTTGCGGCGAGTGTCTGGTCAGACACTCCTCTGATGATTGACTCATGTGTATGCAGAAATGGACAGGAATCAGACCCAAAGTGTAAGACAACCTGGAGACAGCTCCAGCCTCAGGTGAAAAGTCAGGACTCAGTGGTAGCAGCCTTGAAGGCCCTATGACCAAGTGCTATCTGATCGCCTCCAGCTTCCTTCAGGTTTCCTCTATGGGGTTGTCGGCCACTCCTCTAGGGGGTCCCTGCTTGTCTGGGAACGTCTCTCTGACTCAGGTGATCTCGTACTATATAGTACAGTTCCTCATACAGGGCGAATGTTCAGTGGGCTTGTTCACCGAGTCAGAGCTGAATTTGCTACACAGCTCATCAGCCCTTCCTTTACAGATGGAGAAACTAAGGCATAGAGGAACACCACACACCCCCTCCCACCCCAGGTGCTGTGCTGAAGGGAGACTCCTTTTGACAGGCAGCAGGCAAGTAGAGCAGGCCACTCTAATACAGTGACTCAGTGGCTGGCGTGGGCAGCGGAATTTCTAAACATCCCCTCACATCCTGAGCAAGCCGGTGGAGGAGGGAGGGAGCAGAGAGAAAGGAGGAAGAAAAACAAGAAACTTGGGGGAAAAGAAAGAGAGAGGGGGGAAAAAAAACCCTGAAATTGAAAACAGACACACGCCGCCGTCCACCCTCCCTGCTCCACCTCCCCCCCTTCCCCCAGCTTGGCCAATCAGAATCGGCCCTGCAGCCTTTCCCCCAAAGTGTGTGGTGTTAGGGGGAGGCACGTAAAGCCCACAGTGGTGTGAGCGCTGGGGCTGTCTGTGGTCACAGTCCCGCCTGCCCTATCTTAGACTTAAGCTTGCTCTGGGAGTAACTTTGAGAAAGAGGAGAACAGAGAGGAGGCCAGAGCCTGACCGGGCCCAGACCAGTCGTCAGCCTTCTGCCTGCCAGCGAGACCCAGGGCGGCCCCTCCAGGCTGTTCCGCTCCTCCCAAAGGATGCATTTGGAGTGAGGAGGGGCCGGGCTGCAACTCGCCCCTGAGCACCCTCTCCGTTCCCCTGACTCTCCCAGGGCTTGCCGCAATCAGGCCAGCCCTTCTACTGCTGTCCATTTTGGGTCCAGCAAAATAGCAGAGGACAGCGAGGAGGACTTCCTGGAGGGGGTGATAGCCTACACCAGAAGCCATCTGTAGCCTGGTAAGTTCAGGGAACAGAAAACCCATCCCATGTCTTGTCGTCACTCTCCACCCCAGCCTGTGCCTCTTTGTGCAGGGGGGAAAAGGGAAAAATTGTAACAAAATCAGATGGGAGGAGGGCAGGAACTCCCCTTGATAGCAGGGCTGTCCTCCCTCCCCGCATGGTTACCTGCTGCTCCCTCAATTCTGCTGCCTGCCAGACCTCTTCGGACACCCCCAGAGCTTTCTGGGTGCCAATTGAGCAGGACCTCCAAGGCACAGCAAAGACTGTGGAGGATGGGGAGAGATAGCAGGGCCAGGGGAGGGTGATCCAGAGGTGGCTAACAGCTTTTGCAGAAGTGGGGACCTCAGGATCCTAGCCCCTGTCCCTTGGACCAAGTCTTGTGCCTAAGACTTAGTCTGGCTTTAGGCCAGTCAATTGCCAGGCTGACTTTAGAGATTTTAAATAGATTTGCAAATTTTCCAGATTCCTAAGATGTCCTTCCAAAACCCTAGCTACTGAGAAAATTCTGGGTCCTGAAGTTTTGGATGGAGGGAAGTTTACCAACCGGCCTAGTGGTACTGTGGCTGGGGTGGGATCTAGTTCTGGGCTATCAGGTTGGGGGGCTGCTCTGTGAAGGGTGGTGGCTGTCCCATTTCCTGCTATTCCAGGTCTGTTTCCCGGTTCGCTCTCTCCCTCAGGACTCTGCTCCTTTCCCTCTGCTCTATCCTAAAATCTGAACCCAGTCTCATCACAATTCCCTTTTGCCCAGATCTCTCTGCAACTTCCTCTTGCAGAAGGAATGTCCCAGCACTCTGAATGTCCTCTGGGATGCAGGGATGGTTTCTTTCTCTACCTTGTTGTGATGACTACCGAACCATAGCTCAGCCCAGTACCAGGCTGAAGTGACTCTAAACTTCCTCTACCCCACTGCCCCAGACAGACTGGGACCCTTGGTTCCAGCCTGGTTTCTTGGTTCCAGATGGTTAGATTCCAGAATCTGTGAAAGGAATTTGCACCACCCTGCCTGTGGGCATTTGCCCGCCCCTCCATCCCTCTTGCTTGGAATGCTCTTCCTCATCACTTCCTTCTCCTGGTCCTTCCAACCATACCTCTTCCAGGGAGCCCTCCCTGCTTCCTCCAGTCTTCAGGCGCTTGCCGTGCCTTTCCTACTAGCACCCTGACACCCGGCCTCTCTGCTGCTCACTGTTTGTCCACCACAGCCTGTTTGGAACCAGCTCTGGCTGCTTTGCAGCCTCAGTGCCTGACCCTGGGTTGGAAGTGAGAATGTGGTGGCCAGGATTCCCTAATGCCTCTGACAGGTCTTTCTAAAGTGATCAGTCCTCCCCTGTCTCCAGGCAGGCGCCCCTGGAGCCCCAGCATAGGGGTCACACCATCACAGAGGCACTGTCACAGGCGAGCCGGGTGCACACCCACTTCGTATGCCTTGCAACAAGGCTTCAGAGTCAGTGTTGTTATCCCTGCTTGCAGATGAGGAAACCAAAGCTAAGTGACTCCAGGCTCACACATTGGCGCTAGTGTTTAGGCTGAGGGGGAAATAAACCAAACTCTGTGCCCCATACATCCTGGCATTGTATCATCTGGGCAGTCTCACTCCTCCTGCAGTGCTTCCTCCCAGCCTCCATCATCCCCAACAGAAGCTGTAGCATCAGGCCTAGATGCCCCAAGATCCCCCATCTCTGGTCCTGAGTGAGGAGGGAGGCTGTCTGGGAAGCAGTTCAGACCACAGCATGGCAGTGTTATCAGCAGCCCTCTTTCCTCTGCAGGGGAAAAAAAGATGGACGTGTAATTGCTAGCAGATGTAGGGAGGCAACAGAAAGCCCAGGGGATCCAAATCTGAGCCTATTCTTGCATGAGCACCCTGTGGTCATCCCTGGGCTGCTCCATACCTAGAGGTTGTGAGTCCTATGGTCAACACCAGGTGTTTGTTTTGAGGCAGGGCCTGGTTTTCCTGGAACTCACTCTGTAGACCACGTTGGCCTCAAACTCACAGAAATCCTCTGCCTTCACCTCCCAGAGTTCTGGGACCAAAACTGCATTACCAAGCATAGCCAGGTGTTGACTTTTGATTCTGCTGTTGGCTGGGTGTGTGGCCCCGGCCAGCACTTTGCCTCTCTGGGCCTCTGTCTTCTCTGTGAACCGTGTGACAATTTGTGGGTTTACCAAGATACAAGGTGTGTGCCTGATCTCTGTAACCTGTGGGGTGGGACCTGTGACCACAGCTGAGAACAGAACATGTGCCCTCCACTTTCTGTGTGTGAGCATCTGGCTAGAAAAATGATGTGCAACCCTAAAGACCTTTGACTATGGAAGGGACTTGTATCTAATACCTCTTTCTCCAGAGCCAGTACACAGGCTGACTCTGAGACTAGATGCCCACGGGCTGTAAGAGGGAATCTGGCTTTTGTTCTGGATAGGCCTTGTGATGTGGAGAGAAGAGAGAAGAGACAGACTTACAGACAGACAGACAGACACGCACACACACACACACACACAGAGAGAGAGAGAGAGAGAGAGAGAGAGAGAGAGAGAGAGAGAGAGAATATCACTAGACATTCCGGAAAGGCCCTTCTATTTCTTCCAGATGGCTCTGGATCCCGAACAGTAGGTCCCTGGAATGGGACTTTTTCCATAGACAACTCACTGTGGAAGCAGGGAGATGGGAGAAGGGCGTGGCACCTCCCCAGGTCCCTTTGTGGCACCTCAGCTAATGTGAGCAGAACCAAGTCCTGAACAGTTAGTTATTATGTGTGTTTTAACTACGTTCCTGCCTTGAAGAAACCTTGAAGTTCTCTCTTTGGTCCTCAGTGCTTGACATTCAGGAAGCTCCTACATATCTGTTAAGTTAACAAAATCTTGCCATCTCGAGGAGTAGATACAAATTCTTCCCATTTTACAGATGGGGAAGTTCCCCCAAGAGGCTAAATCAGTAGTCCAGAGTCTCACAGATAGGAAATAGAGGATCTGGGATCAACATTAGGGTTTTCTGATTTCAGAGCCTTGTGAGAAGAGGCTGGGTGGGGCCTGGGACCCAGTATAAACTCCGAAGACTGGCCTCATCTGTCCTCAGCATTCCAGAGCGGGGCCTCAAGTCCCAGAATACCATGTGACCACGGGCCTCAGTCCTCCCTCAGTTGAACAAAGAGGTTGACCTCGATGATCACTAAGCTCCCTGCCACCACAGAACAATCCCAGGATTCCAAGCCCTGCCAGAGCAGATTGGCAGCCGCACAGGCCCTGCTGTGTACTCAGGGATCATGCATATTTAACTTTACAATGAAAGAGTTTTTTCTTACCCTGTCTCTACACATTGCAGAAAGAGGTCTGGATCAATGGCTGCTAATGGAAAACCTTAACCTATAATAAGGAGGAGAACTTTCTAAACAGGAGAGGGCCCTTTAATGTCCTCAGTTTCCCGTCCCAGGACATATTCCTGCAGCCTGTTTTCCTGAGAGTAAGGAGGTCTGGGAAGTAGGGTGTGAGGACTGTACAAGAAAGATCCTGTATGTCCTTTTCGGGGCTGAGCTTTGGTTTGAAGAGGAAGTAGGCTTGGACCCCAAACAAAGAGGGGCATTAGCAGAAGTGGTGGGAATGGGTGCCCAGGGACCCACCTCTGGGATGCCCTCCACCACCAAGTCTTGAATCCAAAGACTCAGAAAACAGCTTTCTGAATCCCCAGACTTGGCTCCAAGGCTCTTCTACTCCCAAGCACTTTCTTGGGGGCTCAGATAATGCTCAGCCTGATGCAGGTGGGTGAAAAATCAAAGTATGTCTGTGTACGGCTTTAATCACATTAATACTCTCACTCACTCCGGCCTCAGCGTAGGCCTGTTTGATGTCTTGATGTTTGACACTTTCATCTCCTGGAGGTACAGCTTCTCCGCTCTGTGATGGACAGCACTGTCCCTGGGGAGGGTCAGAGGCTCAAGAATTGCCTGAATGTCAGAGATGAAAAGGATTTCGGGACTCATTTGGTTTGATTTCACTATGGTATGGGGGTAGACCCAAAGTCGGAAAAAAAGAAAGGATCTATCTCAAGCTATGCAGACCACAGGTGATGGAGCATGCCCGTGTCCATATCATCACCCAAAGGACAGAGGCATCCAAGCACCAGCTGCTGTCTGTGGATCAGGCTCCTCGACCCTCGGGGGTAAGGCTACAGGGCAGATATATGCATAAGAGGAATAAAGCTCACCCCATCCCTCCCTTCTCTCAGGGTCTCAGGTATCTGAGGCTGGCCTCCAACTGGCTTTGTAGCCATGACTGACCATGAACTTCTGATCCTCCTGCCTCCACTCCCTGAGTGCTAGGATTATATGCATGCCCCACTGTGCCCAGTTTTATGCAGTGCTGGGGACCAAGATTTCTTGCAGGGCAAGTGCTCTGCTCACTGAGGCGCAACCCAAAGATCCTGAAGGATGCGAACCCCCGAGTGTGGTTTTCTGGGTAGAAGGCTTCCAGGCCCATCACTTCTCCATTCTGACCGTAGTTTTCTCTTCTATGAAGAGGGAAAGAGGAGGGAAAGGGGTTGCTGCAGAGGCCCTCCCAGCTCTGCTTTTAGCACTCAGTGCCCCTCCCATGTGCCATGGCTGCAGTCTCTTCCTCCTCCTCTACACAATGTCTTCTGTAGCCCACGCTTGCTTGATATGTACTTGATAGGTACTTGAAGTTAACCATGAATGTCTGACCTTCCTGCCTCCACCTCCTGTGTGATGGAGGTTCAGGCGTGCACCACCATGCCCAATTTACGTGGTGCTGGGGATCGAACCCAGAGTTTTTTACATGTTAGGCAAGCACTCCAACTGACCTACACCCCGGCCCTTCTGCCAGGCTTATTATGGCTGTTTGCCACATTTCGTTGGTGACCTTGTTACTTTCATTTCCTGGAAAGTGGGTCCCCAAGAACTGTGGTACCACCAGCTCTTCTTCTCCTGAGCATAAAAAGTACAGAGATAGCAGGGATACCCAGACCACTCCAGAGGGACAAGAACCAGATTTCTAAACTGGCCACAGATGCCTTGACTCCTCTTAACCCTTAGCATTGGGCTTGAAGGTAAACATTCAGGCTCGATGACATAGGCCATTCTAGTCTTACCTGTATTAAGATTACATTAAGATTGTATTACCTGTGCCTTTATCAATGCCCAACCTGTCTACTGAACTATAGTGCTATGGTGAATAGGAAATTAATGACCGTCAAGAGGGATGGATGTATAGATGGATGATGGACAGATGACCTTCCCTTTATTCCAGGACATAAAGGTGACTTCATCAGCTCTGGCCCTCATGAGGACTCTGTGCTGAGAAGGGCCCACACTTAGCGTAATGTCCTCAAAGCAGCATTTTGAAGCTACAAATAACTTTTAAAAATTACCCCGCTCGCCGGGCGATGGTGGCGCACGCCTTTAATCCCAGCACTCGGGAGGCAGAGGCAGGCGGATCTCTGTGAGTTCGAGACCAGCCTGGTCTACAAAGCTAGTTCCAGGACAGGCTCCAAAGCCACAGAGAAACTCTGTCTCGAAAAACCAAAAAAAAAAAAAAAATTACCCCGCTCCCTTACTTTACACCTGCCCCACAAACTACATAGCTGCTCCTGCTGGGGACTTCTGTCTGACTTTAGCATGGCCTCATTCTGGAAACTGGAGTCTCTGATTCCACCATCCTTATGCCAGCTCACAACCCACCCCATATACCTGCTCATGTCTCTCCTACAGGCCCCATCCCCACCCACGCTTACCATTATGGCTTTATCAGTGGCTAGTCATTCACCATCTCTGCTGAACCCCTGGAAGTTGGAATAGTGATAAACCCAGGGCAAAGCCCGAATTGTACCGTGAACCTTTCCCAAAGGCTTGCCCTCTTTTCCTGCTGGTCACCTATCACTCTGCTGACGAGATTCATCGCTGCCCTTTCTCCCAGATGCCTTTCCACTTCCTCAATGTGGTTCATACAAGAGCGCTGTGGAGTAGCCTGCCCTGACATCTGTCCTAGAGCCCATGGAATCATAGTCGCTACCGTGTACTGATTGGGACAGCATGCCACAGGCATCATCTTGAGCAGTCATAGCAATAGCAGAAGGCTGTCATGCCACTCCTCAGAAAACACGCTCAGATAAGCTAAACGCAGAGTGGTCACACAGCTGTCAGAAGCAAGGACTGGGATGTGGGTGTGGGTTAATGGCTTGGAGATGGAGAAGCTCTCCCAACCTGGCTGAGCTCCCGTGCTGTTTCCCTGTCTTGGGTGTCATCAGGGACAGCTAGCTCGCTGGCTTTGGGACACCATAAGTCTGTCTGTTCTGCTCCCACCAGCTGCCAAGAGGAAAGAGTCACCCTTGTCTGCCCAACCCAGTCCCCAGCCTAGAGAGCAGTGTCGCGAGGGGACAGCTGAGGAAAAGGCCTACGGCATGGAGGAGTTCACTCAACGTAGCCGTTCTATCCCATGCTGCGTAAGCATCAATGGAGTACCTACTATAGGCTCAGTCCCATACTGGGAATTTGGAGAGGTCCCACATAATCATTAGGTATGTTCCCTGAACTGTGGGGAGTCAAATTCGAGGGACAGAGAAGACTTAGTTGACAGCTGTGGACTGGGAGACACCATCAGATTTAGCTTATTTAGGAATAATAGCTGAACAAACTCCTAACTGAGCCTCAGCGTAACACACGGGAGAGCTCCCCTGGAGCTTCCTGTGCCATCTGGTGTTTTGCTTGCATCCTCTCCCTGACCAATCTAGTCTACCAGGTGTCAGCTATGCATTCCAGACTGGCCAAGTGACTCCGCTCCCAAGGGTAGAGAGGGAGGGAGAAGGTGGTCTCTGACTTCCTATGGGGTACCAGGCCCTCCTTCAAGCATTAGCTTGTGTGAACTTCATCCACAGGCCCAGTGACTCAGCACACAGGCCTCGATTCTAGCCTAGAGGACAAGACACAAGACAGTCCAAGGGAGAGCCAGAGGGCAGAGCCTACAGGAAGGGATAGGGAAGAGATGCTGAGAAAATGCCGGGGTGATGGAAACGTGGACACTTTCCCTCCCGATTCACTGCCCAGGAGGGCTCTGAGGGGAATCTCAATGTTCTATAGTTGACACAGCCCTGTGGCAGGCGTTCTCCGTAACCAGTGGTTCCTGCCTGGTCTGCAGGTTTATGGGCTGGTGCGGGAAGGCCGCGCACTGGTGGGTCAGTAGGAGTGGGATTCGAGGCCTGCCCCCTGCCCACTTGGCTCTGAGAACGCATTCTCCCCGAGGCCCCCCAGCCTACGGCTGGACCCGATGGCAGCGGCCAGGGAAACAGAAGGTTTGCTTGTCTGTGCCTGCTGCACCCTCCCAGCCCCAGCCTGGGACCCCTCTCAGGGGCTCCTTCAGCTGCCAGGGCCTGGTGTTCTCAGTTGCCATGGCACCAGCCTGAGATGAGGCTCTAGAGAGTGGGGGGAAGGGAGGGCAGCCTGGGGAGGTGAAGGCTGGGACTCTGGATTCAGGCTCTGGTGTTCTGTGGCTATGCTAGGGGTGCAAGGCCGGTAGAGGCAGATCCGCAGGCCCTGTGCAGAGCTGGCAGCACACTGAGCGAGACTGCCGAGATTATCTGTCTCAGAGACCTTAGCGATGAGACCAAATGGGTTTTCTCTGCAAGGATGTCTCTCTGAGTTTGAGACAGTCTTACTACACAGTCTTGGCCAGCCTAGAACTTGCAATGTCATAGAGATCCTCCTTCCTCTGCCTCCCGAGTGCTGGGATTAAAGGTTTGTGCCAGTCACCCCTCTCCTGAGTTCTACTGTGATGTCTCCAAAGGGCTTTGATTTCTGTCTCTACTTTGTCTCTCAAATTGTTGGATGAACATGCGGGTGCCAGTTCCCTGCACACTGCCCTCAGTGAGGAGAGGGGCAGGGCCCTGACCTTGGAGGATCCTCCTGTCTCTGGGAGCTTCAGGTGGGACCAGTTTCCTGTGGACAGAGTTGCTCTTAGCTCGGAGATCAGCTGTCTGGCTCAGAAAACAGGCTTTGGACCCAAACCAGCCTGGGTTTGCATGCTGTTCTAGCTCTTCTGATTATTGGCCACTTGACCTTGGACAAGTCACCAAACCTCCATGAGATTCAGTGTTCCCCTCTGTGAAATGGGTATAATGAGAACATTTCCCAACTACTGCTGTGTGGATATAACAGAATTTCTGGATCACTTCGCCGAGCAGAATGTCTGGCTCCAAATTAGTTGGGACTTTTCTTGGTTTTCAGATTGAAACAGTGAGTGAGAAGGAAAGTCTTGCTCAGTGGTTATGGGAAACTGGTAGACAGAAGCAGGACCAACCAAGAGGAAGGGGACATAGTGAAACAGGCTGTGCTTAGTGTAAGACCACGGTGCTAGCCTGGCCTCCGAGGTTCCTGGACCGCTGCGTAGAAAGGGCCCCAGGAGAAGTGATAAGATTCCTATTACAGGCTGTATGCAATTGCAGAGGAGGTGGGGAACAGGACATGTGTGGCCCCTGCTGGTCCTAAGATTGTAACCCTGATGACTGTTGACTTCGGTTTGGCCTAGCTCAAAGGACAGTGTTGAGAAGTCCAGATATGGGAATAAGCAGGCTGCAGACCCGAGACTAGCGTGTGCCTGGTGCTGCCCGGGCTCCCACTGTCCTTTCTGTAGGCCTGTAGCTGTTAGTCCTGCAGGAAAGGTGGGTGAGTGAGTGGGTGGGTGGGTGAAATTCGGCCTGTGTGTTGACAGGGGTGGGGTCAGTCTGCCAAGGGTTTGCACGCTAGCCATGGCTGAGCAAATAATGTGAGCTCTTTCTGTACCTCAGTTTCTTCATCTGTGAGACAGGCACGTAGCAGGACCTAGGGGACTGGGCTGAGAACCTGACAAGATCATTCTTAGGAGTAGCCTGGCCCTGGTGGCAGGCAAGGCCTTAAACAGGACCCCCGTGACTGTGCCAAGGGTGGTAGGCCCAGTGGAGAATTGCCTAAGGTAGAGCTACTGCCATCCTGGAACTCTCCAAGGCCCTCTACGTCCCTGTTTCTTTTTTCTTTTTCTTTCTTTTTTTTTTTTTTTTTTTGGTTTTTCGAGACAGGGTTTCTCTGTGGTTTTGGAGCCTGTCCTGGAACTAGCACTTGTAGACCAGGCTGGTCTCGAACTCACAGAGATCCGCCTGCCTCTGCCTCCCGAGTGCTGGGATTAAAACCGCTCGGCTTTCCTGTTTCTTTTGAACTAACGAGGGAGGGCTGGAGTGAGACCCTGGGCTCCCAGGGCGTCTGCAGAGCCAGGCTATCTGGCCTGGAATGAAGCAATGGGGGCTGAGCCTGAGGCCAGCAAAGTGCCTGAGGCAGGGGTCAGGAAGGGCTTGCTCTGCAGGCGGCTGGGTTGTGGGCAGGGGCATGACTGGGCCTCCCATCCTCCTCTCAGACCTCCTTCCCAGGCTGCTCCCTCCCTGGGGCCCCTAGCACACACTGAACACTTTCCCACAGGCTGTTCCACCCGCCACCCAACCCCAGCACACACACTGTGTGGGTGGGGGGTGCTGTTGCAGGGGGGGATCGTTTCGTTCTTTATCTGCCTGGCTCCCTTCCAGACAGATGTTTCGTTTTATTTTGGACTTCCAGAAAATAGGCCATTTCTTTTCCATTTTGTCCCTGGGGAGGCCTCCTGGGGGAGAGGAAGACAGGATGAATGTGGGACCCTGGGGACACTGTCCACTGAGTGGACGGTGACCTTCCTCCCTCAACAGTGAGGAGCAGTGGTCTGAGCGCGAGAGATGGTTCCTACGTTCCTACAGCCATGGCTCAGAAGCCGCCTTTACCTGAGTGCCACAGAGCCCCAGGCAGGTCTGGGAAATGACAGGGTCAGATGGATAGGAGAGACAGACAGACAGAGACAGAGAGAGAGGACAGGTGAGGGGGAAAGGGAAACTGAGGAGTCATGTGTGGGCAAGAACACACAAACAGCCCAGACCGCCTAGGGGGCTGGTCCACCATCTTTGGTGGTCCTCCGAGGCTCCTGGGGAGTGCCACTGTAGAGCAGTGGTAGCATGCTAAGACTTCTCCAATAAAGTGTGCCGTAGGATGGAGGGGATGGGCTCTCTTCCTCCCCAGATTTCTCTTCCACTTGTAATGGTATCCTCACCCTCCAGACCCATCTCCGGCTCCCAGGATTGGGCTTCCTGACTGGTACTATAAGGCGCCACCCACATCAGTTGGCTACGGGAAGGCTAGAAGTGCCAAAGTCTGTCAGGTCCAGAGTAGGTTGTTGCCACTTGCTCACTGTCCAGCCGCTCGCCAAGGAGTCTGTCCCTGGCTGCAGATTCCTCTTGCCCCCACACACTCCCAGCTTAGAGCTGGCTGCCTCTTCTGAGCTGAGTCATGGCGTCCCGGTTGGGGTTGGGGAGACTCACTCCACCCCCACCCTTAACCCGGCATTCCAAGTCCACAGGGCAAGGGTCCTGAGAGTCACACCACCAGCCTGGAAAGTTCTTCCACTTTCTTGTAGAGAGAAAATAATAACCAGGTTTGGTTCCTCCCATCCAGGGGCTGTGAAGGGCCCCTGATTTGTAAGACAGACAAGACCATGAAACAAGTTTGTGTTCCCCTTTTGCCAGCAATTGAGTGGCTCACACCCCTGAGTCTGTCACGGGGCTCCCCGTGTCTGGGACAGATTAAGGAAAGTGACCATTCTGTGGAGCAGCGGAGCCCTGCGGAGCTAGACTCCGGACGGTGAGCAGGTGCTGGCAGTGGGACTCCAGGCAGGTGGGCACAGAACCCATCTTGCTAAGACCCAGTGGGACTACTCATTTCCCTGTCCCATGCCTTCGTTTCCCCACCTGTACAGTGAGCCTCAGGAAGGGATCAGTTAGATGTTTCCTGGCTGCAGGGCATTGACATTCCAAGATTCCGACCTTGCGACCCCAGGACCGGGCCTCCTGCTTGGGTATCTTGTTTATTCAGAGCTTGATGGAACTGAAGCTGGTGACACCAAGTGCCCCTTTGGGCCACAGCTGGCTCCCCCCCCCCCATGAGGTTACATTTCTGCCCGGCCTGCTCTCTGCCTCCAGTTCGTGCCAACAGAACCTTGCACATTTGAAACCAGCTCAGCAGCATCTCTTAAGCCTGTGCTGTCTCATTCTTAGAACGCGGCTTTATCTTCCTGTCATCTGCCCTCCTGCCCTCCATAGTTCATCTCTGAAATTTGCCCCTTGGGCCCCTCTGACATGCAGTCACCAAGTCCCATGGACTCTCAACTACATTAATCTCAAAGCCATCTGTTTCGTCAGGCCCCACCCACTGCCCTCTGCCCAGCTTGCAGGGGGTGGCAGGCAGTGGAGAGACACACTGCTTTATTTTGGTTTCTACTTTCCTCTCATTTGGTCTGCATTTCTTGGCAATTTACCAAAGCAGTCTCCTCCTTGGTCTTCTTAACTATAAAATGGGCATAATTATGCCCCCGAGATGTCAGAGGATGAAGTGAGACAGTGCATGCCAAGTACCACAGCAAATGAGGCTTTTAGCTCCTTATCAATGCTGTGCACAGATACAGGTGACTGTGGTCCTGTGCACACGTGTTCTGTATATGTCCCATGGGGAGTATACGAGTGACTGTCACAGCCGACTGTGTCTCTGATGGACATGTGGCAAAGCACCCAGGCATCGGTCTGTGCAGTGGGCACATGTGCTGAGCACTGGGGGAGCTGTGTGCACATGTGCCCTGTGTGGGCACGCACATGGTTCGTGCCTGCTTGAGGGTTGGGCACATATCCGAATAGCTACACATGTATACGCTTGAGAAGAGCGTGTGAGAGAGAGCGTAGGCAGCATCTGGGCTGTGTGCATGTGTTCACCGTGTGCAGGCCTCCCTCTGGCAGCAGTGCAGCGTCCCCCCCTCCTTCCCAGACTACTTGTGTCGTGGGAGCCTCGGGACCCCGAGGGAGGAAAGCTGATGCTGGCGGATGTGGCCAAGATGGGCTGGATTTATTTAGATTAAGTTGGTGGGAAAGGAGTGGGGAGTTGTATGTGCCTGTGAGCGGGAAGGCTGAGGCTCCAAGAATGACTCCCAAGCATGCTTGCTCCCTCGGGCCTCACTCTGATTCCCTAAGGAGTGCCTCAGATCTGTTGGGACAAGCTGAGCTGACCCCCTCTTTAGACCTTGCCTGAACAAGGGCAATGCTGAGGCTTTTCTGACTGCAAGGAGTGGGATTTAGGAATTTTCTCCACTACAGGGGACTCACTGGGTGGGATAGCGTGGCAGGTAGGGGGTGCCTGGCTCTTGATGTGGTGCCCATGGTGACCTAGGTAACTTTTTTTCTGAAGCACAACTCCCTCTCTTGAAGAAAGGAAGTTGTCAGAGGCATGCCATCAGGGCAAGTCAGCTAGCTGCCTGGTCCTTCCTGGGGTTGCTCAGAATACAGCGGCTTCCAGAAGTACAAAATGTTCCATAAAGCACCACATGGAAAGCTAAGATTGCCCAGAGACATTGAGATGGCCGGGAGGTTATGCTGGGTGCCTGGGCTCCATTCTGATGAGTCCTTGACATGTGGTTTGCTGTCCACGCCACCCCGGAGGTACCCCAGGTTCAACTGATGGGAAGTCACCTGAAAAACCATCCAACTCCTGGTTGTACTGAGGAGGAAACTGAGGCCATTTAGACAATGTGTCTGAATCTACACACTAGGTCGGTGGGATGTGGGTCATGGACTCCCAGGTACTGTGGCCTCAAACAAGTCGTCTACAATCCTGACCAATCATTACTTCCTCAGGTTACCCCATTGAGATTAATGGTAGTCAGAACCCTCTCTTTGAGTAGTCAAAAAAGGTAGAAACAGTAGCAGGTGGACCTATGAGTTCAAGGCCAGCCTGGTCTACAGAGCAGTTCCAGGACAACCAGGGCTATACAGTCTCAAAAAACCAAAACAAACAAACAAAACAGATGACCATCACAACCTCTCTTTGAGTAGATATGCAAATGAGTCCCAGAGCAGGCAGGGGACCCAGCCATTGTCACAGTGGGTTCAAGGATCTGGTGAGGGGTGCTTGTTTCAAGAGACAATCAAGCCAGCCCGATGCTAGCACTGACTTGCATTCTCCTTCCGGAAGCTCATTTGCCTAGTCTGTCCTCCCCACAGCTGGAACCCACTTTGTGTCTATGTGACCTGGTCATGATTCTGGGCTTCTCAGGGTCTCTACTTCCCACTTGGGAAGACTCCTTCCCAGCTTAGAGTCTTTCTTTCAGCTCCCCCAGCCTTCTTCCCTGCAGGAGAGAGCCTGAGAAGAGACGACCGAGTGCTATCAAGTAGTAGGGCTGGGATCTGCATGCCACGAGTTTCTAACCTACATGGTGAGCACAGCCTGCCAGAGCCAGACCAGCCTCCTTGCAGTGACCTCCCATCTCCTGGCCAGCAGGCCAAATTCCTCCTTTAGAATAATAAACAGTGTGGCCAGCCAGGGAGGCTGGGAGAGGAGGGGAAGAAGGCTAGGGTGAACCCTCCCCCAGCCTGGGCTGCTAATGATTTTCTTTGGCTTGCATCTCTGGCAGGAAGTGGGGAGCCAGAGGGGCACCCACCAAGGGGAAGATGGGTTTCTGTAGGGCCTGTTGGCTCTGCCTGGGTACCCGATGCTGTCTGTGCTGCCGAAAGAGGCCTGGTGTCCAGCTGCAGGAGCCAGCCCTGGAGGGATGCAAGAGGAATGACTGGAGAGGGGGCATCAGGAAGGTTCTGACCTGTAATAATTCTGAGAGGGGTGACCCGGAGCCCGAGGGAGCACCCAGGCAGGCTGTCTGGAGAGAGGGTAAAGGAGGAGAAGCGGTCTACAGAGTGAGTTTGTGTTAAACAGAACTTTGGGGGGCTTTGCCTGTGTCTCATGCACCATGTGTGACCATAGCCCTCACTGGTGGCACACTCATCAACTCCTTGCTGGGTAGCGGCTCTGTCCACAGGCATAGCCTTGGCACAAGAGATGGCAGTGGAGTTCATGAGACCTGACTCCTCAGCCCCGGGAGGAACCTAGAAAGGGCAACATGGCGGAGCGGAGACAAACTGGGCCCACAATCTCAGGATGCTCCTGTTGCCTGTCATGTGATTGCCTCCTGGGTTTTTCCATCCATGATTCTGACCATACCTGGGTATTGGTGATTGATTGCTAGTGAAGGAAGGACCAATCAAAGATTCACCTGTCTGTGTCCCTGCTCCAGCACCCTGGTTCTCAGATCTCCTCTCTGTCTTCCTCGGCTCTCACCATTGAACTCTCAGACAGGCCCTGCTAGGAACCTTGTGGAAATGTCTTTGCTCCTCAGAGCCTCAGTTTCCCCACATGAACGTTGAAAGTTTGGCTTCAGTGGTCTCCAAGGACCTCAAAACCTAATAAATTAGATGGGACTGAGAACCTGGTTCCTCTCTCTCCCGGGCCTCCTGGGCAGCGCTGTGTTCTGTGTGTGTGTGGGGGGGGGGGGTTCAGCCCACTCCCACATTCCTCAGTCCTGACCCTCACCCCCTCCCCACTTCCCTTCCCACAGCCATCCCATTTCCTGTTGTGCTTGCAGAGGGCGCTGCGGGAGTTCTCCAGGCTCTGGCTTGCCCCTCCTACTCCCCTAGGCCTTTCATCACACTTTCCCAAATATTTGTCCTGGCAGATAAGTGCCTGGTATTGGAACTGTCACCCGGAGGACAGGCTGTCAGAGCTGGCAGTCCCCCGGCTAGCCCAACTTCCCCACCTCCAGGGTAATACATAGGGAACCTAAGGCCCATGGGCAAAGGACACAGCCAAGGCTACATGAGGGTTGGAAACAGAAGGGACAGGGCTTGGGGCCCTGGATGTCTTTGCAGCCTTGACACGTGATGTTGGAAACCCAAGTAGGGCTGACTCTGCAGGAACCAGGTCTAAGGTGGGCCTGGCACTGCCTTTGCCCACCCTGGGCCCTGATCTCTGTTTAATTTTACAGGGCACCATGGGGTTTCCTGGTGTGATGCCAGCTTCAGTCCTCAAAGGTAAGGAGGCTGGTGGGGGGTCAAGGATGAGGGTCCCAGGGATGCCCTAGGGAGTCGGCGGTGGTGATGTTTGGTAGCACTAAGACTTGAGAATCTAGAAGCTCTGTAGTACGCTTGAGTCTCAGTTTCCCTGTATTTGGAGGTGGTCTGTTAGATCCCCTCAGTAGATCACTCCTTGTCCAGAACCACCAGCCCAAGTTCCCCACTTATCCCTCTGCACCCACAGCGCCTCTGAGACAGTCCCCCATCCTGTTTCGGTTTAGCTGGATACCTTCCGTAAGCTCTCCGAGATCTGGGTAAATGCCCAGGCAACCAGGGATGAGCCAGTGGCCTGCCCTACTGACCGTGGTTTGATGGCCCTGCTGACTGGCTGCACCTGTCCTGATTTTTATTACCAGGGAACATGAGGGTGTGGCCTTTAAAACCCTCCCTGTGAACACTGATGTATTGTGGTGAAGGTGGCTGCTTCTTCCCATCCTCCGCCAGGGGATGTCACCAATCATGTAACATACACTTCTTAACCCCCTACCCTGCTCCATCCTTCAAGCCCCAGGGGCCTCAGCGGCTCACTGAGGAGCTACAGAGAGGTCTAGGGAGTGACCTGAACGGCAATGCAGGAACTGGAGGCCTAGGGATTGCTTCCACAGGATTTCCTGCCCCGTTCTCCTGCTTACCGCCTACACACAGCATAACTGAACGGCTCAGAGGCCAGAGTCAAAAGAGGCAGAGACCCAGGACAGGACCCTTGAGGGCCTGACAGTGGTCAAGTGGCCTGTGTTGAATGGGAAGATGTGCAGACAGGCCTCCAGGACAACTCTGGGGGAGTGGCTAAGATCTTTTCCCCCTGACATTTGACCCTTCCTCCACAAAGGCCAGTTGTTGCTGTCTCTGCTGTTGCTCCTGGGACCACCGACCTGCCAAAGCCTAGTCATCACGCCCCCTGGGCCAGAGTTCATCCTCAATGTCTCCAGTACCTTTGTTCTGACCTGCTCGGGCTCAGCACCAGTGATATGGGAACAGATGTCCCAGGTGTCCTGGCAAGAGACAGCCGTAAATCAGGACGGTACCTTCTCCAGTGTGCTGACACTCAGTAATGTCACCGGGGGCGACACTGGAGAATACTTTTGTGCCTACAACAACTCCCTGGGGCCAGAGCTCGGTGAACGGAAGCGCATCTATATCTTTGTGCCAGGTAAGGACCTTACCTGGGTGCCTACTCCCGCACCCTCATCTCCATGGCGCATAGTACAAAAGGAAGTGTCTCGAGGACACAGTGAGATGCAGCCATGTGACACAGGCAAAGAGCAGCGTCCAGCCTGGGTCAGTCCAGGAGCACGATTGGTCCACTCATTGTCCGCTCTCTCCTGCCTGTCTCTCACTCTTGCCTCCCAAGAGTTCCGCATTCTCAGCTGGTCCCAACCTGTTCCTTTCGGCCCCCATATCCCACTGCCCTCTTCTCTGAGATCCAGGTGTAGCTACTCTTTAGTTTATGACTTTTTACCCCCTCCCTCCAACGCCAGTACTATCAACATCAAACACAGAGCAGGAAACGGCCTCTGAGAACATCTTCCTGAATACCATTGTGCTACTATAACCGAAGACAGTTCTGGAGGCAGGGGCTAGCATCTGGCAAGAACACTTTCTTTTTTCCCGCTTCTTCTCTTCCCCCCACCCACCCTAGGGGTGAGTTTCCCATGTAGCCCTGGCTGGCATGGAACTAACTCCCTCTGTGATCCAGGTTGGCCTCAAACTTAAAGAAATCCATCTTGCTCTGCCTCCTGAGAACTGGGATTGAAGGTGTGCGCCTTCACACTCGGCTTCTTCTCCTTTATTTTTGAGGCAATGTCTATTTGTTAAATGGCCAAAGGTGACCTTGAACCTCTGATTCTCCTTCCTCTACCACTTGAGTACTGGAATCACATGCATGCACTAGTGCACCCCTTAATGCATGCTAGGCAAGCAGTCTGCCCATTGAGCCACACCCCTGGCCCAGCAAAAGCCTTCTTGCAACTTTATACCATGGAAAAAGCAGAAAGGCAAGAGAGCACAAGAAGAGTAAGAGGGGCCTGAACTTACGCTTCTGTAACGGCATCAATCCATGAAGCTCTCATGGCTAATCACCCCCCGCAACACGCCTTTTTCTTTTTGGTGCTGGGGATTGAACCCACGGTCTTGTGCATACTAAGCAAGGACTTTACCACTGAACTACATACCCAGACCTCTCTACTGTGATTTTTTAAAAAAACTAATTAGCTGTTTTTATTTATGTGTTTGTGAATGCACTGTGTGTCGTGTGTGTGTGTGTGCGCGTGTCTGTGCGTGTGTGTGTGTGTGTGCGTGCGTGTCTGTGTGTGTGTGCCAGCCACATGACGGCCAGAAGAGGGTGTTGTACCCCCTGGAGCTAGAGTTACAGGCAATTGTGAACTACCTAAGAAATAAATTCAAATTCTCTGGAGGAGCAGCGAGTGCTCTCAACCCCTGAGCCATTTCTCCAGTTCTTACTACTGCTATTTAACTTTTTTGTGTTGAGACGTAATCTCCCTAGGTTGCCATGGCTGGCCTTGAATTCACTCTGTAGCTTCAGCACATCTCAAGTCAGTCCTCTGACATCTTGCATGAGCTTCACAAGAGGCTGGGAATAATGATGATGGTGATGATAGGTCTTCACTACCCAGCTAACAATTATCATTTTAAAAATCCTACCTGTAAGAACTGTTACAATGACAATTATATTTCAGTGCAGTTTGGAGGGGACCAACATCAGAACTATAGCAGCATCCTTATTCTGTATTGAGGGGACTGACGGTCAGAGAGAGAAGAGACTGCTCAAAGTCAAACAGCAATTCACCAGACAGCTAGAAACTCACTATCCTGCGATTAAACGACCAAAAGGAATTCAGGAAGGGAAAGGTTTATTTCATCTTACAGCTTGTAGTCCATCAGGAAGAGAAGTCAGGCCAGGAACCTGGAGGCAGGGACTGAAGCAGAGACCACGGAGGAACACTGCTTACTCCCCTGCTCCTCATGGCTTGCTCAGCCTGCTTTCTTATATTACCCAAAGGTATTATATTACCTTTCTTATACTACTTGCCCAGGAGGGGTACCACCCACAGTGGGCTGGGCCTTCCCACATCAATCATTAATCAAGAAAATGCCCCTTAGACAACTTGATGGAGGCATTCTCCAGTTGAGGTTCCTTCTTCCCAGATGACTCTAGCTTATGTCAAAGTTGGAAAACAAAACAAAACAAAACTAGCCAGGACTTTCATTCCTTGGCTCTACTCCTGACAGATCCCACCATGGGCTTCCTCCCTATGGACTCTGAGGACCTGTTCATTTTTGTCACGGATGTCACTGAGACGACGATTCCGTGCCGAGTGACAGACCCCCAGCTGGAGGTGACATTGCATGAGAAGAAAGTGGATATCCCCCTACACATACCCTACGACCACCAGCGAGGTTTCATTGGTACATTTGAGGACAAGACTTACATCTGCAAAACCACCATTGGGGACAGGGAAGTGGACTCCGATACCTTCTATGTCTACAGCCTGCAGGGTGAGCTCCCTTTCTGAGGGAACAGCCCCTCGGTTAACTAAGTACACAGCCTCATATCTCGTTGGATTTTCCTGTAGTTTTGGGAGGGAGCTAGTTAGCATTTTCTCCCTTTTATGTCTATGGAAACCGAGGCTCAGAGAAAGGATGGAGTTGGTCCACAGTCATAGTTGACTAAGGGCCAGTCTGGGCTTCATAAGGTGGGGACAAAGGCACAGGCTTGCAGACAACTGGGTTTGGATCCCAACTTGGTCACTTCCCATTTGGACCACTTTGCACAAGACTCGTGGTCCCCATGAGCCTGATTCCCTCTCCTCCAATAAGATGAGGGTGGCGATGATTGCCTTCCTCACAGATTTGGGGGAAGGTAAAATAACAGGTTAATGTGCTAGCATGTGATAGGTGCTTGGTAAATGTCTCTGGGTTCCTAGAGGATTATGGCTTCTGAGATGGTTATCCCATTGTTAGCGCCATGACGAAAGAGATTCTGTCTATGGTGTGCACTCCTCTAGCCCTAGTGTAGCATAGTGCTTGTATATAGTAGTGTTTAATTACTATTGATAGGACCCATGAACGAATCGTTCACAACAGCCACCCACTCCCATTCCCAAGCTCAGTGCTGGTGGCTGTTGATGACTTCCGTGGCCCTAATCTAATCTCCTCGCCCCACTCCAGTGTCATCCATCAATGTCTCTGTGAACGCTGCACAGACGCTGGTCCGCCAGGGTGAGAGCATCACCATCAAGTGCATCGTGA
The DNA here is from genome assembly GCF_950005125.1 of Chionomys nivalis. NCBI lineage: Eukaryota > Metazoa > Chordata > Mammalia > Rodentia > Cricetidae > Chionomys > Chionomys nivalis. The sequence goes on along the minus strand of NC_080099.1, from coordinate 24,376,419 downwards.
TGGGCAATGATGTGGTCAACTTCCAGTGGACATACCCCCGCATGAAGGTACCGCTGGGCCAAGGTTGGAAGGCAGGACAGATGTCCTGGCTCCTACCGGCTTCTCATTTGGGGACTTGTCCTTGCAGAGTGGGCGACTGGTGGAACCAGTGACAGATTACCTCTTTGGGGTGCCCTCCCGAATTGGCTCTATCCTGCACATCCCAGCTGCTGAGCTGAGTGATTCGGGAACCTATACTTGCAATGTCTCTGTGAGCGTGAATGACCATGGAGATGAAAAGGCCATCAACATCACTGTGATCGGTGGGTACCTGGGACTCAGCCCTCTACCCCACCCTGAGCTGACCAGACTCTGGCACAGGCTTGAGGTCCATTTCAGTATCAGATTCAAATAAAATGTAGCGTCAGCCCCAGACTTAGCTCTAAGCCTAACCTAGACTTCTCACCTAGCCAGACTCCTAGTTCATTATCAACCCCTTGATGCCGGCCTTGGCAGTCCCATTGCCAAAGTCAACCTTGTACTAGTTTGAAGCTCTGATGTATCCTGTATGTAATATAGAGCCAGAACAGAAAACTTCAACTCCAGTCCCAAGCTCAGCACTGACCCCAACACTAAGAACACCAAATTCTACTCCTGTTCCAATTCCAGACCAAGCTTGAACTCCTGGTCTGTTACCTCAAGAAGCCCTGCCCCTAGAAGGTACTTCTCTGACCTCTAGTTGGTACAGGCCACCAGGAACACCCCACTACCTGGATCCATACTCTCACTGGTGTCTGGGCATAGCCCCACCCACAGGATCCACCCTTGTCTGTTGTATACCTTCACAGAGAATGGCTACGTGAGGCTGCTGGGAACACTGGGTGATGTACAAATTGCTGAGCTGCACCGGAGTCGGACATTGCAGGTGGTGTTTGAGGCTTATCCGCCACCCACTGTCCTGTGGCTCAAGGACAACCGTACCTTAGGTGACTCCAGTGCTGGCGAGATGGTTCTGTCCACCCGCAACGTGTCCGAGACCCGGTGAGCACCAGAGAGTCCGCTTGCTTTTCAAGTTTCAAAGCTGCCAGGCAGCTCAGGGGCCTTCAGATACCACAAACCTAGATCCTTTTTGCCTGAGAATCTGCTATGTGCTAGGCATGTGCCAGCTGCCAGGGATGCTCAGGACCAGAGTAAGCCACTCTGTCCCTCCTGGAGGGAGAAACACACTGGTGGCTTGGCCGCTTAGAGGTTTAGTTACCTTTGCAATGAGAAGAGACGGCAGGTGGCAGCCAAAAGCAAAATGACTGGATGGAAGCGGGTGTCCCTGAGGCAGACTGACCAGACTGTCCCTTCTGAAGGGGGTGGGTTGTGGGAAGAGGGATACCGAGGTCTTTCCGAAGTTTTCCTCTTAGCTTAGCGGAATTGTCTGTGGGTAGGGATTCAGGAGACTCGGTGTGAATGCTTACTCTGCTGCCGTCACCCACGTGGCCTTGGCAAGCACATCCCTTCCCTGACAGACTATAGGAAGGTGAGGATGCTGTAGGGGTTTCTGAAGTTCTGACTGAAGTCCCCTGGCCTGGTCTGCTCCACAGGTACGTATCCGAACTGACCTTGGTACGTGTGAAGGTGGCAGAAGCTGGCTACTACACTATGCGGGCCTTCCACGAGGACGCAGAGGCCCAGCTCTCCTTCAAGCTGCAGGTCAACGGTAAACATCACCTCCTTTTCCCTTCCTCCCCATCCAAACCTTTCCCTTCCTTCTTTGCCCATCCACCCATGGGAGAGACTGGAGAAAGGGCCTGGAACCAAGGAGGCTGCATTCTAGACTGCTGATCCAGTGTGTCCCCCCTCTGGGCCCTAGTTTCCCAGCAGCAAAATAATGACCACCAGATTGTTTTGGTGTTCCCCCAAATCTGAGTCATTTATCAGTCAACACCACATTTTTACTTCACTTATACAATTCATACTTCGATGAGTAATTTCAATATGGTAGTCTGTTCAGAGTTCTACATTTTATAGCTTGCATCCTAGTAGGGGAAAGGAGGAAGGTTAGGGTTAGAAGAGGAGAAGTAACTATAGAGGGCAGGGAAGGAGGGAGAGAGATAGAACACACACACACACACACACACACAGACACAGAGAGAGAGAGAGAGAGAGAGAGAGAGAGAGAGAGAGCGAGAGAGAGAGAGGAGAGGAGCCTGGCATAGCAGGTGGTGAGGGTTGTAGTTTCCAGTGTGGTGATCAGGGTTGACCTCATTCTGGAGTCGGCCTTTGTGAGAAGACTTGAGGACGAAGGGCATTAGACAAGTGGATATTTAGGGAAGAGCACTACAGATCATGCGTCACGTTGCCAGAGAAGGAAGGTAGGTGTGGCCTGAACAGAGGGCTCTGGCATATATGGAGGGCATAAGGTCAGGGTAGAAATGGAGGAAGGATGGAGGGGGTACTTGGGTGAGTGCTTGTGGGCTTGGTACAGCTTTGGCGACTGAAATGAAGAATTTGTGTACAGAAATGACAGGATAAAGACTTAATGATTTATCAGTTAGCTTTCTAAAACTAAATCTATTTTGAAAGACAAAATTTAGCATCTTGGTTGTAGATGTAAATTCAGTGCCATAGGACATAAATATAAAACAACCACTAAAATAAAATTAGAAAAAAAAAAAAAAAAGAAAGCAATGCTGTCAAAGTCTAGCTTCATGAGCCTGGCTGCCCAGGGCCCTGGTCTCCGGACCCGTTTTCTCTTTGTTAAGGGAAGAGCAAGTCTCAGACTGATGTTAGAGACAGACTCTGAGCCTTGCCCTTTGAAGTACCCGAGAGGAACCTGTCACTTTTCACACTGTGGCTCCTGGTGTATAATGTTCCCCCTGCAGTCTCCTGCCTTGGGGAAATTCTGGAGCATGTCCCCTGAGGTCTGTTCTGATCACCCCACTCCCTGACCCTGTACTCTCTGACTGTTCAGTTCCTGTCCGTGTGCTGGAGCTGAGTGAGAGCCACCCTGCCAATGGGGAGCAGACAATCCGCTGTCGTGGCCGGGGCATGCCGCAGCCAAACGTCACCTGGTCTACCTGCAGAGACCTCAAAAGGTGAGCATACCTGAGCCTCAGCCTTTCAGAATACCCTCATCTGCCTAGAATGACCCAGTGCACGGTAATCCAGACCAGCCTCTTCTCCTGAGAGGTCCAGGCCACATCTTAGACCAGTCCTCTGCCTTCCTGGAGATACTGTGCATAACCTAAGTAGCTCCTTTTCTTGACCCTGAGCCATCCTCAGCTCTGGAAGGTGCAGGGTCTGGCCCCTAGAGGTGTCTAATTCATCCAGTAGTTGTTCTATACCCCTGACCAGAGCTGAGTCTAGTACATAAACATAGGTTGAGTTCAGGGTTTGCCTCTAACCCTGATACACTGGTTAACCTTGAGGGTCAAATGAGTGAATTTTGCCATTTAGGAGTCTCAGTTCTGGAGTACTAGCGCCCCCTGCTGGTCCATCTAGACAACACAGTAGGAACCTGCTTAAGGACCAAGCAGTCATAGAGAGGAAGCATGCTTTCCTTCTTTATACACCACTCAGTGTACAGCCTGCTTTGAGCCTCAGTTTCCCCATCTGCAGAGGGGAACTAAGAGAGGCTGCAATCTAGTCCCATTGTGTCTCCTAGCAGGTGTCCACGAAAGCTGTCACCCATACCCTTGGGGAACGGTTCCAAGGAGGAGAACCAGCTAGAGACTAATGTGACTTTCTGGGAGGAGGAACGGGTATATGAGGTGGTGAGCACGCTGCGCCTGCGTCACGTGGATCAGCCACTGTCAGTACGCTGCATGCTGCAGAACTCGATGGGCAGAGATTCGCAGGAGGTCACCGTGGTACCACATTGTGAGTGTCCCAGCTTTGGGTTGCTCTGATGACCGTTCACCCTTTCCTTGATCCTGCTATTCCAAGCCTGCATGCCCAAAGTGGGTCAAGTCAGCATGCTCACAAAGCCTATAGGAACATTACAAAACCCACCAGAGTATGTTCCTATGCACATCACAACATATCATGTGGGCACAGGTGCACAAACACAAGTCTATACAGCACAGACATGCAAAGCATTGATTTATGCGTAGGAAATGAACTGGTATGCATGATACATGCTGTAAGCATGAGATAAACATGAGAGGGCTGATCTTGAGACTTGGGCATACACTTTTCATGTGCACATGCAATCTGTGCTGAGAATGTTTAATCCCCAGAGAACATATATGTTAGCATGTGCTTCAATATTGTCCATGTATATAAAACCGCAAGATATACTTTTGTAAGCTGTGTATATAAGCCTGCCCAAATCTAAGACTTGTATGTAAATCCATGAAATGAATATCTATACACAGGTACATGTGGGAGTTAGTACAATCCCCATACATGTGTATAAACCATGCATGTACAAATCTTGTGCATGTGTGAAAATTGGCATGGTACATATCTGCACTCACATAGTTGCAACATATAAAACATAAAAAAGCATTGAGCACAAGTCTGTAGACACCCCCCCCAGACAATATGTACAGCAGGTTCACATATGTGTATGGTTATTGCACATATGAACAGTGCTTGCCAGAGTTCAGGTGTGTGTGTCCACTCATCCCTGCCCGCACACGTATGTGCATGCTTCATCACTCACCTATTTCCTGCTCAGTAAGTTATGGGGACCCAAACTCATAGTACACAGGAGGCCGACAAGGGAGTAAACCAGCCCGGGCTGGATCACTACATCCAGAAAGCACCCATAAGAGAAGAAGCTCTATGCCAACCGTCGGGTTGAAGAAGTACCCCAGGAAAAAGAAGCTTTACATCAAATGCTGAAAGATGGCTAGTGTTAGCCTGGGAGGGGTGGTGTTGTAGTCAAGGAGGCCTGTGGAAAAGCCTAGAGGTACATTAGTTTCTGAGAAGTTCAAGGAAACCAGACCGTCTGGAAGGCAAGCTGTATGTGGATCTGAGGCAGGGGAAGTAATAGGGAAGGAAGTGGTAAGGAGTGGGGATACGGGATACAGAAGTCAGAAAAATCAGAGCTTCAAAAGGCATTTCACACACACACACACACACACACATGCATATACAAGCATGCACGCGCACACACCACGCACTCACACGCACACACAGGCTTCTCCACAGCCTTTGAAGGTTTGGCTATGTACATCCCTGTCATTGTAAATATCCTATTGGACTGGAGAGATGTTCAGGGCTTAAGTTCACTCACTGCTCTTCTAAAGGACCTTAGTTCCATTCCCGGCGCCCATGCCAGGGGGCTCACGACCACCTGTGGCTCCAGTGCCCATGGATTTAATGCTTTCTTCTGGCTTCCATCAGCATCCACACACATGGCATTCAGGCATACAAATGCACACATATACACGTACATAAAAATAAAACACAATTATTTCCCCCACACTCTCATATGTGCACATGCATCCCTGAGCAAGTGGGTACAGCAGAGTGTGCGCAGCCTGGCATATAGACCCACTCTAGGCCTGAGTAAAGGCAGGAGGAAAGTCATTGTGTGATGCCTGGCCAGGACACTGTGTTCTATCACACAGAGGATGACTCTGATGGATCCCTGGAGGGTGCAGGCTCCCTTTGCAAGACTAGGACATGGGCGCTGTCAGGAAGAGAGGACAAAGATGTCAGTCAGTGACCCTCAGAAGGAAAGGAGGTGGAGTAAGCCAGAGGAAGGCTCCTTGGGGAACAGAGGAGGACAGGAAGGGGACATAAGGAGGAAGGAGCAAGTTCCCAGAAGACAACAGCTATTGCTAAGTGGGGAAGGACAGAAGTTCAACCAGGGTGGCTGGGTAGCAGCAAAGCTGAAACCTTGGGCTAGAGAAGACTCAGGGCTCAGGGGACCCAGGCAGAGCTGTGTGTTCACCTCAGTGCCCTGAGTAGTGCACTCTATGACCGCCCTGTCACACACACCAGCTGGTCCCCAAGGAGGGTCTGGGAGGAACAGACTCTTTTTAGAATGTGGATTCACCAGGCTGCTGAAGTTCAGAGTTGGCTCTTTCGAGCAGTCACTTAGTGAATGCCTCAACCATTTGGTTAGAAATGGCACTTAAATCTATGACCCAGGTATGACAACCCACCAGGGCATCGGCCTGGAAGAAAAGAGGGCATGGCCTGGTCCTCAGGGTGCCTAATGCCATGAGAGGTACAGAGAATGATCAGGAACCAGAAGAGGGTTTTCTGTAGCCTAGCAGGATGATGCAGAGGCCAGCCTGAGCCCGGCCATGATCTGAGAAGAGGGATTATTGAGGGACACTGGGGTTTGCAGGTAAGGCCAGAGCGAGGGTCCTGAGGCCAGCTATCTAGAGAGTAAGGGCTTAGTGCTAGGCAGAGCAAGTCCAGTGGATCTGTGATGCCCACAGCATGATGGGGAGAGCAACTGCCAGCCGCTATTTGCTTACGGCTACTTTGGTCTCTGTCTTTAGCCCTGCCTTTCAAAGTGGTGGTGATCTCAGCCATCCTGGCCTTGGTGGTCCTCACCGTCATCTCGCTCATCATTCTCATCATGCTGTGGCAGAAGGTAAGCGCCTTTAGCCTGTAGGTGCAAAGTAAACCCCTGTTTCCTCATGGTCTGCCCTAAATGTCACACAGTCTGCCACATATAAAGGACCTAGCATAGAGCTCAGCTGATTCAGAGCAGCACTGGGTCCCCATCTCCCTCCATCCCCAGTGGGCTGTGCTGACCCCAGGCCTGGTGCAAGGGGTCCAGGACTGACTCCAGACCCCTGCTCTTTCCTCTGCCTCAGTCTTTCCTGTTCAATCCAGTCGCGGGACAAATGGCACTTTGTGGGTAGACTACCCTGGCCCCATGATTCTTCCAGCTCTTACCCATGAGTCACTAGAATGCAATCTGACCCCACGAATCTAAAGTTGCAATGCTCTGTTCTGACATTTTCCCGTTCTGTAGCTCCAAACGCTTACAATTCCTGAATTGGGACTTTGGTGCCCTTCATCCTGTCATTATAAGATTCCAATCCTGTGACTCCAGCATCTAAGATTTCCACATTCAAAGGCTGCATCCTTTTGAGATCCCACGGAGACAGACCCGACATGGGAAGGGCCCCCCACATTTGACATCTGAGGAGTAACTGGGGCTCAGGGAGAAGCTGATAAATCCGTTCTAGTGAGTGAAGGCCACCCTGTCAGCTGCTCTCCAGAGGCAGCGTCCTCAGGGTATCTCAGGCACACTTTCCACCTTCTGGGGCCCCTTAGTGCCAGTTGCCTCTGAACTCATGGAGACCTTGGTTTTGCTGGTCACTCGCTGTATTTCTTTAAATATGTTCCCGGCCTCTCTTGGTCTCAGAGTCTCCTGTCCCATCTGCCATCTAAGGCTGAAACTGATAGGCTCAAGGCCAAAGATGCCCTCTGACCAACCAGCTCATTTGTTGGTCTTGTCCTGCAGAAACCACGCTATGAGATCCGATGGAAGGTGATTGAGTCTGTGAGCTCTGATGGTCACGAATACATCTATGTGGACCCTGTACAGTTGCCTTATGATTCCACCTGGGAACTGCCACGGGACCAGCTCGTGCTCGGTCAGTCATAAGAAGTCTTCGGTGGCAATAGGGACCCTGAGATCTGCTCCCAGCATGCTTACGACTCAGCTGAGGCCCAGAGCTGATATCTTGTCTTCTCTGGTTCTCAGTATCCTCTCTATATGGTGAAGACAAGATGATCCCTGATAGCATGGAAGCCCTAGGAACCTGAGATTGATATGGGGCCCCTCTAGGCCAAAGAGGAAGTACCAGAGATAGGCTGGGGAGTCTGAGACGGGTGCAGGGGAGCTGTGATTTCCTGAGGAGGCAGGAGGTCTTCCAGGGGCTCTAGGGGAGGCAGACAGCAGGCAGGATCTAAAGGAGACCCAAAGGATGGGAAGCTTCCTGAGAGGGAGCACAATGAGGTGGTTGGAAGGTAACCTAAGAGAATAGTCCCCCGTTCTGAGTGGGAAGATGAGGTAAGGGTCCTAGTTCCCAGAAGCTGAGAGTTTCTTTCCATCCCAGGACGCACGCTAGGCTCCGGGGCCTTCGGACAGGTGGTGGAGGCCACGGCTCATGGTCTGAGCCATTCACACGCCACCATGAAAGTGGCTGTCAAGATGCTGAAATGTGAGTCTTGAAACATGAGCCAGCCCACCCCTTCCTCACACCTATGGTCCTACTCTGCCTTACCCTTCCCTGTACATTTGGTTTCTTCTGAAGGGCCCCGGTCCTGGATTTGTGAGACAGAAAGGCTCCTCACTGTGTCCTCTTTGGATTCCTCTTTCTTCTCTCCCCTCCTTCCACCTTCTTCCTGCTCCAGTGAGGTCCTCACCACCCTGGGACAATAGTCCTACATCAGAGTGGGACAGAGTAGGCCCTGGTGGGGCCCACCCAGACTGAGCCCCTTTCCCTCCTCAGCTACAGCCCGAAGCAGTGAGAAGCAAGCCCTCATGTCAGAGCTGAAGATCATGAGTCACCTCGGACCCCACCTGAATGTGGTCAACCTGCTGGGAGCCTGTACCAAAGGAGGTACTCAAGTCATGCCCCAGAGGACTCTGAGGCTCCTCTCTTTCCTGTTCTCACTCAGTCAGCCACCAACAGGACGCTCTTGCGGGAGTGCCCACACACCTGCTGCCCAGCACACCAACTGGTGACCCATTGGGCTGCTGGCATAGTGATAATAGTGACGTTGTTTTACTTTTACTTCACTATCCCAGATTGCCGCACACCGCGACCCCGGTCTGCACTCTATGCGCTAGACCCCAGTTTGCAAGCTTCGGGCAAGGGGCTGGAGGTTGAGAATACACACACAGAGACAGACCGACACACAGACCTTTAAACACTGATACCAAAGCCCCTCTTTATTAGCACCATGGAGGCTTAAATACACTGCAGTCAATGGCCAACAGGTGAAAATCCCATCCTCTGATCCTCTAAGCTAGGCACAGCTTCTAGTAACTTCAATTAGAAGGTTCTAGGAGGGAAGAGCAGCTGAAGGCCAGGACTCATTAGTCCCAACACAAGATGAGTTCAGTTTTTGTTTTTAGAAATTTATTTATTATGCATACAGTGTTATGCTGTCCTGTAGGCTTACAGGCCAAAAGAGGGCACTAGATCTCATTATAGGTGACTGTGAGCCACCATGTGGTTGCTGGAAATTGAACCCAGGATCTCTGGAAAAGCAGCCAGTGCTCTTAACCACTGAGCCATCTCTCCAGCCCCTGGGTTCGGTTTTAGAAACTCAGAATCATGATACCTTCAGGGCAGAGAGATTCTTGGGGCCACTAGTTCCAGCAGCTTCCAAACCCAAGTCTCTCCAGACATTATTTTCTTCAGATTCTGAAGTTTTATGTGAGTACATATTTGCCTGTATGTCTGTGCATTATGTGTGTGCTGGTGCCTGAGGCGGCCAGATGAGGGCATCAGACCCTCTGGAACTGGAGTTACAGATGGTTGTGAGCCATCACGTAGGTGTGGGATATGGAACCAGGATCCTCTGTGAGAGCTCTTAACAAGGCTCCTAACTGCTGACCATCTCTCCAACCTCCATTTTTGTATTTTCACAATACATTTTGGAAACCGTGAGAAAGTAACAGCTTCTACAGCTTGGAGACAGCAGAGCCCATCCATCAGCGGGCTAACCAGGAGCTGGCTTTTGTTCACATGGGTGTTGAAAGTCACTTTGGTCGATGTGTTTACTTGAGGGTTTGGTTACCCTTGGGCTGTGGACATAGTAATAATAGTGAAGTTGTTGCCATTCGCAGCTGCCTGTTGTGAGATCTGGGATTTTCCTCAGTGTTGTGTAATCAGTCTAAATACAGAAGTACATTGCACACAGACCGTCGTCCGTGCCTGTACTGGGCATATTTCAAAAGTGTCTTTGTCTTTTGGGTGGCTTTAAGTGCGTTGAACTTAAGTGTAACTGGTAAATGGTGCTGACAGAGACGTTTACCTACTTCATGTAGATCAGAATCCAAGAGTCTGAAAAGAGCAGCAGCAACTGATGTCAGAGGCTTGCCCCATGCCGAGCCCTCAAAGACATCATCTCAGGGGTCTTCATGTCAACCCCAAGGGTGGGTCTTGTTAGCCCCTGGCTAGAAGGGCAAAAGAAGGCCCTGGGAGAGTAATCGCTTACAGTCACAGAGGGCAGAGAGAGGATCCAGGTTTGCAAGGTGCCAGCCCTCTTTGCCATGTTGCCATCGGTGTCTCCACACCCAAGACTCTTCATTGGCCTTGTGGCCATCCTGGGAAGAATGAGGCCTCTCCCAGAGTCCATCCCTGAGCCTGTCCTTCTGCAGGGCCCATCTACCTCATCACCGAATACTGCCGCTACGGTGACCTGGTGGACTACCTGCACCGCAACAAGCACACCTTCTTGCAGCGCCATTCCAACAAGCCATGCCCACCCAGTGCTGAGCTCTACAGCAATGCCCTGCCAGTGGGGCTTTCCCCACCCAGGTATGAGGGAGGGAGCCCCGAGTGAGGACCTGCCAAGCATATGGGCACTCGTGTTCAGAAGCCCAAAGATGAGGGTGTGAGCGTTGGGGCAGAGTCAGTTCCCAGAGACAGAGTCATAACCAGACAGACGATGATAATAGGAGGGAGAGAGGGATCAGCTGTTATTCCGTGTCATCTCAGTGAGGCAGGCTCCATCCTAAACCTTCTAAAGATGTGACTCCTTGAACCCATGGGTGTCCTTTTCTATTGTCTTAGGGACATAGGGGCAGAGGCAGTGATTATCTGAGAGCCAGGCTCTAAGATGCTATATACTAGGCTCTGGGCCTTAGCTCCCTACCCTCCACAAGCCAGTCTCCCCAGTTCCCTACAGGCAACTCAGCTCTTTTTTTCTGATTATTTCATAAAGAACTTTTCTTATTTTGTTTTTCATTTGTTTGTTTAGTTTTTGTTTTTTAATTTATTTATTTTCATTGGTGTTCTGCCTGTATGTATGTCTGTGTGAGGGTGTTGGATTCTAGAATTACAGATAGCTGTAAGCCACCATGTGGGTGCTGGGAATTGAACCTGGGTCCTCTGGAAGAGCAGTCAGTGCTCTTAACCACTGAGCCATATTTTCATCCCCGCTTACTTTGTTTTGTTGTTGTTGTTTGTTAATTTAAAAAAACAAAGATAATAACTTTGCAAAAGTGTACTCAGGGATATGAAAATGCACCCCATCCTAACACTGTGACGTGTTCCCTCACATGCGTGTTTGGTTCCACTCTTCCCTGGGGAACTGAGGCTGTACCTGAGGGGTCCAGGTGAGGCCTCATTGCTACCCTAGACTATACACCTCGCCGCTCTGTAGGCATGGATAGGTACTGGAAAGGCCCAGAAAGGAACCACTCTGCAGACTCATGTATGACCCTTTCCCTGGTTGCTGTAATCACTCCTGGGTGTGAACTCTGAGAACACGTGAAATTGAAGTTTGAAATGTATGCTCTGGCAATGCTGAAGCATGCATGGGCAGCCCGTATATGGTGGTTCTGTTGAATTTGTCCATATTGGATTTCATGGTCTAAGTTGATGACGACTGACCAGGTCTCTTCCTCAAGAGGGCGCAAAATGTCATTACATGGTTGTGCGCCACCATGTGGCTTCTGGGAATTGAACTCAGGACCTCTGGAACATGGGGTGCATTTCCTCATATCATCCCTGCAGCCCAGGGTCCAGCTCAGGGCCACACAGATTAGTTGGAAGAGTTGATTCAGTTATGTGTATTGTGGCAGACCATAGGACAGTGGGTACAGTGACTGAGGAGATCTACAGATGACAAGGCCGCATGGGCTCAGGCTGAGCAAGGGCCAGGAGCAGGAGGGAAGAGAAATCCATGGCTTCCCCTGACTCCATCCTCTTATCTCCAGCCACTTGTCCCTGACTGGGGAGAGCGATGGCGGCTACATGGACATGAGCAAGGATGAATCTGTAGACTATGTGCCTATGCTGGACATGAAAGGAGACATCAAATATGCAGACATCGAGCCCTCCAACTACATGGCTCCTTATGACAACTATGTCCCATCTGGTAAGTGGATGTGGTGCTGGCACACGTGTGCAGGCTCATCCCATGTACACGGTGATGCTTTCCTTTCAAAGTCCCTCATGTGCTCAGTCTTGTGACAACCCTGGAAGGCAGAGAGCCCATTTCATACCTGTGGAAACTGAGGCCAGCTGCCTGCCCACTGCTGCTGTGCAGTGGAGCCCTGACCCAAATCCTGTAACTGGTTCCAGAAGCATGCACACTCTGGCAAGAAGGGGAGAACCAGGTAGAGGTGGCCTTCTAGGGCCTGGAGGAAGACAGATGTGCTCTGGGTTGGCCGTGGGATCATCTAATGTCCTGAGAAACAGGCAGGCAAGCCTTAGCTGGTGGTTTCAGGACTAGGGCTTTTCTTGCCAGTGAGGACAGTGAAAGCAGAAGAGGTTTAGGTTAGACACTTAAGAACTCATTCTCACCGTGTGGTGGTGGCGCACACCTTTAATCCCAGCACTCGGGAGGCAGAAGCAGGCGGATCTCTGTGAGTTTGAGGCCAGCCTGGTCTACAAGAGTGAGTTCCAGGACAGGCTTCAAAGCTATAATGAAACCCTGTCTCTCAAAACAAAGCCAACCAATCAACCAACCAAACAAACAAAAACAAAACTCATTCTCCTAAGGGAACACTTAGAAAATCAGTAGCCATTTGTATTGAACTCTCAGCCACCTACAAGCCTAAAGACAGGGCTCTTCTAGGCCTGTGGTGTACACAAAGTAACCCATAATCCTCTGCACTCTCTAGCCCCTGAAAGGACCTATCGGGCCACCTTGATCAATGATTCTCCAGTGCTTAGTTACACAGACCTCGTGGGCTTCAGCTACCAGGTGGCCAATGGCATGGAGTTCTTGGCATCTAAGAATGTAAGTGTGGTCCTGATGGGGAAGGCAGAATTATGGGGAGAGGGGTCATCTAGCCAACTAGACTCTCCCACATTTATGGGTGAGATAGCTCCCAACCTTCTGGTGGGCTGGACAATGAGAAACCTCACACCCGGGCAGGCACGGATTTTTCCTGAATCTCTGTCCCAGAGGATCTTCTCCACAGTTGCCCCTTAGTCTCAGCACCCCTTTTCCCTGACCCAGTGCGTCCATCGAGACCTGGCGGCCAGGAACGTGCTCATCTGTGAGGGCAAGCTGGTCAAGATCTGCGACTTTGGCCTGGCTCGAGACATCATGCGTGACTCAAACTACATCTCCAAAGGCAGCGTGAGTGCCTTCATCATCCGTGGGGTTGTCCCTAGGTGCTTCTCACCTAGACATGGTTTTCTCCAGATTCATGTGGCCTCAGTTTGGTAGGGGGCCACTGGTAGCTTATCCTACCAGCAGAGATGTCAATGCTGCCTACTTATGAGCAGGGACAGGACAAGGAGCCTAGCTTTGTGCACAGTGGAGAGAGACTGGGAGAGGGTCAGGAGTGTCACAGCAGGGGCCAAGGAACCAGCTACAGTGGGCTTGGGGTAAATGGGAAGGGGGTATAGACACCCCTGTTTTAGGAGATGTAAGGTAAAGGAGCATAGAAAGGAGCCCAGAAGATGTGGTAAGATAGGTTAAGTCTTGAAGCTCAGGGGTAGAAGGTCTGCAGACCCCAGAGACCAAAGAGAACTCCTGGACATGACCATGGCTGCCCATGTCTATGCACAACACACCCTAAGGGCTTCCTGCAGGAACACAGGCTGCCATGTCTTTAGCTAGTGAGTTATGAAACAGCTTCGCAGCACTCTGACCAGGAATGTGCTTAGATAGAGCCTTGGAGTGGAGTGAGATGGAATTGGTATGGGAGATGCTGGGCCTCCTCCTTCCCAGGCGAGGTGGGGCTGAGAGATTGGCCACGAGGACCCTCCATGCACTCAGTCCCTGTCTTGCCCTTGCAGACCTTCCTGCCTCTAAAGTGGATGGCCCCAGAGAGCATCTTCAACAGCCTCTACACCACGCTGAGTGATGTGTGGTCTTTCGGGATCCTGCTGTGGGAGATCTTCACACTGGGTGAGCTGCTTCTTCTCCTGGCCCCAAGCTATACCCCAGAGCAGCTACCCTCCTGCTCCTACCTCCCTCCTGACTGCCTCTCAGGCTGGAAGCAGGGGACTGTGGGGCAGACACTGGAACATGAGCAGGGACTCATGAGCAAGGCCAGGCTGTGCCTCTCTTTCCCTTGCATGGCTTTGGCAAGTTCTTTGCCTACTCTGTCTTCCCATCCAAGCATCAAAGGAGTTAGACATATCAAAAGGCATGCTTGAAGCTAGCTATAAAGGTGTACGTCTGTAATCCCAATACTTGGAAGTCAAGAAGATGGAAAGTTTCAGGCCAGCTTGGGCTACACCGAGACTCCATAAGCACAGACAGACCCTGCTTGGGTATCATTGCTTCTCTAGTTCCATCTCTGTCTCCAATGCCAAGGGCATTACACTCTTGTATACACCAGGACAGTGTGCCTGAGAGGACAACCTGCCACTTTCCACATGCTGAGACACTAATGTCCCTGTCTCTGTTCCATAACAGGTGGCACCCCTTATCCAGAGCTGCCTATGAACGACCAGTTCTACAATGCCATCAAGAGGGGCTACCGCATGGCCCAGCCCGCTCATGCCTCTGACGAGATGTGAGTGGAACCTTGTGCACTTGGGAGGAATCTGAGGGTTCAGAGGCTGTGCATCTCCAGCTCAGAGGCTAGACAAATCCTGTTAGAACTGGATCAAGCTGTTCAAAATGGCACCATCAGAAAGTTCTATCCTAGCCCAGGTCTCCACTTTCTCAAGGCTGGTTTCAAATTCAAGCCTGTCCTGTTCATATGGCTGACGTTAGTACTGCCCTAACATCTTACTGCTTGCATTGCTCCAGCAAAAGACCCAAAGCTGAACTTTTTTTAAAATAAAAAATTTTTTTAAGTGTATGAGTGCTTTTCCTGCATGCCTGTGTGTGCATTGCATCCATGTCTGATGCCCTCGGAGATCAGAAGAGGGTGTCAGATCCTCTGGGATTGTGAGCAACATGTGGGTGCTGGGAATCGAACCCAACTATTCTAAGAGCAACAAGTGCTCATAACCATTGAGCCATATCTCCAACCTGACCCAGAGGTGAACTTTAAGGGCTCAGTTTGGTCACATGCCATCAGATCCAGGCCTGAGCTGGGAAGATGAAAATCCCTATAAGCCAAATTTGGGTCACATGCTCACCATGGCATCTTGGACACACAGAATCACAGCAATGATGGTGTTAACAATGATGCGGCTCCTTCCCAGCATCTGCCTTCACCTTGCTCTGAACTCTACTGCATGGCCCTGCCCCTAAGGCAGAGACTCTGACCCTCTCTCTGCCTCCCCCAGCTATGAGATCATGCAGAAGTGCTGGGAAGAGAAGTTTGAGACTCGACCTCCCTTCTCCCAGCTGGTGCTGCTCCTGGAGAGGCTGCTGGGCGAGGGTTATAAAAAGGTATGGAGACAAGGCGGGGTGGGAGACAGAGTTCTGGTCCCAACCCTGTGCACTGGGCATGGGGTGATGTGCTGGTATTTGGGAGGAAATATTCTTCACATACACTGGGCCTGAGTTTCCTTGCTGGTACTAGAAAGAGTCATGCGAGAGCCAGGAGTTTATTTTAGTAGAACCAAGATGTGGAAGCTGATGAATCTGACCCAGGGAGGTGCAGACGGTTGATAACACTGTCAAACCTGGGCACCATGACAACCCTGGGACTCCTCCCTAGGCTCTCCCGAGCCCTTGCACCAACCACTTAAACTTTGTCCCAGGTTTATATGAGGCCAGTGGAGCGAGTTTGTCCTGACCTCGCCTTCTTACTTCTTCCCATCTGGGGGTGGTTCTGGGGAGGTTTGGGGAGATCAAGGCAGAACGGACTCACCACTATCTCATAGCAAGGGACGCTGACCCCCAGCCCCAACAGACGGCTATGGGAGACCTCAACGGGATAAGATTCCTTATCAGTTACTCTGAAGTGGTGTAGGAACAATGGTCATGGTGCTGCCTGACTACCTGCCCTCCCTAGGGGACTCTGAGCATGTGCCTTGTCTTGGGATACCAGGTAGGAAGGCAGCTCACCAGTGTGGCTTTGAGCGGAACCCCTTTCTCTGTGTACCAGCTGGGGGAGGGGATCTCTAGGACCTTGCCTGTCTCTCACCCAGTTTTTTCCTTCTCTCCCTGTCCTGTGGAGCAGAAATACCAGCAGGTGGATGAAGAGTTTCTAAGAAGTGACCACCCAGCCATCCTGAGGTCTCAAGCCCGCTTGCCAGGGTTCCACAGCCTCCGATCTCCCCTGGACACCAGCTCTGTCCTCTATACCGCCGTGCAGCCCAACGAGGGTGACAATGACTACATCATCCCCCTGCCTGACCCCAAACCTGATGCTTCTGATGAGGGCCTCATGGAAGGTTCCCCCAGCCTTGCCAGGTAGCCACCCTAACCCTTTGTTCCCAGACATCATGCGGATAGTGCATGTGTTCATGTGTGTGTGTGTGTGCATGTGTGTGTGCACAACCATGTGTGTGTGTGCACAAGCATGCATGTGTGTGTGCACGAGCATGCGCACACGCTTACTACACTCACCACAGAAAAACTGACAGCTAGCTAGAGAAAGGACTAACTCCTGCCCAGTGGCCAGCAGAGGCTGGAGTTTATTCAGCCCTTGAAACCACAGATGGGAAGGGCATTCTAGAATGAAATAAGATGTTCAAGAACCCATTTGCAAGATAGCTCTTCCTTTTAAAGGTGCACCCAGCAGACTCTTCTCAGGTACTATGTTAGTTCTGAGCTCAGAGAGGAAACATTTAACACTTCCTAGCTGCTAGTATGGGTCATGGCTGCCCTTGACACCATGTCCAGAGGGCTCCAGAGAACTTGGTTGTAGGAGATGGAGGCACTGCAAATTCAGCTTAGAATTCAGACAGCAGAAGAGACCCGAGGTCTGCCTTGGGTTGTGGCGAGTGCATTGTGGGATGGGCTCTAGGGGAGCCTCATTGCTTCCTAGACTGATGTCAAGCTGGAGTGGGGACTCCCCAAATCGAGATTCAGCCCATGGAGGAGTGGAAGGAGACATGCTGGTTTTCATTTCTAGCCTGTCATTATGAAATGTGGACAGGCCTTGCCTCTGTGAGCCTCTGTTTCTCAATAGGAACTCGCAGTCCATGTAGGTCTTAGCAGGCCCTGAAGGCAGGTGGGATTGAGAAAGAAACTCAAGAACTTTATGGTCCTGCCCTCAAGTTCTGGCTTCTGTCCTCCTTCACTGTGTATTGGGGAGCGATGATATAAACTCTCAAAGCTGTGCTTTCCAGAGGTGCAGGCCTCTCGGTGTGGAAAGTCAATACACAGAAAGCTCTTAGACAATACTGTAAGTTCTTCCCAGGCTCTCCCTAGCTCCTTTCTGACTTGTTTCCTTCCTCCAGCTCCACCTTGAATGAAGTCAACACTTCCTCGACCATCTCCTGTGACAGTCCCCTGGAGCTCCAAGAAGAGCCACAGGCAGAGCCCGAGGTAGACCCAGAGCAGCCACAGGGTTCGGGCCAGGAACCCCTGGCTGAAGCAGAGGACAGCTTCCTGTAGGGACTGGACCCACCCCACCCTGTCCGAAACTCCCGTCTGCCTCCCAGCACCCAACCCTCCTGGCCTGGCCTGGCCATCAAGCTGTTGCACTGCCACCAGCTGCTTGAAGAAGGACCCTGGTGTGCGGCACCCAAGGTCCAGGGACCAATTTAGCTTAGGAGGCAAGAGAACTGTGGGGATCGAGTCTCTGCCTTTGGAAGGCCATGAGTCTCTGAGCCAGAGCTCCTCCAAGGGATTCAGTTTCCCCAGATGTAAGAGGAAGAATTGGACTTGGCTCTCAGACAGGTATGGAGCCTGGATTCCTGGAGAGAGTGCTGGGTGTAAGGCGGTGTGTTCATTATTTCCTCCTGTGTAGCCAGCTGGATCATTCCACTTCGATCTTCACAAGAACTGGACAAGAACCTGGTGCCTGGCTCCTGGTCAAACAGTGGCCAGCCTCGGTCAAGGTCCTGCCTTGGTGCCAATCTTAGGTGTCCTAGGCCCAAGCTGGTCTGGGGCCAGCCATGATTAATGAACATGGTTAAGGGTGAAGGCAGAGCTGAGTACAGGATGCTCTGGCCTGCATCCCTCAGGGCACAGCTGGCCACAAGAAGTACCAATGCCTTTCGTCCTCCTCCGTGCTGGAGTGTGTCCCTCCTCACTCTCAGCCGACCTGCCTAACAGAGTCTGCAGGCCCTCTAGTCCACGCCTGGGATGCGCCTCACTGAAGTGAGCTGTATCTCCCTGAAGTGTGCCTCACTGGGAGTCCTGACTCTGCACTGGACTTGCAGTGAGACCTTGGAGGGTGCCTTGTTCTCTCTGGGTACCAGTTTTCTTTCCCCTTTGAAAAATGAACAAGTTGGATTCATCGACTCTGAGTGCCCTGTCAATACTTTAATTCCAGAGTGTCCCAGGGATTGGTACTTATCCAGGCAAAGTGGGGTCAAGTCCCTAAGCCACCTCTCTGGGAGTCAGCTGAACTCTGGAAAGACTCCAGAAACACACCACATCTGGGGATTCAGGAACTGAGCCTTTTCTTCAGGTCCCCAAGTGTAACTGCCCAGGCCTTGACTTGGCCTAACAGTCACCGTCCTAGGAAAACCCCCTACAGCTGTCCTGAGGACACAGAAGGACCACGAGACCCTACTTATGCCATGGTAAACTCTGGAGTCAGCAAGAGTGACAGAGAAGGCAAGCCAGGCACCTCAGGCCACTGTCACCAGAAGTGTGGACAGACGTGATGGAGAGTGAGTGAGGACAGAGTGGGGCCTGAGGTGGACATGAGAAGTAGACGCTATGGGGGCTGCCATCTCGAGTGGCAGCTGTGCCCGGCCTCAGGCAGCACCACACGGGAATGTTTCCATCACTGGCTTCTCACTAACCCTGAACCAATGGATACTGGAGGATCCTGGGGAGTGAGGGGTGGGATGGGACAGTGTAGCGGAAGTCAGCCCTTCTGGGGGCCCTCCCATGCTGGGTTGCTGGCTGGCAGCTCCCTGCCAGGAGCAGCAGAGGTTGCTGGAGGATGGAGAGCATTGCTCACAAGGGTACCAAAGATGTAATCACCTAGGTTTACAAGTACCTGTAGGACTCACAATAACCCACATTTAGACACCGGAAGTGCTATTTTATATGCTGTTAAGTTTTCCTATCTGTATTTTTTCTTTAAAGGAAAAAATGTAATATTAAACTTGGTGCTTCTCACTGAGAGACTGTTCTCTTGGGTTTCGGTCTATGTGTCCAGGATTGGGGAGACAGTTTGTTCCAGACAGGTCCGTCCCTTTGGCTCCGACTTACAGTTACCTTTTTTAAAAAGCGAGTTTCATTTCCTCCTATCCTGGGAAGTGGTTGGGTGACCACCTAGGCCTTGTGCTTGGGTTTCCAGGTGTGAAGCGAGGCTTTTCTGACCGTGATATCTGGAAGGAGAGCGTGGGCTTACAGAGATGCCCAGGCCCCCTCCACCCTGCCCGCCTCACCATGTGCTCTGGCTTTGGCCACTAAGCTGAGTCACCCTCCCTGTCCCACTTCTTGCTGCCCACAGCCAGATTTGAGCTGGGGTAGCTGATGGAGAGGTGCCTACCAGAGTCCGAATCCTACCTAGGTCCTTGAGAGTCATCACTGGAACCCAGGTAGGACCAGCTCAGACCGAATACTCAGGAGGGCCAGAGAGCAAGAGAAAGAAAGGAAGGATTAGGGGTGGGGGAGAGACGAAGCGATGAGGGGCAGTGTGGTGGAGTGGGGCAGCAGGAGGGGAAGAACCGTGCTGGCTGAGGACAGAGGGATGCAGACCCAGGTGGTTTCAGCATCCCAGAGATTATGGGGTCGGCATATCTATTGCATGAGATAAGCAATCTGGTTCCTGCTGGGTCCTGGCTTTAGGTTACTCTGCTGATCGCAGCCTACAGCACACTGGCCTGTGGGACACTGACAGCAGCTCAGGACCAGGGACATTAGAGCTTCGGGGACAGGCAATGGGGAAAGGGTTCCAACTCAGGCTGGGGTTCCCAGACCCTCCCACCTCAGCTGTTTGGCGGGGTCACTTGAGATGGGAGCGAGTTTTGCCTGAGACCTGTCATTCCTTGTTCTCTGTCCGGCCTTCCCTCACTCTGTGTGAATTGAGGGGAGGGCATCTCTGGATTCTGGAGCTTCAGGCCATGGATCCCAGGGTGAGTAAGAGTGGAGTTACGCTATACGATAGCCCTGACTCACAGACAGCTGCTAGCTCAGAGGCAGCTGAGACACAGCAGGGGAAACCACCTGACAAGAGAACCTCGCTACACACTGCTACCCCTCTCAGGACTCCTAGCTTTGGAGGACACCCCAAGTCGGTGACACCCTTCTGCCCTGGCTGTGGTAGGCATGGAATAAAGCAATATCCCAATCTGCCTTGCAAAAAGCAAAACTCACATTTCAGACAAGACTTTCTGTGTCTGAGATGCCCTTACCCTGGTCTTGGAAGTCAGGATCCCCAGTCGCCCATCTCAGACTGATTCTTACGGACTGGAGGTGCACGACACCCCTCAGACCTTAGTTTCTCCACGGTGTATGGAACTGTCAAGGTCACCGAGAGTGAAGTGCGCTAGAGCCTTGGCTGCCATTCGTTCAAAAGCTCGTATGCCAAGGCTGGCTGGCTGTAGCATGTGCGTTATCTTCTCGCCCCCGTCTCAGTCCCATGGACACCGTACTTAGTCCAAGTGAGACGAGAATCCCAAGTGACTCTCCCAGTGTGGTTGCTATGCCAGGCTGACAAGAAACTGTGGTCTGGTTGTCTTCCACCTCAACTTAGGTGAGTGAAGAAACAGATATCTGACAGCTGGGGACCCAATTCTTATCTCTGGACTCCAGGTCTTTCTGGATCTGTGTGTCCCCTAAAAGAATGAATTAAAAGTGCTGGGTAGAAGAGGGGGGAGCTAAGTGACCTGTAGTGCCACTAGCATCCAAGGGGAACCCAGCTAAACACAGCTTAGGAGTGCCCATCAGAGCCCCAGAGGCCTCTACACAGAAGGGATTCTTGACTTCCAGAGAGCAGCAGGGTTTCAGGACAAGTCAAAATACAACAAAATCAGAGTGCACTGACTAGGCAAAAGGGCAGACCCTTGAAGAGCTGTGTGAGCGCCAGAAGAACACACATAAAGGCTCCATCAGCAGCTGTGGAAGGGATCCGAGCTCTTAGAGTTACACCGTTTAAGGCAGGTAACCCATAGCTGAGGCGAGGAAAAAGAAAAGCGTGTTGTTCTCATCACATCTTTACTGGAAACGTCTTCATATTAACGAATGGAATCGCAGGGTGGCTCATGCAGTTACTTCGTCAGGCATCCACTCCAGGAAGAACTTCAGCTAAGACAAAGACTTAAATTCACCTACTTCTGCCTCTACTGGATTAAAGGCAGGTACCACAACGCCGACTTTTTTTTTTTCTTTAAGTTTAAAAAAAAAAAAAAGATTTATGTATACAGGGTATGGCTATCATTGCATGCAATACCTACAGAGACCAGAAGATGGCATCAGAACCCCCTTCCCCCTTCAATAACTGGAGTAATGAACCATCTCGAGCTGTTCTGTGGATGCTGGGAAAAAATATATATATATATATATATACACATATACATGTACACACACACACACACACACACACACACACACTGCCTCATTCTTGCAAGGCTCCCAGGGACCTGACTGGGGAGGCAAGGGAATAAAGAAAAGACAGACAGACATGCAGAAATACCTGGGATCAGGTGGTCTAAGCTAATTTCAGTAGGAGCAGTCTCTGGATGAAAGTGTCTGCAGGTGGTAAACATCCAAGGAAGAATGGTGGTCCTTTTCTGCATACATGGTCAACATCCACACAGGAACTAGAGGAAGACTTTGCCAGGTCTGAAGCTATAGGGCCTTTGACATGGCTATGTCCATGTCAACAACATACATTCACTCAGATTCCTCTGCTCCCCACGATTTACTTTTTCATGGTATGTGTATGAGTGTTTGGCTTGCCTGTGCATGCAGTGCCTGCAGAGGCCAGAAGAGGGCGTTAGGTCCCCTGGTGCTGAAGTGACAGACAATTGTGAGTTACCATGTGGGTGCTGGGAATTGAACTCAGGTCCTCTGCAAGAGCACCTAGTGCTCTTAACCACTCGCTCCAGCCACGTAGATCAAAATTTAAAAACTAAAATAGTTTTGCTTTACACAGATTCCACCAATAGATGAAGACCTGTGTTTTTATCCCAAGCATATTCTGTCAGCTGTGTTTATAGCCTTGTTTGTGGTATTCTTAGGAAGAGAGTATAGTTCTGCATATGGTTTCTGTGTAGGGAAGTTTCTAGTCTGTATGTAGAAACTCCTGACTCAGGCCACAAAAGGTCAAAGTGGGGGTGGGCATGACTCTTCCTTGTGTACGCTTTGCCTTTTTCCGTGTTTCTATCCAGTGCCACTGAGGTTGGGTAAAGATAATGAAAAATGTTTGGAGACCGGCTTGAATCTCTGAGGCCTGTTTGGGTTCCTGCTTCTTAGCCTCGCCACACAGGGAAAATAAATGAGCTGGAATTTTCCTCCCAGACAAATGAGCCACTTGGGCCATTCAGTTCTTCCAGATTCCACTCTCAGCCAGGAGTCCTTTTTTCCTGGAAAAAAGAGGGAAATACTGAAACACAGTGTGACTGTGGGGCCCTGTGTGCCCCGATGAAGGGTTCCCAGCCCCTATCAGCACCCCTTCTCCAGGCTAGGGCCCTGTCCCCATAAGGCCTTGTTTATCTGAGTATGTTATTTAGGTTTACATCAATACATTCATTTTGTGGATGTGTTTTAAGTTTATAATTATTTTATAATTTACACCACCACCCTCGAACCCTCTTATGTGTTCTCATGGTTGAAATTCTGATAACACTGTAAATGCTTACTCTCTCTGCTTACCCAGGGGATAGGAAATTATCTTACGGGAATTTTTTTTTTCTTGTTGCAAAATTTACTTACATTTATCTAGGATTTTTCCTTCTTTGTATTTATGTTAACATTTTTGCTTTGTAAATAATTAAGTTATAATCATTTTTAAAGCTACCACTAGCATTTTGCACCTTTCTGTTTTTTTCTTTACAGTATTTTAAATCCGGGAAACATACAGACATAAGTTCATCCATCCTTAGAGCTGCATGTGGTTTAAAGTATCCCTGGGCCCTCAAGTAGCTACTGATGAACACTTACGTCATTTCCGATTTTACACCTATAAATTACATTGCAACAACCCTGACTTGAAACACGCTGCGTTTACACATCTGTGTTTGTTTCCATAGGATATATCTCCAGCCAGAATTACTGAGTAAAGAATAACCTATTTAAAAATATAGGAGAGGAGGCACACACCAATAATCTCAGAACTCAGGAAGTGGAGGCAGGAGGACCATCTTAGTAAGGCCATGTCTCTGTCTGTCTGCCTGTCTCTTTCTCTCTGTCTCTCTGTCCTCATCTCTCTGTCTTTGTTTCTCTCTGTTTCTCTCTCCTCATCTCTCTGCCTTTGTCTCTCTCTGTCTCTCTCTTTCTCTGTCTCTCTCCTCATCTCTCTGTCTCTCTCTCCTCATCTCTCTGTCTCTCTGTTTATCTCTCCTCATCTCTCTGTCTTTGTCTCTCTCTCTCTCTCTGTCTCTCTCCTCATCTCTCTGTCTCTCTCTCCTCATCTCTCTGTCTCTCTCTGTCTCTCTCTCTCCTGGCATTGGGTTTGGTAGCATACACCTGTAATTCCAGCACCCAGGAAGTGAGAGCAGGATAACAAATTCTAGACTAGGTTGAGCTTCATAGAAAGACTCCATCTTCCAGTAAACAACATCAAAGAGTTACTGAAACCCAAAGTCCGCCCTCCTAGCACCTGGGCTTTTGAGTTAGGGTCCCAATGTAGCTCAGGCTGGCCTACAACTTTCAATGTAGCTGAGAATGACCTTGAACTTCTGATCCTTCTGCACCACACTCCACTGAAAGTTCCCTTTAAAACACACAAAGTTAGAGCTCGAGGAGTGGCTCTGAAGTTAAGAATTCTTGTTGTTCTTATAGAGAGAGGACCCCGTTTTGGCTTCCAGCACCCTCATGGGGGCTCACAGCCATGTATAACTCCGGGTCCAGGGGAACCAACACTCTCTTTTGGCCCCCACAGAGCATTGCAATGCACATGGTACACATGCAACAAGACATGCATATATGTAAAATGGAAAATAAATAAGCATATTTTAAAAAAAGAATTAAAGTCATAGGGCCTCTAGAAAGCTTAAGGGAAAAAAAAGTCCACTGGAAATGGAGGATGCATGCCTTTAATCCCAGCGCTTGAGAGGCAGAGGCGGGTAGATTTCTGTGAGTTTGAGGCCAGCCTGGACTACAGAGTGAGTTCCAGAACAGTCAGGGCTATTACACAGAGAAACCCTGCCTCAAAAAACCAAATAAAATAAAATAAAAATTTAACATGAGAACGAGAACAATACTGGATCTAGCAAGGTGTGGCCTTACTGGAAGTTTGGAACCTGTCAGGTTTACTGTAAACAGCCAGAAGCTAGCAGGGAACACAGATCGATAGCTCACTGACCAAAGCCCCAGAGCCACTGACCAGGCAGATGGCCCCACGCTGCATCTGATACTCCCTAGGCTGGGCCTCCCTCCCAGGGAGTACCCCATCTCACACTTTAAAGTTCTGGGGACTACTCAGTCCTCATCATGAGCTGAGGAGAGAAACTGATGAAAGACACTCAGATGACCTGGAACCTTAGGGCCTGGGTGGGTTGCCCATGTCTTTCTTTGTCATTGCCTTCCTGGCTCAGGCCAAAACTCCTTAAAGACAGTGGGCGGAGCCTAGGGTTATGGTGAGGACTGGGATGAAGCTGGGAGGGGGGTTCCTTTATGAGACGGGGTTCTCGGCCCACTCTGGGCTATGGGGTGTGTGTTAACAACTGAGAGTATAATTTTCTGGGTGCTTCAGAGCCTGGTCAGAGGTCCCTGCTCTGGTCAGGGATTTAGGGGTAGGGGAGTTGGAAGCCATACAGTCTTCCAGTATCATTTTTCTCTCTTGTGTTCGACGACATGCAGGTCCGTACCCTCCAGTTCCTCCTCTGTGTCCACTTGAGGGCCTGTTGTTTTCCTAGCAGGCGTGGAGCAGGCTGCCCCTTGTCAACTTCTCTGGTTCTATCGTTGCAGCTCCACAGATTCCAGGTTGGGTTTTGTGTACAGTCACTGCAAGACATCAGAAAAGTCACACACAGGGGAGTAACAAAGCTTGTGGAAGATCTTCAGCTTGTCAGAGTCCCCCGTCCTCTCCCCTCCCCTCCCTTCCCCTCCCCTCTCCTCCCCTCCCCTCCCCTCCTCAGAGGCCAGAGGGAGCTCCTAGGGCTATGTTTATCCGCCTCCTTGTTATCTTGTGTACTCTCCTTCCTCAGACACCTTCAGTGGCTCCTCACAGCCCGACCCAGTTGGCTTGTGGTATCCAAGGCCCATCCTGGCCATGAACCTACCCCCTGCTGTTCCCTCTCCCACCTCCGTCCTTTCAAAGTCTATCCTTGCTATGTGAGACACACACTTGCTGACCTCTGCATGTCACCTACCACCTGGCCTTCCTAGCCTCTGTGGTGAAGGGTCATCTTGCTTAAGTCCTAAGGCAGCAGAGGCCGCCTCTTCCACAAACTTTCCTGTCTTTGTGCTGAGTGTGGACCTTCTGAGGGCTGTTTTTGTCGTTGGTGGTTTGTTTTGGTTTTTGTTTTGTTTTCCAGTGACTTTGACCTCTGATGTCCTCAGCACTCTTACTACCAAGCCTCTGTCACGCTTTTTCTCTTTGCTAGAACATTCCACGCTCCTGCTCACTCTTACTGCCTACTTAGCTTTGATTAGCCTTTCCCCAGCACAGTTTCTGGTGCCCTCAGGACCTCCTGCAACACACCCATGCCTCCATTCTGGTTCCATGGCTGTGAGTTCCAGAAGACAGATATCATGAATGAGCTCAGTCGAGAGACTGGCACCATTGCATAGGCTCAGAACTTTTTATTCCTGCGTCGGCGCAAAGTTCGCGTCACCCTTTCGGTCTCCAAGATATTAATTTAGGGAAGATACGTCTGTTGCTAGATGTGTCGACACACGTAGGGAGCCCAGTCATCTTCTCCCCCTTTGGTTCTTGGAACCTCCAGACTCCGTGGCTGGAACTCACAGTCTCACTTGTCTATTCCTAGATGCTTAGTAGTACCAGCTTATTATCTAACTGCCCCCACCTAGTCACTTACTCTTCCATCTCCCAGGCTGGTAAAGGCTCTATATGCAGGGACCAGTGCCGAACCCTGGGCTCCCCAAGCCCCAAGCAAGGCCTAACATATGAAGTATTCATTAAGTGAATTGGTTATTGGAAATGAGGAAGCCTTATTCTACTTGGCTTGTTCACCCTTGATGCATTTACTCATGCAATCTGGTGGGGACTGAGTTCTCCTTTGCCAGGCATGGCCAAAGACAAAAGCTGTTGCAGCTCCAACCAGGGAGCTCCTGCTGGGCAGGTGTGTGTCACCTTCGTAGGGTATCAGTGACCACCCTCACAACTGTGCTCACGCTGGAGGAGAGCACTATGAAGCTGAAAAGCCTTGGGGATGTCAAAGATGGACACAGAGCTAGAAGATCGAGAGAAAGAGAGGTATCCACAGTCAAGACAGAGACAGGAGGAAGGCACAGTGGTACAGGAAGAAGCTGCAAATACACTCACTACTCAGGGCTGTGTATAGAAGGGACGGAGAGGAAGAGGCCATTCAGCAGGGGGTAGGGCATAAAGGTGCCTGTGAGGCCCCTTCCAGACTGGCTTGGAAGACTGGAGAGATACCCATCACCCTCCAGTGGAAACCACTTAACTCTCATCCCCAGAGCCAGGTGTGGTTAGTCCTCTCTGGCCTGGAGCTGATACAAAACCAGTTGCCAAGCCACCCTGATGTTGGTTGTCTGGTTTCTGGCCCAGAGGGTTCCAGAGTATGGGGGGCGGGGGGCATGGCATCTAGAGGTTTCAGGAGCCAAACGGAGAGATGAAGGCTGGTCTCTCCACAGGTGGAGAAGCACTTATGTGTCCCTTTACTCTCAGAAGGTTTTTCTAATCCTTAGCCTCAGATTCAACTCTACTCCACCTCAGGAAGAACTATTCGGTCCTTGTCTGTCGTCCTCCCAACAGCATCATTGAGACCTCCTCACCCAGGGCCACCCACTGAGACTTTGTGCCAGACCCCATGCAAGGCCCTCTGTGTGATTTTCTCATACAGTAATCTCAGCCCACGAGGCTCATTCTTTTCGTGATCAGCATTTTGTGAATAATGAAGTCAAGACCCAGAGAGGTGTGGTTCCTTACCCAAATTCCTGGGGATGGCAGAGTTAACTGAAACCAGGCAGCCAGCCTGTGCTGATAAACACCAGGAAACACAGTGACCTGGGGTCTTTGTACTAGTGAGTGTGCCAAGTGCCCGTAGATGTGGGTGGACCATGGCCACAGCAATAAGAACCCCTAGAGATTGGCTGTGCATCTTATCATCCTCCCCATCCACTTCTAAGGTAGCAGAGCTGGCTGGTCCTAATGGCTGCTGTATGTGCTTGCAACTTTAGGATTCGTGTTCCCACATTGCTCTTGGAAACCTCTGGGCCATTGAGATGCCATCACTTACATGATTAAGCCTGAGATCCTAGCTGGGTCAGAAGTCTTTGCACGTGTGCCTCACCCTCCTCTTCCTCTCATTACTCCTACTCTGACTAGCCTCTGTCCCAACAAGATCCCTTCTCTGAGACAGACCTCTGGAACAGAGGACCCCTTTTCTCCTTAAGGCCAGCTCGGGCACCACTGCTCTGGAAACCTCCACAGAATCTCCTGTCTCTGTCACAGCCACACTTTCTGGCCTCCAAGCATGTCAGACTGTAAGAAGGGAGCGTGGCATGGACGTGTATTACTGGAGATGTGATGAGGGGTGTGGAGACCGGATGTGCTTGGAGAGCCTGTTCCAAAGGGTCTAAGGACACAGCCAGGACAGCCACAGGGTCTGTCTTTCCAACACTGCAGAGCTGTCTCCGAGCAGGAAACAGGATTTCTGGGGATCCACAGGACAGCAGCAGGACGGGTGGGTGCCCTGGGGAGGTAGTGTGTCCTCACCAAGGACGTGCAGGCCCACAGCTTTCCAGCAGTAGAAGCTGTGCAGGAGAAATGTACCAGCTATCTCACCTGGATAGCCGGGACAACCCCTTCTCTGGTTCTGGGACTCAATTCTGCGCCCAAGTCTTCCCAAAGCAGTTGTGAGACCCCAGATAAGGCGCTTGCCCTCCCATCTTTCCCTTTCTCATCTATACAGCGGATAAAAGGCAGGACAGCGATCCCCTGTGACCCCAGCCTGCATGGGAAAATGGAAATGAAAGTGTCTCGTAAAACAACGCCAGCTCAGCACAGATGAAAAGATGGGGAGGTTTGAGTGCAGAGTAGAAAGTCCTGTGTGCGTGACACTGCCCAAAGGACACGAAAGAGATGTGGCAGACTGCAAGAAAATGTTTTCAACATCTGCGGCCGCAGGGTTAATAGTCCGGCTTACAAACAACCCCAGCGAATCAATAAAAGACAAAAGGGGAAAATAGAAAAGTAGACAAAAGATCTCTGTAGAAGGATGGATGGTGAACACATGGAATCAAGTGTTTATATCATCGCAAATCCAGGAAAAGAATATTAAAACACTAGTAAATTAATGCTTGTTCTAGGAGATTGGTGTGTGTGTGTGTGTGTGTATGTGTGTAGTGCTGGGGATGGCACCTAGGATCTCACACATACTAGGCAGATTCTCTAACAATTATCAGCACCCTCCCAGGCCTGGGAAAAAAAATGTAAAGACCAATAATGTTCAGTGTCAGCCGGAACACAGTGATGCTGGTTTCCCACACGGCTGTGGAAGTGTACAAGCGTACTGCCTCTTTCAGAGCACAGTATTTCCACATCTCAAGTATCTACGCTGACCAGACATCACTTTTCTAGAAACGGATCCAGCTCAAATGATTGCCTTTGTGCCCAAAGGTTCATGTGTTCACTGTGGTATTGTTTACAATAGAGAAAAACCAGAAAGAATGAAGGTGCCCATTGGTTAGAGAGATCTCAAATGCAGCAATGAAAAGAAACTAGTACCCTGAGTGTGCGGTGGTGTGTTCCCATAATTCCAGCATGCCAGAGACAGAGGCAGAATGATCACGGGTTTAACCAGCCTGGCTATCTAACAGGAAACTGTCTCAAGGAATAAAACCCTAAATTAAGCAATAAGAACAGCAAGGTAAATCTCTGTACTCTTAAGAAATGGGTCCTGTGTCTCAAGAAAATGACCATCACATCCAGAGTATTTTAGTTTTTTTTTTTTTTTTTTTTTTTTTTTAGTTTTTTCGAGACAGGGTTTCTCTGTGGTTTTGGAGCCTGTCCTGGAACTAGCTCTTGTAGACCAGGCTGGTCTCGAACTCACAGAGATCCTCCTGCCTCTGCCTCCCGAGTGCTGGGATTAAAGGCGTGAGCCACCACCGCCCGGCTGGAGTATTTTAGCAATGCAAAAACTTGACTTCTGTAGAAGGTTGTCTAGCTGTGCCAAATCAAGAAGGCAAGAGGGTCCCGATGAGTTTTTATTCCTAACACAAAGGGGTCCTGTGCCCTGTGAGTGATCAGAGATCAGCCTCCAATTATTACATGATTCGGTGATTAAATATGCGGCAGTTGACAAGCAGAATACATTCTGAGCACTGAGTGTAACCTTGAACACGTACTTTGATTTCAAAAACTCCCGACTGCTGGCTAGTTGACGCTACTAGACTTGACACAAGCTAGAGTCATTTCCGAAGAGGGAACCTCAGTGGAGAGTATATCCCTGCCAGACTGGCCTGTGCTGCCTTTTCTTGATTAATAATCCATATGGAAGGGTTCAGCTCACGTGGGTGGTGTCACCCTGGGGTGGTAGTCCTGGGTGCTGTAAGAAAGTAGGTTGAACAAGCCATGGGGAACAAGTCAGTAATCAGCGTTCCTCCATGGTCTTTGCATCTCCAGGTTCCTGCCTTGAGTTCCTTCCCTGACTGGCAGGGTAAGCAAAATAAAAGCCCTTTCCTCCCCAAGTTCCTTTGGTCATGGTGTTCCGTCACAGCAAAAGGAGCCTGAGGTACTGACCTTGGAGGCCCTTTTTAAATGAAGCCCTTTGATAGAAAAGACAGGACATTTCCTGCACATTTTCCACACACTAACAAGGAAAGATTTCTCAGATGTGTTGTTGATTGTGTGTGTGTTTGATTCTGGGTTCCTACACGTTTCTGTCTGTTCCTTTGACAGCGCCACAGGGCAGCTTTCAGGGAGTCTATAAACAGAGTGATATTGAGGCAGGAGAGAAATTAGGGAAAAGTGAGGAAGGCATGGAGAACAAAAAGAGCCATCCTCCTCCCATCCCCCACACGGACCTGGCTTACTTCTTGCTGCCCAAGACAGGAGTTTCTTCCTACACGTGAGTTGCTCCAGACAGAACCCACGGCATACGCTCCCTGAGACAACCACAGACAAGGTGGTCAAGGTGACCTGAGTAGACTAACACATTCCCTCTTCTCTCTACCCGGTTACCTATTACCTCTTTAAACAGTGTAACTCCCGAGCTGCAGCTGCAACACTTAGGTGTGCTCTGACGTTCCAGCATGACTCTCTGCATGCATTTCTGTCCTTTCTCCTAATTAATAAGCCCACCGACAGTGCTTCATTTTGCCTTGTCCCAAAATTCTTTTATGCTTCAGTGTAAATCAAGAGTCCTGTCTGCATCTCTGTGGAGACCCCTCGAGAACCCATAGGGAGTCCTCAGTCTGCACATCAAGTTGACTTCCATTGTCGATGACAGTACAACTCTTTCAACTTTGTTGGTTTCTTCCTGGCTTGTCTATTCTTGCTCCTTCATTTTTCTTTTCTTGTCTTCTCTTGTCTTCCCTTATCTTCCTTTCCCTTCCTTCCTTCCTTTTTTTTTTAATTTTGGTTTTTGTTTTCAAGACAGGGTTTCTTTGTGTAGCCTTGGCTTTCCTGGAACTAGCTCTGTAGACCAGGTTGGCCTTGAACTCACAAAGATCTGCCTACCCACTGCTGCTTCCTGAGTAATGGGATTAAAAGCATGTGCCACCACTGTCTGCCACCACTTTCTTTCTCTCTTTTTACACGTCTCTGTGTGTGGTGTGAGTATGTACATGTTAGTGTTTGTGTGTGTGTGTGAGATTAAGTTGACATCTGTGCCTTTCGATGAATCTATTCAGACTACTTACACTTGCAGTGATAATTAATACAATGGATTTAAATCTGCCACCTCTTCAGATCTCTCTGGCCCTCTAGACTTCTTTTCTCTCTCTGCCTGTCTCCATTTGTATTAACTGCATTTTAGTTTCGCCTCACTGTTGGCTTACAACATGGACAGTTTTCAGTGGTTGTCTTAGGTTTAAGACAAGCGTATGACTTTAGTTCAGAAATGTCTACCTAAATAATATTACGTTGAATTAAACCCAGCTCCGAAGACCACTCCGCAGTGTGCCCCCTCCACCCTTTGGGACACTGCTGTCATTCATTTCCCTTTGCCTGGGCAGAAAAGCCCAGCACTGTGATTGCTGGTTTTGCACTAACAGACATCGGCACGCAGTGGCCTTTGGACCAAATGGAGACTGCTTCCCATTTTTTGTTTTTGAAAACAGTTGTCAGTTACTCTCAATGATTTACACATCATCTGTGGAATGCATGGGCCAAGAGGCCACCATGGCAAAGTAGCTGTGAGAAGGTTTATATGGCCAGAAGACTTAAAGTGCTCCAAAGTTTGCTTAAGATAATTGTCTTTACAGCAATTAAATGGCAGTTGTGTTTTTAGCTACTCTTATTAAATTCTTAGCATTTTTTCATCTATTCTTTTAGGCAAATAACTAGGTTTCTGGTTCTCATCCCATTCTTTTACTTGAGGAACTCCCCACCACGACCACCACCATGCACTTGTGAGCTTGGCAGTAACCACAGTCAGCTTTTGTCCAAGATCTTTTTATTGCTTTGTTACGAAGTGGTCACTTTAGGTCTAGCATTTCCACATGGTTCCAAGGCCTTTTCGTCCCTCACACCAACTCAGTGGCCACTGCCCATTTCTCCCGGCAGTTGGCTGCCTGTCTTTATGGACTTACTTATTCTGAGTGTTTCAGATGAATGGGTTTGTGTCATGTGCTGCATTTTGTGTCTGGCTTCTTCTACTCGGCTCTGTATTTTCAATATTTAATCATCACTTTTTAAGTTATTTATTGAGAGAGGATGAGAGAGAGAGAGCACATTTGAATGCAGAAGGATCAAAGGACAGCTCCCAGGAGTCTGTCCTCTTCTTCTATCATGTGGGTCCTGGGGACCCAACTCACATTGTCAGGCTTTGTGGCAAGCACCTTTACCAGGTGAGTCATCTTGCCAGCCTGGGAGTCCTTCATCTTGAACAATTGTTGGTACTTCATTCCTTTTGTAGCTGAGCAATATTCCATGCATGGCGGAGCCACATTCTGTTATGTATTTGTTAGCTGATTTCACCTTTTGGCTATTGGATATAGTGCTGAGTCGAACATCCATGTGTAAGCATTGGTTTGAGTCCCTGTTTTAAGTTCTGTTGATTACACCTAAGGGTACAAATGCTGAGTGTATCAGTGAAGGTTCTCTAGAAGAACAAAACCAATGGGATGAATACATATAGTCATATATATGTGATTTATTTGTATATATGA
Source organism: Chionomys nivalis (assembly GCF_950005125.1). Taxonomy (NCBI): domain Eukaryota; kingdom Metazoa; phylum Chordata; class Mammalia; order Rodentia; family Cricetidae; genus Chionomys; species Chionomys nivalis. The sequence goes on along the minus strand of NC_080099.1, from coordinate 24,343,647 downwards.
ATATATATGGTTTATTAAATAAATATTAAAACAGTAACAACAACCGAACCACACATGAGAGCTGAGAGCCCCTAGTTGCTCAGTCCCAGAGGCTAGGAGCCTCAGCAATCGAAATAGTCCCAGAGTAAACTGTCTCTCGCTGCAGAGGTGGACAACCTGGTACTTACTCAGTTCATAAGGTTGGGTGCCTAGAAGGTTCCTGGAGAGCTGCTGGTCATTAGTCCACAATGAAAATCTGGACACACTGGTTCTGATAACATCTTAGAACTCGGGCAGCTGCAACAACAGAATCAACAACTTGGCAGCCAGAGAGAAGGACAAGGGAGCAAAGGGCGAGGGATCTTCCTTCTGTAACGCTCTTTTATCTGAACTGCGACCAGAAGGTGCCAGCCACAGTCAGGGCTATTGTATGATGTTAAGCTCTTTTGACTCTTTTTTTTTGGGGGGGGAGGGTAGCTCTCAAATAAATCACACACAGAGGCTTATTTTTAGTTATGAATGCCCGGCCTTAGCCTGGTTTGTTTCTTTCCAGTTTTTCTTAACCTAAATTATCCTGACTACCTTTTGCCTCTGGACTTTTATCTTTCTCTATGTCTGTATATCTTTCTTTACTTTTTCCCCATGACTTTGCTGTGTAGCTGGGTGGTTGGCCCCTGATGTTCTCTTCTCCTTGTTCTCTTGCTCCTCTTCTTCCTCGGGTCTCCCTCTATTTATACTCTCTGTCTGCCAGCCCCACCTATCCTTGTTCCTGTCTCACTATTGCTCATTTGGCTCTTTATTAGGACCAGCAGATGTGTTAGACAGGCACAGTAACACAGCTTCACAGAGTTAAACAAATTCAGCATAAACAAAAGTCACACACCTCAAACTAGTATTCCCCAACACAGGACACATCAATTAAGGCAATTGGTACAATTCTTCTGGTAAGCCTCTCTACTTAGGTGATTTTTCAGTGGCAAGTTGACATTAAAACCAACCATATTACTTGGTCATATGGTAAATCTGTTGCTACTTTGTTGTTGTTCTTTGAGACAGGGTTTCTCTGTGTAGCCCTGACTGTCCTGGAACTTGCTTTGTAGACCAGGCTGGCCTTAAACTCATAAAGATCCACCTGCCTCCCAACCACTGGGATTAAAGGCATGCACCACCATGCTTGTCTTCTGTTGCTAACTTTTTGAGGAACTAGCAAATTAATTTCCATAGAAGCCACACCATATTACGTTTCCACTAGCAGCGTGTGGGAGTTCTGGTTTGTCGGTATCTGCAACAATACTTGTTACTTTCTGAGTTTATTTTGTTTTGTTTTTGAGACAACGTCTTACCTTGTAGCCCTGGCTGGCTTGAAGCTCACAGAGACCTGTCTGCCTCTGCCTCCCTAGTGCTGGGATTAAAAGCATGTGCCACTGTACAGCACGGCTCTCCGAATTTTTTTTTTTTTTTAATGATGACCAAGTAGTAAGGGTGACACATCCTCTCATTGTGGTTTTGGCCTAAACTTCCTTAGTGACTTATGTGCCTGAGTATCTTTCCATGAGAAGTGTGGGCTGTTTGTATATAGTCTCTGGAGAAATGTCTACTTAATGGTTTTGCCCATTTAAAATTTGAGTTGTTTGTCCTTTGGTTACTGAGTTGTAGTTTACAGCTTTTATTCATATGTGTGTGTGTGTGTGTGTGTCTGTTCATTCTGCGTACAGCCTTGTTCAGCGTGTGATTGGCAAGTGTTGTCTTCTGTTCCCCACGTCACCTTTTCATTTCCTTGATATTGTCCTTTAAGTGTCCCAAAATGTTCAGTTTTGGCGAAGTCCAGTTTATCTAATTTTTCTTAGATTGCCTGTGTTTCGAGTGATAGGAATTAAGATAGGGCCATTTCTCAGTTTGGTGATGAACATTACCCTGAACTCTATTATTTTATTTTATGTATGAGTACTCTGCATGTATACCTGCAGGCCAGAAGAGGTCAACAGATTCTTTTACAGATGGTTGTGAGTCACCATGTGGATGCTGGGAATTGAATTTCAGACCTCTAGAAGAGCAGCCAGTGCTCTCAATCCCTGAGCCATCTCTCCAGCCCCCCTCCCCCGATTTTATTCTAAGAGTTTTATCATTTGCCTTTGATTTGTTTCGTCTCTGGTTAATTTTTGCATATGGTGAGAAGAGTCCACATTTGTTCTCGGAGCCACAGATGCCCGGTTTGCTCTGTAGATTTGTTGAAAGAAATACTCTTTCCCCCACTGAATACTTCTCAATTCCTGTTTTTTTCTACTGATCTGCGTCTACCCTTAGACCAATGCCATAAGCTTTGGTTCCAATATGTTTGTAATAAGTTTTGAAATTGAGATGTGTAACTCCTCCAACTTAGTTCTTCTTTTCAAAGCGGTTTAATTATTTTATGTCCCTTAAGATTCTATGTGAATTTCAGTCAGCCTTTCTATTTGAGCAGAAAAATGACGATTAGACTTTGGGTAGGAATTTCACTGATACATAATTTGCCATCTTGACAATATGATTGTCTTACAGTGAAATCTTTCCATTAAGTCTTCTGAACTTCAGGGCAGCTTTATGATTCAGTTTATAAGTCCTGCATTTCCTCGGTTACATTTATTCCAAATTGAAAAAAAAATTAGTTATACTTATTTATTTATTTATTTACGCGTGTGTGCGTGTGTGTGTGTGTGTGTGTGTTGGTGCATCATGTGTGGAAATTAAAGGGCAACTTGCGAAAGTCAACTCTCTTCGTCCATTGTGTAGGAGTTGGGCATCAAACACAGGTCATCACGCTTGGCAGCAAGTACCTTTATCCAGTGAGCCATCTTACCAGACCCATTTGAAATTAATTTTTTTTCCTCTCTACAAGCTTTATTTTTTTATTTAATTTAATTTATTTATTTATTAAAGATTTCTGCCATCCCCCCGCCACCACCTCCCATTTCCCTCCCCCTCCCCCATCAATTCCCCCTCCCTCATCATCCCTAAGAATAATCCGGGTTCCCTGCCCTGTGGGAAGTCCAAGGACCACCCAGCTCCATCCAGGTCTAGTAAGGTGAGCATCCAAACTGCCTAGGCTCCCACAAAGCCAATACGTGCAGTAGGATCAAAAACCCATTGCTGCGATGAAGTTAATTTTTGATACTATTATAAACTAGATAAAACTGTGTGCTGGAGATAGATGGCTTCGTGGTTAAGAGAGCTTTGCAAAAGACCTGGGTTTAGTTCTTGGCACCCATGTCAGGTGACTCACAACCACCTGTAACTCCAGCTGCAGGAGATCCACTGCCTCTGGCCTCTGTGGGCACCTGCACTCGAGTACACAGGTCCACACACGTGTGCATAACTGAAAATAAAATAAGTATTAAAAATTGAAATTGTCTTAGTTTCCTTTTTGATCATTGCTAGTATACAGACATACTTCTTAGTTCTGAATGCTTTGTTGAATTCATTATTATATCTAATAGTTTATTTTTATGACTTCTTTAGAATATATGTGTATATATATATATAGTTATCTATAAATAGAGATGATTTTGCTTTCTCCTTTTTCGTTTAGAGTTCTGTCTCCTTTCCTTCCTGGTTACTCTTGCTAAGATATTCATACATATTGAATAGAAGGAGGAGGAGGAGGAGATGGCCATGATCTAGGAGGAAGGGCTTCTTGTCTGGCCACGGAACGAGCCGTACCTTTACATGCAAGCCACAACTCACACTGAGGCTGTTCCCTTTTGCTCCATTTTCGTTGAAATTTTTAAAATCTCGAACACACGTTGGATTTTGTCAAGGATTCTTTCTCTGCAGCCCTGAAGATGCTCAGGTGGGGTTGTGTGTTTGCTCCATCAACGTGTTACCCTGAGTTCTTACATTCTGAGTGAGTTTGGGATTCCCACGCAAATTCCCCTTAGCCATGGCATGTCTTGTGCGGTGTGTAGCTGGCATAGCTCCAATAACATTTGTTATTAGATTTGATTTGCTAGTATTTTCTGCATATACAGTGCATATGTACATTTGCCCCCCCCCTTGGTTTTTTTTTTTTCTTCTTCTTTTTCATGTTTGAGATAGGGTCTCATCATATATCCCAGGCTGGCCTTGGGATTGTGATGATCCCCCTGCTTATCCCTGCTGAGTTCTGGCATCATAGGCATGAACTTCCACTCTTAACTTGCCATTTTTTGGCTAGCCCTTTCCTGAGAAAAGCATATCGCTACATAAATGTGCTTGTGCATATAAAGGAACAATGACCATTTTCTTGGGTCAGTGTTACATTGAGATTATTTTCAGCTTCAAGATATAAGTTTATAACTACAGTACTTAGAGATAAGACAGAAAATCATAAAAGAATAAACTAAAACACACAAAATGGATTGCCTTTAAAAAGGGAGGATGTCCCGGGGAGGTGACTCAATCAGTAAAGAGGATCTGACTTCAGATCCCCTGTACCCATGTAAAAGCCAGGCCGGGTGACACATTCCGATAATCTCACCATTGGAGAAGCAAAGACAGGAGGATCCCCGGGGCTTTCTGGTCAGTCAGTCTAGCCAACAAGGTGAAGACGCACGAAGGCAGACTCCCAGAATTGACCTCTGACCTCCCCTCACACCGTACCCGCACCCATGTACTGGCACATGTATGTACACGCATGTGTACAAACATGAACACAGACACATATATATCACACAGACAAAAAGAAGGACAAGAGAATGCTCTTTTTAAATAGAAAAATGTTTAGATGTCTTGTAAAAAAAAAATCACAGAAAGGTCTACACCCTTATCACCTTGGAGACTGTGAGTCCGTGAACAAGCTTAAAGGTATTTGAACTCTCTGAGCTCGGGTTCTCCAGCTGCAGAATAAGAGTGGTAACAGTCCTTATCGCTGGGGATTTAGAAACCCGCAGACCCTGGCTCTCCTGTGTTCTCTATCGGCACAGAAGACTCTGCGACCAAATGTGTGTGATGGGAGTGGATTATGTCACACGCCAAACAAACCACCCCTTCTCAGCAGACACCGGCTTGTCTTTTAAGTCTACTTGGTGCTGCCACCATCTATCTGCTTGGAGAGCGCTCAGATCTAGACTTAGGGACTCAGTCTCCACTTTACCCCACTCCTTGACTAGAGGCACCACAACCTCCTCCATGGATTTCTTTAATTCACTAGAACAGCTCACAGAAAAGTCTGGGAAACATGTTTACTGATTTGTTATACAGGGTATGACAAAGAACTAGAGACTCTGTCCCCCAGACAGAGATCTGGAGTAAGGGGCCATGCCCTCCTTTAGGAACCTCTATTTTAACTAGAAACTTCTGGTTTCCCTTAGTCTTTCAGGTAACCAGACTCTATCCTGAAGCTGTCTGAGGGCTGTCAGCTGCTAGTCAACTGAATGGTTCATAAAATGTACAGTCTTGATGCTCACAAAGATGTTAGGAATTGAGCGTCAGCAAATATGAGTTCATGATATCATTACCAGAGTCCTAGGTAATCAGGACAAATTTCAACAAATCAGGGTTTGACCACTTGACCTAGAAATTGAATAGAAAAGGTGATGGCTAAAGGTAGTGAAGGAATTTAAGCAACTGTGGGCCTGTCTTCTGGGAAAGGGTCCAGGTTTAAATACAGGAAGACCTGGTGTTGGGGCAAGAGGTCCTGCTAATGGCACTGTACTGTCGGGTTGATGGCGTCTCTGTTTGCATTCTACCTATCGGTCCCCAAGGGGTCTTTCTTGGCTTAAAAGCTTCAGTGGACAACTTGGTTCCTACTTAGGAGCAGCCTAATTTCTTCTCATAGGGCGACCACTACCACTAAGTGGGGACAATCTCATCATGGGGTCATCTGTCTGCAGGGCTTGCTCTTTCTAGAACTCAGGTTGAGTTTGGTTTAGGACAAGTGATGGAAACTTCCAGTCACTTCTATAGAGACTGGATACCATAGAAACCCAGTCTCTCAGTGGCCCTTATCTTGATGCCTTCAACCTGGAAGGCAAATGAGAAAGGCGAGAAGAATTTAGAGCCTAGCATGTCTCAGGCAGACTCCTATCTGTGCTCATTGACCCTTGCACTGGAGCATGATTCTTCTCCGGAGTTTTCTTAGAGGTGGCTTCTTAAGTCCCTCTCAGACTTAAACATTTCCCTGCAGGATCCGTTCAGTTCTGCTACAGATTCTGCCTCATTCTGCCTCTCCCTCAGGAGTGATGCTTTGTTTTTTTCTAGAGACCCGATATTTCCAAACTCTGTAGTTCCCTTTCAGCCTAGCTTCATAAAAAAAAAAAAAAAAAAAAAAAAAAAAAAAGAAAGAAAAAAAGGGGAAGAGGACCAGGCCAACGAGGAGGAAGAAAAGGAAAACAAGACCGACAGCCAGTGCAGCAGACAAGAGTGTGTTCAGCTGTCCTCATCCTCACAGAACTAGCAGCTAGGAGCCCTGCGCTCAGCCGACCCTCCAACCTGCATCAGCCCACGCTGCCCCCGGGGAGACTATGGAGCTGGGGGCTCCATTGGTCCTGCTGCTGGCCACAGTTTGGCATGGTAAGAGCAGAAAATGGGGTGTTCGTGAGGGTGTTACAGAGAGGGCCCGCGAAAGGACCCTGAGCATCGCCGCCCCACACTAGAAGCCCCCACTCTCTGCTTCCATCTGCTTTAGCACTGGAGCGCATGTTTGTTTTTATCTGGAGAGAAAAGAAGGGAGAGTGGAGTGGAACCAGTCTGGCCAGGGCTGTGAGGGAGGCGAGTGTAGCCTCTGGCTCATGGTGCATCTTCAGTGTGTCCCTGCTACTTTGGAAGCCGCTAGCCACACTCCTCATTGGCAGGTGGGAGTGGGCATGGGTGAAACTCGGGGCAAGGTTTTCGCATGTTTCCTGTGCGTGCAGGCAATTATCTGGGAAACTCCTTCAAGGCAGATGCTGAGAGGTCTTGGGCACGACTAAGACTTGCATATCTGAGAGAATCTTAGGAGTCTTCCACTGCTCAGTGGCTTCTGCAGTTCTTCCTTGAGTGGTTCCACCAGCTGGACAGCCCAGGTAGCCATGGTTAGGCAGGACCCGGTTCAGAAAGGCCCTTTCTTGGACAGCTTGGGTAAAGGGGTCAGGGTGGAAGAGAAGAGGTTGGCCTTTCTGGCCCAGGGTTTGAGGGTGGGGAGTTCGGAGGAGGTTGGAAGAGAACACACGTGAACTCGTTATTGAGTAAACAAGCAAGAATGTTAGAGGGGGACCAGGGAAGCCAGAGAGGGTCTCCCCAGCCATTGTCTTCCTAGACGCCCCCCCCCCCAACTTCTTGGACAGCAGAAGCTGCTTCGAAACTATCATCTCGGAGGGTGTCAGGCTAAGGGTGAGGACTGGCATGCATGGCCCAGAGTGGCCTGGCGAGCTCGTCTAGGCTCTACCTGGTCTAGCACAAATGTTGTATTTCATGCCACCTACTTATTTGGAGAAAGGATGGAACTTGGTGGGGAAGGGCAGGCTCACTCCGGTCCCTAGGGACTTGGTGCTGCTGGTGATAGAACAGTCCACTGAAGATTCTTTGCTGGCTCAGCCAGTCTCATTGTTTCGTGTCCTGGCACTTTCCTATTAGAATGTGAGTGGTAAACGTTAGGAAACACACATTCTTGAGAATAAGACCTTCTCACCCCAGAAAGTCTTGTGGATTTGAGTCACTGCTCCTCAGGCTTTATCTCGAGGACAGCTTATGTGCACTGCGTGTGTGTGTGTGTGTGTGTGTGTGTCCCAGTTCAATGTCCAGCTCCAGAAGGAAAAGAAGGTGAGAGACGTCGGTGGGAAACCTAAATTTTTAGCCTAACAGGTTACTGGTGATTGAGACCATAGGGACTTCTAAAGGGGTAGGAATAGTGTTGAAGCACTTAGAGGGAGAAAGAGACTGGCCTCTCCTCTTTGGCTGGTGGTCATGAGGGCAGGAGGTTGTGGGGGTGCCTGCTGGAGCTGCTGGTGAGCGTCTAGTATATAGGTACACAAAGGAGGAGGTTTGGGTCAGGGGAAGAATTTGAGCGGGGATGTGTGAGATGAAGAAGGGACAGGCACAGGGCCAGTGGCCGTCAAGAGCTCATCCAAGGGAAGGGAGAGATAATGAGTAGGCTTCCCTTCCTGCCAACCATGCCCGCGGGAAGTGAGAAAGCCGTGCGGTGGATGTGGAGTGTGTCAACCCTGTTCTGCGTAAATATCCAGGAAAACTGGCTAGGAAGAAGTAAGGCAGAAGCCTCCAGAGTACATCTGGAGGTCAAGACAGGAGACCAAGATACGGGGAGCAGAGTAGCTCCGGGGAGGGAAAGGGAAAAGCGACCAAACCAACGGGGAGATAAGCCAGGAGCAGGGGCATAGAACCCAAGGTCGAATCCTGTGACCTTAAGGGTTAAACTCTTAAGTTACTATCTAGCAGGTTCAAGGACGCCTCTTGGGCTCTGCTGTCTTCCAGGTGAACACTGGGATTGGTCCTATCAGACAGAAGAGAGTCCGAAGCCCCGAGGGTCAGCAACTTCCCCATCTGGAAAGGACAGTCGGGGTCCCTAGCCCTAGTCAGCGTGAGCCCAGGCCAGGGTGAAATAGCTCGTCTCTCTTCCTGCTAGTCACACTGCACAGGAAAGCCACAAATCTACATCAGCAGTGGCAGTGTTCTCTCCTCTATTCTACATCTGGCTGATTGGAAGCTCGGGCAGATAAAGGCTGCATGTTTCCCGTGGGTTTGAAATCAGAGCAGACGTTAAACCAGGCTGAAATCATTTGCGTGGAGAGACTTTCCTTTTATGGGCTCACACTTGTGTGTGTGGGGGGGTATCCTCTGAGGAGTGGTTTTAGGAACCACTGTAATACTCTGAGGGCCTGATGTCCTTGGGGCTGCCGTGTCACTGTGTCGATATCAACAGCTGGAGTTGGAGGGGTTGACTTGTGGCGGCCAGCAAACAGGACAGTGACACAGACACTCTTTGTACGGAGTGTTCTGAGACCCAGCACACTGTCCCCCAACTCCAGGACTCCCTCATTGTGTGGACAGGAGCAATGGCCAGGAGGGCAGGGAAGCAGAAGTGAGAGCGCCAGTCTAGAAGGGGCCATAGGCTGGGCGGAAACCGGGGCCAGCCTGGTGCCAGCAATGTGTTTCCGCCCACACAGGCCCAGAGTGCCTGCTGGCCCCTCAGAGGCTGTGAATCAGTTCTCACTTCCCTCCTTCACCCCTATTTCAGGCCTGGGGAAATTGCTGACACTACAGAGGCAGCTAGCCTCCTTCCTTAAGACCTGACAAGGGTTTTAAGTTCTCCTTTCTCCTTCAAGCAAATTTTCCTTAAAAGAGATTGGCTGCCAAGAAACTCTGGCAGGTCCGGAGAAGTGAGAACAGAGTGGGCACCTCAGCAGTTTCATTCATAGACACGACAAACAGAGTCTTTACTTGGCAACAGGTGATGCTGCCAAGACTTCCCGGCATCTGGACGACCTGACGTGCCGGAAAGGTGTGATCACTGTCTGCATTTGTAGGCGAGGGGACAAAGTGAGGAGGATGGATGGCCTCAGGTCACCCCACAAGGCATGGGCCTGATGTGCAGTGGTAGGACAGGGCACAGCAGGAGACACGTGGAGCTTCTCTCTACTGGGCTAAGAACTCACATCTTCTCTTCTTTCCTAAGTACGGGAAGTCAGGACTTGGCCATCTGTTTCTCCATTTGTTTCTTTGAAACTTGTCGTGCTTGAACGGGGCCCTGGGCTTGGCTCTGCAGTCACAGCTTGCTTTGACGGGATTGAGGAGGTCCTGTCCTGGGGTGGGAAGTGATTCAGAAGGCTGGGTCCCCATGGCTCTATGGGAAAGTCTACACGTGAGTCTGAGGTGGCTCCCAACCCAATCTCAGAGGAGTCACTGGGCAGATGTCCACAGATTTGGGAACTGAATGAGGGTTAAGTGATACAGACTCCACAGTACCAGAACTCTCGCTGCCAGAGCATGGTCCAGCTCAACTAGGGGGGTAGCAGGGCTACACCCCAGGCCTCACTTCTGTCTGCACCCTCCTTTAGGTCATGGGGCCCCTGTCATTGAGCCCAGTGGCCCAGTGCTGGTTGTAGAGCCTGGTGCAACGGTGACGCTAAGATGTGTGGGCAACGGCAGTGTGGAATGGGACGGCCCCATCTCTCCCTACTGGACCTTGGACCCTGAATCTCCCGGAAGCATCCTGACCACAAGAAATGCCACCTTCAAAAACACCGGGATCTACCGTTGCACTGAGCTGGACGATCCCCTGGGGGGCAGTACCACCATCCACTTGTATGTCAAAGGTGAGGATACCAAATTCCCTGCATTGGGCAGGAGGGTTAGCTCCTGGTATTAGCATCATAGTAAGCCAGATCCGAGTTTATGGGTTTGAGCATTGGCCATGAACAAACTTTATCCAGTGTTTACAATTTAGGGCAGGCCTCACAATAACCCTATGCTGTAGATGCTATGATTACCTCCATTTTCCAGGGGTTCACAGAGGTTGAATTTTTTTTTTTTTTTTTTTTGGTCTGAGATCATACAGCGGCAAGTACCCGAGGGTACAGAAGCCAACCTGAAACACTCTCTGTATGGTTCTTCTCCAGGACGACTTCGAGCAGATGCTCAAGCTTCTGCTCTCTGTCACTAACAGAGTGTTCAGTTGTCACCTTGAATCCTCTTCTCAGATCCAGTCCGACCCTGGAATTTGCTAGCACAGAAGGTGACAGCGATTGAGGGCCAGGAAGCTGTGCTGCCCTGCCTGATCACCGACCCCGCACTGCAGTCCCATGTCTCTCTAGTGCGAGCCAGGGGCAAGCCGGTCCCACGCAGAATAACCTACTCCTTCTCCCCATGGCGAGGGTTCATCATCCACAAGGTGAAGTTTATTGACAGTGATGACTATCAGTGCAAAGCTATGGTGGATGGTGAGGAATCCCTCTCCATCGGCATCCGACTTAAAGTGGAAAAAGGTATGTAGGATGAAAAAGCCTGCCCGGGCATGGAGGCAGGAAGGGGAGCTGGCAGCCATGGGTGTGGGGAGGACAGAGATAATTCTCTCTCTTCTTTCAATCACTCATTTCTCTCCAGGGCAAGTGGGGTGAGGTGTGTTGGGTGGGACTCTGACCATGAGACCAACTGTGATGAACTAACCAGGGTAACTGATCCCATGGTGTTGGGCACAGTGCCAGCAAGTCTAGGTGTTCACGGGTTGTATTTCTGGCCTTAGTCCCCTCAGGGCCCCCATATGTGCTATTGGAGCCTACGGAGCTGGTGCGGATTCGCGGGGAGGCTGCCAAGATTGTGTGCTCTGCCACTAACGTGGACCCTGAATTTAATGTTTTTCTCAAACATGGAGACACCAAGGTCAGTCCTCAGGGAAAGGAGACGACATGGTGAAGTCTGCCTGTCTTCTCAGCACTGAGAGGCATCCTCACCTCAAACTGGCTTTCTGGGCTGGAGACATGGCTGTGGCCCAGAGGACAGAGAAGAGGGGCCTGAGACCCTGTGCCAAGAGCAGCTGCTCAGGCTGCTAGGTCTTGGGGCTGGAGGTGGCAATCCAGTCCCTTTCAGGGATTACCCTATCCCCTTGCTACAGCTTAGAGAACACTTCCTTCCGACAGAACGAGGATTCCTGTCTCCCTTAGAAGCATGAGCTATGTTGGCTATTTCAGAAAGACTTTAGTAAGAGGGAAGGTGAGGATCCCCAGGAAGGAACGGAAAGGCTTGCCTCCTAGATTCCTCACCCTATGTGCATCATGTGTGAGGTGCAGCCCTGAGCCCTTGCTGTGTGAGTCTATTCACTGTCATTTTAACCCAGGGGTAGGGGACCAGTATTCATCCCATTTTATAGATGAAGCATTTGAGACTCAGCATTTAGACCCTTGCTGAGTACAGGCCGATCACCATTTTAAAGGTGGAGGAGTTGTATTCAGATCCTAAACAATTTTGGTATGTCACCTCTATTCCTTCTATCTACAGCTTGAAATCCCCATAAGCAGCGACTTCCAAAATGACCGTTATAAAAAAGTCCGGATCCTCAGCCTCAATTCTGCAGACTTCCAAGATGCTGGCAAATACTCCTGTGTGGCCGGCAATGGTTTCGGCACACACACGACCTCCATGACCTTCCAGGTGGTGGGTGAGCATCAGGTAGTGGGAGAAGCCTGTGGCTGTTGGGAGATAGGATGGCTTGGTCCTGGAGCCCCATCCTAGGAGACCCTCCACTTCCTCCAAGCCCTTGGAGAGGTGGGTGGTGCTTCACTGTAACATGGTCTAGTCATGCTACGGCAGATCATGCTGGCTCCCTCGTTCCTGAGAGCGGGGGATATTTGTGTCATGTGGACACACAAACAGCGCTTCTTCTCTGCCCGGATTGTGAAGGAAACATTATATCTCTAAATAACAACGCTCCCTCTTACTGGGGCTTACAAGCTGGGGCAGGAGGCATGAGAGTGGAGTTCTTGGGCCTCAATGAGAAAGGAAGGGAACAGGACATCTTGAAGAAGGAGCAGCATGTGCAAGCCCCAAGGGAAAAGAGCCCAAGCGTCTCTGAGATACCAAAAGCAGCTGAGAATACCAGAGATGTGAGTGGGGTGTGAGTGATGGCTCCAGGGGAGGGGAGATGAGGCCGGAGCCAGGTGGCAAAGGAGCCTTAACAGAGTGAGAGGAGAATTTGCACACCACCCTTTTGAGAGGTCTTGAAGGTTATAAAGCAGAGAGCTGAGGTCTCCACCTGACTCAGCTTACCCAGAGGGGACTGGAAGTCAGGAGCACCCACTCCTGGGTGTCATCAAATCTGGCTCTGCCAAATAGTATGTTGACCAACTTCTTTGCGTCTCAATTCCTTTACCTGAAAGAAAATGAGGATATCAATAGTAAATGACTGTATTTAGACAATCTCGAAGAAGCCCTGGTCAGATCTACACTGATAGAGTGTGCGAGCAAATACCACAGTAGAAGACTTGCCCTGGCAGTGGGTGGAGGGGAGCTGGGAGCAGCCACAAGAGTGGATATAGGAAGCTACAGAAGGTGGTGAGGGCGCCAACCATGGGAATGAAGGAGGATGGGTGTAAGATACCCTCCCATTGCCTGGCGATTGAGAGGGAAGCAGTGCACTCCACAGACAGAATCCCACAACAAGGCAGTTCTACAGTGTGCGAAGGTGCTCTGAGTGTGGTCTAGCAGTGTGGCCTGCTGAAGTGTTGAGAGTCAGAGGGGAGGAGAGGAGGAAAGCATGAATCACTGGCCTCAGAACACACACAGGGAACTCCTCAGAACTCTGCCAGGTAAAGGGAAGAGAGGCAGACTCACGCAATGTCAGTCCTCTGCTGGGGCTCTAGCCAATCTGCCTCCCAGTTCGGGCATTCACTGGTCACTCAGTAAATGCAAGAAATGCATACTTGAGCTGGAGAGATGGCTCAGCGGTTAAGAGCACTGGCTGCTCTTCCAGAGGACCTCGGTTCAATTACCAGCACGCACATAGCAGCTCACAACTGTCTATTACTCCAGTTCCATGGGCTCAAGTGCCCTCACACAGACATACACACAGGCAAAAAAACACCAATGCACATAAAATAAAAATAAATTAAAAAAATAAATAAAGAAAAAGAAATGCATACTATTTCAGCTTTTGGCCAGATCTGTATTCAGGCTTGAAGGTGGCAGGGCAGAGGGCAAGCTCAGACACTTTGGGTGAGAGAACTCTGGTTCATGGAGCAGCTGTTGTGCCATTAAGATAGGTCTGTATGCCATATTCAAGGAATGAGTTTGCCAGTAGGCTGGGGTGGTGTGAATGAGAGGTACCACATGAAGTCAGAGAGGTAAGTTGGGCAGGTAGTTGGTCCAATGGCCCTGAGATCCTATGTATGGGACCTAGGCCTTTTTTTCTTGGAGGAGGTGAGAAACAGAAGGTTTGAGCAAAAGCAGCATCATGGTCAGACTTGGATGTAGTAGATGAGCAGGGCTTTCTGGTGCACCATGGAGGACCGTCTATGGGGAAAGAAAGAGGAGGAAGTAAGTTAGGAGGCTATCCCAGTGGTCCAAGGTGATAAGTCCAGACTCGAGTGATAGTGGAGGTGGCCAGAAGGGTCTAGACAACTGAGTGGATCAATAGTGGGAAGACAGGTGACAGAGGTGAGTCCTGGCTGGGGCTGGAGACTGTGAGCCTGGAGCAGAGATGCGCTCAGACCCTCAGATCAGGTCAAGGGGTGGAGAGTCCAGTGGACAGAAAGAGGAGACCAACTCCCCACTAACCCCAGATCTTCTGCGTTGATTTCCAGAGAGCGCCTACTTAAACCTGACCTCCGAGCAGAGCCTCTTGCAGGAGGTGGCTGTGGGTGAGAGCCTCACCCTCACAGTCAATGTAGACGCCTACCCTGGCCTCCAGAGTTATAACTGGACCTACCTGGGGCCATTCTTTGAAGACCAGCACAACCTTGACTTTATCACCCAAAGGACCACCACATACAGGTACTGCCTGTCAGACCACGGACAATGTGTGTGAGCGTATGTGTGTGTCGGGGGTTCAGCCAGAAATGAGGATGCTTGGGTCCTGTTCCATCTGTGCTGCCCCACCATGGGTAGATCCCCTTCCTGTTCTTTATCTCATTTCCCTGACTATGAGAGTATCAGTCCTCTATGTCATTTGTCCTAGTCCCTGCCCTGTGTCTCTGGGTCGCCCAGTGAGTTTCTATACTGTTTCCCAGGAGCTGCTCCACCGTTTGGGGATACATGTTCTCAAGGTCCCTTGGGACCTCTTAGCTTCACCTCCTGTCCTTTTTATGACCAATGCAAATGTAGGAGGTGACTGTGACTTCCACCCCAAGATGTATTTGAGATAACAACCATGTAAAGCACCTACCTTGTTCGCATGGGGTCGGGGCAGAGGGACACGAGCGTGCATTTGCTAAAAGATTAACCATCCTGAAAATCTCCTCGCAGTATATTCTCCTCAGGCTCTGGGATATTTTCGGGGTGCATGTTCCCCTCACCGCCACTCTGCTGGCACTGTTCTACTCCTAACATGGACACATGGGTTGGTCATGTGTCCACCCATGTAGAGGGATACTGCCTGTCTCTGAATGAAGTGTGTCTGTGAGGGTCTTACTCTCCTGACCTAGGGCCTGAAGTTTGCTAGCTGAGCACTCCACCGCAGAGTCCAACCCCAACCTGAGACACCTTTCCCAGAAGTGAACTTTAGTCCAGCAGTGATGGTAGATTTTGTCCAAACAAGGATTGGTACTTTGCTGTCATTAGCGCCGGAGAGATGGCTCAGAGGTTAAAGCGCACTTGCTGCTCTTGCAGAGGACCCAGGTTCCGTTTCTAGCATCCATAAGCATTAACTGTAACTCAAGTTCCAACAGATCTGTGGGACTCTTCTCGCCTCCGTGGGCAGCAGACACACATGTGGTAAACACACATGCAAGCAGGCAAGACACTTATACACATAAAATATAAAAATATACCTTTAAAACTGCATTTTAAATATTCGTTTTATTTAATGTGTATATTTTGCTTGTATCTATATCTGTACACCACTTGTGTGCCTTGTGCCTGCAGAGGTCAGAAGAGGGCGCCAAATCCTCTAGCACTGGAGTTATAGATGGTTGCGAGTCACCCTGTCTGTGCTGGGAACCAAACCCTGAGTCCTCTGCAAGAGCACAGTGCTCTAAACCAGTGAGTCAGCTCTCCAGTCCTGTTTAAAAACGTGTTCATTACCTAAACAGTGCTGCCTTCATTAGCTGGACGTTCATTAGCAGATGTCTATTATCTCGGGACTTGGGCAACAGAGGCAGAGGAATCGGGGTTCAAGACCAGCTCTAGAGGAAGCACAGCAAGTTAGAGGCCAGCCTGGGCTATGTCAGATCCTGTCTCAAATCACAACAGCAAGTACACTCATAATGGACAAATCATCCATTAGAGACTAAGAAAATTGCCTGGAATCAACCAAAGGTGACTTTTTGCTTTAGCGTTGTTTTTAGACTTTTCTATAGTAAAGAGAACCATTAAATTAAGTGCCTATTATGAGTATGCCTTCAACCCTCAAGCCAATCTGGTGAAGTAAACCAAACCAAACAAAAATCCGTCAGAATCACCCTGAGTCAAGAAGACCACAGCAGTTGAATGTCTATGTAAAACCACACAGCCAAAAGTGATAACAATGGAATTTGGTCTCTGGTTTCTGTAGCTACACAGTTCAGAACCAGTCCTGTCTCTTGTCCCTGTCACCATCCCCAGGACCAGGTAGCACATTAGGGATGCTCAGTAGGGGTTGTGGTGCTTGTGAACACTTAGCTCAGTGGTAAGAAGGAAGAAACTTGTGATATACCTCCCAGGACCTTGCGAACATCATCTGTAAGAAACTTTGGGGAAAACACAGAATACCCTGAGATGAGAGGACAGTCAAGGGCCAGGGGTAGGTGTTTTCCCCTGTCTCAATGGCACACTCCTGAAGACCTGACTCAGACAAGACCTCTGTGCCCTGAAACTTTAACAAAGGATGATGCGCTTTACTTCACAGGACACCAGTTTATAACAGTAGTGTCTCTTGGGTGTCTTACAGGTACACATCCACGCTCACCCTGAACCGTGTAAAGCCCCTGGAGGCTGGCCAATACTCCTTTACGGTCCACAACAAGGCAGGCTGGAACAATGTGACCTTTGAACTCACCCTGCGATGTGAGTGACAGGGAGGCTGCCCAGGGTTGGGTATACTGGGAGGGGTGAGGGTAGCAGGCTCAGGGCAGGTGGTCAAGAGACAGAGACCTCACCCCTAAGGCTGATCCTGCCTTCGTTCATCCTTCCCCTCTTCCTCAGATATCCCAGAGGTCAGTGTTTCGTGGATCGTTGTGAATGGCTCTAATGTCCTGCTCTGTGATGTCTCTGGGTACCCTCAGCCCAATGTGACATGGATACAGTGCAGGGGTCACACTGACAGGTCAGTGGGCTTGATTCCCCTCCCTAGGCTGAGCATCCGGGTGAGGTACCCATGAGTGGGAAGGGCATGCTGATGTGGGAGACCCCAAAGCCCTGAGTCAAAATCTATTCTTTCCAGGTGTGATGAGGCCCAGGCCTTGCAGGTTTGGAGTGATGTCCCCTCCGAAGTCCTGAGTCAGGAGCCCTTCCACAAAGTGACCATTCAGAACCAGCTGCCCATTGGGGCCTTGAAACACAACACAAGTTATATTTGCAGGGCCCACAACGATGTGGGGAACAGCTCCCAGGCCTTCAGGGCCGTCTCTTCAGGTAATCCATCCTCCTCAGCCAGCATTGGCATCCGACGTGTGGAGACTACTTGATCCCTCACCCCTGACCCAGGGATTTCTACTTGGAGGAGACCCCAGTCATCCTGAGTTCCACCTCCGGGTCACCCTGGCTAGTCCTGAGCCACAGGACTCTGGACATGGTGACATGGAGAGGTCCAGCGTCTCTCACTGGGGACTGAAGAGGAAAGGGCAGGATCAGGGAGTGGAAAAAAGAATGAGGCAGAGATACCCCAGATGGAGACTTATAGAGGACCAGGAGAGACTGAGAGATACCGAGAGACACCAGCAAGCTGGTCTACTAGTCTGGGCCTTTGGCTCCTCCCTGCATCCGAACTCACATGAGGGAAAAAGGACTTGAGTGAAGAAATACAGTTCATCCCATGTCCACGGCTAGAGGGATGCTTCCTCCCTTCCTCTCCAGCTCCCCCTTGTTGTCTGCCCTGCCCAATCCTGAGACACAGTCCTCACTCAGGGCCGCGGTGCAAGGGTTTGCCCAGTGCTGATATGGAGTCCGCAGCTGGGCCTAGTCTCACTGAGAAGCCCACAGCCTCCCCGAGCCCCTAAACTGTTACTGTGGCGGGGCCTGGGTGAAGCTCCCAATCCTTGGCTTCTGCTTGGCTCAGGGATCATGTCACTCGTGTCCTCCAGTCACTAGCCTGGAGCAGCTGTTGACAGGCCCGTGGGCCCTGGTATCATCACTGCTGGTGGTGGCGGTTTTAAATAGAAAAGTCCCACGGTGACAAATGCTGGCACTGTACCAGGCATTGTCTCCACGACCCCTCACTCACTAGCAGCAAAGTCCCTCCTTTCTTCATTTTGGAAAGACAACACACCTGAAATGTTTAGAGGTCTCGTTTGGTGTCTCGTGTCACCTAAGGGACCCAAGCTCCTAGCTGGACTTGGAAATGACCTATATCCTTCCGACCACATGAAGATTAGAGGTCAGGAAGGGGAGACCCGGGGGCCCTAAGCTGGCTCTGAGCTGCTAAAATCACACAGAGCACCTGGAGGAAGCCGCAGGAAAGCTGAGGAGGATTTCCCCGCCAAGACCTCTCTGCCCACAGGTGCAAGCCATAAAGCCCCAACACTAGGATTTGCGTACAAGCCGTAGCTGGCCCCCGAGCCAGCCTGCTCCAGAGAATTTTCACGCTCTGGTAGAGGGATGGGACTGAATACAGTCTCTCCACTTGCTCACTCCTCTGCCCCCCTCTTCCAGAAGAAATCAGAATGCAGCTCCCTGATGAGTACCTGTTCACTCCGGTGGTGGTGGCCTGTATGTCTGTCATGTCTCTACTGCTGCTACTGCTGCTGCTGCTCCTGTACAAGTACAAGCAGGTAAGCTGGGCCGTGGAGCTGGGCCGCGGAGCTGGGCTGCGGAGCTGGGCCGGGCCCCCAAGGGAGCCAGAGGAGGAGGACCCCTGCTCACGCTAGCTCGTTCTGACTGGCTGTCACGCAACCAGAGCTGTTCATTAAGTGTCTACTGTGTGTCAACATGGGCTAGCACCAAGAAGTTTCCGGTGCAATGATCCTATGCTTGACCATTGGGGGTGGAGGTGGCGGGGAGGAGAAGGTATAAAAGAAGGTATAAAATTGCCTTTTAAGGTGCCTAGCTCTGCCCGGCTCTGCCTGGCTCTGCCGCTGGGACTGAGGGGCAATGGGCATGTTCAAGTTCCTTTCTCTACCTGTAAAATGGGGTTCATGATGGCAGGTTATCACCAAGATCCTCTACCTTGTATGTATAGAGCCGGGGTGGGTTGTTGAAGAAAGACAGGACTTGGTGGTGGAGCCTGTGTTTCCGTGCAAGGAGGAAGTTGGCTGCAGACCCAGCTCATGCATGTTGGGATAGGAGCGTGGCTAAAGTTGGCATCTCCTTGACCACACGCCAAAGTGGTTGCTGGGTGCTGCTCACCACCCAGACATGGCTTAGTCACTGTCACGGCTACTGGGTCCTCGGAGATATACAAAATTCTTCCTTATTTTAACCTAAAAAACTTTCTCTGGTACCCCATGAGCCACAGGCTCCCTCACGCCTTTCTGCCTTGGCTGTCTGGCGTCACCTGATGGGGGTCTAGAGCACCTCAGCTCATTCTCTCTGCAAGCATCATGCTTTGAGTATTTTGCTCCAAGTACCTTCTCATGTCCCATGCAGGAAATTTAACTGCTTCTTAAGCAATCTAAGGCCAGAAGACCTGCAGCGCTAGGCTGCCTTCTTCCACATGCCCTTTGGTGTCCCCTGGCTGAGGCACCCTGAGGGTCAGGGCAGGAAGCGGTTCTCTTCTGCACAGATTCTGCCCAGGTGACTTGGCGCCACCTGTCTATCGCCCAGATCTGGGTGAGGAGGGGTCTGCCTGTGGAAGGGTGGCTTCTGCTCAGGGCTGAGTCATCACCTCTGTCACCAAAAGAAGCCACAACAGTCCGGGAAGAAACAGGGGAAGAGGAAAGAGCAGGAGTCAGCTGGCCCTGAGGACAGGGACAAAGGAAGGGAGAGAGGTGGACACAGAGGAGGGGAGGGCAGAATCAGAAAGAGGATTGGAGAGGTGCTGGGACCAGGCCTAAAATGAGACAGGAGGGTCTGCAGAGCTTCCAGTGGGAAGTGTTCAGGTCTCCACCTTCCCCAGGCTCAATATCGATCCCACAGAGCCAGGGGCATGATCAGGGGAGTGGCCAAGATCTGAAGTTCCCAGACATCTCTTCAGTCTGCGTCAGAAGATAAAGGAGGACCCGGGCTTAGGGCTGGTATGAACAATTGGTAAATTGATTGATACGCAGTGAGAATTTAGGCAGGCCCAGCTTCCAGAAAAGGCATAGGAAGCCCCGGCAGCTGGCCTTCCAGGCACCGCTCCTGATAGGAAGAAACCTTGCAGGCCACTTACTTTTATAAGGATGGCCCCCCACATCCCTGGGATAGCAGAAATCCCCGAGTTTGGTGGGGAGGCGGGGGTCCAACACTAAAACCATAGATTCAGCCCTGGGAGCTTCCAGCCACACCTCCCTTCCCCCACCCTTCCCTCTTCTCCCTTCATCCCTTCCAGCTAGGCCCTAGCGGAGGTGGGAGGGCTGAGTCAGCCCAGCTGCAGAAAAACAGGGAAGCAGAAGTGGCTTGGAGAAAAATAGTCACAGCCACAGAGACTCCTAGAGATGCAGGATGCAAGGGGCAGGAGGGGTCTCTCAGACTAAGGGAGTTTGCTCCCTAAATCTCCTTTCAGACTCTTTCCCCAAGCCATAACGTGCAGATGTTTTGTTTTTACTGGTGGAGTTTTGTGTTTGTTTGCTTGTTTTTATTTGTTATTGTTGTTTGTTTGTTTGAGGATTGGGTCTTTATATCTTTCAGGATGGCCTCAAACTCCTTCCATAGCTAAGGCTGGCCTTGAACACCCCCATCCTCCTGCTTCCATCTCCCAAGTGTTAGGATTACAACATGTGCCATCGCAACCAGCTGGGTGTTATTTATGTCTAACTTTTGTCTCAAATATCCAACTGGAAGCTCTTCCTCCTCTAACACTCATGCATCCTTTAGTTCTTCTCGCTGAAGCATCCAAGGCTTAGACCCTGTCCCCAAGGCCTAGTCCCTGTCCCCAAGGTCTGACTGGACATCAAGTTGGTCTGTTGACCCAGTGTCCTCCACTACCCCAGCTTCCACTTTCCCATAAATGGGACCTCCCCTCAGCACTTCTCAGGTCAATTCATGATGTGGTACCCTCACGCAGCTGCCCTGGGGCCAGGAGAAGGTGAAACAATCACCCGCTTCTATCCAGACCTGAGAGGGAACTGGAGCCAGCATAAGGTGTAATATGTGGACACCCCTCTGTCAGAGGGCTCTGCCTCACCTCCTCTTCCTTCCCCTAGAGTTAGGAAATAGCCCCCTTCTTACAGCCCTCCTGGCCTTCCTGTGTAGAAGCTCCCCTCTCACCCCTGAGTCGCATTGGTCACCTGCCTGTGTTTGTCAGGATCTTACCCCACCCTTCAGCGTCTGTGCACTCTCTGCCTGGACAGTTCTCGGGCTGGCTCCTCATGGGCTCTCCTGGCTCATCTCACACCACTCTCTGTCACATCATCCTGCTTTGCTGACTTCATGATGTTATTTTTCAAATGTTTTAAGAGATTTGTTAGCATCTATTACTTATATGTGATAGTGGTTTTCAATATGACGTTTTCAAACACGTACATAATGTATCTTGATGCAATTCACCGTTTTCATCTTCATTACCCTCTCTCGTTTCCCTCTCCCATACTTGCTGGTCCCCTTTATTTCTCCAAACTCTTTCACTTTCCTTTGTGTGTGTGTGTGTGTGTGTGTGAGAGAGAGAGAGAGAGAGAGAATGTATGTATGTGTACATATGCATGAGTGTATATTTGTGTGTTTGCATGCGTTTGTGTTCCAGTATGTTTTGTTAGGGTTTCTGACAGAAGTGTAGGTGAGAAGTTACAGAGATGGGCTGGCTGTACAACTGAGGAAAACGTCCCTCCACCCCCATAACCAGTAATTTCCTAAAGTTCTTCAGGGAGCCTCTTCATGACAGGTTGTTGGCAGGCCCAAACTGTCCAGGTCTTATGCAGGTACTCAGAGCTGCTGTGAATTCAAGAATTCATTAGCCGTCCCATGCCTGGAAGACAATCTTCGTAACACTCCACCCCACCCTTGCTCTTCCTGTCTTTTCTACGGTGTCCTCTGGGCCTCGGAGGAACACAGATGTCTCATTTGCAGCTGAGCTGTCAACAGTCAGTTACTCTCAGCATTTTGACTCGTCATGAGTCTCTGCAGTTACTGCTGACTATTGCAACCAGCAGCTCCTCTGCCCAAAGCTAAGAACAACGCTGAGCTTTGGGAATAAACAGAATTGTTTAGAAGGCTAATGGACAGGCATATCAGATCCATTTAGCAAAACAACAACTGCATATTCCCCACTAGGGTTAAGAACCTCCCTAGCCAGGAACTTTTGACCAATACAGTACCAGATGTGGATTCCTTCCTGTACCCTCAGTTCCAATCAGAAAGTGGACGATCACCCCATAACAGACTTGACACTATTTGCACCAATGGGAGCATCTTTCACAGCATTATTTGAAGGTTGCCTATCTACGTATTTAAGTTGAACGCCTTTCTTGGCCATGCAAATGCTAGCCCCATGGGATCAAGCATCTGCCTTGTTCAATAATGAATCAGTTGTGCTTGATAGAAGTGAATGCTCAGTAAAATGTATTCTTTTACTGCATGGCTGTATTATTCGGTTGGGAAAAGAGCAATTCTGACCTCAGCATAGATGTGATGATGACGATTCTTAGCCACAGAAAATACTGTATGAAATACTCAGGGCAACAAAATGATTCGAGACGAAAGCTGTGCCTTCCAGAGGCTCTAGCGGGGAGGCAGTGGGAAACTGCTATTCCCTGGGTATGGAACTCATTTTACAAGATCAAAAGAGTTCTGGAAATTGGTTCCCTATCAGCGTGAATGCAGTTAATGCCCCTGAGGTATACAGTTGAAAATGTTTGGGGTGGTACATTTTCCGTTCTGTATATCTGATTACAATTGAAAATACATGCAGGGCTGGAGGAGGATAGCTTAGTTGTGCAGTATGAACTTCTACATATAAAAGGCCCTGGTCCAGTCCCTAGCACCTAGAACAAAACCACCAACATAAGCTATTTATATGAGAGAATGGTTTGTGAATGAATGGATAGTTCTCAATGTCTACCCTCCACTTTGGCCCAGGAATTATCAAATTCAGAGGCATCAAGGCCTCCAGAAATTATCTTATCCAAGTCTTTGAATGAACAGTTAAGGAGACTGAGGTTTGGAGAAGGGAAGGGCATACACACAGTAAGGCAGAATCCAGCAGGACTAGCTTTTGCCGCTATGCCCACAAGATGCCTCGCTCCCTCTCAACTCACAACAGGCTGAGAGCTTCTGCATTGTCTTCTCGTGCTCTTAGGAGTTGAGATGCAAGGTCCGTCTGCCAACCCATCAGCCCCCCGCCCCCTGCAATGCCTCCTTTTCTTTCTGCAGAAGCCTAAGTACCAGGTGCGCTGGAAGATCATTGAGAGCTACGAAGGCAACAACTACACCTTCATTGACCCAACCCAGCTGCCCTACAATGAGAAGTGGGAGTTCCCCCGGAACAACCTGCAGTTTGGTGAGAGTGGTCTCGGCACTCTGATCTTCCATCACAGGGATGATGGGGGCTGATGGGGGCTGCAGGGACCCAGTAGGCCTCAGGAGCCTAAGGAGCCCTTGTGTCTGTGATAGGTAAGACGCTCGGAGCTGGCGCCTTTGGGAAGGTGGTGGAGGCCACAGCCTTTGGTCTGGGCAAAGAAGATGCCGTGCTGAAGGTGGCTGTGAAGATGCTCAAGTGTGAGTCGGAGGAGGTGCAGCATGGGAGATGGGGAGTGGGCTGGCACCACTGTCCCAAGAGGTGCTGTCCGCACTCTCAAACTGTTGGCACCTGGGGGTTTTAAGTTGGGACTTGACTTCCTGACTGAGCTCCAGGCTCCTTGCGTTTCCTGGTTCTGAGGGTCTTTGTCAACCTTTGAGGAGGAATGGGCCTTCTGACTGAGCCCAAAGGAAGTTAGGGTGAACAGAAGCCACCCAGGGAATGACCCTGTCACAGCTTGGCTTCCTCCCCTCCATATTAGCTCAGTAACAGGAGCATCCTTCCTCTCCTCCCCCCTTCTCCCTCTGTCTTCCTCCCTCCCATTTGTATGTCTGTATTTCTCCTCCTTTTGGATTCTGATCCTCTGGTTTTCTGGCGCTTCTTCTCCCAGCCACGGCTCATGCTGATGAGAAGGAGGCCCTGATGTCAGAACTGAAGATCATGAGTCACCTGGGACAGCATGAGAATATAGTCAACCTCTTGGGCGCCTGCACGCATGGAGGTGAGAGCTGGGCAGGAAGGGCTATACTCATGGGCTTGGGTATCTGAGGGTGCATGGACATCTGGCTTCAAGGTCCCCTTGAGCTCTAAGTGCCTATAGGACTCCTGCCTCCAAATCCCTGATAGTCCTAGCCTAGATTCATAGACATAGGAGCTACTTATGGGTAGGTGATGCAGAAATCTATGTACAGCCCCCATTAAGCCCACTTACAAGGAATTTATCATGAAGCCCCAAACCTACCTTTCTCCCCACCCCCCCAAGATTTACTATTGTTGTTGTCTTTTTTAAAAAAGTTTGTTTTGTTTTCTGTTTTTCAAGACAGGGTTTTTCTGTGTAGTCCTGGTAGTCTTGGAATGTATTTTATAATAAAGGCTGGCCTCGAACTTACAGAGATCCACCTGCCTCTGCCTGCAGGGTGCTAGGATTAAAGGCATGCACCATGCCCGGTTTAGATCTACTTTTTAAAAAGCTCCTACCCCAGATGTACATGTCTCCAAACTCCAACTCATCTCTTTCCTCTTCATTATAGCAGCGTTGTCGGTACTGAACTGCCATTCTCTGAAAAAAAGACTTTTTGAGCTAAAATTTTCCTTTTTCCTTTTTTGAGACGGTCTCATTTTAATCCAGACTGGTTTGGAATTTGCTGTGTAGCCTAAGCTGCTCTTAAACTCGCAATCTTCTTGTTTTAGCTTTGCAAGAGCCAGGATGACAAGCAAGCGTCATCACACTAGGCTAGGCTAGGCTTTTTTGAGAGTTTTGTTAATTTTTTTAGTGGCTTTACACAAATAAGGTTATTAAAACACTGAGAAGCTTGCTCCCAGAGGCAGGATTAGAAATCAGAGGCCCTTGTTCACATGGGGAGTGGAACCTTGGGGTGCATCTCTCTCACTCCCTCTTTTGGCTGCCTTAGGGCCAGTGCTGGTCATCACTGAATACTGTTGCTATGGCGACCTACTCAACTTCCTGCGAAGGAAAGCTGAGGCCATGCTGGGACCCAGCCTGAGTCCTGGTCAGGATCCCGAGGGGGACTCTGGCTACAAGAACATCCACCTGGAGAAGAAATACGTGCGCAGGTAGCTCCCTGGCAAAGGGCAGGACAGACAGGAGGCCAGGACGGGAAGGGGTCCCACACAGCCTGTTTGTCATGAGGAGTACCTACCCTGGTCTTTACAGGAACTCTGATTTCTTACAACACATTCCTATCATTCAATAACTTAGCTTTATCATTCTGAACACTTAGCATGCTCCAGGAATGTGGAAGGCGTGGCTTGGTTCATGAATCCATCACCTTCAACTGTTGAAAGATTCTCCTAGGCCCTCACGTGGAGGACTTGGGGCAATTGTGTGTTCCTGTTTGTCTCACAGCATATCTGTGGGGGCTGCGGGACACGTAGTCCCCTCAGGAGTGGCCAACCTGTCTCCACATCCCCATGGGGAAGTGAGAACAGAGTTTATTAGTTGTTGGATGGAGGTAACAAAACAGCCTGGCCTGTGGTGAGGTTCCTGGTCCGCTCAGGCCTCAGTTTCCCCTGGTAAGCCAACAGTGTTGAATCTCTTGGGGTCTTCTGTGATTCTCGGAAGCCACCGGAGGTTATGGACAGAGCCACATGGGGAAGCAGAGAGAGGAAGAAACAAGTTTCCTGTTGCCCATGATGGGCAGAGAGGGAACCTGGGCTAAACCTATGTTTTACGTTGGAGTCTCCGTTTTGGGTCATGGTGTGTGGGGCTGTAAGTGCAGCAGTACTGGATCAGGCCATGCTCAGGACCAGGGGAGTATACTCTGTGCTTGCAATGAAGGCCCTGGCTGCTGCTGAGCCCAGGGGAGCCAAAGGAGAAGGAGGTTCCCTAGCTTCCTTCTTTAAGTGTACAGACAATCAAAGCGTCCCTAGAGTGGGGCATTTCAGGAGCAAGTGGTATCTAAATGGGACCTACCTAGGGAACTCAAGTTATGCTATTACAGAAGTGTGGTTTCCAGAACGAGGAGATGCTGACTG
The DNA here is from genome assembly GCF_950005125.1 of Chionomys nivalis. Lineage (NCBI taxonomy): Eukaryota > Metazoa > Chordata > Mammalia > Rodentia > Cricetidae > Chionomys > Chionomys nivalis. The sequence continues at coordinate 24,317,576 of NC_080099.1, read as the reverse complement.
TGCCATGGATGGATCCTAATGGAGACCCGAGTTTCTCTTCTGGGAAGGCTGTTGTATGGGCAACAGCTTGCTGGCAAACCGTCTCCCTGGGCTCAGATGTCCTAAGCCAGTTTAAGCTCTGCTCTAGACTTGGGCAAATTTAATGCTATTAGTGGCTGCCAGGGGGCATGAGTAATGTTAAAACCCCTCCAAGCAATTGGTTTTAATTATGTATGAGTGTGTGTGTGTGTGTGTGTGTCTGTGTGTGTGAGTACCGTATGTGTTTCTGGTTCTCACAGAGACCAGGATGGCGCCAGATACCCTGGAACTGGGGCTACAGGCAGCTGTGAGCCTCTGTGGTTCAGGAACCAAACCAAGATTCTCCAACTAAACACTCTGAGCCACATCTCCAGGCCCCTTCCTGTACAATTTTTAAATTTAAATTTTTTTCTTTTTACATTTATTTGTAATGTTGATATATAAGCTGGGTCTCTCTCCATCATATGGGTCCCTGGGTTTGGGCTCAGCCCGTAAGAGCCTTTACGCTGAGCCATAGTGCCACCCTCCTGGAGTAATTTTTAATGAGGAACCAGCTGGTGAGATACTGTAGGGCCAGATCAGGTCAGGGAAGGGGCCTGGAATGTACTCACATTCCAGCAGGGCTGCCAGAGAAACTTCTCCCCGCCTTTGAGGAGAGAGAGGTTGGTATTAGCAGCAGCAAAGCCCTCCATCAGGCAGAGCTGTCCAATGACAGGATGGGGTGGGTGTCTCTGGCACTGGTGGCTAAGCAGGGCACAATGATTGCTTAAGTAGAATATGGCATGGGGCCTTCCTTATCAGAGAGGGACACTCAGGCTGACCTTTAGGTTCCTTCCCCTCTGCTGAGTGACTCTGGGAGTCCACAGGGCAGCTGAAGGGCAATGCCTGGGCTAGGCTCTGCAGGGCTGGGCATTGCATTGATCACTTCCCAATTCTCTTTCCGATCCAGGGACAGTGGCTTCTCCAGTCAGGGCGTAGACACCTATGTGGAGATGAGGCCTGTCTCTACGTCTTCAAATGACTCCTTCTTTGAACAAGGTGCGGAGGTATCGGGGGTGGGCCTAGGGGCTGGGGACTGGGGCCATGGAGGAACAAAGTGTGACAAAGGGGTCGCCTGGATGCCTTTTCCTAGATCTGGACAAAGAGGCCAGCCGGCCACTGGAGCTCTGGGACCTTCTCCACTTCTCCAGCCAAGTGGCTCAGGGCATGGCTTTCCTGGCTTCTAAAAACGTGAGTCTGGGTGAGGGGAGGCTGAACTTCCTTCTGACTGCAGAAAGGAAGAAGGGAAGGGGAGGGGGCCCAGGGAGAAGCAGTGGAGGGGTGGGAGTGTGAGGGAGTAAGTGGGCAGTTTACAGAGGAGGTGGTGGGAGGGAACGGTGCTGAGGCAGGCTCCTCCTGGAGGCCTGGCCCCAGGCCTTTGCATGCCTGTTTGGTTTTCCTACGTGACCACGGACAGGCTTAACAGCTTAATAACTGTAACAGCTGTTTTTCCTCATGAAGCACTTAGTCTTGCTGGCTGAGCTATAAGGATGTCAGAACTCAAGGGCTCATTCCGCCGCCCCCAGAGCAGACTTGAGGGGAAAAGGTTTGATTTCTGGTTCCGTTCTTTGCTGTGACAGTTCAGAGTCCATAAGCCTCAAGGTCTGTGCCTACAAAAATGGGTACTCTCACGAACTGTTTAGGGGGTCTGATAGGTTATTGTGTTATGCAAATGCTCTGGTACTGTATGTCCAGAGGTGGCAGCTGTCGGTGTTAGGAATGATGTGGACCGGTGCTCGCAGCAGAGGGACCATTGCTTCTGAGGTAGCAACCGCCCAGTTGTTACTGCCGCTCAGAGGGCAAGAGGAGTGCGGGAGACAGGGCTGTGGGGCTTCCTAAATGTTAAACTGGCCACATTAGATTCTCTCAGAGCTCAGGCCTGCACAGGTTTGAACAGGAGTAGAGAGTAGACTAACAAAACCTGTCATCTATTCCTCATTATGATCTATTCCCTCATTACGTTCCCCCTCCTGGCTCAGTGCATCCACCGGGATGTAGCAGCTCGAAACGTACTGTTGACCAGTGGACACGTGGCCAAGATTGGGGACTTTGGGCTGGCGAGGGACATCATGAATGATTCCAACTATGTCGTCAAGGGCAATGTGAGTGCTGAGAGCTAGTGTGACTGACTGGTTGGGCAGGCTGTGGAGAGCCACAGCCCCAAGTGACGTGGGACTGTCTTGTCAGGCCCGCCTGCCTGTAAAGTGGATGGCCCCAGAGAGCATCTTCGATTGCGTCTACACAGTTCAGAGTGATGTGTGGTCCTACGGAATCCTTCTCTGGGAGATTTTCTCACTTGGTGAGTTGCTAAGCCTGCTTCTGGCACAGTCTAGAGCTGACCTGTCTTTGGCTACTTGACTGGTGTCGAGCCTTGTGGATGAAATCTATTCAAAGACACAGCAAGGGCTGGCAAGGGCTCTTGAACCAGCGTAGCAGTACCGGTATGCAATCCAGACACCCCACACAATGCACATTTCCTGAGTCCTTCCTTCACTTGCCTCTGCTTGGTTAGCAGTAGCTTTTATCTAGAATGCCACCTGCCAAATGCCATTGAAGATGCCATGCCGCTAGTCACCATCTAGCTCCCATTTACAGGGGAGTAGGCACAGCCCTTGTGCTGAGTCCGTAATTGTACTACCAAGTCATGTGGCATCACCTCTTTGCTGATTCACAATCCAGGCTTTGTTCCATCTACTTCCAAAGCCTATGCTGGACCCTCTGTGCTTGGTAATGAGGGGCTGAAGGCTATGGGTTCCCAAAGCCTAAGTGTGCCTACCGCGTAAACCTCACCTAGGAAGTCCTGAGCATGCGAGTAGTTTCTGCTCTAGGACTACAGCTGGGATAGGGCCTTTACACGCTGCCTGAGATACACGTGGGCGGGGAAGGGGTAAGCAAGGGTGGTCTCTTATACACTCCTGGCCTTTGCAGGACTGAATCCCTACCCAGGCATCCTGGTGAACAGCAAGTTCTACAAACTGGTGAAGGATGGATACCAAATGGCCCAGCCTGTATTTGCGCCAAAGAACATGTATGCAAAGGCACCTAAGGGAGGCAAATGGATTCTAGGGTTTGGGTGGTTTCTTAGATGAGCATGTGACCCTGGTCTTTGTCCAGAAGGCTCCAGGCTTCCATCTGTAGTGTATTAAGGTTCTAAACTCTGAACTCAGGAGCCTTAAGCATGCTAATAGGTGCTGTACCACTGGACCATACCTCTAGCCCCTAACTTACTTCTGACTAGTTTTAGAGGTCCTTCACTAGGTATATCTCCCTAGTGATATGCCCTGACATGGGCAAACTTTGTTCTGTCTCCAGATACAGCATCATGCAGTCCTGCTGGGACTTGGAGCCTACCAAGAGACCCACCTTCCAGCAGATCTGTTTCCTCCTTCAGGAGCAGGCCCAACAGGACAGGAAAGAGCAGGTGAGAAGGATGGAATGGCTGTCTGGCTGGATAGAGCAAGTGAGAAGGATGGAATGGCTGTCTGGCTGGATAGAGCAGGCTGGGCTGTTCCTCAAAGTTCTCAGCTGTCTCTGGCTTTTCTTCCCCCTCAGGACTATGCTAACCTGCCAAGCAGCAGCAGCAGCAGCAGCAGTAGCAGCAGCGGCAGCAGCAGTGACAGAGGTGGTGGCGGCAGCAGCAGCAGCGAGCCAGAGGAGGAGAGCTCCAGTGAGCACCTGGCCTGCTGTGAGCCAGGGGATGTCGCCCAGCCCCTGCTGCAGCCCAACAATTACCAGTTCTGCTAAAGTGGGGTAGTGGAGTGCTGCTGCTCCCAACTTCCCAGCTCTACCTCCTCCATAGACGGGCGACATGGGGAGAACATATGAACTTTGTCCTCAGCTTGGTCCAGCTCTGAAACTTCAGAACTTGAGGGGTCTTGGGGAGGTCAGAGGCTCCCATTCCCAGAGCCTGGGCCATCACTGCCAATGGGGTTTCACAGTGCTAGCCTGTATTTACTATGCCAATTCATGCACCCCTAGTTCACTATCTTCATCCTGTTCTCAACTCTCTTGTGTTTCAATGGAAAGACTGACTTTATGTTTCAGAAAAACAAGGCTCCCAAGGCTGTAGGTAAGCAGAGGGCCTGCCTCCCTGCCATGCTCAAAGACTACTGGTTTCTTGAGGTAGGATGGCTCCTTCCTAAGCTCACAGGACTGGTCTCTACTCTTGACCTTTACTCTCGATAGTCCCACCTCATCCTGGATCTTGTACTGCTAGAATGAGCCAAGTGGCAGCTAAAAGTGAGGGGTGTTCTATCTATACCCTGTTATTCTAAGCTAGAAGGCATGGGGCCTTGGTGCAAGGCTGGCCACACCAAGCAAATACTGCATGCTCCTCTCCAAGTGATTTGTCCTCATTAACAGTCAACATTAAACTAACAGCATTAACACAGCCAGCAGTGTCTGGTTCTTTGTACCACACAAGTGCCTACCAGTTCCCTGGGACCTCCTTCCATCAACCCCTCACGAGAAGTGAATAGCAAGCGCCTGCTTCCACAGCAAAAGGACACAATGAGCATTGAACTGACTCTTGCTTCTTCAAAATCAGATAATTTAATAAACTTTATTCTTGTTGGGGAAGAACGAGAGGGAAAGCCACCTATCCCACCCTCTCAATAAATTAAAGAGCACTCGGCCAATCCCTGGGCCCCGAGCAAACCACGGGCACCTGAGCCAGTGCTGCTGTTTGCTTATGGCCCTATCTGCTTCCCCTTCACAGAAGGGAGTTTTCCTACTGCTTGCCAGCTATGTCACAACTATGGGCCACATCCCCTCTGTGGTGAGGGTCCAAGGGCCCGGAGGATGTAGGGTACAGTAGCAGTGGCCAGAAAAAGGAGGAAGGATTCTCTTCCCCAAAACCCAGGGCAGAGGACAGTCCTGCAGGGAGCTGTAACTGACTGTTCCTCACTCCTCAGCCATCCCAAGCAGTGGGAACAGGGAGAGTTAGAGGAAAAGAGAATGCACCCCTCCTTTAGGACGAAGAGCCCAAAGGGACCCCAAGAATGAAGAAGCCATTAAGGCTCCTAGTCAAAGGCAACAGGCTAGGAAACCCGTATGACTGGAGCCAGAGCTCTTCCCCATGCGACAGCCTAGTTCAACGGCCTCCCCACCTGGTACAGGGACCACGGGTGATGGTGGGCCTGGACAACCAGCTCCCGGCCATCCTCCTAAAATACCATGCCCCTAACATGCTCTCTCAGGTCCAGTAGAGGTTTCCCAGCACCTCTCCTGAGCCCCAGAGGTTGAGGGCCCTACTGTGCTCATGAAATGGAAGCTCTTTGGTCAGTTCCAGCAGTCAGAGGCCCTCCCTACAAGGCTGTAGGTCCCCTTGGTAGGTCTGCCTTGGGCAAGGGCATATTATGGCTTGAGAGAGATGGTATAGGCCCAGTACATGACAACCTGGCTTATTGTGCCCCCGAGGCTCCCTCCTCTTCCTCCCCATCCTCCTGTGCCTCTGTCTTGATCTGAGCAACTCCAAGGCGATAGAGGTTATCACGAATGACCACCTCGCCAGGCTGGCAGCTCTGCACAACGTCATGGATCTGCCGGTTGACAATTTCTCGGCTGGTGAGGAAGTCCATGAGGCGGTTGTAGAGGTAATAGTGGGTGGCATTATCAAAGGCAATGGGCCGCTGGCGGACATTGTTGAGTTTGCAGTCCATGATGGAGGCATAAGGTGCCAACTCAGGGCACAGTGATAAGGAATGGTGGCCAGCACTAGGATCACTGGGATCGGGCTTCGTGTTTGCATGGACAATACGCCGTGTGGCAGTCTTGGTGACTGGATGCTGGACAGAATTTTCAGCCTCTGGCACATCCACAGAATAATGCTGGTCGAGTTCAGGGCAGGACACACTCTAGAGGAGAGAAGAGAAACACTTTCTAAGAGGGAATGATTGAGGGAGAATCTTGTGGGAGAGAGCAGGAGCCGTGGAGTCAGCAGCCTTGTTTAAATCCCAGAGCCCTTGCATACTGTCCCCTGTGCCTCCATTTCTTCTTATAGGAATGAGAACAGGAAACGGGTCATCCCAGCACAGATGCTACATTGCTTCAGCTGTCATCATTGCTTCAGGACAATTTAGGAACCAGAGGAATGCGAGGGAGTGGCTTTGAGGGATACTTCAGACAACTTTTGGGGTCTCTATTAAGTTCTTGGATCCCAAGAACCCCAGAGAATGAGAAGAATGTCTGCTCCAAAGCAAGCCAGAAGCTTTCACCTCCCATAATGCATTTGTGCAGAAGCACTCACTTCCCGTGACTCTTCTCACATAGCATCAACTCTAATGCATCTTCTAATCAAGGCCAAAGGCAAGCCTTACAGTGCACACGCCCCTCACAGGGACCACCTCCTGGTACAATGCACCAAGATACACATGCAAAGACTCTCTTACTGACCTGCTATATGACCAGATCAAGTCCGAGCCCCTCCCTGGGTCTCAGTTTCCTTTTCTAATCAAAGGATGGGGTCAGAGAAGACTGGTGCTGAGTGCTGAACCTCATACCCACCGCTCTTAAAAATCTTAAAAAAAATAAAAATTAGATTTTGCTTATAGTTCTAAGACCACCGTATCTACACCTCAACAGGAGTGCCCCCACCTTCCCCAAGGAGGCAATTTCCTGGCTTCTGTAGAAAGCAAGCTCTTCTCATACAAGATGCCTGTGTAGACTACTCCAAGCACACTAAATGACACACTGTAACCTCTACTGTGGTAAGTCAGTAAATCTGACTGGTGTATCAGGATAAAGTACTGATGGAGAGAAAGAAAGGTAGAGACAGTTCCCAGGCGGGCCCTCTTGATAACTGGGGGTGGCCTTCCTGTACCCCAGGGAATTCTACCTGCTCTTAGGACGGGACTCACCACAGCTGGCTCTGTAGGGCTGGAGAAACAGCCCTGGTTTTTCCCCCACATCTGACTAGTCAGCTCTGGGTAGCAGAGGTCAGCACATAGGGCCACTGGTGTGGCCATATCTACCACATAGACAGGTGGCCAGTGGCGGGAAGAGGCAAGCAGATCCACATGGTCACGAGCACTTTCACCTCGAACAAGATACTTGGAACCGCAGACCACCTGTGGGAGACGAGTGTTGTAGTTCAGAGGTAAGTGGCCGGCACGCAGGGGCTGGAGTAGGCCCTCACTCACTTCTTTTGAGGAAGACTAGCCTCATGACTGAAGCCAGGGACTATGACATTTGGTGGTCCTCCTCCTCCTCCTCCTCCTCCTCCTCCTCCTCCTCCTCCTCCTCCTCCCAAAAAGGATTACTATTGTGAATGCAGGCTTGTGAATGCCACAGCACACATAGCGAGTCTGAGGACAGCTCAGTTGGTTCTCTCCTTCCACAATGGATTCGGAGGTGAACTCAGGTTGGTGGGTTTGCCTAGCAAGCACCTTTAGCCACTGAGTCACTATGTTGACCCTCCCCTCCTAGTTCTATCCCTAAAGGAAGTCACCAGCTCATCCTTGTCCTGAGAATAGCTAGGACTTAGGTTAGGCTGAAAGGTGCCTCAGAACATCTCTAAACCCTGCACCATCCATATCACCCTACCAACTATCCTGGCAATGTAAACACACAAGGCTTAGGGCCACTGGACTGAGCCACTAGTATTCGGAGCAAGATTCCCATTAGACCTCAACAGGCTGCCCAAACAACAGCCTTTGCTGGAGCCGAGTAAGCACGTCCACCAACACTTCCCAGTCACTCCTGTGCTGCGCAGATCTGAGCATCCTGGAGAACTCTGCCTTCACACTCACTTCTCAGTCATGTCCACATGAAGTGTTCCCTGCCATAGTCCCAACAAAGCACTCGAATCCCTTCTCAGAAGATGACGATGGGCACATTTGAACACACTCCCTCAGCAGTGTTCATCTGCCAGAGACCAAGCTTCAAAGTCCCTTCCCCCAGCTTTGTTCAGTGCTTGGCTGCTTCACCCTCCTTTTATGGCCAGTTCAGCCTGACGCTCATGTCATTATGAACTGAATCTGTTGACAATGCCCACTTAGTCCTGGGTTTTCCATTCTGGTATCTTCCCAGGCCAATTCTGCCATACATGACCTATCCTGTAGCCTTTTCTATCTACCCTAGCCATCTCCTTCTAGGGCATCTGGAATGATTTCACTGCCCTATTTCCTGTTCAACACTATCCTAAAGGCCTCTGACCATGTTCAGAATAATGTCACAGGAGTCACTTCTCTGGCTCTCCTCTGGGCTCTTCCTTTCTCCCCAGGACCTGGCCTTCGCTGGCTGCCTCGAGACTGCAGGTGCACCCCCACTTTCTACCTTAGTTCTCCAGTCCCTCCAGAGCTAGCATCACAAGCTGTGGTAACTTTCTTTCTCCATGACAATCGGAGGTCAACTAAAGAAGAACTATATCTCTGTCTTTTATCACTGTACAACTGGGCAACTCAGGGCCAGCACGTAATAGGATGTTTAATATATATTACTGAATGATCCAAGCTCCCTCTCCAGCCCCCCAAATGGCAATTATTCCCTGGGTGTCTTAGTCCCAAAGGGATAAGCTGGATTCTCTGTAGGCAGTTCAATATTAGCAAACTCAAACCATGCTTCATTCGTGCTCCTTTCTTACCTGATGGGGGCACACTTTGTAGATTTTACCCCCTGTGAAGTGAGTGGGGGGCGGTCTAGCTCTGGCTCCATTCTGTACAGATTCGTAGAGGGCCAATAAGGAGAAGCAGAGCTGATCCTGGAGAGAAGGAAAAGACTAAAGCTCAGGCACAAATGCTAAGGCTCAGTATCAAACATCTCTCCAAACCCAAAGCACAGGGATCTGCTGCTAGGTCTTAGAACCTCGGCAACCCCTCCTCTAAGTACAGGTAAGCTTCAGGAAGACACAGGAAGCTGTCAGCCTATCTTGTCAGAGAAACATTAAAAGAGGAGGAACCATAGGAATCTAGTTGTGTGTGTGTTTTTTTTTTCTTTCTTTTTTTTTTGAGACAGGGTTTCTCTGTGGTTTTGGAGCCTGTCCTGGAACTAGCTCTTGTAGACCAGGCTGGTCTCGAACTCACAGAGATCCACCTGCCTCTGCCTCCCGAGTTCTGGGATTAAAGGCGTGCGCCACCACCGCCCGGCTAGGAATCTGAATTTAAAAAAGCATATTTTCAATAGCACAGAAAGCGAGTAAGGTACTGCTAAATCTATACACAGCATACAATCTACGTTAACGACAGTCATTTTTGAGCCTAAAACCAGTCTCTGTGTGAAATGTTCTTTACAAGAGCCTTGTAAATTTCCAGTTGTTTTGATTTTGTAAATGAGGTTAATCAAATTTAAAATCACCTAAGTCTAGTCTAGGCATCACATACATGCCACCATCTAGCTCCCGCTATTTCTTTGGTTTCTTCACTTCTAGAGCCCAATGCCCAGCACAGGGGCCCAATGATATGGGCTTTATCACTTGTACAGAAAAAAGATTATCCTTCCTGCTTCCAAAGCCGGTCTCCACAGCTGCTCCCGACACTCACCCTGGAGTCTTCCGGGCCAAATGGGATGCCACACTGCTCCAGTAGGTGCTGTAGTTCCTCCCCACCATAGGAGCTAAGTTCCTCGAGCTTGCAGGTACCCTCCTGCAGCAATCTCACCAAGGCACTGCCATTACCTGCAACACATAATATGGGAGGTGCTGCTGACAGTCACCTGATACCATGGTGCTGGGAGAGGTGGGGTAATAGGCAGATCTACAGTTTCACTGCTGTTTGAAGGCTCTCAGAACTGGACCACGCCCCTGAAATACCTATATCTGACAACAGAAAAAGCCCCTGAAATAAAGTCACCTTTTAACCCACAAATAACTGTTTTCAGAACCAAGAGCACAGATGCTTCATATGCAACAAGAGGAACAAGAGCTATTACTTTAAATTTATTCTACCTGTGAGTGCATGCATGTTGGAAGGATGCTAGTTTGTCCCAGCTGCCCTGAACTGAAATAATCACACAGAAACCATACTAATTAAATCACTGCTTGGCCCATTAGCTCTAGCTTCTTATTGGCTGACTCTTACATATTTAACCCACTTTTATTAATCTGTGTATCGCCACGTGGCTTTGGCTTACTGGCTAAAGTTCCAGTGTCTGTCTCTGGTGGGGCTACATGGCATCTCTCTGACTCTGCCATTCTTTCTCCCAGCATTCTGTTTAGTTTTTTCCCACCTAGCTCTGTTCCCCTATAGCTCTGCTATACGCCCAAAGCAAGTTTCTTTATTAACCAATGATATTCACAGCATACAGAGGGGAATCCCACATCATATGCATGTACATATGTGAACCATGTACATGCCTGGTGCTAACAGAGGTCAGAAAGGGCATAAGATCCCTTGGAACTGGAGTTTCCAATAATTATGAGTAACCATGAGGGTTTCCTCTGTAAGAGCAACAAGTGTTCTTAACCACCGAGGCCCAGGCAATAGCTGTCATTTAAAAAATGCTCTTTATGCCGGGCGGTGGTGGCGCATGCCTTTAATCCCAGCACTCGGGAGGCAGAAGCAGGCGGACCTCTGGGAGTTCGAGGCCAGCCCGGTCTACAAGAGCTAGTTCCAGGACAGGAACCAAAAAGCTACGGAGAAACTCTGTCTCGAAAATCAAAAAAAAAAAAGCTCTTTATATACTATACTCCTGACCTAGCCTAGCCTAAAGAGAGCAGAGCTCAGAGACAAAGCAGCTGAAGGGAGGAAGTAGCTAATGTTAAGAAACAATATTTGCCCCATCAAAATCCCAGCAAAATTCTTCAAAGACTTCGAAAGAGTGGTACTTAACTTCATATGGAAAAGCAAAAAACCCAGGATAGCCAAAACAATCCTGGGCAATAAAAGAACTTCTGGAGGCATCACAATCCCTGACTTCAAACTCTACTACAGAGCTACAGTACTGAAAACAGCCCAGTATTGGCATAGAAAACAGACAGGAGGACCAATGGAACCAAATAGAAGATCCGGAAATCAATCCACACATCTTTGAACACCTGATTTTTGACAAGGAAGCAAAAAATATCAAATGGAAAAAATAAAGCATATTTAACAAGTGGTACTGGCATAACTGGATATCAACATGTAGAAGAATAAAAATAGACCCATATCTATCACTATGCACAAAACTCAAGTCTAAATGGATCAAAGACCTCAACATAAAGCCAGCCACACTGAACCTAATAGAAGAGAAAGTGGGAAGTACACTTGAATGCATTGGCACAGGGAACCACTTCCTATATAACTCCAGCAGCACAGACACTGAGAGAAATAATTAATGGGACCTCCTGAAACTGAAAAGCTTCTGCAAAACAAAGGACACAGTCAACAAGACAAAACAACAGCCTACAGAATGGGAAAAGATCTTCACTAAGAGGTCTGATCTCCAAAATATACAAAGAACTCAAGAAATTGGACATCAAAAGATCACATAATCCAATAAGAAAATGGAGTACAGACCTAAACAGAAAACTCTCAACAGAGGAATCTAAAATGGCTGAAAGACACTTAAGGAAATGTTCAATATCCTTAAGTCATCAGAGAAATGCAAATCAAAACAACTCTGAAATTCCATCTTACACTTGTAAGAATGGCCACGATCAAAAACACTGATGACAACTTATGCTGGAAAGGTTGTGGGGTAAAGGGAACACTTCTGCATTGCTGGTAGGAGTGCAAGCTTGTACAACCCCTTTGAATGTCAGTATGGTGATTTCTCAGAAAATTAGGAAACAACCTTCCTCAAGACCCAGTAATACTACTCAAAAAAAAAAAAAAGATTAATTTATTTATTTATTATGTATACAGTGTTCTGTCTACATTTACATCTGCAGGTCAGAAGAGGGCACCAGATCTCACTACAGATGGTTGTGAGCCCTCATGTGGTTGCTGGGAATTGAACTCAGGACCTCTGGGAGAGCAGCAGCCAGTGCTCTTAATCGCTGAGCCATCTATCCAGCCCCAGTAATACCACTTTTGGGTATATATCCAAAGGATGCTCAATCATGCCACAACGGCATGTGTTCAACTATGTTCATAGCCAGAACCTGAAAACAACCTGAATGCCCCTCGACTGAAGAATGGATAAGGAAAATGTGGTACATTTACACAATGGAGTACTACACAGCAGAAAGAAAGATAACAACAGCTTGAATTTTGCAGGAAAACCGATGGAGCTAGCAAACATTATTTTGAGTGAGGTAACCAGACACAGAAAGACAATTATCACACGTATTCACTCATAGGTGTTTTTTAAACATAAAGCAAAGAAAACCAGCCTACAAACCACAATCCCAGAGAACTTAGACAAAAATGAGGACACTAAGAGAGACTCACATAGATCTAATCTACATGGGAAGTAGAAAGTAGAAAAAGACAAGATCTCCTGAGTAAATTGGGAGCATGGGGACCTTGGGGGGAGGGTTGAAGTGGGAGTGGAGAGGCAGGAAGGAGAGCAGAGAAAAATGCAGAGCTCAATAAATATCAATAAAAAAAAGCCAAAAAAAGAAACAATATTTGTAACCAGTGTATCACACAGAGCACTGGCAAACTTAGTACTTCATTTCTAGGCTTTTAATAATTAAAACAAAAATAAGGTGCATTATACTCGGCATAGGAAAATGACTGTTCTTTGCAAGTTTCTAACTATAGATGTGACATGTACCAGAGTGTGGATATCACTTTGGGTTATAACGCAAAATGTAACTTTCCTTTTTAGAGACAGAGTTCATTTTGTTGTCCTGGCTGGCTGGCCTTGAACTCACAGAGATCCAACTGCCTCTGCTTTCCAAGTGGTAGAATTAAAAGGTTTTACTACTATGCCCAGTCAGAGATTTGTACTGAAGACACAGTCCCTGAGCTGGGCCTGGCACTCTGCCACTGCTCTTTCTGGCCATGGCCCATGTTCAAGACTTCTGACCGAGCCATCCTCTTAACAAAGAGAAACCAAGTGGTCTTACCAGGTACTGGCTGCACATCCAGATTTTTGTCTTTTTCAGTGTTGACGACCACAGTTCCTCTCATGAGTGGTGGGAAAAAGGGAGCGATAACAGAGGCGTCGAATTTGGTGATTGGGATGCTTGTGGGGAAGGCAACCTGCTCAATCACCTCTGTCTCCATGGTAGTCCAAAAGTCCTCCACGTTTACTTCACTGGAGCCCAAGAATTCTGGCCAGGTAAACTACAAGATAAAGTGGTCAAGATAAAAAAGGCAAAGAAAGAAAACAAAATAGAGATAAAAATAGGGCAAAATTTATGAGCTACAGATTAGGAACAATACAGTGTGCACCCTTTATTATGTACCAGGAAAGCAGGGCTTTGGGGAGACCAAGAACCTGACAGCCAGGATACACCCTCACTCCCTCTCACACCACAGTATGCTCTGGACCAAACAGTAAAACATCTCCTTGTTTCTACAGCTCTGTTCATGTCATTTGTCAGAGACCTCCCCTGACTACCCTCTACAAAGAGAAACCCTTTCTCACCATCCTGTTCCATCACTACTGGAAACAATCTCTTTCCTATCCATCTTTCCCAAAGCAGCTAATAAGGGTTCCATGAAGACAGAAGTTTTGGGGATCATTTTTAAACTACTTTCTAAGAAGCCTAAAGAGTGCCTGTAAGGGCTAGGGGTGTAGCTCAGCTACAGAGCGCATGCTTAATATGCACATAGTTCCCAGTTCAATTCTTAGGTAAAGGAAACAAACAAGCACTGGGGTGTGTTTGGCTAGCATACAGGAGACTCTGGGTTTGATCTCCAGCATCACTAAAAGAAAGGGGGTGGGGAGAGAGAATAAAAAAGGAAAACAAACCAACCAATCCTGTTTCCTTCTGACCATTTTCAAATGAAATACTGGCTGTAGGAGGAAAAAGCCACTGGCCTCACCTACACAGGACTGGAGCCATGTATTCTTGGGAACAGCATGCAGGAGGGAAGCTGCCCAAATGACAGGACAGTTCTGAAAGTGGCTATGGTGGCTGAGAGGGACTTACCTCCACACTCTTCAGTGCCAGCACATTCTCTTCATTCCTACGAGCCATTTCTACTTTGGGGGCCACACCGCAGATCCCACAGATCATATCATTGTAGTCACGAACAGTGAGACACTCAAAAGCCCAATAGCCATTGCACAACAGCTCCTGCAGCTGGCTCAGCTCCTCTGAGGTCAGTGTCTTCTCTGGAAGGACAGCAAGAGGTCACGAAAAAGACCCTAAAAGCATCAGGTAAGCCAAAAGACAGCAAGAACAGCAATCTGCAAGTGTTCTGGTGGCAGCTCCAAGCAAAGGACAGTTGCTTTGAACTGATACCTCTTAGGTAATAGATGTTAGTCCGAAGGTTTTGAATATACTACTTAGACTAATTCTTACATGGTTTTAATTTTTTATGAGTCAGGAGCTATTACTGTCTTCTTTTATGGTCAGGCAATCAGAACAAGTTGCTCAAAATCACACTGCCACTACGTGGCAGAGTCAAGTCTCAAACACAAGCCTACATGGCTGTCTGTCTCACTACAGCAGACAAAGCACAGAACTGAAGCCTGTAGAAATGGGACAGGCTAAGAACAAGCAGAAGGAAAGCACACAGGCAAAGAATTTCTAGGTAGCAAAGACCCAGATCCCTAAACCCGGGTCTCCACACGAGCCTTGGAACTGGAAGACATCAAGGAGCTCTGTACTTAGAATGAGCCCAACTAATATACCATTAAGCCAAATCCACATATGACTTAAGGATATGATTCAAAAAGTCAGTTGTAATTTCTTGCTAAAGGCCCTGATGCATAAAGCGTTTTCTGATGGAGGTGGGTCTTGTATTAATCTGTTGCTTTCATTGGTTAATTAATAAAGAAACTGCCTAGGCCCATTTGATAGGCCAACCCTTAGGTAGGTGGAGTAAACAGAACAGAATGTTGGGAGAAAGAAGCTGAGTCAGGGAGTTGCCATGATTCTCCCATTCCAGACTGACGCAGGTTAAGATCTTTCCTGGTAATCCAGCTCGTGGTGCTACACAGAATATTAGAAATGGGTTAGATCAATATGTAAGAGCTAGCCAATAAGAGGCTGGAGCTAATGGGCCAAGCAGCGTTTAAAAGAATACAGTTTCCATGTAATTATTTTGGAGCATAAGCTAGCCATGCGGGCGGCTGGGTGCCGGGGACACAGCCTTGCCGCTCTTATTACAACAGTTTTCCAAAGTCAGTTTATAAAATTCTGAAGGAAGAATATATTATTAGAAAATCAGAAATATCTCCTTTCCAAAATACCAGACTCTCATTCCAATTGAAGTCTATCACTAAAATTCAATTCAGTGCTCAGGACTGAACCTGGAAAGACCTTACCTGTCTGTTCCTGCACAGACTTCAGCACAACACTGACAGACATTCTGGGGTCCTCTCCCAACTTAATCTGGTTCCGAATTGCAAAAAGTAAATCCAGGCTTACTAGCAACTTATTCCCCACGTTAAAAAGACCTGCAGATTGAAAACAGGCAAAGGGATTACTACTATAGCATTAACAGTGCAAACAATGTTGACTACAGGTGAGTAAGTCACAGTATAGTCCTAAAACGGAACAACACATTTTACAACAGGGAAGCAGACCTAAGTGTTCTGAAGTTGTCTATAAGCCACTGTTGAATGAAACACTATTTATAGCATTTTTTTTTTAAATCTTAATTTAAACAAGAAGCCTTTCTCTATCTCTATCTCTGTCTCAGGCCCAGAGGTGCCACTCTTCCCTCTCTCACACAGCTGCACCATGGATGTCAGGGACCTCTCAGCGCAGGGATGTGGTGGGTCTAGCACAGGCTCTAAGCTCACCCTGGGGATAAAAAGTAAGGTGAATTGAAGTGCAGTCCAGACCAGTAAAATGAAAGGTTTTTTTCATTTATACAACATAAGCATCACCATGACAAAAACAAATTCTGGAATGTGCACTCCCGGGCCTTTCTAGGTGTTACAGCAAAGGCTGAGAACATAATACCAAAGCTCTAGCCATTCGAAAATTAAAAAGAGAAAACAAAAAAATAAAACCTTTTTTGTCCCCCAAATCATCACACACAAACTTAAAAGACCATAAACAGAGAAAACTTGCAAAAAAGTCAAGAAAAACGGAAACCAGAGGCAGATAGATCTCTGTAAGTTTGAGGCTAACCTGTTCTACATAGCAAATTCACAAATATAATTCACAATAGAGTAACACTCTCCTACTCTCCTTAAAGTCATGTAAAAAAACTCTATTCTCTTGATGAATGAAAAAAAAAATCAGTATGAGCCCTTAATCCAAGCAGAGGCAGACAGCTAGCTCTCTTTTAAGTTAGAGGTCAACCTGTTCTACATAGCAAATTCCATGACCTCTAGGGCTGTCACAAAAATGAGAAAGACAAAACAACAACAGAAGGCAGTACATATTGGCAAAGATAAACAATGAAACAATCTAATGTCTCAAAGCAGTCTCACGTACATAGGCTAGGGATTTTCAGTAATGGGATAATGGACATTTATTTGTTTTTTGGTTTTTTTTTTGGTTTTTCGAGACAGGGTTTCTCAATAATGGACATTTATAGCCAACAAATAAATCTGAACCTTACGCTTTATATAAAGGTTAAAATAAGGAGCTGGGGAGATGGTTCAGCAGTTAAGAGCATTTACTACCCTTGCAGAGGACCTGGGTTTAGTTCCCAGCACCTATGTTATAGCTCACAACCGCCTTATATAACTTCAGTTTCAGGGGATCCAATGCTCTCTGGCCTCCGTTGATACCAGTACCCATAAGGGGCACATACATTTATGCAGGCATTCATATATACACACGGCATAAAAATAAATACATAAAATCTACAGTTAAACAGATATGGATCATATGGGCTGGGAAGACAGCTCAGTCAATAAAGTGACTATCTGTTCTGGGTTAAATCCTTAGAACCCGTTTGTAGATTAACAGGAAGTCGGGCATGGTATTACACATTCGTTATCCCAGGAGAAGCAGAAACTGGCAGATCCTGAGGCTTGTGAGCCAGCCACCCTAACCCACATAACAGATCTTAGGCTAGAAAGACATTAAGGACTGGAAAGATGTCTCAGTGGGTAAAGTATATACTATGCAAGAGTTAGGACCTGAGTCTGGATCCCCACAACCCAGGAAAAGGTGGTATGGCAGTGTATCTGTAGCCTCGGCACTCCCAGATGGGAGGCAGAGAGAATTCCTGGGAATTCCTGGACCAACCAGCCTGTCCGAGGCAGCAGCCAACAAGAGAATGTCTCAAACAAGGCAGAAAGTGAGGACTGACACCCGAGGCTGTCCTCTGGCTTCCCCATGTGCACCACGGCATACACTAAAACACAGAGAAAGGCTAAAAATAAATACTTCTTCAAACACGCATCCACCACTGGTCACTGGAGAACTATAATGCAATATCATTGCATACACCAATTAGGATGGCTAAAAACACCACCTCAGGAAAACATTCTCACACACTAATGGAAAGAATGCAAAATGATAAAGCCTTTTTGGAAATGGTTTGGCAATCAATTATAAAACTAAACATACACTTACCATTTGAATCATCATGTAGTCACTTAGAAGAAGTGAAAACATCTGCTCACAAACAATCCTGTAAATGAAGGCTTGGAGCAGCTCTATTCGTGACTGGAAGACATTCTAACATCGCTCAGTAGGTGAATGGACAGACTAGCACATCCACACAGAGAAGACCAGTCACTGATGAAAAAGACATGCACTAATGCACAATAAAGCCCGGAAAACAGGCCAGAGGACCACACACTATCATTGTGTTTACACAGCATTTTTTGGTAGAGGAGCTGCGAGGATGAGAATGAAGCAGCTATTGTGAGAACCTGACTTCACAGACTCCATTTTAAAGAGGGGCTTCATCTTAAGCCATATAATGAGCTGGGGTATGGGATATCTCAGCTCCAGAAATGTGCTGCGACAGCAGAAATATAAATAGATACTGTAAAAATAGTCAATTAAGGAGATAAGGAGCAGGGCCATAAAATTTAATGAGGTCCAGATGTTCCTAGGAGGCATCCTGTCCTTGAAGATACCTTGTCAGTTATTAATGGCTCTTTGTTAGGTTTTTGTGCCCAAAAACTGACCAATGGTTTCAGAAACTACCTTATCCTATGCCCTTCTTACCTAATCCCAAGATGAAAGGACACAAACTCCCCTGATTATGGCATTTCCCCTTTAAAAAATTCTACTTTTTTTTCTTTACACTTCCTGCACCCACCATGCTGGGATGCTGGAAAAGTGTTGGCCCAAACTTGAGCTTGAATAAAAAACCCTCATGTAATTTGCATCGGAAATCCAGCTCCATGAATTCATTTGGGGACCAGAAACTTGGTCATAACACTACCAAATGAAGTGAGTTCAACTATAAAGGAACAAAACAAGAGGCTTGACTGTTTCAGGACTCAGTGCATGTCTAAGAGGAAACTCACAGAATACCAACAAAGAACAGTTACTCTATGTAACTTCTCTTTTCTTCTTCTTTTTCAAGACAGGTTTTCTCCATGTGGCTCTGGTTGTCCTCAAACTCACAGAGATCTCTCTGCTTTTGCCTTTCAAATGCTGGGCACTCTATGCAAATTTAAAGAATTTTACTTAAAATATATACAATCCTGAGCACTGGCCTACATAGATTACACTGGAGAAAAATGGGCACTTTAAGTTTGGGACACAAAATAATATTAAGTGCTAACTGACAATGTAAGACTTCACAAGGTGGTGGTGGCGCATGCCTTTAATCCCAGCACTAGGGAGGCAGAGGCAGGTGGATCTCTTTGAGTTTGAGTGCAACCTGGTCTACAAGAGCCAGTTCCAGGACAGGCTCCAAAACTACAGAGAAACCTTGTCTAGACAAAAAGCAACTACATCTTAATCTTCAGCACAAATTTTACATGTCAATTCAGTATTCACACTCTCACAATTGGTACATGGGTTTTGTTGTGTCTTTGAGGTTCAAAAACAGTTTTAATTGTGTGTTTAAAGAAAAACATCAGGGCAGGAAGCTGTAAATCTCAGAGCTGCCCACAGAGACTGAAGAAGAGGGAAAAGCCAAGCCCGTGTAAACTGACGTGGAGGTTGGCCAACTACAAGTCGGATAAGCAACTGTATGTGGAGGAGAGCTTTAGGCAGAGAGTAAGGAAGCCCAAAGCACCAGAGAAGGCAAGTTTCGAAAAGGGAAGAGAAAAGCTGTGTATGGTTTAATAGTGCTGAATAAAGGGGAGAGTAAAAATACAGAATTTCCACTTTTGAGAATTTGCCCAAAAGAAAGAAAGGCACACAAATTATTTAATTATAAGCAAGACTATAAAGTGGAATACAAACATCTTTATTAAATGGTTGCTTCTCTACTTGCTGGTAGAGATGACGACGGTGTGGTGCTAAATTACAGTAGCATGTTCCACAATACCCAGCCCGCTCCACCTCTGTTCAAAGAAAACCTAGAATGTTCTCTAGCTCCTGATGTTCTGTAGACAATGAATGGGTCTGAGGATCAGAGAGGCGGGAACACTGCCATCTTTTAAACTTGTCTGCATTGACCGGCCTTTCTACAACTAAGATTTGGGCTTTGTTTTGAGACAGGGTCTTGTTACGTAGGCCTGGCTGGCCAAGTACTCACTATGTGACCAGGCTGGACCCAAACTCACAGAGCTCCACCTGCCTGCCTCATAAGTGCTGCGATTAAACGTATGTTCAGAGTTGTTACTTTTAAACTAAGGACTCCAGAGAAGGGTCTCACCTGAGGAAACTGACTGGGGCTGAGGTAATCAGGAAAAAGACTGCTTCTTCAGAAGCTGCTAAGAATAGATGCAGTGCACAGAGGGGCAAAGCTACAATCAATATCAAAACTTGTTCTGGGGTGGTAAGGACAGAGAAGGCTAGCACCTACCTGTGTAGATGTCCATGAAGCTGTGCAGGGCCAAACAATGAGGGTTCAGACACATCTTCACCTGAGCAGTCACCACCTGCAGCCGGTTAGCTGTCAGGAGCCAGCATTCCTGAGGCCCAGCCAGAGAGCTAAAAGCCAGAACAAAAACCAGGAGGGAAGTCAGTCTCTTTCTGCAAGTGACAGGCTTGTACTCAGAAGCAAAATTCTCCAGACTTTACTGCAACCAACAAAAGGTGCTGGAGCTGTATTTCCAAGACTGTCTAGCTGAACGTCTCCATTTCATTGGGATCTGGGCTGTGAAATTGTACTTACAAGGTGATCTGACTCTCAAGTTGTTATATGGCTGAAAACTCCAAAGCTGCACTGGGCAGGCCAGACATAATCTAAATCCTAGGCTGGTGACAACAAGTTTTAGGCATCTCTAAAACTGCCAATTCAAGAAAAAAAAAAGTTAAAAAAAATTATTTATTTATTTGTAAGTGGTATGGTTTGCCTGCATGTATGTATGTACACCATGTGTGTGCTGTCTGGTGCCCATGGAGAAAAGGGCATCAGATCCTTTGGAACTAGAGTTACAGATAGTTGTGAGCGGCCATGCGGGTGATGGGAAATGAAGCTGGGTCTTTTACAAGAGCAAAAATTGCTCTTAATCTTTGAGCAAACTCTCCAGTCCCTGATTGCTAATTATTTTACCATTAGCAATTGAGAAGGTAAAGGAAACGTAAGAAAAGCACAAGGTATAACTGTAAAGCTGTCTGAAGAAAGAGGCAACGTGAGCCAAGTGGGACGGGGCAGCTAGAGGCAGGGTGAGGTGGTGCTTACTTTTGTCCCCCCTTGAATAATGGGCTGCTACAGAGAAGGCACTGCGTGGATGGAGACTCATAATAATTCGACCAAGAGGTCTGCTCGATGGTGACTGTCTCCTCACTCACGTTGGACAGGATAAGTCGAGAGCTGTTTAGTTCATGAATCAAGGCGAAGACCTCAGCCAGCTCCGACTCGTTCTCAGGAATCTGCAGGACTTTTCGCAGCAGCTGCAGCGTGGACTGACGCTGGATCTCCCTTTGGGCTGTGTTCAGGGCTTCTGTGGTACTTGGCACATCTGGGTGTGGTGAGCTCGCCTCCTGAGAAAGGAGTGGATCAAATTATTAAGCAGGGGTAGAGAGACAGCCTCAGCCCAAAGCCATCATTCTGCAAAGAGGAGAGGGATGGGCCCATGCCTGGGGTGGGAAAAAAAAGTTCCTATCAGTTAAGTTCAGCTAATAACTCCCCACGCCACTAAAAGCTCTCTGGAGCTCAATTTTTCTATCAACAAAACACATCTTCTAATCTTTCGAAACCACTGTACAGATTGAGATACTGCGCAAGTCAATCAGCAAAGTGACTGTAATTCAGTGAGGACCCATTGATGCCTAAATATGTAAAAAGTCTTTGTCTTTAATTCTGTGTGGCTTCAGGGCCAAAGGGAGTGTTATACATTACTGTGGTGTGGAAGGTCCTTCTGTCTATGTGTTGCTTTTATTGGTTAATTAAGAGTTATAGGGGAACAGAGCTAGACAGGGAAAACTAAAACAGAATGCTGGGAGAAAGGAGGCAGAGTCAGGGAGAAGCCATGGAGCTGTCGCCAGAGAGACGTGCTGAAACTTTGCTGATGGGCCATGA
This sequence comes from Chionomys nivalis, assembly GCF_950005125.1. Taxonomy (NCBI): domain Eukaryota; kingdom Metazoa; phylum Chordata; class Mammalia; order Rodentia; family Cricetidae; genus Chionomys; species Chionomys nivalis. The sequence continues at coordinate 24,295,974 of NC_080099.1, read as the reverse complement.
CCGCGTCGTGATATACAGATTAATAGAAATGGGTTAAATTAATATGTAAGAGTTAGCCAATAAGAAGCTAGAGCTAATGGGCTGAGCAGTGATTTAATTAACACAGTTTCTGTGTGATTTTTTGGGGGCTGGGCAGTCAGGAACCAGCAAGCGGCCTCCTCCTACACTACTGGGACAAGGTTCTCAGGTAGACATCTCCTCTGTGTTCCCTGAGTGCATTCCTTCACTATCGCTCTTCAGTCATTTGGAACCACCTCTGGATGTGATGGTGTTTGCACAGAAATTTAACTGAGGAGGGAATATCTACCTGAAAGTATGCATGTAGATCCCCCTTCCAACCCACAGGCTAGAGTGCTACACTGAATGAAAAGGGGAAAAGGAGACTAGAGAGAAGGCTCAGCGGGTAAAGACACTTGCCATGCTAACTGTGACAACTGGAGTCTGATCCCAGGAATCCGCATGGTGAAAGGAGAGAATAGATCCCATAAGCTATAAGGTGCCAGTCTGCCAAACACTAGCATCATCTTGATCTGCCAACATCCCCATGGCACAGCCTTAGGCTACTCTGTTACCAAGCCTTTCTTGCCATAAACTATGCCCCTTAAACCAAACCTTAAACAAAATAAAGCTACTCTCTTTCTTCCCTCTCTCTCTCTTTGGTAGTGGTGGTGGGGGAGACCAGTGCTGTGGGAACTCATTCAGCCAATAGCCTTTAAGATATCAGCCCACTTGGGCATCATCTCTTATACTATAAATGCAGCCATAAAGTTTGCGTGTTCAGTCTCTTGGCTACTGGACTCCGTTCCTGTTCCCCACTCGTGCAGGACTGCTGACCTGTGAGTCTCCCCCTAAATAAAAAATCCTTTATTATACTGCATTCTGAGCTAGTGTGGGATTACTTTATTGTGTCCATCTACAAATGGCACCCAATGTGGGCAACTACATCCATGTAAAACCCAAGAGAACTTGGAAAGGAATTCTAGACACAAAAGAACAGAGTTTAACGCAGCTTCTTGGCAACTGCATTTTCTTTTCTTTCTTTCTTTCTTTTCTTTCTTTCTTTCTTTCTTTCTTTCTTTCTTTCTTTCTTTCTTTCTTTCTTTCTTTCTTTCTTTCTTTCTTTTGATGGGCTCTGTTTGCTGGTGGCGAGCAGGAGCACCACAGCTCCTTTAAAAAGTTTCTTGATTCATCTTTAGTGGCAAAAACTGCATAGCTTCTTTAAAAAGGGCTTCCTGGTTTGTGTTGGCAGAATGATCTCTGGCTCTTTCAGGAGGTCCTGCACTTAAATAGGATCTATGAGCAGCATGTTACAAACTGCTTTATTGAAACACAGACACCCTGCATCCCTGGAGCTGGGGTGGAGAGCATGGCTTGTAGAGCTGACAGTAAATGGACCTCCGCCATGTTAGACTGGAAGGAACCAAAAGGCAAGCAGCCTTGGTTCTAGCCACGCCTGCTTATCAAAAAAAAAAAAAAAAAAAAAAAAAAGGCACTCCTGGTCAAAAAATAATTACAGATATGCAATAAAGACAGCATTCAGATGAAAAAGACTTCTGAATGGGTCACAGTGCTGGACAAATGTACATAGTTTTGGGAGAGGAAAAAAGTATAGACAGTTACAATATAAGAGTATAGACAGTCATAGATTAAAGGAGTAAAGATGATAAAATAAATATTAAACTTGTAGAAAAAGTAACAGAGTAAGAAAAATATGCCACATAAAGATGGAATATATAGGGCTGGATATATATGGCTCAGTGGTTAAGAGCACTGATTGACTGATTGTTCTTCCAGAGGTCCTGAGTTCAATTCCCAGCAACCATATGGTGGCTCATAACCACCCGTAATAAGATCTAGTGTCAACTTCTGGCCGACAGGAGGAACACATGCAGGCAGAACACTGTATACATAATAAATAAATAAATCTTTTTTTAAAAAAGGATGGAATATATACAGAGAGTTTGGATTATGTATACTATTGTGTGGTTTGTTTTTTTTTTTACTATGAATGAGCTAAGTACAGAGAGACATTTCATTGTATGAGCTACTAAGCTAAACAAATATATATACTTTAAAGATATCTTGACTTCAAAATTTGGGTCTAAGGATACACTGCTTTGGAAAAGAGGTTCTGCTTTTGTTTCCATAGAGGATGTGAACCTGTGGATTCCTTCCAGACTAATGTGGTTTGATGGACCAAGACACCCTGAAAAGTCTTCAAGAACCCTAAAAATACTTTGCCCAAAAAACAGCAGGAAGCAGTTTGGAGAAAACTATGCCCAAATTCCCAAAATGATTGTTTATAAATATCTGTTTACATTTAAAGGGGGATATGCTATAGAGATGAATACTTTGTATTGGTATGGATTTTGGTTTAATGATACAAATTTGAGGTCAATTTTGTTATATATATTTCTGCTCTTGATTAAGGTATTGTGTTTGTGCAGCTCATTTTAAAATGTAATGTATAATTAAAAAATACAAGTTAATAGTTATCTATAATAGTCAATCTTATAGTCATGTTAGGTTTTCTAGATGTACAGAGATATATTTCAGATGGATATTCTTCAAATCTTTCAAAGACTTACAGAATATGACATTTAAATGTTTTAAGAACTGAGGACTTTTCATGACAATTAGACACATCTGCTCCTGGCAGCACAGATTTACTTTGAAGAGGCTCCTTATGGAGTTTGTTAGCCATTTGGGCAAAACACTGCTCTTGCCTGGACTGCTTGATGTTATGCTGTATGAACTGGACATTCAGGACCTACAGAAAAATGACTGCTGAACTTGCCTAAATGTAAGACAGTCCTTCGGGGTTCCTGGCTCATGAAAGAGTCTGTCAGACATTCTGCAGGACACAGAAGAAAGTAACTGACAAACTGCCAATATAGGTCAAACTGTCTTTGAAATTTCCTGCTTCATGGAAAAGTCTACTAGATACTATGAGCCTGTAGGCTGAAGATGGATGCTCCAAAAATACAGAAAATCTTTTGGTGACTGTCCAGGCAGCAAGATGTCTCTGTCAATTCTAGAGTTTTGGAATTTGCTTACAATGTACTTTCTGTTTACTTAGGTAATATTATATCCTTCTGGAGTTTTTGATGGGGTTGAAGAATAGATAGTTATAATTATAGTTTCCCTTAGTTAGGATAAAAGATAAAGTAGATACAAACATTGTAAATGTAATTTTTGTTTGTTACCTGTTTTGTATATGTAATTTTACTATGTTAAAGTTAAAACCTTCCTTTTTATTTGGGCAGAAAAGGGAAATGGTGTGGGAAGTCCTTCTATACATGTGCTGCTTTTATTGGTTAATGAATAAAGCTGCTTTGGCCTACAGCAGGGCAGAATAGAGCTAGGTGGGAAAACTAAACTGAATGCTGGGAGAAAGTAGGTAGAGTCAGAGAGACATCATGTAGCTGTCTAAGTAGAAAGACGCCTGGTTGCCAGCCAGAACCTTACTGGTAAACCACGAGCCTTGTGGCAATACACAGAATAATAGAAATGGGTTAATTTAACATGTAAGAGCTAGCTAAAAATATGCTTAAACTACTGGCCAAACAGTGTTGTAAAAGTTTCTATGTGAAGCCGGGCGGTGGTGGCGCATGCCTTTAATCCCAGCACTCGGGAGGCAGAGGCAGGTGGATCTCTCTGAGTTCCAGGCCAGCCTGGTCTACAAGAGCTAGTTCCAGGACAGGAACCAAAAGCTACGGAGAAACCCTGTATCGAAAATTAAAAAAAAAGAAAAGAAAAGAAAAAAAAAGTTTCTGTGTGATTATTTCAGGGCTGGATGGCTGGGAAACGAACAAGCAGCCTTCACCTACAGAGCAGGGTTTCTCTGTGTAACCCTGGCTAGCCTCACACTCCAGAGATTCATCTGCCTACATGGCCTACCACACCAGGTCTCTTTCTTCCTTTAAGCTGTTTCTTGTCAGGTCACAGCAATGAGAGAAGTAACTAATACAGTCACTGTCCCCTCATTGGTGAGGACAGGCACCTACTTGCCTATTCTTCAAACAAGCAAGAGACCTGTGTCACAATCATCTTTAGAAGCTAACTGCAGAGTAACAAGAGTGTGTTTTCTTTACTAAGAGCACTCTGCCTCCCTGTCTGTAAACCTAGGGTTGACTTTCTCCTGCACTAGACTGTAAGCTCTTCAGGAAAGGGGCCAGATGACAGTCACTTCTGAACACCTGGCTCATATGGCATTAAACATATGCTTGAGAAATGAATGAATAACAGCAAAAGAAGTAAGATCAGGACAGGCCGTCCTGGAAGGTTATGTATTCCCTGCTGTGATGACATTGAGCCCACACTATCTCTCTGGAACCAGAGACAAGGAGAGAAAGGACTGAAGGCCACAGCAGCCAAAAAAGGGTACAGTTTTAATTACAAGAGCTGCAAACAAAGTGCAAAGAGAATGTACTGCCACCTGGGGGCTCCAAAGGCTATACAAAAATGTTCTAGTGTCTGACCAGTTTAATTTTTCTCAACACACATGTGTATTGAGACTCTAGAGTAGGATGTGGAGAAAACTTCAATGCCTGTCTAGAAGAAGAAATATGTTCTGTAGGAAGCTGAGGGAAGCAGGCAACACAGGGCACAATCAGTTCCATGAAAAGAGGAGCACAATGCACGCTCACAGAATCCAGGACAGAAAGTTCACTTCCGGTGAGGGATTGTGGTAGAGCAAGAGAACCAGAGGAAGGCTATAGATCGACGTTCCCACAGCAAGCCTTTAGAGTAGACTCCTGGAAGCTCAAGGAAACATTCCCTTGGGCTTCTGGTTCTCCGAGTAAAATGCTGATTTTTAATTTAGCTCACCTCCCTCTTTTGTTTTACTAATGGGAAACTAAATCTCAGAAGTTAAGCTTCCAACTCAGTCAGGACTCTCAGTTCTCAATCTTAATAGCATCTCATTCCCAAATTAGTTCCACTCCCCTTTCTCACAAGGTCAGTGACCCTGAATATACCTCAGGCTGGAAACAGATGTGGAGACCAGAGAGCAAAGCTCATCACCATAAAGGCTCCCTCCATATGCAGAGGGAACTTGAGGCCTGAAGCAGCTTCCTAATCTTTATAGTCTTAACTATACTCCCCAATACTCCCTAATCTATTAAGTCTCCTCTTTTTTTTCTTTTTCTTTTTCATTTTTGAGACAGGGTTTCTCTGTAGCTTTGGAGTCTGTTCTGGAACTAGCTCTTGTAGACCAGGCTGGCCTCGAACTCAGAGAGATCCACCTGCCTCTGCCTCCCAAGTGCTGGGATTAAAGGCATGCGCCACAACTGCCTGACCATTTCGGATTTTTTTTTTTTTTAAAAAAGATCTATTTCGCCGGGCGGTGGTGGCGCACGCCTTTAATCCCAGCACTCGGGAGGCAGAGGCAGGCGGATCTCTGTGAGTTCGAGACCAGCCTGGTCTACAAGAGCTAGTTCCAGGACAGGCTCCAAAACCACAGAGAAACCCTGTCTCGAAAAACCAAAAAAAAAAAAAAAAAAAAAAAAAAAAAAAAAGATCTATTTCTTTTTACTTTATGTGTTTAGATGTTCTGCCATATATATATCTAGCAAGCGCCTGTAGAGGCCAGAAAAGGGCACCTGGAGCTGGACCTGGAGTTACAGCTGCCATGTGGACACTGGGAATTGAACTCAGGCCCTCAGACCCTCTGCAAGTGCACTCAATACTTCTAAACTCTAAATTCTCTCTAAATTCTGTCTCCCTTTTCAAATAACTTTCCCAATATGGCTTTCCTATCTGACTCCTGCCACCCTAAAATACCTTCTCTAGCCAATGGAAAACTCTTTACTTTCCATGTTGGTCACTGGCTGGGGCTGTAGCTTAGTGAACAGCTCTTGCCTGGCCTCTAGGGAGCTCTGGGTTTGATTCCCACCATGACAAGAAAAATAAAACAGCAACAAAAATAAAATAAACCCCAAACCTAAGATGTTTGTTTTTGAGCATGTCTTCTCTGGCCATCAAAATTCTGTTCTTCTTTAGAGATACAATTTGGACCTGGAGTGGCCATACTTCATCTTTGATTCTTAACCTGCTCTAAGTGACACTCCCATTCCCCCTCACTTGTCTTGGGGCTGGCAGTGACTTCAGAAGGAATAAATCAACTTTCAGGTCTGAGCTAGGTTTCTGTAATATTTGAATGCTTGTTTGGCAGTTGGTGAAACTTGGGAAGGACTAGGAGGTGTGGCCTTGTTGGAGGACATGTCACTGAGGGTGGGCTTTGAGGTTTCAAAAGTATACACTATTCCCAGTAAGCTCTCTGTCTTGTGGTTGCTTTCCTAACATGTAAGCTTTCAACATCATGCCATCATGCTCCCTGACATGACAGTTATGGACTAACTCTCTGAAACTATAAGCAAGCCACCAATTAAATGCTTTCTTTTTTAAGTTGCCCTGGTGGTGGAGCTTTGTCACAGCAATAGAACTGTCCTAAGACAGTCTCTCATGCTCGTCTAGGTAAGGCCTTGATGTGTCCTTCTTTTCAGTGCTTGAACTCTTGGGTCTCAGTGGTCAATGTGTAGTCAACAAGACACAAAGTTCATGTATTAAGTAATCCCAAGTCACATACTAATGGAACTTAAAAGGATGTGGTTTCAAATGGATTAATTCATGAATGGATTAACTGTGGCTTAGTTATGAAGCAAGCTCCCTCTGGCTCCTCATTCTGTCTTAGATGCCCTCGACCATGTCATGATACAGTGAGACTTGATACATGATACACCCCATGCCAAGCACATACCAACCAGCACCATGTTCTCGACTTCTTGGCCTCCAAAACTGTAAAGTGCACAACCTACTTCTATGTTAAGCTATCCATCCAGGATATTTTGTTAGAGAAACAGAAAATAGACTAGGACATGGATCAACTTTGGCACTGAGGACAAGGCCCAGAGGAGGCATTTTGTCAAGTTCAGAACATACAACCTGGTCCCAAATCCTGACTCTAACCACCTAATCATGTACTAGAATCCAAAGCACAACTCAAGTCTAAGGCAAGTATTTGGGGAAGGAACTCACGGGCTTCGTGGTTTTCTCAGTCCTGTCTTTGGCAAGGTTAAAACCACAGCTGGGACAAATCCGAGGTTTATGCCGGTTGGTGTAGACATAGCTACAAGAAGGATTTTTGCACTTTCCCCGTCCTCTTGATGTAGCCAGGCCCAAATCCTACAAAAGGGAGACCCATGTTTAAACTCATAAACAAAACCCTGCCTCACAAAAAGGGAGGGGCAGATGGTTCAGCAGTGAAAGCACCCGCAAGCAAAATGATCAAAGTTCAGAACCCCAGCTTCCAAATAAATGTCAGGTAAGCACAGCAGCTCCCCTATAATTCCAGCAATGGAAGGCAGAGCTGGGCTTCCCAGAACAAGCTCACTAGCCAGTGATCATGGTATCTGACTGAAAACTTACCTCAAGAATAAGATGAAGAGCAATTGAGGGAAGTGTTAACATCAACCTTCAGCACTCATATACATATGCACGCATGCACCCACAGGCAAATGCACGAACACACTTTCAAGGCTGGCTAGGCTAGGGCTAAAGAGTGAGCTCAAGGCCAGGCTAAAAAGCTTAGTGAGACTTGTCTCAAAATCTTAAAAAGTGCTGGGAATGACAGTACTGGAGTGCTTGCCGAGCACGTGAGGTTATGGGTTCAATCCCCAGCTCCATAAACAGTACAGAAATGGAGGGTAGGGAAACCCTTGTGGGGAGGCTACAGGAGCCACATGAGCTGCTTTATCAGCACACTTCTTAAATCCATGATGATTTGTATTTGATGTTTGCTCTCTCTCTCTCTCTCTCTCTCTCTCTCTCTCTCTCTCTCTCCTGGAACTCACTTTGACCTGGGATTAAAGGCATGCGCTACCACCGCCTAGCCCCTTTCTTTCTTTGATTTTATGTATGCAGGTATTTTGCCTGCATGTCTGTCTGTGCACCACTGCGTATGTGACTGGTGCCTTTGGAGGCCAGAAACTATCAGATTCCCTGGGACTGGAGTTACTAATAGCTGTGAGTCACCATGTGGGTGTTGGGAACTGAATAAGGTCCTCTGGATGAGCAGCCAGTGCTCTTAAGCACTGAGCCGTCTCTCCAGCTCCGGACCCACTTTCTATGCTAACATTCCAACTCTGATCTCTACTTAGTCTTAACAAAAATGTCCTGGCTCATACTTTGTATCTACCTGAAACAAACAAACCAATATAACTCAGCGGATTCACCCAGCAACCATCATTTGTACCAGCAATGGGGTATTTAACACCAGTCATTCCTTTCTGACCTTGCTGAGCTCATTCTCTGCTATTGCTCCTGGCTCCTACAAACCTTCAACCACAAAAATCAAAACAACTTCCCACCACCAGGGTGCACACTTACCAATGTGACAGTGCAGCTGTATTTGTATGGAGGAAACACATCTGGCTTGACCTCCACAACTTTGACCTCAGGTGTCCTGCTGCTTGAGCAATTTGATAGCTGTGGATTAGAACAAATCAGTGTTGTTCTATACCTTAGGCAAAATCCTCAGATTCTGGGCCCTAAAATAACCTGAAATAATTCCTGAGGAAACTATAGACTCATGCTCCAAATGCACTCTCAGGAATGCTCACTGATGATCACCAGTACAAAGACTGAACATCGGATTCAAGTTTATGGGCCACTACATTTCAGATCAGGTTTACAGTTGCTTTGGGGCAATACAATTGTAATAGCTATCCATATAGACACACAATTGAATACTGTTACTGTTATAATTTAAGAAGTGGCACGAGAGAGAAAGACACCATGCAACAGAGCTCATGTGCAGGGGTTTTTTACTGGGGGAAAGGGAATAGAAAAAGGGGGGGGGGATTGGCCTCTGGGGACAGAACAGTAGAAGAGAGGAGAGGCAGAGAGAGGGAGGAGGGAGGCAGAGGGAGAGACAGGTAGAGAAGCAGAGAGACAGAGAAAGACAGGAAGAGAGAAAGAGACACCTTCTTTGTATCTGATTTACCAGGAGACACAGGTGGTTGATTACTGACTGAGGGCAGTCAAAAGTAAAAAGTGAAACAGAACAAATTTGTACCAAACTGGTACGACTGTCTTCCTGAGAAGGCAAGGAAAAGTGACAGGGGAAAGATCACCAGGGCCAGATGGAAACAGGAGCTGAGTAACTAGAAAGAAAGGGAGAACCGGTGTGTGCTGAACAAGAGGAAGCTGCCTTCTCCATCTGACCCTCACGTTGCAGCAAACAAACAGGACATTTAGAGAGGGAGAACAGACAGAAAAAAAGGGGAGAACTCTTTCTCGGTTTCCTGATTGCCTGATCCAAGGAATACTGAGGCCAGATTTGATTTGAAAGGAGCTGTCGTGGGTCTCCAAAAGACATCCTAATGAGAACGAGGTGAAATAGCCAGCTATTCCTGGACTTGGCCAGCACCCCAGCTTTCTCAGGTCCCTCAAAGATTGTGATGCCCCCAGGCCAGCACGAAGCAGAGTCTCAAGAATACAACATCGTCATCCCCGCCTCACCTGCTACCCCTAATTCCTCACCTTTTTATGATAAGCAAAAGGGAGGAATGTTAGTATTCAGGTGTTTGCACTGGCCTGCCCTTGGGGTCCTGACACTTTTGCACATGTGTGCACATGTGGCAGGAGCACGCATGTTGAGGCTAGAGGACAATTCAAGAGTTGATGCCCTCCTTCTACCATGTAGGTCCTGCAGACTGAACAAGTCTTCAGGTTTAACAGCAAGTGCTGAGCCAGCTTGCTGGCACTGGGTCACATGTTAACAGGTGATTCTGGGTAAAGATTTTATGGGTATTCATCAAATTACTTTTATTTTTGTATATTTCAAATCTATATCTAAATAAAAGGCTTAAAAGCTTAAAATAGAAAATAAAATTCCATTTTTTAAATTAACATCCCACAGACCTATCATGTAGAAACTGGTGTCTATCTTTTGTCTATGCCCTTTGACTCTGAAACATTAAACACAGTGACCAGATTTCCAGTGCTCCTCTTGGGATTGGGTCTTACCTTTACTTCACCAGTGCTGGATGGCTGCTGGATGGGTTGGCCCAGCTGTTTCAGTGTGCTTGGCTTCAGGCCACAAGTTCTCACAGAGGGTGTCTTATCTGAGAGAACCAGAAGTCAACCTGGTGATTCAAAGCATTCAGCTTCCCCAGCTCTCCCCTCCCCATTTTCCACCACCCCACCTGGATCCTTACCATCAGACAGTCCCTCCCACCAGGTCTCAACTAGCTCTTACCCAAGGGGAAAGCCTGTCTGGCCCTGGGCAGTTCCATGCTGCTTCCCCGTCCCACACTTGCTGGGGCTGGCAGTATTGCTCTCATAGGTCTTGCTGCAGCCAGTAATGAGGGTTTGCCCCGTGGTCTGCCTTTGGGTACAGTGGTGAAAAGGTCAATTCTGGAGAGGGGTAGGAAAAAAAACAACAACAACCATGAAAAGTCAGAAAATTTGGACAAAGTACAGCATGATTAATAAAAGCCCAGAGACAGAAATTGGGGCTCAACCTGAAGGTCAGAAAAGCAAAGCAGCTCTTACCTCTACCTCAATCTGAAATAGTGATCCTGCCTCCAGGAATCTCAGAATGAGACTGTGTGTGAGAGCTGTCTCCTCCCATTTTATATTTCTCTATAGGGCTGGGATTAAAGGCGTGCACCACTACTGCCCAGTTTCTATGGCAAACCAGTGTGGCTACTGGAAATAAAGGTGTGTGTCACCAGTGCCTGGTCGGTTAAGCTGACCAGTGCAGCTGTTTTACTCTCTGAACTTCAGGCAAGCTTTATTTATTAAAATACAATTGAAACATCACTACAACAAAGGAAGGAAAACAAAGTATAATATCCAAATTAATGACTAAGCCAGTAGGCTTTAGACAAATTGAATTCAAATTTAGCCTTTATAGGTTGGGCGGTGGTGGCACACACCTTTAATCCCAGCACTTGGGAGGCAGAGGCAGGTGGATCTCTGCGAGTTCGAGGACAACCTGGTCTATAAGAGCTAGTTCTAGAACAGGCTCCAAAGCAACACAGAGAGACCCTGTCTCGAAAAACAAAACAAAACAACAACAACAAAAAAAAAACCCAACAAATTTAGCCTTTATAAATCTGTAGGGCTCTAGGCAAGCAATTTTACTCCTGTTAACCTACAGTTTTTAAACACAAAATGAGAAGTAAATATCTATATCAGTCAGCACAAAGACACAAATTAAATGAGTATTGTGGTGTACCACTAAAATCCTAGAAGAAGATAAGGGATTCAAGTCATCTTCAGCTACTCAGTGAGTCCGAGGCTAACCTAGGCTACATGAAACTCTATCTCAAAAACCAAATAAATAAATAATATAAAGTATAGAGAAGTATCTACAGTATGTAATAGCAAAAGGCATTATAGTTATAACGTATAATTTGCTTCTAGTTAGGACAGTACTACTTGAAGTCTATCAAGCTCCCACATGAGGGCAGCAAAGACATCTTGGCTAATACACCTCATCACCTGTTCTTAATTTCTGCAGTGCCAGTGTTAAGCACAAGGGCTGAATCATGGAAAGCCCGATAGTCAGCTCCTAAAGAGATGCGTGTCCCATGCATGTCCCAAATACCAGTCCAAAGGCCACAGCTTCATGCTTTAGTATACTAAACTATCTCCAAAGTAGACTTGCTTAAGGGAAAAGAGGGATGGATTTAGAAGTACACCAACTATGCTAGTATAGGAGCTGAAGAGATCCAGTAGCTAGCATTTGCTGCTCTTGAAAAGGACCCAGGTTCTATCCCTGCACCCACATGGTGGCTAACAACTATCAGTAACACCAGTTTCAAAGACCTGATGCCCTCTTCTGGTGTCCGCAGACACCAGGCAGAACACATGGTTCACAGACATACATGCAGGCAAATACCGGCACACACACAATAAAAATAAATCCTTTAAAAAAGCAAGTAGGAAATACATGCATACATAAACGTGCTTGTTTAAAATTAACTCTACACAGTAGAGAATTGGAAATATTGACTATCCCTGGGAAATAATGACTACATAATGGGACAGAGAGAAGATTTTAAAAAATATTTCTTATACTTTTAAAATATGAGCTATGTGAAAAAATTTTCTAGTCATTCAATCAAAAAAAAAAAACCATTATAAATCCCAATAGAAACCATATGTGGGGAGCTGAAGAAATGGCTCAGCATTTAAGAGAACTGGCTTTTTTTCCCTAGAGTTCCGAGTTCAATTCCCAGTGCCCATATGGCAGCTCCAAGACTGGACACCCTCATACCGATATACATGCACAGCAATGCACATAAGCTAAAAATAAATAAATTATTTCTTTTAAAAAAAGAAACCACATGTGGAACTACGATACTCTGCAGAGGCCGATTCCCCAGGGGAGGAGGCTGTCCTGTGTATGCCAAGATGTTTAGTAGTTCTTCCCCACTTAGGCACTAGCAGCAAACCTGCTGTGCCTACCCAGGCTATCCCCAGCTGTGACAATCAAAATACCTCCCAACACTGCCAAAACATCTCTGGTGGGAAAAGCTCTTCCCAGCTGAGAACTACTGAGATGAGCAAGGAGTCTTTAGTTACAGAACACGACAGATTCTGGGGCGCTACATTTAGAAGCCACTTAAGCCTCTAAGAAAGGAGGGGAGAGAAAAAGCCCAAACTTACTGACTTTCTATTTGGAAGATAACAGTCTGAATGCTTTAAAAGCAATCTTTCCTAGTCTATGAGATACTGTTTTTCATTTATTTTTTTTTTAATATCCAACTCAAGGTTTTTCAGAACTAATCAAGAGACATCAGGTGACTATGTCAAAGATCAAACAGAAGCCAGAGATGGCCAGGACTCACTGAGTCTGACCACTAGCCACGGAATCCTACCAAAGGATCCCAAAGTAAGTCCTCTTTCATATCCTGTATTCTGGATTGGTACCACATGGTGGTTTTTTTTGCTTTTGCTTTTTAATCTCTGACCACATCCTGTACCACTGCTTTAGGAAGACTGACAAGAAAAGATGTGCAAGGAGTATAATAGCAACGTATGGATGGCAGAGCGTGAGGGAAAGGTAAATCACACCGTGTCTCTCGGGCTCTGCTGCCTCTCTTGGGACTGCTGTAATGACATTCACAGAGCAAACATGGGGCCCTTGCTTAGCTGCTGTTCTAAACACAGTCCCAATAATATATAATTACACTGGCATACCCTGGAGACTTTTTCTGAGCTGGAAGTAAAGTGGAGGTGCTGGTCCCCTCTGCTGATGGTGGTATGTCTGGTCCAAGACTGTCATTCTCAGTTGTCCCCAGCGTGACATCAGCCTGCATACCACTCTTGACAGTTGATGTCTTAGTTACCGCTGTACCATGATTCCTGGGAACCTCCTTGACAAAAAGATGATCATCGGAGATAATCACTTCCTCCCACTCATTCTCCTCGCCTACTTCTCTTGGAGGAGCTACAGTTAAGAGCTGGCTTACAGCCTCTGAGTTTTCCAGAGTCAGTTTTGAGGCATTTTCCGGAGAGGGCTTTTGCTCAGTGGTGACAGGCTGCTGACCTCGTTTGATCACTGAGCCTTTGGAGGAGACACCGGGAGCCAGTTCCAGTTTGACTTTGCCTGCCTTTTCCTAGAAAGAACAAGAAGACCTTATACACATAATGGCATATTGCAGATGATAATGACATTCAAAATATTCTCTAATTTGATTCCCTTAAGAACGCATGAGTAATAAGTAAGGACACTGAGTCAGGTCAGTGAAGAGTCAGGATAAAATTGACTTTATGGCTTCTGTCCACTAGAGTGTTGACACCTCGGGAACTAATCTAAACTTTCTTGACATGTCCCTTTTTCATCACATATTGGCTGACTGTTCCACGTCCACTTCTCCCATCTAGAAAGAAGCTGTTATCTTGTAGTCTTAGGTTGTTTCCTTGGTAGCCCTTCTATGAAACTCAGTTCATCCTAATGTGCTCAGGTTCACACTGTTTCCACTCTCTTGGAGAAAACCTTTAGCCCCAGAATCTTTCAGGTAAGTCATATATGAATGACTTACACATTTCTAAAACTCAAATTAATCCACACACATTAATTATGTTAGAAGTCTCACTATGTACCCTGAGCCAGCCTAAAACTTGCTATATAGATCCATATACCAGTTTGGCCTCAAACTCTTAGATATAGGACTCTCAGCTCTATCACTTTGTATGCCTGTATGCAGCCAAGCTCCACGCCATGACTGAACCTCTGAAACTGTAAGCAAGTCCACTCAATTAAATGTTTTCTTTATAAGAGTTTTCACAGTATTGGTATCTCTTCATAGTAATAAAAACCTTAAGACAGTTACATAGCTAAAAGCTTGGAAAACAGAAGTTTGACCTCTAGGAGTAAACTCTAGAACTATATTTTTGCTAGTATTTCCATCTCAGGCGTCTCCCAAAGGTCCAAGGGAGGCCACTATTAGGAGGTGGTGAACCCTACCAGGTGGGGCCTAGAGGGAAGTTTTAGGCTACTAGAAACATGCTGTTGAAGGGACTGTTTTACGCAGTCAGTGCCAACTGAACAGTAAGTTACCCAACACAGTACTGAACTATGATGCTCACTGATCATGCAGATGCCCGGAAGTCCAGCTCCAGAGGATCAGAAACCCTACTATGACCTCTAAGGGCACATACCCCCCTCCACACACACATACATATGCACATAATTTAAAGAAAATAAAAGTGTGCTAGAGAGATGTCTTGGCAGTTAAGAGCACTGGCTCCGCTTCCAGAAGACCAGGGTTTGATTCCTAGCACCCTGGAATGGTTCACAACTCCAGTTCCCTCTTCTGGTCTCCTGTAGCACTGCATATATGTAGTATACTTACATACATGCAGGCAAAACACTCATGCTGAGAAAATTAAAAAAATAATAGTACTTTTTTTTAAAGGGTGATAACTGTTGAATAAATGCATTAAGGGCCTACAGAGACAGCCACTTGTTCTTCCCTCAGGAAGCCATGGTGCTTCACGCAAGACTAACATTTACAATGAGCAATCTCATCATTTTGCATTCATTTTAAGCATACAAAACCCAAGAGGTTTGGCTACAGAAACAGACAGAGAGATAGGAGGAAGAAGGGATGGTGGGAAGGGTGTACACTGTAAAGTCAGAATTTGACTACAGAAAATGTGGAATAGTAGGTGCCGAGGCTATAACTCAGTTGTCAGAGTGCTTGCCTGGCGTATGAGAGGCCCTGAGCTTAATCCCCAGCACCATGGAAACTGAGCATGATGGTGAACACTTGTAACCTCAGTACCTGAGGCAGAGGTACAAAGCTTAGATGTTCACTAGTTTGAGGCCAAACTCTGTCTCAAAAAAATGAAAGGGAGAAGGAGGAAGAAAAGGAAGAAGAAGAAAGAAAAGAAGGGTAGTGGAGGGTGTGAGGTGCAGGGAGAGAGTAAGCATACTCAGAATGGACTCTGAATATCAGCTTAAGGACTTTCATTTTCAATAGCTGCTATTAAACTATTAATAAGCAAAATGATCTATCTGCAATACTAAAAATGAAAAAGGTGGCCGGGCACTTGAGCACAAGTGTGAGGACCTGAGTTTGTCAGCCCAGCACCACATAAACCAGGTTTAGTGACTTGCATCTACAATCCTAGGGTTCCTATGGATAGATAGATGAAGGGTGGAAATCCTAGAAGCTTGAGGAACATTTTATGCTGGCATATCAGAAGTGAACAACAAAAGAGATCCTGTCTTAAAGTGAAAAGCAAGGATCAACACCCACGGTGTTTTCTGACCTCCATGAGTGACACAGCATGCATGCACTTGAACTGACTCAAACTAACAGGCACACACACCCAAGAACATTACACACACTTTACAAAGATTGAAAACAAGTCAGGGTTAACTTAAAAACAAACAGAAACACTGAATGAACCTTACCTTTGGTATCCACTTCCCTCCCAGGAAGTTACCACAAGTTGGGCACTTAGGTGGCTTGTGCCTAGTGACATAGGTAAAGGAACAACCTGGGCTCGTGCATGCCCCATGGCCCCGACGGGTATATGTAGTAGTCTATAAACAAACAAACAAACAAACAAATAAGAGTTAAGACCAAGAATCCAGTCCAAGACCACTGACTACTATAACCACAATATGCAGAGGACAACAGCTTAAACATTCACGACACCACAGAAGATCTGTCAGAAAGGTCCTTTGGTACAAACTCCCCAGGGCTACACAGGTGATGGCTGTTAATGAACATGGTAGCACATAGTGCTCAACACTGTATCAGAATCTCATTCTATCCCCTTAGCAATGTTTGCTATTGTGGCTAACAATGTTGAAATGTTTTGCCTCAAATCATATAGTGGAGTTGGAGTGATGGTTCAGTGTTAAAAGCACTGGCTGCTCTACCAAGGACCCAGGTCTGACTCCCAGCACCCACATGGTGAGATTACAACTGTCTATAACTTAAGTTACAGAGGATCTGACACCCTCTTCTGTCCTCCTTGGGCACCAGGTGCAGATGTGGCACACAGACATATACACAGGGAACACACACAAACACACAAAAACAACAAAAGCATCAAGATTTTTAGTTGGGTGTAGTGCCGTACACCTTTTAAACCTATAATCCCAGCACTTGGTAGGCAGATCTGAATTTAAGGCCAGCTTAGTCTATATGGTGAAATGTTTATTAAACTGCTAATCCATAATTTCTTTAGCCCAGCCAAAAGCAATCTAAAATACTAAACTGCCACTAGTCACCTCTACCAGGAGGCATAAGGAAAAGCTGCCCATTATTGTGGTACCATGTCAAGAATAAATGCCAAGTGGAGTAGCACTTAGGAAAGTTAGGAAAGACACCAAGCTTTAGGTTCCAACTTTGCCATCGACACACTGAATGACCTAGGTAAAGTCACTTGGGTTTTCTCCTCTGGAAAAATCACATCTTCTTCTGGTCACAGAGGTATGCCAAGGGGCAAATGTCAAGAATGGGGAAACATGCATAGTAAACTGTAAAGAATTTTACAGTTCTGAGATTATTATAATCAGGACAAAACCTCTCTCATCTTTTCCCAGACTAATCCAATACTAATAAATACTCTGCATGTCAAATACCTACAGAAAGCAGAATACAAATGTAAGGAAGGCAGTCCTAGAAATAGTTATTGTGAACTTGGAAACACTCCTCAACAGCAGTCTGAAGGAACAGTAACACTAAACAAAAATGCTGATGCTTAAAGTTATTTCAGCCTTAAAACACAGAAAAGTGACATGAAACACTTTTCTAGAAGAGCCTGGCTCTTGACAGAACAGTCACTTCCAAGAAGATAAGGTTTCCAGAAAAATAGCCAATGTCTCCGTCAATCAAGCTGCAGTGAAGGTCCTATTTTAAGATGCTGCTACACAAACATTAGGATCTGAGTTTAGATTCCAGCACCAGTGCAGAAAGGTGTGTTCCTAGAGTCCCAGAGCTGGAAGAGGACAAAGGTTAGCCTGACACTGAGTCTAGCAAATCAGTGAGCTCCAGGATCAGAGAGATCTCAGTCTCAGCAAGCAAGGTGCAAAGAAACAGGAAGACATGTGACATCAACCTTTAATTTCCATGCACACACATGTATATGTGCATACATACACACACTGCAGCAACTTTCTCATCCAAGGATACACTACTTAGCTGGAAACAATGGCACATACCTGTCCCTACCATGTAAGGCCCCCCTTTATAATATATATACACCTATTGACTTCATTGCTCTAGAGAACCCTAATATGTATTTTGGTACCAGGGATGGAGCTAAATATTTCTAGACTATATGGCCATGTGGTTTAGAGGCCTTTAGGCCTGGTTTATGCAAGAAATCAAGAAGTTTAGACCTATGGGCAACAAAAGTTCTAGAATCTTGTAAGCAAAGCCCACTAAGCAATTCTGGTGGAAGTTCAGAACAGTATGCCAACAGAAATGCAGGCAGTAATGGCCTGATTTATCAGGCTTCAGAGAAGACCAAGGGCTATTGAGAACTGGGCTAGAGTCCATTCTATTATAGTCAGAAATATATCTGCAGTCTTCCTGGGTTCTGGTAACTTGAGTAAGGCTGAATTAAACGTAATGGACCATTTCTTTAGCAGAGGAAATCTCAGGACACCACAGCATTCAGGCTGCAGGATAGCTACTGCCCACAGCTCTGATTCAGATCTACAGTGAGGGGGAACAAAGACACAAATATACAAATGGAGAGGAAATGAGCAAGATAGGGATAGAGAAAGTTGCTGTAACTCTTAACGAGAAACCTTTAGCTCTAAACTCAGACACAGGCAAGGTGGCCTGAAGGCAAGACCCTACCTCAAAGGCTCCAACTTTTGAAAATGCAAATTCAGGAGACAGTCTGGAGTGGGAGATAGGCTGAAAGAGTTCTCTACTCAAAAACAATCACCTGGAGAAGTCTTCCCAGGTCCAGCTGCCAAGGCACATGGAGGCCACTAAAGTTTTCGCATGTGTAGGCAGGACTACATCTTGATTGAGCAAGACAATGTACCAACACTTTCTACATGGTTTTGTAGACATGCAAAATCAAAGATTTATGGGGTCATAGAGGCCTGCACCTAGGATCCAGAACGCCTCTGTGGCCAGGTAACATGTAGCAAGACCAGAGTCCCCACAAGGAGGCCCAGAAACTCCTGTGTGATGGTAAAGATGCAATGGAGACCTCAGAATGTTGGGGATGCTAGGATTATGGGATGTCTGCTAAGACTTCTGGCACAGACTAGAAAGGCCACATGCTCTGCAGGCAGTAGAGCTGGAGAGTAGGTCTGCCTAAGCCTGCTGGAGCCATGATGATGCCAAGACAAACCCTATCTGCTGGACCTGGAGCTACAGGGTGCAGTGTTTATCCTGCTTCGTTTTCATTCAGCCTGTCCTTGCTACCCTGCCGCTCCTCCTGCCACTTTATTCTGTGCCATTATATGCTGGAAATACCTTTGGTTTTGCAAGGGCCCACAGTTAAGAGACTGCCCTGAGCTCTTGGAACAGACTCTGGACTCCGTGTTAGAATGGGTAAGACTTTGGGACTCCTGGGAGATAAACTAAATGCATTCTGCATTATCAGATGGCCATAAACCTTTTGAGGGCTGGGGTAGAATGTTATGATTTAAAGGTGATTGTGGGTCCAGCAGAGTAGCACACAACTTTAATCCCAGCACTTGGGAAGGCAGAGGCAGGGGGATCTCTCTGAATTAAGAGGTCAGCCAGGTCTACATAGAGATATTCTGTCTCAAAAATAACAACAGAAACAAAAATTTTTTAAGTGGTTGTGAGCCAGGTGGTTGTACATGCCTTTACTCTCAGCACTCGGGAAGCAGAGGCAGATGGATCTCTGAGTTGGAAGCCAGCCTAGTCTACAGAATGAGTTCCAGGACAGTCAGAGTTACAAGGAGAAACTCTGTCTTGAAAAACAAAAACAAAACAAAAAAACAGTGACTGTGTCTCGGTGTCACAATAGCAAGGGGTAGACTTTTCATGTCAACTTGGCTAAATTCATAATCAAATAAGAGACACCTTTGGGCACGTCGGTGGGAACATTTCTGGAGAGATTTAACTAGGGGAAGACCCAACTTAAATGTGGGCAGTACCATCCCAAGGACTGGAGTCCTGCTGAATACAAAGGGAAAAAGAAGAGATTGACCTGAGTACCGTCATTCAGCTGTCTGCTTTCTGACTAGAGATGTGGTATGATCAGTAGCCTCACACTCTGCTTTCATGCCTTCCCACCATGACTGAGGCAAAAAAAAAAAAAAAAAAAAAAAAAATTCCCACCCCAAACCAAAAACAAACCTAACCATATCAAATATAAATACTTTTCATCAGACTGTCTTTGTTTTACATCTAACTACATGCTGCCTATAAAACAGAACAAAACCTTAAATATGAAGTTACAAAATGGATAAAAAAGCATGGAAACAAACTAGTTGCTGATAGTAACTAATAAAACCAAAACTAAAGAACAACACAGTAGGCTTCAGAGCAAATAACATTACTCAAGGTCATTTCATAATAATGAAGTGGCAATTTATGCAGATGATATAACAATCCTAATGTTTATGTAAATAAAGTCCAAATGTATGGAATAAAAACTAATCGGGCTTTAAGAAGAAACAGAACATCCACAGTGACAGATGAATGCCCTCTCCCAATAGCTGACAGGACAGACAGGTCAAAGATCAGCATGGATACAAAGGAGTTGAACAATCTTATCAATTATCCTGACCTAATCTGATATGAATGCAACATTCTACTAAATCAACAATGAAATCTACCACTTCAGCCAGGTGTGGCAGCACATGTCTTTAACCCCAGCACTTGGGAGGTAGAGACAGGTGGAGGCCTGGTCTACAAAGTGAATTCCATGACAACTGGGGTTACACAGTGAGACCTTGTCTCAAAACAAAACAAAATTAATTTCTAAAAAGTCCCCCTTTTTACTACATACAGCCAGGGACTAAGTATTTCAGAATACCATTTATAATAGCATCAAAATCATGAAATATTTAGGGATACATCTCAGCCCAGAAGCTGTGGCGTGTGATGGGAAAACATCAACTGAGTCAAGAAGCCAGAGCCCTGGTTTACGTCCTTGAGGATTTCAACTCCTCTTTCTCTGGGCTGTTTTAGCATCTGTGTGGTGATAACGCTTAACAAGATCAGTGGTTCCACAGTTCTGAAACCTACCCTCAGGGTGTTTCAAGAAGTCTATATACTTGGGGGAGTTCACAGGTACTGGGGAGCTGGACCTACAGGGCTCCTGACCATCAACATGTGGCCCGGGGAACTCCAAACTGCTGGCTCCCATGTTCTAAGGCTTTAAGACCCTGGAAAACTATTTTTAATAGGAGAGAATGCTTATAGAGCCCTGATTCCCCAATACTAACCAGTTTGATGGAGGAAGGGTTCTCCACAACCGAGTAGGCAGGCAGAGGCAGCATGATGAACTGAGCGGTTGGAGCAGAGGAGCTATTCTCACTGGAATCCTGTGCATAATGGAAAGGACAGTTAAACAGTGTGCAGAACACCCAAGGGCATCCACAGTACTGGAAGGCTGCATCAAGCACAAAGTGCCGACAATGTGCTCATCCAGCATGCTCAGCAAAATAAACAAGCACCGTTATCGCAAAATAAAATAACACAGAAACGAAGAAAAATTACTAGCACAGATGTGCTATGATCATTTCACAGGTGAGAAAACTAGAGCAGTGATGGCTTAGGGACCCCCAAGATCTCATAAGCACTTAGTAAAAAAATCCAATTCTTCTGACCCTATTAACATATTCTATAAGTGGTACTGGAACCATGGCTCGGTGGTAAAGAGCTGGCTGCTCTTCCAGTGGACCTGGATTTGTTCCCAGAACCCACAAGGCAGCTCAAAATCGTTCTTTACTGCCTCCATCAGATCAGTGGCAACGATTTACAATCATAAAATAGCACCGCACAACAAATAAAAGATATAATAGATGTAGGATAGAGCTCTTTAGGCCACCTGTTCTTCTGTACCCAAGTCATCATGTAAGCTATAACACTGCCCCCTTATCCTGAAGGGGACTGCCACTCCCCTAGGATGCTATCCTATCCAGGGAAGAAGAGGGACACTATAACTACGACACTGTGGCAGTTTTCCCAGAATCAATGAGATTTTTGCTTTCATCTCAACCAAGAATCCCTTGGTTTAGGGACTTTTTTTTTTTTCCTTTTTAACTAAAAATTGGGGCAATAAGCACCTTTATCCACTGAGCCATCTCACTAGCCCCAGAGTTGTCTGACTTTCTCAGGTCTTAGTTCCATAACCTTGTCCTTAAAGAGAATTTTTCTTCCTATTCCCATCTAAATCCAAAGTTTCCTCCAGTAATTCTCACATATACTTCAAGATGCCATTGCGGTTTTTTGTTTTTTTAAAGAGACTTCAGGGCACAAAATCCTGACTGGCACTAACAGCATGAAGTTCTTGGCTTTGACTCACAGACAGCTTCAATCCATTTCCAGCTCTCTTGCTAATCTTATCTTATGGGAGGAAAACTCTCATTGGGCTAGACTGAGAGGTGGTAAGATGCCTGCGGAGCTGAGAACTCTGGAGCAAGTCCAAGGCCTAGAAACATTGAGTTATTACACCTATACCCTCCATTATAAGAATGCCAGCAAGCAAAAGACATTTGTGTAAAGCCACTTACCCTCATGACTGTTACCACTGACAAGCTCTCTCCAACCTGGGAGTGTGGCACAGTCAGGCTTCCAGTGGGGACATCTGGTGAGCCATTTACTAAGGTCTCTTCAATTACCAGGCTTGTTTGGTAAGGTGGGTGGCTCTCTCCTACCTCCAAGGATGCCTCCTCCAAGAGCATATCCTGGTTGAGGATCTCTGAGGTGGCAATCTCCTGCACAGCACCTGGCTGGGAGAGGGCTCCCACCTCCTCAGCCAGGGCCTCCACAGCGAGGCACTGCTCGGCCATGCCTGCATGGCTGGTTACTATATCCGGGGAAGCATGAGACACGAGAGCAGATCCTTTAGGGGACATCTGGTTCTGAGCCACACACAGCTCTAGCTGAGGGCAGGTCCTGTCTTCCTGCAGGGTGCTCTTGGGAATGATGATGTAATCCGATCGGGGAAGGATCTTTCGGAAACCTGGGATGTCCGGAACCACAGCGGTCAGTGCAGAGAGCTTAGAGTTCTGAGAATGAGAGAAATAACCAGAGATGAATGGATGAGAAGCTCAAGTCGTTTATATTAGCCCTAACTCAGAAAAGATCAGCTGCTGTCAACAGCAGTGTCATCGCATCGTCATTGGGATGAACGTACCTCACTTGCTCAAGAAACTGTAGAATGCATTAGACTCTGCTGTTAGGTCTTTTCAAAGTTCTAGGGATTGAATTGAGGGGCTTGCACATCCTGAGAAAATACGCTACATCTATGGCACTGAACTTTGGGTAGGGCACAGATCTCGGCTTCCAAAACTGAGAGCATAAACACCGAGTCTACACAGTCTTGAGCAAATTCTTTTCCTTCTTGAAGCCTCGGCAACTACCTGTTTGCTTTTTAGTGGTTTTCCTTTTAAGGAAAAAAAAAATACCAAAACAAGTATTACTAGAGTAGCAGATGGTTTAAATAAGTATGAAAAGCAACGATACAGAAGATCGAAATGGAACTCAAGATGACACATCAGGATTCTGACCTCAGTAATTCTTACAAACTTACAAGGATGAGCAGGCCACAAAGCTAAGAAAGCTTTGTGAGAGAAATGAATTATGTATGATGAGGACTATAAGGCCCTGAATATGTTAACGAGGTGCAGGGAGGAGACCTAACATCTTAAAACTCAGAAATTTGTTGAAATAGTATTATTTTAGAGAAAAATACTATAGACATAAAATTAGTAAGAAGTAAAAACCTGAACTCTGCTTTTTATTTTTCTTTTAAAAGGTCAAGACCAGTTCCTAGAAACAGCCCCACATAGCAAATCCATTCTCAAAAGGGAAATTAATGTTTGATTTTTTTTTTAACTTAAACTAAAAGTCATCCAGTAAGAGAAACAGAACAAAGTGAATGGTTAAATAAAAACCCAAGTTTAATGGGGGAAAAAACTTCAAAATACCTTTTAAAGGCACACTAAAATCAATTATAAGAACATCTTTGGAGATCTCAAAAGGGAGGGTCGATGGGACTACTTAAGGCTCAAAGGCAGCACTCAAAGGTAAGAGTTAAAGAAGCACTCAGACGAAATGTGAAGGTAGACAGAACTGGGTCCTTTATGGAACTGCAGAGGTAAAGGAAAATGGCATTTTCAAAACACCCTCAGAAGAAGACACATTAGGGCAACAAGATTAAGTGGTGGCAAACACAGAATTGTCTGGACTAAAAGAGACAGAACAGGACTACATGACAAAACTATACAGACTTGAAAGACTAATGCAAAAATCACAAGTCCTGCACTGAGCAGGAAAGGCCATCAGTCTCTCAAGATGCAAAGTCCCGTCTGCACGCCAGGCAATAGAGGATAGGTCAGCACAGAAACTTTGCCAAGCCTCAGTGCATCCCAGTGCTCATTAACCTGTACCTTTTCTTCTTACATGGTACTGGATTTTTGTTGTTAGGTTCTTTATTTTGTTTTTCGAGACAGGGTTTCTCTATGTAGCCCTGGCTATCCTGGAACTCACTCTGTAGATCAGGTTGGCCTCATATTCAAGAGATTCACCTGCCTCTGCCTCCTGGGTGCTGGGATTAAAGATGTGTGCCACAGCCTGACTGGATCTTAAAAAAAAAATGTTTTATATTTAGTTATTTTACATGTATGAGTGTTTTTCAGGCATGTATGTATGTGCACCACATGTATGCTTGGTGTCCAAGGTCAGAAAAGGGCATCTGCTCCCCTGGAATGGAGCTACAGATGGTTGTAAGTTGCCGTGTGGGCAGACCAAGATCCTGCACAGAAACAGCCAGGTGTTCTTAACTGCTGCACCATCTCTCCACCCCTAGTACTGGATTTTTTTAATCTACTGAAGAGTAACACTTATGGATTAGATCAAAATCTGCCAAGAACTCAGATAAGTGATTTTAACTTTATCTATTTAGTTTTATGAGTGTTTTGCCTAGATGTCTACACATACATGTGTGCCTAGCGTCCTCAGAGAGTTTAAAGAAAAAAAAGGGTAGGAGAATTAATCCACCTGGAACTGAAGTTACAGATGCTGTGAGCCACCACTGGGTGCTGGGACCCAAACACAGGTCTTCTGTAAGCACAGCACGTGCTCTTGACCACTGAGCTATCACTCCAGCCCTACATTATACATTTTAAATATTATTACTGCCTACGAGTTCCATTTTGCGGATGAGAAAACTTATCAGTTCAAAAATTTAAGTGATTCTTCCAAAATTATTTACTGATGATAGTGGTGGAAATGAGTAAATATAAACAAGCACACAAATAAGCTGGGAAAAAAATCACCACAGATGATGTAAAAAATTCAGTCTTAACAAAAAAATCATTCCAGAGTTAGTTGAGATTATTAGACAAAAAAGTTTTGCTGCCTTTATTTACTGTTTTGAAAGAGGCTGGCTCTAAGGATGGAACCCGGGGCAATTATGCTAAGCATATGGTCTGCCACTGAGTTCAATTCCCAACTCCTAAGACTGCATATTTTAGAATATGGAAGCCATAAGGAATAGGTATTCTTTTCTTATATTTTACCGTCTCAGTCTTACCTTTGCTGGGGTTATTTCCTAGACTTGTTATAAACAAATCATCTAGCAGCAGAAATATATACTAGCATCTTCTAGACAGTAGATTAACACAAAGCTACTGGAGGAGGAAGAGGAATATCTAGACAGTAAGGACAAAATAATCTGACTGGCAGTGACAGACAGACTCAGTTAAGAAAAAGTCCAGTTCTACTACAGCATAACTGTTGATACCTTTGTTCTTTACATTTGAAAGAAGAAATAGGAAACAATTGTCTAAGTTTAAAAAATAAATAAATAAAAGTTTAGGTTAAAAGATTTTGGTCTGCAATCATGATAGAGTTCCTATGGAATTTCAATGTTAAAAAACCCAGTTGGGGCCAGGCGGTGATGTCTAAGTTTAAAAAATAAATAAATAAAAGTTTAGGTTAAAAGATTTTGGTCTGCAATCATGATAGAGTTCCTATGGAATTTCAATGTTAAAAAACCCAGTTGGGGCCAGGCGGTGATGGTGCACGCCTTTAATCCCAGCACTCGGGAGGCAGAGGCAGACAGATCCTTTTGAGTTCCAGGCCAGCCTGGCCTATAAGAGCTAGTTCCAGGACAGGCTCCAAAGCTACAGAGAAACTCTGTCTCGAAAAACTGAAAAGAAAAAAAAAGGCCAAAACAAATCAAAAACCAAAAATCCAGTTGGGGGAGGCATAGAGCTCACTGGCACGAAGTTTATCTACTATGAATGAAATCCTGGATTCTGCCACCAGCACCATCAAAACAAGTGTATTCTGTCGCTGTGAATTAGAGATAACAAATGGCAGATAGACATCAACCTAAATTCATTCTCACTAGTTCTTTAGTTCAAGGACTCAAAGCCCCAGTCACCATCAACCTTGGCTTTAACCCTGCATTTCTCCTCTGTATAGTTCAAAAGCACATGGACCACACAAAGCAGTTTTACTTAACTGTTTTTCATACAAACCTAATTCCTGATTGTTATACCAGGCAAAACAACAGACGAACTATACCACATTCAATTAGTAATATGAAAACACAAAACACAGTATAGAAGAAATGCCTATCTAAGCCACTGTATCAAGGAAAAGATATGAGGATAAGGAGCTTCAGGTTACGGTAAAGATCAGAAAAGGAACCAGAGGCTCATTATAAAGAACTCAGAAAATGTCAGCTCTCTGTGCTGTTGTATTTAAAAAGAATGCAGAGCATCATGAAAACAGACACAAAACCTGACTCAAGAAAGATAATTTAAAAGCTTCTCAAGAAGTTAATAAGAGTCATGAGAACAGAGGAGCTGGTCTCCCCAGGTCCTTACCCATTAAAACAATGGGGGCGGGGCGCTAAGAAAAAATACTTACAGGATCCAAACCTTCTTTCTCTAGTTTGGCTTTCTCCAAGTAGTAACTCCTCTCGGCCACACTGAGGAGCCTCCAGCTCTCACTTATCTTCTTATTGATCTCGGACTGTGGTAGGTGGGGGAGCTCCTGCTGTACTTTCAAGTAGATGTCATAGTAGTATAGAAGGTAAGCAGACCTGCAGAGGCAAGAAGGGACCTTACTTCATCTAGCACTTGCTAGTTGGGGTGTTAGTCAAAGGCTAACAAAGCAAAGCAAAGTCAAACCTCTCAATTCAAAGCACTGTCTCTAGACAAGAAAAAAAAAACCTCTGTATCACCCCCAGTCATATAATCAAATGTAGTCAAAGATGCAGGGTCCTCTCATTCCATTCACAGGCCAAGGTTACAGCAGAGGCTGACTACCCAGGTTTATTGCACACATACATCACTCCTCTGTCTTTGATCAAAAATCTCAACAAGGCTGAGAGAGGAAAGCAAGTAATTGTCAAAAGTGGTCCAGTGCTAGTAACATCAGTCAGAAGTTCTTAGTATTCAAAGTGAAGCGGAAAATTAAAGTGGATAATATCTGTAGAAATCGCTGGCATTACTTATAACTTTAATGTTACTAATGCCTGTTTTAAATATTTAAACAACGACAGAGCGAAAAATAACATGAAAAAGAATCCACAGATTCTAGCATTACACGGTACAAGTTTCTCTAACAGTCTGGAAAGATAAGCAAAGTCTGTCCCTCTGCACCTCCAGTCTCTCTCTCCCCCACAACATGCCCACTCAGACTCTGACAACTGCATTCTAAATGAATCTTTATCTTCTTCAACTCAGCCCTCCAAGCTGACCTGTTGAGAAATAACATCAACAACCAAAATATTAAAGCTAACCTGGGTTTCTTGGCCTTTTCTCCTTGTATTTTATACTTTTTCTTCTTCTTAGGTGGCCCCGGGGAAGTGTAATAAGCTTCCTCGATTTCTTCCATCACAACAGTTACCTCAGCACCATCATACGGCGCATCCATGGCTAGAGAAGAGGGAGGTCAACAGAAAGCTTTAAGTATCCAAGGCAAAAGGAACTGCAGCCTGCAGTGCGAATCAACTCTGCCAGGGTCTAAAGGTTTACATATCTCCCCAGTTCAAAAGATCCTAACAAGCACATGTGGTAATTGATTCTTACAGATTTGAGGGCTCCACTTTAGCCTTTGGTAAGACTCTAAAAGGCAGGAAATAGAATGCTTTCAGTTAGTCTGTTCTTCAGGCAAATCAGGGACCACAGATTTTGAGAGTCTTTAATGAAAATTTCTTAAGAAACCAAACTTTTTTTTTTTTAAAAGAATACCTGGCCAAGAGTTAGAAATTCTAGCCCTAACCTTATAGTTTTATCACTTTAAATAACAGTTTCAACTAAACGTCTAATAAGGAACTTTATATGGAAGAGATTTACTCTGCCAGCTTGTGTGATTTGAGGCAGGTCTTCCAACTACTTTAGATTCTATTACTCTTTTCCTGCATGTTAAAAAAGTGGGTAGGGGCTGGGAAGATTGCTTAGTGGTTAAGAGCAGTTATTCGGTTCCCGGCATCTGTGTGGCAGCTCACAAGCGTCTACACCTCACTTCCAAGTGATGTCATGCTCTCTTCTGACTGGCCTCCACCACAGGCATTAGGCATGCACGTGGCGCACATACATATGCAGGCAAAACACTAAAATAAATACAATAAATAAATCCAATTTAAAAAATGTAAAAGAGGTCTCATCTTCCCAGACTTGTGTATATGTGTTGGGGAGTTTTCCTATGGGTACACATAAGGTTTAGGGTTCCTAACTAAGGAATTATTGGTATAACATCAATACCAAAAGCAACTTGGGAAGGAAGAGCTTACTTTAGCTTTTAGTTCTGTATCACAGTCCATCACTAATGGAAGTCAGGACAAGAACTGAGACAGAGGCCATGGATGAGGACTGCTTACTGACTTTCTCCTCATAGACTGCTCACTCTATTTTCTTCTTCAGGTTTTCTTTTTCTTCTTTTTTTTGAGACAAGGTTTCTCTGGCTGTCTTGGAATTTGCTCTATAGATCAGGCTGGCCTCGAACTCAGAGATTGACCTGCCTCTGCCTCTTGAGTGCTGGGATTAAAGGCATGTGCCACCACTGCTTCAGTCTGTTTTCTTAAAGCACCCCGGACCACCAGTGGTAGTCCTGCCCACAGTGAGCTGGGCCCTCCCACATCCATCATTAGTCAAGAAAATGGAGGCTAGCCCACAGACCTGGTGGGGATATTTTCTCAATTGAGGTTCCAAAACAACTCTAGCTTTTCTTGAGCTGACATGAAAACTAGTCAGCAGGACATGCAGGGGAGTGGGTGAAAGTGTGTGCATGTGGACCTTCCCAAACTGTCTAGGCCAGTCGGCTCTCGATCCCAGCACTTTCTTAACTCAGATTCCTATGCTGACGCACAATAAGCCTTTCACCGACCAGACCCCTTCCCACAGATTTACAAGGCAAGACTCAAAAGAATTTAAGTCACATAATTGCTGGAGAATGGCCAAGTACTGTACTAATGAAAGAGTTCATTATTAAAGACTATCATCTGTAGTGAGATAGTTAGCAACCTGCCCATGGCCTTGAGGCCCAAATATTGAAAATAGGTTTGTAATTAAAAAAAAAAAAAACAAAAAAAATTCAGCTCCTGGTCTTTTTCTTCACGTTGTGCTGTCACCAAACTTGACAAGCAATTTTTTTATACAAGGACAGTTCAATAAACTCTGATGGAAATGGTCTGTATTAACCTTGTCCAATATAGTAGCCACTAGTCACAGATCATTATTAGGCACTTGGAATAGGACTAGCAGCCAAAAATCAACTAATTTTCAATATGATGAACTGTAACTGTATGGCTAGTGGCTATAGTGTAGGACAACACAGATCTAAACAGTAACCTCACTGACATGTTGGAGCATACTTGTAATCCCAGCACGTGGCAAGCAGAGACAGGAGGATCAGGAGTTAAAGACCAGACCATGGTACCAAACCTCAAAAGCCAAAGCCAAAAAATAAACAGTAATCTGACAAACCAACATAGCTCTCTGGTGTTTGCCTAAAATAAAACAAACAAACAAACAAACAAACAAACAAACCAAAGAATGAACAGCCCTTTTGTCTAGAAAAAAAAACAGGCCCAAAAATTTGAATGAATAGTTCACTGGGGTCAAGCACTAGATTGCAATTTCACCTCTCGATCCTTAGAAGGAGAAAGATCCCAGAATCACCTGAATTTTATGAGCGGGGAGCATAGTTCTTGAAAATCTCCCAAACAGATATCAGGAAATAGAGCAGTGGCAGTAAACACGAACAGGACCCACAGGAGTGGCATGAAGCCCACACACAGTTTAGACCTCACAAAAGATAACTGAGAAGAATAAAGATAAAGGGGAATCCAGGAGACTTGGATGCAAGCTGAAATTCTTACCACTTGAACAGAGAAACGTGTGTTCCATTCCCTAAATGTCAGCTGTTTTTTTAGGAGCTGAGGATGAATAAACTGTGCCTAACCCTGGGAGCTAAGAGTCCCTCCTCCCCTTTTGGTCTTTTTCTTATTTTTAATGGGGGGGGGGGGTTGCTGTGTGCATGCATGTTGTGTGTGGGTGAAAGTATGCAGTATGTGGTGACCCAAAATTAATGTCCAAAATCTTACCAGATCACTCTTTCTTTTCTTTGAAGCAGGGTCTCTCACCCAAAACCAGAGATGGCCATGACTAGCCTCCCGGGACTACTATTACAGACAGGCCATCATACCCACCCAATACACGTGTGGGTCTAGATCCGAGCTCTCACTCTCGTACAAGAGCTTTGCCTGCCGAGCCACGTTCCTAGCAGCCAAGCAATACTTCTGACAGACGTAAAAACTAAACCCCCTCCTCTGCTACCCCCAAACACACATTTCACCCCACTTTAAAAAAATTACTATTTATGTGCATGGGTAGTTTTGCCTGCATCATGAATGTCTGTGCACTACACGTCTGCCTGGTGCCCACAAAGTCCAGATGACTTCATCAGGTCCCCTGGGACTTGGGTTACAGATAGTTGTGAGCTACTGTGTGGGTGCTGGGAAATAAACCTGGGGCCTCTAGAAGAGCCAGTTCTCTGAACTGCTGAGACACTTCTACAGCCCCACTCTTAAGGGTACACAGCAGGTTACAAACATACTCCTAAGGTGTTTTATACTTGTCACTTCTCTTCCTCCAATCTTCCCTAAAAATGTAATGGGGTGGGGGGAGCAATGGGGAAGCTCACTGCCTAACAGTCATAGTGAAACCTAATGAGACAGTCCACACTGTGGCTCTATAAGCAAACGGCAGATTGGTTAACGGCAGGTGCAGTTCACGTCAAGGGCATATGGGGGTCAAACTTTTTGCCCTATATATAATCGACTCCCTGGCCCTTAACAGCCTTGTGAAGAAAGCAGTATTACTCCAGCGGAGCGCCTGTGTGGGAAGAATGGACAACGTGTTTTAGCGGCCAGAACTAACTAAGTTAGTTACACCTTGGGGCATGAAAGGATTATCTTGGGTTTCTGTTTGACTACAGTGTCCTACACCTGGGTCCAAGTTTGTTTTCAGATCCTAGGCCTTGGTAAAGCAAAGCAAATAGATGCAGAAAAATATGAAGGTCAGAAATAACAGGGTGTGGTATGTGCCTATAGCCCCAGGGCTTAGGAGGTGGAAGCAGGAAGACCTGGAATAGTTGAAAGCTAATCTCACCTACTGATGAGTTTGAAGCCAGCCTGGGATGCCCGAAACCCTGTCTCAAACACCAAAACAAGATGGGCAGGGGTGGGGCGTCTTTTGAGGATATAAGATCTGAGACCAAAAGCACTCTTACAGATCCCTAAGGCCTTAAGCATGCTACGTAAGCCGTACTTTTCTTAACTGTAGCCCTTGAAATCCACCCTACCAAACCTTCCGTGAACCTCAGGTGATGGTTTCTGGCAGCTCAGCCACTGGCTACCTTCTTTCCCTCTCTGAGCTGTCCCTGAGGTACAGACTAAAGGGAATGGTGCACCGGGTAGCACGAGGCAACAGAAGCTGGAGAGGCAGCCGCAGGATCCGCACTCAGGTGGCTGGGCAGTTCGGCCCAGCGGCGTGAGCCTAGTGGGCGGGACTTACCCGGAGGAGTTTGTGAGCCTGGCGGCTCACATTCCCGAGGGTACCCGGCAACGGGGCTGGACAGGGGTGCCGGTCGGTGCACTCGCGCTCCCCGCTGTAGGCGAGAGGCGGCTCCAGTCGTGACAGCGGTAAAAAGAAAGTGGAGGCGAGAGCTCGCGCACGCATCCCGGGGGCTGGAGGAACCCAGGCCCCGCGGCCCCGCCCGGCGACACACGGCGCGGAGTCACCAAATCCCCTCTCGCTCTCCCTCCGAGTTGCGCTGCGGGGTATGAAGGGCGAGCGGAGAACCGCAGGTTCGCGCACAGGCTCGGCCGACGCCTGCCAAGGGCCCCGGGGGGGGAGGGTCAGGCCCCGGGAAGCCCGAGGAAGACAGCAAGGACGCGAGTGTCTACGCGGCACCGGCGCGCTGCTGGCAGCGGCGACAGCACACACGGATCGCCAGGGAGACCCGTCCCGGCGGCCCGCGCGGCGCACCGGAAGCGGACGGCGCGCGTGATTGCGTGCGACCCCCGCGCAAGCGCAACTGGCGGGTCCTCTGTTGGAACCGATTGGAGGCTTAGGGGCTGGAGGGTGGAAGGGGATCCGCTGAGGTGGACGGACTGCTTCCGGCCAAGCTCACCGGAGCCGGAAATAGGGGCTGAGGTTGTGAAACCAGAAAGCTAAAAGGCTCGGGATAGGGATGTGGGACAGTCAGGTAACAGGGCGGAGCTCTAACCGAGCTCGGCCTCACCTTTCACAACTTTCTCTCTCCTTCAGGTTGAGGATGATACTTAATGTTGCTCCAGGCTTCCCACCTCGCTCCGGTGAGCAGTAACAATAGTGATTTTTCTGGAATGTAGAGCTCCGGGAACGAAGGGCTGGATTAATTTTCACGTCATAGGCTGTGCCATATTTAAACACGTTCCTGCGAGACCGCTTGTACATGCAGTGCTAGTCTTTCCTATTTTCCACCTGCCACTGTCACCACCTTCCCAAGCTACCATCGTCTGCCGGTTTTTCTCACCTCCACTCTGATCTCTACAGTCAACACAGCAGATTGGTCCGTTTGCATTGCTAAGTCTGATCGGGTGTCTTGTCTTTGAGCCTAGGAATGCAGCTCGGCGGTAGAGGGCTTCCCTAACCTGTGCTTAGCCTTGAGTTCAATCCCCAAGACAACTGTTTTCAAACATAATAGTTTGACCAAACCAAAAGATTTGTATTTTCATCGTCCCATGTCTACTGTCAATATCAGTAGTTTTCAAAACAAGTTATGACGTCAGTATATAACCTGACAACATGACTTCCATGATATGTTAACGGGGAGGTTTAAATTATAGATATGAGAGAGAGAACAGCCAGAAGAATCTGAAAGAGTTCAAAGCAGAGAGAGAAAGAAGCAGACTGAACGTGGCCAAACAGACTGAACCTGGGTAAAAGAAGTGTTCAGTCCAGAGGAAGCTCCATTCCCCCAAACTTCAAAAGGTGGGGAACACAAATGGCTATCTGTGGTGCCCATTAGCATACCAAAGCACATGCTGGCCTCCAGGCTCCCTCGGTATTACAAGTACCTGTTAAATATTTCAAAGTCCATGCTAGCCTCCGAGCTCTTACCACCGCCTCCCTTATCCTTAAACTCCTTCCATCCGTCCTGCAGTTACTCATTCACTTTATAACCCTGCTATGGTATGCATGCTCCCCCACCCATCTCTCTGCTCTACTCCTGTGTCTCTCATGGCCAGATCCAGTCTGCTGCTGCTGTTCAGTCTGCTGCTTTCTCTCTCGGCTCTAGGCTCTTCCAGTTGCCTCTACTGTTCTCTCATCTCTACAATTAAAACCTTCCCCTTAACAGTGCCACAGAGTGGTTATACCATCAGTTTATACAAGGGGGAGAGGAGGGAGCACAAAGCTAGCAGGGTTATAAGGAGAATGAGTGGCTGAGGAGGGAAGCCCAAGAGCCGGAGGGAATTTAAGGAGGGGAGGAGTTGAAAAGAGTTAGGGTGGACTTTTGAAATGTGTAACATGGATTTGTGATACTGAGGGAGGCAGGCTGGCTTGAGCTTTAATATGCTAAGAGGCACCACAGAAAGCCATTTGTCCCTTCTGCCAGGGATAGGAAGAGGGGAAGTGGCATTACAAGTCCCTGAGGAATACTGGCTTTTCTCTAACCACAGAAATCCTCCAGTATTCAGGTTGAGCCCATTTGTGGGTATTTGGACCGACTGCCTTTTGGGGTTTGGGGAACTGGAGTTTCCTTTGGACCTAACGATTTGGAGCATTACATGTGTCCTGCTCCAAGGAAGCTGTATTAATCATAGAGAGTGCTTCACATAGTGCATCCTCCGTGATGGGTTCCCAGCTCAGTAAATTACAGTAGCATCCACTGGATTGTTCAACACTCAAACCAGAAATCTGCGAGTTATCCTTTCTGCCTTGGCTTCACACCTAGCCCACGGTAAGAGCCCTACCTGACTGCCTCTCACCATTTTCTCTAATCCAGCTTTCTTTATCTCATCTGGACCCTTACCCTGCCCCCAGCTGGTGCTGGTGGTTAAGCTCAGGACCTTCTACGCGTACCCTGCTATGGAGCCACACTCTAAACTCTAGCATTCCTATGTTTTTCTCTGCTACCAATTCTTTATACAACAGCCTTTTTTTTTTTCTTGTTTAAAGCCTTTCAGGAACTCACTGTTGCACTCAAATTAGCCTCCAAATTTTATAGGGTCAACTCCAAGTACAACAAACATAAATACTGAATAAACAGACAAATAAATTCCAAACTCTTCCTGCTGGATGGTGTTTTGTCTGACCAGAAAAGGCATTTATTTTAAATCTCCAAAGATCTAGATTGGTGTCTTAAGGTTTCAGTTGCTGTGAACAGACTGCGTGACCATGGCAACTGTTATAAAGGAAAACGTTTAATTGGGTGGCTTACAGTTTCAGAGGTTTAGCCCACTATCATGGCAGGATATGGTGGCAAGATGGCAGACATGGTGCTGGAGAAGAAGCTGAGAGTGGAGAAGGAACTACATCTTGATCCCACAGGCACAGTGGACGTGACTTGAGACTGAGACTGTTGTTTTTCATTAAATTCAGCAGCTGCTCCTTAAGCAACTGCTCTCTTAATCGGCAATTGTAGCTCTGCAGCTATTAGCAATGGTGACTGGCCAGGTGAGAATTTGTTTCTTCAGGCACCAAAAGAAACTTTTTTAGATCTCTATCCTTCTATAGAACTCAGGGTTCAAAAGTTGAGGTGAAGTTCTGCTCAATCTGAGGGGCTGAAGAACAAGTATCTAACTTTCTCCTCTAACTCGCATCTCCTGAAAAACAGGGCATCCTGCTCAACCCCCACAAAAGAACGGCTGCTACACTTAGTTCCACCTTACCACTTTATGTCAGCTAGTTGCTTGCTGACTCAGCTTCCTAACCCCAAGTTAATTTTATTTAATCAAACAAATGCAACACATCTTTGTATCATTAAACAAAT
The DNA here is from genome assembly GCF_950005125.1 of Chionomys nivalis. Classification (NCBI taxonomy): domain Eukaryota; kingdom Metazoa; phylum Chordata; class Mammalia; order Rodentia; family Cricetidae; genus Chionomys; species Chionomys nivalis. Next base: position 24,260,767 of record NC_080099.1, on the reverse strand, counting down.
TATTTCACAGCATAAATTAGTGTAACACATCTTAAATTAATATCCCACGACGTAAGACCTCAAAGCCCACCCACAGTGACATAGTTCCTCCAACAAAGCCACACCTACTCCAAAAAAGCCACATCTAATAGTACCACTCCCTATGTGCCTGTGGGGGCCAATTACATTCAAACCACAATCAGGCACTTATACCCCAACTTCTCCAAATACCTTATCCATATCTTAGTCACTTGAGCCACCACCTGGCCCCTATAGGCATTGAATTTGGAGTATTTATCTAAGGCCTAGTACTTTAATTTGAAGGCAATCTTGGGAGTCATTGGATCCTTTGGTTTTTGTAACAGGGCCCCAGAGTTTAATAGGCTCCCAAACCTTAGCACAACTGACTCCATGATGGGAGTACCATTCAGGCCATAAAACTTAGCATGTAGACAGTACATGCCAACATAAAAACAAAGAACTGATCCATCATACTCCGTAATTCTGGGAAAGTCTCTAAATGTACTAACCTTGCCTTTGGGCTTCTGTAGTGCCTTCTGGCTCATTGTTCTTGTTAACTGAATTATGTCAACCCAAACTATGGATTTGGTGCCTAAAAGTTCACCTGACCACCCAGTGTAGCCGCTGACCAGCTAGTGAAGACTTTCTATTTGCTTAAACCCATATCTGAGCAGTCTTTGTGGATATCGCACAACAGTTTTCAAATATGTAATGTATCAAAATCACTTTGAGTTTTTAAAAACTAAATATGTCCCCATGGAGATTTCATCCAGCAAGTGCTAGGTCATGCCTGCATATCAGATCTGATGTGCCTCCCCTTGTCGAGTTTAAAGGTTTTGTTGTTGTTGTTGTTTACTTATTTGTTGTTTTGAGACAGGGTCTTTGTTATATAGCTTTGGCTGGCCTTAAACTTTCAGCAGTCTTCCTGCCTAAGCAGCCCCGGTGCTGGGATTACAAGTATGCACTATCATGCCTAACTTCATTTTCAAACAGGAAACAAGCCCAAAGAGGGACTGTGCTATGATTCACCCATTACTTCTGCCATCATTTCCTACCCAAACCATCAGCAATAGCATCCAAACATCCCAATCCATATCCACAAAGTAATGAGACTGATTTTGTTGTCATTTTTATTTGTTTGTTTCTAAAGATAGGGTTCCTCTGTGTGTTTTATCCTTGACTGTCCTGGAATGCCCTCTGTAGGCTGACTTTGAACTCAGAGATCAACCTGCCTCTATTTCCTGTGTTGCTTGGATTAAATGTATGTGACACCACTGCCTGTTGAAATTGATTTTGTTTTGTTTTGTTTTTTGAGATAGATAAACTCTGTGTAGTTTTGGAGCCTGTCCTGGAACTCTCTCTATAGACCAGGCTGACCTCAAATTCATAGAGATCTGCTTGCCTCTGCCTCCTGAGTGCAAATTGATTTTCTTTTTAAAAAAATGCAAAGCAGGCAGAAAATAGTGGTTCGTGACTGTGATCCTAGCCCTGGGGAAGACTGGGGAAAAAGGATTTCCAGGTCCAGGTTAGCCTGTTGTCTATCTAGCAAGAGAGGAGAGACAGAGAATATGAATGAGAATGATATGGATGGTGCTTCCGTCCGCAAACTCCCTGGAAAACTTGAGAAGCTGTCTGAGGCACCGAGCCAAGTGTCTGCTGCTTACCACAGCATCTGAATGCATTGGCTCTCCTCTTGAAGCCATACAAATCCTTCAGAACACTTAACTCTTTCCTGCTTTTGAGATTTGGCTGACGCTGGATCCTTGACTGCACTGCCTCTATCCTTGACTGTACTGCTCCTCTCTGATGCTCTTCATGGAGAGCTCAGCTTAAATGCCATCTTTTCTGTGACTTTGTAAATAACTCCCCCACCCTCACAGCCTTTGTAGTAATGAGGCTTGAACCCTGGGCCTTGAGCGTGCTAGGCAAGTACTCTACCACTGAGCTACATCCTCAGCCTTTAAAATGTTTGTTTGAGATAAGAGTCTCATTAATTTGCTGAGGTTGATCACCAAATGACTTTACTCCCTCAACCTCCCCTGTAGCTGGATTACAAGACTTACAACCCCCGTGGCAGACAGATCTTTTGCTTTTCTTCTGTACCCTCATCTCTACTTTCTTCACAGCACTGGTTGCACTCTATAATTGCCTTATTTATCTGTTTATTTACTGTTCCCCCCATTTTTTTATTTCTTGGGGGGCATATAACTTGACTGTGTTGTTCATCACTGAATCCTTACTGCTTAGAACCTGTAAAGGTTTATTAAGTGAATGTGTGACACCCGAAACAGCTTCCTGTAGTGAAAGTCTTTTTAAGGTAGATGGCGAGAGAATTTGAAGTTTTCATTTTGGTGGACTTTTGAGCAGGGCAATGGAATGCCAGATACATCAGTGATCTGAGTTGAGAAACCTTCATGGCCATGAACCAGGCTCTTCCTCTGGATTGTTTCTGTATCTACAAAACAAGGCCTACAGCTCTTTGAGTTTATAGTGTGTTGCTATTTGCAAGTTTTTGCAATCTATTTCAATTTGTTGTCATAGCAGCCTAAGCAAACATTACTATTCCCAGACTTGGAAAGCTTACGTAAATAAATTTTCTTCAAGGCCCTTTCTGTCTTAAGAGTTCTGAGTCTGCTGATAGTCTAATACTGACACAAAGTCAGTGTCATAAATCCTATCTTCCCACGAATTTTTCTACCAGAAATTTTAACACCCTAAACCCTCACTTAGGCTTCTGCGAGGTACTTAAGTTTATCTTCTTGTTTTCCTGCACTGTGGCAGAAGAAGCTAGAAGGAGGAACAGACATAGCCCTCTCAGCTGTGGCCCAGCCCTCATCCCTAGAAATGGTGAAGAAGAGGAATGAGAAACTTCAGCAGTGTCCTCCCTGGAGGAGGAGATGAAAGTTGCGGAAGCCATAGGCGTCACTACCACCCTGTCTGCTCTCTCAAATGGTCATGCCAAATACAGAGGAAGTGCCAGAGTCGTCCGTGGAACCCTAGAGGGAAAGGATGAGGAATGCTCTCTATCATGGCACCAATAGGCTCTTTGCATGATTTCAAGAAATTTGCGCCAAATCCATTCTCATTCCTGGCTCTGTGAATGGGAAAGAGGCATTAAACTTGGCCAATGTGCTTGCCTGTGCCAGTTTTCAAGCAACTGTGGGCTGGCTGAGCAGATTTATAGATGTGCATAGAACTGCTTTGAAAGCATTCTGCAGAAAGGCCGGTGACATAATGAATACATAAGGTTAATGAGCAACATGATTGCTGACTGTAGTCCAGACGACATCTGAGGAAGTAGGAGTTGGCTTTTCCTAGTTATTCCCCTGCACACACTTCTGCTGAAGGGGGCAGTGCTGGTTGGTTTTTGTCAGCTTGACACAAACCTTGATATATCTGTGAAGAGGGAATCTTAATTGAGAACATGTCTCCCTAAGATTGGCCTGTAGGCAAGGCTGTAGGGGGTATTTTCCTGAATAATAATTGATTTGGGAGGGTACAGCCAATGGTGGGTGGTGCCAAACCTGAGCAGGTGGTCCTGAGGTGTGTAAGTCACAGGGAACAAGCTGATAGGGAGCACTCCTCATGGCCTCTTCAGTTCCTACCTGAGTTTCTGCTTTGAGTGCCTACATTGACTTCATTTCTCTGGATGACAGACTAACTACAAGCTGTAGATGAAATAAATCTTTTCGCCAGGTGATGGTATACACACCTTTAATCCCAACACTGGGGAGGCAGAGTCAGGCGGATCTCTGTGAGTTCGAGGCCAATCTGGTCAACAGAGTGAGTTCCGGGACAGGCTCCAAAGCCATTTGATGGCCATTTGAATATATTCTCTGTCAGTTACTTGCTTAGAAAGTAAAAAGCAGAAGCTGTTCTCACTCTAAACTTACTAATTCCCATCTCTCCTCTGCCAACTTGGTAACTCTAGAATCTTCTTGAATGTTCCCAACAGTTATGCAAGTGTCAGGTAGAGTACACTTCTCTGTTGCCCAAGAAATTAATAGCTGGCCTTAAGATGTAGCCCTTGTGTTATGCTGGAGAGCTGGATGGGGACAAAGAAAGAAAAGAAAGAACATTAATGGTACGTATAGTACATACACATGATGGAGGAAGGAAGGATAGACTATCAGAGAATCCTGCTAAGTAGGACCACATCAGCCCACCCTGCCTCTCACTTTCCAGGCAGGGCGAGAGTGGACTCCGTTGAGAGTGTTGATAATGCTATGATCAGATTCTGCCCACTGCTTCCTCAATGCCTCTGAGCAATCCAGTCTGTACCATATAATCAATATGGAGACATGCTACACTTGCCCTCCGGTAAACTGCTTCATAAGCCACCTTCTTCCCTCTATGCATCTCTTTCAGAGAAAGGGACCATATTTAAATTATTTAAGACTATTTAGATTTATAGTCAGGTTTATACTACAGTTTTCCCATACATAGAAGGTATACTTAATACTTTTCATAGCTTTAGTATATATTATTAATGTTATTATTAATAAGCTTATCAATAAGAGAAACATCAAGTTCCTTTTTAGAGAGCATATGCCGTACCTATGAAAATGTTAGTGTAGTTTTTTTTTTAAAATTACTTCTTACATTTGTATTCATGTGTGTGTGTGTGTGTGTCCTAGGAGGCCAGAGGGTGTTGGATCTCCTGGAGCTGGAGTTACAGATGCTTATGACTGCCTCTCCTGGATGCTGGGAACCAAATTTGGGCCTTTTGGAAGAGCAGCAAGTGCTCTTAACTGCTGAGCCATGTTTTCACCCCTTTATGGTGTAGTTTAAATTTATTTTATTTTATTTATGGGTCTGTGTGCATAGAAGCCAGGGGACAATCTCTGGGACTCAATTCTCCCCTCCCACCTGTGGTTTCAGGGGATGAAACTCAGGTTCCATTTGGCATATGCAGCATGTGCTTTTATCCCAGAGCTACCTTGCTGGCCCTGCTAGTTTTTACTTTTGAATTTAATACATTTGTTTATTGTGTGCATGTGAGTACACGCATACTATAGCACATGTATGGAGGTAAGAGGACCGCTCGCAAGAGTCAGTTCTCTCGTTCCACCCTTGGTGTTTCGATGATGCAACGCAGGTCATCAGGCTTGATGGCAGGAACCTTTACCCACTGAGCCTTCTTGGTGTAGCAGCTTGCTGTAGTGGTTTTTTGTGTTTGTTGTTGTTGCTTTTTTGCCAATCTTCCTTTTGGGTAATTTTGTAGATTTTTCAGAAGCACACAGCAATTATTTTTCTTTCTGTAGTTTGTTAATTGAAAAGACACGTGAAGCAGATTAATTATAAAATTACTTCCATATTGAATAAAACAAATCAATAAAAATACAGTAGATGTTTAGTTCTTTTTTTCCCTTAAAAGCCAGTATGAAAATTTAAAATAAAGCTACTGAATGTATCTCAATTTTTGAGGCAGGCTCTCATGTAGGTCAGACTAGCCTTGAACTTGCAGTACCCTTGCCTCAACATTCTGAGTTATGAGATTAGCAGTGTGTATGCTGATGATTGTCTCATGTTTTAGATTTTGAACACTTGGTGGGTGAAAACGACGTCTCCTGGCTAGAGCCTGTGCTGTATCTGGTTAGCTCCTGGCTAGATCCTGTGCTGAATCTGGTTAGCTCCTGGAGTGCTTTCCGCATCCTTCCCCCTCCACCCTTCTCCTGCAGTCCACACTGCTGATTGGGCTAGCTCTTTGGGGATCTTGCCATTTCCCTGGCCCAAGTTTCTAGGTTGGGTCTCAAATGCCCACAAGAAGACAAAATCAGGGCATTCATCTTGAGGTTTTTTTTTTTTTTTTTTTTTTTTAACCTTGTATAGTTGACGTCAACCTTCATGTCCAACTTGGTTGAAATGCAAGGTTATGTTTTCCTCCAGGCTTTCTTGAAGTTTCTGTCACCAGCAGACCCTTCATCTTGTTCCTCTATATTTTCCCAGTGCTCTGTAGCATTTACTTAGAGAGCAAGGACCAGCTCTTAATGGTGTCTTGCCTAGGACTGCGGGGACATGCTGTGCTCAGTTGAAACGGGTTGGCCAAAGTTTTCTGCATCATTCTGTATCCCAATCCAAGTTACATTCTATTGTTTGATGTGTTCTAACACACAGCATTAAACTTGTGTTCTTCCACCAAAATCATTGTAAGACGTTTGCCTCTGTTTATTAGGCAAGAATTTATTAAGAAATGCTCCAGGCTCCATTTCAGTGCCCTGAGTGTAATTAAATGTGTTTAAATTTGCTTTGTTTTTTGTTTTGTTTGTTTGTTTTACTTAACCGAAAAGCAGAGCCAGTGTATAATAATAATTGCTGTGCATGCCTGATCATCTGCACTCAGTCAATTCCCAGAATCCACAGGGGAAGGAGAGAACCCACTCCCCAGTGTTCAATCTCGTCTTCTGATCTCCACACACTCACCGTGGCAAGTATGCATACACCCATACCCACACACAGACCTGGGTTCAGTGTTCCAGAAATTTCCTTTGCTGGGCTCTTTCATCAAAGGGAAGAAAACTAAGATTTACTGCTTGCCCGTTTATATGTAGTACGGTTTAATTTGTTATCATTTAATCTTCTTAGAAAATCAATCCAAAAGTACAGCTTCAAGTTAGAGAGCTGAATAATAATATCCATGCTACTGGGCATTTCTCTTAGAGTGTAGTTGCATATTCCTGCCACCAGAGGGAAAGGTGGGTTTCATAAGGGAGAAAGCTTGACTAACTGAAAAAGCCTTAGGTGCATCCAGCTGTAGTTGCTCTGATATGGTAGATACAGAGGGAAGGCAAGCAAAGAGGAGACACAGAATGTGGGATTCATTCAAATGACTAAAAATGGAACTAACTGTGCCCGAGAGAGCGGAGGGGTCTTGAAGCAGTCTAATCCTCCTGTTGTCTTCACTAATGGAGAAACCGAGCTCCCAAAGGAAAAGCATTGAGCCTTGTCAAACGATGTGGGATTCCTCTCTGTATGCTGTGAATGTTTTATTACCATTGGTTAATAAAGAAGCTACTTTGACCTATGGCAGGGCAGAATAAAGCCAGGCAGAAAATGCAAACAGAGATATATAGAGACAGCAGGAGGAGTCGAAGAGACGCCATGTACCTGCCAAAGGAGAAAAATACCTACTGGTAGGCCAGAGCCTTGTGGTGATACATAGATTGATTGAAATGGGTTAATTTAAGATATAAGAGCTCGCTAGAAATATGCCTGGGACATAGGCCAAAAAGTATTGTAATTAATATAGTTTGTGTGCTTATTCAAGTCTGGGTGGCTGGAAACAAATGCACAGCCTCCATTTACAGTCAATGATTGGATACTTCTGTGCAGCTGGGAAAAACTGAGTGACTCATTCTCCAAATGTAATTCGTTTATTGAGGTAACTATTATGAGAACCATATATATATGCATATATGTATATATATATATATATTTATTTATTTATTAGGGGATGCTATAGGGAAAACAGACTCAAGGATATAGGACAAGGTATGATCAGTTGCAAAGCCCTTCTGTTCTGCCCAAGGGAGTCAGGAACCAGCTACACACACTGCTTCAAGCAGCTACCCAAGAGAGCATGTGACTTGTCTCTCTCCTTTGAAGAGATCACATCTGCAGACAAGAAGCCACGCCCTAAGGCCAGTACCCCAAAGCTATTGGCAGAATGAATTACTACAACAGACAACTTTGATCTTTCTATCACCTGCCCCTGCCTCTATCTCCTAAGTGCTGGAGAAGCAAGACTGCACCACCATACCCACAAAAAATAGTACTTTCAAATTCACTGGTACCTGGGGTTGGAGAGATGGTTCAGATGGTTAAGAGCATTGGCTGCTCTTTCAGAGAACCAAGGTTCAATGCCTAGCACCCACATAGTGACTCACAACCATTTTTAAGTCCAGCTCCAAAGGATCTGATGCCCCCTTCTGGCCTCTGTGGGCAGTGCATGTTTATTGTGCAGACATAATGCAGGTAACGTCCCAAAACATAAAAGTTAAATTTTTTTAAATCAAATTCACCAGTATCTGAATGTTTTAGTCAGAACTCCTGGCACTAAAATAATTTTGACACAGTAATATTTTATTACAGTGATAATTTATTAACAAAAGAAATGGCACCTGAGATCTCAAACATGTAGAAGACCTTACAAAATGATTAACAACCCCTCCCTCCAACAAGAAACACCTTATTTTTGTCCTGAAGGATGGTTGAGCAATGATTTATGAACAACAGCATCAAGGCACTTACTTGAATTAAAAAAGCCTACTATAAAATATGACCCTAATGGTAAAGGATGGTGACAGTTAAACATTTTTTTTGGTAAAAACTGAGAATTCAGGTGCATTCAGCTGTCTCCATGTTGTTTGCACAGGTAAACATGTACAAAGGGGGAGTAGGCTGTGCTGGTAATATTCACACTCGCGTCTGAGAAGCAGAAGGCATGGTAGCATTGGGACTTTGACTCCAATTTCCCAAACAAATTGCACTGAAGAGGAAAAAGCTGTTTGATTCTGTTTCCTCCTGAGGATGAGGCACAGAGTGCAGGATAAGTTTATTCAAGTGTCAAATGGAAACCCTTTGTGACCAGCAGCTTCAACAGACTTAGAATCAGTGTCTCCAATGAAAGTTTTGATCCCTCACTGCCCAGTATGCAGTCTTCAATACATTCTCATTTTAAATTAAGTCATAGGGTACAAAACACATACTAAAAATCAATTAGTGTGTTGCTTATTTGACTTTTTAATTGTATTTAACAGGTTTACTTTAAAATTTCAGTTACAAAATGCTTTTAGTAAAAAAATAGTTCTTACCATGATGAAAATTACTGTATTAAAAATGCCCCCTCTATATCAAAACCTCCATTTTTATTATTTTAAAAACCTTAAATTTTTACTTTTAACTCAAAGTAATTCATTTGTATTCTAATTTATGATATAGTCTATAAAAAGCCAGCTGGTGTACTGTTTATCCTCTCATTATAATTTTCATGCTTAAACTTAGCCCCCAATTTACTGTCATTCATGAATATCTAAACTTTTAGAGAAGAGAATTGGAGGACAAAAAGTCTCCAGTGCTAGCTTGTTTTCCTTTCTCTTTTTCTGGCAAAGTCTCACCAATTATCTCAGGCTAGCCTCAAAGGTACAATCCTCCTGCCTCAGCCTCCAAGTGCTTCATAGGCCACCATGCCCACAGAGTCTAGCAGCTTTCTGAGTAGCATTTCATCCATTCTGCAACTTAATTTAAAGCGAACTTCAAATTAAGGATCACTGGGATTAAGAAAAGATTCCAAGAGGGGACGAACAAAAAGAACAAAAGACTGGGCAAAAATATAAAGCTTATCCACTGGAGAATTCCACTTTCCTATAGACTCTTTCCTGAATATACTGCCTCCTGCTCCAGCCTCAGCAGAATCTCAGCTCGGGCACTCTCCAGAGCATTCTCCAAGTCCCCTCTAGGACACCTGCCTCCCACATACTTGGGAATACCTGAAGAAGCATTTACTTCCATGCAGAGAACCCTCAGCTCATCTCTGTCATTACCTACAAGAAAAGCTTCAGTAAGGATATTAACAGGGGCTGCAGAGCCCAAATCCAAACCTACTTCATTCCTCTTTGTACTTTGCAAAGTGGGGTTAACACTGGCAATGTGTTCTACAAGGTCGAACTGCCAGGAACAGCCTGCAGATGATTGCTGTTTGTGCTAGAATGTAGCCAGGAGCATTAGTCTAATGGATCATCTAGCATCTCCATGCGGTCTCCAAGTCCACCATTTGCTGTGCTGGAAGCTTTTATATAAATTATATCTGTTCCATTGACCCTGCTTAAAATTAACTAGGCGCCTGCCAGTCTTACCCTGTCTAAGACACAGACAGCACTGCAGCCACTCAGCTCACCGGGAAGGCTACTCCTGAGTAGGCCCACCCAGACTCTGGCTACAACCTGAGAATATGCTTCTTAGCTCTTTGGGGCTTTGGTGAGCCTGTGCCTCTCCCCTTTTAGAAACAGAACCACTTTCTAACTTTGCTCTTAGAGGTGTGCTTCTGAATCCTGATCTTAACTGTGGAGTTTACCAGGACATAGATTCTGTCTAGTCAGGTCTCTTCCTTTCTGGACAGATAGTTTTCAGTGATCTACCCTTTTACTCCCCTGAGCTGTTCTTTGTGTAGCGAGTCTGCATATGCACTAGCTATTCCATCCCTATGCACCTGTCACTCCAGCACTTGGAGTAGGAAGCAGGAGGACCAAAAGCTCACAATCACCCCAGCTATTTAGCATGCTTGAGGTCAGCCTGTGCTACATAAGGCCTTGTCATAAATACACACAGACACACATAAACTCTGTATTTCAATTAAGTGACAGCCATTTAACAACATTCAGGGTTTTACATCTGTTACACTCTAATGTTCTTAGTAAACAAGATAACTTATATGAATGTGTTTAAAGCATTAAAAAGCAAATGAAAATTTGTTATTGTTGCTGCTGCTGGTAAATTAGCCTTTGGTCCTAGATTTGATTCCTTCAATTATTAGCAATCAAATCAATTTTAATGTTTGATGTTAGGAAGATCTCAACCCAAAGATGGATACAACAGATTCTAGAGCATTCATGTTTTTAAAATGGCTATGAAAAGCAGGATCCTGTTTGCTTTTGTGGGACAAACACAAACCAGAACATCACTCAGTAAGTTGCTAATGCATATGTAAAGCTCCAGAACCTATTAGAGCCACACTATAAACTCACATGCAGGCAAAGAGCAGATACTTTCTAAACACTGAACTAAATTCTTTTTCTATGCTGGTGTTGCATGGATTGTAGAGTCATCTTAAATACATGCTTTAAAAAATGTGTGTGTCCCACAGAGGTCAGGAGAAGGTGAAATCCCCTAGAGCTGGAGTTACAGGTGACTGTGAGTGGCCTAATGTGGGTGCTGGGAACTGAATTTGGGTCTTCTGCAAGAGTAGGAAGTACTTTTAACTACTGAGCATCTCTCCAGCTGCCACTAACATGTACCTACTAGTCTCTCACTGAGTATTCAACATCTGTAATAGTCTTAATTCCAACCTGGCTTGAAGAAAGGGCAAGAGGGATTTTAAAAAAATGACTAGGATACTGTGATTTTACAACTGTTCACGAAGCTAGAGAGCGAAACGAAAGAACAAGCAAGCGACTGTTAACACTTCTTGAATTCCCAGGGGAGCGTTCACAAGGGATGTCAAACACCACAACAAGGTGGGCTTTATCAGCACAAACACCTCTAAGATAGAAAGTCAAACTTCTATTGGGCAAACAGAAAGGTATTTCTCACATGAGCAAACAGGAGTGTAATGGCAACAGAAAAACAACAGAAGCAGTTTTTGGAGTGTGTGTGTGACGTTTAAAAGCATTCTGCCTCAATACATTAGTCATATAAAGTTTGCTTCCCATAAATATTTTAAATTTTTTTCCATATTAGAACAGGCTAAGCCGGGCGGTGGTGGCGCACGCCTTTAATCCCAGCACTCGGGAGGCAGAGGCAGGCGGATCTCTGGGAGTTCGAGGCCAGCCTGGTCTACAAGAGCTAGTTCCGGGACAGGAACCAAAGCTACAGAGAAACCCTGTCTCGAAAACCCCCCCCAAAAAAAGAACAGCTAAAACATGATTTTGTACTTTGGCAACTGTGACTTTGATGACTTGGGTAGTAAGTGCTTTAATCTCACAAAGGTTAGTCCTGTATGCCTTGCTTGGGTGAACTATTTTTCTCACCTGTCAAAGTATTTTTCTGAAAAATCTACTCAATTCCTAACCTGTGGCCAGCCACCAAGAATGACACACCAGTAAAACTAAGGTTCCGTGAAAGTTCCAAGTCCTACTGCATGCAGCTACTTCTACTTAAGAAAGACTACCAATGCCCAGCAGAGCCTTGCTAAAACACCACACTGTGGTAGATTATTGTTGTCGTTGGCATTTATTTCTTAAGGGGAACTGTCATTCGTTCTTTTTTTTTTTTTTTTTTTGCAATCTCTCCTTGACTATGCACCACAAGTCCATTTACAGGGCTGCAAGAACTTGCTGAGACAATATTCTACTTTGTCTGACAAGACTGCCACTGATTCAGAAATACCAACTTAAAACAAATTTCAGGAGAAAGCACCAGGCTAAGTCAAAGAGGAAACAGCTTACAGTAGGCAGGTTCTCAGAAACATAGATGGAGCTGAAGAACAAAGACTCCCACTGTCTCTCTGACTTTGAACTTTTTCCTTACCTACTTATTCTAAATAAAAAGGCATGATTAAAACATCAGTGTTTACAATAGAGGTCTGTACAGTGTCGGGCTGGCTGTCAGGACCAGCTTCTCGTAGGAGACTATGCCACACTTCCTGTGTGAAGGAGAGGAGAAATGCGATTTCCCACCAGCCAGAGATCTTACTGCTCTCTGGGAGCAAAACAGAGAAAGACAGAGAGAACAGAACTCGTCTAGCAGGCCCTCGTGCTTCACCAGCCCCTGGACCAGCAGCACTGTCTTTCTTCCCCGCCCCGCAGAGCCATGCGAAGGCTCATGTGTGTAAAGCAAACCCCAACTTCAGCTCTCTGCCTTCTGGAGGATAGAGTTCAGATGTACAGTCCCTAAGGCAAGGTGACCAAGTTTGGGGGCTGCTTTACAGTTCCATTCTGTTTATACTGTACCCGAAGAATGATTATCTGCATCAAAGTCTGAAGCCACAGCATTTTCTTCTTTTTGATTCTGCCCAAAGGCTATTGGCTTCAAAGAGGAACCATTTCAAGTGTGCACCACTTTCTCCTTTCACGGTAGAAAGCGTTGCATGTTGAAACTGGCAAGACACTCTTCTTCCGTTTATTTACTTTCTCAGTCACCGGAAAGACTCAGACCATTGAGAGCAGGCACTCCTTTCTGCTTCTGAGAGTCCACTGCAAAAGCCACTGCTTCAGACAGACTATAGAAGAGAAGACTTTCTTCTTCCTTTTTGCAGTATTCTCCTCTGGTCAAGGAATCCCTCACAGAAGGATTGCACTGAGCCAGTAAAACCTGGACGCCAATGGCTTCATAATCCCTGCGAACTTCTTTCAGTGTGTGGATCCCCGCGGTGTCTAGAAACTGTATCGCACTGCAGTCAATCACAATAGTGTGCAGCTCCAAGGGGTCGTGGGACAGCTGCACTGAAACTTCATCTTGGATCCCACTGAAAATCACTGCTTCCTCTTTGAGTTTCTTCTTCGCTACCTTCTTCCAAGCTGCCTTTACCAAGATTGGGTTTAGAGTTTTCTTGTACAGAGCTGATTTAAAGCATTCTTTGTTTATGTAGTAGAGAGGGGATATGAAGCGGAAAATCTTGATGCCCGCCTTGGTCTGAAGGTTCTTGTAGTCAGAAATGGATTCAAAGGTTTCAGACTCTTCTTCCAAACCAAGCAGTGAAGCTTTTGGCTTCTGAGTACGGAGGATTACACAAAACATGGAAAAACAAACCCCAACAAGGAGGCCTATTTCGGTGCTTAACAGAGCGGAGGACAGCATAGTAACAAACCAGATAACCGTATCCATTCTGCTAACCCTCCACATCTTGGGAAGGTCTCTAAATTTGAGAAGGGCACCCCGGAGATTTACAATAGTGATGACACCAAGGACACATTTTTGAAGGGAATAGAATAAAGGAGCTATTACCAGAAGGACCAACAAAAGAACAAGGGCTGTCACGATAGCTGACAGCTGGGACTGGCAGCCTGTTGATTCTTTCACCAGTGTCTTTGCGAGAGCAGCACTAGTAGTTATGCAGTGGAAGAAGGAAGGTATGATATTGCAAAAGCCAATGGCGTACATCTCTTGATTTGCTTTGACCGTGTAGCCATGTTTCTTGGCAAACATCTCAGAAAGAGATACAGTGGTAGCAAAACCAATGATAGAAATAGCTATTGCATCTACAGCCACATTAGGAATCAGGCTCCAGTCTGGTGCTTGGGGTGGCATAAACCCGGTGGGAATATGTCCAGAAATACTGGAATTGTAATTCTCATTTAGTTTTCCAAAATGAGAAGCTAATGTCGCTGCCACAACGACAATGAGTTCGGTTGGAATCGGCGCCTTGAGCTTGGCCTTGAAGCGTTCATTGAGTTCTTTGCTTGGCAAAAGGACCAGGAGACACAACAGGCTGGTGATGAGATCACAGATATTGGTCTTAGGGATGTTTCTAAAGATATTGATCCAGGTAGTGATGACCGAGCCTATACCACTGCTCCGAGGAAGCTTCAGCCCGAGGAGGTACTTGGCCTGAGATGTGAGAACGGTGAGAGAGGCACCAGTGACAAACCCACTCAGCAAGGCATCTGAGAGGTAGACAGAGACAAAGCCCACTTGAAAGAAGCCCATCGCTACCTGGAAGAGAACATATGCAAGCGTTAAACAGAGATGGGAACGAGAGCCTCATACCACCCTGGCCTTCCTCTACTGTGACGAACCAGGGGACCAGATAGTGTCAGAGCTCAAAGAAACACAACCATACACGACTTTTCTTTCATGTCACAAGGCAGGGAAGGTTGCCTAAAGTCATACTCACTAGCCTCCCTATGAGGACTTGGGGTTTCATCTTATCCAATAATTTGAAGCTGGGACATAGTTCAGATTGCTTTCAAGGCTCCAAACAAAATGTATACAAACTCAAATTGGAGAAAGTCTTCTTCTACTTAAGAAAACATTTTCTCCAAATTAAAAAGTATTATCATAAAATGGAAGGTTTCTAATTTTTATTTTTGGAGGCAAAGTCTCATGGTCCCAGGATAGCCTTGAACTTTGATGACCCCAAACTCCTGATCTTTCTGCCTCTCCCTCCCAAATGCTAGGATTACAGGCATGTACCACTATACAGATGAAAGTAAAATTTTAGCTGCTAGAAAAAATTAAGTTCACATCAAAACTGAATCATGCTCTGTCATGCCTCTGAATTAGCAACACTACTCTAGCCTTTGCTGCCCTAGTCCGCAGAATTCTACTACCCCTCCTCACCTGGGTGAGATGTACTAAGAGAGCCAACATGGGCTCTAGGCAAGACAACCATCACTCCTTCCTTCTGTTTCTCCCACCTCATCCATACCAACGAAAGCCAACTATTCTTCCTGGCTCCAAAGCCTACATAGAGAACAGGGCTAATGCTGGTATTGGTTTCTGGATGCTAAAAGGCAGGGGCATAATCGTATCAACAGATTAGCAGGTTCCATACGAGACTCGAGAAGATTCTATTTTGTAATCATTTCTCTTGGCTGGTCAAAGAGTGGCCCTCAAGATTTTCACTCCCTCTTCATCAATCCAAGAGAACTACTAAATTTAGTGAAGTCTCTCACTAGAGTAGCTATTCATTTTTTTATTTTATTTTTTATTGAGCTATACAGAGTAGCTATTCTTAAGGAAGATGGGAGCTGACAGTAATCTGAATGACTCTGGCATCCCACTTCTCCCTTCCCCATCCCTCCCCCATCTATCCCTCTTGTCTGACTACTCATGGTGATTTTACTAATAATCAGCCACATGTGATATTAAGCAAACCCAGTGTTTCTAACATAGAAAGTTAAAAATTGTACTAGTTGGTCTGAGGACCCGTTCTGGTCTATTTTTTTTTTTAAATAAAAAATATCTGATTGTTGGTCGCTGCCTAGGAACAGGCAGGCAAGCCAGCCCTATTTTACCAGTGGAGTTTGGTTTTGGGTTCTACTGTTCGTATCTTCAGCACTCAATAAATGGTGGGTTTTTTTGTTTTTTGTTTTTTTTTACAACCCTAACAGTCCCCACACCAGATATTTGTGTATATTGATTACTCTTGTACTTTTGCCAGAAATAACCAATTGTTAAGTCTCTCCCTCATTCTTTGTCCTTCCTTCCCTGGTGTCTCAGTGTGTCACCATGGAGTCCTGGAACTTGCTATGAAATCAGGCTGGCCTCAAATACAGAGATCCTCCTGCCCCTGCCCCCTGAGTGCTAGGCTACCACACCCAGCCTAACTGTTCACCATTTCTTACCTGATAAACTCCAGCTATGAAGGTCACAGTGGTGCCAATTTTAATTGCATAACAACTTTTGGTACAAAGTCCATCTAATGTATGGTTTACTGACACACATCCATTTGAAGTCACTGCAAATGAAGACGATGTAGCAGCAATGTCAGGGCAGACTTTATGTAGTTCTCGGTCAACTACCTCACCAATCATAAGGCACAGTATTCCGAAAATGCCCACAGAGATGTGGCGAGAGGTACCAAACAGGCAATAAATGATGCTGGCAAAAAATGATGTATACAGACCATAGATAGGCTCCTGGCCAGCCAACAGGGAGTAGGCAATAGACTGGGGCACAAGAAGTATGCCCACAATCAGTCCAGACATCACATCGCCTAAAATGTTTTTCTTAAGATTATATTTTGGGAGCCACCGTAAAATGGGGATGAAATCAAAAACCATATTTTTGACTTTGGCTGGGCTACACTGGCAGCTCTTCTGCAGCTTTCTGATGACAACTCTTTTGATGTTAGTATCTGGCTTTTCCTGAGGTTCCATGTGGATCCTACGATAAGGTCTGCGTCGATCACTGGTCTCAAACTGCTTGAAGTCAGTGCTTGATTCCCTTTGGGCCTCCAGTGGGACCTCAGATGGAAGACTGAAGGCTTCTTCAGGTAAGTCCCTCAGCGGAAAGTCATGTTGCTCTTTATCTTCCGAAGACATTTTTGGAGTCAGATGGTTTATTTCCTACCCCAGAGAAAATATATACATATATACATTAACTTATAAACTAGTTCTCAGTGCTCACATATATTAGCAGTCCTACTAGCCCATTTGTGGGGTTAAAGAATTCCATTTGGGGCAGGCTTTTTCTTTTGAGGCAGGGTTTCACTATATAGTTAGCTGACCTGGAACTTGTTAGGTAGACCAAGCTAGCTAAAATTTAGAGATCACTTGCCTCTGCCTCCTTCATACTGGAATTAAAAGCATGGGCTATCATGTCCAGCCTGGGGGTAGATATCTCAAATATCTACTCTTTTACTGAGCCTCATCTGTCCTGGCCTGAGAGAGGTCAGGGAGAAAGGCCAGAAGTAGACTATACACAGAAAGTCACCAGGTTGGTTCAAAACTTCTCAAGAACACTAAATATTTTCCTTTGTATCTTCCTGGATTCCCTGAAGATTTTTCTCAAAAAATATTATCAGGGCAGCCTTTCTCCTTTTCATATGCTACCAAGGTCTTCACAGGCTGGGTATAGAAGTAATGTTGCCCAGAATTTTCACTTGGCAGATGCAGAAGTGACCCTACCTAGACTTTTGGGCCCTAAATTATAATCTAGTGCCAAAGGATCTACCACTATTAACTAGAAGAAAACAAAGCAAAATGAAAAGATAAAAATAACAACAACAAAAAGACAACAAAAAGTCTACAGCAATAGGAAATGCACCAGGTTTCTAAAGGAGCACAGTAAATTGTCAATGATTATGTCACAAATTAGTTCCACATCAACTGTGAGCTTAGCTTAGTATGGTAGTTTTAATGTAACTGGTCTCCATTATCTCATAGGAGTGGCACTATTAGGAGGTTTGGCTTTGTTGGAGTGAGAATGACCTTATTGAAGGAAGTATGTACTGTGGGGGCAGGTTTGGGAGGCTTCCTATGCTCTGGGTACTGCCCAGTGTCTCAGTTACTCCCAGTTGCCTTCTGATCTGATTTAACCAGCACCATGTCTGCTGCATTCTGCCATGCTCCCTACCATGATGATAATGCCTCTGAAACTGTAAGTGAGCCAATCCAATCAAATGTTTCCCTTGTAAGAGTTGCCGTCATGGTCATGTTATAACTTCACAACAACAATAATAAAAAAATATCTACACACATACACACACACACACACAAAAAAAAACCAAACCAATAAATCACCAACTAAGACAGAAGTTGGTACCAGAGACTGGAGTATTGTTATGATAGGCCCGATCATGTTTTTGTTTGGAGGAATGTGGACTTTGGTACTTTGGGTTAGGAAAACAGAGGAATGCTTTAAGCACTGTTTAATGGGCCATCCTAGTGAAGCATGGAAGACAGTGGTGCTAAGTTATTTGAATTGTGGGGATCAAGATGTTTCAGAGGAGAAGAATCTTAGTATGTGGCCTAGAGACTAGTCTTATGATATTTTGGTGAAGAATGTGGCTGCTTTTTGCCCTTGTCCAAAGAGTCCACCTAAAGCTAAAGGGAACAGTTTTAGATTAATTCCCTTGGCAGAGGAAGTCTCAAAACAGCCTTGCATAGATTCTGTCATGTGGTTATTAGTGCTAACTCTAATGAAGATTTCTAATGAAAAAAAAAAAAGCAAGCTGAGCAAGGAAAAATAAAAAAAATGTAAAATTTGAGGAGAAAAAGTACCAGCAAGTGGAATGGAGCTAAATCCTGTGTTCAAGGAGATAAACAGATTAAGAAACAAATACAGGGAGTGGTGACCTCAGAGCAAGATCCTACCAGCTAAGAAAAGCTTAGAGCTGGGTGGTGTAGTGCTGTCACATCTTTAATTCTAGCACTCGGGAGGCAGAGGCAGGTGGATCTTCAAGGCAAGCCTGGACTACAAAGCAAGTCCCAGGACAGCCGGGAATGTTACACAGAGAGATCCTGTCTCAAGCAACAACAACAATCCTCCCCCCCACCCCCGCCACCAAAGAAAAGAGTTGCTGTGGTCATGGTGTCTCTTCACAGCAATAAAAACCTAAGACATCTAGCATGTCTAGGTCTCTGGTCAAGACCTTAATAATTGTGTAAAAATCCAGCTGAAATGCTATTGCTACTAACAGTAGCAAACAATCCCCTTAGCTCAAATGAATCAGTTTCCCTCGGGTCCTGTGGCATTCTGTACCCGTTAATCAAGCAGGACCCCATGAAGCTCCTGCAGGAAAGGTGTGCCATTCTGTCCATCATGTGGTCACCACCAAGTGTAACACTGAGATAGCAGGTTTATTGACACGTTCAAATCAATCAAAGAACATGTTGTGACCATGCCCAGACAGAGGAAAATAGATGAAGGACTCAGGAAGTTTTGAATTGACAGAAGGAAAAGGGACCTTTGTCAGGTTCTAAAGACCTGTCATTACTAAGACGTTATAATTGAAGAGCCCATACCCTATTCAAGAACACAAGATATATAAAACTTACCCTTATTTGCTTAACTTAGGTTGAACAAGAGAAAAGCAATAATTATTCTGATGGTGTTTAGGAAATACAGGAGGAGAAAAGACCAGATTTAGAAGACTACTGACCCTGAGCAAGTCAAATGGTTAGTGAGCTGGTCCTCATGCGGCGTCTGTCTTCTCACTTCCTTTTTCCTGAGCTTGATTGAGTGATTTTCTGTCTGGGGCAGTCTTTGGTCAAAGTGCTTTTCTAACCCTAAGATAAGACAAAGAAATGTTAGAATACTACTGCTACCAATAATAATAACAACCAGACCCATGTGGGTGGTGAGAACTACCAATGCTCCCGACTTCTAGGCTCTCTCGTTTAGCCATGAGAATCAAATCCTGATAGTTGTTCTTTTAGAACAAGAAATGACACTATATGATGTGGGAGTCTCCTCTGTATGCTGTGAATATCGCTGGTTAAAAAAGGAACTGCTTTGAGCATATAGCAGAGTTATAGGGGAACAGAGTTAGGCAGGGAAAACTAAACTGGATGCTGGGAGAAAAGAGGCAGAGTCAGAGAGAAGCCTGCTGAAGATAGATGCTGGAACCTTGCTGGTAGGCCTTGTGGTAAAATATAAAATAATACAGATGGGTTAATTCTAGATGTAAGAGCTAGCTACCAATACACTTAAGTAATTGGCCAAGCAGTGTTTTAAATAATATAGTTTCTGTGTGATTATTTCGGGACTAAGCAGCCAGGAACCAACAAATGGCTCTTTCTTCCAACAGCTATAAAGCTACAATCCTTGCTTGTGTAGGTTAGTGGTAGGAGCTACAGTACTGACCCAATGCTCAAAAGGCAAAGAAAACTATTGGCGAGGGTGAGGAAGGGGAGCTAGAAGTGATTCACAGTGACCCAGATCCTTTGAGTACACAGGCCTAGTTTCGTGAAGCATCTTCTTAAAACGTCCTTTACATGGTCACTTGGTTCCCTCTCAAAGACAACACGTTTTTACTTTTTTTCCCTCAAAGTATAAAGACCACGATGTTCTGAGCTCTCCCATTGCACACTGAGAGGAGATGCAGCTCAAGCATTACAGCACTGGCCACACGTGGACAACCAAATCCTGGATGATTCAGGAGGACACAAAGAACAGAAATAATGCCATTTTGTTAGACCTAAGATTCAAATACTCACGCTGGCTCCTTTACATTTCCATGTTGATATATTTATAAAATAATTTTGGTTTTTCGAGGCAAGGTTTCTCTGTGTTGCCCTGACTGTCTTGGAACTCGCTCTGTAGGCCAGGCTGACCTTGAACTCACAGAGATCTGTGTGCCTCTGCCTCCAGAGTTCTTGGATTAAAGGCGTGCTCTACTTTGTCCGCAGGAATCATAATATTCTTAACCTAAGAGCAGGAAAAAAAAAGACCCTCAAAACTTTGAAACTGAGAAAGAGCTTTCAAGATGCAGTGTTTAACTAAACATAAAATAACATTGAATATAAATATATAAACATACATAAATGTATAAAATGTAAAATATGACCCCGTCCTGCCAACCTTTGATCATCATTGTTCATGAAAGCATAGCCATGGTGGAAATAACTCAGTTATCCCTCAATACACGTAGAGGTAAACAAAATGTGGTACAGTCTTGTACTGGATTATTATTCAGCTACTAAAAATGATTAAAGGTCTAATATTTTTCATTTGCAATGTGGATGAAGAATTTTTAAAGATACTTTAAAAGATATGTGTGGACTTGTGTGGGAGTGTGTGCACTGGAGGGCAGATGCTCACAGAGGCCAGAAGAGGCTATAGGACTCCCTGGAACTGGAGTTATAGGTGGTTGCAGCTCACAGCCTGCCTGACACGATGCTGGGAACTAAGCTTGAGTCCTCTGCAAGAGTGGTATGTGCTCTTAACCACTGAGACATCCCGTGAGCCCCTTGATACAGAATTTGCAAACCAGGTCGTGGCCGCCATAGGAGAGAAGCAGCCATGGCCCTACGCTAACCCATGGCAGTGGGCCTCAACAAGGGCGACAAGGTGACGAAGAACGTAAGCCAGCCGAGGCACAGCTGGCGGCGCGGGTGCCTCACAAAGCACACCAAGTTCGTGTGGGACATGATCTGGGAGGTGTGCGGCTTCGCGCCCTATGAGCAGCGCGCCGTGGAGCTGCTCAAGGTGTCCAAGGACAAGCGCACGCTCAAGTTCATCAAGAAGCGGGTGGGCAAGCACGTACGCGCCAAGAGGAAGCGGGAGGAGCTGAGCAACGTGCTGGCCGCCATGAGGAAGGCGGCAGCCAAGAAGGACTGATCCCCTCCCAGTTCTCAATAAACGTTGCTGTGGCGCAAAAAAAAAAAAAAAAAAAAAAAAGAATTTGCAAACCATATGCTTACTGAATGGCACAAAAAGACTATTATCCCTATTGTCATGTCCATATAGTGACTGGTATTTGATCCCCAGAACCTCCACCCATATGCACCCTCTCTCAAAATAAATTTTTTTATTTTTTAATTTTCACAGGAAATTTTAATGAAAAAGTATGTGAAATACCTGTATGACTACATAGCACCAATGTGATAATAGTTCAGGTTTTTGTTACATTCACAGGCTGTAGATATGCACACCTTCAACACTTCACTGACCCTAGACCTAATTTTTATCAATTTGTTTGTTTTTGAGACAGGGTCTCAATATGTAGCTCTGGATGGCCTGGGACTTGTTATGTAGACCAGGCAAGACTCTAACTCTCGGAGATCCACCTGCCTCTGCCTCCCAAATGCTGGGACTATGGCACTACACACAGCTACGAACCTCCATTTCATGACCACTGTGTGATCGGCTTCTCTTGAAGAGACAGTCTTTTAACAATATGAGGTCAACAATTTGGATATGTTTCTCCAAATTCTATCTACTACTAAATGTCTTCCCTCTAAGAGCAAGTCCAATGGCCTCTAGTTTGTTTTCCCCGAGCATCCATGTTCCAATCAGCAGACCACAAATACTAAGCTGCCATTGCTGGGTTGCAACCTTTTCCTGACATATCCATTTATTTTCTTTGGGAGGGGAGTGAAGTAGGGATTTGAACCCAGATCCTCATACATACTGAACACATGCCCTACACAAGACACACCTTGAAGACAGCATCCTCAAAAATGGTGCGGGGAACTGAGTCTCCACATGCCAGAGAATGAAATTAGACCTCTATCTGTCACCTTGCACAAAACCTGAGTCCAAATGATTGAAGACCTCAATGTGAAACCTGAAATACTAAACCTGCTAGAAGGAAATACAGGCAGTAGCCTACAGATGTAAATGTTGCCCTTGGCTGCCTTCCAGAAAGTGGAAGTGAAGTCCCTATTGCTGCAGACACTGTGTTCTTTGGACGTAGGACCCAGAGGATCCATGCAAGCTTCCTACAGTCCTACCCAGCTGTGAGGCCTGTGACCCACAACCACAATCAGTACAGCAAGCTCTCCCTAAAGGTGTAATAATGGCACTCATATCTTGGTGGTAACCAACAGCCGTCTAACTGGACTCAAGGCCTGCTGGCAGGGGGGATGTATGCCTGATACTGTAACCCTAGCTAACTACGTAGGGCCAGTGAAGTCATGAATCTCAGAGCAGGGTCTCCTATTGCCAGTTTACTAATCCTGCATACTTCCTAACTTCATCCTAAACACTTATCCTGTGTCCACAGAGAAGTGTGGCTGTCACCCCTCACCAAAGGGAACATTGTGGAAGAGGGGGCAGAACTAGCAAGTTTGCAGTGAGACTGACTCATAGACGTGATGGAGAACCCATGATACCTCAACAATCAAGAGCTGACAAAGAACAACAGGCAACTGAGGAATGCCAAGGAGGGTGAATTAGTCTTCCTCAGGGAGGACCCTCCAAACTGGTTATCCAATATCAAAGGGTCAACCCTGAAATCATATACATACAAGTAACACTAAACAAACCGAGTACATTGTATTTATACATTCATGCATTTATAGATCTATGTAACAATAACGGTTAAAGAAAAAGAGGGCAAAAGTTTGAGAGGAAGTGAAGGGGGCATTCAAAGGTTTGAACGAAAGAAATCAAAGGGAGGAAATGATAGTTATATTTTAATTAGGAATTAAAATAAATTTATAGTCACATGTGTGTTTATATATACATACTATACTGTACATGCCTTTTTAAAAATTTTATTATTGTATGTGTACACGTGCAGGCGCATGAGTATATGGGCTGGAGGACAACTTTGTGGAATCAGTTCTCACTTTCTACCTCCTTCTACCTTTACATGAGTTCTGGGGGTTGAAGGCAGTAATCAGACTTATGCAGTAATTGCCTTTACCACTAAACTATCTTGATGACCCTCTACTTTATTTTCTGAAACAGGGTCTCTCACTGACCGCAAGGCTCACAGTGTTAACTAGGCTGGTGGGCCAGCGGGCTCCTGAGATCCTCCCGTTTCTGCCTCCAATGACACTTGCAGTGGTCAAGTTAACTATTACATAGGTCTTGGGGATTTGAACTATGGTCCACCTGCTTGCATAACTAGCCCTCTTACTCACTGAGCCATCGCCTCAGCCCTCCATTTGTTTTATATTATATGTATGCACCATTAAAATTCTTGCATTTTCCAGTAGGAACAACAGTATAAAATTTATCTCTGTGTTATAATCTGGTTAACATAATAGCATCCCAGATGAGTTCAACCAACCAAGATCTGGCTTTTTCCATAGTTTTGTTTGTTTTCTTCTAGCTGGAATGCCCTTCCTCAATTAAATTCACACCTCTTTTTTTTTTTTAATTTCTCTCAAATGTCACCTTACCAATCAGTTTCTTACTAAATGCAGCATGTAAATTAGCGCCCCTCCATTTCCAGCTCTGCCTCTTGGAACCACCCCCTTCTCTTTGGTTTGATGTTTTCCCCCATGCCACTTCATATCATATATTGACTTTAAAATTTGTTTTAATTATGTGTATGCATGCATGTGCGTGCATGCACGAGTGTATGTGAGCGTGAGTGAGGATGCCCTAGGAGTCCAGAAATGGGTATCAGACCCTTATCAGTTACAAGTGGTTGTGTGGCACCCATCAGGTCCTGGGAACCTAACTCAGGTCCCGTGCAAGAGGAGTACATTCTCTTAAGCACGGAGCCGTCTTTCCAGCCTCTATACTTAGGTTAAACTGTAATCTCAAATTGTTTGCCTAACACCTAGTAAGTGTTTTACAAGTATTTGTAAAGTGGATGAATGACGGTTTAAGAGCTTTGCCGGGAAGAAAGGGGAGTTATTTCCTTTACTCTCATCCAACTCACCAAGTGCGTGCACCTCTTTGCACAAGATACTATAACAAAGACTGCATCAACATTCTATAGTTCATTAAGCACCTACTTGGGTTTTCGCTCACTCAAAGTTTATACTATCGACTTCTCAATCTTACCCTAGAATACAATTTGGAGATCTCCAAAGCCCTGCATATGTTCACCTCTCGCTTTTCCTCTAGGAGGCAGCACAGCATGGTACTACACGGTGACTTTCTGCATAGACTGACGATAAAAATGCAGATTCTTGGGCCTGCCCCTGCACATCCTAGGAAACAGAAGCCTCTGTATTTCGGGTGACGCGGAGCTAATGAGTCTGGGACCAGAGCTGGCAAATCAATAAGAGAGATCGGATAACCATTGGATCCCAGCCACTGTTCAACAGCTTTATGGTACTGGATAAAACCTACTCGGCATCAATTCCTGACCCGTAGAATGGAGAGATTACAAGTGAGGATCTCAGAATAGTACAGTACAAGTGAAGATCT
Source organism: Chionomys nivalis (assembly GCF_950005125.1). NCBI lineage: Eukaryota > Metazoa > Chordata > Mammalia > Rodentia > Cricetidae > Chionomys > Chionomys nivalis. The sequence goes on along the minus strand of NC_080099.1, from coordinate 24,235,831 downwards.
CAGAATAGTACGGTACACAAGTCAGAAGTATTATGCAATACATAAGAGTTATTAGTCCATGTCTCTGGCAATTCTTAAATGACCTTTCATTTATTTTACTGATCTAATTTTCAAAAACAAGAATTTCTTTTATATCCAACACAATATATCACACTGGTTCTGGATGTCCCATAAAGAATCGCGGGGAGGCCGGGAGGTGGTGGCGCACGCCTTTAATTCCAGCACTTGGGAGGCAGAGGCAGGCGGATCTCTGTGAGTTCGAGACCAGCCTGGTCTACAAGAGCTAGTTCCAGGACAGGTTCCAAAGCCACAGAGAAACCCTGTCTCGAAAAACCAAAAAAAAAAAAAAAAAAAAAAAAAAGGATCGCGGGGTTAGGACCACGAGCATAGTTGAGAACCACACTTAGGGGAAGCCTCAGGTTCAACCCCCAGTAACCCTATAACCAAAAAGAATCATGAGTCAAAGAGGAAGAAAACTAACAATAGTATAGTGTCAGAAAGAACTCAGACTGTGAATGCTTCTAAATCACTGGTGAACCCAAAGTTATGAGAGAAAAGGACGCAGCCTGACGCTGCACATGGAGTAGAGGCGGGGTTCACTTACTAGCTCTGCCAGGGACTTGCTAGGTTGTTTTAGATGACTTCTTAGTGTGTCTGTCCACCTAAGCACTGAAAGAATCCCAACTCTAGTCTAGAGTTTAAAAGGATTTCTGCACTGAGTTTTGTACCTAACCAGGAGTGGAAGGTGGAGATGACTCCTCCGTCCATTCCGGACGGATACCAGCCCACTGCAGGTACGCCAGGTGCGAGGAGAGCAGTACCTGTTCCATTTGACTGCGGACGCTCCCCTCCCGTCTCCGGTCCTCACCTTAAGGCTCCGGGCTGCCAAGCCCGGGCTTCCGAGGCGCGTCTTCCCGTAAGACTGGGCTGCGGGGATGCTGCCGCGCGGGCACAGGCGGTGCGGCCGCGAGCGAGCCTCCCTTTAATCCCCCGGTCACCGTCCCCGCCCATTACCCGGCCCCGAGGAGGCGGCCCGCCACTGTCACCGGTGGAAAGGTGCGGAAGGAGCCCAGCGAGCCGAGCAGCGTGGCAGTCACGTGGCTTGGCGGCGCGACCGCTAGCCAATCACCCCGACCGGCCAGCGATCACCCCGCCCCTCGGTCGTTCGCTTTCTCGCGATTGGCTGCTCTGGACCCTCTGCCACGCATCAAAGGTCTCTGAGTTATCTGGGGATCCCGCCATGTACTCCCTGGGCTCGAACTGGGCTCCAGCTAGCAGACTGCAGAAGGTCCCGGGGCTCTCGAGAACCCTCCTCGAGCTCAGCTCGCTTCCGAAGGCTTCAAATGGCCACAGGCTCTTGCCCCAGGACTTCTTCCGTTCTCCGCAGAGCCCAGTAACCAGAGAGTGCTTTTAAAGGGTGTCAATGGAAAAGTAAAGATAGATATGAAATTTCACCCAACTGTTGTTTGACACCTTCCTGGTTTTTCATGATCGTTAGGGAGAAAAGTCAAATGGTCTCTGTGCTGGCACCACCACCATTGTTTATTTCTGCTACACAAAGGAGAGATCCGTGTCTCTGCATCCTAAGTGCTGGTCCAACACATTATTTTATTCTGTCGTCAAAGCTTGAGAAAATATTGCATTATGATTTTTCTCCTTTTAAAATATTTATTGCTTCAAAAGTTTTTCTTTATTACAGCTATTTGTGGGGGTGAGGTGGAGGGTATGGTGTGGGTGTCTAATTGGTTCTCTCCTCCCTTCTGCCATGTGGCCATGTGGGTCCTGGAATCAAATCCAGTTGTCAGGCTTCATAGCAAGCACTTTACCTACTGAACCGTCTTAAAGCCTGGTATTTGGGGTGGTGCTGGTGGTTTTGTTTTGAGACAAGGTCTCTGCAGCTCAGGCTGTTCTTGAATTCGTAGTAATCCTGCTTCAGCTCCCCAAATGCCGTGATTAAAAGTGTAAACCACCACACCTGGCTGTGATTTCTCTTTGTGTAGTGAGGAAATATGACTCAAACAGGTGAGTTACTGTGGGCCTACAGGCAGTAAGTGACAGGATGTGTTTAACCCTGTCACACCCGAGGGCAAAGCCCTCTCCTTCCCTCCCTCCCTCTCTTTGATTTTTTGAGACAGAATTTCTTTGTGTAGCCTTGGCTGTCCTAGAACTCACTCTGTAGAACAGGCTGTCCTTTAACTCACAGAGATCTGCCTGCCGGTGCCTCTTGAATGCTGTGGTTAAAGATGTGTGCCACCACTGCCTGGTAAAGTTCACTTTCTTGAATCACATTAGTGAATAAGAACCTCCATCTCCCCTCATCCCTGAACATAACAGAAATCTATAAAGGTTAGGCAAATTCAGTAAAGACATTTGTCTGTCTTGTTCCCTTTCTTTTTTTATTTCAGTCTGTATCAACCTCTGTTACAGATGAAGAAATTGAGAATCCTGGTATTCATCAAGGTATTATTTGTCAGGATGATGCCACCAAGAAGTAGTGGTGACCCAGAAATGATTTTTGAAGTGGAAGCTATCAGATGCCCAAACCTAAGCACTCTCAGCTATGTCCAGTGCCAGGGAAGGTACCAGAGAGAAGCCCCAGGTTTGCTCTCTCATTTCGGCTTTCCTCACTGCCTCTTCCTGTTGCATCTCCCTACTCAAAACATTCAGCGGAACTGGACTTTGATCTTCCCCTCGCTGGTGCCAGTGCTTCTGAACAATAGCAGGCTGGGGGATGATAACCAGCTTCCTGACTGCGGCCGAGCTGCCTGGTGATCGGTTTTAAAAATGGGTCAGCAGGCTGGCTATACAGCCCCTCGATCTCTTTAACCTGCGTAAGCCAAAGTGAGCATTTTCCCTTTTGCTGGTCTCCAGTTCATGGGAGCTGGGGCAGCAGCCTGAGAGCCACATGCATTAGCCATTATTCTGTCCTAAACATCTCCATCAGAGAGTAACTTATGATGTATCTTAGCTGGGGGCATTGTGAGCAAGCAAAGAATCATTTGGGTTAAGGACCATGTCAGAATCCCCCTCTCAGCCCTTCCTAGCCACACATTCTTCCCCAGTAGGACAGGCTGGCTCTAAAGCCCAGTGATGTTAGGCAGACCTGCTATTTAACGACCTATTCCTAATCATCTTTATTTACTTTTTGGGGAAAAGAATCAATTTCATTGCCTTTAAAAATGAGTGACGCAGAGTCAAGCTAAATTCAAATGACTAGTGGGAATCTGAGGATGTTGTTCAGTAGTTAGCGTGTGCTTAGAATGAGCCCTGGGGTCATTCCCCGCCAAAACCAATTGAGCTAAGGGTTTCCAGGGAAAAGTAAGTGTCTCTCACACTCTTTCTTACCAATCCAGTTTTGCCCCCTTCTAGAGACACCCTCGACAGCTGCTTCCTCTGTGGCCTTCCATGTTCACGTTACCTCACCAGTTCTTGGTGGAGACTATACATTAGACTCTGTTGGGGCAACTTTTAAAAGACAAAGTAGAGATAAGTGGTTATTTTTTTCTTTCTGGTATTGGGCATCTAAGCCAGGGTATTGGGTTACACTTTTTAATTCCTATTCTGCTAGGATTATTTATATAACACAGGTATTTTTTTCATCCACCTCCTCACCTCTAATCCCTAGAAGGGTTGTGGCCTTTCGGGACCACTCAGGGCTATTGTATACAGGGTAGAAAGCAACTTTCTCAGACTCAAGAAAGCAGTCATTCCCATGGCTAGTCTTGGAAGGAAATTGCTCTTAAGTGAAAAAAAAACCCAGCTATCTAGTCAATATCCAAGACTTTTAAAATTAAAGAAACTTCTCTAAGATTGAGACAAGAACTAGGCTTTGAGTGAATGGCCTTGGGTTTTCCCTTCACTGGAGAGGTAGCTAAGTCTCTTATGCAGTGGCTGTTGGTGCCCCAGGGAAGGGGCGCCTGTGTCATGAAGGCCAAGCACAGCAAGGCTCCTGAGCTCCAGCTGAGAGAAGACTCAGTGCATTTGGGGGCCATGCCATCTCAAATGAGAAACATGCATGTGGTAGCCAAGTATAGTCATAGCCAGAAGGCTCTTATGGGGCTAGCCAAGCAGACTTTAACAAGATCGGATGTTAGGCTATTGGTTATAACAATTGGGATTGAATGTCTTTCCAGCACTGTGGGGTGGGCACTTGGAACACATAAACTTTGATTTGGAGACAGAAGAGAAATGTGATTCTTACACCCAGTGTGAAGGAGCACACATCCCTTGTTATAAATATTTAGGTAAAGAAAGTAAGCAGTCACAAGGCACAGTGTCCAGATTGCTTTCAAGAACACAGGCTAAGAATTGTGGGAAATGGACACTCAAAATGAAATGTGATCTCGGCAATAAAATATTGACTTTTGCATTATTTGTTTAAACTCTGATGGATAGCCAAGACAATGTCTTAAAGATTAGAAATGGACTTGTTCTCTTTCTGGTCAAGAGTTTGGTTAAGAAAATAAGAAAGCGATCAAACAAATGTACAGACATTTAACTATACAAGTGTTCATCAAAAACACGGGCTGGAGAGGTGCTAAGCGGTTGAGTACTGGCTGCTCTTTCATAGGACCTGGATTCGGTTTCCAGCACCCACATGATGGCTTACAACCATCTGTAATTCCAGTTCGAGGGGATCTCATGTCCTCTTCTGACCTCCAGGAGCACCTGCCATGCTCGTGATGCACGTGCGTGCAGGCAAAACACTCATGCACATAAAATGAAAAATCTACAAAACATCAACAAAAAGTAGGGTATGGTGGCACATTCCCATAACCCCAGCACTTGAATGGTAGTAGAGACATGGGGATAGTGAATTTGAGGTCAGCCTAAACTACATAGTAAAACCCTATGTAAAATAAAGATACTGTGATGGTAAATTTGAAGTATCAGCTTCACATGAAGTAGATCATCTAGCAGTCACGGCTTTGGTCATGTCTGTGAAATGTTTTCTTAATTAAATTTATTGAGTTGAGGAGATCTGCCCATTGTAGGTGATAACCTTCCCTAGGCAGATTCTAGACTGTGTAACTGAGCTGAGAGGCAGGCATGCATTAATTTATCACTCTCTGCACTCTTGACTGTAGATGTAATGGGACTAGTTGTGTTAAGTTTTCTTCTCCTTGGTCCCCATAACAATAGACTGTAGCTTGGACTAGTGAGTGAAATAAACTCTTTCTCACAGCAACAGAAAATTAAACTAAGACATTTCTAAACAAAACACACACACAAAATGAAGCAGCCCAAATAACCACTGAAAACATGTTAAATAAATTATGATGCAACCACCCAGTGAGGTCAATGAAGCCATTAAAAATCGTCTGCTAAAAATATCTCATGGTGGAGGAATATATATACATATTATCAAACATAGAAGTGATGGAGGAAGGTCATTGGTCAATAAACAAACTGCCTTGGCCCATTCGATAGGCCATCCCTTAGGTGGGTGGAGTAAACAGAACAGAATGCTGGGAGGAAGAGGAAGTGAGGTAAGATGCCTCAGACAGACGCCATGCTTCTGCTCTCCAGGGCAGATGCGATGAAGCAAGCTGCCAGGTCAGACATGCTGAATCAAAGTCAAAGAATTCTCAGCTATATAGAGAGTTTGAAGCCAGCCTGGGAGAGAAGAGACACATTTATTTATTTATTTGTTTATTTTTTGGTTTTTCGAGACAGGGTTTCTCTGTGGTTTTGGAGTCTGTCCTGGAACTAGCTCTTGTACACCAGGCTGGTCTCGAACTCACAGAGATCCGCCTGCCTCTGCCTCCCAAGTGCTGGGATTAAAGGCGTGCGCCACCACCGCCCAGCAAGAGACACTTTTAGAAAGAAAGAAAAGGGTTGGAGGAGAAAGAGGCCAAAGGGAAGAGAATGAAGATGTGTCTCTGAGTGATAACTGTTATGTTGTTTTTATTTGCTTGTCAATTTTTTCAGTTTCCTGTGTTATAAAAGTGTACCCGTATGTGTATTCATGTACTCTATAAAGAGAGAAAATAATAAAAAGTTTCTTTAAACAAAAGGAGCCAGGCATGCTAGTGCATAGCTATAATAACAGAATTCAGGAGGTTGAGGCATGTGAGACCTTCTCCAAAAATAAATAAATAAATAAATAAAATCAGAGAAGGGAGGAGAAGGAGAACCAGGCCCGATGGTGTTTGGAATATGAACGAGAGATAGCCTGGGCTGTATTGTGAGACCCTACCTCAAAGGAAATAATGGCAAAATGGGCACATCTGTCACCGCCTGTCCTCATTAGTTTTTACCTTCCATTTGATACAACTTAGAATCAACTGGGAAGTGGGAACCTCAAATGAAGCATTACCTTGGTCAGACTGGCCCATGGCTATTCTGGCAGAGATGGTCTAGACTGATAATTGCTGAGGAAAGACCCAGCCCACCATGGGCAACACCATCCCTAGCCAGGTGGGGCTGTGATGTTTAAGCAAAGTCGCAGCAGGCACCTGGAAGCAGTGTTGCTTGTGATTTCTGCTTCAGTTTCTGCTTGAGTTCCTGCAGGGTGGGCTGACTTTGACCTGGAAGTGGAAGCCAAATAAGTCCCCCTTCTTCCTCTAAGCTCCTTTTGGTCAGAGCTGTTTTGTCACAGAAACAAAAAGCAAATGAACGCTGCCTCGTACTTGCACTGTGTTATCAGTTTAATAGCTATGTTTCCTGAGACCCAGCTGTCAGTTGTTCAGTGTGTAAGCCTCCCAGCAGGCCTAGCAATAAATATCATTATCAATAATTTGCAAATAAGGAAACTGATACAGCAGTTTAAATAATTTCCCCTAAGGCAAAAACTTTTTCACGAAGGAACAGGGTTCAAACTGAACTCTTTCTGGTTCTGTGCCTAAATGTGTGTGTGCCCTCCTGCTGCCTTTCTATGCCATTGTCAAAGCCACACTTAAGATGGGATTTGGCTGACCCTTTCGGAAGGATTCTGATTTTCTATTAAACGTTTTTTGTGTGCTGGAACACTGGCCATTAGTGTGGTGGGGCTGAGGTTGTGGGACCTTGAAGGGGTGAGGGTGCGGCACAAATAACCGGAACGTTCCTCATAAAAGGTACACTGAGGTACACTGAGGCAACAGATCACCCGAAACAAATTAGCTAAGCTCCTGAAACCTTCTGACTTCCTGCCATGCCAAGTGATTTTGTCCACTTCCATGATGGCCAGGAACTATGATGGCCTTCACCACAACACTGGATTTGTGAAATTGTAGAACTCCTAACCTAAATAAACCTCTCTTTTTTTGTAAGTCCCAGTCTCGAGTATTTTGTTGCATGCAGTCCTAGAAACCAGACTATGATATACCCAAAGTTCCTAACTTAAAAAAAAAAAAAGGTTATAGAACCCATTGTTAAGAATTTGGCAATTGCTAGTTGGTTACAATTCTTTTAATGAGATGACACTGAATTCTGTTGAATTCTTTCTCTCATCCTCTGTGATCATTTGATTTAGCATTTCCAGTATCAAAAAAAAAAAAAAAGAATTTGGGCCCATCTGGAGAGAAGACTCAGCGGTTTAGAGCATTGTTGCTCTCTTAGAGGACCCAGGTTCAATTCCCAGCACCTACATGGGGGCTCACAACTGTCCCTAACTCCAGTTCCAGATAATCTGAAGCCCTCTTTTGAGCTTTGTGAACACTGGACCCAAACATGTAGGCAATACATTCATGCACATAAAATAAAAAAGAAGCTAAAACAAAATTCTTTCGGGGTGATAGCAGGATGTCTGAGAGGAGTTCTGATGATGGTCCAGTGGTGATCATGTGCCAGAGGCCAGAGGACTTGAACCAGACCAATGACTCATTGCAATGAACATTTTGTGGGTTGGACTGATTGGAGTAAAGGGTACACTGTGTGACACACCGCAGCACCCGATGCCACTAGGATGAATGAAGAGGTGTTGGAAAGACAGAGCAGAGAGGTGGGGTTTTTTTGTGTGTGTGTTTTTATTAATTTGGGGGCTCTTAGGGAGAAATGATGCAGGGGTGAGGGGTGGATATGAGCCGACTGGAAGGAGAGCAGGATTGGGGTGCATGATGTGAAATTCCCAAAGAATCAATACAGAATTATGTTTTGTTTTTTTTAAAAAAAGAATTGTTATTAGAAGGGCCGTTTGTTTGTTTCCTGGCCTTCTGGCAACTCAGACCCGAAATAACCACACAGAAACCATATTAATTAAATCACTGATTGGCCCATTAACTCTAGTTTCTTATTGGCTAACTCTTACATCTTAATTTAACCCATCTCCATTAATCTGAACATCACCATGAGGTTGTGGCCTACCAGCAAAATTTCAGTGTGTCTATCTCCGGCGGCAGCTCCATGGCTTCTTCCTGACTCTTCTTCCTTTCTCCCAGCATTCAGTTTAGTTTTCCCCACCTAGCTCTGTTCCCCTATAGCTCTGCTATAGGCCCAAAGTAGTTCCTTTATTAACCAATGGTATTCACAGCATACAGAGGGGAATCCCATATCAAATGTGAGCCTAAAGGATAAAAAACACGAAGCAAGGTAAAGATAAGGGCAAACTTTGACAAAGTTTATCCATGACCCCAGGTTAGATTGTCAACCAAAACCAGAAAGGATTTCCGAACTCAAGAGGAAATCCATCTAACTGAATAAGAATAGTCAATAGGTAGCCAGACAGGAACTGACACCAACTCTAGGTCAAGGGTAAGAATAAATAAAATATGCAGGTGAGCCAAGATGTGTGTAAAATGAGGGTGGAGCCCTGCAAGGTTATCCAGCAGTTCTAAAGCAGCCGTCCTGTCAGGGAAACTGGCCTCTGTGGCTTTCGGAGGAGGTGGGATTTGGCAAGGCTGGGAGAGAAAGGTCTTCCTTCCATCAGGAAATGAGGGCTAAAGCAACACCCAATGACAGCAAAATGTCCTGTACAGGGACACAGGCTGATTCCTACAGAATCATAGTGACACAGAGATTACCCAGGCTCCAGCGCCTGCCTGAATGCCGCCATGCTCCCTGCCATAATGATAATGGACTGACCCTCTGAAACTGTAAGCTAGCCTCAATTGAATGCTTTTTTTTGGGGGGGGGGTAAGAGTTGCCTTGGTTCTAGTAGAAGTTGGTACCAATGGCATGTAGCTTACTACCCATATGATGAGCCAAGTATTTTATAGTTAAAATAAATGAAAAATAACTGAATAACTACCATCAAATTGAACATATTGCCATTTGTGTGTGGAAATAAAATTTCTGTCAGTTTTATGATTCAGCTTAATGTTCACATTCACGACTTTTTATTATATTATAGAGTAATAAAACATTACTCATTTAATCCCTCACAATAACTACATAAAATGATTTTAAGTAATTGGTGCAGCATATGACAGATTTTCTTCTCATTCCCCTGTCTCAGCCTCCCAAGCCCTGGGATAGCAGGTGTGCAGCACCAGGGCTAGCCTCCTTCTGTCTCATTTTCTATTTTTTGAGACAGAGTCTTACTGTATAGCTTGTAACTGGCCTCAAAAATTCCTATGTAGCCCAGGCTGGCCTTAAATAGCAATCTTCCTTCTTTAGCCCCTTGAGTTCTGGAATTCTGCTATGCGCACCACACCCAGTTTTCTCCTTTTGATTATAGTAACTTATACCTTTGTCTTAGTAGATCACCCTGCTCTCAGGAACCTTTGTGAACTAGCTGGCACCCTCCCGACAGATCTTCAGAGATTTCTCTTGGTCAGACACCCCCAGCCTCTTCACCCTTGTCTGTGGAAAACCTTTCACCCAGCACTGCAATGTGTGGTGATCATTAATATGCTGACCAGCCCGTTTTTGTTCAATCAGACCTCGGATTTCAGAGTTCCGGTCTTTCCAAAATGATTTTGTTCCCCACCGCTCCCAACCTTTCAGTTTATGGTTTAAAATAAAAATTCTGCAGTTCCCCAAGGGGCGCAGCGGCAGAAACTCTGCAGGTCCATGTGTGGTGGTAGTGAACAGTGGGTTCCAAGACCACAGTGGGTCATGAAGGCAGCCAGTCCCAGGCAGGGAGCCATATGGTGGGTGAGAGACCAAGATGGATAGGCATGCCATGCAGAGTGAGGTTGGATACTTATTTAGGGGGTTATGGGAGGGGAAAAGGGGAAAGAACAGAGAAAGGCAGACAGACAGACAGACAGACAGACAGACAGACAGAGGGAGAGAGAGAGAACCTAAATGGGGTGGGGAAAGAGACAGAAAAGAAAGGACTCAGACTGGAAGGAGAAGATCTGTCTGCCTCAGCAATGGATGGGGGAGGGGGCCTTGTCTCTTAAAGGGACAGAACAGACCATTACACCCACAAACACCTCTCCTAGCCCTGTGTATTTCCTTGTGTGGTCCCTGTTCTTTCCTTTGATTATATATTCTTTACCCTAAAACTTGGAATCTTAAAATCACCTGCAGCGGTTCCACTCCTGAATATGTTTAAGACGATTGAAGACATGTTCATAAAAACACGGTACACAACTGTTCACAACAGCTATGATGGTTAATCTTGACAGTCAATGGGATTTACTCACCTTTGGATGCGTCTATTTGAGGGTGATTGTAGAAATGTCTAATTGAGCAGGGGAGATCCACCTTTCTAGGTGGGCAACACCACTCCCTGAGCCAGGGTTCCACTCCCTGAGCCAGGGTTCCACTCCCTGAGCCAGGGTTCTGGACTGAACAGAAGGAGAAATCCAGCCAAACACCAGCATTCACATCCGTTTTCCTGCCTGGGAACACAATGTGACCAGCTGCCCCTCATTTCTGCTGCCGTGCTTCCCCGCCATGATAGACCCTCACAGTCTCCACCCTCCTGCCCCATGTAGTTGCTCTTTGCCAGGAATTTGGTCAGAGCAGTGATAAAAACAACTGAACATATAGCCCACAAGAACAACCAAAACGTTCAGTCTGGTGAATGAGTAAGCAAATTGTGGTGTAACCGTACATAGAAAGGAACCAAGCGCCGATGGAGACCTTGAATATATTATGCTAACTGGAAGAAGTTATACTAGGTGTGAGTGCACCCTACAATCCCAACTGCTTGGGAGGTGGAAGCAGGAAGATCAGGAGTTAAAGTCTTCCTTTTCTACATCAATTCCTGTAGCTTGGGCTATAGGAGACTCTTCCTCAACAATAAATGAATGAATCAATAGATAAGTAAATGAAAGAAAGGAAGAAAATGAAAGAAAAAGTCCAACACAAAAGCCACACATTGCACAATCCATGTCCTAGGAAATATACAGGAAAGGAAATGAAGAAGTCAGTGTTTGCCTGGGTGTGAGCAGGGAGGAGATCTGGGAGCGACTTTAGACACACGGGAGACTTAGTGTGATTCTGCAATTGGTGGCAATGGCTGCACAAGGTAGGAATTGTATCAGATGGCACATCATCATCATTATGCTAATGGTGATTGTTATGATTATGACTATGATTGAGACATATTCTCACTGTGTTTCCCTGGCTGGAACTCACTTTGTAGACCAGGCCAGTCTCTAACTCATAAGTGATCCCTCCTGCCTCTGCTTCCCAAGTGCTGAAGATGGCATGTTTCAAATGGTGAAATTCATGTTACATACATCATGTATCATTTTAAATATTTTATTTATTTATTATGCATACAATATTCTGTCTGTGTATATGTCTGCAGGCCAGAAGAGGGCACCAGATCTCATTACAGATGGTTGTGAGCCACCATGTGGTTGCCGGGAATTGAACTCAGGACCTTTGGAAGAGCAGGCAATGCTCTTAACCACTGAGCCATTTCTCCAGCCCCTATGTATCATTTTAGAAATTACTTTAATCACCTGTGGTTTGAGTCAGCTAAGGTTTCCGCTTTGTGTTTTTTTCATCTGAGAAGTCTGGATTGTAGAGTAGGGGTCATTCTAAATGAACTCCAGCAGCTGTTATTTTAGAAAGCTCCTTTAGCAAGGCTATGGGCTAGGAATGGAGGGATTAACTGTTCCTGGCCAGTTCTCCCTCACTCTGAACTCACTTGGAACCTTGGGGCTAGCAGGTTAGAGATAAATCAACTCCTTTGTTTGATGATAATGAAATTGAAGACTTGGCCAAGTCACAGAATGAGTGAGTGTCATGTTGGGCTTATAACCTGGTTTTTCTCTTCCTGGGAGCGCTTTATTTCTTTGAGTGAATTTTTGAGTGAATTACACAAAAAGGCTTTCCTTTATGGTTTTAGAAGTCCTTGTTTCCAAAGCAGTGCATTTCCAGTGTTTTCCCTAATATCTGAAAACAACCTAATGCAAACATCAATTCATTTGAGTAATTTGGATTTTTTTGTTTATTTTTTTTTGTTTTTGCTTTGCTTTTTTTGAGACAGGTTTTCTCTGGGTAGCCTTGGTTGTACTGGAGTGCTCTCTCTCTATAGAGCAGACTGTCCTCAAACTCAGAGATCCTGCCTCTGCCTCCCAAGTGCTGGGATTAAAGGTGTGCGCCATCAACTGTCCTGTGTATTTGGGTAATTTGTTAAGAAATCTGGAGCTGGGGAGATGGCTTCAGTGGATAAGGTGCTTGGCAATCCTGAGTTCAGATGCAAAAGAGATGGACACTTTTTTAGATAAGTACCATATACCAAACCTAAACCAAGACCAGGTGAACGATCTAAATAGACCTGTTAGTCACGAAGAATTAGAAACAGTTATCAAAAATCTCCCTTCCAAAAAAAGCCCAGGGCCAGATGGTTTCAATGCAGAATTCTACCAGAACTTCCAAGAAGAGCTGATACCTATACTTCTTAATGTATTTCACAATATAGAAACAGAAGAGTCATTGCCAAATTCCTTTTATGAAGCTACAGTTACCCTGATACCAAAACCACACAAAGACCCAACCAAGAAAGAGAATTACAGGCCTATCTCACTCATGAACATCGACGCAAAAATTCTCAATAAAATACTGGCAAACCGAATCCAAGAACACATTAGAAAAGTTATCCATTATGATCAAGTAGGCTTCATTCCAGAGATGCAGGGCTGGTTCAACATACGCAAATCTATCAATGTAATCAACCATATAAATAAACTGAAAGAAAAAAACCATATGATCATTTCATTAGATGCTGAAAAAGCATTCGACAAAATTCAACACTCCTTTATGATAAAGGTCTTGGAGAGATTAGGGATACAAGGGGCATACCTAAATATAATAAAAGCTATTTACAGCAAGCCGACAGCTAACATTAAATTAAATGGAGAAAAACTCAAAGCCATCCCACTAAAATCAGGAACACGACAAGGATGTCCACTCTCTCCATACCTCTTCAATATAGTGCTTGAAGTTCTAGCAATAGCAATAAGACAACATAAGGGGATCAAGGGGATCCATATTGGAAAGGAAGAAGTTAAGCTTTCATTATTTGCAGATGATATGATAGTATACATAAGCGACCCCAAAAACTCTACCAAAGAACTCCTACAGCTGATAAACACCTTTGGTAATGTGGCAGGATACAAAATCAACTCCAAAAAATCAGTTGCCTTCCTATACACTAAGGATAAGGAAGCAGAGAGGGAAATCAGAGAAGCATCACCTTTCACGATAGCCACAAATAGCATAAAATACCTTGGGGTAACTCTGACCAAGGAAGTGAAAGATCTATTTGGCAAGAACTTTAAGTCTTTGAAGAAAGAAATTGAAGAGGACACCAGAAAATGGAAGGACCTCCCTTGCTCTTGGAATGGGAGGATCAACATAGTAAAAATGGCAATTCTACCAAAAGCAATCTATAGATTCAACGCAATCCCCATCAAAATCCCATCAAAATTCTTCACAGATCTGGAGAAGACAATAATCAACTTTATATGGAAAAACAAAAAACCCAGGATAGCCAAAACAATCTTATACAATAAAGGATTGTCTGGAGGCATTACCATCCCTGACTTCAAACTCTATTACAGAGCTACAGTACTGAAAACGGCTTGGTACTGGCATAAAAACAGAGAAGTCGACCAATGGAATAGAATAGAAGACCCTGACTTTAGCCCACAAACCTATAAACACCTGATTTTCGATAAAGGAGCGAAAAGTATACAATGGAAAAAAGAGAGCATCTTCAACAAATTGTGCTGGCAAAACTGGAAGTCAATCTGTAGAAGAATGAAAATAGATCCATATATATCACCATGCACAAAACTCAAGTCCAAATGGATTAAAGACCTCAATATCAGTGCAAACACACTGAACCTGATAGAAGAGAAAGTGGGAAGTACTCTACAACACATGGGCACAGGAGAACACTTCCTACGTATAACCCCAGCAGCACAAACACTAAGGACATCATTGAATAAATGGGACCTCCTGAGACTGAGAAGCTTCTGTAAAGCAAAGGACACTGTCACTAAGACAGAAAGGCAACCCACTGACTGGGAGAAGATCTTCACCAACCCCGCAACTGACAAAGGTCTGATATCCAAAATATACAAAGAACTCAAGAAATTAGACCGTAAAAGGTTAATCAATCCAATTATAAAATGGGGCACTGAGCTGAACAGAGACTTTTCAACAGAAGAAGTTCAAATGGCCAAAAGTCACTTAAGATCATGCTCAACTTCCTTAGCAATCAGGGAAATGCAAATCAAGACAACATTAAGATACCATCTTACACCGGTCAGAATGGCTAAAATCAAAAACACCAATGATAGCCTCTGCTGGAGAGGTTGTGGAGAAAGGGGCACTCTCATCCATTGCTGGTGGGAATGCAAACTTGTGCAACCACTTTGGAAAGCAGTGTGGCGGTTTCTCAGGAAAGTCGGGTTCAACCTACCTCTTGACCCAGCAATACCACTATTGGGAATATACCCAAGAGATGCCCAAACATACAACAAAAGTATATGCTCAACTATGTTCATAGCAGCATTGTTTGTAATTGCCAGAACCTGGAAACAACCTAGATGTCCTTCAATGGAAGAATGGATGAAGAAAGTATGGAATATATACATATTAGAGTACTACTCAGCAGTAAAAAACAATGACTTCTTGAATTTTGCATACAAATGGACGGAAATTGAAAACACTATCCTGAGTGAGGTAAGCCAGACCCAAAAAGAGGAACATGGGATGTACTCACTCATATTTGGTTTCTAGCCATAAATAAAGGACATTGAGACTATAATTCGTGACTCTAGAGAAGCTAAATAAGAAGGTGAACCCAAAGAAAAACATATAAGCATCCCCCTGAATATTAACCTTCATCAGGCGATGAAAGAAGACAGAGACAGAGACCAACATTGGAGCACTGGACTGAAGTC
The DNA here is from genome assembly GCF_950005125.1 of Chionomys nivalis. NCBI lineage: Eukaryota > Metazoa > Chordata > Mammalia > Rodentia > Cricetidae > Chionomys > Chionomys nivalis. The sequence continues at coordinate 24,220,589 of NC_080099.1, read as the reverse complement.
TCACGATCCAAAGGAGGAGCAGAAGGAGAGTGAGCACGAGCAAGGAACTCAGGACGGCAAGGGGTGCACCCACACACTGAGGCAATGGGGATGATCTATCGGGAACTCACCAAGGCCAGCTGGCCGGGGACTGAAAAAGCATGGGACAAAACCGGTCTCGCTGAACATAATGGACAATGAGGACTACTGAGAACTGAAGAACAATGGCAATGGGTTCTTGATCCTATTGCATGTAATGGCTTTGTGGGAGCCCAGGTAGTTTGGATGCTCACCTTAATAGACCTGGATGGAGGTGGGTGGTCCTTGGACCTCCCACAGGGCAGAGAAACCTGCTTGCTCTTTGGGCTGAGGAGGAAGGAAGACTTGACTGGGGGAGGGGGAGGGAATGGGAGGTGGTGGCGGGGAAGAGGCAGAAATCTTTAATAATTAAATTAATTAATTAATAAAAAAAATCAGCAAGAAAAAAAAAAAGAAAAAAAAAAGAAATCTGGAGCTGGGGAGATGGCTTCAGTGGATAAGGTGCTTGGCAATCCTGAGTTCAGATCTTCAGCACTCACATAAAAACAATACAAAGCAGCATGTTACTTGTAATTCCAGCACTGGGGGGTGGTGTAGTCTGAGAAAAGGGGCAAGAATAGGAGAATCTCAGATGCTCAGTGACTATCCAGTCTCGCCAATCAGTGAGCTCCAGGTTCAGTGAGAGACCCCAGTTCGAAAAAGAAGGTGGAAGGTCTGGAGAGATGGCTTAGTGGTTAACAGCATTTGCTGGTCTCACAGAAGATCTGGGGTCAGGTCCCAGCACCCACACCACACAGTGCTCAACTGCTTGTACTCCAGCTCCCTGGGCTTTGCTGCCCTCTTTTGGTCTCTACAGGCACCTGCACACACAGTACATATTCAAAAGATTAGGTGAATAAAAAACTACACAATAGATAAATAAATTAATAAGTCTTTTTTTTTTTTAAAGTAAGGTGAGCTGGGCATAGTGGCATGCTTTTAATCCCAGTGCTCAGAGGCAGGCAGGATCTCTGTGAGTTCAAGGCCAGACTGGTCTACAAAGCGAGTCCCAGGCCAACCAGAACTACATAGTGAGACTCTGTCTCAAACAAACAAGCAAAATAAGTAAGGTGGAGAGTGATAGAGATCAAACGCTAACCTTTGGCCTTCATGGGTGCAGGCATGGACATGTGCACACACATACACACACATGCATACATGCACATGCATGCACGGGCACACATCACACACACACACACACACACACACGGAGGTCTAGGAATCACACATCATTTCCCCTTTTCAGTCTAAATAAAAAGGAAGGTTTTAACTTTAACATAGTAAAATTACATATAATAAAACAGGTGTCAAGCAAGAATAACAGTTACAATATTTTTTCGTGAGTCTAATTTTTATATCTAATTTATCCTTTATCATAACTATCTGTCTTCAACTCCATCAAAGACTCCAGAAGGATATAATATTACCTAAGTAAACTGGAAGTGCATGGTAAACAACTTCCAAAACTCTAGAATTGACAGAGACATCTCTCTGCCTGGAAAGTCACCAAAAGTTCTGTAATGCTGGAGCATGCATCTTTAGCTACAGGCCCATGGTATCTGGCAGACTTTTCCATGAAGCAGGAAATTTGAAAGACTGTTTTGCCTATATTGGCAGTTTGTCAGTCACTTTCTTCTGTGTCCTACAGAAAGTCTGGCATACTTTTTCATGAAGCAGGAACCCCAAAGGACCATCTCACCTTTAGGCAAGTTTAACAGTCGTTTTTGTGTGCTAAAAACTGAGAACCAAATCCAGTAGGCTTGCTTGTAACATTCCATCTTCAGAACAGCTGACGAGCCCCATAAGTTGACCATTCTAGCAACAACACTATCTTTTCGTCAGAGTGGAGGCCTCATGACCTAGATATCTTCCATAAGACCCTACCTTCTAAAGTATCCACTATCTCATGCTGACACCAAAGACCACGTTTCTTCAACAGCCTTGTTTTGCTCATTCTGGTACATTGAAAAAGGCAGCAAAAGTATATTACCCTATAAAACAAGGCCAATATTCATAATCAGAACCAAACTTAGTGTCACACTATAGGAAATGTCCTGGACTGGCCTCTTTGGGATACTCTTTTAGACCTAGTTTAAAGCCAAAATACACATCCGTAGTTTTAGGTACTCAGGAAGCTAAGGATGGTCTCTTGTGTTCAACCTGGGCAAAGCACCAAGATTATTTCAAGAAATAAAATGAACACCTGATTGATTGAGTAGAATTTTACTCTTGTGCTCAAGGAGCTGAACTGTACGAAAGCACAGATGTACAGTTATAGCACAGCCTGTGTAGAAATTCCCTTTAAAAGGAAAAAGATCAATGTGTTGGGGGGGTCCCAAATAGAAAAATAATGTATTGGGACATCAAAGAACAATCCTGGGAGGCTGTGGCACATAAGCTGAATAGAAGGGACAGGGTTGGTGGGGAGCAGCAAGAATAAAATGCAAAGCCCCAAATGGATGAAAAAAATATTAGAATGGACCTTAGAGTATGTGCACGGAAGTTGTGAAAAACAACAAAAGGGGCCAGCAAGATGGCTCAGCGGGTAAAGGCACTTACAGTCAAGACTGATGACCTGATTTCAGTCCCTAAGACCCACATGGTGGAAAGAGAGAACTGACTCCCACAGATTATCTTCCGACCTCCACACAGACATCATGGTATGTTCATACCCACTGGCCTGCAAAATTAGTATCTACAATAAAAGATTTTAGAAGGACTACGAGGACCAGATTCTGTAGAACTATTCATATCAGGTAAATAGGCAACAGGCTGGTGCAGAGGATGCAAACAGCCTTTTGTTCACTGGGCTATAGCCTTAGGGGAAAGACATTATTCATTCCAATCCTTAGTTATCTACAAGTTCTTGGGACTAGAATTTTATTTACAGGTATTTTTACTAAAATATATATATATAGATATAGATATATAGATATAGATAGATAGATACTGACTACAACATTTGTAGTACTAGAAAAATCAAACCCTGAACTATAGGGGCTGAAGAAACGGTTCAGTAGTTAAGAGTGCTTGTTGCTCTTGTCAAGGACCAGAGTTCGAGTCTCAGCACCCATATCAGGTGTTCACAACTGTCTGTAAGTCTAATTCCATCCAACGCCCTCTTCTGGCCTCTGTGGGCACCAGCACCCACATGCACAGACATACATGCAGACATACACTATCAACCAAAGTAAAAATAAATATTTTTAAAAGAAACCCAAATATCTAACTATGGAGACTCATTTACCTCTCAGAGGGCACAGGAAAATGTCTATGTTATTCTTAATTATCGCAACTTCAAGGGACTTCTCTGGCATTTAGTGGGTGGAAACTGAGATAAGTATCTTTAGTGTATAGGACAAACTCCTACAATGAAGAACTATTGGACTCAAGATGTCAATGGGGCCAAAGTGAGGAGCCCTTGCTGTCGAAGATGGTGCCACAACACACAGAGGAATACTCTGTAGTATTACAGTGGATGAGAAGTACCTTTGAAAGATGTTCATGATAGCTGACAACGATGGAAAAACCACGTTAGTCTGGCATCTGCAAGTATTTCAAAAACCTTAAAGCATGAAAAAACATTTCATCTTTAATTTTCTTTTTTGTCTTCCTATATTTCATAAGGTTCAGCAGTCAAGAACATTTAAAACTTATAAATAAAAACAGAACAATGCTATACCCCAAGGATGTGCCAGACAGCCCTGGAAGAAGGCTTAGGGGACAAACACTGGTAGGTCCCTGCCCTCATGAAGCTCCCAATCCAGTGGGGGAAGACAGAGGGAGAACAAGGGCGGGAAAGCCAAGAGAATTTCTGGAAAGAATAAACACAGCAAAGGAAATAGAATGGGAAGATGGGCAGGAACTGGGGGAAGGTGGTGAACTTTTCTGGGCTAAGATAACAAGAGATGATGGGTGATACTAAAGCTTGACAGTCTGCAGACTGAGTAAAACTGGGAAAGGCGTCTGGCTTAGAGAAGTTCAGACGGTCATGTGGACTGTCAGGGTAAGGAGCACCCTTTTCTCTCCCTCCGCTTTCAAAATAATATATAAATAAATTGTGACTTGTTCATCCCACTAAGAGAATTCTGAGGAGCCACAAGAAAGAATGAACTACAGTCACACATGGCGATACAGATGAAAATCACAAATGTGCTGAACTGAGAATTCTGCAGCACTAACCCGTGCAGAAGTCATGGTTTTCCATTGGGTGGAGAGGGGTACCTTTGTACATAGTACTAAATGGGTCCAACGCCCCCAAGAATTTATTACACTTTACAAGGAAGGACATAATTCACTTGACAATAAAGTCCCTTTACAAAGTTCAAAGGGCCAGCTACTGCTTACAATCAGGCATTCCGCAGCATTTACAAGGCACTGCTCACAGCACAGGGCTGTCATAGAACCTAAGGTAAGGTTCGTGCAGAAAGAGCGCGTGCGTCTCCTTTTGTGCAGAAGAGGCACATCAAGAAGAACGCTGGTGTGTCTAGAGTCTCTGGCGTTGATAGCCCACAGACTGTGGTGTGCATTTCTGATGAACAACCCAAGGAGGCACAGGCTAGAGTCAGAAAAAGCACATTGAGGCCAGGCGATGGTGGCGCACGCCTTTAATCCCAGCACTTGGGAGGCAGAGGCAGGCGGATCTCTGTGAGTTCGAGAACAGCCTGGTCTACAGAGTTAGTTCCAGGACAGGCTCCAAAGCCACAGAGAAACCCTGTCTCGATAAAAACAAAAAACAAAAAACAAAAAAGAAAGAAAGAAAGAAAGAAAGAAAGAAAGAAAGAAAGAAAGAAAGAAAGAAAGAAAAAGCACATAGAGGAACCAGGAAAAAAGATCAAGTTGAAAGGAAATAGACTTTCAAAAGTCAGTCTCTCTGGAAGGACCAGTTGTTAACTAGAGGTTACCTCTGAGCAGTAGGATCACGTGTGCTTTTAATTGTCCTTTCGCATTATTTTCTACAGAGGATATATATATAATTTTTTATAATAAAACTATGGAAGGTGTGTTATTTTTTTACAAGGGGCTTTAGAATACTAAAATTAGAAACCATTGAAATACAAACCCAAGAAAGCCTCGTGTGCAGAAATTATGAAATCAGGCCAAGAGCTGGTCAGACCATGATATACCTGTGTACAATACAAGCAGCCTGGAGCAGCCAGTGGCCACGGAAGTCCCACACTTGGGAGGGTTAGGGAAAGAGGGAATGAGTGTAGGTGGCTAGCTTTAACTGTCAAATCAACACAACCTAGAGGCACCTGGGAAGACGGTCTCAATGAGGGATTGCGGGTTGCCTTAATTGAGATAATTGGTGTAGAAGACAGTCTACTTTGGGCAACACTATTCCCTAGGCAGGGGCTCTGCACTGTAGAAGAATGGGTAAGTTGAGCCAAGCACAAGTGAGCAAGCAGACGTGCCTGCATTCATTCTCTCTGCTCTTGATTGTGGATGTGATGTGATCAGCTGTCTCAGGCTCCTGCTGCTATGACCCCTGACCACTGCAAGTGATGAACTGTAGCCTGAAGCTGTGAACTTAAATACACCCTTTTCCCCTCAAGTTGCGATTTGTCAGGGCATTTTATCACAGGTTTGGGTTGAGGGAATGGGTAGGGAGGCTCGCAGGTAGCTGTGTCAAAGCTCTAACCCTTCCAGCATGGAGGGCTATAGATACCCTTGTTAGCCAAACCAATCTCCAAAATAGTAATTGTCAGGCGTGGGTGTCACAGGTCCAAAGAAAGTCACTGGGGGCAGAGAGAACACATTTATGGGTAGGTAGTAGGCTGTTCCCAAGCTGCCTCTGACATCCTCAAGTGTTGTGCACTTGAATGTCTTCTCTAAGCCCTTATCGGATCAGGATGAAAAGGAACCACTCCTGTTCTCTCTCCCAGAGCCCACTGGCATCTGGAACATGCTGAGCCTCATAATTTTTATTCTTAGGAAGTATTAATGACTTAATCTCTCTGCTTGCTCCGGCTCCTGTGTGGTCTTCTCAGTGAGATTTACAGACAAGACCCAGAGAGGTCCAGACTGACACGGGGCACTCTGGAAAGGCCTGAGCCTGAACTCCTCCTTGGGAGCAGCAAGAGGGAGTCCCAACCATGGGTGAGGTGACAGCAGAGGACGTAGAGCAGTTCCTGGACTCAAACATTGGCTTTGCCAAGCAATACTATAATTACTATTACCGGGGGAAGGTTATCTCAGACCTCCTGGGGGCCAAGGAGGCAGCTGTGGACTTCAGCAACTACCACACGGTGAACAGCGTGGAGGAGAGTGAAATCATCTTTGACCTGCTGCGGGACTTTCAGGAGAACCTACAGGCTGAGAAAAGCACATTCAACGTCATGAAGAAGCTCTGCTTCCTCCTGCAGGCTGACCGCATGAGCCTGTTCATGTACAGGACCCGCAATGGCATCGCGGAGCTAGCCACCAGGCTCTTCAATGTCCACAAGGATGCCACCCTGGAGGACTGCTTGGTGATGCCTGACTCCGAGATCGTCTTCCCTCTGGACATGGGTGTGGTGGGCCATGTCGCACACTCCAAAAAGATCGCCAATGTCCCCAACACAGAGGAGGTATGCTCTCCTTGTATGAGAGGCTCTGGGGGTACACAGCTCTCTGGGGTTCAAGGGTCCAAGTGGGCTGAGTCACTGCTGGCCACCAAGCCTGGGAGAGTCATGGCATGAAATCGCCCTCTACTTATTGTCAATTTTATTATTTATTGACAGTTTATTTATTGACAATTTATTTATTGACAATTTATTATTTTTTTAGAAAAAAAGAATATTCAAAGCTAGCAGGAGTTTGAAATACTACAAAGAACTGTGTGCCTTTCAGTCATATTCACCAGTTATTAGCATCTTGTCGCGTCGGCTTCTCCCTCTATTCCTGTGACCTGTTAGAAGGAAGCTTCAGGCATGCCCTTTTGTCCATACAACCTTCATTCTGTATTTCCAGGACAGGACATTTCTTCCATATCCACAGTACAGTGGTGGAATTCGAGGAGCACAGTGCCAACATAACACAATCATCTGGTAGTTCATATGCAGTGTTTTCCAGGCATCTCGTGTACACTGATGTAGTTCTGTCTCTCCACTCCCAGCTGAGACCGCTCCTCAGTCTGTCTTTGCTTTCTGGAAAGTTGGTGTATTTGAAGAAATATTTTTTCTTTGAAAATCATACAAACCCACAAATATTTTACAGAAATGCCCTTCCATTTTGACTTATTTAATCCCCCTCCCCCCCGCCATGTGTTTGTTAAGGCGTTTGTTAAATTGTGTTTACTATACTCTGGGGGAGGAAGGAGAGAGAGAGAGACAGAGAGAGAGATTGACTCATTTGGCATCCCACGATGGCCTAGAAGTCCCTGGGGTAGCCCAGGATGACCTCAAACTCTTGGCAATCCTCTTGTCTCAGCTCCCCAAGTGACAGGATTAGATGCGAGCCACCATGCCTGGTTGTCTACTAAGGCTTCACAATTAGATTGGGTTTCACATCCTCACAGAAGCATCACTAATGTAATGTTTTTCTTCAGATTTTATAGCAGGAGACATTGGAGCCAAGTGCCCCATTGCTGAAAATGCTAACAGTAATTACCTGATTGTTCTAAAAATCCAGAAGCCTAGAGGGTCTCTGAGAGATCTAAGCCTAAGTGAATTACAAGATCCAATCACCTGGGCTACAGAGACTCTGCCTCAAAAACCCAAACCAAAACAAGCCAACCAAATCCTGCAGCTAGTGGAAATTTACTGACAGTTCTGACCAAGATCCCCACAAGCCACCCGATTTCCCTGCTGGTTATTAACTTGGACAGCTCTAAAGCAGGTCCGCTTGGTCTCCTGCCCAAGTCAACTCCACTTACCCTTCAGATCTCAGCTCAACAGTCACTTCCTTGGGAACACCCTCTGTCATAGCTGTCCCCTTCCTGAAGTGATTCATCAAGGTAAGCGCTAGCATCAAGGACCTTCTTTATTTGGTATTTATCCTGGGATCCTGTACAAGGTCAGGCACAAAGCAAGTGGTTAATAAACACAGCCTAAAGAACGGATTTTGCAGGGATTTCCCATTCGCTCATGGAAAGCTAATCCTTAGATGCCAGGGGCTTCATTTACTAGTATACCAGCCATCCTAAAATCCAATTTAAGGCCAGGCGGTGGTGGCGCACACTTTAATCCTAGCACTTAGGAGTCAGAGGAAGGCAGATCTCTGAGAGTTGGAGGCCAGCCTGGTCCACACTGGCTAGTTCCAGGACAGGCTTCAAAGCCACAAAAAAACCCTGTCTTAAAAAAAAACAAAAAAAACAATTTAACCATTTTCCCTGGATATTTTGTATTACTTTTATTTGTTTGGTTATTTTGAGACAGGGTCTTGCTGTGTGGCCCTGGCTGGCCTGGAACTTGCTTTGTAGACCAGGATAGCCTTGAACTCACAGAGATTTTCTTGCCTCCATGTGCCACATGCCTGGCCTCCTGGACATTTTGTGTCTTCGTCTTCCCCTTGCTTCTGTATTTATTTCAGATAAATAGTCTTAAGGTTAACAGGGGAAGAGGAAGGACTGGAAAATAACCTATTTAGCAAGGTGCTTGCTGGGCAAACACGAGAACCAAAGTTCAACTCCTAGAACCCACATTAAAAAAAATCAAAGAAGCCAAACCACTCTGGCATATATATACGTGTAATCCCAGATCTGGGGAGAAAAAGACAGGCAGAATCTGAGGTTTAATGACTAGCTAAATCACTGAGCTCTAGGTCAATGAAAGGCTGTCTCAAAAAACAAGGTGGACAGCAATCTAAGAAACGACACCCAAGACTGACCATTTCCCTCTACATGCAGATGCACATAAGTGTACTAAACACGTGTGTGTGTGTCCGTACACACACACACACACACACACACACACACACACGTCTCATCTAACAGGATCTGGAGGTCTTGGGAGGGGATTTGCCCAAGGTCACCAAAGCATTAGCCCAATCTGGCATAAGAATTCAAAGGGGCCATCAAACAGTAATTAGGAAAACAGTGGTTGTTTTCCTAAAAAATCCAGCAGTTTAGAGAGTCACTGAGAGTTCTAAGATAGCATGAACTACAGAGTCGAGTCTCAGGCCAGCCTGGGTTACAGACACCAGTTGTGTGGGAGCTAGGCTACCGTCATGGGGTTAATGTCTCCCTGCATGTCTACTTGGCATCCAGGACTAGGGTTTTGGGAGGAGTCTTGCTGGATACAGTGTGCCTCCTTTCAATTCCCTCCAAACTTTGTGACATTCTCCCAAGACTATGAAGACACAGTCTTGGGCAATAACTCTCACTATCTTGTGCCAACAGATGCTGACATGGAAACTCTTGCTCAGGGTGACACAGATGTAAAGTTCAGGTGGAATCTAAACTTAGCTTCTCTGGCCTTGAGCCCATGCTCTTAATCCTCTGCTACGCCACACGTCTCTTTATCTATAGAATGAGGTCATGGGATGGAGTGTTGTTTAAGAAAGATTATTTCCAACCATATTTCAAGAGTTATGACCTTATGCCTTGAGATCAGAGCTGGGTGCAAATATTGTCACTTCCTAAGAACATAGCCTTGGCAAATATTTAGTCTGCTTGGGCTCACTATTTAATTTATAAACCATTGATAGCACCCTGTTTCTGCCTCCTACATACTGAGATTACAGGTGGGTTGCCATAACTACCCGGCTTATACACTGATCCTGGGGCTCTAAATTCTGGGCCCAGACTTGTAGGATATGTGTATTACCTATTGAGCTATTTTGCCAGCCTCCTGGCACAAGGCCTACATGGGCAGTCCCTGTACCTTGTTTCAATTTCATAACTGTTAGTAAAGATCTATCCTAAGTAACAGATCCATTCCACTACTGTAGAGTATGGAAAAGGTTCTAACCTTGCCTTCCTGGAATTTTCCTTTTAGAGTCTTTTAGTCTCTAGAAGCGCTGAGCCCTTTGTAGGTCTTGGTGTTATGGAACTGAGGATTTGAGAAGGTCCTCTGATTCCAGAAGACCCAGGCCTGAAAGGGTGATGAACCTCCGTGCTGATCTGTTATTATTTTCTGTTCAGCTCTGAAAGTTCAGCCTCGCAGCCACACCCATATGTTTCCAGAAGCCCTTGAGTCCAGGGCAGCGTCCCTGGCTGTGAGTGACTCAGGCCTGCTTGAAAGTTCAGTTAAGACCAGGAAGTCCTGAGTGTTCAGCATTTGCATGTTGCTTGCTTGTTCTACTTGGGAAATCTCATTCAATGTCAGGCTCTGGGATGGATGTGATCTTACTAACAGTAACTAGAGGTTGAGTGGAGAAAGAAGATGGTAGAGAGAAGACTGGGCTCTAAGTTGTCTCTGAACCTCTATAAAGTTGTATTTTGAGCCTTCATTGTCCTAAAAAGTGTAAGACTGGTTGCAATAACTGCATTGTTGGAACGTGAAACTACAAGCTAAGTTTCCCAGGGTTCTCCTACACTTCTGCATCCCTGGCAAATCCCTGCTCATCCTTCTGCTCTTGTTCTTAAAAGACTTGGGATCAGCAAGCCAAATAAAACAGAAGATGATAGGCTAAGTTTTGAATTTAAATAAACAAAGAGTAATATTCTCATGTAAGTATGTCCCATGCAGTATTTAAGACATGCTTACAAGTAAAATTAATTATCATCTACTTGAAATTCAGATTTTTGTTTTGTTTTGTTTTTCGAGACAGGGTTTCTCTGTAGCTTTGGAGCCTGTACTGGCACTAACTCTTGTAGACCAGGCTGGCCTCGAACTCACAGAGATCCACCTGCTTCTGCCTCCCGAGTGCTGGGATTAAAGGCGTGCGCCACCACCGCCCGGCTTGAAATTCAGATTTAACCTGGCATCCTGCTTCTGTTGTTGCTGATATCCAGAAGGTTCAGAGAGTTATTTCAATTTTCTTGTATCTGTTGAGACTAGTCCATGAATGAGAAGGGATAGCTCTGTAGCTCTGTTTGGCAGGGCCAATGTGACTTAATTCTATTATGTATGTAAGTCATCTGGCTCTGAGCGTAGCACATTGCTATTATTCAGTAAATAAGTGATGTCACCATGGGTCCAGGCTTCAGATGCATCCATCTTTCTTTTCTTCAAGTCTTCCAAGCCCATTCCCACCTCCTGGACTTTGCAGTCATTATGTCCCTCCTTGGAATGAACACTCTCCTCTGCCTTGGGCTTCCAGCTCAGCGCTGTGTCTCTAGAGAAGGCTTCCAGACTCCTGTTCAAACCCAAACAGCTTCAGGCTGCCACCTCTCCCCTCACCGCTAAGGTCTTTCTGCTTTGTTTCTTTCAGAGCTCATCATCTCAGGCTGCCGAGAGAATGCTGAACCATTTTCTTATTTTTTTTTTCTGTCTCCTCTATTTAACTGACTGTTTTTTACCAGGACAGAAATCTTTTGCTCTCTGCTGTAGCCCCAGGGGTCACAGCAGTGCCTCAAACAGAAAGCATTCTGTCAATCCTGAGTGAATGGATGGTGACATTGGGCCTTCCTCAGCCATGTCTCTTGTGCCTGGGCTTTAAAGCCAATGGTTTGGGACTGAGGAGATGACTCAGTAGGTAAGAGAACTTGCTGTATAAATGTGAAGACTTGAGTTCAAATCCCTAGCGTCCATATACAGACACACAGCAGTCAGGTATAGCTATCTATCTGTGCCTACAACCTCAGCACTGGGAGACAGAGACAGGCAGATCCCTAGCACGCAGTGGCCAGCCGGTCTAGCCAAACTAACCAGCTTCATGTTCAATAGGAGACCTGACTCAAGGAAACAAGGCAGATGTCCCCTCTGGCTCCACCTCAGTCCCATGCACACACAACACACACACACACACACACACACACACACACAATTAGAATAAATTTTTTGAGTGGAGATGCCTCCAAAATCATCTGCTTCTGGTCCACTGAGGGCCTATGTTGTGGTTGTTTGCTATTTATTATGGTATGGCTATAGGTCATTGGGGGCTGGAGTGTTTGTGAAGAGTTCCTTGGCTAATGGTTCATAGAATAAAGTCAACTTGGACTTTGACTCACCTCAGAGACGGACCTCTGGGCCTGTCAGTGAGGAATTATTGTCTTTTTTTTTTTTTTTTTTTTTTTTTTTAGTTTTTTCAAACAGGGTTTCTCTGTAGCTTTGGAGCCTATCCTGAAACTTGCTCTGTAGACCAAGCTGGCTTCGAACTCACAGAGATTCACCTGCTTCTCCCTCCCGAGTGCTGGGACTAAAGATGTGCGCCACCACCACCCAGCGAGTATTGTGATCAGATTAACTGAAGTGGAAAGCACAACCCTAACTACAGGCAGCATCATTTCCATGGGCCGAAGTTCCAGACAGTATAAAAGGGAGACAGCAAACAGAGTGTTGCCTTTTGTTTCTCGTGGCTTGCTGCAATGTGATCGGTTGCTCATGTTCCCATCAGCACACCTTCCAGGACAGGGTCGACTGTACCCCCTCAGACTGGGAGCCAAGATAAGCCCTTTCTCCACCAACTTGCATTTGTCAGTTATTTTAATATAGTAATGAGAAGTGACTAGCCCGTTAAAAAAGAGGGTGCTGGTAGATTTAGAGACATCTGCCTCAGAGGTAAATGAGGCCCAAGTACTGGTTTTCCTGGATGAAGGCAAGTATTGCATAGCTGAACTGACTGAAACGAATCTGGGCATGCTCGGCCCTGAACAGTTCAGGCATTCAGCCGTGTCCGCCAAGAATGACACAGAAAACCCCTGAGCTGCTGCTGTCTTCCAGCTTGTTCTAATTAATCCTCAACCGCTAATACAAGTGGAGCATGACTGGCTTAATCTTAATTCCTTTACCCTTCACCCGTTTGCGCCAACTTCGCTGACCTTCTGCCACTGCCTATTCGTTTAATCTCACTCTGTCCAGAGGGAAATCCCGAAATGCAGGGCATCCCACCAGGAATACGAGTGGTAGGGAAAATTCTGCCGCCTCGGTTCTAGAGACCGTCGATGGATCGGCTGTGCTGCGGAATCGCCCTTCTCAGAACAGCACACATAGGACATATTTGTGCTGGCTCATGTCCCATGGACAGGGAAGTCAGGAAATTTACCACAGTGTCAGAGACAGAAAGGCGGATTCTCCTGACTCTAGACAATCCAGCCTCTGTCTTCCCTTTCTGGCTAAAGCCCTGTCAGGCTGCCTTCGGGGTTGGGAGTCAGGGTGTGTGCACCTCTGAGGTCTGCAGTTTTCAGCTAAGCCCTTAGGGTCTGTATTACTCCATTAACTTCTCTTGTGCTGCTGTGACCAAATTACCCGACAGAAACTACAGATGGAGGCCATTGGGATGGCTCAGGAGCAACTCCAGTGTGATCCCGAGAAGTCAAGTAAAGGTGGAAAGAGAAATTACTCCACAAGCTCTCCTCTGATTGGCACGTCTCTCACTATAGACATCATGCCTCTCCCATAATAACAATAAATAATGTTTTTACTTGAAGGAAAGAAAGATTGCTTTGGCTCATGGTTTGGGGCTAGGAGTCCAGCATGGGGAAGGTGTGAAGGGACAGGGCAGTTCATATGGAGGCCATAGAGCAGGGAAGGATGATGTCCCAGGTTGACTTTCCCCACTCCACGGCTTACTCTAGCTGGTCCACCAGCCTATGGGATGGTGCCACATGCTCTCTGGAAGGTTCTTCACAGACATGCCCAGAGGTTTGCTTTACTAGTCTCCTAGGAACCTCCTGACCTAATCAAGATGTCAGTCAGAATTACAGTTAGGGACTCCTCAGTGGGGAGCTTTAGTCTTAGCCACTTGGTACAAGCCTGACATGTAGTAGCGCTTTCATAGAGAGTTCTGGGATGGGGATGGCCACTGAAATGGCCATGTAAACTGTAATCAGCTTGTTAAGTGAAAACATCTGCCTACGATTCCAGCACCTGTGAGAGGCTGAAGCAGAAGGATGAGAGTTCAAGGTGGGCATGGAATATATGGAGAGACTGTGCCCGAATAAATAAAAGACTGGGTAGGAGTGGGGGGTGAAAATAACAAAGCCTTGGTCCAATGAGTGGATCCCAGTGTAACTTCACTGGGGCTTATGCGAGCAGGGCAGAGTTGAGGCCAGGGTCTAAATGCTCCCAAGCTGTGTTAACTTTGAGTTGCGGATCCCCTTTCTGTGAGGTGGGCTGTTGGTCCCTCTCTCTTAGGCTGCTGGGAGGATGATGATGAAAGGATGAGATGGAATGCCATGAGCAATGCCCACTGGCATCTTCATGGTTATGCCCTTAACTCCCTCATGGCTTCCATTTAAGTTTCTACCTTGGGCTTTGCTGCCCTGAAGTGTTTGTCCTCCGTGGCCCTTGGTGGGCGGCCTCTCAGGCCTTCCTCTTTTGATGGATGCTGGAGATGTACATGATCACCTCAAGTTGTTCTGCCCTTGCCAAAGGGGAACAGATGAACAGCGGGGGCTCTGAGATGCTCCCCCGTCCTTGTGGTCATTTGCTTGTTTCTGCCTTCTCTCAGGATGAGCATTTCTGTAACTTTGTGGATGAACTCACGGAGTATCAGACCAAGAACATCCTGGCTTCCCCCATCATGAATGGAAAAGACGTGGTAGCCATAATCATGGCTGTGAATAAAATAGATGGACCCCACTTCACTAAGAGAGACGAAGAGGTAAGACTGCTTGAGATACTGTTGAGGACACCACGCTAGCCCATTCCTCCTGCTCATGGAATTCCCCAACCTTGCCATTTGGTTTGGCTTTAGCATATATATATATATATATATATATATATATATATATATATATATATATATATATATATATCAGGAGGACAAGCCAAGTATGTCAGCCTATGCCTGCAATTCCGGTATTGAGAAGCTGGGGCAGGAGTATTGTCACAATTTGGTGGTGCACAATATAATTATAATTGTATAGCCTGGGCTGTATAATGAGTTTTAGGGCATTGCATGCTATATATTAGGCAGACCCTGTCTTAAAAACTAAAAGAGAGAGAGGAGGTGGGGTCCAGATGCTAATCTCTGAGGGAGGGAGGGAATATGACCGTCCAGACATTGGATTTTGGAGTTAGGAATGAGAGGTATTTGTTCTGGATCTTCCAGAATCTTATTGTTTTATTTGGACAAATCACTTATCTTCTCTGAACCTATATTTTTTTTATTTGTAAAGTGTCGGTGATTTCACAGTATCTACCTCAGAGTGGCTTGTAATTATTGGGTAACAGACACCAGTGACTTAACATAGTGCCACCAAGTTCAATAAATACTAGCTATTTTCATTAATACACTCTCAATAAATCAGCAAGCATGGTGAGTTTCCATTCGTGCAGCCACTCATGGTTCAACTGTGCAAATTGCCTCTGTGCAAGTTTTAACGACGGCCAGACATTTGCTGGTGGTGGAAGCGGCCAGAGGAAGGATTTCTCTGTCTCATCTGCTTCTTGAATCTGTAGATTCTTCTCAAGTACCTGAACTTCGTGAATCTGATCATGAAGGTGTACCATTTGAGTTACCTGCACAGCTGTGAGACTCGGCGTGGCCAGGTGAGCAGCCTGAACATGCCCTTCTCCTGAAGCATTGGTATCGTCAGGGCAGTAGGTGTGAAGGTACCATGAATCCAAGCCGTGCCTAGTGGGAATGCCCTGTATTAGGAGGTGGTGGAGGCTTGTAAAGTTGTATCCTAGAGCGGTTGTACTTGGATTTGAATGTTTGCTCACTAATGAGCGGGCAGAATTTAAGCCAGTTGCTAAGCCTCTCTGATAACGCGGATACGTAAGATGGCCGTGGTGCAAGCTTGCCACTCCAGCACTCTGGAGGCGGAGGCAGGAGGATCAGGAATGTGGAGATCAGACTGGGCTACTCAAGACCCTGACGAAACAAACAAACAAAGCAAAAAAAAAAAAAAAAAAAAAAAAAACCATGGGAATAATTATATATCATTCTCAAAAGAGTGTTATCAAAATAAATAAGAGGACATATGTAGGGTACTTCAACTGCTTATTATTTATTGTATGGTTTTTGCACTGTTGGGGATTGAACTCAAGACCTGTATTACTGACCTGCATCCTTAAACCTTGTGCTTAATATATATTATTAATAACACATGAGATAAAATAAATGGAAAAAGTTGGATCCAATGCCTCAGTTTTTTCACCTATAAAATGGGGCGAATGAGCTTATTTCTCTAGGTTATTGTGAGAGCTAAATGGAGTAAACTAGAAAGCCTTGCAGAATTGTTAGATTTTCTAAGAAACTTTCAACAACTCTGATCATTCTTTTTCAAATGTCTGCAGATACTGCTGTGGTCTGGGAGCAAGGTCTTTGAAGAGCTCACGGATATAGAGAGACAGTTCCACAAAGCCCTGTACACAGTCCGTGCTTTCCTCAACTGTGACAGATACTCCATAGGCCTCTTAGACATGACCAAACAGAAGGTAAGACAGTTTCAAGGACACCGGATTCACCTAGCACAGGACACAGCCTTGGTGAGTCTGCATGACTGTGGAAGATTTTACAAGAACGCTAGGGAGATGGCTCGGTTAGTAATGTGCTTGCCTTAGAACTATGAGGACCTGAGTTTGACTCCCAGAACTGAAGGAGGAGGAGCAGGCCATACACAGCATAGGTGTAGTGGTCAAAGGACCACTTTTGGAAATCAGCTCTCTCCTTCCATCGAAGATTCTGGGGGATTGAACTCAGGTCATCAGGCTCTCGTGGCAAATACTTTTACCCTGGAGCCATCCTGCTGATGGCTTTGCAAGTGTGGACCAGGATCCTCTGCTGCCTCACAGACGTCCCCTGCTGTCCCACAGACATCCCTGCTGTCCCACAGACGATGTCCCCTGCTGTCTCACAGACAACGCCCCCTGCTGTCTCACAGACAACTCCCCCTGCTGTCTCACAGACGATGTCCCCTACTGTCCCACAGACGTCCTTGCTGTCCCACAGACGATGTCCCCTGCTGTCCCACAGACGATGTCCCCTGCTGTCCCACAGACGATGTCCCCTGCTGTCCCACAGACGTCCCTGCTGTCCCACAGACGATGTCCCCTGCTGTCCCACAGACGATGTCCCCTGCTGTCCCACAGATCTCCTCTCCAACTCTGTGCTTTCTTTTTCTTAAAAGCGTGTTTTGGTGAATACAAATCAGAATCATAGTGTAGTCTAAGGAATCATTTTTTTCTTATGGCTAGTGACTTTTATGAAGTCACTAGACTGTTTAAGAAGTCTTTTTCTAACTTCCAAGATCAGAAAGGTATTTACTTATGCCAATTTGTGTAAGCTTTATTTTTATGGAATTCACATGTAGCTCTACAATATACCAGAAAAACTTAATGTATACCATGATACATGATAAATATTACTATTTCACGTGGACACCCAACCTACCATTACCTCATCTGGAAAAGACCCGCCCTTCCCCACTGCTCTAAGGAAAAGCCCACCTGTTGCCACAATCCCATTGAAAAGCCCATCTTTCCTTGGCTTGGTTTCTGGAATCTCTCCTCTGTTGCACTGGTTGATTTTCTATTATTCTACAGTGTCACACTGCCTTGATTTCAGTATGCGTGTACAATGTCTTGATGTTCACTTGTGAAGAGATCTCTGAATTTGGCATTTTATGTTAGAGTTCCTCACTATGTTTTTTTTTTTTTTTTTTTTTTTTTTTAGACAGGGTTTCTCAGTAGCTTTGGAGCCTGTCCTGGAACTCCCTTTGTAGACCAGGCTGGCCTCGAACTCCCAGAGATCCGCCTGCCTCTGCCTCCCGAGTGCTGGGATTAAAGGCGTGCGCCACCAACGCCCGGCCTCCTCACTATGTTTTATATCTCTTGAAGTTTCTCCCTGTATTTTCTACCCTTTCATAATTAGAGACTTCAAATTGAGTATTTTTTTCTCCTGCCATTCCTAGCAGCAACCAAGTCATTGATTATCTTCTTCAGGAGATATTAAGCTCTTCTAGAGCAGTGGTTCTCAACCTTCCTAATGCTGTGACACTTTAATACAGTTCCTCATGTTGTGGTGACCCCCAACCATAAAATTATTTCGTTGTTACTTCATAACTGTAATTTTACTACTGTTATGAATCGTAATGTAAATATTTCTTTGGAGATAGAAGTTTGTCAATGGGGTCATGACCCAAAGGTTGAGAATCCATGTTCTAAGGTCTGTAATGTGTTATATGCACCATAAACAAGTTGCAAACAGGACATGGGGCTCCGGTAGGTTCCCAGTTCACATGGTCACCCAGGTTGGAATTTTTTTTTTTGGTTTTTCGAGACAGGGTTTCTCTGTGGCTTTGGAGCCTGTCCTGGGTTTCTTTTTGTTGTCAGAAGTCTAGCAAAAGACTCCGTCTGGAAAGAAGGCCGAGGGTGTGGCATCTGAACTTTCTGTGAGCTCCCTTCTGTTTGTCTTCTGGGTGACATTAATATAAGCCAGCCATCAGGATGAGTGTGCTTAAAGGAACAAGGCATAAAGGGTGGCATCTACCTATAGCAATGCAGGGATAACAGGTCACTGTTTGTCCCCAAGTGTTAACAGCTCAATGATCAGAGAGAGACCTGGACAAGGAAAACCTTCTCTGGACTTTGATCTAACACAACCTTTGTATCTCAGCATGCAAAGGACACCAGCAGACAAGCCACAGATAGAAGCCTGGGTAGCCCTAGTGGCTTCTTCTCCTAAGCCTTCTTTCTGGTTCTTTCTTTCCCCCCTTTTCCTTTTTTTTTCTTGCAATAAGGCCTCTTGGATCCTAGGCTAGTCTTGAACTTGCTATGTAGCCAAGAATGACCTTGAACTCCTGATCTTCCTGTCTCTACTCCTAAGTGCTGGGATTCCAGGCAAGTGCTTCCACACTCATTTTATTCTGTGCTGGGGTTGGGGCACAGGGCTTTAGGCATGCTAGGTGTATTAGTTAGGATTTCTATTGCTGTGAAAAAACACCATGACCATGGCGACTCTTATTAAAAGAAAACATTTAATTGTGGTGACTTACTTATAGTTTCAGAGGTTCAGTTCATTATCATCATGGGGAGGGGGAGGCATGCAGGCAGGCATGGTGCTAGAGAAATAGCAGAGTGTCCTACATCTTGCAGGCAACAGGAAGTTGGCTGAGACATTGCTGGACAGCATCCTGAGCATAGGAAACCTCTAAGCCCAGCCCTGTAGTGACACACTTCCTCCAGCAAGGCCATACCCACTCCAACAAAGCCACACCTCCTTATAGAGCCACTCCCTATGAGATTATGGGGGCCCCCAATTACATTCAGACTGCCACACAGGCAAGCACTCTACCAACCGAACTCCATCCCCCCACCCGCCTTTCTCTATCTTCCTCCCATCCCCCACCCTCCTTTCTCTATCTTCCTCTTGTGTCTTAAGTAAAAAGAAAAACTCAAGATAAAGTAAGTTCAGAGCTGGAGAGATGGCTTGGAGGTTGAGAGCATTGCCTGCTCTTCCAAAGGTTCTGAGTTCAATTCCTAGCAACTGGCTCACAACCATCTGTAATGGGGTCTGGAGCCCTCTTCTGTCCTGCAGGCATATACACAGACAGAATATTGTATATGTAATAAATAAATAAATACTAAAAAAAAAGATAAAGTAAGTTCAGTAAGGGATGATTCATGAATCAGATGGCCCCCAGACAGGAAGCCATCAAGACCGCGGCTCTACATGGGCAGTGAACTCTTCTAGGGTGGATGAAATAAAGACAACTTAATTGGCTACAGCCACACATTTGTCTGATGTAGGTGTAATCTGATCGGTTGGCTGTCTGTGACTGACTAAAATTTAATTTGTAATAGAAACACGTCTCTTCTGTTATTAACTCAGATCTGGGGATGGAGCCTAGGGCCTTGCACATGCTAATCAAATACAGTGCCTGAGTGCCAGCCCAGCTCCTGCCCCAGCCTTTGTTTGTTATGGTGGGGTGTATGTTGGGAGTGCTGGAGCCCAAGCACAAAGGCAGGCTCGGGAGCACGCCCTGCTTATTGCGTTTAATAGCTTTCAGGGGCTTTTGGATGTTTTTTCACAACAGTCAATAGCAACATTTCTGGAGTTGACGGTGGCATTGTGTGATTTATTTTGAGACCCCATGTTTCTCACCGCTGCTGTTGTCATGATGCCTTTCTGATTGGCAGACACTACTGCAATGTGATTATACATCTGCGGCCTCATTGCTCTAGTAGGTCTCATCCAGATGCTTCGATTGTTTTCCATAGAGACCCTCCTCTGTAAAAAAGTATTTGTGTGTGTGTGTGTGGTTTGTGTATATTTCCATGTGTGTGTGTGGGTATGCACAAGCCACCATGTGCGGAGGCAGGGGACATTTTTGGGTGTCAAGCCTCTCCTGCCAGGTTGACTGAGATAGGGTCTTTTAATTGTTTGCTATTGCGTAAGACAGGCTGGAGAACTTCTGGGAATCCTCCTGCCTCCGCCTCCCATTTTGCCCTAAGAGCACCGACATTATAGACATGTGCTACTATATGCTACTTTACCTGGGATCTCAGGATTTGAACTTGCGTCCTGACACTAGCAAGGCAAGAGCTTTTACCTACTGAGCCATTTCCTCAGCCCCCAAACCTCATTTCCCCATCTAGTGTCCTACAACACTGGGGACACCCCAATCATCACCTATATTTCGTCTCATTAGACAGATCCTGTTTATCAATGTTTAACAAATAAGAATATTCTCTGACTTTGCTCTTCCAGGCAAGCTCAGGTTTCAGTGATCTTTCCACATTCAAACTTCAGTAGTAGGCAGTGCATATAGGCTTTTCTTTATAAGAACATGTGATTATTGTTTTACTTTACTCCTAGGAATTTTTTGATGTGTGGCCAGTTCTGATGGGGGAGGCTCCAGCCTATTCAGGTCCCAGGACTCCAGATGGAAGGGTGAGTCGCTTCGTGGTCTTTTCCATAAGCAAGGCTTGGTGGGTTCTGCTGAAAGACACTCATTCATCATTTGTCTCTTTCTTCACTCTGTCGTCTCTCCTGTGCGACGGTAATTCTTCACACCTTTCTGACCCTGTCACTTACAAATGTTTAATATCTTGTGGGAGTGTCGAGGGGACCCAGAGGAGCAGATGAGGTAGGAGTCGATCCCCGCATTCAGCAGACAAGAATGAGTCTAGAGATGTCACTCAGTTGGCTCAAGGGTCTTCCCAGCAGGAAGTTAGAAGCAGTTTGGAGCTCGAAAGAATGTTCAAATTGGTAGCCAGAGCACAGTCCCAGCTACTTGATACACTTGTTAGCTGCCTGCATTTAAGTTCTTGTTTGTTTGAACTTAAAAAAAACAAAACAAAACAACTGAACTGGTGGATAATGATAGTCAATTTTTTTCATAATGGGTTCTCAGTTTATTTTTGAAAAGATTGGAGATGAGTCAGATGGGACCTTTAAGCCCACAGGAAAGATTTGATTGGAGCTATGTCACGGCTGCATCTTTAGGAAGTAGCATGAGCTACCTAGTCAGCCACAGTCCACACCCCTGACTGGGTGCTCCTGTTTGCCCCCGACCCCTCCATAATTTAGGGTCACAGGGTATCATTTAAGTAGGTTATACCTGCAAATGCTATGGTTGCTCCGGAGAGGGAAGGGAAAAGAAAGTCAACACTGACTCTGAATTTCCGAACCAGTTAGTGCGCCTGCTGTTGGTGTGACAGGAAGTTCAGTGTGGTGGCTCTGACAGCGTTCCTTTCAGGTGGTGGCTGGGTTGTGTGTGCCTTCTAGGACACTACAAAGAAACACAAGAGAAGCCCACAAAAACCCACAGATATACCAAACAATGGCCTTGGCAAAGACTAGTCAGCCTGTATTGTTGTTCATTTAAGAATGGGAAACAATGGGCTGATGAGATGACTCAGCGATTAAGAGCACTGGCTGCCCTTCCAGAGGTCCTGAGTTCAATTCCCAGCGCCCATATTGCAGTTCACACCTGCCTGTAACTCCAGTCTCAGGGGATTTGACACCTTCACACAGAGTATATACAGGAAAACATCAGAGCACACCAGATACGGTCTCTTTATGTAGTTCTCAATGTTCTGGGACTCTCTGTGTACACTAGGCTGACCTTGAACTTGCAGAGATCTGTCTGTGCCTCTCAAGTGCTATGATTAAAGACATAGGACTACACCTGGCTCAAAACGTTTTTCTTTAATGAATGTGGGTACAGTGGGAGACTCCTGAGTTCTGACACTAGCTAGTTGTGTGGGCTTGGGGCATTTACAGAAGCCCTCTCCCTATTCTGTCATCCTGGGGCAGGCCAACCTGTTCATAGGACTTAGGTCACTGGTGCTAATCTCCCACCGACTTGCAGTAGGCATTCTAGTATCAAACCAGAACTGGCCAGTTGCATCTTGCTGTCTGCCGGGCGCTGTACCTGAGCTGTTTTATTTCTGTGGTACCATGGTTTGAACCCAGGGCCCCGTGCATACCAGGCAAATGTTTTACCACCTCCTCGGTCCTTTTTGTAATTTTTAAAAATCACCTTTATTTTTGAGACAGATTCCGTAGGCTGACCTTGAACTCCCCATTTACCCTAGGAGGTGCTTGAACTTGCAATGCTCTTGCTTCAGATTCCTGAGCAGCTGGAATTACAGACTTGTACCAGCAGGCCTGGCTATCACTTATTCTTTTTAATATGTCTATGAACAAGTTATTTTTATTTTTTCCCATTGGATACTTGAGGAGATCTGGAAAGGCCAAATTATTTGTACAGATTAAAAACCTGGGTGCTTTTCTCTCAGATGACTGCCTTCCTGTGGTCTCCCTTGTCTTCCAGTGTCGCTCACGCTGTATTGGCTGAATTCAAATGCGCTTTAAAAAATATGGTGTTTGACTTTAACCACTCCTCCCTCCATCCTAGGTCCAAAGCCCGCTAACAGCCAGCTTTATTTCATTTCATTTCCTTCAGAAAGTAAAACTTCTTGTGTGTGTCTAAAGTATGAAAAAGTTGTACAGGCTCATTAGGTCTCATGGAAAAAAACAAAACATACTGCTTGTCTTCAAACTGCCATACTTAAGGGCCTCATGATTTGGTTGCCAATGTACTGGTGACTCTTTCAAAGACCCTGGTGTCACAGTGTCTGCTGCTCAGCAGAAGGTAACAAAGGTGCTCTTGATGGCTCTGGTTTGGTTTTCCAGAATCTGTGAATTCATACATGAGTGTGGCCTTGAAGGCCACACAGTAGCTACAGTGTGTAGAAAAAGCTCTCTTTTTGCCTAACACATTGATTCTATTTTGCTGCTTTTCTTTTTTTTTTTTTTTTCTGAAAGCAAATTGATTCTCCAGTAGGTTTCAGAAAAAGAAAAATAAATAAAAATCCAACACCCTAGCCAAACCTGTTAGACATGCTCGGAACTTTTCGGAAGAGCCCCATGGCAACTGCGCTTGGCACAACGTTGTCAGCCACGCTGGCAGTAGCAGTGGCCACATGCTCACCTCCTAGATTCCACAACAGCCTGCACTTCTCAGCTGGGATGTTTGAGAACTATTTCTTGTCTTTTTTTTTTTTAAGACAAGGTCTTACTCTGTAGTCCAGGCTAGCCCGGAACTTACTATGTAGCCCAGGCTGGCCTTAAACTTGTAGTGACCCTCCTGTCTCTGTTTCCTGATTGCTGGGATTATAGGTGTGACTACTGTCAGGCCCAGAGTCTCTCAGTATAGTTCAGGTGGGTCCGGAACTCACAGTCCTCCTACCTCAGCCTCTGAAAATGTTAAGATTACTGGCATGAGCCACTAAGCCCAGTCAGTGCTTTCCAGTAGCTCAGCTTACAACGGGTTTGTAGGGATGTAACCCACACTGTGCATGGAGGAGATGCGGGCTCTATCTGTTCAACCACTTTCCCAGGGATAGTTGCCATCAGGTGTGGCCTGTTCAAAGTTCTTCTGCTTTGTAGGGAATAATATCTTCAGGCTGTGCCTTGCCCTGAGTGATTCCTCATTATAAAACAGCCGTTGGTTCCCTTTCGAGCACAAGTACTGATTAAGATGATTTGGTCTGTCATTTGTGCAAGCAAACAGCCACCATCTGTCCAGTGCCAACCACGAGGCATACTGATAACTCATTTATGCGAAGAAAGTATGACTCCCTCTGAATGTATCATATTAAATAAGGAACATATGGATATATGCATCAAAACTATATCAGAACCCAGGTCACATGTGTTTTTGATCCCAACACTCTGGAGACAAAGGCAGAGGCAGAGAACCACCCTGGTCTACCTAGTGAGTTCCAGGCTATCCAAATCTACATAGTGAGACTCTGTCTCAAAAAGTCAAAAAAAAAAAAACAAAACAAAAACAACAAACAAACAAAAACAAAACTGCATCAAAAAAACCAGACCTGTGAGCCTATCGAACACATGTGACTATTGAATGAATGAATGATGCCCGCTGAACACATGTGACTATTGAATGAATGAATGATGCAGCCCTGTACTTGGATCATAGAAAATAAGGGGCACCTAATGCTGGATACTGCAGCATTCTCCAATCCTTTCTGACCAGCCTATGCATGAGTCATGGACCAATAAGTACTGAGCTCTCAACTCTTCTATAGCATGCTTCACACACACACACACACACACACACACACACACACCACTATGTAAAGTGTAATACACAACCTGAGAGCTAATATTTGTATCTAAGATCAGATTGGAAAAAAAAACCAAAAAAACAGTACTACCAAAAGCCACAAATGCCAAGTGAAATCAATAGTTATTGGTGAACTTAAGTCATTGAAATTGACATCGTTGTGAACTTGTTATTCAATAAATTCTGACATTGTAGAAGGACATAGACATGTCAGTCTATGCTTCTAACATAACTTGCTCTCAGAGTAGGTTTGGCGTTGTTGCAAGGCCTTTTAACGTAATGAGGCTGAGACCTGTGGATGTGACAGGCATCCTTGAGAACTTGTCTATAGGATGCATTTCTGTATGTGGAGATGCTGAGTCAGAGAATATGTGCACTCTGGTCCTAGAGACATCCTGCTAACTCACCACCTGCAACTGAAACTCATAGGTAGAATGGGATATTAAGAATGATAAGATTGCCAGGCGGTGGTGGCACACGCCTTTAATCCCAGCACTCGGGAGGCAGAGGCAGGCGGATCTCTGGGAGTTTGAGACCAGCCTGGTCTACAAGAGCTAGTTCCAGGACAGGCACCAAAGCTACAGAGAAGCCCTGTCTCGAAAAACCAAAAAAAAAAAAAAAAAAAAAAAAGAATGATAAGATTTTTGTCGCTGTGGCAAATACTGAGACAAGAATGAGGTTTATAGGATGGAAGATTCTCTGGGCCTGGCAGAGTTCTTTGTCTGTAATTCCATTTCATTGACTGGTAGAGAGTGAGAGCCTTCTGTAGTTTTTCTTTGGGAGTCAGATTCAAGATCCAGATTCCTGAGCCAGGTGGTGGTGCATGCCTGTAATTCTAGCATTTGGTGCACACCTGTAATTCTAGCATTTGGTGCATGCCTGTAATTCTAGCATTTGGTGCACACCTGTAATTCTAGCATTTGGTGCATGCCTGTTATTTAGTGTTTGGTGCATGCCTGTAATTCTAGCATTTGGTGCACACCTGTAATTCTAGCATTTGGTGCGTGCCTGTAATTCTAGCATTTGAGAGGTTGAGACAAGAAGATCAGAAGTTTAAGGTCAACCTTGGCTGCATATCAAGTTTGAGACTAGCTAGAAAAGACTACATTAAATCTTGTCTCAAAAAAACTAGCCAACAGAGCTGGTAAGATGACTCAGCAGGCAACGGTGCATGTCACAAAGATTGATGATCTGAGTTTGATCCCTCATCAAACTCAGGTCCCGCATCATGGGAAGAAAGAATCAAATCCTACAAGTTGTCCTCTGATCTCCCCACCTTTGCTGTGATGTGTGCACATGAGCACACACACACACAATGGGCTGGAGAGATGGCTCAGTGGTTATTTCCTATGCAACCGTGATGGGGAGGGTAGGCA
Source organism: Chionomys nivalis (assembly GCF_950005125.1). Classification (NCBI taxonomy): domain Eukaryota; kingdom Metazoa; phylum Chordata; class Mammalia; order Rodentia; family Cricetidae; genus Chionomys; species Chionomys nivalis. Next base: position 24,194,585 of record NC_080099.1, on the reverse strand, counting down.
GAGGGAAAAGAGAATCCTTTGGACTTGCCTGTGGGACCACCATGCCTCAAAGGCACATAAGATGGAAAGTGGTGGAGGAAATCACTGAACAGCCTTGGTTGGCTTTCCCACACCCACTAAGGTTCACACACCTGCCAGCACAAATCTGTGCATGCACACACCCACACACCCACATACACACACACAATCCAAACAAGTGAATTATCCAGACTCCTGTAACCACACTGTTTTTACAAATGAAAAGAGATCTAATAGCTGAGGGAGAGGCTTGAGTGCGGAGTCAATGCTTCTTAATAAACGCAGCTAAGTGTTTTAGTAACAACTAGTCTGCAGGCTGGCAACAGTTCAGTGGTCATTGTCTGGGTGACTGTGTCCCAGGTCATAGAGATACTGCAGCGGCATTTTATGCTTCTATCCCTAAATCACATAGTTAAATGGGTCTAGAAATCAAGGACCCAGGTTCCGGTGCTGGCTCATTGCAATATCTCACTATACAGTACTCCTTCCTTCTCCTGCATCTCAGCTCTCAGATATGAGATGGTTGCTAAACTGCCTATCACTCTTAGGCAAACAGAGGACCTGATAAGACAATAGAATTTTTCATGGAGAGCAAGAGGAATAGAGCCACCTGCCAGCTGGTCCTATGACCCTCTTTGAGGGTCATTTAAGGACAGTGAAGGCTGGAGAGCAACAGAGATAACCTTAGAGGGAGCTAGGGGCAAACTTGGAGCCCCTGAAAAACAAGGGCAGATGCAGTGAAGGACGGGGTATGGGTGTCTTAGGCATGGGTAAACTTTGTGTGCTCTCTTCCTTGTGTGTTTTTTTTTTTTTTTTGAACAGAGAAGGAAGAATCAGGTTAGTTTCATGGGGGCACCTCTGTTGAAGTCCTGCTATGGCTCAGTGTATAATTTTCCTCTTTTGCCAGGAAATTAACTTTTACAAGGTCATTGACTACATCCTGCACGGCAAAGAAGATATCAAAGTAATCCCGTAAGTTTCATCTCCAGACATGAAAAACTTCAGGAACCTTAAACTTCCAATACCTTAAGTCAGTGGGTCCTGACACCGAACTCTGAGCACACTCTGAACACTCACATCCTTAGTTGGAGGCAGAGAGAGCAGGGGGAGGGTGGTAAACAATGAGACTGAGAAGGTGGTGAAACCAGTCTCCCAAAGGGAAGAGCTGGATCAAAGGCAAGCATGCTGAGTTATATATCAGAAGGAGTAGCCTGTGTTAACAAACAGCCTCAGCACCACCTCCCCTCCACCCCCCAAAAAGATGATGGTCTCAAATTGAGGCTTTTCAACCACTTCTGTGGAGCCACTTCTGGGGTTCAATAAAAAGGGAAGAGCAAAAAGAAGCTGGGAAAGAAAGTGACTCAGACCCCAAAGAACACCACATCCAGAGAAGGGCAGGAAAGGAAAGATGCTACAGGTACCTGTAGAGTACAATTTCAGGAGCAGAGAAGTCACAACCCCTTTTGGGATAAGTTGTTTTGGTCAGCAGAGTGTTCCAGAAAACTTATCTCCCAGAATCCCTTCCTGTACTAAGAGCCACGCCCAGAGCTCTTCCTGGAGACAGACTCACTTTCTTGCCTTAATTGTGGGCGCCATAAATTGCAGTCAGTGAGAGGATCACACCTTCAGCTGCTGCCCTTTCCCTGCAGAGCCAGTAGAGATAACTGGAAATGCTGACTAAGTCTTAGTCACCAGGTCAAATCCTAAAATACTCCTCTGTCACCCAGAGACGCAGTTCTCAGGTCTGTCTTTTGCTAGCTGAGGATGAGAAATAGTCTTACATTCCCCTCTTGCTGGGTTCTCTATTCCAGCACATTCCTGCTTGGATAAAAACTGGTTCTGGGGATGATGAGATGGCTCAGTGGTTAAGAGCAGTGGCTGCTCTTCTGGAGGACCTGGATTCAATTTACAGCACCCACATGGTGCACTTGTAACTCCACAGTTTCAAAGGGCACCAGACATTCACTTGATGCACAGCCAGACATACTGATAAAACACCTGTGCACACAAAACAACTAGCTAAAGAAACAGTTCTCTGCCACCACCCTCTCTTTCTCCCTCCCTTTCTCTTGCTCCCTCTTTTTCTCTTCTTTACTTTAAATACAGTCTTACTATCCAAGACTGGCCTCCAATTTATAATCCTCCTGCCTGAGTGCTGGGACTACAGGCGTGTAACCCATGCCTAGGTCTGAGTTTTCCTGAACACATTTTTTTTCCTCTTTCGATTTTCTTATGTGCAATCTTCAAACATGCTGCTCTCTAACCTCCTTTTCTTCTTTTATTTTTTTATTTCTTTATGCTCTACCTTCTCCCCTTTTTAAAAACAGGGTCACATGTGGTCTGGGCTGGCCTGGAACTTGCTGTATAGCAAAAGCTGGCCTTTAGCTCCTGATTCTTCTGCCTTGGTTCCCAAGTGCTTGGATTACTGGCGGGAGCCACCGCTCCTAGCTTCCACCCCTTTTCCGACCTTCACACTATGAAACTCGTGTGTCTTTTGCATTAGCACAACTCACAGCTTTCCTGGGTGTTTCTTTTTCTTTCTTTCTTTCTTTCTTTCTTTCTTTCTTTCTTTCTTTCTTTCTTTCTTTCTTTCTTTCTTCCTTCCTTCCTTCCTTCCTTCCTTCCTTCCTTCCTTTCTTTCTTTTTCCTTCCTTCCTTCCTTCCTTCCTTCCTTCCTTCCTTCCTTCCTTCCTTCCTTCCTTCCTCTATCTCTTTTTTCTCATGTGTGCATGCATATGTATACATACATGTCCACACAATGTGAATGTACACACATGTGTGCATATGTAGAGGCTAGAGGTCGATGTTGAGTATCTTCTTGCTCTCTCATTTGAACCCAGAGTCCACCAGCTTGCTCTGGGGATCTAGTCTCCACCTACCGCTGCAATCACCACTAGCCAGTGCTTGACCCACTGAGCCATCTCTCCAGCCCCATCCCCATCCCCAGTGCTTTACTAACCCAACACACCTCACCAGGCTCAAATAACAGTCACCTTTCTCCTTCCACCTAACCCTCTCCTGTGTCATCTGTTTTAGGTTTCTTGAAAACCTGCTGGTCTAGTGTAAACTTGTTCTCCTTTTCCAGTACCTACATTAAAACTGTAAATCCACTCTGAAAAGAAAAGGAAAGAAAGAGAGAAAGAGAGAAAGGAAGGAAGGAAGGAAGGAAGGAAGGAAGGAAGGAAGGAAGAAAGAAAGAAAGAAAGAAAGAAAGAAAGCAGTCTTTTTCTAATACAAACCTTTGAGTCAGTCAGGATATGCCTGACATCACCGTAGCAGCACAACCTTGAGGCCTATGGTACCAGCAACCACCCCACCACTTGCCCACTGTCAACTGGGGTGTGTGGTGGGGACCATCTTACAAGGATTGTCATCAGGTATGGCCCAAAGCTGACAAAACAGATACCGATTGCCTGGCTGGATAAGAAGACACCTGTCTCTGTGGACACCCGTATGTGTGGCACACAATTAAACACACGTACACGTAAATGTAAAAAGTCTTAAAAGATAACATATTTATCTCCACCATATTCTACTGATCACACAGGCCGGTCGTGATTCACTGTGCCTCATGTACACTAAGTCAAAACCATGAGGAGGTGGAAATTGCTTAGCATACCTAGAACACTGGTTTATTATAAGGTGTGAAAAAAAGGTCATGGTGTGAAATGAGATGCTTACAACACAGATGCCTGCCTCGTGTCAAGTCTACAAAGAAATCGAAGTTAATAAAAAAAGGAGCATTACAGAAAAGGAAGAGAGAGACATGAGTAGGCAGTCCACAAAGGCAACCCATATATCAAACACATTGTTATAAGGAAGACCACAGTGATGGCGTTCTCAGACCCTACCAGTAAGGCTATAATTCTAAAGTCTGAACACACTAGGTATTGGCAGGGACATGGAACAAAGGAATTGTAACATACCACTGACAGGTGTAAAATTGGTACAATTACTTCATAAATTAAAAATATATCCATGTTACCACTCAACATTTCGGAGACATACACTCAATATTTCAGAGACATACACTCAATATTTCCGAGACATACACTCAATATTTTGGAGACATACACTCAATATTTCCGAGATGTACAGAACTGAGTTAGCGGTGCTGTTTCATCTCATCTCAAACTGGGGAAGGAGCTAAGGGGTGATCGGCAATGTGTAAATGGATAAATTGTGCTACTGTGGTGAGAAGGAAAGAAACAGGCCAATCAGGTTAGAGAGGACAGGGAGCAGAGCCACGTGGGAAAACGCTGCAGAGAAGCAATGGAATTATACCACAATGACAGTTCTTCAGGGTTAGGGCCACGGCTGAGAGGGGCTGGGGCTTCCAAAGTGCTGACACTGCTGTTCTTGATCGGTGTGGGATTTCTGAAATGTTCACTTTCAGGGGTGTCTGTATGTATGTGTACATGCACACGTGTGCACATTCTGAGGCCAGAGGACATCGAGTGTCCCTCTCTATCACACTCTGGATGATTCCCTCGAGGCTGTCTCCCTTGAACCTGGAGCTAGGCTGGAGGCTAGCAAGCCCCAGTCATGCTCCTGTCTCTACCCTCTTCCCACCACCAGTGCTATGGTAACAGATACGTGCAGTCACACTCAGCTTGTTTGACATGGGCTCTGGGGATCTGAACCCAGGTCCTCAGATATGCTCCAATTACCCTTGGAGTTATCTTTCCAGCCCCAAATTCACTTTCTCATGAGTGATGATGATTGGTATGTCTCTTTCTGAATGTATATATTCTTACTATATTCTTAATGTATATATTCTTACTATAACCAAGCAAAAGTAATACAATCATGTGTCTCCTCAAGGAAGGGGATAGATTTGGAGAAAGGCATTACCAGGTTTTGTCATTGTACCAATACCCAGTAAAGAGGCTGTGATATCACTGGGGTGATACATCTTATGGGACCACTGACATATATGTGGCCCATTGTTGGCTGAAGCGCTGTTATACAGCACGTAACTGTAAGTCTAAAAGCTGTAGTGTTGCTTCTCCTAGATATAAGTATTAAAATATTAGCTTTGTGCTCAGTCTGTGGCAGGACTAAGCCTCTCTACTTCACGGGGGAAGATGACAGGGCTTTTGCTCTGCAGTCAGTAACAGGGTGGATTGAGTGTTTGGATAGTTTGAGCTCATGAACAATCATGAAAATGTTCTATTCATGACCTTCTTTTCCATTTCTGGATGTGCAGTAGACGGCTGACCACTCTTTGGGGCTGAGGCAGCTGTTGTGAGTGGAAGTGGGGGACTGGGCCAGTGGGAAGTGGGAAGGCACAGTCCCCAGACTTGAAAATCGCCATTTATTTGTCTTTGGCCTTCACAGGAACCCGCCTGCTGACCACTGGGCTCTAGTGAGTGGTCTCCCCACCTACGTGGCCCAAAATGGCCTGGTAAGTGACACAACTTGGAAGGGGGAAGAGTCTGAACGAGTAGGGCAGCAAGAAGATGTTGAATCAAGAGAGCGAGGGAAATGAGGGTCCAGCAGCTGACCCACAGAGAGGAGCACATAACTGACATTTGGGGAAATGAGCAAATACAGAGAAATCGTTCTTACACAGAAAGGTGTACGGTGTAGCCGACAATAGAAACTGGTGCAAATACATCAGGGACAGCATCATGACAGGCTGGTCTACCAGGATCCCCAGATACCGAGAACCAAGCTCTTGCACCAGACTTAATTGCCATTCCCAGCCTTCCCCTCCTACCCACAAACACAGCAGAACACCTGTGTGTTACTTCCTGCCATACCTGTGTGACAAAATACCTGCCCCGGGACCTCATCCAACTTCCAAAATCACAGCCCAGTGACCTATTTCCTCTAGCTAGGCCTTGCCCCCACCAAGACAGCACCTTCAGCACCACCAGCTGGAACCAAGCTGTCAGCCCAAAAGCCTGTAGGGGGACATTTCATATTTAGACTAAAAAATGTCCCACCCCCTCAGGGTCGAGAGTGGAGTGATGGCGTGCTGTCTCCTGCATCCCAGAGCAGGGTCATGTCCGGTAGCTACACATCACCCCTATGTGCTGTTTTGGCTAATGACAAAGCAGTCCACCATGGCAATCGGGTGGCCAGAAACCCAAAAAGGAAACAGGGAAATGAGGTGTGGGTTCCAATACTCACTTCAATTGGCATGTGCCGATAAGTGGAAGAGTACCTGCTAGGTCCTCTCACCTCTTAAAAGTTTCTGCTACCTCCCAGCAGGGTCTTGTTGATGACCAAGTTTTTTCACCCAGGAGCCTTTGGGGGTCCTCCATATCCAAAATCTATGACATGCTGACCTGGGTGCAGGGGTTGGGAGCCATATGCTGTATGTGCTTAGAGTTACAAGAGTATTAGTTAGGTCTGAGACAAGAAGACATTTCAAGGTGGCTTGAGAGGGAGGAAGGAGTTAGATCTAGTGGACCTTGGGCACCACTTTAAAGCCTAGGACTTTAATTCACAGGTGACTGGAGGCAGACAGAGAAGAGTACAGTTCAAGTAGGAGGTGATAAGAATCTCAAAGTAGGGGGTAGCGGATGTGGCTCAGGTACAGAGTGCCTGCCTTGTATGCATGAAGCTCTGCCCTTCATTAAACAAGTTGTGGCAGTCCACTCCCAAAAGGTAGAGGCAAGAGGATCAAAAGTTCAAGTTCATCCTTGGTCACATAGTGAGTCTGAGTCCAGCTGAGATAAATGAGACTCTCAAACAAACAAAAACCAATCTTGATGAAGGCAGACAGTTCTTAGGAACTGACGGTGACCCAGGCCCCAGGTAAACGTGCTCATTTAATATAACTTCAACAGAAACAAGATGTAGAGGAGAAGAGACAGGGTCGGGTCTCACACGGAGAAGGCAAACCTGGCAGGACTTGCTGATTAAGTCAGAGGGCAGAGGAGCAGCAGGACAGAGGGAATCTCCAGCTTCCGGATGAGCTGGACATTGTGGCTGTTGAGCTGCGGTATCCAATGACAAGTCACTTTCAGTCAAGAAGGAGAGACATTTCTCAGGAGCATGTCCGGCGTCCAGCAGGTGGATGACAGCTCCGATACCATGGAGAGAGTAGTGCTGAGTGACAGGGACGGAGTGTCTCAGCGTCAGGCAGCGCTGGAAACCATGGGTACAGGTTAAGGCTCCCAGGGAGAGTGCATCTGGCATAAAACACAGAGATGACAGGGTTTCCCGGGCAGGCGGAGAAAGAGGATTCTGTGAAGATCAAACATGAGAGGTCAAAAATGTTTGGAGACCCGGGAGAGACAGTGCCAGGGTAACCAAGGAAGCAATGCAAGAGTTCACACGCGTGTAGCACAGGGATCTGACGAGAAAGAAGCAGGAGTCCCACCATAGCGTGAGGCCCTTGGTAGCCACAGTGAAAGCAGATTTGGTGGCAAAGTGGGGAAAAAAGCCAGCAAGAAGGCAACTGAGGGATGGTGGTCAATGAGCAGGTGGTAAATATAAGAGAAAGGAGAATGCTTGCCTGGATGGTTGCTATGGTGATTATGTCAGCTGGAGGGAGTTTAGCAAGGCTGTGGGAGAGATCAGAGCATGCCCTGGGTTGGGGGAAACAGCCCTGGGAAAGGGCAACAATGAGGAGTAAGGGTATCCGATGGACATGGTCCTTGCAGAGGCTGGGAGGATGCTACAATGTATGTGCAGTGCTTGGAAAGGAACAGGGACAGCTGTCCCTCTGAGACCAGGCAGCCTCCCTCTCCAATGGTCAGTCATGGCCCACGTGGGAACATTGTGATAACTGAAAGATGGCATCTCTCCATGGGGGGATTGCAGCACTCAACCAGATGTCTTTGTGCAGTATACACTACACAGTGGCCCCATTGTCAGATCGATCTAGTCTTTTTTTTTTTTTTTTTTTTTTTTTGGTTTTTTGAGACAGGGTTTCTCTGTGGCTTTGGAGCCTGTCCTGGAACTAGCTCTGTAGACCAGGCTGGTCTCGAACTCACAGAGATCCGCCTGCCTCTGCCTCCCGAGTGCTGGGATTAAAGGCGTGCGCCACCATCGCCCAGCTTCGATCTAGTCTTCAAGAGAGAAATCTAGCAATATAGAATCAGAGTCAAAACACTTTTTGTTTCTTAATCTACTTTACAGCCCAAGGAAAGAATTCTTTCCTGTCAAACACAACAGAACTCTAACTGAGCCAGAGATGTTTAGAGTAGCTTGGTGGACTATGCTGGTCACCTCAGTCTTTAGGAGACAGAGGGAGGTTGGCTCCAAATCCAGACCAGCCAGGGCTATGTACTGAGATCAAATCCCCAAAGGAAAACAGAACATAGCTGGAGAGATGGCTCAGTGGTTAAGAGCACTGACCACTTTTCCAGAGGACCTGGGTTCAACTCCCAGCACCCACATGGCATTTACCTACTGTGTGTAATTCCAAGATCTGACACCCTCACACAGACTTACATATAGGCAAAACAACAATGCATATACAATAAAAATAAGAAAACAGAACACACATGCACACATATCTGAATATGCAAATACTTAACAAAAGAACCGCAGGATGGGGTACTACGCAGTTATTAATAATGACAGCTGTACGCTTAGCTTTTTCTAAAGCCTACAAAAGCCTCGAGAGTGTAACAGTTAAAAGGAAACTCTACCCGGTGACCTTTCCTATCTGGTACCCTCAGTTAGCAGCCCTGAGACATTTTGAATCTGTCCACCTGATGAGGACAGCGCCACCTTGGGCAAGGACATGTGTTCTGAATAGTGAGCAGGACTTGTAGGCTCTTGCTAGGCCCTGACCAGCTGCCTTATTCCCCTCCTGGCTTGCAGATCTGCAATATAATGAATGCGCCGGCAGAGGACTTTTTTGCATTCCAGGTAAGCCGTTTTTATTTGTTCTCTTAGCCAAGGGACTTTTTTTTTCTTTCTCTGGAAAGAATGTTAGAATACACCAGGATTGTCTTATTTTCTTGGGAAGGGAAGAAGGCACCAATTGGTTATATCCCAAGGTCCCTTTTCATTTCAAGACAATGCACATCTTTCATTCTCTGACCTCAGGACCAGGGCTTAGGCTCCTTACTCCCTGTCTGGGATGTTTCTGATCCTGGCATCTAACACTATGCCTGGTACTTGACAGGCCTGACATCTTGGGGATGGAAACCATTGTTCCTGGCATAGGGAATTAATTCACAGTGTTTGTAAGCAGCTAAACCCACATTAAGATCCGAGCTCTGTCCTCTTAGCTGAGCCAGATCATTGAGGTCCAGCTACCCGTGCAGCACGGAAGGGGTGGAGTCTGAAGCCCTGCTGTTTTCTTGTAGAAAGAGCCCCTGGATGAGTCTGGGTGGATGATTAAAAATGTGCTCTCCATGCCAATTGTCAACAAGAAGGAAGAGATCGTTGGCGTGGCCACGTTTTACAACCGCAAAGATGGGAAGCCCTTTGATGACATGGACGAGACCCTCATGGAGGTGTGGGATGCTGGGTGACCCTTGCCTGGCGGGGTTCAGAGTCCACCAACTTCAGGCTTGGACTCCAGAACTTCATGGTGGGACCCTAGTGTGTAACTAACTGCCTGACCACAAGGAGGGATGGGGGGCGTAGTCCTGAGGAGACTCGAGAGCTACTTTCTCCTTGTCCATTCCTCACTGTCCCATAAGGTTAATGCACTTCACTTTTGGGGACAGTTTTAGGTTAACATGAGAACTCGTGAGAAATCCTGTGTACTTCCTGCTGGTTGCACACTCTTACTTTCATGCCATCACTTTTTTTAAATAAATCTTCGTTTGAAATGCACTGACCTCCATTATTTTACCACTGCCTGTCTGCCCCGCATAGCTTTGCAAACCCACTTTATAGCTGAGAAAACAGAGGTCTCGACAGTCTCGCCCCCAGCCAGACCCTGGACCCAGGTTGGCGCTGCCTCTGATTCTTCCTTTCTGTGCAGTCTTTGACTCAGTTCCTGGGCTGGTCAGTCTTGAACCCTGACACCTACGAGTCCATGAACAGACTTGAAAACAGGAAGGACATCTTCCAGGACATCGTCAAATATCATGTGAGGTGTGACAACGAGGAAATCCAGAAGATCTTGGTGGGTAGCAGGGTTCCACTCTGGTAGAGTAGGCCATGGAACTGTGTCAGCCCGAGACCAGGTGTGAAGCGCAGGAGGCACAGCCTGGCCTGATTAGGTCTCTCCCACCTAGCACAGAGATGCAGCAGGCCTCAAAGCTGAATGGATGGATAGGTGGGCACCAGAGAGTAGCCATTAATGACTGCCTGAGGAGCAGTATCCCTTGCAGGGTCACCTCTCTCTTGGGGTCTGACCCTGGCTTGACAGCGCTAGAAACCCCACTTTCTTCTTGACTCAAGACTGACTGGGCACTAGAGACAGGGGCACCCAATTTCAGCCCTTACTTTAAGCAGGACACTTTTATCTGGCAAACCTATGGCGTCATTTCTCAGAGTCTCCCTTCTACAGGGCCACTCACTTAAAAGCCCTACACATGTTTAGCGAGCAGAGCAGTAAGTAGTTCAGAGAGAGTAGGAAGCCTGCCCATAATTACACTCTTTGTATTTAGGGATAGAGCAGAGGCTCAGGGGCACATTGCTTGCCTTGCATCATGAAGCCCTGGGTTTGATCCTGTACAAACTAAGCTTAGTGGAGCACGCTGTGATCAGGGCACCTGAGACATGGAGGGTCAAGAGTTCAATGTCATCTTTGGTTGCATAGTGAGTTTGAAGTTAGCCTGAGCTGCAGAAAACCCTGCCAAAGCAAAATATTGTCCATACAGCAAATTCCCATGTATGGGTATGTTCGAGTCTTCACATGCATTAGCCCCATGGGGAGTAGGGAAGGATTTCTTACCTAGTACAAAGATGAAGAAATGGAGGCTCCTAAGAGGGAGAGGATGTAGCCTCAAGTCACCTAGTATGAGAAGAGTTCTCACTTAAGCTTCATCAGGAAAATGAACTACTTTTCTTAATGGGTGGTTTGAGAACACCCCATGGGGAGAGTTCTCATGTATCAGGGCTGCTATTGTGAATGGTGAAATGGGTATGCAAGGATCAGTGGTTTAGCATTCCTGGAGAGGTTGGTGTTAAATAAACCAAGATCCTACAAACAAATTGAGTTAGTCAAATGGCTTGGGATATTATATCCAGTTGAGATCCCACAGCCTTGGTTATACACATTACACACTGAAACATCCCAAACCAATGTTCTCAGAGGTCTCCCTTCCCTTCCTTTCCTTTCCTTTCCTTTCCTTTCCTTTCCTTTCCTTTCCTTCCCTTCCCTTCCCTCCCCTCCCCTCCCCTCCCCTCCCCTCCTTCCCCTCCCTCCCCTCCCCTCCCCTCCCCTCCCCTTCCTTCCCTTTCCCTCCCCTTCCCTTCCTTTCCCTCTTTTGTTTTTTGAGACGCAAATAGTCCAGGCTAGCCAATCCTATCTCTGCCTCCCAGTGTGGGGTTGCGTTGCACTCTGGGTTTTCTTTGCTTTGCTTTCTTTAGAAAAGAAGACATGTAGCCCTGGCTGGGCCCAGACCTGTTCTGTACTTGAGAACGACCTTAAATTTTTGATCCTCTTGCCTCTACCTGAGATTACAGGTGTGTACAACCACGCCTAGGTTATGCAGCAACCCAGGACTTCACGCGTGCTGGGTAAACTCTTCACTGCTGACCTATATCCCCAGCTCAAGGCCAGTTCCTAATCTTAGAAAAATGCTAAAGAAAATCTTATTATCCCTTATCCATTAAAGGCCAATTCACAGAAGAAAACACCAAATTTAGATGAAATACCTCATGGTTTGCTTGACTCAGGCCGTAAGGCTAACCAAATACTGGATACATGGACCAGAAGGACACATAGCCTCAGCAACCCAGTTGGAAGCTGACAGATTTCACTCTGGATCAAGAAATCGGAAACAATTAACAGGGTTTCTTCATATGGCACAAAGGAAATTAGACCCAAAGAGGGAAGGAGCTTGTGTCAGGTTGCACAGCAAATGAATGAACCAAGACTGTGGCCAAAACCCTGATTATTCTCAGTCGTTAGTAACAATAAAAATATAAACACCAATATTATTTTGTTAGTACTACACTGTGACAATACTTTGCATACTTAGATTAGTTGAACTTCTGTTTGTTCAGGGACAGTTTTATTCTATAGCCTGGGCTGGCCTGGATTTCTCTGTATAGCTTATGGTACCTTGACGTCTAAGACTCCCCTGCCACAGCCTCTGGGATTGTAGACATGTTCCACTATGTCTGGCTAGTTCACATATTTTGTTTAAAAACAAGAACCAGGCATGGTGGAGCATGCCCATAATCCCAACACTCAGGCAGCTGAGGTTGGAGGGTGATGGAATGTTGCAGGCCATCAAATCTGAGCTAACCTGGGCGTCACAGTGGGACCCTGTCTTAAAAACAAAATCCTGGGGGTGTAGCTGAATGCTAAAGTGCTTGTATGGGCAAGGCCTGGGCTCCAATATTAAAAAAAAAAGACTATACAATCAAATGATTAGTTATAGGCTTTTATTATCCCTATTTATTAGATGACAGAATTAAGGTTCAAAGGTAACACAGCTGGAAGGTGACAGCCTGAATTTGAATGTGGCTCTCCATGGCCCCGACACCCAGTCAATGACTGCTGAATCTCTGAATGGGTGCTTCAGCTGGAGGAAGGGGCAAAGCAAAAGTGGGATGTGGAGGTCTCCTTGGGTTCTTGAAGCAATAACCTACTGTGTTTTCTCTGCTGTTTCGGGGCATGACAGAAAACCAGAGAGGTGTACGGGAAAGAGCCGTGGGAATGTGAGGAGGAGGAACTGGCTGAGATCCTGGTAAGCCGCTTGACCCTGGAGCAATAGGACTCCGAATATCCCTTCACTCTGCTTGGCTTCTCTCAGCAGACCCGGGGGAGGGGCCCGGGAGCACACTATGCTCCTTAACCACTGGACTCCACTCCAATTCAGCAAGGAGAACTTCCAGATGCCGAGAAATATGAAATCAATAAGTTTCACTTCAGCGACCTGCCCCTCACGGAGCTTGAGCTGGTGAAGTGCGGCATACAGATGTACTACGAGCTCAGAGTGGTGGAGAAGTTCCACATTCCGCAAGAGGTGAGGCCCACAGCTGCTCGCTCTTCTGCACTCTGCAGTCCCATCCTGTAGTCCAGCCTGGCCTTGAACTTGTGACTGTTGGTCCTGCCTCAGCCTCCTGGGTGCTGGGACTCCAGGTGGGAGCTACTATTCCCAGATCACTGACCCTCCCTCCTTCCCTCCACGCTTCCTGGCTTTAAAAAAACAGTTTGGTCTATAGAACATGTGGAAGGAGTATGTGCATTTGGGATTCAGAATATGTGCCCAGGGCCTGGCTGGATTCTGTTAGAGAAGGCACTGTTCGTTGGGACAAGGTCCTGGAACTCTCATGTGGGTGGCTGATCTTAGTTAAGTTCATGGGAACAGGCCTTTTCCACTGCAGAATTCCTGACAACGGTGCACTGTGGGAGATGTATGTGAAAGAAAGGGCGCACAAAACCTCCCAGACTTTGGCTAAAGTAGGGCCTTTGAAAGCATGCCCCAGACCAAGTCAGTACCGCCCAAGACGCTGTTGGGCTGGCCGTAGGCTTTACACACCACAGACCCAGACACAGCAGCATGCCACCAGCTCTAACGAACCTGACACTTAGTGGACCAGCTTGAGAACCACAGGATTAAACAGTCCTTCCTCCCAGGCACGTTTAGGAATCCTTGGTGAAGCTCAACCTGAAAAGGATGTGGGTGGCTCATGCTTATCTTGTCCCCAACACCTACAGTCATAGTGTCGAGCAGGAGGTTGCTTGCCTAGTGTTTATACATCTGTGGACACTTGCCACTGTCTGGGCCAACGACGGGGTTGGAGGAACTTGGGTGTCCTGAGGGAGGTCCTGGCCACCTGGGCAGGCGTATGCTGCCTCATTGACATGTGTGTTCACAGGCCCTGGTGCGCTTCATGTACTCACTGAGCAAGGGCTACCGGAGAATCACCTACCACAACTGGAGGCACGGCTTCAACGTGGGGCAGACCATGTTCTCCTTGCTGGTGGTACGGAGGGCTGTGGGGGTGTGGCGGCCACGGTGTGGCCGTTTTTATTTGTTGATTTTTAAGAATTGCACAATTCTGTCTGGGAGTGTAGCTTAGTGACAGAGGAGTTGCCTAGGAGGTTCAATTCCTAGCACTGAAAAAAAAATTGTGGACATAATACAAGCATAAAAGGAGATTCATGAATAAACCAGTAGGGCAAACCTGTAATCACAGCACTCAGGAGGCCAGAGCAGGTTAGCCTGTACCAGCTAGCAAGACTCTCTCAAAATATAAAACCACCAAGAACAGACAAATGTACAGAGCTTACCAAATTTTCTTTTTGTACCACACATACACATAAACACATAGCATACATGCCATTTATTTTTATGACCAATGGAGTAATCTATAATATTTTACTTGAAAAAAATATGTACATCATATAATGGTATGTTCTTTCATTGTATATGCCAATCAGATTTTTAAATTTTTTTGTTTTTATTTTCTGTGGATGAGTGTTTTGTCCATGTGGTACACCATATGTGTGCAGTATCCAAAGGGACTAGAAGAGGGTATCAGACACCCTGGAGCTGGAGTTTCAGGCTGTTGTGGGTGCTGGCTACTGGACCCAGGTCTTATGGAAGAGTAGCCAGTGTTTTTAACTGTTGAGCCATCTCTGCAGCCCCAAGATTCTTTCTTTTTTAATTAATTAATTAATTTATTAAAAATTTCTGCCTCCTCCCCGCCACCGCCTCCCATTTCCCTCCCCCTCCCCTGATCAAGTCCCCCTCCCTCATCAGCCCTAAGAGCAATCAGGGTTCCCTGCCCTGTGGGAAGTCCAAGGACCACCCACCTCCATCCAAGTCTAGTAAGGTGAGATAAACACACACCCACATAAAACACATCTCTTACTAGATGAGGCATAAAGCTTACCACTGAAGTCATTTTTAGAGGTACAATCCAGTGACTCTAAGTACATTCACAACGCTGTGCTTGCCAGGGTCAACTCTAGGACAGTCATTCATCTTCTCAAACAGTAGCTCTGTACCCATTAAACAAGAATGCCAGTTTTTCCTAGCTCTAGGCCACCCCTTGACCTTCTTTCTATAGAAACGTGAACCACTCTAGACACTGCTGCCAGTGGGATCACACAGACCTTTGTGTCTGACTTTTTTTACTTAACATAGCATCTACAAGGTTCATCCCATTACATTTTTCTTGCTGCACAGAACAGTTGTCCATTGCAACCTGTGTGTGTGTGGAGGGGTTGTTCTAGAACACCTCCTCATACCAAAACTTTGTGTGTGGTCAAGTCCCTTTTATAAAACAGCAGTGTATTTGTGTGTAACCTATGCCTCCTGTATATTCTTGTTTGAGATAGGGTCTTGGAGTATAGGTCAGTTCCACCTTGAAGTCCACCTTTTGGGTCCACAACTGGTCAGACCCACAGGTATGGAGCCCATACATACAGAGGGCTGACTGCAATGGCTGTCCTAGAATTTCTTTACTCAATACCCTATTGTTGAAGATGAAGGCTGTTTTCCAATCTTTTACTATGACAAGCATTGCTAAAATGTCTTTGGGTGGCCTTGGTATGTTTGTGTCAATATTTTTGACACATACATTTCAGAGTCCATCATATCTCATCAAGAGTTTCTCCATACAGGTCATGCTGCAACACCCGCTGGCCTCATGCTCCTTGTCTGCATTCCTTACCCTCATGACTAGCACTACCTAAGCACTAGGGTTTGGAAACAGGAGTTTTAGCTAGGCCACAGAAAGTGATGACAGCAATCTTAGATTAGGTTTTTCTTCCTTTCCCTTCCCTTCGCTCTCTCCTTACCCCTACCCATGTGTGTGTGTGTGCACGCGCGTGTGCACGCGCACACGCGGGGTCTCATGTAGCCCAGGTTTGCCTTAAGTTCTCTATGTAGCTTGAAGATGACTTACTTGCAACTATAGATCCTCCTGCCTCCATTGTCTCAGGCATGCGGGCATCACCACGCCTGGCAATTTGGCTTACTTCACTGAGCCAATGTCAGCTCTACAGAGTTCTCTCCACCTTCACTTCAACCTCAGCACAAACAAGAGTGAAATAGTTGAAGGAACCCCAGAGAAAACTTTTTCTGGCTGTACCTTGACTGGTAGACCAGGGTTAGAAAGCCAGCATTACGAGTATGGCCACGTTCAAAGACCTCCCAGTGACAAAATGGCTGCCAGGTTTGCAATGATCATTACATCCAACCCCTCCCACTCCGGGGCACAGATGCAGAGGTCCAATTAGAACGACATAGGAGTAGGGTGCTCAGCCTCCCTGTTTACCTGGGTTACCTGGGAACTGTCTCAGCTTGATATTGGAGCTCTACAGACTGAGTAGAGCGAACCATTGGTCACCCCATGGAGTGGTGGCATATGCCTTTAATCCCAGCACTCGGGAGACAGAAGCAGGCAGATCTCTGTGAGTTTGAGAACAGTCTGGTCTACAAGAGCTAGTTCCAGAACAGGGTCCAAAGCTACAGAGAAACCTGTCTTGGAAAAAAAAAAAAGAAAAAAGAAAAGAAAAGAAAAGGAAAAAAAAAAAAAGAAATTCAAGGTCATCTTCAGCTATATAGAGAGTTCTAGGCCAGGGCCTACAAGATGGCTTGGTGGGTAAGGGTGCTTGCTGCTAAGCCTTAAGAATTGAGTTTTATCCCCATGAACTATATGGCAGAAGGAGAGAACCAGCTTCCAAAAGTTGCCCTTTGGCCTCCACATATGTGTTGTGGCACATATATACACACGTACACACACACAAACATAAGTATAGCAAAAATTTTTAAAATGAGTTCTAGAAAAGTCTGGACTATATGAGACCCTGCCTCAAAAGCAAAAGCAAAGAAACAGACATCCGTGTGTGGGCTCTGGCTGTGCCCTCTCCACCTGTCTCTTTACCTTGCTTCCCTCCCCCTAAATAAATGCTCCTGGCTGATCCCTCTAATATCCTTCCAGACAGGAAAGCTGAAGCGGTACTTCACTGATCTGGAGGCCCTGGCCATGGTCACTGCTGCCTTCTGTCATGACATCGACCACAGAGGCACAAACAATCTCTACCAGATGAAGTGAGTTGGTTCTTAGCACCCCGACTTCCCTATCTCCCAGTCTCCCCCCAGACTCACTATCCATATATGTACAATCCCTTGGCTGGCTACTAGGGAGAAGCCTCACTGTCTGAAGCCTTCCACTTTCCCCACTCTGGATCTAGGTTTAGATCTACAGTAAATGGAATAATGATCTCCCAAAGATGTCCAAATCCAGGAACCTGGTAATGTTGGCTGACATTCAAAAGGGACTTTTCCATTGTGACTGAGTCGAGAGAGAGGCTTGAAATGCGAACCGGGATGATGCGCAGGGTCACAGTCCAAAGGGTCCTGGTGAAGAGGCAGGGAGTTAGGAAGAGTAAGCTTCCATCTGCTGCCTTCGAAGATGTCAGAAGGGCCTACCAGGAAGGTATGCAAGTATCTTTAGAAGATGGAGACAGACTCTCTCTTCCAGGGCCTCCAGAAGGAGAGCATCCTGGGCCCCACTTAGCTCTCTGAACTCCAGGGATGAAAGGAGGTACACTGTATTGTTTTACATCAAAAGTCAGTGACAGCTTGTTATTATAGCCATAAGACATTAAAATCTTATCATTCACTGGGCAGTAGTGGTGCATGCCTTTTAATTCCAGCACTCGGGAGACGGAGGCAGGTGGATCTATGGGAGTTTGAGGCCAGCCTGGTCTATAGAGCAAGTTTCAGGACAAGCACCAAAACTACAGAGAAACCCTGTCTCGAAACAAAAACAAAAACAAAAACAAAAAAGCAGCAACAACAACAACAAAAAAAACCCTTATCATTCTAAGAAAATTTTAAAAAAAGTTTTATCATTCTTCCCCCTTTCCTGTCTTATATGTGGAACTAATTTGAGCCGACATGTTAGCAATTGGAAAAATTCATTCATTCATTTGGCTTGCATTTGTACACTCCTCGGTTGATGAGCTGCATTTAAAAAAAAAAAAAGACAAATAGTAATAACAACAATGATAATGATGATAGAAAGACAGCCTCCATCCTAACCAAATTCATATTCCGCGTGGCCTCTGAGGCACTGTCCTTGGAGCACAGTCGCATTAAAACGTTACAACAGGCTTGGAGCTGGGTGGACCACAGGTATCACCTCCACGCCTTAAGTAGGTTTCTGATGCCATGGTAAACACCACAGCCAAGAGCAACTTGGAGGAGAGAAGGGCTTATTTCATCTATAGCTTATCACCCATCACTGAGGGGAGTCAGAGGGAATGCAAGGCAGAACTGCAGGCTGACTTTTCTTTCTCATCTTCCGGTTCCCAAATAGCCAACACAGAGACTTCCAATTATTACTAACCAGCCCTGGCAACTTAAACCAGCCCATTTCTATTAGGCCGTGGAAGCGTGCTGCTTACTGGCTTGTTCCTCGGACTTCTGTCCGCTACCTTTCCTGTACCTCCCAGGATCATCTGCCTAAGGTTGGCACCACTCCCAGTGGCTGGGCCCTCTCACACTAATAATTAATCAAAAAAATGCCCCCACAGTCTTCTCCACAGGCCAGTCTGAGGGAGGTATTTTTCTCGGTTGAAGTTCCCTCTTCCCAGATGCCCTTGGCCTGTGTCAAGTTGACAAAAACTCTCTCACACTACTTGAGAACGCTGGGATTCCACTAGATTCCACTCGGGCCCACAGCCTATAGGACCTTCTGAAGACTAGAGTCCATGCTCCCCCCATCTTCTCACTATCCTGGGGTGCTCCAAGGCTCATGCCGTGTTTTACGCTGTGGGACTCTGAGCAGCAGGCAGAGCATTGTAAATGTTCAATATATTTATTGACTTGAGAAAAGGACAAATATTTCTTTTTCACGAGAGCTCAACGACTTCCCCTAAAACTTGACTATCTTCAAAACATGGTCCTCTGTGTGTGTGCCCGTGTGTGTGTGCTCCCGTGTGTGTGTTGCGCCCATGTGTGTGTGTGTGTCTGTGTGTACACTGTGTGTGTGTGTCTAGGAGACAAATAGCTCTCTAAAACAGTGCCCAGTGCCTGGCCTTGCATATGCTTGTGTCCTTTTCTGGCCTAACAATGTGTAAAGAGTCCATGACCCAGAAGAGGCTCTCAGTTGCTTGTGAAGAAAGGCAAAGACAAAGTTAGGATATTTGACGTCTGCTCCTCAACTTCCACCATCTCATTTTTATTTTGTACAAAACCCTTCCTGCTCCTTCCCCATCAGCATCTGCCTATAGAAATAGGAGCTGGCAGGACTAGGTTATAATGTCTTTAGTCTCCATCTTGGCCATTTTATGTTGATATTCGTATTCATATTCTCTCCCTCCCTCCCTTCCTCCCTCCCTCCCTCCCTCCCTCCCTCCCTCCCTCCCTCCCTCCCTCCCTCCCTCATTTAGATCCCAGAACCCTCTGGCCAAGCTCCATGGATCCTCCATCTTGGAAAGGCATCATCTGGAGTTTGGCAAAACACTGCTGAGAGATGAGGTAGGATGACCCCCGTCTCACAGGAAGCCTGCAGGGGCACAGGCATCCTTTTGCCATTGGCTGAGGCTGTCATTGTCTTGTCACCATTTAGGGTGGCTGCCAGAAGAAGAGTGAGTGACTTTCCTACCAGCACCATTTCTCAAAACTCGTCTACTTCTTTTCTTTAGAGCTTGAATATCTTCCAGAACCTGAATCGCCGGCAGCACGAGCACGCGATCCACATGATGGACATTGCCATCATCGCCACGGACCTGGCCTTGTATTTCAAGTAGGTATTGCCCCTCACTTTCATATCAGTGATGATTATAGCAGCAAATGCCATCGTTCCTGCTGATATTTGTTCTGTGTCAGGCCCAACACATCATCCCTGTAAGGTAGATGTTCTTTTTGTTTGTTTTGTTTTTATTTTTTGGTTTTTGAGACAGGGTTTCTCCATGTAGCTTTGGCGCCTGTCCTGGAACTAGCTCTGTAAACCAGGCTCTGTTCAAACTCACAGAGATCCGCCTACTTCTGCCTCCCAAGTGCTGGGATTAAAGGCGTGTGCCACCACTGCCCGGCCAAGGTGGATGCTCTTACACCTGTCCTATAGGGACACGGATTTGCTAAAATCACACGCTCAGCGGCATCTAGAATGAAGTCTTCATTCCAAGGTCATAGTTTTTCCCGGCTGTTTTGTTAACTATGTGAATTCAGTAACTTCCCCGTCTGGACCAGCCTGTGTTAGCAGCCCAGCTGCTGTCTCACTCTTATGCTTGGTCTCTTTAACAAGCCGGTGTGTGTTGCAGGAAAAGGACCATGTTCCAGAAGATTGTGGATCAGTCAAAGACATACGAGAGCCCCCAGGAGTGGACCCAGTACATGATGCTGGAGCAAACGCGGAAGGAAATCGTTATGTGAGTCGAGGCAGGGTTGATCCTCATCTGCCTGGGGTCCACCCACAGCTCTTGCTGCTCTCAGCAGAGCCCTGGGACACTTGCCACTTTTGACATTTTCACATTTGAAAGCATGAAGCTGTGTCTAAATGGGATGGCCACAAGCAACCACATATGTTTAACTTCGATTTTAGCACTGAAAACACAAGAGAATGCATTGTTACTGGTTTATATATCTGCATGCAAGATATATAAACTATCTGAAGTATTTCAATGATAAGCTCTAGGATTCGAGTAGCTAAGGGGTACAGTGTTCAAGTTTTGAACAAAGTGTGTACTAATGGTGGAGAGCAAGCACAAGGATCCAAGTACGATTCCCAGAAAACACATTAGAAAAGCCACACGTAACGGAGCGCTGGGGAGGTGGAGACAGTTTGATCTCTCAGGCTCACAGGTCTGGCCACCCAGCCTCGCCTTGTTGAGCTCAAGGTCAATGAGAAACCCGATCTCAAAAAACAAGACAGATGGCGCCCGAAAACAATATTCACAGGTGCTCTCTGCCTTCTAGATACACACAAATGCATGCATGTGTGCATACACACACACACTATAGCATCTGTAACCCAGCACTCCTATGGTAGATGGGTAGCAGAGATAAGAAAATCATTCAGAAGTTCATGGACTAGCTAGCCTGGAGTACGCAACCACCAAAGAGACACCTTGCCTCACCAAGGTGGGAGGCGAGAACTGGCTCCTGAAGGGTGTCCTCTAACCCCCACACCAGTGCCATGGCATGCATGTGCCCCCACTCATCCCGCTGCACAGAGCACCCAGATAAGTCTGAAACAGAAGGATACTAAGGTAGTTCAGTCTTAATCCTAAGTAGGTGCTGAAGTCAGTAGGGAAGGTCTACTTTGAAGGACTGCATGCTCTAAGAGAGGATTTTCTAGCAGGCGTACATTCATACGCAGCCTTGGGACGACAGGATGGCTGCAAAGTCAGATCCCTGTCTCACTCCATGCGTCAAAGTAAATTCCAGATGAGCCAAGAATTGTTAAATAATGGGGGGTGGGTGATGGGAAAATTAAAAGGAATAATTTCAGGATAAACTTTTCTAAGAACAACCTGACATCCATATGTTGTAAAAAATGATTGGATAAATTTGACTATTTGAAAATCAAGAATCTCTGCACAACACACACATACATACACAGACACTAGATACACACACACATACACACAACCAAAGACAGAATGCAAAGAGAAAGTATTCGTGGTACTTCTAACAGAAAAGCAGCTAATTTTCTCAGTAGATGTTAGTACAGTTCAAGAAAAGAGCCAAGTCAACAGAAAAAAGACAAAAGGCACACAGGCAGACTTTGCCAAGAAAGGAATTACAACGCTCGGTAAAGGACGGTGGTGGAACGCATACCTACATACTGAGAGAATACGAAACAGAACTACGGCAGAGACAGTGTTTTACCCCTCACCTTGTCGGCCAGAGTGAGGGGAGCAGGTACTCTCTCTCACCAGCGTAGGGGACAAGTAGGTATGATCTTCACAGAGGACAGTGGGGCACTATTGTCTGCGAAGCTATGACCCCAAAAATTGAGAGAACACCTTAACTGTCTCTAATTCAAATAAAACTGGGGCTGGGGGGGGGGGGGGGCGGGAAGCAGGGCAGGAGGAAGCGGCAAAGTCACTTGATAGATAAATCAAGACATCTCCACTTTTGTCTCGGTGAAAAGCACGTGGCTTCAGTTTGCTTTTTTGTTTGCTTGTTTTTGCTTTCGGTGTGGCTTGGTTTCTAACGGCATTAATCTCTTTAACAACCACGCCTTCCCTGCCCATGAATTTCAGTGCATTCCTGTTTTGGCCAGACCACACGTTTTCAAATCCTTCTATGCTTCTTTTTGTTCCCAGTTCAAAAAGCATTCAGCAATAGCTATGCCATCTCGAAATCTCCTCCACCAGATTAATTAGACCATTGCTTTTAAATCCAGCCTCAATCTCAGAACACAAAGTATTGCCCAGGCAGCATGCAGATGACTTATATATAACCCAGTTCCTAATGGAGTCCTCACTTCTACCTGAAACCTTGAGAGCATTGTCTGTCCTATCCATACTTTTATCAACATTGTGGTCTTCTGAGTGTCCATTGAAATTAGGCACTATGCTGTGCTGACCAAATCCTAGGTGTACCAACCTGCTTCCCCAGTGTTCCATTATGTCACAATGCCCTCACCCATGGTGCCACCCCTAGTTTCTCTTCTATGGCTTTGACGGAGCCAGTTAAGAGAGCAACTTAAAGGCAAGAAGAATATAGCTATAAATCCCATGCTTGATGGCAGAGGCGGGATTGTAGTCAGTTCAAGGCCAGTCTGGCCTACTTAATAAATTTGAAGTCAGCCGGGGCTAGATAGCAAGATCTTGCCTTAAAACCACCAAAAAGGGAAGGGAATATCCTGCATGTTGTCTCCTGCTCAGCCCCGGGGAACTTGTGAAGAACACTATGGCAGTGGGAAGGGATGGTAGAGAGGCTTCCTCACATCACAGAAGACAGGAAGCAGTGGACTCTAACAAAGCCACAGCCCCCCAGGACACATACAATGACCTTCTTCCTACAGTTAGGTCCCACCTCCTAAGGTTTCAGAACCTCCCAAAGTAGGACCACCAGCTTGGGACTATGTCAACACCCGAGCTTGTGAGGGACACTTCACATCCCAGCCCTAACATTGTCAATCTTGCAAAGGCTGCTGCTCTGGCCCAACAGCCCCACTTCTAAGATTTCATCACCATACACTCCCCCACAGGTGCACCGAGGGTGGACGAAAGTCTTTGCCACGTGACTTCTAGTTACAGAGAAGCCTGGAAACAACTTATGTTCCCACCAATGACGATTCAGGATAAACACAGTGCTTTTACACAACGGACTACCAAATAAACTTTGCAAAGAGATATATCAAAGATATAAACAAACAAACATGGACAGGACTGATTATTGTAAAAGTCAAGATGGTCTACCAAGCAGTTTCCAGGCTGAGCACTTTTACCCTGCAGGGAACCCAAAACCTTCCAAGGCACGTCTGGGCGTGGTAATTCGTGTTCTCTTTCATAATACTAATCTTCCTGAAAACAAACCAGGCATTCCCACCCTTCTACCAGTTTACAGAGTAAAGCCATGTTCTTCCCTGTCTTGATCTGCCTACAGGACTTTGGCCCAGGCACAAGATCCTCTAGGCCATAAAACAAGAGGAATCCCGACATGTTTGAAGTATTGGTAGACACTTCAAAGCCTCTCCTGATAGACATGTTACAAGCCCGAGGAAGGGCCTCAGGCCTCCCCTGTCTTATAGATTCTGATAAAAACATACTTTCCTCTATATTCTCACAAGAGCACTTTTGACATGGGGTGTGCAGGTTTCTTTCTCTGTGATCCCTAACAGGGCATCCTACATCCAATTCTCTTCTGAGCTATTATCTGCCTATTATGGCTATTATCTGAACTATTTGAGTCAAATCCAACAAATTAAGGGTTCTTTCTTTGAAATATGCCTCCTCTCTCTCTGTCTCTCTCTGCTGGAGATGAAACTCGGGGTCTTGGCACACGCTGGGGCACGTTGGAGTTACTCTCATCCCTGCCTCCATTCCTGTGTAAGAGCCGCATACTAACCAATTACACCACGGGAGCAATCTCCTGCCTCCGTTTCTGACGCAAATCACACGTCTAGGCTTCTCATACTTCAAACAAACATGTGAGTCAGGCATTCTCATGACTTCCTCCTCAATTTCTATAATTTTTCCATAATGGCTTATAGAATTCTGGGAGATCTCTCACAGTTTCCAGTTTGTATTGGAGGATGGGGTGACTGTAGATAGATAACCAGACAGAGAGTACATAGGAGCAGTCTGGAAGGCCACCAACCTCTCAACATACAGGTGTCTACTAGCCTGGAAGCTCACCCCAGAACTGTCCAAAAGGTTTTTTGATTGTTGTTTGTGCTTGTTATTGTTTTGTTCTCACTATGTAGCTCTGGCTAGCCTGCAACTCGCTACTCAAACTAAGCTGGCATCGCTAGAATTTACAGAACCCGCCCGCCTCTGCCCCCAGAGAGCTGAGATTAAAGGCATGTGGCAACTCCTCCTGGTTTACAATCTCTAGCCAGCCTTCCCCTCTCAGAAGTCAGTGGACAGGGATAAATATTCAATTCTAAAGTCAGTTGGTCCTCCAGCTCCAATCCAAAGCTGTCTGGGGATCCCATCCTCAGCTACCTCATTGGCATAAGATAAGGTCAATCATAAGGAGCTCACTGCAAACAAGACACTCCCACCACTCAGAGCATTTAAAGGTTTTAGGAGCTGTGTGCAGGGACCTGAGGACAAAGGCCAGGTCTATTTCCTAGTTATACCCCATTATATGCAGTATTTTAAAAAGCAAAACAAGGCATTAGAAATGGAGGGTTTTGCTCTTTACCATTCAGCACATAGGCAGTATCAAGGTATGTCCCTTTAAACAACCATGACTTTCCTCAGAGGATGTGCCACTGTCTAGGGACAAGGTTATTAGAACAAAGATATCCTTAGGAAGCACCAAAGTGACAGATTCTGTTATTTTACTAATTATTTGTTTGTTTATGGTCTTTTGAGCCAGGGTTTCTCTGTATAGTCTTGACTGTCCTAGAACTCACTCTGTAGACCAGGCTGGCCTCAAATTTGTAGAGATCCACCTGCCTCTGCCTCCTGAGTGCTGGGATTAAAGGTGTGCACCACCACTGCCTGGCCCTGGTATGTAGTATTCTTTTAATTGGTGAGATCAAATCTCATGATGTTAGGTAAGGACTCTCCAGAGTTACACTATGGCCTAGTTCCTTGCTTGTCTGTCTCCCTGCCTGCCTGCCTACCTGTCTGTCTGTCATCGATCAGTCTGTCATCTTTCTAGTCACCTGTTTATGCTAGACAGTGTTCTGTGACACATGAAAGGGGCGGCTCTCTTGTGAGTCACGGTTTTGGTTGCTTCCGTCTGAGGTTACTTGGCCCTATAGCTTTGGGTCTGTAGCTGCATAGTATAAAATGTGGCATAAGAGGACTGGCCTGCTCTCCTTATAGTGGCCAAAGAAAAAGAAGCAGGAACTTCTGAGGACATGGCCAACTGACCCAACTTCTTTCCGTCTAACTCCACCTCCTAACGGTTCCCCACTTTGCAAGAGTGCTGTGGGTCAGAGACCAAGACTTCAGCACATAGGCCTTTAGGGAGTATTCAAGATCCAATCCATAATACTATTTGTCTGTCTATCCATCCATCCAACTGTCCATCCATATACCCATCCGCCTATCCTATGTACCTGCACATCTATTTCTACTTTCCTTAGAATTAAGAATAAATGAGAAAAACAAGAGGGAAAATACAAATAAGGGGCTAAGTAGATGTCATTGGGGGGGGGCATTATAATGTGCTTACTGAACTGAAAAGTTCCAGGTCAAATTTTGATGTGACTGCTTCAGTTGACAGCAAGTCTACCATTTCCAGTGATGTTATATGACAAACATTTCCATAGATTAAATGACCTAAATCTGAAGCTTCAAAGTTTCACTGAAAGCAAAGTTGAAACTCATTATGAGATAAAAAATCCCTTTATAAAAATATAGCCCTGGAAAGGTGAACCAGAATTCATAATGTTTTAATATACCTGGCCATTTTCAGTATCTTGTGTTAACACAGCGCTCCTGAAGATGTATCACAGGTGTAATTAGTAGTCCTCTGAGAACTCTTTATTCTCTCTTGCTGGCACGCATCCCGGGAATGAAAGAAGTGAGATTCTAGTGTTGCCTTTCAACAAGATGGAAGCAGAGTGTAATTGTCAGCAGATGGGTCACTCAGGGTTAACTCAGAGAAACCTCAAAGAATGAGTGGTCTCTTGTAATGGAACACTTTCCATCTCCAGGGAATTTATAAAAATGAAAGCCCCACATAAAATAGATGAAGTTTAGCAGTTAAGAAGTATTCACCCATTATCTGATTTTAAAAATCCCACTCAGGTGGGCAGTGATGGCGCACGCCAGGACTGCACAGAGAAACCCTGTCTTGAAAAACAAAATGAAACAAAAAACTCAAAAAAACAACAAAGCCAAAAAAAAAAAAAAACAGCAAAAATCCCCATCCTATCTCACTGAGATGACGTTCCGAAATCAATCACTTTGAGTATCAAATAATTATTTATAAAAATAGATAATATGTTTTGTTTTTTGGGCTAACTGTATGACTTAATCCAAAGGAGAAAAACTAACACTTGAAGGTTTATGGTCAGTGAAAAAAAATTAGAACTAACTAAAACTAGTCAAGGTATTTGGTTATGAATGGGTGATCACGAAAGACTATAAAGTGCATACATCTGTACACAGATAAAACACGTATCCACATATGTGTCCATGTATATACAGTATGAGGATATAGTTCTGCAGAAGTCAAGTAGAAATCTAAGTTTAAGGAGAGAAACTTGTGTTTTTCTGTCCCCGATGATGAGGGCTGATCTGGAGTTAGCACACTCTACATTCCTTTGACTTTGGAAGAGTGAAGTAACAACGTTCTTTCGCCGTCAGCATTTATAACGCAGTGCAAACTAGATCCTTGCAGATAGTTAAACATATGACGAAACAGTTTCAGCTGTCCGGAAAGGCTCACATTTTTTGAAACTATTTATGTAGACCTTCAGTAAACACGGTGTGAAGACCTGGAAAGCAGGGCTTGACGACCTTGGCACTGCTGATGTGGAGGGTCAACTCTTTGTTGTGGCCTTTTCTTGTGCCCTAGCATGTTGGACTGCTTTACCTGCCAGATGCTAGTAAGCGGGCTTTCCACCCCAGCTGTAACTACTAAAAGTCATTTCAGATGGTAGCAGGGATGCTGCCGAGCAGAAACCTCCCCGGCCAAGAAGCACAGCCATGAGGCAATTTCAGTTACATCCATGGACTTCTGCCTCTGTCTCAGAACCACTTCCCACCTGGGCAGAGTGGGGCAGTTAGACATTTGGAGCCTTAGCGTCAGGCAGTCTGGGCTCTCACTTATTGGTGGCGTGACTTGAGCAGGTTTTGTCACCTCTCTGCCTCAGTTTTCTCTGTAGCTCAGTGGGGATGATGATGATAGTGTCTACTGTTTTTTATTCTCCCAGAGTTGGCTGGCGGTAAGTGAAAAGCTTTACAACTCGGCTTAGGTAGGTGGTGCTTTGGGGCACTTCCTGTAATATAATGACATATAGATTTGGTCTTTGTTCCTGGTTCCTCACATGGAGCTTCTAAGAGCCTTGGGATTTCCTGAGCAACCGGTGATGGTAGCTTTTGTTCTCATGAAGTCACTCTTGGCAGGAGCCTAAATAGTTTTAGGATGGGGGCTGCTTACCAGAGACACCCTGATATAAGGAGCTTGACACTTCTAGCCTCATTTCTACCCTCTAGGGAGGTGGGTGGGGAAGGCCTGGATCAAGTTAATTACCAGTGACCCATGGTTTCATTCATCAAGCCTACAAGATAAAAAACCTTCATGACATTGTTTAAACATGGGAGTTCAGAGGCCTTCTGGATTGCTGGCCACATGGAGGTCTTGTGTGGCCTAAGGGGCCTTCCTACTCCCAACCCTTCCATGCTTTTCTTTCATCTGTTTCTCAGTTGTTTAACACACAGCAAATATAAGCAAATTGCTTCCCTGAGTTTTGCGAGCTGACCCTGCAAATTATTGATCCTGGAGGGAGGTTACGGGTGTCTCCACACCTGGTTTAGACTAAAACAGACAGAAAAGTGGCTAATGTTGGATAGACTTCCAAAGTGAAGGCCTTCTGTGAGACCCGACTGTTAAGTCTGAGGAATCAGGGCTAACTCTAGGTGGTAAGTAACTGACTTGAATTGTGAGAGAGGAAAATTCTGAGATGCCCTAAAGTTAGTTAGAAGGTGGGGGGTGGGGTGGGATGAGAGATAGAGAGGAGAGATGATGAGATGCTATTTGGCTAATAATTTAGTCCAGACCAACAAAAAACAAACAAATAGAAAAACCAAACTTCACCTTCCTAAATGTACGGTGAGGCCTTGTCTCTAAGGCACAAGAGGCAAAAGCCACCACAATGCTGTCACAAGTCCGCTTCGGACCCCAATCATCTGAGAAAGAACAAGCCGTTCTCTTATGCATTATTCTCCTATTCCAGACCTACTGGCTCCTCTGCACTGTAGGTTATTGTGCCTTCTTCCCCCAAAACTCAGGTACCGTGGATATCTTCTAACCACTCCCACCCTGCAGCTGCAACTGCGAGATTTTGTTCCAGGATCTGGCCCTTTATTTTTCTGGCATCTATAATGGCTCCATAAACCATTATTTACAAGATCCCTTGGACTGTAGAGTTTGAGTTCAACCTAAAGAAAACCCCAGCACTGTCTTCCGGTACTTTGATCGTCTTGGAGGTGCTTATGTTGTGAGCTTCCTGCGGTATGAGACCTGCACCAAACCCCTTGCTGTGTCCTGAGCCACATCATTGTGTCAGACCCCGCCTAGCTCTTTTTTGTGTTGCTCTCTACTTATTTAATCGAAGGATGTCCCACCAGCTCTTGAGCAAGGGTGCGACTTCCCATTCCTTATCAAGCCTTTTCTGTCTTAATTCAGTTTCATTCTTGATTGTGACCCAACCAGGAGTTGGGAGCCCTCAGCATCCTCAGGGCTGGCCTGTAGGGCCTGCTGCCTGATTTCATAGGCCTTCTGACCTAAGAATAGCTAATTACTTTTTTGGCTTTGTTTTTTGAAACAGACTCTCTATATACCCCTGACTATCCTGAAACTCTCACTATGTAGATCAAGCTGGCCTTGAACTCACAGAGATTTGTCTTTCCAGACTTCCCGAGGGATTAAAGATGTGTGCCACCAAGCCTGGAACTAATTGCATTTTAAGCGGTTGGGTGAATTCTTTAAAGGTAACATTTCACAACAAATAAAAAGAAATTAAAGCGTCCATGTCCATAAATAAGATTTTCTCCAGTTATGGAGAGTCATTTTCTGACTTTATGGGTTGTGGCTTCTTTTGCCTTTATGGTATCTTCCTCCATAAAAATCAATCATTACGTTAGTTAGCAAATAAATAAAAATTACATTTTATGACTTTATTGGTAGAAAGATAATCTTAGAAAATTTGTTATGATTTCATTTTTAATTCTGGCTTTATTGATTGGTTTATGAGGCTCTCTCCATAGCCCAGGCTGGCCTGGAAGTCACAGCAATCCTCCTGCCCCAGTCTCTCAGAGTACCAGGTTTAGAGGCATGAATCACCATATCTGCCTTTCGTCTGTCAAAAGCATGTAAAATTAAGGTATTTTCATAAGTTTCCAGAAATATGTGTGCCTTTGGCATTCTGCTGAACAGATAGATAAGTTGACCTGGCCTTTTAATATGTCTGGTTGCTTCTACTTTGCTGACGGAGTTGAGCAGATAAAATCGAGATAGTGTCCTCTGCAGAACCCAATCATTTGCCAGGACCTTTACACAAAGTTTATCAGCACTTGGCACAACATTTTACAAAGGAGGAAAGAAAGTGCCCAAGAGACAGAAAAGTGACTTACCTGGCGACAAGCTATGTGACCCCAGGATGGTAGCCCCAGAGAAAGGATCTGCTCCTGCGTATCCACCCATCCCCATACTGCTGCAAGGCCTCCCAGGAGGTGTCAGTGCCAGCATCCTGCAAAGTTCTGGAGACTGAAGACTGGAATGCTCTCTCCTGAAAGTCAGTCAGAGGGCAGGAAGAAGGCCTCTGCCCTCACAGTTAAGTTCTGGAGGGACCAGGTAAAAAGCAAGCTGAGCTCTCCCTGCAGCTGCCCTCCTGCATGGTAATTTGATAAGGTGATGGCAATCAGTGCTCTTACAAAACCCTGCTTTGTGCTCATCATAATACCTCTCAGGAGGAAGATTATGACCGTATGAGATGACTGAGTTCCTTTGATACACAACCTGGTATGACCGTCACACACTGAGGTTTACACACTCAGTTGAGAGACTTTAGGCATCTTGTTCTGGCCATTGCAAGTCAAGCGAAGATGGAAGGGCGGGATTCTGCTGAGTCTGATTCCAAGCCCTTCAGAGGCTAAGGTGTGGGGTTCCTGAGGCCTCAGATCCTCCTGCCCTCTTCTTGTGCACACATCCTCTTTCACTCCGTTCCACCTCCACACCTCCCTGGGCATTTTCTTGACGATTTCTCCTACTTTGTGCCCATCCCCACAATGGTTTCCTTCCTGAGATCTCTGAAAGAAAACACGAAACTGATGGAGTCTCTCTTCCTTCAAATCTTCCTGTCCTCTCTCTAGACCGGTTTCTTTTTGTAGCCTTGGTTATCCTGGAACTCCCTTGGTAGGCCAGGCTAACCTCAGACTTAAGAGACCTGCCCGCCTCTGCCTCCTGAGTGCAGGGACTAAAGGTGTGCGCCACCATGCCCAGCTCGATTTGGCTTCTCTTAACAAGGCTCCCAAGGGTTCCCTGAGGATCTCCCTCCCATGCCCCAGCCTTCCGAATGTACCAGGATTCCTGTTAGCAGGATTCTTGTGCCCGGTGTTCCCTCTGCCTTCTTTACCTAACCTCATCTGACATTGTTCACTGAAGACCCTACTTTCTAATACTGTTACGTGGATTTAGGGGCATTAGCATTTGGCCCATACCAGAGAGTTCCTATGCACTCCTCCTGGCCCAGCTCTCCTACCATATCTTAGGTGACCCAGGCAGCACTAGTTGCTCTCACTTTTAGGCACTCCTCTCCCCTTCTTGTCTTCTTCGGTGCCTTGGACCCTACTGTCTTACTCACCGTTTTGGCACGTGAATGCTCTTCTCTGTGTTCCTCCAGTGACCATGAGCCTCTCCATCTCCATGCCTTGTACAGCACCTGGGACTCTAGGACACATCTGGCAGGAGGGGAGGGGATGACCGCAACACCATCTTTAGGGCATAAGGTCTAGATAGGCTATTCTGGGGCTACGTGGCCTTCTTCCAGTCCATGAACATACCAAGTCTGCCTATAAAACATGTGGACGTGTTTCCCAGCCTCCGGGTGCGTGTTTCCACACGACACTTCAGCCAAGTAAAGCAAATATCTTGTCCTCTCCCGAAGCCACACCTGTGGTTTTAACCTGGGGACAATGACAAGGACCAGGAGGTGGTAACTCTTGCGTGCACAGCTGACCCTTTACTTGCCCAATCTGTTGACTAAGAAGATTTGCGTGTGTCCACACCTAACATTAAACACAGGGCACGCATTCCGAGGTTACTACCAAGCATGAAGGTGTTTCTATGAAACATACGCATTTCTGAAAGTCTATCCACTTAAGACTTACCTACTAAAAGTCACATTACATAATTAAAGAGTTTATTTAAACTTGTTAATGTTTTATGAGTGACCAAAGAGGCCTCCTAGACCAGCTGATGTAAAATGTTCCATATACAGATGATTAGTTATAATCAGGTTACAGAGAGAGCCCAGACAACAGTAAAGATCTTATCACGCAAGCACAAAAACCCAAGTTCAGATCCCCAGCACTCATGTTAAAAAGGAAAAAAAAGCACTGGATTATAACTGTAATCCCAGATTTGGGGAGACAGAGACAGGAGGATCCCTCAGACTTTCTGACCAGCCAGTGTAGCTGAATTAAGCTCCAGGTTCAGCAAGAGACCCTATCTGAAAAAGAAAGAAAGAGAAAGGAAGGAAGGAAGGAAGGAAGGAAGGAAGGAAGCAGAAAAGCAACTGGAGAAGACATCTGACCTTGGACTCTGTCTTACACACACACACACACGCACCTGCAGACGCACATACATGTGTATACACAAACAAGTATAAACTCACACACTCAAAATAAAGAAAATGTAAAAATAAGGAAAGTTATCCTTAAAAAAAAAATTCTGAGCTGAAAACTTGGTTCAGGTCCAGCCTTTCTCCACTGTTCGTTCCCCTCCAGTCCCTGCCCATGGGTCTCACTGAATCAGGCTGAGCTCTGCTTTCTGTGCTTCATCTGTGCCAGACATGGCTCTAGGCAAGCCCCTTTCTCCTCTCTTCTGTAGCTCCTTCCTGCAACACAGCTCTGAGAAGATGACTTTATACTCTGAGCTTTTAGCCGTCCCTTCTCCCCCCACCCCCCACCCCACACACTTACAATCCAACATGAACTTTAACCTCAAAGCCTGGGACAGATCACTGTGAAATATTCTCTCCCTTTGTGGCCCCTGTTCTTCCCTGTCCCAGTCCTTCTCTACTGTACCCACTGTGTAGGGATTCACACCTGCCTTCCCATCAATGTGAGACATGGCTACTCACTGAACCTGGGGTTCTCGGTTGGCTAGCCCACTGGCCGATGAACCCCAGGGGTCCTCCTGTCTCCCTGCTCCCTTGCCTCCAGGTGTGGGTTATAGGGGTATCTCACCACACCTGACTTTGTGTATGGGTGCTGGGGATCAAACCTCAGGTCCTTACGCTTGCCAGACAAACATTTGCGATTGAGCCGTCTCTGTAGCCTGACACCCTTTTTACTTTGGGAAATAAACTATCAATCTGTGCGTGTTAAGCAATGCCAGATGGGAAGTGGTGTTTGTGTGTCCGGCAAAGTGCAGACTCATCCTGTCTTTCTGTAAGATGATGGAGTCACTCAGGACAAGGTCCAGCCTGAGAAATCAGTTTATATAATATAGGGTAAACGTAGAGCAGGGTCCAGCCTGATCTCAACAGTAATAGATGCCCAGTATGTTCACTGCACATACACACCATATCTGGGTGCTACAGGCTGCCATTCAAGTTCATTATCTCATTTAGTCTTGTGTCTACTCTATAATAGAGGCACCACGATCATTACAGATAAGAAGAGAGGATTAGGGAGGTGAACCCGATGGCAAATCTCTGATTATATACAGAGACAGGATTCAACTCCAGCTACAGGGAGGGGAGTGAGCCCAAAATGGTGATGTTACCTACTGGGAAGGGGGCAGAGGAAAGTGGGGGACACTGAGTTCGTCGGCATCTGTAGCTTTAAATGGCTTTGGAGTGACAGAGAGTATCCTGTGCTCAGGGCCATGATGATGACCGCCTGTGACCTCTCAGCCATCACCAAGCCCTGGGAGGTACAAAGCAAGGTATGGACGCTTTCTGTCCTGGCAGAGAGGGGGCTCGGTTTGCTGACCACAGTTAACGAAGCTGGACCCTTTTAGCCCAGCTCCACTCTCTTGGTCTCTCCAGTGACAGATAGGAGTACCAGGGAAGGGGTGGGCTTCCCCTTTTGCTGAGCTTGAAATACTAGTGAGTTGGGAATCGGGGTAGGAGGGTTTGGGTTCTGCATATATGATGGGGTCCATCTGTTGCAGGTAGCTCTGCTGGTGGCTGCTGAATTCTGGGAGCAAGGTGACCTGGAGCGCACGGTGCTGCAGCAAAATCCCATTGTGAGTAGAGAGGGGGCGTCAGCCAGTACAATTTCTTGCCAACCCAGAGACGTGATTAATGACACAGGGCTGTGGCCTTACCTCTGGATATCTTTCACCAGCATAGTGGTTTTCTGAGATAGTACATGGTTCGTAGGCTGCGTTCAACCTCATTTCTTGAGAACAGAATGGGGGCCAGAAATGCATGCGCTAGCTACCATTACTCACCCGCCTGCAGTTGGAGGGCCTTGCTGTCAACATGTGGGTCCTTAGCGCCCTCAGGTAATTGGAGCTTCGCCAGTGGACACCAAACTGATTGCTCTTGATACAGGGGTGTAGGGACCACGTACCCTGACTCTGTTCTAGCTGCACAGAACCAGCTAGCGGAAGCCTATCTATCTGAGAATTTATCTTACCACTGAGAGCTGATTTGACTAGGTCAGTCAGCTGGCTTCTGGCAGTTAGGAACTGTCTCCAAAGGGTGGAGTTCTGAAGAAGGCCTGGGGAGGATGAGTAAAAAAGACAAAACATGGATGGGAGACAGATTGAACTCTGAGAGTGCCAAGGGTGTGTGGGTCACTGTATCAGCCCTCAGCAGCAGTCCAGGGAGAAGGAAAGGCAGGTGGAACACAGAGAGTGTGGAAAGGGGCGCTAAGAACCCCAAAGATTTGTTGTCTTCTCTGTGCTCTCTTTGCTTGCCTTGCCTTATCTCAGGCAGATGTTTAGGACCAGGGCAAAAAGCAGCCACCCTCTTTGCCAAAATATCATTAAGAATGGCATCTAGACCACTTACTAATCTTCTCCTCTGAAACTCCTTGAACTGTCATAATGTACATTGCTCTCGGCACCACCGTCTCCTTTGTTTCTTTTAATATTTTACAATGAAGACTGAATAGTTAGCGATCTCTCTGTACCATTAGCCAGAGTCAACAATTAACAAAACTTGCCATTCTTGTTTTACCTACTCTGCCCAATGCTCCCTCCACCCCTTTACTTTGGACTGGGATATTTTTATGGGAATCCCAGACTCGGCTATTTCTTCCTAAACACTTCATCTCTAAGAGAGAAGATTTGATTGCAGAAACAAAACAAAACCATAGCTAGAGCCACCACCATTTCATCCTTCCTTACAACACCAACAGCAATACTTTACCAGTGGCTCATTCCCAGTCTCTGCTCATTTTCTCAGATGAGGAAAAAGAATTCTGTTGATTTGTCCAAATCAGAATCCAGACAGTGAGGCTCCAACTCTGAAGCCTCACAGAGGCAGCAACAGGCTGCCCTAGCCTTCCTTTCTTCCTCCCCCCTCTTCTCTCCCTCTCCCTTCCTCTCCCTAATTCTCCTCTTCCTCTCTCCCTCCCCCTACCTCTTTCCACCTCCATATCATTGTTAAAGACAGTAGGTGTTTGTGTAGTATTTCCCACACTCTGGCTTAGTCACTTGTATTCGGTGTGCTCATTAACACAGTCCCCTATATATTCTATATTTTCTCCAAATTGCTAGTCAAATCTGGAAGCTTGGTAAGTTTAGAATTTTATTTTATTATTTCTGACATAGAGTCTCACACATCGAAGGTTGACCTTAGACTCACTATGTATCTAGTAGGATGACCTTGAATTTGTGATTATAGGCTTGTACTACCATTCCTTTTTTTTTTTTTTTTTTTTTTTTTTTTTTTTTTTTGATTTTTCGAGATAGGGTTTCTCTGTAGCTTTGGAGCCTGACCTGGAACTAGCTCTTGTAGACTAGGCCGGCCTCGAACTCAAAAAGATCTGCCTGCCTCTGCTTCCCAAGTGCTGGGATTAAAGGCGTGCGCCACCACTGCCCAGCTACCATTTCTATTTTTGTGTGTTTGTTTTTAGCAAGAATGTTTTTTAGATTGTGTGGATCCCTACTATTGCCCCATGTCATTAACTCTTTCTCTCCCATGACAGCCCATGATGGACAGAAACAAGGCAGATGAGCTCCCCAAACTTCAAGTTGGCTTCATTGACTTTGTGTGCACCTTCGTCTATAAGGTAGGCTTCCTAGAGTCCAGTGGACAGAAAGGATAATGAACCCTGGCAAGCGTGTGACACTTGGTAGGAAAATTTTTACCTCCAGTGGCACTTGGTTCTCAGGACAACTCTAGAGAGGGAGATGGCAGGTACTTTTGGCTGAAACCTGGAGCTTGGTTCCTCCTACTTGCTCAATAAATACTCACAAGACAAATGGCTAAGCATGCTTTTATGGACACAATGTCATTTTTCTGTTGGCCACATTATATACAAGAAGAGAGAGGTCAGAAAAGAGAAGCATCTCTGGAGCCACTTATGCAGCAGGACTGGAGCTGGGGCACCTACCACCCAGGCCAGGGCTTTCTACAGTATGAGCTGTAGTTCCTTTATAAGGAAGAAGAACAAATAATCCCAGAGGGGCCAAGTATCTCTCTTGTTGTACAGACCAAGTAGGGCCTTCTGGTCAACCAGACAGCATGGCTGATGCTCACACTGCCAGCAGCAGTGTTATGAATGGGGATGCTGGGCTTCATGTTACTGACTTAATCCCAGCTACTCTTGGGTAGATGCTGCTTCTGCTCTACTATCTAGATGAAAATGAGCTTTGGCAGTGACCGTTCCACATTGCTTCTGGTAGAGCCTAGACCACAGCTTAGGCATCTCTGGGCACAGTAGACTTTGACTGGCCCCTGCTGCAATGGACCTTCCTCAGCTCAGCAAACCTACTTTGCCAGTCTGCAATCCATTCTCTCACCTACAAATGCAGCAGTGATGAGACATCTCTCATGGGGTTGGGAGTGGAGGGACTCAAGAGACCTAAGGAAATAAATTGCCCCACAGATTGCAGTGTGCTGTGCCCAAGGCGTTATTCAACCCCTAGAGTTGCAGGAGCTTGTATGAAATATCTCAATAACCCAGTTCCACTCAGTGAATATTTATGAAGTATTTGTACGTTCCAGACCTTAGTTCTGCTAAGCCAGAACCAACCAAGGGGATGAGGCAGCCAGCGTTCCTCCATCTCTAGGTGTCATCCTCTGGAAGAGGCAGGCAGAGGGAATCATTGTAAGGAAGTGGAAGTTGATTAGAGAAGACTTTGAGGACATCCAATGAGGACTCGGTTTACCTAGGGTGGTTAGAAAAGGTTTCCCTGAGGAAGTGTTAGGGAAGTAGGAAGCTCAAGGGAAAGAGGAAGGGTAGAGTGTTCTAGAAAGAGAACAGTTGTGGGAAGTCATGAAGTGAGACTTGGGGTGCCTGGAGCTTCTGGATGGCAAAAGGATAGAGATCAGGGAATGGCACAAAAAGACTTACATTTCACCCTGAAGGAATGGCCATGAGGAAGGCTTCAAACAGGGGAAGGAGGAGCTCCCTAGTGTCAGTAGGTATGAGGGGTAGCTTACACCAGAGCCAGGCAGAATGTACCCCACTTTGAGCTAGGGTCCTAGAGCAATGCCCCTGCTTTATAGTCTTGCTCTCTCTCTGTCTCTCGCTTCCTCAGTCCCTTTCACTGTCTCTCCCACTCGTCTCCTTACCAGGAATTCTCCCGTTTTCATGAGGAAATTACACCCATGCTGGATGGGATAACCAACAACCGCAAGGAATGGAAGGCACTGGCTGACGAGTACGAGGCCAAGATGAAGGCGCTGGAGGAAGAGAAGCAGAAGCAGGAGGCGCCCAAGCAAGGTGTGCAGAAGGGGCAAGGTGGAGTCTTGGCCAGGCACACAGTCAGCGTGCAGCCCATCTGGGTCTGCACTGTTGTCTCTGTTCTATGTGGGAGGGTACTGAGGCTGCTGGAGGCAAAGTATGATGATCAAACCACGCAGTCAGATGCGTGGCAGAATCTGGTCCCTAGAGAGAGGTTGAGGGATGCTAGGATCCACAGTAGAATGTAAGGCAGACTCTGATTCTAAGCCTGCAGACGTTTTTGCCTAGAATTTTCAGTTCGAAGGAATTCTAAAAGCTGACTTTACAGCTGCTTGTTTATTTGAATCCTAGCTTTGCCACCATGAGGTTTGGCTTGTATATTACTAGTGAAATACGGCTGAGCATAGGAACATATGCTTGTAATCCCCGCAGAAACAAGAGACCTTGCCTCAGTAGGTGGAAGGGAAGAACTGACTCCCGAAAGTGGTCCTCTGACCACCACATGGGCTGTGGCATGTGTACCCTCCAACTAATAAATGCATCCAAAGGAAGGGAGATATAGAGAGACAGAGAGACAGCTAGACCTTGTGTGCCAGAAGAGAAGTTAGTCAGGGTGGAGCAGAGACATCAAGAAACCAGAACATACAACTGACCCTAGCTTCAAATGGAATTTGTCTGTCCCAGCTCCCCTCACAAGGTACCATCTCCCCCACCCCCCGGCTTGGCTTGCCATTTCTTTGTCTGTGTGTTCTACTTCCTCATAGGACTTGGCTTCTTGTTCCTGTCACACAATGTCTGATTGCCTGAGCACATGACCCTCTGTTCTCTGCATAGACACTGTCGGTCCCCAGTTCTTCTATGGGTAGGCTGGGGGTGATTTAAAAAGAACAGTTTCAAAGACTGGGGACACCCTTGCTATCTCTCCAGGGTGTCTTATATAACACTGCCCCCATGAGTGGGTTTAGCTATTGCAAAAACTGTGTTTATATAAACAAAGGGCCCTACAGTTTTTCCTTTTTAAAAAGAGCAGGGCTGGGAATTCATCATGTTGACCCCCAAACTCTTTTATGATTTTTGTCCTTTTTGTTCTTTGGTTTTGTTTGAGACAAGGTCTCACACTGTAGCCCAGCCTGGACCTTTCTGTGTAAACCAGTCTGTCGTTGAATTTAGGGCAATGTTCTGGTCTCTGCCTCCTGAGTGCAGGAATTAAAGGTGTGATCCACCACACCCAGTACAAATAGTGTCTTACAGAGTGGTGACCATAGGGGACACTGATTCAAGGAAACAGACTCTAAATGAATGAAAACTAAGCAAGTGCTTTGTCCCTGAGCTATGCCTCTAGCCCAGGAGCTTGTCCTTAAAATATGAATTTGCTGTACACGTTTTAAAGTTGGGATACCCCAGATGTAAATGAAACAAAACAAAAACAGATTGCCAACAGTAGTATACAACAGATTGCCAATTTCTTTTTAAAACATTCAGATCTGGCCACACCAGTAGACATGTCTCCATGATAGTGGCTGAAACTAAACAGTAACTTCTCCCTTGGTGTCGTCTCCCCTATGTCAGTTCCCATACCTCCCTGTGTCACACAGGCATCCGAGCCAAGGTTGCCATGTGTCACCCTGGGCTACTTCTCAGTGGGGAAGCACTTCTGGTTTCCCTGCTTCTCCTGACCTCACCCCCACCCCCACAGTCTGCTCAGGCCAAGCCTTGAGCTTCATCCAAACAGGTCAAAGGCACATTTGCTGCAGCTCCCTCTGACCTGCCTTGTGCTTTCCTGTCCTGCACAGCTGCTTCCGGGAACCAGGCAGGAGGAAACTCCAACCCAGGGGGCACACCTACATCCAAGTCCTGTTGCATCCAGTAGCTGAGGGCACGGCTGGAAGGTGGCACAGCCCTCAAGAAGGAAGAGACCACCCAGGCCAGTGGAAAGCCATATATCTTCTTGGAAAGTTAAAGAATCAGGAGTTGAGAACTGATGGGAAATACAGCAGGCATCTATATCATCAAGAGGTTTTAGACATTGTTTTTGTTGCTGTTTTGTCTTTATGTTTTGTTTTGGACAGGAACTTGCTGTGTAACCCTAGTGGTCCTGGAACTCACTCTGTAGACCAAGCTGTCTTTGAACTCACAGAGACCACCTGCCTCTGCCTCGTAGTGTGGGGATTAAAGGCATGTACCACCATGCCTGGTTTAGAGATTGTTTTTTAATCTTGAAATGTCTATTGAGTTTAGCCCTCTATTCCAGACTTCATATACTGACTTACTTTATTTTGTGTTCTTATAATGCTTTAATTCATGTAAGTTCTTATAATTTAGTGTTTTATCATAATTTTTTTGCTAATTTTCAAAAATAGAGAATTATACCTCAAATATAATAAGTTTATGGAAACTTAACCCCAGATTTGAACATCAAGCTGTGGTTAGATTTGTTTTATGTGTTTTTACATTCATTTCCAAATTTCCCCCCTCCCTTCTTCCTTTCTTCCTGGATCCCACCATGTAGCCCAGGTTTGCTTTAAACTCTCAGCCTTCCTACCTGGAAGACTTTGAGGCACCTTAGCACTACTGCACCCCCCTTCCTGGGAACCAGGCCTTTAGCATTAGGAGGCACCTTAGCACTACTGCACCCCCCTTCCTGGGAACCAGGCCTTTAGCATTAGGAGGCACCTTAGCACTACTGCACCTCCCCCCACCCCCGGGAACCAGGACCCTGGTAACCAACCATGCGTGCACGGGAGCTTTGAGTCCTTCCCATCGCCATTGTAGTCTTTCTTCTATAGACCCGGACCCTGGCACTGGGGTGAGACGACCTGCAGGCGTTCCTCCTTGTAACCGCCATAGCATTGATCAAGTAGAGTAAGCTGACCGTTAAATGAACTAGTCAAAATAGTTGACAAATGATTTTTGGACTTTCCCTTTGACTCTGTACTACCCCCTCCCTGATTTTGTGGTTTTTTTTCTTTAAAAGAGCTTGTAATAGACAAAGCAGGCGTCCTTCTCCTCTCGAGGCTGAGGGACCTCTGCCGTGGCAGAATAAAAATTCCTCTTGCTATTGCATCAGCCGTGCTGTGAGTGTCTCTTGGGGCGACCTCTTCCTTGGTGGGGCTTTAGGGCCCAACACTACCCACAACTTAGCTGAAATATTAAAGGTAATTTCCACACATATCATTTCACTCTTCTATAGTCTTTAGAGGAGTTATTTTTTGTTTGTTTGTTTGGGACAGGGTTTCTCTGTAGCTTTGGAGCATGTCCTGGAACTAGCTCTTATAGACCAGGCTGGCCTTGAACTCACAGAGTTCTTGCCTCTGCCTCCCCAGTGTTGGGATTAAAGGCATGCGCCACCACCGCCCCACTGGAGTTATGCATCTTTAAAGGTCCCACGTAATTCCAGCACTAAGGAAAGAGGTGGGAAGAGCAGGAGTTTAAGAGGTCCTGGTCTAGACAGTTAGACCCTGTCTCAAGGAGAAAGTTACAAATCCTTAAAGGGACAGAGCATTTTTCTAACACAACACTGTCACATGGAGAAGGTGGAATATATTCTAATCAACTGCAAATGGAGGAGTGGGGGCTTTAGCAGACAGCTCCTCCAGGACTTTCTGTAGTTGCAGGATACTCTGCATTTCTCAAGAGAACCTAGGCCTGAGGTGGAAAAGCCTGCCATATTGCCCAGCCTGGGTCAACTGTACAAGGCCATTTTAGCTCCAGGCCCCTAGGCCCTTGCTAGTCTTGTATCACTGCTTATACACAGAGATCAATTTAGAGTCTGTTTCCTTGAACCAATGTCCCCCTACGGTCACAATTCTGTAAGACACTATTTGTACTGGGTGTGGTAGACCACATCTTTAATTCCAGCACTCAGGAGGCAGAGGCAAGAACATCACCCTAAATTCAACGACTAGTTTGCACAGAAAGTTCCAGGCTCGGCTATATAGTGTGAGACCTTGTCTCAAACAAAACCAAAGAACAAGGACAAAAATCATAAAAGAGTTTAGGGGTCAACATGATGACTTAGCAGGTAAAGGCTCCTCCTCCTAGGCCTGATGACCCGAGTGCCGTCCTGGGACACTTTCACATGCACACACCCTACACACATAACAGAAAATAAAGTGATGGTGTGCTTCAGCTTAATCCAATTTTCATATATTGAATTTAGTCGTCCTGTTTCTTTTTGCTTGCTTTCTTTTACTTAAGATCTACTTTTTATTCTTGAATTTTCCATTGATTTCGGTTGGCGATCTTCCGTTCAACAGGCCCTTTTGACTTAAAAACGGACCACATCTAAGTATGCCAGCAATGCCTGGCAGAGTTAGCATCCACACAGCTGAAACCGATGAAATCAGCAAAAGATCCCAAAAGTTGTCCATCCACCAACAAGTACAGTCGGCTGTCAAAAATATCTGCCTTTGTGGCTCACACTGAAACTTTGTTTCGATTGTTTCCCCGCCCCCAGCTTTTAAAAGCTCTAACAGACAAAGGCCAAATTGAAGGCTTAGAGAGATGCCTAAATGCCTTGCTCTATCTACCCAGAGGCTGTGAGATTAGCTGGGCTAGTCAACACCCCCTCTGTGTGCAGGCACAGGCAGCTGGTGTAACCTGTCAGCACCCATTTCTTTCCCTTTTATCATTGACTTGCTGCAAAGACAGGGTCGCTGCCCCCTGTTCTGTTAATCTTTTCTCCCCCCTAGGCTGGCACACAACACCCGCCACCAGCCTTCCATCAAACATGTCCTTCTTCTCCAACTGGGGGCTGGTTCTGCAGCAGCAGCCTCAAGGAGAAGGAAGTGCATAGCTCCCTTCAAACTGTTTATGGACCACAAGCCTACTCTAAAGGCCGGTTTGAATAAAGCAGGAAACTGAAGGCCAGAGAGTGGAGGAGTCTGGTTCAAGTTCCAGCCTAGGTCCCTGGCCTTCTTCCAGAAGTTGTTCAAGATCAGAGAAAACTGCCTGTGGCACACACAGGCTGTGACTTCCACTGCTCTCTCTGGGCCTCGGGAGCACATGTCCTGCCCTTCTGTTAGAGCGGGATGTGCCTGGACTCCGATCTTTTAACCTTGAGCGGTGTTTTCAGCTCTGTTGTAAGTGGCATTAAGGACACTGGTTTTCCAGCAGAGGCTTGTCCCTAAGCATGCTGTGTTTAGTCACTAAACTAAGCGGCAAGGAGAAGAGCGATGTCTCTACTGGAAGAGAAGTTGTCCTGGAGCATACAGGGTCAGCCCTGTTGGGTTTGCTTTTTTGTTTTTTTGTTTTTAGGTTACTCCAAATTTCATGTTCCAGTGTGGAAGCAGTTTTACAAAGTTTTTATAGTGTTACAGAACAAACAGAGTCCTAAGTCAAGGCAAGTTTAAAACACATCAGAGAGTCAGGTACAAGAAGATGAGGGCATCTTTTCTACAGGCCAAAATGCCATCTGGCGACATTCTTGGCTTTAGGGCTACTGGAAGCTAGTGTTCTCCTAAGTTAATAGATACTAAAAGGACTTGATTTTTGTCACTGTATCTGATGAGGTTGAGAGAGCAGCCTTTGGCTGGGACCCAGTATGGTTCTAACTATACTCCTACTAGTCACAAGGATGAGGCAGGAGGATTATAAGTTTGAGGTCAACTTGAGCTACACAGTGAGTTCTGAACTAGACTGGGCAACTTAGTGAGACTCAGTCTCAAGAGGAAAATAAGAAGGTACAGGGGGTCTAACACCATGGTACCAACACACAAGACCTTGGACTCAATTCCCAGCATAAAACCAACCAACCAACCAAAAAAAAAAAAACCCAACACTGGCCAGGACTTTTTCTGAGGCAAGACTGAATCTGGATTCTCTCCTTCACTTGCCGAATAGTGTTGTTGTCCTCCATCCTCCCACCCCACACACACACACAATGAGTTCACAAGACCAATAAAGAAAGACACCCCTGGGCAGGACTGTGGGTGGTGTTTTTTAATTTCCATAGTGTATTTGTTCAGTTTATATATAAGCAGATCACGTCACTATTTACAGTACATGAGCATAGAGATTCTACAGTCTTTTGTGATGTAAACAATAGCTCCCAGCAGGGGCCGAGAAAAGAAACCAGTTCTGAAGTATTTACAGACGTTAAAATAGAACTTTAT
Organism: Chionomys nivalis; assembly: GCF_950005125.1. Classification (NCBI taxonomy): domain Eukaryota; kingdom Metazoa; phylum Chordata; class Mammalia; order Rodentia; family Cricetidae; genus Chionomys; species Chionomys nivalis. The sequence continues at coordinate 24,150,992 of NC_080099.1, read as the reverse complement.
AGTCACAGAATAATAATACGTAGAGCAATTTGGTTAAATTATCTACGAAACTATAGACTCTGACAATGTACAAAGACAGGAAAACAGTTTCTCATTTAGAAGGTAAGACAGATAAATCACACTGGAAATAAAATAGGGACAATGACAACCACAATAATTAAGAGCAAAGAAGTCTTCTTCCTCGCCGCTCACGGATAAAGTATTTATATAAATAAGGACACAACCCAACGAAATGGGAAAAAAATATATAAAAATCTTCTACCAATTAAAAAAAATAGCAAAACTAAAAACTCGATTTTCAATCATTAGCAGTGTCCTTTAAAAAATTAAATTTTAGCTTCTATTATAAATAATAAAGCAGATGTGTCCCACTGTATAGGTGAAATTCTTGCACCTTTCTCAAGAAATGCATCAATGTAACACACACACACACCCACGCACACACGCACACGCACCCACAAACACAACCTTACATTCACATACCCCAGGCTACAGTTACCTTGTTGAGCTCCCTAATACATAATGCCCCCTACAGTAGAACCCTGGGTATGACAAAACCTCTCAAGTTTAGCCATTCCCTGGTTTGACCCTGTCACAGAGCCAGGGAAAGCCCTGGCTCCCTATTGCTCAAAATTCTCTAGGCTGCTGGTCACACTAGATCACACTAAGAGAAAAGGGTTTTGAGTCCAAGATTTGGAACTGCGGGGAGGGAGCAAAGGAACTACCTTGCCCAGTCGATTAAGGCTAGCTACTGACTGCATCTCCTGACTAGGGTTGGGAGCTAGGGAGTCTTGTCTTCAATCTCAGCAGCTGCTTCTCATAGAAGCGTGTGCTCAGGCCGTGCTAACAGGACTCAGGAGCCAAGGGGGCAAGTGTGAAACTCTGTAATTGACAGCACTGCAGACTGTGTGTGTGGGGTCATCTTCCCCAGCAACCACCTGGAAACCCAAGCGTTCCACTGCCCCGTCCCATGTACTCCCCAGACCATGCTCCCCATGAGATTTCCAACCTGTTTCAATTGGAATCAGAACACCCCTTCAGAAACCAAGGTGGGAATAATTTATGACTTATTATTCCTAACACAAAAACGCCTGACAAGATTTAAAAATACAAATTACAGAAAAATTAAAACAAAAAACAAGAACAAGAACAGGAACAACAACAACAACAAAAAAAACCTGTTTGGCTATTCAGTGGACCATATCAAAGGTCATGGCCAGGGCCCCTTCTCCCCCAATCCTCATACCCAATTTCTTTGTCCCAAAGGTACCATGTAAGCTACCTAGCAGAGGTTCACTTAACAGGGTTGGCAGCTTGGCTGCCAGTATTGCAGTTAGAGTAAACCACTCCGGACACCTGGACACAGGGTTCAACCCCATCTCCTCTACCACAGGATAACCAGTACATTTTCCGCACTGTATAGGCATCTAGGTAGTTGCTGATGCTCCGAGTTGGTACTGAACAAGTAAGACAACTCATTTGTATCATTGTGTTGCATTGCCAAGCTGATGCTGGCCGCCATGGTGACTGATCAAAAGACCTTAATTTTGCCTTCCATCTTGGTGGCCAGTGGACACCAGTCTTTGACCACTAGACTGGTGACCACACATTGATAAGGCAAAGTGCTGGCTAATCCCCTCCACAAGGACACTACCCAAGGCCAGCGAAAGGGAGCAAGGAGGCTTGCTGAGGCTTCCTTGGAGAATCCTTTGACAAAAAAAAAAAAAATATATGGCACGGAGGGGTTGGAGCCACATGAATACCTTTCAGAGGAGCTGTTGTACAGTAGAGACAGATCATCTACAAAATCACAGGTTGCAAGCCCCTCCATTTGGGTATTGGGATGTCCGTACTCCTTCTGACGTGCAAGGCATCCTGATGAAATGGCTTCGTGAAGATCTGTCTCCCCAAATCCCAAAGGCTTGGTCACTGCTGCTATACCATTAAAGATTCGAAAAACAAAAGCTGCCCTAAACATATGCAGTGTGATCCATGCCTCCTGTTGCCCCATGTGTTTTTACAATCACTGGAAAACAATGTGTGAAAACTGTCTAAGCTGAGCTGTTTGGGGAAACAAGTGTATTGCTAGTATTGTCTGCAAGCAAGCAAGAGACGGCCAAGTGGTCACAACATTCAGATTAAAAGCTGTTCGGTGGGGATGACGACAAGGCTAACGCAAGACTGGAAGTTGTCAACGAGCCTGATGAGGGGTTAACTCCTTACCATCCCCACAAGGAACTATGGCTTGGGTCTGTCCTGGTAAGCTAGCCTCTTCATGTTAGGCACCTCAGCCAGGACTATGTGGATCTCACCCTGTTGGAGGCTGACAACCTTGTGGAAAGTGCCTCACCCCTGCCCCCAATGCATACCCTGAGCTAGCCAGAGAGTGGAACTCTGGGCTCCCCCTGGCTTCAGGATAAAAATGCTGTATCACTGGATAGTTTCATTCGCTAGCTCAGGGAACAGGGGCCAAAGGTCAGACAGCAAGTAAGAAACTTAGTGTGAAATGATTGCGCCACAAAGTGTTGCAATTGGCTAGGCTGTTTTTTTTTTCTTTACAAAAGTGGGTACCAAGATATAAACCCATATCATTCTGTTTCTTGGGCTTCCAGTGAAGAGGAAGAGGTACAGACTCTCTCAAGGCTACTACTGCCTTGAAAGATGCCCATTTTCTTTCTTACGCTGCCCCCCCCCTCCGTCCCCATCCCCTCACCCAGCCTTTAGGACAGCACCTCACACAGATAAAGGATACACATATTTGCCAGAGGAGAATGTGGAACAAGGCGGAAGTGTCAGGTTTCTGAAAGTGCTTTCATTAACTAGTGCAAGTGTCTGACTAGCTACTTCCCGGATGTCCTGGATGTCCCGGATGTCCGGGCCAGCAGCTAGCGTCAGGGACACCCCGCCCACACTTCCATCCGTTCTAGCTCAAGGCCATTTCTGTACGCGAAAGTTTTTATCCCAGGCTCTCCCTGCGCTTACCCTGTATCCCCAGACTCTTCAATCAGCCCTGGAGCTCGCCTGAGTGCAAAACCCTCAGGGATTTGGAGAGTAGCGTCAACATATTGCACATAAGTACTGGTTAGTTTCCTTCTGCCCCAGTGGGAAGGATGAAGGCATCCCTTTTTCTTTGGCTAATGACACCAACAGGTTCACTCTATTTACGACTACATACCCAATCCCTTTCCACACGTGATCCTGGGATATGGCTTTCTCAAGCTGACCTCAATCGCTGAAGAGCAAATGTCAAGAAAAATACTTTTGACCTCAATGAATCACATCACACACCCTCTAGGGTGACCCGGGTACAGAGAGAGGTGCCCTGCTTCTGCAGCAGCAGGATCCGCTGAGAGGCGAATTGAACTCAAGGACTGGGACAGACCCGGACTAGAGCTGGCCGCGCATGCGCATGCCAAAAGAGTTGTCTGCACTTTCCCTCCATTTGCTACCTGCACAGTGGCCTCGGCAGTGGCCTCACATCTTCCCCCAAAACACTGACCTCGAAGGCCTGAGGTCACAAAAGACATCTTACTGTAAAAGTCTTACCACATTAGGATTTGAGGGTTAAGTCTTTGCGGCTGGCGCGGAGCGCTCCTCCCACCCCTGGAGGCTTGCTATCCACCAGATGATACAAGATCAACAGATAAACACAGGCATAGGATGGGTACTTCCTGACTCAAAGCATTTTTCTAGTGGGGGCCACAATGTGTGCCAGGGGGATGGGAGTAGGGACCTTAGTTGCATTCCTTCCTCTCATAGCACCTATTTGATGCATTCTCCTTCAGTAACCAGAGTCATGCCCCACCCCCACCCCAGAGGACTGTCATTCAGCCTTGTACTGACCCAGGAAGGAGATGGAAGAATTCCACTTAGTGGTTGGATTGGACATTTCTAGGAAAATACCAGCACAGCACAGAGATGACACGGAGCCTGAATGGTGATCACACGTAAACATCACTGAGACGCATGAGGACAGCTACAGTGAGATGGTTGCCAGTAAGCAGCAGCTGCTCCCTCTAGGTTCCTCCTTGATTCGATGGGAAAGAGACCAAGGCGGTCTCGTGGTCTCGGAGGGGGCCTGACCATCTCCTTGGTAAATTATATGCAGCACCGAGTGAATCTTCCAGAGAGAGATCATCTACAGGGCTGGTCATTTGTAGAGCTGGGAGTCTGGTTTTATGAGAGGGTGAGTGGAGAATACCAGAAACTCTTGGTGGGCATCAGTGCCAGGTTCAAGGCTCTGCTCTGCTCTAGAGCCGACATCTAAGTGACTTTGAGGGAACTGACTGAGTAGCTCAGTTAACCCTGGCTGGGGAAAGAGAGACTTAACTGTTTGCTAAGAATTTGTTCTTTACTCCAGCAACCAACAGCTATCCAGGTCTAACTGTGGAAACAAATAGGAAGAGCCCAGGGTTTTCTAGACAACTCCTACACTCTGAGGCTCAGAAAGAAGGGACTCAAGAAACCACAAGAGAAGTTCTTGGTGGGGTCAGAATTCAAATGACTCTTCAGATTAAATCTAATTCCTCTTCCATCAGGCAATTTCAGTAAACACTCACTTTATCCCGTGATTAGAGCCCAAGTTTTAGTGGATGCAACTGAAGAACTTTAATTTGGTTCCATTCTATACCCATTTTCCACGTGCCCACCGTATGCTGGGCAATGAACAACTATAAAGGAGTGTGGAATGTTTGGGTTTGTGCTGTGAAAAGTCCCTTTTTGTATCTATCCTTAGGAGCCACCCCTTCTCCAATTATATTCCTGTTTGCTATTTCACCTTCCCCTCTCTATACTCTTGTATTTTGCAACAGTATTGGGAAGTCTTCTGCCAAGCAATGGCTTCAAGGGCATATTTCCCCTTAGGGATCAACTCAGGACAAGGATGGGCCAGCACAAAAACCAGCCAGCATATGGCTCTACAATGGTAGTTTCCCAAAGACTACCACTAGGTCAGGATGTCAGATAAATGAAATATCAACCAATTAGTAATGCCTGACCAGAAAGAGCACTGTTGAAGATTCTAATTGCACAACCAGGCTAAAAAAATTAGTGTTATGATCAATTAAGTATGCCTGCACTGACCAAGGATGTGGGAGTCACGACTGTGACTAGACACTGTCTAAGCAGAAGCTAGGACATCTGATGCCTAATTGTGCCCCTCAGTCTATTTCACAGAAAAGGAAACTGGGGTTTAGGGAGGCCAACAGATTTGACACCCAGATCCTGTTTCCCTATTCTGCTAAAGCTAGTCTCTTCCAGCCTTATCTATGGGTGGAGAGTTTTCCCGACACCAAGTATAAGATCAAGCTTCACGTTCTTTACTGAGGTATTTGAAAATCAAAAAAAAAAAAAAAAAAACAAAACCCACAAATTCTCAAAGGAATAAGCCTGGCATTAGCAGCAGATTAATTTAGTTTGATAAGTTATTTACCTTCAAACTTGCTTATTTGGCAGAACATGGGGGGGGGATGAAAGAAAGAAAATGTCACAAGACCAAGGAGAAATTGATCTATATATAACGAAGCATTCGAATGGATACTATGCCTAGCTGGTTCTCCCTCATGAAGGGTCCCTAGGAGCCCAGAGGATGTCACACTGGATATGACTTTGACAGTAGTCATAACGGTCTGAAGAGGAGCCCACCATGAACGCTCCATGAGAGTGCCGTGCCCACCCCCCACTCTGTCCCTTTACAGAGGAGGGACAGTAAGGACAGCAGCCAGATACGGGATGGTCTACCAGTTGCTGCTCCTAGGTGAAGTCTGTGTACCACCTGTGGGTGTCTCAAAGCCTTGAGGGGTATCTACAGGCAGGGCAAGTCACAGGGCACTGAGGACCAAAGCTGAGGAACACCTGAGCCTGTGCTGAATGAACCTTGAATTTGCCTTAATGCTGGTGAGTCAACGGTTGACCTAGTTCTCAAATAAGCTGCTAGGCTGCTCAACTCAGCTAACTCCACTCTTCCAGCCTCTGACTTTTGCATCTTTATGCTAACTGCTGCAGGAGGCTGGAGCCCAGAGTCAGGAGGCTTGGTGTGGGTCACTGCTCTGCATGCTTCCTGGCCATGGGACCCTGGGACCCTGGGCAAGATACTTCCCCTCACAGGGTGCTGTCCTCTCTCCCTGTGGAATGGGTCTAATGCAGCTTGTTCCACCTTCCTTACAGACACTCACGGCTCTGGGCTCTCCAGACAGGCACTCTCCAAGTGGGAGTCGGACAGGGGAAAGGGATTCTCATCACAACTTGAGTGGAACTCACTCAAAATTAAAGATACCAACCAGGACTCGGTAGAGCATACCTGGCTACCTCTCTCCACTCTTCCTACTTGTGACTGCAAGCCAATTTTTCCTGCGGACGTACTGGCCACCCAGCACCTCTAGTACTACACAACCAGGGGAGCAGTGCAGCTCAGTAGCAAACACCTCATGACAGTGCATAGTTAAACAATGGAGGAAGCAATACAATAACCCCAGGCACAGTATATCTGAGCCATAAATACATTTGTTTTAAGGATATACTTTTTTTTCTTCAATTAAAAATGAGTTTCTAATCCTGATTCTACTCACAAGTAACAATTTCATCATCACACGCTACAGACAGAAGATGTTATGGGGGACATAGCTCAAGTCTACAGAAGGAAGTCAGTCGGGCGGGACGGGCAGAGGATGATTGACAGCACTTGGAGGTGCACCCAGGACGATCCGCTGGAAGCGAGGGCACTAATGTGGCAGTGGAACATCAACGCCATGGAAACTCACGGACGGAAGCAGCTTTGTTCAATGTAAACATTGATTTGTTTTTAAAAGGAAACAACAGCAGATTCAAGTCTCTCTCTCTCTCTCACGTGTGTTCTCTCACGCTCGCTCATTGGCTCGCTCTCCTTCTCATATACTTATTTCTTTGAAAACGTAAACATATTGGAAGGGCCTTGTCTGAGGTATTGAGGTATTCCTCGAAGGTTAAGGCTGATATCAATGCAGGCTCTGCTGGGCCTCTTTCAGTAAGCTGTCAAAATCCATGGCTTCATACTTGCTTTTCCCTGATGAGGGAAGGGCCTCTTCTGATGTGGGATCTGTGGGTCGGTGAGAGGTAAGGTCAGTGAGAAACTCAGTCCCAACCAGCAAACCTGCCACTGAGGGCGGGCCTCGTCACAGTGCAGGAATGGGTACTACCACGGTATCAACCGTCACCCTGCTGTGACCTTTCTTTCTTCCATGTTGACAAGATCTCAAGGTTTCAGTAGCCCTGCTGTAGAGCAATGGGTCTCTGAACAGAACACCCTACAATTCGTTTCCAGCCAACTTCTTAGAACTGGACTTACCTCAACACCCTCCACCAACTAGTAACACTGTGAGTTCTCAGTCCCAGCTAGCAACACTGTTACTACTCTGTCCCACCAACTAGTAATGATTAGGAACACGATACAGTGTTGCTAGTCAGTCACATAAGAATGCTAATAAACCTACCTCATGCAGATGTCGAAACAGTCTCATAATGGACTATAGCCAGGTGTAGTGTCGCCTGACCTGGGACCCACCTACCTCTCCTGATACTCAATGCAGCATCTTGAGGGCTACCATGGGCTCTCCCCTACAAGTAATTCTTTCACAGGTCATGCATGTTTCTTGGGATTTCACCAACTTGTACACAAACAGCAAGGGCATGATGACGGTTCGGACACACTGTCACCTATTAACAGCAAAGCCGCTGCCTGTTCAAGGGTCACCATGGAGTGACTGTAAAAAGGTAGGTCAGCCATGGTGCTGCTGGGCGGCTGAGGGCACAACTGCACCTTCCTGTAAGAGCAGGAAGGTGACTGTGTGGTTAGAGTCACTCACAGGTTCAGAGGCCAGAACAAAAACAACATGGCAGCCACAGACAAAGTAGCTGTGGAGTAACAAAGGGCAGGAGCTTGACTTAGGGCCATGTCCAGAGGGGCCTTCAGTCTAGGTGTCATTAAAGGAAGGCACTGTGCCTCATGTTCTGGGACTCACTAGAATACAGTTAAGATTTGCTCTCTTACCGTAGTCAGTGTATCTGGGCCAGCGGAAGTGCCGGAGCCCTCCGTAGCTCAGGTGGAAGGAGGGCTCGTTGCGCTTCCTCAGGGTTGCGCCGTTCCTCAGGGACAGGGCAGCATGCTCCGAACACCGGAAGGTGATGACGCCGTGCTTCTCACCTCTGGAAGAAGAGGATAGGGTAAGAGAGTGTGTTTCTAGGTCAGTCTGGTGGACGTCAAAAGAGCACGCATCATAGGATGAGGAGTGGAAAACCATGCCGCATGCCTTCTCATCAATGAGGGACAATGACATTTGACAGGCCAGCCTCTGCAACGTGATGACAGGAGGATCAGTTGGACCACTGAATGTTTGACAGTTGCTGGACACCGTGTATTGTCACATATTCAGATGACTGTGTGAGGGGTGTTGCCATGCCTTCTTCCCCCAGGGAAAACAGGCTCCGTGGAGTCCAGGGTTCCACCCAATGGCATAGCTTAGCAGGGACTCTCACAAATCTCTTGATCATGAAGCTGATGCTCTTAATGCTCTCCAATCCCCCTCATCACTCCCCTGCTTCTGCTAAGCCTCCTCCCCATCCATTCCACTCTGCCATCCTCTAGACGTGGGTCTCAGCTTTCCTAATGCTGTGACCCTTTAATACAGTTCCTCATGTCGTGGCCCTAAAATTATTTATGTGACCACAAAACTACTTTCATTGCAACTTTATAACTATAATTTTGATACTGTTATGTTATGAAGCATAATGCAAATATCTGATGTGCAGGGTATTTGATATGTGACCCCTGTGAAAAGGCACTGACCCCCAAAAGGGTTGTGACCCATAGGTTGAGAATCATTATTCTAGCCCCTTTAAAGACAGCTTCAGCCTTTATTTCCTTGACTGCCAACTTGTCCTTCACTTTATCTAATATTGTTGATGTTTCAGACCCATCTGATGCTCAAGCTAGACCATGTTGCCTCAGCTGCTCTTCCTGCTGCCTGCAGATTCAGATGTAGAACTATCAACTTCTATAGCGCCATATCTGCCCACACGCTACCATGTCCTGCCATGAAACCTCTGAAACTGTAAGTCAGTCCCAAATAAATGCTTTCCTTTATTAGAGTTGCTGTGGTCATGGTGCCTCTTCACAGTAGAAATCTGAATTAAGACACGTGGGCTTCATTTTTCCCACATCCTTCCCAGCTCTTCTTCATTTCCATTTTAATAGTAGTATGCTGGTTAGTTCCTGTCAACTAGAGTCATGTGGGAAGAGAGAACCTCAATGAAGGAACCACCTCCATCAAACTGGCCTGTCGGGCATTTTTTTGATTGATGATTGGTGTGGGAGGCCCCATCCTATTGTGGGTGGCACCATTCGGGGGCTGGTGCTCCTGGATTGTATAAGAAAACAGACTGAACAAGCCATGGGGAACAAGTGTAATGAGAAGCACTCACCCATGGCCTCTGCTTCAGTTCCTGCCTTGAGTTCCTGTCCTGACTTCCTTTCATGACAGAGTAAGCAGTAAGCAGAAATAAACCCTTTCCTTTAGGTCACAGTGTTTAGCATAGCAAGGGAAAGTGAACTAGATCAGTAGCCATCAAAATGGAGACAAGGTATGGAATAACCGTTATACAAGAGAAGACTTCCTGGCTGACACTTTTTATTATGATTATTGTTAAATCGGAATTTAAAACTCCTAATAACTGCAGGCATGATAGCAGATAATTTGGAAATACTTTTCAATCAACAAATCTGTGGCATCTATAGCAAACTTTTTTTTTCCTTTAGGCAACTTAGCTTTTGGTGGATTCCCTTACAGATAAACATCTGCTCCCCTAGGTACATGAGGACAAGCCAGGGTTGCTTAGTAGACTGCAGCCCCAAGACTTGCTGCAGAGGAAGGGAGGCTGGTGAGTAACACAGAGATGTGCCACAGTGAGGTCGCCAAACAAGGGCATCTTCAAAGTGTCTAAGGGTATTTCGTGGCCCGCATGGTTGTCTGCACAAAGGCCTTGACATGCCCAGGGGCTTCCGCTCTTTCCTGATAACTTGTCAGAGCTCATCCAGAAAGGAAAGCAGGGATTTGGTAGTGCCAGATGTTGAGATGACAGAAAGCATGGAAATGAGCTGGCACTGGGTCACGTGTCAGCAGGATTCATCATGGTCCTTCTCCCACTCACGTCCCTCCCAGCCCCCTGCGTTCTCCCACTGGAACAGCTGGTCCTAACTCACCTCTTACCCACCCATCCCTCCCAACTCCCTGCGCTCTCCCACTCGGAACAGCTGGTCTTAACTCACCTCTTACTTCTCGTCAGCACCTGGCACTCTACGATCTCACCGAACACCTCGAAGCGCTTTTTCAGTTCCCGAGAACTCATGTCACTGGAGAGATTTCGAATGTATACCACACGGCCTTCGCCCTGCTCAAGGAGGAGGTAGGAGAGGAAGCCCGTTATTATTCTCATGGAGTCTCTGTCTAGGCCTGGCTGAGCAGCAACATTGCTGGAGTCAGAGAGAGGATAAAAGATAAAATGGTGGCTCTCCTGGCCCTAACGCGTCTCATTATCTCTCCTTCTGGTGTACTCTGACCCCTACAAACCAGTTGGTTTTGGTTTTTGTTTGTTTGTTTTGTTTTGTTTTATTTTGTTTTTTTCAAGACAGGGTTTCTCTGTAGCTTTGGAGCCTGTCCTGGAACTAACTCTTGTAGACCAGGCTGGCCTCAGACTCACAGAGATTGGCTTGCCTCTGCCTCCTGAGCGCTGGGATTAAAGGTGTGCACCAGCACTACCCAGCAAACCAGTTGGCTTTGAACTGACAGAGATCAACCTGCCTCTGTGGATAGAGCCCTACCTCCCAAGTGCTGGGATTAAAAGCATATGTCACCATGCCTGGCTTACATGTAATTTGTTGTTGTTGTTGTTGTTATTGTTTTGATCTTTATTTTGAGACAGGATTTCTCTGTGTAACAGTCCTGGCTGTCCTGGAACTTGCTCTGTAGACCAGGCTGGCCTTGAACTCCCAGAGATCCGCCTGTCTCTGCTTCCTGAGTGCCTGGCTTTACCTGTAGTCTTAAGTACCTGTTGCACAGCCTGTGCACTCACACACCCACCTTCTGAAACATGGCAACCAGGAAGGCTGCTTGTTCTATTCTATTGTGTTTCTGTTATACCTTCCTTCCCTCCTTTCTAGGGCTGTGATGTAACTGGCAGGCTCCCAGGACAATTTGTGGGCAGACCCGGCATCTAGGGACAGGCTCTAAAAGGATCCTCCAGGTGTTTGGAAGATGCAATCGGCCTGTTGAAGGACCTTATGAAGCAGAAGGCCCTATTCTCCTGTGTCAGGACGAATAAAGTGAGGCTCAAGGACACTGTCCACTGTCCAAAGACACACAAAAGGTACGGCCTGTGACCTGGTCTGCCCAGCCTATCTCTACTTGACCTCCACCACCTTCTGTCTGTATACCAAGGTCACTCAAGTGCTGGCTTTGCATAGTGCTACCTTTAGTGGCTTTCCCTACCCTTGTTGTTTTCAAATAAGACACCTAGTTATGTCCTCCATGCAGGCTATGGTCCATTATTCCCTAGGCAGAGGTAGAAGGCTGGTGGGCTTAGCATTTCCTGATGTCCCTGGCTTGCTCCCATCTGCTCTAGGCCCAGAGACCCCAGATGACTTACGATGGCCTTTTCCTGCCGCTTCCTGGCATGCCGGGCACGTGGAGTTCCGTCTGAACAGGGACCTCTGCTCTCACGTCTGTCAGTAAACAAGGCAGATATAACACTCAGTCTCACTCCTGCAGAAACCCAGGCCCGACTCTGTGGGACTGAACACTGGTCCGGCGTCCTCCGCTGGCTCCCAGGCTGGGAGTCCTGGGACTCACCTGGTACCTGACCTTCCAGGCCTCACCTTTCTCTCTACTGTGAGGGATAGAAAGCCTTTTCATTTCCTTGTCTTATTGACTGAATAGAAAAAAAATCCCAGGTTTTACATATTTCTATTTTAGATTTCCATTTTCCAAAACAAAGTCCGAGCAAGGTTCAAGGTCCAGCTCGGACTTGCCCAAAAGTAGAAATGGGAGACACCAGAGCTGGCATCAGGTCTGCTCTAGAACCACTGCCCTCTGATGGTTCCTACTCCAGCCCTAGAACAGCCTCGTCCATTGTAAAACTTGACATCTACTCTTGTCCACATGTGGATGCAGCTCTACCATAGCCTGCCCTTCCCCATATGAGTCTTTAAAAAAATACAGCATAGAGGATAAGAGGATGAGCATTTGAAGCACACAGCTTAAGCCCTGTTCTATTACCTCCCTGCAGAGGGTGACCTTGGGTCAGCCAACCAATCCTCTCGATGCACTTCTTCATGGGCAAAACAGGTATATAATATACCCAACTGTGCCCTCCTCCTTGGTCATCTGTGAGCAGTAAATAAAAATCACTTAAATGCTTAGGTTAGCACTGCTCATTTTTTCGATTTACCTTCTCTGGCCTCAGTTTCCTCATCTATAAAATGGGGATAAGAAACATGTGTGTCCTCCAACTGCATCTGAGATGCTTAACTAAATAACAGAAGGCAATGTGACTCACTAGCTTTCAAACGCTCTTCGGTCAAGGACTATCATCCATTGAGACTACAGTTGGTGGGCCTTCCCTTCCAGATGGAGACTGGAAGTCAGGGGATTAAGTTGGCATTGTTCAGCAAGCCTCCATGATTTCTTGATAGCCAAGGGAAAGAAAGTTGGTTTAGGGAAGACTGCGGGGTGGTTTTCCAGGCTTTTCAGATATATAACTCTTTGGGCAGTTGAGCAGGAACTGGGGAAACTGGAGAGTTTCCAATTTCACTGTTCTCTCCAGTGAACAGAAACGGCTATACCTACACCAGGCCTGCATCCGAGAAGAGGAAACAGGGAATCTATGGCCTCAAGGAAGGTCTGGTCTCAACTTCTGGGGCTCTGAAGTGTAGACCCTGTTCAAATCCATGAGCCAGGTGGGAAAGGAAGTGCTCAGGAACTCTAGGGGCTGCCCTGGTGGATGGGTTCAACACCGGGGAAACTTCGGTAGCATTAGGAACAAACCTTCAGGGTGAAGGGACATTTTGGCGGACTCCCAGGAAAGGATAAAAGAACCTGCTAGAAAGCCTTGAAGGGTTCTGCGAGACCACTGTGCTGGCGGCTTGTAAGCGAAACCTTGGGGAAGCCATCTGTAGCTAACACTAAACTCAACACTTCTTCACACCAGTTTGTGGGGCGTTCTTTGTGAACCCTCTAAAATGTAGTTTGATGAGGAGAGTGGCTTTAGCTCTCTTGGGGTCCTTGAAGAGCTAAAAGTAGCTGGTAGATATGTGTGCACATAAAGCTGAATCTAAGGAAAGGCATCTATGTCTGAATTCTGACCTCAGAATTTGAAAGCTTGTTAGAAAGGCAAATTTGCCACACCCACAGACTCAGATACTCAGCATACCCCTGATGCAGCAGCAGCAGCAGTAGCAGCAGCAGCAGCAGCATCTTAACAAATCCACCCCCACCCCCACCAACTCCACGGCTCTGCTCCAGGCTGAAGAGTACCATCTAGTGGCCACCCAGGCAACCTTAAGCACAGAGCTGAGAGTCTCCCAAAGACAAAGCTGGTCCCATTGCCGGCTGTGATCAAAGCAAGTAGGAGCTGCTCTCCCCCAAATCTGCCAAATTCAAGGTTCTTGCCTTGAATTCTTGATTCCCCTCGGTGATGGAGTGTGACCAGAGAGTTGGAAAATGAACTAAACCCTTACCTCTCTCCAAGCTGCTTCCTGTCACAGTGTTTTTGTTTCGTTTGTTTGTTTTGGTTTTTTCGAGACAAGATTCCTCTGTGTAACAGCCCTGACCGTCCTGGAACTTACTTTGTAGACCAAGTTGGCCTCGAACTCACAGAGATCTGCCTGCTTCTGCCTTCCAAGGGCTAGGATTAAAGGCGTGCATCCACCACCAGCTGGCTTGTCATGGTGTTTTATCACGGCAATAGAAACCCCTTTCCAGGTCCAGGGCTCAAAGACAGGATGCTCGAATGGGCTCCTATTGCTCCATGGCTCCCATGGGTCTTTAAGGGTCTGCTCACAGCAGCAAATAATGCAAGGCCAAGCTGGAGATAAACTTAAGACTGCTTTCAGCAGGGTGCTTTTCAGAGCATAGGCCGAAATTACACCCACCCTTCTTTAACACATTAACACCAAGTTGCTTTTCAACTATGTGGTTGTGTGTGTTTGCATTTAAAAAAAAATCTATCTCTTGACAAATACGAAGCAGAAAACAAGGCTCAGGCTCATTAGGACCTAAAGCGGCAGGTGGCCAGAAGGTAAGGATTCTTCCTTTGCAACAGACCCTGCCAGCCTTGACTTGGTTCAGACAGCCTGGTTCTTGAGAAGCCCATCTTATGGACTTCTGACTACGGCTGGGGCCCCACGTGGAGATGCAACCCCAGTTTTAAAGCAAATTCCTAGGGTTCTCCCTCTCTGGCACCTAGTAGCTGCTCAGATACCCCTCTCTCCAGGGCCAAGCATACCTGAAGCTCTTCCGGGTGGCTGGTGACCAGGAGCTACAGGATGAGGAACCAGAACTGGAGCGGCTGCGGGAACAGAGCTGTCGGCTGGCCTTACTGGGTGGGCTCTGGTAGGGGCAGTGGTCAGAGCAGGGAGGGCTGACCCCCGAGTCCTCTCCTTCATCCTCCTCCTCCCCTCCCTCCTCTTCCTCCTCCAGCAGGAAGCTGCTCTCGCCACTGCTGCTGCTGTCGTCCTCAAACACGGTGTCGTACTCGGGGCTTTTACACGAAGCCAGGTCTTCGTCCTCCAGAGCAGTCTCCAGCAGCCCAAAGTGCTTTGTGAGGCTGGCACGGATCTCATGGTCTCTCAGCTGCATGCTGTCCTTAGGGGTAGAGTCACAGCTCTGTTCTGTCTCCCTCCTAGGGGTCTTTGTTTCAGTCGGCAGGGAGGCACCCTGCTGGGGCCAGTCATCAAGAGAGACCCCAACTGGCTCCCAAGACCGCAGCACCTTCCTCTGCAGGGCAGCCTCTGGCCTGAGCACCTGGCAGTAATCGTGGTCTCCAAAGGAGCAGGAGAAGGGGCGCTTCTGCCCAGCCTGGGACACCGGCTGGGCCGTGGCATGCTGCAGGTGGGACAGGAGCTCACTTCGCTCAGGGTGCCTCTTGGGCAGCTTGTGGGAGGCCCCTGGGGTGGCTGGGAGCTGAAGAGCCTCAGGGGAGGGGAGGCTGGGAGCTGTGTCTTGGCCTGGGCTGTGCTTGGTGTCCGGCTTGAAGGGGTCCTCCTCCATGGGTTTATATGGAGGTGTGGTGGGTGGAGTGAGTCCTACCCAGGCAAGAGGAGAGACAGGTGAGGGAATGGCAGGTCTCCTCAGAGGACAGTAAGAGCTCCGTTTGAGAGGACAAACAAGTGGCTGCCTGCCACAACATTCCTACAGGTGGATGGCATTCATCACTAACTGGTCATCACGCTGCTGCCTAAGCCTGTATGCAGGCCTAGAGTCCTCCCATTCTTAGGATGAGAGGCATCGGCCATCCCTTTGAGACTTGGTAATGGCAGCTAAGGTGTCCAGGTCAGAGATATCTGTCCTTGCCTTACAGCTAATTGTGTAAAGAGCCCTGGCTCAGGAGTACCCCAGCACAGAACAGGCAGGCACCACTGGTAAAACCACAACCTCAGTGTCCCTGATGCTCCTGGCTCTGACTCTGTCGTCCGTTCTTCCCAGTGCACCTCAGGGACTTGCTAAAATGCTGACTCCTTTCTCTCTTCCAAAGCCTATAAGGGAGGCACTAGACACCTCTATGTTTTGGTCCTTTGGGGATGCTCCTTCTTCATCCCCAGTCCTTTTGGCTAGATCAGGGGACCACAACTTCACCCTGTACTTCTGTTCTGTCACGTCTTTACTTACACCAATTCTTTGGCTAAGAGCATCCTTCTTTGTCTTCCCAATGCCTGCTGGGCCTTCAACCCTTCAGTAACCCCCTGTGCTGAGTACACCACAGTCTGACCGGGCCACACTGGCCCTCTTACGCCAGCAGAGTTTCTGCTCATACTTTGAAACAAGCACATGGCAAACCATGCTCCTGAGGGGTTAGCCTCACCAGACTGCGGTCTCCTCCAGAGCTGTGTCTATGTTTCCTGACCTCAGCATCACCTCAGCTGCTGGTACCAGCAGTGGAAGGGCTGGCCCTGGGCCTTGACCCTCCTCCCAGCATGCTCCCCACGCATCTCAATGCTAGGGTAGATAGCTCATGAGGCAGAGGTCAGAAGTGCTCCTGCCCAGGGCCTTGCCAGCTCCCCACAGGCACCCCACCAGCCGAACCCCTAGCTCACCTGCCGTGCCACAAAGCTCCACCGTCAAGGACTCCTCATAGCTCTTCTTGCCAAGAGGGTCGCTGGTAGAGGCAGAGGGGACAGAAAGGGAAGAGACTGGTCAGTAGGAGGCTTCCAAAGCCCTAGACTTTTGGGGGGAGCAAAGGACTCAATGATAGACCCTGGTTCTGTCACGGAAAGGGGCCTAGAGAGAACTTGCTGAGGGGCCCTATCCTGGCTGTTAAGGAAACTCAAGCTGCAGTTTGGGGGAAGTATAGGCAAAGACTGGTATAGATTCCTTGCTTTATAGATGGAGCAACTGAGACCCAGAAAGGGAAGGGACTTGCTCCTATCTGACAGCATTGGAGGCCTCCAGTACCCCCAACCCAGAGAAGACTCTTCAGAGTCCTGGAGACAACAGCTTATGATCTTTCCCCTCAGCTTGAGGAGGCTACCTCCTTAAAACATGCTCCATTTGGAAGGAGTCTGGATCTTGAGGGCTCGAGATGGCCATCAGGGCAGGGCTCAGGGGCTGATGACCTCCCACCCAAATGCACACATCTTAATCTCACAGAATAATATACCAATAATTTCTTTAAAAAATCTACCTTTGTGACAAGGCCAGCATGAGGCACCTGGGGGAGTCTGAAAAGACATAAAAAAAGAGAAGAAAGAGAGAATAAGGGATAAGACTCCCCATATACATCACCATGAACACTCTCCCCTGTATGTGTGTGTGTGTGTGGGGGGTCCTCACATTTCCAGGGGCACCATGCACAGCTGCTCTTTTACATGACACATGGTCTTGGCCATCTAGGGGAATGGTCAGGCACAATTCAAATACACCTTGCATTGCTGGGTCCCAGCCAGTAGATCTCCTTTCTTTGCAGAAATAAGGAATGGGCTAGGCAACCCTTGCTGGCCAAACAATGGCCAGGCATTCTGAGCCTGAGGCCCCAGGACCCAAGCTGTGATTCTAGATGGTTCTAGAGAGGGGTCTTTCACTAAACAGCTCTGCGCCTAGGTCCTCAGTCTCTGCTTTCTATTTGGAACAGATCTGCATATGTAGCCCAGGCTGGTTTCAAACTCTATCTTCCTGCCCCTGCCTAAGTACTGTGTTTATCAACATGCCTAGCTTGCTTTACTATTTTAATGACCTTCTTCCCTATCCCCACAGAAGCAGGCCTCCTGTTCTTTGTTTACTAGGCAGTGCTTTGATAGGCATGATGGAAATCTTGAAGAGCAGGTGTAGAAGATCTGCCCAATATCCCATTGTACAGAAAGGGCAGTGGAGAGCAGATGGAACCTCATCCAACACACAAAACTGAGGACTTGAACGCAGAGATCCCAGCTCCCAGTGGGGATGCTATGCCCAGCCCACCCTTCCTTGTGGACCACAGACTACCTCTGGAAGGGGGCCGTGGGCAGCTTGGGTCCTCATCTGTGTCCCCACACCCACTCTCACAGGGACTTTCCAGGACTGGGATCTGGGATCCCTGGGGGAGCTGCTGGTCTTGACTATCATCTGTGAGGCTGCCCAGTTCCTCCTCCAGGTTGTGGGTCTCTGTAGCCAGGCACATCGAAGGCAGAGCACCTAGGGGCTCATCAGTGTATGTTAGCCAGGGGCCCAGCTCTGGATTCAGTCTTCTGGAACGCCGCACGGGGCACACAGAACTGTCCAGTTTCCTCCCTAGTTTGGTCCATGGCAGGCCACGGCCTGGTCTCTTCCTGCCCCACTCCTCTTCCTCCTCCTCTTTTTCTTCCTCCTCCTCCTCCTCTTCTTCTTCTTCCTCATCTTCCTCCTGCTTTTGCCTGGTAGGTTGACTGACATCCCGCTTCACCTCCAGCCTCAGAGGGCGCAGGCTGGGTCTAGGCCCAGTGCTCTTAGGGGAAGCTGTGATTCTCACCTCTTCCGCCATGGCAGAGTGGGTAGGGGAGGCCTGACTGTCTTTGGGGGGCCTGGGCCTGGACTGGGGTGTGAGGGAAGCATAGACAGGTGTGGCCAGGCGGTAGGGCTTGCTGACATCACAGAGGACATCTTGAGCCAGAAGTTCCCTTAGGATAGAGAACTCAGTCCAGATGGCTTTGGGGGGATGCCGGGACCGGGGTGGGACCTGCCTGGAGGGGCTGCTGCAGGGCTGGGGGACCAGCTCTGGGGCCCACTGTGGCAGCTTCCTCTGGGGCAGGCAGTAGGTGTGCATGTAGCGAATGAGTTGTACCATGGACCTCACATCCTCCTGGGGAGCCTGGGCACAGCTGGGGCTAGCCCTGTCCTGTGCTAGGGAGTCTTGAGGAGAGGCTGGAGCTGGCCAGGGGCTCGGGCAATCCTCCCCCACCACCTCATCCTCCTTGGAGAGGAGCTGAGTACTTGGGCGTGGGGTGGGGGTTTTCATTTTGGGGCAGGGCAGCACCGAGGTGAGGTGCTTATGCAGTTCTGTACAAGGCCGACTCTGAGACCGCAGCATGGGGATCTTCTTGTCCTGGATGCCATCTGCCTGGAGAAGGAAATAGGCCACGGTGAGCAGGGAGGGGAGCAATGCTTCTCCCTCTGCCTGTTCTGGAAGTCAGCAGACCCAGCATCTTTTCTCAGGACCATGGGAATGGCCTGTTCCTTCACTTCACCCCCAGCCTCCAGCAGGGCTGGTACCTGGCAAACTGAATTGCTGAGGAAGAAAGTGGCCGCCAGACTTCTACAGGGCTCCCAGCCTTGGAGCCTCTGCAGATCCTTAAAAAAAAAATAGGGTGAGGAAAGGTAAGGGTGTCATCTTTTGTACGCCAAGTTTTAAAGTGGCCAGCAGCTCCTCAGAAAAGAAATCTGAAAACGTCAGTATGAAATGGACAGTGACTCTACAGCCAGTGATGATCCTGTTCCCACCTGTCCCCTGCTCTAATGCGTGCCAAGATCTGTGTCAAACTTCACAGGCCAAAACACTCGCATGTGGGAAAGTACAGGGTCCTTTTCAGAGCCTCCAGCTATGCTGCTTCCAAGGAGTAGTACCCAGGATTTTGCCTTGGTCAGGGTTGTGTGAGGACAGAGGGAGAAACTGAGGTAGACTGAACCTGCCACTCCTAGCCATGGGTGACAGCCACCTGGGGGCCCAGGTCATCGCTGAGCATATGCAGAAATACCTTGACACAAGGCCGCTGGCTTCTGGACCTGAGGCTGGCCTGGGACCAGGTGGCCTCCTCCTTCAGAGCGTCAGAGCTTGCTGTTGGGGAGGATGTGGTCAGGAGGAGCTTCTGCAGCTGGGAAGAGGGGAAGAGGGGAAGAGACTAGGGCCAAGCACACTCAGAGACACAGGGCACCACATGCCAGCTGACTGTGCGCTGGCCAGGGCCAGAGACCCCAAGGAGCTAGGTAATGCAGAAAACAAATTGACATCTACCAAACTCCCAAACACCATTATTCCACAGAGAGCAAAGTTAGTGACCCAGGAGAGCAGGTCTGGGTGCTGGGTGCTCATTTCAATGTGAGGACAATGTCAGTTCATTCCACCTGCCTGTAATAGACAGACACATATGCATACATAGACACGCAGATGGAGAGGTTAGAGACCAAAACGATGCTCAATATAGGTTCTCCTCTGTCCATGACATTTAAAAAATTATTTCAACTAAATACACAGTACTCATAAATGGTGTGTGTGTGTGTGTGTGTGTGTGAAATACTAAAAGGTAGACAATTAAAAGCAAATCTCCTTCCTTCTCAAGGTCCTTTCTCTGTCCTAGAAGCAACCTCCATTACTCTCTTGTGAGCCTTCATGAGGTGGGCTTTTAATCATACAAGAATACACACACAGTGCATGTTACCTCCAACACACTCAACTGTTTCCATACAAGTAAAAGAATGCTAAATTTTAGTTTGTCCTTTCTTCACCTATTTTTTTTCATCTGCATGTGTGTGGGGGCAGTGTTGTTGGGATACCTGAGCACACTGTAAACCCCGAGATTACACTAATTAAGTACAATCAACCTTGGGTCAAGAGCCGGAGCCAGCAACTAGTTGCCAGGAAGTGGCCATAGAGAGCAAGAGGGAGTCAGGAAAACAAATAGAGAAATGCACAGGAAGTAGTAGGGTGAGACTTTGAGTTTGGCGGCCTTTTTGGTTTGGGATGGCAAAAGAGAAGTTCTCTTTCTGGGATGTCGTCAGCTAAGGAGGAAGATTAGCTCCTGGTCTCTCTGAACTAGCAGGTTTTCAACTCAGCATCTGACTCCCGAGTCTTTATTAGTAAAATCATAAGATTAAGGTTTAGTTTGCACAGGGTCACGTGTATCCCAGGCTGGCCTCAAGTTTTATAGTCAAGGGTGACTTGAACTGCTGAGCTTCTTGCCTCTACCTTCTACATGCTGAGATTTCAGGCACACATAAACCATCACACCCAGTTTTATGGGCTTCCTATGTGCTGGGCAAGCACTCCACCTATTGAGCTACCCTCTAGCCCTCAGACAGCTTTTGAAATAAAGACTGTCGAAGCTCTCCTGCTGGCAGGGTCACAGTTCATCCACCTTAAGAGTGCAGAGGCTGAAGAAAAACAGGCTCCTCCACCACACGCATGCGCGCATGCGCACATGTGCATGCACACACGCACCACCCTGCACCCTGGGCCACAGGGACAATATCTGGTTCTAGTCACTTCAGCCCCATTGCAGGCAACACCCTGAGCAACCTATTTTCTTCTCTGCCCTGATACAAGGGGCGTGGGGGGTGCACACCCAAAACCACTGGATCTGACACTTTTTAAAAACACCTCTGAGAGTCCAACCTCTGACCCTGAGAGACACTACTGACCTCATGATATGCAGATCTATAAGAGAGGCTCACTAGTCGCCCAAGTCCACACAGGCTAGTTCTCTGCAATTCAAGGCAAGGTCTAGGGTCTGTGGGACTTCTCTGGGCCCCTCCAGAACTATCATTATGCCGGAAGACTTGACATTTAGTCTGCTTTCCATAAGCTTAACCCAGGGTTGGGAAACAGAATCAATAGGGCAACCACTATGCAAAGTAGGCAGAATTGAAGGCTCAGGCCTAGGACAACCTGTGACCAGCAGGGGTTGCTCTCTCCCTTCACAAGGTTTCCTGCAGAGGCCTGGTACAGAAATAACACTGAGAATTCTTCCTACTAATGGCCTAGTCAGGCTCTGACTCAGCCAGTGTGTCTTAGGTGGGCCTATACGTTAGGCACTGTTCTAAATGTTGCCCAGTATTACCCACTGTAATTCTCCCGACAGCCTTTGACCCAGGCCCTATTATCTACTCCCAGGGATCAGAAAGCTGAGTCATTGATAGGGTGTGTGCCCGAGGACCCACAAGCTCTCATTGGAAGGCTGAAATTCAAATCGAAGCAGCCTCTTCCAGTCTGGAAGGCTGCAGGACCCCACAAGAGGGAGCCATAATGGGAGCTGGTACACAGTATATATTGGACCATAGCAGACACTTGGTAAATGTTCCCCCCAAAGGCTGCAGAAGAGAAGGCATGACGCCCTAGTGCACAAGTCAGTACACGCGGGGTCTAACTTGGTTGGCATACCGACTTGCCATGAGACTCCTCCCCCAGGCCTTACTTTCCCCTGAGCAGAACTCGATGCTCATGGAGGGCCTTTCCAGGATCTGAGAGCCCTCCTAGCTCTGATAGGCTCTAGAGTCTCAGCAACACTAGAAGTGGCAGTTACAGAGAGTAGAAGGAAGCCCCGCATTCATACAAAGCTTTGGTAGCCTGAGCCAGAGTCCAAGGTAAGTGTCCTCAGTAAGTTGGGAGGTCCAGACCCTTGCAAGACCAGTCAGCGACGGTCTCCACTCCCACATCTCCACATACATTGAATTTACACTTGTTGGTGTGAAAACTGGCACAATCTCTTCAAAGCATAATGAGCCAGAATTTGCATTTCTAGAATTCACGGACTCACACGGGGCAACCAATGACTTCAGTACTGTGCGTGGCAATGGAGCGGTCGACAACGGATGTCCATCAGTCAGCAGGGGAACGGTTACATGATGGCACATCCTTACCTGGAAGTACCACACAGCCACCCAGGAGGAAGCAAAGCCCCACACCCTCATCTGAAGACTTTCCAGGACACACTGCTCCGAGGGAGAAAGGTGCAGAGCAGTTTATAACGTAGGCTCTGCTGGTCTTGTAGTTCGAAAAAAAAAAAAAAGAAAGAAAGAAAGAAAAGGTGAAGAGGAAAGTCATGTAACAGATCAGTAACCATGGTTACCTCTGGGGAAGGCAATTGTGAGAGGGCTAGGAAGGTTTTGCTTTTAACTGTCCACGTTTCTGTTTCCTGCTTGGGTTTTTCTCCTCTGTGTGCTATCACCGTGAAAATGTTTGCGTGTAATTTTAAGGTTTAAAACAGAAATAGAACCAAGCCTAACGCCACTGTCCAGGCAGGAAGGGTGAAGGCCCGGCGAGACCTCGCACTCCAGGCTCTCCGCAGAAGCCATGTGCTGGCGCTCAGGGACCCTGACTGAGCTGGAACTGACAGCACAACCCTCACCGTGCGACAACCTGACAGCAGCCTGAGGCCACAGTCCTCACCATAGAAAGCTCATCCACTTCAGACTCTGGGGACAGAAGCCTCTCCAGGGCGGGGCTGGGGGGCGCAGATAAGGGGGCAGGTGAAGCTGGGTCACAGGATGGTGTGTCTCCTTCATCCAGCCCCGGGAAGGCAGCCAGCCCCACATCGTCTTCAGGGATGTCATCCAGGGTCTTGGTGAGCGCAGCCAAGAGAGCTTCATTCTCACTATCAATCTGGATGGAAGAGACAACGGGGGGGGGGGGGGGGGAGGTTAGCTGCTATGGGAGACTCAGCTGCTATGGGAGACTCAGCTGCTGTGGGAGACTCAGCTATTCTGTGTACCCCGATAAACCACCACTGCCTTCTTGCCACCCCACCCCACCCCTTAGAGATGGTTGTCAGCTCCGAGAACCACAGACTTTGATAAGCAGGCTATGGAAAGGGCCTTGCCTGGAGTCTCAGTGTCCTGGCTCTGCTGCTCCTTGAGCTGTGACCTGGGCAGAAGGCAGCCTACCTGAAAATACCTGCCTCTTCTGTCAGAGACTCGGGTCCTCTCCATCATTGGCAGCAGGGTCTCAGCCCCTTAACCCTCGAGGCCCCGACTGGGCAGAGCTCAACTGTGGATGTCACAACTACAGCACTGGAAGCCTGCTTGGGCTTTTGATGGAGTCCTGGGGCTTGCTCTCCAAGAGGCCCAGGTGCTGGGCTCTGAAGCTGCCGACTCACAGAGACCACACTTACCAACTGTGGGTTCTTGGGTAAGTTAGCCCTCACCTGCCACATAGATACCAGACAGGACTCACTCCGAGGAGTTCTTATTGAGGAGTGGGGGGCGAGGGGGAGCTGGTGCGGGGGTGGTCACAGGTAAGGTGCTTAGATGCAGTGCCTGACACAAAACAAGCACTTACCTTGCTATGCTATACCTGCTAACTCTACCACCACCTATTGTTGGTTTTCTTATGCATGCCTGGCTTTAGCTTGGCTTATTTTTGTTTTTGTTTTTGTTTTTAGAGATAGGTTTTCTCTGTGTAGCTTTGGTGCCTGTCCTGGAACTCGCTCTTGTAGACCAGGCTGGCCTCAAACTCACAGAGCTTTGCCTGCCTCTGTCTCCCGAGTGCTGGGATTAAAGGCGCGTGCCACCACTGCACAGCCTAAGCTTGGCTTTTTTTCTAGCCAGCTTTTTTTAAAACTTAAATTATTCTATCTACCTTTTGCCTCCAGGCTTATACTTTTCTCTATTCTCTATTCCCTTTTTTCTTTTTTACTCTGTAGCAGGAAGTGTGGCGCAGTGGTTGGCTCCTCTCCTTCTGCTTTTCTAGCTCCTCCCTTTTGTTCCTCTATTTATTCTCTCTGTCTGGTAGTTCCATCTATTTATCTTTCCTGCCTAGTTATTGGCCATTCAGGTCTTTATTAGACCAATCAGGTGTTTCAGACAGGCAAAGCAACATATCTTCAGAGATAAACAAATGCAGGATTAAAGAATGCAACACATCTGAGCCGTGATGGTGCATGGTGCATGCCCTTTTTTTTTTTTTTTTTTTTTTGGTTTTGGTTTTTCGAGACAGGGTTTCTCTATGGTTTTGGAGCCTGTCCTGGAACTAGCTCTTGTAGACCAGGCTGGTCTTGAACTCACAGAGATCCGCCTGCCTCTGCCTCTGCTGGGATTAATGGCGTGCGCCACCACAGCACTCTGGGAGGCAAAGGCAGGCGGTCTCTGTGAATTTGAGGCCAGCCTGGTCTACAGAGCGAGTTCCAGGACAGCTAGGGCTGTGACACAGAGAAACCCTGTCTTGAAAAAAACAAAACCAGACAAAAAGAATGCAACCCAACCTTGAATCATTAAACAAACATTCCACAGCATAAATGACTGTAACGCATCTGTAACAAATATTCCACAGCAGCCACCATTCCAGTGACAGCGACGGGAGTCAGCCCCCACCTCACGCTCTTCCTTCCCTTCCCATCACATGCTGCACTGCATCCAGCACACCCAGAACACCACACTCCTGCCCTCCTAGAGTCTGGCTTTTGCTGATGAGTGGAGCTGGACAGGAGAACAAGGGAGTACCTTTCAGAGCTGGAAAGGGGCTGGAGGAAGCCAGGGGATGCTGGGATAGCTAAACAAACTAACAAACAAACAAGCAGCAGCAACAACAATAACAAAAAAAACAACAACAAAAAAAAAACCAAGAAGATTGCAGGCTGCCTAGAGTGGACAGGAACTTTCTCTGAGACACTTAAAGCAAAAGGCTGAGAAAACAAGGCTCAGGCTTAGGGGAGATCTAGGGTAATGGCCTAGGCTTGAGAGGAACTGGAAAGCTCTGTCGGTAGCATCTAGGAGCTCACACAACACCTTTTTGAGGGGAGCATGATTCTAATCTCCATTTTGCAGAGAAAACTGGTGCACAGATGGACCTGAACCCCGCCTTCCCTGCCCTCTCCGACCACTGATTGAGGCTGGGGCCACAGACCACACTGCTTCTAGATTAGGCCAAGCACTCAGAAACCCTGATTCCCTGGGTTTGTGCTGGCAGGAGCACATGCTGTCACATGCTCCCTTCTGAGGCACGCTTTCCCATCCCGGGCCTAGCTGTTTATCTTTTCTTCAGGAAGTTCGTCTGAAATACACATCTCGTGATGGCCTTTCGGCTGCACTGAAATCTGTTTAGGCTATAACCTTACAGTCAGGGCAGCAGCTGAGTAACTCAAACGGGGACTCGGGGAGAGGAGAATAAATGTGTTTGTAATTTTTAGAACAGAGCTAAAAATAAAAAAAAAATAAAAGTCAAAAGAAGTTGTTAGTGGATCTGAACCAGGGCTCTGTGGATTCTGAAGCTAAGGGGATTCAAGTGACTGACCCCCACCCGAAAGACTCCCCCAATCCTCAGGCAAGACTTCCCAGTGCTCTATTTCCAGAACACTTGCTAGCTCGATGGGGAATTAAGAACCTGGGACTTGGACCCAGTGATATTTGGGGGATGACCACACGGAACTCTGCCACCAGGGTGGCCCTGAACCTACACAAGGGGAGACATAACCCCAGGGCCTCTCCTAGTTCCAAGTCTGGGGTCTGAGAAGCAGCAAAATTGCTGAGCAAAGGAAACCAATGGGGAGCAACAGGGAGACTGGCTGACTTCAGTTTCTTGGGTTCTTGAGAAGTCACTCGGAATGACGTCATCAGTACTGGGTGGAATGAGAATTCCCAGGGTGCCATAAATTATCGCACATAACAGGAACGTAAGGGCTTTCCAGTGGCCGGGGCGTCAGACAAGCGGTATGCGTGTTCTAGCTCATCTGCTGCATGGATGACTTCATGCCAGAGCCCTGGTGACACAGGCGGGCTCTAGGCAACAACTTCAACCGGTTACAGCTAGGGCTCCTTGGGAAGCCTGCCTGCCATTCTTTCCACAGGTGGGCTGAAGCCCCAGAACAAAGGCCTGCGAAAGTCACATTGCAAGCCAGGGCAGGGCCACGGATGCAAAAACCCTAACTTACCGAGCACAGGCATGGGGTGGAGAGGAGCACAAAATGGCAGAGACCATGACGAGGCTGGATGTAAGCCACAAAGACTAACAAAAGACCTTTTCCTCGACCCCTCTCCCTGAGCTGCCTAGCTCTGGAATGGCTGGGTGGGGTTAGGAGAAGGGCCACCTTCCCCACACTGCTGTGGCTCCTTCCAGGCCTCCTGGCTGCCCTGTAGGCGCCTTTTGATATCATCGGAGCTGGCCACCTCATCCTGCCTGGGCCCATTAGCTTGTTCCCCCTGCTCGGCTTAGAAGCAGAGTGAAAATTAATGGAGAGTTAATCAGCTGAGAAAGGGATATTAATAGACTTGCCCCGCCCCCAGCCTTCCCCAGCTCATCTCAGGCTGGAGGAGAAGGAGCCTTGCAGAAACCTTAGTAAAATGCTCCATTTGGGGATGGGAGTGGCTTGAAGGAATGGGACAGAGCAGCACAGAGAGCCAAAAGAACACACAGAGATCCTTGCCTGTCCAAGGAAGCCTTCATGAGTTTGTAGACACTGAGGAAGTCACCCACGGCCCAGAATTCCTTCTAAGAGGGTCCACAAATTCCCAGCATCTTTAAGGACTGGTGACGTCCTCTATCCTTATCACACCAAGAAACAGTGATACAGTCCCTGTTCCCTCTTCATTCCTCACATAGGGAAACTGAGGCCCTGTAAAAGTTAGCTTGCCAAGGCCGCATAGCATGAAATAACCAATCATCTGCTTATTCTAAGAACATTCCCTAAGTGCCTGTCATACCTGGGCCCCAAGACTTTGGGACATACAGAAAATGGAAAGCAATGCCCATGTCCCCAAACCTTGTCAACCCTCAGTACTATTATAACTTGCTCTCCTTTCTCTTAGTTTGCTCCTGTAGCACCGGTGCCATCAGATTGTCAGAACAGGGCACTGACTCCATTGCCCCCCCCCCTTGCAGGATGAAACTGTCTAAGTTAACGGCAGAAAGAGGATCAGAACCAGTGGACCCTGGGTCTCAGTTCATGGTTTTGGAAGAGGTCATAACACCTACTAACTGGACCCTTACCATGTGCCAAGATTTCAGAAATGAGCAAACCATTGTCTTCAGGGAGAGCACAGACAGAAGATGAATGTCCAGGAGCAGAAGTGATCAGGAGGGGTGACCCATGGCTTTACTTATGTGATGACTATTTATTAGGGCTGGGCACAATGCTAGACACAGTCAGGGTAAAGTCCCGGGGTACAATATGCAAACTGAGAACACAGCCCCAGAGTTCACGAAGGGGTGGAGGGATGCCACACAGACAGTGATGGCGACAGACTCTAGTCACATCATCACCCATGCAGCAGATGCAGCTGTGTATAATGGCCTGGGGGAAGAGGGCGTGAAGGGGAGAGGTCCTGGTGTAAGCGCTCAGCCGACTGTGAGGACTGACTGCTCACTGAGCTGGGAGCCTCCACAGGCTCATTCAGCTCTGAGCTCATCGTACCCATGACATGACTTCTCCCGAGGACTGCCGAGGCTCTGGCTAGGAGCAGTAGGTGTGAGGCCTGTGTAGTCTCCCGGGTTTGGTCTCCAGCAGCACGCTGACCCCACTCTTACATGAGCTCTCTGCAATCTGAAAGCCTTTTTGAAAAACATCTGTCCCCTAAGAGAGAGGGGAGCAACGTTGTTTTGGCACTGTGTTTAAGTTTAGAGTTTGTTTGTTTAATGGAGAGGGCTGGTGAGACAGTAAAGCATTTGCCTTGTAAGCAAGAGGACTGAGTTTAAGGCTCATGTTTAAAACAAAGGAAGGAAGGAAGGAGAGAAGGAGGGAGGGAGGGAGGGAGAGAGGGAGGGAGGGAGGGAGAGAGGGAGGGAGGGAGGGAGGGAGGGAGGGAAGGAGGGTGGCAGTATGTACTTGTTATTCCAAGATTGGAAAGTGGAAACAGGTGATTTCTAGGCAATACATGGTGAGACCCTGTCTCTAAAACAAACACAGACAAAAAGCAAGATATATGATGCCTGAGGAATGACAGAGGTGGTCCTCTGACCTCCATATGCATACACAGAGAGAGAGAGAGGCAGAGAGAGAGACAGAGAGACAGAGACAGAGAGATCCCGGACGGAGCCAGACAGGGCCCAGCTCTCACAATATTGGTAAAGGGATTCCATATAGCAGTACAGGTTGTGGGCTCAAATTAGAACTGTTGCCCTGATCCTCCCTTGCTGTGTGACCTTGAACCCATCACTCTAGTTCTCTGAGCTTTATTTTCCTCGCCTATAAAATGAGTGATTAACAATATACAATTTATACGTTAGAACCCTCTCAAGGAAAACACGTACTATGCATAGGACTCCATGGTGAGGTCTCGACTACCTATACTTCCTTCCCAGCACCGCAAGCTCCCAGGGGCTGTTCCAGGATCACTGCTTCTGCTCTTCCATTCCCCCCTCCCCAGCTAAATATAAGAGGCCTTTTCCTGACACCAGCCTCCAGCCATCATCTGCCGTGAGCCCTGGCAGTCCCGACTGTTGGCTTATATGTTTGTTAATCTCGGGATGTCTACTCCTCCAGACTTTGAGTCTACTTACTGATGACCTCAGCTCCTGACACACAGGGGGCTCGACAGGCTGCTCTGGAAGGACAAGCTCCCTCTGCAGGACTGTCTGAGATGCACAATGGCTTACAAGCCCACATGCGCAGAGTACAGTGCTGCCTAAGCACCACAGAGGCACACTGAGCCTAGGCACCTGCCTCAGCTTCAACACAGTCTTATTTCATCTGTATCCATGCAATGCATCCCCTGCCTCAACCAACACACACAAGCAAATGTCTGTAGAACTTGCTTTATTTTGCAGAACAGCTCAGACATCTCATGCTATTAGTCTCTTGAAAAAGCCTTCTTAAAAGGAACGCTAGCCATCATGTGCCTGAGGCTGGGTGCCCAAGCCACTGGGACTGAGAGTACTCTGCAGAATGGCTGGTTTGGTTGAACCTCTGGGGGCTCTTTCTGGTAAGAGCTGCTAGGAGAACCAAGTGAGGCAGGAACAGCACTGCAGAGCCGCTCAGTACCACAAGCCCTATCCCAGAGGCCTGATCACAAAGTCCTGGCTCGGGAAGCAGGTTGGCTTTGTATTTCTGAGGCTGTTGTTTAGGGCACAGCATAGGAATTGGGGGGCCCACCTGGAAGAGCTCGGCGTCATCAGGGCTGTACTGGCTGGGCTCTGTCTCTGAGGTCTCCGGGCACCACTGCAGCTCCCCAAAGCAAGCGGCTGAGTCAAAGTCACTGGTGTCCAGCTGGGAGAGGTCGAGCTCCGGCAGGTCAGCGCACAGCTGTTCCTCCCCGGATTCCCCACCCTGAGGAGACAGGAGGGAAAGAGGTGGTCAGAGCTGACTGTGGCCACACCCAGCCAGGAACCTGCTCATTCATAAGGGCTGTTGATTCGGACCCTCTACCAAGAACCAAATTTGCCAAATAACCAATAAGTGTAAAGATCTGCCTCATTCTTTAAAACCATTGAGCCCACTGGAAGGTAAGGTGGGCCCTGCAGCACAAAGCCCTGCTGCCCTCTTTCCTTTCCCTCTGTACATCCCTCAAAGCCCTGCCTGCACAGCTTGTCTTTCTTCTTACAAGGACTGCTTCGCTGAAAACTTTATTAGCGCCAGTAAACAGTTACCATTTTATATAAGTGCCCCTCACCTGGAACGCAATGCCTCATGGCTAATGCCCCTTTTTAATAATCACAGAACAGAACAAGGAACTAACAGTGTCTGACACTGAGTGATTCCCAAGCTTTCATGAGACACCTAAGTCCACAGGTGTGTTGGGGGATTATTTATAATGTCTGAAGTGTGGAAGACCACCTAGAAGTTGGAAATAAAACCGTAACACGCCTCTATTACAGAATACCACAGTCCTATCGAAAAGAATGAGGCCGATCTAGGGATCGTCTTGGAGATGTGCCAGAGAAAAACCTAAGCTGCAGAAGAGACTCATGCAGCAGGCACTCCCAATGCGTAGGGGAGGACATGGCAACCATGCTGCAGGCTTCCCCTATAGGATAACATCCATGTAAGCTCACGGGAAGAGGTCTGCAGAGCCCCTCACTCATCTGCAGCCAGGTGAGGGTGGGAGGAAGTTTGAGGGGACTCTGGCAGCAGCACCACCCTGACCGATGGCCAGCTCATCCTCATTTCTTAGAGATCTTTCCTTTTCTTTTTAAAAAAATTATTTATTTTAAGTACATCAGTGTTTTCACCCGCAGGTATGTCTGTATGAGGGTGTCAGATCCCCCGGAACAGGAGTTACAGACAATGTGAGCTGCCACGTGGGTGCTGGGAATTAAACCCAGGTGCTCTAGAAGAGCAGCCAGTGCTTTTAACTGCTGAGCCATCTCTCTAGCCCCATCTGGAGGATTTTTTTTTTCAACACAGACCCTCGGGCCAGCCCACCTCTGCTGAGTCACAAGCTGTTGATTTTCTCACTGGTACCCAAAGTCACCCATCACCAATTATGGGACTGTCCTGATGTTCAGAAACCCTCGAGGCAGCCGGGACGGGACTGCAGTGGAACGCCAAAGATTTGAGGAAGGCAACTAAGACCTGGCTATCCAGAGTCTAAATTTCTACTCATCAGCCATAAGCCTGATAGAGAAGGTCATTCGCATGACCCTCTGAAACCCAACTGTCTCACTATAAAATGGATACAGCACCAGGCTTACAGGCAATTGAGGTGGTATTACAGTCCAGCCCAGTAAGTACTCAATAAATGTCAGGTAAGGGCAGGCTAGTGACCTCAGAGAAAGACAATGGTCATAATAAAAGCAGCAGTGTTCTATGGTGGATGGGTGGGACTAGCCTCAGGGGGAGAGGGAAAGAGAAAGATGGGGAGGGGAGAGAGGGAGGGAGAGACAGAAGGAGGGAGGGAAGGAGAGAGGAGAGAGAGAGAGAGAGAGAGAGAGAGAGAGAAAGGCAAACAGGACACTTAAGAGAAACAGGCTTTCCCCTGGCCTTTTCCTAATTGTTCCCACTTACTAGGCCTCATAAATTATGAATAAATGTATATAATTAGCTCAACTTGAAACAGGAAAAGGGCTTTTACCCAAATTTGGGTCAAATATCTTAATTGGCATTTTGCAAGAATCCTACCTATATGGGCAGCATGGGAACCAGGACCCTGCACACAGCCATTCCCAGCTGAGTCTCAGGCCAAGCAGCACTGTGCCAGCAAATGTGCTCCAGGGACAAGTCCCCACCGTCCCCTCTCTCCATCTTCCCCACTACACGGATACCCAGTAGCCCTAAGTACTGAGCTGTGAGGTACTCAACCTCATACTAGAGAACAGCAACGGCCAAGGGTGGGAACAGACAAAAGCGACCACTGTCCTCTCAGTGGTGGACCCCTGGGGACTGAGGGAGGGATCACACAGAAAGTATGATGAGAGTCATCGCTGCTTAACTGTACAGAAAATTCCAGAAGTAAGCAATTCATAAGTTTTTTAATTATGCATCATTCTGATTAGCATGATGAAGTCTTAAGTAGTCAAGCCCCGTCTCTGAGTCGTCCATGTGTCCAGTGTATCTACAGGGTGTGTACCGCCCACCCATTAGGGCCTCCAGAGTCACCCTCACTCCCAGACAGACTGCTGTGGCAAGACGGTGCTGTGTTCAGTTACCTCCTACCTCAGAGCAAATGCCCCCAAGTTCAAGAGCAACAATGCTGCGGTCAGGACATGCTAATGTGGAGCCACGACGGACTCCTCATAGGGGCAAAGGCAGGCAAGCATTCTAAGCAGAAGAGAGAAGAGTCTTGTGACTAGGTGGGTTAAGATCTAAGAAGCCATCTAAGAATTTATGAGCCAGGTGGTGGTGGCGCACACCTTTAATCCCAGCACTCGGGAGGAGGCAGAGGCAGGCAGATCTCTTTGAGTTTAAGGCTATCCTGACCTATAGAGTGAGTTCCAGCACAGGCTCCAAAGCTACAGAGAAACCCTGTCTTGAAAAACAAAACAAAACAAAAAAAGAGGGGGATAAGAAATTCAAGCTGGTTTTGCTATCACATCTCAAACGTTTATGGTTAAGGTCGCAGCACAGAGTGGGGCGTAGTAAAGGTGGAAAGGGCTTGAGATTTTGTGTGTATGCACAGAAAAATGCTACAGTATTCAGGGTCTGGTGTGATCTGTGGCTTTAGGCATCTACTTGGGAACTCGAATACAAACTTCAAGAATAAGGACCACTGCATGAATTATGATGAGTCCAGTTAGAAGCTTCTGGGCCTTGCTGGGGAGCCTGAAGGTGACAGGAGACATGTTGCCTCAACTCTGAATTCCTGCAGTAAACCAGTCATGACAGCTCCGAATCACCTATGCTCGGTCGCTGCAGCCACTAAGGGTAGGTTCTCCCAGCGACCTCTTGGCACTTCTGTTCCTTTTGTGCCCAGTCAGTCTGGGGCAATGCAGATGGCTTTGGCTTTTGTGGTTAGTCAGTTGCTTCGTTCCTATGGGCCACTGTAAGTCTGGAATAATTGTATATAAGTATTTTGGTGGACATATGTCTTTATTTCTCTGGGATGAATATTAGGTCTGGATTTGCTGGGTCATTTGGAGCATGGAGCTGAGTGTTGAAGGGGTGAGGTGGGGGCAGGTAAGGCTTCCTAAGGGAGCAGACAGAAGCCAGGTGATGGAGGAGGCAGGAGGGCATTAGTCAGGGCGAAGACCTCAGCAAGGGCGAGCCTAGCACATGCTGACGTGGAGCCGCAGAGGTGCTGAGGTCAGCAGGCTGCAGCTCATTATCTAGAGCTGGGGGGTGGCAGCGATGGTGGTGGATGAAGAGGCAGGTGGAAGCCGGATCAGGTGGGATTGCAGGAGATTTGGGTTTTACTCTGAGTGTGATAGGGGTAGGATCAGCACAGCAACTGTATTAGACTGTTGGAAACATACAGGAGACAGGAGGTGGCAAGCTGGAGAGCCTCACCTAGGGCCTGGAGAACAGGAAGGAGGCCCTGAAGCTAAGACAGAAGGGTACGAGACAGCAGGGGCCTGCTGACCGGCAGAGCCTTCAGCAGTCAGTGTTTCTACTACCCCAGGAACTCAGGGAGGCTACCTCCATAGCATCTGCTTTTTAGAAACAGCACAGAATCAAAGAAGTCTCAGAACCCCAGCTCGGCCCGGAGTCAGCAGTCCTGAAGGGTGGTCCAGGTGATGGATGCCTTGGGAGGTAGAGACTCTGTGGAGAACCTGACAAAAGGACTGGAGGGTGTGGCACAGTGGGCAAGCACCTGTGTTTAGCATGTGCAAAGCTCTAGGTTCGGTGCCCAGGACTGCCAACGGGAAAGCAGCACAGTGAAGATTCTTCCCCCAAGACACATGTATGCACATAGAATTCACACAGCTGCTCTACCTCCTTCCCTTGGCAGATGTGGAAACTGAGGCTCAAGGTGGATAATGAGTCTGCTCGGATCATCCGGGAGTGTCCCTCTTTGGCAAGCACACCACCTCCTTCGCAAAATGCCCATAAAGGCCCATGATGGCTGCACATATTGATCCCCAAAGCAGCTCAACATACTCAGAGCATAGCCAGCATATAAAAATAAAGAACCTCGGCTTAGCAGTCCTGTCAATTAGGCCCAAGACCGCTCTCCAGCTAAAAACCATTAGGCTCTCTGCTAATGGGACATTCTTGGCCCTCTCTACATTTAGAGGCTTCTGAGGGGGTGTTAAGGTGACCCAGTTCCCTGGGAAAGGTCTCAGTTGGGGCTTTCTGGCCCTGTCCCGGCCGCCTGCCTTCTGCAAGCTCGGCTGACAGAGCCAAGAGGTCACAGAACAGGACTAATAGCCACTGCTATTATTGAGTGCTTGCTGTATGCCAAAAGCCATGCTAAGTGCCTTACATATGCCTTCTCATTAGAGTCCTAGAACATACCCAGGAAGGTAGATGCTACTGCCCCCACAGTACGGGGCAGGAGACTGGGACACCGGGTTCACTTGTGTTTATCGTTATGGCTGCAATCACAGCTTACTACCTGTGCAAGGCACATCAACAGCAGAAAAGGAAATCGGCCTGGAGGCTAGCAGGCCGTCATCAGGCCGCCATCTGGGTCCCTCCGAGGTTTTCAAGAGAAGGAACTGCCCCGCCTCAGTCCACTCTTTTTACTTTGCAGGTAGACATCCTCCCTTTCTCTTACATCTCCCCTTTTGATGAGGACACTAGCCACACCAGATCAAGGCCTACCTAACTGACCTCAATTGAGCCTGATCTTTTCTGTAAACACCTTATCTCTAAATCACCCAAGGTCCCAGAGAGGTGAGGCCGAGTCCAAGGCCCAGGCTTTCTTCTCAAAAGCCGGTGCTATCGTCCATTACTGTTGGTGAGTGTAAGAGGAATATTGAAGACCATTCACATTCCCACTTACAGACGGGAAGTGTGGCTTAGGTTGGGGGTTGGTAATGGCCCAAGTCGCATGGCTGAGCAAGGACAAGTCAGGGGACAGCAACACCGCACCATGCTCCCAGCCTCCTGGGCACAACTTGTCGCCTATCAAGTTGCTGTGCCATATGCCCCTTCCTCTGGCAACGCCACACCCCTCATCTGAAAGGGTTGTGGCTTCCTCAAGCCAGGGATAGAAATGACCCTGGCAGAGGATTTGCAAAGTTTCACTTCAGACTCGCAGAAGTGGCTTCAATGGAAGCCTGTGTGTCTTTGTTGGAAATCGATCCCCTGCTTCAGCAAGACTGCATCTTCAGGGGAAAAAAAAATGTCCAGTCCAGTTTTCCAGCTTACAATCAGCAAATCTCCTGGCTTACTCCAGGTCCCAGAGCAAATTCTCAGAATTCCTTGAGTGGAAGAAAGGAGGGATGGCAGGTAGATGCAGGGACAGATTGGGTACTGGACGTAGGCCGTACCTTGTGTCTCAGTGGATCCGAAGAACTCAAGACTGGACAGATCACAGAAAGATTTGGCCCCTCTTGCCAAAATCTTTCATATAGTTCTTGAATTTAGCAACTGTCTCAGAGCTACAAAAGCTCTGAACTCAGCAGGAAATAAATATATCAGCAAGTGAATTAAGAAGGAATTTCTGAGTAGAAACACAAGTACAAAAAGCATGACTGACCTGGCCTTGCTACCTGTACCGCCTCTGAGATCAAGACAGTGACTCTCGCTTGGTTTTATAGGCGAACACTGCCAGCAAGGAGAGTCCTACCTCCCAGGCCTCTTAAAAAGGAAGGAAGATAGATCGAGTGCCTGGCACATGCCAGGCTCTCCATGAGTATCTCTGGTTACTGCAGACTGAACATTGGGACCCCACGAATTTGTATATTGAAATCCTAACTCTCAAGGTGAAGGTGATGATGTCAGGGGATGGGGCACTTGGGTGGTGACTGGGTCATACATAGGGTAGAGCTCTTGTGAGTGAGATTAGTGTCCTTAGAACAGGGAGCCTTAGCAGCCATTACTAATTCACTACAACTAGCCTAGTCCAGACCATGATCCTGAGCCTCCACCCCTTTCTAAAAAAGGAAGGAAGGAAATACACACAAGCTCCCCACAAAAGCCATTTCCTTTCACAAATGTTTCGTTCCCTTCTTCTCTGACATCCCTCCTTTGGTCTGCCTCTTAATCCATTCCCTCGCAAGGGAAAGAAGCCTGCCAACTATCCTTGCGGGAACCTGCTCTTCCCCCAAAGCCAGGTGATTAAAATAAGCAAGTCTGCCCAAGTGAGAAGGATTGGATACAGGTTTTGTGGAGCATTTGGTTAAGAGGGCTCAGCTATTCTAGACAGGCCTGCAGCCATCTTTGCTGGTGCCTAGGAACAGCAGCCTGGACTGCTGCAAGCTAGGGCAATGCAGGGTGAAGCCGGAGAGAGGGATCCTAACAAAATAATTTACACCGTGGAACCAGCTGGGTCTGAAGGCAGTAAGTCCCTGCACCGTCCAGCTGTGCAAGTGAATAAATCCCCCTTCTAAACAGCGTTTGCGAGCTGGAGTCGGCCTCACTTATCAATGACAAAGTGATGGCTAATTCATCTCTCTCACATTTAAAAAAAAAATCCAATCTTCTTGTTGTCTTCCAAATTAATACAAAACTCCTAAAGAGGAGTCTAGAAGAATGGTAAGGAGCGTAAAAAAGCTTTACCTCCCCTCCCCCAAATACTTACCACATCATCAGAAATAATGCACAAAGAGCACAAACGCAAGGAAGAATGACTAGATAAAATGGAGGCGCTCGAAGCCCAGTCTGAAAAGTACAGAACTGCCTGAAATCATAGCTCCCTGGAAGGGCCTTAAACACTCAGGCCTTAAAGCCTCAGGCCAGGCAACCATGGAAGTATCTGGCCTTGGGCCAGCTGAACATTAACACAATGCCCAGCCCTTTACAGCCAGGCCCCCAACCTCTAGCCAAGCAAGCGGTCAGGGACCCTCAGAGAAGGTGTCCAGGTCTCATAAGAATAAATCCTCCAGCTCAGAGAGCAACACAGCTCCAGTATTCAGAACTGGCCATGAGCCTATCCCTGTCAGCTACAAAGGAGCCAAGGTAGCAGTGTGCTTGGGACAACAGCTCTGCCCCAGGGGCAGGGCATCAGAACCACCCTGGACAGCAACCTCTGTGTCCTAGCAGAATTTCTTACCGTGCTAGTGTTTCTGTTAGTTGTAGGCAAACCTAATCCTGAGAGACCTTTGGTATGCTGCGCAGTCTCCAGCTGACTGGCCAAGCAGGTTAGCTGGCATGCTCCGAGCCTGCATACCCTCATTGCTCACCCACCTGCTCCCCCCGAGTCTGTGCTCTGCTAGGGATTGCTTCCTCCCGACTCAGTTGTTCCGACCCCTACAAACTTTAAAGAGTTCCTAACTAGAAAATGTCAGCAGAAAAGAAGAGAGTTTGGGAAAACTTAGGTGCAGACTGTGGTCCAGTAAGTCTGAGTTGCTAAAACAAACAAACAAACAAAACTGCTGTAAATTTTATGCAGATGAGATCCGAATCAAAGATGAGACATTGATGAGGAAGGAGATCTCCATCAAAGATGAGGAGACAGTGGCAAGGCCACTCAGCAGGCATCTCAGCAAGACATTGGGGCTCTGGCCCTGGGGTGGGGGCTATGCAGGAATGGCAGGGACTCTCAGTATCAAAGTCAAAGAGGCAATAATGAAGGCCCAGAACACATGGCTTTTTAAGAGGGCATATACAACATTCCATGACTCAATGCTTTGTCTGGCCTTTTTCTAGGAATCCACAGCCCCTCTCGCCACCATCAGATAACACGTGACTGCTGTACACCTCTTCCATCTCCACTGCCCCGGAAACAGCCTTCTATCAGCTGAGGGGCACCATAGGAGGTAGGGCACTGGTATGGTCCCTTGCCTCACTTTTCCAAGTGATTCTCTTATCTTGCAGGTGAGGAAATCAAGGCTCACAGAAAGGGGACAAGGGGTCGTCTCTCAAGATCCACACAGCTAGCTCCTAGCAAGGTCGTACAACTAGGATCTCCCTGTAAAAGCCCTTTGCAATATGACAGGTCACTTCCTCAACAGCTGTGGTCCGTGGAAATTCCCGGTCAGATTCCTGCCTGCCTTGCAGAGAGAAGGGAAAGAGAAGAAAGGTCCACAGGGCAGGTACTATCTTGCTTCGTCATCACCTCCCTCCTCTCTGTGGCCTCCAAGCAGTCCCTTATCTCTCTGAGATCTGTGAGCTTGGGTTGCTGGGTGGGATGGGATTACCTGGGGATGGGGAATTTTTACAGGGCCTGGTGCAGGCCTTTGGAATCCAAACTCCCTTTGTCTGGCACCTGGGTCTGAGGGGTGGTACTCTCTTCTCTACCTCAGGGCAGCAGGGATACTGGTCAGTGACATCAGGACTTCTCAGCAGGCACACCAATACCCAGGCCCAGGAAGGCACTGTTTGTTTTTAAACAATAGAAGCTTAGTGTATGCCGTGACTTGGGCTATGCACTTTGTGTGTTTGCCTGTCCTTGCAGTTGATTGCATGCACTTGAACTCAAGAGTCTCTTGAATTCCCACGAGAGTGGCAGGAAAGACACTTGCTCGACTGCCAAGTGATGCGTGTATGAACATCCAGAGGCAGACCTGGCCCTGGCCGCGTCTTGCTATTCATAGGCAGCCATTGTGCCTCTGAGCATCTCCAGAGTCTCCCGCATGCAGCAGGGAGGGAGCATGTCTGGGGCCATCTGAATGGGCACCCCTCACCTGCCAGCGGCTGCTTCCCTCGTGGTCTCTAACCCGTGGCCGCTTGACCAGACCACCCTGACTCTGGCTTTGCCTGCGCCCTGCTGAGATTCTCTCAATAAGCACTTCATTTTCTGGAATAATTTTTAACTACTTTCAAGCATACAATTTAGAGGCATTAACTATATCCACACTGTTGTGCAACCATCACGCCACCCACTTCCTGAACTTTCCCCGTCTTTAAATGTATCTATTCCTTAACCAGGAGCTCCCCGGCAGCAGAGCCCTGTCCTGTTCCCCACCGTACCCCCAGTGCACAGCACAATGTTTGGCATGCAGTAGCTGCTCAACAAAATGTGTGCAATAAACGGAACAAGTGTCTTGTGAACTGTGAAGGGCAGTGAGCAAAAGCCAAAGAGTACGTGTTAATTTTTTTCCCAGACAACTCCCAAACAAAGCTCCATTGCCTCAGTTAACCACATAATAATTTCATGTCTGGGAAACCTTGTGGGAGGTGAGGGCGGGGGGCGGGGAGGGCGAACTGCCCTGAGCTCCTGTTCTTTCCCGGTTCTAGGCCCCTTTGTGAGGTCAAGAATCAAGATATGTGATCATACACACCAGCTGGCATCCACACTCACCATTCCAGCACCAGCTTCTCTGCCCAACACAACATTTATCGGTGGCTGAAGGGCAGGCCCAAAAATAAACCGCTAGGATCAAATGCCACTCAGAGCTGCTCTTCTGATACTCGAGCGGCTGAAAGGCCTTGGAGGTTCGGTGATGGGGCTGGTAGTGGTTGGGGGGCGGGGGGTGTGTCACAGTAGCGTACAGAGACTGGAAAGCAGAGCCGTAGCTGAGAGGAGAGTAACGTAGGCATCAGAAAGCCAGGCAGCCAAGGCCATCATATTTTAAAATTCAAGAAGGGGCAGGGGTGGAAGAAGAGGAAGAAGAGGAGACAAAAGGTCCATCCATGGCTAAGAAAATACCAGAACTCCAGATAAAGGTAGGATAGGTCGTACTGTGTTACCCTTTTGCCTCTGGTATAAGCACCCTGGCTCTCCCAAATTCCTGCCTTTATTTTTAAAATTGGTGTCTTTATACAGATTACGATGATTTTTTTAAAACAATGAACTGAAATACAATTTATTTTGATTATTGAATCACTTGCACAGTAGTAAGTGCTTTCTTGGCCACACCTGCCCTGGCCTTGGCGGAATACAATGAAGGAGTTACGGTATGTATAGGAGACTAAAATGGAATTATGCCCTAGGCCATGTCATTAGCTGAGCCTTGGGAACCCCACTCCAATCTCTCTGCAATGGGACCTCTAAGCCTTCCCTGGCTGTGGAGTTGCCCTGGCCTGTTTGGTGTGGAAAAGCATTTGGGGAAGCTATAAAATGCCCTCCATAGGAAATGCTGTTAAATTCTTCTCAAAGTAGCAGAGGACTAACGAGGGTAGTAAGCACCATTCAGTTTGGGGCTTGGTTTTTGAGACAGGTCCTCAACACATACCCAGATTAAACTCAAACTCTTGGTCTCCTGCCTCAGCCTCTTGAAGACTGGCTATATATATATATACACACACACACATACACACACACACACACACGCATGCACACACGATACCACATCTGGCCGACAGAAGTTTGTTTTTCTATCTCTGTCTCTTTCTCGATACAACCCACACTTTTAGAAATGGCTCTACCATTGAGATGCATCTACATATCTATAGTCATATATGTGTGTTTGTATTTATCAGTACCGTGTGTGTGTGTATCCTGTGGGCATGTGTGTCGCAGCAGATGTGTGGAAGTCGAGAACACTCTGTGGAGTTGGTTCTCCCCCTCCAGGAGATTAAACTAAGGCAGTCTGGCCTTTGCATGACACTGTCTTTTCCCAGCCCCCACCCACCTTGCCCATCTCGCCAGCCCTTGTTTGACTGGTTTTCAAGAAATAGCCTCACTATGCTACCCAGGCTAGACTTGAGTGTGCTTTGTAGCCCAGGTGGGCCTTGAACTTTGGATCCTCTTTAGCCTTCTGAATAACTGGAATTATGGGCCTGCACCAGTAGGCTGTGCTGTCTGTCATTAAGTGAACTGTGAAATAAATACTCACTGCTTATAAAGGAATGAAGTCTGGCAAATGACTAGTGTTCATTTAAGAAGAATGAGAGGCCTTACAAGATGGCTCAGTGGATTAAGGAGCTTGCGGCCAAGCTT
The DNA here is from genome assembly GCF_950005125.1 of Chionomys nivalis. NCBI lineage: Eukaryota > Metazoa > Chordata > Mammalia > Rodentia > Cricetidae > Chionomys > Chionomys nivalis. Next base: position 24,110,298 of record NC_080099.1, on the reverse strand, counting down.
GGGGACCCGAGTCTGATACCCACCTGGTAGAAGAGAGAAAACTACTAAAGTTGTTTTCTGACCTTCGTGTGGCACTGGCAGACAACCCCATCCCTCAAAATAAACAAATACAAAAAAAAAAATAAAAATAAACAAATACATAAATAAGTTTTTTTGGTTGGGGAGGGGTGGAATGAGAGATGAGAGAAGATTTCTGTTTTTTCCCCAAATCAAGGCATTCTTTCAACTTCTGACTTACTAATAAGGCAAGTTAGGCATATTGCTGGACTTGGGAAATGCGCCTTTTCACCCCCTGACGCTGAAAGTGGCGACCCCTGGAATCCTCACAACGTTCTGTATTGCTCTTTCCCTCATTCAAAAGAGTTCCCCAAATTGGAGTATATCTGGGGCTCGGATAGAGCCTCCTGGATCGGGCAGCTGAGAAGTACCTGGTCTGGGATGACAAAAACATTCTGGCCAGCCAGGCATGGTGGTGCATGCCTTTATTCCCAGCACTCCAGGGGCAAAGGCAGGAAGATCTCTGTGAGTCTGAGACCAGTCTACACACTGAGTTCCAAGACAGCCAGAGTTACAGAGTTAGGACCGACCCTGCCTCAAAACAAACAAACCAAAAACTCAAACATTTTGGAGGAGATTGTACAGCATGGCAAATGTATTTAATGCCTGTTTTGTATACATTAGTATATACATTTATATACATTTTGTATACAATAGTGCTCTGTTTTACTACAATAAAAGCAGAAAAAATGTTACAAAGTTTCAGAGACTAAAAAGGCTAAGAAGAGGGGGAAAAAAAGAAAAGCCACACACCCATTTGAAGGCTCATTGGAGTCCTGGAAGTCCATTTTCTCTGGTTCTGTTCATGTTGTCTCCTGCCCCAGCTGGCAGCAGAGATGGCAGCGCCTGGCCAGGGCTCATCTGAAAAGCCCTGTGCCTGTTAGCACTGTTATAAATAACCAGAAAGAGGCAGAAAGGGGTTCTGGCAGAAGAGTGAAGGTCAGGCAGCCCCATGCAGCATCTGAGGAAATGTCACACCCGACAGGCCAGCAAGGTGCATGCTCACATCTTTAGCCCATCTGCCCAGGTGGAATGAGGCCTTGCTGTGACCTGCCCAATACTAACAGCCCTGAGGGGGCTGACTCCTTGGAGGCTCTCAGCTGGGACTGGACCCTCGAGGAGTGCCCCTTTCCTAGCAGGCTGAAGCCTTGGCAGACTGAGCCAGCCAGGTCCTTACACCAGCCCAGGCTTCTTGGCCAGCCCTCCACTCAACCCACCCAGGGAGCGTGACTCAGGCAGTGCTTAACCCACCAGTGCCCCTGCTGCACACAGTGTGGGAGCTGGAGGACCACATGGCCCATCTGGTCTTGTGGTTCCCATGCTGGGCTCCCTGGGGAACCCCCAGCCTGTTCTTTTTCTCCCCCACAGCCCCAGTAAGGCCTTAGGCTTTGAAGAGAAAGGAATTCCGATGGAGTTAATTAGATTTTCCATTTTTATGAGCTAAGAGCTATACAGTGGCAAGCAATCTCAGTATTTAACCTTAGTGAATTCAACACAATATGCCTGACCCTAAAATAAAATAGCCACGTTTCTATTTTCTGTACTTGAAAAATGGGGTACACATTTTGCATTGGGGGTCTGATTGCATATACGCATACCCACACTACTCACAAGCACACTTTGAGGGGGACTTAAAGGCTTTATGAGGCTAATTTGACCCAGACTGCATACTAAGCAACCACTCCCGAAGGACCCTCTCCATCCCTGGGTCTGAGTGGGCCATGAGAGCCTAGCCAAGTGGGTGTGCTCCATTAGAGAGAAAAGAATCTGAGGCTTGAGGGTAATGTGGTTTGCTGAGCAGGAATGTGAGTCTCAATCTAAGCCCGAACTGTGTGTCGCCCTAATAGGGCTGTCCCACTGTGTGACTGACAGTGCAGAGAAAGGCTTGCTTGACTCTGGGCTGCTAGATTTGGAAGCACTGGAGAGAGGGGCTCATGCCCAGTGCCTGGTGACTCCTTTGAGTCTTCTGATTCAGAAACCAGGCAACACCTGGGAGAAATGTACCCAGGGTAGGGAGTTCAGGACTTATCAGAATTCCAGCAAGCCAGGCTGGGCATACTATCTGGCTGAAAATCCTATGCTGGACCAAAGCTTCATAAAATTTCCAACCTAGCTTGCCCAGGGTATCCCCCTCTTTTCCAGCTCTCCCTGACTATAGGACAATGGTCGTCCTTCCCCTGGAACACAGCTCTTGAAGTTTGGACCCTTGACCCCTGCTATGTCCCAGCTACTGCCCTACCGTTTAATCTCAGGGAGATTCCTGACATCCCAAGTCCCACATTTTCTGAGGCTTACAGAGCTGTACTTTGGCCATAGCACCAACCCAGGGCCTGGTTGCCTCTACTGTACAGAAACACGGTCCTGGCTCTGTCTTCTCTGGGCCAATTCCCAGCACCTAGAATTGTGCCCAACCTTTGTAGAAGGGTAGGAGGGGAGCTGAGGAGAGAGCCACCACTCCCCTGGCCAGTTTTGATAATTCAGTCTCATATTCCTATGACATCCATCATCCCCCCCCCCGAAAGGGGGCTTCTGAATCCATTTATTCCCCATGGAAACTTCTTTCCTTTTCAGTGGGTCAGATGAGAAATCCAGACCCACAGACTCCCAGATAAAGCTGGTGGGAAAAAGAGATTCTCTTTGGTCCCATAGGCTTTCCTTGGTCATGTGGCTAAGGAGGGCCAGAGGCCAGGCAGGCTGCTCTGCCGGGGAGGCTACGTAGGTTCCACTGATAATGGGTTTTCAGTCATAGTGGGGTCTGCCTTCTGCAGAACGTCCTGGGGGGAGGAAGCGGACAGATCAAGAGATCCGTCACTCAATTACAGGTGCCCGCTGACTTCTTAAGAAGCAGGTGATCCAGGGTGGGGGTGGCATTACCTGGCCACAGCAGTAAGAGCAAATCCCTTCGCTCTCTTTGCCAGGACTTGGGATCGCAGAACTTGCAAGAATTCTTTAGTTCTAAAGCGGGCATTCTCCCCTCTGCTCTTCCCAACAAGGTAGAAGTTAAAACGTTTTTCCAGTCATGATGCTGAGGTGTCAGGAGGGGAAGCGGCTGCTGTAAAGCCACATAGCAAGTCTAAGAAAGGAAGAGGACTCCATCCTCTCAACCTCCAGCTTCTAGCTGAAGCAGTAACAGAAAACAGCAAGGGGGAAGCTGGGAACAGATTCTCTGTACAGTGGCATGGACCTTGGACTGGTTGTCTCTCCGAGCCTATTTCCCATATCCCAACACTAGCCAGCCTCAGAGACCAGAAGACACAAGATCTTGGTACATGTAGGGTCACCAAGAGACACCCTGGGCACAGAAGAAAGCCTCAGAAGTCCCATAAGCAACTCCTCATGAGGAGGAAGACAGGAAGGGCATGAGTACCAAGGGACCAAGTGTCATGGGATGGATCATGGGTTAGGGGTAAGAGATCTGGTATCTCTTCACCGGTTCCTCACTGTGGGGTCCCAGCAGCAACAGCCTCACCTGAGATACCCGCCTTTCATGCTGATCTGGACCCTGCCGTTAACAAGCTCACCTGGTAACACACATGCACGCTCAAGTGTTAAATAAAATTGGGAAGTGACCCCAGGCCGTGACTGAATGCCACTTCTAAATTCTCCCGGCTGGCAATCCCCATCTAGTGAGAGCAGATAATGCAGAGTACCATTCTAGGTCCTGCCTGGTGCCTGGTAAAACCACAGAGGCCAACCACTGTACCAGGAGCCTGGCAGGTAACAGCTGCTCAAACTATTACGTTTTCTTCTCCTGCCTCAGGGGCCAGAAGGAAGGCGGCTTCTGCTTTAATTCCAAGTCCTGCCTGCACATCTGGGAGGCGAGGCCGAGACCCCATAGGCAGCAACAGATGGGGACAGGGTGGGAGCAGAGAGGAAAGAGGACAGGAAGTCAGCAAGAAAAACAAGCACCAGAGACCATCCAATCCCCAGAGACACCGTTGCTCAGCTCACACGCTAAAGCAGGCGCACGGCCAGAAGCCAGCAGGCCTGCGCAAGAATCAAGAGGAACCACAAGGCTGTGTTCCCTCACGCTATACATGATAATGCCTTTCTTTCTAGGCTGGGCTCTGAAGGGATTCTGGTGGCTAGAGGAGACAACACCAAGGGTCAGTAGATCAACAGATCAACACTGGGGCTATGGGCCACGCCCTGAGAGGGTCGATGGGGTAAGACTGGGATAAGACATCCTGCATTGCACTTCTGGCCAAATGTTTAAACTCCTCTTATGTTCCAGATAACAGAGTATTAGCAGTCCTACGCGGTGCCCTCAGATCCTTATGGGAATTTAATGAGAAGGACTTTGCTGCGTGGTATCTGGTCCAAAGTCAGTGCTCAGAAGACAATGCCTGGGCTGCAAGATAGACCACATGGAGAGATGTTAAGAATGCAGAGGTCCAGAGTGCATGCATCACAACCACCTGTAACTCCAGCTCTAAGAGATCCACCATCGCTTTGGGCCTGCACACGTGTGGACATATTCGCACATACTTAATTCTTTCTAAAGCTTAAAAAACAAACAAAAAAAAAAAAATTGGCAGCGTCATTAGTAAGACCGCAACGCGGTCCTGAAGCAACTGCTGGAACAGCTGCAGCTTCGTCTGATGGATGGCTCTGCAATTTGCTCTCTACACAGAACCTTCAGTTCTGAGACCGGCCCGGTCTGCAGTAGAGTCTCCTGACACCGCAGAGTAGCCATGGCCTCTTGCCTCCACTTGGGCTCCTTTGAGCAGTTTAAGGCAATCCCAGGCTGCTGGGTAAGGCAGCTGCCCTCATCACCGTAAGATGCAGACTTGAGATCACCAAATCACCCCCAGGGAAAGACCAAGCCCTCTCTTGTCTGGAGAGACCTTGTAGGGTCTGGCTCCTGTATTCCTTTCTTGGGTCATTTTGCTGTAGCACTCCCCTGCCTCAGATCTCAGCCTTGGCTGACTTTTTCTGTCCCTGACATACCCCAGGATCTCTCCCCGTAAGGTTTTGCACACCGCATCCTCTCTCCATGGAACACAGATCCAGCATGGACATTTTACCCAGGTAATTCCTTTCTACCTATCACTTTTCCTTCCTTAGGAAGCTTTCCTTGAACCTGCAGACCACATTCAAAACCCAACTGTATCCTCTCATAGCCTTTTGGACCCAGAAGCCTCTAACTTATAATGAGAAATTAAACATATATCTGCATGATATTCGTGGTACCTAATACATAGTATGTGTTCAATAAACATTCCGAGAAATCAGGAGCCTGTCCAACCTTGAGTCCCCATCATACCCATTGCTCCACAGAATTGGGGACCCTTTCTCACCTTTTCATCCTTTAGTCCCACCCAGGACACAAGCCCAGATGCTGCCTGATCGTTAGTCTACATCCAGGACCCAAAGGCTTTGTGCCAGAAGTCCAAACATTTCTAGATCTGATTTTCTTGAAAGCAGTCCGGGCCTGGATAATAGCCAGGGGAGGCGTGTGTTGCCGGCCACGACAGTAAACGCTGATGAAGCTGTCTGGCCCAGCTGAGCCAAGATCAGGAAATGCCAAGATTTAAAAGCATCCGGAACCCATTATTTATTGTTGTTCTTGCACTTCCAGGCTATTTTGAGCTGCGGATCAATCGGCTGGCTCTCCTCCTTCCAAATATTACTCCCGAAACACCCAGAACTCACCTGGCCTACCTGTCAGGCAGGGGTCAGCTCCCCAACCCCACCCACCAGTCACCAATGACAACAGAAGAAATAGGTGGCTGTCCCTGGGGGGAGTAGGGGACTTCACTGACAGCCCCTCCCCCCAGCAACCCCAAGGGAGGATTGCTGTAGCGGTGCAGAAATGGCCTCAGGTAGGCAAAGACACTTGTCTAGAGATGGAGAGATGGCTTTAAAAGCTTCTTGCAGAGGACCTAGGTTCTATTCCTAGTACCCATGCAATGGCTCACACCTGTCCGTGACTTCAATCCCAAGGAATCCATTGCACAATTCTGGCCTCCAAGGGCACCCACCAGGCACACTGGCACACAGACATATATGCAAATACAATACTCATATACATAAATTAAGTAAAATTGAAAAATTAAAAAGAAAAGAAAAAAAGAACGGAAGACAGAAACGCGCCCTGAGTGGCACAGCTGGGAAATGCTGAAGAGGAATGGAGCTGGGACTTGACACCAAATCTTCCAGTGCCAAAAACCAGGTCCACACCATTCAGCAATGCATCCCTTCCTAGCTCCATCCAAGTTCCTCACGTCTCTGAATGCCTGGATACACCCTCCTAGCCACATACAATGGTCCCCACCATTTCTGTACTACTGATCAAAAAAACATTCCCTCTTTAGGGCTAGACAGATGACTCAGTGGCTAAAAGCACTTGCTCCTCCTCAAGGGGACCCGGGTTCTGTTCTTAGCACCCATGTGGTGGCTCACAACCATCTGTAACTCCAGCCCCAGGGGATCCACCACCCTCTTCTGGCCTCCTGATGCACCAGCCACACATTCAGTGAACAGACATCCATGCAGACAAAACAACCATACACATAAAAATAAATAAGCAATTTTAAAATGCAGTCAATTTAGAAACAAAACACCCTTTCCATCTGCATAGTCATTGCCACAGTAGCTGTGGGAAAGGAGGGCCAGCTCTGTATGATTCTGCCTGTGGTTTTACACAGATACATGGATGAGCTGCATACTGCATATGACTGATAGCAGGAAACACCAAAATATTAAGAGCCTGAGAGAATGGCAATAAAGGATTGCTTAGAAGAAGGGGGAGGCCAGAGAGAATATTTCCCTCCCATTTAACGTCCTCTGCAGTTGGAAGGCTTTTGTTTTTAATCATATATATGCTTCAATCTATTCTTTGAAACCCAGTTCCTATGACCCATACATAGCCACCCTAACTTCCCCGGCTTGTCCTTCCTCTTATTCTTCCTCTGGTCATCTGGGCTGGCCAGTCCCTGCTCTGTATGTACACATCTGGGCCCTCCCCAGTGGGAGTCAGGCATCCAGCGTTTGGGTCAGGACTTGCTTCCCCCTCTGCTTGGGGCAGGGCATGAGGCAGGCATTCAGCTTTCTGTCTAGGCCAACAGCCTAGCAAAGCCAAATAAGTCAGAAGCACTAAAATGGAGCCTGGGGGGAAAAGGGGAGGCAGAAAGCAGAGAATCTGAGGTAAATTCCACTGCTGGCAACCAGCCCAGCTCTCTTCCCCGAGCAGTGACTCAAGCTCGGCTTCTGCCAACAGACAGTCACCAAAACTCATCATGGCCCTGCTTATTAAATACAAAGTGCATAAAATAGAGCCACCACTACTCATTCTGGGGCAGGGACAGGGATAGGGTTGAAGGACCATCCTTCCAGATGGCTCATCTACAGCACTCCTAGGCTCACCAGGAGCTTAACGGTTATGTCATCTCCAGCAAGGAGGTGTCTATCCCTTCCCTGAGATCTGGGAGAGATGGGGACCATCTCATCATAATAACCACTGTCCTCATAGGACCTCTTGGTCCCAAGTGCCTTACAAGGCATCTTACTTTATCGCCTGACAGCCAAGTAAAGGCAGATGGACTTTCCTGCTCATCTTGGGATGATCTGGAGTTCAGCGACAGGAAGTAATGTGCTCCAGATTGCAGTGCTACTGGGGTCAGGATTGGACCAAACCAGCAAAGAGCCTGAACTGGAGCTTGCTGGCCAGAGCTGTGGGACTATAGACTGGACCCATCACCTTATTCTATTTATTTGCTTGCTTGAAAGTATTCAGCCCAGGCTACTTTCTGTCTCTAATTACACACTCAATAGGGGCATGAAGTAGGGACAAGAAATACTCTATCTCCTTTACGCTGAGATCTCCCAGAGCAGAATGACAGATCCTCCCCGCCTTCTTTATCTTTCTCCTCCTTCTCCGTCTTTGGATTTTTTTGAGACAGGGTTTCTCTGTGTAGCCCTGGCTGGCCTGAAACTCACTATGTAGACGAGGCTGTCCTTGAATTCATGGAGATACACCTGTCTCTGCTTCCCAAGTGTGTGCCAACATGCCCAGCAAAAAGGCAGACCCTTGCCCTGGGAAGGAAAGCATTCTTGTTACAGGGAACAAGGGCATGACAGAATCAGATGCGAAGGCAGTTACTTTTGCTCTTTCCTTTTTATTCGTATTATTATTTTCTGTTGCCATTGCTTTGAGACAGGGTCTCATGTAGTACAGGCTGCTGTGAACTCACTATGTAACTAAAGATGGCCTTGAACTCATGATCCTCCTGCTGCTACCCCTAAGTAAGAGGATTGAAGACACGAACCACGATGTCTGGAGAGCGTGAGTACTTGCATGTGTGCTTGTGTGCGTGCATACATGTGTGCATGTATGTGTGTGTGTATGAGCGTGTGCATGTGTGTGCGTGTGTATGAGCGTGTGTGTGTGTGTGTACAATTGCAAGCATTCATATGCATGTGCAAAGGCCAGGGACATTGTTAGGTATCATCCTCAGGAATCTTGCCTACCTCCTTTGAAACGAGGTCTCTTATTGGTCTGGAGTTCACCAATTAGATACTGTCTTGTCTCCACCTCCCCAAGCACTGGGAGTATAAGCATGTGTCTTCTGGCATCAGCCTCCCATCCTCCTTTTTGGTACTTACTCTGTAACTGATCTTAGCCTAAAGGCTGAGAAGCAATATGGTGGGGACTCGGCTCAAAGTCCTTGTAGGTTTAGCTGATGGGGCTACTTGGAGGCACTGATAGACTGTTAAGAATACTGATCTTTGAGGCCAACAAGATGGCTCACTCAGTGTGTAAAGGTGCTGGCCACAAAGTCTGACAAACTGAGTTCAATCCTTGCCACAACATGATAGAAAGAACCAACTCCCACTAACTGTCCTTGCCCTCCATATGTATGTGATGGTATACATCCCTGCATGCACAAAGACAGACGACAGACAGAGCACTTTGGAATCAGAAAGAGCTGCATAGGTTTGGGCATATTCACCCAACTCTGCGAATGTCACCAAGATGAGATCTTCACATCTCTGCACCTCAGCTTTGCTCGTACAGTGGGAACGAGAAGATCACGGGCCCCTAGTACAACACAATAAATTCCTCAGAATGTCTGTGAATGCACAAAGCAAAAAACAAAATACAAGATTAGAAAGAAAAGTAGTTAATTATCAAAACACACTGTCTTAGTTAGGGTTTCTATTGCTGTGAGGAGACATGGTGGCCACAGCACCTCTTATAAAGGGAAACATTTCATTGGGGTAGCTCTCTGACAGTTCACAGGCTGAGTCCTTTATTGTCATGGCAGGAAGCAAGGCAGCACACAGGCAGACATTGTTCTAGAGCTGAAAGTTCTTTTATCTCAATCCAAAGGCAACAGGAAGCAAACTGCCTCACTGGGTGTGACTTGAGCATATATATGACTTCAAAGCCTGCCTCCACAGTGACACACTTCCTCCAACAAGGCCACACCTCCTAATAGTGCCACTCCCTATGGGAGCCATTTTCTTTCAAACCAGCACACACATTTATTGAATATTGAAGAGGTGGGCTGGAGAGTTGGCTCAGTAGTTAACAGTATGTATTATTCTTGAAGAGCCTGTCAGGTCATGCACAACTGCCTGTAACTCCAGCTTCAGGGATCCAATGCCTTCTTCTGGCCTCTATGGACATCTGCATGCACACAACCACACATAGATACATATACACAGAATTTAAATTTTTTTAAAAAAATTTTAAAAACTATTTAAAAGGGTGAAATTCTACCCTAATGGTGTTTTCCCTTATTCACACACTAAGTAATAACAGCTAGTGGCAAGTCTAGTAATTATCTACAACTTCTAATTAGCAATAAACCCAAATATTTCTAGAGAACATTGACAACTATAAAGTGATATGAAAATATCTGTGATTTTGGTGACAAAAATCACAGGCACCACTAATACTTTTTTGCCACCTACATTCATATTTAAAGTAAATGTTAAATGAAGATAATTTCTCATCCAAATTCACATACTCCCTAAGCATGAGATTGTCCAGTATTTTACAGAAAGGCGGGCACTCTCCTAGACCTAACAGGACTTAGGTTCCACCTTCATGCCCACAGAGGTCTTCTAAAGGGAGTGAGGGTACAGGGAAATGCTGTGTGGCTCTGGGTCCTAAGGACTCTAGGTAGGGTGTGGGTTATAATACGAAGCGGCTGGGTAAGGGCTCTGGGCCTTGAAGCTAATCCAGAAGTTTAGGCCAGAAGAGGGCTAAGCCTCCATCAAACATCTGTGCAGCTGTCTCTGAGCACAGAAAAAAATGTATTCTTGCCCTGGGGTGTAGCTCAGATGGGGAAGTGCTTGCCTAGCGTGTGTGAAGCCCTGGCTTTGAACCACAATGCTACACAAGGTGGGCATGGTCTCACACACACACACCTAGAGTCTCAGCACTTGGAAGATGAATTCAAGGTCAGAAACTCAAGGCCATTCTTGGCTATATATCAGGCTGGGGCGACAGAAGACCTTGTCACATTAAAAAAAAAAAGTTTCAGGTGTGGTGGTTCATGCCTTTGACTCCAGCACTCAGGAGGCAGAGGAAGTTCTCTTGAGTTCCAGGCAACTGATCTACATAGCAAGATCTTATCTAAAAAAAATAAATAAATAAAGCTGTGGTGGCAAACACCTTTAATCCTAGCACTCTGGAGGCAGAGGCAGACAGATCTCTGTGAGTTCAAGGCCAGCCTGTTCTACAGAGTTCCAGAACAGCCGCTGTTACACAGAGAAACCCTGCCTTGAAAAACATAAATAAGTAAAAGACCAATTTTGTTTTGTGGCATGGTCTCTCTGTGTTGCCTTGGCTGTCCTGGAGCTTGCTTTGTACACAGACTGGCCTCGAATTCTGCCTGCCTCTGCCTCCTGAGTGCTGGGATTCAAGGGTGCGCCACCATGGCCAGCTCATAAAATATTTTTTACAAGAACAGCTTGCACCCTCTGCCGCAGCAGCCATGCCCTTGCCTACAACTGCAAAGAAGGAAAGAGCCCTTTGCATCCTGCCCCCATGACGCCTCCCTCCAGGACAAGGACACCAGACATCCTGTGCTCCCCATCGCTGCCATCACCACTCTGGTCTGATGCCACCCTCGTCCCCTACAGACTCGGGGAAAGACTCTTACCGTGTCTCCCATGTGTCCATCATCCTCCCCGCCACAGCTGCCAAAGTCCTCTCTAAAATACGCATATTAGATGACAGCCCCTCACTTGCAGGCCAGAACTGTCTGAAGACCCTCACTGCGCTTAGGAGCCCAAGCATCTAAGGCTTGCAAGGCCACTGCTAACAGTGCCAACTCTTTCCAATCAAACTCAACAGCTGGTGGTCCCACAGCCTTTGCACAAGCCACTTGTATGTGCCTGGCTCCTCCTTGATTGTCACATCAAACGACACCCTTTTCAAGGAGCCTTCCCTGACAGCTGGTTCTGCAGTGGCCACTTGTCCCCGCTCTGTCACACTCTGTGACCCTGACTGAGGCTTACTCTCTTCCAGAGACACACCGCAGTGTCCAGTTATTATTTTTCCAAGTCCACTGGAATGGAAGCCCCCAAACGCTGTCTGTTTCCCCCAGACTCCTACTCGACACATAGTTGGCACTCTTCGGGTTTTACTGAGTGGGCTGACTGTGTGTGGGAAAGTGAGCTAAGTCCTTCCACCCATGATGTCACTTAATCCCTTAGCTGGCATCATGCCTGTTGTGTATAGGAGGAAACTGAGTTTCCCCTGTCTGCCTTCAAACACAGGTTCTTAGTCACTGTATTGTTCTGCTTTCAACACACACACACACACACACACACACACACCCAATCCTAAAAAGAGAAGGAAGGGGAATCATACAGAAAAATGCAGAAGGATGGGACAAAGGGACAGCACTCCATGCTTACAACCTCATCCTGTGTGGATGCCACTGCCTCCTGAACACAGTACTCAGAGGAGCTGGCAGGGCTGTGGTACCCACTCTTAGACTCACATTTGCATGTAGAGCCGTGGGAATTTCCTACTGCTCCTTGGGCTTTTTTTTTTTTTTCATTCCAGGCCTCTAATCTAATCTCCAGGTCAGGTTTCCAGAGCTCTGAAGTGTCCTCAGCCTGGGAAGCTGCCCAACTAAGGCTGCTTGAGAGCCTAGGGGTCTGGAAAGATACTTGCTGAGTCCCAGTAGGTTCAGCCTCTACCAAATGCTAGAACCACAGCAGTTGCAGGTGCTGATGGGAGGAGCCGTTTGTCTGCGGCACAGGTGAGGGCACCTGAGTTCCAGGGAGGTCCACCAACTTCCTTTGGAAATACCCAACTAGGGAGGTGGTTGAACTGAGCAAGGAAACCAGACATCTAACACCCTATGCCATGACATTTAACCTCTCTTCTATAGTAAAACAAAACCCTTCTTGTTTAAGAGTTGTTCCCAGGGACGCCCAGGGGGCAGAATTACAGAACAGCGAGGGAGAGGAAACCTTTGCCTCAACAGGTCTAACTCAGAAGGTAGGAAGTAACTGAGGCCTGGTTGTGGATGTGTTCTGTTTTGTTTAAATGGGGATTGAACCTAGCGCTTTGCGCTTGCTAATCAAATGCTCTACAACTGATTCATAGCCACAGCCTTCTTTGTACCTTTTGGTTTGAAACAGCTATTTAGGGGTTTTTTTCACCAGGTAGCCCAAATTGGACTTGACCTGTGGTCCTCCTGCCTCAGTCTCTTGGAATAGCTAGAATTAAAGACCTGTGCCACTACGCCTGGCTGAGAAAGTCTATGATGGAGCATCTGGCATTCCTCTGAGCTGTATTATGCTACCTCATGTGTCCCCATGGCCCTAGACACAAGTCAAGGCAACACAGGGGTCATACATCCTTGGGGCACTTGGTCCCACAATGGACACACTGCAGGAAAGCAGGCCTAACGGATAGGGCTTGTATTCCAATATGGTGACAGCAGGGAGGGCAGGTGCTGGGCAGACAGTGTGCCACCAGCAGCCGAGGGGGTAGCTGCTATGCAGGAGTTGGACTCCAGCAGAAACTGCCTGTGACCATTTTAGCCATGTTGCCATGGGGCAGCCCTGGCTAGAACAACAGCCTCCTTACATAGAGCAAAGTGGGAATCTCTGCCCACTCTGCTAGCTCAAAGGCAATAAGCACAGAAGAAACAAAAGAGGCCACTGCCCTTTAGAAGCAAGCATATCTCTACCATTTTACTGCAGATTAAAATTCCCATGCTCGCTCGCTCTCTCTCTCTCTCTCTCTCTCTCTCTCTCTCTCTCTCTCTCTCTCTCTCTCTCTCTCTCTCTCCTGTGTATTCATGCATGTGTACAATAAAACAGCCATTCAGAGCAAACTGATCTGAAATGGGTTCTCCGAGACTCAGCTTTGCTGGACCTGATCCAGGCAAATCCTGTTTGCCTCCACGGGCCTCAGTTTCTCCACATGAATATGCAAGCGTCAAACTAGGCACTACCTATCATCCCTTCTGACTTAAAGTTTGCTAAGTTTACTGAACCCAACAGGCTTCCCATGGCGTAATGGGAAGGCTCCAAGAGACTTCTCTTGGCCTTCTTTACCCAAAGTTGACTGTTAGCCTCCCTTTGATAGCTTGTATCAAAAGGTGCCAGCATGTTTTTCTGGTTAGATTTTTAAGCCAGAAGGTCTCTTTACAACTACTCCACATTGTGTGGTAAAAGCTGTCCCAGACTCCACATAAAGAAATGTGTGTGGCAGGTTATAATGCAACTTTATTTGTGGGGCCGGAGAGGGAGCTCTGAGGTTAAGGGCACTGGCTGCTCTTTCAGAGGTTCTGAGTTCAATTCCCAGCACCCACATGGTGGCTTGTGACCATCTATAAGATCTGATGCCCTCTTCTGAAAACAGAGCACTCATGTACATAAAATACATGAATAAATAATTTTTTTAAAAAAAACCACTTTATTTATAAAACCAGGCTGCAGACAGACGTTAGCCTACAGGGCTGTAAGAAGTCTTCTAGCCCCTGGAATCACCATAGTGCTAACCTCTCAACACACAGTAGGTCCTCTCTTTGCCCTGCATTGCCCTCCAGGCACCGGGTCTTTAGAGGGGCTACTTCCACTCTGGTAGAGCTTCTAGCTGCCATTTTTCCAATGAACATATGTCTCTGAAATGAGGCCACTGTCTTCAGGAAATGCCACAGTTCCCTGCTTAGGTGCTATCCCTGGCCTGCAGTGACTGGCCTACCATCCCTGAAATCAGAGGCTGTATCTAAAGTGAGAGTCTCTGGGTTCTGAAGGAAAAATCACTTTGGGGACAGCATCTTAGAGTCTCTGTGATGGTCCCAACAAAATGGCTCACTAGATTCAGGAAGACAAGGCTGCTGCTGTGTGGGACATGTAGGGAAGCTGGGGTGTGCCTTGCCTTCCCACAAACACTTATGGCCTGATTGCTAAGCAGGGTGGTGCTGGGCACAACTTTAAGCAACACGCTGGATCTTTCAGGAGACAGAGGTTGGCCCGGATGAGCCAACGTCCTTCTGGTTTTCCCCTGGGATTCGATGAGCTAACTACTTCTCCCTCCTGGCAGGACACCTCTCCTCTGAGTCAGGGACTCCTCCTGGCGGGCAGCAACACTCCAGCCTACGCAGGGCACGGCACCCTCACCTGTCCCCAGGAAGGCCAGGAGGAAAGAACAGTAGCGGCCACCCCAGAAATCAGAGAGAACGAAGGACCCGCCATGGGTAGACATAACGAACCATGGCAAGATGAGCTGGAGAAGGCGACTAAGGATGCCTGGCCAGGACATCAGTGGGTGACCAGCACCTTTTTTTTTCTCCCAAGGGAGGATGCTACTAAAATCAAGCTGACTGTTTCCTTTTCGCTGTGATTTATCCAGAGGGTGGCGGCATGCCTACTGTGACTAGAGCATCAGAGGCCGCCTGATGAGAAAGTACAACTAGGCAGAGAAGTGCTTCCGTATCTGCTCTGGCTCACGCTGATCAGACTCACGAGGTGGGAGCTAGCATGAGCTCACCTTACAGATGCCAAAACTCAAAGGGAACAGCAGACAGCCATCGTCGTCAATCAGATCCGGAGCCCTCAAGCGTTAGCATCTACACAAAACCCATTCCAGAGGCTAGGAATGTAGCTCAGTTAACAGAGTGCTTGCCTAGCTAACTTGAAGCCTCGAGTTTCATCCCAAGCACCTTACAAGCTGGTGTGCTGGTGTCCATCAGTAATCTAGAGCTGGAGGTAGAGGAGGAAGGACCAGAATTTCAGATCATCCTCAGCTACACAGAGGTCAAGGTCAGCCTGGGCTACATGAGATCCTGTCATTCATAGATAGATATAAATAGAATACCCCTCCTTAAACAAAACCGAGGCTCTGGCTCTCTCTTTGCCACCTTGCCTGGGCCAGGCCCCAACATGGAATAACCTGGCTTCGGGAAAAGGTCCTTGCTGTTACGTGGCCCCTTTGGCCTCTGAGAAGATGCTATGCAGAGGGGGAGGATGAGAGACTCTAATCTCTCATCCTCCACTCTGCTCCCAAAGGATCATAGGTCTCCTGTGGGGGCTCCTGACACAAAGTCTACTTGCCATTCCTATTTTACAGCATCCCCGCCCTTGACTCCAAATATCAGCAGGCTCAGCCTTCCCTCACCCTGTCCTGGCAGGTGATTGCTCTCAGCCACTTCCTCATCGTCCTCTCTCTTTGACTTGCCTAGGGGCCATCTGTGCCCTGTTGGTATCCCCTCCAGTGGCTTCGGCACTATTTTCCCATGAGGAAGCTTTGGACTCAAGGCAGGGATTTATAATGTGTACCCTGAGCTGAGGAAAAGCTCATTAGTCTTGTATTTACTTAGTGAGCAAAGCCCTTTCACATACGCACAGGAAAAGGCACGCTGCCCTGGGACAAAGCCCTCAATATCTTAATCTATAAACCATTACAAGAAGGCAGGCGGGTACTGCTGGACACTGTGTCCTTCGCTCTTGGGGCTAGACTGACCTTGAAACCATGATCCTCCTGTTCTGCCTCCTGAGTACTAGGATTACACAGAGTGGGGGAAAATCACCACACCCGGTTCGTGTGTGTGTGTGTGTGTGTGTGTGTGTGTGTGGTACTGGGGTTTGAGTTCAGGACCCGACCCTGTTAGGCAAGCACATTACCACCGAGCTGGATCCCCCAACCCTTTCTGTACTTTTCATTTTGAGAAAGGGTCTCACTAAATTTCCCAAGCTGGACTTGAACTTGCTCCACAGGCCAGGCAGGCTTTGAACTTACTATCTCCCTGCCTCAGCAGGCTTGCTGGACAAGGTTTGACTCTGTCAGTATTCCTCCAAGTCTGGTCCCCAGCCACTCACTGCAGAGCTTTCCTGGGGAACAAAGACCCAGAATCAGGGATTCCATGGACCCCAGAGGTGCCGAATTCATCTCAAGGAGCTCCAAGAATCTGTACTTTATCCAAGCCCCTAAGCAGTGAAGTAACCATTACCATAAGTGTGTGAATACGTGCGCGCGCGCACACACACATACACACACCACACACACACACACCACACACACACACACAAACACCACAACTCCAGACCCTGATACACAGTTGGACTCCCTGTGATCTCCAACAGAAAGAATGCATTCACTGTGAGCTGTGGGAGAAGGACCCATGGTGTGCTATCATCTGTCTCTGCTCAATCACAAGCACTTTGCGAGCTCCTCACACCAGAGCCAGGAGCAGGCCCTTTCAATCTGCCCCTCACCATACAATCCTTTAAGCACAGAGGCCTCCAGGAAACAAGTGCAAGCTGTCCACCAGCTCATTCCGGGTTGGGCTGGTTTGGGGTTGTAGACATAAGACAGGATCCAGGTAGCAGATGCTGACGGCAGGCAGGGCAGTCTGACCAGACAACAGGTAAAGGGGTTAGGCCCTTAGGCAAAAGCATGCTCCAAGGAATCCACCCACCCCAAGGGGTCAGCAATCCTGTGATCTGTGGTTGGGAGAATGGTAGTTTCTTCCCATCCCCAACAAAGGAGAAATCTGCTCACGGCTGATTACAAACGATGTTGCCACAAGGTCCTGGTCCATGGATAGTACACATGATTGCCATTCATGCGCAGACAGTAAACTAATGCCTAGAGACGTTAAGTAACATGCACAAGGTCACCCAGCTAGGAAGGCATAGAGCCAGTAGGTGAACCCGGGCAGTGTGACTGGTGATCAGGCAGATCCTTAAATTTGTTCTGTGTCCCCTCTCTTACTATCCATGAAGTCTGGGAACAGTGTCATTAAAGTCCTGCAAGGTAGGCACCGATAAAAGCAAACCCATTTTCAATTTCATGGGTGTCGATGAATGACTGAGTTCATAATGCCATTTCCTGAGCAAGAAAGGGCATGGTCCTTCTAGGAGCATGGTTCTGTGGTGAAGAGCACCATGATGGAGTAGTCCAGGATATCAACTCCACAGCCAGGCTACCTGGGCCCAGACCTTGCTCTATAAACTGTCTGATCTGGGGCATGTGACTTGGCATTTATGCCCAGGTGCCATTTTCTACAAACCAAAGAGAACAATAGTAAATACTTCATAGGGTTATTTTGAGGATTAACGGGGATATAAACAAAACGCTTAGAACAGTGGCTAACACATAAAACTGCTGGCTGCTATTTTAAGTAGGACGAAATGACTTCCCATTTATGAGTTCATTTCATCCTCCTTAACGACCCTGCTTAGTTCACAAGAAGGAATGGTTTGCTCCGTTCAGCAGACGAGGAAAAGGAACTGATCGAGGAACATGCCTTCCACAAGGACACACACCCAGTTGGTAAAACTTGGAATTCCAAGTCACCTACCAAGAAAGCCTCTACCCTACATTTGTCTCCTTTTTGAGCCCTGAGGCAATTCTTAATTTTGCTCAGTTGATTTATGTCTAAAGTGAAAGATCTGGAAGCAAGCACAGGAATGGTTCCTACACAATGAGCATACCCACCACGTTTAGTGCCTTTGCCCTTGCAGACATCACTAATCGACAGCAGGCCTCTTTGCTGCTCAGCCAGAGCACAGCTTTGAATTTTCCAGGGTTGCTATTATCAATCAAGCACAAATGGAAGATGATCAAACCCAACTTTTCCACTCCACAGAGAGAATCTTTTCAACCCAAACTCAGGATATTTCTGTATCTAGTTTTGACAAGGATATGCTCATATAGCCCTGTCCATATTCCTACATACAGAGTCCATGGCAAATCACTGCCCTGCGTGTAGAATACTCTCACAGCGGCATCCATCCTCCACATCCTGACTGCTCAACAGACACCTCACTTTCCTGACTATCAAGCCGCAGCCGCAGGTGTTCCCAGCATTCTGCATCAGCAAGACTCCTCATGGCCGTGGACACTAGCAGAGTGTGTGCCAAGAAATTTGTCAATAGACGCACTTAAGTCCCCATTGGGAAGATGACTGCGATGTTTAAAGCTGGGGAGTCTCTACAGGCATCGGGGTCTTCATCTCTTCATCAGCCCTCTGAGAGACAACCCTCCTATCTGAAGACTGCTGTGTCAAGAGAATCTAAGTCATAGACACATTCTTCTTACCCTAGTGGTGGGCTCAGAACCTGGTCCTGAGGAAACAGAGAGCCATCTTTCTCGGCTACCATGGTGGGCTCGGGGCTTACCTATTAGACAATGAGAGTTAACCCAGGAAAGAAGGCTGATGTTATTGGAAAAGAAGTATTCTTCCCACCACCACCGAGCTGACCCAAAAGAAACCCTGTGGGGGCTCTCACCGTTAGGAAAGGCCAGTAACAGGAAAAGGGAAAGTTCAAGACCTGCCTGGGCTTTAGAGTTCAGGTCTAGCCTGGGCTAAGTTGCATGTTAAAAAGTGAAACCCTGCTTCAACATAAAAATTGAAAGCCATGATAGGGTACTGAGTTAGCATGTGTGAGGCCCTAGGTTCAATCCCCTATTACTAGGAGTTTAAAAAAAGAAAGAACACTTTGCCATTTCTCCTTTGACTGGGGGAGTCAGAGGGGAAACAAAGGTGTCATAAAAGAAGGGTTGGGAGATGGTATTCCTGCATCCAACGGATCCACATCTTCAATTATAGGAATCAGTTGGTTTCTTCTGGAAGGAGGTGGCTATGAATCAGCCCCGCCACTTAGAACCAAAACAGACCTGACAGCTAAATATATTGTAATGAAGGTGGGAAAGAAATTCAATATGGGCTCTGATCCTATGGCTTCTCCTTCCATGCCCACCACTGGTGCCCAGGCCAGGAAGCCTGGCTTTTTAAATCCATTTCTTTCCCTACATTTATTTGTAATTTATTACGTGTGTCAACTTGCAGGAGTTGGTTCTTTCTTATCCCCGTGTGGCTTCCGGAAACTGTGCTCAGGTTGTCAGGCTTGGAGGCATGGGCCTTCACCTACTGTACCATCTTGCCACCTGGTCCCCAAGCCTGGCTCCTTAACATGTATGTTAACATGCATGTAAGAAGAGCCATGAGAATCAATGACCTTAACCCACCGGTTTGCCTTTAATGCAGTTTTGTCTACTAGTAACCCTGGACACCTAACACCATCCGTCAGCCAAGTGACTTAGCGCTCTGCCCTCAGGCACAGGAGAGACTTTTGCTTCTATGAGAAGGAGATATCCACTGATTCACCATCGTTTGCTGCTGTCTGATGGTCTCCATTCTTATAATCTACCTTTGCTGCTACCAAAGGCATTCCTGCCAAGCCCTCTGCAGATGGTCAGCGGCACGCATACGGCAGGAACCAACAGGAGCCCTGTTGTAAGGTGTACGCAGGTGTGGGACAGCAAGTGTGTAGATACCAGCCTCCACAGCGGCTCCGGCCTCAGGCATCCTCCTAGACCTTACACCTTCAGGTTGCCTTTGCGCTGACCCAGCATGGCGTAAGCCTTGGGCAGCTAACCATATAGATGTGGGGAAAAATAAGCAAGTCATTCTGTTCTTTGGCCTCAGTAGTGCCATCCAGGGTTGGAGTACCACTGGCTCCAGACAGCAACAGCTCTGGCCCCTAGACATACCTGGAATAGTCATGTGGCACCTTCAAAAGACAAAAAGGATCTTGCCTTTGCATAGGAGACTGGAGTCTCAGGAGTCAGAAAAATGGCTTGACAGGCAGTTATGAGCATCCAGTACCATGAGATAGAGGAGGAGAGCAAAAAAGCCATGCTAATCAAGACAAAGGAGATATTTAGGCTGCCTGGTCTATCACCAGATCAGAAAGGGGTATGATCTTCTTGTGCTTACTAAGTATCAGCATGTTGTCTCATTTGGTTGTCCCAGCACCTTGTAAAAGAAACACAACTATCCCATCCTTCTTCACAGATGAAAAAACTAGGGGTCTAGAGGCCCAAGATAATCCAGCCTCTTTGCCTCTTTCCTATGCTACCTTTAGAACTAATGGGTCCCTTAGATGAAAGCAGATGGCCCAATCTCTGGTACATTAAACATGGAAGACCAGAGAGGAGCTAATCCCAAACAAAAAGCCCACTTGGAACTCAGGGCACCCACTGCCCCAGGGAAGATGGCTTTTTCTATGGCCTCAATCCTGACTATCAATGCAATGGTTCCTTGTCATTAGAGGCCAAGGCTGCCTGAGAGCATGTGAACTCTTCTGTGTGAGAACCATGGCTTCAAGGCTAAGCAATGCCAGGTCCTATCTGAGGTTAGATGAGAAGAACATAGGAGAAAGATAACCCTGCTATCCAGTCTGAACAGGTAGCCACCACACCAAGCAGTTAGGACCCGTGGGAAGGAACTGAGAGGAACTCACCTTGCTAGAGTGGACAGCAGGGGCCTGGGGAATGAGGGTCAAGTACTAAGGACTACATTCAGGCCGCAGCAAGGCTGGTTGCTGCCTAATATCATGGGTCTACGGAGGGGGTATGCAGGACAGACAGGAAGGTTACAATCTGGCTGGCACACAGAATGGGAACAAAAACAACAGACGACCCAATCAGGTGACTTTTCTATAGGCCAGTATGTGACAGAGGGGTACGGGGGGAGGGGAGTAAAATGAAGAGAGGTGGTGGGGTCTCCTCATGGTCTATCTGTGGGCAGGAAAAAATCAGGAGAGCTCCCTGGTTTAGGCATGCAGCAATCTAGGTGGGGGTTGCCCTGAGGAGCCCCAGCTTGGACTGGCTGGGGCAGAAGTACCTAGACATAGGCAAGCTGAGCCATCAGCCCTGGCAGCCACACCAGGAGATCTCACCCTCACCTTGCTCAGGTTAAGCTGCCCCGCATGCATGTGTGCAGCAGAGACGGGTAGACAGGGGGCATGGTACAATGAATCTGGCCTTGGTCATGTCCCAGTTATATAACATGATTCTCTCTCTCTCTCTCTCTCTCTCTCTCTCTCTCTCTCTCTCTCTCTCTCTCTCTCTCTGTAACACCAAAACTTTCCTGGAAGGCCTCTTTTCTCCCCACTGCACAGATAAGGAGCCCAAGACCCAAAAGAGTTATCCACCAAGGTCATGACTTCCGTCCATTTGGTCTCTCTAGCCCCTTGCAGTCATGGTTGACCGACCCCTTTCGCCTGACACTTTCTTCATGAAAATCTCCACACAGGTGATCATGAAGGTATGCCTGTGCTCTCAGCACTCAGAAGGCTGAGGTAGGAAGACCATGAGTCTATGGCTAGCCTGAGCTACATAGTGTGCCTCCTGCCTCAAGGAAGGAGGAAGGAAGGAAGGAAGGAAGGAAGGAAGGAAGGAAGGAAGGAAGGAAGGAAGGAAGGAAGGAAGGAGAAATGAAAAACCTATACAGCCTTAGCTGAGATTCAACAGAGCAAATAGGACAAGTGGGCTAGTCAAGGCACAGTCTCATTGGCAGGTGCATGTCTCAGGAAAGTAACAAACTTGGGGTGCTGAGTATGTCATGAAGGGTCAAGTGTGCACTAAAATGAGGAGCCAACAGTTTCTCTTTCTTTGAGCCCGATGTGGCTTCAGAGCCTGGGTGGGTCAGTGTGCACCCCAGGGACTCTGCCCTGTAGGCTCAGGATCGCTGCCTGCTACATGCAGGCCCCTTTTCCTCTTGGCCTCCTGGGGTTGGTAGTACTCGGGAGGAATCCAGTTCTGCCCCGTGGGTTCACATTAGGGCACCTGCTAATCGGCAGGCCACCGAGGCCAGCCATCCTGGACAGGCTGCAAGGTGAGGCACTCAGCCATGCCCGAACCCAGGGCCACATGACCCCAAATCCCAGCTATAAATATCTGAGAACCCGTCAGTCCCTGCCCATATCGGCCCCCCTCCCTCTCACGGGATTGAAAGGGTGCCTTGGGGTGGCCTGGATGCCAGCTGCTCTGCTCCGGGCTCAAACTCTCTCCAGACCCGAGGGTGGGGGTAACTCTAGTCTCTAAAAATGCAGGCATCTGTCAGGCGTGCAGGCCCCTTGAGCCCACATCTTCGCTCCTTTCCTCAGTAACTATGCTGGTGTCGCTGCTGTTTCCAGCCCCCTACATTTCTGAGCCATTTGGATCTCGCTTTCACAGGCTGCCACCTCCACAGCAATCATTAGCCTGGTGCTTAGGAGAATGAAATCTGGCGTGCGTACACGAGCATGGCTGCTGGTGATGGTCTTTGCACAAACAGCGGCGATAAACCTGAGCCTCCCTCCTTCCCCTTCTCGGGCTTGTCCTACGACCACCTCCACCAAGAGACCGAGCACCCCAGCCTAACTTAATTCAGCTCACATCTGCCCCAAACCCCATTCACTCCCTGCCAACATATGAACACTCCCCTTGATGCACTGGCTGAGTCACTGGCTTAATGCTGACCAAGATTGGCATTCATGCTTATTTTCCTTTATTCAGCAGTGGCAAATAGAGTCTACCTCATAGGTCAATCTTATCAGTAAGTAGTAGCTGTCACAGGTGAAGAGTATGTGGCCACAGAGCCAGCGGGAGAGGACAGCAAGGACTGACGGCATGCCTTCGCCGCCCACGCATGCCTAGGTTGGCTATCCCTGTTTGCTCATTGGTTTCTTTGTTCCTTATGATGCTGGTTATTGAATCCAGGATCTTGGGTATGCTAGGCAGGTGCTCTACCTTTGAATTACATCCCCAGCCCTTGCTCTTTTTTTTAAAGATAGAATTTCACTATGTATCTCAGGCTTGCCTTAAGTTGCTCTGCACCCCAGGTTGGCCTAGAACTCACTACATGTCCCAGATGACCTTGAACTCATGTTCCTCCTGCCTTGGCCTCCCAAGTCCGTATATTAAAGGCAACGCACCACTATGGCCAGCCCCGCTTTAGTATTTAACCTTTACATCACCGTTCTCAAACCTAAAAGTTCAGAAAGCCACAATCTGGCTGTCTAGACCAGATAGATGCCGTAAGCTCAGAAAAGATCGATTTCCCCTCTTTCTGCACACCATCTAAGTGCCAGCATGGTGGCATGCAATCGCTTCCCTTGAACACAAAGAGGACTCTACTGTCTGCCCCTCAAGAAGTCACACAGGAACACAGGCATTCTGTCTCCTTTTCACAGGGGGAAACTGAGTCTTGACTGTCCCAATGTTATGGCCAGGCTGGCATTGGAGACCACAGGTCAATTCACAGAATGGCACACATCCAGAAGCAGCAGAAATCACCCAGTCCAGTGCCCCAGAGGACAAAGAACAGCTGTCCATCGGTGTGCCTTCTCATACCTTACTGGGAGAGAAACTCCCTACCACTCCAGACAGGCAGCTCACTCCACCAGAGCCAGTTCTAGGAAAAGACCCTTCACTGGAATCTTTACCCAAGATCTTCATCACCCCTTTCCATGCCAGAGATTTTCAGATGCAGCTTTTATGCCCCCTCAAGCTTGTGTCCTCTGGGTTGCGCATCTCTAGAGCCTGCAGATGCTCTAAGAGGGTGTATCGGTCTTGGCTATAGAATCCCCTCCTGCCTAGGTCTCCACCCAAACTTCTACTAATGCAGCCCAGTGTTAGAAGTACTGATCTCTTTTGGGGGTTCATTATACTCCCTGTACCTGTCCTCTGCCAAACCACTCCTCTGGCAAAGAGCTCCAAAATAGGACAGCAGAAAGAACCGGCTGTCATAGAGACCCTGGTTCAAACCTCTCGCTGTACAAATGGGGAACGTGGGACTGTGGAAGAAGAAAATCCTGTCGGTCTCAAGGGAGCCACAGTGAAACCAGACCAGACCCCAGGCAGCCTCTTCCCTGCTTGGCTTAACTCTGTCCATCAAACACCAGAAGATGCCTGCCTTGAAGTCTTGTACCCAATTCAAGGTCAGGAGGGCCAAGTGAGGCCATTTGAATCTTGGTGTTGAGTGAGGAGAAGAATGTGGACCTGTGGCCTTAGCCACAGTAGCTCCTGCAATGGGAGAAGCAGAGCTTTTGGTGTGCAGACTCACAAGGCTCCTCCTCGGAGAGCTCTGCTTCCCAGCTGCCCCCAAACTCTGCAGCGGGAACAGTTAACCTGGGAGTTAACTGTTAACACCACCCCGGGAGTTCATCCCAGGTTCCCACCCCTCCACTCAGCCTGGGATGGGCACCCTTTCACCCAGATCTCCTTTCAGCTGTTCCGGTTGGGGGCAGTGGCTCCTGCCAGGCAGAGGGTGTTAGGAAACACGGCCATACCATGGGAGCAATCTGGCTGGGCCAACCTGCATGGAGGGCTTGAGAAAGGCTTTCTTCTGGTTCTTTATCAAGTGCCACAGAGCACCGGCACCCCAGTCTAGGCACAGCCAGGATCCGTTGCCTGCTGTACCCCAGCCTTCTCTGTCCTCCACAGTTTTCTAGTCCTTCACCACACCAGCCTCTCTCAAACTCCCCCAGGCTTCTTCAGTGTTCTCTCTTGCCAACCAGTCTCAAGAGTCAGCTGGTGCAAGTGTTCCTGAAGCACCTCCTCTCACTGTGCCTCCATTCCCTGCCTCGCCACAGCCTGCCACCATCTTCTGCTGCCTCCTGAGCTCCTGGTCTTCAGCAGACCCTTGGTTTCTGGTATACAAGAGAGGCTCAATAAGAACCTCCTGAAGACACCAATGTTGCCTTGGCACCTGAAGCAGTACAAGGAGCTTAGAGATTGTGAGAGGCACTAAAACTTGACCTTTAGGACAGGAGAGGCACCCCACTCCCGAACAAAGCTTATAGTTGAACTTGTCAATGAAATACACGTTCAAGTTCATGATTCCCAAAGGGCTGTTTGTCTGTTTGTTTTCCTAGGAACTGGGGGTGGAAGCCAGGGCCTCGGGCAGGTTAGCGAATGCTCTGTCACAGAGCCGTTCGCTCGCCACTTTATCAGAATGGAGAAGACTCATTCGGAAAGGCTTTGTCAGGGATCTGTCTGAACTGGGTTGCCAAGCTGCCCCCCCCCACACACACACACGCTTTCTCCCTCCTCCTCGGGCTGCACTGAGAACTGAGCAGGCAGTAAGAAGTAACCTACCTGGGTAAGAGGATATTGATCTTGATGACTCTGGAACCAGCCTGGTTTTCTATAGAAACTCTTGGAAGACCTGAGGGAACTGATGGGGGTGGGGGTAGTTCATATTTGTAATGCTCAAAAACCCAGTACTGCTGGGAGCAATGGCTCTCAGGGACCTCTTTTCTCTGAAAGACTGGCTGAGAATAAAGCCCCTGGCCAATGCTGACACTGCCCCAAAAGCCATGACCGCTAGGAGATAATTCAAAACCGTTCTGGATGATCTCCTCCCTTGAATCCTAGGAACTGAAGGGATGGTTCATGATCGGACAGTCTGTCAAACTTCCCACTTTTCAGCACAGAAACTGAGGCCACTCCACTACAGCCAGACCGTCCCTAGGGCTCCTGAGGTAACTAGGAATGGGCTGTGGCCGACAGAAACAGGAAGGTGAGCCTTGGTCTGTGAAAGTCCACAAAACTGAGCTCAGAGCCATGGGTAGAAGCTGGGATGACGGTCAGAACTTCCCAAAGATGGTCACAGGCAGCCTGGGAGGAGGGGAGGCTCTGTGGTGTGGCATGTGCAAACACAGGCTCTTTCTGGTGGGCCAGCAATCTCCACAACACAGCATTTCAGTGAGCTTAGCCCTAGCGAGTCCAAGAGCCTGGCTTCCACTCTGGGTGTCTCCTCGTCTTCTCCAAGGTATTTCTGATCACTGGAGATCGAGACAAAGTCAGAGAAACTCACCAACCTGGCCCTCTTGCCAAGCTGTAGGCTGGGGAAACAGATAAACAGGCTGAGGTCTTGGCCAGCAATCTGGTCCTCAACACAGTTAGAAACACAAGTCACCTGCAGGCATCAACCTAATGCTGGTTCAGACATGTGGGAGGCTGGGGTAACACGCACATGTTTTGGGAAGAGAGCTTTAAAATGTCTCCTTCTCAGGGTCCCCTCCTGGGAAGCTGGAGGCTCAGGGAGGAGGACAGGGCTCTGCGGCTCTCATGGGGAAAGAGGACCAAAGAAGGCAATAAGTCCAGATGCGGGGGAGGGGACACTGCCCAGCAGTTTCCTGAGAAGAGTCGGGCTGTAAAAGGAGTGAAGAGGCCTCTGTGATCCAGGGGCACAAGGCAGCCACTTAACTCTTCCGGCCCAGCACGCAAAGTGTGGGAGGATAGAGGAATTTCCCAACACATTCCTGGGCTGGAAGCCAGGCGGGCCCCCTCCCACTCCTGGCTGTCAGCACTACTTAGGCCCCTCCTTACTACACAGGGGCAGCTAATGGCCCAGGGGGCGGTGGCGGCGTTCCTTTGAAAGGGGTTAGGAAGGTAGGTGGGGTACAGACTCTGGAGACAGGAAGCTCTGGCAACCAGGATATATCTGTTTCTGGATTTCTCTCTGAAGAACAGTTTCTACATCTGTAAATTGGTGTGTGTGTGTGTGTTTGAGTGTGTGTGTGTGTGTGTGTGATGTGGTGTCCAGTGCACATACTAAGTACTTGACGAGTTGAAGATGAAACAAACCACAAACCTGCCTCTGCAACAAGATGCAGGGCACATTCACACTGACTTCAGCTTGGTCTTAGTGCTCTGCATAAGACATGGCCCCTATCTCAGTCTCAGGCTGGCATTTGCAAAATGAAAACCATAGTCTCCCTTTTGTGAACAAAAAAAATGTTCTTTCTACCAGCCAGGGAAAGTCTACCACTATTACGGAAGAGCTGAGGGGGCAGGGCGGGCCTCCAAGAAAGCAGGTGGGGCAACATAAGGTTATGTGCACACGTGTGTGCCTCCTTGCAGAGTTCAGAGGCCTGCCTGACCTCACCCAATCTGAAGGTACTGCCAAAGGGAAATGGTTTCTGGGCCACACTAGCAGAAAGCCACATAGGCCATTGTACTTCAATTGTCTGAAGTCCAGAGCTAGCCAGGGGCGAGGCATAGATCGAACATGGGCTCCTCCATTACTGCACAGTGCGGCTTCTGGGAGGGACAGAGCACTGGTAGCCTGCATCTCACCCCCAAGACAGCTGCCAACAACCTACCTAGCTCTCCCCAACCATCATGTATATCATTCAAAGTCTCAGGAAGCCCAGGGCAACCAACCACAGGCAATGCCGTGGTCAGTAAGCATTGGGAATGTAATCTTGTTCCTGTAGAGGACAGTCCCACACCACAGAAATCCATCCAAATGGGAAAACACCTCATTCAGGCCAACTCTTCATAATATAGATGGAGAAACTGAGGCCCAGAGAGAAAGAGGAATCTGCTCCATCTCATGACAACCTGGAAATGGAGATGAAGCTACACATAGCTCAGCGCTTTCTAGTCCTAGACTGGTGCCTTCACCATCTCTCTACTGATTTTATGTATAAATTACATATATATACATAAACATGTATAGATATAGATGATATAGATATAGTACTGCTTATGAATGACAATCAGAGCATGGCACAGAAAGGGTCTAAAAGAAACGTAATTGTTTAAGGAAGCTAATGGGAACCAATGGCCAAGGGCAGCAGCAAAGTCTGTGCATCTTGGCTCTTGACAGCTAACCACCAGGGGGCAGTGCTAGCCTCAGACAGCTTGGTTATGTTGGAACAACGCCAAAAGGAGGCCACTGAGGAAAAGCAGAAATAGAAAAGACTGTATTGAATATTGATTTCTGTCTCTCTTGATTTACTTTCCTTACAGACAGCTCAGAGCTCCTCCAGAGTTGCCTGGGAGAAAGGTTTTGCGGGGAGAGGGTGGTATGGAGGAGGTGTGGCACATGTCTAAAACCCCAGCACTTGGAAGATAGAGGCAGGTTAGGAGCTCAAAGTCCTCCTCAGCTACACAGTGAGTTGGAGACCAGCCTGGATTACATGAAACACACACACACACAAACACACACAAACACACATACACACACACACCTGAGATCCAAAGCCCTGGGTACTCCTGGGCCAGAGGAAGGGAAGTGGCTGTCACAACATTCATACCCAGGTGCCTTCCAGACCTGGAACTTGTGCTTTGAGGTGCCAGCTAATCCACCTATAAGCAACATCAGAGCCCTGTAAGTGCCCGAGGCCTATCCAAGTTCAGGGGTGAAAGTGAGGTAGCTGATAAGCTGTCAGCCATGGGTCCTTGTGCCACCTCAGCCCCGCTTTTATGGGCAAGGGCTCATAAAGCCACCACTGACCAAGCCATGCTGTATCCTCTGAGGGAACCAGGTGAGTGAGCCCCCTTGAAGGGAAGGGAAGACGTCTGCAAGAGTCCACACTGCAGACTGAGACAGCACCTGGATTCCCTCACTCCTCCCATAACTCAGAAGCGTATCTCCCTAACCCTAGGTAGGGCTTATGCAGTAAACCCAAAGAGGTAAGAGTTCACCACTGGGCTGTGTCCTGACCCGCCCTACACACCCCTTTCACACACCTTAGGAGCCTGATACACACCCACCAAAGGCAGGGAAGTGACTGGGTGGAGCTGAGAACAGTCATACCATCTGCACCTGCCAGCAGCCACTGGAGATGACAGAGGGGACTTGTCCCAGCACCCACGGCGAATATCCCTGCTCTCTGACAGTGGGGATTTGTCCCAGCACCCATGGCGAATATCCCTGCTCTCTGACAGCAGGAACTTGTCCCAGATGAAGGCAGCTTAATCCCAGAAAGGGACAGAGTCCAGCCACTGAGTATTCAACTCCCAACCAGCAGCTTCATCTCGTCTCCATGACTCCCCCAGCAGGACCTGGAGAATCCCAGTCACTCTGGCCCAAAGGGACCTGGCTGCAAATGGAATATCTGCAGTCAACAGAGGGGCCGAAACAGGAGGGACAAAATTCAGATCCGGCCCAGCAACTAGATCACACACTACGCTCATTCCTGAAAGCCTGGATCCCCCAATAGGGCCTGCTCCTTAGCAGATGTGGTCTGAATGACAAATGAACGAGGGTCAGACTGAGGGTTTTCCCTAACTTCCCTAATTCTGACATTAAGAATGTGAAAATTCTGTCCAGGTGGTAGGCACAGAATCAGAACCAAGAAAGAGACTACAAACAACAAGCCTTTCTCTGGCAGCCCTTACTGCGGACCAGGACCCCAGCTAAGTGTGGCCTGCCCCAGTTCACTTCCATTTCATGGTCCCTGGGTACACAGTATCACTGGCCCTGTTTCCCAGGTATCAGATCTATACACAGTGAAAACAAAGCAGAACTAACAGGTCCTGTGTCCTTACTTTGAAGGGCTCTACTACAGTGTCCCCCACAAGACAGGTACAGGGCTCTACCATTCCCCTGACTTCAAAGCACTACCTGTAGACTCCCTAATGCCTATATTACCATGACCTCACTCAAAAGAACAGCCAGGCCACCCCTGAGAGAACGCCACCAAACAAGTGCCTCCTATGCTCTTATCCAGGTTCAAATGGGCAAATGATTGTGCACAGGCTGATAGACTGAATGTGCTGCCGAGCACCCCCTTTGTGCCTGAAGGGGAGGTGCCCAGGCTGCCACAGTGCCCAGCACAAAGGAACAGGAAGTAACTAGGCAAGGGCCAGGCTAGTGTGCAACCTTGTGGACTAAATGGTGCCTTCTCCTACTCCCGCCCTCTGGCCTGCAAGAGCCACACAGTTAACTAGCGCCGTCATCCCAAGCACCAAGAAGGCATAAGTCAGAAACACCAAGGGCGGGCTTTGCCAGCACATGGTAGGCAGTATAGAATCTTTTGAAGAAAATACCACTGCACCAAAACCAGCTGTCCACCTCGGCCTAGCCAGTCATCACCCCACGAGCCAATCATGCTTACAGCTAAGTGTGGTCATGGGAAGCCACCACACTGAACATGCTAACTGCTCCACAAGATCACTGGGCACCTCCCAACACTGCCACCACAGTAGTTAGAGTTACAAAAAGCAAAGTTCACGAGGCCAGCCCTGCACCACTCCAAGCTCATATTAAAGAGCTAAATTCTTCCTCAGAATTATTGGAGAGGGTCTTCAAGGGGGGATGTTAAGGTTAGGCTGTCCCTGGCTGTGACACGCTGGTGACCTCTTTGAACTGTCAGAAGCTAAGATGACTTATAGGAGACCAGCACACAGTCGGGCTCACTCATTTATCCTGAATTGGGGGGGATTCCCGTAAGCCCTGCCCGTCTCTGCGGATCTATGGGAGAGAGACGTTTTCTTCAGTGGCGTAGCTGCTCATTAGTAACCCAATTAGAACCACTGGTTCACCAAGCTAGACACAGGGAGCCTTGGTCTGTAATCAGTCCTCTCTCTAGAGTACACAGGTGTTTGTTATCTCCCCAGGAGACGGTCATACAACGGTGGCCAGTGTGACTAGCAGCCACTCAAGAACACAGTAAGACGGTCAGGAGTTCATGGAGAGAAGAAGCCACCTACAGCCAAGGCTGGGAAACCAGTTCTGACGGCTGCCTAGCCTCTAGGAGGGTGAGAAGATACATTTACATGGACCACAGTGCCGTCACCACTACCAAAATAACCATGTCTGGCTGCATGGTTCATACAAACCACATCCCACAACAGCCAGGCCACCATGCCATCACACCCAACCCACCATCGGCATGGCACTAGCATGTCCCTGCCAAACACCTCATAGCATCAGGTCACCTTTGTCAGTCCAGTGAGCCCACAGGGGAAGCTTTCCTCACAGAAGCTGTGGAAGCCAAGCATGACTCCATGCCTAGTGTGCTCTTAGAGTCACATTATTGGGCTTATTGGAGGATGGCTTTCCCTTGGCACCTTTCCTCCCCCAAAGTGCAGTAGAGCAAGCTGTAAGACCTGCCTGGTCTGGCTGTCCACTCCACACCCTATCTGTGCCATATAAGGCCCACCCTTATCACACAATAAGGGTGATGTGTCACAGCAGGGTGCTGACTTGACCATGGTCTTGTGTGTGACCCTGCAATATACAACATAATTTCTAGAACTGCCAAGGGACTGCAATGAGACTGTACAGACAAGGCGCTGAAGAGAGTTGTGTCACCCAGTGGCCACAGGAGTGGCAGAAATTGGCCCTGTTGGGAATATCCATGGCATGGTGTGTTCAAGAGGTGCATGCATACACAGGCTAGAGGCCCCAGGACCCTAGCCATTGGCTCCACGAAGTCACTACCCAATGCCTTCAGAGTTCTAGAACATAGACTTTGGAGGAGGTAGATGATGGCCTTCAAACTACAGGGCCTGCTCGCTTCCAGTGCAGCCCCTCCCAATGCAGCCCCTCCCACAGACCCTCAGTGAGCCTTGCCAGAAATAGCTGTGTAACACCAAACCACCCAAGCCCCAGCCTTTGTGCTGCTCAGGAATCCCCACACTGTCCCAATAAACCTTTATGTCTTCATAATATTCGCCTACTCCTCCTCTCAACACAAGAGTCTTAACACTCCCATTTAACAAATGAAGAAACCGAGTCTGAGAGGAGAAATTTGCTCAAGGCCACCCAGGTTGCTGCTTGGAAGCTAAAAAAAAACTACTCATCTCTCCCCCCACGCCCCACCTCCTACCTGCCCAGGACCTCAAGCATGCTAGGCAAGGAAAGACTTTACCACTGAACGGACAACACCAGCCTAAAGCCACAAAGTCTACGATAGCTTATTACAGCAACACCAGAAAACTCACATAACCCCAGCTCACTGGGAAAGTGACAATATGAAGTCCCAGCAGCAGGTGAAATATGGCCATGGCCTTCAAGTGGGGAGAAAGGCCAGAGGGAGTCATTCCAGCTCCCTAAAGGCAGAAGCTGAAGCCGTAATGTGGTCATAACAAGCCCCCCAGAACTGTAATGCTTAGATTCACAGCAGCACCCACAGAGGCCATATGTGTATGGGGGGGGGGGTCTTTCTTGTAAGGGGAGCAAAGACAGGCCAAGAGAAAGCTGGAAACTCATAACTTGTGAAAGTTCTAGACTTCTAGAATTCAATCACACTTAGAGCAAGTCTTCCTCGCTAATTGGAAACCTGACACTATCATGATGAGACCCACGCCTGTGAGCATATGAGGACATCCCGCCACTCCTCCTCAGAGCCCTCTGGACCCAGAACACCAGGAGGATTTCCCTTGGGGCACGGAGCTGAATATAATCCACCATTCCTAAACAATTATTTGATAACATGAGGTCTCTTAGCCTACCTCACCACACACATCATCTAGAACTGTGAAGAAGACCAGCGGCAGAGGAACACGTGTGTGGAGAACTGGTATCTCCCTGCACGATGCCACCCCCAACCCAGATCCCAGAGCTCACCTCTTACCCCACACCCATCCCTTCAAAAAAGCCAGCGTGAGAAGTGGGCCAGAAAGGCCCGTTTTCCAGAAAGAGGGCTATTGTTCTCCAGTACAGGACAAACTTTCTCCCCTGGCATCAGAGGACAGCCTTGCCAAGGACAAGACAGCTCTGTCCTCACTCAGTGAGGGGACCTGGAGTCTTCATCTCATGTTAGTCAACCAGGCAAGTACCACCGGGTCAAAAGGACTGGAAAGGAACTTGCTGGTTCTGCTTCCTGCTCCTTCCTTCCCACTCTCTGGGATGTTTCCATCTCTAAGGGCAAGCCAGACCCCTGCTTTCCTCAGAACTGCTCAAGAGAGTGAATATATACCCTTCCCAGTGATTTGGATGGGAAAAGGCAAGTCAATCATCCCAGAAATTTGGCAGGATGCAAGGAATCATGTGGATGCCACTGTGCTCAGTAAAAGTCACAGACAAGGCTCTTAGGGCACAAACCCAGCCCCTGCAGCAGAGCCAAAAGCACACATAACCCATTGAACCCTCTGGGGCCCGGGAGTGGGACAGATTTTTGGCCTGGACTTGGTGAAAGGTTACCTAGTTACTTATTTACTAAAATGTTAAATCACATCTGGCCCAAGTTCTTGCTGTGTCACACCTACGAGCTGGGCATCATAAGCCACAATTTCTTTTTGTTATTATTATTATTATTTTGGTTTACATGGAGTTTCTCTGTGTAGCCCTGGCTCTCCTGAAATTCGCTCTTAGACCAGACTGGCCTTGAATTCACAGAGATCCACCTGCTTCTGCCTCCTGGGTGCTGGGATTAAATGTGTGCACCACCACCGCCCAGCAAATTTCTCTTTTTGAAGTAGAGCACTAGTCGTTCATGCAACACAGAATGGTTTACAAAGAACAGATTCAATGTGCTAATCAAATTGTCTGGCTTATAGAACATGCCTAATAGGTGATAACTTTGAATATAAGAATAGTTAATCGTTAAAGACCCACCAGGACTGGTATTCTGTAGCCTGGAAAGACACTCGGCTTGTCTTTTACTCCATAATATTACTCCACAACTACATAATTTTTAAATTTTCTGGTTGATTCCTTATGTCAGACTACCTCATCCTCGCAAGTAACAATCATCATCATCATCATCATCACCATAAAGAAGGCAAGATTTGCGGCGGGGGGTGGGGGCAGACTAGCCAGACGTTAATCCCAGCTGGGGAGGCAGAGACAGGCAGATCACTGTCAGTTCAGTTCGAGGCCAGGCTGGTGTATATAGTGAGACCCTGTTTTAAAACAAACAAAAACACTGAGCTTGCAATTTGGGCAAATTGCCACCAGGTGGCAGATTGCTTGGTGGCAGGTCAAAGAGAAGCTCTGCAGATTCAGGTGTACCATCTGTGCCGTGTCACACAGAACTCAGAACTTCTATAAGGAGTCACTAAAAAAAAAAAAGTTCTATTAAAATAGTAGCCTTAAATAAGCTGAGTGTGTGCAAGGTATTGTCAAAGGCTTTAAATATACCAACACATTTAAACTCAATTCTAAAGTTATTCTCAAAGGCGTGGGCTGTCTTTCCCCCATATTGGAAAGGAGGCTCAGGAGGGTGGACAGAGACACCCTAGGACCCCCTGAGCCCTGGCCCATCACCTGGCAAGCGCCACACAGCCGCCATCTGTTGCAGATCAGCAGGGGGCAGAGCACAGTCTGCTCCATCCTCTCAGGCACAGAGCTAGAAGCAGCCTAGAGCTGAGACCGTTGAGACCAGTCCCACGTGTTTCCAGGCTGAAGATGCTGCTCTACTTACGCTGGAGTCTGAGCAAAGTCCCGGGGGACAACCATCTCTGGAATGTGACATCATTTCCCAGGCTCCTCCCATTCTGCCCTGTCCCAGGGAGGAGGCCCACTCCAATAAGGATGCAGGGAAGAAGAGTGTCTGGGTTGTGTACCTCAACCCTAAGAAAAGTCACCATGGGAACTCAGGGACTAGCCAGGGTTAATTTTATCATGAATCCAGATGGACTTTTTAAAAAATTATTTACTTATTGATGTGGGGGGGCAGAGGAGTAAAGGTGCCAGCTACCATGGTAGAAAGAGACTCAGTTCCTGCGAGTTCCACAACCTCCATACATGCCGTAGTACATTGGTACGCATAGTAAATTAACTCATTTTTTTTTAAAAAAGGCCTTTTACTCAGTTCTTCCTCTTAAACTTCTCCTTAGCAATAAGTTAGATATTTCTAGCAGTATATTCTCCCACGAGCATAAAAATAAACATTTAGTATCAAAACAAACTAAGTCACTTCCACCCCAAATACCAAGCATACTCCCCAGGCCACACATGGAGGCTTTGATGAAGCCATTCGCATGTACTGACCCGATTCCAGTCACCTGTCCTGGCTGGGCCTCAGTTTCCTCCTCTGTCACATACTATAAAAGCAGTGTGTCTGAAGTCATTCAACCCAAGACCTGGCATCCCTAGGTCTCAGAATTTAGCTAGCCAAAGCTCCTGCAATCCCACACAAGGCTTAAGGCCCTGGGCCAGGCTTGTTCTCCAGCCTTCAACAGGAGCATTAGGCTGGGAGACACTAAACACTCTCTCTCTCTCTCTCTCTCTCTCTCTCTCTCTCTCTCTCTCTCTCTCTCTCTCTCTCTCTCTCTCTCTCTCTCTCTCAGATCTTGCTCTACTCAAGCCTCCCAGGCCCCAGCTGCCCTCCCATTCATGACTATGAGCACAGGTTGTTTCTAGGGCTGTCTCCCTATCTGTGAAGGAAAGATTGGTAGCCCTTACTTTAGGCCTGCGCCTGGCTTTCAGGTTCTGTGAAAGCACACACAGCCTTTCCCAAGTTGACACCCCTCCGTGTGGGGTCCACAACTATCTCAGAATCTCCCTTCAGGGGCTCAAAACTAAGCGGAGGTAAAGCAACATCTGAAGGCCCTTTTGGCAATCCCATTTCACACATTCCACTCAGCCACACCCAGACAGAACGACTCAGATCACCAAGAGGGGCTCAAACACCCCCTTTTCCCTGAACTGCACCCTGCCTCACCAACATCCCAACAGCAAGAAGAGGCCAATCACACCATTGGCCTGTGCCTTTCCTTCAGTAGAAGAATCAGAATGAGCTGGACCTTCTAAGAGACTGAGTCTGCCCAGGGACTTTGATGCAGAGTCCAGAGTGGGACCTGCAGGACCAGGGCAGGGAAAGGACCAGGACAGTACAGAGAATAGCAGTGTCTCTCTAGAGTACTTCATTGTCAAATGGAACAGCAAAACATGGGAAACAGATTTAATTCCACACACAGCCAGATGGCCTACTTCCAGAGAGGGCCAGGACACACAGCAGTCAGTAGGTGGATAATCCAAGCCCACCCAAAAGAATGTTGGGCAACAGGTCCTCTTTTCCACTCTTGAGCACCTTGGAATGATCCCTCAGGACAAAGAGAAAGCTAGGCCTGGGAGGATGCTGGCCAGTTCACCCAGAACCAACACATGGGTTCTAGAAGCCTTCTGCTCCGCCTCTCTGCTGTCACTCTCTTGTGCCTCACATCCCTTCTCTCAAATACACATATGAGCCTGCGGGGAGGAGCATCCTGCCAGAGAGAAGGCCAGGCAGCACCTCGGGCTTCTAGACAGCAGGGCCAGCACTGATCTGGCAGAAATCCACATGACAATCTGAGAATTCCTTAGCCATGTGGTCTCTCACAGACTCCTAGGTTACAGATGAGGAGACTTATGACAGTGAGGACCCACAGTCTGTCAATTGAATGTCAGGGGCTGTTCTTCAATGTGTGAGATCATGAAGTATGTGTGTACATCTGACTTATGTCATGATTATTGGGATCTCCAGGCATACCATATTTTGTTTCAAATGCCAGGATGTCATTCTTCACGACTGAGGAACATTCCTTCCTGGTGTACATCATGCTTTCTTTATTCATCAACTACGCGGGTTCTTTATGTAACTTACTACCGTAAATGATGGTGTAGTACCGCAGGAGTGCAGCTACCTCTTCAAGGGCCTGCTTCATTTCTATTAGCTATGCATCCAGAAATGGGAGAAGCAAGAGAGTAGCCAGTTGTGCCAGGGTCCAAGGATGAAGAATAGGGAGGTTCTGGCCAAAGGACCCAGGTTCAGCTAGGCAGGTGGACTAAGTTCTAGAGATATAAAGTCAACAATGTGATTTTAATAAACATGATTGTATTCTTCAGGGAAAGACCTTCATATTCCTAGTACACATGCATATACACACACGCGCGCACATGCACAAAACTGTATTGATGATATATTAATTATCTTGATCATGATCATCTCAAAGTATGTACATGTACCAAGTCATTACATGGGCCTTAAAGTTTCTACTCTTTGATTTGTTAGTAGCAAAATGAACAAGACAGCTTAATATATAAAGGTCCTTGCCACCAAGCCTGATGACCTAAGTTCAATCCCCAGAACACACACAGTAGAAGAGAAACAACTCCCACAAAATGTCCTCGGACCTCCAAAAGCACAGCATGGTATACATGCATGTGCGTGTGTGCACACTCATGCACACAAATAAAGAATGCCTTTAAAAATCTGGAAAAAGAAAATATTAGGCAGGATGAAACCCTGAGTGGTCTGTCTTCCATGCCACAAATCCGTCCTTTTTACCTTTGCACAGAGGTTTGGTTGGAATGGAATTCTGCAACACCCTGCAGAAAAACCCCCTCATCTTCTCCCCAGGGGCCTTAAACCTAGCTCACTTGCATGGCAGGCGCATGAAACTGACCGTACAATAGCGTGTACCAAGTGTCAGTAACGTCTGCACTAAACTGGACCCACTGGACCAGACAGTTTAGAACTTCCAACAGTGTTGTCGGCTAGCCCACGTGGTCATCCTCCCCGCAGCCACAGGTGTCTGTGTGCTGAGGATGTGAGCATGTGGACAGCCTTACCCCTGCCTGGGCCGCTGAAGTCTCTCCACACTGCACGCCGCCATTTCCCTCCCCTTCCCTGGTCACGTCTACCAGGTCATGAAGCACCTCTTCCAGTCACCATCAATGGTAAGTGGCAACGTCACAAAGACAAAATGAGCAGAGAGTTTTCCAGAGGGAAAATGGCTGTGGGAAGGAAAATGTGTTCAGGTGATGTTTCTCAACAGCGAAATGATGGCAGAGCCGGCAGGCTTCCTTTGGAAAAGTCTATCTGAACTTCCTTAATTTTCTTCAATAAACACTGTAGGAAAATTTTAAACTAAGTGTTGTTTTTATTTCAAAAAACAAAAACAAACCATGACAGTTGGTAGAGACAAGAGGGTCAGGAGTTCAAGGTCACTCGAAGCTACAGAAGTTTGAAGCCAGCCTAGAGATCCTGTCTCAAATAAATAATGATAGCAAAGCACTTTTAAAAGAAAAAGGAAGCAGGAAAAGATATTCATGATGCCTGTACATTTCAAATATATAAAATTCATGGTTGATTCTTGAACTACATGTAATAGTTACTCTCAACTGTCAAATCTGATGAGATCTGGAGTCACCTAGAGATAGGACTCTTCGGGCAAGCCTTGGGGGCTTGCCTTGATCAGGTTAAGTGGCGTGGGAAGGCTTACCCACTGTGGGTGGGTGCGGTTCCTTGTGCTAGAATCCCGGGCCTGTATAAAAGGCTGAAAGTGAACGGAGGACAAGCTCTCATTCACCTATCTCTGCTTCCCAAACTTGGATACAATGTGACCAGCTACGTCCAGCTCCTGCCCCTTTAG
Source organism: Chionomys nivalis (assembly GCF_950005125.1). Lineage (NCBI taxonomy): Eukaryota > Metazoa > Chordata > Mammalia > Rodentia > Cricetidae > Chionomys > Chionomys nivalis. The sequence continues at coordinate 24,071,942 of NC_080099.1, read as the reverse complement.
CTTCCCCACCATGAAACACTGTATCCCCAAACTGTGAGCCAAAACACATCTTTCTCCCCTCAGTTGGTTTTAACAGGGCACTTAGACTTGGCAACAGAGAAAGTAACTACGACACTGCATCTTCCAAAATAAATTTTTTAAAAAATTGACAATTTTAAGTGTTTATTGGGGAGAATATAAAGCAAGATAGAACCAAAGAATAGAAAAAGAGCACACTACAAGCCTGGATGGAAGGTTCCAGAGTGTGGGTATAGAAGTTCAAACCACCTTCAAACCCTTTGGTAATTAGCTCCTAGCTTTGGGAAACTAAGTGTTGTTTCCCAAAGAAGGTCACATGAAAGGTCTATGAGGCTCCTGACCACAGCTTGCCCTCAGGACATGTTTGTAAGGACATGTCTGCCAGCAGGGACTGCTGGGCATGGTGTTGGTGACAAATGCAATCGCATCACTCGCAAGGCTTTACTGTCCTCCTCCCAGAGGGAGCCCGAAGGGTGCAGGAATGGTCTGGCCTCTAACAAAAACACGCAGCTCAGCTCAGACTGGGCCAGTAGATACTGGTTAAATAAACAAATGAAGGAGCATGTACAACCGATTCTTTGTGAACAGTGGGTAGTGAACGGATAAATCGGTGACTTCTGATCTGAAACAAGGCGGGGGCTAGACTTGTTCAAAGCCACTGACCACCCAGCATGCACCACAGGTTGACTGAATGAACTCTAGCCGTATCTCGCATATGGTCATCATGCTATCACAGACACATGCTAGCACTGACCACACATGAGGCACTGGCTGCCAAAGGTCATGATTAAAGGGAAAACAGGAGAGATGTATATTATCAGACTATGAGCAGGAGATACTAATCCAAGCCAGGAAATACCCTGAGCTGGCCAAAAAGTGGGACAAGGCCTCCCTCCCAGGACAGTGGCTCTTGGTCCCTGCCTCTCCACCTCTGTGGTGGTGGTGGTGGTGGTGGTGGTGGTGGTGGTGGTGGTGGTGGTGGTGGTGGTGGTGGTGGTGATGGTAGCTGACTTTCTTAGATCAGGACTCCAGCCCAGGCCCTACCGCCCCCAAGTCTGGCCCCTTGGTCTGGCCATGCTGGATTCCCTGCACCTTGAACCTGCCTGGGGCCTGGCTATTCCAGCTGTAGAAGCCGCCCGTTTATTAAGCAACCCAATTAGCCCCTCTGACCTCCATTCTCCGCAGCTCTCCAAGCAGCCGGGCGTTAAATAGGAGATCCAAAAGTGGAAATTGACTTTATGTCAACGGTGGCTGTGGATGCTGACACCATTAGATGGAGGGCCGGTAAGGAAGACTTCGTCCATCAGGACAGTCTGCCAGGGTTACTAAATTCAGAAAACCACGATTCTGCAACTTAAGAGAGGATGTAAAATGTCCTTACTTTAGTAGAATCTGTAACTCCAGCGGCGGCCTAAAGTGCATTGATCTACACACCTCACTATGGCCCCCATCCTCTCAGTGAGGCCTTGCAGTAACTACAGCACATGCGGCTCTAGCCTGGGGTCTGTCTTTGTGTAGTCTCTGTCATGTGTGTGTGGGGGGTCAGTGTGGTGTCTTTGCAATGGTCTCCTGTCGTGTGTGTGTGTGTGTGTGTGCGTGTGCGTGTGTATGAATGTGTGGTGGTAGTGGTGACAGTGGTGGTGGTGTGTGTGTGTGGTTTCCTGTTGTGTGTGTCTTTGTACGGTCTCCTGGTGTGGGTGTATGTGAATGTGTGTGTCTTTACAATGGTTTCCTGTCAAGTATGTGTGTGTGTGTGTTTGCAATGGTCTCCTGTCAAGTGTGTGTGTGTGTGTGTGTGTGTGTGGTAAGTGTGGTGGTAGTGGTGGTGGTGTGTGTGTTTGTATGTCTGTATGTGTCTGAGTGGTCTCCTGTTGTGTGTGTCTTTGCATGGTCTCCTAGTTTGTGTGTGTGTGTATGTGTGTGTGTACTTAAGAGAAGAATGACAATGGCTGAAACTCAAAGCCTTTGGCTGGCACTTTCCCCAAAAGGCTTTCGACTTCTCAGCATTCAGATGAGCACCCTCCAGGATGAACATCTTCTAAGAGTGGCCTGGATCACCCTCTCCGCTGCAGCCACCCTTCCCCCCAACACCCTTGCAGATTGATTGCTTTTTCTCAAGCTTGTCACCCTCTGAAATCCTCTTTTGACCTTTCTGCCTTCCTGGGTCATCCCAGGTCAAGTTCCCCCTGGGTCCCCAGGTCCAAGCCCAGTGGTTGGCACACAGAAAATACGCATTAACTTTAACCATGGGCTACATTGATGGAGAAGGGCAGTCCTTTTGCCATAAGAACGTATAAGCTAGAGAAACTCAAGACTGGTATTCCAGAAGCCAGATCTATCCTCCATGGAACACAGGACAAGCCACCAGGCAGCCTATTTCAGAAAGTGACTTCTGCTCTGTCCAGCCAGGTAACCCACCCGCCACCCTGGAGGGGAGGAAGAAAGCCGGATGTGGGGTTTCCTAGGGTTATAGAAAAAGGACAGCTCACAGGAAGGAATCTGCAGAGTCTGTAGCATTGGAAAACACCCCAAACTTCCTCAGGATGTGTTCTATAGCTTACAGGAGCGGCACAACAGAATCTACATCAGATAACACTGGTTTCCAAGGCTAGAGATCCTGCCCCTCTATTAACTAGCATTTCAGTGAGGATTACTTAAATAACATGTTCATATGTACCTCCTAAGTTCTGTATTCAAAGCCTCTCTATTCAAAGCCCAGTGACTTTGTGTTTGTTCGCAATAGTCTAGGCTATATCCCAGACGGTACTAGAACTCACTGTGTAGCCCAGGCTGGCCTTGACTGATGGCAATCCTCCTGCCTCAGCCCTGGTTCCCACCCTAAATGCCAGGATTACAATCATGAACCACCATACCCAGTGATGGGTCTTTAAATAGGCAAGACTTCCGTTCTTATCCTTGAGGGCAGGAATTGTGCCCAAGGACTCTCAAGCAGCAAGGAAGAAATGAGCAAGGCCTTGAACCCAGATTGCCTCACCAAGAGCCCACACAGAGCCAGAGCTTCTCTGGCCTTCTCTACAGCCCTGTGTGCTCCATGGAGTAGGCCATGTGTGATCTGTCCCCTGTTTAAGGTCCATAGCTAACATCAGAGAAAGAATTCCAAAAGTGACATTTTCAGTTGTGAAGGCTCAGTCCAAAGGGGAAGGGCATCATGGAGGTGAGCTGTTTCTGATGTAACTAAGGGAGCTCCTCAGAAGCTGCCTGTTATGATGGCTCCTAGGTGCAAGCCAGGTCAAGTGGCCACCTGTCAGCCCCAACCTTCACAGGCAGCTGCAGAAGGCCATAGACTGTCAATCTACCTGTTTAACCAGATCTCTTGGGCCTGAAATCTTACCGCTCATTTGAAACCAACTAACTTCAAGTGTGATGCTATGAGTAACTGTTCCCAATGCTTATAAAAATACTTTTACATCGGTTATCTCTTATAACCCAACAAACAAACTCACATACGCAGCAGGGGACAGTGAGTGAGAGAGGTCACGTGACTTAGACACACTCCCACAGCAGCCAGACAGCAGAAGCAGGGTAGGCAGCCCATTGCCAGCAGCTGGGGTCTTTCTCCTTCAATCCAAGCTGCTAGAGGAAGGGGGAACACAAAAGTAGCCCCAGATCCTACTAGGAAATGTGAGGAACAACAAGATCACTCACAATGATCCCTAAAAACCAGCAATCTGGCAGGCAGTTCCCCAAAATGGAAACAGGTAAGCCTCAATCCTAAGAAGGACGGAGGCCCCAAATCCCTAAGAGATACCAGACAAACATCTGTCTGGTTTAGGCCAGTGAGACAATGGCCACACAAGCCAGTGAGACGGTGCAGGGGAAAGGCACTTACCCACAAGCCTGAGGACCTAGCCCCGAATCTATATAAAGGGGAAAACTGACTCCACAGAATTGTCCTCTGGCCTCTAAGTGCAATCGAAGTACGCATGCTCACACTCACATATCATACACAACACCCAAATAAAACGTGATTATTTAATTATCAATTACATTATGCTATTATAATGTTATTAAAAATAAAAACCTCTAAAAAGTTTAATAGCATCACATATTGGTGTTACGTATGAGGAAACAAAAGACTTTCACTCATTACTGTGAAAACAAACTGATAGAATTTAACTGATAGAATTTACTTAAGAACAGGAAAGTGTCGATATACCCCAAAACTGAAAGTTGCACACCCCTTGATGCCGGGCAAGTCCCCTTCAAGGTGTTCTTGTTGTATGTATACTCGTGTGTGTGTAGAATGACAACCATGCAGAGACATTCAAACCAGGCACGCTCCATCAGGAATACCCCAAATATGACAGACAACTAAAGCACCGGTCAAGTCAAAACAAGAAGTCGATCTCTGCACACCGACATGAAAGGATTTTCAAAAACTATTAAGTAGGGGGAAAAGCAAGTTGCATAACAGTGTTCTTAGCTTGGCGCTGTTTGTGCTTAAAAAAAAAAGGGGGGGGGGGATGGAGGCAGGAAGTCAGACCATCTACTGGTATTCGTTCACTTCTGGGAGGACATTAGGAGTTGGTCAGAACTGCTCTAGGGATGGAAACACAGGACGGCTTCCATTTTATAACTTTTGCCATTGTTAAACCATGGCCTTTATTACATTAAACACATCCACAAGGAAGTCCATTTGTTTCTTCCTCATGGAACCACAATACAGCACGAAAGCAGCTCGCCAGGCAGCTGGACGCGAGGGGCCAGCTTCTCCTGACCCTCCCAGCAGCTGCCCCTTGGGGCTGCTCCAAGTGGCGGCCTGAATCACAAGACGGATCAGTTAGCACTTCCACCGGCCTGGCTGAGTAATAGAGTCTAAGTCAGGAAGCTTGGGTGCAAATGTCTTTCCTGCCAGCAGAGGTGTTTACCCTGCTCTGACACATAAGCAAATGCTGGGGGGTGACTAAAACCCGACAGAACGGCCGGAGGTCCTGGCAAATACCTGGAGATGATCAAATACTAAGTTAAAATGTATGGGGACGGGGCTCCAGGACCTGCACAGGGGGTGCAGGCCAGTGAAGTCAGTCACAGAGCCTCATGTCTGGCTCATTCCTCGTGAGAGGGTGGCTTAGGCACAGCTCTCAGGCCCACTGTGGATGTTCCTGCCCAGGGAGGAGCTGTTCCTACTTTTTTAAAGTAGGAAATGGAGGCTCAGGTGGTCATGAGGTAAGCTAGAGTTAAAACTATGACTTTCCCTCTCAAGGTCATAGGCAGAAGTCAGTCCATAAATGTAGCCTGGAAGGCAAGCCAAGTGTGTGCACCCAAGGAGGGAAGCTTGGCAAATGTGAAGCCTACAACGGGGCTTTTATTTGTGTGTATATTTTTGTGTACTGCTTGTGACAGGTCATTTTCTCTTTTTCCCTTGTCTATTTTCATTCTCAATAAATTAACAATGATCATCTTTTATTTTATGTATGTATACACACACACACACACACACACACACCTTACATAGAAATAGGAAAGAAATGACATTCATCTAAGAGGCATCTGAAGACCAAACCACTAAGAGTAGCTCCCCTCCCTACCAAGGAGAAGACACTGGGAATGAATAGTCAGCCTCATTTTTTTTTTCTGATAGCTTAGTTCCCAATGCTGACAACTTTTAAAATACAACTTTTAAAATGTCTTTAAATGGCAACTTGAATATATATATATCAATATATATATATATATCACTTGTTAAGCAAGACAATCAAAATATAAAATTTTTAAAGTATAAACTTTTCAAAGGAGTGCAGTATGGTGCAACACTCAGGAAGACTGAGGCTGGAGAAGCAGGAGCCAGAGGTCCAGGTAAGTCTAGGCAACATAGCAGGACCATCTCTTAATAAATTAACTATTTAATTAAATCAAGGAATCTAAGGGAAGAATGACTTCTCCAAACGTCTTGGAACCAATGCTACACGACTCAGCCCAATTAAACTAATATCTGAGTTTTTGCAATAACAGTCTCACACTGAACTTTATAATCCTTAGCTCCCTTTTTTCTTGACAAGATGGCTTTGCATTGACTTGGTCTGTGAGACTCCAAGCTCAACAGTCTCCCTAGGCATAGGCGATTCTAGTGTTCCTGGCTTAAGCCTGGGCCCACAAGGGCCCCCACTATGCAAACCTGGTCCTGTCTATCATGCCATGGTTACTTTATCCACTGGCTGCACAACCCCATCGGCAGCTGAAGAGGCTCAGAGGGAGTTGGGTGACTGGTGTTGAATTGCCTCCTGGCCACATGGTATGGTAACTACGGTCGCTCTTTTTCCACTTGATGTGAGCTTTCTTTAAATAATTACAGACCTCATGTTAACAGCTGCAACTCTGTGAGACACACCAGAAACCAACGCCCAAGAATGACTATGCTGGGACTCAGAGGCCACCCAGAGTTAGGTCTGCTGACCCCAGGATATCCAGGAACTCTCCTGCATCACCTCCCTTGTTAAAACACTTTTTAGTTAAAACCAGATCCCAACGCTATAAGCAGTTTGTCTGTGGGTTTAAAACAAAAAACAACAAATGATTCTAGATAGATAAAAGTGCGCGCGCGTGTGTGTGTGTGTGTGTGTGTGTGTGTATGTACACATCTGTCAGTAAAGGATTTTTTTTTAATGATTTGTTCCTTTAAAAAAAAATCTGACCCAAAGTTCCCAATTTTCACCCAACCTTGCCACCCCCGTTAATGACTTATCCAATGTTCCGTGATTCTCTGGGGAGGTTGGGAACAGGCATTCTCTAGCTTGGAGTTCCTCCTCCACCTTCTCCTCCCTCCCACCCACTCACTAAGCCACACGATCCTATGACACATTTCTTCCAACTTACAATTCAAAGAGAAGTCAGTCCCTGTCACCCGGGACAATCTGGAGAGTTAAGCACCTGCAATTGGCTTTGCCAGTGAATGTGGGGAGCGCACTCACACACACACCACCCACCTGAGACAAGACTGTGCCCCAGCTCCATCTGTGTCTAGAACCTTCTTGGGCTCTGTTCAATATCTGGTGGTCCTGCTGTATGCGATATTTAAAAGGAAACCCCTCACAATCGAAAATCTATGAGACACAGGCTGGTAGAAAAAAAGAGAAACCGAGGCACACCAGCCCCAAGAGAGCCAAGATCGAGTCAAAGTTCCAAAGCAAAAGAGCTGCCTCCAGACTCTCCCAGCCCACTTCCACAGCACTCTAATCACCAAGCAGGCACAACAATCACTAAAAATGTGTTTCCCCTTCCCCATCTCACAACTAAAGACAAAACAATGGAAATTATGCTTTTCTGGGGGATGTTCTCCGTTGCAACTGTTGCAAAATCACACAATAGGTGGATGTTGCAACTTCAAAAAGACTGGGAATCATCCCTGAGAATTCAAGACAATCTAGGAACTCAGTCTAGACAAGACACAGACATGAAACTGCCCCTTCCAAACACCATCCTTTCTCATTAGACAGATTTAGGGGTGGGAGTCACAAGTCACACACTCCTGCCAAGTTCATGTACCAGTGTTCTTGCTGGGCGAGTCACTTCCACGTCCCCAGACTTTGGGCTACCCTGTACATGGTGATGAAAATATTTATAAGGATGTGAATTCTGGATGTGAGATGGACTGTCACAGCAATATGCTACAGGGCCTAACAGTAAAAGAGGCGTAATAATTATTATTGCAACAATCATCATTCTTTCTAAATTTATTGCGGGCTTACTCCACAAAGCAACCACCTTCCCTGCCCGTCAGGTAGGTACCTGGTAGGTCCAGGCCATGAGAAAATTCTGACTGAGCAAGGATTCCAGTTCGGATTAAGATGAGAACTATACCCTGGCCTTTCCTGCCTGCAAATCCCCACGTGCTTCCTCCACACCAAAGGCCTGGGGATGAGTTGTGCAGACCACAGGTGGCAACACTCATTCCACCCTGCTGTGTAGCCCTGGGAAAACCGAGTCACCCAAAGCCACCTTCCCTCGGGAACCATCCCAAGGCCTCTCTACTCCAGAGCAGCCTGCAGCTCGTCGTCCTTGCTGGAAATCTTGCCGTTCCTCCTTGTGCTTCCTCCAGATGCTTGTGATTCGGGCAGACAATGCATTCATCCTGCCTGTTGTGGATCTCCAGAACCCTCCTCAGAAAGCTCATAGCCTGTGGCCACTCATGTCTGTGACCCAGTCACACCAGGCATCTGTCACACCAGGGCAGGCTGTTTCTGCCCTAAGAGGCTTCTCCCACCATGTCAGATAACTCTTTCTCCTTCCACAACACTCTGCTTCCAAAGCCCCATGATCTGCTCTCCTGAGCCTTCTGAAGGTTAGACCTGTTTCCAGAGCAGTGCAGCTTGCTGAACTCTGTAACCCAGCTTATAGTGAGAATGACTGCTACACGGACGGAGAAAGAGATAATAAATAATAATTGTCCACAGTTCCATAACAGTTTCCTTCACCAAGATGTCATCAAACCAAGTCACTGGCACATGCCCTCGTTGGTGATAACACTCAAGCACCACACGAAGCAATTCAGTTAAGATATATAATGTTACCACATCCCACAGACGAGGAAACTGAGACCCAGGCAGAATAAGCAATATGTTCCAAGTTAATTGACCACTAAATGACAGATCCTGGACTCACCCAGCTCAGACCTGCTCGGAATCAGTTCTAGGCTGCCTTTCAGGCTGGGTTCCTCCCCAAGAACCGGCTTATACTGGTCCTTTGCTAGCCTGACTACCTGGCAACAACACTGTTAAAACTAACAGATTATCTGAGCATAGCAGAGCTTTCTTTTGGGGTAGATGTCTCTCTACCCCACTGCCTTCTCTCTCTCTTCACCCCACACTACAGTCACACCTCGGGTGACCACCAGGCGTCAGAGCCCAGTCTGAGCACAAAACAGGCCTATATGGAATCTACTCTCTGATTCTAAGAGGAGGAACCTCTGGCCCACAACCACTCCCACCTCCCCCTACACACAAGCTGTGTGGCAGAGTCACAAGCTATAGGGGGCATTGCCACATTCCTGCTGAGGGACAGACCAGGAAGCAGCAGCCAGGTGGCCTCTCTTTCCGTGACTAGGACAAAGAGCAAGTGCTAAAGAAGGCCAAAAGCCCTAGGCTCTGCAGAGCAGGTACGGCCACGCCCATAGGATGGGGGGGTGGCCTAACCCTGGAGAGAAGGTAGCCTGAGGTCACTGGGGCACTGGGGCATGGCTTCTGGGGCAGGGCTCTGGCCACCCTTACTTACTGAGCCCTGAAGGCTCGATCAACAAAGGAGCTGTATATCTCCAGAAAGATATTCACCCTAGACCCAGGCCCTCATAGGAAAAAGCAAAATCAAGCAAGCAAGCAAACAAAAACAAGGTTGAGGTATTTATTGCTAGGGCTTCTGGTAAGAAATGAATGAGCTCATGGGCCACACGGGCCAGGGTGGCTTGAGGGATTCATTCATTCATTTTTCCTCGTTCATTCAAGAACTATTACAAGAATGAAGGTGTTCCTCTATCTAACCCCAAGCATAAAGATGTTAACTCAAAATGAATCAATTTCCTCAAGGTGAGGCTTAAAACTTCAAAATGCTTAGGAGAAAAAAACAGGGGCAAAAGCCCTGGATTTGGAGCAACCATAATTTATTTTCCACAGTGCCACAGGCAGAAAAGAAACTGACAAACTGCGTTTCATGTAAACTCCAACAGAACAAAGAGGAAGCTCCCCCAAAAGCAGGAAATATTTGCAAATTATATACCTGATATGGGATTAATATTTTGCTTTGGTTTTGGATCTTGTTTGAGACAGTCTCACTATATATGCCAGGCTGACCTGGAACTCACAGAGCCTACTGGGATTAAGGCATGCTCCACCATGGCCAGCTCGGGATTAATACTCTGAAAACAGTCAAGTGAAGGCGATAAACTTGAAGCAATCTGATTCAAACATGAGCAAAGGACCTGAAAAGAGCTGGCTGTTGGAATGTGTACTTACCATCCTAACGCTTGGGAGGGAGAGGCGGGAGGATCAAAGTTCTAGGTCAACCTTGCCTAGGTAGTAAGTTCGAATCCAGCCCAGGCTACGGGGACCCTGCTTCCAAAACACAAAGACTTGAACACTACTTCTCCAAAGAAGACAGTCGAATAGTCAATAAGCACACGAAAAGATGCTGAATCGGGAGGGAATCGCAGTCAAAATGACAAGGAGATACTGTCTAGTATGTCTACTACTATCAAAACCCAAGAAACAGCCGGTGGGGCAGCCTGGAGGAAAACTGGAACCCGTGCTCACTGTCAGTGGGAATGGAAAATAGTGCAGCTGCTGTGAAAAGTGTGGCGGTTCCTCAAAAATTAAAAATAGAATTGACACAGGATCCAGCAGTTCCATTTCTGTATCTACCCAAAAGAACTCAAGCACATTCTCAAAAGCAGCTATCTTTATACCCGTGCTCACGGCCCCATCGTTTCTACAGCCACAGCAGGGGAAGCAATCCAAAGAGCCATCAACAAACGAAGGGGGAAGCCAAATGCGGGCACACACGTACAATGGAATATTATTCTGCCTTAAAAAGGACAAATTCTGACACGCGTGGGTGAACTCTTGAGGGTAGGCTATCGTACCGAGTGTAACAATCAGTCCCACGAAAGGGATCCATACTATCTGACCCACTTACATGAGGAACCCACAGTAACCAAATCCTGGAGACAGAGGATTGAAACCGCAGTGGAGGGCTGCTGTTTACTGGGTACAAAGTTTCAGTTTTACAAGATGAAAAGAACTACAGAGGTGGACAGACTGGTTGTACAAAAAGGATAAAAGCATTTAATGTCACTGAGCATGTAGCTAAGAGAGTTCAATTTATCTGTGTTCTGCTACAGTAAAAAGAAGGAAAGGAGGAGAAAAAGAGAAGAAGAAAGGAATGCTGAGTGAGTGTGGAACATGTGTCAAGCTTTAGTCTAGGTCCAAGGGATGCCGCAGGTACCACCCTGGCGACATCAGTCCTGTAAACCCCTCCATGCCCCAGAGCAGTGTCTGGGCAGGCAAGAAGATATACACTGGAGCTGGAGAAATGGCTCAGTGGTTACAAAGCTCTGGTTGCTCTTCTAGAGGATCCACGTTGTATTCCCAGCGCCCACATGGTGACAAACAGCCACTTTGTACCTCAAGTTCCAGGGGATCCAGCGCCCTCTTCTGGACTCTGTGGGCACCAGGCACCATGTGGCATACAGATACACATGCTAACAAAACACCCATATGCATGAGAATAAAAAATTGTTAAAAAAAAAAAGATGTCATTAATAAGTCAGAGTGTCCCCAGGTGCCACATACCTTAAAGAAAAGGCCGGGTCCTAAGGTAGACAATGGGGAGAAGAGTAGAGTCTGAGACAGCTGATCTGACAAGGTCCCTGGGGGCCTAGGGATAAGAAAGACTTCTGGGAAGACCATTCAGGGAGAGGGAACAGTGGGCACAAAAGCCCCACAGCTCAGTCCTGACTTGGGCCCCATCATGCCCACTGGCAAAATCAGCATAAAAGGGCTGGGAAGATAGTGCACTGGGTACCAGATGTGAACTTTGGTCCCTAGTTCCCCTAAACTGTTGTATGGCTGTGACCAGGACCAGCATCCTCCAATCTTTAAGGGTTTTGACAATCAAAGAAGCCCCAGGCATAGGGGCTGCAGACAGCATGCATTTCCTCTGATTTCCTCCTTTCCAACCCACTCACCTCTTAAAATAACCCCTACCTTCTGAGTTGCCCCACATGTGGGGGTGTGCCTGAGGATTGAGGGGAGCAGATGTGGGGCAAAGATGCAGGGTATGTGGGGTTTGTTTTAACTTTTCCCCCCCAAGATTTATTTTATGTATGTATTTTACCTACATGTACGTCTTGCACCCTGTTCATGTCTGTGCCTAGGGAGGTCAGAAGTGCGCTTTCGATTCCCTGCTACTGTTATTATGACTAGTTGTGAGACACCGTACAGGTGCTGGGAACTGAGCCTAGAGCCTCTGGAAGAGCTGTCCGTGCCCTTAACCACCTCTCCGGACCCAGAAGATGCACAGTTAAACTGCAGCATTCCAGCATTCTAGCAAGTCCTCTTCGGGCACCAGCCCTCCATGCCCCCATCCATAAAATGGAATGGACGTGAAAAGTAAGGAGAGACGCTATCTAGGGAAGCCAACCTGCTTAAGCCAGATACTACAATGGGTCTTCCGCCAACCCTTAGTCATTTGTACGTGAAGTGCTAGGTACCCTGTGCTCCCAACAGAAGCAAGAAAAGACAGTGCAGAGGAAGACCACCCAGTTAGTGCCAGACACACTTCAAACAGTATCTGACTTTTTAGGACAGGAGTAAGGGTGTCATCAGAGAAAGCTGCTTAAGACACAGAAGAGAGAAAAGGCGAGAGACACAGAGAAACGTCAGCAAACAAAAGGAATAAAAGACACAGAAGCCTGAGGCCTGCACACACAGTGACCAATGTGTAATTAGGATGTTTTCACTGAACAGCTGGTTCTGGTGTTGGAGGATTAAAAGGATAATGCCCCCGGCAGGTCCCAGCTTGGGTTCCTGCATATCAAGCAGTCTACATGGTTGCTGTTTTATGACCATTAACAATGATAACGGTGATAGTGAACCCCTTTGCTGACTCTAAGGCCTACACAGCCAAACCCCTCACGTGGATTAGACAGTCAACGCTTTCCTAGTTAGTCAGTCTTCTCATGTGGGATGTTTGAGGTGGAAAGGTGGGGGTGGGGTATAACTCACTGTTAGTGTCTACTTAGCAAGCCTGAGGCACTAGGTTCCACCCCTAGCACCAAAACACAAAATAAAACAGAAAACTCCTTAGGATGACAGAATACAGCACAAACCAAGGAACATTAAGTACAACAGATTGTGGGGTCATAACAGGAAGGACACTTCTGAGAGTGGGAATTGGAGCAGGTGGCATCAGAGCCGGGTGCTAAAGAATGTAGGTGGCGATGAGGGCAGTGAGGAGGACCAGACCCTTCATGGGAGCGTCTCTCCAAAGCAACCTGGGGAAGGAATTACAGAACAACATCAGGGCGACTCTTGGTCAGCTTCAGTCTACCCAACTGTAAAATGGAGCTTGGTAGAGACTGCTTCATGGGGTTCCTCAGAGGTTAGTTGATTGGGTAGAATTCAGCGCAGGGCCAAACAAGCTCTCGGAAGGATGAGACAGTAGTTATTACCTTCCCTCTGCTTCCTCTCTATTGTTGGAGGACAGGGTTGACGATGAGGCCAGTCTAGAAGCATCTAAAGCAGAGATCACATTCCAAATACCATGTTTTTCTGCTTATCCCAGTCGGCCACACATGCAGTAGCTGATTGACAGGTGGAGAGGAGGTTAGATGGGCATTTGAGACCTTAAAGGTCACATCCAGAGGTCTGTTTCTGCAGGCCATACAGAAACACACGCGGCTGCAGAGGTTTGTGATCAGAAGATGCAACAGCGTGAGGTCACCAGCAGCATGAAGGCTGGGTTACCCTCAGTGCCAAGGAGCCATAGCAGAGCCCTTCTCACTGTTCTGGGTACCACAATTTCCCTACAAGGATCCCGAGACCAGAAATAAAGACTTGAGCAGCCACGTTGCCAAGGCTGTTTGCCATGGCAACATCAGGGAGGGACTCGTGGGCCGGCTGCTGCAACTGCTCAGGGCCTGGTTCTAAATGACTATGTTCTGCCAGGCAATCACAAGGAAAAAAAATAAGGCTGCAGAGCTGTCGGGGAGCATCCATCTCAGCCAGGCAGGGCTTACCCAGCTAAGTGTCCAGACAGCGGGTCTCAGGAAGTGGAGTCCCTGCTATGGAGAGCTAGCCATGGGAGGAAGACAGTTCAGGGTCCCATCCTGCCTCTGCTGTATGACCTGGAGGCATGTCATCTCTTCTTAGACTGTTTCCTCACTCTGAGGAAAGAAAATTAAGCAAGGTGATCCCCAAGGCACGCCGAACTCCCCTCAAAGCTCAAGATGACATTTGTATAATTCACATTCCCATCACTGTTATTGCTGTCGTTGATACGGCGATCATTTATCAAGCGTGCACTATGTCACTGCAGGAAGCCTTCTGGGTCCAATGTAGTTATGTCATGTTTTCCTAAGAAGGCCAAACAATTATCCCCTCCCTGATCCTCAGCTGAGGCAATGAGGCTGAGAGAGATCATAACACATGCTTGAGGCCACGAACCTAAGAAGTGAGAAAGCCCTGATTTAAAACATGCAGCTAAACTCCAAAGCCAAGAGCTCTTAGCCAGGGTAAACTATTCCTTCAATTATTTCTCTTCAAGAGGCACCCAACTAGATTTAGTTTTGTTTTGTTCTTTTCTTTTTCATGTTTTGAGACAGGGTTTCTCTGTGTAGCCCTGGCTGTCCTGGAACTTGCTTTGAAGACCAGGCTGGCCTGGAAACTCAGAGATCCACCTGTCTCTGCCTCCTGAGTGCTGAAATTAAAGACATACAAGCCAGTATGGCAACAGTTGCTAAGGCACCATGGGATACTCCTTTAGATTTAGTACAGGGGAAGTAAAACAATTACTTTGACAGAAGAACTTCAGGCCTAGGGAGGACCAAAGACCTAGAGAGAGAGTGAGAGAGAGTGTGTGTGTGTGTGTGTGTGGGGGGGGGTTATCCCAAGGTCTGTCTCTTCATGGGAGCCTCAGGTCATCTGCACTAAGACCTTAAGTGCATGACAGTCTGCTACTACCAACCCCATTCTGTAGACAAAAATGCTGATGAAAAGAATTTTTTTGCCAAGGCCATAGGCAAACTCTGAGCACATCACTTCTGCAACAATCAGGGCAAAGGTTCAGTGGCCTGTTTTTTGTTTACTTGTTTGTGTTTGATTTTATAATTTTTATTCATTTTTATTTTATTTGCATTGGTGTTTTGCCTGCATGTATGTCTGTGTGAAGGTGTCAGATCTTGTAGTTACACAGACAGCTGAGAGCTGCCATGTGGGTGCTGGGAATTGAACCTGGGTCCTCTGGAAGCACAGTCAGTGCTCTTAACCCCTGATCCACCTCTCCAGCCCCCTTATTGCACTGTTTTAAATACTGCAGGATGGTGGCGCTAACTAGCCAGTGACTTCACCTTCCCATTTCTAAGTCTCACTCTAAATCAGGTGGCAACTCTGTGTCCTAGGAAAGGGCAGAACTGGGTCTCTGGAGTCCAGCTGCCACCTAAAGCTTGTAGACCAGACCTCAAGGCAGGACCCATCTGTGGGAGCTCTGTGAACCAGACTGCTGACGGCAACACCTCTTCATGCCCTCCCCGTCTCCCTCACTAGACGGTTCAACTATCTAGTGAGAGGACCTATGTAGTCTTGGGGATTTATGAATGTGAAAACGAAGAAAATCCTAATCCAGGGTCCAACAGACACTCTGAGGCCAGCAGTTCAGTCAGTAGTATTCCTGAGAAAACTTCCTGCCTTCAGCTCCCTCTGAACCAAGATAGCCCCTCCCCCTAACCAAGTCCTAGAGCTGGACAAGACTCGGCTGAAGAGGAAGAGCCTCAACCTCTGGGCACCTCAGGCCCCCCTCTTCCGTGGAATGCAGGCTGGATGTGATGCTCTCTTAGGGCCCTCCCAAAGCCTGCTCAAAGTTCAAATTCTGGGCCAGCCACTGGACCAGCTGTGAGACAGTGAGTAACTGACCCAACTTCTCTGTGCCTCCATTTCAGAATTCACCAAATGGAGAATACACGACCAACCTCCTACATCCACAGGAAGCCCATCCATGGCCATGACCATCTGTTCAGAGAAACCCGAAGCACATGAAAGACATGGTGTGCAGGTTATGAAATGATGCCCTCTATTGCTGACAATGGAGCCAGTGTATGCTGAGGACTGGGGAGACCCTATCTCAACTCATCTCATCATCTCATCAGGTCTCAACCTCTCATTCAGGTTCTTGGATACTTTGGCAGTGTCCGGTATAGGTTCTGTCCATGCAGTGAGCCTTAAATCCAATCACAAAGTGGTTGCTGCTCATGGCACTTGTAACACTATTGCATCAGTGTATCCTCCATGCAGATCGCTGTTGTAGGTCACAGGGTTTGTGGCTACCTAATACTGATGATTACCTTTCTTCCCCAGTGGTATGCAGAGCACATTCCAGCACCATGAATGCTGGCTGGTCAGTAGTACTGCAGCTTAGAGTTGGGCACCTGATCAGCTTCTCTGTATTCAGTGACATGGCAAATTAACACAGAAATCCCCAACTGGCCAAACATGCAGCGCAGGGAAGACTTTAGAGGACTAAGTCCTACACGGGATATTTTCATCAAATGCCTCCCTTCAAGGTTCAGGGATCTATGTGGAAGGGGAGATGGAAAGAGAGTAAGAGTCAGAGTGATGGGTGACTCCAAGGACAGTGTCTTCCAGACACAGCAGGATGAAGCACACGTGAGCTCACAGAGACTATGGCAGCACACGTGGAGCCTGCACAGCCTCAAGCCCGATGAGCGTCCCAGCACAGAGAGGAAGAACACAGTCTCCCACCCGTAAACAAGCTATTCGTAATCAACACCTGCTAGCAAAGGGGAACATCAGTTCTCCCCAACAGTGTCATTGGGCATATCAACCACATGCCAGAGTCGGACCCACGGCCAGGAGTAGTTGTCCAGTACAAAATAATCCCATTTTCTCTTCTGCATCTGTGGACTTTTTATTTCATTGTTGATTTGTTATTTTTGTCCTATTGGTTTTTGTTTTGATTTTTATGGTAGATGCTTTTTCTGAGAGAGAGAGAGAGAGAGAGAGAGAGAGAGAGAGAGAGAGAGAGAGAGAACAAAAGTGCGCAGGCAGGGAAGTGATGATCTGGGCGGGGTTAGGGAAAGAGAAAAACATGATCAAATATACTGTATGAAAAAATAATATTAAAGAATGGAAGCTTGTGTGACTGTGACCTCCAGGGGTTGGGGAGGTCCCAGCAGACAAACTGCAGATCAGGAGTCAAATCCAGTAGAGGTAATAACAGAGAGAGCTCTGCAGACCAAGCACACTGTGAAGCAGGACTGGAGCCACTGGGTCTAGAGATGGGAGAGTCCAGACACAGCCCAGCCAGGAGAACTGGCTCTTGCAGGTAAACAGACTTGGTAGAAGACAGATAAGGAGACAGCAGCAGACAGCGTGAACCTAGGTCCCAGGAGGAAACTTAACAGCACATTCTGGGATGAGCCTCAAAAGAATATACTGTTATCCCCATTTTTATTTATATATAAAAAAACAACTAAGGGTGCTGAGTTGGTGGTGGCGCACATCTTTAATCCCAGCACACAAGAGGCAGAGGCAGACGGAGCTCTGTGAGTTCGAGACCAGCCTGGTCTACAAGATCTGGCTGTTACACAGAGAAATCCTATCCTGAAAAACAAAACAAAACAAAACAAAACAAAAAAACAAAAACACAAAACAAAAAAAACTGAGGTGGGGGGGCATAAGACATTTGCTCAAGGTCATGGAGCTTGTAAGTCCTGATTTCAAACTTGGGAAAAGCAAGCAACTCAGGATAAATCCGGGGACTGTGTTCCAACTTCAAGGACCCAATACCTGCACATCAAACTTCAAGTCTGGCAGTTAATTTAAAAGTAGTAGGGAGCTCAGCCATCAAACTGAAAAATCATGAAGGAATCTTAATTGCATTACTACCTAAATATGCCCTATATACTACATGATTGCAGCTCCGTGATACTCTGGAAAAAGCAAACCTACGGACACAGGAAAAACGCCAGTAGTTGGCAGCAACGAGGGCAAAGGGATGAAAAGGCAGAGTGCAGAGAGCTCTCAGGACACGGGACAGCCGTGCAATGCTATAACGTACTATTACTACATACCTGTCCCAATCCACGGAACGCACAATTCTAGGAATGACCCTCGCTGTGCACCGGAGAGGGGGAGCTCCGGGGGCTCTGGGCAATCATGATTGGTGTGTGTGGGTTCATCAACTGTTACAGCGGATTTCCGGTGAGGAGGCTGTGCAAGTCGGGGGCAAGCTTATATGGAAAAATGTCTGTTCCTTCCTCTCGGTCGTGTGCCCAAGACCAAGGACAAATGAGAGAAGGCAATGTCTAAGTGTGGCAAAGACGGGTAGCAGGTATAAGACTCTAGTTGTGGATGGGACAAGGACCTTGGTAAGGAGGGAACACAGAAAGGTCAACCCAGCACAATGCATTCCGCATCCTAGAGGTGTCCACAGGATGGGTATGAGCGACTCCGCTGCCTTGGCAGAGACTGACAGAGACTGGTTGTGAGGATTCTTGTCACCTTCACATAGTTCCAATGTTCCTTCTCTTTTTTATATAAGAATGATTACAGACGGGTGGGTGGTGGCACATGTCTTTAATCCTAGTCTAGTATCCGGAGGTAGAGGCCTGCAAATCTCTATGAGTTCAAGGCCAGCCTGGTCTACATATTGAGTTCCAGGACAACCAGGGGTACATAGAGAAACCCTGTCTCAATAAAATGAGAATGAATAAATAAATACATAAATAAATGTAAAAAGGGGGCTGGGGTGGAGTTCCGTGGTAGAATGTTTGCCTAGCCTTTACAAGGCCCAGAGCACAATCCCCAGTACCACAAACCAAAGATTGCACACACAGAACCAGCTCTAAATTTAATCCTGTCCCATAAAAGTGTTCCGGTGAGCAAATTCCAAGTTGTCTAGGCAGCAGGTCAATGCTCAGCTTACAATCCATTATTTCATTCCTGACAGGGTTTGCTATCCCCATTTCACAGGTCGAGAAAGCGAGGCCCAAAGCAAGAGAAGTACTCTAGACTCTGTCCTCTCTCAGTGGGTCATCATTTGTGCAGGGTGCCAGAGGAACAACCGTGAGCACAGAGGACAGTCCGTCTTCAGGCAGCATTAAGAGTCAGGCTGTGCAGGCAAGTCACCACTATCCCCACCTCTTCCTTTACTCCAAAGCAGTGTAAGTGGAGCAGCGAGCCAGGGAGTTCTTAGGGACCACGGAATCTTTAAAACTGTTAAACACTACCTAGATTGTACAGATCTTTGTGAGGGAGGAATGGAACGGTGCCAACAGAGGCTCAGCGAAGAACATGTGACCTGGGGGATAGGCTATAAATGCCGCCGCCGCAACCGCTGCTGCTGCCTGGGAAGGGAAGGCAGCTGTTCGCCCTGCGATGCTCTTGTCATGACCAAGCCTGAGGCCCCATTTGCAGGGCTGCTTCTGACTCAAGTCAGTGTTCCTTTCAAATGAGAGGGAAGGAAAAGGATGACTCATAGTATAGCATAGTGGAGTTCCTGGCTGACCTACAGCAGCTGGGGAGAGGAGGCCCCAAGGCAAGGGGAAACATGAGCCCCAGGGGCCCAACTGCTTGGCTGTTGCCTTTCCTGGGTATCATACCCATGCTCAGCATCAGTCAGAGAGGCCAGAGAGAGTGAAGCTCAGGCCTCTGGGGAGCATGTGCCCAGATGTACTCATATGAAAAAGCGACCCTGCCCCCCTCCCCCGGTCTCATGCAGGCCAAAGGTGGGCAGAGGCGCCTGCGGGACACAGCTGCAATTCTGACTTGGACAGCAGCTGGCCCTGGCTTCAAGGGCAATGGAGTGTCCCAGACCCATCAAGGGGCACTAAGACTTTAAGTCATTTCTTCAGTTCTCCCTGGGTGTAGGGCCCCTTCTGTGTGCTCAGCTCCAGCATAACAGTGACGAGGAGATGAAGATCCAACTGTAAAACGGGACAAGCTCACAACCATGGTGCTGTATGGAACCAGCTTAAGTGATTCTCTATGGGGAGGCATTGAGCATAGGGAGCCAGGAAAGCTCTGAGTGAACGGGCAGTGTTGGCATGGGCATGGCTTCAGACTCACAGGAAAATGGCAGAGTCCTACCCCCCCCCCACCACCAAAGTGAGGCTCAGAGACATCGCGAAGCCTTCTGGGCGTCCAAGTGTGACTGCCAACAATGAGTGCAGAAAATGTCCACCATAGTTTTCTTCCCCTGGATGTTTATAGTCCGAAGACTCTTCCCCTACAGAGATGGCTCCTATTTAAGTTAACTAAACCTAACCCCTTGTCCAGCAGTACTTAAATCCTGCCCCCTCGTTTGTTTATCTGTGTGCAATAACCCTATCTCCCTGTTCAACTGTATACAATAAACACTGAGCATCTGAGGCTTTCTCCATCAGAGTGCCCAGTCCACGCTAACCCTAACCAGTACACCCCATCCCAGTTACTGCTGTGTCTCCATGTGTCTGTCTTTTCTCTACTCCCCCACTGCCCTAGTCAGGTCAAGTCCCTAGAGCCATGCAAGGGGGAAGCAGTGAACCTCACACGTTACCCAAGAAATGCACATTAAACAGCAAGAGTAACAGAGTGTATTACTGACCAAGCTGATATTAGTGGAAACAGTATGAACAAGTGGGGTATGGCCAGTCAGGCAGTCCCACACAATGTTAATGAGTGTGTAAAGGAATACAATCTCCCTAGAAGACAATTTTGATATGTGTTTACCAAATACCTGAATGGTTCCTTTGATAGAGCAATTTTACTTCTAGGAATTTAAATGAAGGAAAGAACACATGTACACAAAGATATTCATTTCAGCATTGCTTACAGTAGGATAGATACAAACAACCGAGTAACAACCAAGGACTGATTGATGCGTGTTGGCTCAACCGTCCATGAAATACTATACAACCATTAAGATATTAAGCACAATATTTATTGATGAAAAAAGATGTTCACAGCATATTGTGAGGAGGAGAAAAAAAGCAAGTTACAAAACAGTGTGCTTCCAATTTACAAATTAGTACAACAGAATAACTCCATTTGTTCTTTGGTTTTTTTTTTTTCCAAATAAGTGATCTATATGAATAGGAAAGATTTTGAGATACAGATGACTTTGGAGTAGCTCTCTTTGAACAACATCACAGATTTCTGGACTGGTGAGATGGCTCAGCAGGTAAAGGGTGATGACCCCAGTTCAAGCTCCATGTCCCACTTGGTGGCTGAGATCTTCTGCAAGCTGTCCTCTGACCTCCACACACATACCACAGCACACACATGCAGACACTCATACAAAACTAAACAATTTTGAAATATTAGATATGTCGCCTTTTTCATGAGGCTTGGCGATGTTTTCTAACAATGTTAAAATTTTTAAATAAGGGTTGGACTAGACGACGTATAACGTCCTTGTCATCTCTGACACTATGACTGTCACTCCAAGCACTCGAGTCATTTTAAATAACCCCTATATTACCGAGCTTTCCACGTGGCCGTTGGAGTTAAGGCTTTCACTAGCAGCTGTAACCCTGTACGCCCCTCTCTTGTATATTCCCTGCCCAGCTGTCTCACTTGTCAGCCCAGAAGCTTCTGTTTGGCAAGGCTCAACTGTACCCCTATGTGTAATCCATGTGCCCCATCAAGAACTGGGCAAAGGAACATGGCTCAGCAGGCTGGCAGGTGCCATGCGGGCACAAAGAGATAAAAAGGCACAACTTATATCCTACTGGATAGACTCAGACACACAATGCTTGGCTTTATAACTGCCTATGAGAGACAGCAGAGAGAGCAGGGCAAGCTGGCAGGAAGGCGTACTAAGGGAGAAAGCCATGCCGGAGGGTGGGCAAGGGCACACCAGGCAAGGGGGACAGTGTAGGCAAAGCTGAAACCAGCACACAGTTCTTTCAGACATGTTCTTCAGACATTTCCAAGAAGCTGCCACAACCCTAGTTCTGATAAACGTCTCCTTTGGCAACAATGGAGAAAAGTTAAGTCTCTGAAACAGAAGTTCTCTTTAATCTAAGCCTGGGTAAGCCACCAAAGACAACCAGAAATCTACTGGGGACAAAGACAATCCACTTTCCCCAACCCTCCCAAGGGGAGAGCTGGGGGGAGGGGAGGGTCCGGGGGAAGGGCTGTGGGGAAGCAGCAGCAGGGACAGCCAGATATCTCACATGCAGACAAGGCTCACCCCACCAGCAGGCCTCTGGCTTCTCCGGCAGCACCACCGGCCCCATTGGACAGATGGAGGAACCCGGCTGGAGAGTCAAAACGGCTTGCTCCAGGATCACCCAGCCAGAGAGCGGGGAAGGTGACTCCACTCAGGCCTTCTGACTCCAAGTCCAGTGCTATTTCGAGGTAACACACAGGACCTGGAGTCAGGAGCCCTGGGTGGCTCTGTCACCCCCTGGCTGAGTGGTCGTGGACGAGCAGCTCACCCCTCACAGCCTCTTCCCCAACTGTAAAATGAGGCAGCGGGCTGCCCCGCCCATTCCCGCTCAGCTCTGATCCTTCTAGGGGCGGCTGCAAAGCTCCCGGTATCAATTACATTTCCCAAGTTGGCCCGGCAAAGATCACCGAGAGATCTTCGGCCTGTCACGTGGTTAAGTTAAGGGGGGGGGGCGCAAACATCCCAAATTAACTTTCACTGCACTGCTTCTGCTGACACCTGCTTTCTCATTTTTTTTCTAGTTTCCTTGGTGAAGCAGCCTTACTAAGTAAGCTAGGCTGGCGGCTAAAAGGGCAAACAATTAATTATTGGTGAGCCAAACACCAAAGCTAAAGTTAAAGGCCAGGGTCATGTCCAGAGAAAACAACCTTGGTATGGGTGAAGAAGTCTCATGAGCTGTTTTGGGTCTCTTCTACTAGGTTCTTAAGTGTAGAAATATGGAAACGACTCCAGGCAATAGAGATCTGCGGTACAGGTCTTGTGGGGGGTGCACCAAACCAAATCCCCACCACCTCCAGTCCTGATCCCACGCTATCTACTGCTGGGGTGCTGAGGCTAGGGCCGACTTCGGCAGACACAAACACCGGGCGTGTGACCGAGCCCGGCGACGCTGCCGGGAGCTCCACCGCAGTTTCGTCAGAGGTAAAGGTACGCGCCCGGCGCGCGCGGCGTGTGCACACGCGCAGGGGACACACACACACCCGCGCACAGCCCGCTCATTAACACCCCCTCCCGACCTGAGGAAGCGCGATCACTCGATCACTCGCGACCGTCCCCTTGGGCCTCTGCTGCGAACCCACCCGAGCGCACCAGCCACACACCACGCGGCCCCGCAGCTCCGGGACGCAGCGGCGTTTGCAGAGGGCTAAGGCCCGCCGTCTCCCGCGCGTGGCGGGCTTCCTCTAGGCGACACCTCGCTCCGCCGCCTATCCTAATCGCCAGCCTGAAGTCGCCACCAGGAGTCTTCCCGGAGCAGAACGTCTCGAGACGGCCGCTGCGTCCCCTCCGAGTCGCAGCTCACCGCCAGGAGTCAGCTTGCAAGCCTCTCCCCGCCCACCCGGTCCCATGACAGCTGCTACCGCCCAAAGACTGGTAGATTCTAACCAGAAGCAAAGTTTCCCTCTCTCCTCCCACCCCCCTCCCCACTCCGCCTTCCCCTCCCTCCCAGTGTTATGCAAAACGGACCGGCACAAACGCTTCCACTCCAGGTACTCAGTCTGTCCCCGCGAGTCCCGCGGGTTTCCGTCCGACAGCCGGGCTCCGTACCCAGTCGTGTCCACGCATCCGGGGTCTCCTCTCAGGCTCCACCGCATCCCCAACCTCTCGGGGACACGCAGCCAAGAGCCGGGAGCAAAAGCCCTAACTCGGGAGCCAAACTTTAGGCTTGCAACAGGCTTGGGCCGGGGGAAACGGAGGAGTTGGGGGCACGCACGCCGCGTGCACATTTCCCCGCAACTGTTTGTCCCAGCAGCAATCCCCATTTTGGTCTCCAAGCCAGCAGCTCTCTCCTCCTCCCTCCCGAACACCAAAGCACACTCCTGTCACGAGCGTGTAGCCGGTGAAGCTCCCAGGCTCAGCCAGAACCCGGGACGCCGCCTCACCTTCCCTTCCCCCTGCATCGTGGAGCGCGCGCCGAGGCCGCGCGCCGCAGGGGGACCCAGACACCCCCCAGATAGTCCTTCCGCCCCAATCCAGCTTTGCTCTTGCCTAGAGGGTCTCCTCCGGATAGCGAAAGCTGATAGACACTATCTCCGCCCGCATGTCCACGTGCCCCGCAGACCCTTAATTCCCCTAGTCGGCAACTGACAGGAAACTCTGCGCTGCGGGAGCAGGTGGGGGGCTGCAGACAAACCAGTGGCAGTACTTGGGGTACCCCGGTGCTGGAGAACGAGGGGACTCCAGGGCTGCGGGCCGCCTCCCTTAACCCCGCCACAAGTGCACGTGAAAGTACGGCAGCAAGTGCTGGGCGCCGAGGACGCGCCTATAGCACCCAGAGCCAGCCTTAGGGGTCCCTCCGACCCTGGCTAGACTCTACCTGCCCAAGGAATCGCAGTACCCCTCAACTTTGTCGGTGGGGGAACCATAGACTCCAGGTAGCCCTGACCAGACCCTCCCGGATGACTGTGTCCCCCATTGCTACAGCATGCGCCGGCGACCTGCAGCTCGCTACGCCTGTAACGGAGCGCAGCGCAAGGCACGTGGAAGGGGGGCTCTGCAGCCTGAACCCCCAGATCGCCCCGGTACGCCCACAGCTGCGCTCCTGGCTCCGCAGCTGCCGCTGCAGCCCCACGGTTCTGCACCCTAGTGTCTGGCCTGCTCTGCCCGCTGGCCGTACCTGCGTGTCAGAGAGATAGTTGAGGAAGAAGGACGAGAGCTCTTCATCCAGCAGCGCGCTGCAGTCGTTCCCCGCCATCTTCCAGCCGCGGCTGCAGCGTGCGGCGGAGTCAGCGCCGAGCCCGCCCGGGGGAGGGAGCGAGCGAGGAGGAGGGAGGAGGCAGCCCGGCGGGCGGGTGGAGGGCGGAGCTCGGGCCCCCGGCTGCGGCAGGCCGGCTGGCTGCGGGGGCGGGGCCGCGTGAGCCTGGGGTCGTACCCCCACTTTCCCTGCTCAGAGTCTGTCGCGGCGACCAGGTCTCGCAGCCCCCCGCAGGGATAAAAAGCGCCGGCAGCCAGGTGGCGGTGTCCGGGCCAGCAGCCCGGTGCCTGCGCAGCAATGCGGGCACCCCCTCCTTACTGCTAGAGCGAATCACGTTGCGTTAGCGCTGGGCGGGCCCTTGCCTGACAACCTGCTTCTACACAGCTGGGGAAACTGAGGCTCCAGGAGGTTTGGAACGGCATTTGAAGCCGCAGTGTGCTTCAACAGCAAAAGAGAAAGCTTCAGAGGCCTCCTAAGTTCTCTATCCAGAGTGCAAGACCAGAGAGGGAGGAAGGCAGGCACAGGTCAAAGGCAAAGAAATCAGAGACGACTTCTCGGAGAGGGTGGCATTCGTATGTTTTCTTTGAAGCCTTCCCCCCCTCCCCATTTCCTGTTAAGCTTAACCATCCCCCAATTATGTCCTTTACCATAGCCTACACTGTCTTTTTTTTTTTTTTTTTTTTTTTTTTTTTTGGTTTTTTGAGACAGGGTTTCTCTGTGGTTTTGGAGCCTGTCTTGGAACTAGCTCTGTAGACCAGGCTGGTCTCGAACTCACAGAGATCCACCTGCCTCTGCCTCCCGAGTGCTGGGATTAAAGGCGTGCGCCACCACCGCCCGGCAGCCTACACTGTCTTGAATTGGCTAGACTTCTGTCAGTCTCCCAGGTCCACTGACCTTCTCCCTTTTCTTAATAGGAACCTTCTGGAAAGGAGCCACTATGCTAATCGGTCATTCACCGAATAAGGGTATCTTTAGGGCACACTTACCCACTACCATTGGTTTTTTTTGGGGGGGAGGGTGTTTGAGACAGGATTTCTCTGTGTAACAGTCCTGACTGTCCTGGAACTCACTTTGTAGACCAAGCTGGCCTCGAACTCACTGAGATGCTCCTGCCTCTGCCTCCCAAGTGCTGGATTAAAGGCACGTGCCACCACCGCCCGGTTTTCCATCACCCTTGTAAGTACCAACTCATTTGTTGTTTCCCAACCCCAAGCCTATGCGACCCTTTCTCTTAGAAGTATCTCAGCGGCCCTTGTACCTTGGCTTCCGTGAAGAATTGATTTGAGTCAATCTGTCCTTGCTAGAGTCTAACACATGAAACCAGACTTAAACCTTGTTTTGTTATTACTTCAGTTGACCAGGGGTATTTAATAAATAATATGTTAATTGAAAAGGCTGGAGGGCTCTGCTCTCCCCCACCCCCTCTGTCACCACGTACTCTACCAGATGAGGGAACTATAGGTCAGGACTGCACTCCAGGAGACTCCTGAACCAGAGCCAGGAAGCAAACCTTCTGACTTCAACCTTGAACTCTCATTGCTTCAAAGCTGGCCAAGCAGGCATCTAGGTGTGTGAGGGCAAAGGAGGGGTGTGGAGGGGCAAGGGCTGGGGCTGAATAAAGGCTGCAAGGCAGGAAGACACAGACCTGTTTATTGGGCACACCTGCCTCTTGCCACCTCCCTCCCACAGGGTACTGGCAAGCGGCTGCCCCACCCTGCCCGGCCAGCCAGCGGGCTCTCCTTCCAGCCAGAGAAGGAAAGAGCCTCAGCACACCTGCTCAGACTTGAGCCACACAGCAACAGCTTCCTTCTTCTCCAGTCTGAGGTTCCCAGAACCGCAGGGTGTGATTTCACTCTTTGGGCTCAAGGCCAGCATGCTTTTAAGGAACAATGCTGCCAACAGAGAACCTACAGCTAGCCTCAGAGGAGTCCTGGGTTCTGGTCCAGCCCATACTGTTCCAGTACTGGGCAACTCAGTCAGGGTCACTGCCTGGTTTTGAACCCCAGCAAGTCATCTCATCTCAGGCTTTGGTCTCTCATCTTTACAAATGGGGATAGTGAAATCACTTACTCATAGTGATGTTATGAAGATAAAGAGATAAAATATGTAAAGTGTTTGGCACAGGGCCTGCCTTCAGGGGGAATATGAGAAAATACCCTTACGGGTGCTGGCCTAAATTATGACTTACCTTCCCTCCAATTTAAACGGACTCTGTACTCCATTCAGGTCTGAATCCTAATACCAACAACTGTGTGCACTGTTACTTAAAAGTAAAAGGGAGAGTCAGGCATGATGATGCATGCTTGTAATCCTAACACTTGGGAAGTGGAAGCAGGAGGGTCAGGAGTTCCAGGTCATCCTTGGCTATATAAACCTGGAGTACAGGACATGCTGCCTCAAAAAAAAATGAAGCAAAGACTGGGAACATAATTTACTTTATAGAACATTTTACCTACCACACATGAAGTTCCGGGTTTTATAGAACCAAATAAAACTGGGTATTGCGGCATGCCAGCACTTCGGACACAGAAGCAGAAGAACCAGATGTTCAAGGTCATCTTTGACCACGTAGCAAGCTTGGAGCCAGCTTGGGCTACATGAGACCCTGACTTACAAAACAAAACAAAACAAAAATGATGAGCCTCAGTTTCCTCATCTACAAAGTGGGGACAGCAATGGTGCCATTTCACATGGGCCCTTGTAAGCATCAAGTGAAATAATACGTGTAAAAAAATTGCTTGGCCCTTGTTCAGCAGACAGGAAGTGACCATCACCGTCATTATCATCTTCATTATCACCAAGGACTTGAGTGCTCCAAGGCTGCTGCTCCTGGACCAAGTAGAGGTCCTATAAAACGGTTTCCAGAACATCCCCATTCTAGTCTGGCCCTTTGTTGTTATGACTTTTGTAACAAAAGGGATACATTGGGTCCCCTCCCCAGCCAGCCGTCCCTGACCATGGCTGTGCACTGTTCGCTGCCTTGCTAGAGACTCCTTCAGAGACTTTGTTTTTAAAACTCTGGCATTGTTAGAATTACTACCCATTGCCCAGTCTTAAAGACTTTATCGTTGACACTCTGATTGGGTTGTGGCTGCCAAGACATTTAGGGTGAACCTCCACCTGAGAAGCTTAGCTTGCTTTTCAGGAGTTCTTTCCTTAAAGGCACTCACAGTCTCAGGCCCCACGACCCTCTTGCCTCCTTGCAGGAGTGTGGAGTTCTTCCTTGAGAAAGTCGTCAGGCACGCTGAGTGATCATTCATGCCTGCAACCCCAGCACTCAGGAGGCTGAAGCAAAAGGGCTGCAAAGGAAGTCTGAGACCACCCTAGGTTGCATAGTGAGACCTCCTCTCAAAAAAGAGAAGAAAAGAAAAGTCCTCAAGAAACCCAAGGTGACAGAGCATCTCAGGTTGCTTGCTGGTCTTCTGCCCAGCTAATGAAAAAGCCCCTGAATGAAGCCGTGCAGAGTCCCTGACCCAAATGTACTGTTAGCATCTCAGGCTCCGACTGAACCTCCCAGCTTTCCTGTGCATCTGAGCTGCGTCATCTCTAATCCTTTCCACCAGCTTCAATGGGATGAATTTATCCATTACATCCCCAGGGGAAAGGAAAGCTTAAAGGGGGGTTAATGCTGGGGATCTGGCTCAGTGGTGGAACATTTGCCTCGCACACTCGGGGTCCTAGGCTAAACCTCCAGTATTCCTTGCAAAAGGGGAGAAGTGATTACCTGTAGACCAAGCAGCTAGAGGTTCAGCTAAGGCCAAGCCTAGGTGTGTGCCCATCCAAGCGATAGCCCCCTAGAAGGGAACTAGAAGTGGCTCCTAACAGCTGGCCACCTGGAGGAAGCCAGAACGGTGGCACATTTAGTTTATGACTTTCAAGGGAAGGGCAATAATACTGCCAGAGTTGGACTTCACGAGGCTCCATGTCTACCTCCTCTGCCTTTTTATTGGCCTTGCCTCCCTGGGAGGTAGTGAAAGTGAATGTGGTACGTGTCCAACCCAGCCCAAAGCCAAGAGCACCCCAGGCTCCTCGGATACGGCTCGAGGAAAAGGAACCCATCCAATTGGACTTGAATATTTTAGCCTTTCCCCCGCCTACAAATACTCCCAAGTGAGACCATCAGCATTTCTTCTCCTGAGACTCTTGAGGACATGACAGTCACCTGGTCTCTGTCACCAGAGATTTCTATTCGGTAGGTCAGAAGTGGGCCCAGATTTAACAGGGTCCCCTGGGTGACTCTGCTTGTCCATCATTCAACAGATGTTTAAGTTACACCTGCTATGTACCAGCTACCGCAGTTGGTGCACACATAAGCCAGTGCCTATAGAACATCTGCCATCCCTGCCCACCTACTGGCCAACACAACTGTTAAGCAAACTATTGTTCAATGAGGGAGAGAGGACACGGGTCTTAACAGGCAGTAAGGCTTTCTGGAAGCCTATGGTCAAAGCTATGGTGCCCATAGCCACATGCTGCTCTGTGTCCCAGCTTCTGTGTCCAAGGCCAAGATGAACTTTAAAAGGCAGCGCCTTTGAACAGTTGATCCTTAAAGTCCCTATCTTAGTTAGGAACTCTATTGCTGCCTGAAACATGATGACCATAAGCAAGTTGGGAAGGTTTATTTGGCTTATACTTCCACATTGTAGTTCATCATTAAAGGAAGCCAGGACAAGAACTCAAACAGGTCAGGAACCTAGAGGCAGAAGCCTGATGCAGAGGCCATGAAGGTCTCCTGCTGCAGCTGGGCTGCCCTTTCACCAATAACCTCTCCTGGATTCTCTTCATGCTGTCCATGAAGAGAACACCCATGGGTCTCTCTTTTCTCAATGAGCCTTTCCATCCTGGGGCTTCCACCACTACTCCAGCTGTGCCTTCACCAAGGGCCTCTCCTGGCCTCTCATTGTACCAAGCCTCGACTTTTTTTTTTTATGGTTGTTTCATGCCTTCAAAACCAGTACCACCTGGGAGGCTCTTATACATGACCAAGTTGGCTACAAACACAAGGTACAACCTTGGTCACATCTGAACACAGCTTGTGTGTGCAGATTCGGAGGAAAGATTTTCCAGAAAATTTTACCTCAGCGATGCTGGTCTCTTCTGAATCGCCACTGATTTCACAGCTCTAGCTGACCAGCATCAATTGTCCCAGTAAAGCAAAAGTTTTGCTTCAGTGGTTCTGGTATCCTGTTAATCACAGCAGATTCTTCAGCCCCAGATAACCAGAACCACAAATTATTAACTCAAAATAGCAAAAAAAAAAAAAAAATCCTGATAGAGTCATTAAGAGACTCTCAAACTTCCCTCTGAAACCTCCCAAGCCAGGCCTGCGTTGTCTGCACTCCAACAAAAATGCCTCACTGAGATCTCAACACTCGGTGGCTTTTCTAGCCCAAAGTTCCACAATCCTTCCAAAAACACGGTCAGTCCTAGCACCACTCCTGGTACCAATTTCTGTTTTAGTTAGGGCTTTTATTGCTTCCATGACCAAAAGCAAGTAGGGGAGGAGAGGGTTTATTGGCTTACACTTCCACATGATAGTCCCTCATTGAGGGAAGCCAGGACAGGAACCGGAACCGTTATCTCTGTCTTCCACTGAGTGACAGAACTTCAGAACTGTAGAGGGGCAAAGGATCACAAAGCCCTATGTGACAGAGACAGGACCGGAAGTCAGAGTTCCAGAAATCACCTGGATGTTTTCATTTGAAGGTCTTTGGCCCAGGAGGAACAAGGCACCTCTGTGTCTGACGATGCCCTTGTCTCTGGCAGTGGCATTCCGTGACTTCGCTGGTGCATTTGACAGAAACAACAGTTCATGTTGTTTCATGTGCAGCAAAATGACTTCAGATCACCAGGTGAGCAGGGCTAAGCAGCTTTCGAGCTTCTTACTGCTTCCTGACTTTATAAGGGCTACCCTCCACCAACCCTCAGCCTCAAAACAAACAACAAACAAAACTAAACATGAAGATAGAAAAATTTGAAGAGGTAGAAACTTACTTTCTCTTTTCTGTTTACAGGGCAAAAGTCTTCAGCAGGATTCTTCCCATGCCCGTTTAATAGGTGAAGAAACAGAGGCACAGAAGATGTGGTGTCCTTCCTAGGTTATTATTCAATATGTACTCTAGTCCAGCAGGGCACAGGTGACACATCTTTAATTGCAGCACTCGGAAGGCAGAAACAGGAAGATCTCTTGGAGTTTAAGGCTAGCCTGGTCTAAATAGCAAATTCAAGGAGAGCCAGGGCTGCATAGAGGCATAGAGAGAACTTGTTTCAAAAAAAAAAAAAAAAAAAAAAAACAACAACAACAAAAAAACTGGGCAATGGTGACACACAACTTTGATCCCAGCACTCAAAAGGTAGAGGCAAACGGGACTCTGTGAGTTTTAGGTCAGCCTGGTCTGCAAAGTGAGTTCCAGGACAGTCAAGTCTGTTACATAGAGAAACCCTGTCTTGAGAAACCAAAAATCAACAACTAGACAAATTAACCCAAATACATATATACATATACATAATATCTATATTTATACAAATATTTGAATGAGATATGTATATGTCAGAAGAGCGACATTTAAAGAGACAGTATTCAAAAGGCAACATAGTGGGGCTGGAGAGATAGTTCGGTGGTTAAGAGTACTGGCTGCTCTTTCAGAGGACCCAAGTTCAATTCCCAGCACCCAAATGACAGCTCACAACTGTCTGTAACTGCAGCTCCAAGGAACGTGACCTACTCGCATATAAATACATGCAGGCAAAACACCAATGCACATAAAAGTAAATCATTAAAAGGCAACAGAGTTTACATTCAGTTTGATATGTGTATATATGTATATATATGTGTGTATACATATATATGTGTGTATCAGACAAAAAGGATAACTGAATGCTCTGTCATTTTCTGGCATTGGAGTCTTGGGGAAATCACTTCTTGAAGATTATTCTATGTCTCCGACTTGTCCTAAAGTTTTGTGTGAATCAAGTTCACACTAGAGAAGACTTTGAACTCAATACTTACGGCTCTAAGTAATTAACAATGCTCCTGTGGGAAACCTTAAGTCTGATTCAAAAGACAGAGAACTACAACATGATGTTTATATATACTTTGATTCAACAAAATTTGTATATCCTTCTGGGTGCCTGGCACCATGCTATAGGACCATAAATAGCAGCCACTTTCAGCTTTTGCTGACAGGTAGTTTCAAGATTCTGGGTTCCACGGTGTGCAGCCATGAGGAGTCGGCAGACAAGTCAGGAGAAATAACCATTTCTTCTCCGGAAGCTGGAAGGGCTGAGGACCGCTTAAGACAAAATTCTTTTCTCTATGGAGCCTCGACTCTCACTCTGTACAGTGACGATCTTGAGCTGGACCAGCCTCAGGCATTTTCTCCAGGGCCTCGGCCCCGGATGTTCTAACTCCTGCTCGTGGGAGAAGTCATCTGGGCCGTGTATAGTTTGGCAGCGAGGCAGCTGGAGTCAGGATGCTGGAAGGAGAATTCAGGTCAGTAGGCCACCCCAGGAGTGTTTTATATGAAAAGGAATCTCCTCAGCTCTGAAGCAGCCAAGAGGATTACAGGATCCAGAGGGAGAGCATGGCCTCCAGGCATGGCAGCCATCATGAGGAGCAGAGCATGGTGTGTCCTCAGTGCAGCGGTATTGTGGATACTGGCCTCTCTGGATTCCTCCAGAATCCCTCAGATCCCACAGCCAATTGGGGCGGGTGGACAAGTGGAAAGGGAGCATCCATGTTCATTTCATTGCTTCACTTTTAAATTGTAAACTATTTTAAATTACCCCAATCCCTAGGTGGGATTTCCACATGGTGGAAAGAGAGAACTCACTCCCACAAGTGTTCCTGTGACCTACACACAAGCGCTGTGATACTCACTGCCCCATGTAAATGTGTCATCAACTTGCTTTGTAACCATGGATCCCTTGTGATATCAGATTTATTTTCTCCAGATGGCATTTTAGTCCCAGACATATCACTAAATATGTAAACGTGGTTAAGAAAACAGTGGGAATGGATGAGGTCCTTTACTTGTTAAACCTTCAAAGGCCTGTGAGATGCTGATACTGAGCCTTGGTGTTCTAATACACAGTCAAGCCAGATCTGCGTAGAAGAGTCTAGTAAACGTTAACCATGACGCATTATTTGAAGTTTATTCATCATCCTGTTGTAAACAGTCTACTCTGTGGTGTGCTACATTTGGTGGACAATACTAGCTATAGCCTCTTCCATTGCAGTGAGCAGGAAACCCTACACACAACAAGCGTACCCAAGGGAGAACAGTCAGGAAGAGTGGATGCTTGCTCCCTAGCTGTGCTCCAATGCGCTCACCACTGTGGATGTCCAGGTGTTTTGTCCCAGGTCCAGGTCCAGTCCTCTTAGCAATGTAACAAAGAAGCCCTCTGGGTTGTCCCCCCCCCCCACTCTGGGCTGTCCTCCCGCTCTGGGCTGAGTTTGCTAATTGTGTTAACCTGGTGCAAAAGCTCATTGTTTAGCCAATCCCTGCTCTGATTGGCCAGAATTAAGTTGCATGCATTCTAAACCCGGGAGTTCAGAGGGTTTATACAAATTACTCAAACCAGGGTTTGTGAGCAAAGACTATGTGGAGGTTTGAAAAAAAAAAAAAAAAAAAAAAAAAAGGCCTCCAAAGGGAGTGGCACTATTAGGAGGTGTGGCTTTGTTGGAGTAGATGTGGCCTTGCTGGAGGAAGTGTGTCACTGTGGAGGCCGGCTTTAAGGTCTCATATATGCTCAAATCATGCCCAGTGTCTTAGACCACTTTATAAGAATTGCCAGATTGCCAGTCTGGGCAAAGACGGTGCACAACTTTAATTCCAGTACTCAGGAGGCAGAGGCAGGTGAATCTATGTGAGTTCGAGGCCAGCCTGGTCTACAAGAGCTAGTTCCAGGACAGGCACCAAAGCTACGGAGAAACTGTCTCAAAAAAAACAAAACAAAACAAACAGAAAAAAGAAATAATGTTCCAGTTGATGAGCTAGCTACCTTAAGACAATAAAAGAAGCACAAATTAAAACAGAGAAGGGTAGTAGTAACTGAAAATTGAGGAGACATTGGTAAAAATGAGAATAGAAAAAGGTCACCAAAATTAATAATTGATGCTTTGAAAGAACCAACAAAATTAACAAAACTTTAGACCAGTGGTTCTCAACCTTCTTAATGCTGTGACCCTTTAATAGAGTTCCTCATGTTGTGGCGACCCCCCCCAACAGAAAATTAGTTCTTTGCTACTTAGTAACTATAATTTTGCTACTGTATGCATTGTAATACAAATGTCTCATATGTGATCCTCAAAGGGATTACAATCCACAGGTTGAAAACCACTGCTTTAGACTGATCAAGAAAAACAAAGAGACTCATTATCAGTAAGAAATGCGACAGGGGACACAATTACCAATTTAACTCTGATTAAGAAGATTGTAGCAATTAGAAACAAATAAAACAGACAAATTCCTACTAAAGCAAAACCCACTGAAACTGACTCGAGAAGAAATGGAACCTTTCATAGACCTGAAACAAGAGCTTCAACTGGCAAGGAAAAGGCTGCCCACGAAGTGCTGGGCACGGTGGGACAGCCTTGTAATCCTACCTCTCAGGAGGAAGAGACAAGGGGTGGGGGCACAGACTCAGGGCCAGTCTGACCTACACAACTCCCCCACACCTAAAACACAAGGACTGGGGTGCAACTTATAACACTCGCAGCATGCACACAGCCTTCTGATCCCCACTTTAAAAATAAAATCTATCCAATGACAAAAGCTCAGATCCACACTTAGCTTCACTATAACGCTTCCGAACATGTAAAGTATTAAGAGCCACTCTTCATGAGCTCCTCGAGAGAGAGCCAAGAGGAGGGGACACTTGCTACCTCATCCCCAGGCCGCCTTATCCGGATACCAAGACAAGACAAAGACGTAACAAGGTAAGTCTAAACCAGTGTCTCTTATAAGAACAGATGGAAATTAATACACCTGAAAAATTAACAGCAGCTAAATATCGTTATAGAAAGATATGTATGTGTTAAGATGCCATTGAGTCCCAAAAGATTCCAATCATCAAAAGCAGTAAAGGAGAATGGAGACATCCAACTAAATTTAAGCACGGGAGGAAAGTGGGACCATTTTGGGAAAGTCTGCAAAAATAGTTCACAAGGAGTTTTGGCTCATAAAGCAAGATTAATATGATACCTGCATTATGTCCCCAACCATTCTGCAGCTATTTTGAGGCTCATTTGTGATAAAGAATATGAGGCTATTTTCACAACCGCATGGAGGGGGCTTATTATAAAGACTCCTCTGTCTGTAGATTCTCCAGGGTAGAACATAGCCTCACCCATGGGCACCATTCAGTTCCCAGTGTTAAACTGTCCCTGTCTTGTAGCCTTTGTGCTCCGTGTTCCCTTGACCTGGAATGTTCTCCCTCACCAACCCCTCATAGCCTGTTCATATCCTTCATCCTCGGCTCACGCTCATCTCCTCAAGTATCTGCCCTGACCAGCTGACGTAAACTAAATCTTTGAAAAGACCTTGATGGTTTATTCATGTGACAAGCAATGTGGGAGTACCAGGAGCCACTTACTGTACCACCCGCAGTCTCTCTCGGGCACAGCCCAGGGCCTGCAATGGGGAAGACGATTCTGAATGAAGAACGAACCCTGTGTCTGTAACACGAGCAGAAAGCTCTGGGTCCTGATGAGGAAGCTGAGACTCCACCAAGAAAAACCAATGCCCAAGTGTCAGGAAGGGTGACCAAAAATTTGGAGTGTGCTCCCAATTTGGATCTGTTCTCTGGACAATACTAAACTGAACCGGACAGAAGCAGGCACAGCAAGGAAAGGCAGGTGGCATGTCAGAGAGAACACTAAACACAGCCATCTTTTCACCTATTCAAGTCCTGTGAGAAGTCGGGTGTAGCAAATCGCTTTCTCCACGTGTTCCTGAGACTGCTGACCAGCGTGACTCTGCTGACTTTATTATTTACCCAGAAGTCCTGAGCATGTGCTCCCCCCCCACCGCCCAGCTGAGATCTCTTCCACTAAACCATCTGAGGTAACAACAGTGAACAAAGTTAAAACTGGGCCTCCTTTGCAAAGAGAAAGGAAAAGGAAAAAGGGAAAGAGACTTAAATATGCAAGGTGTTTAAAGTATTGCCATTGCAGAAGCAATGTCTCTTAGCACACAACAGGCTGCTGCCCTGTGAGGCCCTCTTTCTGCTCTTAGGAGTCTCCCCTAAAAGTGTGTGAGAGAGAAAAGGCTTTCCAGGTGTAAAGACACAGCACCATTGTCCCCAGTCAAGGGTGTGCTGTTCCTCTAGACATCAAAAGTAGGGTCTGCTGCTTGCCTCTATAATTCCAAGCAGGCCTTATGACTCACTTTGATGGAAAGACCGCAAGAGAAGATGTGTTCTGCTCATTCCTGGGCTATGTGTGATTTTGCTCTCTGGGAAGTCAGCCACCACGGGAAGATGAGAAAGGCACAGGCACCTTGAGCCATATCTGCTTCTTCTGCTGAAGAGCAGGCATATGGTTGAGCCCATTCTGGGTTCTCCAGCCCCGGGCCCGCTACCCTATCAGAGCCAAACAGTACCATAGAGACCAACTCCACAGAGTTCTGCTCAAACCACAGCATGAGCTAGTAAGTGGTTATCGTGGCTCCTAAAAATAATTTTACTTGTTTATTTAGTAGTGCTGGGCATCAAACGCAGGCTCTCAAACATGCTAAACAAGTGCTTTACCTCTGAACTATATACCTCCAGCCCTATGGCAAGTTGTACATATGCATGCACATGTGTGTGGTGTGTGTGTGTGTGTGCGTGTGTGTGTGTGTGGTGTGAATGTGGACAGAAGACAACCTTGCATACCCGCCTTATTTGAGACAGGGTCTCTTTATCCATCACTTGTGGTCCCCCAAACCAGCTGGACTACAAGCTTTTAGAAGTTCTATCTCATCTCCCACCTGCAGGAGCCCTGGGATTACCATGTCCAGGTTTACATGGGTTCCGGGGATTCAAACTCAAGTTCCTGTGTGTTCATGGTCACAGCTTTACTGGGGGCAATATTTTAAATAAAGCGACAGATAACAGAAGTGCTGGCTGTATAGATGTTGGTGAGGTGTTGGTATAAGCTGCGCCTCGGGGCCTCATCTGTAAAATGAGGTAACTATAGTACATTGTGGTGATGATCAGTCTACACAGCAAACCTTCAGTGATTCTGTGGATTGTATAAATTGTAATCTCTCGGGCTTGGCGGCACACACTTCTAGTCTCAGCATTCTGGAAGCTGAGGTAGGCTGACCTATGTGAGTTCAAGGCATGTCTATTTCCAGGACAACCAGAGCTAAAGAGTGAGAGTTGTTTTAAAAAAAAAAAAAAATCCCCCAACTCAATGTACTCATAATGTTGTCAACTTCTTAATAATAAATAGTTTTAATGAAATTCCCAAATGAGGATGAACTTTCGAATTAAAAAAGAAGACGGAGAAATAGAAACAATATATTTGAGGTTAGATTTTAGAGATAATGTTCTCTGCTAAAAATTTCCTTTAATTTGATCTTCATGATAAAAAAAATCTTCTATTTAGTGAAATTGCTAAGTAGAAACACCAGCCCTCTTGTAATTTGCCCACGGACACTATAGCATCAACAGGGAACAAAGTGCTTGTGTTTCCTCGTAATCTCATAAGTAGTAAAGTGCAGAGTTCAAGGGGACGCCTTCCTGGACATCCGCTGCTGCTTGTGGCGCTTCTATTATGTTTTGGTGCCGGTGTTATTCCTCACTTCACAGACGGGGAAACTGAGACCTGGAAGATTGTTAGTGACAGAGCTGAGATTTGTACCCTTGACACACTGGCCTGGAGCAGTACACACTGCTCCCGAAGCTTGAGAACTCAATAAATCAACAGGGATTGATCAAACAATTGAAATGCGCCCAGAGACATTGCTCTCAGTCGGGAAACCTCAGCCTGGGCTCTGACTCATGCTGAGACTTTCCCACTGAGCCCTGGGCACTCCAGACCAAGGCAGGATTCAGTAGATTTCTAGAAAAGCCTGGGTAATAATCCAAACCACAATCCCTTGGACCTTAATTTTAACTGACTAGGGTTAGTACTTTAATCCTAAAATTGTGCTAAAAATATACCAGTGGTACTTAGACAATGCAGTGGATTTAGATTCAGACATCTACTTTCAGTGCCTTTGGGCCAGATCTTAGCTCCCTGGCTCTCAGAGTCGAAGACAGTGATCCTGACCTCTGTCATCAATCATGCAATTCAAGTGAGGTAATCCCTGAAAGAACTGGATAAATGCATATTTGATTTAAAAATCACAGTGAAGCGTCCATGTAAAGTTAGATAACATGGACAAGCAACATAAACTGTATAGGTGTTTTTTAATCTTGGAGATTCAATAAGTAGATTAAAATTAAAAAACAAAACCAAAACCACAAGTTACCCCAAGGAAAGGAAGCAAATGGTGATATTTGCATAGGTCATGGAGGCCCACCATGAAGCACTTCCTGGTTCATAGACGGTACTGAGTGAGCATTCAACAAACAAATCCTAACATGACTGAGTCACACCCCGACCTCCAGTACCTACCATCACCCCTGGCTAGGTAGATGCTTTTGCTCATTTTCCCCTTGGTCTGGGCTTACCTCCTATGTCCAGGCACACCGAGAGAAACCTTTTAAAGTATCCATTCCCACCAGGAAGTGAAAACAGCAAGACCAGACTGCTAGCATCCGGGCTTCTCAGCTAGTATCAGATGCAGGATAGGGAAAGTTGTCTGTGAACACACAGCGACTGAAAGGGAGATTTTTTTTTTGTTGTTTGTTTATTTACTTATTTTTAAACTATTACTAAGTAGTGAAGCGTGTAAGTAGACAGGGGAGTGTTGCCATACTGCACATGTGTGAAACTAGATCTCCCCTTGCATTTTTTTCCTAGCAATTGAACTCAGGTCCTAAGGCTTAAGCAGCGAAATCTTTACTTACTGAGCCATCCTTCTCATCCGCCTATTTATTTATTTTTCAGGTAGTGTCTCATGCAGCTCAGATTGGCCTTTAAGTGTTGAGGATTATAGGTTAAGTGTACCTGTATGCCCAGATAAAGTGTGAAAATTTCCTCCCTCCCTTCCTCCCTCCCTCCCTCCTTTCTTCCCTCCCTTCTTCCCTCCCTCCTTCTCTCCTTTTCTTCTTCCTTCTCTCCCTCCCTCCCTCCCTCCCTCCTTCACACCCTCACTCCCTTTCTTCTTTCCTTCCTCCCTTCCTTCTTCCTTCTCTCCCTTCCTCTTTTCCTCCTTCCCTCCTTTTTTCCCTCCCTTCCTCCTTCTCTCCCTCCCTCCTCTTTCCTTCACTCCCTTCTTCCTTCTCTCCCTTCCTCTTTTTCTCCTTCCCTCCTTTCCTCTCTCCCTTCCCTTGAGGCAGTGTCTCATGTTGCCTAGGCTGGCTTCCTAATTTGAAGCCATGGTTGACCCTCTGTCCACCTCCCAAGTGCTGGGCTTACAGTGTGACTCACAGAAAAGGGCACTACTTTATAACTATACTTAGGGTTGGGAGTAAAATTCAGTGGCAGAGCACTTGCCTGCCACGCATGAGTGAGGCCCTGTTTTCCACTCCCAGGTCTCCAAACACGCATGCACACCTGTATACATAACTACAGCACGTAGCATACAAATGGGGGGTAAGTACATGGGAAAATCATTAGTACACTTGCAAAAGCACAGCACGACACTGCGTACATATCCCGCGGTGAATTCAATCACACACCAGCAATACCAATTGTTTGTGATATTTTGCAGCAACTTGAACTCTCGTGCAACATTTGTAGGAATGAAATATGCTATAAACATTTTGGAAAATAGTTTGGCAGTTTCTAATAAAATTAAATATCTATCTTCTATATGACACAGAAATCCCATGCTATGTATTTATGGAAGCAGACTAAAACAATGTCTACATAAAAAAATGTGTGCAAGAATCTTCATTGCGGCCCAATTAATAATAATCAAAAACTGGAAGCTAGTCCTTCAGGTGGTGAATGAGTAGACAAACGGTGGCATGTCCATTCAATTAAATACTATCCTGCAATAATAGAAGAACATGCTATCAACTCACATGCAACAGCACAGACGAATTTCAAGTATATGACACTAAGCACAACATGCCAGATTCAGAGGACTATATAGAGCATAATTCTATTTATGCAAAATTTTAGGAAAAGCAGTATTATGGTAAAGAAAAATAAAGAGCAGATTGGCCACAAAGTAGCCCAGGGAATCTCTCATATGACGGCAATCTTCTAAAGCTGCATTGTGTGAGTGGTAGGACTGTCCAGTCTTGTCAAACGCCAATGCAATAAAACAGACTCATCTTATTGGATGCAAATTGAACCTCAGTGAAACTAATGTTTAAAATACAGATAGTACCTGTTTGCTGTTTTGCCACTATAGATTAATTGCTTTTTAATTTTTTAACACATTTATTTATTTTGCAGATATGTGTGGGCTGGGTACACTCATGGAGGTCAACAGACAACTTTCAGGAGTTGGTTCTCTTCTTCTATATGTGGATCTCTGGGATGGAACTCAGGTGGTCAGTGCTGGTAGCAAGTACCTTCACCTGAGGAACCATTTCACCAGCACCAGCCCTGAATTCCTCTTTGAGGCAATTCTCCTATCTCAGGAGAATTCCAAAGAGAGTCTGGATGGGTATTTGCCAAGTATATCATATAGGAGATTCCTGAATTGGGCACAAATGAGAAGAGATGGCCTCTAAAAACATTCAAGATTATGGAACTTAGGCACAAAGCCAGTATTATGTGTGGTAGAAAGAGCAACGGTCCAGAAGTCAAGAGCCATTCACTGGTACATTCATTCATTCATTCATTCATCCCCCAAACACAAGGGAATTAAGCCTGAGCTGGTTTGAGCTGGGTCCCCACACAGCCACGCCACACCTAAAAGAGTCCTACCAGACACAAGCCCAAGCTAGGCCTTATCTTATATAGACGGTTCCTGACTTGGTGGCAAAGGAGGAAATGGATGTGACTCAAGGAAGTCATAGGGACTAGCACTGATGACCTCCGTGTCTGCTGCTGCTGCTGCCGCAGTCCAGGCCCACTGCCTCCTCTTGCTCGAACAGCCACAGCAGTTTCCTGGGTGGTCTCCTTGGGGATGCACTAACTGCCTCTGGTTCCCTCTACATGCAGCAGCCAGAGGGTTGTTGTTGGCATCTGAGATCCAGATCCTTTGCTGTATGCTCCTACTTCACCATTCTTCCATGGTACCTCGAGGGCTCATGTTAAAGTCCGGAGTCCTCAGGATGGCTCAAGGGCCTGGCCTTATGTAACATATATTGAAAGATCAGCTAGGGATGTGTGGTATCCCATAAGCGTGAACAGGAAGGAGGAGCAGAAAAGAATAAAAGGGAGAAATTCTTTTTTTTCCTTTGTTTACACATTGGGTTTTTTTTTTTTTTGTTTTTCGAGACAGGGTTTCTCTGTGGTTTTGGAGCCTGCCCTGGAACTAGCTCTTGTAGACCAGGCTGGTCTCGAACTCACAGAGATCCGCCTGCCTCTGCCTCCCGAGTGCTGGGATTAAAGGCGTACGCCACCACCGCCCGGCTAAATATGTAGCCCAGGCTGGCCTCGAACTCGTGATCCTCCTGCCTCTGCCTCCTTCAGCAAATCCTACTGGCGTGCGCCACCACAACCAGCTACACATTGGTTTTATTGCAAGAAAGCAACTTGGACATGTCAACATTTAAAATGAGCATCTTTTCTTTCCAGTGAAAACCAAAAGAGAAAAAGAAAACAAAAGAAAAAGAAAAATTAAGAATAAAGTTACAACAGAGAATGTCAACTCCAAATAAAACCGTACAGGTTCTGTTGATTCTCCCATTGAGTAGCAGGGTTCAGGTCATCGTTAGGAGAGATTTTATTTTAAAAGTGTCATCTTAAACTGCAAGGATGTCCGTTAAACATCACAATTACACATACCAAAGGAGAAGCCATGTTGTCACAATGCCCACTTCCCCTGCCCCGACACCTCAAACCCACCCTTGCTGACCTTATATACCCCTTTTTTTTCTTTTTATTAAACAAGAGAAAGTAGACAGATACATGTTGGTAAATGCTAACTGTCTGTATTCACGTAGACACAGTGTAATCTCTGAGCCCCATATCCAGAGAAGGGAAAAAGCTAGAATTCTATGCACTACTACACAGGGCCCTAGCACCCCCCAGCCTCCAGCAGAGCCAAAAGGGCTGGAGGGCTTTTCTTTTTTCCCACAGAGCATGCTGGTGGTGATGTTGAATCCACTGTTTGAGACAAGAAAGGATAAACATGAATTTAGAACAGAATAGTAGAGATTCTTTTCCCGTTGTAATTTGCTCAAGATATTTCTCGAAAAATAAGTTGAAGACCATGGTATTGAGGAGACCTCAAAAACAGGGCGATTGAGCACAAGAGGGATTGGGGAGGGGGGGAATGACTGTAACTTGATCCCAGGGACTGGAGAAATTTAAAAAGTAAAAAAGAGCTTTGAATCCATCAGTTTTCTGTGTTAGTCATCCTTGCCTTCATCCTCCTCTCCTTCTTCACCTTCATCATCATCTTCATCTTCACCTTCATCTCCATCCCCTTCTTCATCAATACCTTACAAGCCTTCATCATCATCATCATCTTCTTCTTCTGCCTCTCCTTCATCATTCTTATCAGGAACCAAATAGTACTGCAGGGGTGTGTCCAAATGTCACTTTTTGATGGCCTCTTCTAACTCATCCGCACCTGCATCAGAGTGGTCAGTAAACCAGGTAAAGCAGCTCTCTGGCTCTTCCTGCTGCCTCTTCCCGCTGGCCTTATTCTGTGCTTGACGTGAGCGTTTTGTCAAAATCCTTTCCAGATTTCCATTTGATTTCAGTGGACTTTGAGGACGG
The DNA here is from genome assembly GCF_950005125.1 of Chionomys nivalis. NCBI lineage: Eukaryota > Metazoa > Chordata > Mammalia > Rodentia > Cricetidae > Chionomys > Chionomys nivalis. The sequence goes on along the minus strand of NC_080099.1, from coordinate 24,029,391 downwards.
GTCACCACTCTCGTTCAGATGAAATTCTTTGGAGAGAACTTTATTTTCCAAGTAAGGATCTTCATCGAAATAAAAATCTATTCTGTAACCTGATTTAATGTCTTCAAATTCTCTCACTCTGGGCAGGTAATACTGAGCTCTTTGTCTTCTTTTCCAAGATGTGCAGACACTTGTGGATGGTTGATCAATGTGGTTACCCAAAATTTTGGGATTTTGGCAATCAATTCTGACCTCTTCTGAAAAAATGGTTGGTGGAGTTTATTATATTTTTGTTCTACTTTCAAAATTTCTTCACTGGCTTGTTCATTAAGTGTGTCTGTTTCATTTTGTACTTCGTCAAATGTCTTCGATTGCTTCTTGCTGTTCTTTTTCTCCCTTTGGAAGGCCGGGAGAGGCTAACTTGCCCTCCAGTTTCCGGGCAGAAGCTGATTTTAGTTTCTTGGACTGAGGCAGCAACACAGATTGCCATTTCAGGGCCATGGCACAAAGGAAGTGGCTAGAAGCCAGAGACTAGAGACAAGATGCACACACAGCAGGAAGAAACTCACAGGAACTCAGAAGAAATTCTTAAGAAACGGAAGACCCCTCTGATTTCTGGTCCTGTCTGGCTAACACATGCCTCAGTTTCCCAAGGCACCTGGCACCAATCAGGTGATCTCTAAGCACCCTCTCAGTTCCTTGGGTGTTACTCGACACCTCTTGCTGCATCTGTTTCTTCCTCTATGTGCCCTTATCACACAGCAGACACCTTTACACAAAATTGTTATCTGCACGTGTGAGTCACAGATTATACTGGCTCAACCTGCAGGAAGCTTCACTGCCCATTCTGCTGAGAAGATTCTCTGCCTAGAACAACCCCCATGGTCATGGTCCCGACCTCAGGTGCAAAAGAATCCTGGTGAGCAAATGTCCTTTGAAATGGGAGAAGAGGGACAGAACTCTTCTCTAGCCAGGACCTGTCTTCTGTAAACAGCAAAAAGGAGTGAGAGAGAAGGCAGGGGGTTGACAGCAAGGCCCAGCCTTTCAAGGTTCTGCTGCTCTATCAGAGGCACTCAACACACTGCCAGGGAGATGCTCTCCTCTGGTCAAGTGGAAAAGTCATGGAACTGGCCATAAATCAATGCTCCATGCACTGCTCGGGCTCGGCTAGACCCTGACAACGCTGCTTGACCTCTAACTTAGTTCCTTTAGCAGATCCAGTTAAGTTCAGTTTAAGCACATCCAGCATCCTGCATCATTTTTAATGGTACAAGCAGTAGATGCGGATGAAAGGGAAGCACAAAGCACGAATAAGCAAAGGGGGAACTCCCTTGATTCGCCACCCTTCGCCACCCGGAGATGATAAACAAGCGCTCTTTCTGTTTCCGCTAGCATGTGATTCACATTGCACTGACTGCCTCTTCCAATTATTTTATTTCACAATATATTGTGACCTTCTTTTTGGGTCATTACATTTCCGTCTACACTCTGGTACTTCGATGAGATTGGATACCCATCGATTCTCGCTAGCTGGGGCCAGTCTCCAGGCTTCAATTCACCCTCCAAAAGCATATAGCAGTCCCACATGCTGGCAGACATCAGACATTTCCCTGAAGACTTTGTTGGTCACCATGCAACAAGTATCCTAAACATTCTATTTTTAAAATTTTTGTTTTGTCGTTGTTCATTTTTGTTTTGTATTTTTGAGACAGAGTCTCACTGAGTTATGCCCGCTGGACTAACACTCTATGTAGACCAGGCTGGCCTCAAATTTAATATACCATTGAGAATTGCCTTGAGTTTATTCTCTAGAGAGGGAAAGTAGTCGAGATTAATTCTTAGCAGGCAAGACAGCAAAAGTAAAGTGCAGCCTCCAGAGAAGAGATCAAGCCAAAGGAACAGGTGACAGCCAGCCTCAAACTCCTGATCTTCCTTCCTCTCCTCCTGAGTTCTGGGATTACAGGCATGTTAAGATCATACCTGTCTTTATATGGTACTGGAACTCAGACACAGGCTTCCGCGTGCGGGGCAACCACCGTATCAACTGAGCTACTTCCTCTGGCCCTGTAGTCTACCTTTTTTTGTTTGTTTAGTTTTAGTTTTTGTATTGGTCTTGTTTCCGGTCTCCCACATCTCCATGATAAGCAACATTCAAGGCCCATCTTTGTGGCTTCTACTTGCGTTTCAAACATTTAAGACCCTTTCTTGTAACAGATTTTGACTTTCTCTTTGTAATATTGAGAGATCTCATCTAAAAACGAAAGGCTAAGGAAGACCAAGTCGTTTTCTTGCAGCTACACATTTGGCTATTTCACAGTGGACAGAAGCATCTCTCCCAGAGGAAAAAGTGCATTCGTGCCGCCACCGCCCGTTGCCTCTGCCTGCACAGCTGGAGCTGCACTTGCCACGTGCCATCCTCCTCTCCGCATGTCCCTTGACGTAACCCTCCCTGGCTGCACCCTTCTTCCACAGAGGAGCATGGAGACAGCAAAGCGGCAGCACAACTTGGGGCGAAGTTGGTCTCCCACCAAAGCCCTCACTCTGCAGGTTGCCCTGAGTGCGGGATTCCAGCTATCGAAAACCGGCTTGCAGTCTTAAACCCTGCAGAGACATTTGCCACTGCTTTGGACAAATGGTAATTAGTCTAAATCGTTTTGAAATCATTGTAATTAGTCTAAATCATTTTCACCAGGCTATCTTAACAATAAACTTCTGCCCATCTCTGTGACAGTTTCACATTTGATTCTGAAATGCTCCCCTTCCCAAATGCTTGTCTTTTAGGACCTACCCAAGCATTGACTTTTCCATGAAGCCATTTAAAGTGTCTCCTGGAACCCTTGCTCTCAAAACCGCAAGCTACTATACTGTGGTCCCCTTAGGCTCCTGGTCAATCTCCAGGCCTGTGAAGAACAGGTTTCCCCCACCCTAACCCCTATGGTACCTAGCACTGTGTATAGAACACACCAGGTATTTCATGAAAATACTTAAGTAAAGACACATCTTTAGCCACCCTGGAGAGTCCTGGGTGGGAAAAGTGGGGACGGGAAACCAGGGTCCTTTGCTACAGCTCACGACAAGACCTTTTCTCAACATGCTTGCTTTGAGCTCCAGTCTTTTAGGCTGTTTGAGCCTGGTTGGTGGGTATGGGTAGATAAAGGGGAGACAGGAAAGGGAGTGGCAAGAAGAGGAGGAAGCAGTAAAGGAGGTAAATGGATAGATGGAAGTGAGGAAGAAGGGGTGGAGGGAAGACAAAAGAATGGCTGAATAGAAAGAAGAAAAGTCAGAAGGGAACAAATTAGTGGACGAGATGAAAGAAGGAAGAACAATGTGGTTGGATGGAAGGATAGTGATACATGGGAAAGAAAAAAAGGCAGCACGAGAAAGCAGGAAACAAAGAGGGAAGGAAGGGCTAAGTGTGACGGGCCCCCCTGGAATCCCAGTACTCGAGAGGCTGAAGCAGAGAGATTGTCAATTCAAGGCTAACCTGGGCTACACAGAACAGCAGCTCTGTCAAAAATGGGGCAGGGGGAACCACTGCTTAGTTGAATAGAGTCAGGTTGACTCATCCAGAACCCCTCAAAAGAGTCATGTGCCCAGGGTGGTTTAGGCATGGAGCTGTCAGAAGCATGAGGGGTCTGTGATCTGAAAAAGAGTGACGTTGGAAGGCTGGGGAGATCGCTCCCTTGAAGTCCTAGTCTGGCTTCTTTTGCTATGACTAAAACACCATGACCAAAGGCATCCCAAGGAGGGAAGGGTTTATTTCTGTTTACAGATTTTAGTTCATCAAGGAAGGAAGTTTGGGCAGAACTCAAAGTAGGAACCTGGAGTCAGGAACTGAAGCAGAGGCCATGAAGGACCACTGCTTACTGGCTTGCCCTCAAACTTTGTTCAGTTTGATTTCTTATGTATCCCAGGGCCACTTTCCCAGGGAAGACACTACCCACAGTGGGCCAGGCCCTCCCATGTGAGTCAGTAATCAAGAAAATGCTCATAGGCCTGCCCATAGGTCAGTCCAGTGGAGAACATTCCTTACCTGAAGTTCCTCCTGGTTGGTGTCAAGGTGACAAAATGAACCAGCGCGGTTGGTATAGCGCTTGCTCTTTAAGCACAGGACCCGAGTTCAATCTCCAGACCCGAATTTAAAAAGAGGAAACTAAAAAGCTGGGTGCCATTCCCGTGCTGTGGAGGCAGAGATGCATGGATCATTGGTGCTTGCTGACTGGTCAGCTGAAGTTCCAGGCTCTTGAGAGGCCCTGGCCCCTAAAAGTGTAAGAGAGTGGACATTGCTTGAGAACATCTGAGGGTGACCCCTGGACCCTACATATATGTGCACAGGCGTGCATGTACAAGTGCTCATAGGCCCCTGCACATATGTATACATGCAGAGACTCAGGGATTAAACGGGGCCGGGCCAATTGGAGTAGATAGGCCTCCAAAGATAACCTCTAAATGGTAGCACCATCAGCTTTCAAAGGAGGCGTTTGCTTGCTGCTCCATGGAAGGACTGAAATTGTTTTTCTGCTTCACATACAACTTTAGTTTTTATTTTCATTTTTGCTTTGCGACAGGACTTCTCTGTATAGCCTGTCCTATCATGGAACTCAGTTAGTAGGCCAGGCTGGCCTCGAACTCAGAGATCTGCCTGTCTCTGCCTCCCAAGTAGTGGGATTAGAGATGTGGCCACCACACCCAGCAGAACACACATTCTTGTCTGGAGCCCAAGGAAGGTTTTTGCAGTATACACCGAGTGCTAGGCCATAAAAGAAATCTCGATAAACTGAAAGGGTTCAAAGTATGCAACGTATAGTCTCTGATAAGTATGGCCTGGAACCAGAAATGATTGATGGAGAGAAACTTGGGGAATTCACAGACCTGCAGAAATGAAACAATACACTCCTAGAGTTGGAGCCTTCACGCTGGACCTTAAAGGGCAGGAAGAATTTTCACAAAGTTACCAGAGTAGCAAAGCAAGGCCTCTAGCCTATTCAGGTACCCGTAGCCTGCTGTAGACTGTAAGTAGGGGAAAACTGGGGGAGGGAATGTCTGCAAAGGTAAACTGAGGCCTGAACACCACACTAGGAGCTCAGGCTTCCCCTCCTCCACAGGGTGGAGCTGTGAGGGCCTATGCTTGAACCCAGAAGAAGGCTGAGCAGATAAGACTTGGCGTGTAGATCCCTGTGTTCCTTCAGTTGATTTGCTACATGATACAATCTTCTGAGGACACAATGCAGACGTCCAGACTCAGGGACAGAGAACTTCAAGTCAGCCATTCTGGGAAAGTGCTTGTGGGAGGCTGGAGAGTGACCCCAGAGGGTGACTCCTGTTTTTCGTCTGCGTCTTTCCTGTCATGGCTGGCCGGAGATCCCCTGCCTCACTGTACCCCTGGGTCTTCTGTTCACTGGGTGCCAAATCTCACCCATGTCAGCCGATAAACAATTAGCAGACAAGCAAATAGTAGACAGACAATCCACAGGGCATTTCTGTGGTGGGTGCATGGAAAGGCCAGCGGGGAAATGGCTTCTCCCCTAGTGACCACAATTCCAGTGAACCTGTTTCTACACTCGTGGGAATGGTCACTCCCTCCCGCCCTGCAGTTCACAGGCCCTGGAGAGAGGGAGCCTGGCCAACTGGTATGAACTTTGGCCTCATGTTATCATTTTCCTCAGAATCTCAGAAGTGGCCAAGCAACTCAAAGGTCTTTCATGATGAAGGGGACAAAAGTCAGCTCCAGCCATTAGCTATTGATCGCTCCTGACCACACCTTGAACGAGATCCTTGTTCCAGATTTACAGAGCGAAACTGACGTCTCAGGGTTATTCCAGGAGGCCCCAGAAGATGCTAAGAGTCCTTGTTCTGAGCAGAAAGCTTCCCAAACTCATACCCATTGAAGCTGTGTGTAGCAAGACTCAATGTCCTACCCCAGAGGACAGAGTGACACCGAAAGCCGGGATTCTGCCTCTCCTGGCTAGAACTTGGGAATAATCCAGACCCTTTGCATCCATCAGTTCTGTTCCTGGGAACCTCTTGTAAAGAGTAAATCTTCAGTGTGGACAAGGGATAAGGATGTGGAATTATCTGCACGTCCTGCACTGCGAACTCAGCACAGCATATAAGAATATTGACATTTATGACCTGAGACTGTTGGCGAAGCAGTTTGCTTACATTATCACATTGGCTTCCCACAGGAGTCCTGGGGGTAGACACAGCTATTATCCCCATTTTTTGCAGATAAGAAAACAGCCCAAAGAGATTCCCCAAGATCTTACAGCTACAGCACAGCAGAGAGCAGACTTAGAGCAACATTGTCTCCTGTTGTAAAACAATGGATAGAAATTGCTGGGCGTGACTACCCCCGGGTTCAGAGGCTGGGGGAGAGAATCATTGAGGCCAGCTTAGGCAGCCTCATAAGACTCTATTTAAAAAAAAAAAAGCCAGGTAGTGGTGGTGCACACCTTTAATACCAGTACTCAGAAGGTAGAGATAGACAAGACAGATCTCTCTGAGTTTGAGTCCAGCCTGATCTACAGAGTGAGTTCCAGGACAGCCAGGACTGTTACACAGAAAAACTCTGTTTCAAAAAAAAAGAAAAAAAAAGTTTCTCAGATAGTGGGACCCTGGGGGTCAATCCTGGAACTCACTCTGTAGACCAGACTGGCCTTGAACTCAGAGATCCTCCTGCCTCTGCCTCTGGAGTGCTGAGATTAAAGGTGTGGGCCCCATCTCCTGGCTTGAGAAAACTTTGGCCACTCCCACCTCACTCAGTATCTCCCTTGCTATGTGCAAGGAGCAACAGAATAGAGAAAGCAACCTGAGGAAAAGTTCAGAAAGTAATCCCAGGAGACATGACACATACCGCAGGCCCTAGGTGACAGGACAGTCCAAGGTGGGTTTCCAGTGACATGTCTAAAAGGCACATCTCATGGCAGTCACACCAGTGAGTCACACCTTTCTGTCAACCCTTTTTAAAAAAAGGGCTTTTTTTTTGTTTCCAAACCATTATTTTTCTGATTTATATACAATATCAAAACACAAGCATGATGTTTGTTGGATAAACAGAGCTTCGAAACAGCCTGAGTACCCCCAAGATGACAGTGGAGCTGTCCAGAGGCCCAAACAACCCCACAGGGGTCCCCAGGGCTCTGCCAGGGAGGCTGCGAAGCTGCAGGAGGTTAATGGGTGGGGGGAGCCTGTGCCAAGGAGGCTGGAAAGATGGGGGCCAGAGGGGACTGGTAGGGGTCAAGGTCAGCCTGGCATTGCCCCGCCAGCCGTCCGGAACTCAAGTTTGTCTGAAAAGTACTGACTTTTCCCAAGGAAGATAATAGACAGCCCTGTAGAAAATTTAGGCATGGTGGGAGGGCTTTCCCTAATAGCTTATTTTTTTTCTTTTCTTTTATATGTATATTTTAATTCTCTGTTAATAACATTTGAATTGGCATATTGTATGTGATGCTGGGCAAAGCGGTCTGTTTTTACTGCAAACATTCCTGGTTGTTTCCATGCGCTACGGTTTGTTTGCTTGCTTCCATGTGTTAAATAATGTCTTATAAAAATTTGGCAAATGCGAAATAGGGCAGTGACAAGAAAAACATTTTTTTACTTAAATAGCTTTGATCTTATGGGTGAGAGACTCGTTTTATTACATAAGGCAGGTGCTCTGGCAAAGAATGAGTCTGTTTGAAAAGATTGAGTTCATCCTAGCAGGTAGTGTGCAGAAGCATCCACTACCACACTGACACCGCCACGCTGGCCTTGTCTCTCTGTTCCCAGCTGCCAGACCAGAAGAAAAAAAAATTTTAAAAGACAGTCTCCCTGTGTAGCCTTGGCTAGCCTGTAGATAAGGCTAGCCTCAAACACACAAAATTCTGCCTCTTTTGAGTGCTGGGATTAATGAGAAGCACCATCACACCCTGGGAAAACTATTACTACGACTTTCTCCTCCTCCTCCTCCTCCTCCTCCTTCTTCTGTGTGTGTGTGTGTGTGTGTGTGTGTGTGTATGTGTGTGTCACAGCACGTTTGCAGAGGTTAGAAAGCAACCTACAGTAGTTGGCCCTCTCCTTCAATCTTGTGGGTTCCGGGGATTAAGTTGTCGGGCTTGGAGGCAAACACCTTTACCTGCTGCGCTCTGCCTTGCCAGCCTGGGAAAACCATTCCTGGTGGTTTTCATTCACGTGTGTAGAGAATCTTTGCATTTGTAAGTACATGCATGTTCACTCTGCAGCAATTGCGTTTTTATTATGGGTCTCATTAATTGTGGCACTGAGTTAGGCCACCATGTATCTTGGGGCATCTTTCCATAGGACATGTCGAGTTGTGTCGGTTGGGAATTCAATCTGCTGATCTAGAGTCCTTCCTGATGCTATCAAAAACCCTTACAGCTCCCAGCCTGCCATGAGCAAGGCCTTTGTCTCTCCGTGGATGGGGTGGGGTGCAGTTCAAGGGCTGGTTTTCTTTTTCCTTCCTCTTTGCTTCTCTCCTTTCTTTCCCCCTCCTTCTTCTCTTTCATTTTTGCTTTTCTTTCTTCTTACGTATGTAATGTATGCATGTGTGTGCACACATGTGAGGGAGGGCTCACCCTTGTGCGTACATGCGGAAGTCAGAGGTCAGCACCAGTGACAGTCTTTTTCTGTCACCCTCCTCCTTCTATATTTTCATTTTCTTTTTAAAATTTTTAAATTAATTTTTAAAAATTTCATATATGTGTACTATGTTTATATCACTTCTTCCCTCCTCACTCTACCCCCTCCTGTGGGTTCCCTCTTAAATTCATGGCCTTTTTAAAATAATTATTTATTTATACTTATTTGTTATTATATTTACCTATTTATATATAAGTTAATAAGTATATAAATACAATCTGCTGAGTCCATTTAGTGTTGCATATATATAATTATATACATATATATATGTGTACACACATACATTTTAGGGCTGATTATTTTGTAGCAGATAATCAAGTAGGGGGATCATCCCTGGGGAAGACCAATTCTACCCCAGTAGTCATTAGTTACCTGTAGCTTTTCATCTAGGAGTGGGGCTTTGTGAGATTTTTCTCATCCACACTGGCATGTCAGCCGGTATTGTCATTCTTCAGGTCTTATTTAGACAGTCATATTGTTGAGTTGTCATGGGCACAGCTGTCCTGTCATATATAGAAGACACTGTCTCCCAGGAGGTTTTCCGGTCCTCTGACTCTGGCGATCTTTCTGCCTCTTCTTCGGAGATGTTGCCAGAGCCCTAAGAGTAGGGGTTGTGTTGTAAATGTATGAGTTGGGGCTGGGCACCCCCGTGGTCAGTGGTTGTCTGCATTTTGACCTGTTGTGGTTTTCTGTAATGGCCTCTGTCTGCTGCGGAGAAGGAGCTTCTCTGATGAGGGGTGTGAGCTACGCTTCTCTGTGGGTATAAGGATAAGCATTTAGAATGCAGCTGGGAATTAAACGGCTTTGCAAAGTGGCAGTGGCAGGTTTTCTTCTAGGTGCCATGACCTCACCAGCCAGGAGCAGCTGGCTCTGTTTATGGCACCAGGCATGGATTCCCTCCTGCTGCGGGGTCTTGAGTCCAGTGAGACAGTTCCTGAATACCCCCAAGATATATATGGCATCTTTGGTGATACTTTGGCATTCTGGTCATTGTTGTAGCTCATAGGTATCACAGCTGGGTGGCACAATGGTTAGCTTTCTCCCTGTGATGCACTTTCTGGTACCATGAAAGTTAGTTCAGGGAGACAGCTCCTGGGTCATATCCGGTTTGATTCCTGTGTTCGAAGTGTATGGTGTTTTCAGCAACAGGGTCGGTTTTACCTTCAAATTCTGGGAGGAAACTGAGGGCGCTGATTGACAACTCAGAGTTTTGTTAGGTAGTCCATGGCTCTTAAGGGGAGGGTTATGGCCCTATGTGGTATAACTTGATTAAAACTGTGGAGTGGGTGTGGGCATACACGTACATGTAATTCACATACACTTACATGTAATTTTAGGTAAATATAAAACAGTATGATTCCCCGTGGGCTTCTCGAACATCTTTAGTGTTATTTATCCCTCCTCCCTCCCCTCTCCCTCTGTATTGCCTCTCTTTCCTGCTCTTCAGGTAAAATTCTCCCCTTTCACCATTCCCCCTTCCTAGCCTCATCCCCGACTCTGCCATCAGATCCAGGTCCCATCACCCCCCGCCACAGTCTCTTTTTATTTTCCTGGTTTCCGTGGTTATTCCAGGTCATATACTCACACCTGGAGGTTTGGAGCTAGGAACCACAAATAAGAGAGAAAGGAGACATTTGTCTTTCTGCATCTGGGTTACCACACTTGATACAATATTTTCTTGTTCCATTTACCTGCAAAAATCATGATTTCTATTTTGTACCATTTTCACCATTAAGGTTTTTATTCCTCTCTAGGATCAACTTAAATAATTAGCAGAATACATAAATGAAGCTTTCATTCAGATAATGTTTTTTCTGCTTATAAGGGGCTATCTACCCTATATTTCTAAACAGGATTTCTTGCCTAGAGCTTGCTCACTCTGTGACTGGTCAGCCTGGAGAGGAGGCTCTTGTCTCTGCCTCCTCTGCACTAGTATTACAGAGTGTAGTGTCTGAGTAAGAATGGCCCCCATGGGCTCATATACTTGAATACTTAGTCACCAGGGAGTGGTACTACCCAAAAGAAAATGTGGCCTCGTTGGAAGACGTGTGTCACAGGGGTGGGCTTTGGAATTTCCAAATCTCAAGTCAGGCCCAGCATCTCTCTTTTCCTGGTACCTTCGGATCCTGATGTAGAGTTCTCAACTGCCATGCTTCCTGTCATGAGGGTAATGGACTAAACTTTTGAAACTATAAGCAAGCCGTAGTGCAATGCTTTCTTTTATAAGAGTTGCTGTGGTCTTGGTGACTAAGACAAGGGGCATCCTGCCAGCTGTTAACAGCTGGAAATCCAAGCAGTTCCTCATGCACAGAAAACATTTCATTCATTGAGTCATCTCTCCAGTCTTTGTTCTTGACCTTTCTTATTTTATTTTACTTCTTATTAATGTGTGAGGGGGCATGCTCTTGGAAGCCAGAAGACAGCATTTGGGAGGGGGTTCTTTTCTTCTACAGTGGGTTCTGGGATTGAACTCATGGCTTCAGGCTTGCGCAGCAAGCACCTTGCCCACTGCACCGCCTTGTTGACCCCTTGTTCTAGCTTTTTAAGATAAAAAGTTTGTTATGTCTTCTTTCCCACTCTAATTACTGATGCAAAGCATACTTACTGTCAACTACGCAGACTGCAGGAAAGGGTGAGAAGTCGCAGCTCCTGCACATGTAGTCAGCTAGCATTTGATTATCTGTCCTAACAGTTGTTTTTTTCTAGACTAGACATATTTTTTCTCTATTTTAACCACTTAAAAGAGTGCACTTCTGTGGACCCAGCATATTCACAATACCACACAACCATCACCATCCCCTAGTTCTAGACTCTAGAGTCTTTTCGGGACTCCAGGAGGAAATTGCATTTTGTTTTGTTTTTTCAAGACAAGGTTTCTCTGTAGCTTTGGTGCCTGTCCTGGAACTAGCTCTTGTAGACCAGGTTGGCCTTGAACTCACAGAGATCTGTCTGCCTCTGCCTCCCAAGTGCTGAGATTAAAGGCGCGCACCACCACCGCCCAGAAACTGCATTGTTAATGCTATTCTCAGTCCCCCTTATCCCCAGCCCCTGACAATCATCCCTCTGCTATCTGTCTCCAGGGATCACAGTGCTGGGCGTCTCACATGAATGACCCTTTGCATCTTCTCTTCCTTCACGTAGCATAATGTCTTCAAGACCAAGGATGCTGCAGCAAGAATCAGTTTTTTTGTTCCATTTTAGAGCCAGTTACTATTCCGTGCTGTGGGTGCAGCGTGTTCCATTGCTCTACTCATCAGCTGAGGTACATCTGAAACATTTTTCACCTTGGAACTCTGGTGAATAGTTTGTACAAGCATGTTTGTATACTTTTTTTTTATTGGAACGCCATTTTTAGTCCTAGAGGTTTAGAGTAGAGGTGGGATTGCTGACTGGAATGGTCTGTCTATGCTTAACTTACAGAGGAAGCCACGGACTAGTCAGCCCAGTGGCTGGGCCACTTTGTCTTCCTGTCAGCAATGCACAGGGCTCCTTGCCAGCCCTGGCTGTTGTCCTTTGCTATGGCAGGCAGTGGTTTTGATTTGTGCTTCCCTGATGACCATGACAGTCAACGTCTTCTCACAACCCTGGTGACCATTTTCATCTTCCTTAGCGAATATATTTATTCAAGCCTTTGGTTGTTTGCATTTTCTGGTTGAATTGTAAAAGTTCTTCTATATTCTAGATCTTTCTATATTCAAACATACAATTTTCAAATACTTTTCTTCCACTCTGTGGGTTTCCTTGAAACAGAAGTGATTTATATAAAAAAAAATTTAAATTTTGATGAAGTCTGATTTATCTCTGTGTGTGTGTGAGAGAGAGAGAGAGAGAGAGAGAGAGAGAGAGAGAATGGTTTTGATCTAAGAAACTATGCTCAACATCAAGATTTACTCTTTGGGGACCTTCTAAGAGTGTCTCTAACTTCAGTTAGCCTCCTGAGTTGGTTTTGTGTATGGTGTGAGGTAAGGTCCAATTTCATTCTCTTGCTGTTGCTATCCAGTTAGCTTATCACTATTTGTTGAAGAAACTGCTCTTTCTCTCTTCAGTGGAGGTACCTGCTTGAAGACCAAGCAACCACAACTGCATACATTTATACATTTCCTCTGGACTCTGAATTGCTGGTTTGTTTGTTGGCTGCTTTTTTTGGAGGGGAGGGGGATTGGGTTTTTTGTTTGTTTGTTTGTTTGTTTTTCGAGACAGGGTTTCTCTGTAGCTTTGGAACCTGTCCTGGAACTAGCTCTTGTAGACCAGGCTGTCATCGAACTCACAGAGATTCGCCTCCCTCTGCTTCCCGAGTGCTGGGATTAAAGGCGTGTGCCACCATTGCCTGGCCTGTTTGTTCCTTTTTTTTTTTTTTTTTTTTTTTTTTTTTTTTTTTTTTTTGGTTTTTCGAGACAGGGTTTCTCTGTAGCTTTGGGGCCTGTCCTGGAACTCCCTTTGTAGACCAGGCTGGCCTAGAACTCACAGAGATCCGCCTGCCTCTGCCTTTTAAGACAGAATTTTATATGCCTCAGGCTGGCCTGAAACTCACAGTGCAGCAAAGGATGACCTAGAGCTTGTGATCCTCCTGTCTCGCCTCTAGAGTGGAGGGTGTTCCTCTATTCCAGCTCCATGCAGTGCTTTCAACCAGTCTTTTCTTACTTGGCTGATAATGGCCATCTTTCTACATTAGCAAAGAAGGAAAAGGACCATTTTATGTCATTTACTGGATTACTACAATTAATTTCAACAATCTCTGATAATTAACTATCTTGATCACTTCAAATTTTTAACTACCAGAAATAGGCTGCAATGAGTATCTTTCTAATGTACATTCCGGTGCTCTTACCTAATTATTTCCTTTGGATTAATTTCCAGAACCCAACTTATTAGGTCAAAGGAGAGACATTCTTTTAAAACTTTGATGAATGTTTCCAAATTTTCCTCCAAAAATATCTGAACATCACCTTCTCTGAACAGCCTTTGGAGATGCCTGTTGTTTCCCCCAATGTCACTTACAGACAAAAACACTGGGAGCCCCGAAACACTGCTTCAGTGGCCAGGACATCTGAACAGGGCAGCGACATTCCTCATCAGCTGAGGCAGCCTCCTCTCTGACCTGAGAGGACCCTCATCCAGTTTCACTTGGGATTCTTAGTGCCAAGACAGTTTGCCTGTGACTTTGGGTTCTTCTGTCATTTGTCCATTATTCCCTCCAGCAAGCAGGAAAGGGCCAGGAATTCTCTGGCTTGTTCGCTGTGTGGATCTCATGTCTTATAAAGTACCCAGGCTGGGGCATTTCTCATAACATGTAAAAGTAATCATTAGGATGGGGGCCCAGACCTATGAGGGATGAGGGTGGGAAGAGTACCTTCCCTTTTCGTATCTCCAATGGCAGCAAGGTCTTTGTCACACAGCAGCTGCTCCCTGTTGGCTAACTGAAGAAATGAGCGTGACTAGCCCTGGAGTGTCGACGACGGGAACACCTCCTTCTTCCTTGGCCCATCTACGAGCTGACATTATTCTAATGTTTTCCTCGGCGTTTCTATCTTCACAGTCCCTTTGGTGTCCGTGCTGCAGCAAAATGCAATTTTTTTTCTGCAGCTAAACAGAAGGGCACACTGTATCCCCCTAGCATGCTGAAATACTTGTCCACTGGCGAGAAGCAAGGAGGGGATTGCCCCTCCAGGGCTTAGCTCCCTTTGCTTGGATGCTGTTCTCTGAGCTGGAGTCAGCAGGAAAGCTATTTTTGACCAAGTGGCTACCTACACTCACATGACCCTCAGCAATCCAGGCCAAGGTCATTGAACTTAGTTCATCAAAGACACTTGAGCGACCAGTGATCCCCTTCCCTGGGGACCCTTCAGAGAGAACGGGGAGGGACGTGTGTGTGCTAATGATGGTTCTGGCCCTCACTACAAAGTCATGCAGCATTCCCTAGAAGGTTACCTCTCTTCCTCTGTTGTTGCCATGGAACCTGAATAGGTTATTGCATTAGTCACTTTTTAAAATTTTTTTTAGTTATTGCTTGGGGAGGAGCTATGATGAGTATGTTCCATGGTGGCCAGACAACTCTGTGGAGTCGGTTTCTCCTTCCACCTTTATGTGGATTCCAGGAATTGACCCCAGGTTATCAGACTTTCACAGCATGCACTTTGACCTCCTGAGCCATCCTGTCACCCCCCCCAAGCTAATTTTCTTGCTGCTGTGACCCACATAACAAGAAGCAACTTAAACAGGAAAGGCTTACTTTGGCTTGCGTTTTTAAAAGGTACACAGGGGACTGGAGATTTGGTTTAGTGGCAAAGAGCATGTACTGCATTTGCAGAGGACCTAAGTCTAGTTCCTAGCACCCACAAACATCTATAACTCCACCTTTAGGGGAATCTGAAGCCTCTTTGGGCACTGCACTCACATGCACACCTCAACATAGACACACAGACACATACAACACATAACCAAAAATGAAAATAAAATATATTTAAAGAGGGATAGAGTTGCTAGAGAAATGACCCAGTGTTTAAGAGAACCTGCTGCTCTTGAAGAGGGCCTGAGTCCAGTTCCCATCACTCATTTTGGGAAACTCACAACTGTCTGTATCTCCAGCTCCAGGGGATCTCATCTGATGCCTTTTCTTCTCTGTCTGTCAATTCCCAAATAACCCACATGGAGACTTAATATTAATTCCAAGTGCTCAGCCAATAGCCCTGGCTTATTACTAGCTAACTCTTACATGTAAATTAACCTGTATTTCTAATCTATGCTTTGTCACGTGCCTTGGTTCTTTTTTGCAATAGGGCAGACCTATCTTGCTTCTCTTTGCGTCTTCTGGTGACTCCCCTGACTCCACCCCTTCTTCTTGCCAGCATTCTCTTGTTTGGCTCCCCCCCACACACAAGCTTATTCTGTTCAGTTATTGGCCAGTCATCTTCTTTATTAAACCCATCCCAGCCACATATATTCACGCAGCATATAGAAATATTCCACATATCTGGCCTCCATGGCCATATGCATTCACATCCACATGCCCACACATATGCACACAATAATTAATAATAATAAAGGATGCGGTCCATAGTGGTGGGAGGACATGAAGGCAGGAACAAGGCAGCTGGCCACATTATGTCCATACTCAGGAAGCAGAGAGTAAACATGAATTGGAGCTATGTTATAAAACCTTAGGCTCACCCCTCAGTAAACCACTTCATCCACCAAGATGCCACCTCCAAAAGGTTCCACAACTGTCCAAGCCAGTGCCACCATCTGCCAGCCCACGTCTATGTGGGGTGTATTGCGTTCAAACTACAGCATTCCACTCCTGGTCTCCATAGACTCGTGGCCATCTCATAATGCATCTCTAATTTCAAAAATCCCTATAGTAGTCCAAACATTGTTCAAGAACCCAAAGTCTCTTCTGAGATTCAAACCAATCAACTATAAGCCCCTGTAAAATCAAATTGCAAGTTACATACGTTCAATATATAGCATTGGAGTATCATTCCCATTCTAAAAGTGAAGAGCAAGGATAACAAGGAAAAATCAGGTGAAAAGCAAGACCGCAATCCTACAGGAACAATACTAAATCATTCAGCTCCATGTCTAGCAGCTAGGGCTTGTGATGGAATCATCTGGGCTCCAAAGGGTTACCTAAGCCCTCTCCCTCCAGCTCTGCCATCAGCAACAGACACAGCTTTTCTCTAGGGCCAGCTACACCCCATGCCTGCAGCTTGCTTTCCTCCGCTGATGCTCAATAGTCCTGGCATCTCCAACATGCTGGAGTTGCAACTTTTTACCTTCACAGTTTCATACAATGGAGCCTCCTGGCAGAGACTCCGGCCCTGCCACACATTGCCTGGCTTTGACAGCTCCCTGATGCATGACCCACTTACTTTTCCATCTTCCATACCAGCAAAAACAGTACCACGTTGTTGAGGGAGCTGCAGGCCGCTTCCCTGCTGCCCCAGCTCCCGGCCGCCTGGCTAGCTTATGCCCCAAAATAACAACACACAAATTGTATTCTTTTAAACACTGCTTGGCCCATTATATCTAGCCTCTTCTTGGCTAATTCTCACGTATTAATTTAGCCCATTTCTAATAATCTGTGTAGCACCCCAAGGTGCGTTTACCAGGAAGATTCTAGCCTACATCCATCCTGGGTCGGAGCTTCATCGCGTCTGCCCTGAAGAAGAGCAGCATCTCATCTGGCTCTGAAAGGAGCTGCCCTGCATCTGAGCTCACTTCCTCTTCCTCCCAGCATTCTGTTCTGTTTACTCCACCTACCTATGTTCTAACCTATGAGGGCCAAGCAGTTTCTTTATTAATTAACCAATGACCTTCTTCCATCACCACGTAGACAGTGCCGCCAAGTTCTGCTGCTGGATGGAGATATACCTGTGTTCCCTTGGGCCAACACTGTAGTGGCCTTTGTTTGCCTTTGGAGATGGAATCTAAAACACTTTCCTTAACAGCTGTGTTTTGATCAAGGACCCCTTCAGCGACAAATGCACTTCTGAGTCTCTCCTGACAAATGAACTTGAGAAAGCGCCCTCAAGGCACCGGCACCTGTTCCTACTGCCCCAGTGCGGAGTGAGAGTTTTATTGGTGATGTTGCAAAACCTCTTCAACAAGTAGACAAACTTGTTTGGAACTTTAAAATCTCTCATTTTCCTGCTAAACTGCACATCTTTCTTAACTTTCTACCCCATTTGTTGTCCTTTTGTTGTGTGCGTGGATAAGGGCGGAGAGCGGTGACAATGTGGGTCTGAATGCTCTCGTATCTTGAAACTTCCTCCGCCAAACAAATTGATGCCTTCCTTTTTCACCCCCTATGTTCCCAAACTTTATTTAAGAAATAAAGCAATGCTGGTAAATTTCCAGAACATAGTCCATCTTCTGGGATCCCTCCTGTGAAAATGTGACATGGGATTTCCAAACATATGCTGGTATACGCAGTTCCCATTGTCCTATTCAGGTGATACCTTTCAACATTCCCCCCGTCTGTGGTCTGTCTTTGACTTAGCAATAATTGTCTGAACAGCTCCTATGGAGTAGCTCTTGCATTAAAACCAAGAATGTGTTTGTCTAAAACAACAGGTAAGTCTTCTTTTGTTGGTGTGCGTTAGCCATTACATTCTGTGTTAGACACCCCTGAAGGAAAATGCAAATTTCCTTAAGCACCGTCAGGTAATTAATCTGACCCTAAATCTGAAGAAGGTTAGCCAGAGCCATTACACCCACTTAAAATCAGAATTATTTACGGCCGGGTTGATCAATGGCTCTGCATGTTTAGCTGTGTTGTCAATATTGTTTGTATTATCAGGTACTAAGCCCTTGTATTTTTCAGTATGGTCTCCATATTCAAGTTTCACAGCTAACCTAAGCACCCAGTCAACACACTGCAGATCCCGAATCTTGAAGGACAGTGAACATCTCCAATCCAGTTTTCAAAGAACTTGGCCAGTCATTACCCCTATCTTCCATCTGTCTGATTTTCCAGTTTTTCAAGCCAAACAATACAGTTTCTAAATTCTGTTTCATCTTTGTAGTTGAAGTTCATAGGGTTGCAGTAGTCCAGGTCTGTGAGTTTGCATCAGAGCATGGTCCCTACTGTACACACAGGTCACCTAGGTGCTAAGACAGGAAAAGCCGATTCCTTACCTTTTAATTCAGTCTCATTCCAGTTCTCAATAGAGAGGCAGAATGTAGCCATATTCTTTCCCAGAACACAGCGGGAATAACTCTAGCTCAATTCTTGATATAATCCTTGCTCCTCTCTGCAATCTCATGAGTCAGACCTTCAATGTCCATATTTCTCTCCCTATTCTGGTCTTTCAAACTTCCACCAGAATGGCCAATTAAGTCTTCCAGATCTTTGCTAGCCTACAGTTCCAAATTCTTCCACATTCCTCTGACAAACCAATTCCAATGACCTAAGTACCATATGGTCAAATTTATCACAGCAATAACCCCATTCCTGGTACTAATTTTCTATATTAACTACTGTTCTTGTTCTGACCAAATAGCTCCTAATAAACAATGCACAAGAGGAAGGGTGTTTTAATTATCAACATGACACAATCTAGAATTACCAGAGAAGAAAGGCTCAATGAATAATTGTGTAGATCAGGCCAGCCTGTATATCTGTGAAAAATGCTCTTGATTGTATTAATTGCTGTGCTGTGCAACGGGTTAGTTTAAAACTGGGAAGCAACACTAGTCCCTTAGTTTGGGTCACAGGCTGTATTTAGAAAGGTGAATGTGAACCCAGGTGTACATTCATTTACTTTGCGCTCCTAACTGTGGACCTGACTTGCTTCTTCAGGTCCCTGCCGCCATGGTTTTCCTGCTGTGATGGACTACACAGCCTGGAACTGTGAGCTCAGATAAACTCTTTCTTTCATAAATTGGTTTTGTCAGGCTGTTTGGTCACAACAGGAAAGGGAACTGTATTAGTTACTTTTTTGCTGTTATAACAAAATGCCACAACTAAGAGCAACTATAGAAGGGCCATTTTGGCTTAGAATTCTTAAAATTCCAGAGGGAGAGGAGTGGCAGGGAGGCAGGGCAGCAGGCTGCAGGCAGGGAGGCAGGAGCAGGAAGCTGAGAGATCCTGTCTCAGTGCAAACACAGGAAGCAGGAAGACTGTACTAGAAGTGGGCCAAGGCTATAAATTCTCAAAACTCACCCCCACTGATGTACTTCCTCCAGCAAGCCTGTGCCTCCTCAGGATTTTATAAACTTCCCAAACATCGACATCAACTAGGTTCAAATACCCAAACCTATGGGGAACATGTTTTGTTCAAACCAATACAAAAGGTTTGTTTTGACCCACAGTTTATGTGAGGCGCCTATACTACCACATGACAGTATGGTACTGCTCTTATAGTGCCGAGCCTGCACTACAGGACCGTTCACAAGCCGGGCAAGGGCCTGGAGATTACAACACAAAAAGACACACAGATAGAGGCACGAGTCATCCTTGAAACAAGAATGCCCCCTTGATTGTATCCAGGGGCAGCTTATATAGGGATCCTTAACTGATATCCACGCCCCAGCCAAACCCACCAGAAACCACTCTCCTGCCATCAGGAACTCCTGAGAGTCTCGTGTTCAGAGCAGCTGCAAGCACAACACGTTGTTTACAAGAAATTCAGGATCTGGGGGTTCACAGCTCCCAACATTTATGAAAGATACAGACCATCATAGCGGAGAAGGCACGGCAACAGGAAGAGATGGTTGGTCATATTGTGCTTGCAGCCAGAAAACAGAGCTGACAGGAAATGGGACCAGGTTTTAAAGACTCGAGGCCCAGACTCTCAAGAGCTGACTTGGCAGGGAAGAGAATTTACTACTTTACCAGAGGACCTGAGTTCTGTTCCCAGCACCCACATCAGGTAACTCACAACCACCTGTCCAGGTATTTGATGTCCTCTTCTAGTCTCTGAAGGTATGAACACACAGGTAGGATACAGAGACAGACAGACAGATTTGAAAACAAAACCTCTCAAGGGTCTCCTCCAGTGACCCACTTCCTCTTGCTAGGCTCCACCTGTTAAAGATTATACAATTTTCAAACCCAGCACTACAGCTGAGAACCAAGCACGTCAGCCTATAGGAGAGACATTGCACATTCAAACCACAGTTGTTAAGTCAGGAAGTAAGGTGTTGAGACACTCACTGTCTCCTGCCTTCTCTTTAAACAGACAGCTGTAGACCCTGCAGAACTGTGCATGCATACACGAGGAAGACAGTGTCCTCTTCAAAAAGAAACTCACATTTTAATTATTTGGGTTTTGTTTTGTTTTAGGTTTTCTTTTCTTTTCTTTTGTTTTTTTGAGATGGTCTTCATGCAGGCTGGTCTCAAACTCAGATAGTTGAGGACCTTGAGCTTCTGATCTTCCGGCCTCCACCCCACAAGTGCTGAAATTATAGGCATGCACCACCACACCCAGCAATAAACCTACATTTTAATCTCAACTTTATTGGAAAACAGATAGAACAGAATCCAAGGACCTCAGGATTTAAACTGCAATGCTTCCCTACCCTAAACTAGCCCTTAGTTTAACACCTAACAGATGCTCACCAGACGGTCAATAAGTGGAATCTGTTACATGTCCCATCATGCCTCACTGCATACTAGCGACCCGCCAACTCCAGGTCCTCCTGGGGAGCCCTCTTCTCCTTTGCATGCACTGTCTCTCCTACTGGGTAAGGTGCACATTCAAGGTTTGTGGCCCAATTGAAAACCCAACATCTCAACACCACCTTGCCAGATCCCCTTAAATGGAGGATGTTATTCTTTGATCTGTATTTTCCTGGTAAAGTGCTCACACTCTGCTTTGAGTTTCTTTTCTGTTTTACATGACAGGGTTTCTCCGTATAATATCCCTTCTGTCCTGGAGCTCACTCTATAGACCAGGCCAGACTTGAACTCACAGAAATCAGCCTGCCTCTGCCTGTCATGTGCTGGGATACTGTGGAATAAAATTTTTGTTTAGTAAATAATGGAGTATTTTCTCTGAACTTGCCCAATACAAATGAACTGGCTATTGTAAACGTAATTCTTTGTTGTTGTTGTTGTTGTTGTTGTTTTCTGGGTTTTGTTTTTGTTTTTGTATTTTGAGACAGGGTTTCTCTGTGTAACAGAACTAGCTCTTGTAGACCAGGCTGGCCTTGAACTCATGGAGTGCTTCTTCTTACCTCTGCCTCCTGAGTGCTGGAATTAAAGGTGTGTGCCACAACCAACCAGCTTATAAATGTAATTCTTTGTTGATAATTGTTCTTATTATATATAGTCTTACTATGTTAAAGTTAAAACCTTTCTTTTTATTTAGACAAAAGGGGCAAATATTGTGGAATATTACTTTACGTAAAGATTGTTACATTTATTTATGTTGCAGAATATTATTTTAACCATGTAAAAGTGTGTTATGTTTCTTTATGTTGCGTTTGTTTACTGATGCAAAGATGTGTTGCTTTGCCTGCCTAAGGCTCTTGATTGGTCTAATGAAAAGCTGAGTGGCCAATAGCTAGGCAGAGGAGGGATGGGGGGGCTGCGGGCAGAGAGAATAAGAAGAGGAATCTAGGCTCAGGAGAGAGAACAAAGGAGAAAGGAGGGAAATGCCCAGGACCAGACAGCCAGGCAGTCACCAGCCAGTCAGACACGGAAGAAGCCAGAAAAATAGGACATACAGAGTGAAAGAAAGGTAAAAAAGTCCTGAGGCAAAACACAGATGAAGAGAAACAGGTTAAATTAAGTCATAAGAGCTAGTGGTTCAAGCATGAGATAAGGCCAAGCATCCATAACTAATAATAAGTCTCCGTGTCATGATTTGGGGCTTGGTTGGTAGTCCAAAAGAAAGCTTGCTACACTAGGATTAAAGGTATGTGCCACCACTGTCCAGTATGCTATCAGTGTCTTCTAACATGGCTGCCTGTGTGCTCCATCTCCATCATGAGTCTCTAAGGGAAAGAGCCTGGCTTTGCTGTTCATTATGTCTCCAATGTATAGTGCCTCCTGTTCCTTACTTGGCCCCTGTGAATATCCACTTGTTGGTTAGATGGCTGCCTGAAGACAGATTGTCACAAGATTCCATCTGCAGGTCACTGTCTGAGAGGGTGTTCCCAAGCTGGACACATATAACACTCCAAGTATTTAGTCTCACAAATAATTGATGTTCATTGTAGAGGAAATAACACAGTCACAGTCTCTTTGTTTTATTTATTATTGGAGGGGGGTATCTGTAGAGGTCCTAGGACCGTCTTGAATCCATTCTTTCCCTCCATTGTGAATTCCAAGGATCGAACTCGGGTCACCAGCCTTGCACAGCAAGGCATTCACCCACTGAGCATCTCACTCAGGAAAAGCACTCAATATTTTAGGACACCATTTCAGATGCTCCTGTTAAGCACCTCCCTCCATACTCACCTCTTTACAGAAGAGGGAGCTCTCAGAGCCCTTTGTACAGAAGAAGCATGAGGATCTCCTCAGTCACCTTCCGAGAAACTGCCCTTCCCCTTCTAGGTTTAATGTAGGATCTCCCATATTAGGTAAAAGAAGCCCCACCCCCCTGGTCTTAGTTGATTGGTACAGGGGAGAGTCTTGGCTCATATTGGGCCAATCATGGCTCCTGACTGCTCCTCTCACAGGTCAGTATTCAACCTGAGGTGGTCAGTGTGTTTCTCACTTAGGATTTGTGGAGTTTGCATTATTAGAGAGAGCTTCTGGTAGATGCTCTTGATTGTCTCCAGCCTTGATGGACATTGTGGTCTGCCATAAGGAAAGGGGGCTAGCATGCACAGAGAGGCAAACACAGCTGACTGAGAAGATGTCCTGGACAGCCCTGGATTTTAAGAGTTCTTTTGGTCTGGTCACCCTGGGCTTCTCCTCCTCCTCCTTGGTTTTCCAACTTGCCTTCAGATTCCCTTTGCCATCAAACCACCCCTCATGGAGAAGAATGCCTGCCACTTGCTGCTGAGGGCTCCTAACAGGTGCACAGCATGCTGTGGACCTAAGTCCATGTCTATAACTGCATACCTACAGTCTCTATGAGCAGGAAAATAGTGTCTGGGTTTCCATGGTTGGTCAATCCCCTGTTGTTAGGAATGCTGACTGTACTGAGCAGCGCTTTGTAGACTTTTTCCTGAATTCTTCTTTGCTCATTCACGTTGTTCCATTAGAACGATTTCCTAGGTAGGAATTGTTCTGCAAAAGACATTCACATAGAAAGGCTTCTGGTGGCTTTCCATGCCCAGTGACTGTTCCCTCCCTCAGACCTTCAAGCAGCGACATTGTTTTAAACTGAGTTACTGTTGTGTGTGACCCTTGTTGGTCCTTTGGGAGAAGGGTGCAGGTTTGGTATCTGATTTGCCTGTAACTGTGCCCAAAATTCAGTTGAAAAGTAGGTGTGGGGTCAGCTGTAGTCACGAGGATTTTTAAGGGATTCCGTTAACATGGGGCCTGTCCCTAAATGCCCAGTGGACTCTGGTCTTGCTGAGTGTATGCTATGGACAAAGCTGGATGGTCACTGGCTGGCACTCATGGGTTTAGTCCAGATGGAGAAGGAACATGACTCAGAGGACACATCTGACGTGACTCCAGGGAGCAGGGCTGTGAGCTCAGGGGACAAGTTGATCAACCCTCAATACGCCCAGCCAGTACTAGGGGAACAATGAGGGTGAAGGCACACATAGTCCCCTCTGCCCTGGGCTTGCAGCCAATTGCCAAAGAATAGGTGAGGGCAAGAGTAAAGGTCATGTGAGATTGGTGGTTTACCCTGCTCTATGAAACCTTCCTGAAAGCTGAGGCTTGTAGGTGGATGCCAGGAAGGCCAGGCTGAACCAAGCCTGTTTCCAGCTAGAAATAAGAAAGAATTAGGGCAGCCAATGGGCAGAAAGTTCCACAAGATTTAAATATAGAATCCACCAATGGCTGAAAGCAATAGAGTTGACAAAACCCTTCCTGACCTGATGTCGTGTTCCACACTAAAAACTCACACCTCAGGATCAGGGGAGAGCCCTGAGGAAATGTAGCAAGAGAGAGGTACCATTATGTTCCCCAGGGGAGGCAAGAACAAGGATACTACTAGAGTCAGTGCCTCTGGTCACTGTGGCCTGTCCCAGACCCAAGGCTTCTGAAAATGTCTCTGCCTGTCCCACTGACGCCCATCCCACCCCACCCCATCTCAAACCGTGCCCTCCCTCCTACAGTCTGATCTGCCCTGCCATATTGACTCTCCTAGTCAGCTTGTTGTTGTTGCTGTGGCAAATACCTGAGAGGAATAAGTTAAAGGGGAACGGGTTTGTTTTGGCTCACGGTATCTGTCTCTTGTTGGTAGAATCCATTGCCTTGGAGCCTGCGGTGAGCAGCATGACATAGGGAAGAGCATCACAGAGCACAGCTGTTCACCTCATGGTGGCCTAGAAGCAGAGGGTGAGGAGAGTCGGGGATAAGAAACAGCCTTCAATGACACAGCCCTAGCCATGCACACCTCCTGATGCCCATTGGCCTATGAGGTCAATAGATTAATCCAAGAAGGGGGTCAGAGCCTTCTTCAAGTTCCTATATAATCTCCCAATAGCTGTGTTAGCATTTAGGGTCAAGCCTTCAACACATGAACCTTTAGGGCACTTCATAGTCAAGCCATTACATTGACTTTCCCAGTCTTGGAGACAGCCGAGCTCTTTCTCTGCCCTAAAACCCACCAACTGGACACACCAGTTTCCATCTGGCCTGCTCTGCTCACACTTTACGTCTGAGGTCAGTGAAGTTGCTTTGGAAAGGCAACCTGAAGCAGTCACGGCCATTAATGTCTCTCGAAGCTCGTTGCATTCAACCACAACTAGAAGTGATTGTTGATCGCTGTGTTGCCCAGAAGACAGCGTCAGATTGGGACTGCCATACTCACCTGTGCTGGGCAGGCCCATTAGAAGGTACCCAGTGAGCATCATGTGGCAAAGACTGGGGATCAGGTAACCACCAAGAGTCTGAAGTCAGAAGCAGGGAGATGGGCTCAGAGGGTAAAGGTGCAACCCAAGTTCCATCCCGGGATCCTACATAAAGGTGGAAGGAGAGAACCGACCCCACAAAGTTGTTCTCTGACCTCTGTACACATGACATAGCATACATTTCCACATATAGATCATGTACACACACACACACACGATGATGATCTTGATGTAACACAAAGACACAGAGGAAAAGTGACAAATCTCAACTCCCTGCCATGCTCACTATTTTTTCCTATCATGCTGGATCTTCTCCCTGCCATGCTTTTAGGCCTCCATCTAAGCTGTCTGGCCTAAGTGTCCTCCATAAAGCAGAGATAACCATGCTGTCCTCTCAGGAAGACAGGAGCCAGAAGGACCAAGCGGAAATACATGGACACACATTGTCACTGAAGCCTAGCCATAATCCTGGGGCAGACGCTCTCCTAAATTCCCATTTTGTAGATGAAACCAAAGCCTAGGAACCTTAGTGACTGGCTCAGTTACTCCAGCTCCAGAGCTAGGCCCTCCTCTACTCAGGCGCTGAAGGTAACACAAAGTACAAGATCAGTGACCAGAGAAGAGCCAGTGTGAGTCGTACCCCAATTGCCACACCACAGACCTCCATTTGTCTCCATTAAATTGTAAGGTTAGGCTGATGTGGAAACCACTGTGCTACACAAACATCTGTGACTATTAATAACTGTAAAGAAAAAAGATTTGATTACATTTTGTATAGCAAAAGACATCGCCAACAAGACGAAAAGATAAAAGAGATGTTTCAACTTTATATGGCCAAGATTTACTACTCTGGTGTGAACATGTTCCAACTTAGTAAATGGAAGAACCGTGAATGGTCCAAGGGGAGAATGGGAAAAAGACTGTGAAATGTCTTCATAAAAAGAAATAAGCAACAAGCATAGAGGTGGCAATTCTTGATGTGATCCCAGGACACAAGAAACTTGGGAGTATCAGTAGAGGCCAGCCTCGGCTACATAGAGACTTCCAGGTCAGCCTGAGCTACATAGTGAGACTTTATCTCAAGAAACAAAAACAGGTCCCAGAGCTTTAGTTCAGTTAATAGAGCACTTGCCTAGCCAAGACCTGGGTTCACTACATGCCATCACACAAAGCACCATGGCACAAACCTATATTCCCAGGACTCCAGAAGCGACGGCTGAAAGATAAGGAATTTAAGATGATCTTCAGTTTGAGGTCAATCTGGGATACACAAGACCCTATCTCAAAAACAAACAGGCCTGGTAAAATGGCTCATCAGGAAACGGCATTTGCCACCAAAGCCGGATGACCTGAATTCGATCCCTGACATGCACACAGTAGAAGGAGAGATGGAATCCCACAGGTTGACTCACAACCTCCACTTGTGTGCCTTGGCACCTGTGTGCAAGTATGTACACATGAACACACATATAAATAATAACATGTAATAAAAACTAGAAAACAAAAAGGGAAATGAGCAATAACTATGCATGTAAGTAGAACTTAAATAATGAGTTCGTGTATGTCTTCTAATACAAAAGGGAAAAATGGCAACATTTATGGCTGATAACAGCATGAAATAACTTTACATATCCATTGTTAGGTTGTGAAATAGTTTAACCTTTAAAAATTTTTCCAAAATATCATCACACACGAAAAAATGTATGAGGACCAGGGATGCATGCCAACTTTCAGAAAAAGAAATAATTATATACAAAGATAGATGATAGACAGATAATAGAGAGATGGTAGACCAATCCAAAGACAGATAGATCATAAGCAAATAATGGATGGAAGATAGGTCTACATGGTAGATAGATATCAGATAAATGATAGACTGGTCTGTAGGTAGGTAGGAGGGTAGGTAGGTAGGTAAATAGGTAGGTAGCTAGTTAGGTAAGTAGGTAGGTAGATAAATGGATGATGAATAGTTAGAAGACCTATATGCATTGCAACATCTCTGTAATGGAAAGAAAAACCAAACTTCTGTCATTCCTATTGTATATTGTGTAGCTATTAAAACGAACAGGGCAGTCCCATGCTTTCTAGTTCAAGGTCATCACTAAAACATCTGAAGGAAAAAGAATGTTGAAGAGTAGTCAGGCAGTGGTGGCACAGGCTTTAATCCAAGTACTCCGGAGGAAGAGGCAGCCAGATCTTGGTGAGTTTGAGGCCAGCCCGGTAAATAAAGTGAGTTCCAGGACAGCCAGAGATACAAAGATGTATCCTATCCAGGAAAACCAAGAGAGAGAAACAGAGACAGAGTGACGGGATCCTTGTGGTTTGATAACAACAGATCACCCTGAACACATAAAGATAAACAAGGGTGATAAATTTTCTAGTAACTGTGTCAGAGGAGCTTGATGGGATTCAGATTCCCCTTCAAGTTTGAGTTGTTGCAAGGAGTACAGATTGTATTGCCAATAGGCGCCTTCGTCTAGCAATAGCTACAGTGTTTCCTACCCAGCCGGTCTTGAGAAACCTTCCCACTCACTCCTGCCCTGCTTTAGTTCCTACAAATTCCGGCCTGGGTGAAAGGAGTTAACAGCTTTCTCAATGCCTTCCCGATTAACACTTTGCCTCGCTCTGCTGCTCAGCTCCTCGAGAAAAGAAACCTTAAATTATTATTATCTTAGAAATATGTGGTGCTGGGTTGTAGCACAGCGGTATAGCTATCTAGTGCTTGCAGGGCCCCGGGTTTCACTTTCGGCCTTGGGGTAGTGTGTGTGTGTGTGTGTGTGTGTGTGTGTGTGTGTGTGTGTGTGTCAGAGAGACACAGAGTCAGAGAGATGCAGAGAAACAGAGAAATAGAAAGAGGGCGAAAGGGAAAAAGAAGAAAGGAAAGGAGAGGAAATAAAAAGGATGGATGGATGGATGGATGGATGGATGGATGGATGGATGGATGATATGCACATGATAGAAATTCAAATATCATAAGGTTGCATAACGAAAATTGGTCTCATTCTCTCCCACTATCCTAGCCTGGTTCTTCCTCTGGAAAACAGTTGGTGCTACAGCTTCTAGAATTGCTTTCTCGAAGAACTTCATGTAGATTCTCTATATCTTATCTTTACAGTGGCACAAATGCACTCGCGTAGATGAGTGTGAAGTAATTTCCATTCTTTCTATCCAGTTTGATTTAGCTCCAAGGCTACATCTCCTTCAAGAAGCCAACCCTCAGCCATGAAGAACCTTACCCACCCTCTCATGCACCCATTCATCTGCCCACTAACGTCTGCAAACAAGTAAGCACTCATTGATCACTCGCCCTGTGCCAGGTACAAGGCTCGAGGCTGGAGATAAAGAGGTGAGAAGATAAGGTCCTTGCCCTCACCCTGTTGGCCTTCCAGTGAGAGAGAAAGAAAAGATGCAGAAGAGAATGAGTAACAGGAGGGACTTAACCAATTCCAGACAGGGATGCCGCACCCAGAGATGGTCATGCTCTCCTAAGGAACGGCAAGAGGAGGGAAGGCGAGGAGTGGAAAGGAGAGATAAAATGATTTGGGAGAAGCAGGCAGGGAAGATCCCTGAGGTGGTAACACGGTAACATCTAAGCTAAGAACTGCACTCCAGAAGGGGTGACTGTCACTGGGTCCTGGCCCTCATGTGTTCCCCAAGGAGAGTTCCTACTGTCCTACCTCATCTTGATCTACAGTAAGGAGTACAGGCTTGGGGCCCAGGGTCTGCTGGTAAAAGCTGGGTGAGCCTTGGAGAATTGATTTCAGCTCTTCGTGCCTCTGCTTTACCATCTGGAATATTTGAAGTTAGATAGAAATAGTGCCAAGTTCCCAGGATTATAGTAACTATTAATTGGCCATGTGATATAGGCAGGCAAAAAAAGATGATGACAGATAACAAGTGAGCATCAAAGTCATACTCTAGCAGAGAAAAAACTGACTAAAATCGTCTTCATCAAAATTAGAACTCTAACTAGGCAATGGTGGTGCACACCTTCAATTCTGGCACTCAGGAGGCAGAGAGAGGCAGATCTCTGTGAATTTGAAGCCAGCCTGGTCTACAGAGCAAGTTCCAAGATAGTCAGAGCTACGTAAAGAGTCATCACTGCCCAGCTGTACAAAACAACCTTGAAAGGGATGAATGAAGATCTCACAGCAGTAGGACTAGAAAAGGCTGCAGGAGTTTTTCAGCTCACAGAAACAGATCTATATTCCAATTACGGTAGTGGTTACAAAAACTACACCCTGTGTCAAAACTCATAGAACTGGGTAAGCACAAAAAGTCAATTTCACTGCATGCTAGTTGAAAAAATAAAGACAATTAGAAGTAAGCAATGATGGCGTTGCTTTAGCTCAGCCAAACATACCCAAACTCCTGTTCTCTCGTTTCCGTACAAGTTCTTATAGGGGAGCCACTGCTATGTCATAACTTCATGAAGAGAGCCTAATACAGAAGAAAAAATATATTTGAATGGAAGAAAGAGAGGAAAGAGTCATTACGGAAATATACAAAGAATAAAGGAGATGACAGGAATTCCAGCCTCCACCAGCATCATTCCAAAGCAATGCTATTAGCCGCTGTCCCATCACTGTGAAGTTTACTTTGATTGATAGCTCAGGGATAACAGGAGGTGGAGGGCAGGGCACCTAGGGAGTGTCACCCTGACTTCTGCAACACCAGTGGGGCTCTGAGAGTGGTCTAGTCCATTGTAGACTGCTAGGTCCTCTCCTGTTCCTTGTCTCTCACAGCAGTCTCTTTGGTACCCCACACTCCTGTTGGGCCGGCTGCCGCTTCCCACCAGCCAGATCCAGTTCGTGCTCAACTGATTTTGGCGCCTACAGTCAGTCCTTCATTCGCATGTATTTACTGAGCACCTACTATGGGTGGGGGTGGGGGATGGGTTCAATTGTATGAATACCCTCGTGAGTTCGTGCTTACATTACAGGCAGAACTGCAGAGTGTAACCACAAAGTGATTCTTGCATGTATTTCAACAGCACCTTGTTAAAGTCCACAAAGTGGAAAACACGGTGTGTGGTGAGACCAAACCTGGCCAGGCGAGGCTTTTCTGGGGAAATCACTGCTCAGCTGAGACCTCCAGGGTGGGCATAGGTTGGCCATTCAGAGCCAGGGGAAGAGCATTTGTAGCAGAGGGCACTGCGCATGCAAAGTCCCAGAGGTCTGGATGGCTCCTATGCACTGTAGTGATCTGCAGCGCTACAGACAGGACAGTGGGCCGAGCACAACCACAGATCCTCAGGCAAACACTTCAAGATTTTGCCACTGACATAGCAGCCACCTCCATCTGAACTCCATTTGAACTGGAATGTTTCTGGTTGGGGCCCAGCGCACCCAACCTGGAGCCAAACAGATAGGAACCAGTGGCCTGGCATCATCACTCACACCGAGTGTACAGTGAGGCAGCTTAATGTTCCTGGGTCGTTTTGCCCCTAAAGTGGACAGGAACATCTAATATGACCTTCTAGGATTGTTGTGATGCAGCGGGATTAGCCATGCGCAGTCGCATAAAGACAAGAGCCTGATACTCCTCATCGGCAGAACTCCGCCCAGGAGAGCTGGTGCTGCTGGGAATATTTAAGAGCCCACGCCCCTCGCCCTGGAGATGCAGTCTCTAATATGGCTAAATATGGAGCTAATATGAGACCAGGAGGGTCTTCTGGCCCCTAGACTCCTGTAATCAAAGTGTAGGCAATGGCTCAGTAGGAATAATTTTCCCTGCACCCATAAGTTAAGTTTCAGGAAAGGGCTCATGTCTGTCAGTGACACAGGCAGAATAGAGAACAGCTAAGACCCAGGAAGGCTCGTTCCTTAGACGATGGATATGTGCTGCTAGTTGACATGGGCCCCCACCTCTCACCCTGCCTCCCGTTCCTAACGCTAGACTCCCTTCCGAAGGATTCCAGCCATGCTATCAGTCATGGGAGCCCCCACTATGTCTTCTCTAGCTGGAGAGTCACGGGTTCTGCCTTCCCAGAAAAGCACCTTTGCTCCAGTGGGGAAAATGCCTTTGGGCTGATAAAGACTTGCCGTGTCCAGTTATGGTAGGAATATTGCAAGGGGGTGAAGCTATTTTTTGCCACATGTCTATCTCTCCAGCAGGCACAGTGACATTAGTGGACGGATCCAAATAGTCCCAGCCATAGAAGGTCACAGAGCTGAAGGCAAGTCTAGCTCTTCAAGAGCCACCCTGAAGAGAGAATTATTTTCAACACCAGTGTTTTCTTCTTTTGGAGGGGGGGAGCGGTCTGGGGACTTTGAGCTGCCATCTCTTCCGTCTTGCACCAAACCCATCTCAGTGCCTACAGACCTCTGGTAAACCAGTTCACCCTTGTGCCCTGGTCTGGTGGCAAATGGTTATTTTTAGTCTATGATTCCCTAAGAATGCGGGTGGGCCCTTGTGGAGCAGGGTGAGGGAGGAGGGAGGAGGAAGAGAAACTTGAGGTCCCGGAGGGCCAGGAAGGACGCAGGCCAGTTCAAGGGCAGTCTGAGCCCTGAGGTAGCCTGCTGCAGAGACGGGGCCAAGTTCTCTCCCTTTTCTGTTGCCCCTAACTCGAGGATGTAGCAGTGTTCGCATCCCCTTCCTCTGTTCCTCTTTTTCTCGGAGGGCTTTGGAGACCCGTGAACTTTCTGTTTCTCTTTCTAGCAACCCTTGTTATTTGGGGTTCTCCTACTGTAGGCACAGAGTAGGAGGACTCAAAGGTCCTCTCCCTTCTGTCTGTCAAGAGATGGGTCTAGCTCCATGCCCTTGGCCTGCCTGGCACCATAATGGAACACTAATATATATGAGCAGCCAGAAGGGTAGGTTTCATTGCCTCTTCCTATAGGCAAACAGCCCCAGTAGTGGAAAACCAGTGAGGGAAAGGGATTGAGAGTTAGAAGCTCTTACACAATCTTAAGTCATTGTCTCTAGCTCCCGTCTCCTTTCTGAGAAGTTCTCTAGACTAGAGCCCCTCTGGGCCTTGTCTTGGCCTGAGTGATCCACAGGGGGTGCTTGCACCTTACTCTTCACCTTCCTATTTTCTTGATCTTCTCCCCAGCATACCCAGGCCCCGCTCCACTGCCTGCAGAAGAACCCTGCGGTGCTGGCTGACTCAAGTCTTGGCTCCACTGCACACAGCCATGTGACTCCTGGCAAAATGCCCTGCCCCCAGCCAGAGATTAGGAAAGGTCTCTGGAGTGTGGTGCTGAGGACTCCCAAGAGTATGTGTAAAATGGCTGGTGCATAGTAGCTGCTTAATAAACGGTGTTTTGTGTTGGTTTTTTTTAACCCATTCAATAGCATTTCCTCTCACTGGTCGTCTGATCATTCTTCCTACTTGGCCTGCCAGGCTGCTTTAATATTTTATAAAGCACTTGCTCATCCATTTGTGCATCTCCATGTGATATCCTGAGGAAGGCACGGTCGCTGTACGTGATCATCATTCCCATTACACAGGTAAAGATACTCTGGATCCAGAGAGTATCTGTTCATCCTTAGGCTAATGAAGCAACCCGAGAGCTGCCCCAGCTGGCACTCCCAATAACCTGGCCAATAACAAGTCATCCGATACAACCCGTGCCCGTCCCTCCCTGGGAAAAGTGGGAACTCGTGCTGTGGGGCATCCAAAGGAAAGTAAAATTCTACAATTTAGCCACTTTTGCTTGGTTTGGGATTTTCGTTTGTCTGCTGTTTGAGACGTGATCTCACTACGTAGCCCAGTCTCTTGTCTCCTGAGTGCTATGATTAAGGGTGTGCACCACCAGGCCCAGATTATTTACATCTATCTATCTATCTATCTATCTATCTATCTATCTATCTATCTATCTATCTATCTATCATCTATCAATCACCTGTCTGTCTATCTATCTATTTCTCTATCACCTGTCTATCTATGTATCTATCTATGTATCTATCTATCTATCTATCTATCTATCTATCTATCTATCTATCTATCATCTGTCTGTCTGTCTGTCTATCTGTCATCTATCTGTCTATTTATCACCTACCTGTCTGTCTATCTATCTATGATCTATCTATCTATCACCTGTCTATCTGTCTACCTATCTATCATCATCTCTCTACTTAGCACTGATTTTTTTCCTTCATTGCTCTCCCCCTTCTTCACTGTCACGCTCTCAGTTGAACTCAGAGCTCACCTATATGGACTAGCCTAGCCAGCCAGCTTGCTCTAAGAAGCCCCTGCCTCTGCCTTCTGAGCATACAATCTACGGTGGCCACCATGCTCACCCAATATTTCCTGGGTGCTGGGAATCTGAACTCAGTCCTTGTGCTTGCATGGCAAACTCTATCCATTCAGCCATCTTAACCAGTTTTGTGGGCTTTAAAAAAAAAAAAAAAGGGAAGGCGGCTATCAAACACCTACTTGGGCCTGCTCTTAACAGCTGAGTCATCTCTCCAATCCGTTTTGGTTTCTGTTTGTTTGTCTTTTGATTTTTTTTTTTTGGATTTTTCGAGACAGGGTTTCTCCGTAGCTTTTGGTTCCTGTCCTGGAACTAGCTCTTGTAGACCAGGCTGGCCTCGAACTCACAGAGATCCGCCTGCCTCTGCCTACTGAGTGCTGGGATTAAAGGCGTGCGCCACCACCGCCCAACTTGTCTTTTGATTTTTTGAGACAAGATTTTACTCTGAGCCCAGGCTAGCCCAGGCTAGCCTCAACCTCAGGATCCTTCTACCATAGTCTCTCGAATGCAGGGATTATAGATGGTCTGGACCACACTCAGCTTCATCTGTGTTTTTAATGACTAAAAGGGAATGACTTCTGACAGGGAGATGGATGGATCTCATTCCCAGACCACCCCTTCATGTCCTTATTCCCTGGGACATTGATTCCTCCAGCCAAAAGCTGATTTTAACAAAGCAGTGATGTGTGCGTCCCGCGCAGAGTGGAAGGTTGCTGCCAGTGTGAACGGCCTGGGGGAATATTCTGCTGCATTTGGCAAGACAAAGTGCAGTGAGCACAAACCTAAAGGAAGATTAAAATAAGTGCAATCCCTTTCTATCTAGATCAAAGGGTATTAATTTAGGGGCATAAAATGTATTATGTATAAATTGAGTTTTTCTACAAATTCACACCATCAGTAAATTGCGTTTCAAAGTATAATCCTTCAGACAATAATTATAATTTTGTGGTTGACTGTTAACTTGGAGTTTTCCAAAGAAACAAATGGATACAGTGACAACACTTTAAGGAATCTCTTCTACTTGCCTGTTGGAGAGAGTAGAGTCAGCCACACTTGACTTTGGTAAAGCCTCTGCTGTTGGGGGCACTTAGAGCCAAGAAGCAGATACCACACATCTTCAGAGGAAAGTCTGAGACCGTGAAGCGGGGAGCGCCCAGGCTCACTGATGACACCTGTCTTGTGGAGATTATCTCATTATAATAAGCATATACTCAATTGGTTAGTAACAGTCAACCATATTTTCCCTCTAAATAATTTACAGTGCTTCTTTATTCTTAGAACTGGGCTACTACAGAAAGGGAAGACAAGATAAATAATTATTAAAGCTAAAGACAGGATCTCACGCTGCCCAGGCTGGCCTCAAACTCATTATGTAGTTGAGGATGACCTTGAACTTCTGATTCCCACCCCCCCACCTCTGCCTCCAAAGGGCTTGGATTGCTAGTGTACGAGTTTCATGCACACTAGGTAAAAACTCTACTAATTGAGCTCGGACCAAAAGCGGGTTTTGTTTCTTTGAGACTGGGTCTCACTATGTAGTCCAGGCTGGCCTCAATCAAACT
Organism: Chionomys nivalis; assembly: GCF_950005125.1. Taxonomy (NCBI): domain Eukaryota; kingdom Metazoa; phylum Chordata; class Mammalia; order Rodentia; family Cricetidae; genus Chionomys; species Chionomys nivalis. The sequence continues at coordinate 23,994,590 of NC_080099.1, read as the reverse complement.
CACGATCTTCTTGCCTCATCCTAGAGCTGATCTTTATTGAGTACCTGCTATGTATATAGGAACACTGGTTTGTTTTTTGAGACAGAATCTCGCTATATCGCACTGGCTAGCCTGGAACTTGCTATGGAAGCCAGGCTCATACTCACCTGCCTCTGCCTCCTGAGACCTGAGATTAAAGGGATACACCATCACAGCCAGCAGGACAGTCTTCAGAACTTAACATGTATCCGTTCAGGTAATTCTTGGAACAGCCCCAGATCAAAAGTACCATGATTATTACTCCTATTCATGGGATTGAACTGACTTACCCAATGTCACATGGCTACCAAGTGGCAGACAAGATATGAACCCATCCTGAAAGCATCACCATGGGTAGTTCTGTGTGAGAACTAGGTGCCAGTCAGCCCTAGCCATTTAGTCAACCTACTAATGAGACAGAACCTGGGCAATCTATCTCCCTCCATCCTGAGAGACCCGTGGAACCACAGGAGCCCTCTTAATTCCGACCCTTCTGCCAAGGGACCATTTAGGTTGCTAATGGGAGCGTAGCAACTTTCCTTAAATATTGCTTTAGATTTTGATCTCAGGGCCATTTCAAACTCTTTGAGCTTTCATTTTGAAAGCATTTATTCTTTAATCCCTTTTATGGATTATGAGGTCAGAGGGGCAGGAAAAGGCCAATTTCCTCCCGATTCTACATTTTCAGTCATGCACTAATGCATTTGTCTGGAGCCTCGTGAGGAAGCAGGAGAGTGGGATCCTGTCCCCTGCCTTTACTGTGAACTTCCCCCTTCACCAGACATATCAAGCGGCACTTGCTGTAGAAGGTGTTGGACTGGTTGCTGAGAGCAACTCTCTGTCCTCTTAATTTAAGTGACCAGTAAACACAGACAGGCTAAACGAAGGTAACCATCTAGTAGCTCTGAAGGAAACCTTCTAATTACAGTCTGGCAGTAGGGCTGCAGGGAGGAATACACACACACACACACACATGCACGCACAGCCGCACACACACACTGCCAACACTAAGATGGAAAGTTCCCAAGAGAAAGCCCCTATGGATGGGACACCATGTACTCATGTTTGCAACAGTGGTAATCCCCGGCCCTGGAGCTGCTTCCCCTTGCTGACAGAGGCCAGGATCCTCTGCCTCACTCACTGAGCTGACACTAGGGATACCAGGCCTTCCAAATTTTCCTGAGGTTCAATTTAAGATACTCCTTGAGGAGAACAAACCTGACCTGGCAGTGGCTGTTTGGCTTACTGTGAATTGTTTCATCTTTGGGAAATCTCTCTCTCCCTCCTTCCTCTTTCCTTTCCCCTCCCCCTCCTCTACCTCTCTGCTCTCTGGGAATGACACTCAAGAGTTGAGCATGCTAGCCAAATGATATTCTGAGCCATATTCTCAGGTTTCATTTCTCTTAAAAGATTATTGGAATAATAATAATAACAACAACAACAATAATAATAATGGTATTAACTTATTCCCACATCGTCAGCTCTGCTTCATGTCTGATCCATCAAGAGAGTCACCACAGAGCTACTTTCTCTTGTGATTTTGAAACAGGATGATCCTAAGAGCCACCACCCCTCACTGGCCTCCGTCTCAGGGTCCTTAAACCCCTTCCCAATCATGGTACCTGTCACGCCCAAGGACAGGCTCATACATCCCACAGGCCTCCAAACTCCATGCCCCTTGTTCTCCCAAAAGAACCTGAATCGCCTGCCTCCAACTACCTAAGGTAGTTCAGGTTTTAGCCTCAGCCTTTGTTTATAAACAAACGTTAGTGTCACAGACTTAATTGGAAATCTGGTTCCTCCGACTCTGTAGAAGACAGCCATAAAAACAAATGCGCAGTGCTCTCAACTTTCTCCCTGGGGCCTCCAGGGGCTGGGAAAGAGATGCTTTCTCTCTCTCTGTGAGCAAAGGCTCTATCACCCAACGTGCCTACCTTCTTACCTGGACTCCACCCCACAGAGGCCTTTTTCTTACTCTTAGATAAACCTAAGGAGCCTCAGGCCCCTCCCAGAGAAGAGAGGAGTCTCCACCATAGCCTCAGTCTTTAGTGCAGCTCAGGCCAGCTCACCAGACCTGGAGGCGCTCACTTTTCATCCCCTTCTAGCTGCAAGTCCTGCCTCTGCACAGCTGGAACTCCCTCCCTGGCTTCCCACATCTGTTCCTTCAGTGTCTGTAAACGCTCCCGCTCCCGAGTGCTGAGACTACCCCAGCCCAGAGGCCTGGGTCTGGTTCCCTGTTCCCAGGACCCCGGCCCTTCTCCTGCTGAGCTTGCTCAGCACACCCCACTCACAGCCTCTCCCGCTTCCCCTCTATCTCTCCCAGACTGCTTGACTTGAAAACTCACACTCCCCCAGCTCAAACCTCTGCATCTCACATCCCCCAGACATTCCTCCAATCCCCCAGCTGAAATGGTCCTCTCATCTGGGAATCTCCCTGGTCTTCCTGGGATGCCTCCTCCTCTCAGGATCCTGTGATCTCGAATTTCTCTCACGCTTTGTGGGAGGCACTCACTCTGTGGTCTACTGGAGTTTGTCACAGGACACACATTCACCACATGGAGATGGTGAGTTCTCTGTGCCGATCAATCCCCATACCCACTCGTGACCTGCCCCGCCCTTCGTCTTATCCTAACTTCGGCTAATTTATCTAGCTCATTCCCTCCAAATTGTGAAGTCCTAGGTGAGCTCCCACCTTTCCCATGAAGCTACGCGAAATCACAAAACCTGCCTCTGTTAAATCTACTTATTTGTTCAATGAACACAGGGAGAGTGTCCACCATACCTGAAGCAAGACAGAAAACAACTCTTAAAAGTCTAACTCATGGTAATGACTTCTGCCCCCTAAGAGGAAAGGCACAATTCTTGTGGGTGGAACAGGAATCCCCATGGGCTTTCTTGTCTTAGGCTAAGAGACAGAGGGTTGAGATGACAATGGCTTATAGCTTTGCCTCTGTTATAAACCTAAGAAGGCCTCTCTAAAGAAGTTGTTTGGCTTGTTAGAAGTGTTAGTTGTGCACATCACACAGTTAAATGTCTTTTCTGTGCATGCCATAAAGTGACCGAATGTGTCAGGGGTGGGGGTGGAGGATTCAGAAAAACAGCAAACAGTTGTAGGGGTGGCCCAGATAGAGGGCTCTGAGTGTGGCAAACCAGGCCCCCAAACACAGATGAAAGTCTCTGAAAGGAAGTGACTCAGGAGGGGTCAGACTGGTGGCTTGAAACCTCAGCTGAGGCCTGCCAGGGCTTAAGCTACAATCGTTAGCCTTGATGAGTGTACTGAGCTGTTAGAATGGCCACACTGAATTCTGTGGAGGGCAACAAGCAAAGCAAGGTCTGCCGACCCTGGAATCACACAGCCTCTGGAATCCCTGAGCCCCAGGCCTGAGAACCAGGGAATGGACCCAACTGCCTTTGAACTTGTAGGCGCCTTTGGAAGGCACTGAGCTTCTGTGGTGGGCAGGGCACCTTCCAGCCAATTCTTAATCTTCAAGGACGCAGGTCGTCAGCTGACGCTCAAGGCACAGGGAACCTGCGCTGCACCCCTATCTTCTTAACTTATTGACTCTGTGTTCCTGACTACACTGCAGGTTCTCTGAGGCCAGGGACTGCGTCTTCTCACTGTTACCAATGACAGGATGCTCACTGCTGAGGCGTTTCCCTGACACCCTCACCCCACCCCACCCCCACCCTTGCTGGAACTCACTCTGTAGATCAGGCCAGCCTCAAATTCACTGAGATCTGTGTGCCTCTGTCTCACAAGTGCTGGGATTAAAGGTGTGTGCCACCACTGCCTGGCCTACAGGCCAACCTTATGGAAAAATTTTCTTGATTAAGATTCCCTCTTCCTAGCCAGGCGGTGGTAGCGCTCGCCTTTAATCCCAGCACTCAGGAGGCAGAGGCAGGTGGATATCTGTGAGTTCGAGGCCAGCCTGGTCTACAGAGCAAGCTCCAGGACAGTCAGGGCTTCAGAGAGAGAGAGAGAGAGAGAGAGAGAGAGAGAGAGAGAGAGAGAGAGAGAGAGAGAGAAACAGTAACAAAAAAACCAACTCCAATTCCTTCCCAAATGGCCCCCTAGCAACCTGCCTGTCTTAACAATCTTGACTACCCTTAAGTATTTTGTGTAAATGAAATTACATGGTTCTGTCTTTTTTATGACTCGTTTATTTTACTTACATAATGTCCTCTAGGGTGATAGCCAGTTTCCAAATTATAAACCACACTTTGTTTATCCATTCACCCACTTAGTTAACGTCTCCCTTTGAGCTACTGAGTGTGGTGCTGCGGGAATACAGCGTACAACGATCTCTTAGGCTGCTGTGTAGTCTTGGCAGTAACAGTCCAGAAGGGGGACTGCTGGAGTCGATGGGAATTCTATTTGTAATTTTCTCAGGAAGTGCCATCAATTTTCCACAGGGGCTAAGCTTTTTCATATTTCTACCAGTTTCTCCACACCCTCACTGATACCTGGGTTTTGTTTTTTCACTTTTTTGGTTTCAATAGCCACCCTGGTGTGTGAGGTAGCATTTTGTTGTTGGTTGTTTTCTAAGGTGAGAGAGCGGTGTTGGGATAGGGCCTTGCTATGGAACTCAGGCCTGGAATTGAGCTCTTGCCTCTGCCTTGGGTTCTAAGGTTACAGACTGTGCCATCACAACTAGCTTTGTAGTTTTGATTTTCTTTTTCTTTTAGTTTTTCAAGACTGAGTTTCTCTGTGTAACTGAGTTCTCTGTGTAGCGTCCTGGAACTCTCTCTGTAGATCTGCTTGCCTCTACCACCTGAGTGCTGGGACTAAAGACATGCGCCACCACCACCCTGCTTGTAGTTTTGCTTCTCATTTCTCTAATAAGTGATGGAGGTGAACATCTTTTCATGTATTTATTGTTCATTTGCATATATTTGGCAAACTGTCTAACACTTTGCTCATTTTAATATTAGGTTACTTTGTTGGTTTTGGTTTTCTATATATCTTGATTAGTATCTTATCAGATATATGATTCACAAATATTTTCTCTCATTCTGTGGGACTGTATATATATTGAGATGGGGTTCCTCTGTGTAACAGCCTTGGCTGTCCTAGAACTTGCTCTGTAGACCAGGCTGGCCTTGAACTCACAGAGATCCACCTGTCTCTGCCCCCCCCCCCCGTCCCCCGAGTGCTGGGATTAAAGGCATGTACCACCACTGCCCGGTGGGATTATAGTTTTATTCTTTTTTCTGTCTGGATAGTCAATTTTCTTTTTTAAACAAGGTTTCTCTGTGTAACCACCACCGTCAGACCGTAGTTTTATTCTTATCTTTCTTTTTTTCTTTTCAGTTGAGTCTCAGTAAACAGCTGCTGGCCTAGAGCTTACTATGTAGCTAGACTAAACTAACCTCAGGTTTGCACTGGTCCTCTGCCTCTAACTCCACCTCTACTTCTTAGATGTTAACGACAGTTGTAAAAAGCCACAGTGCGGGGCTTGTTACTTTATGCCTGGCTTGTTACTTTATCAACAGTGTCTTTGGTTTTTGTTTTATTTTGTTTTTTGAGCAGTTTTGGTTTGATTTTTGAGGCAAAGTTAAAGTTTATTTTTTAAAAATGTTAATATAGATTTAATCGCATCTGTTGAGAAGAGTCTTTTGTGCACAAAATTTTTAAATTTCGTTTAATCCAACCTGTTGGGGTTTTTTGTTGTTGTTGTTGCTGTTGTTTTGTTTTTTTGTTGTCTGTGCCTTTAGTATCATAGCCAAGATACTAAGCTTGATAATAACAAACTGTTTTCGATACAAACTGATTTTGGTCAGCTAAGAGAAGGATGTACCTTAATGGTTCAGATGCCCCACCCCCCTTCCCAGCATTCAGACACAGGCACACATGGAGCCACAGCTACACACAGATCTACTGACACACACAGAGACACACGCAGAGACGCGAACACAGACACTCAGAGACATACAAGAGACACAAGCACACACAGCACGTGGACACATCTCACAGGAGTGCAAATGATCAACCCAAGCCTCCAAGCGCCCACCCTGAGTGCTAGCCAAGTTCACTAACCATGTGCCCTTTCGGGACAACCTTGGGCCAAAGCCCTTGACTGACTGACTCAGCTTCTGCTTCCCTCTGCACCTTCCAGTCAGCAGCTCAAGGGGCCACAGAGCAATCTTTATGGCTGTCATATTGGCTGAATTGCAGTACAAATAAGACTGTTTCTAAATAATTCCCAAACCGCTCAGATATGAAGGCTATCATGGGCCAAGACTGACATCGACTGGGGAGCCCAGCGAGGAAAGATTGCCAGAGGCCTTTGCTACTGCCTCTGTGGCTCTGCTGGTCTGCAACCAGCTCCAAGTCAAATACATGTGCAAAGAGGGCGCTCAGTATTCCCCCAGTGGACCAGCCCAGCAGCCTTGCTGCCTCCACCAGGCAGATAGGGAAGAAAGGCAAAGAGAAACTAGGAGCCTCATGGGAACACCAACTAGAGTCAAGGATTAACTCCACCAGGCCAATCCCTAACTCCTGACTTCTTACAGACTCCAAAGTACTGAACCTCTGCCAAGGAGGGTTTTTATGAGCTTCTAGAGGGAAACGATTCTGTAGGGTACACTTCCATTCTAACCAGCGTGTGGGGCTCTGAGGGTACGCCAGCTGCCCATCACCTTCCTGCCTTAGGTTCATTTGCTTTTCAAAAAAATTTAAATTGAGCTAGGCAGTGGTGACACAGGTCTTTAATCCCAGCATTTAGGACAGAGGCGGCAGATGGATCTCTGTGAGTTTGGGGCCAGCTTGTTCTACAGAGTGAGTTCTAGGACCACCAGAACTGTTACACAGAGAAGCCCTATCTTGAAATGCAAATCAAATAAAAAAAAATTAGCCGGGCGGTGGTGGTGCACGCCTTTAATCCCAGCACTCGGGAGGCAGAGGCAGAGGGATCTCTGTGAGTTCGAGGCCAGCCTGATCTACAAGAGCTAGTTCCAGGACAGGAACCAAAAAAGCTACAGAGAAACCCTGTCTCGAAAAATCAAAAAAAAAAAAATTGATTTATTAGTGTGTGTGTGTGTGTGTGTGTGTGTGTGTGTGTGTGTGTGATAAGTCACCTTGTGCTTTCGGAGTTGTTGCTCTCCTTTCACTCTGTGGTATCATAGATCTAACTCAGGTCATCACGCCTGCTGCCCTTACCCGCTGAGCTATTTCGCCAGTCCCAACATTGTCTTTCTGCTATTGTTGTTTGTTATTTGTTTTGTACCTTGGAAGTCTCAAGAAATAACATGAAACATTAACTCTGAACTGGGGTTGTAGTTCAGTGGCAGAGTGTCCCCAGAAACACACACACACAGGAGTTGGCTCTTTATAAAATATGGCTCCTTGAAGATTTAGTTAACTTGTGTTGTGATGGGATAAGAGAAGTCTAAGTCTGTGTTTGTTCTTAAGTCAAAAGAGAAATATGGCTCAGATGCTATAAGTGACACAGTCCATCCAATTCCTACACAGCAGGAAGAAAAAGCAATTCATAAAATTGTTCCAAGCAATTCAACAAAAAATAGTGTTAACAAAATCCACCTTCTTGATGTGGAAAAGCATTGGCATTTTAAGATCCTGAGGATGTAAGTCTGGGTGGGGGTAGAGTTCTACAGTGAGGCCCTTACCTGAACACACACACTAAATGCAGGCCCTCCTGCTAGAGACGATCAGAAGCCCCTGCAAAGTCTCACCCCATCCCATCCACCTGCCAATCTTCTGCTTTTACCCCCTACCATCCTGCCCAATTGGGATGGACAGCAGTGTGCCATCTAGTGGTCATAAAAATCACCATACACCTGCTCCTACACCTGCTCCAGGGCTTTTAGGTTTTCATACCTTTCTTTTTTCTCTTTCCTTCTTTTTCTGAGACAGGGTCTCACTATGTAGGCAATTCTGGCCTGCACACACACACACTTGCACACACACACACTCCAAATAAATAAATAAATAAATGTAATTTTTATGAGAGCTTTGATTTTTCTTTTTTTTTTTCTTTTTCTCTTTTTTCCTTATTTTATTTTTTTGGTTTTTTTTTTTTTTTTTTTTTTTGAGACATGGTTTCTCTGTGTAACAGCATCAGCTGTCCTGGAACTAGCTCTCATAGACCAAGTTGGCCTTGAACTCACAGAGATCCACCAGCCTCTGCCTCCTGAGTGCTGGGATTAAAGTCATGCACCACCACCACCTGAGTAGTTTTCATTTTTAATGCTGTGAGAGCCATTCCTTTTCAAAAGAAAAATTAATACTTTGGTTTTCCTAGGGAAACCATGATCTACCTTGTTAGTAGTATTCAGGCATCTGTACTGGCCTGCCCTTGGGGTTTTGATAGACTATGCCCCTAGCTATAGCCACTAGAGCGCCTCCTGTGAACAATCACTATGTTCCCTTTTTTTTTATTATTTATTTATTTATTTATTTATTTTGTTTTTTTGAGACAGGGTTTCTCTGTGGCTTTGGAGCCTGTCCTGGAACTAGCTCTGTAGACCAGGCTGGTCTCGAACTCACAGAGATCCGCCTGCCTCTGCCTCCCGAGTGCTGGGATTAAAGGCGTGTGCCACCATCGCCCGGCTTATGTTCCCTTTTAAAAGGATCCTGCCTACCTCTCTCTCTCTCTTTCTCTGTCTCCCCCCCCCCCCCCCCGCTTCTCTCATCTCTTCTGCTGCTTCTTTCCCCAGAGGCTGGTATCCTCCCCTTCCCTCTTTTTACGTTCCCTTTCCCCTAATAAAAACCCCTTCATGTGAACTCTATTGCATGGCGACTTCTCTCGCTTTTTCTAAAAGTCAGCATATCTAGTCTCGGTTCCTGGTCTCATGAACAGTGTGAGTGATGGGTTCCATCTCATGGACCGGGCCTTAAATCCCATCTAAATGGTTGGTTGCTCCCATAATTTGTGCCACGGTTACACCAGTGAGCGCATCAGAGCAGGCAGGTTGCTGTTGTAGCTCACAACATCCACAGTCGGGTGAGGTTGATGGTACTTTTCTCCTAAGGTGGTGTGTGCACAACACCTCCCAGCAATATGAATGCAAGTCAGTAGGGACGAAGCTTCCAGCTGAGTCCTAGGTGGATTTCTCCATATTCCACACATAACGATATGGTATCTTTGGCAATAGGACCTTATCATCATGTTACGGAGGGCAACCAGTTTCTTTGACCTCTAACGTGTAGGTGAGGGCGCTCTATGGAATTCCTTTGGCCAACAACTCAAAAATATTTAATTCATTCCTGGTACTGAGGGTTTATTTGGTAGCATATGATGTCTAGCTGGGGTACTGTCCCCCATTATGTGGTGACTTCATTTAAACTCCTTTTATATATGTAGATATTTTAGGAAGCATCTGCATTAGTAGGTTTCTGTTTGGCTTTTTGAAAGGCCTTTAGTGATATTTGTCCCTCCCCATAGCTCCCCCTGTACCCTACCTTCCCGTTCCCCCTCCATTTAATCCTCCTTTTCTACTTTCCTCTTTATTGCTTTATACACTATATTCTATTTCCCCTTCCTTAGAGGATTCCCTCCTCCTCCCTGGTCCCTCGCTGTCTAATGTCGTTGAGTAGTCTAGATCATACATATACATCTAAAGCTTAAAAGTTAATGTCCATCTATACATGAAAGCATGTGGGGTTGTAGACATGGCCCAATGAGTAAGTGTACTTTGCTGTTCTTGCAGAGGAACCAGGTTCAATTCCCAGCACCCCCATGGTGGTTTACAATCATCCATACCTGCGTTTCCCAGAGATTCTATTCTTCATATGATCTCCGTGGACATGAAGCATGTATGCGGTGTATATACATATATGCAGGCAAAATACACACAGAAAATAAGATGCATAAATAATAATTTTTTTAAAAAGGAGGAAACATGCAATGTTTATCTTTCAAGGTCTGGGTTTCCTCACTCAGGGTGATTGCTTTTAGCTCTATCCATTTACTCGATAATTTCATAATTTCATACTTAACAGCTGAATAATATCCCATTGTGTAAGTGAACCCCATTTTCAGTGCTCATTCGCAGTTGATGGACATCCAGGTGTCTTTCCAGTTTATGGCTGTTCTGAATAGAGCAGCAGTGAACATGGTTGGGCAAAGTGTCTCTGTAGCAGGATGCAGAGTTCACTGGGTATGTGCCCAACAGTGATATTGGGGGATTCCTGTGGTAAATTGATTTTCAGCTTTTTTGAGGAAGTCCACACAATGAGGCCAGGAGCCTGAGATGAGATAGATCATGAGCCCTGGGGAAAAATCTGCTACTGCTGTTCTGCTAAATGAACGCAGCAACCAAACGACTCCTAGTGACAATACCGCTACACCCATAGACCAGTCCCTCACTCAGCCCTCATCAGAGAAGCTTCCTCTTACAGTGAACAGCAATGAACAGGGAGTGAAGGGCTTTGGAGCACTCGGCCCTAAACGGGGTGTCCTTATCAAAGCCCTCCCCTTGAGGTTCGGGGATGTATGTGGAAGAGAAGGTGGACAGATTGTAAGATTCAGACAGGGTGGATGCACACAGGAGCTCACAGAGATTGTGTTGTGGGCTCAAGGCCTGCGAGAGCTCACGTCAGAAAATCCCCACACAAAGAAGGGGAAATGAGCACAGAGCCCTGTCCCTAGCCAGGAAGTTGTTTGACATTTGTGCCTACTGAGAGAGGGAAAGCCGGTTCTCTTCAGTGAAGGTGTATCAACCACTCCTGGATAGGCCCCATGCCCAGGAGTACCCCATGCCCAGGAGTAGCTGAACAACAAACACAAAACAAATCCCACGTTGTGTGTGTTTTAAAAGACCAAAAGAACATCGAACTGGTTAGGTGGGAGGATCTGGGATGAGTTAGGGGAGAGGAGAGTGTATAATCAAAATATATTGTACAAAATTATTTAATTTTTTTTTAATTGCTAGGAAGTAGTGTTGTGCACCTTTAATCCCAGGACTCAGGAGGCAGAGTCAGGCAGATCTCTGAGTGTGAGGCCAGCCTGGTCTACAGAGTGAGTTCCAGGATAGCTAATGCTACACAAAGAAACCCTGTCTTGAAAAAAACAAGCAAAAACATAAAATTGGAAGAGAGAGAGAAAAAATGAAGCGATCTTACAAAATCTGAATCTCTCTCAGACCCTGATTTACAAACCTTATTCTTAGAGTTCACAAGCCACCCCTGAAGAGTGGAATGAAGTTTTTAAACCGTGTTCCCCTCACGCCAGAGCTGCTCATTCATGTCTTGTGCTACAGCCATACTTCAGCTAGGGCAGAACTCCAGCTCTAGCAAGGAAATGTCTGGATAAACCGAAGTCTTTCTTAGGGCCAATGTCCCTGACGAAGAGACACTGGCTTCTATCTGGGTGAGGTCTTGGGGACTCCTGCCTCAGTGTCCCCTGAGGCATTTGTTTAACTAAGAGGCTTCTCAGACCTACTAAGGCCTGACCTCATGTTTGGCAAGGGAAGGTTCTGGGATGGACCCCTGTGCTCAAGTGATCCAGGAACCTATTCAGGCCAGAAGCACAGTTTCAGGGGTTGGAGCGAGTCTCTGGGGTCAGTGCCCTCTTATGGTCTTCTTTGTTCTGGTGTGACTTGGCTGTTTGATGTCAGTCTTCCTAAGCTATTGCTTCCCATTGCTTCAAGATGAGAATAATAATCATAAAACCTGCAGAAGGGGTTATTGAGACCAAAGGAGATTATCCGTGAGTGCGTTTGGCACAGTCTGTTACACAGGAAATGTTCAATAAAGGCTAAAGGCCAAAATCGGCACCCAACTGTATTTCAATCACAAAGGGTGATGAGTGTGTGTGTTTGTGTGTGTATTATATGTGTGTGTGAGAGAGAGAAGGCAGGCCTGAAGAATCAAGGATTAGATTTCAGAGGAATGGGTTATTCAGTTGGTCAGACACCTCACCTAGGGGAAAAATGAACAGGTAACAGCCTCCAGACAGGTAACAGCCCAGGAAGAGCCGCAGAAGACCTAAGTGCAAAGTACAGAGGGTTAGAAACAAGCCTCCATGTAGTCAGAGTTCAGAGCCAAGCAACAGTCATTACTTTTACCAGTGCTAACCAGCCTAGCAAAGATAGTGTCTTGTGTTCCTTCCACTGAAGGGGCTAGAGCTCGGTCAGGACTTCAGGCACAACAGAACCGGTTTAAACAGGACCATCGAGATCTGGTCTCTCACTCCCAGAGCCTCTTGCGCCTACCGCAGCTATATTCCAAGGCTAGATTGCTCTGCACAGGAGCTAAACCTCTACAACCACCCCAGGCCCCTCTTGTTTTTTCGAGACAGGGTTTCTCTATGGCTTTGGAGCCTGTCCTGGAACTAGCTCTGTAGACCAGGCTGGTCTCGAACTCACAGAGATCCACCTGCCTCTGCCTCCCGAGTGCTGGGATTAAAGGCGTGCGCCACCATCACCAGGCCCCTCTTGTGAGAGCACTAGCAAAAGTACTGGGGCTGCCATTCCTGGACGTGCGTGCCTGTCTCTGAACCAACCACAGTGGAGCAGGGGAATGGAATAATCTGATTGACCTAATTTTGTATCCAGGATTGGCTCAGTTCCATCCATGCTGCTTGAACTGAGGAAGAATTCAGAGAGGTGGTGGCGCCCGCCTTTAGTCCTGGCACTAGGGAGGCAGAGGTAGGTGGATCTCTGAGTTCTAGGCCAGCCTGAACTACAAAGTGAATTCCAGGACAGTTAGGGTTTCTCTGTCCCGGGGGGGGCGGGCAACAATAATACTAGTAGTAATAAATAATTCAGGGCACCCAACTATATTTCAGTCACAAAGGGCAATGAGTGTGTATATGTGTGTGTGTGTGTGTGTGTGTGTGTGTGTGTGTGGTGGGGGGCAGGTCTGGAGAATTTCAGGGTAAAAAGGCTGAAAGCAAACAAAAGAGATATCCTCAATCATCCATGTGTGACCCTGGCTCTCTCTAAAGCCAGGCTGTTCCTGGCATGTAATTCTGCTGCAGCCACCACGGCTTGGTCCATAGGTAGGGGATTCTGGATTCCTGGTGGGAAGTCTTCCCTCAGCTGCAGAGACTAAGGACCCCACAGGTGGTGCTTACTGACAGGCCATCCAGCAGCAGCTAGAGTCGGCATCCAGCTGGACTCCTCTGCTGTCCTTCAGGAAGATGTGAAGGACAAACCAAAGAGGGAACTGTACGGGGGATGGACACTGGAGGCTGAAAAGCTAGGACTGCTTAGCCAAGACTCTGCAGACCAGCAGCTTCAGCCACGGGCTGAGGCAGCGCTGTGGGTAGTGACCCTGCTCTGCCATTCTGGGTCTAACTTCTTCCGGGTTGGTCTAGCACACCAGACACGCTCTTCCCTAAGTGTGCGTTCCTCTGATGCACGTCTTCTTAACATACATTCTTTGTTCCTCCCCCTTCGCTCTATTACTGTGACAGGCCGCAGTGGGCCATGTTTTATACTAGGGGCTATCTTGTGCCCTAACAGAGCCTACAACCTGTCTGAGCAAAGGCCTCCAAAAATGCCAGGGTCACCGGACAAATGCTGCCTCCTCCTCCTCCTTTGAAAATACGAGCGCTTCACAAATCTGTGCCATTCTTGTGTGGGAGCCTTGCTAGCCTTTGCATTTCTCCAATTTTGTCACGTGTGCTACCAAAGCAAGAAACATTCTTGGCGGTTTTAATGAATGCATTTTTGTTGTGGTGGTGTAAGTGGGCTTTTTTTTCTCCTTCTTCCCCTTCTTCTTCTTGTTTTGTCTTGTTTGTTTGTTTGTTTGTTTGTTTGTTTGTTTTTGAGACAGGGTTTCTCTGTCCTAGCTGTCCTGGAACTCATTTTGAATACCAGGCTGGCCTTGAACTCGCAGAGATCCGCCAGCTTCTGCCTCCAAAGTGCTGGGATTGAAGGCGTGCATTCACCACTGTCTATCATGTTTTGTGTTTTAAGACAGTCCAGCTGATTTGGAATTTTTCTTGTCACCACTTCCCCAGTGCTTGGATGACAGGCATGTGTCTCCATACCAGATGTTGATACATCTTTATTTACTTATTTATTTAGTAGGTTTTTTTTTTTTTTGAGATATAGTTTCTTTGTATAACTGCCTTGGCTGTCCTGGAACTCACTTTGTAGATCAGACTGACCTCAAACTCACAGAGATCCATCTGCCCCTCGAGAGCTGGGATTAAAGGTGTGTGCCACCACTGCCCAGCTGTCCATCTTTATTTCTAGTCACACACACTATGCATAAGTGATTCTCCTTATAAACATCAACAATGGAGGGAGCCTCAAATGGCTGAGCCAACAGAGGAACCTACCACTAAGCCTGATGATCCAAGTTCAACCCCGAGAACCCACATGGTGGAAGGAGAGAGCTGACTCCTTTAATTTGTCCACATACAGACATAAATAAATGTTAAATTTTAAAAACTATTTCAGAAACACACACACATATGCATATATGTGATTGAAACCACTTGATTTCCTCCTTCTCAGCTAGTGATACATATATAGCACTGGACTTGATGGCTTTAATACCAGCACTTGGATGACTGGCAGGTCTCTGTGAGTTTAAGATCATCCTGGTCCCTACAGTGAGTTCCAGGCCAGCCGGAGCTACATAGTAAGACCCTGTCTCAAAACAAATAAAAACATACATGTCAATGTGTATACATACATGTCCAAATATGGACTCATACAGAGATATATAGCTGTGTTGACATTTTCTATTGTTGCTGGGTTTTAAGGCTGACATCATGTAACCCAAACTATCTTTAAATGCACCATCTATCAAGCCTAACCTTGAACTGCTGACCATTCTGCTTTCTGCTTCGAAATGCTGGGAGTACTTTATTATGCCCACATTCATCTTGTGCTGACTTCTTTTAATTGGTCCCAAAGGGTGCAGAGCAAGCTAGCTCTCTTCAACCTCTGCCTCTAGGAACTCAAGCCCCTGCCAGCCCCGTTCACTGGACAAAAAGACTTCAGTGTTTCTTTTCATAGTTACTGGTCCAGGACTCAACAAAGCCTTGTCTATAGTGGGCCTAGTTGTGAGTCTTCTAGGCTTTGCAGACTCATGGTCTCTGGCTACTAATCAAGTCTATCATTAAGAAAGCAGCTGTTGACAACACATAATAAATAAATATAGCTATGTGTCAATAAAACTTTATTTGTAGACACAAATCTAATTTTGAGTACCATGACTCTTCACTACTAGGGATTGAGGCTAGGGCCATGTGCCCGTTAGGCAAGAACTCTACTACCAAGCTGTATCTCCCAACTGAATGCTTTTGATTGTTTATCAACTACTGAAAACTCTAAATATCATTCTTATCAATGACTGGACCATGACAAGCAACAGGCTGCACTTGACATGGGAGCTGTGCTTTGCTAATGTCTAGTCTACGTATTAAACACAAGCAAGCTAATAAGATGCATAAACACTCGCATGACTCAATGTTTTCCTGTGCGTGACACGAGGAAACCATTGTGCTCTTGCTTTTCCTGCTGTGTGATATGTTGTGGAGACGGTGTGATACCCATTCCGACAGACGCCCTCCCTTCAGTCTCTGGCAGTCTAATTCACCATAATTTCCTTAGGTCAATACTGATGGAAGAGCACTAAGGCTGTCGTCTTTTTGTCGTCTTTTGCTGTTGTAGACTGTGTCATTGTAAAACTCTGCATCTATTTGGGTCTTTTCTGAGACATAGACAGCACATACCATATCACTTACCTACTTAGGTATAAAACTCAGGGTAAGTGCATTTACAGATCTGGACCTTATCTGCCAAATTCCATACCCCGCAGGTATTGCCCGTCCCCATCCATCCAGCTCTAGTCCACCATGGCTCTGTTTTCTGTGTCTGTTGTTTGCGGGCACTCATATTGAGGGAATCATGCCGAGGGTTTTGTGAGTGGCTTCTTTCACTTAGGAGGGTTGTCAAGATTTCTGTGTTCCACGTGTCAACTTTTCATTTCTTTTTAAGCTGAATGAATGAGCAGGATTCCACTTTGTGGTTGTGCAGTTATTTTATTTATCCGCTCAACCATTTGTGGACATTTAGGTTGGTTCCTACTTTGGATTATTATAGCAATATTCCTATGAATATTCATGCATGAATTTGTGTTCCTATTTGTGCTTGCTACATCTCTCGGAGTGGAATTAGTAGGTTGTATGGTGATTATTTTTATAATTTATAATTCTATTTTGTCTTGTTTGAAATAAGGTCTCATGTAGCCTACTTATGCTGGCTTCCAGCCCAGTAGATGACCTTGAACTCCTGACTTTCCTGCCTCCACCTCCTCAGTGTTGGGATTTCACCAATTACATGCCACATATGTGGTAATTCTGTACTTAGCTGTTTGAAGGACTTCCGGGCTGCTTTCTTAAGCGGCTTCACTATTCCACCTTCTCATTTAAAATACAAAAGCTTCTGGTTTCTGTCTACCACCAACCCTGTCCTCATCCTCATCTGTCTTTTCTTTCTATATAACCATCATGGTGGATATGAAGTTTCTCACTGTGTGTGTGTGTGTGGGGGGTGATAAACCAAATATATTCTGAGATCTGCTTTTTTCACTTGTAGCCCTTGGGAAGTTTTCTGAGTCATTACACACATCTCCTGGTGGCTGGCTGCTGGCTGTCCCCAACCCGTACAAACACCACCAGCATACCAATGAGTAGTCTTGTTTTGCCTCTTGTACACAGGAGAAGCATTTCGATTTCTTTTAATTTTTTGATTACATTTATTCACTTATGTAATTATTTACTTGCATACATGTGTGCAGATCAGAGGACAGCATGCAGGAGTCAGCTCTCTTTCCACAGTGTGGGTCCCAGAGATCAAACTCCAGTCTTCAGACTTCGCAGCAAGCACCTTTACCCACTAAGCCCACTCGCTGGTCCAGGGGAAGTATTTTTTGAAGATAGTTTTTGAAGTTGCTTGATTAAGAGGACTGGAGAGATGGCTCGGTGGTTAAGAGCATTGGCTGCTGATGGAGGTGGGTCTTGTATTTATCTGTTGCTTTCATTGGTTAATTAATAAAGAAAACTGCTTGCCCCTGATAGGAGAGAAAATTAGGTAGGCAGAGTAGACAGAACAGAATTCTGGGAGAAAGAAAGCCGAGTCAGTGAGTCGCCATGATTCTTTCACTCCCGACAGACGCAGATTAGGATCTTTCCTGGTAAGCCAGCTGGTGGTGCTACACAGAATATTAGAAATGGGTTAGATCAATATGTAAGAGCTAGCCAATAAGAGACTAGAACTAATGGACCAAGCAGTGTTTAAAAGAATACAGTTTCCGTGTAATTATTTCAGGGCATAAGCTAGCCATGCGGGAGCCGGGGCGGCCAAAACGCAGCCCACCACTGCTCCTTACTACAGGCTGCTCCTCCAAAGGACCTGGGTTTGATTCCCAGCACCCCATGGCAACCCACAATAATCTGTAACTCCAGTTCCGGGGCACTGACACCCTCTTCTGGCCTCTGTGGGCACCAGACACATACACTGTGCATGGATATACATGAAGGCAAAACACCCATACACACAAAATAAAGTAAATTTTAAAAGAAGTACATTTGTCAATTAGTTTTGAGGATACTAAACTTGGCTCTGAATCAGCTGTACAGACCCGTAGTCCTGCAGCCGTGGGTGAGTATGCCAACCCAGGACAGCAACCCTTCCACTGGCGCCCCAAACTTTCCGTTTCACTGACCAGTGTGAGGTGTGAACAGGATTGTCCTCCCATATGTGGCTCTCCTCCTTAAGGCTAGGGGGCCACTCCGTCACCTGTGTCTTCCTTGCTCACTAGCACCAAGCCTGACTGGGGGGAACAGATTAAAAGTTGGTGAAATCAACACATGGCAACCTCCATGATGGAGATGCAGAATTCTAGAATCTTCTCAGTCCTCTAAGGTTAATGTGAATGTTACACCTTCTGTAGAAGCTGTATTATTTCCTAAGGCTTGAAAACAACTCAGGGATCCCCGAGGACTTATTCTTCAGCAACCAGCATGACTAGAACAGGTGCAGGGGCTGGAGCTGGGTATATAAGGGTGTAGCAAGCAGGCCTTAGGGTCCCAGAAAACAAGTTATTCCGCTAGCCTCCCCCATGACGTCATTGCACAGCTGAAAAAGAAGTTGGGAGACTGTTAGTGTGATTCCATTATATGGAATGAGAGACTGAGAACCTAGCACCCAGGTAACTTACTGCAAGTCCCAAGACTAAGTGGTGACCTAGTTCTGATTTAGGTCGGTGCTCCTTCCACAAACCCGTGACGTCAGAGGGTTTGCCTGCAAACTTCTCCCCAAGCTCTTCCACCCCTGTTAGAAATGAGACCTTTCACAGAAGGCCACATGAAAAAGGAATAAAAGCCTGAATGTGTGTGTGTGTGTGTGTGTGTGTGTATGCGCACACACACACACTTTTATTTTATGTGTATAAGTGGATTTTGCTTGAATGTATGCATTGTATCACATGCATGTAAAGATATCATTTTTAACCCAGATTGCACTGAATTGAATCCCTGCTCAGCCACCCAGGTCTACTTTATCATTCGACCCCCAGTGTTTCCCTCTTTGAATTTTCTCTTCCTTCTTTCCTGGTTTTGTTTCTACTTAATCATCTCCTAGTTACCCTCCTGTTTGCATGGCCTACCTACTCAGTTATAGTCCTTTTTAATATTACCAACCTCACACTTTGTATATCTCCTAAAAATTACCTAACTCATATTTATGTCTGTTTATTATACACTTTACAGAGTTGTGTCTGATATAAATGAGATGAATACAAAAACAACTTTGGAACCATGTCGATCCCGCCTTCCCCCCCCCCCCCCCCGGTTTTCCCTGTCTTGGGTGAGCCAACACCTAAGGGTGTACAGATTAATTTGTTGCAAGAAAGAAGTTCCAGGTTCAAAATCCACAGTCACTGGCTTACCATAGCCCTAGCTTCACACCTCATTTGGCTTGGTGTGAGTGACATCTCCCAAGTCACTCTTCCCAGTCCACTCTTGGCAGAGGGCCTGCCCACATTCTTCTTCATCAGCGTGTTAGGAATTGAGGAGGACAAGATTCGCTTTCAGTGGGGCTTCTAGGGGATCATCTGGGAGAAATTCAGATTTTTAGGGTTTTTCTGTAGCTTTGGGACCTGTCCTGGAACTAGCTCTTGTAGACCAGGCTGACCTCAAACTCACAGAGATCTGCCTGCCTCTGTCTCCCAAGTGCTAGGATTAAAAGAGTGTATCACCACCGCCCAGCTGAAATTCAGATTATTTAACTAAGTGTATTAAGTGTGTGTGTGTGTGTGTGTGTGAGAGAGAGAGAGAGAGAGAGAGAGAGAGAGAGAGAGAGAGAGAGAGAGAGAGAGAGGATGTGTCCAGGGAGGCCAGAACAGAACAAGACATTGAATCCCCAGTGCTTGAATTACAAGCAGCTGTGAGGTACCCAACACAGATGCAAAGAACCAAACTGGGATCCTCCAGAAGAGCAACAAGGGTTCTTAACAACTGAGCCATTGCTTCCGGAACTGGAATCATTTTTCTAAATGGACCTCCTTCCTCCTTATCCTGAAAGAATCGATTGCAAGTTTTGTATGACAGTGTACACCTGTAATACTGGTACTCAGGAGGTCGAGGTAGAAGAATCTCAAGTTCAAGGCCAGTCTGGGCTATGTAGCAAGATCTTGTCTAAACACTCAGCTTGTTTGGGGGCAGGGTCCTGGCATCATGAGTACTCCCCAGTGAGGGACCGTGGTCTGGATAACAGCCCTGTTTCTGCAGAACATTTCAGCTTCAGTGGGAATTTGAACTCTCACTGGGCTGGGCTTATGTGTTTACACTGCTCAAGGGACACACTTGGGGGACTTCTGCTGGGCCTGAAGGGACTTCAGTCTTTTCCCCCATCATGGTCTCCACCTCTGGCAACAATTCTAGCCATCACCTTTGAAACTTCCCTGTATGCCAACTCCAGGGGCGGAAGAGGGCTTGCCGCCGGAATCTACCCTGTGTATTCTCTGAGTACATGAGTTCTGTTGACTTGCCATGACCAAGGATGAAGCAAGAAGAGATCTGAGTCCTCCTGGTTCCCTTTATTTCTGGCACCCAGCCACTTGGAAGGCAAACTTCTCAGCGTCCTGAGCCAATACCCACCCCCACTTTTTGTCCCCACTTTTGTGGGTATGTGCCATGTGCAGCCAATGGATAGATCCCAGCTGACCATGTGGGATCTATTGTGCCTCCTGGGCCACAGACTGTGACTCCAGCTCATTCCCTGGATGTTTCTTTCATCAGGCCCAAGGTTGAGCAGTAGATCCCTGGAGGTCACTTTGTCCCATCCCCTCCTTGTGTGAGTAGGACATTGGGGGCCCTGGGACCAAGGACTTGCCCTGAGTCACACATACAAAGTCAACTAAGGTATCAGGCCCTTGGTTGTGTCAATAACTACACCCAAACCGGTGGGTGATAAGAGGCAGCAGGCAGCGCCAGAGGGCCAGCCAAGGTTCCTCAAGGACACGGAGCAGGCCACTTGGCGGCCCTCATTGCCTTTCTCTCACCGTCTCAGATTCTCTGGCTGTATCGGCAACTGGAATGAAACCTGTGGCAATGATGAGCAACACGCGAACCATGATGTCCCCCCAGGAACCTACCCACCCAGCTGTCACTGCCAACATGTAGGAAGTGCATTACATTAGCCTTGTCTTTTGTTTTGTTTTGACTGTGAAATTTTATGTAGGGCAAGGTACGTGTTTCATCTTGGGTACCTAAACTGTCTTCCTGGGGAAAGACAGAAGCAAGTACTAGAAGGAAAAGAAGGCTGGGACTTCTCCCCTGGGAGACTGTCAGACACAGTTTTGATACAAGCTCCAGAAACTAAGGGACAGTGGAAGACCAGGGGAAGCTTCCAACATTGGTGACAGACTAGAAGATAAGGCTTGGTCAGCAAATTTAAGGATGTAGGGAAGCAGGAAAAACAGCCATGGTCTGCAGCCTTAAGTCAGGATGATTTATACAGCTCTCCAGAAGGGCTGTCACCACAAAGTCACTGGCTGGAAACCATTCCCTTCTCACTGCCAGAATCAAAGCTCTGGGAAAGAGCATTTGAGATTACGTGTTACCAACCGATTACCAAGAGGTGGAAGAATAGGGTCAGACCCTTGTGACTACAACTGAAGGAAGTCAGTGTGTAGTACGGGAACCAGAATGACCCATTCTAGCGCAGTGGGGAGCAGTCATTTCCCTCCATGGAATGGGGTATCTTTGGGAGGAAGACTCAGATCAAAAGCTCTGACCCTGCAGCCCAGAAAAGGTCAGAGCTGGGGGACTGTTGCTTCCAGGTACAGTTTGCCACTGACCCTGGAGTTTGTCCTGACCTTGCTTCCTTCCCATGCTGCTGGGAAGTCTGGGGAGGTACGGACTTGGTTTTGAGTGTGTATGTGTCAGTGAAGAGTTGTAACATTCAATGTTCAGGTCTGTGTGGCCACGAAGTGAGCATAGCTAACTCTTAGTTATGTCTGTTTATTACACACTTCACAGAGTTGAGTCTGATTTAAATGAGACAAATACAAAAACAACAAATGCAAGATAGCCGAATATACTATGTTGACCAATAAAAGCACTAGGCTCCATCCCCAGTGACACACACACACACACTATCCTTAGGGTATAGGGACTTCATCTAGGCTGGGCCCTCAGGTGTTAGTGACTATTTCCAGGTTCCTGCCACCAAACAACCAAGCTATGCCTTTTTAGTAGGGCCTTCATGTAGCACAACCCAGAGCTGCAGCCCCAAAGATCAGTTTATTTTCCTCTGGATATGGAAACTGAACTGCACAATCACCCCAGAGTTACCCTGGGGGAGGGATCCCAAGTTGGAGAAAGAATTCTCAGGAGTGGTGGGAGAGAACTTAAGTCATCCAACGTAAGCCTTAAAGATGTGTGTGACATAGCATCCTTGGTGAAAAAGGCCCGTCAGCATTCATCCCTTGGGTACCAGTCTCCTCTTGTCTCCAGTCCATCCAGTGCCCTGGAGTCTATCTCATAGCTTTCTGCTGTGCTTGACTACTAGAACAAGAACTGCACAGTCCATAAGATGCCACCGTCAGTTCCTGGTCAAGAACACTTCAGGAACACACTTATTGAAGGGACGAGAGGAAATGGACACCTGCATGGTGTCCTTGAGGGGACGAATGGAAGCTGTGTAACCCCCAGTCAAGAGCTTCTCACTCATGTGAAGCTTGCTGACCCTCAGCACAGGTGTAAGTGTGGAAACTACTCAGGTTCAAGTTACCATCTGCCACTGAGTGACTTGGGGAAGAGCATTTAAATATATACGAGCCTTTGTCACTGTGGTGTCCCCGGGGCACGTCTTGCTCTGGGATCCAGGAGTCTTTGGGAGTTTTGTTTTGTTTTAAAATTTACATTTAGCTGGGCGGTGGTGGCGCACGCCTTTAATCCCAGCACTTGGGAAGCAGAGGCAGGCGGATCTCTGTGAGTTCAAGGCCAGCCTGGTCTACAAGAGCTAGTTCCAGGACAGGCTCCAAAGTTACAGAGAAACCCTGTCTCGAAAAACCAAAAAAAAAAAAAAATTTACATTTATTTGTTTATCCATTTAGGTGTGTTTGTGTGTGTGTGTGTGTGTGTGTGGTGTGTGGAGGATGGCTGGCATGCATGGGCCAAAAGACAACTTTCTGGACTTGGGAGTCAGTTCTCCTTCTGGTCCATGTGAGTTCCAGGAATCGGACTCCAGCTGTCGGCCTTGGCAACAAGCACCTTTACCTGCTCACCACACCAGTGCCACCCATGGTGATCAGGTTTTGAGCTTTTGCTGGTAGAAACCAGGGTCTCATGCATGCTAGGCTATTGATCTACTCCAGGCTACTGCCCAGCCCCCAGAATGGGGTGTTGCGATCCTTGTTACCGCTTGGTCCTTAACTTGACGCTACCGGAACAAGATTCTGGAACTCTCTGAGCCCCACGTCCCTTCTCAGGTAAGTGATCTCTGCACTGATCACCTGAGGACCTTGCTCATTGGTTTGAATGACATTAAAAGAAAAATAGCAATAAACCAAGCAGGAAGGTTTCTGGCTGCGGTAATGGCTTGTTTTTGCTTTTGCCGAGTGAGGGATCAAGGTAATCGGGTTCTGGTCCCGAAGAACAATTCATCTCTAAGATAGCATTTTCCTATGCAGTTCAGGCTGGCGTCGACCTGTGACCATCCTGTCAGTTTCCCGACTTCCGGGATTATCAGCATAAGCCGCCATGCCTGGTTGAGAAACAGCTCTTAAATGACCTCTACATGAGTGTGTCTGAGTGCGTGTGCCTGAGTGTGTGTGCATAGGTGTACGGGTGTCTGCAACTCTCAACTTTTTAGCCTCTGGGTCTGTCTCTTCTTTCGCCCTCTGCTTGCTCTTGTTCCCTCTCTACCATCCTTCCCCAAACAGACCAGAGCTGAAATATTTTCACAGACATCTGGGGGCCCATTGAGTCTTCCCTCACTTAGTGGCTGTAGGTGACAAGGTTAGACCAAGGCAAAGCAGCCTCTGGACTCTGCTGGGGTTCTGGCTCCAGACTTGGAACACTGAGCCTTTATGTTGCTTACATAAAGAGCTCTGATCTAGTTTGCTTTCTATTGCCATGCTAAACACCACGATCAAAATCAGCTTAGTTTACAGGTTACGGCCCATCATCAAGTGAAACCATGGCAGGAGCCTGGAGGCCAGAACTGAAGCAGGGGCCAGGGAGGAGTGCTGCTTACTAGCTTGCTCCTCCAGGCTCGATCAGTTTGCTTTCTACACACTCCAGGACCACCTTCTCAGAGGTGGCACCACCCACAATGAGCTGGGCCCTCCACATTCATCAGCAATCGAGGAAATGCCCCGCAGGCTTGCCTAGAGGCCAATCTGATGGAGGCATGTTATCAGTTAAGAGGCCTTCTTACCAGCTAACTCTGACTTGTGTCAAAGAAAAACAAAACCAACAAACACAACATCCCCCCCCCATACACACACACACACACACACACACACACACACACACCCCTAGGCTATTGTTCTCAGTTCCTGGAGTAGGCAAGGAAGTTCTGCCAGGTGCTCGCTTCGGCAGCACATATACTAAAATTGGAACGATACAGAGAAGATTAGCATGGCCCCTGCGCATGGATGACACGCAAATTCGTGAAGGAAGTTCTGCCAGCTCTATGGTGGCCGGATACAGTCAAGGAAGACCTGGCAGTGCTGAGTCCAGCCTCCTGCCTGACTGCCTAGCTAGCCCTCTTGACTCTGCAGGCCAAGGGCTAGAAAGTCTGACCCCGCCTCTCCCCGTTACACCTTGCACAAGTCTTTAACTTCCTCAACTCATTGCTGGGAAATGGAGGCGATAAAGGAAAGTGTCAGAATCTGGGACAGCACAGGGCAGGGCTGTCCACACACCACACATGCACAGCACGTGAGTGGAGAAGGCATTTTAAACCTGTAATTCCAGGAACTCAGAAGGCTGAGGCAAAGGGATTGCATGGTTGAGGCTGGTATAATCGACGCAGCAAGACCACGTGAGACACAAACAAACGGAATGAAAAGCAGCCACATTTGGTTCATGTTTGTAAACAGCTGGGAGTCAAGAGAAGATCATCTCGTGCAATCTGAAGGCTGCACCCAGACCTGCAGTAGCACACGGCACACGAGCGCACAAATACGTTGCCATGACAGCAATGGGAACAGCTATGGCAGACTGTGTCTAGCCACCGTCAGTGTTTAAAATCCTACCTGTCCCTTTACAGAAAATGTGTGCCAGCCCTTTTTTACAGGTTTAGGGGTACAGACGACTCCGTTTCAAAGTCCTGAACTGTCACCAATTTTGTGATGTTGGGAAGGTCACTTAATCTGTATACACTTCAGTCCCATCTCCTATCAATAGCATTGGAGAACTGGCTCAGCAGTTAAGAGCACTGGTTGCTCTTGCAGCAGACCCAAGTTCGATTCCTGGCACCTACACAGTGGCTCACAACAGTCCATAATTCTAGTCCCGAGAGGTAAAATGTCCTCTTCTGACCTGCATGGCTACTAGTCACACACATGGTACACATACCTTTATGCAAGCAAAACACCCATAAAATAAATGAATGTAAAAAACAGTAGAAGGGGCATGTTGAGGGGCTCTATGAGATGTTTCAGGGCTGACTATGTCAGTAGATGGAAATCACTGACTAGCTCTGTCCATCATGCTATATTTGGAAATAAGCAAGATTGTGGCTAAGAAGAATTTCTTTTGTGTTTTGAAGTTAGTTGGAAGGAAGGAGTGACCCTGTACCTGTCCTGGGCAAACTTAATTGTCAGATACTCAAGTGAAGACCTCAGAGAAAGACAGACAAGGCCACGAGGGTGTGCAAATGAAAAGAGTGGTAGTCTGTGGGTGAAATGTTGTCCCCATGGGGCCTTGGTGGGGCCATGGCACTGCTGTCCAGGTAACAGGGTAGAGGGGCGATCCTGAGAGTGCCCTGTGTGACCTGGCCTGTGGCTTGTTTGGATGCCGTTCAGTAACAGTAATAGTCAAAATGATGAAAGAAATGCTGTTTTCATGTCTCTCTTTGGCCACCACACCACTTCCCAAGAAAGGAGCTTTGACTCCTGGCATCCTAAAGGAAGACAAGTGTGGGGACGGTTCTCTCCAGATGGGAGAAAGATGAGAACACCTGAAATGACTATGGAGACTTAGAAGCAACACGTTTGATACTTGTTTAAATGCAAAGCAGTCAGTGTTTTTGGCTGTATTAATGGAAGTGGGTCTGGGCATGGGTTGCAAAATGGCCAAGCAGTTAAAAGCTCTTGCCACTAAAGCCTGATACCCTGAGTCCGGGCTGCAGAACCCAGTTCACTCTCACGTGCACAGGCTGGTAAATTAAAGTGAAATTAATAAACAGAGAGAGAGAAACAGAGAAGTCGATCCCATCACTGTGGCCAGCCTGTGTCCTGTTCTAAGTCGTCTGAGAGGAACATGGGTCTACTGAATGGCATCTCCATTGCAAGATACATTTTTTCCCACACCCGTATCATCCCAGTTAATAAAGACAAACAGCTCCCAGTCTTCCAGGAGCTATTCAGAATATCCTCAGCCACGCACAATATCCTCAGCCCTGCAGAATATCCTCAGCCATGCACAATATCCCCAGACATGCAGATATCCTCAGCCATTCAGAATATTCTCACCTATACACCTATACCAACTCTCCTCCTCTGGCCAAAGTGTCCCTGGAGGATGGGTCCTGCTGCAGGCCAAGAACTCAACCTTATCAGCAGCTCTGGAAACGTGAATGGATTCCTTGGGGCAGTTAAGAGCCTGTTTAGCAAGTCCCAGGCTCACCTGGCCTCAGGAAAGACTACATTCTCAATGATCTCAAAGATCAGGTGGCCCATTAAGGGTTGTCCCGCATCACTTTCTAACCTTCTCACTCATTACAGCCCTCACACATCCGTGCCTCTGCCACAAAAAAGCATCATCAAAGTCACCTGCTGTCTCCATTGCATTTTTTGTTACAAGGACAGCGCGCCAAGGGAGATGGATCATCAAAGAGATTTGTGACTCATGTGACTGAAATGTCCTGAGTTTTCTGGCATTAGGCTCAGCCGGACCCAATAGCATTGTAGGCTGGTTTTTCTTTGCTTTATGTCTAAAAGTCACTTAGGAGTGAGTACATATTATATTTGTCTTTATGGGTCTGGGTTACCTCACTCAATATGATGTTTTCTAGATCCATCCATTTGCCCGCAAATTTCAAGATGTCATTTTTTTTCTGTGTAGTACTCCATTGTGTAAATGTACCAAATCTTCAGTCAAGGGGCATTTAGGCTGTTTCCACGGATGCCAGTCCAGACTACTATACCCAGCACTCCCACCAGCAATGGAGGAGTGTACCCTTTACCCCACAACCTCTCCAGCATAAATTGTCAGTGTTTTTGATCTTGGCTCTTCTTACAGGTGTAGGATGGATTCTCAGAGGTGTTTTGATTTGCATTTCTCTGATGGCTAAGGATGTTGAGCATTTCCTTAAGTGTCTTTCAGCCATTTTAGATTCATCTGTTGAGAGTTCTCTGTTTAGGTCTGTACCCCATTTTTAGTGGATTATTTGTTCATTTGATGTCAAGTTTCTTGAGCTCTTTGTGTATTTTGGAGATCAGGCCCCTGTCCAATTGGTGAAGATCTTTTCCCACTCTGTCAGCTGCCATTTTGTTGACTGTGTTCTTTGCTTTACAGAAGCTTCTTAGTTTCAGGAGGTCCCACTTATTAATTGTTTTTCTCAGTGTCTGTGCTATTGGGGTTATATTTAGGAAGTGGTCTCCTGTGCCAATGTGTTTGAGTGTACCTCCCACTTTCTCTTTTATGAGGTTCTGTGTGGTTGGTTTTATGTTGAAGTCTTTGATCCACAGGACTTGAGTTTTGTTTTTTTTTTAATTTTTTAAAGTATGATTTTTTTAAAAGTATTTATTTATTATGTATACAATATTCTGTCTGTGTGTATGCCTGCAGGCCAGAAGAAGGCACCAGACCCCATTACAGATGGTTGTGAGCCACCATGTGGTTGCTGGGAATTGAACTGAGGACCTTTGGAAGAGCAGGCAATGCTCTTAACCTCTGAGTCATCTCTCCAGCACCCAGAACTTGAGTTTTGTGCACAGCAATATATATATATATATATATATATATATATAGATCTATTTTCATTCTTCTACATGCTGATGTCCAGTTATGCCAGCACCATTGGTTGACTATGCTTTCTTTTTTTCATTTTATATTTTTTGCTTCTTTGTAAAAAATCAGGTGTTCATAGGTGTGTGGATTGATATTCAGGTCTTTGATTGGCTTTCATTGTTTCCATTGAAAAGTCAGATATAATTCTGATAGGTCTGCCTTTATATGTTACTTGGCCATTTTCCTTTGAAGCTCTTAATATTCTGTATGTTTAGTGTTTTGATTATTATATGGAGATGAGGACTTCTTTATGGTTCAGTCTATTTGGTGTTCTGTAAGTTTCTTGTATCTTCATATGCATATCTTTCTTTAGGTTAGGAAAGTTTTCTTCTATGATTTTGCTGAATATATTTTCTGTGCTTTTGAGTTGGACTTCTATCCGTATTATTTTTAGATTTGGTCTTTTCATGGTGTCCCATATTTCCTTTTGTTAAGCTTTTGTTAGATTTAATGGTTTTTTTGATCAATAAGTCTATTTCCTTTATTGTATCTTCAGTGCTTAAGATTCTCTCTTCCATTATTTGTATTCTGCTGTTTATTTGTGGTTCCTGATCATTTTCTCCTATTTTCCATTTCTAGAATTCCCTCAGTTTGTGTTTGCTTTATTGTCTTAATTTTGGTTTTCAAGTTTTGAATCATTTCTTTCATCTGTTTGGTTGCTTCTTCTTGGTTTTCTTTAAGGGATTTGTTGATTTCTTCCAATTTTTTGTTTGTCTTTTCCTCCATTTTGTTGAGGGAATTTTTTGTTTCCTCTTTATGGGTCCCAAACATTCTCTGAAAATTATTTTTAGGTCATTTTATTCTGCTTCATCTATATTGGGGTGTTCAAGTCTTGCTGTTGTAGAGCCACTAGTTTTTGTTGGTGTTGTGTTGCTCTTTGTGGTGTTGAGTGTGTTCTTACCTTGGTCTACCCATTTTTTTCCTCTGATTGGTGTAGTTGGGGCTGTGTCTCTGGTGATCAACCTTCCAGGTGCGAGTGGATCCAAGGTTCAGATGGTTGCTCCTTGTGGTGTATTTGGGGCTGTGGTTCCAGTCACCCCAGAGGTCACTTCACATTCCTAGCGGTTGCTCAGCGCTCCTGGGTCACTCTGTAATCCCGTGGTCATTCAGGCCTGTTCCTGCTGAGGTATCTGACTCTGGTGGCTGCCTGCTCCAGCAGAGGTTGCTGGCTCAGGCCTGCTCCTGTGGAGGTCCCTAGCTTGGGACTGGTCCTGCAGAGGCCTCTGACTCAGGCCTGCTCTGGCAAAGGTCTCTGGCTCAGGTCTTGAGAAACCCTGTCTTGAAAAACAAACAAACAAACAAAACCAAGTTGTTGTAACAATTTGCTTAGAGAAGGTCTATATGGGCTCATGGTTTTAGAGGTATCA
This sequence comes from Chionomys nivalis, assembly GCF_950005125.1. NCBI lineage: Eukaryota > Metazoa > Chordata > Mammalia > Rodentia > Cricetidae > Chionomys > Chionomys nivalis. Next base: position 23,965,531 of record NC_080099.1, on the reverse strand, counting down.
GTCTATGATCAATTGATCTCATTGCTTTTTGTCTGTGATGACATGCCATGGTAGGGGCATATGACACAGCAAACAACTCAAGAGGAAGGGACTGGGGTCACACAGTCTCCTTGAAGGCCATTCCCTGATGACTTAAAGATGTCTCAGTAGTTTCCACTTCCTAAAACTTTCTTCGTCTCCCAGGTAGTACTTTCAAAACATTGGCCACAGCATCTTTTGCTCTTCCTAGGAAATCTTCTATAAGAGCCACTAAACCAAATAAACACCTCTAGAACCACACTAAGGCAAAGACCCAGAAGATGGAGCAGAGCCTTAGGGCACACAGACACTCCCAGCAATGCTGGTCCCCTTTCTTCTTGAAGAGCCCTGCTTTGTTTAAGAGTTTGTTTTGTTTTAAACTTTCTATTATTGTGTTTATTTACTTGTGTGGGTGGATGAGTAAGTGTGCCCACATGGGTGGATGAGTAAATGGGCGAGTATCACAGCTTATATGTAGAAGTCAGAGGAACTCTTGTGGAAATCAGCTCTCTCCCTCCACCATGTGGGATGCAGGGATCAAATTCAAGTCCTCAAACTTGGTGACAAGCCCCTTCACCTACTGAGCCTTCTCACTGGCCCCTCTTCAGGGCTTTTAATCAGTTCCAGCCTGGAGCAAAACTATTCAGGATTTCCTGCAAAATTTGCTTGAGAAATACAAGGCTCTCGACTTCATCTAAAGGAGTCAAAACTCAATAGGATTGAAGTGACGGCCAAATGATCTGAAGGGAAAACAACAACAACACAAACAAACAGAATTTATTGTCAAGATTAAAGTAAGGCTGGATCCAACTAGCTTGTAGCATGCAACCTGTCTCTCTGTGTCTGTCAACAGCCCCTCCCTCTTGTCCTGATTCGCTTTATGTTGGCTCCCTTCTCAGCAGGCTGTTCCAAGCTGACGGGCACCAGCTTAGGACCTCTGATGGAGGAGGGCATCTCTCTCTCTCTCTCTCTCTCTCTCTCTCTCTCTCTCTCTCTCTCTCTCTCTCCTGTTATTAGGACTTCTCCTGCTACAGACTGGCTCTGGCCCTGGACTGTCACCTTCCTTTTGATTGGCCACGTCAAGGACACACTTATCCCCTCAAATTTCAGGGAACCAGTCAAGGTCTCACCTGAAACCATGTGAATTTAGGGGTTTAGGAATGCCTCCCTAAGGAAACACAGAAGCTCTCCTCAGGGAAGAAGCAATGGGTGCTGCTGAGCAGGTGAAAATGCTATGAGTCTCACAATATGTATTTCTTTCCTTGCCAGTTAATTCTGATCCATAGGCAAGATAGGGAGTTAAGACATAGTGCAGCCATGGAACCTCTTTTCCCTAGCAAATCTTCAACAGGAGTGGATAAGGCAAACAGACCCCGTGGTGTCTAATGTGCTAGAACAGCACACCCATCACCTCCCAAGGCACTTGGGTCTCCCTTAATCTCCTCTCGTGAGCCTCTGGGGTTGGTTCCCTTTGGTCCCCACCCTGCCGAAGAAGCCTGTAGCGGTGGTGTAAACAAGGACAGAAGGAGCTGATGGCTGACTCAGAGGCACCGCAGACACTCCCGTTGGTTGGTTGCTTCTGGCTTTGAAAGCCTCATCTGGCCTCAGGCCAAATAACGTTGCGGCTTTGCAGAGCCCTGGGCCCTGGGGCTGCGTGGGCACTGATGACGCTCTAGTCTGCCAGTGACGGAGGAGATGTCAGTAGCGCCGCATCTGCTGGAGCCCAAGGAGATGCTACAGGGACGGGCTGGCTGGGGAGACTTGGTGGAGGATGAAGTCAATTTCACACTTTATTAGTCAGCTCAGGGCCGATTGAGGCCGTTCTGAAATGAGGCTGAGGCCCCCACTCCCTCCCCCTCTCTCTCTCTCTTCCCTTGCTAGCCAGAAAGGTCTCTGCGGCCCTACAGTCTTCTTGGTGAAGGAGAGGTAGTATTTCCACTCAAGACCCCCAACAGTCAGCCATAAACTCGGGTTCCTTCTTGCTCTGCAAGAGGGTGCTGAAGCAGGAAGAGGCCCCAAGAGCCAAGAGAAGACAAATGAGGCCGGGTGGGGGCTTGGGCGGTAGTACTCGGTCACTCAGTGGCTCATTCCTCCACTGAGTGCAATGGATGTGTTTGGGAGCCTAGGAGCAGCAAATACAGCTCTGATGGTGGGTGGTGGTAAATGCTGACTGTGGGGCCTTTGTTCATTTACTCAGCAGCATTTCACCAAGCACCTGCCATGTACCAGATAAGATGCCAGGCACCAGGGCTGCAGCCTGGACAGACAGACGACAAACACCCTTGTCCTTGTGGAGCTAGCTCAGTGGGAGAGATCCATAAGGAAAATTTCACCACAAAAGGAGAAGATCCCCGTAAACAGGCACAGCAGAAGAACGGCTAAGCCGAGCAAGGAAAACTTCTTGGAGGAAGCGATGACTACTGAGATTTGAAAGGAGCTCAAAGTGGGAAAGCGGGGATACAGATGTTTTACTCAGACGCAAGAGCAGGTAGTGAAGAGGCCAGAGACATCAGTATAGACGATTCTGCTCAGCCACAGGGCAGAGTTTGAGGAGGGAATGAAAACAGGAGCCAGAGCATATGGCCACGGTCAAGAGTCCTGAAAAGGATGAACAGTAAATCTGCATATCTGGGGCAGCCCTAGCGGTGTCCTCTGAAGACTAGAGGGTAGGCAGATGGACTGGAAGTGGGAAATACACACAGGCCTTGTGGGAGACGACGTGAGTCCTCATGAAACCCAATCTTAGCGAGCAGGGAGGGAAAAAGTCGGTACTTTGGCGCTCTATCAGAGGGATGTCATGCTCTGAGGAGTCTCTCTAAGGGTACAATGGACAGACTGGAGTCAGATGAAGGTGTGTTCAAATCCTGCGCTATTCTTAACTACTAGATGGCCTTCGACATGGCTGTGGCCTTCTAGGACTCCTTCACAGTTTGGAACTCTTCACGCTCATCACGTGGGACAACAGTGCATTGAAAACTGTGGAGACCCGTATGTAAGGGACATGAGGATGCCAGGAAAGACACTGGTCAAAGGTCAAAGCTCCGCCCACAGGAAAGGCTCCCCATGTGACCGTCTACTTTCTAGCCTCATCAAAGCCAACACAACCACAGAGCAGAGCCGAGATCCTGTGTCTGGACCTCTTTCCATGACTTTCTGGTCACTTGGTTGCCTCAAGTCTTCAAGTCTGTTTTCTCTCCTTTAAAAGGGAGCTAGCGATCCCTACATGACACTGATGTCATGGAGACTGAGATGTGTATGGCGTGCTCAGTACTACGTTTGTATATGGTGGGTGTGAAATCCACACTAACAATCCTAGTTAACACGCTCCCACACCGTCTTCACCCACCAAAGTCTGCTGGGTGCATGACGAATCAAAAATCATAGTGTCTGTTAATATTTTAAGGGAGAAAGGGAGAATCATAACATTCCAAGTCTAGCTACTTAAAAAACTTATCCTGAAATCATGTAGTGGGTTAGGGGAACTTCGATTTGACCTATGATCTGGCTCCAGTCCCACATGCCATCCTGCCTTTGGAGGCTCTTGGTCCTGAACCCACTATGGATCTGGTCCTTCTGCTGAGGTGACTTCATCCGACTGCCATGAAGACTTCCTGGTTCCTCACTCTGTAGACCAGGCTGGCCTTGAACCCAGAGATCCACCTGCCTCTGCCTCCCAGTGTGCTGGGATTAGAGGCATGTACCACCACTGCCTGGATCTCCTTGGTTCAAGCAACAGCGAGTCCATGGAGTAGCCAAGAGCCCTGGCAACGACAATTTGATTCTCAAGGCTCAGTTCTAGCTCTGCTACTTAGCATCTCTGGCACTGTGGCATGCTATTTAAAGTCCCCAGTCGTTGGTTCTTCCTCTGGAGAGAGAGTATGGCGGTAGCATCCTGAGCATCACTGTGAGGTAACAGCATAAATGAGCTGTGTATCCAAAGCACTTGGCTCAGCTCCTGGAATGCACAAATGCTCAAGACATGCAGGAGAATGTTTTTAATCAGCAAGACAATTTACTGATACCTGGAAAACAAACCGTAGGAAAGCCAGGAGCATAGCTGACTTAGATGACATCAGAATCAGACAGGAACTCTGCTTCACCTCTCATCCTCTTGCCTTCTTGTCTCATGCCAGCTTCTTTCCCTTGGGAGCATGGTCTCAAGACATGGCACTACAGGCCCTGAGAAGGGTTGCCATTGGAAGTACAAGGCACCTAGTTAGGTTTGAATGTCAGATAATGATGGATAATTTTTCAGAACAAGCCTATATGCCAGATCATTTGGATTTGGCACTGAATAAAAGATAATGCACCTACTTCCAGGGAAATTGTCTTTTTTTTAATTTTTCAGATTTATGTGTTTAGTATATATACAGTGTTCTGCCTGCATGTATGCCTGCAGACCAGAAGAGGGCACCAGATCTCATTATAGATGATTGTGAGCACCATGTGATTGCTGGGAATTGATCTCAGGACCTCTGGAAGAATAGCCAATGCTCTTAACTTCTGAGCCATCTCTCCAGCCCTGGGGATCTGTCTTCTAACAGAAACCCACAAACAAACAAGTGACAACTACTAGCAAAATAAAAAAAAGTAGTCTGTTCTGTATTGATAGTTCATGGGTGGGACATTCGGACTGAGTGATCAGCCTTACTGCCAGACATCGGTTACATTTCCCATCCCTGGGAAAAGTGCTCCAGAGTCACAGCGTCCTCCAGCTCACTGCTCCTCCACCCGACTCAGGATCATTCTATGTGGGAGGAGTGTGTGAGGGAAGGGGACAGCTAATGCAAAGGTCCTGAGTCAGAGCTGGGCTTGGAGGGATCAAGGCCACATAAGGGGGAGCAAGAAGAGAATGGTACACGGGGATGACACTGTGGGCTGGGCCTGTCACCCTCTTGCTACAGAGAAGAGAGTTTGGATTGTGTTCCGTTTAAGCAGAGCAGAGGCATCCTCTAATTCACCTTTTTGAAGAAATCAATCTGGCTACTCTCTGAGGAGTGGGTCGTAGGTGAAGGACATGAGGAGGCAGAGACCATCAGGGACCACTACACAGGTCCAAGGAGAAGATGTTGGGGAAAGTACTGGAGCGGGTGAGGGTGGAAGGGATGCGGAGTGATCTCTGGAGCTCTTGAAGGTAGAGCCGAAAGGACTCACTGAAGGATTGCGTATAGAGAACCGAGATGGAGAGAGAAGCACGGCCCTAGTTAGTGGCATGGACAGCCTCCTGAGGAGAAGACTGTGTGACTTGGGGGTCCTGGTGTGGGAGAGGCATCTCCAAATGTTCTAATTTTCAGAGAGCTAAAGAAGTATGATGCCCTCTGGGTGGAGCAAGTGAAAGAATTATAATTCAGTATTCAACCTTAGTAAATAAGTATTAGAGGCATATTTCAGTAAGTTATGAAAAATATCTTCACAATATGAACTAAATAGAAATAAATCCAGACATGGTGATTTTTGACTGTGGCTCTCATGAGGAGGGGGCAGGGCAGGGGGACACATGGCCCCTAAGGGATGTGCTATACTTTGGAATCTCTAGCCTGGAAGATGAGGCTAGGAATATGTAAAGGGCAAAGGACAGATGTAGAGATGTTGAGAGTTTTCCAAGCGCGCGTGTGTGTGTGTGTGTGTGTGTGCACGTGCACACGCGTGCATGTGCATGCATGTGCATGTGTGTGTGCATGTGTGTGTTTATCTCAGTTACTGTTCTAGCCCACTGATTTAAAGAAGACATTTTAAAAAGTGAAATAAAAACGTTAAGAAATTTAAAAAAAAAAAATCAGAGCCCCAAAAAAGCAGGGGAAAGGAAGCGCTCTCCCCGACATCTTCCACAACAGCAAAATCATACAGCTGCACCGTCAGCAGCTTGAGGAGGCCTTTCAAAGGCAGAAACAATCCAAGATGGCTGACATGAGTCCCAGAGCATTTGAGGACAGGACACACTTACTTCCCAGGGGAGCGACCCTTGTCCTCTGGAGACTTCTACTTGCTTTCCATTTTGAAAATGTTCATGCAGCATTTCAGCCTAGCAGAGTAAGTGGTAAGGAACAGGGGCATCATGGGAAAGGCTGTAGGTGCCAAGGTTAGTTCCAAGCACAATGTGGGGTTCTGAGCCTGTGAGGCTTGGAGGGGAAGCTGGAGAGGGCTTGGTGACCAGAGATCAACTCTGCATTGAGCTCTATGCAGAGAAGACACACTGCCCAGGGCTACAATGCTTATTCGGTTTCACATCTCAACAACCCTGTGACTTATCTGTAAAGGGGGAAATGAGGTTTATAAGAGATTAAGTAACTTGTTTCAAAGAGCTTACCCAGTCCACAACTGTGGGTCGGGGTTTGAACACAAGCAGCTTGCAAAGGAAAAAAATCAGGGCTCCTGGTGGCTCCATTTCTTTTTTCCCATACCATTTCCCCTAGTCAGCTCCCTTAGCTCTGAAAACCAACCTCTCCCCAGATGCAAGGCTTTGGGGACAGCTCCAGGCTGGGTGTCCAAGGCCTAGCACAAAGTCCCTTGCTTGTATCCCTTTCTCAATACTATCTCCCAACATTACGGTGGTGTTACTAAGATGCCTCTGTCCCCTGTAGGTTTTTATTTGAACTCTGGCCCAAAGCCTGGAACCCTGCTGCCCATGCTGTAACCTGGTTTTGACTTCTGTCTTGTTTGGACACCGTGAGATGCCTGTCCCCAAGTGTCCCATTGCGGCTGTGTCTGCTGGACACCTGCTGCTCCCTATCCCTCGGGAGAGTGCCCAAGGGTCACAGTGTCCTCCAGCTCTCACTGCTCTTTCTCCTGACCTGACCTTTCCAGCTCTGGCAACTAGATCTGTAGCCTTGGGCTCGGCTCTGCCTCAGGGGAGAGGCTGGGGCTCAATCCCAATGCCTGTCTCTTGGGGTACCTACAGGAAGAACTCCACAGGGGCTGGCTGCCATGGCTGCTGTTGAGGTTTGTTAAGATTGTTTGTTTGTTTTTTAAAGTGCTGCTCTTCAGAGCTTTCTGTGTGACAGGACCTGGGTTAATCATGTAACATGGATTCCCTCACGCAACCTCCCCACAGCCCTGCGAGCTCATTAAGGCTACTAACACGCTGGTTTGCTCTGACTCTCTATTGATGGACCCAGGGGCCAGAGACCCTGAATCAAGACAAGCAGCCCTGTCTCTAGAGCCCTTTGTCCTAGACCTGGGGTTCACTGCCCCTCTGGAGACACCATGGCTTCAGACTTTTGTTCCTCCTGTCCCTTTCCTCCAGAGCTTGGCCTCACCTACAGTCCTGCCCTGATACCGTGGCCCATGGGTCTTCTCACGACTGTCTACTCGGGACCCTGCCATGATAGGCTCAGCTGGCTCAGATGGGACCAGCTCAGCAGATTCCTCTAGCCATTACTCAGTTGTCTGGAGCTAAGACACTTCAGTAGCTCCAGGTGAGGAGAGACAATGCTCCCTCGGCCCTGGACAGTGCAGGCCAAATTGGTCAAGGTCCCCAGTGGCTCTCATAGGATGGGGTCTCTGAGAAGCCCAAGTAGTTGAAGACCCAGTTCTCCTTGAATCTGGCTTCTGTGATATATCAGTCTAGGCAGAAACCAGAACCCACTCTATTGCGTCTTGCAGTTAGGAGGAATTTAACACAGGCGGTGGATTTTACAGGGGAAAGATACAGTCCAGCAATTAACAAGATCATGGCATTTGAACACCTGGACTGAGGACCCCTGAGATGAGAGACCCACTGGTGGGCAGGACTTGGAGCCAGCCAACAGACACTGGCAGCATAGCCAGGCCCGTGCAGCGTGGCTAGGGGCCAGGAGATGGAAGCACAGTAAAGACCACCCTCTAGCAGATAAGCAGAGAAGGGCAGGGGTTACCTTGGCTCCTCCCACCGGCCAGGGCCTCCCCTGGATCCAACCTACCAGCTGAGCAGAGGGCAAAGGAGCCTTGGAAATGTTTCACACCTGCCAGCGCAGGAAACCAGGAAGATGGGAGGGAGCAAGCCATTCAGCAAGCATGGCTACCGTTTCCGCCCTCCCTCTGCCTGAGCCACTGGGAAATCAGGGATGGCCTCCATCTGCAGCCACTGTGAAGAGCTCAGACGCCACCAGTTTCCAAAGAGACCCCGATTCCTGAGGACTCATGACAAGCACACAGACAGGGGCTTCTATACAGGGTTGTGGCCATCCCTCCTTACTAGGCCTCCTGCAGGAAGGCAAACAGGCCCTTCAACCTTTATAAACTCCCTCCATCTCTTCTCAAGCTCTCCCACGGCAATGACAACTCTGTGGTTGAGCGTAGATGAGCCGAGCCCTCTGGGAAAGGGGATTTATCCACCCGTGTGCCATATGCCATTCACTTTCTCCGAGAACCTTGGTGACCAGTTCTCTGTGGCCCTCACTGGTAAGTGCAAGGAGTTGACAGAAAACTGACATCAGTAGTAACCAAGAGGAATGACACCAGGGGGAACCCACACGTCCCAAAAATCCAAGGGAGTGAAATTCATGTCCAGTGAAGTCAAGACACAAACCTGTTTCTTCTGGGGAGATCCTCCACCCAGGACAGTCAACCCACATGCAGTCATAGGTACAAAGGTGGGCCTGTTGTAGACCACATAGAGATTTCCATATGAAGAGGAGGGCAAGGCTGGGCATGGCAGCGCACGCCTGGAATCCCAGTGCTTCAGAGGCTGAGGAAGGAAAATTGCTGCAAGCGAGGGGCAAGCCTGGCTTAGGACAAAATGAAACAAGCAAAAGTAATAAAAGTCTAACAAAACCTCCGCCCTCTGGCTTAGTCTGAGAAGTCATCCAGTCTGAAGCCGCCAGGGGCGCGCAGATGCAGCTAGCAGCACTTGACTTGGAGCCAGGAAGCTGCAACGCTTCAAATGTGGTAGGCAGCTCCAATCCACTGCAGTCCCCATTCTTCCCTAATGTCCCGCCCCCAGCCTTTCTCTCTGCCTCACTGGCCCAGCTACCTGCATTGGCATTTCAGTTTGAGCCCAAGGGTGCCTCCCCAAAATCTCCATGGATGAATGGAAGGGCCCTGCTGCCCCCTGGTGGTCACAATTTACATATTTTTTTCTCCATTAGCATCAACATTCAACCATTCAAACCCTTTCTTTTTGTCTCATTTCTTTTTAAAAAAATTCTATTTTAGGGCTGGAGAGATGGCTCAGAGGTTAAGAGCACTGACTGCTCTTCCAGAGGTCCTGAGTTCAATTACCGGCAACCACATGGTGGCTCACAACCATCTGTAATGAGGTCTGGTGCCCTCTTCTGGCCTGCAGACATACACACACAGACAGAATATTGTATACATAATAAATAAATATTTAAAAATAAAATAAAATTAAGAAAAACAAAACACTAACCTACCATAAAGACTGATTTGTGTTGGTCAACCATTTCCGAGCATGGTTGATACATCCAGTGTCACTTTATTGAAGAAAACTGATTTTTCCCTCCTCCTCTCTCTTTCTCTGTCAACTGGATTTCTCTATGTAGCCCTGGTGTCTTAGAAATCACTTTCTAGCACTAAAGCTACAGAGAAACCCTGTCTCGAAAAAAAAAACAAACAAACAAACAAAAAATCACTTTCTAGACCAGGCTGACCTCGAACTCAGAGATTCACCTACCTCTGCTTCCCAAGCATGGTGGCATGTGCCTGCTGTCACAGTCTCCATGAGTTTGTGTGCACATCTGCCCTGATGTGTCTGTGCCGGGCTTCCCAAGAGCTTCCTCTAGCTGGAGATCTCCCATTTGGTTTCCTAATCTTGCTTCTCTTCAAGGTCCAGAATCTACCCCCATCTCTTCCTGTGAGTCCCACCATGACCACCTCAGCCCCCCAAATCTCCCCCTTGTCTTAGCACCTCTAAGCCTGTTCCAGCAAGTCCTATGTTGTCAGCAGTACTGAACTCTGCAGGCCCAGAAAGTTGTGTGACCCTAGTATGCCTCCAGTTAGGAGGGGATTTCCTAAAAACGGGGTTTGAGTGTTACTGCACCTTCTGTGATGTTTATCTATGTGATATGTGTTAGACACCTCTAACTTGGGGCTCATGACAGAGGCTTAGAAGGTTCTGAAACGAAGCAGCACGCTCTGTCCTTGTAAAGTGTCGTCATCAGGCACCTAGCCAGAGCCAGGTGATTTCCCAAAAACTGCAGCCCTGAGCATTTCACTCCTCTCCTTTAACTGCGTCATTGGCTCCCATAGACAATCTGAAACTCTCTACCTTGCTGGCTTGACTAACCACCTGCCCCTCTCTTATTATGTATACAGTGTTCCGTCTGCATGTTTGTCTGCACGCCAGAAGAGGGCGCCAAATTTCATTAGATGGTTGTGCGCCACCATGTGGTTGCTGGGAATTGAACTTAGGACCTCTAGAAGAGCCGTCAGTGCTCTTAACCTCCGAGGCCATCTCTCCAGGCCCCAACTAACACGTCTCTTGCTGCCTCTGCCCTATCCCTCCATCCCTGCATTCTGGTTCCATAGTCTTTCAGTTTTGCCGTCTGCTGCCTCTAGTTTTTGCATATGCCCTCCTGACCACCTAAGGTCAGGTGTTCATTGGGTCTGAGGTCATACATCACTTCCTTTAGGAAGCCCTCCTCGGTCACCAAGTCCAGGTCAGAGCTCAGCACCTCCCTTGGCCTCCAGCTTCTGCCCTATCCCTATCCTGACACTTATACTCAGAACTGAGGGCTGACTTGTCTACCTCCCTGCCCAGACTGTGGGTTCAGAAATGACACAATTCAACTATCTGATGTCTTGCTGTATACCCAGCAACAATGCCCAAATCTTGGAGGCGCCAAGGGTGTGCAGCCAACACTCAAACACATGAATGAACAAGACACGTTTTCATATCTAGCAAGAGCGGTGAATGAACGGTATACTAGCCAGCAGCAGGAGTCACAGAAAGCCCTTTATTGCCAGCCATTCCCATCATGCGCATCATGCTAACCAAGAATTCATTCATCTCCCCTTGAATAACACAATCTCCTTGTATCCTAAACTAAGTTGGATCTCAACGAGTTAACGGATTCTGTCTTCACTTGAGGAACAAGGATACCATGTGAACTCCTGGGAGTTCTGTTCCATTCTTAGGCAAGTATCTTTGTGAGTGAGCACGTGACAGCCCAAGAGTGAAATAAGACACAGTGCGATGGCTCTAGGCATCGGGGGCAAAAGGCACATTACACAGAGTCCCCTGGAGAAAATCCAGACCATGCTCCATCTTCTCAGCATGCCTTCTCTCACTCTCCAGTGACTTTTAATCTCACTGCTGGTCTGAGAAACCATAACCCGCATGTACTGAGTACATTTTTATTTCCCCTTCATGAGATAGCCTTGGTCCTAAGTGTATTTCATTTTTCTCCCTTATGCCTACAAGAACAACCAATTTTGTTCAGGTCCCCTTTAATGGCACTTAATAAATACATATTCTGGGCCCTGACAGAACAGGCTGTCCTATTCCAAACTGCCTCTAAAGCTTCCTGCTTGGATAGCGAGCATAAAGCCCAGCTGGGGCACAACCTAACTTACCCTTTCCTGCCTCTGTTTACCTTTGCGTGTCTAGGAGAGAGGTCCTGAAGGCAGCTGCCTGTGAGATTCACCTGGTTACCTTCCTGAAGCCCAAGGCCATGGCCATACCCAACCTGAAGACGTCAGCTGTCTCTGGGTGGGCTCCTGGTTTGCTGCAGCGTAGAGCTACCCAGGTTATTGCAGCAAGCAGCCATGCTAAGAACCCCAGATAGAGTCTCAACATACAATGAGCTGTCAGACAAAATGAGTGGAAGCTACAGGTACAGGTCCTGCTTTGATACCTTTCTGTCCCTGCTTCCTCTTTTTACCAGGAGGCTGAGAAGGAAACAGAAAGGAAAAGTGAACTGAGAACATCTTGGAGTGAACCTGAGATTGGGAAACGGACTGGGGAGTCTTGCTCTTGCGTCAGACAGGCTTCGTGCTTTAACAAGCCCAGGGGAGGCGCGTTGCAGATGGTCTGACACAGAAAGGGATGTCTTTCTCAAGAGCCCTTCAGGAGCCAGAGCTAACCAACAGGCACTTGAGCTGTAAAACAGATGTCGTCTTGAAAACACTGAAATAGCTACCTGTTTTACACTCTGGCTCAAGAGGGTTGATCCCTAATTTGTCAGTTGTACAAAGGTCACAGTGGGTCACCTTTTTCAATCTTGGGATCTTCCAATGACTCTTGATCTAGAGAAACAGCCGAGGGACATTGTCCAGTAGTAACTACACCCGACGATGCCCCAGTAGTTCTGTCATCCTGGAACAGGATCTACTTTTAAGGGGCTTCTGTTTCCAGATTTGAGAAATGCCTTGCTCACCAAGTACTAGGCACTGGGACTTTGGCCAGTTAGACCGTACTCCGGTCGTATGTCATACGATCATCAGCTACAGACAATTACTGTGTGTTTATCATGGTCCCATGAGATTATATCACCTAGTGATTTCCTAACCTTGTTAGTTTGCACACTCCTTGAGGTTAATAGAAAACAACATCCCCTAACAGGGCATGTCTCAAAATGTTAATCCATGTAGACTGGACCTCAAAGCAGAGCATGGGTTTAAGAGAGGGCACTGTTGGCACAGACCTGAGAGGTGGTGACAGGACAGGACTGCTTCACTGCTAACCCAGGCCAGCCAAGGACTGGGCCAGCCTGACGCCACTGACCATATTTGCACAGTGTAACACTTCCTGGTTGACAAGGGGCCTCTGCATCCTTAGTCTCTTGTCCTTACTGTACCCTGTGACTTAGTTCCTTCTTGGTGGAAAACTGCGCTTGTATCCTATGCCTAAGACCCCACATCCACCTCACAACGGTTCTCTGCTGCTTCTAGACCCTCTGAGGCAAACCTAAGCCACCTGGGTTTCCCTGGTTCTTCAATCCAGCACTGGGAAACCAAGCTATTCCTCTCCTACCAAACCCACCAAGCCAGCAGTCACCCATCTCACAGAGCTTCCCCTGTGATTGACTGCCAAGTCCCTTTGTGGCCTAGTCCAAAGAAAACAGCAATAGGAAACACCGTTGCCATCAGCCCCACACACCCTGCTAATCCACCCTCAAATCCCCATCTTCCCTGGAACCACCTCTGGGTTTGTAGGCACATTCCAGAACTGTGCGTAGGTCATACCCATTCCCAGAGCCAGTGGAGAACCGCCTGTGCCCAGGGCTTCCCCCTGAGCAGGGTTCTCCACAGTTCACTGTTCGCAGTAGCTCAACTCGAGGCAACAAGAAAGTAAAGGTGACTGGTGAGCAATGGTGGCTTCTGGCAGCATCGTGGGAAGTGGACTACTGAGCCAGGCAGCTCTTCTTCAGTGATGCCCCCCATCTGCGGCTACCTGGTACACAGGCAACATTCATCCCAGACATGAAAGAGGCAAGAGGCACAGGTGGGACCAGCTTCAAGCTGTGGCAAGTCCTAGTTAAGTCCTAGCGTGGAGGTGGCTTCTTTGTGCAGATGAGTGACAATGCTGGGACCGCCCACGTGGCCGCCCACACCAGCCATTCTGTAAGGCGCCACTTCCTCCTGCCTTCTGAATGCCCTCACTTCTCTCCCACCCCATTTGCTTCGCATCAAGCCTGCTAGGTCACACAGCCTTAAAGCCTCTCTCTTTCCTTAGAAATGGGGGCTCCAAAGAGGGCGGGCTAAGAGGGCAGGCTCCAGCCCCAGGGAGCTGGGCCCGGGGTCCTGGCCAGGAAGTTGGAAGGCACGTATCCCCTCTGTCCATTCGCTTCCACCAGGCTCCATTCTGGGTTCCCCTTCTTGTCCTGGGCTTCTAGGATGGTTACAGGCTGGCCTGCCTGGAGACTCAGTTCGTGGGGGCTCCTGGCCACAAAAGGGTACGCTGCCACCACCTAAAACACACGGGGACGACACGGAAATGGTCAGGATGCTGAACTCAGTCCATCAGGGGTGTCGTCCTCGCACACACACACACACACACACACACACACACACACACTAGTCTCTATTGCTGGCCATGCATCACTTCCCAAGCACGTTCTTAGCCCTGAAGACGCTATGCCCGCTAGCACTGTGGCTAGTAATTTCTGTGTGGCCACCATTGTTCTAACAGTTTTCTAGGCTTTGGTTTTTAACAATGCCATCCCTGTAGTTGCCCCATTTTTTTTCCCCAGAAATTGAGACTTAGAAAAGTCAGGAACTCACAATTATGACAATAACATAGCTAAACAGTCAGGTCTGCCTGATTTCAGAACAGGGGCTCTTTTTTTTTTTTTTTTTAGATGGGTTTCTATGTGTAACAGCCCTGGCTGTCCTGGAACTCACTTTGTAAACTAGGCTGGCCTTGAGCTCTGCGATCTGCCGGCTTCTAGCTTCTGCCTCCCGAGTGCTCAGACTAAAAGTATGTACCACCACCACCCAGTAGAGCAGGTATACTTGAACCTCTACAGCCACATTTGTGGGTAGCCTCAGCAGCCTCTCCCTTCTCTGATCTAGGGAGTTGGTTTATCTGTCCAGCCCAGTTTTTAACCTGGAATAGTGAGATTTGGGAGACACGGCTCCTTTTTAGGGGAAAAAAAATTGAGCCTGAGAAAACAATAAGAAGGGAGGGCGATGGTAGCGCACACCTTTAATCCCAACACTCAGGGAGGCAGAGGCAGGTGGATCTCTGTGAGTTCAAGGCCAGCCTGGTCTACAGAGTGAGTTCCAGGTCAGCCAGAGAAACACTGTCTCAAAGGAAAAAAATGGGGGGGAGGGAAGCATTAATCAAACTACTGTCTAACTTCCCTATGCCTTATTGCAATCATCTACAAGTGTCAATAACAACATCCTACCCTTTAGGATGTGGGATTCCCCTCTGTATGCTATGAATACCATTGGTTAATAAAGAAGCTGTTTTGAGCTTGTGATAGGGTAGAGCAGAGCTAGGTGAGGGGAGGGGGGAAACTAAACTGAATGCTGGGAGAAAGAAGGCGGAGTCAAGAGAAGCCATGTAGTCCCAGAGACAGATGCCAAAACTTTATCTGGTAAGCCACAGCCTCGTGGAGATATACAGCTAATAGAGATGGGTAATTTAAAATATGAGTTAGCGTATTTTTTGCTAACTCTCTATTCTTGGAACTCTGGACGTGGGCACAGCAGGGAATCTTGCATCTACTCACACATTCACACTGCTAATCTAATCACCATTTCCCCCAGGTCGTAAGCTTGTCCCGCACCTTCACTCTCATTTAGTGCCGCACCTGGCAAATACTGAGTGAATGGGGGCCTCCCGTTTGCCCTGCTGGTGGGGGTGATGGATTAACTCCCTGGTGTTTTCAAGGGAAGTCCCTCTCTCTGGGTCCCACCCCTGGCCAGGATAAGAACTTATCACTGATTACAGCCTGACCTCACAAAGAGCAGGCCCTTTAATCGTAGATTAAGCAGATGAGGAGTGGCAAGCCCTCAGCCCTCTCCCAGACTCACCTGGGTCACGTGTGGGACAGTGGGGACAGAGGGTTGGGTGGGCTCTGGAGTTGGAAGCCAGTAGTCTTCATGTGTGCCTGTCTGGCCTCTGAGCTCCTCACTGGGGATGATATGGTGGTACAACTGGACCTTTCCAGCAGGCACATATCCCCGGTGTCCTAGGAAACATGGAGAAGGTTCAGTGGCTGCCAGTCAGCTTCCTAGCCTTTCAGTGGTAGGGAAAGCCAGTAAATACGAGTGCCTGGCTTCCCAGCATTAAAGGGACGGTACAAGATCATTCGGGAACCCTGAGAGCTCCCTCCACCGCCCCACCTGTATTCACTGCTCCTAGCTGCTGCTTGCTCCAGTGACAGAGGCTCTCTCCACTGAGACAGCTGACGGGATTTGAAACATCTGGCAGATGTTCATCCTTGGGCTGGCATGACAACTGTTTCCCATTGGTGGCACTACTGCTCGTGTCCCTCTAGTGGCCACCCAGAGCAAGGCTGCTCCCCCAGCTCTCAGGACCAGGACAGCCTTCTACTGGCGATGCTATCCTTCTGGGCTCCTTCTGGCCAGCACCTACCCTTGCGCTGCCCAGCTGCTGTCATGGTGAACATCCATCATTTCCTGCTTCCCAGGTAAAGTTACAGTCTCCACACCAATCTGAGGTCAGTCTGTGTCACTGTCACTACCTCTGCTTATGCAACTGAGCTCAGCCTCCCTGAGATCACCCACGGAGGAAAACCCCGGAACCTTCCTCTAATGCTCCTTATATTATTTTCCCACAGATGTGTTTTTCAACCATACCACTTTCTATTTTATTTATTTCTTAAATTTATTATCATTATTTTAGACAAGGTCTCACTGTACGGTCCCTAGATCTCCCTAGACAGTCAGGCTGGCCTTGAACTTATGGTCATTCTCCTGTTTTTGCCTCCCAAATGCTGGGATTACAGGTATGCACCACCATACATTGCTCCACTCAATTG
This sequence comes from Chionomys nivalis, assembly GCF_950005125.1. Lineage (NCBI taxonomy): Eukaryota > Metazoa > Chordata > Mammalia > Rodentia > Cricetidae > Chionomys > Chionomys nivalis. The sequence goes on along the minus strand of NC_080099.1, from coordinate 23,949,122 downwards.
TTAAAAACTGGTTTGCTTTCTAAAGCTTGGCTGTATGCCGTGGAGTAATATCAATACCATCATGAGCTTGTGAACTATCTGCATTTTTTATAATACACATAAAAGTGCTTAAGTAGCTATTATATCACTATGGAACAGCGAAACAACTGCCTGTGGGTCTCCAACAAGAATCCTGTGCAACCCTCACGTTTACAAGACGCTGCTGGGCTATTTTGTTAGCCTGGGCTCACACTAGAGCTTCCCTTCATCCCAGTTACGCATGAACCCCAGACCTCAGCAGCACATCCCAAGGCCACAACCAGTAAAGATCTTACTGTCCCAGGCCTAAATCAGATTCTGAGAGTGCGGCTGGAATCCGATCATCCCTTCTCATCACTCATCTGTATTTTTCAAGGTACTATTCAAGTTCCTTCCATACATCGTATCACCCAATAGCATGTAAGTTCTCAAAGGCTAGTCTTGCTTGCACAGCATCCAGGAACTGGATGGGAAATTTAGCCTGAATCTTATCAACAGTTCATGTACCACTGAGTCACTGTAAACAGATTGAGCCACTGCATCTGTCTCTGGCCTCCTGTCTCCTGAATTTGCAGAGCCAGATTGGCACACAAGCGCATCCCTGCCTCCCTATCAGCTCTTGGCAGCTGGCTCTCCCAAAAGAGGATGAAGAGCTTAGAGGTCCACATACCCCCTGTGTCCACCAGCCAGCGACTGCTGTTGCCTTTGGTATCCTTGTTTTGTAGAAGGGCCACAATTTGGCCCCGTGGCAGGGTCAAGTCCAGAGTCCCAGTCCCATTGATGTCGCTTGTCACCTGGTATAGCTTCCCGGGGCCGTATCGAGTCAGGAGAGCCTGAAGCTGGTATTCAGAGCCTGGGAGGAGTGGCTGAGAGAGCAGAGAACAGACACAGGAGCTTGTGTTAAATGTCAAGGCTGGTGCCAACATGAGTTGAGAGCTGAGAATCTTGTTCGTTCCTACCTGTCACTGAAGGGTCCGTTCTAATGGGGACCACCATACCCTCTACTACATGGCTGGCTCTCAGCTTCCAATGGCATTTTAGGAGAAACTTTCAATTAATTCAAGTGTGGATATCTGTCAGTTATAGAACTGGTAGGACTGGGCCCCAAATTCTGTGCATAAGCCCCAGCTAGTCATTCCACAGGAAATGCCTTATCCAGGTCTTTGAACCATACCAGGTTGTGGGCTTCATGGTACATCAGGGCCTTAGTCATCTGACTTCTTCAGAGGCCAATACAGGACCACACTGCCCCTAGCACACCATGGATGAAGGACAGCTAGCTGTGACTCAGTGTTTCCACTCCACAAGTATCGGGCACCTACTATGTGGAAGGCACCAGAGCACGGTTTGTACAGCAAGGACACGATGCACTGGTGCAGCAAGAACATACAGCAGGGGGCTGGGAGAGATGGCTCAGAGGTTAAGAGCACTGCCTGTTCTTCCAGAGGTCCTGAGTTCAATTCCCAGCAACCACATGGTGGCTCACAACCATCTACAGTGATATCTGGTGCTCTCTTCTGGCCTGCCAGTATACATGCAGGCAGAGCACTGTATACATAATAAATAAATAAACCTTTAAAAAAAATACAGTAGATTTCGCTCAGGCAGAAATTACCATCTTGCTGGAGAGAGAGATTTAGGATCTCAGTTCCTTCCCAAACTGCCTGGCATTTCTGTTATTCACTATTTTCAGCAAAAGTTTTACCAAGATGGAATTCAAATATGATTATATCCCCTTTTGTAAAACCAAGGGGAAGCTAAATGTGCAAATATATTACTATATTCTCTGCTTACACTGTGTGTATATGCCTGCATGTACTCTCGGCACTGCATGAGGTTATTTTGGACTAGGGAGATGTTGGGTAAAGGGCAGGTAGACATCCATGTCTGTCAGGGACGTCTGGGTATAGAACCTGGCCCTGACGTTGATGCGGAGTCAGCATTAAGAACCAGAATGCACACCTTTGATCTCAGCACCTGGGCGGCAGAGGAAGGCGGCTCTGAGTTCAGGGCCAGCCTTGGCTACACAGTGAGCTCTGTCTCAAAAGTCAGGGGGAAAAATCATTACAAATCACAAAACCCTGTGCCTTCTTTCTCAAATCCATCCAGTCTCAACCAGTTCAGAGGAGAGCAGCACCTGGGAGTCCCCAGAGAAGGTACACAAAGACGACCAGGACTGCCCCGTCCAGAGTCACCCTACTTCTGCTGGCTTTTATGCCTGCAGCCAGAACAGGGAAGAACTCAGAGGTCTGTGCTGCCTGCGGGGAGAGAGGACAGGAGGGGCGTCCCTCCCCACAGACTGTAACGCAGAGGATCACTTCTTCTTGCTTGGTTTTCACATGACTCACAGCTGTTTTCTATGGAAGGAATAGATTGCTTCTCCAACGAGAAAGATTTTAAGGAGAAAGAGAAAGGAGGTTCCCAATGTGCGTTTTCTGTCTCCTCCCTTTTCCCCTACTTGCAGAGTCCATGGCCTCCTTGTGAGAACTTGCTGAAGCTTGAGGGTGGAACAGTGGGCCACAGGAGATAGCCTCCCCCAGGTGGCTGCCCTCTGCCCTCTGCCAGTCATGGAGACCGCCTTTACCTGCCCCACTTGCTTCTCTGCATCCCCGGAACCACTGGTCCCTTCAGGGAAGTCACGTGCTGGCTTGAGATTTCACGTCTCATGTGTGACTCAAGGCACTTTCAGTTTTCTCAAATCCAGATGTCACCCGATCCCTGGAGCCCTCTCTTTTCACAGCTGCCTCAGACTAAGCCCTAGCTATGTAACAAGTTCAAGGCCAGCTTGAGGTACGTGAAAATCTAGCTAAACAAAGAAAAAAAAATCAACAGAAAGTAAAATAAAATACAATAACACAGGCTGCCTAGGTATGCTGTTCAAGTAGATTAGGAGATAGCCTGTGTGTGTGTGTGCCTGTGTGTGTGCCTGAGTGTGTGTGTGTGCCTGAGTGTGTGTGTGTGCCTGAGTGTGTGTGTGTGTGCCTGTGTGTGTGTTGGGATATGGGTTTGGTTTGGTTTTTTCCCCCCACAGAAAGAGAGACAACAAGAAGAAATGTTTCCATGAGTAATGGGAAAGAAATAAGAGAAAGGCGTGAACGAAGCTCACCCCACTGCAGGAGAACTGCTGACTTCAGGGGAGGAGAGACACTTACCTGAGTGGTGGGGGGTGGCAGCACCTTCTCAAAGCTCTCTTTAACGAAGCGGAGCTGGCTGCTGTTCTGGCCTAGTGTGTCCTCCAGCAGCTTCCGGAAGTCCGGCTCCGAAACGTGGTAATGAGGCAGCTGGGTAGGAAGATGCTGTCAGCAGAGCCTCTGCAGGAGAAGGGGCCCAGGGGTGCCTGTGCACCCACCCTCTAGTCCCAGACATCTGGTTGCTCTTTTTGTCTGCCCACCATCCTGTCCCCTAAGCTGCTGTGCTTCGATCAAGGGAGAACAAGGGACTTAGACCAGGCTCTTCTGTCAGATGCGGTGTGCAAAGGCTTAGAACACAGCCGTTCCCCTTCCCTTGGATTCCGAGGAGTAAAGGTACAGGCTTGGGCCTTCTCTGGCCGCCACCACACAGAAACAAAGCCTGCCTGAAAACCAGCCCATCCAGGAAGGCAAACAGGCAGGAGATGGGGAGAAAGGCAGCGTCCAAACAGTGCAGATCTATAAGTGGCTGTGCTCGAGCCCTGACCCCTCCTGGGGTCAGGTCATTCTGTTCTCTGTACCCCACCTACTTTAGCATGGCTTATATTGCTTATAACCCAGGCTGTTCTGAGCTCCCCCGTGAGGTGCCAACCCTGTTAAGGCTAAGGCTTGCCCACCTTCTCTTCAGACAGCTCTAGAGTGAGCGAGACCCCACAGCCGAGAGATGTGTCCAGCCCTCTGGGTGATTGCCAGACTCCCCACTTTTATTTGTGAGAGACACAGGACCTTTCTCCTGGGCTGCAGAGAGAAGACAGTTTTTGCCATGCACTGCAGGAGTGAGGCCAGGTGAATGACCCATTGGATACATTCAAGGGAGGATTGGCAGCAATCCTAGGCAAGCCCTGGCCATAGCACAGACCAATCAGGAGACACCCCGACTGCTTACCCCTTCCCCACCCCTGCCATACACACACTTCCTATGGCTATAAACCTCCCTAGACTGGCATTCCTAGCCCTGCCCACCCAGACTGCAGACTGGTAGGAAAGGGAGAGACTGGAAGACAGTCAAAGAATTAGCCAATCAAATTCATTCTTCTTTTCGCACTGGGCCTGAGGCAGAGTCCTGTACAAAATACTGATGAGGGCCAGAAGAGGAACCACTCATATCCTTGCCCTCCAACCCCCAGCTGAGGGAAACGTGGATCCCCACTGCTCCAGCAGAAGGCAGGCTCTGGTAAGCACTGAGCAGCAATGTGACTTAAATTCTGCTGGTGAGGGTAAGGACGGGAAAGCTCCCACTCCTCCAGAGCAGCACGAATTCTGAATGCTTCCTGAAAAGACTGGTTCATCTGTCACTGAATGGTAGACACTGAGAGAGGCCTGGGGGACAGTTGAGAGGGATTTCCAGTTGAAGAAGAGCTTGTAGAAAGAGACACGGTGGCACTCAGGCAGTGTATTGGAGGGAGGGACACAGGGCCCTGGATTGAAGAGTTGGCTGGAGTGAAGAGGTCAGGAGACAGGAAGCAGAGATGCGGGAGAGTCAGGGGTAGGGAGTCAGCTGACAGGGAAACACAGAAGGCAAAGCATAGAAATGGTTCCCAAGGCTTGATTCATGAGCCATTCAGCTCTGACTCAGACATCCAGAGTAAGATGCGAAACCGCCACCAATTCCCTCCTGGACCAGCTCGTGGTAGTGGCTTGCGTAGCGCTCTTTAAGATCTATTCACGCCTTCAGCGGATAGATCCTTCTGAAAGACTCTTGAGCCCCGTGTTCAGAGTTCTATCACTGCACAGTCAGGGATCAAAACCTACTGTCCGCTGTGCATCTATCTGTGCACGAGCCGCTTTCCCTCTCTGGGCCTTGGCTTCTCGAACATGAAAGGACCACATAATGTACAGGATTGCCCTGAGGACCGAGGGCGACACTGCCTGGAAAGGGGGCCAAGCAGGCAGACAAGTGCTCGCCAGGAAATGACTGCTAGCAGTACCAGGAGGAGACCCAACTGGACACATCTACTCCTGATCAGATAGAAGAGACTCCTATCTCTGCCACCATCTCGTCATCTCCTTCAGGGATGGGTCTGCTACTGTTTTCCCAGAAAAACCCCCCTTGCTCCTGAGTCCCAGGATGACCTAGGGTGGCCTAGAGTTCAGCCTGGCCTCTGTCTCCACTAACTGAAGGAGGGAGAAAAGGCAAGAGAGACATCTCGAGGATCCCCGCTAGGTCCTAGGTCCCAGTGGCCTATTTATCTCGATTTCTGTCCTGACAACAGCTAGGGCTTTGCCTGACTGTGCTCTACCACAGCCGTGGTCCCAGCAGCCTTACCAGGGCCATGCTGCTCTCTGCCCTTCGCAGGACCTGGTCGGCAAGGTCCTTCTGCAGGACCACGAATGTGCACAGGATCTGGCCCAGCCACTGTGTGACTAGCTGATTAAACTGCGGGAGCTCGGCCACCAGCATGGAGTTGAGTGCCTGGTATGTGTGCCGGGCTGCCTCCTCCTCATAGGTCACACTACCCACATCCAGCAGTTTCTCTTCCACTCGCTCGAAGTCCAAGAGTTTGTCCAGACGCTTCTTGATCAAGTTCTGAGGGCCAACCAGGGCTCTGGCCAGGCTACACAGTGGGTCCCATACTAGGCCTTTCAGTCGCTGCTTCTGCGGGGAGAGGAGAACTTGAGAGATGGGTTAGGAGGTAGCAAAGGGTAGGGGCTTGGAGGGATGCTGGGGGCAGGGAGCTGGGGTCCCAGGCCCCCTCCCTTGACACCTTATAACTTGTAACGTATCCTAATCTCTACCTGCCTAAACTGTGGGTCACAATCCACGTGGGGTTGGGAATGAACATGGATGTTGAAAAAGATTTGGCAACAGTAAAAGTCTGGGGTGGAACAATGGTCTGTATTCCCGTCAATTATATTTTAAATAAATGGTGACTGGCTGTAGCCAGGCAGGAAGTACAGGCAGGACTACCAGACAGGAAGTAGAGGCAGGTCATTGAGAACAGGAGAATTCTGGGAAGAGGAAAGCTTGGCCCGCAGTCCTGTCCCAGCCACAGAAGAAGCAAGATGTGACTACCCCGCCGAATAAGGTACCAAGCCACGTGGCCAACATAGACAAGAATAATGGACTAATATAAGAGTTAATGAGAAGTCTGAGCTACTAGGTCAATTAGTTTGTAAATAATGTAGATCTCTGTGTGATTTCTTTGGGACTTAATGATTACGGGAACTGGGCAGGACAGAAACCCTGACAACAAGTTTTCTGAATATATGATAACCCAAAATTCTGAAATGTGTTTTATGTGAAGTGACGGCCTCAGCATTGATGACTATAAAATCAAAATTTTCATCAACTCTGAGACTCTTTGAAGATGTTCTGTGTCTTGAGATCTTATATCTATATCAAGTATTAGGCCAAGATATAACCCCTTATTTAAAAATAAACAGCATATCATCTCATTAGTGCACAGACTTTACTTTTAATAAATAGTCAAATTATAGCATACCAAAGAATTGTTTTAAAATAAATTTCCTTATGATTTATTATCAGTAAATTATAACGGGTATCTGTTATATATACCTATATACCCAGGTCACATAAAGTTCCTCAGGTAATGCGGTTGCTGTGGAAAAGCTTCAGAAGCCTTGCTCTAACCTCGCTGAGTCTTGGCTTATGGTTTGATAATGCAGATGGTATGTAGTGTACACAGAGTGCGGCCCAGGGAAGGTTCTCAATTCCTGGTACAAAATAACCAGTGTTGTTATTATGTAAAGTGCTTGATACAGGTTTTGCATAAAATGCTGCTCTGTAACTCAGACCTCATCTGTGTAAATGACCCAGAAGATGGCGCTCTCTGGGCCCTGAGCTCCCATTAGCAGAATGGGGCTATTAATAGTGTCTCACCCCAAAGTACATGTCAAGGGGTAAATGAGGTCAAGAATGGAAAAGGTGGGCACGGCGCCTGGTACAGGGTGCGGCTCGCTGCACATCGGTTGGGCTATTTTTATCAGTAAGTGCAGGAATAGCTCTCCCTTCCCTACTGGATACGACAATTGTATAAGTGCCTGACTTCTAAATATTACTCTTCTCGGTGCCACCACCTGCCTATCAAAGGAGTGGGGCGGGGGTGGGGGGGAGGAGTAGAAATCCCACTCACAAACTGCAGGAAGGCCTCGAGCTGAAGGTCCCTTGCCAGACCACAGTACTGTTCGGCAGGACCCCCAGGAATGTCCAGACTCCATTCGTGTGGCCGGAAGCAGAGGAAAGCCTGGCACCAACGAAGACTGGTGGTTAGGTCCCACCATGGCCGTCTTACTCCTGACCCCCAATTCAGCAGACCTCCCAGGCAGTTTTTCAGGCCCTCTACATAACAACCACGCACATAACCACTCTATTCCTGCCCACCCTAGAGGACTAGAAGGGTCTTGCCAAGCGGGAGTCTGCATCTCCCCGCTCCTTTGGGGCCCAGGAACATCACACCTATCTGTGTGCCCCCTGGGCGATTCTTTGCCAGGTCCATGTTCTATAGATTTTATTAGTTTTTCTGTAAGACAATGAACTGCTCCCATTCAAATCAAGGCATTAAAAAAGAAAAGGCTGGAGTTGGAGAGATGGCTCAGTGGTTAAGAGCACTGGCTGTTCTTCCAGAGGTCTTGAGTTCAAACCCCAGCAACCAAATGGTGACTCACAACCATCTGTAATGAGATCTCACGCCCTCTTTTGGCCTGCAGGTGTACATGCAGACAGAACACTATGCATAATAACTAATTAAATCTTTTTAAAAGAAAGAGGGAGGGAGAAAGAAGAAAGAAAGAAAGAAAGAAAGAAAGAAAGAAAGAAAGAAAGAGGAAGGAAGGAAGGAAGGAAGGAAGGAAGGAAGGAAGGAAGGAAGGAAGGAAGGAAGGAAGGAAGGAAGGAAGGAAGGAAGGAAGGAAGGGGCTGGAAGATGGTTCAGTGATTGAGAGCACCTGCTGCTCTTGCAGAGAACCTAGGTTCACTTCCCAGCACCCACGTGGCAGCTCACAACCATCTGTAATTCCAGTTGCAGGAGATCTTTGACCCTTACCCATGAGAACCCAGTGGGGTGAGAAGCTGTCTTTAGCCCCCAGTTTTGTGACTATGGGTCACAGTGTGCTTGCCAGCCCTCCTGGCTGACACCTCACACCAGAGTCCCTGCAGTTGGTACCTCTACAGCTTGTGGGTCTGACCTTCGAACTCCGCAGGGTTCTCACCTCTAGATTATCCATGTAAACAGTCACATTGCTCTTCAGCTCCGTCACACACAGAGACACCCACTGGAATCTCTCCTCCAAGTCATCGAATTCCTTGTCCTCTGTCTGTAAGGCCATCCATGTGAGGGTCAGAAGATCCACACGGGGGCAGTGTGCAGCTGTTTTCCCTACCTCGGGAACTTACGAGGGACAACCTCGTCACAGAGCTCACTTGCTTCCTAGCTGTGTGGCTGGGGGCAGACGTTGCATCCTCTGGGAGCCTCTGCTTCTTTGTGTGAAAACGAGATAAGGATGCCTACTTAGCCCTGCGGCTCCAATGCTACCGCCGAGGAAGAAGTACACACTCAGCCTGAGCAACTACGAGGAACCGTTCAGACTGGCGCTCTGCCCAAGCCCAGAGCCTAGCTCTCCTATAAGCAAAGAGGCCCCCAATACTGGTGAATCAAGTGGTGTGCCTCTTTGTGGTCCCTCACTCACAGCTTCAGTCACCTCGCTGTCCAAAGGTACCTCAGCCTGCGTTCGTCCCTGTATCTTCTCCCGCCAGCACGCACTCACCCTGGGTACCAGCCCCGCCTCCTGCTTCAGCAGCTGGCTCAGTCTGGTGGTCTTCTTGGAAAGAGTATGCGTGTTGATGCGGGCCAGCCGCTCCCGAAGGCTCAGTTGCTCTACCTTGGTATACTTTAAAGCTATGGTGACACCAAAGAAAAGGGCATTGTGGGTGACTGAGGCTGACCCAGGAAGCAAACAGCACCGCATCCTCCTGACTTGGAACTCTGCTCCACCAAGTTACATCCAGCAGAACGGTAAATGCTGGGAAATCCAGTACTCGGGTCCTCTTTGTCCCAGGAATGAGTCCTGGGTGAAGAGTGTTCCGCCTGCTGTACTTTAACAGGTCACCTCTCCTTGGGGCCCCAGTTTCCTTTCCTGTAAGATGAGAACTCCCATCTTGCAGGGTTACTGAGAGGATCACCTAAGACAGCAGGTGTAAAGGGACACTTTTCTGGGGTTCCCCAGACAGTTTTATTAAGGTCAACCAAACCCTCCCCTCACTGAGTACCTCTGCCCCCTCCACATGGGAGGAAACCTGAAGACCCCAGGTCTTTTTGAAACCTAGGTTGAAACCTAACTCTGTTTCCTAAGGTCCAGTGGCGACAAGCAAACTGTACTACACACTGTTTACCCCGCAAGTGGAACTAACTGGACTGACCTAAGTATGTATAAACACACACACACACACACACACACAACATAGCCGGGTGATGGTAGCGCACTTCTTTAATCCCAATACTCAGGAGGCAGAGACAAGCGGATCTCTGTGAGTTCGAGACCAGCCTGGTCCACAGAGCAAGTTCCAGGACAGGCTTCAAAGCTACAGAGAAACCCTGTCTCAAAAATATAAAAAACAAACAAACAAACAAAAAACATATACTTAACTTGGTGGTGTTGGCACACGCCTTTAAGACCAGCACTTGGGAGGCAAAGGCAGGCAGACCTCTGTGTTTGAATCAGCCTGGTCTACAGGGTGGGTTCTAGGACAGTCAAGGTTAAACAGAGAAACAAGTAAAACAACAACAACAACAAAAAAAACAAAAACCCAAATGAAACAAACAAAATCTATACTGACCACCATTCCGTCTGATCATTGCACACCGTAATGTGCACGGAAGTATCATGCTCTGCCCCACAGATATTTGTGAATTTGAGGTAATTATTTTAACAGTAAACCTGAGGGTTGGAGAGAGAGAAAAGAGCACTGTCTGTTCTTCCAGAGTACCTAGGTTTGGTGCCCAGCACATGCATGGTGGCTCACAACCACCTGTAACTCTACCTCCAGAGGACCCAACAGCTGCCTCAGGCCTCCAAGGCAAGTCTGTGGTACACAGATACACATGAAGACAAAACGCCCACACGCACACAAAATAAAAATTAATACTTTTTTAAAAGTAAACACGAGCTAAATTTCCAGTATCATGCTCTCAGTGGGCAGCTGAATTTCAGGATGCATGGATGCTGCTTCAGTTTGCAAACCTATCTACTGCAGCAACGGAAGCGGCAGATGCACCCCACACATTCACACACACCTTTCCTCCCAGTGGTGACAGGACGTTAAACCCAGGGCCTTACACTTATTAGACAAGCATGAAGGATTCTCAGGACAAGTTTTGGAACTAAAAATGCTGCCCTTGATGTACCCCGAAATGCAAGTCCTTACCCACTTCCTTGCGCATCTTGTACTCATTGATATTGCTGTTGACATCCTGGAGGGCAGAAGCAGCTCTCTGAAGGACAGGGTGGGCACGTGCATCTGTGGGTGTATTCTCCAGGATTTTCTGCAGCAGGAGGGGGTACTTGGTAATCCTCTGCAGAGGAATTACAAGTAAGAAACTGAGACCCGAAGGTCCAGCTTGAGGCCTGAGGGAGAAGGTTGCTATTAGGCAGGTAAAGATCATCCTTTAGGGGACTGGGGGGCTTGTGGTAGTGGCCCAGCTCTGCCACTTAGCTCAATGTGATAACAGGAAGTCCACTCTCTCCCTGTGGGCCTTTCTGTATTCTCATGGTGTCTAGATATCAGGCAGGCAGAGACCTTCCTGGGCTTTGATTCCCGGTCTGTTCAAAACCTAGTGCTCTGTCAGCCCCGCGCACCCTCTCAGCAGCAAACTTGCTGACCACATCCTCCTCCTCAGCAGGGGTTGCTCAGCAGGACCCAGAGACCCTGCGTCCAGGGTATTCTCATTCCATAAGCTACTCTTTCTGCCAGATGCTAGAGCATTCTGGAGACCCCTTTCCTCCATATGCTCCCTTGGTGACCTCCGATAGCTTTTAATGTACCCCAAGTCCCCATTTCCATCTCTCTCTTCTCCCCAGGGCTCTGAACTCACCTGTTCCACTGCCCTCAACTGTGACTTCATATCTCTACTCAGATAATGTCCCAAGATCAACTCTCAGAGGTCATCCACTTCATAGTTTACTTAGCAAAATAGGTCATTGCTTTTAAGACACTGGAGAACCAGTGGGATGGCTCAGCAGGCACCGGGATTTATCACCAAGCCAGAGGACCTGAGTAAACCTCCAAAACTCACATGATGGAAGAGAGAATTGATTCCCACAAGTTGTCTTCTGACCTACACATGCACATACAGACACACACACACACACACACAGAGAGAGAGAGAGAGAGAGAGAGAGAGAGAGAGAGAGAGAGAGAGAGATGCTCTCACGCTAAACAAATAAGTGTGAAATTTGTAATCTAAAAAAATGCTTTGAAAAACCATGGGAACATAATTTTTAGACTATATGGGGAACATTCACAGCTTCCTTTAAATAGTTTAACATAAAAATAGATAGGATATTTATATGTTAACTCTTTCTCGTTTAAGGTGATAGGTATGAGACTATTCATCATGTCTTCTCATTTTCTGCAGTTTGGAACTTTTATTTTTTTAAAAAAATGGTTTTTAAAAAGTGCTGTGAGGAGGCAGAGGCAGGCGGATCTCTATGAGTTCGAGAACAGCCTGGTCTACAAGAGCTAGCTCCAGGACAGGCTCCAAAACCACAGAGAAACCCTGTCTCGAAAAATAAAAAAAAATAAATAAATAAAAAAAAAGAGAGAGAGAGAAAGAAAGAAAGAAAGAAAGAAAGAAAGAAAGAAAGAAAGAAAGAAAAAAAGCACTGTGAGGAATGGTTTTGATGCCCAGGTGACCATCAGACTCCTAAGGCTAGATGTCTGGGGTTTCATCAGGATTGCCTAGGTCAAGGGCAACTTAGGAATGGCTCCAACAGGTGTATAAGAATTCCAGCCCCTAATTGTCTCAGTGTGCCTCCTACAAAACTCAGATGTCAGGGACCAGCCATCGGCACTCTATAATGGAGCCCTCAACTCCTTCCTAAGGGAAAACCTCCTGACCAAATGTTCTGCAAAGGAACTGCTCAGAGGCTAAGAATAGACATGGCAGGTGGGAGCCCAGGATGGCAACGGGTGGACTATGCTTGCCCTGTCCATCTGCTCTCCCCAGGGGTGTCCTGAGCTCAGATAACTGTGGGCAGGCATTCTGGAAACTCCATTCTAGATTGACATTCCACAGGAAAGACCCAGCTGCCTCCCAGGGACAACTGCCACCACAGTACAAACCAGAGGCCAAGGGGCTCTTAAAGAGATAACTGCATTCTTTTTTTTTTTAAATATTTATTTATTTTTATTATGTATACAATGTTCTGTCTGTATGCCTGCAGGCCAGAAGAGGGCACCAAACCTCATTGCAGATGGTTGTGAGCCACCATGTGGTTGCTGGGAATTGAACTCAGGACCTTTGGAAGAGCAGGCAATGCTCTTAACCACTGAGCCATCTCTCCAGCCCCCATAACTGCATTCTTTTTTTTTTTAAAGTCATTAAGGAGCCAGGACAAAATGATGAAAGTTGCTAACATGTGTAGCCCTCTCTCTCTCTCTCTCTCTCTCTCTCTCTCTCTCTCTCTCTCTGTGTGTGTGTGTGTGTGTGTGTGTGTGTGTGTTATGTTTTGTTTTTCGAAACAAGGTTTCTCTGTGTATCTCTGGCTGTCCTGGAACTCACTCAGTATACCATGCTGGCCTTGAACTCACAAAGATCCAAATGCCTCTGCCTCCCTGAGTCCTGGGTTTAAATACGTGCACCACCACCATCTGACTCTGTAGCCTTCTTAAAGTAACTTGGAGGAAAACTGCACACGCCTCTCATATAGACGATAAGAACAGAATGATAGCCTAGAAGACTGGGGGGGAGGCGACAGAAGAGGGCTTCTTACACTCTTACAGGAATGTCACTGACTGAGACCTTGGGCAGTCAGGCAATTTTCGAAGCACACAAATCCTTTGCTCCACCAACCCCAGCCTAGACAATGTCTACCTATAGAAATCTTGGCTCAGGCAAACAAGGATAGAGGTAAGTTGTTCAGCAACTCCATGGTTGAAAAGAAAAATCCATCAATAAAAGAGTGGGTGAGTAGAGTCTGTGAGACAATATTCACAGCTACAATTAAATGAAAGTTCTAGAAACAGCATAGGAGTCTCTTTAAGAACAACACCACCCCCTACTTGCTTCTCTACCCATCTGTCTGTAACTATACAAAAGAAAACTGAACAGAGGATGGTAATCCCTCAGCCAACGAAGAACGGACTTCATGTATTTGAGTATGATTTAAATATTACTTTTATATTCAAAATAAATACGACTAGCTGATACAGGAAACCAGAGGCTGTTTTTCTTCTGCAAACACTGCTATGCCAGGCAGCCTTCTAGAACTTTGACTTCCAGGGCTGCTCCACCTCTGCTCAGCCTCCTTTCCCTCACCACCCACAAAAGGTCCTCCCCAGTGTGGAGCTCCCTGCCTGGTCTGCGTTTCTGTCTTTTTTTTTTTTTTTTTTTTTTTTTTTTTTTTTTTTTTTTTTTTTTTTTTTTTTTTTTGAGACAGGGTTTCTCCGTAGCTTTTTGGTTCCTGTCCTGGAACTAGCTCTTGTAGACCAGGCTGGCCTCGAACTCACAGAGATCCGCCTGCCTGTGCTGGGATTAAAGGCGTGCGCCACCACCACCCGGCTCTGCGTTTCTGTCTTAAAGGGCAGGCTACCCTGAATGCTAACCCACATGAAGGTGAAATCGTCAGAACACGTTCAGGAATCACAGGGACTCTCGAGGCACTGTCTTACTGTTCTCCTACTGTAATTAAACACCACGACCAAGACAACTTACTGAACAACAAATTGAGGGCTCACAAGTACAGCGTGTTTGAATCCGTGATGGTGGGACAATGGCATGGCAGCAGAAACAGCCCCAGAGCTCACGTCTTGATCCACAAGTTGGAAGCAAAGAAAGAACTATTTGGGAACAGCGAGGCCCTGCACACAGACCTGTGCTACAGAGAGTAGCTGGGGTCTCACATGTCCCTCTGGACATTCAGAGACTAAACGGGGCCTCAAAATGTACTGTGTGTTCAAGAACCGAAATGCTTGTGTGACTCTCACACTCTGTCCAGTCACATGACACAATACTAGATTTTTTTATACACTATCTTTTAGAGATAAGATGCAGGCTATTTACATTTTTCTACCTTCCAGGCCGTGAGCCACTATCTTCTCTTTGGTGCCTCACACACAAGGAAGTCAGGACTACCATCCCTGTGGGTTGCCACCCTTGGGTATGCGCACCCTCTGCTCCCTCGCTTTCTTGTACTGCAGAAGCAGAACAGCCTCGGAACTTTCTTTTCTGACCTCCAAACTAACTTACTACCCCCAGAGAGGTCAGCTAATTTTAGAGTGCTTCCTCATAGCTTCTAGGACTGTTGTGCCTGAGTGCACACTGGAGCCCAAATTACTAGAAAATGCTTTCCTTTTCTTCCTTCTTCATATTGTTGTTATATTGTTATATTGACTTTTTCCAGTTCATATATAGAGGTAGGGTCTATTTCCAGGATTTATTGCAGGATAATAAATATATTTCATATTTGTTATAAAAGGAGGCCTTGGGACTGACAAGACTAAAAAGCTGCAGCGTGACACAGTTCCTGCCCGGCTGACTAGAATAGCTGGGACATATTTAGTGTCCCTTGTGCCGTGTGTCTACGCTCCACCAAGTGCTGTTAGGACTCCCATCAGACCCATAAGGAAATTGGGTTTGAGATGTGAAATCGCTCTCACAAGAAGGGGCCGAGCCAGATCTGCCACTGTGCAAGCCTGGCTCCAGACCTGCAGACACAGGACAAACAGAGGCCTCATTGTCAACTAGCTATTGCTTCTAGCATGGCTGGAGAGAACGGGACTCATGGGAGGTGTCCCACTGAAGTTCCTGCTGCTTTGGAAAAATTTGGGTACATGTGAGCCACAGCACATGTGTGTGGTCAGAGGACAACTGGTGGGACTCTATTGTCTCCTTCTACTCTATTCCAGAAAGTGAACGCAGGCAGTCAGGATTGGCGGCAGGCCAGTGCCTTATCTTAGTTAGGATTTCTACTGCTGTGGAGAGACACCCTGACCACAGCAACTCTTCTAAAGGAAAAACATTCAAGTGGGGTGGCTCTCTTACAGTTTCAGAGGTTCAGTCCATTATCATCATGGTGGAGAGTATGGTGCATGCAGGCAGACTGGTGCTGGAGTCCTAGCGGAGAGTCCTACATCTTGCAGGCAACTGGGAATGGTTGTCTGAGACACTAGGCAGTATCTTGAGCATATATGAGACCTCAAAGCCCGTCTCTACAGTGACACACTTCCTGCAATAAGACCGCACCTACCCTAATAAAACCACACCTCCTAATAAGGGCCATTTTCTTTCAAACCACAGCCTGCCTTTACTCACTGTGCCACCTTAACAGCCTGGTCAATGTTGTTTTAAGGCATTGTTTGGGGTGGTTATCTAACAGCTACTGACAGCAACAATCTCCTAAGTCCATGCCAAGCTGGATACAGGGTCTGTCACTTCCCTTTTCCCACAGTCTCCACTTCTCCCTTTCGTCCCACACTGCGTTCTAGCTTCCCTGACTTCTGTAACCTGCTTCTGTCCTATAGAAACACATCTAATGGCCCTGCAAAAGGTACCTTTTCCAGACCTATGAGAAGAAAATATTTTTTCCCTTTTATTTTTTTGGATCTAGGACCTAGGACCTGGTGCTTGAAAAAGAGACTTTGAAGGAGGGAGGTTGAAAAATGAGAGAAAGACAAAGCAGGTGAGACAGGCTGGCAGGCTGCACAGGAAAAGACGTCACTGCACACACCTCTTTAGCACTCTTTCCCTTGGGCATAAGGAGCACCTGAGTGAGGTAAAGATGACTCCTCTGTTCTCCTTCTACCACTCTGGTTTCTAAAAACCGACTGTCAATTTTCACTTGGCAAACTTTTTAAATTTTGTTTGGGGGTTTGTGGTTGATTCTGGGGTTTCATTGTTGCTGCCTTTTTTAGTATTTTGTTTTGTTTAGAAAAAAAAGGGTCTTGGGGCTGGAGAGATGGCTCAGCAGTTAAGAGCACTGGCTACTCATCCAGAGGTCCTAAGTTCAATTCCTAGCAACCCACATGGTGCTTCACAACCATTTGTAATGAGATCTCGTGCCCTCTTTTGGCCTGCAGGCAGACATACAAGCAGAACACTATATACATTATAAATAAATAAATCTTTAAATAATTTTTTTTAAAAAGGGTCTTACTACATAACCATGGCTGGCCTGAAACTCCCTATGTAGACCAGGCTGGCCTCAAACTCACAGAGATCCTCCTGCCTCTGCATCTTGAATGCTGGGATTAAAGTGTGCACCAACATGCCCAGCCAACTTTTGGATTTATGAGACATAGTCTTGCTATGTAGCCCATGAGGGCCTTGAACTTGTAGCAACACTTCTGCCTTGGCTTCTTTAACAAAAAAAAAAAAAAAAAAGCAGGGCGATGGTGGCGCACGCCTTTAATCCCAGCACTTGGGAGGCAGAGGCAGGTGAATCTCTGTGAGTTCGAGACCAACCTGATCTACAAGAGCTAGTTCCAGGACAGGCTCCAAAGCCACAGAGAAAGCCTGTCTCAAAAAACAAACAAAACAAAACAAAACAAAACAAAACAAACAAACAAAAAAAAAACACCGACCTCTATATAAGGAGCTAGAATTAACTAATGGCTGCCAAGAGAGAAAAAAATCAAACTTCTCCAGGTATGGGCCACCTGATAGGTTATCCAGTCCCAAGATGTCATCCCTTTTTGTACATATGATTTCAGCTCATATACATATGAGCAACACTAAATATATTCAGTAGGATATACATATGTGCATATATGTTATTGTTACATGTGTGTAGCACATATGTAGTATGTATGTGCATACATATGTGTGTAGCAATAATAATTAAAGAAGTCATGAGTTTGAGAGGGAGTTGAATGAGACCCAGAAGGAGCTGAAGGCAGGGAAAGATGGGGTGAAATAATGCAAATACAACATTCATGCATGAAATTCTCAAAAAAATGTAAAATTTTTACAAAAAGTAAGATGAGAACCAATAATAAATCAAATAAGCAATTAGAAATCTGTTTTGTTTTGGGTTTTGATGTTATTGAGACAAAGTAGCTCTGGGTAGCCCTGCCTGTCTTGGAATTCATCCTGTAGACCATGTTGGCCTCTGCCTCCCAAGCATTGGGATTAAAGGCGTGAGAAATCTATTTTTCACACACACACAAATTCCTAATATAGAAAATATCACAGAAATGAAACAGAAAGAGTCACAAGAAAATATCCATAAAGGACTCTTAAATGTCCAAAGAAATGGCCAACTTGCCATAAGCTAAAAGGAAAAGTCAAAGACCTCATCCTGACCTAACCCAACACAAGCATCCTAAGGTTTGGTGGCACGCTGCTTCTGGAAAGGCTGTGGGAGACAGGCACCTGCTACTGACAGGAATCTAAATGGACCTGCCTTTGCAGGTTTTAACTAATGAAATTCTCCATACATATTTCCTCCGATCTATCCATTCCACTTCTGAAAAGTGTACTTTGTGGCACAGTAAGATGATTGCAGATCCTGAAAAGAATTCTATAGCCCCACTTATAATATTGAGAGAATGGAAACAAACCAATGTCTACCCTCCAACACGGGTCAGACAAATTGGCATGACCACCTGGTGGAAGAGTATGCTGAGGGTCAATCTCCAGGGTAGAGATAGATGTACTGGCTTCTGTTTAGAAGTTTAACCAGTCATGGTGATGTGCATCTTTAATCCCAGCACTCGGGAGGCAGAGGCAGGAGATTCTCTGAGTTCGAGGCCAACCTGGTCTACGGAGCAAGTTCCAGCACAGTCAGAGCTACACAGAGAAAGAAATTCTGTCTTGAAAGACACCACCCCCCCCAAAAAAAAAAAGGAGAAGAAAGGACAGAAAATAAGATCATATATTGGTAACTACTTATACAATTAAAACAGCGCTATCCAAAACTGACAGGAAACGCACAGGGAGACGGGAGACGTGGAACCGCGTTTGAGACTGTGTGAGCACTGCTTGGCAGTAAGGCCTCCCAGACTGATAGAGACCTGGCTGCTGGCACAGGCCCGAAGCAGCCTGAGCAGACCCGAGCAGGATCATGACTTGAATTGTCCCTGGACATGTTACTCACACTGCTGCTTCGATGATGCCCTGGATGGCCTTCTGCAGTTCCGGCTCCTTCCGGTACGCCTTGACCAGCTGCAGGGCTTGGTCGTAGTTGGCACAGTAGACTTTATAGATGTGTTCAAACTCCTCATGGAATTCCAGGAATAAGTTACCTGATGGCGAACAAGCAGCAAGAGTTACCAGGGGCAAGTGCGCAAGTCCCTGGCTTGGAGTGGGGAGGCGGGGCCTGCTTGGTGGGGAGGCTACCAGCATGTCACTAGTACAAGTTATCTAGCCTTCCTGTTGCTATTTTTCATGTTTCATAAAGTTACTGAGTGGATGAGTAACAGTCCAGATTCGTCTTTTGTTTTTGGTTTTAGAGGCAGGGTTTTTCTGTGGAACAGCTCTGACTATCCAGGAACTCACTCTGTAGACCAGGCTGACCTCAAACGCAGAGATCCTTCTGCCTCTGCTTTAGAGTTGGGATTACAGGTATGGGCCACCACCACCTCCAGGCTGAGGCCAGGTTCTTAAACAGTAGGCCACGACCCCAGATGGGGCTGCCTGCAGACCTGAAAGTGGGGTCTGGAAATGTTTGGGAAGAGTGAAAAGTTTCCAAACACAGGGCAACCTGAGAGTAATTCTAAAGCAGAACTGTAATGAATCTGAGGTGTTTCCGGACACACGCACCTGTGTTGCATCATGAAACATCACTGCAGCCTTGGTTTTGAACACTCAACATTCCTACTTGGCCCTGCGGGAATCAGCGTGCCACACAACTCCAGTGAACACTGCCTGCCACACTTGGGCTCAGATTAGAGACAATTGCGCCACTGGCGCTGCGGGTATCCTCACCGTTTGAACAAAGCCTTCTGCTCTTAGAGAGACAGAATTTAGTTCTGGAAAAAGAATACTTGAGCTATTTTTCTACCGTCCCTCCATGTGTATCAAATTAGTGTGCCTTTGGATTGCATTGGGTTAGAGCACCTGACTTTTCTGCTTGAGAGGGCTAGAGAAATGGCTTAGTAATTTATAGCGCCTGTCATTTCTTTCAGAGGGCCTGAGCTTGAATCCCAGCACCCATACTCAGTGGCTCACAACCACCTGCAACTCCAGCTCCAGAGACTCCAGTCCCTCTCCTGGCCTCTGGGGGTACCTGAGCGCATGTGACATACACACACACACACACATAAAAAATTAAAATAAGTGAATAGAATTAGCTGCTTGACTTGAGTTTCATTTTTAAAAACTGGGTTTCATTTAAAATTTTGGCTTTGAATTAGGACAGAACTTCCAACAATTTTTTAAATGACCCTGAATACTTCTGCCAACCTTAGACCCGTTTACCTCAGCCTCCTGAATGTTGAGGCATCTTAACAATTGCTTTGGCCTGTTGTCGTTTCAATATTCATTTCCTGGTGATTGGCAGGTTGAAAGCCTCACATATTAATGGAACATTTCCATGCCCTTTCTAGCTAAAAAGCTATTTTTGTCATTTAAAAAAAATTCTTCTGTCCTACAGGTAAATTGCATCAAACCTTTCTTTAAAGAAAAAGAGTATCTGTATTGAACACATGAGGACTTTTTTTCTTGACGTCATCATTCCCTGAACAATACGGTATAACAACCTTCTGTATGTCACCTACACGGTGCTAAATGTCGTGACTGGTCTAGAGAGGATTTCAAGTATACAGAACTTCAGAAGGCTTACGTTAATACTATGTCATTTTATACAAGGGACTTACTTGAGGGGGTGGGGGTGTCATGGAAAACCATGGCTTACAGAAACCACGGGATGATTATATATTCCAGGGGTCAAAGTAAAGGCGAATAAACATCAAAGACTGGGTGGTGGCAGTGGAGAAGGGTGTCTCCCTGAAGAAGGCTTCCACAGATAATGTGACCATCTGCCAGAGAGCAGAAACCAGTGGAGGGGCAGCTCCCAAGCTTGTGGATGGCAATGGCAAGGGTGACCCTGGCCCAAGGACAGCCACGGACTCTGGTATGTCTAGAGCAGAGTGGGCCAGGCACAAAGGGAGGGAAACAGACAGACACTAAAGCCAAGCCGCACGGGGCATCAGAGTAAGTAGGGTGGCAGGCAGGTTTTATATTCCAGTGGTGACAGGAAGCCATGGGAGAGGTTAGAGCTGGGGTCTCACCTAAGTCTCATTCAATAGCAGCTACAGTAAAGTTGCACTGGCACAGAGAAGATGAAACAGACCCAGGGTCATAGCCTAAAGTGTTTTGTGTCTTTAAATATGAAACCAGTTACATATAGGGAGCAGGTGGAACGGGTGGGAAGAATAAAGAAACTCTAGGGATAAGAGAAGATGACTTTATCAAAGTTAAGGTTGGGGGGGCTGGAGAATTAGCTCAGTGGTTAAGAACAATGGTTGCTTTTCCAGAGGAACCAAGTTCAATTCCTAGTACCCACATGGCAGCTCACACCTGTTTGTAACTCCGGTTTCAGAGGACCCAACACCCTGAATGTATGTCACAAAGACATACATTCAGGCAAAACACAAATGTACATGAAATAAAAATAAATAAATTATGAGAAAGTAATAATGTTTGGGATAATTCTGATTCTTGGCACCGTGGTTGTTTTTTCTATAAGCCTAACAGTGCTCTAAAAAATAAAATCTATTAATTAAGAAAAATCAGGGGTTAGAGAGATGGTTCAGCAATCAAGAGCACTTACTACTCTTCTAGAGAACTGGGTTAAATTCTTGACACCCACATGGAGGTTCACAACCCTCTGTAAATCCAGTTCCAGGAGGTTCGATGCCTTCTGGCTCCCTGCAGGCACCAGGCACACAAGTGGCGCACAGACATGCATGCAGGCGAAATATTCATACATATAAAAAATAAGTCAGCCAGGCGGTGGTGGCGCACGCCTTTAATCCCAGCACTCGGGAGGCAGAGGCAGGCGGATCTCTGGGAGTTCGAGGCCAGCCTGGTCTACAAGAGCTAGTTCTGGGACCGGCACCAAAGCTACAGAGAAACCCTGTCTCGAAAAACCCAAAAAAAAAAAAAAAAAAAGTCAGGTGGTGGGTGGCGCACTCCTTTAATCCCAGTACTTAGGAGGTAGAGGCAGGTGGATCTCTGTAAGTTCAAAACCAGCCTGGTGGTCTACAAACCAAGTTCCAGGACTGTTTCACAGAGAAGCCCTATCTCGAAAAACCAAAAATAAATAAATCAGTACCATTTTGACACTAAACTGGGAAGCACTGTGGTTTCAACACATCTTCCCAAATTCGTGCGTTAAAAGCTTAATCTTGAGGAAGAGGTAAATAGGCCTTGAGGATCAGACACTCTACAGGGCCCTGCTGCCTCTGCTGTGCCCTGACTCCCCCTTTGCTGTTTTTCCCTGGGGCTCTGGAGCCAGTTCTGACGGAAGCACAAGCTAAGAACAGAGCCCAGGGAAAGCAAGGCAGTGAACACCAGGTCTTTTGCTTACCAATCAGGTCCGCCTTTTCCTCTTCCCTGCAGGTTGTCTCCTGCAGCCCGTGAAGGAATCTGCTGCTCACTTGGATGATGTCATCAATGTTCGAGAACAGGACATCCAGATCTCCAGGTGGCAGCTGGAAGTAACGAAATCGCTGTGGGCAAAGACTGGGTGGGAACAGTCCTGAGCACTTGCATAATCTGGGGTCCTACTGTTCTTGGGAAGACTGACTGCCCAATGCAATGTTTGGAAAGATTTGGGAATCTTGTAAGTTAGGCCTCCTCGTTAGTCTACAATAAAAGGAGACATCACGTCCAGCTCAGAAGGAAAGCTGATGGTGCCAGGAATGGAGTGTGGGTGGGGGGTGCGGGGGGGTTGCAGGTAGGCAGAGGTTAGTGTTGTGATTTGAATGTGGAATGTTCCCGGCTGATGAGTTTAAACACTTATTCCCCAGCTGGGGGCATTATTTGGAAAGGCTATATTACCTTTAGAGGGTTTACCTTATCGGAAGAAATAGGTTATTGGAGGTGGACTTGAAGGTTTTATGGCCTGGTTCCTGCTACTTTTTTGCCTATCCAATAGCTCATTTAATCTGCACTTTCTGTTCTTGAAGAGGATGCAGGTTCCTAGCACCCACATGGTGGCTCCCAACTGTAACTCTGGCTCCTGGGGATCCCACATCCTTTCTGGCTTCCTCAGGCTTCATCAGTACCTGGTGCAGACGGCTCCTGATGTCAGAGGCACAGAGTCGGAGAGTGTGCAAGTAGGAGACCTCTGTGTCAATGAGCTCTCTGATGGCCAGCCTCTGATGGAGCAGTGACCGGTCCTCCAAGCTCCTGCTCTCCGGCTCAGGACTCTCTGACCTGGAGGAGAGCTCATCTGCTCCAACGTCAGCCATGTCCACAGGTTCTGGGAAAAAGAAAGCAAAACATCCACTTGTAAGGTAGGTCTCCTCATGACGTCGCCTGGAAAATGCTGTCCCCTAGCTTGAAGACTACTCCTCGAGTCGCCTGGAACATCACTAGCTGCAAACAGAGCCAACTGTTTATTAAACAGTCAATGAACTGGTGACGTTTGTGGTCAGTGTCTCTAAATACGAGAGGACAAACAGCTCGGGTCATCACTGACATCTGAAATTCATTTCCCAGGCCTCAGACAAAGTGCTAGCCTGAAATTTCCTTTATCTCCCCCCCCCAAGCAGTTGGACCCAAAATAATTTATTCATTCATTCATTTTGAAAATATATTATGGGCAGGGCAGTGGTGGTGCGTGCCTTTAATCCCAGCACTCGGGAGGCATCTACTACATGTATCATGCTGGGTTCATAAGACCATGCCCATGTAGATCGATATGTGTATTCTGATCCCACTTCCTCCTCATTCAACTCTTAGCTTTTACGTCCTCCCCTTTGTACTTATATGGAAGCGAAGACCCATGAGTGAGCGGGTGCCTGTGATACCTGTCTTTCTGAGACCCACAGAACGTGATAGCCCCAGGTGCATCTGTTTTCTTACAGGTGACACAATTCCATTCTTCTTTAGGGCTAAAAAGAAAGCCTCCGGTATCTAAAGCCTTGCTATCCCTTGGTTGGTGGACAATGTAGCTTTGTTTCCAACTTAGCTATCGTGAAAAGTGATGGAGTAAACACGCGCATATCTCTGGGCCGCGTGGACTAGAAGTATTATTGGTGAATGCCTAGGGGTGGCGTAGCTGTTGATGTAGATTTTTTTTGGATCAGCTAAGTCCTCTCCCCTTTTCTCCTCATAGTCCCTGGCTCCCATCTCGGTTACAACACAGAGCTCATGGCCAGGTGATTTTCTTTCTTTTTCTGGTTTTTCAAGACAGGGTCTCTCTGTGTAGTTCTGGTTGACCTAGAACGCACTATGAAGATCAGGACGACCTCAAACTCAAGAGATCTGCCTGCCTCTGCCTCCCAAGTGCTAGGATAAAAGGCGTGCGCCACCATGCCCAGCTTTGCAAGGTGATTTCCAAAAGTTCTAGGATCATCTTTCTGAACCAAGACCTCTCTCCAGTGCTGCCACCCGTTCCCATTTGTCCAGGATGTGCTTCCAGGTTAAAGTTCCTGAAGCAAGCTGTGATCCTGGTTCATTCCCTGACGCCCACAGCATTCATAGCTCCCTCCTGCTCAACCTCATTCTCCCCTCCCTCGGGGGGGGGGGGGGGCTTGTCTCTACACTCCTGTGCTTCTGCATCTGCTGGGCCCCTCCCAGCCTCCAGCCGCCAGGATTCCTCCTTTCTAAGTACATTCCCGATCCTCTCCGGTTAGTCTCTGAAACTCCTAGATTTTAAAACTATATAGATAGGGCAGTCATATGAACAAAAAGACCTAAAAAAAAATCTTTCTACTACCAAACACTTAGAGGTGCCAAAACGGATGTAACTTTAACTGCAGGGCTGGGCTTACAAAAGCATGAACAAAATCTCCAGGGAACGGAATCAGAGCAGGGGTGAGAGGGAGCTGGTGCCATTGTGGCCCACAGTGGAGGAGGACAAGGAAATAAATGATCAGAAACCAATCTCAGCCAGCCAGGAACTTACCAGAAAACAAGGTCCTCTGTGAAATGAGGGGGGAAACATTCACCCAAAGAAATAAGTCAAGAACAAGAAAGATGAAGAATATTGATAGACATGCTGGAGAGGAGTCAGAGGGATCCTCAGGGAAGGGGAGGGGACACTAGAATTGACAGCTGGCTCTAGGCAAATCGAAGAGAGTCAGGGCTAGAGAAGGTTCGAAAATATCTTGAGAACAGAGTTACTAAAGTAGTATAGAATATGGTCTTTAAATTGGGGGGCATTTACACAGACAATCCATAGAAAACTAAGAAACCAATAAGACCAAAAAATTTTTATAGCAATTTTTGTGCAGAAAAGACAAAAGAATCTTGTCCTGTCTCTGGAGGAAGAAATATCGTGCACAAAGTGCCAGTCCCGAACAGGCCTGGGGCCTCCTTTCAGTATGTTTTCATTGGCTCATGCCTCGTTCTTTCCAGTCATATCTCGACATGCTGATCAAAGTCAGATAGCTTCCCAGTCTGGAGCCTCCGTGTCAGACTAAAACTATGACCAAATACACCTGTGGTTGACCTTCCAGAGAGTCCCGTCTCCACCTTCCATCTACCACAGAAGTGCCAGCATTCCCAATGAGTGCTGTTCCAGCTTCCTGAGTGGGTTCCGGGGATCAAACTGAGATCACCGGGCTTGCGAAGCCAGGCCTTTACCTGGCATCTCTCAAGCCCCACTGCTAAGTGGAGTCTTAAGACTCATGCTCTGTGCCCAGCAGTAGGTGGCCCACAGAGAAACCCAACGGCATCTTCAGAGGTTCCTTGTCTCATAATGCCAAGGCTTTCTTTTTTTCTTTTTTAAAATTTTATTTTTTTATTTTAATTCTATTTTATTTACAAATTATTTTCTTCTCTCTTCTTACAGGTCCTCTGTGTACACATTATGGCTCCCAGTTTAATGTTTTTATGGGACTCCTGAGTATGTGAAGAGCTCTCTTCCTTCTGCTTTCTTGTTTTATCCTATTTCAATGTATTGGTAGAGTTTTTTCTTATTATTATACTTTATTTTATTGGAGTATATTTAATTACTATTCCTTAGAAGCTTGTTTGTTTTCTAAAGAGAGACAGGAAGGGGGTGGATCCGGATGGGAGGGGAGGTGGAAAGGAACTAGGAGGAGGAGATGGAGGGGAAACTGTAACGAAGATACATTATGTGAGAGAAAAGAAAATCTATTTTCAATAAAAGGGGAAAATAGTGATACTCCCAAACAGGCATATGCCTTGTTGGCTCCTGCTCTGTCTTCTTGGTCCTAAAAGTGACTGTGTGAGAGGGGACTGTGATGGCTCGGAGTCCAGGCCTGGAGACAAGAAAACCTAATTTCAAATTGTTTTTTGCTTTCTGTTTTGTTTTTAGACTTTTTGAGTCAGGGTCTCATGTGGCCCAAACTGACTTGACTTCTCACATAGCCACTCCTCTTGATCCTTCTGTTTCCACCTCCCAAGCGTCAGGGTCACAGGCCATGCTCCACCACGCCCAGCAACTGGTTGGAAATTTTGATTCTGTGATCGATTTGCTGCCTTTCCCAGCATGCTTATCTAACCATCCTTATTGGGTTCTTAGAATATTTCAGCGGATGTCTAACACAGTGCCTGGAACACAATAAGATCTCCCTGGTTATTTGCTATTTTTTATTAAGCTAGAAAGCTAGTTATCATTGGCCAGGAGGATGAAAAGTTACCTATGGATACTTTCTGGCTGATCTAGGTCCAACCAATCAAATTCAGTAAATGGACTCAGAACTGCTAATCATGACTAAAATAATTGTCATCATCATCATCAGTGGTAATAAGAACTATGAGTTATAACCTAAAATTGCAGCTATTGCCCCCAAAATAGAACTGAGAGACTGACAGAGACTGAGTGCTGAGGCTGCAACTCAACCCAGTCATAATGGAGATTGATTCTGTGGGGGTTTTATTTTCACAAGAGCTAATATATTTTTCTTCTCTCCCTCCACTTTGGCTTACAGCACTCTGGATTGGATTTCTACCACATGATTAAAACAAATGATTTTTTTAGCCCTTGGAAGGAAATAGGTCACTGGGAGTCAGCACAGACTAATAAAAGGGTTTTAAAAACAAAACAAACAAAATCCACAGAAGACAGGCCATACCAGACTGTCCTCATTCCCTTCCTGACAGTCAGCAGCATCAGTAGATCAAAGGAATGCTGTAGTCTATGTAGTCCAGCAAACTGGCCCAGGGAGGTCTTGTGATTCTCTCAGGACATCCTTAAAAAGAAGAAACAAAAGATGTGATTGTGAAAGCTGGAGGAATATGCACTGAATGGCAGTCATGCGCACTAAAAAACTGATAAAGCTTGCCAAGCAAGCTGTACCCCCCCCCAATGCAATAATGGCATGGCTGTTAGAGTGAGTAACCAACTGATTTTTGATTGCATTTGAGGTCTGCCCGGGAGGAACTAATGCCTGGCACTGTAATCCCGTCAAAGGCCATATGCACTAGTGGGGAACCTACTACTTTGGGTTTATTGAATAGACAAGTTGTCAAATTGCCTTCTAAATATTTATTACCATACCTTAGTGTTGTTCTCAACCTTAGCAAGAGAGGCTTCCTTTTACAGTGGGCCAAAGTTAATGCCAGCTGAGGACAGCAACTGTTGAGTCCCATGTTTTGCAGAGATCAGGGAACGTGGCAGAAAAAGGGATGGAAAGAATGTAAGAGCTGGAGATGGGGGGGAGGGGGGTGCTGCGAAAGGTGTCTTCCAGACATGATGTGTCCCAGTGACACTCACAAACTCACAGCTGGGGTTACCTGCCCAAGAGCAAGACAGTCGACACTGCAGCGTGGGTTGGGGGGGATCATGAGGCCTCACCCTTAGCTAAAGGATTGTGGCCTGGGGAGAGGTGTTTTATTTCCGGGGGTATGGCTACATATCTATGCACACACAAGCAGAACTAACTGAACTCCGTGGAATATTAAAAATGGGGAGACATGAGGTAGGAAAGGGGTCTGGGGTCTAGAGAGAGTAGAATGGGGAGTTAGGTGTGTATATGATCAAAATACATTGTATGCACGTATGAGATTGTGAAATCAATTTTTTAATTCTTAAAGAAAAAAACTGGTAAAAAAAAAAAAACAAAAAAAACAAAAAAAAAAACTTATTTTTGTCCTATTTACCAACATCCACTAATCTCTCCAGTGTTTCCTATCTCAGAGACCATCTGAGTTCAAGTCTCACCTTCCTCCTGGAGGAGCAAGGCAGGCTCCTGACAGGATGTCTGGCAGCAGCAGGCCGTGGTCTTTAAAATGTGACGGCTAGGACTCACCTTTGAGAAATATCTTTAGTAGGGGCTGGAGGGATAGATGAGTGGGTAAGAGCACTGGCTGCTCTTCCAGGGCACTGGTTTCAATTCCCAGAACCCACAGGGCAGCTCACTACTGTCTATAACTCTAATCCCAGGAGATAAATGCCCCCTCTCCTCAGGCACAAAGCACACATGGGGTGTACAGGCACACATACAGGAAAAACACTCATACGAGTAAAAATAAATAAAATTTAAAAATAGACATATCTTTAATAAAATCTTAAGGGGGAAATGAGGGTTGGCTGTATGCTCAGGGGTAGGTTTTATGCTTAGCCTGTACAAGGCCCTGAGTTGGATGCCCAGCACGCACACACAGATGTGCACAAAACAAACATTTTAATACATGTGAATGTGGACGTGCACAATAATAAATAAAAAAAAACCTGGACCAGTCTTCCTTGACTCTGATGCCCTTTCTGAAGAATCGTGCCTGTCCTCAATAATAAATTTACTTATTTGTTTTATTACACAGTGATTCATTCAACAAAATACAAACTTCGCCAGGTCAGGGGGATCGTGTCTTATTTTTTCACTAGCATGTTCTTACTGTCTGCTCTAGAGTTAGCACATAATACATGCTCTGATAATAAACTGAATGAATGATACAAATGAACACAAAGAACCGTGACTCAGTTGCTAGGGATACTGCTGCCTGCAGAGTTAGACTAATATGACCTTATGCAAATCATTGGTTCTTCTTGGAAAACACTGAAGAATCTGAGGTCAGAAAAGGAATAGCAATTCCTCTAGAATTGTATACAAAGGGAACCAGATGTTATGTATTCTCTATGGTTGTCTCTTTCTCTCAGAAAGCAGCAGCATGTAGTATTACCTCACCGCCTTCATAGGTGCATAATATTCTGCTATCAACATACATACGTTGCTGTGGATATACATGTTACGGGTATATGCTTGTCTGTACAATGTGATCACCAACATACTGGATGAACAACTGGTTGTTTCCTGGTACCTAATTTTTTTCCTCTGTTACTACAGAGCTGGACTTGGTAGTGGAAGGTTTGGGTCACATGGTAGGGTTCCTTAACTTACACGGAAACGTTCAGCGCCGTGTAAAGTGGTCTTCCGGTTGACATCCCCGTTAGCAGTGTGAACTCATCTACTCTGCTGCCTGGTCACCACTGACACGGTCAGTCTTTCTCATTTCTCTGAGGTTGATAACCGTGAGTATCCTCTCAAGCACTTAACTGCCACTTATATATTTTCTTGAACAACATCTTTAAATTTAAATTATATAATAATTAAATTTATAAAATTATAAAATAAAACTAAAATAATTTAAATTTGTGCTATTTAAATTCTTAATATTTAAATTACAAATGAGGCTCGTGCTCATAGAAGTAAACAACACAGAGGGGTCTAAACAAGAGGGCACAGCCCTCCACGCTAACCACCTAACCACCGCCTACAGCACACAGGTAACCACAGGGAATGAGACTCTTCAGAAACACACACATATATTAGGCACAGAACTCCTCCTAGAAGGTTTTGAGTCAGTGGCCTGGGCTGAAGTATTTTAGCATATGTCCAGGAGTTTTTTGATGCAAATATTCTACAGATCATTTCTTGAGAAATTCTGTTCTGCTGGGAATGTAGTAAGTGGGCCTTAGGGAGGAATAGGGGGACACACTGCTGTCATCAGACAAGGAGGAGTCTTTTGCTGAAACAGGAAGCCTTTTGCTATAGATTGTCCTCTATGGAGGACCTAAAGCTTGAAGTCTAAAGGTCTAATTTAAAAAAGAAAATTCAAAGTGTTAGAAACAAGTGTGGAATGGAGCAATAGTTCAGCTATTTAGAGAGCACTGATCGCTCTTCCAGAGGACCTGGATTCAATCACCAGCACCCATGTGTCAGTTCAAAACTGGCTTTAAAGCCAGTTCCAGGGAATCTGGTGCTCTTTTCTGGCTTTATGTGGTACACAGACATACTTGCAGGCCATATACACAAAATAATAAAAATAAAAAAAAAAACTGTGAAACAAAGCCATAGTACAAGTACCAAAATAATCATGTCGAAGATAAAGGACCCCTGTGAGTTAAGAAAACAGGGATATGAAGGTGGGAAAGAGCAAAGACATCACACACACACACACACACACTTCCTTCTCATTGTAAATGCATGGGCAGACAGGTGGTATGTGTCTTAACCCAAATTAAACAGCAACAGCTATTTGCCCTTCTCTGGCTCTCCTTGGAAGGCTGAAAAGTAGAGAAAGGAGGCCATGCAGTATTTTTTATTTTTAAAGAACAGGTCTTTTTATAGACCCGTGGGTCTGCCCAGACGGTGACTTCACAATTCCAGGTCCACAGATTTAAAGTTCTTTAGTCCATCAATAAACAAGTGCCAGGCTGTGGTGCGGCAAGCTTGATAAATGCCATGCTGCTTTGGGGACAGCACTCGGACACACCGCCCTCCTCCGTAGTTAAATAAAAAGCCATTGATTTGAGCTGGAGCAGAATCAACCGAGGCACTGTTTACCACAGTAATCCGCTGAGCCAAGGGAGATGCGAGCCAGCTGTTGGTGAATCCTGTGCCCCGGCAGAAATTCAATGAGCCCGTGTGTCTGAACAAGAATGGCGCTGCCAGGTCCCAGTTCATGTCCTCTTTCCCTCACTTAAAAACACACCATAAGTTTCTGGCCCCATTTGAAAGAGGAAAGCAATGCTTAAGAACCATCCTTGTTAGAACATCTGGTAGATTCCATTTGCAGTTTTGACTTTGGGTCATATACTGAACTGAGTGGCTGGAGAGAGGGCTCAATGATAGAGAATGCTTGCCGCTCTTCCAAAGGACACGAGTTCAATTCCCCTTGGCAATGTCATGCAGCTCCTGACTACCTGTAGCCATGGGGATAGGAGGCATCTGACCTGAGAGAGTACCTGCACTCACATGCTCATACCCACACACAGGCACACACATGCATATAATTAAAATAAATACAAGTATTTAAAAAGTAGTGAATGGAGCCGGACGGTAGTGGTGCATGCCTCTAATCCCAGCAGAGGCAGGCAGATATCTGAGTTCGAGGCCAGCCTGATCTACAGAGCGAGTTCCAGGACAGCCTCCAAAGCTCAGAAAAACCTTGTCTCGTAAAATCAAATAGTGAATGTAGTACAACAATGTACCCTTATTTAAGGTACTCTCGCAAAGGTACGTGCTGGGTTTTGCAAGTCACTATATCGTTGATTTTATTCTACTTTCATGGGTACATTTTTGTCTTTGGGGTGGTGCATGTGAGTGGAGGCCAGAGGTCCTGGCAGGATATCTTCATTGGTCTTTCTACACCCTATTGTTTGGCAATCTCCCACTGAACCTGAAGCTCACCTATTTGGTTAGGGTGGCTGGCCAGCAAGACTCAAGGAACTCTTTATCTCTGCCTGCCTCCACCCCTTGGGCTGGAGTTACAGACTCCCCCAGAAGAGTGGGGTTTTTAAGTGTGTGTCGGGCATCCGACGTCAAGCCTTCATGCTTGCCGGGATTTACCTGTTGCGCGATCTCCCCAACTCATGTACACACGTTTTAAAGTTTTCGTCTTAAAAAAAAAAAAAAAAAAAAAGTTTTCGTCTTATTTTACTTTGTATACAGTCCAATTCCTTCCAGGTCGTCCCTAACTGGCACAGTCGTGTTTGACTGGATTATCAGCATCAGCCCTTCTGTTGAGCACGAACTGCGTGCCAAGCAACAAGGCTTTCCACTCAAAACAACGTGGAGGGCAAGGCACTGGGCCTGGAAAAAGGTGAACTGGTCTTCCCAGTTCACATGGGAGTTCAGAAGGTTGCCTACTCTGGCACCGGCTCCCTCTCTGCTATGGAACGAACTGTTCGCAGAAGTTCTGCCCCGAATGTTCAGTGGACAGTTATTCCTCGGGACCACTGACCTCCAGAGGGCCAAGAGTCCGCACCTGCGCCAAAGGGGCGCTTTTCCACCTCAAATTGGTCAGCACTCAGGAGCCTCAGTTAGCCTCCTGGACCCAATTCTGACAGTACTTCTCTACCGGGCTAATACTCTCTTCAGTCCATCTCGGATTTCTGATCTTTTCGTCCCCGGCCTTGCTGATCTACTCAAAAGTATAGTTTTTAGCCTGGATTCCTTACCGTCGTTTGAATCTTTCCTTTGTCTTAATGAATGGCTTCTTATGAAAAGCCGCCTCACACCCGACACAGGCAACGAGATTTAAAAAAAAAAAAAAATAAGTAAATGCAGAACAGTAATTTGTTCTAGCCCAGCTTACCTTCCTGGACCTGTTTCCCACCCAGAAAGGGGCACGGTGGAGCCACCTGGATCGGGTGGATTGAGCTCTTAAGAGGCTGGAGACCCAGCACCCTGGGACCTGGGATCCGGCCGCACCCCGCCTCTCTGCCCCCCACCTCGCGCTCCTCATCTGTCCAGCAGCTGTTTCCCCGCAGCCCTCCTGGCGGCATCCTGTCGCCGGGCTGGACTCACCGCGCACGCGCCCTCCGGTGTCACTCGCACCCGCTGGGCTCGGGCAGCAGGACTCTGGGAGGCTCCGCTGCCTGCTGTGCACGCGCAGAGCGCGCCCCCTGCCTTTGTCAATTGCCACTCTGGGGCCAGGTTGTTTGCCGCGCGCTCCCTGAGTCACCCAGAGGCAGAGGGCGTTCCCAGGCCTCGCCTCCGCGGGTTGAGGGGCGGGGCAGCGCTCCACCTGCCAACTCACCTGACCAACTGCTTAAACCCCCACTCCCACCGCACTGGGGTGACGAGCCTGCTCGTGGGCCCTCCTCCTGGGAAAGGTCTCTGTGCTGGGACCCGAATCACTGAGCTCGAGGGCCGTGTCTTTGTTTTCTATTGCTGTTTTTAACACCATAACCAAAAGCAATTTGGGTTCACTTCAGTATCATGATCACAGTACACAAAGGCAGGAACTCAAGCAGTGCAGGAAGTTGGTGGCAGGAACAGAAGCAACGACCGTAAAGGAATGCTATTGGCTTGCCTTCTCCCTGCCTGCTTTCTTCTTCGACCCAGGGCTTCAAGTGTGTCACCACCCACAGGGCTGGGACCTCCCACAGCAATCGTTAATCGAGAAAATACCCCCACAGACTTACCTATAGGTCAATCTGATAGACGCATTTTCTCAACTGAGATTCCCTCTTCCCAGATAACCTTAGCTGGTGTCAAGTTGACCAAAACCTAACCTTAGCTGGAACTTGTGAATTCCATCCATGGAGCACACGAAGCTGCCAGTGGTTTCTTGGCCGTGCTGATATTTTATTTCATATTACAGTGAACGAGGGTCCTTTTTGGGCACCGAAGACTCAGAGGTTAATTCTACAGACAGGGTCCCCAGTAGCCAAAGCCTCCTGTGCTAGACATCGAACTCATAGTTGGAAGTGCAAATTACTGTGAAATTGACAAAACATTTTTTTATCCGGATAACCTAAGCTTGTGTGTGGGGACGGCTCTATCTAGTATTATTTATCCAAAGACAGCATCTCACTAGGTAGCCATGACCTGGAACTCACAATGTATACCAGCCTGGTCCCGGACTCACAGAAACCTGCCTGTCTCTCCCAAGTGCTGGGATTAAAGGCATGCACACTACACCTGGCCTGGGTTTTTGTTTTTTAAACAATGATTTCTTGAACATTTACAAAGACATAAACATCACTTCTCCCCTCGTACAAAGATAAAACCCAAAGATAAAAAGGATTCTCCTGTACTTCTTTCTCCAAGAGCAATCAATCTTTAAACTTTACCTACTGAAAAAATACATTTGTCTCATTTAAAATTCAAAAGCGTATTCTCAAGATTGTTTCTCATTGATCTTTGGATTTCTTCAGTAGCTGGCATACTGCCATACATACAGTTCACGCTGAACTAGTGTTTGTTGAGTGGGTGGATAAGAGTACAAACTAAGAATTGTGAAAGTCAGAGAGAGATGCGATTTGGATTGGGACAACACGTATTTTGAGAATCAAAGGACAGTTACCCTATATCTGCTGCTGTTTCTCCTTTTTCC
Source organism: Chionomys nivalis (assembly GCF_950005125.1). Taxonomy (NCBI): domain Eukaryota; kingdom Metazoa; phylum Chordata; class Mammalia; order Rodentia; family Cricetidae; genus Chionomys; species Chionomys nivalis. The sequence goes on along the minus strand of NC_080099.1, from coordinate 23,915,317 downwards.
TGAGGCACACAATACTGAAACAGAACCCAGACAGAACTCCCAAACCAGTTGCAAAACTAATCATGGATTTATTTAGAGATACTATACACTGCAAGATCATACTCTTTGGAGTTAAGTATATCTAAAAATGATGGAGTAGCTAGGCTGCTATGGTCTTTAGTAGTAGCAAAAACTGGTACTGGTCAAACAGAAGCAGAAATGGAATACATTTAAAAAAACTCCTTGGGGAGCTCACTGAATCGCTAGAAAAGTCTAAAGAGAAGGCTTGAGTGACTCAGCAGTTAAGAATGCATGCCACTCTTCCAGTTCCCAGCGCCCACATTGGCAGCTTATAACCATCTAGAACTCGAGCTCCAGGTAGATCTGCTGCCCTCTTTTGGCATCCACGTGCTACTGAATACAGGGTCAGAGGCATACAGGTAGGTGAATGTGCACACATATATTCTTGTGCACGCACGTGCACACACATACATACACACAGGGTTTTAAAATAATAATAATAATGCATCTTAAACAAAGGAAAGGGTAAAGAATCAAGTTAGAAACATAGGCAGGCCATGAAAGCAGGCTAGCTCAGTGGTTCTCAACCTGTGGGCCATGACCCCATTTGGGGATCCTATATGAGATATCCTGCATATCAGATATTTACCTTATGAGTCATAACAGTAGCAAAATTACAGTTATGAATTAGCAATGAAATTATTTTATGGTTGGGCATCACCACAACATAAGGAACTGTATGAAAAGGCGGTAGCATTAGGAAGGTTGAGAACCACAAGGCTAGAGGATCAGACCCACAAAGAAATCACACCACAGAAAGGATGCTTCTGCTCTTCTGCTGAACTCTGGCAGTGTGGCTCTCCCATCTCCAGTCTGACTCTGGTGAGGAGCTGTCAGAGCTGACTCAGTTGTCATCCTGCAAACAAGCGCCGAATTCACTACAGTCGACTGATCCTTCTATGAATTTGCCTGCCTCTCTCTTGCATCACACTCTAAGATAACCTGGGTGAGCCGGGCGGTGGTGGCGCACGCCTTTAATCCCAGCACTTGGGAGGCAGAGGCAGGCAGATCTCTGTGAGTTCGAGACCAGCCTGGTCTACAAGAGCTAGTTCCAGGACAGGCTCCAAATCTCGAAAAAACAAAAAACAAAAAACAAACAAACAACAACAAAAAAAAGATAACCTGGGTGTTTTATTGTTGTTGATGATGTGACAAAAAGCTCAAGAGAGGAAATCGGATTTGTTTACAGTCTCATAAGTTTAAGTCAATGACTGTCCAGTGCATTATTTTTAGGCCCATGGCAAGGCGGAAGCGTCATGGAGGAAGTTCATGGTAAAGGAAAGCAGTTTACCTCCAAGAAACCAGTAGGGAAAGGAAAAGGAAGTTGGGGAGGGAGAGGGGGAGGGAGATGGGGAGGGAGAGGAAGGGAGAGGGGAGGGAGAGAACAGAGACCCATCCCTCCAGCTAGATCCCACCCTGATAGCCCCTTCTCTGAACTCAGGGTATCAATCCACAGAGGAGATCAGTGTTCTAGGGGTCCATTTGCCTCCCTAATAAAAACAAACGTGTGGTTTCATGATGTCTTTACAGTTGCTATGATAAAATAGTCTGGCAAGAGCAACTCGTGGGGGAAAGGGTTTTGTTTGTTTTTGGCTTACAGTTTTGGAGAGATACAGTCCATCTTGTCTGAAAAGGCGTGACAGCAGGCAGGGAAGCAAGGTGGAACTCAGAGACTGAAGTGTGAACAGGAAGTGGGACCAGGCTACGAAGCCTCAAGGTCCACGATAACTACCCAGTCCTCCAACAAAGCCTCACTTCCTAAAAGTTCTATACCTTCCCAAACAGCACCACGGGTGGTGGGGGATGCTGTAAGGGTTCAAACATGAGCCCTTATGGTAGGAGAGCTTTTCACATCGGAACCACAGCACACACCGTGATACGGCAGCTGTCCACTTCCAGGCGGTGCCTGCACAGTGGTCAGGACCATTTATAGACCAGGCCCAGTCTTCTCTTCCTCAGTAATCGACACCGCACATCTCTTGAGGATGAAGGCACATGCTTGGAGGTAGAAGATGCTACAGCAAGAAGAGAAACAATAAGCATCTGGGCCACTTCTTGGAACTCGCTCATGCCTACAGCATGGACTTGAGCCTGATCATGTATACAACACATCCCTTTAATGATAGGTTGTTTCTGTACACAAAGCTGGGTGTCTCAGAAGTCCCTATCTAGGGTTAAAAACCTGAAAGTACCCTAGAGAGGCGCTGGTAACAAACCCATTTCGGAAGGTTGACAATGCTGGATTCTGATGTTAGCAGAGGAAGGTGGCAGCAAAGACAGACAGGCAGGCTCGCACTGCTCTTTCCTTAGACTTCTTTATATCTGGGCCACATCTTAAAGGGTGCCACTCACGAGGAGGGCAGGTCTTCGCCTGTCAACTATTCATCTTTAGAAACACTCTCACAGACACACCTAAAGGGTGTGCCTCCTAGGCGACTGGGAACCTGTCAAACTAATGATCAAGACCAAGCATCATATTAGGGAGAGTGTTTCTAAGGAGAAAACATTTTATCAGTGACCTGCAAGAGATAAAAAAGAAAGCTGGGCAGTGGTGGTGTGTGCCTTTAATCCTAGCACTTGGGAACTCACTCTGAGTTCTAGGCCAGCCTGATCTACAGAGGAAGTTCCAGGACAGCCAGAACTATACAGAAAAACCCTGTTTCAAAGAAAGAAAGAAAGAAAGGAAGGAAGGAAGGAAGGAAGGAAGGAAGGAAGGAAGGAAGGAAGGAAGGAAGGAAGGAAGGAAGGAAAAAAATTTATTAGTTACAGTCCCCTTCATCTGGGCTGGAACTCTGTAAGACCAGGCTGACCTTGAACTAGTAGACATCAGCCTGCCTCCCTGTCTCTGGAATTCAGGGATTAAGGGTCTATGACACAAAGCCTGAATCTTAAACAGGGTTTCTCCAATTTCCCCATTTGCAGCCCTTTCCTCCTAAAATATCAGATATATAGAGATATAAAATAGTTCCAACCCCCCCAAAAAAACCCACAAAACACAAACAAACAAAAATAAATAATAACAATGGCAACAACAATAAACACTTAGTTGGTGCCAATCAGAGGGGCGCAGATAATCTGAGGAGCCAGGAACGGGTTGAGCAGGTCCCTCTGCTTGTGACATGCCCACTTTTGAACTGTTACCCAGATCTTTGGATCCCTGGCAAAGCTCACAGCACACCGTTGTATAGATCCTTGCTTTTGGTAGATGGTTCCCACCCCAAGTGTGGCTGTGACACTGACTTCTAAAGAGGATAGCATAGGGGTGAACTTCATCATGGGGGCCCCAGAAAATACTGCCACAGCCAGAGGGCCCAGTCACTGTGGATTGTGGCACCCAAGTCATAGCCGGGCGGTGGTGGCGCACGCCTTTAATCCCAGCACTCGGGAGGCAGAGGCAGGCGGATCTCGGGGAGTTCGAGGCCAGCCTGGTCTACAAGAGCTAGTTCCAGGACAGGAACCAAAAAGCTACGGAGAAACCCTGTCTCAAAAATCAAAAAAAAAAAAAAAAAAAAAAAAGGTTCTGCAAGCCGAACTTGTACTGGTTAATAAACCAGGAAGAAATGATGTACTTTAAAACAATTCTTTAGTTTATATTTCTTTTTTAAAAAATTATGTATATCAGTGTTTTGCCTGCATGTACGTCTGTATGAGGATGTCAGATCTTGCAATTACAGACAGTTGTGAGCTACCATGTGGGTGCTGGAAATTGAACGTAGGTCCTCTGGAAGAGCAGTCAGTGTTCTTAACCACTGAGACATCCCTCCAGCCCCTAATTTACATTTGCTTTTATTGACAAAAAAAATTTAAAGAGAAGGAAAGGAAGATTTCTTCTGTCTTATACTTCCAAGGGGAACATGCCATCATGGTGAGGAAGGCATGGAGCAGAAGCCCTGGCTAGTCACACTATAAATACAGTCAGAAATCAAATGATATCAATGTCAGCAGTATAAACTTCATACCATTTACTAATGACAAAAGCAAATTCATATGGTGATAAGATGGATACTCTTAATTCCAGTACTGGGGAGGCAGAGGCGGGTGGATCTCTGAGCTCAAAGCCAGCCTGGTCTACAAGAGCTAGTTCCAGGACAGGCTCCAAAGCTACAGAGAAACCAAAAAAGAAAAAGAAGAAAAGAAAAATGGATACTCTTATTTTACATAAAGAAGCCAATATGAGGGGGCTGGAGAAATGGCTCAGTGGTTAAGAGCACCAGCTGCTCTTCCAGAGGTCCTGAGTTCAATTCCCAGCAACCATATGGTGGCTCACAACCATCTGTAATGAGATCTGGCGCCCTCTTCTAGCGCATGGACATACATGCAGGCAGAATGTTGTATACATAATAAATAAATCTTTAAAAAAAAAAAAAAGAAATCAATGTGAGGGACTAGAGAGATGGCCACAAAGATTAAGAGTACTGGAGTACTAGCTGCTCTTCGGAGGACCCCAGTCTATTCCCAGCACCCACAGGGCAGCTCACAACCATCTGTACCTCCAGTTTCTGGCACCTGGTGACCTCTTTTGACCTCCTCAGGCATTGGGCATGTGCATGATGCACAGCCATACATACATGCAGGCAAAAATACTCACAGACATCCAATAAATAAACAGATATTTAAAAAACATTTTCAAAGGGCTGGAGAGATGGCTCAGTGGTTAAGAGCAATGCCTGCTCTTCCAAAGTTCCTGAGTTCAATTCCACGCAACCACATGGTGGCTCACAGCCATCTGTAATGAGGTCTGGTGCCCTCTTCTGGCCTGCAGACATACACACAGACAGAATATTGTATAATAAATAAATAAATTTTTTTTTAAAAAAAAAAACCATTTTCAATAAATACTAATCAGTAGGTTTGTTTTTCTCCGTAGTACAAAGCAGCAGTTCTGAAACTACTCTATGGGCATTTAATCATTGAGCAAACAACTGAATATCCTAAGGATGAAGAGGAACCAAACTTCTGACTTTTTGTTTTTGTTTTTTGTTTGTTTGTTTTCTTGAGACAAGGTTTCTCTGTGTAGACCGGACTGTTGTGGAACTTACTTTGTAGTCCAGACTGACCTCGGACTCACAGAGATCTACCTGCCTCTTCCTCGTGAATGCTAGGATTAGAGGCATATGTCATCACTGCCCAGCCAAACTTCTGACTGTTAAGAAGAAACAGGGCACAGGAATTAGGAGTATATCCATTGAGGAGGGAGAGAAAGGAAAAAAGAAAAAAAAATGTTATTTAAATTCATAGAAATAGAGACAAACCAGGAACAATGAGCACACCCAACACCTAGATCTTGGCTTCTAAATACTCTTCCCCCTAAAGAGACCCAGCTCTTTGAAGAAGGGGCTGGTAAACCTGAAACAGCTTGTTCTAGTTTGCTGTCCTATTGTTGGAATAAAACAGTGGTCAAACCAGGCGGGGGTGAAGAGCATTTTCTGTTCTTCCAGGGGACCTTATTTGGTTCTCTGCTTCTGGTCAGGTGATTGACAGCTGCCTTTAACTGCAGCTCTAGGGTCTCTGGTGACTTCTTCTGGCCCTCTTGGGCCCCTGTACACATGTGACATATATTCTCTTAGACACACAAAAACATAGACAGACACATATATTCTCTCTCTCTCTCTCTCTCTCTCTCTCTCTCTCTCTCTCTCTCTCTCTCTCTCTCTCTCTCCTAAATAAGAAACAAATTTTAAGGGCTGGAGAGATGGCTCAGCAGTTAAGAGCACTGGCTACTCTTCCAGAGCTCATGAGTTCAATTCCCAGCAACCACATGGTGGCTCACAACCATCTGGCACCCTCTTCTGGCCTGCAGGCATACATGCAGACAGAACACTGTTTACATGATGAATTTTTAAAAAAAATCTTAAAAAAAAACTAGTGTTATTTGGGGCTGGAGAGACTGTTCAAGTGATTAAGAGCACTGACTGCTCTTCCAGAAAACCCGGGTTCAATTCTCAGTACCCACATGGTGGCTCACAGCTGTCTGTAGCTCCAGCTCTAGGGGCCCTGACACCCTCACACAGACATACATGCAGCCAAAACACACACACAAACCAACTTAGAGTTATAAAAAGATGTCATTGTAATTAAAACATATAAGATGCAGGCACATGGCTATACATAATTGGAAGTTATGTATATGCATATTCATAAAAGAAGTAGAATGCGATCCCATTCTCAGCAAATAGTCCTGTTGGAACCTAGTAGTGAGTAAAGTGGCCCTTGCCATGTGACAGGACAACGGATCTAAAAATTTCATCAATTGGCCCCTTTAATTATCTTTGTGATTATGGACATATTCATTAGTATTTCTGGGACTCAGTTTCCTGTAGAAGTTAACTCGATTCGGGAAATAACCAGGCTAGCTAAGAGATAAAGCAATTATATTTTTATTTATTACAAGGGGAAAACTCAGAAAACAGGAACGAGAAGTCCAAGCACAGCTGTGCTACGAGGGAACCACACAGAGAGCAGGCACCTGGGCACAGAAAGCCACCCCTAACTTGGTCCCATCTCTTAAAGATAATTGGTTGGCAAAGATTCCCCATCAGTTTCTTTGTGTGAATCCAGTATAAAACATATATGTCTTTTTTTTTTTTTTTTTTTTGAGATAGGGTCTCACTATGTAGCCATGACTTGTCTAGAACTTACTATATAGACCAGGCTGGCATCAAACTCAGAGATCCACCAGCCTGCTTCCTGAATGCTGGTATTAAGGCATGCAGCACTATACCCTGCTAAATCTGTCTTTCCTGACTGACAAAAAAAAAGGGGGGAGGGTTGGAGAGATGGCTCAGCAGTTAAGAGCATTGCCTGCTCTTCCAAAGGTCCTGAGTTCAATTCCCAGCTACCACATGGTGGCTCACAACCATCTGTAAGAAGGTCTGGTGCCCTCTTCTGGCCTGCAGGCATACACACAGACAGAATATTGTATACACAATAAATAATTTTTTTTTTTTTTTTTTTTTTGGTTTTTCGAGACAGGGTTTCTCTGTGGCTTTGGAACCTGTCCTGGAACTAGCTCTGTAGACCAGGCTGGTCTCGAACTCACTGAGATCCGCCTGCCTCTGCCTCCCGAGTGCTGGGATTAAAGGCGTGCGCCACCATCGCCCGGAAAATAAATATTTTTTAAAAAATAAAATGTATAAGAAAAGTATAAACTTCAGAATGCTGCAGAGTGGAGTGATCATGTAGCTGCCTCATAATATTTTGTGGAATTCTTTGAGTTTATTATTATTTATTAATTCTGAAGCTGCAGACAAAATGACATGTCTTAGTCAGGCCTTATCCTGGGATAAGATGTCCTCATCGCCGGGGAATGGTGGCGCACGCCTTTAATCCCAGCACTCGGGAGGCAGAGGCAGGCAGATCTCTGTGAGTTCGAGACCAGCCTGGTCTACAAGAGCTAGTTCCAGGACAGGCTCCAAAACCACAGAGAAACCCTGTCTCGAAAAAAACAAAAAACAAACAAAAAACAAACAAACAAAAAAAGATAAAAAAAGGTGTCCTCATCAAATAATGAAAGCCTCCATTTAGTTGGTAGTAGAGTCTAAGTCTAGACTGGAAACCTCCTAAATGCAGGGAGATTAGAACTTTATTCACTTGGTATCATGGCTGGCCCAGAGTGGTACTCCGTAACCCAGTGCTTGCCGCCACATACAAATGCCCACTGGCTACCCTTCTGAGTGGACACCGAGAAGGTCGAGTATGTGTTAATTTCTCTTAGTCACCAATACGCTTAGTTGTAGTAGAGTGGGAAGAGGACCGGCTGGTCTGGGAACCTAGGAAACTGGCTCAGCAGGGACTTTGACTTGGTCCTCTGCTCTCTGTCCATTCATTTAAGTCACAAAACACAGACTTGATAGCCATTCTCATCGATCATGGTGTCCTGAGAGACAGAATGTACTTCACAGTGATTATGGTACAGAGGGACGGCATTGCGTTAAGAGGAAGAGAGGGTTCTTTAGAGCAGGCACGGTCCTACATAGTGTTTAATTGTGCTCTCATGTATTTTTCATCCTCTCTGTTTTATAAACATCGGTTTTTTTATCCAAACTGAGCACAACACTGTGTAGATAGATCCTCAGCGGTTATTTTCTTCACTGTGACTGTAAATGGCTGTATCTGTGCATTTAATATTTTATTTGACTTCAGATAAAGCTAGGCAATCTAATTGTGCATGTCCTAGAAGGCTGGCTATATTAAATACCCACAAGATGGCAGTATTGTATAATGTTGAAAACCAAGACGTTGCGTGGGTTCTTGATTCCCTTTTGTATTTATTTCGAGAATCTCTTTAGATGTCTATTTTTGTAGTTTCTCTCAATTATTGCATAATTTGCAGTTTTCTTCCTTTGTATGTTCTGCAGTCCTTTGTATGTTCTGAAATGGAGGTGCTTGAGTAATGAAAAGCATATTCTTTGATGTGAAAAAAATTGAGTTCAAATAGAAGATGAGCCTCAGGAGTCCTATCAGAAAATCTCATACACTGAAAGTATTTTCCTGTGCAATTTTAGGGCATAGGATAATGTGTATGAGAATAATAACACGATAAATAATATGCTGTTTAAAATAATATGCAATGTTTATGGCATAAGATAATATGTATAAAAATAATTTTTTTTTTTTTTTTTTTTTTGGTTTTTCGAGACAGGGTTTCTCTGTGGTTTTGGAGCCTTTCCTGGAACTAGCTCTTGTAGACCAGGCTGGTCTCGAACTCACAGAGATCCACCTGCCTCTGCCTCCCAAGTGCTGGGATTAAAGGCGTGCGCCACCACCGCCCGGCTGTATAAAAATAATATTATACATAGATTGAATGCAGTGACAAATGCCTTTAATCCTAACACTCCAGAGGCAAAGGCAAGAGCATCTCTGTGAGTATGAATGAGGCCAGCCTGACCTACATAGTAAATTCCAAGTCAGCCACTACCTAGTGAGACCTTGCCAAAAAAAAAAAAGAAAAGAAAAGAAAAAATATATAGTATGAAGTTCTGTAAATATTACAAAAAATGAATGCAGTAAGTATTGCAATTAATGTGTCTACTTTGCTTTAGCATGGATAAAAAAAAAATCAGTTCAGGTATATGCCGTGTGAACACCCAGTATTGTCACACTGAGTAGAAGAAAGGCTGAGAGGCCTTTAGAAGAGCCTGGAAAAGTCTTATTTCTCTTTCCTGTGACACACTTAAGCACCTACAAGAACCTTGGCAACAGGAATTGTCCACATGAAAAATGAGCGTGGAAATGCTGATTTTTCTCACTTCCGACATCAAACAATAATTGCGCATTCCTTTTTTTTTTTTATATTTATTTATTTATTTATTCATTTATTTATTTATACAATATTCTGTCTGTGTGTATGTCTGCAGGCCAGAAGGGGGCACCAGATCTCATTACAGATGGTTGTGAGCCACCATGTGGTTGCTGGGAATTGAACTCAGGACCTTTGGAAGAGCAGGCAATGCTCTTAACCACTGAGCCATCTCTCCAGCCCTGCGCATTCCTTTTTGAGCTGGCAGCCTATCTCCTCCCACTAGGAGGTTAGAGAATGTCACCTTTGGCTTGCTGAGTTGTCTAATAATAGCCACAACAGCATGTATTTCTGTGAGGTTTATGGCCAAGACATAGTTCAACAAATGCAGAGGGATGAGGTCCTTGACACAGTGAGGGGGACCAATAGTAAAATAAGAAAGAAAGATAATAGAACTTGGAGTACTGAGTAACCTTTAATAAATACTAAAATGTGAGTTCCCTATGGGCTAAACAGTCTAACCAGGTAAGTAGAAAGTCTCTCATTTGTCCTCAGAGACAGCATAGGTAAGAATCACTTTTAGAAATTATGAGCAAGGTCAAAGCACAACAGGAAGTGAGGAGTTAGAAAAGTACAAACCACTCTTAAGTGTAAAGGACTAATTCAATATGATTGGATATTTTTTCTTGGTGGATTAGGGTCCTACAACCCAAACCACCACACACACACAGTACCATGTTGGCTCTGCTCACTGCACGGTCTTATGGTAGCCCTGTTGATCTTTGCTGGCACCAAATGGAGCCATTATTCCATTTCCTGTGATAAACACCAATGCCTCCTGACTAGCAGGGAGTTGAGAGTTAACAGGATGTGGCTTTAGGACCAGCTCTTCTCAGGAATGGTAACTCAAGCATCTCCAAATGTGGTCTCACAAAGAAGAGTGGATTGCTAGAGTTAACTGTGAGTCACGGGAACACAGTCTCATGCCCTCGCTGGTGAACAATGCAGCAGAAGAGAACAGGGACTGAGAAAAGAAAGGCACCTAGAAATTGCAGAAACTCTAGAATATAGAATAGTCTTCCCGATAAGAAATAGCTAGCAAACATCCCAAAGTGCCAGGCAGTACATTTTCAGGGATTAATGATGGCCCATATAAATTGAGTAAAACTATTAAAATATAATTTGATAATCTAAATATTGTCAGGTCGGTGTAAGCAGAGTTATGGGAATAGGGTAGAGAAAGTTAGCCAATGACAGCACATTGTCTTACTACTCGAGGCTCCAGTCCTGGCTTTAGTTAGTGGGGATGAAGAGCGGTTCACCTTCTTGTTGTCGGCATGTATTTCCAGCTTCTGTGTATTGTACTGCCGGACATTCATTTCAGACAAACAAGCCAAAGCCTCTGGCATTGTTTCATAGTCCTGAGAAGGAAGGGAGAGACTTGACTGGACCTTCATTGTTGAATTTTATTATTTTATTGTGTTGAGCAGTATAAGTCATTTTCTCCTTTCCCTCTATATTAAGCAATATTTGTAGGCAAAAAAAAAAAAGGATTTTTAGAGGTCCCTCTTCTACATCCAGAGAAAACTCTACAGAAAACTAAGTTATAATTGCAGTCTTTCTTAAATATCCTGAAAGAAGCATATTTCTTTATCCCTTCTAATTTCTACTTGCTGCTGTAGCTCCTGATGGAGGATCTAGTTTCCCAACGGTTTAGGGTTGAAAATCATGGATGAGGATATAGCCACCTGAATTTTGTCTTTGTTTTTTGAGACGGGGTTTCTCTAGCCCTAGCTGTCCTGTAACTAGCTGTGTAGATCAGGCTGATCTCGAACTCGTAGAGATCTGCCTCCCAAATGCAGGGATTAAAGCCATGCACCACCACTGCCTGGCTTTCTACTTTTATTCCCTGAGGCAGAGTCACTTGCAACCAAAGCTTGCTGATTTGAGTCATGCTTTTAGGATAACCCTGTGCTGGGAGCATCTTTGCCTCAACTCCTGAATGTGTCCATCACAAGTAAATGCCATCATTATAAGTCTTTACTGAGGTTCTTTTGTTTGGTTGGTTTTGTTTTTAAGAGTCAGAGTTGAGCGGGGCGGAAGTGGCGCACGCCTTTAATACCCGCACTTGGGAGGCAGAGGCAGGCGGATCTCTATGAGTTCAAGGTCAGTCTGATCTACAGAGCTAGTTTTAAGACAGCTAGAGCTGTGACACAAAGAAACCCTGTCTCAAAAACCAAAACCACAGCACTTGGGAGGCAGAGGCAGGCGGATCTCTGTGAGTTCGAGACCAGCCTGGTCTACAGAGCTAGTTCCAGGACAGGCTCCAAAGCCACAGAGAAACCCTGTCTCAAAAAACCAAAAAAAAAAAAAAAAAAACCAAACACAACAACAAAAACGAGTCAGAGTTGGTTTCTCTGTATATCCCTAGCTATCCCAGAACTTGAACTCTCAGCGACCTGCCTGCCTCTGGGCTGAAAGGTGTGCGTCACACTAGCCACCGTCCTCGTCCTTTACTGAGGTTCTTTGATCTGCATTCCTTCCCAGCAAACTCGTTTTCCTGTCCTGTTCAAGTGAACCAAAATCGTTGTAGAACTCAGTTGCTTCTCGAATGGAGAGCAAATGTCTTCTTAGGCCTCTCATTTGTGTTAAAGGGGACATTTACACTAGCACATTCGTAAACCAGGTGAAGAAATAAAGGGGAGCCGGGCGGTGGTGGCGCACGCCTTTAATCCCAGCACTCGGGAGGCAGAGGCAGGCAGATCTCTGTGAGTTCGAGACCAGCCTGGTCTACAAGAGCTAGTTCCAGGACAGGCTCCAAAACCACAGAGAAACCCTGTCTCGAAAAACCAATAAAAAAAGAAAAAAGAAATAAAGGGGTTACAAAATTAAAATCCATTAGGTTTTTCTACCAACATGTCAGTCAGAAAAGAAGACCTAACATCCCCTTTCAATATAAAATGAAAAGATTTGAATTGAAATATGTGACTATAAATTTAAGTGAGCAGCTAGAATAGCTCTTGAGTGAACTGAATCACTGCAGATGGTATCAATAAAATCAATTTGCTGAACCTGTTTGATTATGCTACCAAGAGTTTTTAGGCCAGCAGTATTTCTAGAAATATGTTCTCACCAATTTATGTTGCGTGATAACACATACTCAGCTACAGTAATATTCATTATAGCATTGTTTGTACAAAAGTCAGGAAATAGCAGAATGCTCAACCAGGGTTGGTTCAATGTTCCATCAATACCGTATGTATTTCCATAGACATTAGAAGTGACACTGCAGAAACCCAGGTATATGGGGCCTTATCACACAACAAATCATTAGGAGGAAAAACACGGGTCTCAAGATAAAATTAACAAAATGGTTATAATTTTAAGAAAGAAAATTGAACATGTGTAAACACATGTATCCTTGAAGTGCTAAATAATCTTTAAAAATATCAAATTGTGAGTTGTATATGAGCTGAAAGGGTTAGCAGGGCAATGGGAGGGTCTGACATCTGTGCCATCTGCCCAATAGATAAAAGAGAGAAAAGAACTTTTAGGCGCTCTTGCCAAGCTCAGCACCCTCTGGCAAGTAAGGACCTCATGAACTACAAAAATAGTCTAAGTGTAAAGGACTATTCAATACAATTTGAAACGTTTTTTATTATTTCTACCCGTCTCCCTCTCCAACTTCACCCCCATCATCCACGTACCCTCTCAACTTTAAGATTTCTTTTTTCCTTTTTTTTTTTTTTTTTTTTTGGTTTTTCGAGACAGGGTTTCTCTGTAGCTTTGAAGCCTGTCCTGGAACTAGCTCTTGTAGACCAGGCTGGTCTCGAACTCACAAAGATCCGCCTGTCTCTGCCTCCCGAGTGCTGGGATTAAAGGCGTGTGCCACCACCACCCGGTTATGATTTCTTATATATATATATATATATACATACACACACACACACACGACCTGTTGTACCTACTTAGTGTTGCTCTTATGTGTTTAGGGTTGACCACAATTTGGGACTGGATAATAACCTATCAGGGAGCATGACCTCAGAGAATACTGATTGTCCCTCTTTCAGTAGCCATGAATTGCCTTTCATCTAGAGGCTGGGACTTGAGATTTCCACATCCATGTTGGGTGTGAACTGGTGTTGTCGTTGGGCTGCTCTTGTGTAAGTGACCATATTGTTAAGATTTTGTGGAAGCGAGTTCCTGTCATATACAGAAGACAGTATCTCATAGCAATCCACTTTTAACAGAACCCCATGAACAGTATAGTGGGAAGAACATTTTTGGAACCCACCTGAGCTTTTTGTGGTTCTTTATTTTACCCAAAACACACTCTGATTACCAGAGAACTTTTCTTAACACTGGCTTTTTTTTTTTCTTTTTTTTCCTTTTTTCTTTTTTTTTTTTTTTTTGGTTTTTTCGAGACAGGGTTTCTCTGTGGTTTTGTAGACGGGGCTGGTCTTGAACTCACAGAGATTCGCCTGCCTCTGCCTCCCAAGTGCTGGGATTAAAGGCATGCACCACCACCCGGCCTTAACACTGGCTTTAAAAACTTTGTCTAAGGCCTTCACAATATAGTTCATTTAATGTTTATACCAAGCCTGTTATGTGAATACTATGGTAATTCCCACCTTTACAGACAGGGGGCAGAAGTGACAGTAACTGGCTCAAGACTTTGCAGTTTGGGGCTGGAGAGATGGCTCAGTGGTTAAGAGCATTGCCTGCTCTTCCAAAGGTCCTGAGTTCAATTCCCGGCAACCACATGGTGGCTCACAACCATCTGTAATGAGGTCTGGTGCCCTCTTCTGGCCTGCAGACATACACGCAGACAGAATATTGTATACATAATAAATAAATATTAAAAAAAAAATACATTGAGTCACACCTAAAAAACCATTTTCCACACTAAAAACAAACACAACCAGCCTCTCAGTGGTGGCACACGCCTTTAATCCCAGCACTTGGAAGGCAGAATAAGGTGGGTCTTTGAGTTTAAGGCCAGCAGGGTCTATAGAGTTCCAGGACAGTTGGAGCTACATAGAGAAATCTTGTCTCGTAAAACCAAACCGAACCCCCACCAAATTTGCCCTTCCTGTGTCTTATAAATGAAAATTATTAGATACAATAGAAATCCCAGCTGCAAAGGTTGTGGCCACCCATCCATTTCACAATACTTAGTACCTAGTCAGTCCTGGAATAGTGGCTACAATATTCTGGAAACAAATAACACATGCTAAATCACATATATAAGCTTTATTTTACATGTATCTGTGTAAAAATCATAGAGCCTCAGAAGCATTTCTAAAAGTTATTTAGACTAGCAGGTCCAGAAGTGAGTTTTTTAGGTGGAAGATAGGCTTATAACAATTCCTTTTCGAAAAAAATATGTTGACTTTTTTTAAAAAAACTTTTCCAAATAAAGATTTTAAAAAACAAAATCAAAAAATGATGTCATTGGGACCATTTCTAAATATTTACTTTATGTGTATGGGTGTTTTGACTGCATGTGTATACCTGTGCACCCTGTGGATATCTGCGTGTATGCAGCACCCAGAGCCCAGAGGACATCTGATTCTCTAGAACCGAGTTATGGATGGTTGTGAGCCACCATATGGATGCTGGGAGCCAAACCTGGGTCTGCTAAAACAGCTGCAAGAGCTCGAGCCAACTCCCATCAGCATCATTTTATAAAAATGTATGCTAATGACACAAATGTAGGAAGAATGTGTATGTGTGGTTTTTCAAGACAGGGTTTCTTTGGAGCCTGTCCTGGAACTAGCTCTTGTAGACCATGCTGGCCTCGAACTCAGAGATCTGCCTGCCTCTGCCTCCCGAGTGTGCACCACCACTGCCCGGCAGGAAGAATTTCAATAAAGTACAATGTGAAATTAAATTAGGAAGTGGAGAACTGCACTTCTGTAAGTTTACACAATGCTTTGCTAGACTTGCGCCTATCCACACACATACCTTAAAAAAAAAAAATCACTAACTTGGGCCACTTTGTCCCCTCTCCCTATTACACCAACTGAGCATTTATGTACTGCCATCAAGACTCCTTTTTTCTCAACTTCCATGGAAGCTTTGACCAACCCTGGCTTTCTTATACTTCAGAACTCCTTGTTAAATCCTAGATGGATTCTTTTTCTCACTACTGTACCAGCTTTCAACGTGGCATTTAAGGCTTTTTTTTTTTTTTCCTGTTTTCCCTTGGTTTGGAATGACAGCTCAGTGGTTTAGAGCACTTGCTACTCTTGCAGAGGACCCGGAAATCAGTTTTTGTCACCCAAAATAGGTGGCTTTCGGGCACATGTGACTCCAGTTCAGGCGATCCAGTTCTCTCTGGCACCCACGTATGTGGTGCACATAAACATGCAAGCACACACACACACACACACACACACACAAACAAAATAAAAAATACATCTTTTTTTCATTTTGATGAATTCATTTTAGGGTTGACTTAACATTTTTTACAACCTAGGGCTATAATTAAGCTTCGTTGCAACCGACAGTGCTTCTGCAAACTTTAAAATTTCATGTTCAATTTTCAGTCAAATTTTGTAATTGAAAATAAGGTCAAGTCCTGATTGTCTTATCAGTTTTTACTTTAAAAAAAAACCTTGTTATGTTTATATGCTGTCACTTTTATTTTGTTTTTCTTTTTCAGATTTATTTATGTGTTTTTTATGTATGTGAGCGCTCTACTTGCATGTATGCCTGCATGACAGAAGAGGGCTTTGGATCACATTATAGGTGGTTGTGAACCACCATCATGTTGTTACTGGGAATTAACCTCTGGAAGAGGAGTCAGGGCTCTTAACCACTGAGCCTCTCTCCAGGCCCCACTTTTATTTTGTAATAGTTATCTGTGCTGTTTACATCAATGTTGTACTAAAACGTGACTGTTTCTTTGGGGGAATCGGTACAACTTTTACTGTGCGCAGTTTTCTTTCTTTCTCTCTCTCTTTTTTTTTTCTTTCTTTTTTTTTGAGGGGAGGGGTTCGAGACAGAGTTTCTTTGTGTATCCATGGCTTTCCTGGAACTAGCTTGTAGACCAGGCTGGCCTCAAACTCAGATTCACCTGCTTCTGCCTCCCAAGTACTGGGATTAAAGGCATGCGCACCACTACCACCCGGCTTGTTATTGTTTTTCTCTTCATCATATGTTAGTAATATTATGAAGCACCTACTAAATTTGTTCCTCTCAGATCAAGTGTATTTGTAGGGTGAGACCAATTCCAGGTTCTTTTTGAGTAGGGGAGGGGAGTTCGCAACATTCCACGGAGCCCTGAACTCTAATTATTAGTAATCAACTAGGCCAGATAAAAACCTGAGCCACTTCCTGAACCCAACTCGCCCAGCACAGCTTTTCTTTTTCCAAGCAGAAGCTAGGCTGGAAAAGGACGGCGCCAGAGAGGGACAACCTGAAGAAGGATCAAAGGTTATAAACCGCCTCAAACGCGGAATAATGGTCAACACTCAACTCCCAAGGAGATCAGAAGCTTCCATTGGCCACATTTGAAATTTAAAAAAAGAAAATGAAAAAAGGTGACTCCCTAACGCTCTCCCCAGACGCACAGCCCAAGACAGGCCTCGGGGCCTGAAGTGACTAACAGGTAGCAAGAGTGGACCCGCAGACGGCCGGAAGTGGAAGTGAGCCCGGGCTGGGGAAAGACGGCAGGCCGTACCGGGCCTGCGCGGTCCGCAGGCATCGTAGTGCGCAGGCGCAGCTGGGCGGCGCCGGGGTGACGCTTGGAGCGTGGGCTGCGACTCTCGCGGATCCGGTTCCGCCCTCCGTCTCGCAGCCCACCCTACCGAAAGAGCGCCCGAGCTCCCTTTCCCAGAGTGCTCTGCGCCGTGAAGAAGCGGCTTCCAGGGACTGGGGGCATTTTGTGTTGGCTGGAGCTGGAGGAACAAGATGGCGGCATCGGCGGAGTGACGGGGTCCCTCCGGGCCGGAGCCGGCGGCAGTGGTGGCATCGGTACCGCCGCCCTAACTCACCGCGCCCCTTTCCCAGCCCGCAACGTCGCCGCGGACGCGAGACAGCGGCGGCCGCCCCAAAGCAACCAGCCGAGCGTCAGCCGCCGCGACCACTCTTCACGAACCGGCCCTCAGCGAGCGGCAGCGATCCGGCTTCTCGCAGCCGACTCCGCGCCCCTGTAACGCCAACAAAGCCTCGCTTTTCGCTTGCCCGCCGCGCTACGCAGTTGTACCGGGCGGAACAGACCCGGAGGCCTTCATCCTCTCCCCAGAGGTGTCGGGGCTTCGCCCCCGCCTCCATCTTCGCGTCTCAGGATGGCGAGCAGCAGCGGCTCTAAGGCCGAATTTATCGTCGGAGGGAAATACAAACTGGTGCGGAAGATCGGATCTGGCTCCTTCGGGGACATTTATCTGGCGATTAACATCACCAATGGCGAGGTAATCACCCGGTGAGGGGAGGGAGATGATAACGCTGGGTTGTTGTTTTTTTCCCCCACCCCAACCCCCCCTAAGTACTCCAAGCCTCATCCCACTGCACGCACGCACGCACTGGGGAGTCTAGAGCGAGCCAGCTTTCCTGGCTTAGCAACCTCCCCCACTATTTCCCTAAAAAGGAAAAACGCGATAGAAAGGCTGGATAAACTCTGAGGTTTCCCAACTTGTCCAAAATGTCTCTCTTTAACGTTAATAAGAGAGATAAGAAGTAGGGCGAAGTCGTGTAATCGCCATGGTAGTCTTTGTATTTTTTTAGTTTGGGATTCTTGTTCCAGTTAGAACAGTTTCCTTCTTTAAAAAATCTCGCCTTACGTTTCAAGGTTGCCTGTTTTCTGGACGAATCCTTTCATTCACTTTAGATTGAGAGGACATGGAAGGTTCGCCATTGTCCCCAGGAAAAAGCCTTTGAAGCTGATTGGCTTGTTTTGTAATTGTAAAGGTAGCTTTCCCCATCCTCTCACGTCCTTGTAGTGGCGACTAGAAGCAAACATTGCTAATGTCTCTTCTCGTTTCCCAAGTGAGTTTGAATCCGTAGGGATGTTGATGCCATCGTCCCCTTTCCTCTGCAGGAAGTGGCAGTGAAGCTAGAATCCCAGAAGGCCAGGCATCCCCAGTTGCTGTACGAGAGCAAACTGTATAAGATTCTTCAAGGTGGGGTTGGCATCCCTCACATACGGTAAGCACCTTTGAGCGCAGTTGATCACAGAGGGAATTGCGAAATGGTGAAAGGGGTTGAGGCTGATAATGAAACCGGCTGAATTGGTTGTGGTGCTGAGTTCCCCAGGTTCCACAGTTAACCGTAATCGTTGAATAAATTTTAGTTCTCCGACTTAGCTGAAATTTTGTGTGCTACTGCATTTAGTTTCTGTCATTTTTCCGCTTCCCGTGGCTTTCATTTGCAGTTAACTATGCAGGTTATCTTTGATCCCTACGGGGAAGGGATCTTGCTGTCTTTACGGCGACACTTCTGTTATTCGTACGTTTGTCCACTGAAGTGGTTTTGAAGGTGCGGATGTGACCGAATTTCGTCTGTTGGGGTTGCTATCGGAACTGGTTTGGGAAATGGCTGCTCTTTTGTTGTGTTTTTGTTCCAACATGTCTTCCTCCTCCGCTTAGAAAATGGCGGAACGACGTGACTCAACCCCCATATTCCTGCCTTTTTCTTCGCTTGGATTCACATATTAAGCTTCCTTGGTTTCCCTTTAGCAGCCTTAAATGGATAAACCCTTGAAAAGCCAAGGATTAAGTTCCATAAGGCCATGAGACTCTGGGAAGAAGATGTCATAACAGAGTATGATTTCTAGTTGATGCGACATAACTTGTTAAATTATACTGACCTAAAATTCTTAGTATCCCTGCCAATGTATTCGTTGGTATTTGCTTTTGTGAATGGTAATGTCTGAAATGTTTCGGTTCTTAAAAACTTTATAGGGCTATGGGCAAAGGCAGTTCAGAATAGCACCAACTGTTGAAATCTGGTCAGCTTTATGAAAGAAAGCTTCACTTAGTAGCAGTTTGAGTAGCTTCAACCTGTTGAGTTATTTTGTCTAACATTTAAAGAAAATTTGGGGGGTAACTGGTAAATAGAAATAATGATAAAAACTGCTCTTTCAAGTATTTAATTTTATTAATGTTACTTTTAAAATTAAACCTCACTGTTTCCAGCGGTGGTCAAAGATAACATTTACAGAAAAAGTCATAGTTGAGGATTAAGTGGGCTGCTACATAATGTTTTCTCTCCTTTTCCATTCCTCCCTCTTCCCTGTCTCTGCCTGGTATGGGTTAAATAGACCAGCCTGGGCCTTGAACACAGAGATCTGCCTGCCTCTTCCCAAATGCGGGGAATAAAGGAGTACACCGTCACACCCAGCTTCTTTTTTCTAAATCCTGAATTGAGTGATGAATTACCTTCAATCTAGATAACAGTACATTTAAAGGACAGACATTTTTAATATAGGTGCTGTGTGAGAAATACTCCACTGGTCATTTGTAAGTGAGCTCTTTCAAAGAAAATTCCAGATTTATGGCAAAGATTAAAATGAAATTGGAGGAGGTTTGAGTTTTTGAATTGTTTTTGGTCCCTAAAATACAATATGATGGGAGGAAATAGGGCTCTTGCCCTCCACTGATTGGCTTCCATTACTGTTGTTTTTCCTGTTTTTTGTTTTTGTTTTTTTTAACAAGTAGAATCAGTTTGTGTCAGGTTATTTGTGTTTGGCTCATTTCACATATTGGTCGTGCTTTTAAGATAACCCTGTGCTGGGAAGTTCATAAATTTCAAAAATTCATCACTGCATTTTCAATGCAAAACCAATGCTAATGTGTTCTTTAGTCAGGTAGCCTTAAAGACCATCATTAAGGGCAATGAGTAGTTTACTAAATAAGCAGATGAATAAATTAACAGGGGAGCAGACTAGTAGGTGCCCATTATACAATGGTGAATGCAGAGAGAGTTATGGCCTTTGTAAGCTTTCTGTGGGTGGGGCTAAATAGATTAACCTGGCTTTTAAATAAGGCTTCCTGGGAAAGGAGATGATTTCAGGAAGCAAGCTTGGTGGACTGGTTGGGGAGGGCATCCAAGAATAGAGTGGCTTCTGGGAGTGGTTCCTAAGACAGAATGTAATTAGGGAGGGGTGGGGAAAGTGTACACTTGTTTAGCAATGGTAGAACAGGTACATAGAAACACAGTATGTTGTAGTTTTTCCTTTTTATTTTGAGATGGATCTCACTGTATATTTCTGGCTGGTATCAAGAACTCATCAGATTCTACTGTCATTCTTTCTAGTGCTGGCCACTATGACAGGCTATTTTGTTGGTTTTAAACAGAAGTATGTATGAAAGGACACTTTTTGCACCAAAAGATAGATTTCTAAAGTACTTTTTTTGTGCTAACATTTTCCTATTCTTGTATATTTGTCAGTATTTCTGTGTCACTTATGCATAGAATGTTTAAAATATTTACTTGGAAAATAATCAGGCAAGTTGGCTGGCTAGTTTTAGGTAACTAGAATAATGTTTTGTCCATTAGTTAATAGTAATTTAAAAGCTCAAATTTTTACCTATCGTACACATCCCCGTTTCATACTTAAGAGTTTATATACACACAATACTGTTTATAAGATTAGCTTTAAGATATTCTGGTATATCTTAAAAGACAGAATCAAAATTAATGGGCCTCCTCTTCCTGTGTAGTTTGAGGGTCTTACAGCCGCCTAGAAAGAGATGTAACCAAGAGTGAAGTATGCCATCCGCTTGTATGGTGTAAGAAGAAACTTAATCCTTTTGGCTTCCAGGACATCTGGAAGCTCACCTAGAATTACATGGCCTTTACATTCCTTTTCTACGTGCAGCTCTGAATTGAATTAACTCTGCAAAGGAAAAACAATTTATATAAACTAGAGCTCTTTAGCGGAACAATTAGATTGAATGCTTGAGTACTTGAACCTAGTTTTTTTTTTTTTTAAACCTCTTTGAGGCTCATCAACTTTCCGTCTATACAGTTGAAAAAGAATGTGACTAATGTTTTAGTTTTGTTGGGGTTGGAAGAATGTTGAATAGAAATGTTGGGGAGGGCTAGAGAGCTGGACAGTTCAGTTTCCACTACCCATCAGGGGTTTTCCATAACTGCCTCTAACTCCAGCTCAGGCAATCTGGTGCCCTCTTTGTTGTCTAGGCATTTGTACTCCTATATGACATACATTCACACAGATCTACATCCCCCCCCCCCCCCAGAAGAAATGTTTGGGAAATTTATTCTGCTGGGAAAAGAACTCATTGCCACCTGCTTTTTAGGGCAGAACTTTTGGTGTGAACAGGATTCTTCTCTACTTAGTCTTTTGCTTAGTTATTCTTAGACCTTTCAGGTTTGGACTTTTAAGGCCTGTATCCAGATGATAGTTGCAAAGCATTCCCCCCTCCCCCAGAGTTTGGTACTTATGTCCAAGTCTTATATTTACGTGGTATTTTATGAAACAGTACCACCTCACAAAACTTACACATCTGTCTCTGGCAACTTTTTTTTGTTTGTTTTGTTTGTTTTTTTTTTCGAGACAGGGTTTCTCTGTGGTTTTGGATCTGGCAACTTTTAGATTAACTATTTAGAAAAACATACAATGGTAAGAAGGTAGTTGGGTATGGGGATATGTTCTTGCCTCCTATGTTTGGTCCCCTCCCTTTCGTTTTTCAAGACAGGGTTTCTCTGTAGCTTAGGAGCTTGTCCTCAAACTCGCTCAAGACCAGACTGGCCTTGAGCTTTCAGAGATCCCCCTGCCTCTGCCTCCAGAGTGCTGGGACTAAAGGCGTGCACCACCACCATTTTAGAAAGTATTTACAAAGTATTAGTTAATCCTTTTCACAACTGAAGTCTTTTTTTTTTTTTTTTAAGATTTATTTATTAGCCGGGCGATGGTGGCGCACGCCTTTAATCCCAGCACTTGGGAGGCAGAGGCAGGCGGATCTCTGTGAGTTCGAGACCAGCCTGGTCTACAAGAGCTAGTTCCAGGACAGGCTCCAAAACCACAGAGAAACCCTGTCTCGAGAAACCAAAAAAAAAAAAAAAAAAAAAGATTTTTTTTTTTATTTATTATGTACACAGTGTTCAGCCCCATGTATGCCTGCAGGCCAGATGAGGGCACCAGATCTCATTACAGATGGTTGTAAGCCACCATGTGGTTGCTGGGAATTGAACTCAGAACCTTCGGAAGGGTAGTCAGTGCTCTTAACCTCTGAGCCATCTCTCCAGCCTACACAGCTGAAGTCTTTGTGAATAAAGTTGTGATGTTGTAAAAGAAAATTGTTGCATTAGCTTCCTTCAGAGTGTAACTAAATTTACCAATGTTCTAGAAATGCTTTATATTGTGCATTTATGGGATAGTAGATGGTGTTTTTGAGCTGAACAAAATCTGAGGGATGAATAAGGAACATTTACTCATATAAGTTAAACCTTGGGTCTCAGAAGAGTCTTCTCTGGCTCCTAGTTGTCCCAAAAGCCATTATCACCTTGATGTCAAGGTCATACCCTGCCTGCTCATACTCACCACACCTTTCTAGTTGATACTGAGAAAGCCATACTTAGCTTCATTCACTGTCCACAATTCTCCTGTCTCCTCCATCCACATAGCATTTAGCAAAAAACAAAAATTGGCTTCGAGTTGTAGGTCATTGATGAAACACATGCTTAACATATGGGAGACTAAATTTAAGTACAAGCATCCCAAAGAACAATATAGCTAGGCTTGGTGGCTCATACCAATAATCTAAGCACTTGAACATAATCTGAGGCCAGCCTGGGTAACATAGCAGACCTATCTGGAAAGAAAAAAGAGAGAAATCTAGAATTTGTTGTAACTAAAATGAATCTGAATTGAATCTTTTTGAGACTCACCATGTAACTGTTTGGCGTGGAAATCACTTTATATACTAGGCTGGCCTTGAACTCATATCCTTCTGCCTCTGAGTGGTGGGATTAAAGGTGTTCCCCCACCGCTGCCTACTAATTGAATCTTTAAAATGGGTTATTAAATAGGTTAAATGAATATGTTTTCAGTGAATGAATGTATACTTAAAGTGATGTTCCCTGTTTACTATTTTGTTTATAATGCAACCTCAGTGGCTCCTAATAGTTGTGACCGCCAATGTTAGCTAGTTGTAAACTGATTTGTGGTTTAATGGAATTTTTGAAATCTTAGGTATAATTTATATAGTGAAATGTACAAATGCTAATGTGTGGCTGGATTAGTTTTGACAAATGTATGTTTTTACTGAGATGAAAGAATTAACACGTGCATATTACTTAATTTGTGACAATGTTTTTTGTGGTAGTTGTGTGTCATTTCTTCTAAATTTAATGAAAGACTGTTCAAAACAAATAGCAAAGCCTTCGGGTTGGTAGATACCCTGTAGAAGTTACCTAACAGCATAGTTAATGTAGTTAGGACAGCTGCTGGTTGACATCTCTAGCTTGTTTTCTCCCATGGAGGACCCAGAATATCGCCATTCCCTAGTCTTATGACTAGTGAATGAGATGTGTTGTGGCTGGTTTTTAAGGTTTTGGTTTTTTTTTTTTGTTTTTTTGTTTTTTTTTAAGATTTATTTATTTATTGTTTGCACAGTGTTCAGCCTCCTTGTATGCCTGCAGGCCAGAAGAGGGCACAAGATCTCATTACAGGTGGTTGTGAGCCACCATGTGGTTGCTGGGAATTGAACTCAGGACCTCCGGAAGATCAGCCAGTGCTCTTAACCTCTGAGCCATCTCTCCAGCCCCTGTTTTTTAAGGTTTTTCTGTGTAGCCCTTGGCTGCCTTGGAACTCGCTTTGTAGACCAGGCTGGCCACAAACTCAAGAGATCTGTCTGCCTCTGCCTCCCAAGTGCTGGAATTAAAGGCATGCAACAAATTTTAGATTTGTTTCTAAATTTTTGTTGTGGCTGTTTTTTTTGTTTTGTTTTTCGAGACAGGGTTTCTCTGTGGTTTTGGAGCCTGTCCTGGAACTAGCTCTTGTAGACCAGGCTGGTCTCGAACTCACAGAGATCCGCCTGCCTCTGCCTCCCAAGTATTGGGATTAAAGGCGTGCGCCACCACCGCCCGGCCCTGTTGTGGCTGTTTTAATAAGGACTTTGAAAGTATTGTACGTAAAGGATTGGTTGAAGAGTGTTAGTTTCTAAAGAAAATGGAAAAGGCAAAAACCAAACTGTATCTGAACCTAGAATTCCATAATTTTTAATGTTAGCTGCTTTTCAGATAAAAAATTTTGTTAGACCAAATAGTTTTATCTTGTTTTTGATACAGAATTTCATGTAATCCTGGCTGGCAAAACCTGGCGTCTGCCTGGCAGCTTACTTGAAAGGCCATGGCCACTCCTGGCTTCCAAATGGGTTCCAGCTTTTAAATGCTTTATATAAGTTGATAGGATTATGATAAAAGATACTGCTTCCCACCTCTGATGTATACTGTACAGTGATTTGTTTTGAGGTGTAATTCCTTTTTATTTATAGCATCGATAAGCACTGTTGAAATAGGGAATATGGTGCTGGAGAGATGGCTCAGTGGTTAAGAACACTCACTGGCTGCTCTTCCAGAGGTCTTAAGTTCAGTTCCCAACAACCACAGTGGCTCGCAGCCATCTATAATGAGATCTGGTGCCCTCTTCTGGCCTGTAGGCGCACATGGAAGGAATGTTGTATACATAATAAATAAATATTTAAAAGAAAAGAAATAAGGGAATAGTTGATTAACTTCAGTGTGGCTACATATATTTCCTTTTATGTGCAAGAAGTAAAAGAACCAGGCATGGTAGCACATGCTTGTAATTTCAGTACTTGGAAGGTTGGGACAGGAGGTTCAAAGACAACCTGAGCTATATGAAAGCTCCCCCCCCTGTAAATTGCTAATTAGTTAAGACTGACTTTTGTAAAAAAAAAAAAAATCTGAATTTTATTCCCAGCACACATACGTTTGATGGCTGGTAACTAACTCTAGCTCCAGGGAGTGCAACCCCTCCTCTGTGGTCCCTAGCACTCATCCATGAACATAATGGAGAAGTAAATAAAAGGAAGAACAAGAGTCAAACAGTATCCAGGCGTTATATACTCATCTCTTTTAATCATTATAATAATCCTGTAAGTTGGGAGTTTCGTATGAAAATAACACTAGGTATATGACAGATATTTAAGGGCTTCTAGGGTGATTCTGGTGTCAAAATACAGGAACAACCTTACTATACTATGTAGGGTTTTAATAGCTGCTGCCTCTCTGCTCAGCTAATTTATCCCCATGTTTTCTGGACCTGTATCTCTCAGTGAGTCTCTTGTAATGGCTCATTCCTTTAATCTCAGCACCTGGGAGGCTATGGCAGGTGGATCTCTGGGTTTGAGGCTAGCCTGATCTTCAGAACCAGTTCCAGGACAAACAGCTACACAGAGAAATCCCGTCTCACAAAATCAATGGATTCTTTAAATTTATGTGCTCACAAGATGTAGTATTAGGCAGTGAAGTGCTAGAAACTACACTGTAACCTCATGCAACCAAATTGTTTGGAGGGGCTTGATGGGGGAGAGTATCTAAAACATGTAAAAACACAAACACTGCTGTGCGTTCCTACAATGCTGTGAGGGAAAGAACTAGGTCTTAACATAATAGGTTCTTAGCATGGTTTGTGACTATAAAGGTACTTACTCTGGCTTCATTGTATGTGTTAACTTTTTAATCCAACTGTAGAAATAAATCTTAGAAGTATTTGATGTGTGTAGAGTTAAGTTCTTGAGTTTCTTAATGGTCTTCAGTTCCAATACGTATTAGACTAAGACAGGACGAAAGCTAATTGCTGATTTATTTACAAAGTAAAATGTAGCTGTGCTCTTTTTGCTTTGAATACAGTTAGAAAGAATCCATTGTCTCACTGAAATTTAGTTTTCTAGAGCCAGGTGTGGTGGCACGCACATGTAATACCAGAACTCCAGGCCATATGTAGTGAGACCTTGTCTTTAAAACTTAAAGGTTCTTTAACTTAATCACAAGGTTTTACTACTATGTTGGGCATTTTAATTTTCTAGGCTA
Source organism: Chionomys nivalis (assembly GCF_950005125.1). Taxonomy (NCBI): domain Eukaryota; kingdom Metazoa; phylum Chordata; class Mammalia; order Rodentia; family Cricetidae; genus Chionomys; species Chionomys nivalis. The sequence continues at coordinate 23,888,994 of NC_080099.1, read as the reverse complement.
ACACGAAGAATGTTTGCTGCTTTCAGTATTAGTGTAGTGCGTGCTTTTATTGTTTTTGTTTTTGGAGATGGGGCCCACACTGGTCTCAAAGTCACAGAAATCCACCTGCCTCTGCTTCCCGAGTGCTGAGACTAAAGGTGTGCGCCATCGCTACCTGTTTTTTTTTTTTTTCTTTAAGAAAATGTCGACAGTGGATAAAGTAGAGGTAGTATAAATTAGCCCCATGTTTGTGTTGTATTTAAATGTACAAGAAAAAAGTTTACAGGAGAACTTCTAAGATAGTGTCTTGTCAGCTCTTATCTGAAATTGAAAAACTTGAGCAGTTATATTACAAGTGTCCCATACATTGTACTTGGTAAAAATGTAGGAAGAACCTGGAGTGGAGTGCATGCTTTTATATGAATGTCTCTCCATTTTATGTTCTTCACATTCACTGAGAACAAGGATCCTGTAGTATAAGGTATTGGACTCACGGAACTTTCCTAGTTCTGGAATTAAAGGTGTGTGCTACCGTGCCAGTCTTCTCTTTTCTGTTCTTTTTATGCCTTTTAGTATTTAATTGATTGGATTGTTTGTGTGGGATCTGTTGACACTGGATTTAAATTGTTCCTGACACCAAGTTCCACTTAGTGAAATCAGTGTTCCAGTTAAATGACTATTAACTTCTTTTCAATCTCTAGTGATTGAAACTGTCTTGGTTAACGTAACACACTGGAACTTATAAGCGTACTTACATCACTTATTTATAAGCTATAGATAATAAAAAGCTTTTTCCTGTATGAGTGCTTACTGCGTATGAATGAGTTTAAAATAGGCACACTTCAAAATTTAGGGGTTTTTTTTGTTTTTTGTTTTTGAACATAAGGGCACAAGTGTTTTCTTAAGAAGATAATGTGTAAGACTACCAGGAAGCCCTCAGCTACTTTCATTGGTCAGTGTCTAATAAGTTAGGGGTTTCTTTTCTTTCCTGGAACTAGCTCTTGTAGACCAGGCTGGTCTTGAACTCACAGATTCACCTGCCTCTGCCTCCCAAGTGCTGGGATTAAAGGCATGCGCCACCACCGCCCGGCTAAGTTAGGGGTTTCTATTTCTATTATAAAGCACCGCGACCAATAAACCCTTTGGGGAGGAAGGGGTTTATTTTATTTACAGTTCCATAGCACAGTTGAGGGAAGTCAGGGTAGGAACTTAGAGGCAGAATCTGATGCAGAGGCCGTTGAGGAATGCTGTCTTGCTCAGGCTGCTTTATAGCAGCTAGGACCACCAGCTGGGTTGTACTGGACCTTCTTACATTAAGAAACTGTGCCCCAGGCTTGCCCACAAGCCAGTCTAGTGGGGACATTTTACAGAGTGAGGTTCCTTTTTCCATATTACTCTAGCTTGTGTAAAACAAACAAACAACAACAACAACAACAAAACGCTAGCTAGCACAGTCAGATTCAAGGATAAACCCTGTTAAAGTTTGAATCCAGTGAAGTAAGTAAGCCTTTCCTCAGATCTTTACCATGTGTACTGGAGAGATAGCTCAAGAGTACTTGTTGCTCTTACAGGGGACCAGAATAAATAAGCTTAGTATTATCCAAGGTAGGGTGTTTGCTTGGCTTCTGGGAGTCCCAGGGTTTGACCTACAGCACCAAGAAGGTGATTATTAATCACTTTCGATTGGTGTGCAGAGGATTGCTAGATTTTCCACTTCCCAATGAAGATGTGTATTTTTTTTTGCTTTGTTTTGAATACTTGCTTGAATTTTCTTGATGTTCAGTTGTCTACATTCTGTCCCATAGTAACACTTAGCAATATTTAAAGTAATGACAAAGAACTGGCAAAAATTAAGTCATTGTCATTTTTGACAAACTAAGTAGTATGGTTAGAATCTATTATTCCAGCCAAGAAACAAAAATGGGAAAAGTAGCCGGTATAAAATGGGTTTTCAGTGAATTAACCTGTGAAGAAAATGAGGTAGCAGCTTCTAATTTGTATCCCAACCACACTGGTTACTTACAGTTTATTGAAATCTTTCGTCCTTTCACCAGACTCTAACTATGGTTTAATGATCACCTTATTTCTAAAGTTTGGATCCTTGAAATTTTTGCTTTCTTAAACATGTGTTTCTTATTTGACATTCGTGTTGCATAGTAAACAGATGATCATGAAAGAAGATATTACTTGATGTCTTGTTAGCGACTATAAACGTCAGATTAATAACTGCAGTAGCTTGAGTGGTGTACAGACTTTATGCTGATAGTCACAACTAATGCGAATGAGGGTACAGTAGACACATTAGGCCCAGAAGAAAATGTCCCACAACACTCCGCCCTTCTACCCTTTCCTCCAGCTCTGCCATTCTTTTGCAATGCTCCCCGAGCCTTGCAGAGCAGGATATAGAAATCCCAGTTAAGGCTTGCCTTTCAACAATTCTGTTATCTCAGCGCTTTGACCGTTAGAAGTTTCTGTAGTAAGCACATAATCTACTGCCTAAAGAATCCTCTAACCACAGCTGACAGCAGCGCTGGTGAGTGGACATAAACAAAAATATTTAGAAGGTATTAGATAGGCACAGAGTCTCCAGTTAGCAATATACGTGGAAGCTTCCCCACTAGGTAGGGCCTGTGCCTTTCCCAAGCCACAGACTTTTACCCAAGCTTACAGTACCAGATGTGAATTCTTTACTGTGGAGTTAACTTCAAATCTAGACAGGAATAATTAGCCCCTTAACAGAACTGCCACTACTGGATCTCATTTTCATACAAGTGTATACTGTATGTTTAATGCTCTCTTACTTAGATTAACTAAGGTAACTCAATATGGGCTCTTGTTAGTAAAGGTCAGAAATTAGAGCCAGCCGATTTGAGGTTTTATCTATGTTTCTCTTGAATGTCACTTTTGGAATCCCCTGCAGTTCTGATGGATGACATTAAAGGGATAATAGCATTGAGTATCTGGACCACAAGTTAAGCAACTTTTTTTTAAAAAAAGGAAAAGATTCCAGCTGGGCAGCTGTAGTGCACACCTTTAATCTCAGTCAGAAAGTGGATCTTCAAGGACAGCCAGGACTACAAAGAGAAACCTTATCTCCAAAACAGGACAAACACCTGTATTTTCTAGGAAAATGTTCATGTTCTTTTGTTAATACTGATGTTTTAAAACCAATGCTATTGCCGGGCAGTGGTAGTGCATGCCTTTCTTTAATCCCAGCACTTGGGAGGCAGAGGTAGGTGGATCTCTGAGTTCGAGGCCAGCCTGATCTACAAGAGCTAGTTTCAGGACAGGCTCCAAAGCCACAGAGAAACCCTGTCTTGAAAACCCCCCCCCCAAAAAAAAGCTATTTATCAGTAGAACAACATAATAAAGCAAAATTGTAGAGAAAAAATAGCATTAAAACACTTACGTAGTTTTCTAGAGATTGGCTTTTAATGTTCTTGTTTGGTCTTTTGAGACAGGCTCTCAACTCATCCTATAGTTTAGGCTGACCTTAAACTTTGCCTCAGGCTCCTGAACACAAATGGTTATAGGCTTGGCCAACATTCTGATGTGTTGTTATACCTTTAACACAGATTTTAACACAGATTTTTTTTTAAAGCCTTTTCTCTCCTTTTGAGTTTTTTTTAATACATATGGTAACCTCTTGGCTTTAGCTTCTATTGGTGTTAACAAAGAAACTAAGCCAGTTTAGGCTTTTAAGTGATTTACTCCAGTTTTAGTTGTTCTGGAAACAGACTTGCTGTATATAACCAGGTTGGCCTCATATTGTTTGGGAAGAATTTTATAGACATCAAAACGTGAAAAAATTTATGGTGATTATTTCTAGTCCTCACAAGAAAAGTTAATATTTTGAGTTATTGAGGAAATTTTTTTTTTTTTTTTTTTTTGGTTTTTCGAGACAGGGTTTCTCTGGTTTTGGAGCCTGTCCTGGAACTAGCTCTTGTAGACCAGGCTGGTCTCGAACTCACAGAGATCCGCCTGCCTCTGCCTCCCGAGTGCTGGGAAGGAAAATTTTTATATATGTACAGTATAACATAAAATAGTTAAGTAATTTTTCTCTAACAGATAAATATAATCGTGTGTCTATGCTATTCTTGATGAACTAAACTAAGCAAAACATGTGATTCCTTTTCAAAGAAGGACAAATAATTGGAGTTTGATGTGGAGGGAGTTGGGAGGTAATGACATGACAAGAGGCCTTTCTGAGGTGTGTACAGCTGGTGGAGTCAGTTCTTCCATTACAAAGTTAGTCCAAGGTCAGGACATGATGCAGATGGCTTAAAATTGCTTTGATGGTGAGAGTAGTTATAAAGTGGCCATGCAGGAGGGAAAGGGTCTTGTTACTCTTGAGCAGTATATTTAACCACTGGATTTGTCTTGTAAATAGTGCAAAGGTTCCCTTTTTAAAAAAATGTTAAATTTCCTTGTTGGGGCCAGAATATCCCTAGCTAACTATGACTTAAAATTTAGCAACCCTTAATGTCCCAAGCTCTGAGCTTATAGGTGTGTGCTTCCATGCCTAAGGAATAGAAGTATTAAGTGATAATGTTTTGCATTGACTCTCCCATTTCTTGTTTTTATTAGGTGGTATGGACAAGAAAAGGACTATAACGTGCTAGTCATGGATCTTCTGGGGCCCAGCCTTGAAGATCTCTTCAATTTCTGTTCAAGAAGGTTCACTATGAAGACTGTACTTATGTTAGCTGACCAGGTGTGTGAACTTTGACAGAAATAAAAAAACTGCAAAGTTATTTGTATAATGGTCAGCATTTCACAGACCACATTGTTGTAAGCCCATGTGTCACTGTTTCTTTTAAAAAAAATTATAAAAGGATTGTTTGTTGTCTTACAGTAGTGTAGGATATTTGTTCAGGTGTGCTTTAGAAATGTGTTCCTCAGGAAATAAACTATTACTTGCAGCATTCTGTATTTTTACTGTACGTGGTAGCACAGACTATCTTAGAGTCCCAGCATTCAGGAGACTGAAGAGGGGTTTTGGATTCAGGGCCATCCTGGGTATTATATAAGCTCCTCCTCAGATGAACAAAGAGCTTAATTTTTTATTTGTTTTTTTAAAATAAGGTACCAGAGTAACTAAAGATGAAGCTTTAGCCAAATTGATGCTTGAAGTAATAAAAGTCTGAAGCATGAATAATAGCATTGAAGCAACACTAGGACATGTTAGAAACGCCTACGTTTGCCTTGTTTTGTGGCCCAACCTGGCTTCAAACTCCCTGGGTTTACCACTGAGAAAAATAGAGTAGAATAGTCCTTTCTAGGAACTGAAAGTCAAAAAGAGAAAGATAAAATATCTAAGTTGAGGTTCTGTGGTATCATGAGCAAAAAATTGCTAAGGACTATAAGGCTTTCTTCAGTATAGCAATTATTCTTTTTCACTGTGTAGAACAGGCTGGTCTTGAACCCATAGAGATCCACTTGTCTTTGCCTCCTTAGTGCTGGGCTTAAAGGTGAGTATCACCACATTCAGCAGCCCGTTTTAAATCATTAAAAACTAACAGAACACCACAAAAGTTTAGGCCTTGATAGCCAGCATGCTTGAAATAAGGGGCTTTGTTCTTTTTATTGTTTTTCTAGTGCTATCATTAATTGAAAGACTGGAGTACTTGAGAAATTGAGTTGCTGCTTTTGTCACTTAACTGTTTTTATCCCTTTTCTTTTTCAGATGATCAGTAGGATTGAATATGTGCACACAAAGAATTTTATACACAGAGACATTAAACCAGATAACTTCCTAATGGGTATTGGGCGTCACTGTAATAAGGTTAGTTAACTGCTCTTGGCATGAAAGAACAAAGAGTAAAATATTGATATGAATTACTTGGATAAATTTTTGAATCTTTAAAAAGCCATAGTAATTTTATTTGCGGTAATCTGCTTAAGAGTTTGTGCTAGAAGGATAATCAGCTAACTCTATTAACTTAGTGACTTGAAATATAGTCTCTCCAACTTAGCCCACTGAGGTTAGCTTATTTATGTGAAAATATGAAATTCCAAGGGCTTTAATCATCTGTACTTAACTTGGACAATTGTATCTAGTTTTCATTCACTTAAATAGTGAAAACATTTACCTTTAATCCTTCTTGAGTAGTATAAAGTAGTAGACTCTATAAAGTAGTGTGGGTTTATAATATATGTGCTTGTGCCAGTATGGCAACCATTGACCCATCTGTCACTATGGCGTTAATCCTTGCTGGCTGAGCATGGTTGATACTGAGAATTCTTTAGTCCTTGGATTGGAGTATTTAAAAGAATAACTTTTGAGCCTGCTTCAAAAGTACCTTACAGTTTATTAATTGGGTTCCCAATTGGGTGAGTTCTCCACCCTCCATGCTGTTACAGGAAAATACTGACCAGTGATTGAATATTCATATAGCTAAATGAGTGCTTATTGGGGATTTCTGACAATGGGTTCTGTATACGGGGTGATTAGGTTGTAGTGACGCATGATTGCAGTTAGAAACTAATGATATTGAACTTTTGTCTGCAATGCTTAGTTTTATTGAGTGAATTGCTTTCTTTATTCATTCAATGTTGAGCTCGGGCAGACAGGCAGCATTGGCAATGCACGAAGCATATTCCAATCTGATGATCTCAGAAATTCTCAACTTCAGGACAACTGTGGGGAGGGAGGGGGCTTTTTTTGTTTTTGTTTTTCTTTTCTTTTTCTTTTTGTTCTTTTGTGGTTTTTTTGGAAGGAAACTTCCCATCTGTTAACCAGTTAGGGAATGTGGTGTTTTAGGTCCAGCTGTAAATGTTTACCTTTGTTTGCCTGTATGAATGCCAACTTGGAGCCATTATATTAGAACTGGTGTTGCTTGTTAATGTGAGATTAATGTTGGTCTGACCAAGTTTTAGATTAGATTTTTCACTGAACTTCAATATATTGAAGGGTTTACAGCCATGTAATTTGTCTTGCGTTCCCAGATGTCATTTAAAGAAATGTGGCTTCTCTCTCTGAAGCGCCAGGTTCTTAGTTATTATTCTAAAACCTGGTAATTGGTTAGAAGAAAAATTTGGCCTTATATTTTTCTCCTACAGTTTTGGCAGTTTGACTCTTCTTTTAGCCATTTCCCGGCCCTCTCCTTCCTGTTTTCTTACCCTTAAACACCCATTATCCCTACGTGGTCCCTGTTCTGCATAGTGACAGAGCAGTAAGTACATGGTTTTTGCCTTCACTTTAAACAGTGGCCTAGGTAGTAACACTTCACGCTCTTCCTCTCCCCCCTTATGAATAGTTGTCTTAATCACATACATGTCTTGGATTCCATGTTCCTTTTTTAGAATCTGTGTACTCCGTACAGTTAGTCAAATGATTTTTGTGGCACTGCTTATCTGGAGCTGTTTTCAGAGAGATTATTGGACAGAAGTGAAGTGTTTTATATAAGATTCAAATATAAATGTTTCTCTTGAACACTTTAGTGTTTTGTTTCTGTAGGTTTTTTTTGTTTGTTTTGGTTTGTTTTTTTGGTTTTTTTTTTGTTTGTTTGTTTTGTTTTTGGTGTTTTCTGTACTGTAGTTTGAAATTCCCCGTTGTGTAAGACTGGTTTCTTCAGTCAGCTTGTACCAGTAGTTTATACCCACAGGGGATCAGGCTTGATGGGGTGGGAGCAGCTTCCGAGTTTGGCTTTTGAAGTTAAAATTTCTTACTTGAAAATTGTTCTGAATTTGATATTTAGGAGTAGTCACTCCAATCTTAGTGAATTTGCTCATCTTGTCCAGTAATCGGCCCTGCATGCTTTTAAAAATAAATTTTAAGGTGACTAAATGCCTTCTACCTCTTCCTTACTGAAGATTTTTCCCCATTCATTCTTTTTTTGGGGGAAGGGCAGATTGTGATAAAGATTGCAGATCCAAATTCCCCAGTTTTTATTTAAAAATGAAAACGCCAAATGTCACCATTGCTCTCCTTGTTTCAGGCAGTGACACAGTCATAGTGGCATTAAAAACATAAGTATTGTAGAATTCAATGTTGTTGAGCTCATGATTTTTATTTGGAAACTGAGAAGCTACAGTGCTTGGTGGAAGAAGGATGGCATTTGGCTACCCTGTTCTTTCTCTAATGCCTCGGTGTTGCCTGTCTGCGCCGGCCATTGTTGCAATGTACGCAATACTGTTTGATGCACTGCCACCTCTATTGTCTGTTCAGTGTTTAGAATCTCCAGTGGGGAAGAGGAAAAGAAGCATGACTGTTAGTCCTTCTCAGGACCCATCTTTCTCAGGATTAAACCAGGTCTGAAACTGTCTCCTATTCCAACCTCAACCCCAAAGTCATGTGCTTTTCTTTCTTATTGTTTCGTTTTAATTACTTTGATTTAATTCTGGAGAATATAGATCTTGCTCAAGCACCTCTTACGTTGGCATTATTCAGACATACTTGGCAAACATGTAACATTACTAAGATATTTTTGTGGCTTTTGCTTAAAACTTTAAAAAGCTTAGAGAAAACTTAAATGAAAATAAGATTGTCTTTGTTTTAGATTGATAGCATTGATGAGGAAATGCTGTTAGTTTAGTATTGGAACCTTACTTTAAAAATAGACGAGATAGACTAGCTTTAAAAATGGATTTGGAGTTGGAGAGCTTACTACACAATTAAGTCTCATGTGCTATATTGACTGCTCTGCTGTACTTTCCTCTATTTCCTTAAGAGCCTCAGGTAAGTAGAAGTCAGAGTTCACATCTAGGATTTCTCAGTGGTTGCTCAAAGAGGATTATACACTCTAGAGGACATTGTATTTATAACAGAGTAGTGACAGTTGAAGAAAGCAAACTACCTGAATACATAACCCGATTTAGATTTGGGCAGGCCAAACCACCCAGTAATTTAATCACTTTACATTTTCTTTTACTTTTCTAGAAACTGTAGCTGTGCCCTCCATGTGAATTTGTTTTTGGTTTTATTTTGAGGCCTGGTCTCTAGCCCTACGTTGGCCTGAAACTTGATAAGTAGATCAGGTTGGTCTCAAACTCAGAGTCTTCCTACCTCTGCCTCCAATTAAAGGTGTATGCCACCAAGCTTGATCCAATGAGTTTTTATAGACAAAGGAACATTTACTTTAGGATGTGAATTTTGGTGCTTCTGGAACCCACAAGTCTATAATTTGATACCACGTACCTTGAGAAGACAATATTGGCATAAATAACCAAAATTGAAGAAATAAGCAATCTGGCTTAATACTGACTTAATCGCCTAAATTACCTTTCATTTATTTTCTGCACTACCTCTGCTTTGGTTTTGCATTTTGTTGTTTTCAGTACTCTCCAGGGGGCAAGCTCCTCCTGTACAAAGGGTTTCAAGTACTCAAGAGTTACCTTATCCCAGAAAAGAAATGCCAACTATTGGATTGAGTGTGGTGGCACATGCCTGTAATTTGGTAGTAGGAGGAGGATCACAGCAAATTCAAGGCCAGGACTAGTTACATAGGGAGTTCCAGGTAACCCAGGCATACTGAGACCTTCTCTAAAAATAACTCCAAAAAGAGCTTACTGCTATGGCTAAATCTTGGTGGAGTAAGAGTGCATAAGTTAAATTGGTCGTTACAGGAAGAAACAAACTTTTAAAAACTTAATAGCCTCAGTTTTACCCATTCATCTGTATATTTTGCTTACATTTTGTAGCATAACAGCTTGATAATCTAAAATGCTTTACTATTCTGTATATTATACAAGCTAGTTAGGTTGCAAATAATTAATGCAAGTTCTCAGAAAGGTAGTTTGTCCCAGTCATGAAAATTGCCCAAGTCTCTGCAGATGCAACCCTTCTGCTTAACTGGCACTGGCACTGACTTCTTGTTTGGTTCTTTTTCTTTCTGTAGTTTGTTTAAAGATTGGAGCATTTGAGGAGTTAGTATTTTGCTTGGGTTTTTTGTTTTTTAATACTGTTTCCTCATTTTTGAGTACTGAGCTTCTTGAGTCTTTGGTTGTTTACACAGTATCCACTTATTGAGTTGTGAATGGAGATTTAGCTTTAAGTAGCAGCTGCCAGATGTAATCCACATTAGCACACGTCCCCTTCTCTTTGAAGAACTGAAGGGAGTAATCTAATTCCATGACCTAGGAATTGTTTCCAGTGTCATTCTGCAGAACTGTGTGCTTGTTTACTGATAACTGGTTTTCATATTAAGAGTAATGTGCAGTGTGAGCTAAATGCATTAAAATACTTTCCCGTATTTCTAAACAACTTGATTGCTAGAGAGTTTAATATTAGAGTTACAGGGCTTTTGTTGTCCACCTATATTAATTTATCACTAGTAATTTGTTTTTTATAGTATACCAAATGAAAGTATGGGCATAATAGCCGGCAGAAGCAGGATTTGTTTTGTTTGCTGAAACAGGCTTTTTTTTTTTTTTTTTTTTTTAATGTATTCCTGACTAGCCTGGAACCTTCCTTGTAAACCAGGCTGGCCTTGAAAGAAGAGATCTGCCTGCCTTTGTCTCCCAAATGCTGGGATTAAAGGCATGTGCCACCAGGCCTCACTGATCTTAACATGAATAGATGATTTGTTTACTTGTAACATGAATTTTAAAAGATTACCATAGCAGTTTTCTAAAACATCAGATTCTATATTGGAAAAAAGAGACCAATATAGTGGTTTAACAAAAATAATAAAATGGGGGTGTAATTAGAAGAGACACAGTAGTCTCATTGCATATAGTTTCACTTGCACACAGATATGTCAACCTTGATAATGATGATAGGATTTTATTATAGTATGGCAAGTAGGGTTTTTTGTATAAAAGTTAAAAGTTTCAAATACATTAGTAAAAGAATGAATTTTGTTGCCTTTCATCAAAAAATAAGTTTTCCTTTTTAAAAATTCAGTTTTGTAGATCAAATTTGAATTACTTAGAAAAAAATGTTTTTACTCCCTGGCTACCATATAGATTATATAAAACTAAACATTTTTTTCTAAAATGCTAATGTGGCTTTGGGTTAGCTCGTTTAAACAGATAATTTGAAAGCCACCTTAATTTAAATGCTGTGCTTTTAATTTTCGGGTAAACAGATTTTATTTTTTAGATATCTTATGAAACAATGTAGTACATGCTCTTGTTTTTTATTATTTTAAAAATGGTTTATTTTGATCAGACTTCGAGGATTATGCTGTTTAAATAATTAGCCTTTTATTAGCATACTGAAGAGTGGCCTCTGGGAGAAAAGAGTTCAGAAAGCTTGTACATAAATTTTGGAACATGCTTGTTTTACCCATTAAAAACGGGCTTTCAGATTTCTTGTGGTTAAACAGCGTTCTTGACAACTCTGCCTTGGGACATGTGTGTGTACGCATATATACACACACATACACACATACTCACTGTATGAAGACAGGCTGCTGTGTGTATAAGAACTGGGCATGTCAAGTTACATAAATAAGGATAATAATGGTTGGGGGTTACTTGTGAAGAATAGTAAAGTCTTATTGGGATGTTAAATCTATTATCTGTTCATTTTATATTTCATTTTGATATTTGAATATACTTGTTTAATTGAAAAAAAAGGCTAGAGGCCTAATTTCTCTTTGTTTTTCTTTTAAAGTTATTCCTTATTGATTTTGGTTTGGCCAAAAAGTACAGAGACAACAGGACAAGGCAACACATACCATACAGAGAAGATAAAAATCTCACCGGCACTGCCCGATACGCTAGCATCAATGCACATCTTGGTATTGAACAGAGGTGAGTCTTATCAAATCCATAATGGAAGCAAACAATTGATGGCTTTTCTTGAGTTTGTATTAAAGTTTCTTAGTGTCTTAAGGGTGCTTCTTGACTGAGGATTAAGAAATTGCTTATTGTTGTACCTTTTGCTTTTAACTAGTGCAGAAAAGCCAGCTAAATTAATGGCACCTTTTATTTTCTTTCTTGAAAGTTGTCTCTGGGCTAGAAAGTTAAATGTCTAGTATGGTGACACATGCCTGCCGTCTTAACTGTAGGAGACTGAAACAGGATGACTGTTAAGAATTCAAGGCCATTCTTGGCTGTATGACAGGTACTAGCTAAGCAGGGTCCACATTGTGAGACCTTATCTTAAAAAAAAAAAAAAAGGAAAAAACAAAAGCCTATTAAACATGGAAGTTGGAAACATAATTAGTATTGACATCTCTGCGGTTTAACATATACCTACTTTTTAAGTACTGATCTTTGGCATTGTGTATTTTAGTGTTATAATTTGTGCTTATCACTGGAGTTGGCAGTGTGAACCTGGGAGAATGGAGCCTGAAAAGGGGGTAGACTAAATTTTTATGCAGTAATCTAGCTTTATTCAGAAGCATCGGACAATTGATACTCTGAGGGTTAAGATAAGTCACATAATTATCCAGTCACAGCGACAAACTGCACAAACGGCAAATGGCAAAATTGTTTTTCCATGGAGGCATATAAACAAATAGCCAGTTGTGAGGAATAATCTGGGGGGGCACGAAAGTGCATTCCAAGAACAGTTCCATGTTGTTGAAGAAAACTGAGATTGCAGTACTCTTGTTTACTTAAACACTTTGAATTCTCTTTACGTGACTCCATTCTTCTACCGTGTTCCAATAACTTGAGTTCCAAGGGGTGGGGAGGATCCATGGGTCACTTTTACAAAGAAAGTACTATAACAGTACTGAGCTTTGTGGCTCATGCCTGTAATCCCAGCGCTTTGGTAGTCTGACAGGATTAGGTCTAAGTTTGAAGTCAATCTCAGGACAAATAAAAATTATGAGATTTGTAATAAACCAAAATGTGTCTTCCTGTTATTGTTTTGTGGTGGTAGTGTTTTTGAGTTCCTTTTGATTTTGTTAGTGTTTCCTCACTAACAGAAACAATGCAAAATGTGCTGTCTTTGGGTTGAAATGTGGGAAGAGAAATAGTAAATTTCTGAATACTCTTGAGATGTACTGTGATTGATTACATTCACTTTGTGGATCTTAAAATATTACCTATCCAAATAGCCCAGGAAAGGGTATTTCCTGTCACTGGATTATTTCGCTTAGCGCATGTGCATTAAGTGTGTATACACTTGTGAGCTTAGCTGTTTTGTTTCAGCATCTGTAGAAGATCTTTAGGAGTTGAACTTTAAGGTATCTCATACTACTTGTTTTTCATTATTCATTAGCTTTTAGATAGTTAGCTAGCTATATTGTCGTTCTTTAAGTTCTCTGACAACCTTGTGTAGTTAACCAGTCCATTTTGAACTTTAATACTCTAATTACCTAATTTTGTAAGACACTCAATAGTCTTTATTGTCATTTGTGAACATTGTTTCTTATATGTACAGAACTTAGTTTTTATATTTTTCACTGTCTGGTTCATAAAATAACATTCTCTTTTCTAGTCGCCGAGATGACATGGAATCTTTAGGATATGTTTTGATGTATTTTAATAGAACCAGTCTGCCCTGGCAAGGGCTAAAGGTAAATCAGATTCAAATTACTGGGGATTGTTTTTGTGTATCTTATCTGAAGGAAAAATATGTGACAGGTGATCCCAGAACTTGGGGAGTGGTATTGGGCCCAGAAGATTAAGAGCAACCTTAGACGGCATACATCTCAGGGGAAGGAGCGTTGAAAGGGGAGAGTAAAAAAAAATAAATACTGTGGAGGTGTCCTTTAAAGTGTTTTCCAGATCCGAGTTTCAGCCAAAGTTAATTTGCTGTTGCCTTTAATTTGGGGGAATAAATTAACCATTTCAATAAGAAATTAGTTAAGAGCAATTGTTAAACCTGAAGGCTGGTGTTCTTGTGCTGGTACTAATTGGTGACAGCCTACCTTAATCTAGATAAAAGCATCATAAGCACAGGGCTTGTGATGTTGAAGTGTGCTTTTGAGAGTGTGTAGAATAAATGTAGACTTTTTAATAGCTATTTTAAACCTTTAAAGGAAAATAGTGTAATGTTCAGTTCTTTAGTGAGTAGCTGTATCTGATGTGGACTTGATTCCATGTGTTCTTTTCTTAGCTCTCACATGCTGAATCTATGTATTCTGTCTAGTGAGTTCAACTGCTGCATTTCTTTTAAGTATTAAATCCATCTTTGAACAACCTTTTACAGGCTGCAACAAAGAAACAGAAATATGAAAAGATTAGTGAAAAGAAGATGTCCACTCCTGTTGAAGTTTTGTGTAAGGTAAGTGTACATGATGAACATTCAAAAATGATTCACATGGTCAGGTGTGGTGGTACACAGCTCTGATCACAGCACTTGGGAGGCAGAGCCAGTCTGATCTGTCTAGACAGCCAGAGTTTGAGTAGTAAGACTTGTCTAAGTAAATAAAAACTGGAGAGATACCCTGTCATGCTCAAAGGCATGCGCCATGCTAGGTGTGGTGTTATAGTTGTGCCTTTAATCCCGGCATTCCAGACTCAAGAGTCGGGAATTCAGGGCTGTGTAGAGAGATCCTGTCTCAAAAAACAAAAGTAGTATTTGCTGCTCTTAGAGGAGGTACAAGTTAAGTTGCCAAGCTGGGCGGTGGTGGCGCACGCCTTTAATCCCAGCACTCAGGAGGCCGAGGCAGGCGGATCTCTGAGTTCGAGGCCAGCCTGGTCTACAAGAGCTAGTTCCAGGAGAGGAACCAAAAACTACGGAGAATCCAAAAGATCTCGAAAAATCCAAAAAAAAAAAAGAAAGAAAGAAAGAAAAAGGTGGTTTCTTTCACAATTGTCATAGGGTTTCTATTGCTGTTACGTAACAAACACTGTGACCAAAAGCAGCTTGGGGAGAAGGCTTTTGTTTCATTTTAGAACTCTCAGGCTGTACTCATCTCTGAGGGAAGTCAGCAGAAGTCTGGAACCTGGACTAAGGAGCTAAAGTAGCCAGTGGAGGACTGCTGCTGGCTTACTCCCCAGTGAGAAAGGGCCCTCCTACAGCAATCGTTAAATCAAGAAAATGATTCAGTCTGCTGGGGGCATTTTCTCAAGTTAAAAGAAACTAGCCAGGACATGTATTTTTCTTTGATTTTCCTAACTTGGTGTTTTTGTTTTTCACTTTTTTAAATGTTGACTCAATAGGGGTTTCCTGCAGAATTTGCCATGTACTTAAATTACTGTCGTGGGCTGCGCTTTGAGGAAGCTCCGGATTACATGTATCTGAGGCAGCTATTCCGCATCCTTTTCAGGTCAGTTGTTAATCCCCAGTGGCTGCAGAGGCTGAAAGATGGCTTACGGAGAGCATACTGATCTTGTAGGCAACTCAGATTTGGTTCCCACCACTCACATTGGGCAGCTCGTAACCACCTACCTGTAGCTTCACAGGATCACATAACCTCTGGCCTTCGTGGGTATTTGCTCTTGTACAATTGCCCCTCCTCCCACCCTCAGTGTGTGTTTTACATATATATAATTAGGAATAATTTTTGCCCCATCCTAGTGGCTGCATATACAGAAGAACAAATCCCTAATCTAAGGCTCAGTGGTCACAGGCTATGAGATTGTATAACCTCGGAACATCAGAAGCTGCACCCATAAAATCTCCACCAACATGACAGCTTAAATTAAGTAAGGATTGCTGGGAGCAGGAGAAATTGTCTTCCCCAGGGAAGAATACACCAGGTGGTTATGCGATACCAAGTAGTCAGCCCTGAAAACATACATAACGTTACACATACTGAGCAGGTTGTACTCATGGATGAGAGAGAGAGATAGAGAGAGAGAGAGTAACAGCAGTTCATGAAAAATGGTTATGGTTTCTTTTTTCTTCAAAACAGGGTTTATCTTTGGTGCCTGTCTTGGAACTCACTCTAAACCAGGCTGGCCTCTAACTCACAGAGATCCATCTGTCTCTGCCTCCCAAGTGCTGGGATTAAAGGCGTGGCCTGTCTGGTTTATCATTTTTTTATTTATTTATTATTTGTTTATTTGAAAGAGGGTTATATAGACTTTTTTGGAGAGAGGAAGGGAAGGGAGAAGTTATGTAATTACATTAATCTCAAAATAATTTTAGAAGTAAATGGTTATTTAAAAATTGTTAAACAGTAATTTCAATCGTACACAAACCTATTCAGTACCAAATAAAGTGTTAAAAGCCAGGAATGGTGGTACATGTGTTTAATCCCAGCTCTTAGGCAGAGTTCCAGGCCAGCCAGGGCTACACAGAGAAACCTTGTCTTGAAATTATGTGTTCCTTCTCCCAAGAAAAAGAAAAGGGCATTAAAATATGGAATCTGCCAGAGGGCTACAGAGACTCCAGCACTTAGAAGATAGAGGTAGGATTGGGAGTTCAGGGTTATCATTAGTTCCAGAAATGATGTCCTGAGATACACCATCTCCCTCATAGAGCTGCCAGTTGTGTGCATGCTCCCCAAGGAGGTGCTAAATGAATCTTTCTAGGTAATTGACAGCTTGACTCACTGTAGTTGCTTATTTTGGGTTTTTTTTTTTTGTTATTGTTAGTTGTTTTGTTTTTCTATTTCTAATATGCCCCTATGGAAGTTTCTGTTTTGATTTTGTTTGTTTTTTAGGGCAGGGTCTCACTATGTAGACCAGGCTGACCTTGAACTCAGTAGATACCTGTCTTACTGAACACTGGGGTTAAAGGCTTGTGTCACTGAAAATTTAAAAGGCAGTTTTAATATAATTCACCAGACCAGAGTGGCTAACGTTTTCCTTTCAGTTGTGACATGTGAGAAGTAAATAATTACTTAAAGTTATTTACAGGAAGAAAAATCTTAGAGGTTACCATGCTTATGACAAAATACTCTAAAGAGGCTCCTTGGAGCTGGACCCAGTGATGCTTTCCCTTAATCTCAGCCTTCTGGAAATAGGCAAACAGATCTGAGCTTGGAGAGTTCTAGGCCAACTGGAGCTACATAATAGGAAAAGAAATGCCCTCAACTGTCTTGAGAAGTGAGTAGGCTATTTAGCTGGACGGTATTAAAAGGTTAACGTGGCATTTTATTTTTCAGGACCCTGAACCACCAATACGACTATACATTTGATTGGACGATGTTAAAACAGAAAGCAGCACAGCAGGCAGCCTCTTCCAGTGGGCAGGGTCAGCAGGCCCAAACCCCCACAGGCAAGCAAACTGACAAAACCAAGAGTAACATGAAAGGTTAGTAGCCAAGAACCAAGTGACGTTACAGGGAAAAAATTAAATACAAATTGGGTAATTCATTCATTTCTAACAGTGTTAGATCAAGGAGGTGGTTTTAAAACACATAAAATTTGGCTTGTATTTAAAAAAAAAAAAAAGACGTCCTTGGAAAATTTGACTACTAACTTTAAACCCAAATGTCCTTGTTCATATATATGTATATGTATTTGTATATACATATATGTGTGTATTTATATCATTTCTCTTGGGATTTTGGGTCATTTTTAACAACTGCATCTTTTTTACTCATTCATTAACCCTTTTCCAAAATAAACATTTGGTGTTGGGAATATGGTATTGCCAATCAATCCAAAATCCTAGACCTAACACTTGTTGATTTTTAATACAGAATCTGGTTAGCCATGGTATTTTGACTTACTTTCAGACTAACAGTGTTAAGATATTTATACATTGTTTGCATGCTAATGCTTTAGCATTTAATGGGAAAATGTGAACATGATCTAATTTTAAGAGGTGAGTCTTGGCATTGCCTTCAGCATGTCTATCTTCTCAATTGCAGAGCACCTTGTTAACTGCAAAGCTCAGCATATCTTCCTAAATCAGAAATTCTCTCTCTGCTAATGAACTATGGCAGATCTTAATTTCATGATGATCCTTTAAAGGGGAGTGCTTTGTTGAAATGCGAAGGAACTTTAGGTACTAGGGTTCATTCAGTGTGAAATTGAAGCCTGCAGTTAGACCTTGTCAATTGAAGATAACAGAGGCAAATGGCCATTAAACTGCTAGTCTGTCTCTTTCTGGCACTTTCAGTGCTTCTAAGGAGTAGAACTGTCAAGAGCACACCCTCACTCCCTATTCCTGGTGCCTTAGAGTTCAACTCCTGCTTCCATGTTGTCTCCCCTTCTGGGGCTTACCTATTGATGCCTGCCTGCTTTGTGCACATGGTGGGCAGGTAAGCTTTGGTTTTTGGTTTCTAGTTACTTTATTTCTGAAAGACTGCTCTAGTCTGAATGTGGTTTTCAAATATTAGTATTTGTTAATATTAGTAATATTCTGTATTTTTAGTGTTGCATTTAAATAATTTTTTTAAACTTGAAAATAGATTTTAGGCTGGGTGTGGTTGCAAATGCTTTAATTCAAGCATTTGGGAGGCAAAGGCAGGCGGATCTCATGAGTTCGAGGCCTGCCTGGTCTACAGAGTGAATTTCAGGGCATCCAGGGCTACATAAGACCCTGACTTTGTTAAGAACAGCTTCTAGTATCTGAGGAACATTTGAAGAAATGGAATGAACTGATGTCCATCCTTGTCCCAGCAGCTCAGTAAAGTTGAGGGGCTTCCTTTCTGTGTTTCTGTATTTGGGAGGGATTGAAGATTTGGTGGGGGAGGGGTTTCGATGATGAGGCCTGAGTTAAGCGGTTGCTCAGGGTGTTTAGCCTCTGTACTTTAGTTGGGACTTGGATACCTCCTTTGTCTCTTAATACTGTGTAAGTAATCTTCCGTTGAAGTAGGTGACACGTATTTGTGAGAAGTGGAGAGTCTCTTAACTAAGACACTAAGCAATGTCTATGTTTGCCTTTTTCATGAAATGAAGCCTTTTTTTTTTTTGCCGAAAGCTGGCTGGGATAATAGGATCCATCACAAATTGTAGCTTCTAGAACTGAAATTGAAATCTCATCTGGCCTAGAACATTTTTCTTCAGGCATTCAGCAGCCTTCAGAAAGAAGTATTTTCATTTTGACCTAGTTTCATTGTTCTAATTTCCTATGTGTTTCTTACTCAATATAAAAGCAGAATTTTTGTCCTGCTTTATCCAGGTATTAAAGACGAGAAGTTGGATCCACTGAGTTAGTATGTTTCCTTGGAAAAGAAAAGTGATTAAACTTAAGTTTAAGCTGCCTTCTGTATCGTAACTTTTTCATAAAAGTAACTTAAAATCATAAAACAGTTACAACATCAATAGACACAGTGGTCGTGCAAATTATTACATGTACATGATCCTACAGTGTTCTGAAATATGAAATTTTCAGTAAATACCTTAATGACTGCTTTCAAAAGGTACATTTCTAAGACGAGGTTCAGTGACATGAATGCTTATAGTCTTAGCTACTGGGAGGTTGAGGTGAGGATTGCTTGAGTTAATGGCCAGTGTTCCTTCTCAAAGAGGGGGGGAATGGGTTACCAAGAGAGTTTTTGTTGTTTTTTGGGGGTTTGTTTTCTTTATTTTTTACCTTGAGCAAAATACTGCTTGCCACTAAAATACGTCAGTCTGGGGGCTAGAAAGTTAGCTAAGTTGGAAAGTGCTTGCTTTGTATGAATGTGGACCTGAGTTCAGTTCTCTAGAACCTCCATTTTAAAAGCCAGCAAGGACTGGGAAGTGTTTGGCACACACCCTAAATCCCAGCACTTGGCATAGAGCAAGCAGATTTCTGTGAGTTTAAGGCCAACCTCAAAATGGTGAGACCGGAGACCCTGTCTCAGCAACAAAACTAGCAAGCTGTTATGAGGTTTGCTTGTACGCCCAGCCCCGGCTAGCAGGGTGGAGACAGGCAAAACCTTGGGACTTTCTGGCTGACCCTATAAAGCCTAATCAATAAGCTCTGACCTAGTGGAAGACCCCAACTCCAAAAAATAAAAGACATCAGAGGAACCACCACCAGACTTGACTCCTGACCACGACCCACACAGAGATGCACAACAAGCTGTGCCACTATCCAGAATATACAGTAAAAGAGGTGGACTTTCGACTCCTTAACATTTGTGAAATTAGTGTTCGTACAGAAAGCTAAGAAAAATGCACCTACCCTAAGAGTGGTATGAAATAAGCATGAGAAAATTAGTCTTAGACCCTCTGCCACTCACATTATATAGGTGATTCCAAAATAGGATGTATAAAACAGTACTTAGTTTCTGCTACTTTAGCTTTTGATTTCATGGAACTTCCAATAATGGTAACATCATATTATTTCTCAGCTCAAAAATTATAGAAAGTAGCCAGGCAGTGGTGGTACTACCTGTAATCCCAGCACTTAGGAGGCAAAGGCAGGCGGCGCTCAGTGAGTTCTAGGACAGCTAGAACTGTCACAGAGAAACTCTGTCTTGAAAAATACAAAATGAAACAAAATTATAGCAGGTGGTGACTCATAACCTTTAATCCGAGACTTGGGAGTAGAAGGATGGATCTGGTTGAGGATCGCTCGGGCTATATAGTGAGACTCTCAAAGACCAAAATAAAAAGAGTAAAAGATAGCCCTTAGGACATACATATTAGCCTCCTCCCCCCTTTTGATGATAATCTCAGATGCTTGTATATATCAATGAATTCAGTTCATAAATCTTTAGCAATCAGGCCTCTAAAGGTTCTCTTCTGGAAAGATCTTCTAAATGTTGACATTATTTTTTATAATTCTTTAAGGTTTTGTGAGGGTTTCTGTTTTTTTGACTACTCGGCAGTTATTTTTTTAAGCGTATTTTTTTTTCATAGATATTACAGAAATTCCTAGCCACTTAGAGTGTTTAAGTGTTCTTAAAAATCTTGATCATGCTGGGCGCACACCTTTAATCCCAGCACTTTGGAGGCAGAGTGGATCTCTTTGAGTTTGAGGCCAGCCTGGTCTACAAGAGCTAGTTCCAGGACAGACTCCAAAGCTACAGAGAAACCCTGTCTCAAAATATATATATATATATGCTCATTTAGCTAGTGTATGCTTCTTATAGGTAGATTTTCTGCTCTGATAACTTTGCATTAGGCCTTTCAGTTACTGCATTCCAAAGCCAATCAAGACCAAGAGAAAGGATTTCCCCTAATGTCTCTTAGACTTTTTCTTACAGTGCTGAAGTACCCCTAAGATTGAATTTTTTGCTTCTGTTTGTGTAACAAAGAAAAGATGAAAAATTTCTCCCTCTGAACATATGACAATCCATTTAATAAGTGTCCTTCTACTGTTGATGATTGTCAGAAAGGTACTTGTTTATGACCTAGAAGAGACAAAGAAATATTTTATGAACATGTAAATAATTCAGTTAGTTCTGATAACCCACAGGTAGCTGATGCAGTAGAACAAGTTTGAGAGTGGCCTTGACCTTCTAAGACTTAAGTGTTTTCCCTCACACTAACCTACCTCTGTCAGTGATCCCCAGAAGCCTAAAGGGCTTTACCATGTGTAGTTTAACCTTTTCTGACTTCACCAACTGCTGCCAGGAACACAGCTGATAATTCAGCAACTTAACCCAAAACAGGAAAGGGAAGACCTAGCGATGCCTGGAGAAACTGACTTACCCTGAATACACTCAGTCCAAAGAAGACCTGGGAACTGAATCTTTGCTGAAACCTGGGATTTTCGTCAGCTTTTTTCATTGTGGACAGTAAAACTGAAGAGAGCGACAAAAGAAATGAAGAAAGTGCAAGAGACCTTCAAGGCTCCCTGGGCCTGTTAACTCTCAGCTCAGGTTCTGTGATGTCTGTCAGAAGGCCTGGGAGAGCGCTGTGTAATGCCCACCATCTGCCAGTTGGGACAGATTCCTTTGTAACAGGTATGTTCAGCTTAGCGACTATGGAAACTATTAGAAAATGAGTCTGAGTAGAGAAGACAGTCATTCCGATTGTTTTTAGTCTGTTGGTCCAATTTAAGGAGGAATTGAACCTGTCACACATAAATTGCCAGTGTGCAATCAAAAATACTTTCATCTTTCACAGTGTTCATTTTGTAGAGCAGAATTTGTTACTTTCATACATACTGGCAGCTTAATTCAAAATTCACCTAGCTTAATCTTGTATAACCAGAAGACCATAGGAGAATATTGTAGAAAAAGTTCATTAATACAACAAATGACATTGTATGTTGATTATTGAGTTGAAAATAAATGGTTTCATTCTTATTATACTGTGGAAGGAGTCTAAATTTCAAACACCTATCACAAATATATAAACCTTATTACTGCATGAACATCCTTTAACTGGATGGTAGACCTTAATTATAATCTCATTAATACAGAGATATGTAGAGACAGGAGGAACTGTCTCAAAACATAGCCATACCTGTTTAAAATGGATTCTGGCTATTTTTTTTTTTTAAAAAAATTAGACATGTTTGCAGTGAATTTCTTAATAAAGAGACATTTCTTGTAGATTACTTTTTGAGGGGGTAAAGTATGATTGTTATATAAAATAAGCATTTTTTTCCTGTTTAAAGAGTAGCTTAATTCCTGGATCGTCACACTAACCCTGCAACTTTGGTAATAGTCCTCACTTTCCCTCTTTTAGGAAAAGAAGAGGTTCATTCCTCATTTTAACTGATGTCACAGTGAAGATTTACTCTGGAACCAGAAGTGCTACCCAGGCTGCAAGATTTTTAAAACAAAAACTAAAACACAGTGGAAGAGACTGTGCTTAGTGGCGGTTGAAGACTGAAAGTTGGAGGCCTGCTGTTGTGTTTTTCCTTCTTGATTACCATCCAAGAACGCTCATTTGAGGGATGTCACTTGGGTAGAAAGAACATCCTACCATTGACCTATCTAGCTGAAGAACTAAAACTGGATTTGACTACTTTATTCTACCAGGAATATTGTTAGGCTAATCTTCAACCAAGCCCTAAACAGTTGTAACCAGAGACTGAACTAACTGTTCCACAAAGAAAGACTTTTGACCTAGAATTTCCCTGTTATTAAAAACTAAGTTGTTTTGTATTTGGCTTATAGTTCGTTAGTGGCTGGTTTTCCACTTCAGACCTGATCGTGTGGAGGGGTACTGAGTGTAACGAAATACTAAAATATAATCACATGATTACAGCAAATTATTATAAAGGAGAGGAACCCTAGTTTTTGTAGCCAGGAAAATCATGTTTATTTTTACAATTTATGAATAACTTTCATAGTTAAAGCCAAATACTGATGGGGGTAAAGGTCCTTTCTATTTAGCTAGTCCATAGTTTCTATCTAGATTTCAAATAACTTTTAACTTACTACTCCATAAAATTGGAATTAGATTGCGGTCTGGTCAGTTTACAGATGGAATTAGGGTTTGGTTAATAGCCTTTTAAAGTAGGCCTTACTGTGCCTGGGGAGGTGGTCCAATAGATAAAGCACTTAGCACAGAATATGAGGACCAGCCTTCAGATCCTCCAAAACTCTTAAGTTGGGTAGATATGGTTGTCCACTTGGAATCCCAACACGTGGAAGTAAGAGATAGTGTCCCCAAAGAAAGCTGCCCGATTGTGAGCTCCAGGTTGAGCAAAAGGCCCTGCATCGGTATATTCAAGGTGATGAACCATCGGGAAAGATACCACCTGATTTCAACCTCTAGCCTGAATACAAGTATGCCTACACTCGAGTATATATACACACACAAGAGTGCGTGTGCACAACAGATTTTTTGGTTTCAAGTTTGCCAGTGCTATTTCATAATCTTAGTGTTTGTCTTCTATGCTCTTAGGATGATGGAATTGGGTTTGTTACATAGCTGCTCCTGGTTGACATTGGGAAGGAGGAGTAAAGCACACCATTGCTTCAAAGCTTAATTGTATTTACCAAATACCTGAGGATGTCTGGTTTTCCTCCCAAATGAAAAGTTCCTAGTTAACTGGTGAAGGAATGCTTATTAAAAAGATGATTATAAATGTTTGATACTGACTTTCCAGTTTTAGTCTTAAAAACATCTGTAATAAGGAGTAAGTAGTAGGGTTAGATTCTAAATCTCACCAAACCCAAAGGAAGTCCCACCAGTGTTGGGGGGGCGGGGCTGGGGAAGAAATACATTACTGGCCAAAGCATGGTTTTTCTGTGATGTGGTAGGCTTGGTTTTGATTTTTGTTGAAGTTAAGTGGTCAGAAATGTAATTCAGTCATCTGGGAGTTTAGAAGGGAATAGACAAAATGGCTCTTGCTTATTTGATATCCAGGTTATTAAGGGTATCAATAGGTGGGGGGCATGTTTATTCTGTCTCTAGCCATAAAGAACCAGCATCCTTAATGCAGAAGCTCTGGCTTATGGGAGAAGGAACTATACAACAGGATAGGATAGGGAGTAAACAATGCCAAAGCATTGCATTGCTTATTTCTAGTTCACAAGTCAGTGAGTAGAGTGGGGTTTTTTGGTGTTGTTTTTGGTGTTTTTGTTTGTTTGTTTGTTTGTTTTTTTTTTGGTTGGTTGGTTTGGTTTTTTGAGACAGGGTTTCTCTAGCTTTGGAGCCTGTCCTGGAACTAGCTCTTGTAGACCAGTAGACCAGACTGGCCTCGAACTCACAGATCTGCCGAGGTCTGCCTTCCCGAGTGCTAGGATTAAAGGCGTGTGCCCAGCGACACTTTTTTTTTTTAATGCAACAGTGGAAGTTAAGTATGAAGATCAGTGTAAAGTTTTTTTATGCAGATTACATATTTCTTAGAGGTATAACAAAGTTGTGCTTTAAAAAGTGGAATAACTGTTACTGTTGTGAAAATTCTGCCAGAAATGGTGTACACAAAAGTTGGCTTCTGATCTAGTTAGAACCATCCTCTAGTTGTTGCAGTAATGTTACCGGTTTCTCATTTCAGTTGAGTTTTTGAAATAACTTGTGTTCTGGGTCCAAAAGAAGTGGGCATCCTCTTGGATAGCTAGCCATTCAGTATAGCTGAGAGTTGGATGCTGAGGCTGTAACTGACTATAGACTTCTTCCTGGGTCATTCAAATCAGCGGGAAATGCCTTTAATTAGAAAGTTGTGTACTCTATTTTGAAAGGTCAGGCTTGATGATTTTCACGTTAAGAACAGCCACTAAAATGTGATTATTGTCTTAGTTCTCTAATTTGGGGAGTTTGTAAAAATTTAAAACTTGTAACAACCTTTTTCTGTTTTTTTAATAGGTTTCTAGGCATGAATTGAGGAAGAGAAGCAGCAGAGCAGATGATTGGAGCAGCATTTGTTTCTCCCCAAACTAGACTTTTAGTTCATATGTACACTAGCCAGTGGTTGTGGACAACCATTTACTTGGTGTAAAGAACTTAATTTCAGTATAAACTGGCCCTGGGCAGCATTGCTGGTGCTGACCCTGAGCTGTAGCCGCTGTAATTGTGAATATTAACTGAGGTAGTGAAACATGGTGTCCGGTTTTCTATTGCATTTTTTTTTCAAGTGGAAAAGTTAACTAAATGGTTGGCACACGAATTGGTGGAGAAATTGTGCATATGCCAATTTTTTGTTTAAAACCTTTTATTTTGAACTATACTGCTTTTGAGATCTCTTTTCAGAAGAACGGCATGAACAGTCTTCAGCCACAGTTGTGATGGTTGTGAATGTTCACAATTGTGTGTTCTTAGGGCTTTCCATCCCTGGGGTTTGCAAGTTGTTAACTTAAAACATTCTTTAAAAGGCTGGCTTCTTGTTTGCAAGCCAGCTGATATGGTAGCAACCAAAGATTCCAGTGTTTGAGCATTTGAAAGACTCTGCCTGCTTACCTGTGCTAGAAATAACAGCATCTAAAGTGAAGACTTAAGAAAAAAACATAGCGACTACTAGATTATCCTTAGGACTCTGCATTAACTCTATAATGTTCTTGCTATTATAAAAGCATATTTGTCACAAATTTAGTTACTGTCTTACAACCGAACATGTATGTGTGTTGCTTAGATAAATGTAATCACTGTAAACATCTATATGATCTGGGATTTTGTTTTTATTTTGAAATGGGAGCTTTTTGTTTACAAGTTCATTAAAAACTAAAAACTGTTTCTGTAAGGAAGTGAAATTTTTTTAAACAAAATGCCTTGCTGACTCAACATGAAGTATATCTCAATTTTTTGTTTTGAGTATATCTCAATTATGTTTTGAGACAGAGTCTCATTTTGTGGCTCTGGCTATCCTGGAAGTCACTGTATAGACCAGGCTGGCCCTAAACTCTCAGATCTTCTCTCTGCCTCCCTAGAGTCCTGGGACTAAAAACATGAGCCACCATGCCCAGCTTTCCCTGATTTTTTTGATAAATTACTGCAAGTCATTGTTATATTCCTCTGCTGCGAAAGATTTTTTTGTCTTAAAGAGAAGAGCATCCTTTCCATTATTTTTCCCAATGACTCACAGACACAATTCCCAGTACTGCAGCTGCCATAACTTTGGCATTGGCTCCTGTGGCCACTGACTAGCAAGCAGATGGACTGATTTTGAATATGAGTGGAAGTGTTAAAGGGTTTAATAACTATATTACAAGATATTTTTCTTAAAAATCCTTGTGAAATGGCTCTAAGAGTATCACACAGTGTGAAGTTAGTGATCGTGACCCTCTAGCCCTGCTTCTGTAGGTACCTGTGCACACTTCCTCATGGTCTCTTTTGGCCGCTTTCCTTTTTCCCTTTGATCCAAATGAAGGGGAAGCTTACTGACCATAATTTTTCAAATGGTGTAATTTATTCATTACAGCATGTCAGGATAAATTAAAAGTTCATTTGTCTGAAAATGCTGCCAGGAGCCTATTGTGTAAAATACTCTGAATTGTAAATTGACACGTGTTTGAGAAGATTGTTGGGATTGATTTGTTGTGGTTTTTATTTGAACAGCAATAACTAATTCCATGATTGCCACATTCTGTTATGAAGAGATGTATTCGTACCATAAAGCTAAAGAAGGCTTAGTGAGTTGGGACTGGTGGGTGGCAGCTTCTGTTTCTTTTCTAACCATGCTTGTCAGTTAAGGTGTTTCTTGACTAATAAACCCTTTGATACTTTTAGCCAGAAATCAGTCTCATAAAGCTATTTTTGAGTATAGTTTGTGTAAGATAAAACTGTTCAGCTTTGGTTATAAATTTCCAGGCTGAACTCCCTCTCTAGCAAGATATTTTTCAGTGCTTTTATTTACTATGCACTTAGACTATGCACTTTTTCTGAAATATTTTTGTAACACTTTTTTGTATTTTTGCCATTTGAAAAGGTGTGTCATTGGTCTGTAACTAAGTTGCAGGTTGGAAACTGCTGTCAGTTTTGTGAATCAGAGCAGAAATGTTTTTGTTCCTGGTGTTTTGTCCGTCTGCAGCTGGAGCTGGAATCCCACTGATCTTCTAGCTACCTTTCATTTTCCTCACAGTTCACCAAGAAGAGCAGAAGCTCAGTGAATGCTGTTACTAATCCTGTCTGGAAGTGAATCTCATTTCACCAAAATTAATTGTTTTTCCACTAAAATGATGGTATATGTTGAAGACACATCACTTTGACGTTGGAAGACCTCACCACTAAAGGCTCCACAGTGGCTGACTCGGCTGAACTCTAGGTTGCCACTCTTTCCTTTGTTCACCCACTGGGTGATGCAGCTTTTTTAAATGTTGGGAGATGGCCATTCTAACTACTGTTGAATGTCTCTGTTTGGGGAAGGTATAATAAGAAAATAAAAAAAGAATATATATGAAGGGGAGGCTGGTTGTCTCCCATGTGGTTGTGCATATGCTCTTGGAACGCATAAGTGACATAGTCTGCCTTTGCTGTGATCTCTGCTCTGAGTCTGTTGTAAATACTCAGTGTACTGTGACAGGGCACGGATTGTTCTGAGTTATGAACCACAAAGACGGTGGAGTCTAAGCTGGCAGGCTGTTTTTCCTGAAAATTGTTGGGACAATAAAGAATGGTTTATTGTAACTAGAATGAGCCATGAGGATTGCAAAGGGGGCCATCAAAGCATCTTTAGTTCACATGAAGATTTGCAACATCCAATATAGGTGTGCAGAAAGTGACCCCTCTTCCAACTAGTCTTTGTGGTTTTGTTTTTTGGTCTTTCTGTGACAAATCTGTATGGTGATGACCAAGATGTGAGGGTGTGTGACGTGGCAAATATCAGAAATATGATCCAGATGTGCAGTTTCATTGCATTTGTGTAGTGTGGGTGTCCAGGGCTCGATTTCTTTTTTCTTTTTTTTTTTTTTTTCCAAGACAGGTCTCTCTGTAGCTTAGGAACCTGTCCTGGAACTTGTTCTCTCACTCTGTAGACCAGGCCGGCCTCAAACTCTTGAGATCTGCTTGCTTCTGCCTCCCAAGTGTTGGGACTAAAAGCGTCTACCACTACCACCTGGCTGCTTTTCAGATTCTTAATCCCTTTCTTTGATTTTGGTTTCTTTGGGCTGGTTTTGACCTCTTAGGCTCAGCAATCCTCCCCTGCACACTGTAGATATGAACTTGTCTACTTTTTTTTTTTCTGGTGCAGGCAGGGTCTCAACTTTCCCAATATTGACACCTGCTTTTCACATGGGTGTTGGGGGATGCTTTGGTGCAAGTTTTGAGCTAATATGGTTGGTTGTAGCATTTGTGTGCACATTGTTAGAGAGCATGGGGGTTTTTCCTGTAGCTTTGTAGCCTGTCCTCTTACTAGCTCTATAGACCAGGCGTCCTTGAATTCAGGAGAACCAGTGCTGGGATTAAAGGCCAGTGCCACCACCGACCAGCTGTATGTTTGCTCCACTCATTGAAGTAAAGAGGATGGGACTGAAGCAGAAGACCTTGAGGTCCAAGTATGTCTGTAATGTGAAATGGTTGCAAAGTTATTCACAGTTAACTAGCATTGATGTTTTGCAAGATGCAGTCTCACTTAGCTTGAATGGTGAAGGGTGGCCTTGAACTGATCCTCCTCCCTTGGGCTGGGATCATAGGCATGTGTCATCTAAGCAGAGATCCACAAGAGAGGTGCATTCAAGTTGGGTTTTTTTTTTTTTTTTTTTTTTTTTTGGTTTTTCGAGACAGGGTTTCTCTGTGGTTTTGGAGCCTGTCCTGGAAACTAGCTCTTGTAGACCAGGCTGGTCTCGAACTCACAGAGATCCGCCTGCCTCTGCCTCCCGAGTGCTGGGATTAAAGGCGGTTCTTTCTCTTTATAAAATGTGCTGACCTTTTGTGGCTAAGTAAAACTACACGGGTGCTCAAGATCACCTGTCACGACTACAAGCCAAAAATCATACATTTTTGTCAAGGCAGCTGTCTCATGTAGATGACATTGACCGAGCTCACAGAGATCCAGTGGGATTAAAGGCTTGCGCCATTATGCCCAGTGAAATGGTACTTGTTTTCTTGAGACAGTTTCTCTGTAGCTTTGGAGCCTGTTCTGGATCTCACACTGTCAACCAGGCTGGCCTCGAACTCATCTGATTGCCTCTACCTCCCAAGTGCTAGGATTTTAAAGGCGAACACCACCATTTCTGGGTCAAATAGTGCTTCTTAAATTACTGGTAGCACCGTTTAAGCCTAAGTGACTTCATAAATTTTGTGCCTTCAGCCAAGCCTCACCTTTTTATTAGTGATTAAATCCACTTGGGTGTAGGTAGTGAAAGAAAACATATCAGCCTGCCTTGTACTTGACAGCTTCATTAAAAAATAGCAATTAGGGTTTTATTTTTCTTGGTTTGAGACAGAGTCCCTCTGTGTAGCCTTGGCTGTTCTCGAACTCTGTCGACCAGGCTTGCCTTCACTCGGAGATCTGCCTGCCTCTGTGTCCCAAGTTTAAAGGTGCGTGCCCAGCTAGGATTAGAAAAAGAGGAAGGCTAGTGCTACTGACAAATTAGTATTGGGTAGGTTTAAGATACAGTGCTCTAGTCAGGAATACTGTGAGTTCTGTTACATGTAACGAGTTTCTTTTTGTTTTGCTTGTGGATATAAATACACAGTTGGAACATTTCTGTATGCCCAGGTGAGTATCATTTGGTCTGATACAAACTAGTATATAAAAGGATTGTTTTTCCTCCCTCTTAACTTTAGAATACAGTACTTTTAGAGCCTGTCATGGAGCAGAATGTCTTGGGTATAAAAGTGCAGGCCCTTTATTGATATATATTAGATGATAGTTTCGTTATGACACTTAATACATGTACATATATTTTGATCATGGGCAACCAATTTTATTTTCTTCCCATATTTCCCAAACAGTCCCCTTTGATATCTTTTTGTGTGTGACTCAATTATTCACCAGAGTATTTCCAAGCAACTTTCTTTCAGAAGCCATTAGCTGCCTGTAAAAGTGGTTCTCAACCTGTGGGTCACAACTCTTGCAGGGGGATCACCTAAAACCATTGGGAAATACATTTTCTGTGGTCTTAGGTACTGTGACACCTCTGTTTTATCCATCTCCAGGCGTGTCCACATATATGTCAAGTTTACTGAGCTCTTAGCCCTGGAGGCGGTTTCCAGCCCTTCCGGGTTACTCATCCAATTTGCCTATGACTGCCGGCATTTCCTTACTCAGTTGCAATGAGAGCTGGACACTAATTTTGTCTCTATTGCCCAGCACAGAGCTAGGCCTACAGTAGGGGCTCTCTTGTGATTGAGAACTTTTCTTCCCACTTTTGTTAAGGCACAAATCCTGATCCCTGGACCTTAGTGTGTGGCTCAACTGGGTTTTAAACAAGGTGATTGATGCCAGGCGGTGGTGGCATGTGCCTTTAATTCCAAGGCCACCCTAGTCTACAAGAGCTAGTTCCAGGACAGGCACCAAAGCCACTCAGATATCCTATTTTGAAAAATCAAAAGTAAGGGGTCCTCCTGTCACTCCAGGGTTACTCTGTAGCTCTGGCTGTCCTGAAATTCTTTAGACTAGGCTGGCCTCAGGCTCACAGATCACCTGCCTCTGCCTCTGGAGTGCTGGGGTTAAATGTGTCGCCATTGTGCAGCTCAACTGGCATCTTTAAGAAGCTGGCAGGTGGGGCTGGAGCTACCGCTCAACTGCTGAGAGCAAGTACAGCTCTTGGAGAGGATCCTGTAGTTCAGCCTCTGAGGATCCGATGCCTCTTTGTGCACCTGCACTTGTGTGTACACATACACACGAACTTAAAAAAGAGTCCACGACACTATCCGCAGGTCACCAGCACATGACCAGATGATAGGTGTTCTAGAATATACAGAGACAAGTACCAGGAAAGGAATAGAAATGGGCCTGTCTTTTTCCAGTCTCTCCTCCCAAGTACCTCCTTAATTAACTTCTCATTCCACCCATAACAAAAAGCAGAAACGAGGGAGGAGTGGGAAATGAAACTTAGGGCTGCCCCCATTGGCTCTCTGAAATAAAATGGAATCTGTTTGGTTTTTGAGACAGGGTCTGTTTATCTCTTGTCCTGGAACCTGCTCTGTAGATCAGACTGGCACCACCATGCCTGGCTATCTTTTGTAACAATATTAAAGCCACTGTTACATATTTCTTTTGGAAAACCATCCTATGGATAGTGGATCATGTAGAGAAGACCATTAAAAGAAAATAGGATTTATGTGAGTATGGCTTTACCTCAGTAATTACAGTAGGAATTGAGAAAACAGGTTATTTTGAAGTTCTATCAGCTGGATCTATGAAGGTGAGCAAACTAAAAATGCCATTTGGGGACAAGCATCTAAGCTTGCTGACATTGATACCAACTGTCTTTGAAGCAAAGGTGATGGGCTCAAGAAAGCCAGACCTGACAGTGGTGGCAAATATTAGAAACAACATAGCTATTAAAACTTCATATTTGGCACTCAGAATCAGAGCTATGAAACTTCAACACCTTTGCCGAGGATTTTCAGTTGCTAGTAGTGGCCCTGCAGTGTTCCGAGTTGTGATCGGAGATGAATTTGTTCCACAGTAATGCAGTTTCTCTAATGACCCTGCAGAAGAATAGATGGCATGTCAGCTGATACTCTTGACCATGTAATCCAGGAAATTAAATCTGCTCTACTCCAATGTTTAGTATCCAGCCTGATGGATCCACAGATGTTGCAAACTGCTCACAGTTTCTAGTTTACGTGAGGTGTATTAACGATGGTGACTCTAAAGTTGAGCTTTTGCAAACCTCTTGAAACAGCAACTACTGTATGTGATGTATTTGACATGGATCGTTTCTTAAAGAGCGTAAGATCTGTGGGAAAGTTTTGTGGTATTTGCACAGATGGTGCTCCAGCTACGCTAGCTTGTCTATCTGGATGTCAACGCTTGGTACTGATGAGTCACCAAAAGGCACTGGAACTCACTGTATGACTAATCAGCAATTATTGGCAATGAAGACGCTGCCACAAGAGTTAACAAGTAGTAATAAGTATAAGTTCTTTCAATTTTGTAGAAGTAAACACTTTAAACTGTCAACTATTGTCAAAACTGCACCAAACTGGATGCTCCAAACGAAGCTCTGCTATTTCACACTGAGGAAAGGTGGTTTTTGTTTTTTCAAGACAGGCTTTTCCCCTTACTCCTGGCTGTCCTGGAATTCACTCTGTAGACCAAGCTAGTCTCTTAACTCATGCTTCTACCTCCCAGGTGCTGGTACTAAAGGCATAAAGGCGTGCACCACCACCTACCGGCTAGAGGTATTTTTTATTTTCCGAGAGGGTTTCTCTGTAACAGTCCTAGTGGTCTTGAAACTAGCTCTTATAGACCAGGCTGGCCTTGAACACAGATCTTCCTGCCTTTGCCTCCTGAATGCTGGAATTAAAGGCATGTGCCACAACCGCCCAGCTGAGGAAGTTTTTTAAAAGTGTGAGCTTAGTGATGAGCTCAAAATGTTTGTTAATCAGTAAGCAAGACCAAAGTTGAAAATATTTTTCAGCAGCATAATTGTGAATTACAGAAAATAACTTACGTGGTTGCCATCTTTGCCATCGCAAGTGAGCGAGTTAAATTTATCCCTACAAGGCCCAAATGCAACATGCCTCGGTTTGTCTGAAGAGATCTAATCATTCCCAGTGAAATCTCAGCTATGGCAAAAAAAAAAAAAAAAAAAAAAAAAGAGAATAAAGTTTGCATCTTGCCCAGCTTCTCTGCCTTCAAGGAAGGCGACATTGAACCACACAAAACAATTACAGTGATCTCTGTGAAAGAACACTTGCCCGTGCTTGCAGACGGAATCCCATTATATTTTCCAAATCTCCCCTACACCCCAACTGTGCTTGCCAAAAGCCCATTCTCAGCCAGATGATGTTCCTGAGACAGCACAAGAGTTCATGGACCAGCCATGCGGTGATGCCAGGTATAAAATTTGGAAGCAAGTGTTTGCAGTCCTGTGCTGCATCTTCTTCCATTTCCAAACATGTATCTTTGTGAAGCAGGGTTTTCCAGCTGATTGGTTATCAAGTCTCTGTACAGAAGTAGACTTGTGGAAGGTGAGCTTCATTGTGCTCTCAATAAAGGCTGCCCCCAGAATTCCTGATCTGTTGAGAAAAAAGCAGTCACACACTGATTAGCTTTTTTTGCATATAACCGCGAAATGTAGCCATGTAGTTTACTGTTAAGACTGTTAGCCATGCTACACCATGCTTCAAAACAAAATTTTATATATTTGTAATCAGAACTAAATATTTCACAATATATGACTACATATTTGTGATTAATCACTGCTTTTGTTATGTTCAATTGTAACAATGAAATTACATTCTGCATTTCAGGTTTTATATTACAAATTCATAATAGCAATTTACAGTTATGAAGTAGCAATGAAAATAATTTTATGCTTGGGGGGGTCACCATAACATAAGGAACTAAGTCGGGTGGTGGTGGCGGCACATGCCTTTAATCCCAACACTCCAGGCAGAGGCAAGCAGTTCTCTGTGAGTTCAAGGCCAGCCTGGTCTACAGAGTTCCAGGACAGGCTCCAAAGCTACAGAGAAACCCTGTCTTGAAAAATAAAAGAAAAGCTGTATTAAAATGGTGTAGCAGTAGGAGGTTAAGAACCACAGGCCTAGAGATCCTCCATGATCCCTGCCTTCCTCTGCTGTAACTAACCCACCGTCAATCCTCAGGGAGCAGTGGGGCTCAAAAGCCCCTCCCTCCAGAATGTAGACTTTACAGTACCATATTAAGTCTGAAACATTACTAGCTCAGGGGAGGAGAACAGTTTGAACAATTTCTGTGGGTGTCAGGCCGCCAGCCACTGGTTCTGCATACCACTGGACGTGACACAGTGGGGTTACTGTGTCTGTAAGCTATTTAGAATTGGGAGGAGGCAGGTGACTTTTCATTGCAAAGTGACTTGCTTAGCTAATACGCAGGACTATGAAAGTAAAGTTGTAGTCTGGACTTAGTAAAACTGATGAATTTGGCCTCTGGCTTTGGGTAACTTTTAGTACATGGAGAGTATGTACGCTGTCACTACTTTGGGGTTATGACTGCCTGCATGGTTTTGTCTAGGAGATAGAATCTTGCTACTTTTCCCAGGCTGTCCTTCAACTCCTGGTTTACTCCTGGGTAGCTGGGACTACAAGTTCGTATACACCATGGTGAGTGCTTAGTTTTTAGTTTATTAACCTAGGCACAAGACAGAAAACTTACATATTATGCCAAAGTAACAAATTAAGTTTTCTCAGTTTCATGAACAGGAAGAGTATCGGTGCCCAACATCGTTGGTCTTTCTTGGGAATTCAGAAACGATGTTGTGTACGGGACTAGAAGAGGTGCGTGTGCACGTGATGAGGGAAGGACCAACTGTGTTCCCTAGCACATAACATGGTTTGTTGTTGTTTTGTGGGGGTTGGGTTTCATTCATGAGTTTTATTAGTGTATAAATTTTTGTGTTACTATCATGGGTGGGGAAACAAGATGAGGAAATTGATGCATCAACAAGAACCTAACAGTAGGGGAAGGTGTGTGGAGGATGGAGGTGATGGGTAGAAAATGGGTGAGTGGCCAGAGAACAAGCTCTCTCTTAGACAGTCGGGCCCTCTATGAAGTCATGTCTGGGAAAGTACCATTCTGCACAAAAGAAAAGTTGCCGGTTTTAGGCGATAAAATGCCCCTCTGGGGTAAATGCATTGGCATGTCTTCTGGGCGCTGCTTGTCTGCCTGTGCTGCCGTAGCGGTGTTGGGACTCAGACCCAGGACTCATCAACTCTAGGGAAGCACTCTAACCTCCCTACTGTTTCTGGCCTTACTGTGAAGGAAGATGCACTGTATGCTTGGGGAAGGAAATCCCATACGTTAAACTGTTGCCAAAGCGTCTCATAAAGCCACATTTAGATGCGCACTGTCACCTGGGAAGATGCTAACTTAATATGAAGACTTTAGATTCCGAGTACTGAAGAGAGATGGCTCAGTGTTAAGAGGCCTTGCTGTCCTTTCTGGCATCTTGGATTCAGTTTCTAGAATCCTCATTGTGTATGTCAACCACCGGTAAGGGGGTCGGACATCTGATGTCCTCCTGGTCTCAGTGGGCATGCACATACATTCAGCTCATTTTTTTTTCTTGTATTGGATCCCTTGCCCTTTTTGTCTGTTTGAAATGGTGATGGAAGGGATAAACAGAACAAAATGCCAAGAGTAAACAAGATGCATACTACATATGCAGGTCAGGTCGCTGGGTGCTGAAACGGGTTCATCGATACACAAACACTACTGCTAAGTCAAATCTATAAGGATTCATTGCCTATGAGAAAGAGGGAGAAGAGAACTCTGCTGTAGGCACAGAGGCATAGATTCCCCCAACCTCTGTTTACACTGTGGGAGGTTTTATCACCAGACTGGGTTTGAACCCTCTCTCCCTCTGCCTCAGTGCTGAGATTTTAGGCATGCCCAGTAGAAATGCATAACTTCAAGCCCTGCCTAGACCCATAGAATGGTGCAGTCCAGCAATTTCACATATATCACTTAGAGTCGAATTGTGGCAAAAGAGAGACCAAGTAGAAGACAGGATAAAGATTGGGCTGTGGTAGTGCATGCCTTTAATTCTAACATTAGGGAGACAGGTGGGTCTGAGTTTGAGGCCAGCCTACAGAGAGCAAGTTCCAGGACAGCTGTTTTGGGACCTGATGCATGACTAGTTTGCTACCTATCTGAGCTGGTTATGAATGGAATGAAATCAGATTAAGGACTTGCTCAAATGTTGATGGCATCCACTTTGGTCATCTTAGCTATCATTTCATATATACATACATATTTACGGTCACACACATTAATGAAAAATAGATGGCCAGTTGTGGGAGCTGGTTCTCTCCTTCCACTGTGTGTGTTCAGAGGCTCAGACTTGGCAGCAAGCACCTTTACCCACTGAGCCAGCTTGCCAGCCCATCCATAGTCAACCTAGAACTCTTTGAACTAGACCAGTGTGCTCTGGGTAGAGCCCCAGCTCTAGGGTTGCATATGCACACCTCCTGACTTTTAATAATTTATTTAACTTTGTGTGTGTTGATATGAAGGTGTCAGATCCCCTGGAACTGGAGTTAGAATCAGTTGGGAGTTGCCACGCGGGTGCTGGGAATTGAACCCAGGTCCCCTGGAAAAGCAGCTATTACTCTTAACCGCTGAGCCATCTCTCCAGCCCCCATACCTCCTGACTTCTATAGGTGCTTATAGGTCTGAATTCAGGTCCTCATTCTTGCACAGAAGGAACTTCACCCGTTGAGCCAGCAACCCTGTCCATCCCTTACCTATCACTTCTACCAAAACTAAAGCTACACAAATTTTGTGAAGCCACTGAAGACAATGTGGGGCAGCAACGTGGCTTTGGTAGTGACAGGCAGAGCAAGGTGAATTCTACACTGGAAACTTTGATCCAAAACCGAAGAGTCAAACATGGCTCCAGGGATACAAGGATAGAGAATGACAAACTTACTGGCAAAAGGCCTTGGCAAGGACACCCCGAGGATATAATGGGCCAATATGGGGAGGTCAAAGAGGAGACGTCATTGTTTGTTTAGCCGGCATACCTAAAGTGAATTCTGCAATGGATGAGGACAAGGCGGATTTCTCCTTCATGGGAGCCATGTGGTGAGCCTCCCAGGTGGGTGCAACAGGGAGAGCCAGGGGAGGCTCACCAGCACAGTTGTCTCGCCTGGGGTGTGACAGTCAGCCATTTGGCAGTGACCAGCATAGGTAAAGTTCTGTGTCAAGTGCTAGTGTAGAGAAAGTTGGGAGTGCTGAGCTCTTGAGAGGCAGAGGCAGGCAGATCTTTGAATTCAAGGCCAGCCTGGTCTACAGAGTGAGTTCCAGGATATCCTGCGCTACACAGAGAAACCCTGTCTCGGAAAGTGTGTGTGTTTTGGGGATGGAGGCAGGCATTTAAGAGGCAGTTTCTGTCTGTATCCTCAGAGTGAGCTAGGTTTTCCTTCCAGGAAGGAGAGCTCAGGCCTGGTAAACTCATGGCTTTTGTCCTGGCTCCTTGCCTCTCTTTCAGAGTTTGTCACATAGGAAAACAAGCCGTGCAACTCCCTCTGTTGCTAGGAGATGGTCAAACATAGCCAGAAAAGATCTACTGAGGGTTTAGTGTTGCAGCTTTCCCATAAATGACAAACAGCTGTAGGGAAAGCAGGGGGAGGTAGCGGCCAGTCTCTGTTGGTGGCATAAGAGGACGGAAGAATTTCTACTGTAGCGGTTTCTTGTGCTCAAATTCTAGAACAAACGTGTCAATTAAAACCTATTTAGAAGAGCGTTGGACTTGTGCTTTATGAAAAATGGGGGTGGCAGCTTTTTACTTGTATATAATTTTAAAATCAGAAGAGGCCCCACCTTTAATCAATGAAAGTTCCCCTCTAGATTCAGGAGCTACATTATGCTATTTTCCCTAACTGTAAAAGGAATTTTTGTTTTGTGAAACAGGGTCTCGGCTGTGTAGCCCTGGCTGGCCAGGAACTCTAGATCAGGCTTGAACATGAAGAAATCTATCTGCCTCAACCTCCAGAGGCCTGGGATAAAGGCAGAAGACACCACGCCCAACTGTAAAAGGATTTTTTTTAGAGACAGGGTTTCCCTGTAGCTTTGGAACCTGTCCCGGAACTAGCTCTTGTAGTAGACCAGGCTGGCCTTGAACTCACAGAGATCCGCCTTCCTCTGCCTCCTAAGTGCTGGGATTAAAGGCGTGCGCCACCACCCAGCAAGAGTCTTATTTAGTTATGAATGCCTGGCCTTAGCTTAACTAGCTTCTTGCTAGCTTTTCTTAAATTATGCCAGCTACACCTTTTGCCTCTGGACTTTTTCCTTTTATTTCTGTATATCTTACTTTCCCTCTTACACAACCCTGGCTGAGTGGCTGACCCCAGACAGCCTCCTCCCTTTCCTCGGGTCTCCTTTTATTTATACTCTCTGCCTGCCAGCCCCGCCTATCCTCGCTCCTGCCTTGCTATTGGCCGTTCAGTTCTTTATTAAACCATCAGGTGTTTTAGACAGGCAAAGAATCACAGCTTCACAGAGTTAAACAAATGCAGCATAAACAAAAGCAACACTTCTTTACGTCATTAAATGTCCCACAGCATAAACAAAAGCAGCACACCTTAAAATAACACTCCCCAGCACAGGTGTGAACCATCACACCCTTTTCCCATGACATCTTGGCTGTGTCCTGCTGCCAGCCCTCCCTGGCTCCAATCCCTGCTTACCATCTCCCCAGCCCTCTGTCTTGGCCTCTCTCCCAGCACCCCACACTTCACACCTACTGCTTCTCACAGGACTCACTGTGCATCCGGCCTCCCTCAGAAAATGCTTCCACTTTACCCACCCGACTTGCATGTCTCTGGGATGCATCCCACGCTCAGGGAAGCTGCTCCCTTACCCTCGCGTTAACTCCTTCCTAACTGTTCAGACTGAGCTCCTCGGGTGTTGGAATCCAGCCGCGTCGCCCCATCCCCCGTGTTCAAAGAGGAGCATATTAGAGCCGATGTGTAATTCAGTGATGGACTCACGAAACACTGCGAGCTCAGTCAATGATGTGGCAGGGCAGGTGGAATCTGGAGGACACAGGGTCTCAAACTGAGTGTATATGTCACCCAAAGATGTATTCATTCTTCAGGAGGGGTGTAGACCAGAGAAGGTGGAGAATGCAAGATTTGATTTAAATAGTAACATGGGCTGGCAAAATGGCTCAGTGGCTAGGGGAAGGTTCCCTTTGGGCTTGGCAGCCTGAGTTCAATCTTTGGACCTACAGGGTAGGAGGAGAGAGTTGACTCCTATAGCTGTCCTCTGACCTCCACAGGTGCGCCGTGCATGGGACACTCAGTGATACACAAACACAAAGCCTTTAATACAGCAGGAATCTGAAAATATCATTGCTAGACACTCAAGACTATCAACCTTAAATATAGGATTGATCTTTTTACATGTATATTTCCAAATATGAAGTGGAGTTCACAAGGTCCTGCCCCTCCCCAAAGGTCATAGGCGGTAAACAATTGCTGAGAGGCTTTTCTTTCCAGAGCTGTAGCCACTAGGAAGTTGTCCATATTCCTGTAAGCAACTCTAATGTCCTTAGATTGGCAGGGGAGGGGGCTGGGACACCTGAAAGTAGAAAGGGGTTAGTTGGGGAGAGTAAGGGGTCAGCAGAAGTGTGCAGCACACAACATCTGTCCGTGCTTATGCGCTACCATACAGCTCATGAGCTTCGGGCAAGGGGCTGGAGGGTGAAACGTACAAACACACACAGAGACATGGACCTCTAGTCACTGGTAAGAAGCCCTTTATTCAATAGCACCATGGAGGCTTATATATCCTACACAGTCAGGTGGGCCGACAGGTGAAAACCTTATCCTCTGATCCTCAAGGCCAAGGCAACCCGTGCTCGTGTAGCAGAGCTGGTAAACAACTTTGACACAGCCTTTAGTAACTCAAATCAGAAGAAAGTAAAGATCCCTAGCAGGGAAGAGCAGCTGGAGGCCAGGACTCCAAATGGTCCCAACAGAAGTAGGACAAGGAAGGATAATGGGGGGCTGGCTTCATTAGAACGAACAGTTATAATCCGCATTGGCCACTTTAGAACTCTCAAAGCTATAAAGACAGGGAGCGAGTGCATGAGTCGAGCTGTTTGCAAGGCTGTGCTGGTCCTGGATCACGAGGTGACTGAGGTCTATGAGTGTTATCTGCTCCTTCTCTGGACATTTGGAGCTGCCGTATGCCTCCATGTCTTGTATCTTTGTGTCTTCAGCCTGGAAGGGGGCCCAGCGAGCCCCCACTGCTGTTAGACAGTCCATGACTGGACAGTATGTCCACATTTGGAGGTAAAGCAGCAGCCTGACTGAGTTCTAAGATAAAAGCAGGTACAAAACGAAGGCAGGGACGGTAGCCTTGTATCCTACTTTTAGCTACTTTGTAGCCCCGAGGGGTCAAATTTGCGTGTGTCTGTTGTGGTTAATGGTCCTAGGGACACCTGGCTGACACCCAGTCTTGGGGCTGAGAGCTGTAGGACCTTGTCCCAGAACCTCCCCTTTATTTCCTATCCAATGTCGGGAAATGTCTAACATCCCTTGGTCACTAGAGTTCTGTGTATCACGTGCAATGAAATAAAAATAAAGCCTGGAAGATCTTTTATCAAAAGTAATAGCTAATCGAGGGATGTTGTCCACTAGGCAGAATGGTTGTGTAGCATACATGAAGCCCTACCGTAGCCTACCTCACTACATAAAACAGGCACAGTGGTGAGCGCCATCAGGAGGTGACGGCGACAGAAGGGTCAGAAGTAAGGTCATCCTCTGCTACATAGTGAGTTCAAGGCCAACCTGGAATACATGTCCATTGAATAAGCCAAATATAGTGCACATGCCTGTAACCCCAGCAACTGGGAAGCAAAGACGAAAGGACCAGTCCACACTTAAGTCCATCCCAAGCTATATAGTGAGGCCATGTCAAAAAAATCCTCCTTCATCTCATACCATGAGCGCTTCTTTTCTCAAAAGTTGTTCTAAAGTAGCTTCTGAAACAGCAGCCCTCATCCCAGTACTCTGGAGGCAGAGGCAGGCAGATCTCTGTGAGTTTGAGGCCCAGCCTGGTCTAGGTCCAGGACAGGCTCCAAAGCTACACAACAAATAATTTCATGGTTGGGGTCACCATACCATGAGATGCTGTATTAAAGGGTCGCAGCATTGGGAAGGTTGAGAACCGCTGTTCTAGAACAAGGCAGGAGGCGCAAGTTTGCCATCTGCTCACTGGTGTGCCTTCTGAGGCTGGTCTGCCCCGGGGCCTCAGGTCCCGAACAAGGGGCTGAAACCCTTTAGCTCTGCCTCTTTTTTCGCCAAGTTTGAATTGCCCCGTCTGGTTCCTGAAACTCCTCTGGGCTGAAAATTAGGGCTGTTTTCTGCCCCTCACCCTAGCAACCTATCTGACTCTCTGTGCCGCCCCTCAGCCCTTGTAACTAACAGATCAATCCAATCATTGATGTGCTTTTCAAAGCCCAGTTTGCTGGAAGCTTTCGGTGTCAGCTGTTTGGGCTCTTTAGGACTGGCGCTGACACAAGGCGCTCTGAGAAATTTCGAGAGGCTGGTGCCCGGCCCCTGACTCGCTGCCCTCAGCATTTTGGCTCAGGCCATTAGCTTGCTTTTGTATCTGAATCTGCTTGGATTCCTGCCTCTTTTGGGCCACATCCTTCATCTCGGTTTGCATTAGGGCTCTCTCTTTGGCTCCGTCCCAGGTCTAATAAAGGTAAAGCCACAACGTCAAAGCTGCTGCAGTGGTAACATTCTCTTGCATTAGTCTTTGCTCTAAACAGAGGCGGGCATCCTCTTTCTGGGGCAGCTCCGTCCCTTGGAGATGGTGCTGAGGTCGGTGGGGATGAAACCCAGTTACTAGATTGTGTGTGTGTGATGTGCACACGCGTCTGTCTGTCTGAACGCAAGGCCTCTGACCCTCGGCAGATACACTACCAGCTGAGTCATACCCCTAAGCCCCTGGCTTCCATTCTGACTCTGTAACTGGCCTGGCAAATGAAGATAATTTCAGACTATTGAAACAATGGAGCCCAAAGAAATGGGAATTTCCCCAGGAATCTCATGCTGGGAGAAGGAAAACGCACCAGCTGGTTGGAAAACGTGTAAAGGGATTTTACACAGGTTTAATAACTTATCAGGTCATCTCACAGGATGAGGCTAAAGCCCATGACAATGATGTGTCTGTGGGTGGTGAGTGGACCACACCTTGACCTGTACTGAATAGATGTGCTATACTTGGCTTTCTAAACTTTGATCTCACTTCAGGAGCCTGGAAGATGGACTTAGAGAATTCGCGGGATCTCTTTGTCCCTCTTCCCAATGACGCCATATCGAATAAATCTTCCTTTTTCTGCTTTCCACTTATTTTTTCTTTTTAGTTAATTTATATGTATGGGTGTTTGGCCTGCATGTATGTCTGTGCACCACATACAGGCCTGGTGCCCATGGACGTCAGAAGGCATCAGATCCCCCAGAACTGGAGTTACACAGGAGGGAGCCACCATGGCAATAGGAATCAAACTTAGGTCCTCTCGCAAGGCAACCAGTGCTCTTAGCTGCTGAGCCGTCTCTCCAACCCCTATGCCTTCCACTTTTAGTTGGCTTATTGGGGATGGTGACTGGACTTGACTTTGGGCACAGGCTGTGAGCCAGGCTGACTCCTTCCTTTATCCTGACAGAGTTCTTGTGTCAAGGGGAGGAGCGGTGCGCCAGCACTTGAGATGAACGGGCAGAAGATCAGTCATCCTCAGCTGTGTAGTGTGTTAGACACCGGTCTGGGCCACGTGAGCTCTCATAAAGCAAAGCGAGTTCCACAGTTCTTGTGTCTAAACGACTGTGCACATAGTTTTTACTCTAACCTGGGACTGGGGTCCAGTTTCAGAGCACTCCGGTGTGTGCCCTGTCCTGGATTCCATCCC
Source organism: Chionomys nivalis (assembly GCF_950005125.1). NCBI lineage: Eukaryota > Metazoa > Chordata > Mammalia > Rodentia > Cricetidae > Chionomys > Chionomys nivalis. The sequence goes on along the minus strand of NC_080099.1, from coordinate 23,846,485 downwards.
CACAACCAAAAATAAAATACTTAGCCGGGCAGTGGTGGCACACGCCTTTCATCCCAGCACTTGGGAGGCAGAGGCAGGCAGATCTCTGTGAGCTCGAGGCCAGCCTGGTCTACAGAGCTAATTCCAGGACAGGTTCCAAAGCTACAGGGAAACCCTGTCTCTAAAAAAAAAAAAAATTCCTTTTACAGTTGGGCGTGGTGTCTTCTGGAAAGCAGGCTGGGGTCGGTTGGAGGAACTGTAGATTGTGGGAATTATGAAAACTACATACAGAGAAATCAGCCCGGAATGGCCTTCAGCTCTTAGTCTTTTTGCTTGGCCAACCAAATGCTAAGACTGAGGTGTTGGATCACCAAACCTGCCAAGTCTGTAGTGTGGTTTGTTTGGTTTTAATTTTTTGAGACAAGGTTTCCTGTAGCCCATGCTTGTCTCAAACTTACTATGGATGGAGGATGGATTCAAAGGTGACCTTGAACTCCTGATCCCCCTGCCTCTGCTTTCTAGGTCACTGCTGTGATTACATATCCCACCATGCCTACTTTATGGGGTTCTGGGGGTCAAACTTGGCCTTGTGCATGTTAAACAAGCACTTTACCAACTGGGGAGCTATCTTCTCTTGTTATCTAACGTTTGCGTGTTGTGTCTGTGAGTTTTTTGTGTTAATGTTTGTGTATGTGTATGTATGTGTGTGTACATGTGTGGCTTCGTTTCCTGCCTGTGGCCCACTGTTACACTCCATGACACACCCGTCTCTGCCCCCCAGGGCTGGGGTTACAGACTCACACAGTTCACCTGGCTCTGATGTGGGAGCAGGAACTCGGAACTCGGATGCTCGTACTCGGCATACAAGCACTTCTGCCTCTCAGCCCTCTTCTTGTCTCCATTCGCCTTTTTGGTGGTGGGGATTGAACTTGGAGTTTGTGAAAGTTACAAAATCTTGCTACCACTGAGCGACTGCCCCCTCCAGTCCTACCTCCTCCCCCTTTTCAGGCAGTATTTGTTATACAGCTTAGGATGGTCTGCACTACATAATCCAACCTGGCCTCAACTCGGAGTCTCTGGCTCAGCCTCCTGAGTACTAGACTTGAAGGTGTGGGGCATCCAACATCTCCAGCTTTTCTTGTTGATATTTTTTTGAGAGAGGGTCTCCTGTACTCTAGTTTGGCTTCAAGCTCACTATGTAGTTGAGGATGTCTTTGAACTCCTGATGTTTTGTGCCTCCCCTTTCCCAGTGCTGGGATTACAGGCATGTGCCATCAGGCTGAGTTTAGGCTGTGATGCTCTGGATTGAACTCGGGGCTCTGCGCACGCTAGAGACAAGCACTCTACTAACCTAGCTATATGCCCGGTCCTTCTGTAACTTGCAAATACCTTTATAAACAGCCACAGGGAGCAACAAACCCAAAAGAAACACGAGGAAGTACACTTCTATCTGGATCATTTTTACAGTCACCGTAATCAAAGCCGTGTACCTCACTTGGCTCAGATATTCATTATCAGGTCTCTCATTCAGGACTTTAAACTTGAAGTCCACAAAGTGCTGAATGAGCAGGTCCAGAAGGCAGGCAACAATTTGAGATCCAGTCGGGGCTCCCTGATGAGAATTGAGTCAGCCCACGCCCACGCAGGGTCATCATCTGCTCTTCCATAAGAAGCTGCTGCCGGGCTGTGGAAATGCCACCACACCAAGGGACTCTGACACATTGGCAGATTCCCATCTCGCCACATGACTCAGCCCCACCACGACACTGGACACACACAGTGCTTATGCCAAGGATGTTCTGGAAGCTATGTGGTCACCCTCCAGCGATGACCATCATTTCCCCTGTTTAGACATCAAAGTGGTGACAGCAGCAGTGTTTAACACAGGTCAGGCACCCAGCAATTTCTTGGTCACACATTAAATGAGTCATTTGCAGAGCCATCGATGTCTCTGGTGCATGACCTGAGACCACAGAGCCATCAGCGATCCCTCCCAACCTTCCCTAGCTATACTTCGGCTAAACCACCATCCCAACCCTCCCTCCACAGCCAGGGCAGAGTCCAGCTGCAGTTTCCTGGTCTCCGGGGTTGATGGCAACAGCATCCACCTGGGTGTGTGCGCGCTGGGCCTGTTACAGCCAAGTTCTACAAAATAGGCATCTTAAAGAACAGACTCACGCTGGCCCCTTGTGTAGAGGCCTGAAAACTGAGAGTATGATGTTAGTGGGCTTGCTTCCCTTCAGTTTCCATACTGGGAATTAAACCCAGGCCTTGCTCATGCTGGGCAGGTGCTCTACCCCCTGAGCTATATGCCTAGCTTTTGTTTGTTTTGTTTTTGTTCCTGTTTTTTGACATAGAGACCTGATCAAGTCTTCCTCATCAGATTAGACCATGAAACCCAATATGGACAACAGAACCGCCATATACAGGCTGCCCATGCCTGCTTCAGCATTGCCAGGGCATACATTTCAATTTCATTCATTATATTACATGCTGTTATATAGACCTGACTGGCCTTGAACTTGCAGAAGTACACTTGCTTCTGCCTTCAGAGTGCTGGGGTTGAAGGCGTGCACCATCATCCTTGGCCTAGCCCATGATTTGGAGAGTCTTGTTACATAGCTGTGGCTGAACTTCCTCTGTAGTCTAAGCCATCCTTCAACTTTTGCCCCAGCTACTCAGGCTTTGGGATTACTGGTATACTACCACACTGGTAGTATAGGTACCAAGCTAGATAGGGCTGAGCAGAAGACCCTACTCCAGGCCTCTTGCCTAGCACTGGGGAGCTTCAAGCAATCTCACCTTGAGTGTGTCCATATAGCCCTTATCTCTGCCCCCCCCCCACTTTCTTTTCTGTTTGAGACAGGTCTTACTATATAGCCTTGACTAGCCTGGAACTCTCTATGTAGACCAGGCTAGCCTCAAACTCACAAAGATCCATCTGGCTCTGCTCCCTGAGTGTTGGGATCAAAGGTGTGTGCCACCACACACAGCCTTTTGTTTTGTTTGTTTGTTTCATTGTTAGAATTTATTTTATGTGTTTTGCTGCAATGTTTGTATGTGCACCTCATGAGTGCCCGATGCTCACGGAAGTTAGAAAGCATTAGATCCCCTAGAATTAGAGTTAAAGATGGTTGTGAGCAACCATTTGAGTGCTGGGAACCAAACCTGGGTCCTATACAAGCACAAGTACTTCTCTCTGCTGAGTCGTCTCTCCAGCCCCTGCCCTCACTCTTGCATTGTGTCACCCTGTGTCTATGTTTCTCGCTGTGAAGACAGGAGTGCTCTGGGTTCAGGCTCACCGTACGGATCTCAGCTTAACTTGGTTTCTATGCTGACCATAGTTCCAAATAAGGTCACCATCACAGCCGGGCGATGGTGGCGCACCCCTTTAATCCCAGCACTCAGGAGGCAAAGGCAGGCGGATCTCTGTGAGTTCGAGACCAACCTGGTCTACAGAGCTAGTTCCAGGACAGGCTCCAAAACCACAGAGAAACCCTGTCTCGAAAAAAAAAAAAAAAAAAAAAAAAACAAAAAGAAACAAACAAACAAAAAAGATAAAAAAGATGTCCTCATCAAATAATGAAAGCCTCCATTTAGTTGGTAGTAGAGTCTAAGTCTAGACTGGAAACCTCCTGATGCAAAGGCAGGTGCTGCAGACCCGAGCAGGCAACTCCTTCTGCCTTTCCCCTCGTTTCCTTTGTACCGATTTTTAAATTATCCAGTCAAGAGTAGACTGTGAGCTTGACTTCCAGCCAAGCATCCTCCTCACAAACAGACATTGCCTTGCAGGCTTCCTTTCCCTTTGGGTGTTTCTTTGTCTGAATCCAGGACGTCACTCAGGCTGAGCAAGTGTTCCACCACCCAGCTTTGTCACCTGCCCGCTTTTTATTTTGAGACAAGGCTTGGGCTTGGCAATTCTCTGGCCTCTCGGCCTCTCAAATAGCTGGGATTGCAGGATTTTTGACACCAAGCCCAGATTTTTTGTTTGTTTGTTGTTTTTGTTTTGAAACAAGGTCTCACTTTCATGCCCTGGCTGACCTGGAACTTGTTCTGTAGAGGAGGCTAGTCTCAAAACTGTGGTTATCCTCCTACCTCTGTCAAATCCAACCTAGATTTCAGGCGGGTGGTATTTACTCATTTATTGAGACAAGGCCATGATATATGGTCCAGGCTGGCCTGGAACTCATCAAGTTGTCCAGGCTGGCCTCAAATTTGAGATTCTCCTGCCTCAGGCATTTAAGGCTGGGATGACAAGTAAGGAATCCTTTTCCTGTTTTAAGCAGTTTTGATGAGTCATTCTGGGATTGGGGGAGGGTGAAAGCTTCCACATCCTTTATCAATGCAATCCTAACCTTCTAGGAAGTGACCAGTAAAGGTAAACTATTCCCCAAGGCTGCACAGCTGGCTAGTGGCCACAAAGGTGGATTTTAACTTTCATAAGCTCTGCCTATGAAAACTGTCGCCCACTCAGGCCCTAAGAGGAACTGGCTTCAACTGGTTTTTAAATACGGCATTAAGAGCAAGATGGAAGCAGTTATGCCAGAGCCAGAGGGGCTGAGAAGAGTGCAATTTTATTTCGTGCCTGCCTCTACATCTCACCCAGCTTTGGCCTCGCAGCGACCCAGAACCTGGCCAAATCAATCTGGGAAGACTGAGTGGAGAGAGCGGGGCCAACTGTGACTCGGTCCAGTGGCCAGAGCTTACTTCCCCAAGCCTTGTTTCTAGGCCGCCAGGGGACAGGTCCTTGCATGTAGGGCCGTTCTGATCCCTATCCTGCGTGTTCTTTAGGCTATCCCCAGACTCTCTTGGGAACCTCTTGCATGGGCCTTCTTGCAGAACCTGCCTAGCTGGGATTGTGCCTTTCTTGTAGCCCAGCATTATGTATGAGGCCCTGGGTTAGTCTCAGCATAGAAGGGGGTGGGGGAAGACACAACAATCTGGGCACTGGTCCTTTCTTCCCGTGCTACCTCCTGAAAACACCATCACAAGCATCTTAGATGATCCCTCGAGATCATGCAGAGTTCCACAAAAAGAGAAGTAACACTTCATGCTAGCTAGGGCTGCCTGACTTCGGTCGCAGGCAGGTGACCCTGGTGAGCTTGAGAGCCCAGGAGCATGATGGGTGGTTAAACACAGAGGGTCACATGTCCCACCCTGCATGTCTCACAGGTCTTCAGGAGGGCACTGATGCCCACCCTTCAGCCCTTGCGAAACGCCTGAGCCCAGGCTTCTTCCTCCAAAAGTCTAAAACAATGGCTCTCGACTTCCCTAATGTGGAACCCCTTAATACAGCCTCATGATGTGGTGGCCCCCAAGCATAAATTTATTTTCATTTCGACTTCATAACTGAAGTATTTCTACTGCTAAGAATCATAATGTAAATATCTGTTATGTAGATGGTCTCAGGTGACCTCTGTCAAAGGGGTCATTCGACCCCCAAAGGATTTGCCACTCACAGGCTGAGAACCACTATGACTAACCCTATGAAAACTGTCGCCCACTCAGGCCCTAAGAGGAACTGGCTTCAACTGGTTTTTAAATACGGCATTAAGAGCAAGATGGAAGCAGTTATGCCAGAGCCAGAGGGGCTGAGAAGAGTGCAATTTTATTTCGTGCCTGCCTCTACATCTCACCCAGCTTTGGCCTCGCAGCGACCCAGAGCCTGGCCAAATCAATCTGGGAAGACTGAGTGGAGAGAGCGGGGCCAACTGTGACTCGGTCCAGTGGCCAGAGCTTACTTCCCCAAGTGTTACTTCTCTTTTTGTGGAACTCTGCATGATCTTGAGGGATCATCTAAGATGCTTGTGATGGTGTTTTCAGGAGGTAGCACGGGAAGAAAGGACCAGTGCCCAGATTGTTGTGTCTTCCCCCACCCCCTTCTATGCTGAGACTAACCCATAGGAATATTTCACATAAAAAACCTGAATTTCGCCGGGTGGTGGTGGTGTATGCTTTAATCCCAGCACTTGGGAAGCAGAGGCAGGCGGATCTCTGACTTCGAAGCCAACCTGGTCTACAAGAGCTAGTTCTTGGACAGACTCCAAAGCTACAGAGAAACCTTGTCTCATAAAACAAAAACAAACAAAAAAACAAAAACCCTGAATTTCAGCCAGGGGTAGTGGCTCGTGTGTATAGTTATAGCACTCAGAGGCTATAGAAGGAGGGCAACCATGGGTTCAGGTCTAGCCTGGGTTACAGAATGATTTCCAAGTCAGCCAGGGCTAGAATGAGACTCTGCCTTTTAAAAAAAATCTAAATTTCTTTCTGTTGAAAATCTGAAAAATAACTGGTAGTAATGGCACATTTTAGTTCTAGCACTTGGGAGGCAGAGGCAGGCGGATCTCTGTGAGTTTGAAGCAGCCTGGTCTACATAGTGAGTTCCAGGACAGCCAGAGCTACATAGTTGAGACCCTGTCTCAAAAATGAAAAAAACCTGAAAAATGCCAGTTTCAGATTAGCTTGGTCTACATAATGAGTTCCAAGCCGGGGCTACACAGTAACATCCTGTCAAGGGAGGAAGAAAGGAAAGAAGGAAGGAAGGAGAGGAACCGGGAAAATCTGGTACATGGAGCTTGTGAGCCTATGGGAAGGCTGGGAGGGCTAAAGTCATGGCTCTCTCTCTCTCTCTCTCTCTCTCTCTCTCTCTCTCTCTCTCTCTCTCTCTCTCTCTCTCTCTCTCTCTCTCTCTCAAATGTGGTTTTGCTCCTGTATAGAATTTTACTTATATCAAAATAAGAAACAGAGGAAGACACACACACACACACACACACATGCATGCACGCACTCACACACACACACACTGACCTCTACTGACTGCGCATGCAAGCACAGCTCTGAGAAGTCTTGCGATTTCTCAGAGCACAGTGGTCCCCATTGGATACAGTGGCGTTGCCCCAGCCAGACATCCTGTCCCATAAGCTTCCCTGGTTGTTTCCTTAGTGCCTCCTCTAAGTGTTGAACAGGTCTCTATCTGTTGGCTTAGGCGCTCTTGTGTGAGGTGCTGATGAACTTCAAACTCAGCTAGTGAGTCAGCACTTTACCTTAGTCCTGCCCTTGGCGAAGGTGTTGCTCACAAGCTGGCTGATGTCAAGATCCCCAGGATGACAGGTAACCTCTCCCCAGAGAAACTGACCAGCTGCTCCACACCCTTTCCCTGCTCAGGTAAAGATGTGCTGACTCACATCCTGAGTGCGCCAGTGCCCAAGGCGACTACGAGATCATCCAATCTCATTTAGTTCTCGCATGTTGGCTGGGCTTGCTTGAGATGGCATCTCGGAATATATTGTAGACAATGAGTTGGCTTCTGGGCTTAGTCAATGGGAGGGAGAGATAGGATTGATTGATCTTGCCTGCCCCAGGTGGGAAAGGAGGGAGTGGCGGCCTACAACACCGTATATGGTATGTATGTGTATATTATGGCCGCCTGTATCTAGACTGTGGGTCACAGGCTTCACAGCTGTAGAGGGAGGGGAGGGAGTCATGGAGACAGTGGAAGGCATGACCTTTAGGTGGTCAACTTTAGTGTAACTGTCCTGCCACAGCGTCCTCAGGAGCAGACAGGGTGAGACCCTGAGCTGCTGCCCCTTGGGTACAGCTGATTGGACCTAGATAGGGGTCCAGTCTACTGACAAGCTCGCAAGATTGTGAGGGAGCCTGGCTGGAAGATGGAAGCAGGTCAATCTGAGTGGTTTTGGGGGTAAACAGGAATTCAAGGAAGAGCAGGGCAGTTAGTAGCAAGGAAGAGCAGATGTCAGAGGCAGAGAGGGAGAGAGGAGACAGGAGAGGGAGTAAAGATTCACCCTGAAGTTGATGTAATCAGCTCCAAAGCCTCTGTGGGCCAAGGGTGGGAAGGCGAAAGAAAGGCATGCTGGACTATCGATGCAGGCATCTGCATTCCACACCATATCTTTTTCTGGCTACAGGAGACTGGAGCTTTCCTCTCTACGCTTGTTGAAGCCTCCGCCTTGTGGTGTGGGGTCAGGCCCATGTGGATACCCCAGAATTGCAAGATGAAGTAGATTCAGGTGGTACTGTTAGAACTCATGGCCTAGCTGGGTGTGGTGACTCACACCTGGAGTCCCAGCATTCTGGAGGCAGAAGCAGGCTGATCTCTGTGAGTTTGAAGCCAATTTGATCTACAGAGTGAGTTCCAAGGCAGGCTCCAGAGAAACCGTATCTCAAAAAGGGGGAAGGAAGAAAGGAAGAAAGAGAGGGGGGAGAGAAGAGGAGAGAGAGAGAAAGAGGAGAGAGAGAGAAAGAGGAAGAAAAACAAAACACTTAGCCTGTACATTTCCTAGGCTATGGAATGCTGGGAGCCGAACTCTGGGCAGAGTGTGCCACTCTCCTGTGCTCCTATCCTTGGTCATGAAGCTAAGTGACAGACCTTGGCCTTGGGTGGCCCTGTGACCTAGAGAAAACCTGTGGATGTCTCAGCAGATGCTGGGTCTTCCCCTCCTTCCTGCGGTAAGAGCTGACTACGTGAAGACAGAAGCCTGGCCTCGAGGCCAGATCCTGATCCAAATCCAGGAAGCAGCTACTTTCTGGTCCCTGTTTTTTTCCTCTGTTTCTCATCTGCAAATAGCCAGTCGCATGACCAGCTGCCTGGAAAGGACAAACAAAAGAACAGCCCAAAGGTGACGGAGCGCCCTGGCCACGCTCAGCTTTCACTGTTCTTAGCAGCCATCCTGTGTCTAATTCCCTAGGTGGGAGAACCATGGCCCAAGAGTGGGGGCATGGCTATGGGTCAGGAGGACCCTGTGCCTTAAGAGGAGGTAGGGGGCCAGCCAGCTCCAGTAGCAGCAGTGGCCACAAGTGTGCCAGGCACCTAACATACACCCTTGCCTTCATTTGTCGCCTAGAGCTGCCGTCACAAACCACGTCGAGGCACTGGGGAGATGGCTTAGTTGGTGAAGCACTTGCTGCACTAATATAAGAGCCTAGTTCAGGCCGGGCGGTGGTGGCACACGCCTTTAATCCCAGCACTCAGGAGGCAGAGGCAGGCAGAGGATCTCTGGGAGTTTGAGGCCAGTCTGGTCTACAAGAGCTAGTTCCGGGACAGGCACCAAAGCTACAGAGAAACCCTGTCTCGAAAAACCAAAAAAAAAAAAAAGAGCCTAGTTCAGTTCCTCGGTATCCACATAAAAAGAGACAAGAGAATTCTAATGGCTCACTGGACACTCAGCCCTAACCAGCTGTCAAGCTCCAGCTTCAGTGAGAGACCCTGTCCCCCAAAAATAAGGTGATCCCAGCACTCAGGAGACAGAAGCATGTGGATCTCTGTGAGTTCAAGACCAACCTGGTCTGCATAGTGAGTTCCAGGCCAACCAGAACTACATAGTGAGATCATGTCTCAAAAGCAAAACTAAGAAGACCAGTAGAAGAGGACACCTGACATCAACTTCTGGCACTATTCACACCACACGCACACACTCACATGCACACATGTTCATGTATATACACACATTCATATGCAAACACACATACACACATGCATATACCTGTACACATATTACAGCATGTACCCCCCCCACACACACACCTTGGACTGGGGAGATGACCCAGCAGTTAAGATCCTCAGAATCGCCGGGCAGTGGTGGCGCACGCCTTTAATCCCAGCACTTGGGAGGCAGAGGCAGGCGGATCTCTGTGAGTTTGAGGCCAGCCTGGTCTACAAAGGGAGTTCCAGGACAGGCTCCAAAGCTACAGAGAAACCCTGTCTCAAAAAACCAAAAAAAAAAAAAAAAAAAAAAAAGATCCTCAGAATCTATGTAAATGCCAGGTGGGAGTGGTCTAATTCCAGTCTTGGAAGGCAAAAACAGGAGGATGCCCAAAGCAAGCTGGTTAGCGAGACTTAGCATATCAGTGATCTTAGGGTTCAACTGAGAGACCCCGCCTTAAAGAATTAGGTGGAAAAGCTATGGAGCCAAATATGTTGGAACAGGGCTTTAATCCTAGCACTCAGGAGGCAGAGGCAGAGATTGAAGCCAGCTTGGTCTACATACTGAATTGCAGGTCATTCGGGGCTTCATAGTGAGATCCTTTCACAAAAATAAAATAAAATTAAAATAAAATACCATCTTGAGCCGAAGAGATGGCTCAGTAAGTAAGGACACTTATTGCTAAGCCTGTGTGTTCAGTACCCAGGCTCCACATGGTGGAAGAAGAGAAAACTCCTACAAATTGTCCCCTGACCTCCACGTGAGCTGTGTCGTACATATGCATACACATTTGTCTGCTTTTTTTTTTTTTTTTTGAGACAGGGTCTCTCTACTTAGTCCTGGTTGTCCTGGAAATCATTTTGTAGACCAGGCTGGCCCTGAACTCAGAGTTCCCCTGCCTCTGCCTCATAAGTGCTATGATTAAAGATGTGTGTCACTAAGCCTGACCCACATGTGATTTTACAACTAAGTAGCCGGGTGGTGGTGGTGCACACCTTTAATCTCAGCACTTGGGAGGCTGAGGCAGGCAAATCTCTTTGAGTTCTAGGCCAGCCTGGTCTATAGAGCAACTTCCAGGACAGCCAAGACTACCTAGAGAAACCCTGTCTTGAAAAACCAAATAAAATAAAAAAAAAAAAAAATAAAATAAAATAAAGGGGAAGAGCCATCAAGACAGATTGCTGATATCAGTCTCAGACCTCCACATGGACACATGCCCACGTACATGGGAATGCACATACATGCAGTTACCGCTCACCATGCACACATACAGACACTTGAAAAAGAAAAAACCCCACCAAACGAAGAACATGTTCAGAGACCAGAAAGAGAGATGGATCCGTTCAGTGTTGAGTGCCTGCTGTTCTTCCTTCCTTCCTTCCTTCCTTCCTTCCTTCCTTCCTTCCTTCCTTCCTTCCTTTATGATTTTTCAAGATAGGGTTTCTCTGTGTAGCTTTGTAACCTGTCCTGGAACTTGCTCTGTAGACCAGACTGGCCTCAAACTTACAGAGACCCACCCTGCCTCTGCCTCCTGAGTGTTGGGATTAAAGGTGTGCACCACTCTTGGGAGCTGTGAACCCCCAGGTCCTGAATTTCTTGTAAACAATGTGTTATGCTTGCAGGTGCTCTGAGCACGAGACCCTCGGGAGTTCCTGATGGCAGGAGAGTGGTTTCTGGTGGGTTTGGCTGGGGAGTGGATATCGGTTAAGGATCCCTATATAAGCTGCCCCTGGACTCAATAAAGGAAGCATTCCTGTTTCAAGGATGACCCGTGTGTCTGTCTGTATTTGTGTGTTTAAATCTCCAGGCCCTTGCCCGGCTTGCGAGTGGTCCTGTAGTGCAGGCTCCATGCTGCAGGCACAGTACCGTGGTACACTAGTACCGTAGTAGACGTAGTAGTACGGACGCTGCACGCCACCACCGCCTGGCCTCTTTTAAAAACATGACATCACTCAAGTGACACAGTAACTCTATTAATTTATATATTGTCAATTTTCTATGTGTATGAATTGTTTTGCCTGCACGTGTGTGTGTGTACACCACATACATGCCTGGTGCCCAGGGGGTCAGACCCTCTGCAATGGGAATTACAGTTATAAACTGCATATAGATGTTGGGAATTAAAGCCTGATCCTCTAGAAGAGCAGCAAGAGCTCCTCACCTCTGAGTCAAATCTCCAGCCTTTTTCTTTTTCTTTTTTTAACCTTTTAAAGACTTATTTTATGTAACTGTTCTGCCATATGAGATGTGTGTGTGTACCAGATGCCTGAGAAGGTCAGAAGAGGGTGTTGGATCCCCTGGGACAGGATTTATAGACAGTTGTGAGCCGCCATGTGGGTGCTGGGAATTGGATCTGGGTCCCCTGTAAGAGGAGTCAGTGCTCTTAACCACCAAGTCATCTTTCCAGTTCTGCCTTTGCTGCTCTTGCAGAGGATCTGAGTTCAGTTCCTGTGCAAGCCTAAATAGCCTGTGTGAGTGATCCTCACCCTCCTTGTGATAGGGGTCAGCGCTCAGCAGGCTGGGACTTGGAGTCTGGATGGGGGCAACTCCCAGGCCAGGGGCTTTCAATCATCCAAGACTTCTTGGATATAGGGGTGTTAGAGGGCTGGGGTGATGTCCCCAACTTATTACACATAGCAAAATCAAAGCCAGCCTAAGATATCACGAGACTGTGTCAAAGCAGAGAGAGAGAGAGAGAAAGGAAGGAAGGAGGAAAGGAAGGAAGAACACACACACACACACACACACACACACACACCAGAACTGAAGAAATGGTCCAGGGATTAAGAGCATTTATAGATGGCCTAAGTTTTAGTTCCCAGCACCTATACTGGGTGGCTCCCAACCAACTAAATTTAGCTCCAGGGGATGGACACCCTCTTCTGATCTCTGCATACACGTAAATAAAAGCAAACCTTTTTTAAAAAAATCAAATAAGATTTTATTTACAGGTTCCAGTGAACAAGAATTGGTGTCTTTAACTTCTGCCTTTGGAAGGCGAGAAAACAGGCAAGGAAGGAGAGGCTCACGGTCACTCAGCAGACAGGGCTGCAGATCAGCTTTCTGACCTACAAAAGCTCAGTGTGCCAGACTACAGCCAGACACGGTGGCGCTCCCCCGGAAGGAGGAAGTCTCAACAGGAAATTCCTCGGGAGCAATGTCCTAGGCTGCTTATCAGCTCAGGGACTGGACTTCAGCCTCCCAAACTTTCTCCAGCCCTACTACCTCCTGCCCTCCTCAGCACAGACATGAAAAGGCAAACTAGTAACTGCCCAGGCCTGTTCCAAGCCTGTCTGGCCAGGCTGAGCTGCTGGCAGTAGCAGCAGCAGCAGTGGTAGCAATTCCAGAGAACCAACGGCTGGACCAGCTGGCAAAAAAGATTCTCCAGGATCCCGCAGAGAGAAGAGAGCTGGGCCTTCACAACTAGGGGCCACTTGTCTGAAAAGGGCATTTGTCTCCCCCATAGGCCGTGTCTGTGTGTGTAGTTCAATAGGCTCCAAGGGGAGGAGGGTTCAGGCCCAGCCAAGAGCTGTTGATTCTCATCACAGGAATAAATTCATTCTGGCAAGCAGGCACCCAGGAACCATGAAAGGGTGGACTATGAAACAATTGACCAGTCTGCTGTTGCCTCCTTCCTCCTCCCCAGCACAGCTCTGCAATTAGCAACGTCAGTCAGTTGGAAAAGCACGCGGGTTAAAAGTCACTCTCAGCAGGCTGTTAGAGGCCTGGAATCCCAGCACTCGGGAAGCAGAGGCCAGAGGACAATAGCCGGGGGCCAGCTTGGACTATACAAGACGCCGTCTCAAAAACCAACCAAACAACCAGCCACCGCAAACAAACGAAATTACACTTTGGTTCTAACCCCAGCCCCAGAGCCCTGGTGACATCTCTCAGCATAGTGAAGCCAGAGGAGAAAGGCAGGGCAGGGCGGGGTCTCCAAGTCAAATCCCAGGCACTTTCTCCTGGTGCCAGCTACACGGGCCACACCCAAACCTTCCTTTGGACACACCCTGTGACTCATCCCTGGCTGTCAGGCAGGTTTTGCCATGCTGCAGCTGGCACACGGGGACAGCAGCCCGGCTCCGGCCCCGGCTCAGCAGCGCTTTGTGCGGGGAGAGTGTTCTAGCCAGGGCAATTGATTCCAAGACCTCTAGGCTCACAGTCCCCAAGATGACCAACTTGTCCACTTCCTCCTACTTCCTCTTCATAGAAAAGGTCTTGCGTAGCCCAAAGGTGACCTTGAAGTTTTTGAATTTCTGATCCTCCTGCCTCTGGGAGGTTTTATAGGTGAGCTGAGATTATAGGGACAAGCCACCAAGCCCAGTTTATGCAGGGGTTGGGATCAGACCCATGGCTTTGCATACTCGGCGGGCACTGAGGTGTATCCCCAGTTCCTCAAGTTCCTTTATAAAATGATGGGGCATTTGTGTGTAACCTGTGCTGTGGGAGAATTGTTCCTACAGCCACTCTACCAAGCCAGTAAAGTCACCTTGAAACAAACGACGAGTCAGCGATTAGCTGACAGGGGGATTAGCCATAGAGTTCTTGGAGGACTGAGGAGGTTGGCTAGAAGAACAGGAAGAAAGAAGAGGATTTCCAGGGTGTTTTCAGGGCTGGTGCTTCAGGAAAAACATGGAGGGTCAGACAATCGACTCTCTGCTTTCCTTGGGTTCATCAAGTCTTTATTCTCAATTTCTGACTCCCGAGTTTTTACTATACTGAACAGTTTAGGTATTCGTTACATCTAGCATCTAATACGTGGTAAACCATGCCAAGGCGGTGAACCCGCCACACTACCGTCCCTGCCCATAGGCCCTCCCTGCCTGTTTTTCCCTTGCAAGTCTTTCTACTGGCCTTAAAAATGCTGCTGGGGTCATTGCTGTCCCTTCCCACCACTCGGGCCTCCCTCAGACCCCTTCCCTGGACGGCAAACCCAGACCAGCTCAACCAACCACCTTGAGACCCGCTGGGGCTGGGGCTTTCACTGCTGCCGCCACCACTGCAAGCTACTGAGGGACCCGGCCATGCACTACCAGCATCCTCTAGCCAGTCCTGCTGAGGAGCGACAGCTAACTCCGCTGCTACAAGAGTGGGTGTCTTTGTCCTTGCGGTGCAGCAATAGCTGAGTACACTCTGGGTCAGCCACCCCACCGCCGCTTCTGGCAGGCACCTTGGTTTCCTCCCGCACTGTGTCCTGCCCTCCACAGTGGCAGGCGGGCCGTCCTATCCCACGCAGCATCCCAGCCCCGTGGATTTCTCTTCCAGTTTCCTTATATTAGCTCTTCAGATAGCTCACCCCTCTCCTCAAAAGTCCTGCGAGCAGCCATAGCGGCCCCCGCTGCACCTGCCCTCCGAGCTAGCATAGTCAAACATTATCACAGCAGCTGATTAACCCCGCATCTCTGCCTATGCAGTTGGCATCATTAGATCTAGTGAGACACTCGGGATTTTTTAAACGGGAAATTAGGGGATTTTTTAGGGGGAGCTTTCCCATGTTAAGATTTGAAAATATTACAACACAGATAGTTAGGACCCTGTTTTTGGAAATGGAAAAATAAATGAGGGGATAAACAACTTAGCTGGGATTGACATAATGTCAGTCATAATTAATATCAGTTTGGTAATTCTTATTTTATCCTTTTAAAAGTGGTTTGGTAACTGGGCAAAATATAATTTGATAGATACAGTCTTAGACTTACTAACGAAAATAAGAAAAATACTCAGACACAAACAGCAAAATTCAGAGGAGTACCTACTTTATCATTGCAATATGAAAGTGAAAAGGAGTGGCCCAGCGTTTTTAGACAACCAGCCTTCATCTATCCAGTTATCATACAAGAATGAGCACCAGATGATAGGTACCCCAAAGGCTATGCAGAAGTTACCTGGGATCCTATAGAAATGTTAGAGTTGAAGAGATTTAAGGAAGCAGGTGTCTCATAAGGTAAGCTTTCACCTTTTGTGCAGCAGATGTTAAATTCATGGGCAGCTAGGAACAAAATTATTTCACGAGACTGAAAAGCATTCGCTGTGGCAAATATTGGGAGCTGGTCCTCAGTTACAATGGAAAACAGGGTGGAGAGAGGAAGCTAGGGCCATAGAACAGCAAAATATGGCTAGAAGTATTGAAATCTCCCAAGATTTAGCTCTCCTTGAGAATGAATATGCTGACTTGCAAAGACAGCTTAGATTTGATGATCATACCTTGGTGCAATGTCGTATAGCTGCTTTGAATAGTGAGACAGGGTTGGAGAATCAGGAAAGAGGACTGAGTCATTTACTAAAATTATACAAGCCCAAAAGAAACCTTCATTGATTTTTTTTTTTTTACAGAGATCGACTTCAGTTGTAAATAGAATGATTTCAGATCCAGAATTTAGACAAATATTAATGGAATCTTTGGCTTTTGAGAGTGCTAATTCAGATTTTAAAAGGATTATTAGGCCTTTAAAGGCAAGATCAGTACCCGTAGATAAATGGATCCAAAATACGGCTGATATTGAATCTCATGCTTATGATGCTGCTTTGGTAGGAGTAATTTCTAGAAATTAAAGAAAAATCAAAATATTAGATGTTTTAATTATGGTAAACAAGGTTATTTGAAAAGTATGTAGGCACTGGGTGATGGTGGCACATACCTTTAATTCCAGCATTTGGGAGGCAGAGGCAGGAGTCTCTGTGAGTTTGAGCCAACTTGGTCTACAGAGTGAGACAGGCTCCAAAGCTACACAGAAAAACCCTGTCTTGAAAGAAATGCTTCTGAGAGAAACATTAAAATGTATTATTAAAAATGGCCACAGACTGTTCAGGTTGTACATAGGCAGGGCACAACAGCTGCTGGTCTTTCAAAGGTACCAAGAGCCCTACCTTTAAAATGGTTAACTGATAAACCTTTCTGGAACAGTGACCTTTGACAACAGAAAAATCACAGGCATTAAAACAGTTGCTAAATGATCAACATATTGATGAATTGACCAGTTCTTGTAATTCTCCTATTTGTCATTAAAAAAATCTGGAGCTGGGTGGTGGTGGTGCATGCCTTTAATCCCAGCACTTGGAAGGCAGAGGCAGGTGGATCTCTGTGAGTTTGAGGCCAGCCTAGTCTACAAGAGCTAGTTCCAGGACAGGCTCCAAAGCAACACAGAGAAACCCTGTCTTGAAAAACCAGAAAAAGAAAATGAAAAAAAGAAATCTGGAAAATGGAGAAGGTTAACAGATTTAGGAGCCATAAATAAGGTGATTCATTCAGCCAATGGGCTCTTTACAGCTTGGAATTCCCTTGCTTTCTCTATTACCTAAAGGATGGTCTATTATAGTGACTGATTTTAAAAACTGCTTTTTTTACTATACCTTTACACAGAGAAAAATTTGCTTTCACAGTGCCTACTTAAAATAATTCACAGCCTGTTAAAAGGTATCAGTGGAAAATTCTTCTACAAGGGATGTTAAACAGCCCCATATTTTGTCAATATTTTGTCCAACAGCCCTTGTAAATAATTCAGAGTTTCCTGAATCTATAATTTACCATGATATGGATGTTATCTTACTAGCTGATTCAGATGCAGATACCTTAGAAAAAAATATTTGAAGAAACAAAGAAAATTTGCCTTGTTGGGGATTATAAAATGCTCCTGAAAATAGACAAAGAGGAGGTTCTGTTAATTACCTAGGATATAAGATAGGTTTGCAAAATAATTCAACCACAGAAAGCACAAGTCAGAGATCATTTACAAACTCTTAATGATTTTCAAAAATTGCTGAAAGATATTAACTGGCTATGGCCCACAATTGGATTAATGACTCAAGAGCTAAGTAGTTTATTTCAAACCTTACATGGTGATAAAGACCTGAATAGTCCAAGAAAATTATCAGCTGAGGCTGAGAGAGAATTGGCTTTGGTAGAAAAGAAACTACAGGACACACACATCAATTGCTTGGATCCACAGCTTGATTGTACTTCTACACATTCTCCTACAGGAACTTTTATGCAGAGAAAAGATCATATTTTAGAATGGATATTTTGCCACACAAGTAGAGTAAAAAACACTTAGGTAGAAAAGGATTCTGAATTGATTCTAAAAGGAAAATTGACTTTGTTTTTAATAGGAATAGACCCACCAGAAATTATAGTATCTTTTACTAATGCCGAAATTTTCTCATTGTAGGCAAAAAGTGAAGATTGGCAAAGAGCTTGTAGTAATTTCTGAGAGATTAACAACAAATATCTCAGAAGCAAGATACCTCAGTTTATAAAAAGAGCCAATCGGATTCTTCCTCACATTGTGCAAGGAACACCAATTTTTTTGTTATGATAGAAAGTAATTAGGTAAAAACACTGTACTCGTGGAGATAATATAGATAATAAAATATTTTCTCTGAATTGGCCAAATACTAATGGACATCATGAATGTATTTCTTACTTGATAATTGTTTTTATTGTATTCAGTTTCACAATGTTAGAGTTGAATCTTCCCTTTTTATAGTACAAAAAGGGGGAAATGTTGTGGGAGATTTGTTTGTATAACCATTGCACTGTGTTAATAAAGCCACCCTGAATCCAAGGACAGAGTCAGCTATTAGCTGACCCGGATTAGCCGTAGTTCTCAGAGGACTGAGGGGGTCTACTAGAGAGAAGAGGGGACTTTGGGGGTATTTCCAGGACTGGCAGTTCAAGAAAAACATGGAGACAGAGTTTGCCATCCTACTCTGCTGTCCTTGGATTTATCAGGTCTTTATCTCAATTTCTGACTCCCGAGTTTCTCCCACCTCCACAGGCATATAAACTATTTATTAACAGCGAAGACCCAGGGACTCATTTCTTCTTGGACACACCCATAGGATGGCCCGGTGGCCAGTGATCTTGGTGTGGTGACCTCAGACACAAAGGCCCAAAAGTGGCGCAGCCCTTTGGGCTCTTACCTTCTTCAGTCGCTCCAGGTCCTCATGTAGCTTGTTGTCTAGACCATCGGCCAGAACCTGGCTGTACTTTCTGTCCTTCACACCCTTCTGTCTGTTCAAGAACCAGTCTGGGATCTTGTACTGTCGTAGATTTAGCATGAGTGTGATCACACGGTCCACCTCGTCCTCCCTGAGCTCTCTAGCCTTCTTGGTGAGGTCAGTGTCCGCTCTCCTCCACACCACAGGAGCGTATCTCCGCTCCCACACACCCTTAATGGCAGTGATGGCAAAGGCTATTTTCCGCCGTCCATCGATGTTGGTGTTGAGTGCTCTGAAATGTGCCCTAACGTCTCAGGGATCACTAGAGACATGGCGGCAGCACAATCGGCAGTGTGTAGGCCTGTGGAAGAGCCGAGTTTTTTGTTTGTTTTGTTTTGTTTTCTTCGAGACAGGGTTTCTTGGTAGCTTTGGAGCCTGTCCTGGAACTAGCTCTTGTAGACCAGGCTGGCCTCGAACTCAAGAGATCCACCTGCCTCTGCCTCCCGAGTGCTGGGAATTTTTTTTTAAATGCTGGAACAGTTTAGATATTCGTTAAAAACCTGTACATGGCCTCCTATTTACTTGTTATCTCCAGACCACAATAGACCAAAGGCTCTAAGTTCTGTGTGTATCACTGTGGTCACCGTATCCCGTAGGGAAGATGATGGAGTACACAGATCTGTAGAGTGCGAGGGATTTACTCAGGTGAGAATGTTTACAGGGGAGATTGGGACAGGAGGATGGGTAAGAGCAGGGAAAGACAAAACTGAAGGGAAAGGGAGCTGGAGTGGAGCCGAAGGGGGATGGGATGAAGCTGCCCCCCCCCCCCCCCCCCCCCAGAAGCACTACTCATAAGGTCTAGGTACCAGTCTGGGGCAAGAGTTCGGGCAGAGCTTCCTTTTGTGACTGCTACCTTTTGAGTTCGGTACCTTCTGCTTGTAATATGTAAATCTTAGCCTAGTTTCCTAAGGGTTCAAAGCCTATGCAAAACCAGGTCCCAGGGGGACTCAGCAAACTGAGGCATCCCGGGATTTTGGGAATCTGCATTGGCATTGTCTCTTTGGGGAGCTTAGAGGAGATGATTTGGTAGATGGAAATTGACTTGCTAAAGGTGTGAACTGTGTAACAATAAAAAAAGCCCTTTGCTTAGCTACAGTGAGTTCGTTCACCAGGGTGCTGACCACCCTGCAGCTGGAAAGGCAAAAAAAAAAAAAAAAAAAAAAAAAAAATCGTTAGAGCTCCTGTCTTCATTCAGTGGACCTGCGTGAACCCACCCGGGATACACCACCACCAATCCCAGCTTAGCTAGGGGCTGCTGAGGAGCCTGGAACAAGTCTCTGTCCCCTGGGCCTTGGGGTCCCCTTGGAACAGTAGGAAGGCAGGGGCCAGCTTTCCTAGCTGCCTTTCCTGTTTTGTTGGGATTCTCACTACCCTTCTCTCCTCCCTCCCGGCTGGTAGAGGGCACAGACTGACTGGGAGCTGGCCCATCTTTGGCCCTTTGCAGCATCCAGCTCTGGAGTTGTGCGAAGGACACACTGCTGTCTCTAGATGCACTAAGACAAGAGGGTCACTGGCAAGTGCTCTGTGACCTTGAGTGAGTCAGTTCCCCTCCCTTCTCTTCTCACCCCTCCTCCTCTTTCCCCAGCAGCTGCCTGCCCTCCTTTCTGTAGGCCAGCTGCCTTGGCCACTGGCCAGGACTGAGGCCCGAGAGCCGTTGGGGTGGCCGGAGGCAGGAATGTCTGCAGAATCGAGGAATGTCTTTACTGCCCACTCCGCAGAAAGGAGAGCAGCAAGGCCCCCGGGGTTTCTTCCCAGCTGGGCCAGGGGGCTCTCCTCCTCTTCCCTCGCCAGCCATGTTTGTGTGTCCGGGTACTCTTTTCTCTATCTCTGTATAAATCCGAACTCTGTCGCCGCTGGGGCAGCACAAAGATGTCAGTCAGGCTTTTAGCCTGAACTCAGGACCCTGGACTCTTGCTTGAGGCCTTTCCGAACCAGAAGTCTTATCCACGTGCCACGGGGCTGTGTGACTGATGGGCATTTTTCTCCTTATGGCTTTAGTAAATGGCTTTCTCCTGGTTTTTCCTGGAAGTAAGCGGTGTGTAGGCAGAGCTCCGAGTAAAGCTGAGGACCCTGGGGAAGAGAAGCCCCACCTCCACCCCAGGCTGGTATCTGCAAGCCCTTCGCAGGTTCTCTGGAGGAAGAGAGGACTGCTTGCGTGCTGGCTGCTGAACGAACAGGAGGAAACACTGAATTTTATTGTTGTTTTTATAACAGATTTGAGCCCGAGATGAAACAGCTCTCTGGGTGTGTGAGCTGTACTTTCCCCCTTTACAGGACAGTGTGGAGCTGGGTGTACTAGGGGGAGGGGAAGTGGAACATACAGCAAGTTAGAGAGCTAATAGGACTCCAGGAAGCAGAGGCTCAGAATGGCAATGGCTTCCACAACTGCACTTCTGCGTCTTGCTCCCCAAAAAAGAACTAAAATCAGGTGATCCAAGGTTGGCTTTGAGCAGAGGCCATGCTCCTTCCCTTTCTGTGTGGCCCTCAGGGTCCAAAATGGCGCCTATCACACGTGCATTCGGGAAGCAAGATCAAAACAAAGACAGCAGAAGGCCCAAGGAACAAAGAAATGAAAGACCAAAGGAAGTCTCAGGAGCGGTCAGGACGTTAGGCTTCCATTTCTTTTTTTTTTTTTTTTTTTTTTTTGGTTTTTTGAGACAGGGTTTCTCTGTGGTTTTGGAGCCTGTCCTGGAACTAGCTCTTGTAGACCAGACTGGTCTCGAACTCACAGAGATCCGCCTGCCTCTGCCTCCCAAGTGCTGGGATTAAAGGCGTGCGCCACCACCGCCCGGCTTAGGCTTCCATTTCTTTGGCTAGAATTACGTACTTGACTATATCCTGGAGCAAAGGAAGATGGGAAATGCTTTTTTTGCTTTTTTTTGTTTGTTGAGAAAGTGTTTCTCTGCACAGCCCTGACTGTCTCAGAATACACTCTGTAGACCAGGCTGGCCTTGAACTTGGAGACCTGCCTACCTCTGCCTCCTGAGTGCTGTCCATTTTCCATGCTGACTAGGTGACATCCCAATATCTAAGCCTTTCATGGTCTTGTGAGCTCAGCAACTGCACCCTTGCCTTCCCGGGCTGTAGGGATCTGTGGGAAGCGTACGTCCGTAGCACACCACGCCTGTCTGCGCTCTGTGCGCCACCATACAGCTCGTGAACTGGGCAAGGGGCTGGAGGTTGAAACACACAAAGGCACACAGACAGTGACACGGGTCATCCTTGAAACAGGAATGCCCCAAGAATGCCCCTTTATTGTGTTCAGGGGCAGCTTATACAGGAATAGCCATGCCCCAGCCAAACCCACCGGAAACCACTCTCCTGCCATCAGGAACTGCCAAGGGTCTCGTGCTCAGAGCAGCTGCAGGCTGTCTCAGAGCAGAGGAAAACAAGTTGTTTACAAGAAATTCAGGATCTGGGGGTTCACAGCTCCCAACATATATCTCCATATTTGTGTGAACACAAAAGGGGACGCTCTTGTCCAATATTGCTGCAGAATTCCCAGAATTCCCTGCAGTCACCTGCAATTTATTCTGGAATAGGCTTAAATGTTTTTGTTTGTTTGTTTGTTTTTGTTTTGTCTACCTTGGGAACCACAGTGGCCTTCTTGGAAGCCTACCTGTTTTTCTTCTGAGAACCTTGAGTACATAAGGTTCTAGAACAGCCACTATCCTTTTTTCTCCAGTGGTGGGCACCGTGCCCAGGGCTAGCCTGTCAGAGTCATGGTGATGGAATCCAGGGTCAGATCACAATCCAGCCTATGCCATTCTGAGACTTGGGGGACCAGGTCTTTTGCTGAAGTCGTTGGGGAGTAGGGACAAGGGCATCTTTTCTATTGGAAGCACAAGCTGTGATATGCTCACGCTAGTCTGGAATGGCTGGTGGTTGTTTTTGTTACTATAGGGAGAACTTTGTTGAGAACAAGGAAAGGCTAGGATATTACTCAGTGGCAGAGTAGGGGCCTAGCAGGTTCAATCTCCAGTCTTGGTGTGTATGGGGCCAGCAGACCCTTAATGACATCACTCGGGCCTCTGGGTCTAGCCGTTTCTGAAGCTGGAACACCTCTGGATTCTCCGGTGATCAGTCAATAATTCTCTTATCTGTTTAAGTCGGTTTAAGTGGGGTTTTCATGACTCCACACCTGCAGATGAGAACGTCCCAATCTGTGCCCGAGCTACAGTCCTGTCTGAAAGCTGGCAGAAGGACACTGCCCTCGAGGGTTGTGGGAGAAATGGGTGTGTCAGCTCATGGATGTTGAGAATAAGTGTCTGAGCTGAGTGTCCACAACATGTGTGAGCGTTCATGCCACATGGAAATTGGTGTGCAACAGTGTGGAAGTTGCACAACTGCATGCGATTATGTATCTGAGTGTGTGTCTGGAGTAATCGGTGTGAGATGTTAGAGGAGCACCTCAGTGTGACAATCGGTGTGGCTGAGAGTGTGTGGGACTCCTCACAGTACTAGGGCAGCCTTTAAAAAACACGGGTCCTGTAAAGGATCCCACAGCTCTTAAGACAAGTCTAAGCCCTGGACAGGTGGGGCCTCTTTGACATTCCACTGTCCTCAGTCCCCTCCTCCTTTTCAGTGCTGGCAACAGCTGGCCTTTGCTGCCACCCCTGGCTTATGCTGACAGCTGCAAACAGAAGTGGCTGCTGCGATAGGGTGGCTCTGCCCAAAGGAAGAAACACTCACTGCCACGACTTGGGAGCCTGGAAAGGGTGGGAGTGGAGCAGCCCTGGGGCCCAGGACAGAAAGAACGCTGATGCTAGCAGCCCTTGTGAAACCTTTTCCTGCCTACGACGGGCCTGAAAATCCCCAGGCCTCTGTTTTCAACTGCCAAGGTCACGGGATCCTTTGCTGTGCCGCGGCCTTTGGAGGCTGGCAGTGCGCTCTCTGCTGCCATCTCCTGGGCACTTTCTTCTTGCGGACGTGGAGAGAAGCCAGGCTGGGGCCAAGGCAACTTCCTCCAGCATCCCAGGCAGCAGCAGCACATGGTTGGGTTGGGGGTCCCCAGGGTCGAGAACCCGGCTTTCTTGACACTCATTGTTAGGTCTGACCCTTGGTCGATGTAGTTGTTCCCACCTCAGGGCGACAAGACCAGGCTGGTAGATCAACCCACTTCCAGACTCCACCCGCGGGATTGTGCTGAGCCGGCCCACGCATGGTGGAAGCTGACAGGGACACAGATACCTGAGCACCCGGACATCACTGACCTTCAGACAGATGAAAACACCAAGGTTCACATAATTGCTCTAGGCACAGAATTACGCCCCCACCTTTCTCCTCCACTCTCCTCCGACCTCACAGATCCTTCCTGGTCTCCCCACCCTACTCCTAACCACGGCCCCTCCCCTCCCCCAGTTACTCCTGTAGAAACAGAAAAACCCTCTGAGTCTCACTCTTGCCACCAGCCCATACCACGCATGACCTATTTCTGTCTGCTTCGATCTGGACAGATACTTCCCCTGGCTTCCTCTGCAACTGAACCTTTTCACTTCTGGCTTCAGTGGGGCATCACTCTGCCAATCTTTGGCTGGAGCTCGAGCTCAGATGGCCACGCTCTCGGCCCCACAGGCCTCAGAGCCCTTCTCCTATGCTGCCCACTGCTTGCCTCGGTGACATTCAAGAACTCTATGGGCCTCAGGAATTGTAAACCTCATTTCTAAACGAGCTGACTCGGTTTGCTATCCTCTACGCTAAGACATTGCTTCTCTCATCTATGGGGCCCCAGGGTTATCCCAGCTCCGTCCTTTCTTGCTGGAGCCCTATAGGCATGGCTGGATTTCCAGGCTGGTTTCTTCTAGAGAACTCAGGAGCTATGTGACGGAAATTTCATCTACTTTATATCCATGGTGCATGGCAGGGTTCTGGCAAATGGCATATGGCAGGCTCTTGGTAAATGCTCACACAAAATGAGCTGGCTTGATCAGACCAATATGTTCCTGTTGAGACAAACAAGAATCAGCTCCTCAGTGTGCCTTCTGTCTAATCTTTTGCTAAAGGCAACAGGAAAATGCTTACCCAGTCCTCAGACTATTCAGAAGCTAGGCGAGACTCTTATGAGACCCATTTTCCAGGGGGGGGAACTGAAAGCCAGACATTAAGTGGTTTGATCTATCAGACTCACAATTCTCACTCAGCTCTTCTCTTACCCACCGTCCTGGACCATAACCCTGCACATCCTTGCTTATGTGATTTTCTCTGACCCCCGTCCTACCTCTGTCTCCCCTACCATCCTCGCCTGGGCCAAGGATCTTTCCTCTGTGCCCTTACTCCAGGCTTAGCCCAGGGCCCCAGAAGTTAGGGTGGGTCTGCAGATGTCTGGGTGCCAGGGCAGCTGAGCAGTGGAGGAGGGAACAGGCACACCCATGTTCTCCCATTTGGCTGAACAGGCTTCAACAGGCCCATTGTGCTTCTCAAACCTCAGGTTCCTAAAATGAGCTTGGAATGAAGGGAAAAGCCGTGCAGAGGCTGGGACCCTGAACCCAAAGAATCACAAGCCTGTTTTCAGATCCTGGGCCCTTCCCTTGTTTTTGTGTCCTAGTGGTGGTCCGAGAGTCTTGGGGAGGATGGAGAGGAGCAGCATGAGAAGGCATCCTAGGAACCGTGGAGGGTGAGGGCGGGTTATGAGATGGCCAGTAGCTTGGTTCAGAGCCTGGGAGGAGGGAGAGAATGAGAACCTGGTTCAGACACAGGTTTTTCTGGTTAGGGAGCTCATGTCACCAGGGAGGGGAGCTGTAGCCTTGGGGGGGGGGGGAAGGAGCTGCGTTGGGATCCCAGAAGGTCTGCTGACTCACACCCTCCTCCTCGTCTTAATTACTTCTTTTGTGCTTCCAAAAGCAGCACATACTCATTGTACAAAGGAGGCAGGCAGCTCCTTGTGCTCGTGCCCCCAGCCTTAACTGCCGGTGACATTTCGGTTTCTGTTCTTTCTGCCAGTTCTTTTTCTTTTTTTGGACAGGGTCTCACTGCATAGCCCTGGCTGTCCCGGAACTCACTGTGTAGACCAGGCTAACCTTGAACTTTCAGAGATCTGTCTGATTCTGCCTCCCGAGTACTGGGACTAGAGATGCCCTCCGTCACTGCCCTTGTCCAGTTTTCTTTTGATGAACACGTGTCTCTTCTTTCAGGAGAGAGACCTGCCCCTTGAGGATGGTGTAGATCCATGCAGAACAGTGGCGAGCCTACTCCCTTCATCACCCCCTTGGAGCTACGGCTGCTCAGAGCTCTGGGGGATGCTGATGAATGCTGTATGGGTCTGAGGGACTGAGGGGTGGTTAGGACTCCAGACGCAAAGACCAAGGGTCCCCTGGTACAAGTGCCAGCCCCCATGATTACCAACTGGCAAACTGTGAGCATCTTAGCCTCACTGAACCTTTCCTGCTTCCTCTGGGAGGTAGGAATCACGACAGATCTTTAGGGTATGGCTGAGACAATTAAGGATGCTGAGTTCAGCACCCTGTCTGGCTCATCAAGGCTGAGCTGTTCTTAGAGACACACACTTCATTCTAGGCATATTATCCTTCTTGGATAATATGGGAGAGATTAGTCACAGGGATTCTGAACTCACCCTGAAGATGAGAAGTTGGCATCTTGACTCACAGAATTGGTTGCACAAGCGTGGGATGGGAGGAATTAAGATTTCCCAGGCGGAATGGAAGTTCCTGCAGGCTGGTCTGCATCCACAGTTGCTGAGCTTGTGGGCACAGAGGTGATGGGTTCTGAGCGTGGTTGGCCAGGCCACCTGGGGCCATTCCCTTCTCTCTATCCAACCTCAGCAGACATGGGAGGAGGGGCAGTGCTGGGAAATCAAACCCAGGATCTTACAGCTTTCTGCTGTAACCCCCCCAACAGCCTCAAGGTTTCTCTTCTCACAGTTCCCCCTCAAATCCCTTAGGTCTTCCAAATTTCTTAGCTTCAGTGAAGGCATGGGGACCTGCCATTTTGAAGCCAGGCCCCTGTCCACTTCTGGCAGCTGTGGGACTTACATCCCCTGAGCCTCCGGGGTTTTCCCTGCCTCCCCTCCCCACCCACCATCATACCTACTATAGATTGCTTGCCACCCCCACTCCCATCCCCAGCTAGAACAATGTCTTAAGTTTATTCTGGCCATTTTGACTAGGGAGGCTAGGTGGAATACTGCCTCACTTGGTTCCTGGAAGCTGCGAAAGGCTTCTTTGGAGGCTCTTTTCGGATGTGATGGAGTTAAGGATCTTCAGATGGGGAGGCTGCTCTGGGCAAGCCGGGCACACCCTAAACTCGGCGACAAGAGCCTGGTCAAAGAGAAGATGATGGTGCGTTGTGCCTGTAACTGACCTGGCAGGAGAGGACTCCTCCCATCTGCTTGAAGACTAAGATAAAAGTATCCCCAAAATTTCCAGGAATCCCATGCTGTGGGGAAGAAAAAGACTGACGCATCATGCTGGGCAGAGGAGGCACTGGTCTCTCAAGAAGACATTTCACACGTTCTAACAAGGTACCGGACCGCCCTACAGAAAAGACCCGCGCTGAGACGGTGATGGGTCACTGATGGGCAGGACCACACTGTGACCAGGACTGCTGAGCTGGCATATTTCTTGCTCTCTGTTTCAGCCTAAACCTGGGTAGGCAGGCGACACCGAGTAGGTGCGTGGGATGCACGCGGAACGGTAGGCAGGCGACACCGTGTAGGTGCGTGGGATGCACGCAGAACGGTAGGCAGGCGACACCGTGTAGGTGCGTGGGATACACGCGGGAGGATGGCAGGCGACACCGTGTAGGTGCGCGGGATGCACGCGGGAGGATGGCAGGCGACACCGTGTAGGTGTGCGGGATGCACGCGGGAGGATGGCACGTACTTGGGAACTTAGGCTTGAGTTATGGGAAATCATCAGTCTTTCTTTTTTTTTTTTAAATATTTATTTATTATGTATACAATATTCTGTCTGTGTGTATGCCTGATAGCCAGAAGAGGGCACCAGACCCCATTACAGATGGTTGTGAGCCACCATGTGGTTGCTGGGAATTGAACTCAGGACCTTTGGAAGAGCAGGCAGTGCTCTTAACCTCTGAGCCATCTCTCCAGCCCCCAGTCTTGTTCTTTCTTTCTTTCTTTCTTTCTTTCTTTCTTTCTTTCTTTCTTTCTTTCTTTCTTTCTTTCTTTCTTTCTTTCTTTCTTTCTTTCTTTTTTTAAATTTATTTATTTATTATGTATACAATATTCTGTCTGTGTGTCTGCAGCCAGAAGAGGGCATCAGATCTCATTTCAGATGGTTGTGAGCCACCATGTGGTTGCTGGGAATTGAACTCAGGACCTTTGGAAGAGCAGGCAGTGCTCTTAACCTCTGAGCCATCTCTCCAGCCCCCAGTCTTGTTCTTTCTGACCATCCGTGTTCGCTCCTGCAAGTCTTGGTCCGTCAGCTCATGAATTTGCCGTCAACCTTACGTGGAATAAGAGTCCTTTTATCAGGCTTTAAGCTTTTGTTAATCTGGCAGTCATTTCTAATTTTTATTTGTTTTTGTCTTCTGAGACAGGGTTTCTCGGCGTAGGCCTGGCTGTTCTGAAACTTTCTCTGTAGACCAGGCTGGCCTCAAATTCAGAACTCTGCCTGCATCTACCTCCCACGTGCTGGGATTAATGGCGTGTGTCCCTGTGGCCCAGCGTATTTGTAAGATTTTTAATTGGTCCTTAATGATAGCCAGCCACCCACTTTAATTTCATCATCACCTATTCTGTTTCATGAGCGTTTTTCTTCTTTTCCTTTGGGCCACCACTCACTAATGTGATTCCTACTTTCATGTCTGCTTTGTAATTCTCCCTTGGTTGGTCTTCCAGAGTTTAAGCACTTCAGTGTCCTGAGTCCTTTTTTTTTTAAATCATGAGTTCATACATGCAGGCAAAGCCACCCATACACATAAAACTAAATATTAAACTAAGAATTAAGAAATAATAAAACAAGAGCATCCTGGACTACCAAAGCGGACCACGCTAACACATACGCTCTCACAGGCAGAGTTGGAATTAATTGGAATGTGAGGAGCTGCAGAAGTCAGTGGAGCTAAACGGGAGGTGGGTGGATCTAATCAGGGGGTGGCTGTTGTCTGGTGATGAAGGTCACAGAGCCAACAACAGCCTGAGTGAGCTCCTGGTTGGGTCCCTCCAGGTCCCCTGATAGCAGTTCAAACATGGCTGACACCTTGACCAGTGGTCTTAGGACCCAGCAAAGGATTCTGCCAGACAGTGAAGCCTTTCTGATCTCTAGAAACTCATGGAATAAATGTGGGTTGTTTCAAAAGGAAAAATCCCTAAACTTCATACTGGTAAGCCGAAGGCTTGGAGGTCACTGTGAGAGGCAGGCTAAAAAGACAAGAGAGACGAAGGGGTGCAAGAAGGGAAAGGAGCCCCCTGCTCCAGGGTCCGAGTTCAGGGGAGTGGACGGATGCTCAGTGTAAGAGCGCCTGTTTTCTTGCAGAGGACCCGGGTTCAGTTCTCAGAATCCACATGCCTGCTCAGGAGGGGTCACCTGCAACTCCAGCTCCCAGAAATTCAGCACCCTCTTCTGACTTCCACAGGCACCCGAATGGAAGTGGTTCCCTGTAGGTGGGTACACAGCCTCACACATATACAACAAACACATTTGTACAAAGCATCAATCCCAAACGTCACTCAGGGCTGCTCTTTTTCTTTTCTTTTGGTTTTTAAAGATAGGGTTTCTCTGTGTAACCCTGGCTGTCCTGGGACTCACTCTTTAGAACCGTGGTGGTGTGTACCTTTTTAAGCACAGCCCTTGGGTTCAGTCATATTTTATTTATGTGTATATTTCTGTGAAGGTGCCCATGGAAGATAGAAGAGGGTGTAGAAGCTGGAACTCACAGAGACCCACCTGTTCCTGCCTCTTGAGTGCTGGAATTAAAGGTGTAGGTCACCACCTCCTGGTATTTTTTGTTTTTGAGACAGGGTTTCTCTGTGTAGCCATGGCTGTCCTGGAACTCGCTCTGTAGACCAGGCTGGCCTCGAACTCAGAGATTGGCCTGCCTCAACCTCCCGGAAGGTGCTAGGATTAAAGGTCTGTGCCACCACGCCAGGTTTAAAATGCAAAACCTTCTGCAAAAACAACACTCACGGGCCACTGATGATGTTATGGCTAGTTCTAGAGAACAAGGGAGCCTGTTTTCCCAGAATTGACCACAAGAGGGCGCCATATGCCCCAGCCAGAGTCACCATTCCCTCTCCAAGTTTCCAGGAGCCACTCCTCTTAGTAGGTAAAGGCACTCTAGACCCTCTGTCTGGAAGGAGCTTGGGTCCTGGGCACTATTCTCCCCGTGCTGCCAATCCTGTTTCCTTTCTTCCCAGGACAGAGGCCTGTGTCACGGCACTTAGAGATGCTTATGAAATTGTTCCAGCTTAAGGGACAAGTATGAGCGGTGGCCTCAGTTATATGGGCTGATGCCGGGTTCCGCATCTATTGAGTACAAGTTGGGATCACCTTCCTGGCTGCTTTCGGAGGGTGGATGGTACCAGGCACACCGTGCACATGGAAGATTCTGAGTGCGCTAAGGTGAATACAGACCCGTAAACGAATGGGGCACGGTGGTGCCCGTCTGTTGGGGCCTGCAGGCTCCTGGCCTCTTGACTTTCTTTGGCTACCTCAGATCCTTTGCCTGCTGAAGTGAATTGAGCAAAATACCCGGTGCCTGCAGCTGCTCTGAGCACGAGACCCTGATGGCAGGGGAGTGGGTTCTGGTGAGGCCTGCAGCTGAAAGATCCCGAGAGCAGGGGCGTGGCTAGCAGTTAAGGATCCTTATATAAGCTTCCCTGGAGCACAATAAAGTCGGCACTCTTGTATCAAGAATGATCCTTGTCCCTGTCTGTGTGTGCATGTTTTTAAGTCTCTAGTTCCCGGCCCGCGTACCCATCCCATAGTGCAGGCGCTACACCCACCTTTAATCCCAACACTTGGGAGGCAGAAACTAGCAGATCTCTGTGAGTTTGAGGCCACTCTGGTTTAGAGTGAGTTCTGGGACAGCCAGGGGTCCATAGAGAAACCTTGTCTCACTACCATCTGCCCTTCCCCCAAACCTAAGCAATAAAGGGGATACCTCTGGGGCCCTGCTTGAGGTTCTTCCTGCCCACCCCTCTACCTGGAGACCCTGCAAATCTCTAGTCACAGAATGTGACTGTGACCTGCAGGCAGTTAGCTGGTACTCAGTGGAAGGAAGCTCTTTCAGAAGGAGCTACAAGGATAAAGCCTGTGATCCTTGAGAAGATTGCGACATCCAGCTGGATACTGTTTCAAAGCTGAAAAGCAGGAAGTGTATCCCAGGAGGTGCCCTTGGCCCTTCTCTGCTGCTCTGTTAGGCACTTTACTGACTATGGCCCAAGTGACCTAGAGCTTCAGACCCCTCTGTAGGAAAGCTGCTCAGGCCTTTCTCTCAGAACAGCAGTGTAGATGACCCTTGGTACCTGGGAATGACCATGTCAAAGGGCTTTCTATAGTCTAAATATGGAGGTTTGGGGGGATCCCACGAGGCGTGTGACTGTCTTGAGTGTCCCAGCACCTAAGTTCAGCCCTTGGTTCGGTCATATTGTATTTATATGTATATTTCTGTGCACAGGTGTCCATGGAAGGCATAAGAGGGTGTAGAATCTCCTGGAGTCACGTTGCTTATCTCCTAACATGGGTTCTGGGAACTGAAACCATGTTCTCTAGAACATCAAGTACTTTATTCTATTTATTTATTTATTTGTAAGGTTTTTCAAGACAGGGTTTCTCTGTAGCTTTGGAACTAGCTCTTTAGACCAGGCTGGCCTTGAACTCATCACAAAGTTCCGCCTGCCTCTGCCTCCTGAGTGCTCGATTAAAGGTGTGCGCCACCACCACCCGGCTTAAATATTTTTTATTTTATGTACATTTTGTGTTTTACTTGCATGAATGTCTGTGTGAAGGTGTCAGATTCTGGAGTTACAGACAGTTGTAAGCTGCCATGTGGGTGCTGGGAACTGAACCCAGGTCCTTTGGAAGAGCAGTCAGTGCTCTTAACTACTAAGCCATCTTTCCAACCCCAACATCAAGTACTCTTAACCACTGAGCCATTTCTGCAACACAACCCCAGCCCTTGGAGGCTGAAGCAAAGACAATTGCAAGTTCAAGGCCAGCCTGGGCTGCATGGTGGAACTATGTATGGTGAGACCCTATCTCAAAAAAAATAAAATAAAAGTAAAACCACAGAAACAAATACAACCTAATCTGTTAGCTGTAACCTGGGGACAATTGAAGTTGTGTTATTGCAGAGCTGGGCTGATGGCCTGAGGTCACTGTGTGATGTGTGAACAGTTAAGTTCAGACTGTGTTTTCTGGAATGAAAGGAAAAGGATTGCTATGTGATAGAGCCCCAACTCCTCTGTGGTCCTTGCTTAATTTAAATTTAAGGGTCCCTGTCCCCCCACAAGCCTCTACATTGACATACTTGGAGTCATAGCCGGGAAGCGCCCTGAGAGCAGCAGGAATGTGATGGGCAGTCCAGATGTGGCCCCAGGTTGCCATCTGTATTGGCCTCTGGAAGTGATTGGCAAGTGGGGGCACGTGGTGGTCACAGCAGTGAATACTGGGGCATTCTTCCTCACCCCCACACTCCCAGGAAGACTCAGGACACAAAGCAAAGGTCCAGCACTTTATTACGCTTGAAGAACACAGAGAGGAGGGCTTGAGGTTCGTCTCCAGTGGGAAAGCCACTGGGGCAGCCTGAGGAGGCCAGGCCCGATGGTGGGGCGCAGTATGATGAAGGGAGTTGTAAGCGGTGGCAGAATACTAGTGTCGCCACTCCTGAGTGTGGCCCCAGGGTGTCTTAACCTCTGTTAGCCCTGGGTTCCTTGTGTGCTACATCACTGGGTGGTGAGAGGACCAGGCAAGGATGTGTGGGTCAGACAGTGGGGTCAGCAACAGCTTCAGGGTATGAGCAGGAGGGTGTCTCTCTTCAGAAATGTCTTCCGGATGCCTGCTAAGAGCATAGCTTGGTGTGCCCCTGGGAGCTACCTGGTCCCTAGAGATATGAGGGCTATGGAGGGATGGCGGTTGCTACCTCTACCAACTCACCAACCATTCCTTTAACCAGGGACAGACAGTTAAAGGAGAGTTCTAAGGTGCATCCGTGTGTGTGTGTGTACACCAATGTGTGCACAGGACTAGTGTCCTCTGCCACTCTCTACCTTGTGGTTTTGAGATATTGTTTCTCACTAAATCTGGAGCCACCAATTCTGCCCAGCTGGCTGACTGCAGAACTCCAGGTCCTCCTGTCTCCTCTCCATCCTCCAGGACCAGGATTATAAATATGACCCCACATCTGGCTTTCTGCATAGGCACTGGGCATCCGCACCCAGCACTTGCCTGACTGGGCATCCCCCTCCCTCCCAAAGTTCTAGTTTTTTTCCCTTCACATTTATCTTAATTATGCATGTGCCAGTTTGCTGCGCACACACGTGGAGGTCAGAGGAGTTTGCTGTGCACAGCACTGCACACACGTGGAGGTCAGAGGACAGCTTTTAGGAGTCAGTTTTCTCCTGTCACATGGGTTCTGGTTTGATTTGGGTGACAAGTGCCTACTGATCAGCCAGCTCATCTCCCCAGCCCAAGTTCTAGTTCTATACCTAAACGTCATCAAGGGTTTAGACATTCAGCATCCCATAACGCAACTGGAGAGGTGGTCTTTCTATTTTTAAATTTTTGTACTTTTTGCTTCACCTTCCTCCCCTCAGGAGGGTCTCAGGAAAGCCTAGACTGGCCTCACACTCCCTGTTTAGCCAAGGATGGCTGTAGCCTTCTGATCCTCCTGCCTCTACCTGCCATGTGCTGGGATTATGGACCTGTATGGCCACACCTGATTTGTGTGAGTGCTAGGCACGGAACCCAGGGATTCACGCACTCCAGGCAGGCACTCTACCAACTTAACTATATTCTGGCTCTAGATTATTTTTTTGAAACAGGATCTCACTATGAAGAGGCATGGAATACCATGTGACTCTGGCTGTCCTGAAACTCAACTGTGTAGACCAGGCTGGCCTCAAACTAGATTTTTTAAAGCACAACAGAGATTTATTAAGGAAAAACAAGAAAGAACTCCCAAGAGTTAGGGGGCAGGGAGCTAAAAGGGAGGATGACTTGGCCCTACTTTCCCTTTCGGCTCAGACATTCAATGCTAGGGGGCCCATGGAACTTATAAACCTATCCTGGCTCTGCTTTTTGCTGTCTGGGTGAACTTGTCCTGATTTGGACCTAAAGAAAAGTCAACTGTAAGCCGCGGAAGCATCTCTGGCAAGGGATAAATAAGGCTTAAGCATGTCTGTGGCTCAAAAGTGACTGGGCAGAAAGAATTTTGGCAGGAGTGTGTAGAATCAGGAAGGTAGGCAGCAGAGAGATTCCTGCGCAGTGTATAGGGAAATCACAGTGTTCCTGAAGTGAGCAAAAATACCACCAGGGGGCGCTCAAAATCTTGTATTTTCTACCCCGAAAGCTCAGTTTTCTGAGTCTGTTGCACTCCAAATCCATCAGAGATGAATGGTTTTTCGTTTACCTAACTGATTTAATAAAATTTTAAAATAAATTTGTGTATGACTTTCTTAATAATGTGGATATGGGCCTGCGGTCCCTCCTTACCGTAAGGCCCGCAGGGAAGGAATGCGGAAGGTCAGAGTGGAGGGACTGCGGCCTCAGAGTCCTGCTCCAACCGCTGGGACAAGTTTCTCAAGAGTGAGGCAGTTCTGAGGTTCCCACATCCAGCCTCCCGGGGGTGTTATGAAATCCGGGCACAGTGAAAAGGAAAGCAATGCAAAGGTCAGAAGGGCTATCCCGGGGCCGCTTACCTCCAGTGTACCGCCTTCTCCTCCCTCATCCCAGAGAGGAAATGCCAGGGTGGGAAGGAGCAGATCCAGCAGCTAAGCCATGACCTCAAGAACAGTATTTCCAGGAATCCCCATCTTAGCATCCAAGGGATTCCTGGGAAAACTGGACCGTGAGGACAAGGTGGGAGAGAGAGGCCTTCAGCACCCGCCACACCCCTAGGGACCACCAGTTTTCTCTGCGCCCAGCCCTAGCTCTGGCAGCCAGTGTGGGGTGCTGCGACTCCCAGGGTGCAGCTTCCTGCCCTGGGAAGAGCGACTAGAGTTTGAAGAGGCTTGGAAAGTACCTTCCTTGGGGTCAAGGAAGCCTGCTGATGTTCATGAGAATCGATCAGAGAACCAGAGAGCGTCTGGGACCAGTCCCTTCCCCCCACTGCCATAGGTCAGGAGGGGGAATTTAAACCAGTTTGGGTGAAGTCAGTTCCCAGGCTCTAGCAACTTTCTCCCGGTTGACCTCCAGCAGGTCCCTTAAACTCCGAGCCTTGGTTGTAAAGGGACATCAGATAGGACTTACTGGGTGAGAGGCCAGCGTGAAGAAAGCGAGGCCACGGGACTCTTAGACCTGTGTGTGGTTCTGCCTTTGCTAGTATAGCAGAGAGTAGACAAGACCCGGGTCGGATTTGTTCTGTTTCCCTGCTCTCCTGCTCCAGGTCCCATAGTCTCGCAGTGGATAAGAAAGTAGACCCCAGCTCATACATCCGTATGGGACCTAGGGCCAGTTACTTAACTAAGACTTAGTCTTCTCCTCTGTGAGGTGGGTCGCCTTCCTCTGACCAGGTGCAGGAGGTTAAATGGCAATGGGTGTCACCCATTTGTATCGTCTTTGCTGCCCCATGCTTCTCGGAAGCCTCTGGGACAGGGTCCACATCTGTGAAATACCTGGGCTGGTTTAGGCAATAGCACGGAGCCAGGGTTAGAGGCCCGAACAGTGAAGACTGTGACTCCACGCCTAGCGGGGATGCACAACATTTTGACATTGCAACATGACAGCGTCAGCCAGGGCCCTGGGCCGCTACCTCCAGGATGGAAGAGTGGTTAGGGGTTGTCTGATGACCTACAGAGATGAATGGGGTTCAGCCTAGGATGACTTAGGGTGGGTAACTATGTCTGCAGTGTTGAGAAGGATTCTGAGGGTGTGTCGGAACCCTCCCAGAACGGATAGATGCCTTCATTTGTTAGCAGTGTCTTCTGTGGGCTCAGGAAGAGAAAGTGGAGGCAGGGTGTCGGCACCGGTCCCCACCGAAAGGGCCAGCGCCTACTGTTACAGATGCACGGGAGCAGTCGGTACTGGTGCGGCTTTACCTCAGGAACATCACCACGGACTACTGGGGCCGAGTCTAGGGACAACCTCTTGGACCCGCTACCCCACCGTGTCAACACTTACCACATCCCTTCCTGGAGATGGCTGCAGAACAACTTCTCCCTTCCTGAGCTACAGTGCTTCATCTCAGACTCCCAACTGACCAGAGATGCAGCACTGCACCCCAGGCTGGGAGACAGGCGCTCCGCGCGAGCTCAGGCTGCCCCGTTGCTCAGGCTGCCCCGTTCCACTCTCGGGCTGCGGCCTTCTTCCTGGGCAGGAGGAGTGTGAGCCTGCGTTGTGGTCTGCCTCCCACCCCGCTCTCCCCTTGCCCCGGAGCCCTCTGCGACTGGAAATTCCACCTTTCTTTCCTTTTCCTTTTAAGTTAGCTTTCTTGAGGTAGCGCCAATCCATTTAAAGTGTGCAATTAGTTTTTTTTTTTTTTCTCTGCAGTGCTGGGAATGGAACCCCGTGCCTTGCACACTCCTCTGTGTCTGTTCACCTCCTGGTTTCCTGCTCTTGTTCCCCGCCCATCTCTGTATGCATTCTGGGCAAAGGATCACTTGTGAGAAACCATCCCTCACTCCTTTAGACCCCGGGACACCTCCTTCATGTTCTCGTTCACCCTGTGAACTCTGTTTCCACCCAACTCTTGAGGGTAGAATTCCTATATGAGGAAAGGGAGCCGGCTGGATTCCCTCAGCGCCCAAATCAGGGCATGTTGAACGCTGCTTGAGTTGCAAACCACCTCATCCTCTCTCTGGGCCATTCCCACTTACCTCTGCAGTTCCCTGAGACCAGGGCTCCTGTGTTATAATGTGGGGTCCCTAGAAACTGCTGAAGACTTGCACGGGACAACAGACATAGCAGACATGTGGTGGTGGCTGACTGAGTGGCCACATGGAGAATTCATTTTCTCCTATGGGTGTGGCTTGTGTGGGAACTTCCAGGTGAGCACCCCAACCCCAAACCACCCACTCACCCTGCTCTTGATAAGATCCCAGGGTCCCCGGAAGACCTTTGCTTCATGGTGACTGTGGTGGCCTTGATGCTGGAAGACACACACTTTCAAGGTTGTCTGTAGGTAGCTTTTCCTCAGGGCTGGGAAAGAACAGAAAAGAAAGAAAGTTTGCCTCCCTTTTAGAAACCCCATAGCTCCTAGGCCTCCAACAGGGATCTAGCAGCAACCCCAAGTTGGGGGTGGGGGGCGGGAGCAGTGGGAAAGATGTTCTCTGATTTGCTGTTAAGGCCAGGATACCTTCGTCCTCAGGCATCCCCATCCAGTCCAACTTCTTTCTGTCTGGAATTGTCAGAAACTTTCCATGGCCCTCTTACCAGGAGATTCGAAACCGGGCTCTCTTGGGAGTCAGAACACCGTGTTCTCTCTACTCTGTTCCCCACAGCTCCCACAGACCCTGGGAGAGGCATCACTGAACCTGACCAAGGGACAATCCAGTAAGTAGCTGGTGGGGTCAGGGAGGTGGCTGGACACAGCCCTGCTGGGCCACACCGAGTCCCTGCCTTCCCAGGGTACAACTGTGCCCAAAGCCCTTTGGCCTATACTTCCTTTGCTTTCTGAGGGCAGCAGATGGAGTGGGTGATCGTGGGAGTCGTTTGGTGACACACCATTTGGGTTGTCCCCTGCCACCCTGTCTGCCCTCCTCTCCTCCTTATCCTCCATTCTTTTTTTTTTTAAATATTTATTTATTTATTATGTATACAATATTCTGTCTATGTGTATGCCTGAAGGCCAGAAAAGGGCACCAGACCCCATTACAGATGGTTGTGAGCTACCATGTGGTTGCTGGGAATTGAACTCAGGACCTTTGGAAGAGCAGACAATGCTCTTAACCTCTGAGCCATCTTTCCAGCCCTCCTCCATTCTTTTGTTCATTTCTTTTCCTTTTTTCTTTCTAGAAAAAGAGACATATGTAGATCAGGCTAGCTCAAACTCATTCAGTGTGTAGAACTCCTGATCCTCCTGCCTCCACTTCGGGAATGCTGGGATTACAGGCCTGTGTCACAATGCCTGGCAGCCTGAAGTCCTAAGCGTGGGGAAGAAAGCCTGGCTTGGGGCCTGGCAAGCCACAGAAGAGGCCACAGTGCGGTACTGAGGCTGCGCTCTCACGCCATGGTTTTCAGCTGCAGTTAGTGTCAATTCCCCGTCTATAACAAGTATTCCTACTACGGTATGTACGAAGGTTCACCTTACACCCTTAAATGCAACTGCAGGCAAAAGTGAAAACAGGACATCTGATGGCTAGTCTGGGATAGGATGCAGAGCCAGTTCCATCTTCTGGACAGTTCGTGGGGCTGGAAGAGATCACCTTGGCTAGAGGACCAGGAGTGGAGGCAGGGGCAGGCATGTTAGACTTGCAGATACGTGTTCAGAAAGAGGAACTGAGAGCCACTGACATCCCACCTTGGGATAAAGGAGAGCACAGCAAAAGTTCTAGATATTCGGGCTGGGCTACAGGATCTGGACAGAAGGTGGTCCATCTTTCTTAAGGAGAAGTAAATGGCCGGACGGTACTCAGAGGCAGGTGTTCAGCCAGGAAGGGTCTTTGCCTCGTCTTCCTTGTCCCATCCTTGGATAAAGACTGTCTAGTTCTGGCCCTGTGATTCTAGAATCACCAAGCTGGTGAACGTTTAACTACACATATCCCCATAGGTCTCCAAGGTTCCAGAGAAATACAATTTTCCCCCAGGGTAAGAGTACAAGTCAACATTCTGGGCTTCTTAGTTCAGAGCAGCCGGGCCTGGCCCCTCATCTTAACCTCCATGCCGAAGGTCTTTGTTTCTTAGGCCTCTGGGTTTGGGACAGGGTCTCATAGTTATACTTGCTCAATCAGCAGACTCAGGCAGCACTGCTATTGTGTGCTTGAGGACTACGCCCATGCACTTGGCCTCAATGCTGTCGGTATTGAAGGCTGAGCGGGAAGAAAGCACCTGGGCAGGGCATGGGGGCAGACTTAGCAGAGCTCCCGAGAGCCTGCGAGAGGACTGCCAAGAGCTTGTGGCCAGGGAGGTCCCTTCCTCCACCCCCTGGGTAGCTCAGAAGGCCTCCCGGAAGGGTTGGGGTGGGGACTGGGATGGCGGGGAGGAGCAGTGGGACAGGAAGGTGAACCTTCTGGCTCTCTGACCCCGGAAACATACGTGTACATGTGCTGGGCTGGTAGGCAGAGCTCGTCTGGACCCCCGCCTCCCTCAAGTGGGTTACTGAGAAGAGGGATGTAGCCCAAGAAAGGCTCCTTCGCCCTGGGGTGCTGTCAGAATATGGGAGAGCTTGGGGATCTAGGCTTTGTCTCCAGCCACCAGCACAGTTATTTCCCATTGAGCCCCCCCCCCCCATCTCTGGTGCTCTGAGACTTGGTTTCCCATTCTGTTAAAGAGGTGGTTGAAGCAGGCAGACTCCGGATCTTACCTTGCACTTGGCGTTGGCTCTCGGCATCTTGGAGGCCTGCTGCAGGGGGTGTCCCACTTTTTCTCCTTTTCCTATGTCTTCAGAAAATGTCTCCGGGCTAGGGGAATCTCTGGCTTCTGTCTGTTGGGAAGCTCCTGGGAGGGGTGAGAGGAGGGGAGGCTGAAGGACAAAATAAACAGTGCTTGTCTGGATAGTCTCAGGCCCAGGCAGGACGGACACTCCATGGCTCCTGCCCTTATATGGCAAGGCTGCTAGGAGCTAGGAACCCTGCCTGTCATTCCTCACCCCACTCACCACTCAAGAGGACTGAGAGCCACCAATGGTCACCTGGGCTGCTGCTAAGAAGACAGGCAAGGCCCAGCACACATCCCGAGAATCACCTATGCGAACTGAGCAGCCACCTTGGCCTTTGATTGGAGTAGCAGGTGGGAGGGCTGATACTGAGTTGAAGGGAACAGCCTGGGCCAAACTTAACTCCCATCTCACAGAGACCTCTCCTTCTCGGGACCTCTGTTTGTCTCTGTATAAAATGACGGCATGGAGGAGGAGAACTTGATCAGCCCCATGGGATGAGAGCCATTGCTCCCCCATTTTGCAGAAGGGAAAACAGGCCCAGAGAGGCTAAGAACAGTTATGCAACTGAACGGGAAATGAGGTAGGATTTAACTCAGGTCTGTCTGGTATCAGGGCCTGGAATCTGACATCGGGGTCCTGAGAGGGCTGATTGCAATGACGCAGCACAATGGGACAAATTTAGCCATCACACGTGCTACGCAGGAAGTTGATTGTGCTGGAGGTGTGCCCCTGGGAAACCAGGACTGCTGTAATGCTCCCCAACACAGCCTAAGGGGACCAGGTCCGTCAGACAGGGGCAATGTGCTGTTTACTGGGTGTCCTCAGCATTATGACACGGGGCCTGGTACAGATTAGGGCCTCCGAGGAGAGATCTGTGGAAGCGCTGAATAAATAAGCCTCGCTGGTCACAGCTGTGCCCTGGTCACAATTCCAGCTCTGCAGCCTGTTCTGAGGATCAATTGAAGCGATGGGTAAGAAAGCAAGGAAGCCAGGCAGTGGTGGCGCACGCCTGTAATCCCAGCACTCGGGAGGCAGAGGCAGGCGGATCTCTGTGAGTTCGAGGCCAGCCTGGTCTACAAGAGCTAGTTTCAGGACAGCTAGGGCTGTGACACAGAGAAACCCTGTCTCAAAAAACAAAAACAAAAACAAGAAAGAAAAAAAGGAAGGAAGAAAGGAAGGAAGGAAGGAAGGAAGGAAGGAAGAAAGAAAGAAAGAAAGAAAGAAAGAAAGAAAGAAAGAAAAAGCACGGAGTCGGCTTTGCTCTTCTGCTCACAGGTCCCTCTGCCCTCTAAAGTGGCCTCCAGCGTCTCCCTGTGCTGATGCTTTCTCAGCTGTTTCCCCTCAGTCCAACTGTGGGACCGAGGGGACAGATGTGCTCAGGACCCAGGCCCTGAACTCTGCTTGGAACCTCAGGCTGGGCCCAAGTCCCAGACCAGCAGCAGTGACCGTGAGAGAGGCTGCAGAGGGGAGCCCAAGGGGGTGGAGGAGTGGGCTGCTGGGAATCGCTCAGAAATGTTCCTCACACGAGCACGACATCCTGTGTGCTCTCAGGCCAGCCCTGGAACCTCCCTCACCCCATCCATCATCCTGGCATCGTCTCTGAAGGCTCCTTCCTGGGGCTGGGTGGGGGAGGGGGTGGGGGCTCAGGGCTGACTGTCCCCTTGCCAGAGAGAGTGCAGCTGGCTACTCTACGGGCCTGCTTAATGTCTGTCCGCCCCAGGAGGGTCGCGGGCGGAAGGAGGCAGCCTCCTAATCCAATTTGTTTACAACAGCCTCTGCAGCTCGTTTGCTCACAAGTGAAGAGTGGGTGTGTGCTCTGTTGGGGTGCACGTTCGCACACATGTGGAGGCTACACGGGGTGAACAGGTGGGCTGTGTTACACAAGCCTTGTCTCCCATCCATGGAATAGTCCCTTTCTGCTGCCCTGCCTCCCCTCTTTCCCCTCTTTCATCTCCAGTTCTTCCTGTTTATTCCAGCCCTGATAGATCCGCACCAGACTCCTCTACGCAAGGCCTGACCTTGCAGTGCAGAACTCTGTATACTCAGACAGGGCTGAAGAATCACCTCTATCCCTGGGAGCTGCTGTTATCAATAGCATAGTCCTCGCCCAGAGCCCCAGGATCCCAGGTACCCCTCCTACCATGCTCTTCCATCTCTATGGAAGATTACTATTGTGTGTATGTCTTCTTCAAGCCAAGCTGACTTCCTGTTGCAGTTGGAAGAGAACGGAGTGGGATGGGAAGGGGTCTCACACTGTTGGGGGTCCCTCGTCTTTGCTTCCATTAATTCACCTCCATTCCAGCCTCCAACACTGCTGAAAGGCTGCCCCATGGCTAGGCTCTGCTCGTTGAGATTCCCAGCATTCTCTCTGAGTTTCCCGAGCATGGGGATGGGGAGCTTGTCTGAGGCTCGCAGGCTATTCCTGGAGTTCCCTGAGTTGGAGTGTATGTAGGGAACATGGAACGAAACACTTACAGATCTGGGAGCAGGCGGCCACCGCTGTCCGTTTTCTGGTTCTCGGGAGGATTTCTCTCTGGGGCTCCCCATTCTCCAGCATAGCGGGGGATTTGACTAGCCATCACGCCTGAAAAGAAAAAAGGTCTGGCTCTTCAGAAGTATTCTGGGCCACTCTGTGACTAGAGTGCTGAACCCCAAGAGCCTGCGCCTGATATTGCTTTCTGAGAGACAGAGAGAGAGGGCCTGGGCCACTCTGAGCCCAGCCTTGGGCTGACTTGCTGAGGTTTGTCAAGCCTCATGGAATTGTCCTTCGGGCCCTACATGGCCAGGATCCCTGCTGCGCCCACCTTGCTTTCAAAAGGAAACTCTAAGCTCTTTGAGAAAGAGAGATCACCGGTCAGTGAAAGTTCTGCTCTCCAAGGGCATTGCCCAGAGACACTGATGGCCAGTGGTCCCTCCCATCTCTCATATCACAAGTGGGCTGTGCTGGAGAAGGCCACAACCTGGGGTAACTCGGTGACGGAGACTGTACCTTCTTCCAGTAACACAAGGTTCTCGGCCTTGTAGAATAGCCTTGGAACAGCACAGCAACTGCTGAGGTGGGAGGGGACTGAACAAGGCCTTGCAGCTTGCTCAAGGCAATCTTGACTGACCAGGGCTCAAGGCAGACCAGGAGCCAGGCTCAGCTGGCTATCCCCTGAGCTCTGATGACCATAAAGCAAAGTTCATGTGGTCATTGCCAAAGCCCACACCTTCTCCCAGGGGACAAGACACAGCTGTTCTCTTGGGAAAGATGGTCTACCTTAGCTTTTCTTTGTAGCTCCCTCCCACACACGGGTTCCACAGCTCTTGATTCCAGGGCCCAGTTACCACTATAAGCTTGGACAGAATACGGGAGAGGTGGGCCCACCTTTTGAATCTCATCCCTACCCCTCCCCAGCTGTGTCTGAGGGTCCTCGTGTTCACCTGGCTTCTGACCTCACATCTTTGCTTTAGACAGTCAGGGACAGTGGATAGCAAGCACAGTTCTAGGCACATGGCAAGCCAAGACTAAATGGCGGAGGTTTCTATCGTTAGCATGGTAAGTGCAGAGGTGGGGTGGGAGGGTGACATCTGGAGGTGTGGATGCCGACAGCAGGAGCCACCCCTGCCTAGCCCCTCCTCATGTTCCTTTCTGTACAGCTTTCCTTGGCTTCTGTTCCCAGATGCCCTCAGCCCCTTGTCACCCTGTAAAGTTCACCAACCTCACACGCTCCCTACTTCCTCCCCAGGGAATGGTGTTCTGGGACTCTTGAGCAAGCCCTGGGAATGCAGCATGAGGTGAAAACCAGCAACGCAGGGAAGAGAGAAAAGGGAAGAGAAGGGCGCTCCTGGCTCCTCTGGAACCCCAAACTTTGACTCCAGAAGCTCAGATGCTGGGATGAGAGGAAGGCCTAAACACCTCGATCCCTAATTTCCAACAAGGGCAAAAAAAAGGAGTGGACTGCCGGGCGGTGGTGGCGCACGCCTTTAATCCCAGCACTTGGGAGGCAGAGGCAGGCGGATCTCTGTGAGTTCGAGACCAGCCTGGTCTACAAGAGCTAGTTCCAGGACAGGC
This sequence comes from Chionomys nivalis, assembly GCF_950005125.1. Taxonomy (NCBI): domain Eukaryota; kingdom Metazoa; phylum Chordata; class Mammalia; order Rodentia; family Cricetidae; genus Chionomys; species Chionomys nivalis. Next base: position 23,803,345 of record NC_080099.1, on the reverse strand, counting down.
TCCAAAACCACAGAGAAACCCTGTCTCGAAAAACCAAAAAAAAAAAAAAAAAAAAAAAAAAAAAAAGGAGTGGACTTCCACCCAGTTTCCCTTGGTGTCTCCAAGCAAGATGGCGTAGAAGAGCTGGGAGCTCTTGATGCGCCTCCCCCTTGCTAAGAATGTTTGCCCAGTTCTCATTAGGAGCCTTCTGATGGAATTTTACCAACGAAGAGACTAAGAATCTCAAGGATCACAGCACCCCCTCAAGGTCACAGTCGTACAGCTCATTAGTCTAGGAGTCCCAGTCTGCCTCATGCAATCCAGCACGCACCGTCCTCGCTCCCCTGGAGCTCAGACCATCCTTGTCTTGGAGGGAAGGAGGCTGAGAAGAGGGAAAGCAGTTTTAGTATGAGCAGAAGTCATCTGGGCCCTGGCAAGGCCACCAGATACTGGGAGCAACGGTTTTCTTGTGGGTGTAGCTGTCCTTCCTATGCCATCTCTCTCATTCGTTGAGTATTTGTTTTAAACAAGCAAAACCCCATTGCCGTTATAAAAGCCTTGCTTCTGTCCTGTTTGCCTTTTTTGGGTTTGTGTATATGTTAGTGTGTTCCCGTGTGTGGGTGTCTGTGGTGGTCTGATGGTCACAAAGGAGGGGAAAGGGGACAGGGCTATGGTGCAAAGGGACAACTCCATCTTGAGTTAGGAATGCATGGGCATATTATCAGTGAGTGTAAAGACCAGAGATTGACATTAGGTGTCTTGTATAGTTCTCTAACATTTTTTTAAAATGATTTAAGTATGTCCCTCTCTGTGTGTAAGTATAGTGCTCTCAGAGGGTACAAGGAGGTATTGGAGCCCCTGGGACTGAAGTTGCAGATGGTTGTGAGCCACCATATTGATGCTGGGAATTGAACCCAGGTCCTCTGCAAGACAGTGTTCTTAATGGCTGGACCATCTCTCTACTTATCATCTAGCGGGATCCTGGGATCCTTTTGTCTTGGCCTCCTCAGCATTGGGATTATAGGTGCTATCAGGGCACCTGGCTTAAACGTGGTGCTGGGATCTAAATCCAGATAGATCCTCGTGCGTGGCGAGCGTTTTACCAGCGTCCGTCCCCCTTTCACCCTGCCCGTCTTCCCTGTTTTGTAAAGAACAGGGACTCCAGGGCTGTAGGGCTTTATAGGAATGGGCACTGGGCTTGTTTTCTGGATAACAGACACTGGTTTCTTCTGGACCATTGAGGGCAAGGAGATTAGCAGGCGCCTGCATATATAACCCCTACGGCTTATGTACGTGGGTCTTCCCCTCTCTGCGTGTCAGGAACCACATGCGCAGGACATGGTGGGAGAGGAAGGGACTTCCTGATGACAGGACTCTCCCAATCACCCCGTCCCCATCTCCCTTTCCTCGCTGCTGCAGTAGGACCTGAAATCTTGGTGCGTCCTGGTCTTACACCCTTGTTCAGATGAGAACACTGGGGCGCAGAGAGGCGAGGCAAGGGATGCAAAAGGAATGCTTGAAGTCAGCTGACATCCAGCTAGGGTCCTGACCTCATCTTGACTGAAAGATGTCATTGGTCGACACAGGGGGCCTCTGGGAGGGAAGTGGGGGAGAAGAAGAAGGCCTTAAGTTCCTTGGCTTTGAAGATGGAATAATCATGACTTCCTTCTCCAAATAGCTTTTGGCCCTTCCTAGAAGCCAGATGGCGGATGTTTGGAATGTATGTTGTAAATACTGTTTCAGGAGGGGGTGGGGGACAGATGCGTCACTTTCTCCAGTAACCAGAAAGGAGATCTGAGGGAGGGCAAGAGGAGGGAAGTCGGCTGTGAAAGGATTTGGGGAGAGGAGAGGAGACATGTGTGTATGTGTGTGTGTGTGTGTGCGCGCGCGCATGCTCATGTGGTGGCGTGTGTGTGTGTGTGTGGTGGCATGTGTGTATGTGCATGTGTGTGTGCGTGCACGCATGTGTGGTAGTGTGTGTGTATGTGTGTGTGTGTGTGATGGCCACAAATGAGGATAAAGGGATGCAAGACAGCAGCAGCTGGGGAAGGGGCTGTGGTGCAAAGGGACAGCTCCATCTTGGGTTAGGAATAAATCCTACATCTAAAAATAACTCAGCCTTTCCCCCAGCAGGGCTGAGAAAGGCACACTTGCCCTTTTATGGTAAGAAAAGCGTCTCAGAGGGAAGCTGCGCTGGAACCTACAGCTCTGGATGGAGCCCAGCCATGGGGTCTAGGGTGGGACGGGGTTGGTAGGGGTCCAACCTGATGGGATGTCCTGGCCCGAGTCCCCTACTGTCTGTGAAGGAAGAGCTGAGGTGAGGGCAGCAGGGTCCACCTGGGAAAGTCTACGGATCTGCTGGATGCTAGTATTAGGTCCTAAGAAAGCTCCTATCGTCTGCTTGATATTGGTCTTGGGTCCTGATGCCTCCAGTTCATACCAGGATGGCTCTTGTGCCCATTATCCTGAAAAGCACTGTAGACCACGAAAGGGCACTGACTTGGGAGTCAGTCCTCTTCCAGTTTTAACTTGCTTTGCCACCTTGAATGCTGTGGTCTTAACTTACCTCACTGGGTTAATTTTATTTACTTATTTATCTATTTATTTATTTATTACTTTTGTTTTTAAATTATTATTTATTGTTTTTTTTTTCAAGGTAGCATCTCATTGTGTAGCTCTGGCTGTCATAGAACTCACTATATAGACCAGGCTGGCCTTGAGATCACAGAGATCGACCTGCCTCTCTTCTTCCCAAGTGCTGGGACTAAAGGTCTGAGCCATTATGTCCCAGAGTCCCCTTATCACCAGTAGGGTTTCCTAGTGCAAGGCTCAGGCTCACCCTGGACTCACTATGTCCCCCAGGCTATCTCTGAACTCATAGCAGTCTTCCTTGGGTTTCAGAGTGCTGGATTGCAGGCGTGAGACACCACGCCACACTTGCTTCCACGATTTTTCTCTCTCTGGGAATTTCTTGGCTGGAAAGCAAAGCTTGGGCATAGAGGAATCTGGAGGCTGCTGTTTTCTTCCTGTGGCTCACCTGCTCCCTCTGCCAAGCCTCTGGATAAATCAAGATGAGCGAGGCAGTACATCATGGGGCGGGGGGTCCCTCTGCTTTCCTGGCTCCTCGGATCTAGACCCTGCTGAACACGCTGAGGCCTCTTGTTTAAGGTCAGTCATATAGAGAGCTAGGCAGAATCAAATAGAACCAAGGGCTTCCCCCTCCCAGCCTTGGTGGTTCCTTTTTCAAGAAGCCGCCTCCCATTTGCAGTTCCAATAGCTTGGGGACCATCTCTAGCCACATAAAGGGACTTAGAGGACAGAACAGCAGGAACTCGCAATAGGTTCCTATTAGCGGACAATGGACCCTGACTTGTTCCGGTTAGGTACCCGCCTCTCCTCTGTCCCTGCCTTTGGTATAAGGAGCCTCCAACACTGCCTCTAACATTGGCTAGAAGGCAAAGGAGCCCTAAAGAATGCTTGTACTTAGACAGTGTGATTTTGGGGAAGCCTCTCCTCAGCTTCTTTACCATTGACATGAGGAGAGAGAGCTCTGATGCCTGTATAAAAGGACTATTTTACCCAGAAGTCACCAGGTTACCTGGGGGAGCACATCAGAAAGTGTTCTAGTGTTAGCCAGCCTGAGGCAGGGGCTTATCACAATCGCCCAAGCTTCTGCTCTACACTGTCTGCCTTTATTCAGGGGAAACCTGGACTCTGGGCTCAGGAAGGCTCTAGTGCTGAGCATCCTTGCCCTGTCTGTTGGCAGAGCTGCTGTTTGTCTCCACTGCTCCAGGACTCTCCCCAAGCCTGACTAGTCCCTGAGCATCTTCCCTGGACCAAACACCTCCCCAGACTCTAGAAGGTAGTGGACTACCTGGAATTGCTCCTGCATCCTAGCTCACCATACTGACTTTTGTGACTCAGCCTAGGGAAGCTGCTTGCTTTCCTCATCAGCTTCCTATCACACCCACTGCTGGGGAAAAAGGAGCGAGCAGAAGGAAAAACCGAGGCATCTTGATTGTCATTCAGCTGCTTTCCTGTGACCCTGGTGGAATCTCCATGCAGACTCTCTGGAGCGTGTGAACGGGCTCTCAGCCACTCTGCCCCCATAGATCTCACTCCTGCAGGCTGGGAGGCCATTGGATGGATGGTCTCCAGGGACCTTGTTCTCGTAAATAGTATCTAGGTCTCTCTGGTCAAGTCTGGAGTCTCCTGGGAAGAGCAAAAGATCACTGTAGACTAAGAGGAAGTAGGGGGTAGGGGAGCCCAGGAAGCCCCTGTGCAAAGCCAGAGCAGAACTGACGTCATATCGGTCTAGAATCTGACATGCAGGCAGGCAGGCAGCGACCTGTGCTCTGTGGTTGTCCCATGCAGCCTGGGAAGGCATGCAAAGTTGCAGGCTGTTGGTGGGAAAGTGCCCATAAGGGACTCTGATGCCTGACTTTTCTCTCTGTTGTCACTGATAATCTTACATGCTTCTTGGGACAAGAAGCCCATTACTTCCAAATGCCCCGCCTTCCCGCCCCCAGGAACAAACTATTGGAGACTCCCCTCTGGAGGGCAGATGCCATGGGCATCTCTGGGGCTTCACGTGCTGTCCTCTGAGCTGCAGATTTCCTGCTCCTTTGAAATCTCTTAAGATGTTTGAAGTTGGTGACTATAGTCTGCTGATTCCCTGGCCTGACTCTTCTGTCCCCTTACTTGACATCCGTGGTTATATTCCCTCATCTCCCTGCTCCTCCGGGGTCCTTGGTCTGATGGTGTTTTGGAGAAGGGGAACAGATTAAAGGAAAGTACTACCAGAACTAAAAAGCCTTCGGACTCAAGCCATTGCAGAACCCGCTGCCCGCTGCCAGCCTCAGCGAGCTGATAGGCTCTGAAAACACCTTTGCAGTTTTGCTTCTTAGAATTCCTAGGCAGGTGGTGGTGGCACCCGCCTTTAATCCCAGCACTGGGGAAGCAGAGACAGGTGGATCTCTGTGAGTTTGAGGCCAGCCTGATCTACAGTCTACAAGAGCTGGTTCCAGGACAGGAGCCAAAGCTATAGAAACCCTGTCTCGAAAAAACAAACAAACAAAAAACCCAAAAAAATAAATCCTCATCCTGCCATCTCCTCTCTACCCTGTTCCCCTTTTCTCCCCATCTAGCAGCTTCCCCTCAGGTGGAGTCTTGGTGTCTACATGAACTGGTCATGAGCTGCCCCCCCCACCCCCCCAATCCCAAATGGTGTACCAGGACCTGCAGATCTCAGCAGGGCATGGCACTGCCTTAACTGTAATGGTGACAGAGCCTGGGCCAGGCCCTCGTCCAGTTCACCTTAGGGGATGCCCTAGGCTCTTTGAGGTTGGTGACTGGATGCCTGAGATCTACGGGCTCAAGAAAGGCTGTCAAATGAGGGGTGGCATCCTGGCTACTACTTAGGCCAGGTAGCCTGTTTTGACTCGTTCCATTTCCTGTTTGGCTGGGCCAAGCAGAGGAGGAAGGGCAGAGAGAGTTGGTTCGGCGGGGCAGGGTTCCTTTTAGCTGCCTCCCTGTGATACAGTTAGGGTCCACAGCAGTACAGACAGACATGACTCGTGGTGAGGTGTCATAGGGTCACCTTTCCTTGACCTAGCTCACTGTTCCTTCTGCAAGACTCTGAAGGGCTTTGTGGGGAAGGGGCAGCCCAGGACTGAGGAGGCCTCCAATCAGACACAGACCACCTAGCAGGTGCTCACTGGAAGAGTCTGGCTGGAATCTGCATTTTCTGTCCTCAGCTGGCTGACAGTGGAGGGTTCTGTCACCATAGTTTGTCACCATAGTTATTCTAAATTCAGAAGGCACAAAGCTTCCTCTCCTAAATGCCAAGCGTCCTATAAAGCTGGAACTGGCTCTCTGATTCATGGCCCTCTTGTCAGGTTCTAGAAAACCACGGTTAAGCATATGGAGTCAGCCAGATTTGGGACTGAGTCCCAAATCAAATCCCTGTGTGACTTTGAGCAAATAATCAGACCCGTCTGAGCCTCTGGCTGACCCGAGGGATGAAGGTACGTACCTCAGGGCACAGGGCAAGGAGGTCTTGATACACAGCAATTTGGTTGTGTGGGAAATGAAAGTGCCTGGAATGGAACACGGGGTCCCGCGTGTGCCAAGCAAGCACTCCACCATTGGCTCACAACACCCCCAGTGTGAGAAATGATTTTTGAGACACGATCTCCTGTAGCCCAGGCTAGCCTAGAACTCACTATGTAGCTGAGTATGGCCATGAATTCTTGATCCTTTTGAGTGCTGGTATTACAGGCATGTGCTAAAAGACCTGGCTTGAAATTACTATTATTATTATTATTTATTTTATGTTCGCTTGCATTTTGCCTGCACATATTCCTATGTGAGGATGTCAGAAGCCCTGGAACTGGAGTTACAGACAATTGTGAGCTACCATGTGCATGCTGGGAACTGAATCCAGGTCCTCTGGAAGAGCAGCCAGTGCTTTTAACCACTGAATCACCATCTCTTCAGTCCTGAGAACTGTTATTTTTGAAGGAATGAGAGCATACTAGGACTCAGCAGGACATCCTCTCCCTGAGAAGCTGCCTGGGGCTGTGGCCCTGTGTGCCAGTCATTGCTCCACGGGCTTCAAGGACTTCAGCTCCTCTAATCCAATCAGCGCAGTAAACTATCCTTGTTATGAAGAAGCTCAGTCTCCCTACTTTACAGATGGAGTAACGGAGGCTCATGGAACAGCAGCTGCTTCCAGGCAAATGCAAGATTCAAACCCAAGCAGCCTGTGCAGACCTGGCCCTGTGATCCCGGCTTCCTATGATTTCACATCTTTCTGACAGCACCCTGATCATCTTTGCCTCGTTTTGGGGGGGACCCCCACCCCACCCCCACAGAATGCTGCATTCTCAACAGACCCAAAAGTGGCTTGAAGGAGCTGGATTGTGTGGGCCAGCGGCATGGGCGAGGCCTACTGCGCACCAGGCATGCTCCAAATTGGAGGAAAGGTTTGTGGTGTTTGTGAGACCGCCACCCGTGGATTCTTTTGCAAGCAGGAAAATGGCTGACCCCAGAGCTCTCGCAATGTGTGCTGATGTCAGGTCCCCGTGGGGTTTGTCTAAACAGGCTGTGAGCAGGGATTGCTCCCGGACTTTACCCACGCAAGCCCTGTAGCTCACTCCCAGGCATTGGACCCAGGGTGCACCAGAGCGACTATTGCTCAGATCCCACACCGGGGTCTTCCTAAGAGTGTGTGATATAAGCGCTCTGATAGGGCAAATTCCTAGGCATCCATGCGGATGAGGGTCGGCAGCCTGCAGAATACATATGAGTGTGCTTGCCTTCCTTCCTCCACTCCCCCGCTCCCCTTCCTTCTTTTGTGGTGCTAGGAATGAACTAATGTTAGACAAATGCTCTACTACCGAGCTATGTCCTCAGCCCTCTTCTTACATTACTTGATGTATACAAAATAAAGTATATATATATATGTATATATATATATATATATATATTTTTTTTTTTCTTCAAGAAATCCTACCATTTCTAGTGTGGTCAAGGAGAGGGGTCTGCCAGTGAGACATGTAGAAATAGCCTGATGGAAGACACACACACACACACACACACACACACACACAGTGACTTCCCATGCTAACTTCAGGCCACACCCAGGACCCAGCAGCCCCATTCCAGGTGTAAACTGGAAAAATTCTGGCCTCTGTGCTCAGGAGGTTGTTTAAAACTGAACAAAAAACAGAGGGCAATATTTCTTATTCCTCCTCTCTTCCTCTTCTCCTTCTCCTTCCAGGATGTAGCCCTGGCTAACCTGTAACTCATTAGGTAGACCAGGCTGGCTTTGAACTCACAGACCCTCTGGCCTCTAACTCCTGAGTGCTGGGACTAAAGGCTGTGCCACCACACCCAGCTTTCTCCTGATTCTCTGAGCCACTCCAGGAGCAGAGCCCCGGGGCAGCTCTGATGGAAGACTGAAGAAGTGGCAGGGCCACCATCAAGGACCTTGGAGACCGCCTCCTAGGAGGGTTCTCCCCTGGGGAGTCACTCAAAGCTTGGGTCTATGGCAACTCAGGGTCTGGAACTTTCCATTCTGCAGAGCTGTATTAGCTTTTCTCCAGAACAAGCCAGCAAGAGAAAGGGCTGAGGTTGGCCACAGAGCTGTAGTGTGGCTATGGGACCAGAGCCTGTCTCCTCTGTTTTGGGGCAATCTCATGGCTGAGGGACAGCAGTGGCCTCAGCTGGGAGACTTTCCCCAAGCCCCAGTACAAATCCTGAGATGGAAATCTCCTCCACATGTATAGCTTCCTTATCAGCACTCAGGGGATCTGGGGCCAGGTGAAGAGCAGGCAGGTGGAGGCTGGGTTTATGCCTCCTACCTAATTTCTCGTTGTGAGAGCTTGGGTGGGTTGTGGTTTATGCCATAGCCAGGGACACTGGGATCATTTAATCTCTCCCAAAAATAATCTCAGGAGAACTACAATAATTCAAACCATTTAGCTGGTGTCTGGCTCCTGGGAATGCCCCCATACATATTCTACCCATGAAATGTATTAGACACTTGCTAGGAGGTCCACGTGGCCATAAACAAAGCAAGAAGTTGGAGGCTTTTGGTAGAGACAGCAGCCTCGGGCAGCCAACACACATAGACAGTGTCGGACCTCTCTGTAAAATGGGAACGATTGCACCTAGCTCCCCAAGTCCTGCAAGGTTCCATTGAGTTAACTCATATAAAACTCTCAGATTCCTGGATCTTGTAAGTGCTCAACAAAAGAAAGCAATGGATTTCTTATTTACAGTACCTGAAGGAGCCCCTGGCTGGGCAGACACACACTCTGCCCTGGTTCTCTTGTCAGCGGATGGACCCAGAGTTATGATTTCTCTCTGGGGGTTGCCAATACCCAGCTGGGTCCTGATGATCTCAGGTTGTTCTGCAGCTCTGGGGCCTTGCATTGCTGGTGCCCAACTCCAGGCAGAGGATGAGAGCAAAGGGAGCCGTCTAAAGCTGGTTGCTCTTTGCCTGTTTCCTCTGGGCTTTATTCTACCTCTCTCTTTCTAGAGTCTTCTCTCTCTAGGGTGCTCTGGGCATTTCCTCCCTCTGTCTCATTTCCTCTCCCTAAATAGCTGAGACATATATGTCTCTTATTCCTCACCACGGCCATATGGGGTGAGAACTTAAGCTGCACCTATTCCATAGATGAAGGCGCCTAAGCCGAGGTGGCTGCCGACTGGACCAAGCACTTTGATATGTAAACAAGCCCAGAGTTGGGCCCCATCCCTTCTGAGCCATATGGCCTTGGGTGACCAGGTGCAAGAGGAACAGATGTTGTGTAATCTGAAACTGGAGGACCGTGCTCCATTCGGGGACCAGATGGGGCCACTGTGTAGGCCCAAGGAGTTGGATGTTGTCTGTGTGTTCCAATCTGAGCCCCGCCTGGCCCCCACACTGCCCATCACAGGCCTGCCTTCCAACGTTCTGGAAACCGTCTGTGATTTCTTCACCCCATTCCTGGCCCAAGGTCCTGCACTTGTGGCTTATTGCGTCAGACATCATCTCTGAGCCCACCAGAGGCAGCACAGCACCCTGGGGAAATCAGATCTAGGGCTTCAGCTAGACACCCTGAGGGTTTTCTCCATCACGTAGGCTCTAAGCCTCCAATAGCCCTCAGGGCTTTGACCAATTGCTTGAATGCAGAGTCTATGCCCAAAAGGTGGTATAGCCCAGGAATCCCGAGGGAACTTCCCCCCAGATGGCTCAGAAGCCACACCCTGCATCTCCAGACCATTTGGTCCAGTTACACATCTCGATGGCCCAGAGAGGGATAGGTACCAGCCTAGAGCCATATAGTCCAGCACTGAATTCAGATCTAGGATAAAGTTCAGGCCCTACCTCCTCAGTGTTCCTTCCTAGCCCCCCTTTACACACAGCCAGCACCCCATCCTTCCAGCCCTTGGCCTCCTACTCCCTGGCTGCCTGAGCATGCACGGCTGCCCCCGCCCCCCAGCTATGGCTTTTAGAACCGTTATTCGGAAACAGTTTTCCTTAATAGGAGCCCCAGATTCTTGGAGCTGTGGTGTGAACACCTGGTACAACAAGGCAGAGTGCTGTCAAGGTAGAGACAGGGCAAACTGCCCAGATACGGCACCGTGGGAGCTTGGCCTGCCAAGGACATCCGCTCAAACCCTGTTCCTCGTTCAGCAGAAGCAGTCAACAAGCCCATAGTACTGGAGCTGGCCAGGGCTGGGCCGATGCTTGGTGATCACCGGATCCAGTCCTGGTACAAATAGGGAAACTGAGATCCAGAAAGGCAGACGGCCCATAGCAATTAGCAGACAGCACGGATGAGAGCCCCTGGGAGGAAGCCCCGGAGGCCCGATCTGGGACCCATGTCTGTGGCTGGTCCTTACCTTGGCTGTTGTCTGGCCCAGGGAGGATTCTTCGGAGGTGGAGGCTCAGCTTATTTGGGGTATGGTTGTGGGTGTCACTGCTTCTCAACTAAGTTGACTCGGTTCTGGCACCTCTTGATGCTACAGGGGCATTTTTAAGCAACTGGCATCGGACCCCCCTCTGCTCAGCCCCTTGCCCGTGGCTTTCTGGCCACGGAGGCCTCGCTGCCTTTTACCTTATATGAGCTGAAGAAGCGAGCCTGGTGTTGGGGCAAGGCGGGTGTTGAGTCCTCCCTGGGCCCCCCATTGGCCAGGGCGCCAGCCACGTGACTGCCTCGCCTTGACCTGCCCCTGGTGCCGAATGTTTCTTTTACCCCCTAAGGAAGGAGTGGTTGACAATTTTCATATTTCTTCTAAATTTGGAGGTTTCAGACAATGCTGAGGGCTTGGCTCCAGCCGCCAGAGCCCATGTGGAAGTTATTAAACTGGAGAAGGGCAGCAGGGGGAGGAGGAGGCAGGGAGGAGAGGAGGAAGGGAGTGGGGGACGGACTTCTGAGGGTTGCCAGTTGTCAGCCTGGGAACTTAGCAAACTCCTGGGGGAGAGCTGTGTGTGAGAATTTCCTTTCTCTCCCGTTGCCCCGAGTCCCAGGACTGGACAACCGGGCCCTGGAATGTTTTGAAAATCCCCCAAGAGAAAGACAGCAGTTGAGGCTTCTGGGGCTCAGCGGGTGATGGGAATGGTGACGCATGGCAGGCCCCAGGGAAGGCAAATCTCTTCTCCAGAAATCCAGGACCTTGAGCGGCCACTCCTATCCCTGTGCAATTGAGGTTCAGGGCCCACACAGTGAGGCTGCCCCGATAGAGCAGGCTCTTGAAGTCAGGTGTGCGGCGTTGGGGGACTCTCATCCTAAGGAACAACCGCAGCCTCTTTCTGTCCAGTGCCTCTCACTCTATGGCCTGGTTGGGTCTAGGACTCTCAGGTCTCCATGTTGGTTATCATGGTTTTGCACCACCACACACAACCCAAGGCCTTAGCTCTTCTCCCTGCTCCTGCTCTTTCTCAGCCACCATCCCTGGCCACCTCAGGATGCCCTACCACGTGCCCTGCTGGATCTTTCCTAGGGCTCATCACACACTGTCTTGCCCATTTGCCTGCCTGGTTTACCACAGACTCCTCTAGGAGGGGGTGACTTTCTGTCCAAGCTCTGAGTCCCCAGGCTTCCCACAGTGCTGGTCAGAACTGCATACGGAGGGGCTGCTGGCCGTGGTAGGCTGGAAGCTCAGCTCTGAGACCTGCAGAGAGCTTCTTCCAGGGGTCAGCCATGCCCTCTGTTGAGGGCTGTCACTCTGTCCCCGCCCTTCATGGCTCAGGCCTGCCCCTCAATGTCCACACTTGGTAGCCATATCCTCTGACTATTCACAGTCTGATTCATAGACACCTGGGACCCCATCTTTTCCTTTCCTGGGGACCACACTCTATGATCTGCTTCTACCTTTCATGTCCCTGCTAGTAATAGACTCATTGACCCATGCCAACCTGTGTGGATCCAACCAGGGCATCCCTAGGGTATGGGGGTGACAAGTCAGAGACACAGTTTCTTTCTTTCTTTCTTTCTTTCTTTCTTTCTTTCTTTCTTTCTTTCTTTCTTTCTTTTTTAGACAGGTTCTGTCTACATAGCCTTGACTGTCCTGGTACTCACTACGTAGACCAGGCTGGCCTTGAACTCACAGAGTTCCACCTTCCACTACCTCCTGAGTACTGGTATTAAAGGCATGAGTCACCCACCGTGTCTGGCCCACATGGCTCCCAATCAACTGGGAGGAATAAAATAATAAAACACTCCTCACCTACTACCTGGTCCTCGAGGGAAGCGTTTTCTGGAGGTGGACAGGCCTTTCTGCCTCTATTACACCCAGCTCTGAGCGTGGACCAAGTTACCTCTGGCACTCTGAAGTTTTGCCTTCGTGACAGTGGACAGTAAGTAGTCCCTCTTTGTGTGGCCGTGAGGCTTGGCAGGGTAGCAGTGCATCCTGGGAAATGGTGTGAGCAGGAGACAGGAGGGGGCTGGGGTCAGCTCTACCCCTAGATGCCTGAGGGGCTAACATCTGTGAAGCTAGCCTTCCCCCCTCCTTAGAATGGAGCTGAGGAAGCGCTCAACTCCCAAGGGCCTGGCACGCAGCAATCACTGCTCATGTCCCCGCTTCCCTCCTCAGGCTGGCATGCAAGTGAGAGGCAGTGAGGGGGAGAAGGCTCATCACGTCCCCTTCCCCAGTCTCCGCATGGGAGTTAGCCATCTGACAAGGGTACTGGGAGGGAAACTTCCTCTCTCCAGCCCCCGGGTTCCAGTTGAGTAGAATAAAGCGCTACCTCCAGAGCCCAGAGGGAAGGCAAAACCAGCTCAACAGAATCACCAGGAAAAAAACACTCTGGAGACCTTGCTAATTCAGGCCTGCGCTGTGCATGTGAGCTGTGGGGACCCACCATTGCACCCAATCAAGAGCTCTGTGGCATCACGCTAGTCTAACCTACCTATGATAACAGCATGGTTATCAGAAAATCCGGTCTGGTGAGCTGGTGCTGCTCAGGCAGTTAAGCCAGGAGGACCGCGTTAGTCCAGGAATTGACGTTCAGCCTAAGCAATGGAGAAGGACTTTGTCCCTGCCTCTCCCTCCCCCCCCCCGAAAAAATCCATTGTCATGATGTGAACTAAAGAGAAAGGGAAGATAGGGTTGCCTCTCCCTCTACAAAGGGGCTAAAGAGGGGTCTAGTTTGTACAGGCGGAGACACAGGAGAGACTGTGTTTTGAAAACAGGGTCTCAGGTAGCCCAGGTTGGTTGCTCTGTGGACAGAGCTGGCTTTCAACTCCCGATGCTTCGTTGACCTCCCAAGTGCTGAGATTCCAGGTACATGCCATCACACACAGGTTTAAGCAGTATTGGGGATCCAGCCCACGGCTTGTACATGCTAGAATAGCACTCTGGCACCCGAGCTACACCCCGAGTTCAGGAAAGACCCTGACACAGTCGTTGGAGACATGAAGGAAGATAGGGGCGGATGGGCTTTCTCAGTAAAACAGGAAGCTCTCTGCCATTAGAGAATGCAGCAGAGGCTGGATAACAGCTTGGAAAGTCCCTTCTGGCTCTGAGGGCCTCAAAATGAATGTGGATTTCATGTCATCTTCTTTATTTTTTTAAAAAATATTTATTATGTATAGTGTTCTGCCTGCATGTATGCCTGCAGGCCAGAAGAGGGCACCAGATCTCATTACAGATGGTTGTGAGCCACCAAGAGGTTGCTGGGAATTGAACTCAGGACCTCTGAAAGGCAGCCAGTGCTCTTAACCACTGAGCCATCTCTCTAGCCTTATTTCCTATTTCAACCCCCAGTTTCTTTCCCTTGTTTTTAGCTTTGATTTCCTACCTATTCTCCCCAAGGGTACAGCTCAGAGGTGAGAAAAATTATGTTTTATGCAGGATCCATAACCCCTAAGTTAACAGCACTTGGGAGGCAGAGGCAGGCAGATCTCTGAGTTCAAGACCAGCCTGGTAAATTCCAGGACAACCAGGGTTATGCAGAGAAATCTTGTCTCGAAAAACTGAAAACAGACAAACAAAAGGAACAACAAAACAAAACAAAACCCACCCCCCCCACAAAAAAAATTAAATTAAAAGTTAAGCTTCAAGCTGGGTGGTGAAAAAAACCAAATAAGCGTATTGGTGGTGGGGCACACCTTTAATCCCAGCACTTGGGAAGCAGAGGCAGGCGGATCTCTGTGAGTTTGAGGACAGTCTGATCTACAAAGTGAATTCCAGGATGGACACAACTGTTACACAGAGAAACCCTATCTTGAAACAAACAAACAAGCCAGACTTATAGACACATTCCTAAATCATAGCACTTAGGAGGTAGAGGCAGGTAGATCTCTATGAATTTAAGGCCTGCCTGGTCTCCATAACAAGTTCCAGACCAGCAAAGGTTACAGAGTGAGGCCCTGTCTAAACAGAAACAAAACAAACAAACAAAAAAACCAAAAAGCAACACCCACCCCCCCCCAAAAATAAAAAACACTGCATGCCTTCTTCAGTGGTGTCTGTTTGAATCAGCAAAGTGAGGCCATGTGCCTTCTTCAGTGGTGTCTGTTTGAATCTGGGAGGCGAGAACACTTGCCTTCTTATTGATGTTTGAATCTGGGAGGTGAGGCCATGTGCCCTTTTCACTGCTGAAATGGCTCCTCTTCACTGTCAGCTTGACTAGATTCAGAATCACTATGGAAACATCTCCCTGAGAGTGTCTGTGAAGATCTATGCGGTTGGAGGATCCACTCTGAATGTGGGTGGTATTATCCCACAAACTAGGGGCTGAGACTGAATGAAAAAGAGAAAACACCTGAGTACCGACCCCCACACTTTCTGCTTCCTGACTGTGGACACAATGTGACCAGCCTTGTGGTTCCTGTTCCCATGATTTCCTCTCTCTGATGGACTGTACCTTCAAATTGTGATTCCAGATAAACCTCATGTAGGTCAGAGGACAGCTTCTGGGAGTCCATTTCTCATTCCAGAGGTCAAAATCTGTGTATCACTGTACGCCTTTATCTGTTGAGCCATCATACTGTCCTAACAAGTTGCTTACTTGTTGATTTTTCAAGACAGGGTTTCTCTCTGTAGCCCTGGCTGTCATTGGAACTCACTCTATAGTCCAGGCTGGCTGAAAGCTCAGAGATCTGCCAGCTGTGCCTCCTGAGTCCTGGGATTAAAGGCGTGTGCTACCACTGCCCGGCCCAACACATTGTTTTTTTGAAAGAAGTAATTCAAAATTCTTATAATTATTTGCTTTGTGATCAAACCATCCTCTCAAAAATGTACTCCCATTAGCAGGTCAGCTGGAAGAGCAGAGGATGTATTACTTCTCAAAGACATCACCCTAGAAAGCTTCCCACAACACATTGAGGTTTTATAAAGGGCATGAGGCAGAAGATACACGGTGCAATGTCACTGGAGTGAGTGAAGCGGTGCGTCTGGGTGTGAGTGAGGTGGGTAAGTGTGTGAGCAGCCAGGTTGAATTAGTTTTTCCTCTCCCCGAGTCTCCCGCACAGACAAGTCAAGACAGAATCTTACTATGCAGCGCCCGAGGGAACATCACTGGCAATGGCAGGGGTGGGTGAGCTGCCCCTTTGTCCTGGAGAAGGAAGTAACAAACCCATTGTGCTGCTCGCCAAGGAAGACTGGTTGGGGACGTGGAGGGAACAATGTGTAGCATAGTTCTCCCCAAACTTTGTGACAACCTGGCATGGGGCTGACAGGAAACAGGAATGGATTGTATTAAGAGGCCCCCGTTCGTTGGCATGGGGCCTTTTCCTGGTCTGGTGGGAACATTGGCTGTCATCCCTGTGGCCCCTCTGGGAGTCCTGAACTTGACCCACAACTCAGGCAGTAACTTGCTGAGATTGGCCTTGCTTGGTCCTTCATATCTTTCCACCACAGTGAATGGACTTGGAGGACCAACCGGGGCTGACACTGCCCACAAAGACCTGGCATAACTGGGGTACTGTGTGTAAGGCTGCATGTCAGACTTACTGCTATTACCAGCATGGGGCAGGGGCTTGATCATTTGAACCTGGGGACAACCCTGACTGTACACCAAAGAGTGCAAAAGAACACATCACAGGGGCGGGAGAGCTGTCTCAGCGGTTAGGAGCATTGGCTGTTTTTCCAGAGGACGTGGATTCAATTCCCAGCACCCACATGACAACTCACAATCATCTATAACTCCAGTCCCGGAGCATCTGATGCCTTCTTTTGACCCTGAGGGGACTCAATGCATGTGGTGCACAGACATGCATTCAAGCATGTGGACGTGCACACACACAGCATAAATAAATATTAAGAACACCTCAGTTACACAGGTGAGTGTCCATGTGGTTAAGTGTGTACCGAAGTGTTCAAGCTGGATAACAATAGCGTTGTCCTGTCGGGTCAAGGCCATTCTTGCCATCAGGGTGTCATGATTACTCTTCTGACTCTACTTGGCTAGACTAAGTGATGCCTGCAGAGCCAGTAACACACTATCTCTAGTGTGTCATAGTGTGTTATTTCTATCAGGAACCGAGTACAGGAAGCCTAATTTTGCCAGAGCGGCTGGGCATCTTCTAATCCAATGAGATATAAATGAAATGGAAAGGAGAAAGGTTGGAGTCCACCCCCACCCCTTCCTCAGTCAAGATCCATCTCCTGCCCTCCTACCCTGGAGCTCCCAGTCCAGTCCTGTGGCCTTGCGGAATGAAATCCAGCAGCTCACTGGGTCTCTAGCCTTTGACTATGACGTCAGCAGCATTCGGCTTCCAGTGTGTGGGGTGGTGGTCTACGCCTCTGCATGTGTATATAGGATGTCCAAAATCAGAGGGGTGGACAAGGTGCCTTCCTTCTAGGCTATGAGAAGGAAGGTGGGCCGCATTCCTGCTTAGTTTCCAAGGAGTAAGCAATGTTTGGAGTTTCTCGACTTGGAGATGCACCCCTCCCATTTCTCCTCCATGTTCACAGGGCCTCATTTCTGTGTCTGTCTCGAAAGCCCCCTCCTTTTAAGAGACAGCCGTCTGACTGGATGCTTATGTGAGTCCGTCCTAGTCATACCTGAAAAGCCCCGTTTCCAAATAAAGTCCCTGTCTTAGTTCTCTTTCTGGTTGCTGTGATGAAAAAACTCTGCCAAAATCAGCTTTCGGGAGACTTTGCTTTCGCTCATAGTTCAAAGCATATTCCATCATGGTGAGGACTTCAAGGTAGAAGGAGTCTAGACCTATCACAGGGCCAAATTCTGTGACAGGGAGGATTAAGATTTCAATATATTAATTTGAGAAAGGCATACAATTCAACCCTGGACATGAGTGAGGAGACATTGCTACATACATGACCATGTGTGTATCGATGCTTTGAACAGCTTCAGCACAGTGAGCTCCTCCAGAGCTCAGGAATCTGGGCAAGGTAGTTTTCAGTTGGGGTTCTTGTTTGAGCAGGTTAGAAAGGATGCTACAAAGACTCTTCAGCCTGAATCAGAGACCATCTACCTACCATGCCACTCATCCATCCCATCGTTCTACAGTAGCAAGTTTCACATCATTGAGCGCATGAGTCTGGGGCCACAGAAATTTCCCTGTTCGCAGATACCAAAAGAGGTAGAGGGTTAAAGCCCTATGATTGACAGGTGACAGTCACCTCTAATCGGATCCACCTGTTGTTTCCTTAGAGCTGAAACATTCCCTATGCGGGGAGAGAGGAAGGGGAGGGAAGGGAGGGAGAGGAAGGGGAGACTCAGAGACAGACAGGAAGTAACAGTAATGTGTCTGGGTAAATGGACGGTGGGGGGGGGGGCAAATGGAAAGATTTAGAAGATTCTCCAGGACTCTGGCCCAGCTTTCTAGAAGGAATAAACTGCTGCCAGGGAAGTGAACTCTAAACTGGCCGCATTGCAGAGGGCTCTCTCAGACCTGTGCAGCTGCCTGCAAGGTGTTCCAGGGTTGTAGCTTTTGGGAGTCATCATTCACCTTGCACTGAGCTTTTCAGTGATTCAGCTGCTTTTTTTTTACTCATCCCTGCTCCTGTAAGCAACCCCCCAGCCGTATTCCTGTAAGCAACCCCCCAGCCGTATTCCTGTAAGCAACCCCTCAGCCGTACTCCTGTAAGCAACCCCCCAGCCGTATTCCTGTAAGCAACCCCCCAGCCGTATTCCTGTAAGTAACCCCTCAGCTGTACTTTTGTAGCCCCGATAAAAATTCACTGGTCTAACAAGACGGACTTTGGTACTTTGGTGCAATCATTACTTTGGTCAGTCATGGGTTCCCTTTCTAGGATGGGATGCGTAGGCATGCGTGTGTGTGTTACTTCTCTGCAGGAAAAGTCTCTTCCACAACACTACTAGGTGGAAAGCTGCATCCTACACAATTCACTTAGACACTGTGGTGCTCAGAGCTCTCACACTCTCTAGACCAGGCTCTCATTCCACATTCTGAGAACCAGCTTTGTAAGTTCTTCCCACGAGGCTATCATACCCAATTTTGTTGTTCTGTTATAATAATTTTAATATTTTAAAGATTTATTGACTTTATGTGAATGAGTGTTTTGCCTATATATATGTATGTGTGCCATATGTGTACAGTACCTACAGAGGGCAGAAGAGGCCATCAGACTCCCTGGAATTGGAGTTACAGGTGTTTGTGAGCCTTCATATGGAAACCAAACCCAGGTCCCCTGCAGAAGCATCAAGTGCTCTTAACTACGGAGCCGAAGCCGGAGCCGGAGCCCGTCTCTCCAGCCCCACTTTATAGTTACATTTATATTAGGATTACTTCCAGAGCAATTGTCATCTCTCAGCCATGATGTTCCCTGCCACCAGCACTTTTTTTGTGTCTTGGGAACTGAGTGCAAACGTAGCCCCACGCTCTCTGAGGAGGGATCTGAACCAGGGAGCCTCGCTTTCCATCTGTCTGGCCATCACCTTGCTCTGGGTGACTGGGATCTATGACACCCAATCTGTGACAAAGGCCTATAGTTTCTGCTCAACTGGCAGAGTGTGAGCAGGGCACCGAGGGAGGGTGTAGAAGGACCTTTCTGCCCTGGGTCTGCTCTCCTGCATCGAGCTTGCTTGCTGAGGGCTTCAGGTAGGATGGCTGCTTTCTTTGCTCAAACAAAAATGCCTGAGTATCTCTTGTGCACAGCACTGTGCTGGATACCATGATAGCAAGACAAGGAAGTCACCAGTTTCTGTTACCTGGTATTTACTAAGATCCCATTTTGGAGAAGAATGAAAACTCCTTTCTTCTGGGTTTCTAAACAAGAGGGACACCATTGGCCCTTGTGACTGAAGTCTTTGGGTAGATTTGCCTTTAGGTGTGTCTGGGCCCAGGGACATCTGTCTTGTTTTCTGAGAATGAATTCTGGGTAAAGAAAGAGGGAAGGGTTGGGAGAGAGCAATGTCGCTGGCAGAGGCAGAC
Organism: Chionomys nivalis; assembly: GCF_950005125.1. Taxonomy (NCBI): domain Eukaryota; kingdom Metazoa; phylum Chordata; class Mammalia; order Rodentia; family Cricetidae; genus Chionomys; species Chionomys nivalis. The sequence goes on along the minus strand of NC_080099.1, from coordinate 23,784,008 downwards.
AGGAGCAACCCCACTGCAGAGAAGCCAGCGCTACGTGACATGAGAGCTGTGTGACATTAGGAAGCAGTTAACGCACTCATGCATTTGTCCATGCCTTTTTTGGGGCTGAGATACTAACTCGAGAATGGACCTCATGAAGGAGAGGTTAGGTGTTTCAAAGATAAAGATGAAGCACTTGGTTTTAGGGATTCTGGATGTGTCTTGGAGAAGCCGGGCCAGCACACACTGGTTACTAATCAAGCTTCCCCTGGCACAGCAACACACAGCAAGGCACAGCAGCTGAGCTCAGTTCCTACTGGGAAGTCTAGGAAACTTCTTGGAAAGAGTTTACAAGGACTCAGAACAGGGCAAGAAAGGCTTTAAAAAAATCACTAATCTGCACCCTGTGTGCGTGTGCGTGTGTGTGTGTGTCTGTGTGTGCGTGCGCGCGTGCACACGAGTGCTTTCAGTACTGGAGAGGATGAGGTCAAAGATCATGAGTTCCAGGCCAGTCTGGAGACACTGCCAATAAACAACAAACAAACTATAAACAAAATACTGGCTGGGAATGCTGGCAGGGGCTTGCCTAGTGGGTGGAAGTTTCTCCGTCCACCTTCATGTGGGTCCTGGGTATTGAACTCAGGCTGTTGAACTCTTCTGGAGTTACAAGCAGCTGAGAGCCATCAGACAAGGGTGCTAGAGACCAAACTCGGATCCTCTGCAAGAGCAGCAAGCACTTCTAACCCCTGGGCTGTCTCTCCACTCCACGTTTACACATTTTATAAAGTGCTATTATATTCATAGATTAACACAAATTAAAAGGTAGAATTTACAGTAGAAGTAAAAACAGAGACCCCTTATATTTTCCCCAAACATAGAATGACACCCACTTTGGAAAAAAAGCTACCTTAGTTTTAGGCACATGTGGAACATTTCTGTCTGAGGAGTTCTGGAGTGTGTTTGTGTGTGTGTGTGTGTGCTAACTCAGGCATGGAGGTGCTGTGGGGTTTGGGAGGTGTGAGGCATGGCAAGGATTGGCAGGCTCTCTGAGACCTGAGGGCGTAGACGGAGCAGTGTGTTCCTGAATGAGGAGGGTTGTGACAATACAGTAGAGGGGCTGGGCCCTCCGAATCTTGGCATGGAGGGTCTGGTGGTTTTAGCAAGTTCTGTGCCCCAGCTTGGCTGCAGAGAAGTGGAATGCTAGTCACCTTCATAATAACTCCCCCAACCCCCAATCAGTATCTGCTCCCTGTCTCTGCGAATAAGAAGTGTGACCATGCTGATGGATGGAGGTGGTACCAAGACAGCGCCACGTTTCTTTCCAGGTGCCAGAGGGTTATGCTAATAGACGGGGGGGGGGGGGGGGGGCGTTTCCAACTGAGAGCAACCTGACCGGTGAGAGAGAGAAAATTAACATCCCACCTTGTCTGGCTTGCTCATAGACTGCTTGCCCTACCCGCTGCCATGCTGTAGGGCCTCCCCTCCCTGCAGACATCCCCACCCTGCCCAGTCTTTCCATCTGACACTCTCAGCCTGCCTTTAGGACTGCTACTGACTCCAAGTCTTCCTTCATAAACCACTCAGGACTGTAAAACAAATCCTATAATTAGAAACCAGGTTTGCTAAACCAAGTGAAAAATGTTACGTGGTCCTCCGTTCACTGGACCTGCAGCTGATGTCCCATGACCCAGAGGAGCTGTGACCTTCCAAAAAGCCTTAATAAGGTAATGTTTATAAGACTCTCGGGTTTATAACTCTGCTGGAGGAGAGCCCTGTGAACAGTGCACTTGCCATGATTCCAAGGCCGTCCCTTCCCGCTCTATCCTGATAGTGGAGCATATTGTCCCCTTAGGTGGTACGTGGAAAGTCCCAAGCTTGGAGTAAAGGAAGTAAGCTCTGGTTCTAACTGTGACTCTAAATTCTTTGTGACACTGAATCAGTCTTTGGTCCTCTTCGGACTTCTGTTTGTCCATCCTTGAAAAAAAAGAGCCAATGGATGTTGCTTTCAAAGCCTTTCCCAGCTCCAACAAAGGCTAGTTGATTTCTGTGCTTACCACTGTTTCATCTTAAGCAAGGATTCTTTCCCAAATTCCGTTTTCCTCCTCTCGACACCGAAGAACTTGGTAGTGAACTTGAGCTGCATGCCACTGGCAGGGGGTTGGAAAGACACACGGGCACACCTTTCTCTGCCTCGGTATTCAGTCCCCGATCTCCCTCCAGTGAGAGGAAATGAGAAACAAAACAGAGGAACAAAAACGGGACAGGCACTGAGAGGAAACAACTGACGGGGTGAAGTGGGACAACACAGCGAACGGGGAGAGCCAGGGTCGCTCTGTGGAGAAACGGTCACACCATTAGACGAGCATAGCACCCGTCAGGAGAGCTGACAGAAAACTCTAAGAACCAGGCTCTTGTATGGATAACTTAACCTCCATCCTACTAGCTCCAACTGCCAGCAAAGGAGCGGGATGGATACCTCCTCCTCATCCTCATTTTAGAGATGAGAAACTAACAGAGACAAAAGAGAGGGCTGGGGGTGAACCTCAGTGGTTAGAGCATTTGCCTCTCATATGCTAGGGCCTGGGTATGATTCCATTCACTGCACTGAAAAAGAGAAAGAGAGATAGATGAATTTTACCCCAATGAAGTGTGTGGTTGGAATAGATATTCCAAAATATCCTTGGTCTCTGTAGATGAGCCATCTACAAATCTCGAAGTCTGCTGCGATGTTTATGGTCACAACCGTGAGGGGACGTTTATCTCTGCATCTCTGGATGGTTCTGATGGACAGGGCTCTGTGACCTGTATGGGTCATGGAGCATGGGTGATGAGGGTGTCCTGGCTGCACCAACCCTTTCAGATTTGGGGGCTACTAGTTGCTGCAGTGCAACCACACTTATCCTGACGGTGACTGCTTAGCATGGACAGAGGTATCAGCTTTTCTCTGTGCATTCTCAGTCAATGTATGGGCAGCAGAAAGACAATTCAATCACAGAAGATCAAAAGACCTTTGATGGGAGTGCCAGAAAAATGTGCTTTGTTGGTCCCGTGGCGCTTGAGAACTGAAGAGGGGATCTGCAATGTCCTTAGGAAGACACTGATTCCAGAATGCCCAGCCAGACCTAGCTTGGGGGCCGAGATAACGGGGTGAAAGCAAGGGAGTGCTAGAATGGAAAAGAAAGTCTTCCGAACATAGCCATGTGTAACAGGCAAGCCACGTGGTCACCAGGAGAGCACACTGTGAAGACAGAGTGCCGGTCAGCCTGACCTCTGACTCAGTGTTCTGGTGCTCGGGCATGAAACCCTCTGACAGATAAATCCTCTGCCGTGAACAGAGTACAGGCAGCTGTGAACAGAGTTTGAAATCATTCGTCTGGCCTTTAGCCCTCGGTGGAGGCCATCTGATAATCAGTCACATGCCTCTGACCATAGCCGGCCTGGTGCCCCTTACCTTTCTCTAAAGCAGGGCAAAGATTAGGGAAGCTGTAGGCCCAGCTTTCATGCCAACCTCTGTCTCTCTTTCCCTCACTGTGTGGCCATGGGCAGGTCACGTCTCTTACCTGGGACTCTTTCTTCTTCTGTTAAATATTCATAGTGATTTCACTTCCTGTGCTGAGGAAATGAAGTCACGGGAATGACTGCTTTTAAAGTGGAGGGGACTGCATGCCCACGAGGAATATCGCCTCCCACCCCTCAGGCAGTGGTCATCTGCCTCTGTCAATGACCCAGGCAGGGGGCATCTAGCCAGGGGCTGGGAAGCTCTTTCCAACAACAGAGCCATGGCAGACTTCTTTCCTGGAAGGCAGGCTCCAGAAATGGCGGCATCACACAAAGCTGGCTTTTCTTTCCTCCTGCTATCTAGAAAACTGGCCTCCCATGGAAACTGGGTGAGACGTCACATTCTGGGGACAGCGCTTTTCTCCATATGAGCTGAGTCCAGGGTCCAAGGCTTCTCAGAAGATGAACCACCAGTTGCCAAGGAATGTGGGAGATGCAGAAGGCTGAGCAGAATTGTTCAGCCAGAGCTCTTTCAAGATGTGTTGCTGCCCCTGAAGCCAGGGGTATTGTCACATCTGCCACTGTCTGCCGAAGCACAAGTCTCGGAGCTGGTGGAAGTATTCTGTGCTGACCCCCAGGGCCTAGGACACATTAGCACACTGCAGTTGCTTGATATGCACTTACTAAGTGAAGTGGGTAGACCACCCCTTGGGAACGCTCCAAAGCTCTTCACTGCCCGCAGGTTGAAGCCTCAAAGGACATTGCTCACTAACTGGAGATTACATTTAACCATCACTGTTTCCTCCAGACTACACAGACCACACAGTCAGGGAGACTGGGTTGCGAGTCATAACACTAAACACCTATGAACTCTCTGGAGGTCAGGAGGTTGGGGCAGGAGCCTTGGCAATGTCGACCAAGGGGTAAGAGACTGTGTTCAGAGTTGTCTCTTCTCCCTGCGGTGGGTTGTGAGCTGCCCTTGGGGAGAATGGGAGCAAATCTGCATGGTCATCCGGCCCTGGGAATGAAATATACCCACTGTCTGGAAGCAGAGCTCCCTGATGGCACTCCAGGACCGCAGCAAGGCACTGAGACACTACCCTCAAGGCCATACGCCCCCAGGTCCCCACCATAGAGCCACCTCTAATAAAACAGCTCAGTACCAATCTCCCCAGCTAGGGCCTACTATTAAATCTGACCTGCTGAAGGCACTGCTCTCCACTCTAGCCCACGTCACTCCAAGACTCCTTGTTGTAAGCCAGCAAGACGCTGGCTGCCCCATTTTGTCCCCTGTGCCTACAGCCTGGCTTGCTCCCTTTTCCCGGGGTTGGATTGTGAGGCTGTTCTTGTTCCCTTTTTTTTTTCTTTGCTGGGTAGTAGGATCTCCCACCCCAAAGAGACACAGACCCACCCAGTAATGGGGGAGGTTGAGTGGTGACTTAGGGCGTCAGAGTCCTGGAGGCTCTAGCAGATTATAAACATCCCCTGGGTCTGAGGTGCGGATGTGCGGGTGAGCCGGCAGCCCGGTGCCTGGACTATGCACGCAGGCTGTTTATATCCTGCTCCTTCCTGCCCAGGCCTGAGCGAGTGCAGGCAGCGGGGCCATGTTTATTAGGTCCCAGGGCCCATACAGACAATCAGCACTTTTTTCCATGCTGGAAGCTTCTAAAATTTGGGAAGGCTGATACCCTACCTGTCTTACACAGTGTCCCCAGCCAGGCTTCTTGCCTCTGCTGAAACTCGTGGGGTGCCCATTCTTCCCTAGGGTTGTTACTTCTATTTTGAGGTCTCTCTGGGAACTACAAGGTTTTAGAAGTGAACTGACTAGAATTATGCCGTGCTACGTGATCGGACAGAGCTAGATCGGACAGAGCTAAGAACAAAATGTGCGCAAGCAAACAGCTAGGCCGTTCAAGACATTGGTGGGCATAGCACACAGATGACCTCATTTTCATTCTCTCCCCTTTGATGGAGGCTGGGGGGCCAGCCCCAGGTGACCCCAATAGCCCAGCTGCTGCGTGCCTTGGGCTGGGGTCCTTTACTTTGGTTCAAAGTCTAGGATTTAAATAATAGTCTTCGTGAACATCAAAGAGCAAGAATAGACCCATGAAAGTGCACAAGGAACAAATTTACAATGAGAACAGCCCAAAGAGGCCAAACACGAAGTGCCTGTTACATCCAAGATGGAATATGTATCCTGAGAGAAGCCATGTCTCTGGAAGGCAGGGAGGTCACCAGCAAAGACCCTACACAGGAAGGGCTGGCAAGGTGTCCCTGCCTGTAGGTGATGTCTTTGGGTGGCGAGTGCTGGGACACAAAGCAGAACACACACTCAATGTGCAGCCTAGAAGCAAGGCCTTGGTATTTTCAGCGCTGGACACCGGCCGACGGGCATCTCGGAGTTGGTCATCCGAGAACCGACTCCAGCTCATACTTGCTTGACATCCTCCCTTCGGGGTGCAGATGCTAGTGACTGGCCTGGGCCCAGGGTCCTGCTGACGTGGCTGCCCCTCTACACGACTCATTCACCCAGCCTTTCCCTTTTTTGAAAACTGGGAGCTGGCTGGTTAGGGCTATTCCCACCAACAATGTTCCTGTCTCTGGAGCTTAAAATAGACCCTCTTGGCTGGGACTCTGGAGTGAGCAGTGAGGCAGGCATTTGTGCAAATAAGGGCTTGGGAGAAGGATTCCTACCCAGGAGGGAGGGGACAACGGCATGGTAGAGGAGACAGGACCTCCTGGAAGGATGCGCTTTGGGGGCTCTTGCCAGTAAAAGAGCCTGTAGCCTCTTCCTGCCTAACTAGACCCCCCTTGATCGGGGTCTGGGGCCACATCCCCTAGCCTCCTGGCCTGGTTGAGATTCTGGAGTGGGCACATTGAAGAGAGAAACCTCTACGTTGTCCCACTGGCTCTCGCCTCATCCCCTCCCCACCCAATAATGCCAGATTTCTACTTAGGAATGCTCCAAAGGCACCCTTGGAAGCCCAAGTTAAGGCTCGTCTTAATGAGCACAATCCCAATCTCCGCTATCACTAGTTGGACACTCACCTTTGCACGGCACGGAACGAAGCACCGTAGGACGCATTCTTCTTCCATCCTTACAACAACCCATTGAAAACTCACTATTTTGAGACAGGGTCTCTGGTAGCTTAGGCTGGCCTCAAATTTATGATGTAGTTGAGGATGGCCTTAAAGTTCTAATCCTCCTGCTTCTGCCTTCTGAATGCTGGGATTACAGGCACGAGCCAACACACCTGGCTTGTGCCGTGCCAGAGATCGGACCCAGGACTTCGTGCCAACTGGGCAAGCATTCTTACAACCTGAGCTACATGCCCAACCCCAAATCATTATCTCTATTGTACAGAAGAAACAAAGGGTCAGAATAACCAGCTCTTTCCCCCAAATTCACACAGCTATGATGAGGAAGACAGGAACAAGATTAACATCCACCAACCTGTGGAGTCTTCACTACCCTGGAGGGCATCCCTGCTCCAATGGCTCCCATAGCGCCCGTCTTTCATCCTGAGTTCCAGCGTCACCATCCTGTGTCACAACTGGTTTGATTGAATGTATCACATTCTTAGCAGGTGCTTCCTATGTGCCAGAACCGTTATAACTAGACTGCCCCTGGGCTGGGGCGATTTTGCGTCTCCCAAGAACTGTATGTACTTCCTTTTCTGGGCTCCTAACCTTGCCCCATCTGGGTTGTTTGAAAACGCTGGGTGAGGCTGAGGTGTTACAGATCCCCTTTGATGGGCAGTCCTCCCCTTCAGGGGCAGTGTCTTCTACCTGCCCTGCAGCAGGAGTTGTAGTGGTAAAATAAACTTGTTTTGTGTCTCCTGTGACTTTGGGCAAATAGTAAAGTAGATGTCCTAAGCCTCAGTTTCCCCAAGTCTCGAGAGAGAGTAAAGTATGACCGCACTACAAGTGTGTTGGGATTGTCCCACGAACCAACATACTTGGAGGAGTTAGCGCCTGCCCGACACCCAGGAGGTGGACATCAATCAGTAATTGATGCCCTGCTACTCACGTATGTATGTATGTGCACATGTGTGCGGGTCCATGTGGAGGAGGCCAGACGACAAACTCAGAGGCCGTCCCTCAGGAGCCATCCATCTTGTGTTTTTGAGCCAGGCTCTCTCATTGGCTAAGGGCTTTCCCAGTAGGTTAGGCTCGCTGGCCAGCAAGCTCTAGGGATCTGCTGGTTTCTGCCTCCCCAACACTGGATTAGAGTACGCAGTGAACACCAACATCCTGGCTTCTCCACTTAGCTTCTGGGGATTGAACCAAAGCCCTGATGCCTATGTGGCAAGCATTTTATCAACTGAACTATTGCCCCAGGCTCACAGTTCCTATTTGCTGAGACAATGGTGCTGTGTTTCAGATACTCAAGTCCTAGTACATAGTAGATGCTCAAAGAAAGGAAGCAGGTACTTTGGCGTCAGCAGATAGAAACTTTCAGTCACAGACGGGCAGTGGCGGCACACGTCTTTAATCCCAGCACTCGGGGGGCAGAGGCAGGCTGATCTCTGTGAGTTTGAGGCCAGCCTGGTCTACAGAGCAAGTTCCAGGACAGCCACAGTTATGCAGAGAAACCCAGTCTTTAACCCCATCTCCCACCCCCAAAAGAAAGAAAGGAAAGGAACTCTCCGTCATTGCCCTCCACAGATTGGCTGGACACGTCTGCTCTGATGTGGAAGACACCTCTAACTCTGCTCCTCAACAGCACGGTTACTGGGAAGCCAGGGGCAGGCGCAGCCCTTGCCCACAGCTTCAGCGGCTACTCCGAGAGGAAGGAACGGCCACCAGCTGCTCTTCAAGGCTGTCTGGCTTTCTGTTGGCGCCATCTAGTGGTGAGTGCAGTGAGGCTCCCGGCAGGTCTGTAGTAGCCAGGGATCTCCGCATCGCTGCTGCTGCTGCTGGCTGCCCGTCCGTGCATCTTCACAGGTGCTTCCAATCCTTATTCATGAAGACCCAAGGACTCCATCCTCATACACGAGGCAGATGGAGACCTCAATTCCTGGTTTCTTCACCTTCCTTTCTGGCCTTGCACCAAACTCTGAGACTGGACTCTACAAGTCTACACTCTGGACATCACTACGGGACAATCAATGACTCTACCGTGGTTTTTCAAGGCCAAAGCTGTAGGAAGCGGCTTCTTTCTGGTTCAAGACAGCCCAGGAATGGGGAAACTGGTGACAGTTACTCTGCCGTCCCTGGGGCCCATTGTAAGCAATCTGAGTTCTCAGAAGCACTGACCTAGCTTCTCCGTCCACTACAGACTAGCAAGGAGGCTCAGCCTAGCCCAAGGTTGTTAGTATAAGCACTGAGGGAGAATCAGTGGATAGAACCAGGGGGGATAGTTCTGCTTCCAGATCCAGCACAAATACTGTGTGAGCCTGGGAAAGCCCCTGTGAACCTGGGAAGGCCCATCCTCTCTGAACTTCAACCCCGGATAGTGCGTGGACTACATGAGAAGCAAGGATCTCTGTAGCTTCCAGACTGGCTTGTATTAAAAATGAAGAGTCCTGGTTTTCCTGCGCCAAGATCTCTGGACTAAAACACTGGGAATGAATCGACACCCACCTTCTCTTCTTGAGTATGTTCTGAGACTAGGTCTCTTGTATTCCAGACTGGCCTTGAATGTGATATGTGACCGAAGAGGTCCCTGAACCCCTGGTCCTTTTGCCTCCACTTCGCAAGTGATGCCACCACAGTTTGCACTACTAGACTGTTATTTGGGAATCACTATTAGCATACCATGTAGTTGGGTCCCGGGCAGCTGCGTTTCGTCCTTAGGGATCAGAAGGAAGGGTCCATGTTCTAGTAAGTAACAGGATGGATATTTTTGGGGTTCTGAAAGGCAGAGGAACCTCCATATCCTAGTACGTATTTTTCAATTTCCTCACCTTATCGTGGGCCCCTCTATAGCAGTAGAAGAAAGCGAAGAACTAGCTAGGCTGCTTTCATTCACCACTCAGCCAGGTCCTTTCATTTGTTCAAAGAGGGGCTGGGACAGCCAGGGCTGGGGGTGGGGGCTTGCTGCCCAAGGAGGTATTTTTCAGAGTCTCCCGCCCTCTGGAGTTTCCAAGGACAGCACAGAGCCCTCTCTAGTATTTGACCAAATATGGTGGTATCTCTCAAGGAGCTCACGCCCCAGCCAGCTCCTCAGTTATGCTGTGGAAACCTGCCCTGCACAGATTAATCTTGTGACATTCAGGAGCCTCTCACCCTGCCCTCCTCCTCTCCTTAGTTCTTGTAAATGGCCAAGACTGGCCCTCAGCAAGACAAGACAGGGGAGCTCACCCACCCCTTCCTCCTCTGCTACCCCCACCCCTGGGCACCCCCCAGGGAGTGTCTTTACTGCTCGCCTACTTTCAGTTGACCGTTCACTCAAGGTGAGTGGCCTTAGGCACAGAGGGTTCACCGTCAGTTTAGCATTTGGGGCCCCATGGACCCTGGGTCACCTGAGCTCATGAACCTGGGACCCTCTTTAGGAAGGCTGCAGGCAGTGTGTCTCAGCCAGCAGGGTTGGTTTGAGGGGTACAAGGGAGAGGTGCAAAAGACCCATGAGCCCTAATACTAAGACAGCTGCTGTTTATAATAAGAAACGTAATAATTATAATCATTACAGCATCGTTTTATAATAAACAGTAGTTTATTGAGCGCTTCCTCTGTGCCAAGCATTGTCAGCTATGACATGGCCTATTTCTTTATTCTTTGCAGCAGCCTCGAGAGATATGGATACAGACATAGACAGTCAGGAGGAGTCAGCAGGGGCCACTATTCCTGGGATGTGACTCTCATTATAGAGAGAATGGAACGAGAGTGAGAGAGGAGGAAGGTCACAAGCAGTTGTCAGACAGGGGATAGGCCCTGAAAGGGGAGATCTCTCATGCAAGATGGCAAATGTTACTCCATGAAGCTTTTCGGTATCCGCACCTTGGCCTGGGTGGAGCCTGCAGATTCGGAGACTGTTCACGGAGGGCTAGAACTGCGCAGAAAATATCCCAACACAAACAGTGTAGCGTGGCATGTTGAGTTCTGGATCGGAACCAGGCCCAAATCCCAGCTCTGACACGGCTAATTCACTGTGGAATACCGGGCTAATTCCCTTCTTGCTCGGGCCTCAGTTTCCCTGCCTGTAACTAGAAGTGAGCTCACCTGAGGCTGGTTAAGAGTACCTGAGGTGGTTTCCTTGGGAGATAGTACTGTCTGGCTCTGGACCAAGACAGTCTCAGTACATTTTCTCTTCTGACCAACCAGCAGCCCATCCCTCCTCCCCCCCTTCCCCCTGGCCATCCCCAAAGCAAACGAAGCTGATTGTCTTAACTGGCGCTGTGGGTGCTGGCTGGTCAGCCGGCCGCAGGCCACAGGCGGAGGTGCCATCAGCCAGGGCCCCACCAGACACACAGGACATTGTCCTTCGGTCAACAGCCCCTGGGCACCTCAGGGCCTGGCTCCTGGCCTGCCCCCACACCCCTCACCGCCTGCCACTGTGCTAAGGCCCAGCCAGCTGGGGGCCCAAGGCTCCCAGCTGACAGTGAGCCCACCCACCCACACCCCCCAGCAGCCCCCCGTGGAGCTATAATTGCCTCAGTCCATCCTGTTGCTGCATTCTCTCTCTGCGGCATCTGGGGTTCCTGGCCGGTGGCAGCTGCAGGCCTGCTGCCTGGCTTGGTGGGATGGACTGGCCACACAGCCTGGTACGTGGTGCTCCCTTCTCTGTAGCTGTTCTTTCCCCATTGATTAATGGCTGTCTGTGTTTGGCTTAGGATCTGCAAGGACCAGCTCTGTCCTCTCCTTCAGGCCCGGAGAGAAGCAGAGCCTGGTCTCAGCCTGCAGTCATGGCCTAAGGCTTGGGTTACGGCTCTGGGCACAGCCTGGTCACACTGAACTCTTTCAGGAGGAAGTGTCCTGGGTGATCTGGGCAGACTCGGGCCCTAGAGCTTTTCCAGACCTGGCTTCTGGGATTTGGGCAGCGCGCATGATCTTGGGCAAATCCTTCTGTCTTTGTTACCCATCTGGAAACTGAGGGCGGGGATGTTGAATTTGATCTGTTTCCCCTGCAAGGTGAGTTGAGGAACGTGTGGGCAGCTCAGCCGAGACGGTCTGCAGTGAGGGAAATATTTCTGCTGCAGAACATAGGACCAAAGGGAAGAATTTAGCAACCTAATTCACTGCTGTGGCTTTTATGCCAGCAAGTGGCTCTGCCAAGAGGGGCTAGGCTGGGACTTGTTTCTAAGGGTCAAGCTTGCTGGGTAGCCTGGATGATAAACCAGGCCTGTCCCCCCCCCGCCCCCTCCTCCCAACTCCCATGGGCCAAGATGCAGGGAAGGCACAGAGTCTGGTAAGACTCTGAAATGAAATGAGGACCAGTGAGCTGGAATAGGGTGTGAGGTAGGTTGTCTGGTGCTGAGGTGGAGGGGGTGGTGCGTGTGTGTGTGTGTGTGTGTGTGTGTGTATGTGTCACAGAGAGGGAGAGGGAGAGAGAGATCTGGAAATGAAGTCTTACAGGAACCACGCGCCAGCTCCATGCAGTGCTCCTTCCCGCCTACTCTGTTTCAACTCATTTCCTCTCAGCAAAGCCTTTAAGCGGCTCAACCCCCCTCTCCCCCGTCCGCGTCCCTGGAAGACTTTAGGCTGCTTCTGCTCATGAATCCTCTTTCTTATTCCATTAATGAGTCTCCAGAGAAGCTGGGCCCAGCCACCCTGCTGCCCTAAGGGAGAGCCCTGCTCCCCAGCCATGCCTGCCCTTGCCACTCCGTTACCTTTCTGCTCCACCCCTACAGTTAATAGCACTGAGGTCCCTGAGGTCCCGGACAGGCATGGTCGTGGAATCCGTTCACTCTGCAGACGCAGGCACAAGGGGATAAGATGCGTGGAAGGGAGTCTGTCCCTGGGGGGAACAGCTAAGGAGATATCAAAGAATCACATGTGCAAGTACAATTGCAGACATGTTAGGGACATGTGGGGCGTGGCGACTCCAAGATGTCCAGAAGCAACGCTGAGGCAGTGACCTAGAGCCCACAGCTGGGCAAGGTTTTCAGAAAGTGGAAGGAAAAGGCAGGACTTGGTGGGCAGGGTGCAAACTCCCTCCCACAGCAAGGAACATGGGGAGCACAAGAGCAGAGGAGGCCAGAAGGGACACAGGAGACCCCCGCCCCCAGAGGACCTCAGGAAGGACATTAAGAGGGAAGGTGGCAATGTCAGAAACGCTTTTCAATGGCCGCTACTGGCCTTGATGCGGTGAGTTGGTTAGGAGCCAGGCAGGCTTGGGAAGGCCAGTTGGGAGGCGGTGAGCTATCCTGGGAAGCAACTATGGTCTGCGGATTGAGGGGCAGGGGGATTTTCTGGAGGTACCTGATTTCAAGGACTTCAAGATGCGGGAGAGTCATCAGTGCCCAACATAACTGTCATACACAAGGTGGCCAACACAGAGGCCTCTCTCTATTTGTCCTAACCCCTGAGCCTTGGCCCAAAGAGACTTGGTTGTGGCCTCTGACCAATAGCCCTCTTTCTCAGCTGCTCCTTCTTGCCATCTCTATCTTCCTGGGGCCAAGCCAGCCCCGAAACACCAAAGGCAAAAGGAAGGGGCAAGGGCGGCCTGGCCCCTTGGCCCCTGGGCCTCACCAGGTGCCACTGGACCTAGTCTCTCGCGTAAAGCCCTACGCTCGAATGGAAGAGTATGAGAGGAACCTTGGAGAGATGGTGGCTCAGCTGAGGAACAGCTCTGAGACAGCCAAGAGGAAATGCGAGGTCAACCTGCAGCTGTGGCTGTCCAACAAGAGAAGCCTGTCTCCTTGGGGATACAGGTAGGTGGGCTGGGTCCAGCAGGCCACCGTTTCTGCTGTACCAGATGTTGTGTTCAAGACCTGGGATTCTGGCGAATTTTAATCTCTCTTCTGCATCTTTCGGCCATTTGAATAGCTTTGCTGAGCCTCAGTTTCCCCAGCTGTGAGTGTAAGTAATGGTGGTATGTCCTTCACAGATAGACATACATAGATAGTGCTGTCTTTTTATCCTCCGGGTCTCAAATGTAGGGCTTCTAAAGTACTTTGTCCAGCATGGTGGTTCACGCTTGCTGGCTACGCTCACACTTTCACATCAGGCAGGTTCCTTCTTAAAATCTGCCTCAGAACCACCTCAGTGTTCCCGTATTCACCCAGTCAGACTCCCTAGGACTGATGCCTGGATCACAGAGTTGCGCCTGCCTCTCCATGCTTAGGGTGCATGGCCCCTGCTTTGACTTGGGGATCACTTTGCGGCCCTGGGTTACAGAGGCAATGTCTGTGTGTCCATCTCCACCTCTTAGGTCAGCGTGCCAAAGAGGCCAAAGGTACATGGATTCGATGGAATGAAGAAATAGCTAGCTCGCTCACAAACTCAGCCCAGGGCTTTGCCAGCTATGCTGCTTATATCCTAAGATTCTAGACTAGCACTGTTGGCCAGAACTTTCTGGGATGAAGTCCACTGCGGTGACCAGGTGACTACCAAACTACCGGAATGAGACTGAAGGACTAGTACAGATTGACTCAGATTTAGGTCGGCACTTGTGCTATAGCCAGTGGCTACTGTGTTGAGTGGTGTAGCCTTGGACTGTGACAATGCAATCAGCAAAGGGCCTTCAGACCACATCTTGCTCCTACTTGGCTGTGCCCATGTGCCAGTCAGGGAGATTGTAAAACTGTAGGCTCATTCAGGAGACTTCAAATTTATTTCCAAGGAGCTCCCAAGCAAAGTGAGGTGACCGACACTAGGTGTTCCTAGGTCTAAATTCTCTTACCTCTCATTAGTGTTTAACTGAGGAGGAACTCGAGACAGAGAAGAAAGATATTCTAGGACTGAGACAACCTTGGAAGGATCTCACTATGAGTGTCTCAAGTCTAAGACCGACTTGCTTTTTTTTTAAAAAAAATTATTTATTTTTAATTTTATGTGCATTGGTATTTTGCCTGTATGCATGTCTGTGTGAGGGTGTTGGATCCCCTGAAACAGGATTTACAGACAGTTTTGAGCTGCCATGTGGGTGCTTGGGAATTGAACCCAGGTCCTCTGGAAGAGCAGCCAATGCTCTTAACCACTGAGCCATCCAGATTTTCTTTTTTTTTTTAATATTTATTTATTATGTATACAATATTCTGTCTGTGTGTAATACATGCAGGCCAGAAGAGGGCACTAGACCCCATTACAGATGGTTGTGAGCCACCATGTGGTTGCTGGGAATTGAACTCAGGACCTTTGGAAGAGCAGGCAATGCTCTTAACCTCTGAGCCATCTCTCCAGCCCCCAGATTTTCTTTTAACACAGTATGTGAGCTAGGTGGTGGAGGCACACACCTTTAATCCCAGCACTTGGAAGGCAGAGGCAGGCAGATCTCTGTGAGTTCAAGGCCAGCCTGGTCTATAAGAGCGAGTTCCAGGACAGTTAGAGCTGTTACACAGAGAAACCTTGTCTAGAAAAACCAACCAAACAAACAAACAAAAACATAGTGTGTATATAAAAATACAATCTCCAGAATTCACATGGGGAAGGAGAGAATTGACTCCTACAAGCTGTCCTCTAGCTCCTTGTAAGGTCTCCTCTGATCTCAGATAGATAGACAGATAGATAGATGATAGATGGATAGATGATAGATAGATAGATAGATAGATGATAGATAGATGGATGATAGATAGATAGATAGATAGATAGATAGATAGATAGATAGATAGATAGATAGATAGCATAAAAAAATCAACAACTTGTTGGGCTGAGCATGGTGTAATTCCAGCACGGGGAAGGCTGAGGCAAGAGGATTGCAGGCAGGAGGTCACCCTGAGCTACAAAACAAGACCTTGTCTCAAAAACAAAAAGTAAGCAAACAAACAAAACACCCAAACAAAAACAAAACAAAGAATAAAAAAAAAAGAATCAGTCCAAACCAATCCACAACACCCTAAAACTTGTTGAGTCTCTGAGGTTCAGTAAAACAATAAAACACAGGCCCAGATCCTCTTCCAATGCAGATTCTACACCCACTTGTGAACATTTTCTCCCTGTAGATTAATTCCCCACAATATAAAAATAGGGTAGATAAGAGGGAAGGCTTAGTTTTTTCCATGGTCCCCGTGGTATCTTACTGGGTAAAAGGAGGAAGCTGGGGACACAGTGGTGACAGAACCTGACTAGCAGTGACTTCCAAATCGGGGTCTCCTTTTTTGGGACAGCAGAGTTCATTATAACACACCCTTGTCACTAGCCCTAACCCTAACTCTTTAGGACACCCTGGGGATGGCTCGGGCAGTTCCCTTTGTTGTTAATGGTGGCGCTCATCCTGCTCTCTCCCACTGGCTCGCTCCCCGCAGCATCAACCACGACCCCAGCCGCATTCCTGCGGACTTGCCCGAGGCGCGCTGCCTTTGTCTGGGCTGCGTGAACCCCTTCACCATGCAGGAGGACCGCAGCATGGTGAGTGTGCCAGTGTTCAGCCAGGTGCCAGTGCGCCGCCGCCTTTGTCCGCCACCTCCGCGCCCTGGGCCCTGCCGTCACCGCGTCGTCATGGAGACCATCGCGGTGGGTTGCACCTGCATCTTCTGAGCCACCAAGCCAGCGGCCACTGCTACTCCTCCCTCCCCGCACCCACTGTGTTCCTGCAAGGCTGATAAACAGTAAATGTTGTCTTTTGTAAAGGAAGGCATTGGGCTTGCTCCTTGTGGCTAGGAAACTAAAATTGTGTCCGGGTTGGATATCCCTGGGAAACAAATTCCAGATCAGTTTGAGTGAGCATCTCCCAGGACTCCGCCCTCAAGAGTGAACCAGGCTATTAGAAAATGCTGGGTTGGAGATGTAGTTCAGTTAAAGAGTCTGCCCAGCACAATTGGCGTCTCGAGTTCCATCTCTAGCACCACATAAAACAACAGGGTGGTGCACATCTGTAATACCAGTAGTCTGGAGGTGGGTAAGTCAGGAAATTCAAGGCCACCCTTGGCTATTAGTATAGCCTCAGATACACGAGACTCAGGAAACAAATACTGCTTCCATTTCTATCTCTTGAGATGGTGGCAGACTTCCTCTGCGCTCTTCCCTGTAGCAGCTGTATAATTGGAACACGGCTATCATAAGCTGACTCAAGTTACTAAGACGCACAGTCCTAAGAGGCTGCTCCAAGTTCTGCAGTGCCAAGCTAGGGCTCAGCCTCTCCTGGATGTTGTGGCAATGACCTTGCCACAGATGGGAAGGGTTGCCCTTAACCCCAGGGTTCTTTGCAGAACAGACCTAACCTTCCCCTAAAAGGTCTCTGGTAGCCCGAGGTCCTAAATCAGCATGAGCATCTTCTCCCCCTCCTTTTCTTCTTATTTCTGGAAGGGGAACTCTGATTTTAAACACTCAAGAACTGCAAGGCAAACTGGATAGGTCATTGTTCATCCAGCCACTTATCTGCAGCACTGGGTACCAGTGTCTGTGATCCTCAAAATGTCAGTCAGCGCGAAGCTTGTCCAGGCAGACTTCTGGCTCAGTACTCAGACGTGCTGACTTAGGTGGGGTTTGCTATTTTTCCACTTGAGTGCCGTGGCCTCTTTTAATCTCTACTATTGTGAGGGTGCTGATGCTGCCATCTGTGACCGCACTTGGAGAACCACTGGGTCACATCAAAACATTCTACTAACCAACCCCGGCAGTATGGGGTTATCCTAAAGCCCATACTGGGTCTTGCCCTGATACTAGCTCTTTCCCCTTGTAATTGAATCTTGCCCCGCTGGGCCTTCTAATCCCACAGCAAATCCCCAATCAGCTGTCCTGGGCTCTAAAAATACCTTGCCTCCCCCCAGGACAGCTGAGGGGCTTGGGCTATTTTCCGTGGGTGAGATGAGCTAACACGTTAGAGTTAACATCCTACAAAGGGTCAATAGCCCACTGCGGGAACATTTCGCTCGGCTTGAGCCCGTGTGCGTACAACAGCTTCAGTGTGGAATGCTTTAATTGTCTAATTCACGAAAAGCCAATGGTTAGGTATGTGCCTGTCTGGGCTGGAAAGTAACTTACCTTTTTTGGTATTGTTGTAGAGTGTATACTGGTTAAAATTACCCTGGGAAGTTTTGGCCTGGTTCCAGACACATGGAAAATAGACTCCACGTGCCAGCTCATGCCGATCCCTTTAGCAGCCACTTCTGTAGGGGTTGCTCGTCTTTAAGGCTCCCACAGATGTGCTCTGGATCTATGTGTGCCCCTAAAGGCAGGGTATCGAAGTCGGGCTTTGTCCATGCTAAGGAGTTGTTTTACCACTGAGCTATCTATCCTCCAAGCCCTGTGCTCTCTGGGTCATAGGCCATTCAATGGGTACAACAATTTCCAAGGATTTACTGGAAGCCATTGTGGGAGAAGGTGAGCTGCAGGAGTCCTGGGGGAGCATGGGTAGTGTAGGCAAGAGGAAAGCCTCTTCTTGGCGAGAAAGGGCCATCCTTATAGAGGGTGTGTTAGAATCTTAGAGATGTTTAGTATACACTTGTTATACAAGGTGAAGACTTTCCCTATTGCTGGGTCCTTATCTGAAACGAGTGCATGAGATTTCACTATCTCCAGGCTCTTGCCCAGTCTTTACAATCCTGGGACTTAAATGTGTAAAAGCCTCTCCTATAAAGGGTTTTTGTTTGTTTGTTTCTTTGAGTGAGAGCGCAAGAGAGAGAGAAAGAGCATATGTACAAACGCATACCACATGCGCTTGTGAAACTCACAGGGTAACTTCTGGGAGTCAGTTCTTTCCTTCCACCCTGTGGGTCCTGGGGCTGAACTGTCTTCAGGCTTGCCAGCTTGTCTTAGTCCACTGACCTTCTAGCTGGCCTGAACTTGGTCTCTTGGGCCTGAGCAGGGGAGCTTAGGCCTTGGGAAAAGTGAGTCTATAAGGAATCTAGAAACTTATTTGGGTCTAAAGCTAATTACACACTTTCTAGAACATGACAGATAAAATGGAGAGGCTTCCAGGGACCTACCGTCTGCCTCCTTACTTCCTTCAGCGCTGCTTCATGAGTGGGTGGGAGCAAGGCCTTCCCTAGTGCCGTAGCCCCAAAGATGGCTCAGGTCATCTGCTCTACTAAGTAGAATATCTGTGTAGAGTTTTGTGGGTTTCTTTTCTTTTCTTCCTTTTTCTTTTCTTTTCTTTTCTTTTCTTTTCTTTTCTTTTCTTTTCTTTTCTTTTCTTTTCTGAGACAGAATCTCATGTACCCCAGGTTGGCCTCACACTTACTTATGTAGCCATGGAAGACCCTGAACTTCTGATCCTCCTGCCGGACCTACCGAATGCTGGGATTGCAGGCAGTGATGTGATGAGTCAGGGCTTTGGAGCACGCTAGGTAGGGCTCTAATGAGCGAGTGACGCTCTTAGCCCTGTGTGCAGGGTTTTAAGTACTCATTATACTGTGGACTACAGACGGTAAGGGTGGTGCTCTTCTGCATTGCTGGTCAGACTCACAGTCCTCTCTGGGCCTGGGCAGGGGATGTCTGTTCTGGCTTGAGAAGGCACGGTGGGCCCCGGGATGCTTTCAGTTGGCTTGTGTTCCCCTTTTTGAAATCTGTCCTGCAAATGATGAGACCATGAGATGAACTTGAAGGCTTGGGCAAGCGGGCCTCAGGGCATTGAGAGTGGGTTTGGTTTGGAGCTGTTTAGGCCTGCCTATTCAGGCAAAGGAAGGGTCTGAAGTACAGCCATCTTAGCCTTAGCATGAAGTCCCAGCCCGGGGAAGGACCTGCCCTGGGTCTAAGCCATACTCTCCTTAGGGACCCAAGGGGGTGAAGTCAGCTGAGTATGTTTTGTATCGTCTTTGCTCCTCTGGCCCAATACTAGACATACGATGACAGCCTGTGCCACCTGCATTTCAAAGTTCTCTGGAAGACACCGTCACACGATTTGATGTCACTAAACTTGAGGGCTGGGGGGGTGCATAGGTACCTCCACAGCCGTGACATTTGGATAAGACCTCTGCTCCCAAGACGGTTATTATTCGAATCTGTGAGTCTAAGCAAATCGGTTTACTCTATCACCCTATTACTGGTCCAGTGTCTGAAGCCCAACCAATCAGCACTTGGCCCTTCTCTGGCCACAGGCATTGGTGCAGGGCTAGTCCACTGGCCTACCTGTTGACACTGCAGTCTTTGGTTGAGAGAGAGGGACCCGGGGATTGCCCTGTGCTCTGCACACGGCCTCAAATGGTTTTATCCAGTAAGGCCTTCACTGTTCAGGGAGTTTTCATTTGTTCTTCTTCTACTTCAGCCAAAATTTGTTTAACTGGGGTGCCAGTCTTACGGCTTTTGTAGTAACTACCACGCACAGACCATCTCGTCACTGCCATCACCATCACCTGGTAAAGCATGAACCTTCGTTCCGGTGTGAGTTTAACTGCACGGGAGGGGTTTCTGCTCTTATGCTGATCTCGGTTAAGGCGAAGCTCCAGACTGGGGAAGTTCTAGAAAACTGAGCTGAGACCTCAGACAAATTATGCTGTCTCTGTGAGCTCTTGCCTTCCCTGCAGGAACAAAGAGTCAGATGAATCTTAGGATTATCTGTTGGGCAAGCTTCTGGGCTACGATCCTCTGGCAGCCATATTTCCTCTGTACATCCAAGCCTCTCCCCTAAAGCACAGTTTAACAAGTCTGAGTGGTGTGTGTGTGTGTGTGTGTGTGTGTGTGCGTGCGCGCGCACGCGCACTCCACTCCTATGTGCTCCCTCTGCAGAAAGGCCCAGGTCCAAAGGAACAAAGACAAGTTTCACTTCAAAAGCTGATTTGGGAGCGTGGTGGTGCTGAGACTTGAACCTGGGGCCTCATGCATTCCAAATATACGCCCTCCACCGAGCTACACCTGTGACCCTGGATGTCTATTTGATCTGTTTCTGTAATGGTTTGGCGGTGTCAAAGCCAAGGCCTCACGAACGCTATGACTAAACTACATCACCAGCCCCAGCCTACTGATCTTTATAGGTACAGAAAAAGGAAGGCACAATTCTGTACATGAAGCTAGAACCAGAGAAAGCACCAGATTAACCTCCGAAGAACTCCACCCTACACCGCCCTTCCCCTGCTCAGGGGAGGAGTTCAGGGGTGAGGTAGGACCACTCTCTACCATCCAAGGACTCGCCTCCTGGGCAAGACAGATTCAGTACATGACTCCTGTACCCTTACATAAAGAGAATGGCCAATCCCTCCGGGGGCCATCAAAAGCTTCTGTTCTTCCTATGGCTCAACCTGTTTCCATTTTTCTACCTGATTGACAGGTAGCCCAGGGCTCTACTGATGGCAATGTCGGAATAAATGTCGTGTCAATCACACGCAGTGCTGCTGGGAGGTGCGGCGATGGTCTTGAAGAAATTCTGAACTGGAACCCACACCAAACAGCCCATCCAAACGCTGACATTTTCTGACTTGCCTTCTCTTTAGGTAGCTGATGGTAAATGTTTTACTGTAGGCTGTGCCTTTGGGGGGTTGGTAATGGAAGACGGAAAGGAAAGAAAGCTGAGTTCTCTGCTATATAGTCCTTTCAGACATCTTGGCTTCTAGTGAGAAAACGAAGTCAGAAGTGGCTTGGAGTCTGAATTTTTATTTCTTCTTGAAAAACAGTAACAAAAAAAAAAAGAAAGAAAGAAAGAAAGAAAACCCAAGAAAGAAATAAACAAAAAAATCACCCCAACCCCCCCCCAAACACTGGCCTGAATTTCCTTCCCTTTTCTTAACCTCTCCCTTAAAAAACAAAAAAAGGTAGCCTCTAAGAGGATCCTTGGGCAGACAGTAGGTCCCCTGGACCCACACAGGGGACATCTGCTCAATACACGGTGGCAGAGAGAGCGGAGCAGCCTGTGAATATGGCGTAGTTAGCCCCGTGCTGCTGAGATGGGCTCCATCTTCAGTGTGGGGCAGAGTTCCTGGACTCTCTCTGGAACCCTTACAGTTCAGTCTTGACCTTATGGATTAAGTCCTTTTGGTCAATCTTGTCCAGGTCCTGGTACCAGCGGTTGTAAGCCAGTAAGGCCACATTCTTAGCAGCTACGGCCATCATCTCCACAGAGCTGGCCGCCCACTCCAAGGCATTGAGGTAGAAGAGCTGGTCATGGAGCACAAACTTCGGGAGGCTGCGGCGGGAGCCGTAGAGGGGGTGAGCCTGCCACTCCGCCGTCTGGACTGAGTAGTAGGAACGGAAGAGGGTCTTCAGTTCAGTCCGGAAGAGGGGCTTTGAGGACTGCACCCGCCACACTGCTGCCTCCTGGGGCTGCTTCCGCCGGAAGTTGGCTGAGATGTTGACTGGACAGATGTTGTCCAGAGTGCAAAAGAAGCTGGGGAAATCTGTGGTGAGTATGTTGGCGAAGGGGAAAAGCTTAGGGTCAGGGAAGCCAAAGTAGGAAGAGTTGAGGTAGCCGTGGACCAGGGAGACCACAGTGGGCTGGAAAGAGCCCTGAATGTCATCGATGGGGGGAGTAAAGCCTTCAAAGGTGATGTTGTTGCTGCTGTTGTCCAGGTGCAGGGGCGTGGCAATGACCACGATGTCGTAGAACTCAGAGTTGTTGCCCCTGTCACTCTCATACCCCACTTGGTACAGGGCTTTCCCTTCTAGTAGGAGAGAGAACATAAACATCCACTTATTCCTTTGCTTCTACCACTGACCTTCCTTCCATCCAGGACCCAGCACTGGGGTGCAGAGAGAGTCTGGCATCATGGGGCAGCTCGGCTGTCCCTTCTTTCCATTTTGATGCCGCTGCTGGGTGAGCACTGGTTTAGATGCTAGAAGGCCTAAACCCTTCTCTGGTTCTGTTGCTGACTGGCTGAGGTAAGGATGCCACTCAAATTATCAGAAATCAAAGGAATAGTAGATAAGGGAGGAAGGCTCCTAGCGCTGACGCGAAGAGCGTCAGCGCCCTCTAGTGGTCGGTGGGCCTTTCCCTGATTTTTCTGAAAAATACTTCCCAGCAGGAACCACTCTGGTTGTAGTCCAGAAGAGGAGGAGGGCTGGCTAAGAATGGCAGGGTCATAACTCCTGTTCACTCACCTGTAGTATGCAGGGTCACAGAGGTCACTGTGGCATGAATCACGCTAGCCTTGGCGAGCTTCAGCAAACCGGAACAAACCAGCTTGTTGCCCCCTTCCACGGACCACAGGTTGCCCTGAGCCCCAGCTAGTGACATGGCTCCTGGGAAAGAGAGGGAAGGAGGAAAGATCTTGGGCCTCCTGCCAAGACAAGGCTCCTCCCACGAACCCGGGCAACGTGCTTAAATATAGTGTGATTTTAAAAGTTAAAAAAAAAATGGGGCAATGGTATTAAGCCAGAAAATGGTTTTCATAGGACCCAGCTTGTTCTGAGGATGTGGGCAAGGTGGACAGGCAGGTTGAGGGCTGCGCACTTACCAGCAAAGGCAGGCATTGATGCTGACTGGCCATAGCTGGCCCGGAGGACAGCAGAGACAACGTCATCAATAAAGCGCTGTGTGACCCCCACCTGGAGCAGGGACTCGGCCACCGAACGCTGGGTCATGTTGACAAAGGTGGCCTCCCCCAGGGAGTAGAGCAGTTCTTCTACACCCGAGAAGGCATAGCCATGAGCCTGGTACTTGTAGATCCTAGGAGACACGTGGGACTGGAGTCTTGTGCGGAGAGGCTTTGTGCAAGAGGCCCTAGAGGTCTATTCCTTTATCCCTTTGGCCTGCTCTGTGGCTACAGTGCGCTTGTCTGTACCTCCTCACTGGTAGCCAGGGACAGTGCAGAGATACAAATAATCCAGGATTTCAAAGGACTTGGCTTCCTCGTGTGGCTAGAGGCCAATTATATCACACTTCCTGCCCAAGGTGTTGATATGTCTCTGAACATGGGTGACTAGCTTCTAGTCTGTCCTGGCTTCAAGTCCAAGCTGGGCCTGATGGCAATAGCTTCAGACCACTGCTGTCCCTGCCTCTGACTGGATCTGGCAGCGCTCTCACTTGCCCAGAGTTCCTCTCTTGTCTCTACTATTCCTTCCAGCCCCAGAGCTAGCACAGATGGGAGCTACCGGCTGATATATTCTGGATTAGCTTGTCTGTGAACTGCTGCCTTCCCTGGGCTTGATTTTCAACTGTGCTACTAGACAGCAGTATCCAGGGGGTGGACAGGGATGTGGGACTGGAAGACAGGGTGGCCTGGAACTCACAGAAATTCACCTGCCTCTGCCTCCCAAGTCCTGGGATTAAAGGTGTGCGGCACGACTGTCCGGCTTGAGAATTACCATTCTAGAGGGATAAAGTAGGGGTAGAAATCTCGCAAACAGGTGACCCCAGGCTGCGTCTGGCCTGCATCAATGTTTCATTTGGTTCACAAAGTCCATTGGTGATAAACACTGAAAAGCTGGAAAAGTTCATGACATGTTTCCTTGTGGCTAGTCAGTGTGCTGCAGCTGGCTGCCTCCCTCAGAGGGTCTTACTCTTCGGGCTACCACACCCCGCTGTTCTCTTCCACCCAGGGGCCTTGCTCACCCCACTTGAGCCTTTGTAAGAGACTGAGTTTGCAACTCATGCTTCGGTAATTTAGAGGGAGGAAGGAATGAAGACTAGAGTCGCAAAGCCAGGGGCCCTGTCCCACACACTCCTCAGGCTGGGGCTCGCCCTGAGCCTGCACTGAGTTGGGCAGGGTCCTTGCGTTGGCCTTTACCACTCTCTCACAACTTCCAAACCATCAGTTCCCTCCTGAGATCTTCCCTGGCCTCCTGGCATCGCTCTGCAGCTCCGCCCAGCCCTACCTCATGAACTTCTCCATGACTTCCTCCACCCACATCTGCAGCCTCAGGAAGCTGATGCCGTAGTGCCACCAGAGGCGGAAGAGGTTCAGCAGGTACCAGTCGGTTTCCTCCAGCACGAAATGCTCCCCGCCGAAGATGGCGCTCCTGCCCACCACCTCACGCCGCTGTCTCAGCCCTGCGGAGACCAGCAGCCCCTCAGCTCCCTTTCATGGCCCTCAGGAGGCCCCTCAGTGCCTTGAGCTTTTGCATTGGGCCCTTCCTGATGCAAATGGCTGGAACTATTTTGTTCCTTTGTGCTTCCTGTCTATAAGTAGCATGCTAATGAATACACCGAGAAAACCATTTGCTCTTCCTAGTGAGTAAGAAAATGAAAACTATGTCCCATTTTGTACTTTCTTCAACAGGGACCCGCTCAGCCAAGAGTGAGGGAAATGCTACCATGCCAGAATGTCTAAAGGCTCACAGGGCAGGGCTGTCTTTGCTATGGATCCCTGAACTCACACTAGCTCCTTCTAGCTTCTCAGCATTCTACAATTCAAAGAACACTCCACTCATGAACGTGTATGTGGCCATGATTTAGTCTCTTCCATCCCGACATAACACATACAACATCCTGCATCCTGAACAGTCTCCTGTATACTTACATGGCTTTGTGTTTCACCCCAAGCACAGAGAGGGTGGGCAGGGAGGACATTTCAAAATCCTGCTCTGGCAAACCCTGCTGTAGCAAATGAGCCCGCACGTACGCACTTTGCGTAACTACAAGATGTGATCCTGCAGGACCACTTCAGAGGACTGGAACTTCTTCAGCAGACAGCATGCGTACTCAGAGTTTAGAGGATGCTGACTTTGAGCCCCAACTTGATCACTTTAGCATCTCAGCTGAAGGGCATTAAGGATTTGAGTCCCAGTCTCTTTAGAGTCTCTCTTTTTTTTTTTTTAAAGATTTTATTTATTTATTTATTATGTATACAACATTCTGCCTCCATGTATGCCTGCAGGCCAGAAGAGGGCGCCAGATCTCATTACAGATGGTTGTGAGCCACCATGTGGTTGCTGGGAATTGAACTCAGGTCCTCTGGAAGAACAGTCAATGCTCTTAACCACTGAGCCATCTCTCCAGCCCTCTTTAGAGTCTCTTTAGAGGGAGATCTGTCTCTCATCCTAAAGGCTGGCTGAGTGTGAGGTCATGTCCACATACCACCTGGTAGAGTACCAAGTGTCTGGTGGGCAATGTAGATAAAGGATGTAGGATGTAGGATGTAGACGCTGATATGATTGCAGTAACTAAGAGGTAGTACCCTGAAAGGGAGAGACTGGCCTGGGAGTCAAACCTGAGTTCTAATCCTAACTTGCAACTAACTCACTGTGTACCTCAGGCAAGTTCTTTCCCCTCTCTGGTCTCAGCTGCTCCATCTGTAAAATGAGGAGATGAAGCTAAATGACGATCTGACCGCAAGGGCCTGAGGGAGGCACCAGGCACTAGACCCCAATGCTGGACACTCACCCAACAGCTTGATGAAGTCCTGCATGTGGAGGCTCAGCGAGTGGAAGGAGGCTGCCCCGCTCTCGTAGTTCTGCTTATTGACGGAGATGGTGGCCAGGCGGCCGCCCACAGCCCCTTTCTCATAGACGACAATTTGTACTCGGGGTCCAAAGTGTTGCTGAAGGAAATGGGCCACGGCAGAGCCCCCAATCCCAGCTCCAATAACAGCTGTCGGCAAGCCCGAACAAGGCAGGGAGGGAGAGATGGCACAACGGGAGAGAGGCTGGTTAGTAAGGCACTACGCTGTGCTCAGCGGAGGCTCCTGGCACATGCATGTAGCAGGCTTATAGAATTTCAAAGGGGGAATCCACAGTCAGAGCTTTAAGATGCTCTAAGCCTAACGATCAAAGGCTGGCCCCTCCGACTGCACCTACCACCATCCTCATCCAAGGAAGACCCTATCGGCAAGAGAGAAGGAAAGAATCTCAAAATTTAGAGAATGCTCTTAAAAGAGAATAAATTGAGCAGGGCAGTGGTGGTGCACACCTTTAATCCCAGCTCTCAGGAGGCAGAGTCGAGCAGATCTCTTGAGTTCTAGGCCAGTCTGGTCTACAGGGAGAGTTCCGGGACAGTCAGGGATACACAGAGACCCTGTCTCAAAAACCAAACTAAACAGAGAGAAGGGGTGGGAGAATAGAAAGGAATATAAATTGGGCCAATCAGATGGCTCCATGTAAAGGTTTGCTGCCAGCCTGTTGACCCGAATTTGATCCCTGGAACGTGGAAGAAAGAACTGATTCCTGGAACTTGTCCCCACATCTCCACGAGTCACGGCACGCACGCTGCCCCTCTCTATACATCAATAAATGTTAAAGAAAATACAAAATAAATTTAGACTCTTATAAAATTCCCCATGCCCTCCACTTTTCTTATTTCAGGATGAACTGGTGAAAACAGTTACTGACCAAGCACTTCTGTTAGTGGGCTGAAAAACATTCCTTAAGTCAGGATCAACAAACTACAGCCCAAAATCGCACACCTTTAAACCCAGCACTCGGGAGGCAGAGGCAGGCGGATCTCTGTGAGTTCGAGACCAGCCTGGTCTACAAGAGCTAGTTCCAGGACAGGCTCCAAAACCACAGAGAAACCCTGTCTCGCAAAAACAAACAACAACAACAACAAAACCCCCCAAAAACAAACAAAAAGAGAAATGTTATAAGCACAAGTCCTTCTTTCTTTTCTTTTCTTTTCTTTTTTTTTTTCTTTTGAGACAAGGCCTCCCTCTGTAGACCAGGCTGACCTTGAACTCACAGAAATCTGCCTGTCTCTGCCTCTACGATGAACCACCTTGCCCAACAGGCTTTCTTTTGTCTTTTAAGATAGTGTCTCACCAGGCTGCTTAGGCTAGCCTTGAACTCCTGGGCTCAAGTGATTCTCCCTTTCAGCCACCTGGTGCTGATGACAGCTGCCAACAAAGCCACACCCTTTCTTTCACTTACTGTCTGTGGGAAAATACTGTGAAATGGCCTGGAACACCCAAAATATTTACTTGTTGGCTCTTTTGGTCAAAGTCCAACCTACCACCTGATGCTGCTGGGAACCACTGTCTAGACAGACAGTGGTCAACAAACAGCCCCGAGGGAGAATGAACTAGTTATGAAACCCTTGGGCTGGGCTATTGCCTTGCCTGCAGTTCTGTCTGCCCAACATCTGAAACACGGCTTTCCTCCCACTGACAGTCCCGTATTCCCCTCCAGCCAGGCGAGAAGATAGACTTCCCCAGTCCCCGGGTGCTACGGTTAGCCCAGTTTGCCACCTTCTAAGGAGAGGCCGGTGTCGCCCATGCCTGTTCCAGTGGCTCCCCCTGCCTTTGCCACACCACATTCAAATGACTTGAGGACACAGAGGAAGCAGGATTATGCTGTCCCCAGACCCTGGCCGATAACAAAGTCCAGAAACATCTATTGCACGGTGAACTAACCAACTCCCTTTTCTCAGTACTTAAGAGTCACATCCAGGAATACCCTCATTTTCTTCTTAATCACTCTGCTCTCTTTCCCTCCTCTTCCTCTGGGGAGAGTCCCAAATTACCTATTTTCTCCAAAGAAACAGACATGTCAAGGGCTGGAAGTGCCATGTTCAACTCCCACTCCCCCCGGTTATAAGTAAGATGTCCTATCACTGTGAGCAGGTTTATGGAACATACCTAACAGACACTGCTCTTTGTCCTATAAGATGTGCCAAGGCTCAGAGATGAACCAAGGGGGGTTTGGGTTTCCAGGAACCTAAGCAGCCAACTGGCAGAGAGACTCGTGCACAATTAGCTAAAACGATCCATAACCAAGTAGGACAATGGGCTTTCAGGGATCCTGAGAAGGCAGCAACAGATATAGGCTTTGCACAGAGAAAGCATCTGAGCAGGACCCTAGAGAAAAACCTGCATGTCAGCAAGAGGAGAAAGAAGGGCACCGAGGGGGACTCTAAAGGGTCCTAGGGTCACTCAGAAGCATGGAGACAGAACCCTACTGGAGCCCAAGGACTGTGACCTTTAATAGGAAGCACCCCGTCCTCCTCTTTAGGTCCAACCCAAACCACCAAGGGGGTTGAAGGTGTTTAGGAAGCTAAAGGGCAGCTTGTCATCGATTGGGAAGATGGGTGAGGTATGTCTGGGGACAAGCTGGAAAGAGGCAGGTTGCAAGCTACAGAACCGCCATTTGGTTCTGTTGCGGGGAGTCCCTGCTGCCCATCCCCAGGAAAAACTACTGCACATCCCTGGTCCCTAAACCTGCCTAAGTCGTTATCCTTCCAAGCTTGTTCCGAAGTCAACCTCCATTAGACCTTCTCTTAATACCATAGCCCCCGGGATTCTCTCTTGTGCAGACTCTTAGTCACAAATCAATTTCCAGTATGCTCTGGCCAGCCTTAACCCTCTGTGGCCTGTTGCAGCTTTCTCACACAGTTAAGTTTTAGCACTGTACTGGCCCTGGCAAATCCACGTGATCTCAGCTGTCCCTGGGCACTCCTGTCAACTGGGGTTCACAGGGGCCGCCTAGTGGAATTATTACTCTGTCCTTCCACAAATAGGAACTGAGCATTTCTGGTTGTGGGAATTCATGTGCAAAGAGATTTGAGAAACTTCGAGCCATGCAGGGTTAAAACAAAAGGCAGAAAAAAAAAAGTTGTGACCAAACACGGTACCAGTGACAATGACTATTAAGTGAGGTGTCCTGGTGCCTGCAATTTATTTGGAAATGCAACAAAATACGAACAGTGCAAAGAGCAGAATGTGGTGGGCACATGGATAAGATTGTAAAATTCTTTCAACTTTGCTGTATGTCTGAAGAACTTCGGAATAAAATGTTGGGGGAACCACACAAATAATAATAATTAATAAAAAAAAGACAGCCATTAAGAGTTCTCCATACTGGGCTGTGGGGCTGAGCAGTAGACCGCTTGTCTAAGCAAGCCTGAGGGGAAAAAAAGTCCCACACTCATCCGACTCAGCAAATCCACCCCCAGCAATCTATTTATTGTTCTGTCCCGTGGAAGGAACTACCTTCTATAGACCGGAAGTTCTTGTTAGATGTTACTTCTAGGAAGCCTTCTTAGAGCCTGCAGAACCTGCCAAACGCCCTCCAGACACAGAACTTTCTCATCCTAAGCATGGGCCTGGCGTCCTGAAGGAACCACAGCCATAGCGTGCTATAACACACAGCGCGCTCAGCCGACCCCTGCAAAGGCCACCGCCCAGCTCCTGTCACCGGAGAGCTTCTCAAGAAGTAAATATTCCGTGACCGTGCGCCTTGCGGACAGCTGTCAGTGGCTATTCCTGCTCAGGCCTTTTCCTTCCCAGGCGGCCCCCTCCTCGTGCCCACGCCACCCTCCCCATCAGCACCTCCCCTGTGCACGCTTCTTCCGCGCCCACCAGCCCCTAGCCAATCTTGCACCCAGCTCCTCTTGGGAGCAGCCCTCCCCTGCCCCAGGTCAGCTGCAAACCCTCTTCCCGCCCGTCCTCCTCAGTGAGCACTCCACCACATCCTTCCCGCACCGATTTTTCCGGGCGGGGCGTCTCCGCCTGCAGCAGCGGTGGTGAGAAGCGTGGCCAGCATGGCGAGCAGCGGGACAGCGCGGGCCATGGCGGGTGGTGACCAGGCTGCACGCTGCGGATCCCCGCTTGCGGTTGGCGCTCGACTGCGCGCCCCGCCCTGGCGCCCCACTGGCCGGCTGGCCTTGCAGCCTGGTTGGTCCCAGCCTTTCATTGGTCGAGCAACCGTCCCTCTGCAGTACTAGGTCTCCATTAGCTACATCTGTCTCAGGGAGAGCGCAGTCATTGGCAGCGCCCCTGTCCCTCCTCCTTGGATGCGGGTTCTTCATTGGCTGGCTCATTCTGCTCAGGCGCAGGTGTGCATGTCTTTGGAGCACAACATCAGGACCAGGGCCCAGTTGCTGGGAGATTCACAGAAGGGAGTTAAATCACGCTTACTAGCTTCGTGATGTGTCTTCTTGGTGTCTGTTTCCAGGGGACACAATAATCTAGGCTCTGCCTTTCTTGGTTGTGATGATCACGTGAGATAATGGAGGGGAAATGCCCTTGAGGGGCTTGTTAGTCCCTCAAGAGCTGTGAATTGCTAACCAAGCTGGCGACCTGCATGATTAGATGAGCTTCTTCGTGCAAGCGCCGAAACAAGCACTTCTGCGTTGGAGCCTTCGTTTTTGCTTCCAGTTTTTACATCTTCCCCCTGCCTTCCACCGTCTCTTCCTTCCTTTATTTTTATTTGGGCATTTGTTTACTTATTTAGATACTAGGTCTCATGTAGTTTTGGCTGGTTTGGAGGATATTGGAGGATAATTTTGAATTCTTGATCTCCTGCCTCCACCTCTCAGATGCTAGAATTATAGGCTTGCCCATATTTCTGGAGACAGGGTCTCTCTTGATAATCCAGGCTGGTTACCAGGCTCTCTGTTGCTAGGATTACAGGTCTGAAGCATCGTGCTTCTTACCTAAAAACTGATGAGTTTGCCTGCATGTCTGTATATGCGCTGTGTGCAGTCTGCTGCCCTCCAAGGTCAGAAGTGGGCATTGGATCCCCTGGAGCCTGGTTCACACCCATGTGTGGACACCGGGAACTGAACCAGGGTCCCTGATGTGCAAGAGCAACAATTGTTCTTAACTACTGGACCTTATCTTCAACTTCTCTTCCTTATTTTAAATAGGCATTTACTTATCATCATTTTGTGTCAGGTATTCTTATGGGCTGATCACTTACAGTGTTGTTGTTTTTAATCATATTTACTTTAAAATTCATCTTGGCTCTCCAACTTTGTAACACTGGAATTTTTTGTGATTGTTGAATCTAGAACTGTGCTTTTTCCACTAATTTTATTATTAATTAATTATTATTATAATGTTTTTTTGAGACAGAGTTTCTTGGTGTAACAGTCCTGGGTGTTCTGGAACTCAATTTTGTAGACCAGGCTAGCCTCAGACTCACTGAGATCTGCCTCCTCTGTGCTGGGATTAGTGTGTGCCACCACTGCCCGGCCTCCCCATTAGTTCTTATAACTCTACCAACCTATTGATCATGCATGAGATCATCAGGTTCAGAATTGCTGGTAAGAGAAAAAACAAGCAAGCACACAAACAAAACCATTACAATTAGGGGTACAGAGGTGCAAAATAATTAGCTGAGCCCGGGAATGAGGTGAGGTAACCATATCATTTATCTGCTGCTATCTAATGAACCACTCCGAAACCAAAGTCATACTTTTGATTTGTCCACAAATGTACAGGGTAGTCCCACTTGCATGATGGCGCACTGGAGGACAAGATGGTATTGACCCAGTTATTTTTAAGGGTTAGTCCAGAAACCCAAAGTGTGACTCTCACCATATCATACAGGTCAAACAATTGCAGGCAGAGCAATGAGACTAAAAAATGAATTCAGAAACTAACTCTCCATGTATCTAAAAAAACCCACTGGGGTCACTTTAAAGATTTGTTAACGTGCCGGGCGGTGGTGGCGCACGTCTTTAATACCAGCACTTGGGAGGCAGAGGCAGGCGGATCTCTGTGAGTTCGAGACCAGCCTGGTCTACAAGAGTGAGTTCCAGGACAGGCTCCAAAACCACAGAGAAACCCTGTCTCGAAAAACCAAAAAAAAAAAAAAAATTTGTTAACGTGTATGTGTGTGCCTGAGTGTATGTGCATCATGTGTGTGCACTGCCCTTGGAAGTCAGGGGAAGGCATTGGATTTCCTAAATTGGAGTTCCAGGCACTCTCGAGCTACCTGGTATGGGTGATGGCAACAGAACCTTGGTCCTCTGGAAAGGCTACAAGTGCTCTTAACCTCGGAACCATCTCCAGTCCCACCGGGATCATTTAAAAACCATGGCAATGAACTTGAGAACATGGGCCAAGGCTGGGTAGGATGGGAATAAGAATATACTTATTGACGCTCTGGGAATTCAGGAATCAATGGCTTATGGAGTCAAAAGTAAAACTACAGTATGCAGATAGACCTGGAAGGATGAAGATGCAAGGCTAAATCCCAGGAAAGCTTAACTCTAAAGAGGGCCATTTGGCGAGGAAGCTGGTTCGTGGAAGTCAACTAAGAGGCTGAGTTAGAGGATGATAGAACATACAGAAGATGAAGGTTGAATCAAGGACAAATGCAGTTTTGTGAATGTGTGTATGGTACATGGTGTGTGTAGGCATGTGCAACACATGCATGTATGTGGACACCAGAGAATAATAGGTGTCCTCCTCTATGTAGGGTCTTTCACTGAACCCAAAACACATTTGGGTCAGGCAACCAACCATCAACCTGGGACATGCCTGTCTCTACCATCCTGGGCTGGGGTTCTAGGTACATACATTCTTGCCTGGCTTTTTACATGGGTGCTGGGGACTTGAACTCGGGTCCTCATGCTTGCAGAGAAATCACTCCTGCCAAATGAGCCCCTTCCCCCATCACAAAGGACTGCCAGAAGTATTGTGGGACAAACTTTCCAGGGGAGACACAGCACACACACCACACACAATCTATTACCCCAGATAGGGAGCCCACAATGGATCAAAATATGAGTATCATCAAAATATGACTTGGTGAACCAAAAGTTTTATTGGGGTTACTTACAGGAATATGAGGGGTTACTTATAGGAGCAGAAGTGATTCAAAGAGAGCTCCATCACCAAAGTCCACCACAGTACGGATGATAGTTCATCAAAGCCGGGAACCTGGAACACCACAGCCTGCAGGCAGCTCAAGTTGGAGAGTGTCCTTTCCTGGTGGCTTAACTGGTCTTTGTTCAAGGAAGTTCTCCTGGTTTCTGCTTCTTCTAGGAGGTGAGGCTTATCTGAGAATCCTCTTTGTAATGGCTTATCTGAGAGTAACTCTCAAAAGTCTTTACTGTTCACATACTCTTGGAGAGGGAGAGACCTAGTGAATCTTGTAGTTTCGGGGAGTTCCTGTAGCTATCTTGAGTTATTTACTTTCCCTCTTAATAATCAGGATGGAAGGTGTCTTAAGCCAATGTTTTATTGCTGTGAAGAGACAACACAGCCACAGTGAGACTTATAAAGGAAAACATTTAATTGGGGGCTTGCTTATAGTATGAGGTTTAGTAGATTATTGTCATGGCAGGAAGCATGGCGGCTCATAGGTAGACATGGTGCTGGAGAGTTAGCTGAGAGTTCTACGTCTGGATTGACAGACAGCAGGAAGAAAGACACAGGTTTGGGCTTCTGAAACCCCAAAGTGCACCCCCAGTGACACACTTTCTCCAGCGAGGTGACATCTACACCACCAAGGCCACCTGTCCTAAATCGTTTCAAGTAGCACCACTCTCTATGAGTCTATGGGGCCCATTTTCATTCAAACCATCACAGAATATTTCAATTCTTTGAGGAAACCGTTACACAACAAAGGGTAAAGTAGAAGAATCTCAGTAGTCAATGCAGGCATAGAAGCAAACAGAAGAAAAGGCAACCAAACAGGAAGAAATGGCACTTAGATCTCAAAAAAACAGACAAATCAGGAAGAAACATACAATATTAACTCAAGGCAGGGTATGGAAAACCAGTATGCACACCAGGACTAGGGCCAAGCTTATGACTTGATGGTAGAGCACTCCATGGCCGAGCACAGGAAGCCCTATATGCTGTCGCTAGCACTAGGAAAACCAAACCAAACCAAACCAAACCAAACCGTCCACATCTGAACTGCAGTCATTTTAATTCAGGTGCTGTAAAGGCATTTCTTGTGTTAATAGTATACTTCATCCTATCTTTCCCTATTTGATTTTCCTTTAACGTTTTCTCATTTATCAAGCCTGTTGTCGTGGGTGTGAGCAATCAACAACTCACCAAAGGAAAGGCAAAGATTTGTTAGCCCAAGCACCAGAACATCAAGTCTTTTGCAAGTTCATCTGTTTCCTTACATGTCCACTGCAAGCCAAGGTGCTTTAAAATTAAAATTTAAAATTTCACTCACTTATCTCTGATGTATGGGCAATTTGCATCCATCTATATCTGTGTGCCTGGTAAACTTAGAGGGCAGAAGAGGGTATCAGATCCCTTAGGACTGACAACTGGTTATGAACACCATGTGAGTACTGAGAATTGAAACTGAATCCTCTGCAAGAGCAGTCAGTACTCTTAACCACCGAGCCATGTCTCCAACCCCCATTGTTTTAAGGTAGTGTCATTATGTATACTGGGCTGACCTCAGATTGACAGAGATCCTCTTGTCTCTGCTTCTCGGGTGTTATGATCAAGGACATAGGTCACCATCCCAGCATACCGAGGTCTTTTATGGTAAAGCCATCAAGATGAAAATAATTAAAGGTCTGGACTCAATTTAATTGTTCATCAGTCTAAAAGTGCACACTTCTGTAACAAGGTCAACCAAGCAACAGACCAAACGACAGAACGGGAAGGGAAAGATGTATTATGAATGGTTAGTGTTCTGGCTAGACTTATGCCAACTTGACCAAGAGCTAGTATCTTCTGAGGGGAAGGGACCTCGAAGCCTTCATAAAATTCAGCTTTAGGCAGGCCTGGAGAGCATTTTAATAAATTAGTAGCTGATGGGAAAAGGCTCAGTCAATTCTGGGTGGTCACCCTGGGTTCTACAAGAAAGCAGACTGAGTAAGCCAGTAAATAGCTCCATGGCTTCAGCAACAGTTTCTGCCCCCAGGTTCCTGCCCTGACTTCCTTTGATGATGATATACAAGTGTAAGCAAAACAAGCCATTTCCTCTTCGTTTTACTTTTGGTTGTGGTATTTCATCACACCAACAGGAACCCTAAGACTCTTGGTGTAATGGTGGGGAAGCCTGAGGGAGCGAAGTTCTAAGAGTATTTTGATATGGGTATGGCCTGCTGAGGACTACAAGGTCTTAATTGGCCCATGGAAAATTGGCAAAGCTTTTCTCTGGAGTCTGAGTGTCTATGGAAGACTAATCAGTGTGTGCAAAGACTAGCAACTGAGACTTCCTCCTCCTCCTG
The DNA here is from genome assembly GCF_950005125.1 of Chionomys nivalis. Lineage (NCBI taxonomy): Eukaryota > Metazoa > Chordata > Mammalia > Rodentia > Cricetidae > Chionomys > Chionomys nivalis. The sequence goes on along the minus strand of NC_080099.1, from coordinate 23,748,814 downwards.
GATATTTACAGCTGGGATTGTTGGTCTCCAGAGGCTTCCTTCGAAACTAGCTAATGTCTTCCCCTGTGCTGTACCTAATGAACACCCAGTAGTAGAGGCATTAGAAAACCCCACCTGATCCTGGCTTCACTATGTGTGTGACTGTATGTCTGTCTGCTCTTTATTCCCTCACCAACCCTAGCCAGGGTTCCAGGACCCAAGCCACATAGGTCACAGCAGGTTAGCTTACAATTTATTTTTAATACCATTACTTAGCCAGTCTTCCCTTTCCCCTAGACTTTAGGCAATCATAAAAATGCAAGAAAACCGTGATAATTTAAGTAACAAAACAGGAGAATTTACTGGAGTTTCATGTAATCCTCAGTGTCATGAATTATAACTATTTTGTAAACATGGAATGACTGGTGGCAGAAGTCACAGGTACCAGAACTGCCCTCAAAGTCTATGCTACCAAGTTTGAGTTCTACTACACTGTTGTGGCTTCCATGTCCCTTCTTTGAGCCTCTATTATAGCTTCCTCTCATTGTGAATTCATGATTTAAGTCTGCAAAACAGAATAAAAGAACCTAACATTGATCTACTTGCAAAAATGTGTGGAGAGATCAGAACACTCCAGATAACAGAGCTCCTAAAACAACACTCTGTTCTAGTTCACTTGCAAGGACAGCAAGTAACTCTAAGATATACATGGCCCATTTTCTCATTGTTTCCATTTGTCAATCTTGTAGGAACGAAGGCAAATTCATACTGTGGAATTTCACTGTTCCTTAAACAGGCACTTAGTAAAATGGTAAAATAATGCCTTGCCAAGAAAATCTTTTGACTGCAGTCCTGGAAATAGAACCTGGGTTCTCTGGAAGAGCAGTCGGAATGCCCTTAATCACTGAGTCATGTCTCAGTCTATACTTTTTAAGTATACCTACACATGGTGTACAAACCATTTCTAACTCCAGTTCCAGAGGATCTCACACCCTCTTCTGACCTCCACAAGCACATGATGCAGAGATAAATGGAGACAAAACACACACATAAAATATGGTCATATATATAATTTTAAATTTGGGGGCTGGAGAGATGGCTCAGCGTTTAAGAGCACTGGCTGCTCTTCCAGAGGACCTGGATTCAGTTCTTAGCACCAACATGGCAGCTTACAACTGTCTTAAACTTGAGCTCCTGGAGTTCCAACACCTTCACACAGATACACGTGCAGGCAAAATACTACTGTGTAAAAGATAAAAAGAAACATTTTTAAAAAGTACTATTTACTGCTCCCAGTACACTTTATACCACCTCCAGGTCTTATCCTTGTCCAGGTGTTTAGATCTGACGGAGGTCGAAGGAGGATGGCTTCACACTCGAGGGTTAACTTACCACCTGAAAATATGACTTGAAGTCCGAGATTAGAATACGCTGCCCCAAAATAGTCTTTGCTATATATTGTGCTGGTTGTTATTTTGGGAAACTGCAGTCACAGGAGTAGCTGAGACTGACTTTCCTTTTTTAATGCAATAGTTGAAAGAAAATGCACACTGGCAGTTATGTATCGGAGGGCTTCTCCAGACGTATGAGACCACCCACACTCACCAGTTTTCTCTTCCAGGCCTCTTCTGTAGGTCAGGATGTGATCACAGCACCAGTTTTCTGAAGCCGACTCTCAGATTTTGCACGACTCTTGTGTTCATATAGACAATGGAGTCTGCTTTCCTCTCATTCATCCAGTCTGTGCCAGTTTAATTGGCAGTCCAAAGAATCTAGGAGGGCTATCTCGAGTCTGTCCTAAAACCGACTGGATTTTTGAGCTTCGGAAGCAACAGAAAGGGTAACCTTATGTTACAGAACTGAAAGGCCTTCCCACGAGATGAGTAAAAGAGAAACTTGCAAGCCAGTAGGCGACTGCTCCTGGCTAATGCACCAAAGGGAGCCAGCCCTAAACAGAAATCCCTGGAGCCTACAGTTTCCTGGCTCCAGAGGTATTCTTAGAGTCATTAACCACATTTCACAGAGCCAGGAATGACAAGGTTTGACTGTTTGGACAAATGGGGGAAATTTACAATGTAAAATATTGTCAAGGTTATCCCAAGACAGGCCAGCACTGCTTTTCCCAGGCAGTTGTTAACCAAGGCTATCCCCGCCTGCCTGGCAGGGTTATGTTAAAAGAACCGTAGTGCTCCTTTGGCTAACTTAGTAAAAGTAAAATCTTTTTTTTTTTTTTTGTTTTTTTTGTTTTTCGAGACAGGGTTTCTCTGTGGTTTTGGAGCCTGTCCTGGAACTAGCTCTTGTAGACCAGGCTGGTCTCGAACTCACAGAGATCCGCTTGCCTCTGCCTCCCAAGTGCTGGGATTAAAGGCATGCGCCACCACCGCCCGGCAATAGTAAAATCTTTTATACAGCATCAGTTAAGATGTAAAAAATATACAGGTTCATAAAATTTACAAGGTTAATAAAACATAAACGAGGAGATAGATGTTCAAACAAATATGGCTTAAGATGGATTTAAGAACTAGGAAACAGCTTAACAGGGCTGGGAGCAGAGCTCAGTCGCAGAGTGCTTACCTAGCATTCTGGAGACCTTGCATTCAACCCCCAGTGCTAAAAACACAAATTTGTTGATGTGAGAAGTAGTAATTTGTCAGTCTCAACCACAAAGGAAAAAAGGCATACCTCAGCATTATTAGATGAGAAATTCATGGGAGTCCAGCATTTTGTCCATTACTTCCCCATACAATCTAATATAAGATCCCAGGGCAAATCTGACAAAGGGCAGGAGTAAGGATTGGTGGAAGCAGCCATTTGTAGGTAATTACCTATACAATTGTGTTTGGGTCTTTTGCCACTGGTATTGTTACGGGTATTTCATACCCAAGGGCCTGAAAATAACTCTGCTTATAAGGGAAGAGGATCTGCAGAACCCACACTCACCTGACAACACAAGTCTCTCTGCTGCTGAGTCTCCACCTGCTACCATCTGCCATGGAAGCAGATACTGCTACACCGGCCCCAGCATGTACAACGCTGGCCGCATAGGCGAGGATGCGTCCAAGGCTCTCTTGATTCTATGGTGTTTTATCCACCAAACTGGGGATGTGATGGTGGACATGGGCCAGTAGGACTCCTATATGGGCATCTAGGCCCAGACCAAAAGCATCCTGATGCTGAGGTGTTCATGGAGAGTGGTACCAACTTGGATAACAGAGATGATACTACACCTTATACAATGAACCACGTGTGGCCCTGGAAGAGCACTTGCTGCTTACCAAGGAAGGTTCCCTTAACCCCACACCAGTCATGAAAAGACCCAGATCATGCTCAAGATCATCAACCAAGGCTGTGCTGTTTGTACAACTCTGCTGGCATCACCTGCCTCATGATGGACTCCAGAGACGGACACGCATGCACGTGCGCGTGCATGCACACACACACACACAGTGCTCATCTACAAGAACTACTCTTCATGATGGACTCTACACACATGCATCCCCAACAGTGCCCATCTACAGGACCTACCCATGAAGTTCCAGAATAAACATGGCTACAACCTCATAGCCAAGCAGGAAACGGATCTAATATCAAGAAATTGTGCCATTTTGCCCTGGACTTCCAGTAAGGCATGCCTGCTGCTGCATCCTTTTTCCTGGAGAAGAGTTACATCCGACAGCCAGGTCATCACTATGAGCAAGGACCAATTCTGCTGCCCCCAGGCGCTCTTCTAGCCTTCCTTTCTGGGTGTGGACTATTATGGTGTCCATGAACTTATCTTCAATTCTGTCATCAAGTGTGGTGTCAATATCAGCAAAGACGTCTGTGCCAACATGGTGCTGCCTGTAGGTACCACCATGTACCCAGGCATCGATTACACCAGCATACAGATCACTGATCTGGCTCCTAGTACAGTGAAGATCAACACCATTCTCCCCAAGTGCAAGTACTCCATGTGGATAGGCAGTTCCACTATGGCCTCCTGGTTCAGCAAGGAGGAATACAAGGAATACGGTCCTTCCTTCATGCACTGCAAATGATTCTAGGCGGACAATGATGGAGCTGTGTTCACACCTTTTCTTGACAACATGTGCATGGAAAAAAAACCCTGAGACAACTTTGTTCTTTTTCTCAATTATAAATATATATATATATTGGTGCTTTTGATTCAGGATTTAAAAACTGGAATGGTGAAGGTGACAGCAGCTGATTTGGGATAAGCATCCCCAAAGTTTTGCAATGTGGTTGAAGACTTTGCATTTTGTTGTTGCTACAGGAAGTCCCTTGTCCTCCCCAGAGAAGCACCCCACCCTAATCCAGAAAGGAGGATGCCCAGGTCATCCGAGTGTATTCAAGTGAGATGAGACAGCAGCATTACTTTTGTGTAAATTACGTATTGCAAAAAAAATTATCCACCCTAATACTTTGTTTTTAATTTTGGACAGTCAACTACTATGCTTGGCCCCCATGCTGGACTCTCCAACTTGAAATTTATGGAGGCTTTTGGTCTCCCTGGGAGTGGGTTGTGTTGTCAAGGCAGGCAGAACTGACCTGTTCATGGACTTGAGATCAGTTTAGTAAAAGAGCACACCTTATAAAGAAGAAAAAAGGAAGACTGACCCGACCGACCCTTTAGCCCTTCCAAAAGGGACAAGAAAGGGGCGGCTACAGAATAATGTGTGACCCCTAGCAGGGATTACAAGTAAAAAAGATGACTAAATAAAAAATGAAATAAAAAAGCCTTGAAAAATCTCTCTATATGTCAACCCAAATGATCTAAATTTATACAAGGGTAAAGCTTTGTCAATCTAAGTACCTAAATGTCACACCAATCCCTACCATCTCCCTTTCCCATAAAATATAAGACATACGATGCTGCACTAATTCCAGAAATTAGTTGAAAGCACAATTAAGGGATTTTGGATTCAGTCATCAGAGTACCAACTTAAATGATTTTTGTAAACATTTTGAAAAAGGCCATAGGACACTTGTCACATTGTTCAAATGCCCAATGGCAGGACTTCTGATGAGACCAAACAGGCCACATAAACCAATAAGATACTGTAGAGATAAAGCCAATATGACTAAATCCAAAGTGGAGCACACGAAGGACCTCATGTATAATACAAACCAGCTTAATAAATAAAGGAGACACAGGTGCCAGAACCTGCGAGAGTTTTAGTTCCTGGGGGCTTGTTCACAGCCTTCTCTGAGACTCCACTGCCACTTCTACTCGGGCAAGTCTAATGGTGCGGCCATGAAGTTTGTAGCCATCTTGCCGTACTAATGCCACAGTGCCAGGCTGTACTCCTACACCTGCTGGCATGTGACAGATGAGTTCATGCTCATGAGGGTCATATTTGTCACCAATTGGTGTCATTTTCTCTAGGCCATGTTTGGCAAATACGCTCTTCAGCTTTGCTTCTAAAAGGGACAGTCCTTGAAAGACTTTTTCCAGAGTAAGCTTGTGGTCATCAGGTTTGGTTCCTTCTGAAAAACACTCAGCAGTCTTCTCCAAAATGTCTGCCACCTCCACCAGGTCCTTACAGAAGCTCTGGATTCCTGCAGAGAAAACAGAACCAAGTCTAAGAACAACGCTGTCCTTAGGGGTAGAACCTGGAGTAGGCAAAGAGGTAGCTCATGTTATACTTAGTATTTCTGAGAGTGGGAAGGTTGCTGTGCAGGACTTGGGGATCAGCTCAACCATTCAACCTCAACTGACAAGTCAGAGTCAGTTTTTGCAAACTGTGTCTGTCTGTCTGTCTACCGGGAAACCAGGAAAAGATGCAATTTGGGCTAAATACACCTATATAAAATAGACTAAAAACAGGCTTATCTTAGTTGTGCAAAGGCCACTCTCAAGAGATAAGCTAGGAATATTTCATTGGGGGGGGGTGGAGAACACAAAATAAGAAAAGCCAACACTATGCTAAGGATGGCGAGAGCCACTTGTTCGTGGCTGCCTAGACAGGAAGGTAAGGCACACTTACAGATGAGGTGAGTATCCTTTCTAAGGCCTGTTAGGGAGACCTGGGAAAGGTCCACAGAAACCTTTTAGAGTAAGTGAACTGTTCCAAGCTGAAAGTAAAGCCAGTGTTCCCACTCTGATCGGGATAAGGAATGGTCACCACTGGACGTCCATGGTATAGTGCCCAGCAGGGGCTGGTAAAGAGTAGACTTATCTATTGACATGTTTATAGCTACGCCAAGGTGGGCAGCAACCTAGACTAGTCACAGGCAAGCAATAAAAACACCGACAGGTAGACCTGAGAAAACTGACCAGATGTGGCAGACCAAAGGAGAGGAAGGAATTCTACTTTTAACTTCCCAGACTCTATTAGTAGAGTTTCTTGAGGAAAACAGTGGCACATCAGCCCAACAGCAGTATACTAGCAACAGATGGGCTCACAAGGAAAAGAAAAAGTGCCAGTATCAAGCAAGGAAACAAGCCCCGACTGAGAGCAGACGCTGGGTTTTTATGTTGGGGATTAAGCCCAAGCCCATGGTTCTGCCACTGAGCTAAATTCTCAGCTGTCCAGTAGAAGTTTTAAAGCAGCAAGCTTCTGTGCTGATCTGCACACTGCCAGGGGAGACTTTGCTTCTAAATGAGTGAAGTAGTGGGAATCTGGCTAAACAGAAGCCCAAGTTCAGTTTCTGACTGCATTCTCATTATTGTATTATGATTATTTTGCGTGTGATGTATGCACGTTTGCCTCTACATGCACCCAGGTGGGAGTCATAGGTCAACGATGGGTATTTTGCTCTAGTTTTTTTTAGATGAAGACTCTTATTGGACACAGAACTAGACATTTCAGCCAAACTGAGGAGAGTCCAGTGAGTTGCCTGTCTCCTCCCTACCCCAGCACTGAAATTAGTCACACACCTGACCTTTTTTCCACATGAATTTTGGATATCCTAACTCAGAACTTCATGCTTGCAAAATAATTACTTTCTGAACCATCTCCCAAGTCCCAATTTAACTACTGAGTTAAAACTATGCTTGCAAGGAGGTAAGATAGTTGTTATGACATATCAGTTTAAAAACATACTTTCTACCAGGTGTGGTAGCTCGTGCCTTTAATTCTAGCACTTGGGAGGCAGAGGCAGGAATTTCTGTGAGTTAGAGGCCAACCTGATCTATACAGAGTTCCACGTTAGCGAGGGCTACATAGAGAGACCTTGACTCAAAAAACATAAACCAAAATCAAAACCAAATAATACTTTCCTTCTCCCTCCATGCTCATCTCAACCCCTTAAGTTTCCTAAGTATCTCTGGAAGCTAGGAGGAAACTCCATAGGCAAATGACTTCTGTAGTGTCCTTGGCTAGACACAGTTTTAAGTCAATAAACTGGCAGTTAGTTAACATGAGTTCATTCCTAGATGTCTAACTAGTGCTAACTCAATGCTTGACTTTAGTGTCCATCTACCTTACTCATCAAAGCAGGTCGAACAACAGAAGTTCCCCCATTGCTAAAACTGCTCTACTTGGAACAAGACATTTCCACATCTCAGCAGCCAACAACTTTCTTCTGTAAAAGGCCACACAGCAAGCAATTTAAGGTTTGTGGGACAAGAGGCAAAAGTCAAAAATTTTACGTTTTGTAAGTAAAGAGAAAATAAGTTCATATGAACTTTAAAAAAATCATGAAATTCAAGACTACTAACTGGCAGCTGGCTATGATCTGTGGAGCTTTGTTATAGACTTGGATACACATGCACACATGTGCACAAGTGCTCGAACACACACACACACACTTTCAAGTTTTACCTTCTTTCAGGCTGTTCTATAAAGAACTGACTTGCAGAGCACTGACAGCAATAAGGGATTCTTGTCCACAGTAGTATAGACTTTCCCTGTGCATACAGACCAATGCTGCTTACATCACGCAAACTTTAGCATTCCTGGTTATGCACTGTTCTTTGGATTTTCCTCTTGAATGTCACTATAATTCACTGTTTCATCAATGACTAAAAAATATTATTTGTATATACACTAGAATGTTGGAACTGTAGCAACTGTATATTCTTAGAAAAATAAAGGCCAGCATTATTATACAATGGTTAACATGACACCATTTCCATGTGCAGCAGAGAAGCCTGTGGGGAGAGTGGGAGGTATGGGATGTATCGGTTAGGGGTCTCAGACGCATTTCTACTACAATTAGTTTATAAAAGTGCTTACAAAGGTACATGCCCTTCAACTAAATTTACTGTATTATGAATCATCTCTCACCAAATATCTTGGCGTCTTCCACACATCTCTGGGTTCGTCTCCTTATGTTTTCACAATCAGCGACAGCTCTCTGGTATCTCAGCTAAATAACAAAAGCAAAATCAAAGGTGAGAAGTCAGTGGTAAAGAATGCTTTTACTTTATAAATCTTGCCCTTATAATAGAGGCAGGGACACAGCTCAGTGACAGAATACTTTCTCAGCATGCACAAGGCCCTGAGTTTAGTTTTCAGTAGTCGCTGTTTAAAAACAAACTAGTCTGAGACTGGCTGCTCTCCAAATTTCCAAAGCAGTAATCTATTTACTCTTCAGTATCTTGTAAGTAATTACAACTAGCTTGAACACATCACTTTTCAGGTTCATTATCCAGAGCAAACAATTTCACATTTAGGCAACACTGCCAACCTTTCTTTCATGGACCCGAATTCTCACATGACAAAGAATAAGTTTTAAAAACTTATCACTGCAACTGGAAAGATGACTCAGATGTTAAGAGCATTGACTGTTCTTCTAGAGGTCCTGAGTTTAAATCCCAGCAACCACATGGTGGCTCACAACCATATGTAATGTGAGATCTGATGTCTTCTGGTGTGTAAGCAAACAGGCAGACAGAATATAACATATACATAACATAAATCTTAAAAACAAAACCAACCAACCAAACAAACAAAAAAAAAAAAACCCAATAACCAAAACCTATCACCTATTTCAAGGCAGTTAACTCATCCTGTTTGTTCCTCTTTTCTCTTTAGTTCCTGGGTTCTTTAATTGCTCTCGTAAGACTGCTTCCCAGCACCCTGCAGTCCTGAGGGACTTTACTCCGCCTTGTAATTATTCTGCTTTAGCTATTTCTTCTCACAGTGCTCAATCACAACTACGTTTAGTAGGTCAGATGTTCTCTGCTTACCAGAGTACAAAGACCTCATACACCCAGCAAATATTTATTCTCTATCACCTGACAGGCACCACACTACCTTTAACTGCCAAACCATCAGTTATCTAAGGGCTGGGAGACAAGAGGGAAGCAAACAAGGCACCCACCCTTAGCAAGTGGCTTTTAAAAACCAGACTTTTTTTTTTTTTAAACAGGCCCAGCAAGAGAGTAATGGAAGAAGAGGGGTAAAAAAACCATTTTAAAGGAAAGTTCATTAAAAAAAACAAAAAACACAAAAAATTTTGCTTGAACATTTAAATCAGAAAAGAGATAGCAAATAAATAATATAAAATCTATTACTCACTGTTAAATCCTGGACTTCTTTTTCCAGTTTAACAGCTTTTAGCCTTAAAGCTTGCTCAGCAAGGGAGGGACCGAGTACGTCAGGAGGGTCCTCAGAACTGCAGTCTTCCCCAGCAGTTCTTTGGGTGGCAGTGCTGAATGGGTGTAGCCATCCCCTAAGAGGGTGGGGTAGGGCAATGGCACACAATGAAAAAATGCCACCATACAAAGGCAACCACAACAGTTAGAGCCCCCAAAGCACCTCATGCTGACTCTCCATAGTCTTCAGTCTTGGTGACAGATGCTACGAAGTCCTAAGCTTTTCCTGCTTCATCCGCCTCATGTTTTTATTGTCTAGATTTTAAAGTGCTCTTAAAAGTAGCATTAAAGTGAGAAAAACGGCTCAGCAGTTAAGAGCACTGACTGCTCTTCCAGAAGACCTGGATTCAACTCCAATCATCTAAGCAGTGGCAACTCACAACCACCCGTAACTCCAGTTCTCGGGGATCTAATGCCTTCTGTGGGCAGCAGGTGCGCAGTTGGAGCAGCCATAATGCAGGCCAAACTCCCATACATTTAAAGTTTTAACGATATGCAGTTGTCATGCCATACAATTTACCATTGAGAGTGTACAATTCAACATTTTTACCATGTTCAGAGTCTGTGCGTGAAATCACAATTTCACAACATCTTTGTCACATAAAAGGGCTTGTATTTCACACATCATTTACCATTGCCTCCTACACTGCCCCAGGTAAACCTGATGATACTTTGTTTTCTATAGACAAGTCTTTTATGGATGCTTAATGTCAACAGAATCGTAATAGATGATCACTTAGAAGCAGTTTTTCACTTAGAATGTGTTTCAGGTTCATTCATGTAATTGTGATAAGAGAAAAATACCAACAAGTTTTTTTTTTTAATTAAAAGGAATAGGAATAGAATGAATTTACTGACAAGCAGGAAATATTAGGTAACAGAGGAATAAGAAAAGAACATAAGGAACTCTCCTCTGAAACACAGGAGCTAAAACTAAACTGCTGGCTTCTCCGCCCCAGCCCCCAAAGGGTCACATTTGCTCTTTTCCCCTGAGAAGAGAGCATCACCAACATCTGATTAGACAGATGTTAGCTAAAGATAAAAATGTCTTAACTAAAAACTTGCAAATTTCAACTTCTGTAAAACCTGCTTAGCTCTGGGAAATCTCCTTTGACACAGGGATAAAAAGACCCAAGATGGTCTGAAGATTATGATAATGTCTAACCCTACATAAAACATGAAATATTTCAGATCAGGGCTTTAATAGCTAGAGTCTATAGCTGTATACTAAAAAAGTTTTTCTCATTGGGGACGGGTGAGACACCCCCCCAACTGCATTTACCAGTAATTGGTTACTTTCTATTGCTAATAGCTCATTGTGTAGATATGCCACACCGTTTTACCCACTTGTCAACTGATGGACGTTTGGATTTCTTTTCTACTAGAATGATAATACTGCTTCTACAAAACAAATGCTATTGTAATCTGTCATATCCAGCCTAACTGTAGGAATGGACCTCACTGGGGCAGTGAGGGAATGAAGAAGATAGACAGAAAGGTGGGGTCACGTGGTCCAGGCTCACTACTGGAAAAAACCACAGCATCCTGGAAGCTCAGCATTTTATCAGTAGAGTTGTTCAAACTTTAGGGAGGTTTTATTACATACAGACCCATCGGGGGGGGGGGCTTCTGGTGCACAGTTAGATCAAGGGGACAGGTTTAGTTAATCTCAGTAGGTGTAGTCTCTGTAGAGGAACAGTCTTTAAATTGTAAACACCCAGAGGGGAGAAGCTACACGGACATTTTCTGCACACACTGGTAATACTCACACTCAACCCTTAGAGGAAGGCTTTGCCACTTCTCCATGGGCCTGAGGCTCTGGAGTCTTTGACATGGCCTGTTCGTGTCATCACACACATTCATTCACACAGGACTTTACCCACTCAGGTTTCCTACATCTCCCCTTTCCTATTTCCCATATGTGCAGGATGGATCTTCACTATTAGTCCAGTGGCAGTTCACCACAGTGCCCAACACTGACACAGATGGCATTAAAGGTGCCTTTTTTTCCGTTTCACCTTTTGGCCTCTTCCATCGCTGTGTTACCACTCTGCCACTCTGGGCCGTCTTCTTGCCCTCAGGTGCTACAAAGCCACTCTTTGTGGGATCTAGTCTCTTCACACCTGGAGCCAGGCTCTTTACAGTCCTCAAAGGCACCCAAAGTAGCTATTCTGCACCGTCAGGAAAAACACAAGCATACCTTCACCCCCACATTAGCATAGGCCAAACCATTTTCCTGTCATATCTTTCCACATAGCACCTTAGGTTTTATTTCTCTGTCTTTTGGTGGCCAGTGTCAACTCTACAGTGAGGTAATCTACTTAAAACAGTTTAATGTGAACAAGGCCTTGTTTAGACAATCAGTAGGGGCAAAGCTCCCCCTTTTAGTGTTTGTTGTTTGAGACATTTGTGGGATCTTTCTACAATAGCTGTCCCTGGGGGTTGTAAGGAACACTTGTGTTGTGAGCCATTTTATGTTGGGCACAAATGCTTTTAATGCAGAAGACATGTAGGTAGAACATTTTCCATTTAAAGATGTGGTAGATAGACCCAAATGGCAAATGCAGCAATGCACTGAGCAGTATGGTATGTTCGGCAGCCTCCCTTGTGAACAGAGGCATAAACTGAGAATAGGTATCAGCATTAAACACACACACACACACTGTGTTTTCCAAAGGAAGAGACATGAGTAACATCCATCTGCCAGAGAGCACTGGGATGTAACCCCTGGGGTTAATACTTTACATGTGACAGGCTGAAAAGGATTGGTTATACTGCTTAACTATCTGCCTAGCCGTTCTTCCTGGGAGGAAACAAATTCACTGCATAAAGAGGTAGCATTTTGGTGGTACAGAGCATGACTATTATGGAATATTTCTTTATAATCTGTGAATATATGTTATTGTGATTGGTTTAATAAAGAAGCCGATTGGTCTATAGCTAAATAGGCTAAGGTTAGGTGAGGAATCAAACAAAGAGGACTCTAGTAAGAAGGGCGGAATCTGAGAATCTCGAGGAGACGTGGAGAGAATGAACTTGCCCTACCTGACATTGCCAAATGGCCACTAATCAACATACCAGTTTCTCTGATGCCAAGTAATCCAGGAGAGAAATTTCCATGGGGGGAGGCATGTGCCTTGCAGTTTCAACATAGGCTGCTAGTAAAAAGAATCTGCCGAGGGACACCTGTCTTCTAAATATGCACTGATGGGACTGCAATTTTTTACCTTGCTTCCAGGATTTCTCAAAACCTCTAAATACTGAGATATAATTGCTTATCTTTAGAGTCTATTTGTCCCATATTATACTTGACACTTAGAATTGCCTGCTCTCTCTCCCTTTGTCCCTTTATTTTATTTTTCTTTTCATCTCTTTCCTCCTTTTTACTGGCACAAACACACTTCTCTTGGAAGTGTTCCCCCCTTTGGCCAGAGTTTCCCTTAGCCACTGTCCATGTCCCTGGTTGGGCACCACTTGCTGCATCCAGCAGAGCTCCAGGGATAGCTGATTGGGGTGGTGAGAATGTGAAGAAAAGACAGAAAGCTGGGATCAGGTCATCAGGGCTCTTGTCTGGAGGAACCCCAGCACCCTGGAAGCTTTGATTATATATAGTTTGTAATATAGATCGAACAGAGAGGCAGAGTTATTGCATAAAGTTGAACAAGGAGACAAGGTTATCACACACAGACAAACAAGGAGGCAGGGCTTATGGTGTACAAGGGAATTAAGTTCATCTCAGTAGGAGTAATCTCTGTAGGGGCGCAGTCTTCAGGCTGTAAACATCCAGGAGGGAGAATACTACAGCGACCTTTCTGCACACATTATTAACACCTGCACTCTGTCCCGCACGGAAGGCTGTGCCATGCCTCCATGGGTCTAAGGGAGTTTTGACATGACTTGTGTATGTCGACACATGCATTCACTCAGGACTTCACTCACTGAGGACTTTCTCCACTCCTCACAATAAACCCTATTTACTGAAGAAAAACCCCAAGAGGAGATGCTTGAGGTTTAATGACATAGTCAAGATCAAAAAATTAAGCTGGGCAAAGTGGCATGTGACTATCTGCAACTCAGGTACTAGGAGGCTGATACGGGCAGACCTTTCGGTAGCATAGTAAAAGTCTGTCTCAAAAGAACAACAAAGATAGTGCTCCCTCCAAAACAAACAACAAACAAAAGAAAGGCACACGCAGAGCAAGTGTTCCGTTGAGCCAGGATATTTAATACCAGGAAGCCACAAAGTTATACAATTCTGGTCTAACTCTTTATCTTATAGAAGGGGAAAAAGAGTAAAAGGAACTCAGGCTTAGAATTCCAAGACTTTATGGCCACACACTGTAAGGGAAGAAAATCTGTGCTATGAAAGAGAAATTATGACTGGTCGTCTCTGGACAGAAAGGTCACTAAAATAGAACCTTATTTTAGTCAATTAGTTTTTGTTCAGCTAGTTATGTAATCTAAAATTTTGCACAGCTAATGAAAATGGTTAAGGTCCCAACAAAAGGACATGCATTCCTTAATTGACAAAGCATTTGAAATTGTTTTTCAGGAACTGCTTACAGGATCCATTCAAGAGCAGTTTCAAACAGGCATTTTAAGAAGGGACAGTCCTGGCTGGGCAGTGGTGGTGCATGCCTTTAATCCCAGCACTTGGGAGGCAGAGGCAGGAGGATCTCTTGTGAGTTCAATGCCAGCCTGGTCTACACAGCGAGTTCCAGGATAGTTAGGACGACACAGAGAAATTCTGTCTTGAAACTTCTTCCCACAAAAAAAGTGTGAACAGTTCCACAAGCCAGTTTGCTTGCCAGTGACATTTTGATATCACGAGCTCAAAATCCTAAGCACAAAACATAACTTCCCCCTAATAAGCACATGACTTGTGAAGAGGCAAGATGACATCTACACTGGCACAAAAGAACCCTAGATTATAGCCAGGTGGTGGTGGCGCACGCCTTTAATCCCAGCACTCGGGAGGCAGAGGCAGGCAGATCTCTGTGAGTTCGAGGCCAGCCTGGTCTACAAAGGGAGTTCCAGGACAGGCTCCAAAGCTACAGAGAAACCCTGTCTTGAAAAACCAAGAAAAGAAAAGTACCCTAGATTGTTCTCCTTCTCACCACCTAAATGAGAAATAGCCTCTCTCTGCCTAAGTGTCCCCATCAATTGACAAGGGAAGGAGGCAAACTTTCTGTTTTTGTCCTCCTTGCCAGTTGACCTTGCAATAAAACTTTTCTGTTATAAAACAAAACAAAACAACAACAACAACAAAAAAAAAACCTCAAAACCATCCTTGGCCTACTATGGGCAGAGGAAAGTGAGCCTTTGCTCCTTTGCTCTTGGTATCACTAAAATATTTGATATTTGTTTGGTTCAGTGTACATAGACTTGGACCTTGTTTAGAGCAGCTCTTCAACTGCGAAGTTTTTTTTTTTTTTGGTTTTTCGAGACAGGGTTTCTCTGTAGCTTTTGGTGCCTGTCCCGGAACTAGCTCTGTAGACCAGGCTGGCCTCGAACTCCCAGAGATCTGCCTGCCTCTGCCTCCCAAGTGCTGGGATTAAAGGCGTGCGCCACCACCGCCAGGCAACTGCAGCAGTTCTGACCTCTAGTTTAAGGAAGTCTTCACTATACCTATACCTCCTAGACCCAAGTGAAAAACTACAAGGTTAATCAATCTGTAGGTTCGAGAGCTCTTTAAATCAAATAGTTTATTACTTATACGCACAGACATATCTTGGACAGTGGTCACTGAGATGGCAGAAATGATAACAAAGGCTTAAGGGGATGGGGGGTATAGGAGTCTGCTTTAAGAAAAGAGAACTTTAGGCAGAGCGAAGAAGAGCTGGCTTAGCGTCACAATCAAGGGCATTTCCCAGACTTTACAGCCTGGTCCTGAATTTTATTAAGGGTTGATATCCAATTAAACCATGTATCCAATTAGTATACACGGTCCTAACTAAATATTTGGTCCAGAAAATACAGTTATCATAGATATGTCTGGGGCAAATTATACACAGCCAAAAAGACCAGCCCTCCTGGAAAACCATATTTATCTCGGATAAACAGAAAGCTGGTCAAAACGACCAGTTTGAAGAGAAGAGGCCAATGCTCAATTATTCCTTCAGAAGAAGTTTTTGATTATTTCCTAACCTCACCCAACAAACTGCCGAAGCTAGGAAAACAAACCACCCCGCCCAAAGCATTTAATTCAAGGCCTCACAGCTCTGGTAGGGCGGGTGTATTAGATCAGGTGCATCAAGACCGGAAAAAGAATGACAAATGGTCACGCAAATTTCCTGGATTTCCCCGCAGCTAATTGACAAGTCAGAATTCTCAAACTTATAGACAGCCTTTAAAAAAAATTCTTTCTCAGGAGTATCCCCTGAGAATAATGAACCGTGTTCACTAATAAAAAAACACCTGCTCGAGAACCGCGGCTGGTTTCTAGACGGGGTAACTTCCTTAAGATTTGTTTGGAAAAGTTGGTAAATTTTCCTAAATCCTAGATTCCTCAAGTTATTAAACACGAAATAATAAAAAGCGACTACCCATAGTTCTGCAGGCCACTGACGGCACGAATTTCACAGTATCCCTAAGACTGGTGGAAGGGGCGTTTGGGGAACGGTTCATGGCTCTCCTTTTATACACAAGTCAAACGATGCTCCCGAGAGCTGGAGAGAGTGACTGGACCACATGGAGTCTGGCTAAGAACCCCACGAAACCTTGGAAGACACAGGCGAGCAGGGGCTGGGGACGAGTTACGTTTCCGATTCTGTCCTGCTTGGCTTCTACCTCTCAGGACGTGGCCTCGGATGCACTTATCTTCCCTGACTGGGAAAAGCGCGCCGATGGGCCTCAGCCTCCCTTATAGGAGACGCGGCGTGGACGCCGGGTCACGGGGCCTGAGGCCGGTCCTCGCTGGCGCCGAGTTAGCCCTCGCCTTCCTTCCCACAGCTGCCCATCGCCGCGCCCACGCCACGGCCTGCCCGGCCCCGCCGCCCCGCTTACCTGTTCTCTGACACAAGCCCTGAGGCCAGGAGGCGCTGCAGCCGCTGCACCGCCCACAACGACCGCGCCGCCATGTTCCAGACCAGAACGTCGACACCGCGCACGCGCGCTCGAGCCAAGTGGAGAGACGGAAAGTCACGCGCCTCCCCCGATGTAGGCAGGGACTTCCGGTTTCCTGTGCGCCACACTGCTCTTCCGGGCCGGGCCCCGCAATGTGGGCTCTCGGGGTTGAACTGGTCAGGAGGACGCTTGGCCCAAGAGCTTCATAGTAGGTGCCAAGTTCACGGTGAGCGAGGCGGCTCTCACCTCATCCTCGAGGAGCGCATATGAGATGACAAGCAACAAATGTAAAATGTGACCAGTGCTTAAAGGCGAGGTGCACGCGCTGTGAAAATAAGATAGACGCCTAGGCCGATGAGTCTCAACAACCCGAGTTCGATCCTGGGACCCACTAGAAGAAAAAAAAGAATTCTGAAGTTTGTTTTCTGACTTCACTTCGGGCCCAGTCATGTACGCGCCGAAATAAATACACGCCCACACAAAACTGAAAAAAAGACTAGAATATAGCCGTAAAGAAAGCAAGTGAAGAGGGAGAGTATTGAAAGCAAAAGATGGGAATTTGGGGAGAGGGTATGGTAACCTCAGACTGGAGAATTGGCTTGAACCGGTCTGGTGAGCGAATAAATACTGCAGCCTGGTCGCACCTTCCCCAGTCACTCTCATGATTTTTCTTTCGACGAACTGTTTTCTGACTTAAGTGTGTGTTAATGATATATGGTTGAGTTGTTTCCGCTTAGTAAAATCTAAGCGCTTTTCAGGGCAGACCTATATTTTGTTGTCTGATTTTGGTTGCAGTAGCTCGACAACAGGTATGACTCAGGTCTGTAATCCCAGCCACTCAGGGCTAAGGCCAGATCACAAGATCGTGTTCAACTGGGGCACCTTAGTGAGGCGGTCTCACTACAAGAGAGCTGGGGATACAGCTCAGGGGTCGAGTGCATGCTTACACATGCCAGACCCTTCCTCGGTACTAGAGAAAAAAAGTCCCTTTGCTGTTCAGAGAAAATTGAAGGGTGTAAAAAGAGGTAGAGAAGAGGAACTGTTGGAATAGCCCTGGTAAGAGAGGACGGAATGTTTTTTGCTATGGTTGTTGACAGGGTCTTATATGAAGCCCTGAGCTTGTTCTTCACCGTCTTCAGAGGTGGGTTTGCAGGGCAGGCCATCTCACCCCCTATCACTGTAGACAGTGTAGTTACAGAGAAACCTAACTAGCTGGTGTAAGTCTCTCTGCTTCCTATTTTCTTAGTATTTGTCTTCCTTTTTTCTTCATTGTGGAGTTTGAGTTTTGTGCTGTGTCTTGATCACTGTTTTTTTTTCACCCTGATCAATAAATACTTGTAAAATGAATTAATGAAGTTGGATGTCAGTAAAGATGTGGTAAATTTTATTTTTTTAGATGTGTATGCATGTATATGGATACACACATGAATACATGTAGTCAGAGGACCATTTGCAGTAGCCTTTGTCTTCCACTGTGTGAGTCCTGGGAATTGAATTCAGGTCATCAGGCTTGGTGGTAACCCCCCTTTTTCCTGCTGAGCCATTTTGCCAGCCTAAGATGTAGATATATTTCAGGTGTAGTGCTGCACAACTTTAATCCCAGTACTTGCAAGGCAGCAGCAGCAGCAGCAGCAAATCTCTGTCAGTTTGAGGCCTGCCAGACCTACACATCAAATAGAATAGGCCACTTAGAGATACATGAGAAACCCTCACCATCCCCAGACAGGATTTCTCTGTGTAGCCTTGGCTGTCCTGGAACTAGCACTGTAGACCAGGCTGACCTCAAACTCAGAGATCCACCTGAGTTCTGGGATTAACGTGACCCTTCTTTAAAAAAAAAAAAAAAAAAAAGGCTGGGTGGTGGCGGCGCACGCCTTTAATCCCAGCACTCGGGAGGCAGAGGCAGGCGGATCTCTGTGAGTTCGAGACCAGCCTGGTCTACAAGAGCTAGTTCCAGGACAGGCTCCAAAACCACAGAGAAACCCTGTCTCAAAAAACCAAAAAAACAAACAAACAAAAAAGAATAGTGGTTCTGGATGAAGAGGTGTCTTGAGTGTGAAGATGAACTTGTGACTGCGGTTTCAAGCTTAATTACTGAGTAGACCTTAAGGTCAAAATGATAAAAAGTTTTAAGAAGGAATGGGACATGTTCCTTCAGCACTCCGAATCCTCACCAAAATATAGCTTACTTCTGCTCTAGCAACTTGGGTCAGACTTTGTCCTCTGCCAGTTCATGGGTTCCATGAGGACAGAGACAGTCTTCTGTATCTTTGATCTTAGATGTGACAGCCAACAACATGGTTGTCTTCATGTGGCGCTCTATGAGAATGCAGTTTAGGTGGGGAGGTTATGAACCCTTCAGCTAAGAAACTTGAGACTCTGAACAGTGTAAGGTTCTCTCCAGTGAGGATGAGGGACATGAAGAATCTAACACTTCAGTGTTGGGTAGGCTGGAACATTAAGTTCCTCTTAGAACTGTGGTCTGAGAAGGCATTTTAGCAATCAAGTACAAGAGCTGGTGTCTTTAGCGGTTTGCTCACAGTTCTTTTAGCTACACAACTCAGACCACATGTACACACACAGAAACACGTATATGTTAATTCACTCATGTACATGTACATAAGTTTGTGTGCATATGTACATTTTAAAGACAGTGTGTAGCCCTGATTGGCCTAAAACTTGCTATGTAAACCAGGCTACCTTGAATTTGGCTTTTATTCACGTATTTATTAGGTGCAAGTGTGCTTCTGAATGGAGATCCACAGAAGACAAAAGATTTGTAGTTAAGAAATAAGGGTTCTAGAATCACATGAAACTGCAAAAAAAAAAAAACCTTTTAAACTTATCTCACAGAATCTTAGTGTAAAGTACAGGCATAATGCTTAGAAAGGCAATAACTATCAGAGCTGGCTACACTATCTTAAAAATATTTTTTACATTGAATGTGTGTGTTTATGAGTGTCAGTGTTTGTGTGGAGGTCAGAGGGCGGCTTCTGGGAGTTGGTTCCATTCTTTCGTCATAGGGGTTCTGAGGTCAAACTCGGTCCCCAGGCTTGGCAACAAGCTCCTTATCCCCTCTGAGTTATCTTGCTGGATTCTGGCTACATTATTTAAAAGGCAAGAATAAAATGCAGAACCTCTTGTTGAAAAACTAGTAAGGAGAAACATTTTCAAGAAGGCAGCAGTCGAATATGAAGGCAAGCACTAGGTGTGCCCTCGGCATGGGCCTCAGGTGACATAGGCTGTTGGTGTCTGACAGGTGGCGTGTCCTCATGTGTGTTAATGATTAATGATGTAGGGCCCTTCCTTCTTTGAGCCCAAGATTTACTCTTGAAAAGGCATTTAACCTTAAAATAGCTGCCTAAGAAAGAGTGTGACAGATTCTTAAGACACAGTGGTGGGCACCAGTGTAGAATATCCATCTTAACATGAGCACTGGCTAATGTGGACTGTTAGTCACTGAAGAAACAGAAGTGCAGTTTGGAATGAAAACCCTCCCTTTGGATTGGATGCCTTTTGGTAGCTGTTAATATCTGATAAATTATTTTTTCTTTAACAGAAAGAACGAAGGTTTTGGAGTCAGACCTTTCTCATTTAGCTGATACTGAAATCTACTTCTGACTTGAGTATTTCCAACCTTAAACAATATAGAAGATGCTTCTCATGAATTATCTTATTAGCTACCCACCAGGATTCTTGGGAGGAGAGTACAATCACAGCCTGTTCTCATGAGAGCTGGGGCGGGGGGTTGAATGACTTTCCTGAGATTATCCTTCAGTTAGCAGCCGTCTGCCCCATCTGAATCCAGGACCATGACTCCAATGTGTCTGTCCTACCAGTGAGGTGATTGATTTTCCTGCTCTGGTCTCAAGCTACTGCAAAGGCTGGTAAGGTTTCAATGAGGCTGAAGTATGTAAACCTTAGATGGGTAACACATCAAGACTAGCCAACTGGTTATTCTGAGACACACATCTTCCCTCTAACCCCCAAGTGCCAGCTATCTTCCGACCTCTCAGAGTTGAGCATTTTCATCTTTATTGGAGATGAATATGTTAAAAAACGCCCTAAACGCCCAGTGTTGAGACAGTCATGAATGGCATAGAAAAGACGTTGCTAGGACTTGAGGTCCTATACAAATATCAAGTGTTGGGGAAAGGCTTAGCACCCTCATGGTGAGCAGAAGTGAGCCATCCTCCCGTTGGCTTTCTTCAACAGTTTCCCGTCACAGCAGATACAGAGACAAACTTGTGGGCCTCCTAGTACAAGATAAAGACTTCATTAGGCTGAAGACTTAGTCTTCCAACCATAGCCCCAGGGGCCTTAGTGTCACATTCAATAGGTAAGGACTTGACTGAGCAAATGACTCCATCCTCCAAAGAATGCAACAGTACGTGGGCATTTGAACTCCATACTTCTACCACTGTGCATTTACAATGGGCCAGCTGTTTAACTTTCTTTCCTCTCTGAATACTCATGATTTTAAAATGCTCAAACATGGAAGGTTTTAGTGGCTATACTTTGCCTGGCTATAAAACAGATGAAGAATGACTGAAATATTTTTTCTTCTGGTTTTTCGAGACAGGGTTTCCCTGTGTAACAGCCCCAGCTGTCCTGGGACTCGCTCAGTAGACCAGGCTGGCCTCGAACTCACAGAGATCGGCCTGTCTCTGCCTCCCAAGTGCTGAGAATAAAGGCGTGTGGCAACACCACTGGGTGACTGGAATTTTTAGGTTCTTAATAGCTTTTGTTCACTGTTGTGCACACAGGGATAATATCAACTTTCCAGTCCATTACCCCTGCTCAAAGGTCGTCTGTAAGGCCCAGTAGAAATGCAGTCTGCTTAAGTGTTTTCAGGTGATGGGGTGTCTTCTTCATCATGACACTACCAGTGCTTCAGTGCTGTCTTCCTTTGCCTTAAGGACTGGGACGGATGCTGAGAAAGGATGGGATGGCTTATTCACATATGCTTTCATTGCTTCAGAAGGCAGAGAGACCTAACAAAGCCTTTACAACCGTGAACGAACAAGTCGATCTCCCGCCACTCCCACCTCCACCCTCTATAAAGCCAGAAGGACGCTTTCTACTTCTCCCTTCCCACAGTCTCTAAAATCATGCAGACGACCAAGCTGATCTTCTGGGTGCTCCAGGTCTTTCCCTGATGTCTTTGTGAAGAAAGCATTTCCTCATTAGATGGACAAGCTGATACTCCTTCAGGATGGACTTCTTACCCTTCCTAGGTCTTTTTCATCTCCCATTCCTAAAGCACAGAAAGATGGGGAAAAGTCAGTTGTTGAGGTGGGACCGTAGGTTGGAACACTTACTGCATTCAGTATGAACAGCTCCACTGGCCAGGCCAGGCCAGAGACCACGGGGCCCTGCTCCTCAGTGTCTGTGACCTTTAGTCCCTTTCTCCATTCCCAGCAGAGTAGTCAGGATAGCCTTCTGTTGTGTGGTAGTGATGACAAGGTCTCACTATATAGATCAGGCTGGCCTCAAATTCACAGCGATTCTCCAAAGTGCTGGGATTACACACCTAGCCAGATTTTCTTTTTTAAATTTTGTTGATTTGTTTATTGTATATATATGCATGTTTTGCCTGTATGTCTGTGCACCATGTGTGTGCCTGCTCAGAAGAGAGTATCAGATCCCTGGAGTTACAGATGGTTGTAAACCACCAGGTGGGTGCTGGAAATTGAACCCCAGTCCTCTGCAAGAACATGTGTCTTTTTTGTTGCTGTTGTTTTTTGTTTTATTTTTGAGACAAGGTTTCTCTGTGTGGCCTTGGCTGTCCTGGAACTCTCTGTAGACCAGGCTGGTCTTGAACTCACAGAGATCCACCTGTCTCTGCCTGGGATTAAAGTACTGGGATTAAAGACGTGTGCCACTACTGCCCAGCGTTTGTCTTTCACTCTTAATGCTCACCCTTCCACCTGCTTGTCCACAAACAAGGGAGGACTTGGAACACGCTCTTTTCCTTCTGGATTACTCGTCCCTCCAGCCCCATTTGGTTTCCTCACACTCTCCCCTGGTATATGTATGTGCATATGTATATGTATATGGCTTGTGTATGACCCTCTGCAAAGGCACTAGTTGTCAATGGTGAAAATAGCCATTCCAGTCACTTGTCACCCTTCTCTTCCTCTGCCTCATTTTACAGTACTTACTATGACCTGGCATCACAGTCTTCATGTATGTATGCATTTGAAGTCATATCTTCCCAAGTCCCCAAGAGAAAGAAAGGCTGGTTTGGGTTCCTTGCTGTGTAGCTTTTCATCTTGAAGAAGAGGAAACCCCGTGGCCCCCACATTTCTTAGTAAGGTTGGGTACTTATAGATCAAACTACCCAGGCAGACATCAGTGTTAGCTTTTGCAGCAGCTTACTGGGCAGACTGGCTGAGCTTGCTATCTTTTTTTTGACGGGGGGATAGGGTCTCACTATATAATCCAGGTTGGTCTAGCTTCCCCTGCCTCAGATTCAGGCGCTAGGATTGTAGGCGTGAGCCACCATGTTCAACGTTGAATTTGTTTTTCAGTTCTATACCATTTTACCTGTGTATTCTGAAATCCTGAAAACCCTGAAATAGGCATATTTTCTAGGTGTTTTGGCACAAGCTCATTTGGTGGCAAAGCCCAATGTGGCCCGATAGAAGGCATTTTCTGCTCTATGCTCTACATGATACTCATATGCTTGAGAAATGTGTTGCAGTGTTTCCAATACATACCTTTCTAAAGCCCAAAATGTTCTTAACAGCCGTCCCCAAGAATTACACAAAGATGTGAAGGACCAGTGTCATATAGTGAGCCCCGAGCCTCTGTGTCCTTGTGTCGCTTTCTTGTTTACTGTGGGCCAGGTATCACCCCCAATCTTGTCTCCCCACTACCAGAAATGCTGTTAGGTTCAGAAGCCAGATGGCAGCTTGTTAAAACCATGTTAATGCAGGGTGAGGAGTCTTCCGGCTTTACTGCATGGCTGCACTAGCAGCTCCCCACCTTTCTCTCTGGGTGGCATCTGGATTTTGTGATGCATCTTGTATAAAAAGATCCAGACCAGTGAGTTGCCATTAGCTGAGCTCTTTCTGGGTTTACCTTGGCCTTCTGGAGCACCCTTCCTTGGTTGGAGGTGACAATGGATGGACTTCTCTTCCTCAGCTCAGAAACACAGTTGACAGGGAGAGACTGCTCTGCGGCAGTGCTTTGGGGTTTATTTGTAGTTTCCTGTTCATGGGCAAACCAAACCAAACCAGTGAGTAGGTGAGATACAGTGCTGTCTACCTGCACCCAACCTGTGCTTAGAAGGAAGAGTGAACTTTAAATGAGAAAGCACTAGGCAAGCATGCCAGCACGGAACAGGGCAGGGTGGCAGAAGATGCTGGGGTCTGGGAGTAAAGACAGTGGCAGGCAAAGTCACAGAGCTCTCCCTATGCACCAGGCAGACATTGTATGAGTGGGCTTTTCCATGAGCCTGTAAAGTAGGTACTTTTTATTAACTGCCCCATTTTACAGATGAAATCAGGAAGGTCAAGTTTCTGTGAAGGGTGACACGGTTGCTTAGTATGAGAGCTGGGATTCAAATCCCATAGCTACCCTGTTTTTTCTGGGTACCGCTGCTAGGGATTAAATGCAGAGCTTCATGTACATGTGCTTAACTTCTCCCTGGTGTTGTCTTAATGTCTACTCTATCTTCACCTGTTAAATCTTCCAGATAACTGCTTAATATTCAACTCTGTAAGTGTGTGTGTGCTGTCTACTTTTATGTAAAGATGACACAAGGTTCTGAGAGGAGGGAGCCTCCATTGAGAAGATGCCTTCATAAGATCGGGCTGCAGCCAAACATGTAGGTCATTTTCTTGATTTGTAATTGATGGGAGGGGGGAGACCCATTCCATTGTGGGTGGTGCCATCCCTGCGGCTAATGACCTGTGTTCTAGAAGAAAGCAAGCTGAGCAAGCCAGTAAGCAGCACCCCCACCTCCATGGCCTCTGCATCAGCTCCTGCCTTCAGGTTCCTTCCCTGTTTGAGTCCCTGTCCCCACTTCCTTCTATGATGAGCAATGATGTGGAAGTGTGAGCCAAATAAACCCTTTCCTCCCCAACCTGCTTTTTGGTCATGATGTTCCCTCACAGCAGTTAGTGACCCTAACTCAGGCAGTGTGAAATCTTATCAGCTAACTCTGCAAGGCATTTAGAAAAGACTTAAGTTTTTCTACCTCCAGAGGATAATTAAAAGGATCAAAGGTGGCGTGGAAAAGGCACTGAGGGCGCTGCTGAGAAGCAGTAGCTGTTAAGAAGGAATGGCTTCCAGCTGCTTCCCCAGCCCTCTGGGAATCAGGTTCTCCATCTGTAAAATGAAGCTAAGGATGCCCCCAAAGAGAGGAAGTATCGGGTGGCTTCAGATCACGGGGTGTGGTCTGCTCACAG
This sequence comes from Chionomys nivalis, assembly GCF_950005125.1. Lineage (NCBI taxonomy): Eukaryota > Metazoa > Chordata > Mammalia > Rodentia > Cricetidae > Chionomys > Chionomys nivalis. The sequence continues at coordinate 23,723,809 of NC_080099.1, read as the reverse complement.
GGAGTAGCTGGGAGCACAGCCCATACTTATCAGAAGAGCCAGTTTCGTTGTCTGAGCACAGAGAGGGCATAGAATCATCCAGCAAACACTTGGCATAGTCCTATCAACCAGACTCCGTAAGAGGCAGGGCTATGATAAACACAGTCTAACTCTCGTGGGGTGTGTTTGGTGCTGGGGATCTAACCTAATGCCTCATCTATGCCAGGCATGTGCTCATGCCTCAAGTCTTAATGAAAACACAAAATACTTGGGGCAGAAGATAGACATTATACAAACAAGCACACCTATATGCATATATTCCCCTCTAGTGGATCAGTATTAAGCAGATGAAGAATGTATATGACCACTGGCAATTTATAACAATGCTTCCTAATGGGGTAGTCCTTTTTGGGACATGTGGAATTTTCTGGAAACGCTTCTGACTGTCCTAACTGGGAATGAAAACAAACTGTGGAGTGGCAGAGAGGGGCTCGGAAGTGGCCACCCCGGGGGAGGCACTGGACTCACCTGGTTCTTGTTCTTGTTGCTCACAGACAGGCCCAGGGCCGGGCCCCCTGCCAGGGACTGTTGCAAGCGCTCCTTCACAGCCACCAGCTTCAGTTCCAGGTCGATCCTCTGCTCCTCCTTGGCACGACACTGAGCCTCTAGAGTGGCCACAGCCTCCTCCATGGCCTTCACCTTTGCTCCTGAGCCCAGAGAAACTGATGAAAAAGTCTGTGGGGCCTCAGGCGCTGCTGTCTCTCCTGGAAGACCTTTCTAGCAGTGCGGGTGTAGGTAAAAGATTCTGAGGTGGGTTACCGCCACACTCTGTGGTGTGGTCTTTAACTGCCTAGTCTCCATCTTTAGGAAACAGTACCCTAATAGTCCATTGCAGAACCATGGTTGCCCACTCATTTCCTACAGTTTGAGTAGGTGGGTCCCATGTAACTCAGGGGCCTGGCCCACGATCACCTCTCATCTTCCGCTCACAGTGATGGGTTTAGACTTTAGGGTTGGCTTGAATGGAGTGAAGCCTGAGATTTTGGTGGTAGTCACTGGGAAGAGGCTTTCCCTTTTGCTGGGGGACTGGGTAAAGGCTTGTACTGCGCAGTCTCTACGTCACCACAAAGGGGAAGAGAATGAGGTCATTTGTTTCCCTGTACTTCACCACAGTCTGATCTCTCAGTTTTCAGCTTGCAGTTTTGTGTGTGATGTTGGTTTCTGTTACTTGTGAACTGGAGTCATGGTTCAGAGCTTTCCACAGTCCAGGTTTTCTGGGAGGACCTTGTGCTTATATAGTTTAAACTGACAAATCTTTATTAATGCTTCTGTCATACTAAGAAGCTCCATTTGTATGTAGAGGAGTAGGGATTGAACCCAAGTGCTTGCACACTCGGAAGGGCTCTGCCACAGAGCTACACCTACAGCCCTCTATTAAAAAAAAAAGCTATTTAAAAAATCTTAAGGGGGCTGGAGAGATGGCTCAGGGGTTAATAGCACTGACTGCTCTTCCAAAGGTCCCGAGTTCAATTCCCAGCAACTACATGGTGGCTCACAACCATCTACAGTGGTGTCCTCTTCTGGCCTGCAGGCCTGTATGCAGGTAGAACACTGTATACACAACAAATAAAAATCTTTAAAAAAAATCTTAAAACACTCAGAAAACAGGGTCTCATACGGCCCAGACTTGCCTCAGACTGTACAATGGAAAATGCCTGCCTCCGAAGTGCTGGGATTATGGTGTGTGCTGCCATGCCTGGTTTATGTGGTATTGGAAATTGAACCTAGGTCTTTGTGAATGCCAAGTAGACATTCTACCAAGGAGCTACAGCTCTAGCTCAGTCCAGAATCTTCTCCATCCTTTAACTTCCACTAGAAAGCTTTACAGTCATATTAGATGCATCCATTCATTGCTTTAGTAGTGGTTTATTGAATTCTTACTACATATCAAGCATTGTCCTAGACCCTTGGGATGGATCAGTGAAGAAATCAGGCAAAGGTCTTTGCTTGTGTAATCTTATATGTATATGTGTATGAGAAGTAAAAGTAATGAATATAACAACTTATGCATACTGCAAATAGATAAAGACAAAAACATTGGCTGGATAGTCAGGCTGTTCCAAATCATGGCTCTTACCGCTGGAAAGTTCCTGTCCTTGGTTTGCTTGTTTATGGGGGATTGAGTCCAGGGCCTTACACATGCTAGCAAGTGCGTGTGCTCCACCACTGAGTTACATCCCTAGTCCCACACATTTTCCTTATACTGAAATCAAGCTGCTTTCCCTTGCCATCCTCCCATGTTGTTTATTCTCTTGCTCATTTAATTTTTTTTTTTTTTTTTTTTGGATACAGGGTCTTACTATGTAACCTTGGCTGTCCTAGAACTTGGTATGTAGATCAAGCTGGCCTCCAACTCATGGAGATCCATTTGCCTGCTAGAACCAGAGGTGTGTTCTACCACACAAGGTTCCAAGTGTTCATTCTCTGGTTTACCAGAGTCCTTATCTTAGGCCTGTAGTGATCTATGGATGGGCTCTAGGGTTGGGCCACTGAATTTGTCTGTACCGTTCTGATGAAGTGTTTTGTTCTTAGGGAAGGGCTCATAGATTCAACGCTCTAAAAGAGCCATGTGTATTCTGTAAGGTAGGACTCCCTATTCCCCGGAACATGTGGGAGACGGCCAGGCAGAAGTGTGGTCAACTACCACTAGGTAAAGGATGCAGAGAAACATAGTGGAAAATGTAGTTAGAGAAGCCCAGAGCAGGCAGGGCCTGGTGAGGTCGCTGGATTTCAGAAGGGGATCCTGGAAAAGATCAGTGTTCATCAAACCTAGCCCTGGACCACTGCCTTACAGCTGAGTGAATAAATGCAGCACCCAAACAGTCTTATTATCAAGATGCCGAGGCATGCTTCTGCTCGCCACGCCGCTGTAGTCAGGCTGTCTCTGACTCAGGGAGGTCCACAGTACTGGGGGGCTTCTCATGCTCTATCTGGAAGAACTCACTAAGCTCCCAACACTGTCTTGAGTCAGGATGAATGATAATGAGAAGGGGGCGAAGTTTTCTGAGTGGAAAACTAGGAGATCTGTGTAAAAGGCCTCCCCTTATTGTGCCAGGGGAGGTCTCAGGCTGAGCCACTCCTGTGCACTCAGGGCCACACCTTGGGAGGTACCTGGGTTGTTCCGGATGGCTTCCTTCAGTTCCTTCTTCTCCTGTCGCAAAGCCATCAGTTCCGTCCGAATCGTCTCCTTCTCCTTTTCCAGCCTCTCTTTTTCTACCAGGTACCTGCGGGCATCCTCCTCAGCCCGGTTCTTGCCATATTTGTACTGATTGGCACCTACAGAGATACAGGACAGCAAGAGGTCTGCGGGTCTGACCTCTGATGAGGCACACATGCCTCTCACCTCGACTTCATCCGTAACATATGGATGGTTAGGTCCACTCACGTAAGTGTATCTAGTGTGACTCCCCTGAGGAATAGGAAAGAACAGGGGAGCAGCACAGCACGGGGCTTGGAACCAGGCAGACCTGGGTTTGCATTCTTTCTTCCCTGGATGTGTGACGTCACACCGATATGATCTGGTGTGCTTTTGTGCCTTTCCCCAAAACCTCAGTGTCCTTACACACAAAAAAAGATATTGATAACATTTAGCTTCCAGGGGCTGGAGAGATGGCTCAGAGGTTAAGAGCACTGCCTGCTCTTCCAAAGGTCCTGAGTTCAATTCCCAGCAACCACATGGTGGCTCACAACCATCTGTAATGAGGTCTGGTGCCCTCTTCTGGCCTGCAGGCATACACACAGACAGAATATTGTATACATAATAAATAAATAATTAAAAAAAAAAACATTTAGCTTCCAGGAGGCAGTGAGGTTTAAAGGAGATAATCAAGAAAAAGTACTTAATATAGTACCCAGCAGCTAATTAGTGCTTAGTAAATGTTAGGAAATAATGATAGTAGTATCATATACTAGAGCAAAATTTGTGATGTCTAACCCGTTTTGCTTTGTGGAAAGTGTGCTTTGAATGAGTCAAGTCTCGGGTATTTGTGACAGAGGAAGATGCTTACATATAACTCAGATCAGACCCAGGCCAGTGTCAGGCCTTGTTCGCTGTACTGCTGGGGAAGGGTGGGAAGAGAGAAAGCCCCAGAAGTGTGCTGCAGGTCCAGCACCATGGTGGACAGGACCATGCTGTTCACGCAGTGTGTGCTCTTCTCAGCCACCTGCCTGAATTCCCACTTAACCTTCCTCTATCCATCGTGTAACTTACTTGGTTCTGCTCATCATTCATTTTACTGCCGAGGAAGTCAGGCACAGAAAGGTTAGGTCCCACTGTTTGTGGCACCAGAGACAAACTGGACACGTGTGGATGAGGTCACAAGCACAGAACCTGTATACATGACACCCATGACCTCAGAAGAGAGCAAGATAGCCATCTATGCAAAAGGGGGGGATGGTCCAGATGCCATGCCTGCTGACTTGGACTCTGGCTTCCAAAGCTAGAAGAAACAAGCTGTTGTTTTTGAAAGGTCATCTAGCTTAGGATGCTTTGTTAGAGCGGACTGAGGAGCACGGCAGCTTTCCTCCTGTGTGCCTCAGGATGTCACTGGACTACACCATGTGGCTTCGAGCCCCTCCAGGAGCCCTGTGACTTCAGCGGTGGTCCACAGCCCTGGAAAGGGGTGGAGAGGCCAATGGTTCTCAGGCACAGCAGCCCCATGATCACAGCTCTTACAGTCTGAGCCCTTGTGAGAAATTTGATTTAAAAACAAACAAAAAAAACAGGTCTAGGTTTTATACTTTTTGTTGATGTTACTATTTTGTGATTTCTTTAATTTTATATATTGACTTCAATTTTCTACTTTGCTTATCCATCGATTTATATTTTATTTTTTTGTTTTTTTTCCAAGACAAGGTCTCATTATGTAGCTCTGGCTGTCCTGGAACTCACTATGTAGGCCATGTTGACCTCAAATTCACAGTGATCTGCCTGCTTCTGCCTCCTGAGTGCTGGGATTCAAGGTGTGGGTCTCCCTGTGCAGACAAGGCTGGCCTGGAGCTTGCCGGGATTGTCCTGTCTTTGTCTCCTGAGTGCTGGGACTGTAGCATGTCAATTACAAGAAGAGCGGTTTTCCATTTTAAACAGGTTTTTTTCAAAGCCCTGTATTTCTAGCACCTAAGCAAGAAGCTTATCAAGAACACTATGCATCCCTTCCTCAGGGGACCAGGTAGGAGAAAGGACTTCTTTAAAGTTACACAGCAGTGTCTCAGCCAAGTGAGAATGGAAGACCGGTTTCCCCAGTCTGAGGAGCTATGATTTATATATACTAATGCAAGGGAACCAGGGGACAGAAAAGTTTTCGCTTTGTTTTTTAAAAGAAGTCTTCAAAAAGCAAAGACTAGAATGTCCAGGTGCATGGGAAAGAAACCTTAAGAAAGAGTATGTTGTCCTCCAGGAAGCTGGCTTGCTCTAGGATGGCCCCAGTGAGTCACTTGTGTGCTCTGGGGAGCACAGAAGTGAGCTGTAAATCTTGTGACACACCTGCTCAGGGACTAGGGAGGGACTGATTATCTGTTTACTACCCTAGAGCAGAGACCACAAACTTTGATCTTCTGGAAAAGATGAGCGCTCCCCGCCCACATATGCTTATATACCTTTAAAACACTCAACTATTATAAGATAATATTCATGCAATATAAAAACATTTAAATTATCATCTATTTATTAAGAATTCACATGCTGGGTGATGGTGACACATACCTTTAATCCCAGCACTTGGGAGGCAGAGGCAGGTGAATCTCTGAGTTCGAGGCCAACCTGGTCTACAGAATGAGTTCCAGAACAGTCAGGGCTACACAGGGAAAACTATCTCAAAAGTAAAAAAGAATCCACATGAAGCTCAATTTTTGGCCTTTTGAGAAATCAGGAAATGCTGAGTGGGGTCTCCTGGGTAAGCCAAGCAGAGTTTACCTCTGGAGTTAGGATCCAAGCACTCCAGTCTCGCTGCAAACCTCCCTTGGCTATTCACTGGCTCTCTGGCTATACCATTATGGTCACTTTCTTTTTGTGTCTCTTGCTATGCTGGGGACTGGGACCTTACATCTTTCCATACTTGGCAAGTGCTCCCACGCTGCCCAGCCCCCACTCCTTTCCTTAGGGTAGAGTATTTACTGATGGCCTGCTTTTACTCATTTTGTTCCCTTACCCCTGGAGAAATCTGGTACTGAGGCCCCTGCAGTGTTCTCCTCTCCCTCCCTCGAGCAGAAGAAAGACCACAGAACTCACTAGAGGCATGGCGCTTGACTTTGACCTGCGGGTCCACACGATGGGACTTCTCACTGCAGGAGGAGGCATGGCGCTTCACCTGAGCCCCGGCGGGGCGCTGGGGCTCCTCATCCTGGGCAAGGGGGACAGAGGTAGAAGGTTAAGTTCAGACAGGGAGCTTCAGGCCAGCTCCTTTGAGATCTGGCCTTACAGATGTAGGCTGGTGCTGCTCTCTACAGTACAGTAAACGATACCTTACTAGCAGTATCATTTGAACCCCATACCTTTCTGTGTGAGGTAAAAGGCAACCTTAAGTTGGTGTACTTACTGAGAGGACAAATGAGAGGGCTCAAGGAACTGCCGGTGGCTGCCTCTATTAGAGGCATTTTGTCCTCCTATCATTTGAAAGCGTTCTTCTATTTTCTGAATTGCTAATGCCATCTTCCCTCAGAAGAGGAGGAGGAAAAGGAGGGAAGCAAAGGCATGGAAGAGAGGAGCCAATGGCAGAGGTGATGCACCTTATTAAACTGACTGCATTTGTGTTGTTAGAGTGTTTTCCATGCTCCAAGTCTAGCCAAGGTCTTGAAGCCTGGTGTGATTGATACATTAGTGTCATGTAACCACCTTATTAGGAACGGTTCTGTTACTTCTCTGGGCAGAATGGCCCACTGCCTGGGCACTGTGCTATTTTCTTTCTTTTTTTTAACACAAATCACTACATTTTGTTCTCAAAATACTCCTAAGAAGAGAAGGACCAGCACACTCACGTGGAGGTGGGAAGTGGGAATCAGGGGGTCTGAAAGGCAAAGCCGAGGGCCCTCTGACTCCAGCCTTCATATCTGAAGTGTTTGGGTTTTTGTTTGTTTGTTTGTTTGTTTGTTTAAGACAGGATCTCACTACATAGCTCTGGCTGGCCTCGAGCTCAGAGATTCACCTGCCTCTGCCTCCTGAGTGCTGGGATTAAGGGCACGTACTACCATACCATATAGGCATATATGTATGTATGTATGTATCCATCTATCTATCTAGATACATATATATATATATATATATATATGCATATAGCAACCTGGCTATACATATATGAAGTGCTAAACTACCCAGCTACTAGATTTTCTGCAACCGAGCAAAACCTTCAAGTTGCAGTGAAGAAAGACCTTGGGCACAAAAGGACAGGTTGGGGATGTTTCCAGAAAAGGGGAACCATGGAAGTGAGGACTCAAAGCATCTTCTAGTCCAGGCAGGGTCCTGGCTCACAGGTGTGTCATGTCCTCAGCAGCTTTGTTCCCTCTCCTCTAGATGCAAGGCCACCCACCCACTCGTTTCTGGTTGCAATGTACCTGTCTTCTGTTTTTTTTTCCCAGAAGGCACAGGGCATGTCACTGAGAGCGGGCGGGTTAGTGAAGGCAATTTCTCTGAAGCAAAGGATAAAGTGGGGAGAGAAGACACGGAAGGTCATCCTTGGGCATGTTACTATGCTGCGGTGATAACCGTACCTGCACCTTTTCATAAGGAACCTCATCGTAGACCCGGGGCTCAGGCCACTGATCCTGGCAGGATTGTGCGTACCTAGAACATGAACATTATACCTGTTAGGGGCCTGCATAGATGTGAGGGCCTGGGACCTATGCTCCCAACTTAACAATACCTAATGATGTGGGCTTATGCTGGCTTTGTGTCTTTTCTCACTGGACGTTGGCAGCTGCTTTTTTTTTCTTTTAAATTTTATTCATTTTAGTTATTTTTATGTGAACTGGTGTTTTGCCCACGTGCATATCATCTGTGTGAGGGTGTCAGATCCCTGGAACTGGAGTTATAGGCAGGTGTGAGCTGCCATGTAGGTGCTAGAAACTGAACCTGGGTCCTCTGGAGCCTGGAACTGGAACCGGTCAGGGGTGGGTCGCGGAACTGAGGCAGGAATCCCCCCCCCTCGTAGCGGTGCGTCGTGGAATCACCCTTACAGGAAGGAGTTGCGCCCGGCACTGACGATGCTGGTTAGGGTCTCCACATCCACGTAGTCATAGTGCAGGGCCTCTGGGGTGACTTTGGAGCCCATCTCCACCAGCAGCAGCCCGAGCCAGCGGCCCATGTCCTCTGAACAGCTTGCCTGGGGAGAGGAGGCACAGTGCAGTTCACTTTCACACCGTGAAGCCTTCTGCCTGCTTGCTCACATCATAGAAACCCACAAATGTCTGTAAGTCCTCAGTACTTAGTGAAGGGGGAAGAATTAGACTAGACACACATGCCGGAATCCAAGGCTCCTGAATTCTTGTAAGTATTTACTCAAAAAGCTACTTCCTCCGAGGGGTCCTCCCTGATTACTCCTATAAGTTGGTATATCCCTACCCTCCACCCTCTGGGCTTTTCTATCTGACCCTTTGGATATAAAAACAACATTTCACGGTTCTCAAAACTTCTTCCTTTCCTCTCCTTCTTCCGTTCTGGGGATCAAACCCAGGGTGCCTTGTGTATTCAAGGCCTGGCTTTATCACTGAGTCATATCTCTAGCCCGAAAACATATATTGTTTAAAATTTATTTTTATGTTATGTGTATGACTAATTGTTTTGCCTGCACGTTATGTATTAATGCATTACCGCATTAATGCCTGGTGTCTGCAGAAGCCATACCCCCTGGAACTGGAGTTACAGATGGCTGTGAGCCACTTTGTGGGTGCTGGGAATCACTACAGGGTTCTCTGCCAAAGCAGCAAGTGCTTTTAACTGCTGAGCCATCTCTCCAGCCTCCATATTTATAATTAATTCTCTACATAGGAAATTGCTCATACAACTCAAAATTTTCTTAGACTGTAATTACCAAAGCATTACAGAACCATTTATGGGGAAATTCCCTAGAATAAACTGCTGGCCAGTTAAACATATCCTTAATTCTGATGGAAAGAGCATGATCACAAAACCAGTTAGCTAGTGATGACAAACTTAAGTAAAGGAATAAATGAAGCATGGTTTTTAAAGAGGGAAAAAACCTTAATAAACTCTCTGTAAGTTAAGGGAAACAAGAAACTCAACAGGAGGATGCCGAGATAATAGTGTTTAAAGTTGAAAAACAACAAGGCTGAAAAAGCAACAAGGGTACAGGTACTCCTCCAGCCTTGAAAAATCACGTGGCTGCCCTGGCCTCTGCTTGTCTATAATGTGGGCAGGTGGACATTTGAACTTCCCTGTGTCAACATTGTGAATTCTAAGCATCCCAAGGGCTGTCACACAGAGTGTGTGCTCTGAACAGCCTCAGAGAGGAGGGTGGTGCCAGCAGGTAGGACGGGCAGTGAGCAGGCGGCACTCATGCATTGTTCAGTGTGGGCCTGCTGAGCTCAGTGTGTGCTGGACACGGTGCAGAGATCTAGGAAGAGAAACAGTATCTGAAAATGTGGCTGCGGCCCTGCCAGTATGGAGCTGGAAGGACCTTAACTCTGTGTGAGGAAACTCTCTGTAGAGGCTGGAGTTGCTCAGGGGCAGGGACGGGCACCTTGAAGGGCAGCGGGTTTTCTGAGGTCGATGCCTCCTGCTGGGAAGGTCTGAGAGAGAACTCCAGAATCAGATCCCAGTCAGACCGCAGGAGATGCCTGTTGGACTTGGAACTGTAATATCAGGGCAAATAAGCAAACCTGGGCTCTAGAATTAGGGCTGCCAGAATTAGGTTAGAAAAAACAGTGTGCTCTGTTGGGTTTCAACTTCAGATACACAACAAATAACCTTTCAGTGTAGGTGTGTCTCCAAATCACCCAGGATACTTTCATATTAAAACACGATCCTTGTTTATTTGGAATTCCAGCATCCCTGGTGTCCCCTATGTTACCTGACAAGCACGTTGGGTTCTTTCCCCAAAGTTCCTGTGGTAGAGTAGCCACAAGCTGACACCCCCATCCTCTACCCCTACCTTGACTCTCTCCTCTCACCTCCAGGATGGCCACCTCCTGCCGATTGCGCAGGATCCTGAAGGCAAATGGGTGCCTGGGTCCAAAGCCTGGGGCTACCTCACAGCCGCCGAGGGCAATGGCATTCACGTGGGTGTGCAGGTCCGTGCGGTCTTTGTGGAAATAGAGAGTGTTACACTTGAGGCGGCACCACCGTTCCTTCCAGCCTTGGTTTACCAGCACGTTTAGGTAGCCTGGAAAAAGAGACAGTCAAATGACCTGTTGTAGCTCCTTGGGCAAAGGCTCTAAGGGGTATCTACACAGGCCTTGTAATGGAGCTGGCAGGAAGGCCTGGCACCTTAGGCATCCTCCTCTCTGAGTCTCAGCTGCCCAGCTGTGAGCGCTCGCTGACGATGCTATTCATGCATCCTTTTACGGCCCCAGGACCACAGCAAGTGTGATGGAAATGGCCGACAATCCTAGAGAAGGCTTAAAAAAGCTACAACTGCCCCCTCCACTCCGCCAAACCGATTTCCTGCTAAAATGGAAAGTAACGGATGATGCTGGCACCTAGTGGCGGCACACAGAAACGTCACCGCAGTAAGGATTTGTAAACCTAAGCAGACAGCTGTGCAGCTGACCACAGATGGGGCTAGAATCAGCTCCGAGCATTTTAGGTTTTTATTTATTTTTATTGTTTTTTTTCTTTACCACAGCATGTTATGATTCAACGACCACGAAATATTTCTTTATAATCGCAACATTTATTTATTTACTTACTTACTAGTTTTTCAAGGCAGTGTTTCTCTGTGTAGCCCTTGTTGTACTGGCCTTGAACTCACAGAGATCTGCCTGCCTCTGCATCCTGGAGTGCTGGGATTAAAGGTGTGTGGCACCACCACCACCAGGCTATAATTACAGCTTTTAAACTAATAGAGCATTTCTGCATATCCGAAACAGATGATTTTTATTTCTTTGCTATGCTGGGTATGGAACCTGGGATCTCACACAGCTAGGCAAATGCTCTGCCATTGAGACACACCCCAACCCCTTTAAGACAGGTGATTACTGGATTAGAGCACATGGACCACAGCACTTGTATGAAAGAAGCAATGCCTTCTCTGCCAGACACTTTTTACTAAGATGTATTATCTTAAAAAATACTTAACATTTTTATTCCAATTTTCTTAGCAGACTAGGCTACAATCTATATACACTTACATATATATGTATATAAACGAGAAACCACTGCCCTTCAAGGTGCTTGACCCTCCCGGCAGGCAACCCCAGACTCTGCAAAGTTTCCTACACCGAGTTAAGGTCCTTCTAGCTCCTCAAGGGCAGCAGCCATGTTTTTGTGTAAATTTTATTTTTCTAGCTTATAAAGGCCAGGATATAAGCTACAGAAACATATACACAAAACTTATATGTTTTGTTGTTTGTTTTTGAGATAGGGTCCAGGCTGGCCTCTGACCTTGAACTTGCTATGGAAACACACAGATAACCTTGAACTCCTGATCCTGCGGCTTCCAGCTCCCTAGTTCTGGAATTACAGGTGTATATTACCAAGGCCAGCACACCTGGCATGTGAGATGCTGTGAACTTACTCCTCTCTCACATTAGCAGAGGAAGCTGAAGCCTACTGACTGAGTTCACAGGAATCCCAGATACAATTTCCCTTTCCCTGGGCAATTCTTTCCCCCATAGGAGTGAAGGGATGCATGCCACGGATTTGACAGAGTGGAGTCTAGCCATCCAGAGGAACGAGCCAGGGCCGAGGTGCTGAGAGTTTCCTGGCATCGGCCCCAGGGCCTGGGTTCAAGGGCCTGCACTTCCTTCTGAGTCAGGACTTACCGCAGCATGGAACCTCATTCTCACTGGAAAACGTCTGCAGGTCCTCGCCCAGCGCCTTCTTCTTGGAGAAACTGATGATACGTGTGATCTTCCGGCCTGCAGCCCTGCTCATGGAGCCCTTTAGCTCAGCGAGGCTATTCTTCTTCCCTTTGCCTGGCAGCACAGGAGTGGGTCACAGGGGATGATGGGGAAGGTCCCCCTTTTACCCATTTCTGGCCTTCCCAGCAGCCCTTGCAAGCTGCACACAGGGACTAGCCTGTAATTCCGCACAGGAAAGGCCCAGTGGCCTTGCTCAGGTCTCCAGGACATGCTCTACCACTGTGTACGTGTGACAAAGTCCCTCCCATCTTTGACATTCTCCAGCATGGACAGTGGACTCCTACCATGTTCACAGGCTTCTCGGCGGCTCAGGGTGGAATTGCTGTCATTCATGCCCAAGCTGTCAGAGTCCGAGTTTTGTTTCTCTTGTGACAATCTCTGGGGAAGGACACAGACAGCCCCACATCAGTGAGACTCTTAGAAGCACTCCCTTATAAGCCCAGTCTTCTTCCAACTCTCCAAGCAACAGCGATCATGTATCTGATACCACCCCAACATTATCAGGAAGGCAGCAATGATCATGTCTTCAGGTTATACTCTATGGGGAGAGCGGGAGCATTAATTATAATGCATTGATAGCGACGTCCTGGAATATGCATTATATTTGGCAAATGAAGAAGGGCAAGCATTGACAGGGAATGTGAATGTAACCCTGTAGCACTGCAGGGATGGACAAGAGTAGGCAACCCTGGATGCTGAAGAGCCCCTGGGCAAACTGATCAGGATGAAGTTCCAGAAAAGGATGGACCAAAATGACAGCATACAGGAAAAGGGGTGATGATGTTTTCAAAGATAGATGTTTTCAAAGAAGTTGTGATAAGACCCAATGATCAGTAGGCATCCATTACAGCTCTATCTTGAATGAGAATGAAGGAACACACACACACACACATACACATACAAAACCTTTGTTGCCAGTCTATTAACAATCATACCTTTGTTGATTCACTAATGAATTCATATGCTACAAAGGAGGTAGGGCAGAAATTGTGGAAGAAATCCTAATGCTACTATTCCCTATTAGCTGTGGGAATGGGGAAGCACCTAGCAGAAAGTGGATGAGCATTTGAAGAACCTGGTCTGTAGGTTTTGAAACTGAAGTTACGGCCCTGTTCGTTCGGCAACAGTGTGCACATAGCAACTTTTCCACCAGGGTGGGAAACATGAGTTTGTAATGAATTCAGTGATGATCCTTCAATCTCGTGACCCCGTGGAAAGAGACCCCACCAACACAACAATCCAGTTGTTCTTCCACCAGAACGACCACCATAGTACATCAGTTACCCTCTCCTGGTCCACTCAACCACGGCAGAGAACTCCACTGTACAGCTTGCCCTACTGTTGCTCTATGGAGCCTCTGCAATGCACCGGAGGCCGTATCATAGTGTGTACCTGCACACTCACACTCCTCTTCAGTGCTGGCTGTACCATGGTGTGTATCTGCACACTCACACCCCTCTTCCAGTGCTGGCCGTACCACGGTGTGTACCCGCACACTCACAACCCTCTGCCAGTGCTGGCCGTACCATGGTGTGTACCCACATACTCACACCCCTCTTCTAGGGCTGCTTTCCTACAGTCTTACTAACTGGTAAAAGCTAAGTGTGGGCAGGGCTCCTTCAGTTCACTTCACAGGAATCCATGTTCCCTAACACTCCAGCCATCCCAAGCTCCCAAGTCCATTTCCTGTCCAGCTCTAACAGCTCCCCAACTCTAGACCATGCCACACAGGCCACTTTCAGTTCTACATTTTCTTGGTTCTACTGCCCGTCCCTGCTACTTAAAGCACCTTTTTTATTTTAGTTTTGCCCTTTTCATCCTTGTCTGAGGCATCACTTGCTTGGGAATATTCTTGAGCCTCTGAGACAGGATCATGCCTCCTTGACACTCACCAGGAACCTGGCACTGTCTCTTAGCTTGTACCCAGGGTAGCAGATATAATACAGTATGATGGTTTTGACTCATGCATGCAAGTGTACTGATTTCTGCAGAGGGTCTGGATTTGCCCAGTGGTTGTTCAGGCTGCTCTATTGCAGTAGCAGAGTCCCAAAGAGGCAGCCTGTGTGGGCTCAAATGCTATCTCTGTTCCTTATTTACTATGGGACTTGGTTACAGTGTTCTCTTCTGAAAATCTGTCTCCAACACAAGCATCCCAGAAGTGGGACTTCTGAGAAGTGACTGGATCCTAAGGGCTCTTTTCCTTCAGTGGATTTACTTATGGCTAAATTTAGCTCTCTGAAACTGATCGAAGGCAGTGGAACTCGTTAGGTCAGGTGTCCCTGGAGGGCCTGGCCTGAGAAGATACACACCTGGTCCCTTCCTGCCTTCTTGTCTGCTTTCTGTCTCTTATGAGGTGAGCTGCGCCGCCTGTCTCTCTGTTTCCCACCTCTTCCTATTATTGCAGTACAGCACCCTGGTGATGCTCAAGGCCTGCAGCACGCTGCCAGCTGACTGGGGCTGAATCAAAACAAGTCATTCCTCCTTTAGCTGTTTATGGCAGGTATGTTGTCGCAGAGACTAAACTGACCACCAGGCACCTGCCACTCTGCTGTTTAGCTTGTAGGATGCCACAGGTGTGTGTGTGTGTTTGTGTGTGTGTGTGTGTGCCTGTGCTTAGTGCCCATTACCTGACCCAGAGGAGTCAACTGGAGACACACATACCTTGTCCTGATCCAGCTTACACAGGAAGACTGGAGATCGGGGGGCCTCCAAGCCCTCTGCTCCCCCACACGGCCGGCTGACCTCGCGGATAACCTGTGAAGAGAACACGGGGTTGGGGATAGGTGTGCCGGAAACCTCTGCGGACAGAAGCATGGCTGGGATTTGTGGGAGCAAGCCTGTTGTGAAGATGGATTAGGGCCACCAGGAGGCAGAGTAGGGCTGAAACAGCCATCTGCACAAATGCAAACTTATCAGAGCCTGACTGGAAGGGCTTTCTACACACATCCCTACTATAAGAACACTGCTCTCTGCTGTCTGAGGAGAGTGAGGCTGTGGATAGGAGAGATGTGAATCTTGAAGATCCACAAAGGTGAGGGGGCTTAAGTGACAGCTAGGACTTTTGCTTTCAGTGACATGGGAAATTGATTTGGGGTCCTTTCACTTACGCAGGGTCCCAGGAATAAGCATGCAGATGATAAAATGTAAAAAGTCACCATCTAAGCTGAGCGTGGTGGCGCGTGCTTTTAATTCCAGCACACAGGCAGAGGCAGACAGATCTCCGAGTTCGAGGCCAGCCTGGTCTACAGAATGAGTTCTGGGACAGCCAGGGCTAAGAAGGCACCATCTGATGGTCTCCTAGACAACAGCATTTATCCCTACAGCAGTCTGTGATCCTCAAGGTACAGGTGAGGATGATGTGACCAGGGAGGTAAAGGCGCTGGTAGGAGGCAGCAGAGCAGACCCTGAAGTAGGCTGCGAGGCTGCCAGCTAGGTGAGCCTTGGACCAGTACAGAGGACCAGCACGGCCAGGCAGATCCCTTTGAACTCTGGGCCTAAGACTCCTATGTTTGACTCACAGGGACCCTGAAGCTTGAGGCTCCTGAAGACAAGTTCTCTCCCTTCCTTCCCCTCTGGACACAAAGGTAGGGATGGGAATGCCAAACATTCCAGGGAGAGCTGGTTATCACCGGAAGGAAGGGAGGAGGGAGGAGGAAGTAAAAGGAGGACTCTGGCTTCATTGTTCCAACAGGAAGGTAAGAGAGGAGAGCAGGGAGAGAGTGGAGTAGATGGGTGGGGGTCTGCTGGAGAGGACTGGAGGCAGGATAGAGCCATGATCACCACCACCACCAGAAGCCAACCAACGCTACAGCTCACTTATTGCCTGGCAGGCACTATGCCAACTCTTGTTGAATCCTTAAAAGAACCATTTAACAGATGAGGAAACTGAGGCACGGGGCAAGTAATGCCATTTGCATAAGATCTCATGGCTCTCTGGCACCTGAACTCAAATCCATGCACCATCAAAGTCTTCCCTCGCCATCACGGTGCCACCATGTTGACTTTGGAATAGACCTGCTTAGCTTCACATCTTGGTCCCAATCACGTGATGCTGTCTGTGACCTCTGGCAATCACTTTAAGTTCTCTGTGCCTCAGCTGATTCACCTTTGAATGTCAGTAACAGCTCCAATGGTCATATACATGAGGCTTTGGCACATTGGACAGTACAAAGTGGTTAATACATGGTGGCACCCTCTGACACCAGAAGATGCTGAACTCCAGTGGCTATCACAACAATGCACATTCCCATCTAAAAACAAAAAGGAGATCTGTCCTCCCCCTATTTTTAAATTAGAAGGGCTAGCTGGTCCTTCAGTTTCAAAGGCATCAAGCACACCATTCCAGGAGTGTAGGTTGGGCAAACAGTAGGTTGCTATATAGGAACGTTAAAAAACAGAGAGTATAGACCTCCTCCATGAGGCCTGCTTGTTGTGAATATTCAAGGCCCATTTGATATGAGTCCTAGTCCCCTAGATAAGGTTTGTAACTTCAAAGGTTAGAACCCCATGCTTGGGGACAGAGAGGAAGGAAGGGGGTGTGGGGTGGCAGCTTCTGGTGTGTCCTGTGCGCGCATACCTTTAGCCACTCCTCTGCCTGCTCCCTGCTCTGCAGAGCCAGCACCAACACCTCTGTGGCCCCCTGGGAGAAGCGCAGCTCATGTCGCTTGTGCCGGCTGTCCTTGGGCACGTAGACAACGGTGCAGGCATCTAGCGCCAGCCTCAGATGCGGCTGCCGGTCCTTGGAGCTTTTGTAACACTGCACAGGGAGAGAGGGGGGTCAGAGCTTCCTGCAGTAGGGGGTGGGAGGGGTAAGGCCCTCACACACAAGAGTAGATTCCTCCCTTGGGCCCAAATGTGAGCAAAGCCTCACAGCGAGAAGCTGAAGAGGGGGTCTCTGGGAATCTTCCAGCACAGCTGTCCATGAGGAAAAGGCAGATTATAGCACAATACTAGGAAGACCATGTGGGCTGAAGAACCAGAGAACAAATAGGTTGGCTTGGGAGGATGCCAGCTGAAAGGGCTGCATGGCAGAATGTTAGGAGTAGATCCCAGCAGGTACCAGTGCTGACCTTGGGAGGGCAGGTTTTCGCACAAAAGGCCAACCTTAACCTTGACACCGGACGTTGACAATAATGCAACAAAAGGGATCTGTAAGTCGATAATGTGGCTGGGGGAGGGAGAGGCATTTCTTTCAGTAGGAGTATACACTGGTAAGGTGTCTACACTCCTATAAATAACCCCTAAACTACACCCCTTTAAACAATCCTAAGAAAGCACACAGGTTTACACACACACACACACACACACACACACACACACACACACACAGTGAGTGGGGGAGGGTAGTTTGAATGTTAAGCTACCCCTGTGTTACTAGGATAAACCGGTAACGGTCCTATGTTTTTATAAGCATCTAGTTCTGTTTGCCAGTGTTTCATTTAGAGCCTTCAACTAGGTTATAAAAGAAATCAGACTATGAATTTTCTTTTTAAAATTGTTTCATTTATTTATTTATGGGGGGACGGAGGCATGTGTGCTACAGTAAACATGTAGTAGCCAGAGACAACTTGCTAGAGTTGGTTCCCAACCTCCACCATGTGGGTTTCAGGGGCCAAGCTCAGGTCATCAGGCTTGGTAATAAATGCCCTTACCCACTGAGCTGTGTTACCTGTTTTTTAAGTTTTTAGCACATAGTCATGGGTTTCACTCTGAATGACATTTCCATACATGTCTAGATTTTGGCTATCGTCAGCCTTCTGCCACCCTCTCATTCCGCTCCAGCTAACCCCCTTCCACTGCCCGGCTCGTATGGGGGAATTATCAAAGGGTTCCCTTTGGAGTTGGGCTGAGACTGGTTGTCTTCTCGGGTCACTCTGTATCCTCTGGAGGGCCTGGCAGCAGCAGGCAGTGGAGCAAAATACAGAACGGGAGGTGAAAGAGTGGAAACATAGCTGCGTGGTGGCGCACACCTTTAATCCCAGCACTCGGGAGGCAGAGGCAGATGGGTCTCTGTGAGTTCGAGGCCAGCCTGGTCTACAGAGTGAGTTCCAGGACAGTTACAGTTACACAGAGACAGCCTGTCTCGAAAAACCAAACCAAACAAAAAGAGCTGGAAACACACCTATCATGACCCTTGGACTGGCCCTGGCCTGCAGTTAGTTTTCACTGCTCAGGGTGAGAAAAGGTTTCAAAGCCATGTGTTGAACATGGCTTGCAGACAGAGTAAAACATGAGAGAGGAGAGAGAGAGAGAGAGAGAGAGAGAGAGAGAGAGAGAGAGAGAGAGAGAGAGAGAGAAGAGAGAGAGAGAGAGATCAGCTATTATCTGCTATTATCTTTTTCCACAGTTATGTTCATTTTCCCTACTCTGGGTAGCTCTGGCTGGAACTCACTCTCTCCAGTCATTCTTTTGCTCCGCGTGCGTGTGCTGGAGCTTGATGTACCGTGCCCCAAGGGTCTGTGCTGTGCAGAGACCACTCACAGCCTCAGGCACACCCACAGGTCTCCAGGGAGGCACTCACCAGTAGCTGCTCCTCCTTGATGACTGTCAGCTGCTTGGCCCACTGCCCGAAGCGCTTTTTCCGAAGCAGGAAGGCACATATCCTGCAGTCCCTAACCAGGTGTATGGAGGCCTCCTCCGAGGGCCACTGGTGCCTGGGCCGCCGCCCCTTCTCTTCCTCCTCCTCCTCATCGTAGGACTCGTAGGAGCTACTCATGGCGTCAGAGTCATTGTCTGTGGGTGTCGCAGGAAAAAACCCTCAGTCCTGTGCCCCTTCTAACCCTGGCAGGCAGCCTGCTCTGGGCCCGAGCTACAGGGGGCAGAGGAAGGACAAGGATGGACTAGAGGCCTGACTCAAAAGCTTCGCTTTGGAGCAGCCTCTGGGACGGCATCTTGGTGATTTCACTTCTTGGAGTTCCTCACCACTATGTAGTCATGATATATACCAGATGCTGCTTCATCTTGTGCCTTGGACCCCGTGGCATGGACAATGTCTAGCTAAGTGTCTTCTACCAGTAAGTGCTCAGTAAACTTCTGTTTCTGCCCTTACCTCATCACCACCCATGGCCATTGTCTCAGACCACCCTCCCAATCCAAATCCCTGGGACAGATAAGGAAACTGAACTTGCCTAAGATCAGCCATCGAGAATTAGATCAGGGAAAGACTCAAGTGATTTCCCATTCCAGTGTTTTTCTTTTCCCCACACTGAAGCCACTGAGAACAAGGGCTTTGGGACCTGTTTAGTGATCACAGCCTGGTAAGGGGTTGTGGGTGTGTGCATGCCAAGGGCCAGCTCTTCAGGAGGACAGCTGTGTGAGCAGCTGCCTGGTACGTACAGGAGTTCTTCAGCTCTCCGTTCAGCCTCGTGCTGGGGTAGCTGCTGTCCGCGTCCTCATAGTAGCTACCCACAATCGACTGGGCTGGGCTGCAGCCATCTGTGGGAGTGTTCAAAAGAGTCGAGCTTGTAGACATTTGGGTAGAATCCAGGGGCAGGGCTGGGCAAGTCCCAGAGACAAAGAGTGGGGGCTCAGGGCAGCCTCAGCCTGAGTGGGGGGCTCTACTTCTGCACCTGGTCTGCTGTGGCTCCTCAGTTAACCCCTCCATACCCACGACAACAAACTGCTTTGCTGGGCCTCGCCAGACCTCCAGGTCTATGGTCATTCTATTCTCTCTGCCTTCCTACGTTTTTATCAGAGAATCACGCCCCACCCTTCAAGGCCCAGTTCAAAGATGTTTTTGCTCATTGCCCAATGGCACTGAGTGTGTTTGAATGTCCTTGTCATAGCTCTGGTCTCGGTATTGCAGGGTGTAGGGGACCTGCTGCAAGAAAGGAGGCTTGGTTCCATTTTACACATGGGATAGCAGGCCCCACAGAGATTGCTAGTGGCTGAGGCTGGATCAGAGCTGAGCCAGATGCCTTCATTCAGCCAGGCTGGCTCACGCTCTCATCATACGGTTCTTCAGAGTGCTGGCTCCGGTTTCCTCCTGTCCATCTGTTTCCTGAGGAAAGGTGTACTGAAGTCCCTAGCTACTGGGATACTCAGCTCACTCCCAAGCGAGTCTCAGAGCCCGCCTTTGCCTCTCTGAGGCCGACATGTTGGCATCACGGTGTGCAAGGTGGGCCGGAGGAGTTGGGGGAGTGGGGTATGTGGGGGCAAAACGAACACCATGGCTGGACACTGTGTGTGAGAGAGGAGGGATGCTCTGGCTGGCTTGGTGGCAGGCTCTCTCCTGACTGGGTTCATGGTCTTCCTGAGGCCTTCTCCCCTTCCAGCCTTCCCAGGAGGGGGCGTCTCTACCCTGTATGAAGGAAGTAAACTCTCTGGGAAGGTTAGGGAGCCTCTTTCTGCCAGGGTGCTTGACATTCAACTTGGGTCCCTGCAAGTACCTTGTCCCTTCCTTCTTCCTTTGCCCTTAGTGAACCAGATAGGAAAAGTTGCCTACTTCACCTCTGTGATAGGAATCTGGAGACTCATAGCCTGAAGAGGGCCACAGATCATTTGGTCCAACCTCTCCACAGGCAAAAGGTATAAACACGGTAAATGTCATCAGCTGATGGACAGATAAACCAGATGTGACATGTCCTTAGAAAAGAGTTATCAGCCATTCTGATGCACACTCCTACATGGACAGATCTTGAAAATGCTATGCTAAGTGAAAGATGTCAATCTAGAAAGGTCATGTGTCAGATGATTCCCTCTATATGAAAAGTCCAGAATAGGCAAAGCCGTATTGCCAGAAACGGCAGAGGCGGGGGGCATTGGGGAGGAGAAGCAGTGGCTGAGGAGGGACTGCTTCATGATCCAGTTTCTTTCGGGGGTGACGAAAACGCTTGGGGACTAGACAGCAGTGGTGGCTGTGTAACGCTAAATGCACGCCACACATTTCAAAATAGCGGGACAGACAGCTAATCTTCTATTTTATCACCTTTGCCCATGGGAAAATATAAACAGTACAAAAGAGTGTGAATGAAAGAACATTTTCCCTTCACCCAGATTTACTTATCTCCTGCCTTCCTCTTTTCTTCATTCCCTCCTTCACTGTCTTCTAATGAGAAGGGGCCTCAAACTCCTAGGCTCAAGCAATTCTCCTGCCTCAGGTTCATAGTAGTTGGGATTTTAGTGAATGGCATCAAACTGACTTAAATATGTATTCTCAAATTACACATCACATTTACCTATCATTATTATCTATTTTTGCACAAGGGCTCTGCCACTGAGCTATCTGCCCAGTGCCCCACCTGGATTTTTATTAATTTCCCGTAGGAAAATCCTGTTACGAGTTTCTTGCACATCCTAGAAAAATTATGAAAACCAATGCACGAGTGAGTATATCCTGTTAGAAAAAGCAAACAAATGAAACGGTGTTCTGTAGAGCCTTCTGTGCTTGGTTTTCTTCCACGACTGGGTCATTCACATGGTCATAAACATGTAAGTTTATCATTTCTCACGGGGCAGACCTGTTTCATTTGCAGTTTGGCAGGTGGAGAATATTCTGCTGTGCTGTGGGACAGCAGGGAAGTGGAACACCGGCATTACCAGCTACAAACCCAGCCTCACATGCTTGGGCATCTAAACCCAGTTTCTCTGTACACTATCAACTCCTCATTGGGTCCTTATGCAAAGGGAGGGCCACCTGCTGCCCACTGGGGAAGTCAATGGGAGAACAAAGACTAATGGCTAATTTAAGAGATTTTCTAAGGTAATTTATCCCATCAGTAAAAGTACACGCACAGAATTCTTTGGTACATATTTATGTATAAATTATATATATGCTATTTGCAAGCATTATGTTATAAGTAGATCATAACAAATATAAAATATTAATTGTTTTTAAAAAGGTGGTTGAACTATATATAAATCAAGCCTCTCCTATTTCTGCCTGTACCACTGTGTGACTGCCTGGGGCGGGAGGATGAACCATGAAGCTTGGTTTAGGTCATGGGCCACATCCTATGATGTCCTGACTTGGTAACATGATCATCCATATGTATACACAGAAGGAAAACCATGTCACTGCAGGCTGAAGGGACGAGAGAGGGGCAAGCAGGGCTGACAGCTGTCACTTTTGTCCTGCACTCTCTTATGAATGGAGCTAGCGCCTCCTTGTTTAGAGGACAGAGAGCAGAGATCCTCAGAAGACAGGAGTCCGCCTCAAGTCACAGAACTGGGATTAGAAGCCAAGCCCCTGGCCATGCCATCGATCCCATGGTTTGGAGCTCAGGGCAGCTCATCCCAGAGAAGGGCAACAGAGCTGGGCAGGCAGTGGCTTATCTTGCTGCTCCTCGAGGAAGGAATTCTGTAAGCCACGAGGGGCCCAGAACTTACTGTGTGAACTGATGTACTCGGGGGACTTGCCGGGCCCCAGGGGAAAGGCTTCTTCATAGTAATCCTCAGGGGGAGGCTTGTTGGGCAGTGGTGGAGGCACGTCGGCTGTCTGCAGGGGAACAAATAAGGTCTGTGAAGTAAGGCAGCTGTGAACACGGCAGAGGGAAACAGGTGGGAGGAGGGAGGGAGGGAGGGAGGGAGGGAGGGAGGGAGGGAGGGAGGGAGGGAGAGAGACTGGTTGCCAGGAGGCCAGGGTTCCAAGGATGCAGTCTGAATGTGAAGCTCTAAGCTGTTTTTTTGTGTATTGAGGTCTCATTATGTAGCCCAGGCTGGCCCTGAGCTGCAATGTTCCCATCTCTCCCTCCTACGTGCTGGGATTACAGCATGGGATGCTGTACCTGGCTAGTCACAACATCGACTAGACTCAGAGCTGGCAACCGGAGAGCCCATTCCTGCTATTCTGCTTCTACATGTAAATTCTGCAAGCATCGGAGCGCCTTTGTAATGTCCAAGAGTTTTGCAAAGTGCCCCGAGTGGCTGTTGTGTTTCGAGTGGGCTCACCCACAGTGCTCCGACATTGGTGTGAGCTCTGCCACCACACGAGGAGCAACAGAACAAATAAACATGAGGCATATAATTGAGGGAGCAGTGAAATCTGGGGTCAGGAAGCCTCAGCTTTTCAGCTCAGCACTTTTTTAAAAAATATTTATTTATTATGTATACAATATTCTGTCTGTGTGTATGCCTGCAGGCCAGAAGAGGGCACCAGACCCCATTACAGATGATTGTGAGTCACCATGTGGTTGCTGGGAATTGAACTCAGGACCTTTAGAAGAGCAGACAATGCTCTTAACCTCTGAGCCATCTCGCCAGCCCTCAGCACTTTCTTTTACTCGCTGTGGGACACTGGGTGCATCACCTAACCCTCTCCCTGAGCCATGGGGACAACATATCTGGTTGCCATATGCATGTAAAGAGTATCATAGCGAATTAACAACTAGTACCTGCGATGGAGGTGATGAGGCTCAGAGTCTGTGTGACAAGCAAAGCTTGTCTCTGACTCTGTCGTCCCGAGGCTGGGAACACTAGAACAAATCCTTTACTTTGTAGGTGTGAAAAACTCAGATTCCCTCGTTAGTCAGGGCCAGGACTTACATTTCTCAGAGATGGGCTCTTGGTTGGCTCAGGGCTGGCTCCCTTGCTGGGTTGTTCCCCATCATCCGACATATCCCGAAGGTCACCCAGGTCACAGTCTACAGAGAAAACCAAGGTGGCAGAGGAGAAAGATGGCTGGGCTTGGGGTCTGGAGGCCTGCCTGTGAAGCCAGGCCCTTCTTCCTCCATCCTTAGCAACCTGCACAAGCAGCTGAATAGAGTGTGCCCTGGGCTTTTTCCGTAGGTCGGTTATGCTAATCTGTCTTGCCTGGCTTCCAGACAGAAGTCACCGTAGAACATCTTTGTGGGGTGCTTTGGATGTCTTTGAGAATATGACATGGAGGAATGGGGGGCTCCTGTATATGTATGGGGCTCCTACGTCTCTCTGATGTACAGGGTCTGTTGTCTCAAAACTTTCCTAGACCATACATCTCTCCTGAGATAAACAGTGCTTTCTTTCTAGGATGGCTGCACAGCGCCTTCTCTCCCACAAGCCAAGCTGGCTGCTCTCAGCCAGCCACTCTCCCCTGGTCGTAGTTCCTATTTTCTGCTGAGTTGCTGGGCCTCTCAGCCAGGCTCAGTGGCCACAACTGATGGGTGGCAGTGGCTGCAAGGGAACATTTCTGTGCTGTGCTGTTTGGCCTGCATATTCACTCCTGCAAGCTTGGGGTAGGTCTCTAACTACAGACAGAGGCTTTCAGAGCTACCTGGGCTCAGGGTGAAAGCCAAAAGCAGCACAAGGCGGGGTACTCGGTGTGTACATATGCATGTTCTTGGCTAAGGTCAGGAGAGGGAACTTACCAAATTCTTCAAAGAGAGACTCCACAAAGCTGGGACCCGAGTGCAGGTCTGCAGTATTCACATACAGGAAGGAGACTTCCTTTGCTGAGGGAGGAGGACACGCCAGTGAGGAGAGAAGGCTACCGCACCTCTTTCTAGTCATTTGCATGGCCACCGTGATTGCGATCTCTGCCTCCACACACTAGGGTATCCAGAAGTCTAGGCTGCTACAGGCGGCTCAGGGTCAGCAAGGAAAAAGGGCTCCAGTGAGAAGGAACCTTCGTCCCTGCCTCCCCACCCCCATCCCAATGATCTTGTGAGGCAACAGGTGACATTCTGTTTGAGGAGAGTATGACTCAGAGTTATCCAGTGGAGAGTTGCTCAGTGTTATTACCTCATCCTTCAGGCTCCCGGAGTCTTGCAAGGATGGGGTACAGTTTGTGAGTTATGAAGAGACAGTATGTCGTCTGCTGACTTGCAAGTGTCTCCAAGAGGCTGGGGCAAGCTGCTAGGTAGGCAGCGAGGCACCCATACACGTTTTTAGAGGGGGCAAGCACAAAGTTTGTGGGAACTGTTTAACCTGTGGGGATGCGTATGTCAGAGAGCATACAGGAGTGTATGTCTATGTACAACTGCATGTCATACACGCACGTATACATTACAGTGTAGCCAAAGCATGTGCTTATGTGTGTATGTATGTATGCATGGTATGTGTTAGTGCTTATCTTGTGTAATGTGTGGTGTATACAGTGTGTTATGTGTGAGAGTGTTGTGCTGTGAATCGATCATGTGTGGTAAATATATGAACATGCAAGCTCCGTGTGAGTCTGTGGAGGGCTGGGAATGGAGAAGGACACACAGGACAACCGAGACTACAGTGGAGGGGCGGGGCCTGGGTCACAACCTGGCACCTGCTGCGCTAGGAGGCTTAGACACGCCTTGCACAGGCTCCGGGGTGAATGGTACCATTGCGGTCTGTGTTAAGTGGGACTCCTCGGGGCTGACCTGGGAGGGGCTGCAGATTCTGCAGGATGGAGGCCACGGCCATCTTCTTCTCCAGGGTGCTGTCACTGAGGTACTCATGGTCCAGGAGGCTGAGGAGTCCGGTGAGCTCTGGGATGAGCTGTTCCAGCACTGGGGAGGGATAGTCAGGCCCTGAGTTAAGCTCTTTTCCCTGTCCACTGGGGGCCAGGACAGTAGGGGCCAGAAGGCAGTGCCTTGTTTACCACAGAGACACAGACAGGGCCCCCCCCATGCTGTCCCACAGTTTGTCCCCAACCTCTCTGAGGAGGGCCCTGCTTAAAACCCCGTGGCTTTCTTCCAGCCTTCCTACTCTGCCTTAGACCTCAGATGGCCTTGGCCTGCGGACTGACTGGGCCTCCATGTTGGCACATCTGAGCCCAGGCCACCCTAGGCAGGAGCAGGATGGCCTTCCTTTGCCTCAGCCTGATTTGCAGACACAGGAGCTCTGAATGTATCTCAGCCGGAGTCCCCAGCTGCCCAGAACACAGGCAGGAAGGAAGCCTTCCTGCTTCATCCATTCATAGGCTTCAATCTCTAGAACCTTCTGTTTCCTGTGCCAGAGCCAAATGAAGCATTAACCCTTCCTACTCCATAGCCTGAACTAGCACTGCTGTTCTTTCGGCCCGTGCATGGGTGCATCCCGAGCCTAAGTGTGCACAGGAATCACGTGGATCCTTGCCTAAATGCAGATTCTGGTTCAGGAGGTCTGGGGTGGGAGCTGAGATTCTGGGTTTCTGACAAGTTCCCCAGGTCAGAGACCCCAGTGACTTACGAGATCTCAGAGCGGAGAGTCCTTTAAAGGCGGGAGCATGCCAAGACCATTATGTCATCGGCATTTCTCTGTCCCATATAGGACTTCTTTTGCCTTAGGGACAATGGTCAGCTTCATAACAGCTGTAACACATCCCTGCTTTATGACAGACACATGGTAACTTGTGTCGAGCAGCTATTATGCGTTGTGCGAACAAGCCTTTATTTTCTATCATCTGACCCTCAGATCATTATTGACCCCGTTATATAAAGGATGAAATGAAGACGCGAAGAAGTTACATACAAATAGCTACGAGGAGTCTCCACCAACTCCTCGCCCCGTTTGCTTAGCCAGGGGACCATACTGCCTTCAAGAGTCTTATTTGAACCTACCAACAATTCTGAGGTAGATGTCGGGATCACCTCACGTTTTAGGTAAAGAACTAAGATAGAGAGACCACCAAGAAGCACCTAGAAGAGCTTGGGCTTTCAGGTCCGGTAGTTTCTAGCTCAGATCCACTGGGCAGGGAGGCGCTGAAGTGACTCTGCAAAGGCTCAGATCCTAGGAGGATCATCACTCTAGCGACCCTGGGACAGAGGACTAGGGTTCAGTTTGGGGTTGTGGGGCTTTCTACAGGCCACCTAACTTCCCAGTGATTAGGTTTCTTCCTCTCTAATCAGGCAAACCTTAACACACCTCACAGGGGACTGTGAAGGGTTTTTACAGCACGCCTCAGGCATTCTTGCTGCCCCTGAATTCAGCCCACTCATGTTGGGTGTACAAAAGGCTTCCCAAGTGTGGGCTAACCTAGGTGCCTCACTTTCTAAGAGTCTAGGCTGCAGCCTGCTCCACAGAGTGCTTCATGCTGGCCTTTGTTTCAAAGAGACATCATTTGCACAGTGGCACTGTTGAGGACAGGCAGTGATGCCATCTCTCTGTGACACGTAGGCATTAACCTAAAGCTGGAGCAAATAAACCAAGGGTGACAATCCAGATGGGGTAACTGCCTCAGGAGCATTCCAGCCACTGGCATGTGGGAGCTACCTTCGGAGCACTTTCTAACTCACCCCCACAGGCTGCTCTGAGTGGTCTGACGGGAGACCCATTTTCCAGGATGCTCGCTGAGGCTGAGCTGAGTCCAAGGACCTGCACAACTTCAAAGGAGTAGAGCTGTTTCCCAGCTGTGGACTCCCAAGGCTGCAGAGAAGGAGACCTGTTGTCCCCAGGGCCCGAGTCCCCAGTGCCCCAGAGGGAAGGGTCTGGATGGGGTAGGAGCTCCTGTCTTTAGAGCAGGAACCATTTAAAGTTTTGCTGCAGCGAAACTTCTACTGCCCGGAAGGCAATCTTTTCCAAAGGAATCATGGACCTCGCTGGACCTCAGGGATGCATGGATTTCAATTAAGATGATCTCAAAATATTTGCAGGACATATATGTCAAGCTGGTTGCTTTGGGTATTAGAGAAAATAAAGAGGATATTGTCCCAGCAGGCTTTCTCTTTTCTCTTTGTGTCTGCCTGTCTGACTGTCTGTCTCTACACACACACACACACACATACACTCACATACACACGTACGTGCGCGCGTGTACTGATATTCACATCCATACCTAACCACTCACAGGGATATGCTCACAGTGTGTAAACACAACAGTGTAGCCTTGTTCCCCTGCTCTGTCAGCACCCTAGGGGTACTGGGCAGAACAGCCTTATACCAGGCATTCTGATTTTTTTAATCTCAAAATTCTTTTATACTTTTAGAAATTCTTCAGGTCCCAAGAAGCTCCCATGTGCAGTGGGTTGTGCTATCAGTGCTGCATAACAATTAGACCAAGAGGCTGGTCCACCACAAAGACACATGTGCATCCCAGCAGCTTTCAGAGCTGCCATCCTTACATGCCCCTAGACCCCTAGACACTGTACCTGCACACTTGTGCAGAAGGAGCACGAGGAAGGCACACTACATGCTAGTGCTATGTTGAAACACTTTTGACCCAGGCTTGGCAGTGCACCCCGGAAGTTCCAGCACCGGGGACCCGAGGCAAGGGGGTAGCTTGAGACCAGGGAGCTAGAGACCAGCCTGAAATCGCAGTGAGATCCCCACAAACAACAAAAAGGCAACGAAAAAGTAGCTTTGATCTTGTGGTCCCCTTGAAAATATTTTGGGATCCCCAGGTGTTTCTAATCCCCAGGCAAGTGCCCAGAGGCAGGATCAGTCTGGCTTCTCCAGAAGCCGTCCTTATATTTATTGCCCTGCACGCAGCTTGGTTGCCCTTTCTATAGGAACAACTAGGTTCTGAGGGAATTCTCTGAGGTTATCACAGAGGCTTTAGTACCAAGCTCTGCAAGGCAATTTGTTTCCTTTCTGGTCTTTGACAGGATCACACATGCAAAGCCTTGACTTCTAAGTACCCTGTCTCCCCATTGGGGATTAAACTCAGGGCACCTGGACATGCTAGGAAAAATGCCCTACCACTGAGCTACCCCCTCCCAGACCTGAAGGACTGATTACTGAACAGACAAGGGTCACTATAATCCAACAAGACAGAGGAGAAGGAAGAGCTAAGGGAGAAGATGGCGCAGAGCATGCAGACACAATGCTTTCTGCCTCCCAGAGAGAAAACTCTGCTTGCAGTAAATGAACAAGGCTTGTCCTTGAGGCTGAGCAGTCACCTTGTGCTGGCAGGTGGTTTGAATGAGAACGGCCCCCAAAGGCTCATATGTTTGAATGCTGGTCCCAGGCAGTGGAACTGTTTGGGAAGGATTGGGAGGTATGACCTTGCTGGAGGAGGTATGTCATGGGGGGGGGGGGGGTTGGACTTTAGGTTTCAAAAGCCCTGGAAAACGCAGTCTCCCTCTCTCTTTCTGGCTATAACTGTTACACCTGACTGCCTGCTGCCAAGCTCCTGCCATGATGATAATGTACCAGTCCTCTGAAACTGGAAGCCAGCTCTCAATTAAATACTTCCTTCTATAAGTTGCCTTGGTCATGGTGTCTCTTCTCAGCAATAGAACAGTAATGAAGACAACCATCACTGCCCTAGGAAAGAGGAAATCAAAGCTCAAAGGAAGATAAATAAGTGCCTTTTCTTCAAAACTCAAACTTCCTTGCTTTAACCTCCTACGACACTTCAGCTTAACTCAACAGCTTGGAAGCCAGGGTGTTGTGGAATATTAGTTGAAGTTGTGTTACATTCGTTTATGCTGTGGAACATTTGTTTAACGATGCAAAGATATGTTGCATTCTTTTTTAAAAATATTTATTTATTTATTTATTTATTTATTTATTTATTTATTATGTATACAGTATTCTGTCTACTTGTATGCCTTCAGGCCAGAAGAGGGCACCAGACCTCATTACAGATGGTTGTGAGCCACCATGTGGTTGCTGGGAATTGAACTCAGGGCCTTAGGAAGAGCAGGCAATGCTCTTAACCATTGAGCCATATCTCCAGCCCTCTGTTGTATTCTTTTATGTTGCATTTGTTTAACTCTATGAAGCTGTGTTGCTTTGCCTGTCTAAAACTCCTGATTGGTCCAATAAGGAGCTGAATGGCCAATAGAAAGGCAGGAGAAAGAATAGGCCACAAAGCATGAAGTAAAGAAAGGTATATAGAATAAAGAAAGATAAAATCCCAGACACAAAGGTAGACAGGATAATTTAAGTTAAGAAAAGCTGGCAAGAAATAAGCCAAGCTAAGGTTAGGCACTTATAAGTAAGAATAGGCCTCTGTGTGTTTATTTGGAGCTGGGTGGTGGAGCCCCTAGGGATAAAACAGTAAAAAAAACTACACCAGGACAGGAGGGAGGTGGCGGAGGCAATGCCAGGCTTCCTCTCCAAACCCTCTTTGCAGAGGGTGCTGGGTTACACCTTCTCCTGTGAGATTCTTTCTGAGGGGTGAGGTTTCTGCTACACGGCCATCTCCACAGGCAGCCTACCAATACTTCACAGCCCCGACTGTCAGCAACAACAGCGCTCAGAGGAGCTTTCCTGCACGGAACCACATCCCAGAGAAAATGTTATATAACACTGTGGACACAAAACCATTTAGCCAGCACCAGGATCTGCGAGGATAATAGAGTTCACAGTGTTCTCAAGAACACTGGATACAGAAGTATGGTCCTGTTGTGGGGGATTTTCCTAAGGGATTTAAACCATCAGAGAGAAGGCTTCTGGGTGTCATGCAGAAGACAAGCTGTACCACCACCAGGTCAGCAGCCTCGAGTTTTAGGTAGACTAAGACTCCAGGGTTGTTGGAAATGCAGACTCCTGGTCATCTTGGCCAGAGAGTGACTTGGTAGATCCACACCAGGGTCCAGAGGCACTGGGGTCTAGAGGCTGGCATTTGCCAAGGACTCAGGTGCTTCTGCCATGGCAATGCAAATTTCAGTATCTGCAAAACATGTCAGCAAGCATCTATGAATCATATGGACTGAAGGAAAACCTTTATCATTTAAGAAACCACTGGACTGCCCCCTCTGGATAACAGCCAATGAGCAAAGGGATAGACACTCCTACAGAAGATGATCAGTAGCTTCAGGGCAGAGTCTGGGCAGTGGCTAGTGATCTGGGTCTAACCCCAAATGAGCCTTGGATTCTTTTTTTTTTTTAATTTTATTTTATGTACATTGGCAAGAAGGTGTCAGATCCCCTGGAACTGGAGTTACTGGCAATTGTGAACTGCCATGTGGATGCTGGGAATTGATTGAACCTGTGTCCTCTGGAAGAGGAGCCAGTGGTCTGAACTGCTGAGCCATGTCTCCAGCCCCGAGATTCTTGTATTTTGCACTTGTGCTGAGCTCTGGTCTTGCTGTTCAAGAGGATCCCTAACCTCAGAGGCTCTGGGGACTCGGTAAGGCCCTGCTGTGTCTATAGCCAACCTCACTAAGCGACTGCTGTATTGTACACTGTGGTCAGAGTTGTTTCTGTTTACTAACACCTTCCAGAACTTTGGATTCCAAAGCATTGACCAGATGATATGTGTGGACAATGAGTTATACTTATTAACACAAGGCACACAGCAGATGTTCAACGAACTCTACTAACGAAAACAATATTTTGATGACCTAGCCCAGCTCTCCCATTTTAAAGATCTGCAAAGCAGGGACCAAAGAAGTTGTATGACTTGGCTGTGGTCACACAACTAGTTGAGGGAAAGGAAAGATCCAGTGTGAAATTGACATAACGTGGAATCATGTCAGAGAGGCTGTGGACTCCTCTCCCACCATTGTCATTTCCCAGTTGGGGGATCTTGGGAAAATTTTCCAAACTTTCCTAAGCTTCCAATCTCTTAGCAAAGAGAATATTAACAGTTCCTGACCCACAAGGTGAAGGTGAAGTAGTGATAGCACCAGATAGTCAGTCTTCATCTGTGTCTTCTCCCAGAAAGGTGCTCCAGGTGTGTGTGTGTGTGTGTGTGTGTGTGTCATGAGTGGGTACATAATGCAAGAACAGGGACCTGCTAGTCTTACCATGAGGACAGCTTACGGGTCTGGGCCTGGGCTGAGCTGGCAATGGTGGTGACAGAAAGCCGTAGAGACCCTTCTCCACTCAAGAGGTTCAAAGCCAAGTGAGGGGACATGATACTTTAGTTAGAGGGACCATCAATGTCACCCAAGAGCCAGGCCTCTACTGTTCTCAGCCACCCATTTATAACTTGTCCCTCTCCTTTACTCCCGGTCCAGGCAACATGAGTCTTTGGTGGGTCAGAGTAGGATATCAGCATGGGAAAACCCTGAGTGAATGTGTGCTGTGTGTGCTGCCGACATGGGCGCAGCCGTGTCTAAGGCAACGGTAGCCTCAGACCCACGGGAAATATGGCAGTCTCCCTGCTTCCCAGGGGTGAGGCTCAGAGGGATGGCAAAGCCTTCCTTTGGTCCAAGTGTGAAGTTGGCCATGTGTATGGAAGCCATCCACCATAGTTTTCTTTCCAGATGCCCACTGCTATGATCTGAAGACTGGCCCCTAAGAGTTTAAACCTGTCTTCTTGATCTATCCATGTATTACATATATACCACAAATATCACATGCATGTGCACACACACACACACAGAGCATATACCCTGACTCCTGTATAAAATAAACACAATAAGCTTCCAGAGTACCGCATCTCTCAATCAAAGGGTGCAGTCTACCAGATCCCAGCTTTACATTGTGTGAATGTGTGCGCGTGCGTGTGTCTATCTGTCATTTCTTTAGCCCTGGTCAAGTCCACAGAGTTATGCAAGGACTTGGCACGTCAGGACAGAATAATCTTTATTTCTAAAATTTATTTAGAATAAATTTATTTGGTTTAGTTTAGTCTTCGAGAGGTATAATAAATTCTAAAGACTAAAACCAAACAGGAAAAACGGTCTAATTGTCCATAAGTCTTTGATTTTTTTTTTGTTTTCAAGTGAGAGTAGAGAAAGGTTTGGACACAGAAACTCGAGATGAGGAGCGATTATTCCCTGGGATGTAAAGCGTTTTCTCAAATAAAATTGGAATTTCCAAATACACCTAGGAGTACACTTCTGAGTGTGCATTGTTCCTGGGGAACCCTTCCAGGATCAAGATCAATGGTCTATGCTTCTCCGCACACCGCACTGAAACAATGAAAACAGGGTACCATATACCAGAGCTTAAGCCTCGGATTCCAAGCAGTCACTCGCCCAGAGCCCTGAAATGACTTCAAGGAAAGCTTCAGCCAGAAGGATTCTTAGCAACTGGGAAGCACAGGACTCCAGTAAGAACACTGGGAATGTGGGGTGTATAGAGAGGGCTCAAAGGTAATCAGTCTAATTTCCATTCTAAAAGAGAAAACGGGTCTACCTCAAAACCCTTCTGCAAGCCACAGGCTAAATAAACTGGGCCTGGGCTCCTCTGGGTGTGAAGTTAAGCCCTGCCCACTTCTCGCCAGCCCCACTACCAGGTCTCTTGACAGATCACAATGACAATTCACCCTGTCTGAAGTCAGGAAGCCACAACACAATTTTAAGCTGGAAAGTAAGAAGAACAATTCTCAAGGTTTCATGAAGGACCTACAATTTTTTCTTTCAGCTCACAAAAATTTCCAAGTAGCAAAATGATCCAATTTCCTTCTCATAGCCATCTCTCTGGAGAGAGAACCAGATATTGCTTTAAAACTGTTTCATCAAGATGTCTGAAACCATCGTTGTGGCGGACATCTTTTTCCCAGCACTCAGGAGACAAAGACAGGCAGATCTAGGCAGATCTCTGTGAATTTAAGGCCAGCCTGATCTACATAGTGAGTTTCAGGACAGCCAGGGCTACACAGAGAGACCCTGTCTTAAACAAATCTGACAGAACCCCTCCCCCCAAAAGCCAAGCCAGGTAGTGCACACCTTTAGTCCCGGCGCTTGGAAGGCAGAGGCAGGCAGATCTCTGTGAGTTTGAGGCCAGCCTGGTCTATAAAGTGACAGGGCAGGGACTGTTCCACAAGAAACCCTGTTTCAAAAAACCAAAAACCAAAACAAAAACCAGAAAGGAAGGAAGAAAGGAAGGAAGGAAGGAAGGAAGGAAGGAAGGAAGGAAGGAAGGAGGAGACAATCCTCTGTGTGCTGTGTTAATGGGGTCCATGAATAGGGTATGGCCTGTGAAAACCTTGGGGTTCCTACTAGATGTGAAATTGAGCACTGGGGTCTGGAGATAAAGGGGGGAGGAGTCTCCCTATGACCAGGGAGACCTTGCCCAGGGTGCCCATGCCGGTTGGTCCTCATCCTTTCAGCCCAGACATTCTCCGTGTTTCTGGCCTCCAGATTTCCCTCCTCTGACTGCCAAGTAGGCCTCTGCTCTCTCCTCCACCATGTTTCCCCAGGGAAACCTCTGTTCTTTTGGCCACACTGCTTTCTCCTAATTTATGCTATCGTATCTTGATCTTAGAGCTCTCCCTCTGGCATTTCCTGTGGCCAAACTTTTTTTTTTTTAAAGATTTATTTAGTTATTTCTATGTAAGTGTTTTGCCTGCATGTATGGGTGTGCACCATGTATACGCCTGGTGCTGGCAGAGGCCAGAGAGATAACCGGACTTCTTGGAACTGATGTTACAGATGGTTGTGAGCCACCATGTGGGTGCTAGGAACGCAACCCAGGTCCTCTGGAAGAGCAGCAAGTACTCTTAACTGCTGAGCCATCTCTCCAGCCCCCATGTAGTAAAATGGAAACCCCCTTACTGTTCTTTGTTTTGAGAACAGAGTCTCACATATCCTAGCGTAGCCTCAGTCTTGAACTTCTGATCCTCCTGAGAAGTGCTATGAGCATCATCACACTGGGAGTTTTATGTAGTGCTGGGATCCAGTCCTCATCGTCCTTGTGTGTCTTTTTTTTTTGGGGGGGGTCAGTTTCCCTCATTTGTGTCTCCTCCATGTTGACAGGAGCATGCTCATGCCCAGCATGAAGTATATGCCGAAGGAATGGTGAAGGGAATGAATTTATAGGCATAGACTTTTTTCTTGTGTTGATAAAGTCTAGCAGCTAGCTGATGTGATTTTCACATCCATCCCATTAGTGACTCAGCATGGTAAAGAGGTGTTTGGAAGAAGAAAAGCACAAAAACAAACAAACAAAAAACTCTGGTTAAAAAAGGAAAGCAAAGCCCAATTGCTCCTTTGGCTCAGCTCCCAAAGACTGTGTGCTGTCTTGTATCCCCCATGGGAATAAAGCTGCGAATGACTGCGGGATGCGGTCTCTTGGTGGTGGGCGTCAATTCTGACACATATACTGGAAATGGTGGGAGTCTGAAGATACTGAGTAAGAAATCTGTGATGGTTCACTGTGACTGTCAACTTGGTGGGATTCAGAGACACCACAGACACAACCCTCTGGACATGACTGTGATATAGTGAGTGTCTAGATTGGATTAGCTGAGGTGGGAAAACCTCCCCTAAACGTGGGTGGTACCATACTACAGGCTATGGACCTGGACTGAATAAGAGGTGCCAGGATCCACCGCTCTCTGCTTGATACTCCGTGACTAGCTGCCCCAGCCCATTACCACATCCTTCATGATAGTCTGTGACCTCAAATCAGGAGCCCAAATAAACGTCTTCTCCTGTAAGTTGCTATAGTCACATAGCAACAAGACAAGTAACTAGTATACCCAAATTCAAGTCCTGTTCCCCCATTTCATAGCCATGCATGTCTGAGACAAATAGCCCTCTGCTGTACACACACCACTATTAACCCATAAGTAGGAATTAACCCTCAGTAGGAATGGGCTTGACACACACGAGAACATATGTAGAACGGCATTTAGTATATTGTAGGTATTCAGCCAACATGGGTGGGTTTACCTGCTTTAAGAGACTTACACGTTATTTACACGTATTAACTTGTACAAGGTGGGCTAGCCCTGTTTTATAGGTGAGGATTTTATAAGTGGGAGGAAGGCAGAAAGGGAGGGGCTGGTTGTGATGTCTTTCTTCCAGAATGCTGCTCTCACAGGCGCTCATGTGGGGCCACTGGCACCACAGGAAAGGCTAGGAGAACTGTCCTTTTGATCTGTGGGTTTAAACTCTCCTTCCCTGTCGAAGGTCTTTTTCAACTTGCTGACTGGGGCTTCAGGGGCCCCAGCTTCTTCCTGTAGCTTTATAAGTGCTTCTTTTGAAGACCAAGGAACAGACAGACAGTGGGCAAAATGCTGGAAGTGACAGCATTGGTTAGACTAGCAGGGTTTTTTCTTTCTTTTCCATTAAAATAAACATTGCCTGTTGTCCTGTGATATAGGAAGAGCGTGGTATAAATGGATTGGAAAAGAAGCAGTAGAGATGCCCCGCCTGCCCAGCTAGGGTCTGGTGCTCAGTGTCTTTCAGGAGTTCAGTCTTGGCCCCGTGGAAGTTGCCTCGAAAGGCTTGTGTATGTTAATCAGAGCAATGGTTTCCTGGCTGGAGAGGACTTTGGAGGAAGGAAGCTGAAGGACAGAGGAGGGTGTGTGTATAGGTTGGGGACTTGGTCTCAGAGGACCTGGTTTGAGTTTTAGCTCCCCTCATTTACTCAGGGTGATTTTGCGTATGTAATCTAACCTCTTTGAGCATCATTTTCCTCCTAGGCATGAGGATGTGGAACTCCCAGATGTGCTGGTGCAGGGTGATGGGGAATGAATTGGACTTTTAAAGCAGGGCTATTACCAGGATGGTAGACTAGTATATTTCTTTAACCTGCTGTGATTTCAGCAAGATAGGGAGGAGACAGGAAGTCAGAAAGGTCATAGGTCATGGGGAAGCAGTCATGTGGGCATATCTGGTGGCCCTATCCAGGAGCCAGGCTGGGGGACAGGCTCAGGGAAGTCCAGGGTCTTCACTGCCATCCCCAGCAGCAATTCTGTCCCTATGAGGGGCTCTCGCTTGGAGAACCAGTTCCCAGCTCTGGGTCCCAGGGAAACCGTCCTTGCACATGGGAGGAGGTGGGGGCTTGCCTATAACGTCCCACTTCTGAGGAAATAACTTCTGGCTGTGGGATGGGGCTCTCCCAGAATTGTTCCTTTGTCTGTGGATTCCTCCCTGTTTAGCTCACAACGGAAACTGTTCTAGGAGGAAGTGGGAAACTGTGACACCTGCTCCTTCTCCCACTCAAGATGGGAGCCTGCTTCCGTTTGGACAGGCTGCACTGTCTCCCTCACCAAAGGTAGGGGGAGCAGCAGCAGTGCCAGGGGTGCCTGTGAAACAGCAGCTCGTATCCGCAGTTCTTCAGTGATGTTCTGGAGGGGCACTAAGCACCCGCATGTGTCACCAAGCTTTTCCTCCTGACCCCATAAGGAAGGTAGGATCTGCTGTTCTATGAATGGACCCCGTGAGACTCAGAGAGGCCACAGTCACTTATCCAGAGACACAGAGCACAGACTACGATTAACACTCAGACCCAACTCAGCTGAAGCTTCTGGTATCCACACCGGAATCTTTTTCTGGCCATCTTTGTTACTAAGTACGGTTTTTTTTTTTTTTTTTGGTTTTTTTCGAGACAGGGTTTCTCTGTAGCTTTGGTGCCTGTCCCGGAATTAGCTCTTGTAGACCAGGCTGGCCTCGAACTCCCAGAGATCCGCCTGCCTCTGCCTCCCGAGTGCTGGGATTAAAGGTGTGCGCCACCACCACCCGGCCTGTTACTAAGCACTTCTTGTCGGGAGGTTCTATAAGAAGAGACTGGAGACTCAGGAAGACGAAAACGGGATTAATTCTGATTCTGGCCTCACAAGTTACTCTCATCACTGGACCATACACAGCCATCCTCATAGAGCTGTTATTTATGTAATGGTTATTATTATCATTTTTGTAACTGGTTATTTTCTCTGTCCTAAGCATCCACCATCACTCCACACGAAGCCAGCATCTTGACCACCCTGGTCTTTGTGCTCTCTGACGTCATCTTCAGAGCTGCCTTCCTCAGGCATTTGCTTCCTTTGTTCAGAGTTTTGGCGTAACTAGGTGAGAGCCTGAAAATTCCTATTTTAAAGTTTTAACTACAAATTTTATTACGAGGGTCTAAGGCTATAGATAACCCTTTCTTACTTTATCATTATTAGGTTGCAGAGAGATGTGTGCATGTTGCTGTCTGTCCTTGTGTTCCTCCCTCTTGACGGCTACACGCTGTTCTGCATCTCTGTGCCTCACCCTGTGCTTGCTCCCTCTCTGTAGCATCACTGTATGGTAGGAATTCAGTTTTGCTGAGATCCAGTGAGCTTACAGAATTCGCTGGAGGCCACAGGTGCTAGGGTGAGATCTTTCTGGCTGCCCACGGTGTGCTGTGTTTTGGTACAGTGGAGAAAAAACAGGCACTGGAACCAGAATCCAGCGGCTCAAATCTTGGCTACCTCTTCACTGACTACATGGCCTTGGTCAAGCTGCTTCATGTGTTTGAGCCTCAGTTTTCTCGACAGCAAAGTGGGTGATCATAGCTGCCTGCCTATTGTGTGAGACTAAAGTATTATGGCCTCGCTTTAGCATGCAAGGACCGTGTGAACTGAGGTTTTGCATGAACTGTAAATATGTGGTGGCCAACAATGGTTCTCACTATGTTGAAGACTCCGTAAAGATTCAGGAGGCAAGGCTCAGTAGCGGCCCATGTGGAAGCTCAGGCAGAGGTGGAGGGTCGGCACCCAGAAACCTCAGTGCGAGAAAACAAGCAGAAAAGGATCAACAGCTGCCTTAGGCTGCACTATTGGCAAGTAGCTATGAGCACAGGTCAGGCTGCACCAATGGGAAAATGGGAAGCTGCTGTGTGCAAACTCAGGCTGCACCAGTGGGAAGCTGCTGTGTGCAAACTCAGGCTGCACCAGTGGGAAGCAGCCATACACATAGCTTTGTTTTGTGTTGTGCCTCAGAGATTTGAATACTTGTCCTCAACTGATGTCTTAGAAAGCTACAGAACCTTACGATATAAAGGCTCTATATCACTAGGGAGTCGGCCTTGAGTTTTCACTCTGCTTCCTCTCTGCAGACCAACATCACCAGTCACCATCTGTTTCACAGTTATGCTTTCTGTCCAGCTTTTGTCTAACCTTCCTTTAGTATCCGAGACCACCTCCCAGTGCTGTCTGCTCGTGACTGCTGCTCCAGTGGCCACCTCCTTGCCTGTGGCCTCAGGCAAGGTATTTAACTTCTCCATGTCTGTTTTCTCATGTGCAGAATGGAAATAATAAAACTGCTGTGAGCATCCAGGACAGCACTGCACAGCATCCTCATGCTAATCACGCTGAGCCTTATTATGAGCTAAAGCCACCTCAAATTGTATGTCAAATTAGGTGTCTTCTCGTCAGATATTCGGTCCCAATAATAAGAAAGTAATTCATAAAATTAGTACCGGGAGTGGGGTTACTACTTTGTGATAAACCTAACTGTGTGGTTTGTTGACTTTTGGTTTGCCAGAGGAATATGAAAGAGCTGGCAGCTGGAGAAGCCCTTGGATGCTGTAAACAGAGCTTAACGGGTCATTCTAGTGGGAGTATGGAAGACAAAATGTGGAGAGAGATGAGGCCAGCAGAAGCCCGACTCATGAGATCCCAAAGGGAAACAACAACTCTTAATTCTGTGTCCCAAAAGAAAGATGGTGTTCTGAGCCCTGGAGGGCTGGAAGGGGTTAGGTTGTGATGCAATGTGGGTTGGTTGCTAAAGCCAGAAGGAGCTCATGTAGGAGTGGAAGAAGAGCGATTGGTCAGAGGTGGCTAATTAGGACTGGGTAAACACTTCAGATGGAGCAGGTGCCTAAAATAAAGTCACCTTGCTACGAAGAGTAGAGCCTAGGAAACTCCCATTTCAAGAGGAGAGAAAGGGGCAGAACTCTAAGTCTAATGGTTAAGTGAAATTCTAAGTGTGATCACTGGACATGCAGGCATCTAATTCCATGGCCTGTTTTTTTTTTCTTTCTTTTTTTTCTTTTTGTACCCTCCCCTGAGGTCTCCTAGGGGGAAGTCTTGGGACTTCCCTGGTCCAGGACCAACTTCATAACAACCCAAGACACATCAGAAGGTTTCTGCTAACAAGGGAAAGTGAAGCAGGGAAACAGATCCCTAATCTGACAACAATTCAAAGGGTCCTTCTGTGCTCGCCCTGAGCATTGCAGCCTAACTGGACTATCTGTCTTAGCAGCTGTGATCACTAACTCAGCACCATTATCAATAAGAACAAGGCTTTCCAGCTGCTTTGTGGGTGCCTGTCCCAGTCTGGTCACTGTTCCTGCCTATGTTCCCTTCTGAGTGATCTCTGTCCTACAGGTGGGCAAACAGACGCTGGCTGAGGAATGTCAGCTGCCTCGACGCTGGGGAAAGGAAGGAAAACCCATTTGATTGTGGGTGCTTCTCACCACAGTCCACAGTGTATCCACAATTCACTGTGCTGGAATTTCTTCTACACAGTGAACCTAATGTTTTGGTCT
Source organism: Chionomys nivalis (assembly GCF_950005125.1). NCBI lineage: Eukaryota > Metazoa > Chordata > Mammalia > Rodentia > Cricetidae > Chionomys > Chionomys nivalis. The sequence continues at coordinate 23,683,849 of NC_080099.1, read as the reverse complement.
CGGCACTGCTCCTCTACCTAAGGAGCACTCAGCTCAGTGCTCCCCACCAGCCCAGGAGTCCGTCCATCCTTGGGTAGAACGTTCTAAAAGGATCTGCTGGCCCCTCTCCAGGTGCAACTGCGGGGCCAATGGGACACACACTAAGTGAAGCACGGATGCTGTCCTCGTGGGCTCACAGCTTAGTGGAGAAGGACATGGGATAATTCTGTTCTGCAACCGTGAGCAGAGTGGCCTGACCTGTCCAGAAAGGCAACACATGCCTTTCAAACAACTCTCACAGGATGGCGTGGTGGCACAGGCCCAGGATCCCAGAAGTAGGGAGACTAAGGCAAAAGAGTTTCTAGGTCAAGGTCACCTCCCTGGGCCACCCACTATAAGCACGTGTGTATGTGCTTGATGGGTGTGCATGTATGTGTGCATGTGTGTGCGTATGATGCGTATGAGTGTGTGTACATGTATGAGTGCATGTGTGTGTATGTATATACGATGGGTGTGTGAGTGTGTGCTTTTGTGTGTATGCATGCACAAGTGCACTGTGCATGTGTGTGTGTTTTGCAAGTGTGTGTGATGGGTATATGAGTGCATGTGTGTGTATGCGTGCATGAGTGCATGTGTATGTATGACGCATGTGTGAGCATGTATGAGTGCATGTGCATGTGTATGTTTATGTATATATGATGTATGAGTATGTGCATGTGTGTATATGCGTTCATGAGTGCATGTACGCATGTGTGTGGGCATGTATGTGTGTTTATGATGGATGTGTATGAGTATGAACATACACATACCATGACACACGAGCTGAGGTCAGAGGACAACTTTCAGGTGTCAGTTCTCTCCTTCCACCATGGTTTCCAGGGATCAAATTCTATTAAATGTTGGTTTTTAGAGGATGAGCAGGGCCCATCAGGAAAGCAGGGGAGGCTTTAGGCAGTAATGAGGGGTGATCTGGTTTGCGTGCAGTGCTCTGGATCCACATAGCACTATTATGATCATTTCTATTTTGCAGATGAGGAAAAGAACACACAAATGTTAAACACCTTACTTGAGGTCACATAGCTTCTAGGCAGTGACGGTTGGGGCACAGGTTGGTAAGAGAACACATCATAAGCAAACAACACTGGGAGCTGTCTCAGATATTAAAAAGGAGCTCAAACAAAAGCTTGTAACTCCAACTCTGGGGAAGCAGAGACAGGCGGGTTCCTGGGGTTCACTGGCCACCACCCTAATACTTGGCAAGTCCTGGGCCAACAAGATACCACATCTCGTTGAAGAAGATTCCTCCTGCGGTAGATGGGCACGAATACAGAGACCCACAACTGGGCAGAGTCAGAGCGTGAGAGACCTTGGAACACTCTAATGAGTCGTCTCCATCAGATCCCTCCCCTTAGGACTCAGGAAACCCTGAGGAAGAGGAGGCAGAGGAAACAGAATGATTATAGGGTCAGTGGGGACAGACGCCACCTGGGAAACAAGGTTTTCTAGACACAACAGGATTGCTGCACATGTGAACTCACAGATGTGGCAGTGTGCACAGAACAACACAGGTCTAAGCCAGATGGGGTCCCAAAGAGAGAGGTTAAGTAGCACAACCCCCATCCCTAACCCAGAAGCTGCCCCATGTTGATAACTGCTCTCAAAAGAAAAATTAATTTTCTCTAATGGAGTCTCACTAGATATACAAACCACACTTAAGGGCAGGCCCAATTGTTAATACGAAACAAACTCAATGCTATTTTTGGAGGGTTTTTCCTTTAAATCTCATGTTTTGTCTAGGTGTTTATTTATTTGTTATTTATCATTTTATTTTTACCTTAAGATCGTTTGCTTATATATTATGGTTTCCAATTTTGTTTCTGTATGTGAAAATATGTATGTTAACTCACCACCTGCATGGGGGTTTCTTGTGATTTTTCTTTTACTCTTTTTCTCTGTTTTTATTTATTATTATTACATTGATGCCTGTTTGTATTCTAGTGAGAGATAAAGGGTAGGGAAGTGGGAAGGATCTGGGAGGAGTTGGGGAAGGGGAACGGTAATTAGAACCTCTAATCATTCAGCAGCTCGTCAGCGTGGTCTGCAATCCTAAACTCAATTCTTTTTCTTGCCAAACTGCACAGTTCTTTGATGTCTCTGCTCTGTTTTCATTGTCTCTCTTTGTGGACCTGAAGAAGAGCAGTTAAGAGTAACCACACTACAGCCTGAATGCTCCATTCTTGATATTTCCTTCAGCAAATAAATTAACCTTTACTTTGGAATTTCGCCTGACTCCAGTTCTCAGCATACAGGTAGAATGTAGGTAGATTCTTTGCCAGATTATAACAAGAATGGCCTCTCACCCGGTTCCCAGAGCATCTCCAATCCTGCTCTCTCCCTCCAGTGCCAATAAAGGGTGTACATGAGCAAGAGCCTTGAGGGTGCTGGGAAGGACTAGGGTTCCTCTCAAGATACAAACTTGCATTCCAAGCCTCACTTTGAAGAACTGAACTGCAATGCTTTCTGTGCACAGAGCACCTTCCCATGCCTGCCTGGAGCCTCCTGATGGCTTCCGTGGAAGAAACAGAGGATTAAGTGAAAACAGGTACAGACAGGATCGGAAAGGGGTAACTAGACACTAGCAGGCAGCCAAGGCCCTTGACTCTGGTCTTATCTGTGTCTATAATTAGGCACATCACAAGCAGCAGAGCCTTCGAGTATAGGGCACACCCTGTTGGAGACCAGAGAATGTGAGTGTGTGTGTGTGTGTGTGTGTGTGTGTGTGTGGGCTCTGTGGAGGCCCTCAAGGCCCTGCTTGCTTCTTGCTGATGTTCTGGGCAGCAGGCATGTGGTTTTGCCTGCTCCTCAGCACCTTCTGGGTCTCTCTCTCTCTCTCTCTCTCTCTCTCTCTCTCTCTCTCTCTCTCTCTCTCTCTCTCTCTTTCCTCTCTACCTCTTCCCCCACCTGAAATACCATCTGCGGTGTTTCTGAGGGTCTTGGCTACAAAGTGTCCCTTGACACTGTCCCTCTGGTCCTTTACACTTTCTCTTTGATGGGCACCAACCAGATATGATTTCAGGTCTCACTTTTGAGCTTGCTCCCTATAGCCCTTCAGAGCCACACCTGGTTGCTAGCTAGAGGCGAGGAAAAGCCATTAGTCTCTCTGGTTTCCTGGCACGGTCCCAGGAGATTGGTTTTCTTGGTTCAAGTGTAGCTAAAAAAAAAAAATCTTCCTTGGATTCATATCAGCAGGATCTGCCCTTAGCACACCCTCCACCAAGAATGGGCAGGAAGGGTAAATATTTATTCTACAAATGAATGAATCTGATTCCATCTTCAAAAGAAAGCTTTTGTATAAATTATCATAATTTCTCCCTCCTAAGATGCCACCGATTTGAAGATGTTTTTATCTACTGAATAACAGCTTTTTCAGGAAAGGGAAAGAAATGAATAAATTAACATGTCAATTGTAACATATACTCTGAGATTTTTAAAGAAAAACTCTTTGTACCAATGAAATAAAAAAAATAAAGATTGTAATTTTTTCTTTTGGTTCGGGTCTCTCAGGAAATGGGTTCTCAAACCTGACTCAGCAGCGGTGATGTAATGCAAAGGCAGGTTCCCACAAAGTGTGCAGCAGAGCCTCAGATCTGACCCCTGGGGACTCTAAATCAGCAGGGCTGTCCCTGGCTGCCGTGTACTGACACCAACGGCAGGCTCTGTACAGCTAAGGGACAGGCCTGTCCCCAGAAGAGATGGGTCTGTGCGATGCCACCTGGGGGCACCTTCACAGACCTTAGGAAAGCTCCTGCCCTTGAACCTCAGGTCCCCACTGTAAAACCAAGGGAGGGTGCATGGTTTCCATGTGTTCTTTTGGCAAAACCCATGAGGTTTGCTTGGCTTCCACGTGTGTGTTGTGTGTGTGTGTGCTGTGCTGTGCTGGGAGTAAGACAGAGGGAGGCTGCTGTCCTCAGTACTCTCACTTCACCCAGTGTAACTCTCTATTGCCTAAAATATTGTTTGCAAAATAATTCTGAGGCTAAACGTAATCTGGAAAGCAGAGGGAAATGGCCGTTCCCATTTCTTGCACTGTTTACAGCCTGTGCTTAATTTTTCAGTGTTCCCAGCAGGCTCCGCACTCACTCCACATGCTACCAAGAGAGGGCAAACACCTCTGGGAAGGCCTAGACCAGTGCTTCTCAACCTTCCTAACACAGTGACCCTTTAATATAGTTCTCCTCATGCTGTAGTGACCCCAACCAGAAAATTATTTTTTGTGGTACTTTATAACTGTAATTTTTGCTACTGTTATGAATTGTAATGTAAACATCTGATATGTAGGATATCTGATAAGCGACCCCTGCAAAAGGGTCGTTAGGCCCTCTAAGGGATCGTGACCTACAGGTTGAGAACCACTGGCCTAGACGGTTCATGTGTTTTAGGCTTTGCAGGATGCATAGGGTCTGTTCCAAGTACTCAGCTGTGGTCTTGTACCAGCTCATCAACAACACACACATGAGGACTGGGCACAGTTCTTTGCCAACAGCACTAATAAACCTGTTATTGGGCCCGTGGGTTGAGTCTGCTGACCACTGCACTCTGCTAGTCATTGCGCAGTAATCTGTCAGGTGAAGAAACTGAAGCCCAAGAAGGTGACCCAAAGAGCCAGTGGCTGTGTCCCCATCTTTCATCTCCAATAGTGCACTGGCTTCCTTAACTCACAATGCTCACTTAGCCGCCTCTCCTGCCTAACAAGGACTGTGGGCCTCTGGGAACTACGCGAATGAGAGGAGGTGCCGGGACAAGACAAGTGCTCCGCTGCTCTCTCACAGATCAGTTTTCCTCCAGGTTCTTAGTGGGCTATAAAAAGCCCCCTGGCCTGCCTCCTGGGCAGCAGACTGCTCGTGAATTCCCCCAGCTGGAATGACCGCAATGTGGTGCCACATTCTGCCCCCACCATGGCCTGACAGCTGTGCCAGGGAGAAGAACCATGCCTGGCCAGCGCTGCCCCTCTATCCCCCATGACCGGCGTCACTGGCATTCGGAATGGAATTTTACATGGAAGGGTAAGCCAGCCTGGGGCCCTCCTGGATCAGCCTCCTAAGGCCTCTTTAATGCTAAACACCAGCTATAGTGGGACGGTTGGGAGGGGGAAGACTTACCACCTCAACTCACAGGGCTGCCTGTCTGTACCCCGTCACTGATGGAGGGTGTCCCTCAGGATGGTTCAGAGATTCTTCTCTCAGTACCTGTCCCATCCCTACCTTGTGGTCTTTACCTAGTGAACACTGCCCTGCCCCCAACATTCATACAAAACAACAACAACAACAACAACAACAAAACAATGTTAAAGACAAACGGGACAGCATGAGAAGAAAAGTGTTCATACTGTAAAGCAAATATTCAACAGAGCCCAGAGACCACTGTGCCAGCTGCACATCTGACTGGGGTTAATACCAGAGAAACTATTTAGAATCCTAAAATTAAACAGCAAAAGAACCAATAGTACAGTTAATCTATGAGCTAGTAAACCATAGTCTTCAAAAGAAGTACAAATGACCAAATGGACTGGGGTCATGGTGAGTGTCAACATGAGTAGGGTGTGACTATAAACACTCAGCATTTGGCGTCAGTTGGACCCCGACGACATAATGCAGAAAACACTCCTACACGTTGGGATTCGCCTGGAAATGGAAGACAGGTGCCAGAGAGAACTAGAATCTTCTAAAAGCCCAGGCTCCTGAGGAGGACTGATAACCGAAAGTCTTAGGGGAGCTAAGACGGGGATGTGGCAGAAGACCCCACAGGTAGGCGATGCTGGACTGGTCTCTTTCAGGAAGGTGCTGAACTTCTGGCTCTTCACCTATGGAAGGAGAATGGCTGCGCTGTCTACTTCCTAGGGCTACTGCCATGGCTGGGACGAGCCCCAGAAGAGAAACTCAAGGATGAACCAGTATCTGAAAAGGAACTCCAGCACCAGTTCTCAGTCTGATAATTCTCCTATCACATGGCTGCTTCTTTCCCAGGGCATTCCCCTCCCCAGCCCATAAACTGTCGTGAAGTGACAGTATATATGATGACCACTGGCACTCTGACCAAAAGTTTTCCATAAATGCTTAGCATCCACAAGGCCAGGCTGAAGTGAACACCACTGGGGAGACGTCAAATGCCTCTCAAAGTCGAAAAAAAAATGCAGGGCAGGGTTAGAAGGAATTAGATAGATTCTGGGTTATGATAAAAAAAAAAGCCTGCATGGCTATTTATGCATTTACTTTTAGTTTTTTTTGAGATAGGATCTCACTATGTAGCTCTGGTTGGCCTAGAGATCTATGTAGATCAGGCTGGCTCCAACTCACAAAGCCCACCTGCCTCTGCTGGGATTAAAGGTATGTGCCCCCATGCCCTGCTTAGTGAGTTAAGAATTAAAAGCAAGAGAACTTTGTAGCTTGTCGGCATCTACACTGAGTGACAGGTTCAGACCGCAGCGCTCCACTTGGTTGAAAGGTGGGAAAAGCCTTTGAAGAGCCCTCAGTTACCTAGGGCAGGCAACAGGAAATCCTGGAAGGGTGTATGAGCAGGACTGAGGGACACACAGAGCACTGTATGAGAGCTGTGGTATTCACCAGTGAGAACAAGTTTACCCGAGGGCTTTGCAAAATGCAGATTCCCCAGATCGCATCCCAGAACCCTTAACCGGATCTCTGGAGTGTGCTTTCTCTGAGCTCCACGTGGGCATGGTTTGGAGCCCAGGTAGATTAGGAAAACAGAACTTTAGACACACAGGGAGTAGTCCTTGAGGCACGCTGGAGAAGTCCACAGTAGAAACAGGAAGACCCTGTAGGGGGAACAGGATATAGGAGAAGCAGCCACCCAATAACATTTCCCAATAACAGTCAACAGGATCTGGGATCTGACGGCACAAAGGAAGCAATGTGTCGTGATAAAGCCCATACTCCTGTCCCTCAAATCACGATCACCGAAACGGCAAATCCTTGTGTGGAAAATGACCGCATCCAGGGTCTACTCAGAACTGGATCCGCTCCCTTTCATTTCTTCACCATCATGTTAGACATTTCCTAAGTGCCGAACACGGTGGGAGAAGCTGAGGAGGAGGCTGCGAACAAGCTAGGAAATGCCTGTCCTCAAGGAGCTCCTACCAACAGTGCATGCCATGCTGCATTAACTGCAGCTGTGGAAATGACCACCAGCAGCACACAGCGCTCTGAGCAGTGGCAAGCAGAGGCAGCTGGGAAGACTGGGAAACACTTCCCTGGGGAAGAAATGTTTGCACAGTGACAAGGGGCGACAGGAGTGAGGCGGGGAGGGGGAAGGAACAGAGTACTCAGAGCTGGAAGGAGTAAAACCAGCAGCAGCAGGAGGAAGTGAGCTATTAGAGGGAACAGAGCAGGATAACAAAGGCCTGGTGGTGGTAGCGGCTGTGGGGGGGGCACTACAAGATGGCGGTGTAGAGTGGGAAACCAGAGAGAGGTGCTTACTCCTCTGTACTTTCTCTTTTTACCTTTCACTGTTGTGTGTGTGTGTGTGTGTGTGTGAAAGAGAGAGAGAGAGAGATACAGAGAGAGACAGAGAGAGACAGAGAGAGACAGAGAGAGAGGCACATACGGTTGGAGGGAGGCACGAACCACACCATACATGCCAAGGCTGGAGAACAACTTGTGAGTCAGTTCTCTCCTTCCACTGTATGAGTTCTGAGGATCAAACTCAGGTACTTGGGCTTGGTGACAATGTCTCTACCCACATGCCCACTGATTTTAAACAACTGCCCTGAACTACATCACACCCTCTTCTCCCCAGACTGGTCCATCAATCCCCAAAAGGCCACGCTGCTGCGTGCAGCCTGGGAGCCCTGTTCTCGACAGTGTGTGGGAAGGTGTTACTGGAATCCTTGGAACATCAGGTTGAAGGTGACGGTAGTCCTTTGCCTGTATACTGATTAAGGGCTGTTTAACCTCTGCCTCATGGTGTGCCCAGGCAACACTTGCTTTATCTCTTTTTCATTTCTTTACTTCGTTTCTGTCTGTAGTCCTCTTCCTGCCTTGGGTTCCTGAGTCTGGGATGCCAACCATCCCTAACCACACCCAGCTTCCAGCTTTGAGCATTTCTTTGATTGATGAACCTCTAAGCACAGCCAACACCAGCCTTTGGCAAGCCTTTAAGAGAAGCTTCTGCAAGACAGTCCTACTGCCTCTCCTATAGGGATGCTAGCTGGAGAAGCGAGCTCCCATCTCTCCTTCATGGTTTGTCTTGTTCACGAACACCCCCCCCCCCACACACTTCCCTTGACAGCTCCCCACGCCATTGTGTTGGCAACAGAAAAAGCTGCAGGCTCATCTGGCATGGTGGGGAGTGAGTTAAGAACTTGAGCCCCTGGACGTAAGCTGATGGAGGACCGCCAAGCACTTGAGTGCCCCTTGCATGCTAAGCTCTGTATACATATGGTTCACATCTATCTCAAGAAAAGGCAATCTCACTTTCTACATTTAGCTTCATCTGGGGACAGAAAGTTCACTAGCTTGTCCTGTGGGAGTTGTGAGGCCTACCTGTGTGCTACCTCACTGGTGGCCAGTTCTCTTTGTGTGACAGGCATACCGCAGGGAATCCCATGGGAAAGGAGATTCTATGTCTATGACGGGGTTGTATGAATTCTGCTCTGCTTTCTCCAAGGTGCTATGCTGTGAGAAGAGAAAATCCCGCTTCCCAGGTTTGCTCCTATTCTCTCTGTGGAGGTTTGACGGTATAATTGTGTCAGAGAGCATGCACAGGGTGACCGAGATAGAAGATTTGGGATCTAGTCTTGTTTTAGGGCATGGCTGTGTGCCCTTGCCACCATGGAGGTAGTCAGCAGTATGTGTAAAATCAAAGCTGTGTTTAAGCCTTGTTCTGTGTTTCATACAGAAAGTGACTGCAGATCAATGTCAGTGGCTGTTCTGGATGGACTTGCATCACCTGTCCACCCCTACCTTCTACCCATTCATATACTGAAGCCCTAAGTCCCATATGATAGCATTTGGAGCCAGGATCTTTAGAAGGTAGCTGAGGTCAAATGAGGTCATGGGAACGGCCATTAAATCTGAGGGAGCTGGTGTGCATCTAAGAAGAGAAGAGGCATGTGAGAACCCAGAGAGAAGACGAAAGCCAGGAAAAGGCCTCGTCCAAAGTTAACCTTGATCCTGGGCTACCAGCTCGGAGAGCTGTGGGAAAAGAGATTCCCGTTATTAAAGACACCTGGTGTTTGGAGCTGTGCCACAGCCAGCTTTCCTGAGAGGGGATAGCCTCTGACCCACGAGCTGTTCAGAGAGCACACAAGGCGAAAAACTGAACAGGAAGCCTAGGGCCACTGGTGATTCCAACTGCCATGGCTGCAAACACTGGTTGGTATTCTTGCTCAAGGTGACCCTAGCCTGTCCAAGATCACCCTACCCTGCGGTGGTGGGAGAGGCTAAAATGAGACCTGCCTTTTAAAAACTTTCCTTGATGTGGTGGTGGTGGGGTGTGCATTTACGTAAGGATATGGGGGGGTGGGCACAACAAAGAAGGCTATGTCTAACTTTAGCTTCCTGTTGCGCTATGGCAAAATACGCCGGCGAAAGCAATTTAGGGGAGAGCCGATTCCAGGTGACAGCCAGGGGAGCCAGGGCAGCAGGGAAGCCAGGGCAGCAGGGAAGCCAGGGCAGCAGGAATTTAGAGCAGCAAGTCACATCCACAGGCACGGGCAGAGGGAGGAGGCTTGCTTTGTGGTGCTCAGCTCACTCTCTGCCTTTCTAAACAGTCCACGCAGCACACATCTAGGGAGTGCTGCTGCCCACTGTTAGGCTGGGTCTTCCCACGTCAATTTACAGAGCCAAGGGAATCTCCGTCCCCCTCCCCCCCAAGGCACACCCATAGGCCAACCTAATCTAGACAATTCCCTCATTGAGACGCTCAGGGTCATTCTAGAATGTGTCAAGTTGATAAAGCCAGCCACCACAGCCGGCTAACATAATTTCTGAAGTCTTATACTTTATCTTAAAGACGTATTTTGCACTTGAGTTCACAAGACCCTAATCCATGTTTGCTTTCAGCACAGTATTAGAAACTGTCTCTCGAGGGAGAAAACGAGATGACTTGGTCGTGTGCACTCTGGCCACACACCACTTTACTCAAGGGTCGGCATGGTCTTTAGTAGATCACAGAGCGTTGCTGTTGTGAGAATTTTGCAGGATTCTTTTTAAAATAGACATTCTGGCCAGGTGGTGGTGGCGCACGCCTTTAATCCCAGCACTCTAGGGGGAGGCAGAGGCAAAGGCAGAGGCAGAGGCAGAGGCAGAGGCAGAGGCAGAGGCAGAGGCAGAGGCAGAGGCAGAGGCAGAGGCAGAGGCAGAGGCAGAGGCAGAGGCAGAGGCAGAGGCAGAGGGATGTGGATCTCTGTGAGTTCAAGGCCAGCCTGGTCTACAAAGTGAGTTCCAGGCAGGACAGCCAGAGATACACAGAGAAACCCTGTCTCGGGAAAAAAAAGACAAAAAACAAAAATAAAAAATAGACATTCTGATGAATTAGCTTGAGATGCATGAGATGCATGCTTCATCTTTCTTGATAAACCACATTGGTCTGTTCCTATCATGTGCCAGACACTGTCTCACAAGCTCTGCTTCCTGGCTTCCGGAAGCTCACTTCCGGTCAAGGGAGCAAGATCCAGGAAGCTAACACAACAAAACTAACAGCACCCTGTGAGAAGAGCTGTGCGGGAGAAGGGAAAAAGAGGTAGAAAAGGTCAGAGTCCTTGAATGCTCAGGGAGGTCCCACCTCTTAGCTAGTGGTCTGGAGATGGCATTTTGAAGTGGCCCCATTGATTAGTACAGGGAACCAGACAGGACGGTATGTGACATCTGAGAATGACCCTGGTTTTAGATGTGAGGCTGGAGCATTGGGGGAGAGCAGAAGGAATGGGAAGTGCCTACTCTACTTTTCTGCCCTGGTGTGTGGGTGTACCCTCGATCAGAAGTCAGTTAACAGGTGAAAACTGCCTTCAAATCATGCCTCAGCCTGCTCTCCTGAGACCCTGAAGGAGAAGGCGGATTTTGTGCTGGAGAAGGGTGGCGAAGGGGACGGGGTGGAGGGTCCTCTAAGGCCCCCTGAACTTACACACCTGCTCAAGCGCTCCTCCCAGTCCAAACCCTCCCTTTTGCCCCTGGGGCCGCAGCAGAGCAAGCAAGGGGGAGGGTTTTTAAGTTGATAGTCGGAAGGGAGAGGAATTTTCCATTAACAGCAACAACAATAGAAACTGCTTCTGGTAAAGACACAACACTCTGTTTGCCAAGTGCCTACACACCTGTGATCTCTAGATTCCAGAGGTGCCGCCTGAACCCAGGCATTTGACACTACACTCCCCCCCCGCCCCCCCCCCGCCCCCCGTGCACAAGTAGGCACATGCCCGCTGCAGTGTCCTAACCTTTATTAAGACGCGCGTGCTCTACCCACCCCAAGGCCCCGGGAAGCCTTTATCTTTGCCCCGGGGTAGTCCCAGCTGCAGTAGTCTGCAGGACTCTAAAACGTCCACCAAACCCAGGCAGACGCGCCGAAGCGTGCTCAGGCAGCCCTTTCTTCTCCCAAAGCAGCTGAAAACTTCGGTGTCCTGGGGCTTCTCCTAGGGCGCACAGTAGGAGCCACAAGTGTGGCTGTTCTAGGACTATAACCTGTACCCCGTATTCAACCCTCTCCCTCCTTGCGGCGAGGAGGGGGTAGTTGGCTGACCTCAAGAGTATTTCATAAAGTTAGGAAATAGAGTGTTTAAACACGCCAATTTCCCACCCATGAGGAGACTCAGACCTAGGCCACGACACACACGGGATTGCTCCTGCTGCAGAAGGCACCTGTGTCCAAGTGTCTAGTGCCAGTCCCGCCAAGACCCACCGCCACTTCTCCCCGTCTATCTCAGCTCCCCTCCGCTCTCGGATCTCCCAGGTCTCCCTTCCCGGCCACCGCAGTGGTGCCACTTACCCCGGCCTCGGTCCATGGCGCCGGCGGGGATCCCGGGGATCCCAGCCCAGGGCGCAGCAGCTGCCGCACAGGCGGCGTGCGCTCTTGGGGCTGCCCCAGCGGGCTAGCTCGTCCCCTCCCCCAGACAGGATGCTCGGAGGACGCCCCCGCCCCGCCCTGCGCGCTCCCGGAATAGACCCGAGTACGCCTCGCCCCCTACGCCGCCGGTGTCCCGGTCCGGCACTGGCCAGCGCCACGCCCTGCTTTCCGCCGCCCTCCTGTTGGGCTAGCAGGGACAGCCTCACTGCCCACACACTTTGGTGCCGAGCCCGGGTTACCGATCTGCCTGGACCACTCAGTTTTGCTTTCCCTCCGCTAAAGTCATAGAAGCTAGCCACTTCAATTCCCAGTCAGGCTGTGTCTGTGGGGACTGTGTTAGGACTGCTTAGGCCCACCTTTTTGGCTTTAAGTTTATCTCCACTTCCAGAAGTTCTTTCCTGAGCCCCTTCCAGCCTAGATAGCCAGGTCGGCAAAAAGACAACAAAGGAGCGAGAGAGGAGTGAGAAACAATAAACAAAGATCTTCAGAAAGAAAATCTCCCAGGAAAAAGACTAAAAAGACAGGCGGTAGATGGGGCCCACTTTCCGAGTTCCTAATGTACTAAAACGTGAAGAGATATCAAGCCAGCGTGATAGACATTGCAGAAGCGAAGAGTTTTAACACCGAAAATACAATACAGTGCATGCCTCTGAAGGTAATTACGGGATGCAGAAAATGAATTGCTACAGCCCAGTCAAGGGAGGTAGTGTGAAGTTGAACGAGAGTGTCAACTCTTAGTTCTGGTAGAAGGACCGCAGACAAGCCCAGCTGTGCCTCTGATTTGACTGGGCAGATACTTTGTAGCATATCTGACGTACTTGAGACACTCCTGTAAAGACATGGAAGCAAGAATGGCCGTTTTGTATTTTCTTCGGCTCGAAATATTTCCTCTGTTGGTTTTACCTGCGGGTTGAAATGAACATTGTCTTTGCAAAACGACCCCCGTAGTTTGTTTAGTACACATGTGTGTAGAGTGCTCAGACGGAACTTGATGTGTTTTTTAAAAAAGTCTTCTGAGTTTTTTTTTTTCTTCTACCCAGGTACTGCGTGCTATGTCCCATCTGTGAGGCCTGCCTGCCCATCTATGTGCCGAGAGAGACCTCAAACTGACCTCACAGCGCTGTTGGCAGGGCAATGAAATGATGATACAGATCCAGTTTATACGCCATAAATAGCTATGAAAATGTGAACCATTGTTAGTTTCCAAGCTCCTCTTTGTTCCTGCCCACTTTTCCAATTTGAAAAGGTCATTTTCAGTTCTAAAGCAGCTAACCAACAATGGCAAGTGGAATTAGCACCCTAAGTTCACTGCTTGAACTCTGGAACTTGGAAAGTCATCTGCGTATTCTAAGTTCCCAGGCTAACTCACTAGTTTTCAGTGTGCTGCAGCAGAGGGCATCGAACCCAGAGCTTTCCTCAAGGCAAGGCAAGCGCTTGACCTTGGAGTACCAATCCAAGTTTTTATCCCCTCCCTCCCTCCTTTCTTCTCTCTCTCCCTCCTTTCTTTTCCTCTTTTAGACAGGTTTCTTCCTAAGAAGCTCAGGTCATTAATCTCTTGCCTCTTTGCTCCAGAGGCTGGGGTTACAGTGCCAGGCTACCATGTCCTCTGATGAAATAACTTTCAAACAACAGTATAAAATATTACCATTGCCAAATAGGTGGAGGTTTTCGTAGACATTGTTTTTAAAAAATAGAATTTTCAAAAACTTTAAAGGATTTCGAAGTTTTATTCAAATAATTGGAGCAAAGATTTCATAAGAATTTGCGTGTTTTTATGGGAGTGACCTATGTAGTAGGATTAACTGAACTATGACCTAGGAAATGCATAAAAATGAGAGTGGAGCCGGGCGGTGGTGGCGCACACCTTTAATCCCAGCACTTGGGAGGCAGAGGCAGGCGGATCTCTGTGAGTTCGAGACCAGCCTGGTCTACAAGAGCTAGTTCCAGGACAGGCTCCAAAACCACAGAGAAACCCTGTCTCGAAAAACAAAAAAAACAAAAACAAAAAAAAACAAAAAATGAGAGTGGACACAATCTATGCACGACTCTGAGAATTAATGAGGTTTGTAGGAGGTACAGCGGCTCTAGCTTAGCCTGTAACTTCGTCTGCTGGAACTGCTGGCCAAGTGGGCTGCAACTTGGTTGCTGTCAGAATGAGTCAATGAGATGCATGAAGAAGATATCCGTGTATTAACACAAAAGAATCATTACTTGGTTTTCTACACTTTTTCTTTAAGAAGGAACAAGAAAATGATTCCCACTGTCCATCAGTTCCCTTAGGCAGCATTGATTGGTATCTGTGTAAGTTGGTGTTGAGAGGACAGATGTTAAGTAGGAGTGAGCCCCATCTTCAAGGAAGCTATGAACTAGAAGAGGGGGTAACTTTAACACATATTATACCGTAAAAAATACATGAGAGAGATCAAGGGCTTTCGAGTCCATGAAGACAAAGCAATGGCTTCTTATTGATCATGGAGACAGCACTAGAAGGTAGGCGTGTGCTCGGGAGTCAGTTGATCCGAATGTGTAACGAGAAGATAGCATGACAGGCAAAGAAAACAGTGAGCGCAGAGATAGAACAGGGCAGGACTGTCGGCAACGCGGTTTGCATTGGCCAGATCACGGGGTATCAGGTGCTAGGTAGGAGGACAAGGATGTGAAGGGGACTGTGGAGGTCTAGTATTTAGTTCCCTCTTCTGTTTCTCCATATGTAACTCCGGCAAACATTATGAAGACTTGCCTTGGATCTTCTTGCTTGCTGCTGAGTTTCCCAGGTTCACCTGGTGCTTGTTGAGAGAATTCCACACCCAGAGAAGTCCAGCTTTGTAAAAAGATATCGAGTTCGGCTCCAGGAAACAATACCAGGAAGAAAACGTTCAGCTCCCTTCTGCTCCTGGTCTTGTGAAAACAAATGATAGTCCCCAGACTCCCTCTTTGCTTATCAGGTAGAACAGGAAACCCTGGGAAAGAAAAATTTGGAGTCTGAAGGGCTCTTGTATCAGAGGGAGAAATACTGTCACCTCTAACCTGTCATCTTGCGTCCCGGGTCAGCTTCCTCTGCACTTGCCAGAGTGACCTTTTCATGACCCTAATCAGACTATGTATTCTATTTCCCTCTTTAAAAAAAATTTCACGTTCTCCTTTGCCACCAGTGGAGCATTCGACTTCCTTGTTACAGCATTCAGATACCTTCTTTGCTGAGCTTGTAGAATCTCGGGGAACTCCAGGAAGTATATGAAACTGGACCAAGGGGGATCAGATATGGGGTTGGAGTTGTTGCTGTTGCTGTGTGAATCTCAGTTCTTCCACTGGGTCATCAATTATAATTTCTTGCTTACGTACCCATCCTTGGCTCCAGATCACTGTGCGGGAGAGTGCTGTGCCTTACTCTGAGATCCCCAGATCCCAGCTCAGCACTCTGAGTCTAGTAAGTAGTGAGAAAGATTTAGGACAGGAGTCGTTCAGTAAACTCATGGCACCTGCAAGGTCTGCTGTCACGGACTATTGCTAATGCTGAGTCCAGGCCTGTTATCCCTCTGGGAGTGTCTTATTGGTATCTATTTTCGGAAGGAAATGCAATTGCAAGGTGTCTTGTGGAAATGCCCTGGGCTCTCCAGGCTCCTGTATGCACCAGGGGCCACATAGCTTCCTCTCCCACGTTCTTTGTTCAGGGTGATCCCCAAGCCTTTTGCTTGAGTGTCTGCTGGGTGCTGGCTGCTGGATGAAAACCTCTCTTGTTCCACACAGCACAATGTTGGCATTATAGCACTGGTCCAGGGAAGTGACACATGCCTTTGGTCCACCCTGGGCCTCAGTCACAGACAGCAATCTGGTGACAGCTGCAGGGAGGAAAGAGAGTGAGGGAGCACTCCTCTTTGCCGAGAGCCTTTATATTCCTGCTCCAGGCTTTGTGGTTTATGTGCAGCCTGGCTAGGGGGCTCCTGCTGATCTTAGGGCTCAGGCTCACCGAGGCAGAAGCTGTGTAGCCAGAGGAAATGTTTGAAGGACCCTTTGTCATTGTGTCCAAATGCCTCATATAGCCTGGCCTCACCCTAGGTTCTGCCCCAAGGCCAGAGCACAAGGCCCTTCAAGAGTGACCATACTCTGAAGTCCCCAGGGGTAAAGGGTTGTTTGGAGTGCTAGGGACACGGGTAAAGCAGGGCTCTCCCCTCCCCTTTAGAGGGGGAATGGCTAACAGCTCAGACCCGGAGTGGCCAGGTTGGCATTTTTTAGAAGAACCCAGAAACTCAGATTTTTCCACACAAACATTAAAAAAAAGTTGTGCACATACACACGTGAGCTTATGTGTGTCTGTGTGGTTGCCAGAGGACAACTTAAGGGAATTGGCTGTCTTCTCCCACCATGTGGGTCTTATGGGATTCAGGTCATTTGACTTGGTGACACACCTTTACCTACTGAGCCAACTCAACAGTCCATACGATCTGTTTTGATGTAAGAACGCTGGTCACAGGCTGGGGATATTGTTCAGTATGTGCCCAGCATGCCTGGAAGCCTTGAGTTTGCACTTCAGTGCCACACAAACTGAGTGTGGTCTATAATTATAGTACCAAGGAGGTGGAGATGGAGGATCAGTATTTCATGGTCATTCTTGACCATTTGAGATCAGCCTGGGATACATGGGGACTCTGTCTTAGGAAAAAAAGTTGATCATTAATTTCTCTTGTTTTAGAATAGGGTTTCTCAAACCTTCCTAATGCTGTGCCTGTTTAATACAGTCCCTCATGTTGTGGCGACCCCCAACTATAAGATTATTTTTGTTGCTACTTCATAATTGTAATCTTGCTACTGTTATAAATCGTAATATAATTATCTGTGTTTCCGATGGTCTTGGGCGACCCCTGTGAGAGGGTCATTTGACTCCCAAAGGGATTGCGACCCACAGGTTGAAAACCACTGTTTTGGAATATCAAGAACCAGCTAAGCCATGCCCGTGGACTGTATCTGGCCATGGACTCCTTCCCTATGGAGACTTATGGAGTACCTGTCCACTCAGGACAG
The DNA here is from genome assembly GCF_950005125.1 of Chionomys nivalis. Classification (NCBI taxonomy): domain Eukaryota; kingdom Metazoa; phylum Chordata; class Mammalia; order Rodentia; family Cricetidae; genus Chionomys; species Chionomys nivalis. The sequence continues at coordinate 23,666,779 of NC_080099.1, read as the reverse complement.
AATGCTAAAGTAAAGTAGAAGCCACCTTCTTTGAGAAGCTGACTATTTTATTCTGATGCTCAAGGCTCAAGGGAAGTACTGGGCTCCAGGGTCCAGAATGAACTAACCTGGATCTAGGAAAATCCCAGAGCTGAGAGGAAACTGAGACACCAGCCTATCTCATCTTGTCCTTTGTCATGTGGGGAAATGGAGGCCAAGAGCATGTAGAGACTTTTAATAAATTACACAAGGTCTTAGGGGCAGAATGGGGAACAGTAGGGCAGGAATCCAGACTCCATGACATCTTTGTTACAGTCCCTGGCCTGTCACTCTGCTCAGTTTGTGGAACACAGTGGCGAAGAGCTAACCTTTGGAAAGAGTCTTTGCAGTCCAGGGCATGACCTTCAACCCTTCTGAACTATACCTTCCTCATCTAGGCTAATACAGGTCCCTAGCAGAGCGACAGGAAGATTTAATCGTGTCTATGTGTGTTGAATGCCTGGTGCCAGGCATGACACAGAGCGAGTATTCTTCAAACGCCACTTGACGATCTAGGGAGGTAGTTATTCAGTGGTTAAGTGCATGGGCGTCAGGTGAGATGGCCCTGAGTTCGAGTCCTGACTTTACTACGTGCAGCTGTGAAAAACTGGATGAATTCCTTCCCAAAGGCTCAATATGTTCATCTGCAAACTGAGGATAAAACAGTAGCCTGGACACAAACAAGATCAGAGCGCAGAGCTCATCTGTTGGAAGTCTTGCCATTATGTCATCGGTAAGGGTTTCCTTTGAGGAAATTGTCAGAAGCTTATGGAAGTAGTAAGGAAATCTTGCCTATATAGACCCAGGCTGCCCCCTACAGGGAGTTTCTTATGTCAAAGCCCTAGCTATGGAACCAATTCGGCCAGGTTCCTCCCTGCAGGAGCATCTGGGCTTCTGGATAGGAGAATTGCCAGGCTTTCTGCACTTGCTGCCACCGAGGCTGGTGAGGAGTGACATTTTATACAGATATGAAACAACAAAACCAAAGCCAGGCAACGGTGGCGCACACCTTTAACCCCAGCACTTGGGAGGCAGAGGCAGGCAGATTTTGAGTTTGAGGCCAGCCTGGTCAATAGAGCAAGTTCAAGGACCACCAGGGCTACACAGAGAAACTCTGTCTCAAAAAACAAAAGAAAAGAAAACCAAAATCAAATAAATGACTATGATATTTCATTATGAAGAAGTACAAACTTTGGGTCACGTGGAGTTTGTTCTGATCCAGGTGGTCCAGTGAGTCGGGGAGTGGGAGGCAGGTCCACTTATGTGTTACAATCACGTGTGGCGCTGGGAACCAGAGATTGCATAAGACTCTAGAAATCCTTTTCCAGGGCTGAAAAAGCAAACTTCTAGTCCTTCACATCAGTTTTTCCATTTCCCTACTGAGTCCTCCCATCCTGCCATGAGCTTCCACAGGGACGGATACAGGTACCATTAGGTTGCTGGGGTCACCCCTTACATGGCCAGCATTTGAGACTACACTGCCAGTGCAATTCAGTGTATTTGTTATAACTACTTTGGTAGAACTCTGAACAGCTTAAACCCTAAGGCCGATGTAGGGAGAAGCTGCTTCTAAAGAGAGTGCAGATCTAGGCATGCAAACAGAGAATTCCTCTCCCTCTCCTAGCTCTTCCTTGTTTCATAGTCTCAGGTTCTCTCTGTCTCTGTCTCTGCCTCTGTCTCTGTCTCTCTCAAGCTTCCCTAATAGCCGGAGAATCCAGAGTATGCCTGATAACTGGAGAATCGTCTGTCTCTCTGCAGTTCCAGCAGTGGTCCAGAGGGGGCACTCATAGCCTGGGGAAACAATGATTTGAGCCGGCTGGAGATGGTGGCGTTGATGAGAGCAGTCTTTAGGTGGGACAGCTCACTTCAACTAGGAAATCCACTGGTCACAGACTTAGATGACATATCATATTTTAGTTTTACTTATGTGCACACTTGTCTCTGCTGGCTTTTGGTGTCTTTTGCCTGTGTCCCTCAGGTATAGCGGCAGGAGGAGTTAGTAAAAGGCTATATGCTTCTCATAGATTGTACATTTTGCTCATTTAGAGCCCCACTCCAGGGCAGCAGCTCATAATGGTAGATGTAAGTGTGTGTTTGTCACTGTGTAGTCAAAACCTTTAGTGTTGTGAAATGCTTAGATCCTCATTCCACACAGGGCACTGATGGAGCGGGCGTAGCTCTGGGATGTCAATTGCTATTAATTTTTTTAAAAAGCATTTTAAAAAAATTTATGTATACAGGTATTTTGCCTGCATGTATGTCTCTGCACCACATGTGTGTCTGGTGCCCAGATAGGCCAGAAGAGAGGGTGTTTTATCTCCTGGAACTTAATTTATAGCTGCTTGTGAGCTATCACGTGGATGCTGAGAACTGAACCTGGGTCCTCTGCGAAAGCAGCAAATGCTTTTAGCCATTGAACCAGCGCTTCACCCCCCACTTGCTACTAATTTTTAGCAATGTTTTGTTTTCCCATTACTTTTTCCTAGCTGTGTTGAATAGCGGCACTTCTAGCCCACGTGAAACTCCTCTGCAGTCTTCCATAGTGGGTGTTCGTATTCCTATGCCTGCAGTCTGCTAAGGGCAAGTGTCCCTGGTGCAGCTGATCACCCATCTCAATGAACATACTCAAGGCTCAGTTGGTCTGTTTGCAGCTACGAAGTGCAGCTATCGCCTGGTTTAATTATAATCTGCGATGTTGGAGGCCCCTAACACTGTGTTCTGGCTTGTTAATGTAATGTTGCCCTCCAGTATTCCAAGAGGTCATATATATGGGAAAATACCCTTCTTCAAGAACCTCGGAATGTCCAACAGAAAAGGTTGAGTCCATCATTAAAAAGCAGATGGCTTAGGGCAGAGTGTCTCACCTTTATGGCTGCGCAGCTCTCAGAGAGCACATTAAAATACAGATGCCGAAGGGGAGGCCAGGGCGGGGCCTGAGGTTCTGTATTCCTCATCAGCATTCTGGATTGGAGATGACACTCTCCGTAGGAACAGTTTGAGCAATCCTTCCTTACACTCATTATTAATAACCACAGAGCCAAGCCAGACTGTCTGTACAGAGCGTGGAGGAATGGGAAGGCATCTTCTAGGCCTTCTGCGTGCCTACCTGGCTACCGTGGTCCCTGCCTACCTGGCTACTGTTGGGGGATATTTGTACTTGTGTGAAGACATATTGCTGTGGTTAGTTTAATAAAGAGCTGAACAGCCAATAGCTAGGCAGGAGGAATAGCTGAGACTTCTGGGCAGAGAGAGGAAGTAAGAAGAGATAATCGAGGCAGAGAGGAGACAGGGAGAGGAAACAGGGGGTGCCAGATGGAAGAGAGGTAACGCCATGTGATAGAATGTAGATTAATATAAATGGGCTAATATAAGTTTTAAGAACTCATAGGAACAAGCCTAAACTATAGGTTGATCTCTAATAACTTAGAGGTCTCACTGTGGTTATTTGTGAGCTGGTAGCCAGCCCAAAGGAAAGGCTGACTCCAGGCTACCTCTGATATCACTTTTTCCTTTCCATGTTCCACTCCATCCTCACTTCCATCAGATCCTCAGTAGGACAAGCTCTTGTCCACCCAATGCCTCGCACACACTGTTTCCCTCTGCCTAGAATGTTCTTACTTCCGCTTTCTCTGCTGACCCATTTCGCCTTTCGCTAGGTGTTTGAAGGGAGTTCTTTTCCTGGGGCACCCTGTCTGCTGACTCTGTAGCGGTTGTTTCTATGTACCGTCTTTTTCTGTTTACTCTCTGTAATCCAGGCGGGCCTCAAACTCACGGAGATCCACCTGCCTCCTTCCCAAGTGCTGGGATTAAAGGTGTGCGCCTCCACCGCCGCCCACTTTTTTCTGTTTACTTAGAACTTGTTTCTCTTCTAGACCGGCATGCAGGAAGCACTTCTCCCATACTGTTTATCTGGCAGCAGATGCCCCCAAAGTAAACATTTGTTGGGTGCATATGTAGGCAGGAACAAAGATATTCTTGGTATCTTTTTGTGTATTTGAACCACTTGTCTGGAAGGGAAGGAAAGTGGAAGAAAGTAGAAATATATTCCTTCCATTTTTTTCTTTTAAAAAGAAACTGGACCGGACGGTGGTGGCTCATGTCTTTAATCCCAGCACTTGGGAGGCGGAGGCAGGTGGATCTCAGTGAGTTTGAGGCCAGCCTGGTCTACAAAGCAAGTTCCCGGACAGTCAGGAATGTTGCATAGAGAAACCCTGTCTTGAAAAACAAAACAAAACAAAACAAAACAAAACAAAACAAACAAACAAACAAAAAAAAGGAATTGGTGTGCACAACTTTAATCCTAGCACTAGGGAGGCAGAGATGGCTAGATCTTTGTGAGGTTGGGGCCAGCCTGGTGTACACAGTGAGTTCCAGGATTCTAGGACAGCCAGGGATGTTATACTGAGAAACTCTGTCTTGAAAAATATGTATTGTGTCTGTGTGTGCATGTGTGCATTCATGCACATATGTGCATAGCGCATATGTGGAGGTCAGAGGACAAATTATGGAAGTGAGTTCTTTCCTTCCACCACACAGGTCCCAGGCATTGAACTCGGGTCATCAGCAACTCACCTGTGGAGCTATCTCACTGGACCAGAATTATTCTTGCTAAAAATTATAGAATAAGAGGTCAGGAAAGAGGCTAACCCATGCTACATTTTCAAATTTTCAAGATTATTCATTCATTCATTCATTCCTTCATTCATTTATGTGATTCTGAGGGAGTGTATGCACACATGTGTGCTGGTGCGTGCACCTCTGTATGTATGTGGAAACCAGAAGAGAATGTCAGATGTCTCCTTCTATGTCTCTCTGTCTGTTCTTTCAAGTCAGAGGCTCTCTCTGAATTAGAACTTGTGTTTTTTTAGCTGGGCTGGAAGTCAGCAAGTCCCAAAGATGCCCCCGGTCTCCCCTCCTCCCAGGCTGGTCGCAGGTGCTTTGGATGCTCAGTTTGTTACACAAGGACTGGGACCCGAATTCTGGTCCTCATGATTGCTCAGCAACTGCTCTTTACCACTGAGCCATCTCCCTAACCCTTGTATCCTGTCTTCAGAGATGTCAAAATGTGAGCAAAGTAGGCAGCTTAAAATAGATGAAGCGCAGTAAGTCTATGTTTCTTAAAGAGTTAATGCAGAGTTAGTTTATGAAATACTTGGTTAAATGAAATTACTGCAGGCCATCCCAGGGTCCTTGGCAGTGTGCATTGAGTCTCTTAAAAATGGCACAGTGTGGCCCAAACTCCAACCCTCACTCATGGGTCATTGCTATCCCCTTTCTCATCTTTCTATTCAGTAGGGCCTGACCCTCACTGTGGTGGTGGCTAAAAATGCCAAACGTAAATGTCCTCGTCTCCCCTGTGCTAAACACATGGATGTGCTCCCTAGTGCCAACAGGCAAGGCCGGAGCAGAAGCCGACTCAGGAGCTCTGGGAAAGTTTTCCTTGTTAAATTAGACATGTGGAGGGAAATTTCTTTCCTGTCTTTAAAATATGGTTGTGCGAGGAGACGCCTGGGATCACAGCACTTCCTGTAAATATGGGGGACACACTGGCAGAGGATAAAAGCCAAGAATAGAAAGGATGATGGGATTGGAGGGGCGCAAAGAATCTGACTCCAGATGGCATTGCTGAGCTGTTGAGTTCAGAAATCTTGCATCCTGGGTTTCGGGTTGCTCTTACTATCCAAGCCACTTTTAAGAAGGCAGTTTGGACTTGCAGGTAAAAGGGACTTACCTGCTAGGAATGGGAAGCTGGTCTGTCCAGTTAGACAGGAAGAGAGGACTCCTGGCCCTCCTGGTAGTAATTACGTATCTTCAAAGTGGTTCCATCTGTGAGATGGGGCTGTTAACTATGGCTACCTGTTGGGTTGCTAAGAGGCCTAAATGAGATGATGTGCCTTTAGTCCTTTGCACAGGCACACTGACGGTATTTAACACGACTTTGGTTACAGAGTCTTATTTGTGACTGAAACCCCCTTTGCTACCTCAAGTACCCTGCATTCTGCAGAGAACAAGCCACATAGCGTTGACCCTGTATGTTTGTGTGTATGTGCACATGGTACATACACGGAGGACAGAGGATGACCTCGGATGTTGTTAGTCAGATGCTTCTACCTGGTGTTTTGAGACAGGGCTCTCTCAGCAGGACTTGGGACTTCCCAATCAGGCGAGGCTGGCTAGCACAGGAGCTGTCAGTATCCAGCGGTGCCCACCTTCCCAGAGCTGGGATAGCAAGCATGCACCACCATCCCCGGATTTCTTTTCCTGTAAAGCTTACGGATTGAACTAAGGCAGTGGTTCTCAACCTGTGGTTCTTGACCCCTTTAGGGGTTGTCGGACGACCCTTTCACAGGAGTCCTGTATCAGATATCCTGTATAGCAGATATTTACAATTCATAACAGTAGCAAAATTAGTTATGAAGTAGCAGTGAGATAATTTTATGGTTGGGGGTCATCATAACACGAGGAAACTGTATTAAAGAGTCATAGCATTAGGGAGGCTGAGAACCACTGAATTAAGGTTATTTTGCCTTAAGAACTCCAGTGACTCCAGTCCTGGTCCTTAGTTACTTTTGTGCATAGTCAGCTTGTTCCTATGCCAGCTACTCACCCCTCCCCCTACTCCAAAAGACAAGAGGACATGGGTTTGGGTTGAAATGATGTGCTTTTATGGGAAACAAAAATATCCAACAACAATAACAAAAGCCCTTCAATCTCCCAAGTCGTTAACCAGTGACAATGAGGCAATCTCAATGATTGCATCTGGCTGGGGACGTTTCTAATGGGTCAGGAAAGTTGAAAGACATTGGCCAAAAAGAGAAGTTGCAGGGAGGTGACATTTTTTTAAATGAGAGTACATTAGACTTCCTTCATAATCCCTCCACCCTGTCACCCTTCCAACTCGCAGATTCCTCAGATCCTTCCTGGTTTTGCTCACACGCAATCTCTTCTAGAAGCTTCCTTGGTCTGCACTGGCTGCACACACCTTCAGCAACATCACATATCCTTTCTCAGGCCTCCGTCCATCACTTTCTGCCTTGCATCCGATATGTCTGGTACGTCTTACCAGGACTCCTATTACTAGACGTGCCCCTGAAACTAGGGCCCTCTTTGATTCATTCCAGTGCCCCTCCCCCCTCCCCCACTCCGTGCTCAGCATTCAGCAGGTGCCCAGAAAGGGTTTGCTGCAGTCAGCTGTACATTTGCTATGCCACATCACCAGCATTTCGAGCACCATCCTTGTCTTTTTAACACTTCTCCATCTTTCTTCTATGACCCCCCAAAGAGTGTCACACAGGCATCTCCAAGAAGGAAGAGCGGCCACCAGTAAACAGCTCAGAATGGTAGCAGGGGTGGTGAGAGAAGGTTCTGTTTTCACCTGTCGCAGGAAGAGAAAGAGTCCAGTCCCTGAGGTCTCTGGGGGCAGAGCATGAACAGGGCTGCTCAATGCCTCATTCTGGAATCCCCTCAACATCCACGCTTCTAAAAGCTTCCCCTGGGAGATGCAACCAATGTTGTAGCAGACTCAAGGGGATGGGTGTGTGTGTGGGTCCAACATGAATGATTGCCATCTAGGGAGGGACCAGTAGCATAGGCCAAGATTTTTCTTTGGGCTGTGGCCTATTTTCCCTGGACAGGGGTGGGGGTGTCTATCTCAGATGCTTGCTGGAGCTATGGTGGGAACATTAGCCCTGTGGTGTGTAGGTCATCAGGCACATAGACTGTAATAAGGCTGAAGAGTACAGGCTGCAACAATGGCCTCTCCTATAAAGGCGGAAGGGTGGGAGTGTGTGCTGGGACCACTGTGGGGCAGGGAGAGGAGCCAGTTGGAGGTGGTAGGGGGAAGGGAAGTGCCGTTTTCCTTTTCCTACCATGAATTCTAGATTTGCACGAGGGAGTGTGGTCAGGACCAAGGGTCGAAGGAGGAGGGGTTGCTGCGCTGAGGAGAGGCCAGGACCCATCCACTCTGTACTGATGTAAGGAATGGATTTGAGGCCCACATATCTAACTGCATCACCCCACAGAGCGGCTTAGCTCCTATTTGGAGGTGCGGAGAAAATTCTTCAAGAGGCCTCCGAGGTGCTCACTGATTTGGGTGGACCATGGTGGACTTTCCACCGGAAGGGCCCATTTGTGACCACAGTGAAAACTGCAAGGTCAGCATCAGCCCTGGAGACTGGGAGATGGTCCTGAAGCAGGGAGTAGAGATGCCTCCAGGCACCTTTCAAAAGGAGAGTTAGACCTTGGGGACTCAAGGTGGGACAGATGTTTCAGTATAAAAAGGATCCCAGTAAAAGGATGGAGTCCCTTCAAATCCCTTCCCTGGTCCCAGAGTACTTAGAAAAGACATGTAAGGAGCATAAAAATACCTCGACGATGTGGGCTCGCCTGACAGTACAGAAAAGCAAGTCTCATGGCAGGCAGCATGTTGTGTCCCATTATACAAGAGGATTATATCGCGCGTCAGGATAGAGATTTACATACATCTTTATATAAATGCATCTATATGTATAGAGCCTACGCCTAGAACAGCCGGGCTTGCTTCTTCAGTTCGTTCCTCTTCCAGAGCGCAAGTCTCTCGAACTCGGAGATGGTCATGCCAAAGACTTGATAGAACTCCTCCTGGGACAGGTGGCGCTGCATGGTGTGGAGGGAACACAGGCAGCATGAGGATTTGAGTTGTGGGTTCAGAGGTTTCTGTACTTCACTGCGGGTTCCCTGGGCCTGGCCCAGGGTTAGAGCAAGGAAGTTGCGTGGTATATGATGAATGGATTGAGGTGCAGGAGGCCCTCCTGGGGGATTTCTGGATGCATGCTGGCTGAGAGGCTTCCCTCGCCTCCAGCTCTGCTGGGTGTTGACTTTATCCAAGCTCTATTTGTACATTGGCCTCCCCTTTATAAATTCATGTTTCATGTATCTATGTCCGTAAGTACATGTGATTAATGCTACCCAATCCCCTTGGGAGAAAAAGGGGTACACCCAAGGATTCAGGGTGTACTGACCCTTATTGATATTTTTAAAAATGACTTAGCAGGCTTCTCATCAGAAGAATGAAAAAAAAAAACCTCACTGCTAATATTTCTCTACCCACTGGAACGTCCTTTCTTTTCCTTGTATGGAAATGAGTTTGTCATATAAGCAAACACTCTTCTGCATTTCACGGCAGGTTCCCATCCTCCCTTTTATTTTCCCTTCTTCTCTGTTCTCAGAAATCTTGAAGGTTCATGTCAAAAGCCTTTAGACTTAGAAGTATATGACATTTAAAATGTAGCAAAATATTAGGAATTGATAGATTTAGGTGAAGGGTAGGTGGGTGTTCATTTTCCTATTCATACACTTTCACTGGAGGTCTAAACATTTTCAAAATGAGATTTAAAATCAAGCTTAAAAAAGGAAGTAAGTGCATTCCAAGTGTCAACCCAGTGTGGAACTCTACAGCCTCAGAATGGCTATTCTAGCTGTACAGAAACTCACTGAGATGTATACACTTGGTCTGATCAATTTCTGTGTGTTTTTTTATAATAAAGTTTAATTTAAAAGAAAATATATGGCCTATATTTTGACTGCAAGCTTCTTGGATTCTCTGAGCATTTAGTATCTTCATTGGGTATTGAAGGACACCCAGTGAGAATTATGCATACAGCCACACAACAATTAGCCAGTTTGTTGACTTATTGCCATTGCGAGCTAATATTTTAGCACAGTTTTTAGAGTTAGGTAGACATGGATGTATAGCCTTGGGCAAATAGGCAATCCTTCCAAGCCTCAGTTTCCAGTTCTAGAAAAAGGAACTAGTCCTGCACCTACTTCATTGGGATGGCAAGCGTGAACTAGTTCACTCTTGAGCACAGAGTTCATGGACATGCCTGATTCGCTCACTTTTAGCACGGTGTGAGCTCTTTGGGAATCAGTTAAACAGATGCTTCCATCCCCACTTGTGATGTTACTTCCTTCTCCTCTTATCTTCTGGGCTCTGTGGTCCCAGCCTCACTCACCTCTTGATATCTTCTACCACACACAGCTCACTTCTGTATTAAAGCCTTAGTACTGGCTGTCTCCTCTGCCCAGAAAGTGCTCACAAAAGCATGGATAACTTGTTCAGATGTCACATAGCAGGTGAGACCCACTCTCATCAGTTTATTTGCAACCACAGCTTGCTTCTCCTAACTCCCAGTTCCATGTCCTGTCCTTCTTTGGCTTTTTACCCTTCCCTGTATCACGTGTTAGCACAGCGTCGCATTTGTTTTTCATTTGTGTCCTTTAATGTCTGTTTCTCACACAAGAATGCAAGCTCTAAGAGATCAGGGTCTCTGATTCACAGACACATGTAAATACATAGAACAACATTTAGCACCTATTATAAACTTCTAAATTATAAACTTAATTTGCTATTATTTTGTGTGTACATATGTGATGTGTGTCTGGGGGTGCACATGTCACAGAGCATGTTTAGAGGGCAGAACCCCATTCTCTCTTTCCACCTTTATGTGCTTTTTAGGGATTGAACTCAGGTTGCCTGGCTTGCATGGCCAGCATTTTTACCTGCTAAGCTATCTTGCTAGCTCTTTAAAAGAGTTACAATAAATATTTATTGGACAAATGAGCTTCTGTACTCTGAACTTCTTGAGGACACATCAGGATCTAGAGTTGGTGCAGAGGCTGGGACAGTGTTTCTAACTCAGCACTACATTTTAGACATCCCTGGGCGATTTAAAAGCCACGGTGGATTGACCTGAGCTCCTTCCCCAGACTGTGATTTATCTGGTTTGGGGTGAGAACTATATGTGATGCATGCTCACTGGGTCGTTCTGATGCTCAGGAAACTGGAGCTCCCTGGAGATGCTTAAGTGGCTCTTTAGAGATGGCGGGGAGCTGTCCCCTTCAGCACCATCAGGCACCTGAAGCCCCTTGTTAGGAAGATGTGAATAAATCACCCAAGGTTCTTGGGCTGCTAACTCAGGACGTTAGCTCTGGGTATACTTACAGAGCTTCGTGGCTCACTTGCTATGGTATCCCCTACTCCCCACCCCTTCTGCCTCTACCCTGGGTGAATTTCTAAGCATCAAAGCAAAGCTGGTTCCCATGCTCTTCCTGAAGAGCACAAAAATTCCTCTTTAGGAAGCCTGCATTCTAGTCCACAAATGTGTTCTGAAATCTCTCCTAACCAGGTCTCATGGTGCAGGACAGATAGTCTTTCCCATAGGAAGCTCAGAGTCTGGCCGAGGGATTGAAATTAATGAGGGTGAGATATGTTGAACTGTGCTTGATGAAGGTAAGGGGAGGCTGGAGGACCAGGCATGTGATCCATCCTAGGGGAGGCCTTGGGAAGGATTTGGGTACTGTGGTCTCTAGAGCAAGGCCCTAATATGTGAGACAGTCACAGGATGGGAAGAGCATGTAGGAAGAGTCAAAGGCATGGGAAGGCAGGAAGGACACATCATGAGACAGGGTAATTCAAGTTCCAGGTCAGAGGTAGCCATGCTAAATAATCTGTACTACCCAGTGCCATGCCCAGGGTCTCTCTGCACTTTTTATCCATACTGTTTCAACTGCTCATGATGCTTCCCTCCCATCCAAACCTTCCCTACCCCTTCCTGCATGTCTGTGTCAAGCAAGTAGGACTTAGTGACATTCTCTGAATAGCAGCATCCTAACATCTAGCTAGCACTTAATCCTTGGTGCATTGCCCAGGGCTTGATGTATATCCTCATTTGCTCCTCTTGGAAGCTTGAGGGAAGCATTAGCCTGACATTCTCACACAGCTGCAGCTGTGTTATCACCTGACTGAAGCTGCCCACCTAGTGATGGCAGAAGCAGAATGCGGGTTTGTAACGTGGGACTTCTTTATGCTTTCGTCCTCTAAACAGTGCCATTTGCCCCATTCCTCATATCCATCACAAGACCCGGCTCTAGTGCAGCCCTGAGTGCGCAGGGACCAGACCTAGCTGCTGTTCTGCAGACAGAACATCCGCCTCGGGTGAGGACACTGGCAGCTGTGCACCACAGGCACCGACTGAGCTGAAGAGGGGACAGCTCAGGACGGCACAGCAGTTGGGCTGTGGAAGCTTGCTCGAGTCTCTGCTCTTGCAACAAGCTTCAACAGGTCCTTAAATGACTCAGTCTGTCCCTAAGTGGGGTCAGCTTTGGCAACTATGGGTTCTCTTCAACCCAAACGTCTTCCTCAGGGTTGTACAGTGCCAGACACGTTTAGACTGTGCCCTGAAATTGCTATGAATGTAGCCCTAATGCAGAACTTTAAACTTAAAACACTAGGAGAGTTTTCTGGAGATTTTTTTTTTTTTAAAAGAAAACAGGTTCTTGAGTGTGAATTTTATAGATGACAAGGTCATGCTACAACGTCAGCAAATCAGACATGTCAGTCCATACCTCTAAGCGTGTCCGGTCCACATCCTTTGGCAGCCGGTTCCTTCCTCTTGTTGTCACCAGCAACAGCTCATACGGGTAGATCTAAGGAGAAAGGCGGGCATGTCTCGCTTGGGTGTGGGGGGTAAGTTTGTCTCTTCCAGCTTCAGTTTGAGCCTGGGCTCCTTTTTCTATCCACTAAGGCCAGACATTTAGTCAGGAGGAAGGGCTGGGTCTGCCCTCCTTGGGTTGGCATGGTCCCCAGAGTGTCCTAACGTTGCTAAAGATAAGCTTGGTGGTGGCACTTCATATTAATGTAGGCCCAAGGCCTTCTGAATGTTTCTAATAGCTGGTGGCTGTTAAGCCACCCAGTTGGGCCCTCTGGTGTCCTAGAGTCTTTAGGGACAGGAAAAGGGTTAGAGAAGACTTAAGGGAGAATCGGGGACAATGGGCCGAGGTGAGATGATGTTAGTCCTGAAAGGTTTTTCATCTATGCTTCTTCCCTGCATAGATGGTGCTGCCATCCTCTTGCTGCTCCCCAAGGTAGTGGTTCCCAGAATCCTGGAGACCCCAGGGTCTATGTGTTCTTTACCTTGTATTCTGCAAAGAGAAAAGAGACATGTACCAACCAGAACCTGCCTCTGGGCCGTACGTCACTACCTTGGCTTCTGTCTCAGTGTCCTGTGAATCTGGTCTCTACACAGTGATTGCTCTAAGCTATGGGAACCCCTCTCTTCCTGAGTTTATCATGGGGAGCATCAGGGCTGGTGTGAGCATGGTAGGTGGCTGGAGGTGGGAGGGGCTGGCTGTTCTTGAGATGGTTTTGTGAGGAAAGTAGCCTTCGAGCTATGCACAATAGGGGGAAGGATCTGAGGCAATGGAGCCTGGGGACATGATATCCATCATCTAGAGGCCCTTGGAGGCCATGTCATGGCCACTTGAGCCAGGGCCTACTCCAAGCAGCCAGGGGAGTTTGGCACGAGAGTCTTCCTGGCAGAGAATCTCATGGGGAATTTTCTGGGAACACTGCGCAGTTGGCTCCGATTGTTTCCCTCCTCTACCATGTCTGACTGGAAGCGTTAGCCCAGTACTACAGGGTAATCGGCACTTTCAGATGCTCTGAGATCCCGGATGGGACAGACGGCCTCGAAAGCACACAAGGTTGGGGACTAGAGAGGATGAGGGAAGAGTAGGAAAAGGAGAGAGTGGAAGCGTCAGGGAGTGGGAACTCAGGGTTTAGACAGAGCCCATCCTGGGGACAGAACCGGTAGCCATGGTATGCAGGTCAAGCAACAGTCAGTGCTCTATCGGGAGTCTCTGGGAAGTCTTGGGATGGCCTGCCCCTGCAGCTGCAGCCTGCAGTGCTCACCTCGCATGCCCCAGTTGACTGCGTTCATGCTGTCGTAGTGGAAGAGGTCGGCACTGGGTGTCTGCAGGGAACAAAGAGCTGGGCTGGCCTGAGAAGCTCACTGCCTCCCAGAAGCACTTCCTTACCTCCAGAATGTGGACCAGGCCCGAGGCACGGGACTCTCGGGATTCTTTCAGTGGTCTCAGTCTCAACTTAGGGAAATGTAGCTCTTCCTGCAATTTAGTCCCAGCATGCAGTGGGCAACCAGTACAGGTCCACTAATTCAGTGGCATGGCCCTTTAGTACAAGTTTTTCCCTGAGAGACAGCCCTATTAGCAACTGGAAGTCACCCCTTCCATGAAATCTCAACCTTCTTTATCCTGCTCACCCTTTTTCTTTTCTTATAATACTGTCTTCCAACATTGTATATATTGGATTTATTTCCTATTGTTACTTATTAATACTTTGTTTTCCCCTACAAGAATCTAAACTCTGAAGAGACAGGAAAGTTTTAAAAGTGTAGATGAGTGTTTGGCTTGTATGTATGTATGTATACCATGTGTGTGCATACCTAGTGCCTGTGGAGGCCAGAAAGGGCCCTTGGATCCCCTGGAACTGGAGTTATAGAGAGTTGTGAGCGACTGTGTAGGTATTGGGAACTGAACCTGGGTCCTTTGCAAGAGCATCCTGTGCTCTTAACCACTGAGCTGTCTTCCCAGACCCTGGGCAGGGATCTTTTGTTTTGATCAACTACAGGTTCCAAGCATTCTAAGAAGAACCTGGCATGTGGGAGGAGGCTTTGAGTAAATCTGCTGAATGAATGAACGCTGACCCATGTGCACTGAAGACAGGCTTCTCCGCAGGCCAAGGCCATGTATACCATCCTCTCCAGTGGTGTCCTGCTGGTTTACGGGTCCCACCCTAAGATGGTCTTAAGCCTTAAGTAGGTTTACGGCCCTCACTCTTGATCTGCTTGCAGTGTTTACACAGCTGACAGACAGATCCCTCTAAAAATCCAAGTTGGGTTCACAGGCCCCCTCTGAAGTTCCTTCCTGAGGTATATGGCTTCTAGTGATATTTCCATCTGGATTCTGGCCCTCCCTCTTTCCATTCTGGCCACGTGACCTGGGACCGTGGCTCTCCTCTGGAGCATGGACTTAGGTGTTATACTTCTCTGTGTCTAAAAGGCTCTTGCAGATCTTCAAGTATCGAGGTTCCTCCCTCTACTGCTCTCAGACCTTTGTTTAAATTTATTCCTGTCTTATAGACTTTCTACCCCCCTGGCTATTTTTTCTCATCTTGGCATCTCTGGCCACCCGACGGCTACATTTTCTTACTTCTTGTTCATCTTCTAACTAGAACTGTGAACTTCACATTCACAGGAATAGTGACTTCCTTCGCTGTAGGGTCGACCCTCAGAACCTGGAACAGTGGCTCTTAGTCAGGGCTTAAAACTCAATACTTGTCTCTGCGTCCTGCCCCCAACACTTGTTCAGTGGGAGATCCCCACCCCCCGCCTCCAGCCTTTAACTAGCTCACTGTTTAAATGGAGGTTTTCTGAACTGCTCGAGAGCCTAGAAGTCTTGAATCTTGGCTCTCCCTCTCACTGGGTGATAGAACTGAGGCACGCACCTCCCTTCTTTTTGCCTTTATTGCTCCACCCACAAAATGGGTTTCACATTAGTGACGACCTTGCCTGGGGTGTGAAGGTAGTTGGTGCTGGCAAAGCCAGTGTGTGGTACAGAGTTCTTCACCAGATTCTCCCTGTGACCTCTCTCTATTGGGTGACCAGAGGGGAGGGGGGAAGTTACAACCTCTTTCAGCAACCCCACGTCCACCCCAAAGCCTCTCCTCGGTTCTCCAGGTCGTCACGGAGGTTAGAGTGTTTGTTAGCATCTGGGGCAGAAGCTCCCAGCATGGCCCCCTTACCCTGTGTAGCCCGTTTCTCCTGTAGGCAGGCAGTGAGGCAGATTTGGAGATGAGGGGATCTAAAAAGGAGCCAGAACAACGGTCAGAACCCCAAGCCAAGGTTACTCTCCCTGGGGACATTTGACCAATATTACCCTTGACCTAGTGGGAAGTGGGGTAGGATCCAGGGGATGCCAAATTCTCTACAAGTTGTCCAGATTGTCTTGGGGAACCCTGCTCCAGGCCAACCAGAAGCACCTCTTTATACGCTCTGGCCTTGGCTTGTACACATCTGTCCTCTTAGGACAGATGCTTGTGTTTTGACCACAGGCCTCAGAATTGGAATTAAGCTCAGAACCAGAAAGGCAGGTTCCAGGTGGATACAAGGGACATATAACCTTTCCTTCCCTTTGGGAGTACCCCAAGTGGAGACCCACAATCCGACAATGACGATGGGCAGACTAATTTATACTAGGACACTGCCAATAGAGCTATGGGGAGCTACTATTGCCATGGCTCTGTCCTTACAAGACCCAGGGGCTTATGGTGGGGCAGGCAGAACATACCGCTGTCAGCCAGGTAGTGTGAACGAGGAGCTGCAAGGGAGAAAAGTCCCGATTAGTGCTCATGGGTACAGACGGGCACGGTGGAGACATTTATTGCTAACAAAGAAACACGGCTTCATACTCAAAGACTCTGGCTGCTAGGGAGTGGGGAAGCTCAGCCAGCACTCATTTCCAAATAGCCACTTTCCTATTGTCGAATCTAAATACCACTCTTCCTATCCTCCCCGCTGCACCCCACCCCACCCCAGTTCTTAGCACCTGTCAGGGAACACATGTTCTGGGATATTTGTTACATAGATGTAGCTGGGATGTGTATGTTTGCATGCATGCACGTATGTGTGCATGTATGTATGACGGTTTTTGTATTGAGTTGGTGATGGAGGACAGGGCCTCACACATGTTAGGCTATTCCTTTTCACTTAGTTGCACCCCTAATCAACAGGTGAATTTGAAGCAGTCTTGGCGCTCTGCAGAGCCAGAGCCAGAGATGGAAAACAGCACCCCATGTGGTTAGGGCAGGGAAACGGTCTCATCAGTGCATACAGGCCCTCTGCCCTTCATATATTCTATCAGTCAAATTACTTAGTCACTCTTTGGTTTCTCTTTTGTAAAATGGGAGTGACAGTCTATCCTTTGTAGGGATACTGCGAAGAATACCTATGCACTGGCTAGTTTTATGTCAGCTTGACACAAGCCAGTGTAATCTGAGAGGAGAGAACCTCAACTGAGAAAATGCTCTCTAAGAATGGTCTGTAGACAAGCCTGTAGGATGTTTTTTTATTAGTGATTGATGGGGAGGGTCCGGCTCATTGCAGGTGGTGTCATTCCTGGGCTGGTGGTTCTGGGTCTTTAAGAAAGCAGGCTGAGCCAGGCGGTGGTGGCGCACGCCTTTAATCTCAGTACTCGGGAGGCAGAGGCAGGCAGATCTCTGTGAGTTCGTGGCCAGCCTGGTCTACAAGAGCTAGTTCCAAGACAGGCTCCAAAGTTACAGAGAAACTCTTTTATGAAAAATAAAGAAAGAAAAAAGAAAGCAGGCTGAGAAAGCCATGAGGAACAAGCCAGTAAGCAGCACCCTTCCATGGCCTCTGCATCAGCTCCTGCCTTCCTTGCTTGAGTTCCTGTCCTGACTTCCTTCAGTGATGGACTATGATGTAGACGCCTGAGCCAAATAAACCTTTTCCTCCCCAAGTTGCTTTTGCCATGGTGTTTCATCACAGCAATAGTAACCCTAACTGAGACATCATCACACAACACGGTAAGATACTTAGCACAATGGCAGGAGAGATGACTCAGTGATTAAGAGCATGCATTGTTATTGCAGAGGACCCAGGTTCAGTTCCCATTACCCACATCAGGGGTCTCACAAGTAACTTTAATTCCAGATGCAGGGGATCCAATGCCTCTAGCCTCCATGAGCACCCGCACTCAAGTGTACACACACACACACACACACACACACACACACACACACTCACTCTCATAAAAAGGTATTTAGCAAGTCCCTCACCCATACATAATTCTCCATAAAACTGGCTTTTTCACCATCTCAAGCCATCTTCAGTCTCACCAAAATCAAGGTTTAGCAAGGCGAAGAGGTGAAAGTTCGTGACCTTAGGTTCCCTCCAAATCAGGTCTGACCATGGCTTAGTCACTTCCTGACTTTCTGGCCATAGGCAGGTGGATTAATGCTACTTCTCTCATCTATTGAGTGTTTCCTACACTGTGTGGATTGTAAGGACCAGTAGTGATATCTACAAAGACCCAGAGCATAGTAGATTAACCAACAAAGCCTTCTATCACCCAGCAAGCAGTGTCTGGAGACAGCCCTAGCAGGACTGAACTCCACAGAGGTGAGAAAGGAAGGAGCGGGTGCACCTCTCCAAGGACAGGAAGGAGCTCTGTGAGAAAGTCTCAAGCTGAAGGGCTTGACAAAGTTCTGCTCGTTTACTTCTAAGTGATGGGAGGTTCATCACCTAGAAAAGAGGCCCTGTATTTTTAAGCCATTTATATGACAATTGTTTATATATATATATAAACTTAATTAGAAGTCAAGGCTCCAGATGGTCCAAGAGGGGGTGTGATTACTCAGGACAGCATGGTTTCATTTGGTGCCCCATCTAGCCCTTGGCCCAGTCTGTGTTCCACACTCAGAAGAGGCTCAGGAGGATGGCAAAAGAGTCAGGAAAGTGACAGAGACTGGGGCTACCTTCATGGCCTCTCCTGATCCCTTCATTAAATCAAAAGACGGAATCTGGGGGCTGGCTATGGTCCAACACAATCCCAGGAAGAGGGAGATCCAGTTTTATGAATTCAGTGATTTTGGGTTTCTGTGTCTTGGTTTCCTATCTCAGATGTAGGGTTCGTACTGCAGGGAGGAATTAGATGTGGTGACTGTGCCTCCCAGGGGCCTGGCCCAAAGCAAGCAGCCAAGAGATGCCAGGACAGAGCGGTGCTTACAGCCATTGAGGGACATGTCATAGCCAGCCGTGTGCAGGGCCTCCCGGCTGCTGGTGGAGCTCCGTGGAGGGGTCCAAGGATCCGCGTAGGAACTTGACCGTGCCTTCATCTCTTCCTTCAGAATCAGCCGGCCAATCCCACTCTGGAGCTAGCGGGGAGGAACATGAAGTTAGGAGGAGGCAATGGGGAAATATCAAGAATGACTGAGCCACTGTGCCTGACAGGAGCCTCTGCTGACCCTTCCAGAACTCTCTCTCCTTGTGAACTCCTGTGAGTTCATCTCTGCTCCCCGAATAGTCCTGAGGTCTGGGTAAGGCTCTGGAGGTGTGTCCCCAAACAGGTCTAACTGGTGACAAGACCACATTGCTCTGCCTGCAGCCACTGGTTCATCTCCCCATTTTACTTGAAATTAAAAATCTAAAAATTAACTATTCCGAAGTCCAGTCATCTTTCAGTAGCCACAGGGCATTTGTTTTAGGAACTCTCCCTGACTCCAGGGCAACGAGAATCCTCATACACTGAAGTCGTCACTTATAGAAAGTGGTATAGTATTTATATAGCCTAGGCAATTCTTTCTGTATGTTGGAGCTTGCATCACCTCTCACATGCTTATTAGCATAATGGAAACACCATGTGGAAGTTCTTTTTTTTTTTTTTTTTTTTTTTGGTTTTTTGAGACAGGGTTTCTCCGAAGCTTTGGAGCCTGTCCTGGAACTAGCTCTTGTAGACCAGACTGGCCTCGAACTCACAGAGATCCACCTGCTTCTGCCTCCCGAGTGCTGGGATTAAAGATGTGCGCCACCACTGCCTGGCAACTATGCATTTCTTCTGAGATGAGTTTGAACTTGGTTCTGTCACTTGCAAATGAAGAAAAAGTCTAAGTCTTTGATTCGATGCTGTAGCCCGCTCACCTTGTGCATGCTGCGATCAAAATCCTCCTCCTCTCCTGACGAGAACCTTCTGGCTCGGGGCGCTGTAGAGGCCAGGCAAGATTAGTTCCAGTGTATGCTTTCTGCTCAGCCCTTTGGCTCCCTTCATCCCTTCCTCCATCCCCCGGTTTCACGTGGTCATCCTCACTGCTGCTATCCCCCTCCTATTGCAGTTGATTTGTCATTCTCTTTCTCTAAGTGGAGACTTCTGAGGAGGTAATGAAGCCACCTCTGAGCTTGTACAAAGCTCTGTTTAGAAAGGCGATTCATTAGTGAAGTCAAATGTTGCATCCAAGTGGATATTGATGGGAACTCCTCCACACAACAGAGAGGAACAGCTTGGGGTGTGGTGGGGTGTCATGCCATCTGGAAGGTTTATATCTTCTACCTTGAAACACCAGGTTGCCTTCCTAACTGTAAAAACTCGTGTTTTGCTCCCCAGTGTATCCCTAGGGTCTGGGGCTGGAACCTAACACCTGCTGTGGAAGGAGTAAGAATCAGTCACACCCCCTCCCAGCATCCTCAACAAATGATTGTGGGAAGAGTTGGTGACTGCTCCCCATATGGATGGTAGAGTGCTGGCCCTTGGGCCTCTGTGAATACTACCTTTTGGGGACCCATGGTAGGTCCAGTACTCAGACTCTGAAGCATAGTAGGGGTCTGGTGAGTAGGCTGGACTATACTTGGACGCCTGGCTGATGTCTTCACTTGTTTTACTCTTGGTTGCTGTGGACAAATCACCTGCAAAGGAGCCAAGGACAGCACTTCAAGAAGGCAGAGTATCAGCTCGGAGCATCCCTTCTATGTCTCTGTCAAGCTCCGGCCCCGGGAGGCAGAGGCTATTTGGAGTTATAGGTCTCTGGTAGGAGAGCCTGGGACATGAAACACCCGAGCTGGAGAAGCCCTGGGCTAGCCCCTTATTTTACATGTGAGGCCAGAGATGGGAAAGGGCTCGATCAAGACCACCCAGCCAATTTGTACCAGAACTGACTAGAATGAGGCTTCTTTCTGCACATTCCACGGATTCTCATGGAATACATTAAAACCATATCCTCAGAGTAAACTCAAAGTTTCCAGGTGAGCCTGGCCCTTTCCTTCCTGAAATCTTTGAAGTTCTATGACCCGATGACCAGAGCAGAGGGTCCTGGCATCAATGGGCTTTCATTCAGCTGAGGACTGTGCATCACTCTTGCTGCTGCACCTGGTCCTTTAACTTGAGTCCTGAACGCCTTCCATTGGTTGGTGGTGTTTTTGCCATCTCTTAATGATGCAGCTACCTTCATCCTGGACTCCCGAGCCTGCTTTGGTGATATCTCCTGGAACCCTCTTAGAAAACCTGAAGGGTCCTAAGAAACATGGTTCTCAAGGGGCCTTTTCTAATGCTCTTTGGGAGGGTCAAACCGTCTTTGGGAGCACCTTTATTTCTAGCCACATGCACAGATACAATAGGTTTACATCTCACTGTGGGACCTCTGCCCCACCAGCTTTGAAAACTGAAGATGACTGTTTAAATGCAGGGTCTTAGTCAGATCATGGAGGTGCATATCTGCAGTTCTGTCCATCAAGAATGTCTAGAACAACCGGGAGTTTCAGGCCAGCCTGGGATTATACAGTAAGTTTAAGGCAAGCCTCTTAGCGAGACTCTGCCTTGCCCCCAACTCCAGGGTCTTTGGTGGCCAGAGCCACTACTTGCACTTGCACTGACCCTTCCTCCATCTATCTGATGAGCTAGGCTCAGGGTACAGGATGGTTCCTGCCATCTCCAAGCTCGAATCCAAGCCTATGCGCTCCTCTGTTACCGCACTAGAAGAGTGAACAAATGCCCAGCAGCCAGGCTAGCAGTCGTTCTCTGCCTCCCCAAAGGGAAAGATGTGCGCAGTCACCTGAGGTTTAATGAGTGCTTTGTAGTAAGGAGAAGGAAGTCCCAGCATGGGTGACTTTGGTACTGGAGCTCAGGCAGAATCATGGGTACAGGAGTTAAGAAAGGACGCCTGGGCTGTGCACGAGCCTTTCTCATTTTAAAGAGTCTGGGTCATGGAGGAAGCCAGCGAGTCTGTATTTTTAAAATTAGTTTCCAAGGAACAGGTGTTCCACAGATCATTGTTTAAAAAGCACCAAATAAATGAATGAATGAGTGGCCAGGGAAGCAGCCGAGAGGTAGGATGCTTGACTAGCATGCACAAGGCCCCAGGGTTGACCTCCAGCACCAGGGAAACAAAATATGAAAGGAGGAAGTGCCTTCCTGTTCCTTTTTCATCTATGAACTTCCATCTACACTCAGAAAAGCTTAAAGCAGAGGCCCCAAGTTCGGTATAGGAATCAATGCCTCTCACAGAATTCTAATGAACAATTTGAATTATCAGCATTCTGAGTGCAGCTCTCCTAGGGACGCAGGCATTTCCCGGGATTGCTCTAATCACAGAATTCAGAGCAGTAGAGAGCAGGCAAGGTAGGTTGGGGAGGTGGTAAGAAAGGAATTAGGGGACATGAATAATTCCTTGCTCTTTTGAAATGACATGGACACACAAAGTCACCCCGAGGGATTGGGGGGTAGCAAGAAGGACTATGTTGTAATCTTGCATCGTCTCATTCCTGGAAACCTGAGCAGAAACCTTCTGTATTGGTTTTAACACTCCCCCCCCCCCCCCTCCGTGTTTGGCCAAACTTTGTCTGTCTCTGACCATACCATGCCGTTTGTAGATCGGGGGTTTTCGGTAGATGTTACTTTCTCCAGCTGCCAGAGACCAGGAAGGAACAGTGGGGAGGAGAGAGAGAGAGAGAGAGAGAGAGAGAGAGAGAGAGAGAGAGAGAGAGAGAGAGACAGGGAGGAGATAGCATTTGGTCAATTGATCTGAGAAGAGAGAGCCAGTCAGCAACTTTCCCCAAGAGGCCACCATCTTCCCCCAGGCAGGTTTCCTTTCCCAAAGTTGAACTTTCACTCCCACCCGACAGGTTCCAGTAAAGCAGGAGAGAGGGCAGATGCACACAAATGGTATCAGGGAAAGGGAGGTGGGTTAAGTGATGGGCATGCAAGAGGTAGGGGAAGGCTAAGCAGGGCCTAGTGCAGGAAGTGTGCCCTGCTCCTCCCCCTAGTGGCTGCATTTCACTCCGTGCAAGAGTCCTCAGGGAGCTGCAGAGTTGTCTACCTTGCCCTCCCTCAGAGTCAGACACACAGGGCCCCTCAGGAACTGTTGGGAATGGGGCGAGTGAAAGAACAGGATAAGTTCTTGAGGGTGACTGAGTGGGGGCTACAAAGTTGGAAGACCAGGTCTAGACCTGGCCCTATTGTAACCCAGTGAGCTTGTTGAGTTTTGTCAATTCGATATAAGATAGCAACATCTGGGAACTGGGAAGCTCTGTTGAGACATTATCTCCATTGGACTGGCCTGTGGGTAAACCCATGAGGGCCTTTTATCGATTAATGATTGATGTTGGAGGACCCAGTCCATTGTAGGCAACGTCACACCTGGGCAAATGGCATTGTGTTGTATAAAAAAGGAAGCTGGGCAACCTAGTAGAGCAGGCTTGTGAACAGCATTCTTCTATGGTCTCTCTTCAGTTCTTGTCTTGGTTTTCCTCAATGACTGATTATAACCTGTAGGATCGACTCTAACCTGTAAATAAGCCCTTTTCTCTCCCTAGCTGCTTTCGGTCATGGTCTTTATCATAGCAATAGAAAGCCAACTCCAACATCCATGGTGGGGTTTCCTATGAGGCCACACCTACGAGGCCAGGCCTCTGGCTTCCTCTCACCTCCTCTGGGCACACTGACTTTATTCCTGCCGCTCCCTCTGCCTGGGGTGTTTCTTCAAGGATTGTCACATCACCAACTTTAATGTCACTTCCTCCACCAAGTCTCTTTTGTCTCACCTCACCTAGCAAAACCTCTCCTACTCTAGTCGCTCTTGTACAATGCTCTGGGCTTTTTATCCCTGTTTATATGATCTATTATAAAATACAGTATATAAATATGGCATACCATATACTATATATTAAAGTATATTATTATAAAATATAAAGTAGTTATTAACATCTTCAATCACCCTTTAACTTTCTTTTTCATCCATGCACCATCTTTATCCACACATTGCAAGTATCACATTAACAATTGAGCTTTCTAGGCAGCTGGTTCTCTCAATACATTTATGTATACTCACTACAAAGATAAGATCTGGGCTGGAGTGAGCTCAATTGCAACCTCAGGGACCAGAATACTATCTGACTACCCAGAGAAGCCAAGGGATGGACCCTAGACCACCAGCTTACAGGCATCGTGGTTCAAGCCAAAGAATCCGGAGGCAAGCACCTTTTACCATTTTGTCTTTACTGTCAATTGGCAATGTAAGAAGCCAAATCTTGGACATTTCTCTTTTCCCTGTCTCTTCCTTGTGGTCCTGATCAAGGTTGGTTATATGGAGAAGAAACCAAAGCCCATAGGTATGTTAGGACTGGAAGGATGAGTTAGCATGAATGGTTGGTTAGGGAAGGCTCCCCCAGGAACAGACTTCTCCTCAATGCCTGAGCAGCATCAAGCAGGTGGCTCAGGCATCTGGCACCCCCAGGGAGCATGCACTCATGCTGGGGCTGGCGGGCTGGCAGCGCCTACCTGGGATGTGAAAGTGCTTGGGAGCCTGGTAAGAGGTTGGAGTGGAGGACCTCACATCTAACTGGCTATGGTATGGAGAGCTCCGGCCACTCTCAGGCCCTGGAGCATGCAGGCAGTGGTCCCCAGAGAGAACAGAAGCACAGAGAAAACAGGCATTAAATGAGACAGCACTGAAGGAAGCAGTGAGGTGATGGCAGCAGAGGTGGGGTGGGCTGGCTGTCCCAGCGTGCTCAGCTCCAGAGTGGAAGCAGCTTGTGCGTTCATGCACCACGTCGGCAGAAACGAGCTGACCTTTCCCCTCATTTGACCCCAAAGTCTGAGTCTGCCAAGAAGATACCTTTACCGGCATATCCTCCCACCCCACCCTGCATAGGCTCCTCCCTCAGTTTCCCATTTTCTCCATTCAAACGCTCGTTACTTCCCTTACCTCAGGGTGACTGTATATACTTTAACTGGCTAAGTGGGGCCGGGGCTTTCAGGTGAAGACCAGACCCCAGCCTTGGAGCTATGTGTTTCTTCTTGCTGAAGAGGAGTCTTCCTCTAACCAGGGTTACTGGGTTGCCTGACACTCCCTCTCCTGGCAGTTCCCTACTTACGTTCTTGCTGCTTCTCAGTGTGATATACCCATCTTAGGGACTCAGTCTAGGCCCACTAGTCACCAGAGGGGCCATGGGCTTCCAGAAAGCCATGCTGCTATGGAAAGTGTTCCTTGTCCCCAAAGCCCGGAGACAGAAAGTAATCACATTGTTCCGACTCTTCAATTCTTGTAGGGGCTTCCTTTGCCTTACCTGAACGGTAATAGTGATGAGGTGAACGGGAGAAGGTGGGAGACATGCCTTGTCGACTGTAGGTGGGGGAATCGATGTATCCTGGGCTGGAGGCCCGTCTCTGCCGGAGGTCCAGGTTCTCATAGATGTCCTGGGGGAGGAGGTGGGGCTGTGAGCAAGGTCTGTGGTGCAAGTCTTTTAGTGTGTGTGGAGGGGCATGCTATGGAATCTGGAATTCTAGGGGCCCAGGCTTAAGTCATCACACAACCTGCGGAGGGTGGGAGAGAGTTCTCAGGCCTTCATGCATTGCTCAGATCCCTTGGTTAGAACCCATGGGCAGTGTCTAGAGTCTGACTAGTGATTCCAGAGACATAAAGAGGTCTGATAGGCACGTGGGTTTTTTTCACTTCCATCTTCATGTCATTACTTGGTTGGGGGAAACATTTTGGGTTAAGGCCTCTGTGGTACAGGGGACGGCTAACCAGGGAGCCCTTCTTGGTCATCATAAACAAACACCACTTTATATATATTTTTAAAACACATTATGTATCAGATTAATTACCTGGGAGTAAGGAGATAATGTTCCCAGCGACTTTAAAAGCGAAGAATTTGAAGGCAGCCATGGAAGGAGTGAAGGTAGAGAGGAGGGCAAGAGAAAGGGACAGAACATGGTTAAATGGTAAAATGGCATTAAGGAGAAGGCCTGCAGCTGCCCCTGGGGACCCTCTCCAGAGGACACTTTGCTTGGAATTCAAGAATGGCAGACTGCTGGAAAGTGGTAGGAAGTCTCCCTTCCTAATGGGAGAGCTCGGGGCCACGCAAGGCCTCTCAGGAAATGGCTATTCTTGATCTGAACCTAGGTTCCCAGACTTGGAGCTCAGAGCTATTTTCTCAACCCCCCCCTCCCCGTCTCTCTCTTTTAGTTCACATCTCCTCTGTGGTTCACAAAGACAAAGTCTAGGGGAGTAGTATTCAAATTAAGGGCTGAGCAAGGACCAGGTCACTGCTGTTAACTGGGGGGCTGGCATGGTAAGGGGCCTAGCAAGCTGGAGACTCAGTTCACCCAGCTGGGCTGCTGTTTTCAGCTGTGAGCAGAGCCATGTTGGAATGTCTACTCAACGTTGACCAGATTCTTAATTTCCAAGACAAGTAAGAAAGGCAGATGCTTCTGTGAAGTCTCCTAACATTTACACGGTGACAGCTAATCTACATTTCTGAATGACACTGTGAGTGAACCAAAGCCATCTGGGGGTTGGCTCTGACCCAGGGGTCCTGGTCTCTAGCTTCAGAATTGGAGTCTGCAAATACTTGGTTCACTTTTCCAGGCCCATTTTAGGAGCCAGAACTCAGCTCTGGGCTCTTCAACCAAATGGAACCCAACCCTTGTTGGTTTCCCTGTCGCTGCCCAAGGACACAAACTAGCGAGCGGTGGAGCTGGAACAGGTACCCGGGAGCCTACTCCCAGGCCAGGATCCTGCTTCACAGTTATTATAGTTCAAGAATCTAGAACGGAGTAAGAAAAATCTCTTGAAACATGGCTAGTCAGGACCTATTCTGCGATAGCTCTTCTGCCTTCTCCAGAGCACCCCCACACCTAGCGGTCATAGCTCTGGTTTCTAAGTCCATCTGATGCTGCATCTTCATAAATAAGTGTCCTGCTCTGGGCATGAGCTTTTAAGTAAGGTTCACAATGGAGAGAACATACTTAACCAGGGTTTAGAAATGTCACTGTCCTTTGAGCCTGGGGTGGGATCAGAGACATGGGCTTGAGTATCAGCAAGATTTCGCTGCTGTAGGAAAAGCAACAGCCCAAGTAATGGATGAGTAGCTCTAGGCTCTCAGCTTGCATGCTGGTTCAGTAGGGCGTGGTGGGGACCGGGAAGAATGAAGAGCCTAGTCCTGTCGACAGGGTGTGCTGCCACTCACCATTAGATGATGGAAATGCACATTTAGTGCCTTATTTAAAGCCAGATTTTTTTGGGATTAAAGCTCTCAGTATTTACAAGTTGGCTGTAAATTACAGGTTAGGAGGGTCTGGAGGCCAATACTATGGTGGCCAAGCTGTCTATAATGAAGTTGGCTGGGGACCTTAGCAGCACCTTGACTCTTTCAAGAGTCCCAGAGAGGGCAAGATGCAATACCTCTCCATAGCCACATCTCTCCAGCATCTCGTCGGAGGTGTATCTGGAATGAGGTTCGTAGGAAATGAGGTCAGGGCGTTGCACCTCGTAGATGGACTTAACCTTGGGGAGAGCTGCCAGGTCTTTGTAATTAAGGATCTCATTATCCACTTTAGCCTGGGGAAGAGGGAAACAGGCAGGAAAGAAGGAGAAAGATAAGAGAGAGAAGAGGAAGGAGAGAGAACAAAACCAAGGCACGAGAGGATCAAGCATTCTCCAGTGTCTACTAAAAGCACCATTAGGCATGAAGGGAAGAGCTGTAGATGTTGGAAGAAGAATGAATCCAGAGGTTACCCATTGAGCAACATTGTTTGTGAGGCCTCTGGCTTTACCAGAATGATCCCTCCTAAATACCACAATATCTCAGTATATATACTATCCTTTAGACGTGGAAACCAAGGCACACATGTCCCATAACTGGTGTCACAGGCTGCGGTCTGAACTCTATTCCTGAACGATGCCGGATGCTAAACCCTACAATGCAAAGATGTTCCAAATTGCAGCCATCTTGGTAACTCTCTTCTGGGGACCACAGTTTACACTCGCCAATAACTTTCTCACACTATCGATCCCCAAACTAAGCCCTGTGATTCTGCTGTGACTGGTGTCATTCTCTGTGCCAAGGGCCTGTTTCTCACATGTTCTAGGTAGGAATCTGCAATGTACAGCCTGTGATCACAGTCACTTGTCTTGACCTGGGGATGGAGCTCAATAGCTTACTGGCTCAACAGCTGTCTGGCATGCGCAAAGCCCTGAAGTTAATCCCAGTACCACAAAAAAAAAAAAAAAAAAAAAAAGAAAGAAAGAAAGGAAAAAAGTAGCTTGCTCTCTGTGGCAGCCACATGGTGGTATTGACCAATACTGAAGTCATAGCAAGGACTCTTCTTATTTTCTCTTGTCCAGGAGAAGAAAGGACAGGAAATAGTGCCACTGATGGGCATTGTGTGGGGTCAAAGAAAGAAGCTGGATATAAATCTGAATGACCCTGCCATGGTGTCAAAGCCCATCTGGGCCTGGCAGGTTTGAGGATTATATGTGGAGCCTCCCTCCTTGGCGGCAGGTCCTTTGTGTCCAATACCCCCACATTTTTGGTCTGGGCTCCTTTGCCCTGTGGTCAGCCATGCTGCTTATCTTGCTGCTACCTGGCTCTGCCACCCACTTCCCTTGGCTTCCCTTCTGTTATTCAGTCTTTCTGCCTCTGGGATGCCTTTTCTCAACTGGCTCCAGATGGTCAGGTCTCTTCTGTCACTGGGAACATCATAAGGGTGCACAGTGTCTTTATCTCCTGCTATTTGTTGTAGTTACAACTTATTATCCATGGCCTGTATGTCCAGTGTCAAGAAGGTAGCAGATCTGTCCATCACCACCTCTCCAGGACAGAGCACAGTACTCATCATAGACAGGAAGCTCAGCACACACTGAATGAATGAATGCATAACCACAGGACCCCTGAGGTCATCTAGATTAACTCTTGTCACTTCTGCCTGTGGGAATGGTTCTGAAGGTGGGAGCTTAGACATGTGTAAGGGGTCTACTTTGTTTCTGGGCTTCGCAGATGTTTAGAAAGGCCTCCTTTAGCTTTGCAACTCCACCCCCCCTTTTTGCATATTGACACTTCTCCCATTTCTTAATCAAACAACACTACCTATATACTGATATTATTCCACCTCTATCTGCCACTCTGACAGTGCTGCTGTCTTGCCTGGTCTTAGTTAAGGAATAGGAAAGGAGGTGCCTGAGATTTATTTTAGAATTGCAGGATGGTTTCTTTTGTCATTGAACTGCCTTGAACTTTAAACCATTGCCGAGGCTCTTGGTTTACTAGGTTGCGTGTCTGAGAACAAGGTCCATGTCCTCCCCAACCCCTTCTGTATCCTCAAGATTTGGTATGCCACCGAGAATAAAACAGGCGCAGCCCAAATTGGTTTAAAAACATTTCAGGTGCTAAGTCAGGGGTAAGCAAAGCCCCACAGCTGCTAAGAAGTGATACATACGCAGATGACCCGGTTAGGCGACCCAATGCTGGACCCAGGCGGTGAGATGGAAGTTTCAGATGTCCGTCTATGCTGTGGGAGAGATGAAGACAGAGGGGTGAGAAGCAGAAGTTCAGGTTTAGAAGGGAGAAAACAGTAGAGAGAATGCAGCTTTTAGGGGCTTTAGTGGGACTGTTGAAGCACTCTGGCTACCTCTGTCCTTCCTCTTCCATCTCTGCCCCTTCAACCAATGTCTGTGTGTGAATGGGGTCCAACAGGTCTAGAACTTCAGGATGCTGGGCAGAAAATGAATTTTTTTCTAGTTATCTGTAGCCGTCATTTTAAATAGAGAGTTGTTCATAAAACTTCATTTTGGGTTATCTCAGCCAATAATGTATTTATTTTAAATGAATAAAACTGCTTAGCATTCATTCCTTGATAGCTTAGTAAACAATGCAGAAGCAAATGGAAGCTCACATACTTGCACGATCATGCTGATTCTTTGCAGTGAACCCTTGGCAAACTGACATCAACTTAAGTGAAAACCTTAAAACATCTGCCTCTGCATGGTGGCCATGATGGATGGCCAGCTCCCAGCCCCAGTAGTGTGCATCTCAGAGTGTAGCAATGCATAGTAACGAGAAAGTCAAGATTGAACCAAAGACCAGTGGGGAAATACATGTGATTTTAGAGATCTCAGATTCCTGATGTGCAAAAGGTAAATGGTCGTGCCCTAGGACTGCTCAGCTTCCACCCATCTCTAAGCATTCTGAATGGGGCTCCAAGCAATGAATGAGAACTAGAGGTGGATCTGGGGACATGAATGAAGGCTGAAACACTTGATGACACCACATCACACAGTGATGAAGTGGAACGCTTTGTTTCAAGCCCCCTGATTAGCTGGAGGAGGACTCTCGATGTGGTGCTAACACATATCAACAGCTGTCCCAACAACACTTAATTTCCCCTTTGAATTAAAGAGCGTGCCAGCAACACGAGCTAGCATTTTAAAGACATTTTTCAACAACTATTTCATTATCCTTGAATTTATCGTGTTTATAACCGGCGTTACTCCTCTCTCTGTGGCAGCCACAAGTTCTATTTTAAAATCAGCTCAGCTAAATGAAAATGAGTTGAGTTGCTTTAAAGGAAGGAAAAGAAGGAATGGGTGCTGACATTAAAGAGGTGGCACACAGATGTAGCAAAAAGTCTCAGGGTTTTAAAGAAGAACTCAGGTTTGGGAAATTCTCCAGACAGGAAACTGAGAAAAATGACAGCTAGGTCTTCTTGTACTTCAATGGGAGCAGGCCTTAGAAAACACAGAGTGGGGAGTCCCAGATGGGTGAAAAGAAATCACACATCAATAGGACCAGTTCTGCCATTAACTGGATAAAATGGCAAAGGAGAAGGGTTAATTAGCTGATCAGAAATTGTGCACCTGTGGGTTTTTTTTTTTTTTTTTTTTTTAGAAGATTCTAGTAATGTAAGAGACTCTTAAGGGGTCAAGTTGACAGCAGGGTTGAGAACATAAAGGCATGTTAGAGCTCGTGCTGCTCCCCAACCCCAACACACATCTTAGGAACCTCTCTGCAGCACGAAGAAGCCAGGAACTCAACCTCTTCCTGCAGTTTGGGAAACCCCGTCTCCTTCAGTACCAGGAACTCAGCTTCACAGGCCTTCCTGGCATTAGTCACAGTGCAGAAATTCTGAGGGACCAGGGTCTCAGCTGGTCTGCTGTGTGCCTGGGGATAACACTCTGCATCTGCCTGGCTGCATCATTACTGTCAAATGACTCTCTTTAGACTTGATTTTCTCACAGGCAAAGTAGAGATACAATTTCTTGCCCCCTCTGCCTCAGGAGGTTGAAGCAATCCAGCCAGGGAGGAGCTATGAAGACATTCTGCAAACTGTCAACAACTGAGATGATAGCAACTATAATTATTAATAAGTAACCCTAGGCTAGGGAAAAACCATGGCATAAGCGCCTCAGATTGGCTGCCATCTTGGCCGGCATTGGTACGGTTATAATCTCACCCACCCTAGATACACTTCCAAATCTTCCGTGCATCAAATCCTTTATTGTTTTCAAGGTTCTTTCATGTACAAGATCTTAATCTACCCAAGCTTCCTGAAGCAACTCTTCCCATCAGGGAGCCCACAGAAATGGACACACATTTAACTGATACTTTTTGCATGAAAGCAGAGCTTTCCCAACCTGTGGCAAAAGGTAGCATGGAAGACCATGCTTCTTACCTTGAGCTTCTTCTCGGCCCTGGCTGCCTGCTTGCAGATCGGGTGCCAAACCTCAGAACCTAAAGGGACCAGGAAAATAACAGACTCAGATCTCTCAAAGCTGACAGTGACCAGAGTCCCCACTGTACCTTGGTTTGACAGCATGTGTACCTTACACACACATCAGTCAGGAGGATAACTTTGTGTCCCGGCTTTCTTAGCTTCCTGTTGTCTTGGAGAGCCATTGATGTACCAATTTGACTATACACACAGCTTTTCAGGGTGTCTAAGTCCTCCTATGCCTCTAAGTTCACACGGCATCCTCATGAACTTCCTTACCTGTCAGCTGGGGGTGACCTTTTCCTCCTCGGGGCTCCATAGTTCTCTGAGGTCTCTTCACACATACAGTCTCAAGTCATATTAGCTTGTGAATTTGCCCCCTAAGTATATCAATGGCACCTTCTAGGCAAGGATTGAGCTTTATCCGCGGGTCTGTCTCCCACGGCATCCACGTAGAGTTTGCCTTTAGTGGAAGCCCGTGGGTTTGCAGGGTGCAAAGATGAACAGACGACTAGCCGTGAGTGACACAGAGCAGGTGGCCAATAAATATTTGTTGAATGGATGAATGGCAGTGGGGGTGAAAGAAAATGACAAGCCATGGTTAACCTCAGCTTTCTTTTCTCCTCAAAGACTTAAGAGAGAATTAAGACTTATCAGAGCTATTGCATTAAAGGGGAGGAGGTGTCATGGTGTCTATTCTGTTTGGGAGCATTGTCTTAACCTGATAATTCCTCAGAGGCTCGAGACCCTTCAAACTTAGCACACTAATGTTGCTAATACCCACATTTTATAATGGGTGGGGGTCCAGTTGGCTGGCTCCAAACCAATTTGGAAAGGCCAATTTGGAAAGGCATGAACAACAGGTGGTTGGTCACATGTTGTGAAGCCTCGAATGTTGCACATTCCCCAAAGAAGGGACAGGTGTCCTGGATTAGAAGGGAAAAAATAGGAACATATTATCCCTCTGGAGCCACTCCTCTGGTAACCAGCCCTAGAAGGGAAGGCGCCAGCAAATGGCTCCATTCCGAAGCACCCAGCTGGCATTTGTTTGTCTGACTTTGTTTCTAGGTTATGCTTTCCATGATAGCTGTTGCCTGGAGCCCCTAGGACTGGAATATCAGTGAATGCACAGGAGTCTGGTGTGAGATCAAATAACCAGACCCCAGGGAGAGGAGAGAGGATCAGTCCCAAATCTGGAGTCCAAAGTTCTTTTCTCTACTTAGCCCCTAATATAGTCTTGCTCTCTGGGTCCAGGTTCTTCATCTGAGTAAACACTAAGGTAACACTTGGTCTTAGAGATCATCTTCATCTCCAA
Source organism: Chionomys nivalis (assembly GCF_950005125.1). Lineage (NCBI taxonomy): Eukaryota > Metazoa > Chordata > Mammalia > Rodentia > Cricetidae > Chionomys > Chionomys nivalis. The sequence goes on along the minus strand of NC_080099.1, from coordinate 23,634,060 downwards.
AATTCTTACTCTAGGGCTGTTTTTGTCTTTTGTGGGATAGGAAGCCCCACTTCTTATCTGCTGGTATTCTTGGATGTGTTTAATTATTCAAGAGAAGTTTGATTCCGTCTAAAGTAAAATGCAATGGTTATCAGAGCCCAGCAGAGGGACTCTGGGTCTGAGGCTTAGAGCCAGTGAGCACAGGGTGTGTCTGGTCTCAAGCACCAGGTTGTGATCACTCCTTTGGGGAGTTTAAATTACAGAGAGCATTTCCGGTTCCTCTCTGAGTTGCTCCCCAGTCCACCAGGAGTTGTTTACCACTGTGGCTACGGCAGGAAACACATGTTCCAGGTCACTGTAGGAAATGCTTGAGGTGGACGTGGAGGTCTGATGAGGTCATGAAAGTAAGTGAAAGACAAATAGGAAAGGCGAAACAGGCAGAAGTCCAGGTTGGGGCAAACGACAGAAGCATGTGTAGGTTCAGACTAAATCGTCTCTCTTACTTTGACTCCATGACACTGATGTATCTGATCTGAGTAAAACTGAACCACAAATGGCTATTAGCTTTACTCTGCATGCAGGAAGGTGAGTTTATATATGAACTGAGAGGGAGGAGGAAGAAGATGTAATTAGAAAATGAAAAAGGTAGGGAGTTGTCAGAATATCATATATATAAAGTAAAGTAATAAAAAGGGGTGGGGATTGCTGGTAGCTAGCAATAAACTCAGGTAAACATAAAAAAGTGATTTTTTTTCCCCATGAAGACTTGTATGAAATTATGGTCTCCTGAGCATTTATGCCCTTGGCTACCAGATCAAGAGCAGGGCCTCAACAGAAAGAAAACATCTAGTGTGCTGGCTAGTTATGGATCAACTTGACACAGGCTGGAGCCATTTGGGAAGAGAGGACTCCAGGTGAGAAGATGCCCATACAGGATCAGGCTGTGGGTAAAATCCTGTAGGGCATTTTCTTGATTGGTGATTGATGTGGGAGAGCTCAGCTCATTGCGGGTGGTGTCATTCCTTGGCTCACCTGGGTTCTATAAGCAGGTTGAACAAGCCATGAGGAGCAAGTCAGTAAGCAGCACCCCTCCATGGTTTCTGCATCAGCCTGTCACTCTAGACTCCTGCTCTGTTTGAGTTCCTACTCTCACTGCTTTTGATGGCAAACTGTTTCGTGGAACTGTGAGTGAAATACACCTTTTCTTCCCCAAGTTGCTTTAGATCATGGGGTTTCATCTCAGCAATAGTAACCCTAAGTAAGTCACTAGGGAAGGAGGTGATCTCTCTCTCTCTATCTCTCTTTTTTCTTTTTCTTTTTTTTTTTTAATTCCCAACACAGTGTCTGGCTCATGTGAATGACTGATTGGTATTTTTAAAGTTATAATATGAAAGGTACTCAAAGAAGGTTGGTAATCAGAACAGGGAGGGCACGCAAAATCAGTCCCTAAGGTAGCGTCTTCACCCTGGGAAGAGAAGGTGGAATAGCAGTCTGAACCATGCCTGTGTGCATTTCAGAGCTCTCTGAGGGAAGAGGCTTTCATTAGATCTGTAACAAGAACTTAGGGCAAGAATTCCAGGGAAGGAAAAATAACTCATGAACTGAATGTTCTTGCTCAATTGATAACGAGCTCCCATCCCCCACAAGTTTTCAAATACATACCGAATAGGAAAGAGCTCAGCATCAGTATTGTGGAAGGGATTCATCATATGTCAACCACACTGACGGATTTTAAACAACCATCTCAATCCTTAGAGGTCTTGTTTCTACAGTAGGAGGTCTCTCCTTATACAGAAAACAAACATTTGACCTGTCCAATAATCCCCATGTGAATGCAAATTCTACGAAGAGAGAGATTCCTATCTTTGTTCCTACGGGGACCAAAGGGTCTCAAGAAATACTTATGGAGTGAATGACTATAGAAAAATGAGCTGATGGGGTGATTCATTCAGCCTGCAAAGACAATTGCCACCGTTCTGTTGACCTGAGTCTGATCCCAGGGACTACATGGTAGAAGGAGAGAACCAGCTCCCACAAATTGTCCTCTGACTACACGTGCACTGTGGCAAGTCTACACTTATACACGCACATGTGTGCACATGCGTAAACACACACACAAATAAACTAACACGACCACAATAAAACTTAAAACAAAGCAAGATCCTTGATGTTAGGCCGTTTGGATTCTCTAAGCTGGGGTTGGAGATTTGTGCAAACAGAGCAAGCTAGCCTCTGATTTTGACAGCTAGAGTTCTAGAACTTTCACTAGGATGGGGTTGGCCAAGGTGTGACCTGTGTGGAACACGAGTCTGATCACATGGTGCAGATTCCCAGGCCCCAGGCTGAGCCCCTGATACCAATTTCTTGGAGGTGGGGCTGAGAATCAGATCCGACAGCTCTTCAGTCTTCTCTTGACTCTAAAGATGAGAACCAGTTAGCTAAACACAATATGGCGCTCCAAGTTAAGTTTTAAGAATGCTATGGGACAGAGAAACCAATGGTCCAAGATAGAACTCTAACATCTTACGTGAACAAGTCATGTTTTACTTGGACTCCTGGTCCAACAAGTCACCCTCTCTTACTCTCTGAGACTGTCACCCACGGTTCCAGGCTTGTGGTTGAAACCTATTATGAAGGTTATAGGTTCATCAACTGACTACAGATAGAAACCCAAATCCAGCATATTCTTCAGGCCCACTGGGATGCTTAGCAGAGCCAGTAGGACTAGTTAAGCATGCCCCAGACCTGCAACATCTGGGGCCTACAGGATGCTAGGATCTCACCCACCTCTCTGTTGGGCCTTGACATTCAGCTTGCCAATGCCTCTTTTAAAACATCAAAGCTGTATCTGCTGTGGTTGTCTCACAGAATACCCAGTGAGTCCAGAGTTCTGGGTCAGCACTGTGTAAACACTTTCGAATCTGAATGTTTTTAGACACTGTGGGTTGCCACGATTCTCTCAGGATCTAACTCACAGCCCATCTCACTTGGCAATGAAGGTGACTGAGTTTCAGGTTTCTGATTCTGCAGGGAATTCTGCCTCAACAGGTTTCTTCTCCAGATGGCTCATCACCACAGCAGGGTGAGGTTGCTCAGCATTCTGCCTCCATGGTAGCAGCACTGCCTCCGTGAGATGACCCAGAAGTGACCTGAGAGTTGCTCCATTAATAACCCTATCCCGGGCCGGAGAGGTGGCTCTGTGGTGAAGAGCACTTGCTGCTCTTCCAGAGGACCCGAGTTTGGGTCCTAGAATCCACACAGGCACTTCATAGCTGTTACTCCAGTTTCAGGAGATCAGCTACTCTGGCCTTCCTTAGACATCTGCACTCATATACACGCGAGGCGCGCGCGCGCGCGCGCACACACACACACACACACACACACACACACATACACTGTAGAAGGGTAGGCTGCAGACACAAAGCATATCAGTGGATATACCAGGCACTTACAGGCAGGTGTGAACGAGTGGATGGCAACTGCTTATAGGGGATTTCTTTTGGGGTGAGATAGACACAGATGATGGCTGTACAGCATTGAGAATGGGCAAAATCTTCTTAAGTATATATTTTAAAATGATTACTTTGATGTTACATGAGAACCCAAAGAAAAACATATAAGCATCCTCCTGAATATTAACCTTCATCAGGCGATGAAAGAAGACAGAGACAGAGACCAACATTGGAGCACTGGACTGAAGTCTCACGATCCAAGGGAGGAGCAGAAGGAGAGTGAGCACGAGCAAGGAGAGGGGTGCACCCACACACTGAGGCAAAGGGGATGTTCTATCGGGAACTCACCAAGGCCAGCTGGCCGGGGTCTGAAAAAGCATGGGACAAAACCGATCTCGCTGAACATAATGGACAATTAGGACTACTGAGAACTGAAGAACAATGGCAATGGGTTCTTGTTCCTATTGCACGTAATGGCTTTGTGGGAGCCCAGGTAGTTTGGATGCTCACCTTAATAGACCTGGATAGAGGTGGGTGGTCCTTGGACCTCCCACAGGGCAGAGAAACCTGCTTGCTCTGTGGGCTGAGGAGGGAGGAAGACTTGATTGGGGGAGGGGGAGGGAATGGGAGGTGGTGGCGGGGAAGAGGCAGAAATCTTTAATAATTAAATAAATTAATTAATATAAAATAAAATAAAAAAAATGCAAAAAAAGAAAAAAGAAAAAAGAAAACCCTTGCCCCATAACCCCAGAGGGAAGTAGATTGCTTCTGCAGACTACGGGGCACTTCATTCTTTCTCTTTCCACGAGGGTGCAGAGTCTCTGTCTCTGTCTCTCTGGGTGTGTGTGTTGGGGTGGCGAGCAAGCTTGTCCCTTGGCTTTGCTGTGTATAACAGTATCACCGCTGTCGTCATCTAGGGTGTCAGAGGTCTTCCCCAGGCATTGGGCACTCAATGTATTATTTAATGTGGTATCCTATGATGCTTGAATCCTCGTTGTGCTGCTTGCAGCTTCGCTGGTTACATTTTCCAGAGCAATTCAGTCCTGCTCTGTGCCTTGGTTTGCCATCTACAAGGTTGGAATTGATAATATCAACCCTGTAGGTTTGTTGTAAGGATTAATGAGCACACACACACACACACATACAGACACAGATACACACACACACTCAGAGAGAGCGGGGGGGGGGGAGAGAATGCACTGGAATGATATGTGCTTATAGTAGACACTACATATAAATTTTTATCATTGTTGATCTTATCTCTTCTCTCCCATTCTCCCATGTGAAAATACTGTGCTAGGGGTTAACTAGTTTGTGTAAGCTGAAAGGACTCCCAGATAGATCGGAGGAGGAAGAGGTTTATTTCCTGACTCCCAGGAGCAAGGCCTGGGTGAGCCAGAGCACAGCAGCTGAGGGGCTGCAGGTATTGTGAAAACAGTTTACTTTGGAGGGAAGCTCTCAGTACCAGGAAGCAAACACCTCAATGGCTCCAGGAAGTCCCTAAAACTGATCAGATTTAGCAGGTTTCTCCCCACCCCCCAAGCTTATATAAGCAATAAGGGCTGTTGAAAGACACTCATAGACAGCCAAGTTGCCTGGAAGAGGCTCAGGTCAACAGAGCCAGTGGGAAGACCCTTTTCAACCAGCAGAACTATCTGTGGGCTGTGCAGCTTGCTCTAGATTTCTAGATTTTGTGAGCTGTCACACATGCTGAGGTGGCTATTGGTGATGCAACTGTCTTTGAGTCATCTCTGCTACTGTTAGTAACCCCTCACCCTGTAAGAACCCCAGTGAAATTCACTGGTTCACCGACTTAGACTCTTGTGGTATCCATACTTCAGTCTGTCATCAGTTCCCAATCTGGGGTGAATATATGTCTGCTTATGTCTCCCCCAAACAAGTGAGGGGACACAAAGACAAATGACTGGCTATATAGGTGACGTTTCTGAACAGAAGCCTGATGTGGCTGCCACTGAACCCTCTCGGCATGAGGAAGTAGTCTTGAGGCTTTATCAAGAGACAGAGGGAGAAAAATGTCTGGTAACCACAAACATGGTTACCATAGAAGGCATCAAACAGGAAGGAACAAAGAACGAAGCAGGACCGAGTGTCCAGTGATTCAGGGGATGTGAACAGTCATGAGAATAATCCGAATGCTTAGGATATATGCTAAGCAATAGGTATTCACATTTTTCCTTATTATTATTATGATTTATTGATGCTATGAGGAGGCTATGATGAGGACACCTTGAAGATTAGGTGGGTCCAAGGGGTCCAAGGTATGGACAGGGCAAAAAAATTATTTATTATTATTTTTCCTTTTTTTGTCTGCATGAATGTTTTGCTTGCATGCATATATGTGTACTATGTGTATGCATGGTACATGTGAAGGAGAAAAGAGGGCACTAGATCCCTTGAAAATGGAATTACAGGTGGTTGTGAGCCACTATGGGAGCTGGGAATAAATTTCTCTGTAAGGGCAACAAGTGCTGCTAATCACTGAGCCATCTCTCTAACCCCTATTGTTATTATTTGTGACTCTCTCTGTGCATATGTGTGTGTGTGTGGTATATGGGGCATGCATGTGAGTGTGTGTGTGTGTGTGCGCGTGCACGCATGTGTGGGTACACACAGGGGCCAGACAGAATGTTGGGCACCGTGTTTTGTCACTCTCTGTTTTATTCCTTTGAGGCAGGGTTTCTCACTGAATGAGAGGCTTACTTTGTAAGTGAGGCTGGCTGACCAGCAAGCTCCTGGGTTCTGTTCCCCAACCATGCCCATCTTTTAATGTGGATGCTGGGGATTCAAATTCAGATGCTTGCACAGGAAGTTCTCTTACCCACTGAGAAGTTCTCTTACCTTTCCCCCTCCCCAGCATTCATTATTATAACACATTTGGAAAGTGGGGCCTCATGCTGCATACTCAAGAGCCCCTTGACAACATCAGTATCTAAATAAAAAATAATCATGATAATATAAAGGTAGCTAGCACTGAGAAAATATGCAGAGTGCAACTTAAGATGTCTTTTTATTTTTTATTTTTGACAAGATCTTGCTATGTAGCCCAAGGTAATCTTGAATTCATGATTTGCCTGCCTAAGCCTCCTAAGTGTTCTTCCCCCTCCTTTCTCTTTTTCCCCTTTGTGTGTGTGTGTGTGTGTGGTTGCGTGTGAGTGTGTGGGCATGCACACCCATGCGTGCATATATAGAGACCAGAAGAGGCTATTGGATATCTTCTTCTGTCTTCTCTAGCTTATTCCCTTGAGACAGATAGCATCTCTCATCATTTCAACTAGGTTGGCAGTGAGCCTGTCTTTATGCTGGGGTTACAGGCAGAAGCACCCATGTCTGGATTTTTACCTGGGTGTTGGGTCTTCATGCTTGCGTAGCGAGAGCTCTTATCCACTAAGTCATCTCTTTGCCTCTTTCATGCGCTCTTTATGTCACAATGGCAATATTGACATAACCCAGCACTGATGAATGTGTTGCCTCCTAGGGCACAGCCACCCCTAGAAGTTTGTCATGAGCTCTGACTGGCAGAGCCAGAAGTACCTGGCTGTGCACTGAGCCCACTTCCTGCAGTTGATCCTCATAGCAGACCTGTATGGTGGTGAAGCCAAGGTCCTAGGAATTTGGATGTCTTAGCTGTTTGTTCACCTTTGACTTTCCAGCGTGGCAAGGGCCTGGCATTTGCCCAAATGAGGTATTAAGAACCCCTCTGGGACTCCTCTGATGAGCTCAGATGGGAATGACACCTCTCTGTCAGCTACTTGCTAGGGGCTGGCTACATCCTCTTCCCACTGCATGACTCCGTGGCCATAGCAGGAGAGTATGAGGCCAACACAAAAAGTCGCAGAGAGAAGACTGGTTTGGGGACACCCAAGGGTTCCTCAATGAGGCTGCTTCTGGATGTTTCTCAGTCCTGGCAGCCTATCAATCATGCCCCTTCTGCCTACCGTGGTTGGAGTTGAGTTTCTGCCACCGGAAAAGTCCAGACTAATAAAAGGTCTCTTCAAACTCAGACTCGAGTATCTGACACATTCCTGACTTGCCCCGGAGGCAATTTTGTTTCTCAGAAAATAGTGAAAGCAACTGGGAAAATTGCTGCTCTGGACCTAATTTTGACCAACATGAACAAATTGGCTGTGAAGTAGACGTGACATGTAACTGGTGAGAAAATGGTCACATCACTTTGAGTTTGCGGCGACCTGATCCCAACAAGCTGGAAGCAGACTTTGGATCCAGATGCTTCAGATACAACACCGCAATATTTCCTGTGCGTCAAGATGTTAGGTAACCCTTAAAATCTTCAAGAAAAAAAAGGAGACATCTCATCAAAAATTAAAATGTACTCTAAAAGGAAATGCGCTTAGTACAGGCAGACTTGAGGAAATTAGCAACTTAGTAAAAGAAAAAAGATATTTGAAAAATCTAAAATTACACAGCAGGGTTGGGGAAACATAAGTTTTTAAGTTTTGAAGCATAACTCCTACGACCTAAACTGTCACTAGAGAGAGCCAGTTGAGAGGAAGAACCCTGAAGTGTGGAATGACAGCCACCCAATTGGCAACTGCGCCTCAGCAAGTGTGGTTGGAGGAGATTTGGAGATCAAGAATGTGGGCTGGTATGCCATCATTGGAGACAACTGCAGGCCGTTAGTGGGACATCTACTGGCCTGGCGCACCTGTCGGAGTGACCTGTCAGGAAACGGGGGCCTCTGCTAACCGTCAGTTGCGTCTCCAGCTGTGCTGGGACATGCCTCCTACTACCAGGTCCTTGTATCATCTGAACTAAAAAGAGCGTGGTCTGAAATAGCCTTGGCTCCGCAGAGAAGGCAGCCCAGGATCTGTGGGGTTTGCATTAACACAATGGAGGCTCTTAGCTTTATTTTTGGATCATAGCATTGCTCAAAATTCAGGGGACAGACATAGACCTTCTTTCTAGAGGAACTTCTATGTGTGGAATTGGCAAGCAGTTCCAGGAGATCCACTGGTATTAGTATTCAGAAGGCTAACTAAGGAGAGAAGACTCGGTTGGTTAAGTGAGTGCTGTGCAATCATGGAGACCTGAGTTTGAGTCCCAGAACCAGTGTGAAAAATCCAGGCACAGTGGTTTACACTTGTGATCCCAGTGCTGGAGAGGCGGAAAAAGGTGGATTCCAGGAATTCGATGACCTGCCACCTTCCCTGACTTGGCCGGTGCTAAGCCTGTGAGAGACCCTGACTCGAAAGCCAATGCGGGGCTAGTGAGATGGTACAGCAGGTAAAAGTGCTTGCAAACCCAACAGCCTGACTTCAGTACCTGGAATGCACATAAAAAAAAAAAAGTTGGATGCATTCAGTGCACACATCTGCAACCCCAAGACTCCTCCTAAGCTGAAATGGGAAGTAGAGACAGAGAATCACCTAGAAGTGTATAGCCCGGCTAGCCTGGAGTAGACAACGAAGTTCAGAGGAGAAAGTCCCCACCTCAACAAGGAGAGAACCAGGTCCTGAAGGCTGTCCTTTGACCTTCATATATACAGCGATGCTCAGTTGCATCTGCTCCAATTGATGAAACAATAAACCAAGGTGGAGGAAGGTCACTGGAGGCTGTTTTCTAGTCCATATACACACACACAAACACACACACACTTTTGTAACAGATAAAGCAAAATGATTTGATGAACTAGACATACTAGTTCCTCATAGACAGACTGGTCAAGTGTTGCAAATTCCCTAATCCTGAGTCCTTGATTGGGGGTGGGGGTATGACTACAAGGTAAAGGTTTTTCAATCACCTCGTTAGAATAGGTCAGAGGCCTTTTAACACATTCCCATTGTCTTCAAACTCTGCCTTTTCACAAATTGGTATTGACATCTCCACGTCAACAGACAGAATGGGGCAGAGCACTAGAGCCCCAGTGCCATGTGCCATACTTGACAGCATAGATGCTGAACCGGTGAGCAGACCTGCGATGACCGGTTCCTCACGTTTAACACTGGCGGACTCATACAGTACTTCCATTAGCAGTGTAGGGTCTGTCCCAGGATTTCAAAATGAATTCATTGAATATGCAAATGATAAGAGCTGGCCTTGTGCTTTCCACTGTCAGCTGCCTCAGATCTTCACGATGGGGAGGGGAGAGGCACAGGGTGCAGCTAGAAGGCTGGATAAAGACAGCACCCGCTGTCCTGAATGGAGGTGTATTTAGGAGGAAGAGCGCGCACACCACATTTAGAGCCCAGCGCAATGCCTCCATCTGCAGCGGCTCTGGCCTTGGAGACCTCAGTGTAAGTTCTGCCCTGAACCTGAAGCATTTCAGCTTTATTCTGCGCCACACTACAACCAGTGACCTAATTTCCTGGGGAAGCCCAAATGAAGGGTTTGGCTAACAAACAGATTAGAAGTCTGGCCTCTTTATAGAAATAGCTGAAAACCAGAATGTGCAACAGAGCTTAAAACAAAGAAAAGGAAACACGCTGTAGTCTCCAGGGGGCCCAGAAGTCTCCCACAGATGTCAGACATCTCCCAAGTAGAGCCCATCGGAAAGCTATCACACGGTGATTAAAACACAGAGTAGTGAACCAAAGACACTCTGGGGATCATCTACCAGAACCAGCCTGTCCCTGCTACAGAACCCCAAGACAGAGTCCAGAATGTGGGCCCTAATATTCTGTATCTCTGTCCCGCCCACCTCCACACCAAGGCTCTCAGCACCGTCTCATTCGTTCTGTCCTCCAGCGCTCCCGAGGCGCATGTTTGTTCTTTCTGTACCAGGAATATGGGCTGTCTCCGGTTCCCCACCATGGGATGCTCCCTTCCATCTGGGGACTTCGCCCCTGCTGCCCTCACTGCCTCTCCTCTTCGTCGCCCTTCCCCATTACTCATGCTCAGGATCCTGACTTAATATGTCCTTTCTTCAGAGGAGCCTCCCCTGACCTCTTGGTCTTCTGATACGTTCCCCATTATCCCCAAACTTCCTCCTCAGAGAGTTTTGATATTGTTGCTTCTGTTTGATCAATGCCAGTCTCTCCCATCTGGCGATAAACTCCATCAGGGCACCAAACATGCCTGCCTTGCTCATCTTCAAGCAGAGTGCTTGGCACACACTAGAGAGCCTGGAGCAGTGTGACCTTCATTGGAAGGATCAATGAGAGAGTGATACCAGCCACACTCGACAAGGGAGGAAAGACACCATAGGAGAGAGTCACTCTTCAAGATCATGACCCATTAGCGGAAGTGCTGACCCTTGAACTCAGGACTGCTCCCTCTCCGCTGGCTCATTCCACTCCTGTACTGCCATTTCTCGAGTCCTGGTGCTGTTACTTGGTGAGTGTATTCTAGGCTCAGCTCCCGGTGGTAACTGAAACTCCTGGTGGCTGCCACCCACACACGACACCCATAACCAGCGTCATTATGATTCTAGCACCCATGGCCCAAGCCCCCTCATGGCAGATCCCTCGGCACCCCTCGAGGCAGGTCCTCTCTACCCTGCAATTACTCCCACTCTCCCAGGAGCCAGAAGGGTAGGAATGGGGATAATTATTGAGAAGGTGACAGCTCTTCTTCACGACCCAGAATATCTCCCACCTCCTGGAGGCATCTCTGCCTTAAGTTCTACAGTGCCTTTTCTCTCACAAACACAGAGCTGTTGACTTGACTCCATTGTTTAACTCCTTCAGTATCCTTGGGAAGTTGGGGGTAAAGTTCCTAACTCCTGGCTGGGAACTCCCTGAGGGCAGGGCCTTTGTCTCCGTTGCTCCTTCTTGCCTCTCCAGCTGTTGGAGCACTACTGGACACATGTTAGGCCCCAGAAGATACAGGTGGTATGTGCACAAAGAGAGGGCTGTCCCTCCAGGAATTTACTACACTTGTATCTTACAGGGACAGCTTGAAGTCTATCATATAGGTTAGACAATCAAGGTCCAGAGAGGCAAGAGGTTTGTCCACGGTAAACGAATTAGTAAGCAATAGTGCCAGGATCGAGTCTGAAGCAATCTAGGTCAAAGTACCAAAGGGGGGGAAGAGAAGGATTTGGAATTGAAGCAGGAAGGCAAAAAGATGCTGATTGCTCCATGGTGCACAGATGGTAATGCAGGTCCAAGGGCAGGTTCAGCACCGGGAGGTTGAGAAGGTGGAAGGAACACCACACAGCAGATTTTCAACCCAAGTACAAACTTTACATCCTAGTGGTGGTTGGTGTGCTAAGTCTCATAATACAGGGTCCTGAAGCAGGAATCACTCAGGATCGTGGAGGGTGTTGGTGCTCATGGGGAGCCACAGGGACCAGACCTGGATATCAGCCCGGGTCTCAGTCCTGTGGAGGAAGGTGGAGAGAGCCTGGAGGAAATTCCAGGCCAGGTTCTTTTTTGTCCTGCACACAGATTCACAGAGGTCTCTGCCTTTCTCTAGGTGTATCCCCGTATATACGATGAGGACTGTGGTTTTCCAGTTTAAAGCAGCATCCTCCCCCATCTAACACCCAAATGATGGTATGTTCAAAGAAGCAGTTAGAGTCCCAGAGTGTTTGAAAGGGCCTCTTCATTGAGTCCCACATGGGAATCCCTGCCCAACATGTCCAGTTTCTGCTGAATAGCTATGGGCCAGCAGGTCTCAGCTGGGGGATGATTTCGCCCTCTTCCCCATCCCCTAGGATGTTAGGCAGTATCTGAGACACTTTTGATTGTCACAATGGAGAGTGCACATTACTGGCACCTTGTGGGTGTGGACCAGGGATGCTACTAAATACTCTACAGTGTACAAGACAGTTCTTACACTGAGGAATTACCTAGTGACTCAGCCAACACCCTAGATATTCTCAGTGTCATTCATAATTTAATCTTTTCCTTTCTGAGTCCCCACAGCCTCTTGTACTTTGCTTGTACTTGGTTCCTCCTGGCTTGTCTAAGAATTGTTAGTCTTCTGCCTGCTTCTGAGCCCTAACGCTGACCCCAGTGTACTCATCCTCACATGTAATAATATTAGGGGGGCGGGGCTTTGGGGAAATGACTGCACTGTGAGAGCAGAATTTCCAATACCCTTATGAAATAGGCCTTAGGGACCACCTTGTCCCCTTCACCATGTCAGGAGACAGCAAGAAGCTAGTACCAGTATGAAAGTAGGCCACCACCAGACAGTAAATGTGTGGGCGCCTTGATCTTGGACTTGCCAGCCTCCAGACCTCTGAGCAACACACGTCTGTCATTGATGAGCCATGTTAGTTTGTTTTGCAGCCTGACAGACCGCGGGATCAACGGTTAAGTTTTGAACCTCAAATGATTACCATGGGCTCACACTGGGAATGCTGGTTTCTCAGCCGGGTACCGTGGGAGGCGAGGCACCTTCAGGAGGTGGGGCCTGGCTGGCAGAAGTAGGTCACTAGAAGTGGGACTTTGAAAGTTAGAGCCTGAAGCCTGGTTCAGGCCTTGCTTGCCCCTGCTTCCTCCTTCACCATGATATAAATAGCCTACATCACAAGGTCAGTGGCCATGAACCCTTCCTTGTCGTGATGGACTGAAAACCCTTTGAGCAAAAAGAAATTTTTTCTCTCTTTAAGTTGTTCTTGTCGGGCACGTTGCTAACAGTGATATAAAGAGAAATGAACACGCCAGGTACTAGTCACTCACCAGGAGGTCTGCTCTTGGCCCTTCCGTAGGGGACCTTCCTTGGCATGATAGCCTCCCCTTAACCTCCTTTATCATGGTTGACAGCCATTCATGGGATTATTGAGTAACACCTAGTTCCTGCCTTGGGCTGTAGTGTTGTGACAAGACAGAGCTTTCACCTGTTAGGGGCCCCAGAAGCAATTGCTAACGTGAAGTTGGTTTGGCAGCATAAGTGGTGGCTTTGTTCAAGTTCTAGATACAAGGCTTGGTGCCTTGGTAAGAAGGCCTCACTCAGATGAGAAGCTGAAGTGATTGTGTCAAACCAGTGGGGTGGGAGGGGCCTGGAAAGGTCTTTTAGGAGAGCAGAGCCAAGAGCACTGTGATGTAGTGGGATCAGGGGCTGGACTGAGGGCAGAGGGCAGAGTGGAATCTGAAGGTAACTGGATGTCTGAAGCAGGAATCCAGGGCTAGCCAGGAGGGGAAGCCACTGTGCCTTTCACCCTGGGAGCCCTGAGCAATAGCCTACTAGGATATTCTGAGATGTGGCGAGTTGAAATGGGATGGAACAGGACAGGTAGAAACTGTATGAACTCAGTAGCCTGGGAATCCCCCCCACCTGCCCCTCTGACACCTTGGCCTTGTCCAGCTCAACCTCCCACCCCCACATGGAACCAGAAGAATTTGCTCAGAGGATTGCCAGGGAAGCAGGCCAGTGGAGCAGCCGGTGGAGGCACACGGGGATGGAAGGCAGATTACATGTCACCTCATATTAATCATTCCAGCAACTTCCCTCATCCACCCAGAGAGGAGAGAATTAATTGCAATCTTGAAGGCAAGCCAACAGCAGCGATAACACTGAAGAGGAAGGAGGCAATCTCTTTTCCAGCCACGAGCCTACCAGAAAGCCTTCGAGGGTCAGATTTGCTTACCTGTGAGATACATCTCCTCCCCTTCGGTGAACATCTGGTGGCAGCGCACACATCTGGCACAGGTGGGGTGGTAGTGTTTCCCTCCTGCCTGTGGAAATCAGGATATGGAGCAGAACATCAGAACTGAGGCCACTGTCCAGTAGGGGCTGGTGGGTGAACACTTTTTGGGAACATTGGCGGGTTTGGTGTCTCTCTCCACGGCTCTATGGTTGGTTGGGAGGCTGCCTGGGGGCAACCACAACCATATGAGAGTCTACCCAGATAGCTTGGTGGTTTTTTCATGGGTCTTGATGGAAGCTCAGGGGATTTTTCTAGACATGGGCAGGGCAATCAGAGAACACTATTCCCCATCTCCTCCTTGCCCATGAGGAAGTGTTGACTTGAGGACTGCCAGCATGTTCCTGAGTATGAAGGTCCTTAACACTAATGATATTGACAATGATTGTAAGTACTACCATGTGAACTTGAGGCTCAATAACATTGTCTTGGAATAAGGAAGAAGGAGAGATGGATATGTCGATAGATAGATCCTTTCCAAGTCTGTTTTTGAGGTCTGATTTCACCAAGGCAAATGTACCTGTGTCTACCCATGCATCTGTAGCATTATTTAAAACACACTCGTGTAAGAATGAGAACAAGCATGAGGCTTAGAGCCTTTACAAACAAGAAAATCTGGCTAGAACGATATTCATTTTGGGCTGCCTTCAATTGGCAAACGGCTCTGTTTCTCCTGTTACGTTGTACCAGTTGTCTGTTAAGTGAGTCAACTTAAAGACAGATTAAAGTATTAGGTGAGGCTGAGTGTATAAGATTTACAAACATGGCAAAAATTATGAGCACAGCTTAAAGAGGACAGATTTTTTTTTTTTTAAATGGGCTCAGCGCATAAATTATGTTACGTGAGAAGTAGGACCCGCTGGGGCGCTTCTAACGCCTAGATTAGAATGCTGTACCTGGATCTCTCAGTCTGAGCCTGGCCTATCTAACCCGGCTTTAGTAAACACATTCCTTTTTCTCACTTCCCTTCCTGACCAATATTTCATTTAAAAACAGAAATGACAGCAAATCTTTTTTTTTTTGGGGGGGGATAAAATGGCTTTTGAGAACGTTGTGTTTGAAGGTCTCCCTGGAAACAGGGAGCAAGGTCACCCCCTGACCCCACCCCCATCTCACTTCTGCATTAGATACTAGAATCTCATTCCAGAAGACCTGATGTGCAAGGGTCCTTTGGTGACACATCTAGAATTTGCAGAGGGGAGGAGCAGCACAGAGCCTGGGACGGAAGGTGAAGTATGATTTGAATGATTTTTTTTTCCCGTAACAGCACAGGTATTTTTAGGGGAGGGATGCGGTAAATGGATGACTGTGGGCAGTCATGAAACCCCCTTCTCTCTTTTTTTAATTTATTTTTTTTTTAATTTATTTATTTATTAAAGATTTCTGCCTCCTCCCCGCCACCGCCTCCCATTTCCCTCCCCCTCCCCCGATCAAGTCCCCCTCCCTCATCAGCCCAAAGATCAATCAGGGTTCCCTGCCCTGTGCGAAGACCAAGGACCACCCACCTCCATCCAGGTTTAGTAAGGTGAGCATCCAAACTGCCTAGGCGAAACCCCCTTCTCTAAGCCAGCACTTAGTCTGATGTTAGTTCTGAAATCACAACTATGTAAAGAAATCTTATCTGCAAACCATCTTAGGGGTGGGGTTCTTGGGATGGGCTTTTCTGTTTTGGAGAAACTCTTTTATCTCAAAACTTAGCGAGAACGTGAAAAGGGCAGATTCCTACAAAAGAAAAATAATTTTCAATGCTCCCTTTCTCCATTCTTGGTTGTTTCTGTGGCTCCCACCAGTGAGAAAATTGTCTTTGTTGTCGAGTAAGCTGTGTTCAAACTTTAGAAAGAGCCTGCTATTTTCCCAAGCAAGGAAGTCGTGGCACCCATCCTCCTGCACCATGACAAGGATAATCAGCGTAATTAGTAGCCTCTTCCTACGACATCTCCTTATCATTTCAATTATAGGGCCTTTTTTGGGCCCTGATTTTTCTCTCCATCATGTGGCTCCGCAATACTGAACACACATCTTCTTAAATGTCACACCCGCCACCCTGCCCCAGATGCAAAGAGACTTCAGGCCTGTCTCAGCAGCGCTGGTCCTGGATGGCTTAGAAAACAATGGGGTAGAAGGGAGGCTGCCAGGGCAGCCTTCGCCCAGCATAAGGGAACAAAGGCAGAGAGATGCAACGAGCCATTTTACACACTAACAAACTGAAGAGTTGGTACCCCGAAGGAGGCCACATTAGAGAGCACTGAGCATGGCCATCGAGGTCTGAAGTGGAGCAAGAGCAGGCTGTGGGTCTTTTTGCTGAGGACATAGGAGGAATGGGACTGATGCTCAGCCGTTCTGTCCCCAGAGAAGGAAGGAGTCACGAGATGGCCTCAGAAGAGAATGGGAATGTTGCGATGAGAAGACAAGAAAGTTTGAAGTGTGCAGTATCCTGGAAATATGCTGGCCCTGTACTGGTGCTTACTGCCTAGCCAGCATCCTTGCCCATCTTCCAGAAATAGCACCAAGCTTGGGTCAGCTGGACCACCCGCTATCAAGCCGTATGCTTATATTGTGTGAGCCCCACCAATGAGCTGATTCCAACTCTATGGGCACAGTGAGATCAGGGATGTGCCCGAAGGGTCCGAAGTTATCCAGAGAGCCCCCAGATGTTTGCTGAACCATTAAGAAAGAACATTTTGTTAACCACTCTGGATGTGGCTATATCCATGTGATAGGATATAAGCCTAAGCAACTGGTGTCCAATACCCCAAGCACAAAGCAGAATCCTTTTCAGAATAAAGGCAGTGCAGAAGAATGTGGAGTCAAGATGGTCAAAGATTCAAGGGATCTTAATCAGCCTCATTCTCCAGCTAAGCCTAAAGCCAGAATGATGGCCACATTCTTATTATGGGAATGGACACATGTCCTTTTCAGTCCCCCTGATTTGAGACTGGCTTCTGCCTTCCAACTAAACAAAGTCCTGCTTAACATACTCATTAGGAAAGAAATGACAGTCTACACACTATTGACAAAGACTCGCTTAAGGTTTCGTGGCTAGACATGGTAAAATTAGAATTCAAATCCATGTTTTTTTTTTGTTTTTTTTTTTTTTGTTTTGTTTTGTTTTTTTTTGTTTTCCTGACCCCTGGGTATCTGAGAGCCTTAGGCACCACTGTGGGATCCAGGAGGTTGGAGTCCCAGACTTCATCTCTGCCTTTGACCTTGGAAAGGTACCACTTGTCTTGGGTCTCCCCCCCCCCCCTCCCTTTTTTTTTTCATTTGTAAAACGAGGCTGGGAGAGCTGATTGCTAAATGTCTTTTCCAGCACAAAGGGGGGAAAAAGTCAGTAACACGCTGAGGGAGCTAGTACGAACGGGGTCAGTGGGAATCCAGACACAGTTGCCTTGAAAGGAGAGACGGCCACACTGGGAAACAAAAGGCGGCCACTAGAAAACCTTGCCAGCTGCAGCCTAGTGGGCATCAAGTCTTCTCTTGAATCCGGCTTTACTGGCCTTCCCCCCACTGACTCCACAACTTGCTAGATGCTTCTTCCTTGGTTATGCAGAAGCAGTCAGCAATGACTATTTAAGGCAAAATTTCACCACACGCACCAGCCCCCCCCCCCCATCCCTTAACTTCTCTACATTTTGACCAAGATTCCAACTGACCTGCCATGTTTCCTGAAGCTCCATCTTTTACGCTGTTCTCAGTTTTCCTCTCTTACCCTGTGTGCACAAGCACACGCAGGTCTACACATGTGTGTCGGTTCATGTGCATGCACATGCTTGGGAAGGCCAGAGGAGAGTCTTTTAAAAGTATTTTTATTTTATGTGCATGACTGCTTTGCCTTTATGTATATCTATCTGTGTATCATTTCCATGCCTGGTGCCCACACAGGCCAGCAGAAGGCACCAGATCCCCTGGAACTGGAGTTACAGATGGTTGCGAGTTGCCATCTGGGTACTGGGAATCAAACCTGGATCCTCTGGAAGAACAGCTGGTATGAGCCATCCCGCCAATCCCTTCACCTTGATTTTGGAGACAGGGTCTCTCCCTGGCTTGAAACTTGCCAAGTAGGCTTGGCTGGCTGATCAGCGAAGCCCAGGGATGTGCCTGTCCTTGCTTCCCCAGCACGGGGACCGTGAGTGTGAACCACTGTTCCTAACTTTTTCATACATGTTCCAGAGACCTCAGGCCCTTGTGTTTCAAAGGCAAACACTTTACCAACTGAGTCAGCTCCCCAATGCTCCTCTTAGTTCCTGGATTATCCCTCTTCTGATAACAACTCCATGTCTTTGTGCCACCCGCAGGCAGCCATTTCCCAAGGCTGGTGATAGCCCTTTCCCAGTCTGCCAATCTCTCTCCTCTGTCTTGGGAAACCTGACTATTCTCATACTATTATTCAATCCTGAATGCTAGGCTTCTCCAGGTCTAGGCTTTGTTTCTGTGCTTTGATCTACCTTCCTGTCCGTTCTCTTGAAACCTTCCTGGGATTTCAGTCACATCCCATCTCAAATGCTCACCACGATTCTGCCTGGATTACCTGGCTTCTTTTCCATCTCCAATTCTGCAGATGCCATACTAAGGTTCTCGTCATCCAGACTCAACACTTTGACACAACTTTGGCTTCTTTCTCAGTCCCCAAATTCTCAAGTTGTCCACAGTGGCTGAGCTACTGAATTTCAACTTCCATGGAGCTGGAGACAAAGGTGATCGCCCTTGGTCGCAGGGGCTCCCTGGTGGCGTCTCTTCCGGCTTCCTGTGAGCACCATGCTACCTTCTCTGAGCTGCAGCTCTAACCAGGTCATTCCAGCTCAGTCTCTTCACAACTCCCCAGTGCCCAGTGAATCATCCATAGACTCTTTATTCTTGTACCTCACACCCCTGGATTCCTGGGCCCAGCGACCTTTCCTGTGCGCTTCCGTTCCCTCTGCTTGGCGCTCTTCGCTAGTCCTTAGAGATGCCTAGTCATCTAGTAATTTACTGCATTGGATTATCTGATTCTCTCCGACTCCCTTTAGTTAATTTTCCATATCACATTCAGTGCAGGTTTCAAAAACATGCCATCTTATCACACCGCTCCTTTTTAACGTTCTCCAAAGGTTCTCCCCTTATACTTACTATAAAATAAGATGGACACGGTCCCAGGAAATAGGCCCTCTGTGACACGCTCTGTATTCCCACCCTCTATTTTCAAGGCCATGTTGGCCTTTCTCCCTGTCCTGTCCCCTGGCTTTGCTTACACTGACCTCCCGTCCTCAGAGCTCTGCTTCAGTGAATCTCCTCACACAGCCCTGTCTCGACTGCTGTGCTTGTCTGCTGGACCTGCATGGGACCGCAGAATCCTTTTCAACTTGGTCCTCATGGTAACCACAAGCAACTGGCAGTGCTAATAATTCTGCCTACAGTGGCCGAGCCAGCCTGCCACTCCTTAGCCACTATCAGATGCAAAGTGGAGGCCTAGAGAGATGAATTAGCAGTAGAGATATGCCACAACTCAATTGTCCCTATCCTTAGGGTATTATTTTCCCTTTACACTGAACCCTTCAAGGTAGGTGGCCCCAAAATATGGGCAGGTAGCAGCTAGTCTCACAGGGTGTGGAAAGAAAGGATAGGAAGGTCAACAATTCAGCAAGGGACTGTAGGTTGTCTGTCATTGGCAGAGAGAACAGTGCATCAGAGGCTGGGGAGAGCTGTTGCCATGGCAATGGACCAGCCAAAGAAGGGCTTAGAGAGCAAGCTGCTAGACAAAGCTGGTTCTTAAATGAGCACATTACCAAACAGTTAAAACATAAAAAGGGCTTCCATCCCGAGGTAGAGCCAGGAGGAAAATCCTAATTGGTACTCCTTAGAAATCTGTCGGAGTCTGAATCCAAAGAAGCAACTGATTTCCCCAGCACAGCGGTTTTTGAACCAAGAATTATCTTGTCCACATTCTATTTTGGGGGTTCTCAGATCTTGGCAAGGCTATCTGGTCAGGGCCATGCCGTAAGCTAACTCTGGGAGGTTTAAGCAATGGAGGGAAGGACACAGGGTGACCTTCTCTTCTTCGGTGATGACTCTTTGAAGTCACAGGTCATCCTGCTCACACGTGGTTACTCAGCCTCACTTACCTCCAAGACCCTGCCACTGATGTACCGGTCACATGTCTCACATTTAATGCCGAACTGGGAGTGGTAGTCAGCCTCGCAATACGGAATACCGTCCCTACAAGAGGAAGTTGACATGGGAAGTGAGTAGAGCAGGGAGGGTGTCCTCGGTCAGGACCTGGTCTGCGGTGATGGGCCAAGACTGGGAGCTTCGGAATGCTTTTCAAAATTAAACTTCCTCTCAGATCTACAGGTAAAGAAAATCCATGGGACTCTGCATTTGGTGAGGTCCCTAGGCACTGATGAAGCCACTGCTCTGGGCTGTCCTTTTGGGTGGCCTTTTATTTTTTTTTCCCTTCCCCTCCCCCATAGTTATCCAGACCCACCTGCTTCTCTTTCCCCAGAGGACTCTTTTGAAAAATTATTCAAGACACGCTTTATTTATATAGAAAATAAAATGCTTGCGCATGGTACAGCATTCTCAAAGCATAAGGGACATGTTTCCTTTTAGCCCATCCTGGTTTCCCTTCTAGGGTGTAGTAATGTGATCAATTTCTTATAGACCCAGAAGAGTTTCTCCTTTAACCAAAAATTTTATCCATAACTGAGAGAACCACTTGGTTGACCTGATGGACCAGTGCCTCACAAGAAAGTCTCCTATAAGTAATGTTTATGCCCTGTGTCTATCAAGTGCTTGGATTCAGTGGACAGAGGCAGATTGCCATGGCTTATTCTTTTGAATTATTTATTTATTATTATCAGTGTGTGTGTGTGTGTGTGTGTAGGCATGTGGATGTCAGAGCGTAACTGTGGAGTTTATTCTCTTTCCACTTTTACATATGAGTTCCAGGAATCAACTTTTGGATTGAACTCAGGTGCCAGTCCTGTGTGATAAGTGTCTTTCTCCACTGATAAAGGCTCTCACCAGCCCTGCTATGGCCTGTTACACTGTTCTCTACGGCTAATAGCTGGCATTTCTTGCTTTGATAGTGATTGATGCGCATGGCTCATGTCATTTACTGGTTATGGCAGCCTAGGGAAGTTGGTCCTATTCATTTTCCAGTGTGTTGAATGAACAAGCCCACGTGTGGAACAGGTAAGTAACTTCCCCAGGTCACCCAGGATCTGTTTACACTTGCAGCTCAAACTCAGGTGGTCTGGTTTCTCCCTACATTTTCATGAGAATTGATGGAGATGGGCCCAGTCAGTGCCTGCCTGGCTCACTGTCTACTCAGGAAAGGCAGTAATCACCACGGTGGCTGTGAGAGTCCTCAAGGAGACTGTTGCCCACTTTTGGGGGTAGGGTAACATGGCTCAGACACAGGTAGGCCTAAAGAGCAGGCAGGCTATTTCTCTGTCTCCACCTGGAGCTCTTCATGGGAGCGAGGTGTTAGCATTGCCTCAAGTTAGAGCAGCCGTTGTCTGTGAGCCATGAAACCTCCCTGACTCTTTCAATTTCCCTGACCTCTAACCACGTTCTTACTCTGTGGATGTAAGCGCGGGTAACTGCAAAGAAAAAAAAAATGCTATCTGGGTAAAGATGCTGATACAACTTCACTCAGATTCTTGGGTTGGGGATGCCTTAGAGAATTGGAAATCTACATGATTATAAACAGAGGCAGATGGGAAAGAGCAAATTTACTGTGTCCTTATTAGATATGGAACACAGAGCTTTGGAACATAACATCTTATTAACCCTGTTTTCACAAACGAGCACAGTAAGACTCGGAGCTGCTGAGTCCTTGGCCAAGGTCCCCCAGGCAGAAGGATTTCTGCCTTGAGCATCTGTAATAGTTTCATGGCTCTTCTACCACTTGGATGCAGCAAGTGAGGGGCCCAGAGCCAGACTGTCGACGCCCAGGGAGGCAGGCAGTCTAGGCTGGGGCTCCAGAGTTCTGCGTAAGCCCTCACTGTCCCAGAAAGTTCTAACTTAGAACCAATGACTCTTGGCTGGAGACTTCCCACAGACATTCCTTACCCAGCATGCTTAGAGAGGAATGTCTGCCATCTACTGAAACGGCATCGAGGGCTCTCAGTGACTTGCTCAGCTCACCTCTGCAGCCTGGCACTCTGCTTCGCCTGTGTACACAATTGAATTCCCAAAGAGGAGGGAAGTGTTTAACCCACACCCACCCTACAGCCTCACGCCCACCCTACTGCCCTGGATGGGCTGGGATTTTGTCTCCAAGCTTGTCTTTGTGTTTCGAATCTTACTCACTCTTTCAAGACCAGCTCAAACCTTCCACAAGGCTCAGACTCCAGATACCACTTGCAGCTTGTTAGAAGGGACTTTTCCTTTCTTAGACTATTGACAGCCCCTTTTGCACCTTGGGCATAGGTGGGTATGTCTGGCCAGCAGCTATTTCCTCTTCCTGGACTTTTCCTTTGGAGGCCACTCTTTCTTATCCAGCTTTCTAAGTGTCAACAAAGGGCTGCCTTAGGGGTTGGGCCCTCCCTCTCTCCTGCCCTCCCAGTTAGTGTTTGAGAGGGACCGGTGAAATAAGGCAGCTAACCCAGAGGGAGTCACCAGACTTCTGTGGCAGTTTTTTTTCACTAGGCCTGCTGAACTGATGATTACAACTCACTGTTTTGGGCACTGTTGGTGACTTTCTTTGCTACTTCATCAACCTGGGGAAACATCTAATGGAGAGGAAAGCAGAGGAGGGAGGGAAGGACGGAGAGAGAAAGGGAGTAGGAGAGGAGAGAGACTTTGTAGTGCTGAAGACATCTTTAAGAAGCTAATATACCTGTAGTAGACCTTCCCATGTCTGAGTCAAATGACTCTAATCGTTGCTTTCCAATGTGTTGTGTGGGGCTTTTGGTCACTCATGACTGACACTTATTACCCACAGGCTCTTCCCACAGACCCCTGGTGTCCCAATTCTTCCTGTCCACAGCTTGTCTCCCTTGGTGAATGTGTCTCCACAGCAAATGCAAGCTCACATCTCCTGGCTTTGGGCCAGTCATGGGAGAGAGGAAGTATCTGGGATCAGAAAGTGTCAAAGTGCTAGGGTCATTGCTCACAGTTGCCTTCGGGGATTTGAACATATTTTGTGTCGTCACCAGTGCTGAAGCCTGAAGAGAGCTTGTCCAAAGTTGCTATGTGTAAGTCCCTGAGGCTGAGTCCTCTTACCTGATAATTTTATTTATCTACCATCTCTGTTAAACCCATGCAATAACTGTGCCAACTTCAGGTCAGGCATTGTGTTAAATGCTGGGAATCTGCAGTAATTATATCAAAGTCCCCAACCAGGGAGGGACAGAGAGTAGAACTGTCACTGTGCACATCACTTACTCCTTTGAGTATCTGTACCATGAGAGGTTTTTTTTTGTTTGTTTTTATTTTTGAGATGGGGATCTCCATTATAGCACTGGCTGTCCTGGAACTCACTGTGTATACTAGGCTGACCTTGAACTCACAGAGATCCACCTGTCTCAGCCTCTTAGTGCTAGGATCAAAGTTGTGCACCATGCCTCCCATTGGAGGTTTAATGTCCTAGTCCATCCAAAGTCATTTGTTAGTTCTTTGTGCATAGTGAAAGCTCAGTCAATGGTGAAACATCTAAGGCATGCACGTGAATATGTATAATTATAAATGGTGGTAGCCTGTGTAAGAAACTGGGCAGCCTGAGGGTAGGAATGGAAGAACGGAGGTGGGGAGTGATGGAGTGGAGTCGTCTCTGAGTTGGAGGCATACGGAAAGAAGGGAAGGAGCCACAGGTGAGGACCACCAGTGCATCATGGGAGAGGAAACAACATGGGAAGGCCTAAGGTAGAAAGAGGCTAGGAGTGTGGCCATGTGGCTTGTGTGGCTTCCCATGGATGTGATGAAGGGTGATGCTGGAGATTCAGGAGAGGACAGTGGGCAGGCCTTGTAGGATGCAGAGGCCCAGGTATTCTTCGGGAGAGGGGGAGATGGAGCGATACTCACTTGCTAATGTACTCCCCAGTGAGGATGACACTACAGGTCTGGCATTTGAAACAGCTGACATGCCACTGCTTGTCCAGTGCCAGGAGTGACTGGCCATGCTTAATCTCCTCTTTGCACCCAGCACAGTCTGCAAAGACAAAAGTAGGACATCATGGGTCCCTTTGACTTTCTGCCATCATCCCACGCCATGGGAACCCAGCCCCGGATGCCATTTTCCCCTCACTCTGGTGCTGCCAGTACCCAGAGACCTTACCAGACATGAGGAAGGGTTGCCAGAGCTCTGGCCTGTGGGAAAGGACCACGGAATGAGGAGGAAGGAACAAGCGTCCTTACTGCTCACCATGACCACTATTATGACCACTATTCGTCCAAGCTCATTCTCCCTGCTGTCACCCCAGTGCCGGCCATACTTGCATCACCGAGAAGCCTGCGCATGCTCCAGTGCAGCCCCCATCTAATTTCACCATGATCTCTGCATGGTGGAATTTGAGAGCCCTGTTTCTGGAGACAGGCTGCATCTTTCCATTCCTCTTTAGGAAAGGACCACACGGTGCTCCCTTTTCTTGGTCAACTTGACAGGATTTAGAATTCTATAGACACCCACATTTAGATGTGAGGGTATTTCTATAGAGTCTGAATTGAGGGAGGGAGATGCTGCCCTGAGAGTGACTGGCACCACCCTATGGGCTGGGATCCCGGACTAGGTAAAGAAGAGAAAAGGAGAAAGTTCGCTGTCCCAGCGCCTGCATTCTCTTTCTTTGCTGTTTGGTCTGCTGAGATGTGTGAGCGCATGCCCACTGCCACAGCGGTGACTCGCTCACGCTGCCATGTTTCCCCTGCCATGATGGTCATGATGCTATATTCTCTGAGCCATGAACCAAAAGAAATGTCTCTTTATTAAATGGTTACTTGCCAAGTATTTGACCACAACAAGAAAAAAAAATAACTAGAGAAAGACCATACTTGTGTTTTGTGCTGAAGCTATTTTCTTGCCTGGCCTGGTGCTAGGCACAGAGTGGAAACTCAAAGGATATTTGCTGAAGAAAATAGGAATGACTGGATCTCACGGTGCTCAGGCAAAGGAGCGAATTTACCATGCTCATCTTTCTCCAGCATGCAACAATCAGTGTCTGAAAAGACTGTCCCAAACCAGAAATATGGTTTTGCTCTCTGTCACCGTCACCCTGGAACCAGAGCTGGAACAGAAAGTAGGATGGGGTTCAGTGGTCTGGTCTGTCTATTGTTCAATGAATGTAAAGAGGGGTGGGAGGGGCAGGAAGTGGAGCCAGCATCCAAAGTCATTGGGAAATCCTGGGAATTCAGGTCTTGCTGATCGGAGGGTTGATTTTAGGAGAGGAAAATGGTCACTGGGCAAAGTTTACCAGAGGTCAAACCTCCTTACTGGCATCACAAGACACACGCACACTTTGGAGCATACAAGGAGAAGCCACATATAGACTTGGGGGAGCCTGGCTAGACAGACAGTCCTTAATCTGGCCCTGAAGAGGAGCTGGTGTGTCTAGGAAGGGTTGGTGTGTTTAGAAGGTTGTGGGGAGAATCTGGGACTCCCATGTGTAGAGTCAATTTATACAGCATTGAACACGTGGCTGCCAAGCACCATTTCCAACATCCCTGAGCATTAGCTGGGGTGGGATGGTCCCCAACTGTAAAATGCTTTAAGCCTTCAGATAGGCTAGAGAACAAGGTGCTTGGAGATTTAGCTCCCCCTTTCACTTTTTTGGAATCAGTACCTAAGTCTCCCTGTTAATTAAATTATCCCCTCCAATAAAACTGCAGGTTTAAAAATTCAATGGCTTTGGTAGGTCAGGTGCCTCCTCCGTGTCCAGACGGACAGCATCTGGTCACACTTTCTAGGTCATAAATATGACGCTTGTGTTTCTGTGGCTCCTTAAGAGGACCTAACAATTACAGAGGGGCTCCAAGTTCATAGAGCACTTGGTCCAGTGTCTCAGCCAGGGCAGGAATCTATCTTTGACAGGTGGTGCTTATTTTACACTTTATTACACACCAAAGACTCAGCCCTTCTTGAGTCAGTTTGTGCCGTGTTTGGGCAGGCATGGCTGTCAAGGATGTCTCCTTTCTGTGGAGCTAGGGCTCGACCCTGTCACTTATATATCCAGGAACACTCTTTTCTTTTCCTCCATGACGGTTCCTTCAAATAACAAAACGCAACCATGGTCTGTCTCTCCCTCACCCTCCAGATATTATGTTTCACTTGCTATGGTCATCCACAGTCACTTGGGAATGCTATGTGGTAGACACTGTGTTAACCATTAATAAAACTCTCTGACTCTTCAATAAGACTTCCTGGGTGATCGTCTGTTTGCAGAAATGGCCACATTCCAGTAGAAGTACCATCTGAGCAATAGGGACACACCTGAGATGAATTTAGCACTCTAAGGTACAACCAATTAGGGGCTGCTGGGGTGGAGTGGCTGGAGGCTGGGCTGAGAGCCGGTGGAGGGGGTGGTGAGCAGCTAGCTCAGGCAAGAGTCTTCTCCAGCCTTACTCTTCTCAGTGTCTTCCCTACGACCAGGTCAGTAGAGCTAATGCAGGCCTCACATAACGGGTCGTTCTAGTTCTTGTGTTTTTCACCCACATCCTGTGTGTTACCAAATCTCTGATCTGAAGTCCGAGTCATTCTCCTTTGAAGGGAAGCCCTGCTTCTTCCTTTTAAGGATTCTTAGATGTCCTTTATTTGTGGGTTTTCTTTCTCTATTACTCTGCTGGTCTTCCCTTGTACGGCTTCCTGTTTCCCGAAATTTTTTTTCTCCCTTTTTCTTCTTTCAGTCTTGTCTACTCCCCTCTGGGGGTCCGTGGGTCTGGTGCCATGAGCAGGGTTGGGAGAGTCACTCCCTGTCCTTGGTGATTTTGCTGAGCCAGCTACCCACTCCTCTCTATTCCAAAATTACAGCCTTCAGCTGGCGGAAAGCACAGTGCCCCCACCTGTTCCTCTCAGGTCTCTCACTTTAGTATCCAGGCCTCTAGAGATCCCAGGCAGCCATTTTTAGTCTGGCTGCCTACATCATCATCCATTTAGGTCAGCAAAAGTAAGCAGACTCCGTGAGTCACCGTGAGTTGCTCATCCTGCTTTAGACAACCTGTCTAGGAACACGGGGGCTTTCCATTTAAAAAGACACACTTTTGCTAGAGGGTGTTGAATAGTCTCAGAGCCAGATCTTATGCCTTCACCCTGGTGCTCCTTCGGAAAAGCCATTTATGATCTTCAAGTCTCTGTTTTCTTACTTTTAAAACAATTACTGCCTTCGTGACTAAATGAGATATTAACTGTTCCTTTATTACAATGCCTGGCAATAGAATAAAGGCCGGAAGGGGGGATGGTGAAATAGCAGTGGTGATGATGGTGGATAGTGGTAATGGAGGAGTTGCTGGTGATGGTACCTGTGCTAATGATGATAATGACCGAGATGGTGATGTGGTGACTGTGGTGACTTGTGGTGGTGATGGTGATGATGGTGGTTGTGAGAATGTTGGTGCTGGTGCTTCTGCTAGCGATTCTTCTTTATGAGATCTATGGGGAGGTGTTTTTTTTTTTTTCATATGATAACTTAATTTTTCCCTTTTCACAGTTCACGACTATATTCCTTGGAGTAAACAGTATTCTTGCTTTTCCAGAACATAGCCACCCTGCAGAGATGAAACTTCACACGCTCGTATAGCTTGAGAAAAGACTAAGTCTTTGTCCATTTCCCTTCCCCTGGTTTGTTTTTCTCCATCGTTCGGATATGGCTTTAGTTCTCTCTATTTCTTGGGTGCTCAGGAGACATTTTCTGTGCCCTCTGGCCGGGGATTCCATGCATTTGTAGCACAGTCAGTGATTATCGTGGGAGAAAATACTTCAAGGAAATCTTCTCTGTGGATCCTTGGGTGAAGGCCTTTAATTCTGCGATAAGCCAAAGACCTTGGTTCCCCTGGAAGCTGCTCATGTGCTCACTTGTTTTTTCTTTCTATCCCCTAACTTTCCCTTGTTTTTCTCACTATCCCAATCTGCAAAATTATAGAGGAGACATTTTAGAATCTCTTTGTTAGAAATCTCTTATAGAATGTTCCCATAGTAGACGTTCACTCGAGAAAGCCTGCTTCTTGTCTGAGACCCCAGTGCACACACAGTGCACACACAGAGAAACACACAGTGCACCCGAGAGAATTGACACTGGACCTAGGAATCTTATTCTCAATGCTCCTTTGATGTGTTTTCTACATTAAACTTGGAGTAAGCCAGCCTTTCTGCTTGCTGTAAGCGAATACCAGAGAAAAACAATTTAAGGGAGAAAAGAGTCCTTTTGGCTTGTGGTTTTGAGTTGTTTCAGCCTGGTTACGGAGGGTCATTTGTCATCTTAAAGGATGACATCCTAAAGGATTCACCAGCCTAAAGGGTGCTGCTGCCCACTTTAGTTAACCCTCTGATTTGTAGTCTAAACAGTTATGTTAGCTTGATCCCTGTGCGCTTTGCACAACACCCTGCGAGGATGGTAAAGCAGCCCATTATTATTTCATAGCTGGGGAAATCAAGTCTTAAGGAGGCTACCAGACCATTCGTCTCCTGCAGAAGGTTGGCAGCCTCACAACTCAAGCTTGCGTCCCTCTGTACTCCACACATGGGTCCGCTGGCCTCTGGACTCCAAAGAAGATAAGCCACAGAGCCACAGCCCTTATCCCAAGCTTCAGTCGTTTTGGCATGGGAACGTGATTTCAAAGAGATATGAAGGCTACCTGAGTGCACACTCAGCCATCTCAAGAGAAAACCTGGCCAGAGCAATAGATTGTTCTTGAGTATCATCAAGGACACTGGAGGAAGAGCCCTGAGCATCACATCCCAGGAAAGGATCTGACTGCACTGAAAGGAAAGGCAGGCATGGGAGGGAGACCATTCCTTGCCTCTCCCATCAGCTCGCTATGGCTAGGCGGACTGTAATGGAGCCCCTGGGAGCTGAGGGCTGCTGATGCGGAGGCTTCTTGGCTCACCCTCCTTGGTGTGATGCATCTGAAGCATGCTGACTGTGCTGGTGCCATGGCTGGCTGCCTCGGTTCCCACACAGTAATGCAGCACAGGAGGCTAATGGGTTTTCATTGATTCTCTTGATGGGGCCAGCCAGGGTGTCATATAACATGAAAGATCACTGGAGCTCAGTGTGGCTTAGGAGAACCAGGGGGTTGGGTCTGTGTGTGCTTGTGGGTGCAGGCAGGCAGTCCACAGCTCTATAAGGGCATCTAGGAACAGAGATGTAAACATCTGGCCACTACACACACTTGAATGGATGGACTGTGTAGCGTAGTGTAGTGTAGAACTGCTCTAAGACACACTCTCAACTCTCAATCTATACTTGCCCCTCAAATCTGTGGCTTTATAAAATATACTATTATTTCATCATGGTGGATGCCTTTCTCATGACAAGATGTTTTTCTCAACCTTAGGAACAGCTAAGGAATCACCCACAAAGCTCACACAGAATGATGGCACCAGATCCCATTCTCTCAGGTTTGAGATGAGCCCAGAAATCTGTCTTTTCACAAGCTGATGATCCACAAGGCTGACCCAGTGGTCTTGGGATCATACTCCGTGAGGCACCAGCACAGCCCGTAGGGTTTATTCCCAGGGCATTCCTGACTTCTTTCATGAGCTTTAACTGCACTGCTTAATGGAGCTTCTACAAATTAAGAACTACTGGTAACAAAACACCTGATCGACCGTGGTGCAGAGCCCTCAGTACATAGGACCAGGAATCCAGCTCATCCTGGAAAAGAGCTACTCAAGTAGCTGGCAGGTGGCTCGGGCATCACTGCATATAGCTAAGTAACCCGTCTTCCCCAAGTTGTGCTGTAGAGCCTGTGTCTGGGCTGTATGTCAGCTGGGTCATGCTTCAGTATCCATGGAGGGTGGGACCTGGGACCCTCCCCGTTTCCCTCCAGGACAGAGTCCTTGGGAGGACAGTACTCATAGACAGGTGCCTGTGGGGAGGACTCACGGCTTGGTCCGCGGATCTTGATGGGCTTACTGCTGGTCATGGACTGGGAGCACGTCTGGCAGACACATTCTTTACCACTGAAGGTCACCTTGTCTCCAATCGGGAAAGGCTTCCTGCAAGGAAATGAGGAAAGAGAGTCCGTTTCTCCGGCCTGAAGCTCCTGTGGCTACTGCTGATTGGCAAAGCCCGGGCTTGGGTATTCTCTAAGATGTGTAGCTTGCTTTCTAAAGCATCCAGCAGGGCAAGTGCCATTCAGAATGACAGTCTGGCTAAAGCACTCAGGGTCTAGGGGGCCAGAACCGGATGATGCATTGGGCTATTTATATCACGTGACAACGGTAAGTCATACTGTGGCTGTGAGCACATGCTCCCCAGCTGTAATGGACAAAGCGTTCGTCCTATCTCTATGTATCAAGAGACCATGTGGGCCCCAAAGTTGCCAATCCTTCCTTTTCGCTACATGGACAGTCCTTAAAACGCTCTTCCTAATGAGAAGATTATCATTCTCCCCACACCACTGCCGCCTCCTCCTCTGTGTTTGTTCAGTTTCTCCAGGCAGGGGGGTCTCAAGCTCATACATCTGCCTGCCCAGCCAATGATAAAGGACTCACAGATCTCCAGTACCACCAACGAAGTTGAGTGGCTGCTTTTGCTTATGTGGTGTGGGGTACCTGTCACGTGCGTGCGCTCTGAGGTTAGGTCCTAGCAAGTGGCCCCACTTGTCTTTTTATCAGCAACTTGGGACACTGGAAGGAAATCTGGGGTGGGAATTAGGGTAATTACGTCCTCACTGTTCCGATTTGTTATTATTTTTACACAGCCATTAGTCAGAAATTCTAACTGGTTACTCTATTTGGCAACTAACCAGTGATGATTTTACAGGGGAAAATAATTAATCAATACTTTCTTTTCCCAAATAAAAATACACATGTACTCAAATCATATTTTGCTTATGACTTAATCAGAGATGGCCATTAAATTTTAACACATTTGTGGGCAGGGCTGAGGTTGCCTTCATTTTGTTTCCATCTCCTTAATGTGTTGCTTGGCATGCGGCAGGGTCTTGGTGTGCACTGCTAAATTAACACGTGGTTGAGCTGTCTGGCAGGGAAGTGGGCAGAGAGGAGCTGTCCTGAGAATGGTTGGACGGCTGTCACGGTGGGACAAGCAGGCACAGCGCAGGCCGGTCACCGGCCACAGGTCTCTGCACACACCCTGTCTGTCATCTTCACGAAACCAACGAGGCTGCAGTGGATTTGACCTCCACTACGGAGGCTTACACAGATGAGGCCAGATACTAGGGTCATTCTTTCAGCCAGAGATAGTGTTGGGAGGATGGAGGAAGGCTATCAGCGGACATCCTTGTGCTACCTGAGGACGAGAGTGTAGAAGCCTGGGCCAGATAGCTTCTTGGCTTCCAGACTAATTTCTGAGGGATAAAGTCCTTGGTGGTTTTCTTGGGAAATGAAATGCTGCTGAGCATGGTGTTAGGATCCTTTTCCTGCTGTCATCATAGGTCAAACCAGTGCTTTAAATCAGACTACATGGGACAAGATGGGATCTAGCTGCTGGACGTTTTGAAACCTGCGGCCCTGCCAGAACAGTCCATCCTCAAGTTTCCAGAAACCCAGGGCCTAGTATAAGGCCTATATGCTCCTGAGTTGCCTGGGGAAGGCCATGTCTTCCTCTCTCCTGGGGCCTACCCAGTATCCCTGGTCTCCTAGGGTACTCACCTGCACAAGCTGCACACGAAGCACTTAGGGTGGTAGGTGCGGCCCAGCGCCGAGATGACCTCACCCGTGATGAAGTCCCGGCAGCTATCACAACGGGTGCCGTAGAGCTGCTGGTAGTCCTGGGTGCAGATGTACTCCTGATTCTTGAAGAAGAAACCCGACTGGGCCAGGCCGCAACCGCACACTTGGAGGAACAAGGGAAGAAACAGTGCAGGTTGAGTCTGAGAGAATCGGTAGGCAGAAGGTCCTTACTGGGGGAAAGGCTGGTGTCTGACTGTCATCAGGAGCCATCGGGTGGTGACATATCAGAGCTCATGGGCCTTTGGGTCATCTGCATTAGATCATATGGCACTCTTCAGAGGTAGATGTGTCAGTCTGGTTTGGACTCCCAGGCCTGGGTTTGCACACAACTCGGTTGCTACTGATGTATATTCCTTGGGGATCGTGGATATTGTACAGTCTTTTCAACACACTGAATTTCAAGGCCTTGGGGCTCTCAACATGCCACGGAGCTGGCAGTATCATGAATCTGAGAAAGCAACACTCATTGAAAAAAAAATCCTCTGGGAGACTGCTATAAGCTTGACTCTCTACCAGGTCAAGAGCAATGTGGAGATTGCCAGCTCCAAATCCTTAACAGGAGATAATTTGGGTTGGCAATGGGATGGCAAATGTGAGGTGTCCAGTTGGTTCTTGCTGCAGACAATAGCAGGGTTGGTTTGTTTCTAGGCGTGGATGCAAAATACACAATCCCTGAACTGCAAAGAGGCAAATGTGTCTCCAGAGAGACAGTGCCATGCATTATGGGTGATGTGGCCATTGCGTAGGTACAGACAGCAGGGAAAAGGAAGAAACCAGGTCAGTGTGGAGGGAGGGGCTATGGGAGGACCCTTGGCTCAGGAGGCATCCACGTGAAGCACTGACAACATGAAATGCAACAGAGCACAGATGCAGGAAGCTGCCAGCCACAGATGTACCCCGTGGGACTGGGACACAGCAGAGTCTGAGGGAGTGAAAGGAAGGCACACAGGAAAGGATGGTTTCAACCCACTGGGAGGAAGGCAACAGTCCTGTTTAAGAAATTCAGGTTTTGCATATGTGGGATAGCTCCTGGGCTGGGGGTACTAGGGGTGAGGCGAGATATCCCAGAGGCCACAAAACAATGCTGGCTTTTGCCATTGCTCTTGGCCAACCACCAGAACTTGATGGCTCTACCTATTGCTGAAAACAACGCACACTTTGATCATGGGACTCAGAGAAATCAAGCCGATATTGACTGGGAAGCATTCTCCTGCCTGGCACTGTATGGAAATAAAGAACAGTTAGGTAGGAGAAAAACAGGTGGATGCATAGGTATCCGAACAACCAAATTTATGGGGAGCAAGCCCCATCAAAGGAATCTGCTGTGTGGGAATAAGATTCCCCAATAGGAAGTTCATTATGAAATGAACGTGATAAGCTATGGAAAGAGGCTGCTTCTTCCATGGGAACGAAAGAGTCTCAGAGACAATGAAACCACAGCAGACAGAAGACGTCAGTTCAGCCAAAAGCAGAATGGGTCAGTCAGGAATCAAAGGAAGGTAACTGGACAGGTCCCTAGGTCCCGTGTCTAGTTCCCCTTGTCTGTACCTATCTGGAGACTGTCTGGTAGCCTGGGTTTCCACATGGGCTGCCATTGGGTAGAAAAGGCCTTGACAACACAGCTAGCCTAAAGAGTTACAGTTCTCTGTACAGTACCCGGCAGGTACTCTGGCTTTTGGCACCGGTTCCTTGAGGATTTGGGTGGCTACAAGGCCGCTCTCTCAAGCCTGGCCAGTGGTAGGGAAACTAACAGAATAGTTTCCAAGCCCGTCGATCTGCGGAGCCAGCTTTTCATGGGTGACATCACTTCAGCAAACACTGTTTCATTACTGAGAGTTCTGCAAAAGGAGCTGGGCTGGAAATGGGAGAGCCTTTCAGAGGCGAACAAACATGCCTAGCAAGTGTTTGCTTGCTTCTGTAGGCTGGCAGCAGGCTTCAGACAGTGGGGGATGGGCTGACCTTGGAATTAGATCACTGGGCCCTAGTCTCATCCTTGCTATTAAGTCTCTGAATGATTACAAACTTGGCCTTCTCCTTCCTGGGGCCTCAGTTTATTTCTGTGCAAACTGAAAAGGCTGACAATTTAGAACTGACCTCCTATGGGCCCACGAGAAGAACTTGGGGCTTGTTGTGTGTCTGAGCATTTTGAATTCAGTCTGAAGTCTTGCTGGGTGGATGGTGGAGACAGTGGTCACAGGAAGCCAGGAAGGGCTCAATTTTCAGGCACCGTGAAAATTCGTCCTCTCAAACAATACCTGGCCTTGGGAGCAGGCAGAAGCAGAGCACAGGCTGTTCTGGGCACGCAGGTGGTAGATCAATTGCTTCATGGAATTAGTTGGGTCATGGCCTACTACCTCATTGGAAACAGCTCCTGTTTTTCCCTTCTTTTTTTTTTTTTTTTTTTTTTTTTTCTCCTTTGTTTTCTCTGCCAGCTCCACCTCCAGAGTCATCTCTCCCAGTGGAGAAAACCAGGAGGCCATGAGAAAACTCGGAACAATCAGTTCCTTCATTTCCTCCAAGGAGCTTGAGGAGGAAGTTTATGGTAGGAAGGATGTAAAAGTTGATAAGAATCTTAGGGACTCCTGGAAATACAGTAGGGAGTAGGGAAGGGGGCAAGGAGCAAAAAGGAGCGGTACAGCAGGTACGGATGAGGCCAGGCGGAGCCTCACACACGTGGCACAGGCTATGTGAGAATGAGTACACCTGGATAGTTATTATGCGTGCACGCACACACACACACACACACCACGTGTAAAAGTCTGATGATTTAAAAAAAAAAAAACTACTTGGGTCTGGGGAGATGACTCTGGGTAAAGCTACTGCTCCCCAGGCAGGAGGACCTGAGTTTGGATACTCAGAACCCATGTAAAGCCAGCCCAATAGAGCACATCTGTAACCTCTGCACACTTATAGTGAAATGGGAGGTAGAGACAGCTGGCCTGGAGTATGTATGAACAAGGTAGAAAGTGACCTCTGACCTCTACTTGGGGAGATACACACACTCTGTTTTTTCTTCTCTACTCAAAGATAAACACAAAACCAAAGTAGATCATATGGCTGGGCAGTAAGAAAGGCAGATTACCCAATTAAAAATGCTTGTGGAAAATGCACATGAATGTTATCTGCGAACACACTGCCTGGAAGTCGCTCTCACACACAGCCACAGCAGATGCCCAAGAGAAATGGACATTCCAGGTGTTGCATAGTTTTAGTTCCCTCCCTCTTCTGTAGCTCCTTTGTGAGGTGAGGGGCTAGCTTGTTACTAGGGAGATGCTAGGTCTAGGACCCTGCCAGAGAAATCAAGACGGTCAAGACTAGATTTTCTGAAATTTCAAGATTATAGTTAGAAGGGCCTGGAGGGCAATTTAATTCAATATTTAAAACATTTTAATTGTGAAATATGTAACACATGAGAAATACATCTGTACAGTTTAAGGAATAATTCAAATTTGTACCCACACGCCTGTCCCAAGTTTCTGAACTAGGACATTCTCGGCACCTGAGAAACCTGTCTGTAACCCCCCCCCCCCGATAGTGCCCCCTTTTCGCAGGTCACTGATTGGGTTTTTATTAGCCCTTTACTTTACTTTGTAGGCTACCATTTATGATATATCCATACATAATGGGTCACTTAGTACAGCCTGTGTCTGATGTTGTCACTGCTGGACCCTTTTGCATGTATCCTGTGCTTGCTCAGTCTCTGGGGGCTGTGTAGAAGTCACGTGGGGTGGATGCAGCTGCAGAGGCTGTCGCATGGCTGAGAACCAGCTTTGGCAAGTGCTGCTCCTACGACACTGCTGCTATGAGCATCGCTATCTGCCTTCTAGTTTTCCCTTCTTTTTCCTAATCGATGTTCCCACCAGCAGATCCCATAGATCCTCATTCTTACTAATAAATACTTGGGGAGACCTGAGTTTTCAACATAACATATGTGAAATGGTATCAGAGTGTGACTTTAAATTTCATTTTCTTGATGATTAGTGAATTTGAGAATATCTTCCTATGTTTATGGGCCATTTGTATTTCTTGCACGGTAAAAGGCTAAAATCTTTCACCCACTGAAGCTTTTAGAGGTGTTTTAGCTCAGAAATGAATCCCTTTCATTTGCCACCGTTAATACCTGTAGTGTCGGTCTTCTTTATGTCTTTGGATGAAGTCACATCCTCAGATTTTTTTCCCCCGGGTGTGTGTGTGAGAAAGAGTTTGTTTAGCCTACAACTTCAGGTTACAGTCCATCACTGTGGAGGAGTCAAGTCAGGCGCCCAGGCAGCATCACAAACATAATCACATCCACAGTCAAGAGCAGAGAGAACAAAATGCACCCGCCTTTCCCAGCTTGCCTGTGCTTAGTACCCAGGACTAAGTAGCCCGTGAGTTTTCTTAACTCTTATACAGGGTCCACTCAAGAATTGGTGTCTCCCACATGCTGGGTATGTCTATCCATGTCAATTAACAATCAAGACAAACCCCATAGACATAGCCCCAGGTCAACCTGATCTAGACAGATCCTCACTGTGACCCCCTCTGAGGTGATCCTATATTGTGATAAATTAACTGTTAAAATTATCCAGAGCAACATGTGTCCTGAAGATGCTCAGCCATGAGCTTTATCACTGAGACTCTGGCACACAACCTCAGTTTTTACGCTGTCAATTTCCCATTGTTTTCTACATGGCTTGAACGCTCTGTATCCCATTTAAGAAATGCTTCCCTACTCTGAAACCCTAAAAGGATGCCTTGATGTTGTTTTCTAGAGGTTTGGTTGTGCTCTCCATATGGCTGCAGTCCACCCGTCTGGGATCGACATTAGTGAGGGCTATACGGTAGGGATTCAGTTTCCCCCACATGGAGAGTTAATCACGTCTGTGCTGTTTATGAAGCAGCTTAATTGTTCTCCAGTGATTAGCAACAGACCTGTTTCCTTTTGTGCTTTGTTCTGGTTCTATATTCAGTTCTGCTGGCTATCTACCGGTCCTTAGACCATGACCCCATGTGTCAGTAACGTACACACTAACAATAAATGGTGAAGGCTGGTAGGGTAGTCCCTTGGCTCTGCTGCTGGTCTTCAGGGATGTGGACAATCACAGACCCTTTGCCAAGAATTCAATTTTAACAGACTCTTAATTTCCATGGGAAATTTTATGGAATATACTAGAATTGCTTTATATTGATAATTTATCCAGTATGGCACTGTCATTTTAAATTTATTTTTTCAATGCATTTATGTTATTTTGTATGTATGGGTGTTCTGCTTGCATGTATGTCTGTGTACCACGTGCATGCCTGGTGTCCTCAGAGGTGAGAAGAGGCATCAGATCTTCCAGAACTGGAGTTACAGGTGGCTGTATAGGTGCTGGGAACCAAATCCTGGTCTGCAAGAACAACTAGTGTTCTAAACCACTGAGCCATCTTTTCAGCAGGTCACCTGTCCTCTGAAGGTCCCCAAAGTTTGGGTTTTGGTGGCTGTACCTTGTGACTCTGATTAACCTGTTCCCCTCTTTATACTTCTGTGGCTTGATAGTTAAGTCTAGAAGAGCCAATAGATGTTTGGTTCATTGTACTTTTATGGTTTGGGGTGGGGATAGAATTGACCATTGACTACCACTGTCTTGATACATCTCTTCGTCAGAGCTTTGCAAACTTAAGATAGTCCATTTATCCAGTTCTTTGCTACTGACCCTCCTTTTCTTTTGCAAAGAGGTTTTATCTACAGCTCCAGTGGTTTAATATCTTAGGGAGATACAGGATCACTCAGTTTTAAACATTTTAAAAGTAACTTTTAGTACATTTCGTTTTGACAGGATCAGTTTTTTAACCCAGGTTTTGCAATCTGCTGTTCTGAACTGTTGGGAGCATGTTGTGTTTCCACTCTGGCAGCGCATGCAGTATCTTAGTGCTTTAACTTTAACCCTTGCCTATTTCTCCTTCCTACATAAGTGATTTTTCAGTCCCGTTGTCTGTTTAACTTTATTTGTAGAGAACTCACTTCGGCTTTCTTCATCTGTGCTTTCTGTCTACTCTTTCCTTCCTGTTGTTTTCCTCATTCTCACTTTTAGAGTGGGGTATTTGGCTCACTAATGTTCAAACTTCTTTTCCTGTTATGATTATTTAAGGTTATTGCTGTTGTCTTTTACCACTTAAGATTTTCTACCATAAGTATTTTATACATCATATTTTTTCCTCTTATCACTGCTAAGTATTTTCTATTTTCCATCAAGATTTTACTAATCTTTGCATCTTGCATCTCTTTTCTTCCATCTCCGGGTCCCTTCCCTTCTGCCTACAGAACACACTCCAAAATTTCAGTCCATGAGGGTCTGCTGAAACCAAATCCAGTTTTTGCCTAAAAATGTTCTTTGAGTAGTCTT
Organism: Chionomys nivalis; assembly: GCF_950005125.1. Taxonomy (NCBI): domain Eukaryota; kingdom Metazoa; phylum Chordata; class Mammalia; order Rodentia; family Cricetidae; genus Chionomys; species Chionomys nivalis. The sequence goes on along the minus strand of NC_080099.1, from coordinate 23,595,861 downwards.
AATGACACACAATTCCATGCTATGAAATTCAGCTATTTAAAATGTATAACTCAGTCATATTTAGTACACTTTAGTATATTTGGTGTTTTCTTCACATCCAAAATACACTATACACCCATTAAAATCAGTACTTACATTTTTCAACTGCTTCCACCCAGTAATCTTGCTTATTCTCAGTATCTCATATATGCAGATTGAAATGTGTATTTGTGTAGTGTTTCCTGCATGTTCCAAAAGTTCCTTTACATTGGAGAATGTATTTCATTCCTTTTTATTGCTAAGTAATATTTTATTGTATAGACAAAATGTATTTTATTTATGAGTTCATCAGCTGATGGCTATTTAGTCCCTTTTGTTCAACTACTATGAGTACTATGCTATGAACACCATGTCTAATACTTTGAGTGAAAACATTTTCACCTTTTTTTTTTGTATGTGCGCATGTGTATGCATTTGTGCATGTGGGGACGTCAGTCCCTGTGTGTAAGGCACAGGTGTGGTGGTCAAAGGGCAACCATGGTTGTTGCTCCTTAATTGTCTTCTAGCTTTTGTTTGGCCTGCAGCTTTCCCACAAGGCAGGCTAGCTGGTTCATGAGCTCCTAGCAGTCCACCTGTCTCCCCTTCCCATCTCACCATCACTTGGAGTAGCTGCTTTTTACGTAGGGTTGGGGGATCCCGTCTTCACTCTTGGCAATCACTTCCTCAGACTCTGCTTTTATTTTTTCTTAAAATGAAAATCAACCAGGAGTGGAATTTTGAATTCTAGGCTTGACTTAACCTTCTGAGGTACTGTCAGACAGTCTCTAAGACAGCACAGTTGTTTATATTCCCACCAACAGTCACAGTGTCTCTGCATCCTCCTCAACACTTGTATTGGGATTTTCTGATTTTAGCCATCCTTTGTATGGGAACTTGTGTGCATTGTGGTTTGATTTGCTGCCTTTGGATTCTAATGATATTAAGCATTCTTATGGGATATTTGCATAACTTCTTTGGAGAAATGTCATTTCCTTGGTCCATTTTGACACTGGGTTAACATTTTTATCATTACATTATAAAAATTCCTTACATAGCTTGAGCAAAGTGTTTGATTAGATATCTAATAAGTAATTTTTTCTTACATTTGGGACCTGTAAGGAGTGGTATTAGTCCCTGTATAAAGAGCTCTCTCTCTCTCTCCTTCCCTTCCTATCCACCTTCTCTCTACCATACAGAAAGACTTACTATGGTGGCTTCCTGCAAGCCAGGAGGAGTCCCCATTAAAGCCCAACATGTCCCGATTTTGTACTATTAATTTTTTCAGAAATGTCAAAAAAATCTCTGTTTTTAAGTCACTCAGTCAATGGTATTGTTGTGACAACTGGACATTATATTATGTTGATCCAATTGAAATTCAAGCTATCTTAGCAGCATTATCTGTTCACATTCTTAAGGGTGATGTTTAACTTGCCTGTTTTTTTTTCTCTGTTGAGTCTCCTTTTTATATTGTCTGAGAAGCTGGTACCCTGCTCAAGGTCACAACGATTTATTCATCTATTTTCTCTTTAAAATTTTACATTTTAGCCCATATGTTTGTCTTTGAATAATTTTGAGTTAATTTTTATATGTTTGTATGAAACAGTCTATTTTCTGTCTTTTTTTTGTCCGTGAATATTCAGTTTTCCTGGAACCGTTTATAGAAAGATCCGTTTTTCTCTATTGAATTATTTTAGCACCCTTGTTGAAAATAAACTGGCCATAAATATGAAGGTTTATTTCTGGACACGTGATTCTATTCTATCGATTGGTATGTCAATCCCTGTGCTATCACCACACTGCACGGTTATTAGCTTTATTCGTGGCAAGTTTGAGAAGTGAGAAGTGCGGGTCCTCAGTGTTCATTTTCATTGTTTGCTGTTTGTAAATTGATGTGAATTTTATGGACTGATTTATGCTGTCTCGAAGTGCATATGCAGAAGCTTTACCCTCTGCCCTGATGGCATCTGGGTGTGTAGTTGCCATAGGATAATTAGGTTTAGGTTTAGATGGGGCCTTGAGAATAGAGCCCTGTGTAAGCAGTGGTATTAGTCCCTGTATAAAGAGCTCTCTCTCCCTCCCTCCTTCCACCTTCTCTTCACTTACTATGGTGGCTACCAAGCCAGGAGGAGTCCTCATTAAAGCCCAACATGTCCTGATTTTATACTAATAATTTTTTCAGAAATGTCAAAAAATAAATGTCTGTTTTTAAGTCACCCAGTCAATGTATTGTTGTGACAACTGGAGGTGACTAGACATTCTATTATGTTGACCCAGGTGAACACGAGCTATCTTGGCAGCATTATAGTCTAATTCATAAAGACGGAATGGCTTTCTGTGTGCTTCCGCATTTTCTAGCTGTCATAATTTTTATTTTTTGTTATATTTGCTTATATACATTTGCTATTGCAAGCAGAATTTTTAAAAACTGTATTTATTGTGTGTTGCATGTGTGTGCATATGCATGACACAGTGCATATGTGGAGGTCGGAGAACACCTTATGGGAATCAACTCTCCTTCCACCATGTGGGTTCCAGGGATTGAACTCAGATTGGCAGGTCTGTTGGCAAGTGCCTTTGCCCACTGAGACATTTCACCAGTCGGAATTGTTTCCTCAGCTTTATTTTGTTTTTAGCAGTGCTGGGAATCGAACTCATGCTAGGCAAGCGTTCTACGGCGGAGCTATTGCATCTCTAGCTCTCTCAAATTTACTTTCAGATTATTCATTGCCAGTGCATAAACACACAAATGGTTTGGAATATTGATCTTGTGTTCTGAAACATTTAATTTATCACTTCTAATAATTTTTTTCATGTATAACATAGGTTTGGCTATTCATGAGATCATGTTATCTGCAATAGAAACCATTTTCATCCTTTCTTCTCTCTCTCTCTCTCTCTCTCTGGTTTTTCAGACAGGGTTTCTCTATGTAACAATCCAGGCTATTCTGGAACTCACTTGTAGACCAGGCTGGCCTCAAACTCACAGAGATCCTCCTGCCTTTCCACCCGAGTGCTGGGATTAAAGACGTGCGCCACCACCCCAACTCCTTTCTTCTCAACTTATATGCCTTTTGAATTTAATTTTCTTGCCTAACCCAGTATTTCACTGAGCATTAGTGGTGAGATCAGACATTCCCATCTTGTTCTTTATCATATAGGGAAAATTTTAGTCTTTCACCAGCAAGTATGACATTATATGTTGGGTTGCCTTTGTTCTAAAACAATGGTTTCTATGAATACATTACCCTACTTTGATGATTTTTTTCTTCCACTCCACGAAAGAACATCCTACTGTTTTCCGGCTTGCTTGTTGATGTGAGAGCATCAATTGTCACCCTATCCACCATTCAGATGCAGATGATCCGTCTCTGATTTCTGGTTACTTTTGATATTACCGCTTTATGTTTGATGATCTGAGGTTTCATTCTGATGCGTGTAGGCTGCATCTTTTATATTTCCCTGCAGAGTTTTGTTAGACTGCCATAGATAATGTCTATTCTAATATGTAACAGTCCAGTCTCCACCATTTCTGTCATTTCTCTCCTCCATGATTCGCATTTTTGTCTCCGAGTTACCCATTTTTTCTATGTTAATTCTTTGAGGTCTGGCATAAAGCTGAGCTTCTTCCAAAAGGATTATTATTTGCTTTTACTGTTTGTCAAATGTGAAACTTCGTTTTAAATCTCTGACTCTGGAAAACACCTGAACTCATCTGAACTGAACTACCGTCAAAATGGAGGTGCCTCGGCATTCCCTGCCCTCCCATATACTAAGCCATCAATACTACCTTTGGGCAGTGCCAATTCTGAAGAAACTCTTCAGCGTGGGCCCCTACTCTGACTGGGAGGTTTGCAAGGTCCTGGCCACCAGACTCAACCTGGAGGAGCAAGTTGAGACTTAGTTCTAACGGTGCGAGCACAAACAGAAGCAGAAGGGCACCACGGAGCATGCGCTATCTTATCCTGGTCAGCCTGGCTCTGCTAGCTCACAATTGAGCCCTTCTCCTACCCTACCCAGCTAAGCCTCTGGCTCTACCTTTTTACTAGGCATTTTACTGCCAGTGCCTACAACAAGGATGGAGAAGTAGGCCCTCTCTCCATCCACCCAAGAAGGCCTCCCTGCTGGCGAGCAAGCACAGTTGCTTTTAATGGGGCCCGAGTGTGGGTCCAGGTGGGAGTCTTCCCGCGACAACCATACCCCCTGGCTCCTCGAAGTCCTGGAAGCGTTAAGGAGGCTCAGCATCTGAGTAACAAGGCGGAATTGGTATGTCACATAATCTCCAAGGATTCCTGAATCTCTAGAGAAGGCCTTCTGCAGACCCTCACTGACTTGGTTGCAGCGTTCAGCATTCTCTTCTGAGAGGGCTCACATCCCCAAGGCTGGCCCCAGACTTAATGTAGCCTGGGGTGACCTCCAACTCCTGGTCCTTTGCCTCCACTCCACCCTCCCATTTTGGATTTGTTTTATTTTGGAGTTGTTTAGTTTTTGGCCTGATATCTGAAGCCTCCACTTTTCAGGTGCTAGGCTGCTCAACTGTTTGTGAGATTTTTGGTTGTTCAGATTTTCCCCCCATTATTAGATTTTTTTTTCCACTTAGCACTCATTTTACTTTTGGTCAAGCCCTTCTCCTGTGAAGTCTCATGCACCACCTTGCCCTAGAGTTAGTTTTCTGGTGTGTTTCTGTGTGTTTATTAACACCTTTCAACTTGCTTTGTAGGGACCTGTTGGGCTTTCATTTCTATCCAAGGCATATTGAAAATAAAATTATTCATAGAAACTAAAAATATACTTTGAGTCATAAAATGTATACACAGTATGAGTATCATCCATGAATCATGTAAAGGATGGATTCTCTACAGCTGCATAGACATTTCAGTCCCTTGTATCCAGTAGGCAAGCTTCCTTGCTATCCTCTTTGCTGTTGTTTGAGAGCCATTTTTTCCCATGATGCACTGTGAGCAGGCCCTCGGCAGGGCCTCTGCTGTATGGTTTCCTATTATAGCCCAGCTTTGTTTGGTGACTCCAGCATGATCTGTTTCTCTCCATGATCCACTTAAGCTTGATGTCTCCAAGGCTTTGCACAAACCATTGGGATGAAATCTGGCCCTGGCTGTTCCACCACCAGCTCCACCGACTGCTTCTGACCTCTGCCGGTTCCTTCCTTTTATCTCAGCACAGGACAGCGTGTCGGGAGAGTTGCAAGGGGCCTGGGTAGACATTTCAGAATTGCCTATTGAAGGCAGCGAATCTCCTTACTTGTTAGGGAAGGAAACCCAAATCCTGCCATTTGTTTTACCTTCAAGCAGCTGACCTAGAAATATTCAGAAAAAATAATGGTCTATTTTCCTCCTCGAAATCTTCGTCAAAGGAGACTCTATACCGCCTTTTGGGGATTGTGGATGTGGTCAAATGAGTCCCTTCTCTGCATTCACACCCTTAAGATCTGAGGCTTCAGATTTCCCCACAAGAGGCAAAGTTTCTCCAGGAGCTTGAGTCTGGCTTGGCTATTGGCTTGTTTTTGTCAACAGTAGGACATTAACAAGCACGACCCAAGCTGGGGTGTGAAAGGTCTTGATTACTAAAGTGTATCCTCTTGTGCTTGGAGATCTGACACCACCACATGAAGGAGGCCAGGCCAGCCTGCTGGAAGCGAGAAGCCATGTGCAGGGACTGGTCCGGTCCACGGTTACACTTTGTTAGGAGCAAAAGGTAACTGCTCACACTCTCTTCAGAACATCCATTGCAGAGACACACGACACAGCCCTCCCTTATGACATCTTTCTTGTTTTGATTTTTCTGTCCTGCCCCCAATTTCTGAGATGTAAAAGTAGTCACTCACCAAAATACTGTATAGCTCAACTGCACTAAAGACTTTGCCAATTCTCAATATAAGTATAAAATTTAAACCGCACAAACTAAGACATATTCTATATATGCCTCTACAAACACATTGGAGAATATGATTATATATATATATGTATGTATATATACATATATACATATATATATATATATATATATATTGCTCAATACAAAGCCCAGTTGGATACATGAAGCTGAGGTAATTATTGATAAGAGGAGATCTGGAAGTTTCCATTGGACATATATTCAATATAAGTTAATGGTAAGAATTAAGTCCTTAAGAAATCAAGCCAGTACGAGTCCCATTGACAGAAACACAGTGCTTGTTATATTTGTCTGACCTCGAGAACTGTGATGCGTTCTGGGGATCACGATTTAAGAATAACATTGACGACCAAGAGTGGATCAAAGAGGAAGCCTCACGATAACGACACAGGAGGGAGTCATTGCAGATGAGGCTCAGTTTGAGGACCTGTGATATAATTTGTCATGGGAAGACCTGGCTACGAGTATCCGAAGCGTGGTCACAGAGGACAGAAACAAAAAGCACACACTGAACTTTCAGCAGATAAACCTGGGATCACCAGGTGCAAGTCACAGGTTCTGGGTCAAGCTCGCAAGCGGTCTGCCAGGGCCATGGCTGCTTTGTGAACTTGGCAGCCTGGAGGCAGAGATGGGAGGTGCCTCAGGAGAGGTGTTTGTCAGCCCCCTGGAGTGGAGCATGGCTTGTGGGCGGCAGGACTCTCTTTCAGATGAGCCCTGCTCCCTTCCTGCTACAGTGATCCTCTCTGTTTGGGAATGCTGAGCGAGCCTTGGCGTAGGATGCAGGACACTGTGAGTCAGCTCTATGTGGGTAAGCGGTAGCAACAGAACATCTGTTTCCAAATGGCAAATCTTTTTTTTTTTTTTTTCGTTAGACTTCTCTGCTGAGGACCGCCATACTGTTACAGAATAGCTGTACATCTCAAAGCCAGACTGGGTTTATCCGCGGTAGCTAAAACTGTCCTTCACTCTCTAGCTGACTGAGAGTCTCAAGCAGCAGTCTTTTCAGATGCAGACGTTAGCTCTAAGGATTGTCTTTTTTTCCTGGCCGGCCTCTGTTTCTCTGAGAAGGCCAAGACCCCCTCACACCCACCCACCCACCCACTCAGCTCTAATCTCACTCATGCGTCCCCTTGGGCTCCACACCACTTAAGAGCGAATTCCCAGAGGAAAGCGTTGGCCTTTACAGCTATCTCAACAGCTTGTTATATTCCCATCCCTAGGCATGGGCTGGCAGGGAAGGGCCAAGAATCTGCCAAGGGAGCTGAGCCAGGGCCTCCTACCTTGACAGGTGAAGCATCTGATGTGGAAGTGGTTGTTATGGACACGGACCACTTCTCCTTTGCAGGTGTCTCCACATCGGTAGCACTGGATGACATTGGAGCTGCCCCGGGGACTGTAAGGAGTCTGCTGGTAAGGAACTGGAAAAGGAAAGGAGAGATCACAGTCTAGAAGGTTCTAATTCTTGGGAAAGTCAGTCATTAGTCATCATAATCTTAACTAGGAGAATAAGAAGTAGGACGGGTGGAAATTATCTCCCCACCAGACAAAAGTCCCCAGCACATGGTATATGCCGGACTGAGTGCCTCTGAGATGAGTCCATGAACCATCTCCAACAGGCAAAGACTCAGGCGTGCACATAGCCTTTCCTTGCGACAATAGAAGCCAAACTGTTGAATGAAGAGACACGAAAGAGGAAAGAGTGTGCTCAAGTGCTGCATAAAGTCTGGGCCAAGGTCAAATCCCTGACAGGGGACCCTTGGCATCAGGATGGAGCTGGAAAGGCCCTATTGCCTCATGCTGCTCTGGTGGAGTGACGCTTCAGAGCAAGGCATTAGTCATGCGTGTGATAGTGCTGTAAACAGACCCACTGCATTGCCAGCCCTGGAAAGCGCACACGGTCATGTACGGTACAGAATATTTGACAATGATACTAAGGACTGTGTTCCCTATACTATATATTTTATTGTTACTGTACAGCCCAGCTCCTTAAACTGTGGATCAAAGCCTGAGATGTGGTCATGCAACTGAGCCGAAGAGGGTTGAAAAAAAAATCTGACAACAGTAAAAGATTTCTGAACATGAAGCAAAGAAAAGAAAATTAATCCAAACTCAAATGTGTTATGAATCTAGCTGTTCCTGGCAGCGCTCACCTGTGTTGCCCTGTGGGACTTTCCCGTAGGCTTGGTTTGGAAAGATGCTAGGGGCACTTCCCTGCGCATGCCCTCCCTCTCTGCAGTGCTAATGAACGCTGCCTCAAACACCTTGGCTCAGATTTGAGACCACGGTATGTTCTGCAGTATAGAGGTTTTACAGATCTACAAGGCTTTCTCCTCTCATAGAAACATAATAGTTTAATTATGGAAAGCAAAGACTTCTGCTTCTTTCCAACGGTCAGGCCCGAGCATGTAAGTAGCAAATGAGTGTATCTTTGGGTTAGATAGTGTTAGAACATTTCTAAAAACTTCCATAAAGGAACTGTTAAGTCAATTTTGACTTTAGATTGAGGCAGAATTTCCAATGATTTCTGAAATGGTTGTAACAACACTTTAGCCGTTTTATACAACATATTTCTGCAAAGTGACACTATTAACCCTGGGTAGTGCTGGAGAGATCTCCTCACTGTTAATCTTCTGTTTAGACCTACTCATGATTACTTTTGAGATCTACTTCCCATGAGATGTAGTGGATTTAACCACCCCAAAGTCTTGGAAACTGAATAATAGGTACCTGCCTAGACCACAAGACCTCAGGGTTGAAATGCCGTTTGCAGCCATCTGATGTAACCTGATAAAGTAACTTTGCCTTTGGGGAGTCCAGTCTCTCTTGTAGATGGCCTTAGTGGCCTTTCATGAAAGATCATTCAGTGCCTTTATTTCCACTCAAAGCTGGAGACATAGTTAAAAACCATCTGTTAGAAGGCTCAGTCTTGTTCTGAAAACACCACTTACGTATGTAGACTTCACGGGTTATAAGTTTGCCTGAACTCTTGAACTACAGAGGGGTTCACATCCTTCCAAGGTTCTTGGCCTAGTGCAGTTGTAGTCTGTCCACTGGCATCTGGATGCCTTCTAGGCACAAGAAGAGTGCACATGGTGACGTGTGGCAATGGACTCTGCATGGAGATTGTGTGTGTTCCTTCGAGGGGAGAGTACTTGATTTGCATATTGCTGATCTCTTCACGCAGCTGTAAGTGGAGGAGGTGTTGATGGTGTCCAAGGTGTTGGAGCCTGGATCCATGCATACGCATCCCTCATGTGCAAGAACAAATCTTGGTTGTCATGGGCTCCAAGACTTCGTCAGGGCGGCATAACTGAGATAGTTTCTACCTGGTGCATCTGGAACCTGATATTTTCCCTAACTAAATTTGGAGTTACCCATACCATTGTTAAGCTAGTTTTATAATCAGGAGGTCTATAATCTCTTCAACTCATCTCATCCACTCATCTCTTTTTTAATGACAAGAGAGCAGGATCTCTGTCTTTCCTAATTACAAGTGTCCTGAACTACAAGTGCTGTAGAGCAAGGACCTGGCTGCTTAACCCTGAAACTGGACTCTCAGAGGTTTGGTAACTAGGGTGGAAGAAAAAAAAATCAACTTTTTTTTTTTGTTAAAAAAAGACAGTTTCACTGGCCTTGAACTCATCATTTTTCTGCCTCTGCCTTTCAAGTGCTAAGATTATAGGCATCACCAAGATGCCTGGCTCAATTTCATAATGCCTCTCTCCATTACTCATTTTTTCTTTTCTGTCTTCAGTTGATAAATCAAAGAAATGCATTCATTAGCCAGGTAAAGAAATCATTAACTAAATTTGAATGAGTTAACATGGAAAAAATGCATTTGCTGCCCTGCCAAAGGCTGAGAAATGACTCAATGGTTAGGAGTATTTGCTTCACCCACGGCATGCAGCTCTCAACCTCCTGTAACTCCAGCTGCAGAGAACCTGACATCCTCTTCCCATCTCTGTGTACACACATGCATGCACCCAGGTGTGTGTGTGTGTGTCCTGGAAACATGGACTGGAATCATGGCCACCGTCTCTCCACAGCGCAAAACAATTCTCCTCACCTAGAATATCTCATGAAACATTCCCTTGAGTCCAAGCCCTTCTCTTTCTTTTCTAACTTCTGCTCAGAGTCCCCTAGAAAATATTACACTCCCCCCTCCTCTCTGGCTCGTGAGAAAATATAAATCCTGCTCATATGAGCAGCATGGTGGTATACCCCTGCCAAGGGAAGCAAAGCTGTGAGCCTGAAAATGAAATAAGAACAAATAGTACAGCCATCCCCACCAGTGAGGAAAGCTTGGAAGGCTCTCAAATCCCCACCAGACCCACAGCACATGTGCTCATCTACGACTTCTGATTTAATCTGTTTTCTAGTTCAAGGACCGCCATTCAAGAGCAATTCATTTTTTTTTTTTTTTTTAATTTAGGGAAGTGTCTTTGTGAGCTTGATCCTCCAGAATTCAGTCTTGAGCCTGATGAAAAGAGAGAAAATTAGAGGGGTGGAGGAGAACAGGCCGCTGTGAGCTGGAACTTCACTCTGTCCCTCCGTCCCCACCTCCAGAATTGGATGCTGCTGGGATGATGGGCATGGTCAAAGCTCCAGGAGCGTGTGATGTCTCTAAGTACATCATTAGCAGAAATCCAGGCACCCCTGGGAGAGCTCTTCCAGGTTGCCGATAGAGGCTGATTATAAAAGGGTGCTGAGACTTGATCTTTTTTTCAATACTAGAGAGTGTCAACAGACCTCTGGGGTCAAGGATGCTGGGCTGAGATAGGCCGCAGATGCCCCTGCCTTGGCAGCGATCTCATTTGCAGCGAGATTTTGTATTTTTTTTTGACTAATTAGATTAGGAAATTAACCTAACAATATTCTTTGTGTAGGTGTGTATAGGGACGTGTGGAGAACCCCCTCCCCCACACCAATCTGAAGCTCCTGTGAAACGCTGATTTATTTGGAATTTCATCGTGATGCCAGCAGACAGAACCTGGCGCTTTGCATGCACGCGCTCAACAAGCTCGGTCACTGACCTTTCCCATCCCCCAATGATGGAATCTGACTTGCTGATTTTCTCCTGGTCATTCTCTCACCCCTCCTTTTCAAACCTATAAAGTAGGGAGGTGCACTTACAGGATTTATTACATTGATTTTATGGCTAAAGGTCTTTTAGATTCCAAGCTGATTCACATACAGATTCCCAAACTACCTCAGGCATAAGGAACCTGTCCTTGAGAGCATCATTTAAGGGTGGTGACAAGCCTTTAGGACAGTAGTTCTATTTGCTTGTGATATAATCCCTGGCATTGCCAGGTTTAGGCAATATAGATTATGTGATATGCTCTCAACATACTTCTAGGAACCTCTTCTTTTAGAATTATTTAGGTGAGAGTCATCGCTGTTGCTAGCCCTCAGAAAGTGCTATCTAGTGGTGTATGCCAGGCTGGCAGACAACAGCCTATATCCGCACTGTCTAGTACACTAGTCGCCAGCTGGGCATCTGAAATGTGGCTGGCATGACTGAGTTTTGTGTTAATCTTAATTTTAATTACTATAAGCTTACATATAAGTAGCCATAGGTGGCCAGTGGCTAACATACGGGGCAGTGCAAGTAATACTTTCAAAACTGCAGCATGAGGCAGAAGAAAAGAAATTAAGCCTGGTTGAGTTCTGGCAATACAAAAACGGTTCATATGAATTATCTTACAGATGCTACCTTTGACAAAAACTCTCTCTCTCTCTCTCTCTCTCTCTCTCTCTCTCTCTCTTTCTATGAAGTTTGGAGGTTAGCCTCGAACTCACAGAGATCCTCTTGCCTCTGTCTCCTGAGTGCTGGGATTAAAGGTGTACACCATCACACCTGACACAAATTATTTATTTTTTTTATCCCCCAAAGTTTTAAAGTTGTATTAAAAAGCAATTTGTAATTGGGACTAATCACACACACACACACACACACACACACACCCTGAATTTGGTATGGAAACAAAAGATTCTGAGCTGTGTAAAAAGCACTGATTTTCTTGGCCTGGAGAGACAGTGGTTAAGAGCACTGGCTACTCTTCCAGAGGACCAGGGTTCCATTTCCAGCAACTGTGGGTAGCTCACAATCATCTGTAACTCCAGTTCCACAGAATCTGATGCCCTCTTCTGACCTCCAGGAGTACTCTATGCACGTGGTACACAGAAATGTATTGAGGGACATACACATTAAAAATTTATATATATATATATATATGCAGATGACACAATTTTCTTCTATTATATGGTTGAAATGAAATAACTGCCATTGTATATACACATATATCTATATCTATCTATATATCTATATATCACATTTTCTTTATCCATTCACCTATTAATGGACACCTAGGCTGATTCTTTGACTTGGCTCTAGTGAAAAGTTATTTGATGAACAGTAGTGTGCAGACATGTCTGTTGTATGTCTACTTAGATCCCTTCAAGTATATACTGATGAGAAGTATTGCTGGGTCATATAACAGGTCTAATTTTAGCTCTCAAGGACCCTCCACCCTCATGTGTATAGGGGCTGCACGAATTTACATCCCCACCAACTGTGTACGAGGGTCCCCAGCTCTATTCTCACCAGCATCTGCTTGTTTCCAGTGAGTCTGGATTCAGCATTGGATTTTGCACCTGTGTTTCCTCCCTGGCTATCTTTTTACGCCTTTCTGTGCCTTTCTCTGAGCAGGCTGGTAGTGACCTGGGTCCTGTTTCCCTCTCTTTCTAATTTTGGATAAATCACATGACCTCTCCAGCCTCAGTCTTGTTCTTGGCCACCATGCATCTTAGACAACATGATTTATAAGGCTCGCTCTAATTAACAAATGGTTTTGCCTTTGTGGTCTGCTTCTGGGCTTCTCTTCTTCCACACTTCATCCTCTCCACGAAATGGTCTTACATTTAAACTAGACTCTGTTTTATGTGATCAGATTTATTAGTCTCTTTAAAAGCAGATAATGGCACAGTTTCCCTCATAAGCATTACAGCTGAAGTTATGTTCTTTCTACCCATGGGCCACCTGTGCAATCTTTTCTTCCTTCTCCTCAAGGGTCACCTGACCTTGGAAATAAAAATGTTCTCATATTTTAATAGAGTGTCTTTAGAATACTCTTTAAAAACTAGAGGCACCTCTGCTATGCTGGAGTATAATTAAAAGAGCAACAAAACCGACTTGGAGACAGCCTAACAGCTTGACTAATTGGCTTGAAGTGTAATAAAAACAGCTGAGTTTCTGGTTGCAAGGTGAAGCATCAAGCAGAGAACCCACTGCTTCAGCAATGAGCTGGCGATGGCCTGGGGCCCAGAGAAATGCACACCTAGGCGGGGTGCAGGGTGCAGCAGCTGCCACATGCAGCGTGCTGACTTCATTAGAACCCAAAGTACCCTGAGTGTGTCCTCAAGTACTAGTTAAGTACCAAGGAGACCCAAGTGTGGAAGCCCGCACTTTGTTGGCACAAAGTGGCTGTGTGAAAGCTGAAGGAGGTCTGCATAGGAATGGATCTGGTAACTCACAATGGGATATTGGGTTTGATTTCAGAGTTGAAACAGTCCTGTGGGCATGATCTAACTTTCTAAGATGAGGTCACAGAGACACTAATCTCTGCATTGAAAGAGGAAAAGCACAAGGCACGTTTGGATGCTGGGGTGTGGGTGGACTAGGGTGGGTTCTGGATTGCAGTCAGTTGCAAAGTTGAGCCTTCAATTTCCTATCTTTAGAATGGGACTAACTCAGCATTTGTATTAAGTAACTTAGACTGTGCTCAGAGTACTCTTTGACAAATTACTTAGGCTCAAAAAGCAATAACTAATTTCAAAGTCTTCTCAAGTCCTGTATCCTTACCTTGAAACTGTTGTAAAAATTCTTCCGAAATTACCCATATCAGCTAGCCACTGACCCCTGGCTCAGATTGTTCTTAAATCCCCTACTGGACAGAGCCAGCAAGGGTTTCTTCTGTCCCTTCCTGATGGCTGTCAAAATAAAGCTGTTGGTTGCTGACCACTAGCTCCTTCCCGGGGCTCTCCGTCTAAGGCTCTCTGTGGGCCGCAGAAGAATGCATGAACCGGGTACTTCCTGCCGTGGAACTGAGACTAGATCTGCCTGTGCAACGTATTTTGAGCACGTCTGTTGTCTCTGAAGAGAGAGCTTGGGCTTTGTAGTGTGTGCTTATTTAGAATAAGTGAGTGATGTGTTGTTTCTTGTCACCTCGGAAGGCCATGCGTGTGTCATGACAAGAATGCTCAGACCTTTGGTGCAGAAAGGGGCTGAGAGGTCGCACATATGCAGGCTTGGGAGCCCTTGGGAGCCCCCTGGGGCGAGCGCCATGCTTTTGTCTACCGGTTTCCTCGCAGCACTGAGCATGTAGTACATGCTCATCTTGCCATGCTATTTCCTTCTCATTTGATGAATGAATAGAAGAAAGACCAAACTGATTCATGGAACCACTGAGCAAATGAATACGCTGAGGCCCGGGGAAGAGAGGTTTGTCAAATTTGTACAAACCGTGGAGGCTTGCCTCAGGGTGCAAGAAGTGTCTGTTTTAGAATAACTGGACCGTAGTAGACAAACCCAGAGATCAGCTCGGCTGGTCCAGAGCCCAGGTTCTAGAAAGCTGGTCAGAGAGTTTAGAAAGGGTGAGCTTATCCTAACTAAGCTAATGGCCATGCTGAGGTCTAGTGTGGCATAGGTGACCAGGGCCAGTTACCAAGATTTAGAGGCCTAGGGTGAAGCAGGAGGGTAAATGCAGAAGTCAAGTTTGCAAGGACAACAGATAAAACTCAGAGGGGTTCCTCTTGTCAGGAAGTGTGCTCAACAAGCTACACGGGTCCTCCTAATGAGTTTCCTTCACTCAAGGAAGAATGCCACTCCCCTTATTGTATGGATGAGGAAACTGAGATCCAGAGAACTGGGGCTACGTGCTCAACGTCACAAAGTTAATAGAAGACCAGTCAGTATGGCTCTAACTGAAATGCAGGCTCTGACCATAGCCGTGGTCTGCCGGCAGGGGCTTCTCTGCAGGAGTCTTGGTGATGAACAGCTAAAAGGGTGTCTAACTTCCTCTGACAGAGGCCATTTATTCTCCTAAAAGCCGTTTAGAAAGAATCCAGAAACAATGACTGGAGGATCCTAGGGTACAGAGTAAGACTCCTGTAATTCAGCACCCTTAACCGAGGAGGAAACAGCCATGACAGCCGTTCTCAGGCCAGAGCATGTCGGTCCCGAGTTTCCCTGGCATAGGCCGAGAGAGCTTGGCAGGTGTGCATGCTGGCCCTCGAGAAAGACGTACCCTGTAGGTTCTGGCTTCTGTAACCGGGTGGAGGCACGAGTCTTCTCAATTCCCAGGTCTCCCCACAGATGGTCCTGGCCTGGCCGTAGTTTCCCAGATCAGCAGGTTGTGGGCACAGTCGGATACACGTGAGGCCCCTTTAAAGGCAACAGAATGCCCTCTGCAGCCCTGATGCCAGGCTCGCCAGCATGCCTCACAGCCGTGGCTGCCTTCTTCCAGAGAGTGTTATCGGTACATATGTCAGAGCGGCAAGCTCTTGGCCAGACGGGCTGCCCCTGACAGCTGCTGCCACAGGCAGTTACAGCAGAAGGACACATGTCAGCATGTGTCTGACATGAAATGGGCTTCACGGCAGTGAGCATCATGAGTGAGGAGGAGGCACAAGTGGCCGCCACACACTCAGGGACACAGTGACTTCTCACAATTCCCCTTGGCTCTACTTGAATTAGGTCTATATCTATCTATCTATCTATCTATCTATCTATCTATCTATCTATCTATCTATCTATCTATCTATCTATCTCTATATTTATATATCTATAAATATCTGTGTCTCTTTTGCCGTAAGTGGAAACCCTATTTGAGTTACTTTGCCCCTTCCTGTCTCCCCTCCCTGTCTGCTGTCAACGGTGCCTGTGAGCATGGGCTCTGTCCAGAGGGCTAGCACTGGGTTTCCTTCTAAGGACTCAGTTTAGATGTGCCTTTTCCTTTCTTGCCCAGAGAGCCCCCTCCTGGCCCCCAGGCAGAGGAATAATCTTGTTAACTCTGAGATAGGAGCTCTTTCTGTCCTCCCTAATTTATGCTTTGTGTTGTTTTTGAATTTGCAGTAAAGCCCTTCTGTTCTTCTGAAGGCACAGGCTCTGGAAATTCTAAAGCCAGGAAACGTCTCTGTCAGCCCTGCTTTCTGCAGCCCTTCCCGACCCTGAGGCCTTGTTCACTGAATGGGGGTGGGGAGGGATGTGCCAACCCTCAGCGCTTCCAAAATATTGTTTGGCCATCTTGGTTATGGGTTTTACAAATCCACTCTCCAAAGCTGGGTAAGAATGGCTGGGAACAGGCAAGGAAGATGGATGGAGAAAGGGAGACTGTACTAGGTCTCTGCTAGCCTTGGGATTTTTTTTTTCCATTTTGGAGCCGGCTCCCATCAGTCAATGCCAGCTCTCTTATCCCTCATCTCCTTCACAAACACCCAGTAATAGTTAGTAGAGAAGCCTGTATAAAGCGGCTAACATTGATTGTGCCATCATCATCGCTAAACCTTCATCGGCATTGTATCATTTAATACTCACAACCACCCAGGAGACAGACACTACAGGGAATTCCCAGGCCCAGAGCGGATAATTAATGTGACCGAAGCCACCACCCAAAGGCTGTCGCTGAGTGCGCTCGGCATCTGTAGGTCCGGGAGAGGCCCACTCTTCTCTTTTGCCCTCCCTCTTTGGTGGGGTGTTCTCAGCAGTACCTCCTGTCCAGGGCACCCCAAAAGAAAGGGTCATGCTCTTCTCCCTGCTGAGTCACCGGGACTTTGGGCCTGCCTGGACATTCTCAACAGGGAGAATGTGGCTGTCTCAACCTGGCAGCCCCTGTTCCAGCTGCCTGCTCACTTCACAGCTTATCTGAAAAATACCATTTGGGTTTTGTCTGGGACCCTGCGAACCATGTTGGAAAATGGAGGCCCTCGGGAAGTTGGCAATTGTCTTTGTGCTGAGTGACTCAGTTCCCTGGTCCCCGAGCCAGAGGCTTCAATATTTATACAATGTTAGCTTCCTGAGACTCTGGCAGCCCATCAAGCTCCCATACACTGTAGAGAAATCTAGGGGATATCGGCTAGCAAACTGGTTCCCCTGGACTTACAGGTTTTTCTCATTAGAGTGGAGGGGCCTAGAAGCATCTAATTTTCTAGAAATACCTAGAAGTTTCTAAGTTCCTCCCTCCTCCCCCACATAGAATGCAAATATATTTTGTCCTGGTTGTTATTCAGGGAATTTCCCTGGACCAGTTGTTGTTTGGCTTGGACGTGCCTCCCAGACAAGCTTCATTTGGTGGCTTGGTGTTTGTGTTTAAGGTCTTACAGATCACCATGGCTCCCCGCCACCAGCCACTCTCTGGAAGTGTCGGCACTCAAAGGCTCGAGGTTCGGACCCTAGCTGAGAAGCCGGGTAGATGGACTCAGAACGAGGGCAGTCAAAACAGATCACTGTTCCCCTACCCCCACCCCCAAGTCTGCTCCTGCCTCACCCTACCCACATCCTCTCCCTTTACAGATATAATCATGAGCCTCCGAGAAGGGAAGAAGTTGTCCATGGTCCTCATTGTGCTGGCTACCTGGAGAAAATACTAAATTTCAGGCCAGGGATGTTTCATCGGAGGGCAGGGCACACGTTTTGGAATCCTGGAAGCTACTTTAAGCTCTCTCCACTCTCAGATGTCCGGGCTTTTATGAGGCTCTCTTTAGTGGGCAAAGCCCTGGCCCAAACGCTTGGAGTCCTGCAATGCTCCCCTCACGACCTTCATGATGTTCACTAGAATCTCATCACCTACTCCACAGAAGCCCAACCTAGCTGCAGGCCTCGGCTATGAGGGTATTAACCAGCTTTCCAACTCTTCTTCTAGCCCTTTCTTTCTCATCCCCTCCTATCCCCTAACATTCTCCACTCTCTCCATCATTCCTCTGTCTTCTGCATCAGAGAACCTGTTCCTTTGCTGCTTCTCTGGGATGTCTCAGCATTTCCCTTCCCATTTCTGGGGGCTTGTTTGCCTACCTATAAAGTTAACAGCTGCATCCTGGAATCTCACAGCTTCCTATCACATTCTATATAATTGAATGTATAGCAAGTACAGGTTGCAACATGCAGTTCCTTTAGGGGTGTTTGATGGGGATGGCAAAACTGAATCAAAGTACCCCAACTGAAGAGACGAGCTATCTAAAGGAGGAAAAAATAAAACTACTGAGTCCCAGGGACTGTGGTCAGAAACTAGGTTCTGCCTGTAGGTCATCATTTTGGGTCTCCGCATCTATATAGGCAGATGACCACAAAGTCACTTTCTATTACTGTCTGAGACAAGCCCCATGCTGTTCCCATGCCTGTAGGACCTAGAGGGACAGAATATTCCTGCAATGAAGTCTCGCAGAGCTCCAGGCTGGAGAAGGAAGCACCATATAAGCTTGTTACTCTCAAGGTTTCTGTGACTTTACTCTGGGGCAGAAGCTGTTTTCAAACTCTTTTGGGCCATGACTCACTGGGAAAATTTTCTTTCACACAAAGACCCCGGATATAAATCTGTGAAACAAGGTGTCACTATCAAAGCCTAGCACACATAATACATGCTCACATTTCCTTTTTCTTTTCTGAAAAAGAAAATAATTCTATCCCATTATTTTATTCCATTTTATTTCAAATGCTGTCTGCTACCAAATAAATTGATTTCAAGCTCTGCTAAGGGGTTGTCAGAGGCTGGAAGACAGCCAAATGATTCTAGCTGGTGGTAGGCTGTCCAATGTGGTAGGTAGCCTTGGCCATGTGACTATTTAAATGACAACTCATTAAGGTTTAACATTCAAGCCAGGCAATGGTGGAGCACACTTTTAATCCCAGGACTCGAAAAGCACAACAGGTGGATCTCTGAGTTCGAGGCCAGCCAGGTCTACAGAGTGAGTTACAGGACAGCCAGGGCTGTTACACAGAGAAACCCCGTCTCAAAAATCAATCAATAAATAAATGAATAAATAATAAATAAGCAAAAAAGACAAAGAAGGTGAACATTCAATTCTGAGTTACACTAGACCGTTCAAGTGCTCCATAACTACAGAGACTCCTAAGCTGCTGTCCTGGACAATACAGAAACAGAATGCTTTCTTCAGTCTATGCTGTTCTATTCAGCATCTTGTTTAGAGCTAGCTTCATAATTTTGCCAACAAAGAGCCTGACATCCAAGGTCCTTCAGAGAGGGTTATGAGATTGGAGACCATGGAATTGGAACTAATTGAAGCCTCAAGGATATCTGCCCATGGTTAGGAGCAGTCGACACAAGGAACAGACCTTGAAGCTTCATCCTCACTTGAAGGTCACAGATCCCCGTCTAAAGCCTACGCTTTGCATGTAAGGTAGTGGATACAAACCTCAGTCTTTGCAGAAAAACAGAAGCCAGTTTCCATTCCCTACTGGGCAAGTGTGGAGAGAGACTGGGCTATAGAACCTGTCAAACCAGGGCCCATATCTAGGCTTTGTCTCTTACAGGTTGTGAGTGTGAGCCAGGGGCTTCATGTCCCTGAGCCTTAGTTTCTACTTCTGTAAGACTGAATATTAATATTATTGCTCTTCAGAATTTTTGAAAGACTTAGAAAGCAGTAACTCCATGGCAACCAAAGCTTGCCACAATCATAATGAAGACACTACTACTAAAAGTTAAACATCGAGGAACTATAAAAGATGGACATACTTTTTCACCCCAAAGGAAGTTCCAGGCTACAGTGAGGTGTATATGATAATGATGGTGGTGATGTTGATATTGATAGTGAATGTGGTGGTGTTGATGGTGGTGACAATGATGGTGGTAATGGTGGTGATGATGGTGGTGATGGTGGTGGTGATGATTTTGTCTCTAATGGATCATCTAGTCCAGTGGTTCTCAACCTCTTTTAGTGTCAAACTTCCTTCACAGGGGTCACATATCCTGCATGTCAGATATTTCCATTACAATTCATAGCAGTAGCAAAATTATAGTTCTAAAGTATAATTTTATGGTTGGGGGTCACTGTAACATGAAGTATTAAAGGGTTACAACATTAGGAAGGCTGAGAACCACACATACTACCTGCTATAGCAGGCACTCCTGTCGTATTCATCATCTGAATGACTAAGACACATTACTAGTAGCTGCCCTCTAAGGTAGAGCCTTGTACCTATGTGGCATGATAGGATTATTAATTATTTCTAACTGGGAAGGGAAGGAAGGAGAAAGATAAAACTGGAGAGAGTGTCATGGAGAAATGGCATTAAAGTGTCTGACTAATTTGTGTGTGTGTGTGTGTGTGCGTGCGCACACGCACACCCATGCATCCCAAGGCAAAGGTGTCACAGAGAGCACATGATGGTCAGAGGACAACCTTATGGAGTTGTTTCCCTCTTTCTGCCTTTACATGGGTGCTGAGGATCGAACTCAGGTCATTACGCTTGCAGGGCAAGCTCCCATCCCTGATGAGCCATCTTGTTGACCCTCAGAAAGAAATGGCATTCTTTCTGAGTCCAAGAAGTCAAGACATGATGATCAGCCAAGAAAAAGAAGACAAAGATCAAAAGGCAATAGACAAAAGAGAAAACTCTCTTAGATATCATTTATGAGGGAAGCAATAGGAAGGTTTTACTGTACCAGCAGACAAAAATTCCCATTTTAATCTGGGTAACAAATGATCATTTTAATTTTCAAGTTTAATTTTTGCAATATGGAGGGGCAGGAGGAAGTGTTTGATCTCTCTGTGTGTGAGCAAGAGGCTCTTGCTGGTGGCTTACTCTGGGTATAATGCCCGGCAAACAGCTTTTTTTTTTTTTTTTTTCACCCAGAAGTACAGTGGACATCTGTTGTTTTGCCTGCTCAGCATCTGTTCTCAGCTTCTTCTGGCAAAGGAATCTCTTTCCTGTAAGAAGCCATTTCACGGAATATGGGTAGGACCGACCCTGTCCCAAGACACAGTGGTCAAATGGTCTGGACCTCGCCCATGCAGAGGGTGCTAGCCCCTTTCCAGCCTAATGACGGGCACATGACCTAACCCTTCTGACTTTTTCTTCTTGTGGGAGCTCTTAGGGAAGACACCTGCCTAGTTGCACTAGTAAGGGACAGTCGTGAGGGTTTTTGCTGTCATCTGAGTTTGGTTTCCTCTTGAACACGGCCTCAGAACTGAGTGTGAACAGGTTTCTGAGTGTTTTATTTGAGTCTGTGGATCTTATGAACCTGGAGCTCTTGTGTGTCTGAACTTTCTGATTACACAAACCAATATAGTACACTCTGCCCTCTTCCCCCACTATAGAAAGATTTGAGTCAGGGTTTTGTCCCCTGGCACTAGCTAGACCATGTACTAATACTTAGTTTTCCATCCAAACTATAACTTGTCACCGATTTAAACTGCGTAGGTACTTTAGGGCCACTTCATGCTGGAGTGCATGATACAACATGACCCATAGCTTAAGTGAGGACACAGGGATGGTCCAAATAGATTCGACTCCCACTTGCCTTCAACTCTGGCTCTAGTGTGGGGGAGGATGGAGAAGGTTCTGGAAGAGAGAAAGGAGACACAGCGGCTGCCTTCTCAGCTATCATTTCTCCCCTTCGCTTAGTAAACTTCTTTCTTCATGGACCCTTCTCAGAGCTGACATGGCTTTCAGAGAAGGTGACAACCTTTTCATCTTGGGGAGGGAATCCTGACTGGAGAAAAATGGACCCTAGTAATTTACTTCTTTTGCCAATGGGTTAATTTAGGCAAAAGACAGGTGATGTGTTGCTGGCCAATGAGACACTAGAGAAGTCTTTTGGAGGCTGGGTGGATAGAACTGGATCCTGGGAAGGTTTTCTCCAGTGGATAGTGTTATCCATATGCAATGGTGGAGCTGTGCGCTCATGCTGAATTCCAAGCCACTTCAGACAGAGACCATGGGGGGGGGGCTTGATGGTATTGATAGAACCTCCAATGAGCTCGCCTTGGCCTTCTATTTTCTTTCTGTGATAGAAATAAACGTGTCTACATGGTCAAGACCAGTCTATCTAGGACCCAGCATCTGTTGCTGCAAGCACGACACAGAACCTGAAAAGACTCTGATCTGGGAGCATCTAAACAATCGAGGAATGTTTGTCAGAACAGTTCTGGATAGAAACCGGAGAGCTGGAGGAGATAAATGTGTTTCGGAGCAGAGGGTAAGGATGGATAGGAACCACAACAGTTTTTTCCAAGGCACTTTTTACTGCGAGACATTATTTCCTAAAGTGATCAGCCGACCGCCTGCTGTGGAATTTTCTGGTGCACTGGGGATTGTTAAAACACCAATTATGGGGCTCCACCTAAGATGTCACATTCTAAATGCCTCCTCTGGACATCCCTTCGCTCACCCGAGGATGAGAACCCTTGAGTTAGCAACTGGAAGGAAAAGCTAAGCATTCCTCAGCGCTAAGGCGAGAACACAAATAGCATTATCAGATAATGTGCCAGCCTCCTCCTGGGTATTACAAAGTATATTTCTGCAGTATGTTTGCCAACTTCCATGAATGTTTGAAAAAATTCAACTGGCATTGAAATACTGTCCCACTGATGCTAGATTAAACACACACTTCATTCTCTCAGCGACGGCAGATGGCTTTTCTTCTCTAAAGTTATCCTTTCTTTTTCTGTTTTAAATTATTTTTATTAATTCATTGAGAACTTCATACGTTGTATTTTGAGCATATTTATTCCCTCCTCCAACTCCTACAAGATCTATCTCTTCATTCCATACACACCCAACTTTATATGATCCTTTAAAACAAACCACTCAGCCCAGTTTGTGCTACCCATACACTCTGGGATATGTGGTCTTCTACTGGAGTGTGGTTGAGTTACATCCTTAAAGAAAACTAACTCTTCCTCTCCTATAAGCTGTCAATGACTCCTCAGCTAGAGGTGAAACTTCATGGCTGCCTCCCGTCTCTTGTCTGGTCTGAGCTTTTGGGTGCCTTGTGTCTGCTGTCACACTGCTGTGAGTTCGTCTGGGCAGCCTCCCCGTTGTGTCTGGTAAGAACAGAGTTTCCTTACACTCATACACTCCCTCTGGCTCCACGACTCTTTCCTTCCCCTCTTCTGCAGTGATCTTCGAGCCCTGGATGTGGGAGGTGTAATATGGATGTCCTACTGAGGGCTCAGAATGCCACAGTCTTATTCTTTGTCTTATTCTCGACCAGTTGCAGGTCTCTGTGTTGGTCTCCATCTGCTAAAGGAAGCTTTTCTGATGAGGGTTGAGAGATGCCCTGAGAACCTGGGTCTAGACAGGTTAAAGGTTCAAAGGGAGAATCTACTACTATTACTTTGCTATTACTATTACTGACATGGTATTAACCTGAATTCTAATTACTTATCCCTATACCCATAAAGCTGTCATTTCTTTTAAGAAATGTATTTTGGGTTCATGATTGTAGCCACCCCTTACCAGGCAAAGATGAACAACTCAGGTTGTTATGTTGGTAGTGAGAAGAGCAAAGGTGCCTCCCCTCACTGCCATGTCCTTGACCTTGAGGCCTCACAGTCAGCCTGTTACTGTCATTTATGCAAACAAAAGTCATCCCTTGCACTTCCTGGTCTACCCCATTGTCTATCCACTATCAAGCTGCATGCAGATAGACAATCTCCAGATCAGCCTCCTCTCCATTGCTGCTAGCTCCATTTCAGCTGTGAGCATCACTCACCATAGTGACCTTCCTGGCATCACTCCCTTCTAGATCACCAATTCTCAACTAGGGACAACCCCCAGCCAGGGTTATTTGGCAATGCCAGGAGACATGTTTGGTTATCAAAACTGTGATGTGTGCCAGTATGTAATTGACACCTAGTACTAGTAACCATCCTATAATGCACAGGGCAATTCCTCCTCCTACAACATGGAACCATCTGGTCTAAGATGTTTGTAAGTGTCAAAGTTAATAAATCCTATTTTAGATAGAACTCCATCTCACAATTCTCAGGGCCAATGCTGTTCACCAGCTCCCCTCAGTAAGGTGAACTGTGCCATTGGTTCTCATAGTCCTAGAAACTCTCTCTTGATGGTATTCTCAGCAGGTACTCGGATAATTATTGGTTTGCTCTCTAGGTCTCCCAAGAGACTCTTCTCTAATATCAAAGGCAGAGGGAACTTTTGAGCTTGGCTTTCTAGTCTCAATGCCAAGCACAAAACCTGGAACATGGTACAATAAAGATTTAAAAATTAAGACAAGCCTACTTAGTATGCGACCATGTGCAAACATGAAACACAGTGATCACCCTAGCTCCTGCCTAGGAGAAGGTGATGCTCTTGTTGAGGGCACCTCGAAGATCACACCATACATGGAGTGGAGCTTTGCAGCCTAGGGAAAGTGTAGAATCCTACCATGGCAGCAGTTCTGGGAAGTTTAGGTTCCTGGACTTCTCTGTACAATTAAACTTTCCCATGAATGCCAAAGAACATTTGTCCGTATCAGTTGTATATATAAATACTTATCATGTGAGCAATCATACCTAAGGAATGAAACAAAAAAAAACCCAGAAGTACAGAAGCACAGATTCCACTAGCTGCCAGAATGGTGATCACACCACACATTGCCTCTGGAAACCTCTACTGTGGGGAAGAAAATAACTTAAGGTCAGTTTACAAATCATGCCGATTTTCTGGACTTCTCAGAGGGTCTCAGAGAGTCTCAGGGATCCTGCAACATCTTTGGAAGGGTAACACTATATGAGTCTTGATGCTAGAGGGATAAAATCCCACAAAGAAATCATGGCAAGCTATTTGGAAATGCTCCATCCAAGTTATTCCATTAATCCATAGAAGCTGGGTTGCACTGGGAGACTGCCCCAAACCAGTACTTTGTGGGCCTACTGAATGATTCCACAGCATGAAGTCAACTCTGTCTGTCTTTGTGAGCAGTTTCATGGGACACAGCTACACAAATCAGACCATTCATTGCTTATGCAAAACACTGTCTAACACACCTTAAGGAAGGAAGGGCTTGTTTGGAGCTTATTATTGCTCAGTCCATTGCTATGTGTGCTTGTAGTGAGACAGATGATTATGGCAACCAAAGCCGGTGGCGGAGAAAGCTGACTGCCTCCTGGTAGTCAGGAAGTAGCATGTGTCTGGCTTCTTCATCCCATCTATCGGATGGTGTGGCTCACAGTCAGGGTGGGTCTTTCACTCTTACTTAACCCTCTCTGGAAATCCTCTTACAAACATACCTAGTGGTGTGTTTTATTAATCTAGGCTTCTCTAAGTCCAATAAAGTTGACCTCAAGATGAAGTATCACAATAACCATGCCTACTCATGGGTGCATCATTTACGGTGGTTTTCAGATTAAATAGGAGCAGGGACCATGTGACCTGCAAAGTCCAAGGTATTTATCATATAGCTCACTATAGAAAAGTGTGCTCATTCTCTTTAGAATGTTAGTTAACTGGGTATAGTGGTGCACGCCTTTAGTCTCAGCACTTGAGAGGCAGAGGGGGGCAGATCTCTGTAAGTTTGAGGCCAGCCTGGTCTTCATAGTGAGTTCCAGAATGGCCAGAGCTATATAGTGAAGCCCTGTTTCAAAACAAACAATCAGACAAACAAACAAACAAATACAAATTAAAACAAACTGAAAACCAACAAAAGCCCCCTCAAACCAAAAACAAAGCCAAAATAAAAGGAAAGAAAAATAAAAGAGAATGTGGCAGTTGAGAGTCCAGCTTGATGTCAAAACCCTTTTAAAATGAGCTCCATCTTAAATGAAGTAGGGGGTTCATGGGTAAAGAAGGGAAGTGGGAACAAACATACTCCCCTCAGGGGAGGGCAAAAAGATAGACATCTTGAGTGCTTTGTTTCCAACCCTTCAATGTTCAAAAGAACTGTGGTAAGTCACTTAGCTACTTTGGCACAGTAAGTAGGTTGGTCATAAAGAGAAAACTGACCCCAAGACAGAGATGCCCTGTGAAGACATGGGAGGCCTCTCATGGCTGTGTGCTTCCTACATGTGGCTGAGGATGGGGGGATTATAATGTTGACAGGGTGAGAAGCCAGACTGTCGGGAATCAGATGCGTGATTCCATCAAGTCAAGAAGCGTGAACTCAGTGCTAACGGGGACACATGAGTGATGTAGCTAGGATGAGATAAAGGGAGTAGCAGGTTGTTGTCCTAAAGGCATGTCCCTGCCCTTTAGGGACACAGCTCAGTGAAATTGGAAACTTGGATTTTAAAGTAAAAATTCTAGCTTTTTTTTTTTTTTTAAATTTTGGCTCAAATACCAAACAAACAAAAATAAAAAAGAATATAGTATGAGCCAACTAAAACAGGTTTATGGATTTTTTTCTTACAGTATGAGGATGGGATGACAGTTGGCCCTCTGCCAGCTTAAATACGCTTTGATTCTAAGAGGATAAAAGCAACCCCTTATATTCATTCAGAATTTTGTTTTGATTTCCACAGTATCCTGTCATCTCATATTTTCTCTGCGTAGTGGCAAACTCAGGACTTTTGACTTCAAGTCTAGTGTTCACAAGACTGTTGGAGACAGACACCTGCTCTCTGCAGAGAGGACTGGGTGGAGTAGAAAGGACATGGGTGGTGAAGTCTGGAGAGTTAAGCTGTGTGAGTGACCAGGGAGCCTCCCAGTAGGAAGTATAGACATGAGCCAGTATAGACATCACCCAGTAGAGACATGACACAGTATGAACATGACCCAGTATGGACATGACCCAGTATAGACATGACAGTGTAGACATCACCCAGTATAGATATGACCCAGTACAGACATGACCCAGTACAGTCATGACCCAGTATGGACATGACCCAGTATGGACACGACCCAGTATAGACATGACCCAGTATAGACATGACCCAGTATGGACATGACCCAGTACAGACATGACCCAGTATAGACATGACAGTATAGACATGACCCAGTATAGACATGACCCAGTATAGACATGACCCAGTATAGACATGACAGTATGGACATGACCCAGCAGTTGTCTCACAGAGGATCCCAAGTCACAGCTTTCTATACTGAACTTCTCTGACCTTCAATGATATAGAAACCAATGGACACTTGAAATAGTCTGAACTGGGTTTTTGATCACTTAGAGAGGATTAAGAACTTGCACTGTTATAGGACAAAACAGCCATGGCCCCAAGTATCAGTGGGCAGATGTGACTGTATTCCAAGCAAACAGTGCCTGCAAAAACAGGAGGTAGATGAGAACCTGGTCTGCAGGCCAAAGTTTGTCCACTGTTCTACAGAGTCATTCAGTGGTCTGGTTAAATAGTTATGCGTCTATACTGTGTCCTGGCTCCACCCATCCTTCAAGGCCAACTCAGAGGTTATTTAGCTAGGTTAAATGACTAGACAATGTTGGCTGCTCCTTCCCCCTGTGAGATTCAATGATGCTTTGAACTACTTTGTCTCAGATATAGGGCTAGAGCCCCTACCCTCAGTTCAAGCTGTGTTTGGAACTTGGCAAGCCTCCAGCCAAGTGCCCCCAACTGCAACCGCCACTTCCGTCGCGGAGCATATGCTGGTGGAGGCCTCCATTCATAGTGAGCCAGTAAAAATACAGGGAAGGGACAGCTAGCAGATCTTTCCCGTTAGAGTCCAGGCTGCTAATTACTTTTGTAAAAAGAAATACATAAACATGCAGATGGCAGCTGCAGTAAATATGATCTTCTACATATAAATATAAAAATCCTGCCCACTCTTCGAGGCCTTTCTCATATGTACCACATTTCTAGAAATAGTCTCTGGTTTTCCTTTCATCCCCCCCTCCACATATGAGCTACTTTTCTTTGAAATCTCATGGCACGGGTTTCTCTGGGCTAAGCTGTGCCGTCAGACTTGAGCAAGCATCTAAACTCCTAGCTGTCTTGTCAAAACTCGGATTGCTGGGCTCCACCCTGTGGTTTCTGGTTCAGCCGTTCTACGATGAGGGCTGAGAACCTGCCTTTCTCTAGCCAATCCCTCCACGATATTACTTGGTGACTCTGAAGAATACACTTTGAAGCCCCCGACACAGCTCACACGCAGGGCCGTGGCTTGTGCGTGTGTTTCATATTGCCATCTGATTCTATGTCATTGGAGGAGGCAGCGTGCGTAGACCTGGAGTGTTCCTTGGTCATGCCCCAAACAAGCCACAGGTGAGATGAGGAGGTAAAGATTTCTTTCCCTCCTTAGGATGAACTTGACAGCTGCTTCCGATAGCAGCTGCTTCTTGAGGCCACAGAAAAAGTAAAATGCAACAGATTTGTTCCCAAGAAGTAACCAGCACAGGAAATCCCCGTGGTTATAATAACAATCATACCACCATTCGGGTGGAAGACCAAAACCCAAATGAAATCCATCAAAGTGTGATAGGACCTTCACTTTGCAAGAGTGGTTACCAGTGTGGGATGGGGAGGGAGAACAGAAATACTAAAGGCTATCTCCATCAGGAGGAACTGCCAATGGGCTGACTCATGACTCCAACCCCATTCAGAGACTGAATTCCTAACCACCAGCATCTCAGACTTTTAAGGAGAAGATTAAGCAAAAATGAAGTCATGACGTAGACTCTAATCCAACATGACCAGTGTCCTTACTAGAGGAGGTAAAGACACAGGCTTCACAAAGGATTGTGAGCACACGTGTGACAGCAGTCACCTGACAGGTCACATAGAGGGTCTCAATAGCAGCCATCCCTGCCTGACCCCGTCCTTGGACTTCTATGTCAACATTTGTGAGGAAATAACCTTCAGTTGTTTGCGCCGCCCAGGATATAGTAGTGCACTATGATGGCTCTAGTAAATGATTTAATAGAGACCAAATCATCGCCTTAAGTGGATGGTACAAAAGCTGCTAGGGTGGGCTGGAGGGATGATGGCTGTGGCAGAGGACCTGGCTTCAGTTAGGAGCCTCACAACACAGAGTACTTACAACCTTACAACCCAACTGTAACTACAGTTTTAGGTAATCCAATGCCCTCTTCTGAGTTCACTAAGCAACAGGTGCACGCACACACACATTGACAAAATAAATACACAAATACACACATTGACAAAACACTCTCACATACAAAATAAAGATAAGTAAAATCTTAAAAAAAAAAAAAGCTACCAGGGAACAAGCCATTCGATGGCCCTGGAATAGGAGGCACTTACCCCATCTACCTTCAGCCCCATCCCAGCCTGGGGGATCCCAGGTCCTAACTGGCCCCTCCCAACTCATTCTCTGCACAGCAGCCAAACTGAGGCTTTCAAAATCCAAATCCAATGATAGTCACCTCAGACTCCCATCCAGGGGCACTGACTACTCCCCAGTGGCTTCACTCTACCCTGAGATCCAGCTAGACACCTTGCCATAGCCTAAAGGCCATGTTGATCTGACTCCTGGCTCTTGTTGGCCTCCTTATCTTCATCCCAGACAGGTTTCATCCGCCACTCACCCTGGACTTCCTTCTTTTCTTTCATTGCATCTGGCTTCCTCTGCACACTGGCAGATCCGCACTCCCAAAGAGGCGTGACGGAGGTGCTTCTGGGCTACCTGGATCCACATTCAGGGGAGCACACAGAGGCTATCAGCTTTCCGCAGGTAGAGGTCATACCTAACCCACTCAACTGCCGTCAGTAGACAGTGGTCTCAGGAGCAGCTGCTAAGAACCGAGAGCACAAGCAAGAGGAAAGGTAGAACTGAAACGCGAGTCCTCCCGACAGGGCCACAGCATGTTCTTCCCAATGTGAATGTCGGTGAGTCCTGGGGACAAGACCATTCACCTGGGAGCTGTAAAAGGAGAGGAAGGGTGATATTCTGAGCCTGCCTGCCAAGACAAGTCACCTGCTTGGACAGACATGATGAAAGGGCTCTTTCTTTTTGGTCTGGCTCGCTCGCTGCCCTTCGAGACGCAAAGGGAAGCAGCTAAGCCTCCACCCTATGGGTAGCATCCTGATACCATTTTGTTATCAGTTAGTTAGAGACACCATACTTTCCAAATGAGACACTGGGATGTGCCATTTCAGGGGAGACAGCCACGAAGACAAGTTGAATTGTGGCTGCGGGGCAGGTGGGTGGAAAGAGGGTGAGGCGCTCCTCTAGTCCAAAGCCCTTGGAGGTTCTCTAAAGCATTATTTATGTTCACACCCACTGTGGACTTTGCTATCAGCCACGGAGTATTTTCCCCATAGCACTGATGTCACGGACGCTGAGGTCATGTCAAACAACATGCTCATTTGAGCTGCAGGACTGAAGGCATCTGAGGGCGTCCTGGCAGGTTAGCTGTGCTCGATGCCCAGCTGCTCTGGCTTTGAAGGTACTCTCTGGGCCTGTTTTTTGTCAAGGGGAGAAAGAGGCTCAGGGAGGCTCAGGGGAGGCAGAGGCAGGTGGATCTCTGTGAGTTCAAGGCCAGCCTGGTCTACAGAGCTAGTTCCCAGTTGGGGCTATAACACAGAGAAACCTTGTCTCAAAAACCAAAAAAAGAAGAAGAAGAAGAAGAAGAAGAAGAAGGAGGAGGAGGAGGAGGAGGAGGAGGAGGAGGAGGAAGGAAGGAAGGAAGGAAGGAAGGAAAGAAGGAAAGAAAGAAAGAAAGAAAGAAAGAAAGAAAGAAAGAAAGAAAGAAAGAAGAAAAGAAAAAGGTCCTGGGTAAAAACATGAATATGGACATGGACCCCTGCCACTGCCACTTACTCCTCCTGGCCCATTGCCAGGATTGGGATGAAGAGGGACTAGAGATGGGGACCATATCTGGGTCATACATGGCCAGACTCTTTGTGTTTTAGAGTCTTCACCTGTGGCCACATGTAGGACTCCCAGGCCATAGGCCAATAGAGGAGACATATAGCACAGTCATCTGTGGAAAGTGTCTCAGTCTTCCCAAGGTCAAGGTGTCCTAAAGATTTCTCAGAGTCCCCTGGCAGACACGAAAAGCTTTCCTCAAGTGACATTTATTCTGGTATCACTTTTCCTGGTACCCAACAAACCCCAGTGAGGTCCCCAAGCAGGAAGTTCTGAGCACAGGTAGATCCCACAGTCCATGCGCTAAGGCTCAGGCACACTGACAAAAGTCATTACTTCTCAGTATTTACTGGGCGATTTCTATGTGCCGGGAACTGGAGAAACACTTGTGTTTCCTGGGCACGGGGAGTTGATGATTACATGAGAAAGAGCTACAGTAAGTAATTAGGCAGACGGTTTACAAAATGAGGGGAGTGGAATGAAGGAAATGAGGAATGGGGGAGGGGAAGAACTCCAGCCTGACTACAGAGATGGGAGGGAGTCAGCTGTAGGCCAGGGGCTGGAACATGCCTGCTGGAGGGAAGTCACACGCAAGGGACCTGGGGCTGGAGGGGACATGCTCACGTCTAGGAGGCCAGTGTGGTTAGGGTGTCAGAGCCACGGAGAGCAGTACAGATATATTGGCGAGGTGGCTCTTGAAATATACAATGCTTCAAGGTTTGCCTATCAACCACTAATACTTCTACAGGTGTCTGGTTGAACTAGCCTTTAGGACAAGCAGGTCGACAGGCTGGGCATGATGAGAGGAGAGCAGCCTCAGAGGCTACAGGCTCAGCAGGACAGCTGAGATCGGGAGTCAGTTCTGTTTTTAAGGTCAGATTCTAAGGGGATAACCATGTGCCACACTGAAACTGTGCACAGTTTATTATTTCTAAACACATAGATCTTACCAAGAGTTTTGGTAAATACGCAGAGTCGTGATCAAGGTAAGGGGCATTTCCGTCTCTCCTGATAATTTGTGGGACCTTTTGCAACCAGTCATTCTCTTCCTTAACAAAAGCAAACTCCGTTATGATTTCTTTATGTGCGTGTTGTTTTGCGGGCATGTGTTCATGGATGTGCATGTATATGCACGCAGGCAAACATGTGCATGTGTGTACACAAGAGTGCAAAGGTCAAAAGTTGATGTTGGTGTCTTTCTCTATTGCTATCCACCTTAGTTTTTTCAGACAGGTTCTCTCACTGCAGCCAGAGCTCATCCATTTGACTAGAATGGCTGTTCATTGAGTTCCTGGGATCCTCCTATCTCTGCCTGACCAATGCCAGGATTAGAACTGTGTATACGGTGGTGTCTGGCTTTTCTTTCTTCCTTTTTAAAAACACGAGTGCTGATCTCTCAACTCAAGTCTTCAGGTTGCGTGGCAAGCATTTTACTGATTGTGACATCTCTGTTATGATTTCTGCCTATGTTATTAATCTTGCCGGTTCCCTGTTATGATTTCTGTCTACCACAATTCATTCTGTCTGCTCCTGAACTTCAGACAATTTATACTTTTATATCTGACTTCCCTATTCACCAGTTTCTACCACTAATTCATGTTGCGGCTTTTATCAGCAGGTTGTGACTTTTTCTTAGCAAGTGATAATCTATTGTATAAATGGATCCCGATCTGCCTATCTAACTGTGCGCAGACAAATGTTTGGGTTGCTTTTAGCTTTGGGCTATTACAAAGGAGATGCCAGGAACATTCTTGCATAAATCTTCCTGCAGATCTGTGTTTTCATCTCTCAAGAGCCCACAGCTAAGAAAGGTGTTGCAGGATCACAGGTAGGTGTGGTCTGAATTTTTATGAC
The DNA here is from genome assembly GCF_950005125.1 of Chionomys nivalis. Classification (NCBI taxonomy): domain Eukaryota; kingdom Metazoa; phylum Chordata; class Mammalia; order Rodentia; family Cricetidae; genus Chionomys; species Chionomys nivalis. The sequence continues at coordinate 23,563,331 of NC_080099.1, read as the reverse complement.
ACCCTCATGCAGTCCTCTAAAGTTATTGTCATTTGCATTTCCACCAGTAACATATGACAGATGCCATCCGCCAGGGCGGGTGGACACGGACCTTTTAAACTGTATTTCACCAGAAACCAAGGATGTTCAGTCCCTTTTTAGGGTCTGTTGGCCACTTATCTTTATTCTTTTGGGATCTGTTGTGTGGGTTATTACCTCTTTTTACTGATTTTAGTGGTCAAGGAAGCCTACTTCAGAGTCATAAGATACTTAACCTATACTTTCTTGAGACGTCTTATGATTTTAGATTTTATCTTCTTTAGGTCTGTGGTATATTTTCAATTAATTTTTACACATTGGTTAACAGAGGTTGTGTAATAATAGCAGCAGGAATGGATGGACTTGTCAGCTGTAAGAATTCCTTGAACTTAATTTTGTTTTTTAACTTTCAGTCTTTGTGTCTCTCATATCCTCTAATTTTATTTTTAACATTTATTTTAAGACAGGGTGTGGTGGTTTGAATAAGAATAATCCCCCACAAAGGCTCATATATTTGAGTGCTTAGTCACCAGAGAGTGGAACTCTTTGATAGGATTAGAAGGTTGTGAGGTGCGGCCTTGTTGGAGGAAGTGTGCCATGGGGGTGGACTTTGAGGTTTCAAAAGCCCATGCCAATCCCAGATCCTTCCTCTCTTGCTTATGGAGTAGGAGGTAGCTCTCAGTTCCTGCTACAGCACCCGCCTGTGTGCTGCCATGCTCCCTGTCATGATGATAAAGGACTAAACCTCTGAAATTGTAAGCAAGCCCCCAATTATATGCTTCTTTTATAATATTTGCCTTGGTCATGGTGTCTCTTCGCAGCAATAGAACAGTGACTAAGAAACGGGGTATCGTGTAACTCTGGCTGTCAAGTAACTCACTATGTAGATCAGGTTGGCCTCTAATTTACAGAATTCCACCTGCCTCTGCTCCCAAATGATAAGATTAAAGGCATGTGCCACCATACATATCCAGTTTTTTTAAAAAAACTTTTTATTGTGGATATCATGCATACAAGTTTCAAATCTCCAACCACACACATCTATGCAGCCACATGCAGGTTACTGGAGACCTCCTTTTTAGTGTCAAAATCATTTCTGAATCTCTCTGTGCTAGCACTCTTATCTATGTCGGATCTGTTGGTAGCTTTCTGTCAAGCTGAGTTTCCCCCAACACATGCGCTGGCAGATGCCATGCGTCTGAAGTCCAGCACGCACAGGCATTCTCGCAAGCTCTGGAAGCTATTCCCTGGTCCCTCCATGGTCTGGGGCTGCAGATGGGGAGCAAGTGTAAGCACAGCTGAGGAACACATGACTCCTGTCCCCAAGAAGCTTTGGATTTAAGGGGGACGCTAAGGAATGCATCAGCAAAGCACACTGACCTACAGAAAATGGGTTGCAGTCAGAAAGATGTCTGAATCAAAGTATTCAAATAAAATAGACTTTAGCAGAAAGCAAAAAGTCACTTCAGAAGGGCATACACGAGCAGGGTTTGTATGGAAGAGGGTTTTATACTAAAGATGCCTAGGAGCGCGATGAACGAGAAAGTCTGTAAGAGTGAAGCACATGGCTTATAACCCCCTTCCCTTGTTTGGAGTCTGCGCAGGTGTAGACTACAGAAACCCAGCTGAAAGCAGCTGAAGCAAAAATAGAATTTGATGGTTCTTACAGCAGGGAGGTCTAGGGTGGGAGGTATGGATGGACTCATGGATTTTTCTATATGATTGCAGCTATGATTTCATTTTTCCTGCTTTTGCTAGATAAAATGGACACTGGTGTCCCTATGTCATCTCAATTTAGTAACCTTAATGAAATGAATAATTCACCTTAAAAATCAGTGTGACGCTAAGTGGTCATGGCATATGCACTCAGGAGGGCAAAGGCAAGCAGATCTTGTGAGTTCAAGGCCAGCCTGGTCTACAGAGTGAGTTCCAGGTCAGCCAGGGGTACACACAGAGAAAACCAATCCAAAAACAATCTTCAAATACCAAAACCGATCCCTCCCCCCAAAATACAATGTGACCACTGACTCATGGCTTCAATTAAAAAAAAAAAACAAAAACCAAACAGCCTATTTATGGGGAGTGTTCAGAATGGGATCTAACATGTAATAAAGTCCTGTTGGCTCACAAAAGAGTTCCACAATAGCCCAAAATGGAGTATAACAAAGGTTTGTTTATATGGGGATAAACTCAGTAAGGGTAGCGATCTGCTATCCTCTGCATGCACTGGGAACTGGAACCACTTGGCTGCTGGATTCCGCTCCAGTTCCCAGCACTTGCTTTTTCTCTGCAGAGACCACGCCCAAAGTGGGCTGGTATCTTAAAGGCTATTGGCTGAAGGAGTTCCCACAGCAAAGTCCCTAGCTACTAGCTAACAATTAAGTCCTGTGTTATTAATACATGCTCCTGATCCCCTTTCCCAAGAAAGTGAATGATGAAGGCATGACAGTGTCACAATAGCTCGTCCAATGGGATGATTACTTCTCATATTTAACGGGACTTCTCCCAACACATTCAACTATTTTTCATCACTTTCTCACTATCTATCTTTTGGAGTGTTTTCCACATGCCAGGCACTATGCTAAACATTTCACTCCCATTCTTTCACTCCCCTCTTGCTCCTCTCTAGAGAGGAAACTGACGTGTGGGCAGGGAGAGATAAAGAGAGCCAGGGCAGGTGACGTAGCCCTCAAGCAGAGTGCCGCTGGAATCTGAACCCGAGCTACCTGTCTGATGGTGTAGCTCAAGCACTCACTACCACCTAGCTTTCGCGACTAGGTCGGTGACCTACTTTTTAAAGTTTCTCAATTTGCATAGTGTCAGACATCAGATATCATCAGATCCACTGCTGGGCACGAGAGTCGTGATGCAGACAGTAATGCCTGGTGAGGGACCGCGCCACGACCTCTCTACAGTCCCAAGCTCGCCCTCTCAGAAGCCGCTTGTACCACTGCATATTGCCAACCCCCTGGGCTCTGCGGTGTTATCGGTTAGGTGTTGCCACGAGTTCTTCCTAAATAATGCACAGCCTTCGTCTGGTCACTACTCAGCTCAAACCCTCTCGTGTCTCCGCCCTGACTGTAAACTGTAACACATACTCCTTAACTGGCACCCGAAACTCTCAAGGACCCGAGCCTCACCAGCCCTTCAGCTTTATTTCACCCTATGTATCAACTCAGGTTTCCTACTGCATGCACACAGTAGCTGGTGCCCCCTGGCCCTTCCCCAGATGCTCATGGCCTTTGATGTTGTTCTATAGCCCAGTTTCCAGTCAAAGGCCCAGGACTCAGGAGCTGTACAATAAGGGGTTGTGGGATGCTTGCCAACTGGAATGACTAAATATGCCATGTTGTCCCTTCCTCAGGATCTAACACAAATTTGTTTATCTCCTTGAAGTCTAGATTGAATGGCACCTTCCAAAGCCTTTCGGGGGACTTTGGTTTGCCTTCACACCTCTCGTTTCTCTGTACCCGAAGGGTTCCCTGACAGCACGGTCCCCAGTGCCTGTGCCTTGGAGACGCAGGGTGAAAATGATCTTTGGTTGGGATCTCTGTCCTGGGTATCTCAGCTGCCTGAAACATCATTGCCATATAGGTTGGGGATTTGTTTATTGTCTGAGTGAAGGAGCAAATAGTCCCGGGACAGCCAACTGTAAGACGGACCTCCAATCCATGCGTTCCCTGGGGTTTCCATCACAGAAAACAGGGAAAGATGATGCAGAGGGCAGACAGGAAGACAGGAAAGGTGGCCTCAGCCAGATGGGCATGGTTTGACACCTTTACGGCTGCTTCCCAGCTTGTGGAACCTTGTCCAGGTGATTTATTTGTGAACTCCAGTTTTTTTTTATGTAAAATAAGGATATTAAATTGTCTTTTCATATATTTACCCAAGTCTCTGTGGCCCGTTTCAAACCTGAGTTTGGAGCTAGCTGTTTATTGTCTGAGCCAGTTTCTTTTTCTGTGAATTAAGTATAATATACAGTATCTACCATGTAGGATTTTTGCGAGGGCTCAGGGGGTTAGCACAGGGGAAGCCATGAACCTGTGCTCTACATATGCTGGTACAAGCAGTACTCTTCTAAGCCTGAATTAGGAGCAAGGATCAAGCAGAACAAAGCAGGCGAGGTCTGTCACCCAGCTATCATGGGAGTTCTCAAAGGGGACCAGAGATAGAAAGGAAGTCAATGAGCTAATGAACGTAACCATTATGGATTGTGCTTGGTCTGTCTGTGCAGAATGGCGAGAATACATCATAAGGTGGGACCTGTCTTAGAGACAGAACTCAGGGCAGTGTTGTAAGGATTCAATAAAGTAATATGCAGAAAACACTCAGGCTGCAGTTAGGAAAGAAGACCTCTTCGTTGGGAGGAGGGGGAGGAGGAGGCATCTCTGATGGAAGTTGGGCTTCTCATTGTTCCAGAAAAGCTGCCTCCTAGGTCTCCTCTTATGTGTGTGGCAGTCCCGGCTGTGTGTGCCTTTTGAAAGGGGGATTTACGGTCACCTGAGGTGCCAGTGCCACATAATCCTAACATCAGAGGCAAGGCTTCCATTTTGACTGTGAAAATACCATAATTCACTGGATGCCTTCGTATCCCTTTGGACACCAGGGCCAGGATTCCTAGGCGGTTTCCCGGATCTTAAAATGCAGAAGCAGACCTCAGGCAGCCCCCCTGCTCCTGCATGCTGAGAGTGGCTCACAGCAGGAAGATTGGCACTTGGTGGAGTACGCTTCAGGTGCTTAAAATAGATCAACTGTGTCATTAGACTACTCAAAGCAGTCACCTCATTGGCTCTGCCGCTGAGGGCAAGTGATGGCAGCCCGTGGAGAAAGACCTTCGCTTTGCACAAATATCAAGCAGATGCAAGGAAGCAGCTCTGGAAGATTCTGCCAGGGTGGAGTGGGGGGTGGTCAGGAGGGGCTGGAGCTGGTCACCGCTGCTGAAGTAGGATCCTGCCCCAGCAACCCACAGCAATGGGGGAGCCTGTGTGTGCCCTTTGTCTGGCATGTGCTCCCCTGCAATATCTGAGGGGTTAACTGCACTCTCAGGCGGACATAGACCAATTCGTGATGCTGAGCCTAGGTCATCCTACTCCCTAGCAGGTTTTGCATCCTCCACTGTTTGGCCACTTCTTCCTGAGAACATGGTTATCACTGTCCTTGCTGAATATGATGTGTCTGGAGGCAGAGCCTAACAAGGGTTCTGCAGAGCATGGCTCTCATCTCTTGGAGTCCACACAGCCTGGAACACATACTCCAGCAGCCCACAGTGCTCCGTGCCTCCCCCTGAGCCTGAGGCCAGCCCCCCTCGATGCCTCTCCTTCCTTGATAGGGGCATTTTGGTGGTTGAGGATGGGAGAATTCAACTAAGAAAGGACACAGTCGTGTATCTTTATTGAAGGGTTTTGCAGAGAACATGGGCTTTCCATTAACCAATTCATCCCTTAGATGTCTTTCGAGCTGCTGTGTGTAACAGGCACTGTGCTTAGCTTTCTGTGATCTTCCCCAGGGTGGTGGGAGGAAGTTGCATTCTAGAAAGGCCCCGGATAGCTATGGGAGATCCCTGTCTCTCCCAGCACTTGCTCCCGGCAGTGTGCTCCTGAGCTGACACAGAGCTCGTACTGTGACAGGATTGTCCTCAGATAGACCAGGCGTGTTTTCTATGTCACAACAAAAATGGAATGGTCATGAAACGAGACTTGAAGGATACCTTGTTTCAAGCACTGGGGACCATTGATCCAAAATAGTCTACTTTGCTCTGAGTTCTATTTTCTACTACCACGTTCCCTGCAAGCAAAATCTGACCTCCAGAAGACAGGGTACCCTGCCTTCTCTCAAATGCATCTAACGGGATAAGAAATCCACCCCCTGGGACAGGTCAGCAAGGGAAATAAAGACCACAGTGGGGTCTGTTCCCTTCAAGGACTTTGATACCTGGTAGTAGGAGACAGGCTGATTGGCTACCAACTCCAGGCAGGACACCCTCCCATAAGCATCATGGAGAAGCTGTGACTTTACAAGCGAAGATGCGCTTCTCTACATATGATGCTATATGGATCATTTACTAGACTGGGCTATAATTCAAGTGCCATAGTGGCAACATAACATAGAAATTTTTGTTAAGTAATAGGAAGCGGGGGCAACTCTAGGAATTGGGGGCGACTGTGGCTAAAGAAACTTGTATATATACAGCATACTTACAGTATAAATCCTACTGACTGCAGTCATGCTGCAGAGTGGGGGACAGGGATTGGGATCGTCTAGGCTTTTTTTTTTTTTTTTTCCCCCTGAACACTGGGATTAGAAGTGTGCATCACCACCACTCAGCTCTACTTTTGTTTTAAAGACAAACTAGAAAACCCAATTTTGAGTTACTAATTCAAATTTATTCAACACTCAGCACAGGGCAAACACTGCATGTTGGCCCCTAGGGTGTCATTGTGCTTACCTGTAAAGTCCATGAAAGTGAGCCACACTGGCTTTATTTAGTGTCTGCTACCAGAATCATGCTTGGTGCAGACCTAGCTTTTAACAAATATCTTTTGAGTTTTGATTTCCTTTTTGGCATTACCAGGAGCTAGGCAAACTGGAAACCAAGACCATGCCTGTCAATTCCCTTACACTATGGAGTACTACAGATGAATAATGTCCTGAGTGGGTGTGTCATGTGTGTTCAGCAAACTGAGTGTGAGCATGCTAAGCCACCTCTGGTCCTCCCTTGGATGAGGTACCCACTCCTTTTCTTTCCTAAGACAGAATCACAGGTAGCTCAGGCTGGCCTTGGTGGCTGTGTAGCTGAGATGACCTTGAACCTCTGATCCTCCTTCCTCCTCCTCCTGAGAGTTGTGATTAAGGCGCAGGCCTCCACCCCCAGGTTATACAGGGATCCAAGGCAGAGCCTGTTGTGTGTAGCATCGCTATATGCACACACACTGCCAACTGAGCACTATTTCTAGCCCAAGATGACTCCCTTTCTGGTCAGGAATGGCAAAGTGAGTGTTTAAACATCAAAACTGGAGAGAGAGCTTAGGCAACACTAGTATTTCATATTACTGTCAGCATCCTATGCCAGCTCTGGGGGCTTGGAATTTGGAGAGACCTACCCACAGGGAATATTTCCTTTTGAGGGGCTTTCCCCAACAGTCATGGTACTGGGATTGACTTGTGTCCTCCATCCTGATTCAGACTTGGAGATCTCAAGACCTGGTTTCTCAGAACACAGCCTGATTTGTAGATAGCCTTCATATAGATAATCAAGTTAAAATGAGGCCCCAAGGGCAGTCCTAATTCAGTGTGCCGTGTGTCCTTACCAGAAGGAGCAATCTGGACATGGATACATGGACACACACACACACACACACACACACACACACACACACACACAGAGAGAGTTGGAAGATCTGAAGAGAAACAAGAAAACAGGTAGGCACAAGCCAGGAGACATCTGGAGTCTCAGATCATCAGAGGGAATTTGCTGTGGTAAAACCTTGACTTTGGACTCAAAGCCTCAATAACTGTAAAGCAACACGTCTCTGTTGTTCAAAACACCCAGCAGGTAATATACTTGGCTATGAAAACCCTAGTGAGTTAATAGGCTCTTTTTACTCTTTTTATAATCACTTGGTATGTGCTGGACATCACTTCAAGCAATTTGTAACTACAGATGGATTTATTTTAAAAAGATTTATTTTATGTTACGCATATGAGTGTCTTGCCTGCACGTATGTATATGCACAATGTGAGTGTCCGGTGTCCTCAGAGGTCAGAAGAAAGCATCAGATCCTCTATAATTGGAGTTAAGGATGGTTATGAACCACCACACAGGTGCTGGGAACTGAACCCAGACCCTCCCGAGAGCAACAAGAGCTCTTCTTCGCTGAGCCATCACTCTAACCCCCAGACTGACTACTCCCCACAACGCCTTGAGAAGTCTTATTAATACTCCACACCCTCTTGATTATCATCATAGAAGGGAAGTTAGGGTAGAAAGCGGGCAATTTACTTATAGACACGCACAGCAAGTAAGGAGTAGGGATGGATTTAAACTCAACAATTCCAGTTCAGCGTTCCCTTAAGAACTACAGGATGACAATTTAATCAGTGAACTACCCAGAGCTGGAGGTGCTTACAGGCTTCTGGGTGTTTTCTGGTCATTTACAATGGAATCTGGTGAACGCTGGGTGAGAGCCAGGGGTTGACCATTCACTAGAGCAGATGCTATCTCAGCAAGATGAAACATTTGCCAGACAGGAAAGTCGGGATCCAGAACGGATATCATCTCCTTTATACAATCCAAGTGATCTTGAAATCACACTGTGATTTTCAGAGATGTGTGCTGTTATTTTGAACGATTTAAAAAATGGTTTATTTACATTATTCCTCTAGGCCCCCTCAGGTAATAATTATCAACAAATGCTTCATGATTTAGGACCATTTTTCTTTCTAGGTTTGGAATTTCTTGAGTGGCATCTTACCGCATTTGTGTTGGGAATGGCTCCTTCTCTGGAAGTCTTAGGACTCTTTGGTGCAAGCAGTGGCATTGGCAGAGGAAGGACAGCTTGCTCCCTGTGCTGGTGTCTACACACTGACTGCTCTTGTCTCCTGCCTCTCTTCTTAGCTGGCTATGAGCCCTGTGTGGCCATGGGGGGATAGCTATTATAGGTCTGTCAGTTACCTTTCTTTCCCTGTGGCTTCTAGTGGGACCGAGCCACTGGGGTGAACCCAAGAGAGGACAGAATGGTGTTGATTCCCCTTGCTACTTCTCTAGAACTGGGGTGGTTGCTCTCTTGGAACCTAGGGTTGCAGGCCCTGTTAAGTAGTCATACTCAGTACTAAGCGGAACCTTCTGGCTCCTTCCTTCTGCCCTTCAGGCCAGGTGCCATCATCATGGGGTTGTGGAATGGCAGTTGTAACTAGCCTCTCAGCCCTAGGCCATTGCTGAGTCTTTTATTTTTCTGCATGTTTGCCACACATTGGTGAAGAAGCTTTTTCTCAAACTCACTATACATTGCCCCCCATGCCCTGCCAGAAGCCAAGCTGAGAGCCCAGTTGCTTTTTTGTTTGTTTGCCTGTTTATTTTTGTTTCTAATGGATCTCACACCTACTTCTTCTATCTTGTAACCCACATGGACCTTGGCCTTGTGCCTTTTCTGAACCAGGACAGTGTGTGTCAACCACATAGGATCTCACTTTCTATCTGCCCTTTAAAGCTTAAGCCCAGTACAATGCCAGGTTAATAATCCTCCTGCAGGTTATGGCTCATTTATATACAAAACCCCATACTAGTGATTGTGATGATGAAATAATCTGATGTCAATCTAAGAGCCTGGCTACTATGGCACCATCAGTTCAGAACCTTGCTTTACTCAAGGGCCAATTTCTGATTCACCTCTGTTCGCGGAGACTCAACACTCACGAGCATTTCATTTGGTTCTCTCAAGAACCCCGATCGTTTGTATCTTACCAATCACATTCTAGACATAATCTCTTATGTCTGAGATCACCCAGTACGTGATAATCCTGACTTTGAACCCAAGAATCTATATGTCAAAGCTCAATTTCTTCTTGCCGGTAACACTCTTGTGGGGTTAATAATTTCTGAATACCCTTTCCAACAAAAGAAAGACTGCTGAGAAAAAGTGACTTTGGTAGCCTGCCAGGCCCCAAGAAGGAGCACAGAGGGCTTTGCCTGTGGTGTGCAGGAGGCTCATTCTTCCTTAAGTGTGACCCATGCCTATGTTTGGCATAGAGGAGCCCTGAGAGCTCTCACCCAGTGAGCGAGATGGCATTTTATAGGGCACGGAACTGACTCTGGTGTTCAGTTCCTGGGGTCAACTCAGTCTCTTCTAGTTTGGGAACTCTTGGTATCAGCACAAGAACTTCAACAGAGACTAAAAGATTACTGCTGCCTGAGCATGCACCATTGATGGATGGTCTCCACGACTGTAGACGGTGACAACAACTGATCTGGGTTCATGGAAACCCCAGAGTGTGTCACTGCCAGAGGCTGCATGCCACAGCCCATGTGGAATTAGGAATTTGTAGAGCTGCGCCTCATGCAGGGACCACATGCAAGCATATAGAACAAGTTCTAAGCCTGTGACTATCCTCCACGGAGACATTAGCAGAGGGATACAGGGAGAACCTGGCAGCTTTGGAGGGTGGCGAGGCCAGATGGGTGACACATGGGAGCGGGCAGAGAGGTTGGTGTGGTGGAGAGGACTTACTGGACACTGAGGGTCACCGAATGGGCTCTCAGAGGGACGAAAGAGGCAAACATAAGAAGGACACAGAGCTGGGTGGCGGTGGTGCACACCCTTAATCCCAGCATTCAGGAGGTAGAGGTAGATCTCTCTGAGTTCAAGGCCAACCTGGTCTACAAAGCAAGTTCTAGGATAGCCAGGGCTACAAAGAGACACCCTGTCTCAAAAAAAAAAAAAAAAAAAAAAAAACAAAAAAAAAAAAACAAAAACAAAAACAAAAAAAAACCCAACCCCCTCCTCCCAAAAGGACACAGAACGGTGTAGTAGAGAAGGGGTGGGGCTGGATTGCTGGATTGCATGCCGGGCCATGCTGCAGAGGGTGCTGCAGACGTTAATATGGGGGAATGACTGAGGGGGTGGGACAGACCAGTTAGGAGATGCCTCAGTTGGGCAGGAGACAAATGGTCCCTGGAATTAGATTGGCCGTGTGTAGGAGGAAAGAGAGCGGGCGAGGGAGCCAGCCCTAGAAGCCAAGGCCTCTCTCCTAGCATAGAGCATTTCAGCTGTGGGTTACAATTTATATGGGGCTGGGGAACAATGCCGGGGTTGTGAAAACTTTGGCAGTGGTGATAGGTTCCTGAATGCTCAACGGACACAGAAGAATCTAAAGTCAAACAGGTAATGAACTTGGCATTTCTGGCAGGTCTAGGCTGTGCTGTGTCACGTGACTGCACTGTGCCTTCTCTTCACTAAGAGTGCTAACACACCACATGGTACCAAGAACACTGTCCGGAACACCTTAGCTCGGCTTTGACACCATTGCGTGTTTATCATGGCTGTGTTTATTTAATTTTTTTTGGCTCTTATAGAAACATAATAGTTTAAATTATGGAAAACAAAAGTTTTATACTGTTTTACTATCATTCCTCAGCAGGCAAGTATCAAATTAGTATATGTTTTGATTGCCTTATGTTAATTTTTTTTTTTTTTTTTTTTTGAGTTTCTCTGTGTAGACCTGGCTGCCTGGCTGTTCTGGAACTCACTCTGTAGACCAGGCTGGCCTCAAACTCACAGAGATCCTCCTGCATTCACCACCACTGCCCGGTAGAACATTTGCTTTTTAAAAGGGCTATTTGTGTTGCTGACTTTACTTTCTCTTTGTTTGTTTGTTTGTTTGGTTGATTGACTTTACTTTCATGAAAAATTGTTAAATAAAATTTTGGCTTGGGATTAGGACAGAATTTACAGCAATTTCTGAGATGGCCCTAAACATATTTCTGTCATTTTTGTATTGTGTATTTACGTGGGATGGCGTTTTCAGAATTGATGATTATAAAACCGAAACATGATAAACTCTGAAAATGCTAAAGATATTTTATGCTCTGCTGTATTAAATAGCCAACCAAGATTTAATTAATTGTGTGAAAATAAATAATCATACCATGGCAGTAGAAAAACTTATTTTGGTCTTCAATATGTAGTAAATTTATAGTATTTATATATCAAAAAATTGTTTCAAAATAAATTTCTTTATAATTTATTATCAGTGAAAATTTGACTTCTTTGGAAAATCACTTTTATATTTATTTTATTGCTGTATGTGTGTGAGCATTTTGCTTTCACGTATGTGTGTACAGCACGTGAATGCCTAGTGCCCACAGAGCTAGAAGAGGACATCAGAGCCTCAGAGAATGTGAGCCGCCACGTGGGTGCTGGGAATCAAATCTGCAGGAGCAGCGACTGCTGAGCCATCTCTTCAGCCCCGATTACTTGATTTCTCTATCTGTTTCACATACCTATCCACCTGGGGCTAGGCAAATGCTTCCTGGGTGAAAAGGGACTGTGAGTGGAAAAACTTTAGGTGGCCCCTTCCTCTTCCTCACTGGCTCTGAGGGCAGAGCCCACTTGTTGCATGCACCCTCTCGGCCCATCCCCCAGCCCCAGAATCACTCTTCTTCCAAATGCCTTGCCAATGCTGATCACCATGTCAGAAGTAAGGATCCGGATAATGCTGAAATCCACACTGAGTAATGACTGGCTGGGCACTGTCCTGTTGTGTCATGTGAGAAACAACTGTCTTATTAATAAACACAATGAATGCCCGTTTATAAAGCATCTCCTTGTCAGTCCATGCCATCCTGCAGATTCACCCTCCAGCTATGCTTCTCAGCTCCTGGTAAAGGTGTGAGAGGCTAAGTGATCGGCTCGCTAATGTCCCCAAATCAATTTAGTGGTGACAATGATCCCAATGATGATCAGAAGAAAGACGACAGGCTGATCACCTGTTGCTGACATGATGACAGCTGTGCCCACGGGAAAGTCCTCCACAAAGTATTTTACACAAAATTTCCCCATGTAGTCTCCATTCCAGTCTAATTTTTTTTTTTTGCAGATGAAACAACATGCTGAATATCACATAGTTCCTAAGGGGAAAAAGACAAACCGAACTGGGGACCCCTGGTGCAGACTGTGCTTGACCAAAGTCCCTCTCTCCTTCCTGATAGACTCTCCCTTTGTAATCCAGGCTGACTTGGAACTTGCCAGGTAGCCTAGGCTGGCTTTGAATTTAGGGAAGTCATCCTGCCTCAGCCACCATAAATCTGGGATTATAGGCTGGGCACCACAATACCTGGCTCTAGCTGATCTTACGGTTGCCTCCAAGCCGCAGCCCTGTAGGATCGCTCTCCAGATGAATTGATTAGGAGTTGAGCAATAAGTTATGGTTTGCCCGAACTTTGATGTTGGCACCCGAACCACTGACGGTCAAATACAGTTCACATCCAGGACCTTTCAGAATCCAACCATTAACTAAATGACTTGGAATGGCCTGATATTAATAGCAAAATGCCATCTACAAAGCTGGAGCAATCTCCCAGCCTCCATGGGCGAGTTGGTGTGGAGCCAGCAGGAGAAGGGCCCAGTTTAGTAACGAGGGTGAGGACCCCTTTAACTGGAAGTGAGATACACTCTGGGAGCTGTGTGAATTAGGCTATTTCACATCGCAAAGGGGACCATTTTTGATCACATCAGACTAGCCCAGGGCCTCCTGCCAGCACTCTGCCTCTGTGGCCCTATGGCCCTGTCACTCCTATGAGGTCTATTTATATTCTCTCCATCTGTAGGTTCTCTTTGTTGGGATGGAGTTCAATGATGAAGTCCAGTTCTCAGGCCCTGGGTCTGAGTCCCCCCACAGGGTTCTCCAGCTACTAAGCATTCTTCCCTATAGGGTGCTTGGGGCTCCCAAGGCTGTCCTGGTCATTTTATTGCCTATGTCCCAGGACCCCTGCCAGCTTAACACTCCCTGATTAGAAATACGGCATTTTTTTCCAGTATGTGTTATGTACAACATTTAACTACGTAGATCATCATTTTGAAGGAGGGAAGGATAGAATGAGGGAAAAATCTGTTTTGTATTTTGTTTTTCCAGTCTGAAATAGAGCTGCTAACAGAACAAGCATCTCAGGATTCTCGACAGGGAAAAGGCAGAGTCAGTTTCTATTGCCTTTCTTAGTTTCTGGGAAAACAGATGATCCATCCTTCTTGTCTATCAGTTACTGGGAAAGACTCCCATATATAAAACTCCCCCCTAGACAGAGGAAGGAGTGGCAGGCAATCCACACCTTAATTTTTCTGGAAGTACACAGATGCAAACATATAGCCCTCCAATAGTGACAGGTTAGACAGGACTTGCCCCCACCCCCTCCCCAAATCTGGTATAAAGCCAAAGCCATCATTTCAAACTGTCAGCTAAGAGGGAAATTCTTTGGCTATAAGAGGGAAAGGGAGCCCAGCCTCGCTCACTTGCCTAACACAGCGATGTAATACACAAAGGAAGACGGCGGAGACGTGAGTCACACAAATACGTAGTAAATAAATACATTTCATTTCCATCCCAGCCGCTCTGCTTTGTTTTCCTAGTCCCAGTGCCAAGGCCTTGAAATGGAGGGAGGGTCAGGAAACAGGGGTCTAGGCTGGACATAGTCTCACTCAGGTGCTGGCCCACTCCCCCTGCTTGCCCCTTACTGCTTTTGTAGAACTTGTCAATTCTTAGATCAGAGGGGTCTCTGATTCAACCCTCCCCGTCTTGCAGCTGAGCACTCTGAGAGGCAGAGTCAGGACTATTCCCAAAAGTCAGAACCCCCCACTGGGAATGCATGCCGGAATCCTCCCTTGAACCGTCCTATTTGGTGCTGGGATGAACCCAGCAAGCAAGTTGCCAAGAGAGCAGGACAGTGACATTTGAGCTCAGTTATGTCCTCCTAAGGTATTGCCCAGGTCGCATTAACTAAACCAGAGCCCATGGTTAGAGCGAACGTTATTGGAGGTAGATTGTCCCTTGCTGGGTTGCTGAGAGCATTTCATAGTAGCGAGGGCCCAAACCAGGAGCAAAATGTCTGGTCCAGCCTCTGCAGGGCAGTTATTGCCTCTGCCATTACTAGAGCTGGTCCTCAAAGGGCTTGTCACTTCCTCTCATTCTCCTGTAGGCTAAGCAGCCTCCAGGTAGGTGGGCAGTCAGCCTGGACCACTGAGGGAACCGAAGCTGGATCTTTCTTCCAGACTCAAAGGTGACTTCATGAGGATTTGTTTATCAAATTGCTCTTTGCTATCCCAGGTCCTCCCAGGCCCGCCCACGGCCTCCCCGCTCTTCCCGGGACAAGTAGGGCCTCCACGGATTTCCAGATGTGGGCATGGAGGTCTCCAGGGAGCCCACCACAGTCAGACAATGGCCACACTGCTGCTTCCTAGGCCTTTCCAGGCATAGCTAAGAGACAGCAGTTTTCCCGACAGAGGCAAGTGGCGCCGCCGATTAAACATTAGCAAAATCATCAGGAAAAGGCAGACCCCCCCAAAGCTCTCTCCCTGTGCCAAGGAGCTCTGAAAGCACCCGAAGGACGGAGTCCAGGGTCAGGTGTCCCCGCAGATACTGGCTTCCTTCCTCTTTCCAGGCAGCCGGGGCGCAGGCTCCTGAACCTCCCGCCCCCACCCCTGTTCCCATGGCAAAGGAGAGGAGGATCCACTTACTGCTCGTGTTCATGGTGATGCCTTCGCTGTGGGTCTTTCATTCAATACGGAGGCCCCGGTTGCTTTTTAAATCTTGCGTTCTCCTGGCCTCACTCATCACCTAGGGGTGAAAAGGCAGCGCAGGACCAGCTGTGTATCCTCAGGTGCGCTCTCCCCCTGCTGGTCCCTCGCCGTCTGGGCTGAGTCGTTGGCCTTGAAGGCTAGTGGACGAGCAGGGCAGGTGAATAGGGAGGAGGGGCAGGCGAGGAGGACTCAGGTGCCCGGTCCCCTGCACCTGGGACCCGAACCCCGGGCAGTAGCGGGGCTGGCAGCGCCGGCTCGCGTGCACCCTGTGTTATCCCAGCCGGCAGGCTGCGGAGCCCAAAGGGGGTGTGGACCACAGGGAGGCAGGGCGGGGGCAGAGCGTCCCCGCCCGGCCTCGGGAGCAGCGACCCGCCCCGGGACCCACCTCTTGGCCAGCTTTGGGAGCCAGAGGCCCCTGCCCCGGCCCCTGAGAGCGGCTCATGAATCCCGCTGGTCGTCTGGGTTCTGGGATGCCAGGGCGAGCCAGGAGAAACCTGAGAGCTCGCCATCCATGATGTGGGCTCGCGGCTTGGCAGCGCGGGGGGCGCGGCCGCTCGCTGCTGCCACCTGCTGGACGCGCCGGCGCGTGTCCGAGGCTCCGCCCTGCAGGGCTTCTGCTTGGGTGCTGGGGGTGGTGGGCGGAAAAAAATAGGACTCTGATGTCCTGGGGCCAATACGGGGTGGTAGACTTGGGTCTAAGGGATGAACCGATACTGGAAAAGAAAGTTATCATTGGAAGGGACTTAGAAGGAGAAACTGGCTTTGCGGGAGGAGAGCTCTTCCTTAGCTCAGGACAAGCTGGGTGCACTATGGTTTGGGGCAGGTCCCTACTGAACTGGAGCATGGGGTGGTCGGACCAGTGAATGAGACACTGGGGATCCCTTTATCCTTTCAACTCGTTCCCGCTCCACCCATTACTCTCTTGATTCCCGAGATCACTAGATTAATTTGTTATAATCGCTTACCTCCTCTGTCTCACTAGAAATGTTCACTCTATGGGGAAAAAAAAGGGTCTTCTCAGTAGACTCCCACTACCACGGCCTGGCAAATAGGTGTCAGTAAATATTTGTTGACAAAATGACCGTTGACTTATGACACAACCTAATTGACACAACCCTAATTGTGGAAGGTCGAGGCACCGTCACGCTGAAGCTCTCTCACGTCTGAGGAAGGCAGCAGGTACGCGATCTCGTGACCCAAGGTCACTTCAGCTTCTGCACAGTCGACTAGCTCTTCCTCAAGTTATTTTTTAGTAATTAGTTCTCATGGCTATTTTTCAAATATTTTTTGAGTGACAACTGACCGAAATAGGGTGGGGCTGTTTACATTCCAGTGACTGCTGACTCTCTCAGCCTAATTTATGCTTATTAAAATGTAAAAACAACAAACAAACCAGACTAGAAGAATGTATATACCACCCAGTCCATAGAGTGACTCTGGTTAGAGCTTGTATGGCCTCAGAAAACGGAATGTCCACACTCTCTGGGTTCTCAGTAATAGGGCACAGCATCTTGTTGGCAGACCCTTCTGGGTTAACTAGAAGTCTTATGTGAAAATAACCGCATGTGCTTGAGTATGGAGTCTCCGGTTAAGGTGAGATTGCAACCTTCTTAACACTGGAGAAAAGACACCTTTTTAGATAAATAGCGTGTTTGTGCCTACCACAAACAGCCGGGACTGTGGATATGGCCGCAAACCCAAGGCATGGCAGTACCTGGACAGTCTTTAGATAGATCTAAGCCGATCCTTAGATAGCAATGGATTCCAAATAGACCACTGAGGTGGAGGGTTAAAAATAATCCCAGCAGACTCCTAGTGGTTCTCAGAATTCTGTGTGTGTAACGAGTTTTGAGATACTTGAGGAAGTATGGCCGCCTAGGCTCTGGGCTGATTCCCTTATTAAGCAGTTC
Organism: Chionomys nivalis; assembly: GCF_950005125.1. Lineage (NCBI taxonomy): Eukaryota > Metazoa > Chordata > Mammalia > Rodentia > Cricetidae > Chionomys > Chionomys nivalis. The sequence goes on along the minus strand of NC_080099.1, from coordinate 23,546,119 downwards.
AATAGATATACTAAGGGATTTTAAGATACATCACTGTGTTGAAAAGGATAGAGGCCTAGAATAGCATTGAAAACACAGTAAGTGACTAATAAACTATTAAGTTCTTCTCAGAGATCTCTCTGGAGACCCCCTACAGATCTAGTACAGGATTTCTTATTCAATTCCGAAATATCTTACTAGGTTCTAATTCTTGGAGAAAAGTTATTACCCCCCCCTCCCCGGGAGAAAGTCCTGATAAACAAGATGCATAAAAATAACCAAACTAGTTCTATATATTATCACCCAAAATTTCAATTAACTTTTTTTTCAGATTATAGAGCAAAGTTGAATAGAAAAATGGTATACATGCCTTTTCATCCAGCCACTCATTAACAGTAATATGGAATGGTTTATTCTGTGCTCACCTTGTATACAGTCCTGGAGGAGCACAGTGGTCAGGAGGACAGTCCAGTCCTCTACACTCACAGAGCATCAGCCCCACTGGGGACAGGAGAGAAGATGGCAGCTAACCATAAAAAGTGTAAGTTAGGAAAACCCCATGACTGGTGGCATGGTTAGGAGCCCACAGGCTGTCTTTAGCCCATCACTTCCTAGCTGTGTGACTTCAGACAAGAGACTCAGCCTCTACGAGTGTCAACTTCGTCATCTATGAAATGGGTACAATGACAGCAGCTACCTTTTGAATTACTGTATAAAACAGAGTGGGATGCATGAAGACACAATGTAGACTAATCACTAGTGCATCCTTCACTTGCCCCTGTGCTCAGGGACAGTCCTGTCATTTCCTAGACAGCTCCCTGTTGAACCTTTTCACACCTTAGCGTTTGCTAGCGACATGCAGTTTAACCGCTGGTTCTTCTACTCTGGGATTCTTTCAATAACACATCCTGCCGGAGGCTGTGAAGTTCAGTCCTTAGAAGAGATCTCTGGACCATGGACCCCTCTAAAAGATCCAAGAAGCTTCTATGAGGGCAATAATATTATTTTCTCTTCATGGTTCTAAATCTAGGAAGAAAGGGCTTTTTTTTTTTTTCAAAAGGTCCCAAAGCTGTTCCTAGGAGGATGTCCACAGCAATCAGAGGTAGCAGGAAAGACACAGGGGGAAGTGGGGGTGGAGATCTGCGGCTGTGGAAGTCATCAGCAAAGCAGAGCCATGGCTCCCTCTGGGCCAGAGCACAGGGGTGACAGCTATAGGGCAGGGAGCCCTTTGTTTGGAAGTTTGTTTTGAACTTTGAGGATCCAGATGGACATAAACAAGTTCTACTTGGAAACAGGCTCCCACTTGTTGGAAAGCCCTACGACAAAAATCACTGGGAGACAGTTTTTCTGCCTTCATTACAGGGAAGAGGATACCAGTTGGGGCAAGCTTTAATGGCCATCTCCTTGGCCTCTGAGGCTGTGGTGGACTCCCTGTGCCATGGCTTCTCTTCACAGGTGCTCATCTTTCTTGACCTCCTGGACCTGACCAGAGTAGTGTCTAGCTCTCCTGTATCACCTTCTGCCCACACCTCCTCTCCATGCATTGCTATTAAGTAACACAGTGCTGCAGCCCTAACTTTTGTATCCATCTTTCTCCTCCATCCCCATCCTGTAACATCTCACACTCTTCTCTGTTGTATCTGCCTGCTCCTCACCTCCCATTCTGGTGCCGTTGCTGTACATTGGTGAATGCATGTTCATTCACCCTCACCTTGATGCCAGCATAGAAACACAGGAGGGCTGATCATAATCTAACAACTGCCCCACTCTGCTTATGGGAGCGCTTCACTAAGGACGAGAAATTCTATTCTTACTTTTGAAAAATAATGTGTAGTAATATGTAGAGCAAAGGGGTCTTGGTTTGGAAGTATGTTATTAAATGAGAAAAGAAAACTATAGAAAAATGTATCTGGAATATTTGCAGTCACACACACCATCCATGTGGATATATATATTATATATATATATATATATATTATAGACTAAGATATAGAATACACATAATATAGCACATGAGGTGATTATGTTATCACCCCACAAATGGATCCTATGGAGATACCACATGCACATGCCGCTGGCATTCTCCACCTGAGATTCAGCTGACTTCTGAAGATTTGAAAATATGTTGGAAATATTTGGAAAAGTATGTTGTGTTCCTGTTGAATATATCTAGACTTTCCTTGTCACTGCTGCTTACATGTAAAACTACTTGTAGAGCCTTGATCTGTATTAGGTTTTATAGGTAATCTAAAGATTACTGAAAGCACAATGAATGGAGTGCAAGGCAAATATGTATACATTGTGCCGTTGTATATACACATTGTGTCACTTATATGTACACATTGTGTCATTATATATAAAGGGCTTGTACAGGCAAGGTTTGGGGCACTCTGAAACCCATCCCCTGTTGATAGTGGCAACTGTGTAGCTGTGTGTCTGTCATGCACAAAAAAGGTCCAGGTAGATGCATTCCCAACCACCAGTCCCTGGGTGAACATTTGTGGAATATGGAGGTTTAATAAAATTATTTGTATAAGCACCACACAGGAGAGATTTTGGAAGGCACTGGTTTTAATTCATTTATTTAGCAGCCTTTAGCTGAGCATCTATTCTGTCAGGAGGCACCGTGCTGCAGAGTCAAAGGGGAGAAGACAGCATGTTGATGGGTGACATTATGATCACTGTCGAAGGCAAGCGAGGAGTAGCATCCCAGTCAGGTGACTCTGAGGCGAAAGGAGAAAGGGCAGTCTGAGCTGACTGGAGCAGGGGGGAGGTAAAGTGCATAGAGCTAAGGAGGTGGGCTCAGTAGGTGTTCCGTTGCTGTGAAGAGACACCATGACTGCAGCAGCTCTTATAAAGGAAAACCTTACGTAGGGCAGCTTACAGTTTCAGAAGTTCAGTCCATTATTATCAGGATACACATCAGCACGCAGGCAGACATGGTGCTGGAGAGGTCCCTGAGAGTTCTACACCTGGATCCGCAGGCAGCAGGAAGAGACAGTGAACCACTAGGCCTGGCTTGAGCTTCTGAAACATCAAAGCCCACCCCCCAGTGACACACTTCTTCCAGTAAGGTCATACCTACTCCAACAAGGCCACACCTCCTAATAGTGCCACTCCCTATGGGCCTGTGGGGCCATTTTTCTTCAAACCACCCAGAGTCAAAGACCACAGACCAGAGGGAAGACAAAGCTGGACACCTCTGATGGGCCTAAGGGCTTCATGCGGAAGAACTGACAAGAATAGTCTCTGGACTAAGGAGCTTGGTATCCATGTGGATCTATTGGTGTGGGAAGCTGGTTCAGTCTTTATGCTGAAGGTCATGAATGTAGAGACAGTGGGATAAGATGTCTGGAAGCCAGTTCTGTCCACTATGTATGTGGCCTTAGGCCAAACTTCAAAGCTATAGATTTCTCACGCATAAAGATTCCAGCAAGACTTACCTTGCTGTGAGCATCCAAGTAACAAAAGAAACACAGTTTGGTCCTGAGTCAGTCACCAGTAGCTGCTTATTACTCATGGCAACCTAGAAGATGCCTTAGGTGAAACTCACTGGCCCAAGTCTCCATATTTAGAACAGGAGGAGTGTACCAAAGGGTTCCTGAGGCCTGATATTGGCTCTGAGTGTTAGTGGGTACTTAGTGGAGACTCCTTCGTTGGAGTTAGGCATATTTGACCATTTTCTAAGGTCGCGTGGGAGGTCTTTAATCCCCTAGGGCACTACTGGTTCATGCTGAGACCCAGGCCCTGGGCAGATAACCCCTTCAGGAGACAGTGTTCTGTCTACTGCTTCCTAGCCCCATGTAGAGCCCCTCCCCCCAGTCTCGTCCTCTTCCGCCCACCCCAGGAGATACCTAAACCTATGTGGAATTGGCAGGCCTTGGCCCTGTTGTTCTGGCTGGAACAGCTAAGCTTTTCCGCTTGTTCCTTATATTGTTTTGTAGAGAAATGTTGAAAAAAAAATCAAAGTAGTTTCCAAGATGTTTGCAAGGCTTCTAGGGAGGAACAAAGGGCTGGCCTTGAGATCAGAGAATTGGGGGTGACCACGAGGGGAGCTTCAGGCAGAAGTCCCCATTGGGGGATTCTGCTGAGGTCTTGTGTGTATGTGGAGTTCCTGCTGATGGTCGCTCTTCTAGCAGAAGGAAGGAGTTGGGGTCCAGCCAGTTGGAGACCTAAGCACTTGGCACAGTCTTGTCATTCCCTTGTCCACTATCTGAGGCTTAGTTTCCCCATGGGTAGAATCTGAAGAGACATCAGGGAGCAGCATTCTGCCCTACCCCTCCCGGTTGCAGGTGGAGTAAGTCTTGCTTTTCACTCAGCATCTCTCATGGCTCCAGTTCTCCTGCTGGCAGTGCCGGCCACTACTGTGCTTTTAGCACTGGGCACCCAGGACTTTCAGTGTGCGTGCCCATCCACATGGGAGCTCCGTACCCACTCTTCTCGTGCTTGGTTTGCTCTGCTCCCATGTCTACACAGGTGGAGCCTCCTCGTCCTCTTCGTCCTGATTCAAGGGCTAAAGTATAAAGTATGTAGACCACATGGCGTCTTCAGTGAGAGAGGTCAGCGTTTCCCACACCACAAGACTTCATTGCTCCCCAGAGTTCAGTTACTTAGTTCTTATGCCATCTTCCCCAGCTTTCCCTCTTCCTCTTTATCCACTTGGCTGCTCTTTGGGATCTAAGTTGTGTCTCTGGATTAGGTCTTCCACTAAGATCTTTTGAGTGCTGAGGATACACGTCTCTCCCTAGTCACTTAGGGTTACAAATGGATCTCCACACCTACACTGCAGAGAAACCTGACTTCCTCTGGTGATGAACAGCAGCGTGGAAGTGTAAGTCAAATAAACCTTTCCTCTCCAAGTTGCTTTTCGGCATGCTACTTTGTTGCAGCAATAGAAACCCTAACTAGGACATGCCCTCCCTAGCCCAGGTCTTCTTTTATCTGAAAGCCACAAGCTAGGGTCTTCTTATCATCAAGTCTCACGTCTAGTAAGTATTACCTCCTGGAGACCCTGTCTAACTTGTCCTTCCTTCTTGGTCATAGCTATCTGAAGCCATCTTGTACAATTTGTTTGTGCTTGTTATGGACTGGGTTGTACATTCAGACATAAAAGGAGTAAATGCCTCCTCATCTGGCATGTAGTGAAAATGAGTAACCACTGCTTGAGTGAAAATGTGAGTATAACAGCTTAGAATAGAACTCTGGGTTTCCTTCCAGCCCTAGAGGGAGTGTAATCTCGGAGTCAGGCAGGAATGAAGAGTCTGTGCCTGGATTCCTAAGTCAGTCACTGCAGGCTGAAGGATGGGACCTGTTACTTAATCCAAAGGTGCCCCAGTTTGCTCATCTGGAAGATGAAGGGACTAGACGAGATGCTTCTGCTCAGCTCCAAGCCTTCCCTGTGTCATAGAATATAAACAGATATGTGCTTGAATTTACCTTCTCAAATACTGCCCTGATACTAGTTTGGATGTTTTCTGTTTCTTTTTTCCATCTTTCTCATAAAAAATGGAACAGGAAAGCGTGTGGCAGCCTGGGTCTCTGGTGCACAATAACGTGGAGTCCTTTATGCAAAATTTAGTCAAAGGCTATTTTTTTTTTAAATCCCTGTCATTATTTGCTCTTCAAATAACCTTCGGTTCTGCCATTTTTATTAGTGTCTTGGCATGATAGTAGAACAAAAACACTGGTCTATTAAGAATCTGGCTACATAAGCATGCCGAAGAACATATAATATTTATCTTCAACCCCCTTGTTTTTGCACGTGGAGCAGAGGTGGAGATGGCTGAAGTCCTGAATTTCTTCAGTAGAAAGAAGCTGGGTCAGCCTGGTCTTGGGATAGGTTCCGATTTCAGAACTGTCAACTGATCAGGTGTTGATCTGGTGACCGAAGGCCAAGAGCATAAAAAGCCTCCTTTTACACAGAGCTGGGCACCGTGCAAAAGAGACCTTGCATCCATTAGCTCCTTCAATTTTAATTTTCCTGGGAGGCCTGCGGCATAGAGATTACTGTTATTTTTCACAGGAAGAAACTAAACCTGAGATAGAAAATCAAATATTGTAGCTCACATCATGGTTGTTTCTTTTATAATGCTACAAAATAAAATATCTTAATGCAAGTCTGGTTGTGCCAGAAGATGCACAACCAGATAGTCATGCCTGAATCAACACTTATCTGCTGTTTGTATCCATTCATGTGTGTGCACGGGCACATGAAGGGCAGGAGTTGACACTGGTGTCTTCCTCAATTGCTTTCCACCCTAGTTTTTAAACCTGGAGCTCACGTATCTGGTCAGACTGGTTGACCAATGAGCTCCTGCAATCCATCTATCCTCATCTTCCCTGCCTTGGGACTAGGAGGCCAGCTTTCACTGGTGCTAGGACCCAAACTCAGGTCTCCATGCTTTCACTGGGAAGCACTTTACTGACTGGATCATCTCTATAGCCACCAGTCGGCATTTAAAAGGCTGAGTTTGCATCAGATTTGAAAAGGAATTATGATAAAAGCAGGAGAAGGACTTGGGAAGAAGTTGAATGGGAGGGGGATAAGAAGGGCTAACTGGAGCTGCGGATATGATCAAAACACACTATATCCATGTATGAAATTGTCAATGATTAAACTTTCAAATATTAAGAGAATTATGATGTGAATCAATGAGTGAGCAGCCCTTACAAGAGAAACCAGCCACACTTATGCATTTGGTTTCCTGAAACAGCCCTTACTCAGGGACTCAGTGGCTTGATGCCTGAGAAAATAAAGGCTGAGAGACTGTGAGGAAAATGCCGAATTCTATTCAGATTGCCTGCAGCTAAGGTGGTACCCAAACCTAGCTACTTGGCCCCTCAACCATGTGGAAAGAGCGGGGTCTCTGGGGTTTCCATTTCAGATGACTTGTCTGTAATTTTTCTTGGGATCTGTGGCAATATTTTCAGATATCATTGATTGAGTTAGTTGCCCAAGATGCTGCCGAGTGCAAACTTCCCAGAATGCAGCACTGTTTCTCTATGGCATGCCATTGTGAGCAGGGTGTTCTTGTGGGTGCTCTTCTGTTCACTGGGAGCGCTTGGCGGCTTGCAGACTCCTGTCTCATGTAGTAATAAGAAGCTAGTAGTGGTCGTGACTATCGAAAAGGCTCCAGGTTAGGTGTCCTCAGGGAGACAAATCCTCCCTGATAAACTCTGCAGAAAACCTGAACAGACAAACAGCCCACACTTTGCTCCAAGCTAAGGTTGCAGACATTGCATTTCCATCACGTTAGGTATTAGTGACTCAAAATTTAGAAGCCTGCAACTTTTATCACAGGTTCTTCAGGCCAGTATAAATTGATGAGCTTGAGAGAGCGCCATGTCTGTAGTATCAGAGCTACCCTCAGTGGGCGTAGAACCAAGATGTCCACAGCTCCACTGTTCACACCCTTCTGACTGAGGGCCACTCATGCAGAGGAATTGCAGAGGTGGTGGTGGTGGGGTGCAGGTTGTGGTCCTACTGCTGGATTATCACAGAGGAGCTGGCTAGACCATGCAGAGGGCCTTGCCTCAGCCTTCCAGATGCAGGCTGCACTTTGATAAGACCCCAGGTAGCTCGTTTCCACCTTAAGACCTGAGACATAGCAGTCGATATTATGCAAACGCACGCTAAGAACAGAGAGCTAGTCTGTGGCGTTTAATTGGATCCCTGTCACCAGCTGTCACTTTGGTTGGCTGTACAGTGTGTAGATGAGTCTGTGTCATTTGTTTGCCCAATCTCCATAGGAACGTGGTTTTGTGAAGGTTAGGAGCATCCGGACTTTCCTAATGAGCCAAGCTCCTAAAGATGAGGTTTGTGCTTCTGGTTCATTTTGCATTTTTATTTATTTATTTATTTATTTATTTATTTATTTATTTATTTATATTTTGGTTTGTTTATAGACAAATTCTCTCACTAGTCAGAAACTACCCCAGCAGTCTAGGCTGGCTGGTCAGTGAGCCCCAGACCACCCACAACTTATCTCACCCCCACCTTAGGGGTTATGAATGCATGGCCATCCTTCCTGTTTTTATCTTCTGTGGGAGCAAAGTCATTCTCATACTTCTATGGCAAATACTTCACCAACTGGGGTTAGCTCTCCAGTCCTCCCTTAGTTTTATACAGTGAAGCAACCATGTGGCTGTTTCTGTTTCCTCCCACCCCTTCCCAGAATCTATGTGAAGCCTGTCTGTCTCTGCCGTTATTGGACAGAAAGCCTCGGAGAAGTTATCGGACGTATCTCAGACCTTAGATTTCCTCCCCACTAATACCAAGGCGGAACGCTGGCTTTGAAGGCATGGTGAAGGACGTCACAAATTGTGACTTTGGAGATGCTTCCTAAATAGGTAGCTCTGTGCGGTCAATGGTAGGGTGTTTTATGTAAGTATGTATGTATGTATGTATGTATGTATGTATGTATGTATTATTTTGACAACTGTTGCTAGTGGGCATGAAAAAGATCACAAGGAAGACTCTGAAACCCAATTGCTCTGCCCATGCTGCCCCCTGCTGGCGAAGTTTTTAATTAACCGGTGTGGATTAGAAGAGTCGGAAACAAATCCCAGAGCCCTGAATTATGTATCTTGCCCTCTCAAGCTTGTAAAAGGCACCACGTGGCAAAGCTTGCCAATACCGTTGCTAATCCGAATTCCCTAGGAAGCATCGAAAAATTGTGTTAGCGGTTCCGATTCTCTACGTGAAGAGTCAGCTCTGGGGATCCGTGTGTTCTAAACCTGCCCAAATGATCCAGGAGTGCAGTCGGTCCCTGAGTGCCGCTTAAAGTGTGATGGCAGGACCTTGACTGGTGGGTGCTATACCGGAAGGACAATGCGAAACAGGGAAAGCATTGGGCCAATAAGCCGTGACTCAGACATCACATACCCGAACTCCTGGAGGAGGATCTGGGTACACAACTCCCCGAAGGAGTTGGCCAAGAGCCTTCCAAAGGAAAGCAGATGTGTGAAGAGACTAAAGAGGGCCAGGGACTGAAAGAGGAATGCTTGGTTTGCTCAAGGTCATCCACAGAAATGTGTCACTAAAACACCCAAGATGAGACAGCCGTCAGGACGCCCCTTGTCATAAAAATAGGTGAATGGAGCCTAATAGCAAATGATGCAATGTACTGAGCACGTGGCTTCATTCTTTCTTCTTTGCTTGTGAGGTAAATAACTTGCAAAAGTCTTTTGTGGCAGTTCAAGGGCATGAGGAGAGAAGCAGGCAAGCTGATCTAGGTCTGAGACACCAGAAAGGAATCTTTTTGTTTCTCTGAGGACAGGTAGAGCTGGTTTGATCTGGATGCACTTCCGTGTAGCCTTTCCTGTTGAAGCAGATTTTATCTCCATCCCAGCTGCAGTCACCTTCTGCTCACCTGGGCATCTCTTCCTCCTCATTCTCTTGCCCATTCTGGGTGCACAGGCAATCCCCGAAACCTGCAGATCCTGCCACCTTCCCACACTGTACAGCTGTAAGGGACAGAACTCGAGCACCCATGAGCCTTTCTGAGCTTCTCTCGGAGCTATTCTGTAGGACAAACCTTTTATTTATTCCCATCCAAAATATCAATAATGATGGTTCACATTTATTATATGGTTATACTTGCCTGTAAAGGAATGTAGCTTAAAACTGATTGAGTCAGGGTTTGGATGGGGAACTTTGACCTCAGATTTAATGGCCAGTGTATCATATTTCAGTATTCAGAGCGTATGGAATGAGGATAAATGTTTGCTATCCTATCAGCCAACAGCTGATCTTGTTGGTCATTCTGTGCAGGTCAGAAGACAAAGTTAAGCTCAGGGTGGGAGTCAGGTTGGAGGGCTGTGTCCCTCTGTTCCTTTTCCTCGTCTGCTCTTGGGTAGTCTGTGCTGGGGGAGTGTGCCTTTGAGAAGGATGGGGCAGGGTTCTCCAAAAGCCTGGTTATACAGAGAACACGGCTGAAAGGAGGTCTGTGATCAGGAAGACGATGGTATGACTATATCATATGACATTCATGGAAAATAGATGGGATTTCCCTGAGATCTTTCTATAGAGCCCACCCCCTGCAACCCAGCCTGAAGGAGACTATAGGCTGTGTGGTGCTTTGAATGAGGAATGCCTCCCCCTAGAATCAGGTATTTCAATCCTTGGTCCTAACTGGTGGTGCTATTTGGGAAGGTTATGGAACCTTTAGGAGGCAGAGCCTTGCTGGAGGAAGTGTGTCACTGGGAGTGGGCTTTGCGAGTGCCTGGCTGTGCTCCATTTCCGGTTCGCTCTCTGCTTCCTGCTTGGCTCAGCTGCCCATCCCAGCTGCCTGTTGCCATGTGTCTTGGATTCTTCCTTGGGAATCATAAGCCCGAATAAACTCTTTGTGCTTGGTCATGGCATTTTATCACAAGAACAAGGAGCCCAGGAAGAAGATGGACTCTGCAGTGACTGGGGCCCGCATGCTGTGGGACACACAGTATCACAGGGCTTCGTTCTTCTCTCTCTCGGACACTCGATATTGTGTTTGCGACAGGGGTGGGGAGGGGGAGGGTGCTTGCCTGCTGGGTCGAAATAGCCTAGGAGACCCTGGCCTCCCTTCTAAGGGCTCCTGTGACCTTTGGCCCTTACCCAGTGATAACCCCCTGTTCTCTTACATACATGTCTGTAATGACACATTCACAAATAAATCATTTTGCAGAAACTACAGATAATAAAAAATAATATGGCGTCTCTTTCCCTAACCCTGTCTGTGTCCATTACTTTTCTCATTGTCGAGATAAGATACCTGACAAGAAGGAAGACAAGGTGTGGTTTGTTCTCATATCCAAGGGTCCGTTATGGCGGCAGGAGCCTGAAGCAGTCACAGGACGTCTGATGGCAGAAAGGAGGGACTGAAGCTTCGTGTTCAATTCTCCTTTTCATTCAGTCCAAGACTCCGGCTAATGAGAATGACCTTGTTCACCTCTAGGGTGGGTCTTCCCACCTCACTTAGCCCAGTCTAGAGAGTCCTTTACAGACGTGCCCAGAAGCTTGTTACCATGGTGAAACAGAGTTGGCAATAACACCATCTTGGCCCCAGTTCCTTGCACAGTTGTGAGAGGCAGGGTGTGGCCCATTCTATCTGCCAGTCCCCCTTCTAGCAGAGGAGGGGGGGTACTCAGTTCATTCTTGGAGGAAACAGATGCATGCCAACTGCCATGGCGAGGGAGCCACTCGTGCGTATCACATATGTATGTATACTTTTCCACAAATGGGTTCATACTGACTCCATGGTACCGCCAGTGTTTCTTCCCTTTCTCCTCCTCCTCCTTTTACGTAATATGTCTTATCTTCAGATTCCTTCCTTTATTCTCGACACCCACTTGTTTCTCCCTGATAGATAACCACCCCACCTCCACGGGCATTCTCATCCTTCATCCCTCACTGTTTCCATGATGCTTGGTCATCAGTCTCCTCCAGGTGTGAACACCCCTCAGGGAAGGACACCCAGTGGGACTCACTGGCCAGCAGGTCCCTCCTCCCTATCCCCTTTGGTAAATTTGATGCCTAAGTCCTAAATTCCTCTGGAAGCTGAGCTGAACTGAAGAGAAATTCTTTTCCCTGGGAGTGGTAGGGAGTGTCAGTCCTGGGCTGGGGTCATGAATTTGACGTATGCGTGCATGCATGCGTGTGCGTGCACATACACATACTCCTACTACTTCAGTGTGCTATGTGGGGGGGGGGGGCTAATCATTAACATGGACCATACAGTGTAGTGTGCTGTAAACCAAGGACACCAAAGCAAGTCCTCAGACATGAGTTCCAGCACAGACAGGCTTGGCCACAGATATTGCCTCAAACTATGAACCTCAGTTTCTCTACCTTTAAATGGGCCTGGAAGAGAAGGAGAAGAGGAGGGGCAGATGTGTTGCTGCTGCAGGCCACTTTGATGGTCACTTCTGGTAAGGGACTTCAATTGTCTATCCTTTCACCAAGCAATGGGGAACTAACATTTTGGAAGGAGCCACTGGCCCTTCTGGGTGAGGCTAGAACAGCTTCCTGATGACCTCTGCCTTGGTCAGCAGCCACCTTTCCTCCTGGAACAGCTGCTTCTGGCTCCTCAGCTGACCTCTGATCAGGGTGTATCCCAAAAGCTGAGCTGAGGGCAGGCCCTTAGCTCAACAGCATTTCAGCTGGCTGCTGGCCTACCCCTGACAGATGCCTGGTCGGTTTAAGCTGGGCCAGCAGTGAGGAAGAGTGTGAAGGACAAAGGTCCCAGGGTCACACTGTCAGGTTCTAATTCTGACTCGCTTCTCCCCTGTTGGGTGAGAGGATCGGGAAACATGGACTCTTGGTTTCCTCATCTTTTGACTGGGGAGAATCTTCACTCAGAACGCTGTGAGGATTAAAGGAGGTTTTCTTATTTTTATTGCATTCACAGTGTTCAATAAGCACTTTTATTATCAGCATCTGGAGCAGAGCGGTCCTGCAGGTGCCCAATAAATGTGCACCAAGTAGATGATAGCTGCAAGTCTCCAGTGGAGGACCGGCGACAAGGACCGGCTTTATTTCTGCCTCACTTCCATTCAACCCAAGTCTACTGCTCCTTCAAACTCTACCAACCTTCCTGAAGCATGCCTCCAGCCTCCTGCCCTGCCACACACTGTAGAAATTCTCTCATCTGGAATGTTCTCCTCACCTGCCTGCTGCTGTAAGAACCCCGCCCTTTATCCCAACTGGAAGTTCTGTCTTCCTTTTTGTATTCCTGGGATCTTTCTCTGCTCTTTGAATTCCATGTTTACATTTTCAGTCCGTATCTTTCTTGCAAATTCTGCCCGTGGATTCAGTATCTCCGTTTGGACATCCAATAGCCATGACATGGGCATTTTGACTCTTCACCCTCCTCTCAGCTAAGCCGGTCCTGCTCCCGAAGTCTCCCATACCAGTTACTCATAGCTCCGTCTTTCTTAGTTCCCAGGCTGGTGACATCTTACTATCCCATTGCTACCACTACAGACAGGGCCAACGACTTCCACCTTTGCGCCTCTCTACCCACTCGCAACCAGAGTGATTCCTTGTGAAACATGCATCAAACCCACCAGCGTTCTACTAAGATTGCCAAAGTGGTCCACGGTTCCCTCACGGTGAAAGCCAGTGTCCCAGTTACAGCCCGCCATGCTTTGCAAACCACATACCTCCCTGATTGTCTCCTACTACGCCACTGGCTCTTTCCGTGCATTCTGAGCCACCTCCTCTCCCTCCTGTACTTCCTCCTCATCACCTTCTTCCATGTCCTCCTCCACCTTCTGTTTCTTTTCAACAGGGTTTTGCTACATATCCTAGGGAAGCCTCAAACTCACTATCTTCCTGCCTCAGTTTCGGTAGGATTACAGGAGTGCACCATTATACCTATGTCCCGCCTTTCTTACTTTGTTTTCTTACACATAACAGTCTTCAAACATGTCCTACCAAAAGGCAGTTGGGCAGCCAGTAGCAGGCACTAGGCTGGGATGGGATAGTTATTGAGAAGTCTGGGTATCCACTCTCTGCTATGCCTGGCTATGTCCCTTTAACCAGAGTTGTGGCACCTGTCCTAACAACCACTTGACAGCAGACCTCCCTCTTTGGTAGCCTGCTTGCTGGTCCAGGTGCCAGCAATCTTGCTCTCTGCTGCCCCCTTCTGGCAGGACAAGGCTAAAGCCACCCGGCTACTGCCTGGTACTTGACTGACTTTATCCACAGGCTTGGAAATGGTCTCTTCATGTAATACTCTCCAATTATGTTAAAAAATTCTCATCACCTGTAACTTAGCATACCATATTTGCTTGTTTTTTACTGTCCGAGAGCAGGAATTTGTCTTTTGTTTCCCTGATGAACCTCTATACTAGAGAAATGGCTGGTTTATCTTAGGTGATGGGGGCATGCTTGCTGAATGAGAACACAAAGCACACCCCTTTGTCCTCATCTTTCAGTGACTATAACTGCATACTCCTTTAACACACAGAGTCTAAGTCTGTATCTCATTCTGTCAACTAGACTGTGAGATCTTCCAGGGGAAGAACCGTTGCAAAGCAAAGGCCATTAGGACCTGGCCTGCAGGTGAATTTGTTTGTACTTAAGCGTCAGCTCCTTGGATTTCAACTCTCTTCTGAGTTACCTTTCCAATGCCAAGAACTAGGACTTTTTCACTTAAAGGTACAGATTTCTGGTTTTCATTGAAAAAAAAAAAACCAAAGGTCTAGTTTTATTTTAGGTCATGTCCCCCTAAAAACCAAGTGGGGCCCTGATCCTTAGATTAGGCAAATCTCATACTATGTAACATGGATATGCCTCTTCCAGCTTTCTAGAGCAGAGTGGCACCCAGGTGGCTTCACTTGTTAATTGATGTCTTGTCCCTTGTAGACACAGGACTTTGCAAACCCTAATCAATATATACGAAGGGAGCAATGGATGTGTGATAATGGCACTGTGATATTGACAAAGGAGAAATGTGGGTTGAGTTGAATTCTGCTTCTACCCCGTTTTCCTCCTTAACAACTCGTCTTGGAGATTGATGCTGCTGTTTCCAAGCACAGCTGCGAGTTTCTTCACTTATCTCAGCTCTGCTTTCTGTGTTATGAAGGGTGGTTATTAAGTGCATACATATTGCATGAGTCCCATACTAAGTGCACACATAGTGTATGAGTCTCAAAGAAGACCTAAGGACTCTGAAGACACTATCGCCTTACTTTGGGTTGCAAACCTGAAGGCTATTATCAACATATGCCAAATGTGATTCTTTTCAAGTATATATGTATTCCATGCCATGGTAAATAATATCCAGACTATGGAATTACCTTTCTCCAGCTTTTAAGGAATGAAACAATGCAAAGCCTATCCTCTGACCAGTATGAAATTAAAAGAGAGGTGGATTCCCTCGAACAGCAGAAGGGAAACTCCAAATAATTAGAAAATAAAATCCTACACTTATCAATAAACATAAAGGAAATTCTAAATCTTTTTACATTGAGGAGTAAAACCACAGTCTATAAAATTGGCATGATTATAGCCAAAGAATAGCTTGGAGAGAATATGTAGTATTAACACTTAGGAAAGGAGAAAAATCTTATAATGACAAACTTATCTAGTAGCTTTAGAAATGTCAAAAATGACGAAATACAGAGCAAGAAAATATAAAGAAATAAAGGTAAGCGTAGAAGTCTATAAAGTAGAGAACAGGCGTGCAGAAGAAATAATTTGTAAACTTCTATAAAACAACTATAACATAAACTGCCAGCTAGTCTAAGGAAAAAAAGAGAAGACAGAAAAAGAGAAAGAAGGATTAGCTATAGCTCACACCGAAACTGGAAGAACAGGTTCTGGAGATGAATGAGAAAACCACTTGTCAGGCATGCCTGAAGGTCTGAGTTCGAGTCCCAGGAACTCTTGTAAAAGCCGAACATAGTGGTGTGAGTGTCCATCATTCCAGCACTGCTAACAGAGGCAGGAGAATACTCAGGAGTTCAAAGGCCAGCTAGCTTGGCATACACAGGAGAACAACAGAGGCCCTGTCCCAAATAAGGTGGAAGGGGACTGATACCCAAATTGTCCTTTGACCTCCACACTTATGCTATGGAATGCACACACACATGCACACGCATGCACACACACAGGCACACACATATATGTGCACAAAACTGGCATCCACATTATAAGAAAAATATGGCTCTACAGCAGTCAGGGAAATGCTCTGTGAAGAGACAAGAATGAACCTTGGTTCAGCCTATTTTAGGTACCAGTTTTGGGTCAAGAGGTCAAGAGGTCAAGATCTGACCACCGGTTTACTTTTGGCTGTATTTAAGCACAGTACAATTTTGGAGAAAAGTTTTCTGATAAAAATTAACTCAGCCCCATAAGAATAACAGAACTTAAGACATGTTTACATTGGAGCTCTTTACAAAGCATGTATAGCTTTGTCCATAAGATTTTCTCTTTGACTTAGAAACAGTGCTTAAGATAAGGTTCTAGAGAGAATGACTGAGCTAAACATGCTGCCTGTGGGTATCAGGATTGGCCTGGCCCTAAGGCAACACAGAAGTCACTTAGGCTGTTGTAAAGTACAATTGACATCTCTCACAAGAATTAGTTTTATTCTGGTCTAGAACTCTGGTCTGGAGTTCTGGTCTAGAAGCAATGGTCAAGGATTTAGGGGGAAAGGTCTGGGATAAACAAACATATTATTCTGGGAACCTGGCTTACCAGGTAGCAAAGGATTGCCAGGTTGTAAACTATATCCATTCTTGACTCCAGGAGGAACAGGTTAAACATCTCCTTTCTTTGAAGGACGCCTGTGTGTTTAACTTTCCTGGCTTCACCAGTGCTTATCTGTGGGCACAAACACTTTTTGCCCTTTATAGCAATAGAATCAGAATGGAGCACAAGAATTTACTCAGAAAACAGTGCCCAGGGAAGTATTGAGTAATTTATTAGAGATCTTTGGGTGTGTCATTAATCTCTCTTCTCATGTTTGTACTCAGTCCTTATTTTTCCTACCTTGTTTGTGAGAACTCAGGGTTCAGGTCATGTGTCAATTGCATTCTCTTGCTTGCCTGCCCATCCAAAGAGGTACCGTCTTAGTTGGGGTTTCTGCTGCTGTGAAGGGACACCAGGACCATGGCAACTCTTATAAAGAAAAACATTTGATTTGGGTGGCTTATGGTTCAGAGGTTTAGTCCACTATCATCATGTTGGGACATGGTGGTGTGCATGCAGATATGGTGCTGGAGAAGTAGCTGGGAGTCCTACATCTTGCTTGCAGGCAACAGGAAGTGGTCTCAGACATCAGGTGTGGCTTGAGCATATATGAGACCTCAAAGCCCACCTCCACAGTAACACCCTTCCTTCAACAAGGCCACACCCCCTAACAGTGCCACTTCCTTTGGGGACCATTTTCTTTTGTACCACTGAAAGTAGAAAGGTGTACTGCTGGCCTTGGCAACTGAAAGCAAATTTCTTCTGGTTGTCCTCATGGATGTACCAAAACCAAACAAACAAAAAAAGCATTTGCAAGACCAATTAATAACTGCTTATCAGATATGAGATGTACTAGTTTGCCTTGTATGTCTGGATTTTGTACATATTTGCAGACTAAAAAGCATATTTGGTTTTCCAGCTCATCACATGGGGAGTTCTGGTCAGCACAAAATCTTGGGAACCAGTGGCTGGGGTTTACTTGCTCACAGAAGAGGAGTTGGCTCACTGATGGTGCTGGTGCTGAGGTGAATATGCATCCACTTCTCCAGATTATCAAAAAGCCAAGGGAGGGGTTTTCAGAGTGAGCCTGGGTGTGGTTATTTTCCGAGGATGGGCACTCAGGAAAATAACAAGAACTTGATTCCTGGGATGTTCTCTGCCCTCCTCCACGCTGACAGCTCTCACAAGAACCAAACTGTGCATCTCTATCCTAGAATGTGAAGAATGTTCCACAGCCGGATAGGCATGAAGTAATCTGTAGAGAGGCAGGGAGGAGCTGCTCCCCAGGCCAAGGCTTGACAGCTCACGAGTGCTGTGGAAGCAGGTGGCTGCCCATCCCATTTTCCTGCCTCCCCTTGTTGCCTGGATACACAAAGTTGTGTTTTGCCAGAGAGCCAGGTCTTGGGTCTCTGGTATGCCTGGTAGGAGATGAGAAGAGAGGAGGCACTGTTACACAGGGGCCCCACCCAGCACTCTCATTCCCTGGCCTCACAGTTCTGAAAGGACGGTGTTATTAAGGGGTCTTTTCTAGGGAGCAGAGTGGGTCCTGGGCGGGAAGCATTTATTGATTGTGAATGAGATAACTGGCTTCATTGACGCCTTCCTTTTTCTTCCTTCCTTCCTTCCTTCCTTCCTTCCTTCCTTCCTTCCTTCCTTCCTTCCTTCCTTCCTTCCTTCTTCCTTTCATTTTGTTTTCTATTTGATTTCTGCTCTGACCCTTATTATTTTCATTCTATATTCTCATTACTTTGGATCTAGTTTCTTTGTTCAGCTGCCCTGTGGGAGACTTTCTCTGTTCTAATCCTAGACTCTGATGGCATAACGGCCCTTTTTCATGCTTCTTTTGTGGCCTTGCCAGTTTCATGCACTGTGTTTCGACTGCTTTCTGTTCAAACTGCTTTCTAATATCTCTCTCAATTCCTCCCGTGTCCCCTGGGTTACTTAGGAATGTTTTGATCAGTTTGTTTTGGGGGGATTTTTCAGGGATAGGTCTCTTATTGGTTTCTAATTTAATTCCTCTGCTGATAGACAGCATGCATGGCTGATTTCAGTCTCTTCAAATGTATCAGTATTTGTATTTTTTCCCCAGAATGTGTTTCATTTTGGTGACATATTTGCTTGAAAATAATATCTATTCTGCTCATTTTTGGTGACACGTTGTTTAAATACCACTTAGGCTGGGTTGATTAAGGTTTTTGATGAAGTCTTTTGTTACATGGCTACCTTTTTATCTGTGTCTTCACAGGGAAATTTCCGAGGGAAAATTTTCAGGTCCCTTCAACTCTCCTGCTCACTGAGAGCTAAACTTCTACTAAAGCATGCAAGAAGCATTCATTGTTGCAGGACACAGCCACAGGCCAAGTTCTGAAGCATTTGGGACAGAGTGATAGGTGTTCCCTCTTTAAAAGTTAAGAGTGGACAAAGGTAACAAGCATGTTTTAAACGTATTGTGTACATGCGTGGTATGTGTGCAGGGGGCACATGAGCCAAAGCACTCATGTGGGAGGAGGCCAGAGGATGACTGTGTAAAGTCAGATCTCTTTCTGCTTTTATGTGGATTCTAGGGATCAGACTCAGGCCACCAGGCGTGGAGAGCAAGCGCCTTTACGCACCGGACCAACCTGGACCCCATAAACATGTTTTAAAAACTGTACATTAATTGCCATTGAGGAAAACAGCTCAGAGGTTCCTCTTAAATTGAAACTAGAGCTACCACAGGACCCAGGAACTCTACCTACTACCAAAGGGGATGGCACATATGTGTCCAGGAGATAGCTGTACTCTCGTGTACACTGTGGCAATGCCACTGTAGCCAGAGCCCAAGTGTCCATCACTGAATGAATGGTTAAAGACAATATGGTATATGTGTAGTAGACCAGAAATAGGAATGAAGTCCTATAATTTGTGACAATATGCTTTGAACTGTCAATCACTAAGTGAAGTAAGCCAGGCACAGAAGGATCAGTGCCCCCGAATGTCACACGTATAAAATCTAGACTTGCCCATCTCATAGGAGTTGAACGTAGAGTGGTGGTGGTTGTCAACTGCCAAGGAGAGCACACAGAGTTGAGAGAGAGGGGGAACGTTGATCCATGGGCACCAGGGGTAAGAAGTTACGGTGTGCTGTTATTCTGTAGGGTGACTATAGAAAGCAATAACACATTGTGCATTTGAAAAAGCTTGGTGAGCCTTCTCCCATCCTGAGCCCCACTCAAAACCAGCAGCTTTCTGAGTCACTTGGTGACGATGCAGAATAACACGCCTTCGGGCAGAATGTGCTGCATGCACATGCCAGTGCCCACTAAGTGCCATGCTTCTTTCTTGGTGGGAGGGGATGCATGCAGAATTTTTTTCCCCCAATTTTCAGAAGGAATGCCTTTCCTTCTTTCCTCTCAGCATACATGTTACTGAGGTAGAAGACCTCTGAATTTTGGTTGGGTTTATTCCCACCTTCTGGTATGCATATGATTTACCATCGAGTCTAGATTCATGACTACTTCCTACTTACTTGGTTTAATCAGCATAATGTCACCTTACAGAAGAGACAGATAATTTAAATCTCTGAAAACCACATTATGATGTAAGATTGGAGAATTAACACATGCTTGAGGAAGGACTGTAAAGGTATTCTGCGGGTTCTCCAGCTTGTCGCTTTTGGTGATTCTTAGGGACAGCTAGAGAGAAAAAACGGCGTACCAGTTATCAGATGTGCTGGTCTGTTCAAGCCAGGAATCCACATCTGGAGCAGCTGGAATCGTGACTTGATTAAGTTTGTGATAATTGCCTGGTTAACCCTGTTGCTAGCCTCTGAAGGAGGCCTTTGGGATCCATCTTTGGAAAACCACTAGGTGGCAGTATAGATTAATAGTTTTCGGGCTACTAGAGTCCCAGGCCTCAGTTGATGATGTTCAGTTTTTGATGATGTTCAGTGTACAAAACGTGTGTGATATTAGCATCTGTTTAACAAGCTTTGCGTGAGTTTAAATGCACTAATAACGTAAAGTACTTACACTGGTGTCTAGTCCAGTGTGTTTCTGCATGTTGACATGCATTTGCTGTTATTACTGAGGTTGTTACTGGTGGCGGTGACATTGAGAGCGTGTTTGCCTGATGCTAGCTGTGGTTTCTGATTTTATAATTTGCTTATTGGTGTCTGCAACTTGGCATTTCCAAAGAACAATCTCAAAGTCAACCGGCTGCTTGGGTGTCGGGGAAGATGACCGCAGCTCTCCTTGCAGGGGTGGTATCTCCCTTTTCATTGGTGACTTCTTGAGATGGGGTACATTAGCCCCACAGACACCTCACTCTCACTCCCTGTCCTGAACTTCGGCAGCCCAGCACCACGGAGCTTCCTTAGTCCCGGCATTTTAGCTGCCTAGCTAAGGGCCAACCTTACTCTGGTTAACATCCCCATGCCACCTCTTTACCCACGGTGTCATTCTTAACTCAGCTGTGGAGCCTAAAGCTCTGAGTCGAACATTTGATCAGAAGGGAGAAGAGGCAAAAACCCAGGAAGAGGAAAAAGGTAGCATGGATCCTTGTGCGCTCAGAACACTTTGGATTGTAGACATTCAGCAACTTAGGGTGGGCTCTGGGCCCAAGGGAATGATAATCAAGCAACTCGGCCTCAAATAGCCAGTACCATGCTGGTCCGAGGAGGTCACCTGTGCACGGTGCACTCTTCAGCACTTGCTGCATCTCCATCCTTTTCCTGTAGCTTTTCTCACCGTGTCACTGTGCTACCCCTAAGAGCTTTCAATGTCCACAAGGGTGGACATTATATTGAGAGGGAAATTGCCCTTGAAATCTGACCAATCCATAGGGCGGGGAGTAGGCTGCTTGTCATGGGAACAGGGTAGTTCTAGTCTCCGCAACTAACACTGCAGGATATGCAGCTTAGGAGGGGGAGACGACTTGGCACAGGGTCTCACTTTGTATTTCGGGTTGCCTTGAAATGCTCCACCCTCCTGCCTCCTGCTCTCAAGGGCTAGGATTGCAGGCATGCAACTGGGTCTGAGTTCTCAGAAGCAATTCTCCTGTCCTCCCAATGAAGCAGACCTAGCATTGAGTTCAGCCAGGATGGTAACAGGGATCTCAGGTCTTCTGAAGGTAACAGAACTTGCTCTTTATTCTTGACATTTAAGAATGGTATATGGGTGTGCATGTGTGTGTGCGTGCATGCGTGTGTGCATGTACATGTGTGTGCATGCCTGCCTCTCTGTGTGTGCTCATTTGTGGGTGTCGCTGAAAGGACCAGCAGGCGTATATACATTCTTCATCCTTCCACCGTGGAAGCCCTTTGTGTCTGACAGAGATCATATCAATTCATGTTCTTATGTTCTTGCTATTGGTACACTATTTGCAAATAACAGTAGATTTTTGTTTATTTTTAAAGACTTCCCAAAACATCATCTTTTGATTGTTAATATTGCTTTTCAATTGGACAGGATCTAAAAATCATCTATGAGATAAGCCTCTGGTCATGCCTGTAAGAAAATCCTTAGATGAGATGGGAAGACCCACCTTAATTGGGCAGCACCATTCCATGGACTGGGGTCCTGGACCGGATAAGAAAAGGGAGCAGAACCCCAGAATTCATCCCTCTCAGCTTCCTGATATCGTATTTAGTGTGACCGGGTGCCTCACAGGTCTGCCACCATCACTCTTCCCAGCCACAACGGACTATAACCCTTCAACTGTGTGAGACATAATACACCCTCCCTTCGGCTGCTTTGGAGAGGTCTGTTATTACAGTAACAAGAAAAGCGACCGGACCAGCCTGGTCTACAAGAGCTAGTTCCAGGACAGGCTCCAAAACCACAGAGAAACCCTGTCTCGAAAAACCAAAAAAAAAAAAGGGACCGGCTCAGACCTCAGGATGCTTACTTGTGCTTTCTGTGTCTACTTTTTGCTGATTAGAATTTTCATTTCGCTGTAATAGCCAATTGGTTGTCTCTCTTTTTAAGTCATGACAAGAACACTTAACATGAGATCTTCCCTTTAAACACAAGCCTGTCTTCCATGTGTTAGTTCAGCGAATTCTTGTGTGTGTATGGGAATGTCATGTACATGTGTGTAGTGTACATGCATGTGTGGGTAATGAACCTGGAGCGAGGCTGGTGGATGACAAGTCCCAGTGATACCCTTATTTTGGATATGCTCAGAATAATGAATATTTTGTAATGTTTGTATAGAACGCTCTGTTTATTCCATTTGATATGATGTCATTTAGCTCTAAAGTTTTGCCATACTCTGTTGGGGTGACCCATCTGTTTGTGAGCATGGGGTATTGAAGCCACCCACTATTTCTGTATTGGAGTTAGTCTGTGGCTTTAAGTCTAGTGGTGTTTTCTTATGAAATTGGCTGCACTTGCATTTGGTGCATGTATGGTCAGAATCTGATAGTTTCTTGATGGATAACTCCCTTAATTGGGATGAAGTGGCCTTTATGTCTTCTGACCACTTTGTTTTGTCAGATACTTAACACTGAATTTTTTTCATTGCCAGCATCATACTCTGTTTTTCCTCAGTATCTCGTGTCTCTTTATTGAATTCTATTTTAAGATCCTGCATCGACTTCCTTATTTCATTTAACTGTTCATTTGCGTTCTTTCGAATCAATTCAGACATTTGTTTTTATGTTTGCTTCCACTTATTTGAATGTATTTAACATCATTTTGCTGGATTCCATGTCAGGCATTTCATGGAAGTCATATTTAGTAGGAATCATTATTTTGAAATTGGTAGATTCTGGAGGAGATGTGCTGTCTTGGTTTTTCATGTTACTGACATTTTTGCTTTGTGACTTGTACATTAGGAGTTCAATCTGTGGATGAAGTTTTTAAAGGTTAATTTTTAAGTCGCCTTTTCTTCTTTCACTGGAAATGTTTGCGGTGTTCCAGAGGGACTAGGTAGAGGTGTCATTGTATGAGGGCAGCTTCTCCAGTCCTCTCCATGCACGAACACCGTCTGAAGCAGTCGTCACTATCCAGGACTAACAGCCATCAACCCTTAGGTAAGAAGACATGAATAGCACCATGTGTGCTCTCCTTAGTAGCTTTTGCCTCTCTGGGTGTTATGCTGAGAACCATTGCTGAGAACCAACATATATAACAATATATTAATCATTGGATATAGGAGGGGGAACGCAGGAAGGGAGGAATTTGGCTGGAAGTAGACCGAAGAGGGGAAGGTAAGAACACGTAGCAGATAATATCAAACAGTCGTCTATCTCAGGAATCTGAAGCACAGAAGACTGGTAAACTAGGCCAGGCTGTATTCTTCAGGAGAGGAATAAAAAGGAAAGAGTTAGGAAGGGGGAAAAAAGCAATGTAGAGCAGGAACTGAGTGGAGCTGAGCTGGCTTGCTGAAAAGGCAGTGGGTACTAAAAAGATATGAAGGGAGAGAGCAGGGTGGAGATAAAGATATGAAAATGGACTGGCCTGATTGTAACCAAGGCTTTTTGTTCCACCCAGTCTTGCAGTCACTTTTAAAGTAACCACTTTGAGGTTTAACATTAATTATTAATGTTTGGCCGATGGTCCAGGTTTGTTATTAGCTAGTTCTTACATTTAAATTAACCCATTCCTATTAATCTGTGTATTGCCACATGGCCCATGGCTTGACGTGGTACTCTGGCATATTGTTCCTGGGTGGCTGGATGGCGTCTCTTTGACTCCACCCTTCTACTCCCTATATCTCTGCTTTGATTTCCTACCTGGTTCTATTCTGCATGGCTATTGGCCAAATTAGCTTCTTTATTAACCACTGGTAAAGAAACATATTCACAGGAGACAGAGAAACATCCCACATCATTTCACCCTTTCTGTTTAATCAGAAAGGAAGGTTTTTAACTTTAACATAGTAAAATTGCTTATAATAAAATGGTTATCCAGCAAGAATTACAGTTACAATATGATATCCCACATCACCTGATTGTTGTGATTGCTGACTTTTGTTTGGCCTCTCTCTCTCTCTCTCTCTCTCTCTCTCTCTGTCTCTCTCTGTCTCATTCCTTTCCCAGGTCCTGAAATGCTGGAAGTTTAGCAAAGGCCTGTTCCTTCTCCCCTTCAGCCTTCTTTTGGAGGATCTATCACTGATGCCATCCAGGTCTGTGAAGAGTGTCTCAAAGGCAGAGTCTCAGATCTGATCACACCTTGGCAAATTGCTCTTATTTTCTATTCTTGCAGTGTAGATTAACCAGCTATATAACTCTGCACTTTTGTGTTTTCCCCCTTTATCCACCCCCCCACCTTGGTGGTTAATTTCTTATGTGATCTGAATATGTATAACTGTGAGCTACCCTGAACCATTCTGCAGTCAAGCTTTTGGAACGGGCTTCTCGTGAACGTTTCCTTGTGAGTCATTGGAGAGTAGCCTTTGCCACGGTGACTGTTGTGTCAAGAGTCAGTACACAGTGCCTGTCTTCTGGACTCATCTTCTGGGTGGAGTTCCCACATGGGCAGGTGGATTCCGTTCCCACGCTGTCTCAGGGAGTGGCCTGCAGGTTGACAATTATGACACATGACCTCAGACAGATGCTGCACCTCCTCAGCATGTCCTTGTTAGGTGGAAGAAGGTTTCCTAATGCCCTTGTGATTGAGCAGTAATCCTTTCGGTCTTAAGGTGTTTTGGCAAGAGCTATTTCTAGCTCCTCTGCTTCCCATTGGCTCAGGGCTATTGCTACTATCAGAAGAAGAGCAGAAGGTCTAGTTCCAGCTCTGAGGACCTCCAGGCTCCCAAAGCATCTGCTCCCACTTGCCCAGTGCTCCGATTTGTTTCTGCCTCCCAGGGTTTTCCCTCTTTTTCTTTAAAGCTAAATATATTAACCTATATCTTTCACATTTTAGCCGACTTTGCCCTTGAGGCTCATCTGGGCCAAAATCTTTGTGTAGAGGATTATAGACCCTCATGACTGCAGCCCCATCCTCTGATTGCTTACATGGGGCAGCCTTTGCTGCATCGTGCTTCAAGGCAGCCTCAGGTGTGGTGTCTTTTTGAGCCTCAGCTTCTTCATCTGTGAGAGGAAGACAGTGGCATTCCCTTCCTTGCAGGAGTGCTGCATGCTCAGAATGAAATGAGATGGGAGTGCAGGCACTCAGACCAGAGTCACACTCGCACAATCGAGGCGGTGAGTCACACTCGCACAATCCAGCCAGTGACTGTGGCGCTGATCCTTTGAGCTCCAAGTTACTTCTTTTAAAGATGGCTCTGGGCTAGATATGGTGGTACATTCTGTTAATCCCAGTACTCGTGAGGCAGAGGTAGGTGGATCTCTGAGTTCGAGGCCAACCTGGTCTACAAAGTGAGTTCTAAGACAGCCAGGGCTACACAGTGAAACCCTGTCTCAAAAAATCAAAACAAAACAAAAAAACCAACCAACTAAACAAACAAAATAGCCCTGAGATAACAACAAAATAAACACAACAACAACAACAATAAAATACTGTTTTAAATATAGAAATGGTTTTAAAGACTGTATTTACTATACTGGGTACTTTCTGAAAGTTTGAAGATTCTTTAGTAGGAAGTAAGCTTTAGCCAAGCTAGAAGCTCAGTAGCCTGGGCATAATGGTTTCTGTGTCATCATGAGTTTCTCCCATATGTGGCATGCCTTCAAGCCCCACTACCCAACCTTTAGCAATTATATTCTTTCCCCAGTGACTCATCATGAATTTGCTGTAGGAGACACAATTGGGTCTCAATAGCACCCAAGCTTCCTTTTTGTGTCTTGTTTCCTCAATGTTTTGTCACCCATCCTTAGGTGTTTACTGAAACCACCTAGTAGGGTTTGATTAGAGTTCTCGGTACAGGGCAGTGGCAGTCTACTTGATTAGTGTGCAGGAAACCAGGGACTTAATCTGTAGTAACACCTAAGTCAAAACGCAAAACAAAAACAATAAGAAAGAGAAATGAATAACTACATAATAAATTTCCCTCCCTCTCTGACCATGCATGTATATTGACCTCTACAAGGGCTTTTGTAGCCTCACAAAGGGAGTGGACGTTTCAGGAAGCCTTTTTATCTTCATCTACAAGGTTCCCTTCCTCCCCTTATGCAGAACCTTGGCTTTAGGATGGTCAAATGTTTACCAAAAGAAAAGGTTTAGACAAAGTTTGTCTCATTCTCCTTGGGCTGTGAAAAAGATTAAGTTTTCATGCAATGACCACCATTGAAGTGTGCATACCGAGCTAAAATCGCACAATGCCTTCTTCACACAGCATTGCCATCATGCATTTGCTGAAGCCAGGCATGGGGTCTTTGCAGTGCTAAGAGGCTCAGTAGAGGGTTGAAATCAGGACACTTGAGACCCTTTCCCAGCAGCTGTCATTTAAAACCGAAATTTACTTATTTATTTCTATGTACGTTTATATTGTTAACAGAGACTTAAAACACCAGCAGTCAGATGCTGTAGAGTGGACAGTGTGGACCGTCTGACACCGATTTGATTGGCTATGACTTTTAGAAAGGTTCTTTCTCAGATATTCTGTACTGTATGTCTGTTAAAGTTATCACTTTATATAGTACCAAAGAAGTGTATGTTTGCTTGTATTTTGAAACAGTCAATTTTCCCTGGTCTTTCTTGGTAGCGTGCTCAGTGAGTGGCTACTGGAACCTGAGAAGAATGTGACTCACCTGTTAGCGTTGTGGGCATTCCCCGACTCTTGTTGAGTCTTGCCTTGCTGTCTAGATTTCCCCTGTACTTTAGCCCGTGTTTTATGAAGTGCATTTTCTGTGCTGAGCTCTTTTTATTTACTAATCTGTTTCCTCAGGTTTGGTTTAAGAAGAATCAACAGCACAAAATAACAGACAGCTTTGGTGCCACACAGAAACAGCAAACTGGGCGGGGCATTTCATCCCCACCGTGGGGATGTTCTGTTCTCCGCTGCTGAGCTGGCCACAGTTCTTCCCACTTGGGAAACTGATTAAGCTGAGCCAGTGAGAGGATGAGCCGTTGGTGCCCAACACTCCTTGAAGTTCTAGGTTTTAAAATTGTGCAACAAATATTACATCGTCTTAGGTCTCATTTCCCCACTAGGTTTCATCATGAAGGAAAAGTTCTTTGGCACAGAATGCTTCAGATAGTCTCCCATTAATTACCAGTGTGTAGCATATTCTCTTCTAGGGGTGAATACCACTCGTTTGGTTGACATATTCTCATTTGGCATCTACTGTGGTTAGGTGTCAATTTTTTTAGGTCCCTCTCTCTCTCTCTCTCTGTCTCTCTCTCTCTGTCTCTCTCTCTCTCTGCCTGTAGATCAGGACTCAGTTACTGCTCCAGGGCCATGAATTCTTCCATGCTCTTTTTGTGTTCTCCACAATGATTATAATGGACTAAACTTTTGAAACTGCATGCAAGCCCCCAATTAAATGTTTTCTTTTATAGAGTTACCTTGCTAATGGTGTGTCTTCACAGGAATAAAACAGTGACGAAGACAGAAATTGGTACCAGGAGTGGGACATTGCTGTGACAGACCTTACCATGCTGTCTGTTGGAAGAATATGGACTTTGAGATTCTGGACTGAAACTGTAATCAAGCCCCCAATGAAATGGTTTTTGTTTGTTTGTTTGGTTGGTTGGTTTTGTTTTTACAAGAGTTGCCTTGGTCATAGTGTCTCTTTACAGATATAGAACAGTTACTAAGATACACACCTACCTTCAGGGAAATGTAGAGACAGTTTTCAAGGAAGTGGTATGGGGACTTGAAGTAATGTCACATCTCATCAGAGAGAAGGAAAGCATTTCCAGGATGAGTTTGCTTTGCCCAAGGTCACCATTTGACAGTAGCCCATGAAGTCTAGGAAAGGGCCCCATGTACACAGCCTTTTGTGTTGTACAAATTCATGAACCTAGGAAGGTATGTGTCTGCGCATGTCATAGAAGACAGAGACAGTTTCACATGGAAATGCGCACACACATTTCCTTTCTTGAGTAAGCAGCTTGCAAAGAGGTCTGTTGAAGATGAAGACTGAAGGGTCACAGCCTCACCTCTCTGATGAGCCTGTGGAAGAGTCTGTCTTCTGTTGGGTGGATTGCCATGTGGGCTCTGCCGCAGGGTCTGGGGTTTGCTCTCCATTGTCACCTCCCGGGACACTCTCTTCTTGAAGAACGCCCTCTCCTCTTCATGGTTCTACAGTTTCCACTCACAGAATGTGCTGAGACAAATAGAACAGGGATGGCACACACAGACTTTACCCAAGCAAAGAACAAACACCTATATACGCTTTTTAAGACATCTCAGTGCCATCTTGTGAGAACTTTACACTACTCTCATTAAATTCTGATTTTTGTGCTTATTTAAAGAGGCCTATGTCTAAGAGTGTTCATTCAAAATTAGGCCTTTTGACCACAAGAAGACAGCTGGGAGGCGAAGGCAAGCACTAAGATTTCTGACAGCTGGTCTTGCCAATTACTCCTTCCAGAGAAGACGAGGCCTAGGACTGAGTGTGTGTGGGGTATCCATCTGTGAAGTCTCACACTCTATTCCAGCCTGAATTGTGTGGGCAGAAGGGTGGGAAAGCTACTTCTGCTGTCCTCCAGGGTCCAGCAGGGGTCTTGGAACAGCTTCCTGGCTAGAGCTGTCATCATAGAATTGCTGTTACGAAACACCCCCAATAGGCTGCCTTGAAGTGAAGAGGGGTTTATTTTGTTCACAGTCTGAAGGCTCAAGTCCAAGATTGAGTAGTCCTATTTCCTTTGTCTCTGGTGAGGATGGGGACATAGAAACGGTGAGTAGTACTTCATGGGGCAGGCGCATCGAGAGCTAGGAAGCAGAGAGACGGGACGGCATGAAGGACACAAAGTCCCTACTAGATCCCACCTAATATTGCCATCTTAGGGATGGACGTTAGGGATGGAGAACTTATTTCTCTCCAGGGAAGGGCACAGAGGATGCTGTCACTTATTTCATTGTCTCCAGCCCAGCAGATAAAACGTTGCCTCCTCCAGTGAGCAGTAACCCCCTATCAGCTGGGGCTCTGGGCAGCTCTCATATCACTGGGGAGCCAAGAATCCACCAGTTATCAGACTATGCCTGTGGCAGGGACCTCTTCGATAGTGCTGCCTCTTCCCTCCTAATGACCGTGCCTTGTGCTGT
This sequence comes from Chionomys nivalis, assembly GCF_950005125.1. NCBI lineage: Eukaryota > Metazoa > Chordata > Mammalia > Rodentia > Cricetidae > Chionomys > Chionomys nivalis. Next base: position 23,516,868 of record NC_080099.1, on the reverse strand, counting down.
TGGCACTGGAACTGGAACCACCCTCTGTGGTGCCCATTATCTTTTGTGCTAGGTCAGGTGAGGAATACAGCCACCTGGAATTTGCCCAGACCTCCCTTTTATAGGAACCCATGACTGGCCATGTTTATATGTGGACATTCCCTTATCTCTCTCTTTTTCCATCTTCTCCTCCTTCCTTCATATATCTTTATATTTACAACGTGAAGACTGTCATGGAACATTATAGTTGAAAAGTCTCAGTAACACAAGCGATCATGCATTACAAGAGAGCATCTACTCCCTTTCCCAGCTGCGAGGAGGAGGGTATACTTAGATGCCTGCTGTCTCCTCCGCTGTTCAGGGGAGTGCACAGGAGTGGTGGGATTGACCAGATGTGCACGCACAGGCACACACACATTCAGGCTCTGTGTGTTAAGTAGCATCACATGGAAACTTTATAGGTCACTTAGTGATGTCTTCAGACCCTTTCTCGACTCTTGACATAGACTTCTTTCTCACCACTAAACCTCCATGCTTACCTACATGTTTTTAGAATGCTGTCCTCAGCCTCAGCCCGTAGCCTCCTGAAGTTAGGTGTGAGTATATTTGGGGGGAGGACACCCATGTGGACTCGTTGGCCAGCAGGGTCCTCTTCCATACCTGCTCTGCTGGGTCTGCCGCCTGATATTTAAATTTCTCCGGAAGTTGATCTCAGGAGAAATTCTTTTGTCTGGGAGTGGTAGGGAATGTTGAGGTCTGCGTGGGGTCATTAGCAACTTGGCATGTGGAGGCACACATACACATACACTCTCTCTCCCTCTCTCCTTCTCTCCTCCTCCTCTCTCTCTCTCTCTCTCTCTGTCTGTCTTTCTCTCTCTCTCTCTCCCCTACCCCCCTTCCTCTCAATTCTACCTCAGCCTGCTGACTGGGAAACCTGATTTTAAGACATGAGAAAGTAAGCATTTTTAGTAACAGACTTCAGCCTGGAATCTTTCAAACATCAGGAATCTATTGTCCCCTAGCTCTGGAGGTCATAAATCCACACTGAGGTGCCAACAGGCGGTACCAGAGAGATGGTTCACCAGTTAGGAGCACTCATCGTGTGGGGTAGATTTTGTCATCTTCATACAAGCTACGGTCATCTGGGAAGCAGGAACCTCCATTTCTCAACATCTGTTAGATAGGCCTGTAGGCATGTTTGTGGTGCATTTTCTTGATAAACAATTGATGTAGGGGGGCCCAGCCTACTGTGGGTGGTGCCATCCCTGGGCAGTTGGTCCTGCCTGGGTTTTGTAACAAAGCAGGCTTAGAAAGCCATGGCAAACAAGCCAGTAAGCAGCATTCCTCCACGGTCTCTGGTTCAGTTCAGCTTTCAGGTTCCTGCCCTGACTTCTCTTCGTGAAGGATTATAAGCTGGTAAATTTAAGTAAACCCTTCCTCTCTTAGTACTTTAGTGGTGGTCCTTATCACAGCAAGAAAAACCACTGGAACTAGGATGCTGTTCTTTCAGTGGGCTGCAGTTTGGTTCACCATGACCTCTGGAGGCTCACAACTCTATAACTCCGGCTCTCAGGGATCCAGTACCCTCTTCTGGTCTCCAAGGACACTCACACAAGGGTACATGCAACACGCATATCCACATAAAATAATAAACTCATACACATACATGTAATAAAATAAACCCAGAAAATTGTCATCAGGGTCATGCTTTCCCTGGAATTGAGGGGAGGGTCTTTCCTCCTCCCAACACCCAGCTCCAACTGCTACTGTAATCCTCCATGTTCTCTGAGTTGCGAGGAGGGTCACACCATTCTCTGACGCCATTGGCCCATGAGGGTGCTCTATGTCTCTCACTCTTTCTATTTTTTTAGACTTTCCTGTCTATTGCAATAAAAATAAAATAAAAACAATTTCTCCAACACAAAGAACCTGATATCCAGCATTAGGAAAGAAGCAGTGCAGGGTGTCACAAACACACCACAAACTATCGTGCAGCCCTTAAAAAGGATGGGTGGGGCTGCAGAGATGGCTCAGTGGTGTTCTCTTGTTCTCTCTGTGTTCTCTTGCAGAGCCCCTGGCTCAGTTCCCAGAGTCCACAAGATGGTGCACAACCACCCATAACTCCATTTCCAGGGACTCTGTCAACTTCTGATCTTCAAGGCAAAATGTTTACTCAAATAAAATAAATAAAAATTAAAAAAGGAGCCGAAGGTGGTAGCATATGCACCTTTAATCCCAGCACTCAGGAGGCAGAGGCACGTGGATCTCCATGAGTTCGAGGCCAGCCTGGTCTACAGAGCGAGTTCCAGGACAGACTACAAAGCTACAGAGAAACCCTGTTTTGAAAAACCAAACAACAAACAAAAAAGGCTGGAAAATGACAAAACACAAAGTGCAATCTCTACTCTATACAAGACTCGAGCATTAAACAAAGTGTATCTTGTGGGGATGGCATTACTGATGTTTGTTATTTTATGTTACTGTGCTTTCAGCTTGTCTATAGTGAGGACTTTAATGGCTAGGAAGAAATTTATTTTAATTTTTAAAGTTAACATAGAAAAGAATGTTTCATTATGACATTTGCCCATGTATGTATCACTATACTTTGCTCATATTCTCCCCCCCCGTCCATTCTTTTCCTCCCTCCCTCCCTCCCTCCCTCCCTCCCTCCCTCCCTCCCTCCCTCCCTCCCTCCCTCTCTGCCTCCCTCCCTCCCTCTCTCCCTCTCTGCCTCCCTCCCTCCCTTCCTTCCTTCTTTGATTTTAGACAGGTTCTCAGTGTGTATCCCTGACCTTTCTGGAACTCACTCTGTAGACCAGGTTGGCCTCTAATTCAGAGCGATCCACCTGCCTCTGCCTTCTGAGTGCGGATTAAAGGTACATGTCACCATGTCCAGTCTTGTTTTTGCTATTTTGAGACAAGGTCTTGCTATATAACTCTGGCTGGCTTGGAATTCTCCATCCTCCTGCCTCAGTTCCTGAATATTGGGTTATGGCAGGTGTTAGTTACTATGCCCAGCTGAGTTGTCTCCTCCTCCTCTTCCTCCTCCTCCTCCTCCTCCTCCTCCTCCTCCTCCTCCTCACTTTCTCTCCCCTCTCCCTTTTTTCTAGCTAACCATTCATATTGGAATAGATGTCAACTGTGCTACTTACTCTGCTTTATATAATGGGACCTATGGTGACCCAATCACCAATAAAATCACACTTTGATGCCTGACACATAGAACTTCTGTGTGTCCTCCCACCCCTACCCCCTCAAGAGGAGCATAATTCAACCTGCATCAGGGCCTTTTTAGTTCTTCCCCACACCTGTAGTAGCTTTCTTTCTTTCTTTCTTTCTTTCTTTCTTTCTTTCTTTCTTTCTTTCTTTCTTTCTTTCTTCTTTCTTTCTTTCTTTTCTTTCTTTCCTCTCTCTCTCTCTCTCTCTCTCTCTCTCTCTCTCTCTCTTTCTCTCTCTCTCTCTCTCTCTTCTTGTCTTCTTTATGCTCGGGCTGAAATCCAGGACCTTCTGCATGTTCAGCAGGTGTTATACCTTAGCTACACTCTCTGCCCCCACTCACTCTGCTTATTACCCTGATGAGATTGTAAAATTTTCAAGAGAAGACATATTTCCCATATGCAGTGGCAAACCAGGAGCTCCATGCCTAGCTCTGGTCTTCAGCCTCTGGCCTCTAGTCCTGGGCACTCTGTGCTCTGGAAGACTTCTTTGAATTCATTTGTGACATTTACAAGTCGGGGGAACTCCACCAGCAGATCTGGATGCTTGGTCTCCAGGACAAAGCAGAACACCTGTGAGCATCCCATCCTGGGTTCCCCCTAGCCCAGAGCACAGCAGGGGCTTCCCACGTTGGGCAGAAGCACCTACTCCTTTTTGCTCCCTAGCTGGGTTAGCTGCCACTCGTCACCCAGCCAACTTCACTTGAACCAGCTGCCACCAAAAAATATTAAGGGAATAAATGAATAAATACTTGTTGATGATGCGGGTGGCAAATGAAATGTGCCTGGGATTCCCGTTTTCTTTGCAGTCATCTGAATCTTCCCCAGTGAAACTGCCATCCTCACTGCTTTGCTGGGACAGTCAGTGGCGGATTCTCAGCCGGTGTCTCCTCTCTGTTAGCAGCTTGTAAGACACAGTGGGTCACCGAGTGTCTTAGTCGGGGCCACTCTTGTTGTGATGAAGCACTATGACCAAAACGACTCGGGGAGAAAAGGGTTTATTTGGCTTATTCTTCCATATCATAGTCCGTCATTGAAGGAAGTGAGGACAGGGAGGAACTCAAGCCAGGCTGGAACCTGGAGGCAGGAGCTGATGTAGAGGCCAAGGAGGGATGCTGTTTACTGGCTTGGTTCTCATGACTTGCTTAGCCTGCTTTCTTACGGAATCCAGGACCACCAGCCCATGGATGACACCACCCACAATGGCCTGGGCCTTCTCCCATCAATCGCTAATTAAGAAAATGGCTTATAGTTGAATCTTTTGGAGGCATTGTTTCCCCCAGTTGAGGCTCCCTCCTCCCTGATGACACTAGCTTGCGTCATGTTGACATAAGACTAGTCAGTACAGACCCAGCCTCCATATTTCTGGAGCCAGCGTTCTCTCAGAACATCACACTTAATCCTGTGACTTTAAATGTCTCCTTCCTGCTAACTGTTTGAGTTTTGCCTGTGATTGGCAAGCCCCTCTGAGCTCCCATTCCTACCTCCATCTTTGCTTAGAGACATAGTGGCAAAGGGGCCTTAAACTTAAAGGTTGAAAGCCATCCCCTCCAATGCTTGGTTCTCAGGACCCAACGTCTCAGTAGACACCATGCTAATTCTCTCAGTTGTTCAGGGGGAAACACTAAGCGTGAGCTTCATGAATTTGTCCCCTCATCCACTCAGCCTGCTGTTACAGCCTTTGGAATGGTTGATTCTGTGCCACTTTACAGAGCTCATGAGAGGGAGGGAGGGAGAGAGAGAGATCAGAAAATAAACTTTAGTCTGATTTTAGGCCTGACCATATTTATTCATAGTTAAGGGGCATCTTGTCACTTACTTGTGTCCTACAGTGAAGATGGGATATGGTATCTTATAGGGATAGAAATGACATCCGTAGCCTGCAAGGGAAGCTGGGAATTGTAGTCTTTCAGCAGGAAACTATTACAGGTGTTTGACCCACCAGTGTAAAGGCGACTGTGAAGGCACTTAGGGTGAAGTTCATCTCAAGAAACCCATCCTAATATAAAAACATGGTAAGTCATGCTGGGAACATGCAGCTCAATAGTGGAGAACCTGCCTGTCCAGCATGAGGCCCTGGCTTTGGTTTTGAGTCATTTTTTTTAAACGGGGGGAAACAAAAGAAAATAAATATTTTAATAAAAACTTCAATGGATGCACTAAGCCTGCCTGCTATTCAGTGCTAACTACACCAAACACTGGCTGTTTGTCCTCAGGAGCCCCAGCGTGGAGACAGGGGGTTTGCTGCTGTGGTCTCTGAGCTCATCCACCCACAAACCCCTGCCTCCCAACATTCTAGCCACGGATCTTCCTTTAATATGCAACCCAGGCTTTGGCCACAAGGCCTTTGCTCCTGCTGCCTCTCTGCCTGGAAATCTCTTGGTTCTGACCATTCATCAGAACAACTCATGAGCAGAACTGAGGCCTTTGCATCTCAAGGGAAGCAGGGACTTCCTCAAGAATGGACTGTTCATTTCAGACTTGCCAAAATGTCTATCTCGGTCAGCCACCCCAGGGGACTCTCTGGGACTGTTGATCTGGGTCTTGATCCATCATCATTTCTGGTTGTGTGGTCCCTGTATGGCAGTGGTATGTGAAGAAGTCCCAGAGAAGGGATAAGCCTAGCCATTTGCATACAGAGGTCAGAGCTTGGCTTCTCTCCGTTGTCTGGTTCTTGGGCGCCTCCCAGAGACTTTGAAAGACTGCTTTTCTAAAGAACAACTTATCCTTTCATTTTGAGTAGGTTTTGGTGAGGGGAGGGCATGGCTCACATCGTAGAAAACAGACACTTTAAACAGTTGTGCATAGACAAAACGCCCACCATGAGGGGGCTGGGATCAAGGGACCACACCCCTGAGAGTCCTTGCCATTCCTAGCCCTCCTTGTCTTCTATGCTTTCCACCATGGATGGATGGCTGGTCCAGAGGGTAAGAACACGTCTCTGTAAGAACATGTCACTGTGTTCTGATAATGGTGGATGAGCTCACATGTCAGAAAGGTGAAACTCAAAACAGGGGACCAACCAGGATGGGTGCAGGTACGAAGTCTGACATTCAGAAATGGTGTGTGTGTGAATGTGTGTATGTGTGTGCATGTGTGTGTGCATGTATGTGCAGACTTGGGCAAGTTAAATGACCCTCTACACTTCCTTTCTCCCTTATCAAAAAGAAAATGCTTATCTTATGGGGCTCTTGTGGTCCTTAAATAATACATAATAGTGCTTGGCTGAAGAAAAAAGCTTCTATCTGACACACAACCAATTAGCACACAGTTTCTGAAGCTGTAGTGGAGGTGGGCTGGAGATCCTACGTGCTGTGTGTCCCTAGGCTGATCCACTGTGGACACTCTGGATCACTTCAGAGAGACAGACTTCTGTCCTTCTCACTGTCATCCCACTGACAAGGTCACGGCCCTTCCTAAAAGCCCAGCGAAGCCTGAAAGTTCGGCCTCCAGAGAGCCTGAGACACAAGCCTGCTGCCAGGACCCTGCCTCTCTCTGCCAGTACCATCTTGTCCTTGGGCGTTCCTGCAGACCTTTGCTCTGGATAGGAAGGGAGGTCAGTGCCCAGTGATCCCGTGACTAGCTAGTTTGAGCAGTCAAGCATCTGAGCAGTCTCAAAGGTATGCAGCCTGTTCTCTCTGCCTCCTGTGAGTGATCTCAGGGGAGATTTCTGAGGCTCAGCCCCGTTGTGTGAGTTGCATTCCCCGACTCCACAGCCCATCTGAAACAGAAAAGAGCTCAGTCCAGCACCACCAGTTCTTCATGAATGTCTGACACCTTAAAATGGTTTGGGTAGTCCAGTTCTTCAACCATAAAATTCTTGGTAACACTGGATGATTTCCTGGATTCTCTCCCACCAGGACTTTGGGGGGGGGGGCACAGCTGGAAGGTGGGGTGCTCAACCCTGTTCACCAGCCATTAAGTGGCTCACTGATACTACAGACTGTCACTCACTGGCCTGACTTTATCAAACAGCCAAGAAAGCATTTGCAGAGAGGCTTTCTAAGAGCTGGCAGGGGAGTCTGTGGGCCTAGACCATCTGGGAGCGAGCAAGAACGACACCCTCGATTCCCAGGATGCTCTTTGCCCTCCTCTGCCCTGGCCACCCTCACAAGAACCGAACTGTGTCTGGATCCTAGAATGCGAGGAATGTGCCACAGCCTGATAGGCATGAAGCAATCTGTCGAAAGGCAGGGAGGAGCTGCTCCCCAGGCCAAGGCCTGACAGCAAGGACTATCTGGCCTGCAGGCTGTGTGGCCCCTCCCACCTTCCCTGGCCTCCCCACTGCAGGCCGGATATCAAAGGCTGCATTGTGCTTTGAGCAGCCTCGGTCCCTCGCGTGCCAGGGAGGAGGCGGGAGGAGGGCCTCTGATGGGAGGTTCCCAAGTTTCTCCTGACTGGCGTTCCCAGGGGCCTTGGCCCAGGGAGGATGGTGCACACATGGGTGGCTGCTTCTGTATCCCTGGGGAGCGGAGTCTGCCCTGGGGCCCAGGTGAGTTTCCTAAGGGGATCTGGCCTGGGTCTTAAGCTAGAGTGCTGGTCCAGGGAAGTTGGTGTTTTGGAGAAACTCTCCTTCCAAAGATTGGGAGATGGCTGTACTTTCTGGCTGCCTGCCTCGCATCCCCTTCTAGTTTGGTGTTTCCCATTCTGGGTGCAAAAAGGCAATGAAGTCTGGGAAATTCTACTTTACCTGAGAAGTAGGTTCTGTGCCGGGTCTGCGCTTTGTGAACAGGGAGTGAGGGCTGCTCTTGGCAGCCACTCCTAGAGTGTGACTAAGCCCTTCCTTCCTTTCTTCCCAAGATTCCCTAGGACAGGAAGAAGGCTCCACAGTGAGTTCCTCTGTGGCCCATGAACGGTCATAAATTTGTTTTGGGTCACTCAGCGCTATTTTCATCAGGGCTTCTCCTGCGGAGGAAACAGGGCTGTTTTCCTCCTCTTACCTACGACGGTGGCCTGGCCTATGGAGTCGAGGTCATGGAAAGTTATGCTAAGAAGCTGTCCAGCAATCTGGACACCAGGTGACCAGTCTTCCTGGTTTGCCTGAGACTGAGGGCATTCTTGGGATGTGGTCAGCTCTAAAACCCAGATCTCCACAGCGAACCAGGGCAGTTGGTCATACTGCTGAGGAGCTCCTGCAGCTTTGTATAGCTTAGCAGCTGAAGGAAGCCCTGTGGTCACACTGTAGGATGTCCATCCGGATCGGTTGTGGCTCTAGGGGAAAAGGGTGGAGTTGGACCGGGAGAGGACTCACTTGGGAGATGGAGGGACGCCGCTCTAAGGCATCGGTCTGCACCTTTATTAGGGTCACGTTTCTTTCTGGAGAGCTACCGTGGTTCTGGTGAGCACCACTATGGTTCTGGTGAGCACCAAAGTTCTGGTGAGCATCACCATGATTCTGGTGAGCACCACCAAGGTTCTGGTGAGCACCACATAGTTCTGGTGAGCACCACCATGGTTCAGGTGAGCACCAAGGTTCTGGTGAGCACCACCAAGGTTCTGGTGAGCATCACCATGGTTCTGGTGAATATAGCTGGGAGGTTCCGCTAGCTAAGGGCTTTTCCTCTGAATTATTGCTTTCTTCTATGGTCTGTGACTTGGGCTCCTCAAAGGACTTGAGATTTTTTAAAGTGAACCCCAAGTAAGCCAGAAGTCCTGGTCTATACATTTTGACACTTATAGCAAGGACTTCTTCCTAGACAAGGGACACCAAGAACCCCACCCAAAACTATACGTAGACAAACTCCAAATATCACAAAAGGCTGTGACATATTTTGTTTCTCCAAATTTCTGGGGGCTCAAATCTATACATTCAAAATAGAAAACAGTTCAGCACATGGTTATTCACGCCTAATAGATGTCAGGCCTTGTTACTATTTCTGTGACCCTCAAATATCACGTTCTCTGGGGTCCATGGAATCCTCTAGAAAGTCTGAGGCCCCTGACACTGACCCTTAGCTTCAGTGGAAGGAACTCCGCCGCTGTTTGACGGGGTTCCATTTGGGACGAGCTCAGTGGCGCAAAACTCGGACTGATACCGAAGGCGTCCTTGAAGTTTGATGACATTGTCGTCCCTCAGTTTCACCCTTTTGCTTTTTTTTTTTCCAGCACAGACCCTGGCAGCCCCTGGATTTACTGTTTCACCAGGAGCCAGCTTACTATTTATTCTGTCGCAGTCTTCCAGTCATTCTCCCTGTATTGTTCTCCACCCACCAGCCTTTTCCTGAGGGAAGTCGCTAGGGATGCATCTGAGGCCAGATGGTGTAAATATTTCCATCCTAGCCTCCCAGCATATCCTAGGGAAATGTCACAGAGTCTGAGATCCTTCTCTGGACAACAACTTTTGCACGACCTTAGGGAAGTCTCTGGGACCTTCGGCTAGCAGTTATCTGACTGTGGGCTGCATCGAGTGGTGGTGCCAATTGCAAGGACTTTGGGAAGGGATTAGATTGGACAGTGTGTCTCATAGATGTGACTCTCAGTGTTGGCTGGCTCTTCTGCTGTTAGCTAATACGGGCCACACCTCTTCTCTAATTTGCTATTCTCTACCGGAGAGAGGTCTGTGTTCTAGTTTCTTTGGCTGCTGTTGCTATTGGGTCTGTGTATGTGGGAGATAACAATGAAGACCAAACCATGTGTCCTTGTGTATAGGGGAGGCAAGGGAGAAGGTTCGAGATGATGTGGGACCCTGGGTGGCTGCCCAGGTTTGCCATGGTGTAGCAGTAACGGAAGCAGGCTTGGGCTGCCTCCGCAAGCTCTGTTCCTCTGTAGACCCTTCCTGCAGCTCCTCTGGTTGAGTCTTCTGCTTTCTACAGAATTCTCCCACTAGCATGTGGTGAGAGGGTGGGTCCTGGCCAGTTGCCAGGCCTCTGACTGCTCCCCTTTGGGTCTCTTGCTCTTAATCACCAACAAGTGCCCACTTCAGATCACAAAGAAAGTCATGGCAGAAACGCCTAGCTCTTGTCCCTTATCCCCAACACCCCTTTGTAGAGAACTGGCAGAAATTCTTACATAGAAGATGGAGGGGAGGATTTTTTTTGTAGACACCATCACTCTCTTTTCAGCCTTTCTATTAAGACTGACTCACTGATAGAATTACACGAGGAGGGGAGCGCGCACAGCAATCAACAGGGCACCCCTCTGAATTTGAACACAGTGATGGCACAGAGTGTTGGAATAATGAGTTCCATCCACTTTATCATTTTGTGCCATCAGAACTGCTTCTTTTCTTTCTCCTTTTTAATAAACAAAAAAGTTGCGTCCACAGTTAGGGCCCCCTGGATGGCTCCTTCCAATCTGACTCCCACAACTCAGAGACCTTTTGACCTTAGAGTTCCAAGGTCAGTTACTATAGTAGAAATAACCAAGTCTGTCCCCAGGGATTTGGATGACCTCTGCTAAGTTACGGTGTGACTTTGGTAAAATCACCACTCATTTCTATGCCTAAACTGCCCAATATTCATTTTTTGTGATGTTTCTTTCTCCCTCATATTTAGTGTCAGTATTTTTGCAAGTCAAGAGGCCTTCTCTCTCTCTTACTTTAAGGCACAGTGTCCTTCACTCTGCTCTCTCACTTTCCACTGTTAAAATTACAGTCCAGTCTCCCACTCCCTCTCCTGCCTTTCTAGTGGCCTTCCACCTGGCCTGAGCCTTCCGGTTCCTTCTGTGTCTCTCCTGTGCTTCTCTGAGCAGAGCGATCACTTTCATTGAGCCAATGCACTGCTGAGAATGTCCCATAGCTCCCCATCCATTCCACCTCTGCCTGCGACAAAGTGCTCATCCCTCCTGGCCCTGCTCTATTTACCAAGCTTGGCCACTCATCTGCCCAGCACGTGCAGGTTGACTTTTACTACCATACACGTATACGAAGCTCATCGCTACCCTGCATGCTTGTTTCTTGCAGATTAAAAGAGCTTTAGAGTTGTTCATTTTATTTTATGTATTTTGCTTGCATGTGTGTATGTGCACCGCACGCATGCTTGGTGCCTGGGGAGGTCAGAAGAAGGCATTGGGTCCCCTGTAACTGGAGTTATGGATGATTGTGACCCACCGTGTGGGTGCTAGGAATAAAACGATATGTTCAACTGAGAAGCCATCTCTCCAGTGCCCCCTTGAAGGTTTCTCATGCACTTTCTTGTACTCTAGGTTCAAGTTCTTTGATGACTGTCTGCAGTGTTAATGTTTTCTTTTACTCTGCCAGCTGTGCAGCACTCTTTTACTTACACCTTTTGATTAGCAAAAATTCTTGAATTTAATGCATTATAATCTATGCATTATTATTATTATTTTGGTGTGGGAGAAGAATAGCTCTTTTTCAATCCTGCTTAGAAAACCATTAACAACTTAAATTATACAGATAGTCAGCCAGTTTGTGCAAGTTTATTTTTAGAGACATCTTTTAAAATGTCCCATCCTCCCTACCTCTGGGGCTGGGGAACAAACACTTGGGCTCATGTTCCAAACCTCACATCTCCTTTACAGACCATGAAATCTGTGTTCCATACCAGGGGCATTGCCTTGGACTTTCCTTCCTGAAGGAAGGCTCACTTCACGGGGGGTTGCCGTCAGATCTTTTTCTGTGCAAGGACACAGAGTGACCGGGTAGGCTGGGCTGTGGTGACTGAACAGCTGGCACTTCCCTGGGACTGTGGCCACTCACCTCTGCTGATTGTTTGGGAATGAAAGCCCTGGGCGATAAATCTTCCAGTTTTCAAAATAAAGATAAGCATTTTGGGGTAAATAAAACATTTTGACTTCCAAATGGCATTAAGCAGTTAAAACTAAAAGTTCACTCTAAAGGAGGGGGGGAAAAGAAGATGTTTGTGAGTTTACTTTGTGGTTAAGTTTGTCATAAGATAAAAGAGCAGCCAACACTCGGTACATGCTTCTTGGGCCAGTGATGGGAACACCATTTAGAAACGCTAGAAACGCAAAACCTCGGGGTTCAGCACTGAGCAGAATACCCAGGAACAATCCAATTAGGCCATCACTGCATATAAAAAGTATAGATGGAAGTTTCTGTCCTGCCCTGCCCCATAGCCATTCAGTACCAAATAAACACTCAGAGGCTTATATTAATTATAAAGTATTTGGCCTATTAGCTAAGGATTATTATTAACTAGCTCTTACAACCTAAATTGACCCATAATTTTTATTTATGCTTCGCCATGTGGCTTGGTATCTTTACTCAGTAAGGAATTTTCACCTTGCTTCCTCTGTGTCTGACTGGCAACTCACCCTTTGTCTTTTCTTCTTCCCAGAATTCTTCTAGTCTGGTTGGCCTGCTTATATTTTCTGCTTGGCTACTAGCCAATCAGTGTTTTATTAAACTAATACAAGACAAATCTTTAGAGTGTACAAGAGTATTATCCCACAGCAAAGAAGCACTGATTTGCGCCTATGGTTCAGAACCCTGCTTTAAACTGATGTGATCATAAGGGAATTTAAAACAAAAGTACCCGTGACCCCCTGTAGCTGCCCTGTAGATCACAAAAGTAAGAATCCATATTGATGCAGCCTAAGCATCAATATATTTATATATGTTTAACATATAGCTTTAATATACACATACATCACAACATATACATATGTAATGCGCATATATATGTATGTATGTATGAAATATTAAACCTAGCCTGGATGACCCAAATAAATAGCCAGGGTTCAGAAGTTCTGATCTGGTCAACCCCTTCTTTCATAACTGGAGAAATTAAAGACCCCAGAAATGGACAGGTCAAATGCCTCATCCAATGTCTTCTGCCCAGTCCATGGAGAGGTCTCGTGATTTCCAGCTAGTGCCCCACCCCCCAGTTACTTCTGACTCCTGGGGGCAGAACTGCAGAATGATTCTGATGGCCTCATCTCATTTCTACCAGATTGCCTACTAACGCTAGCTTTGCAGGGTTTTCTGCACAGATACCTGGCACTCCCTTCTGCCGACTCAAGCTGAAATCCATTTTGTTCCTACTGTCCATCAATGGTGCTAACTGCTCCCACCATGAAGAAAGGTAGAGAGACCCCGGGATCAAGATGTCACCATAGAGGCCCACAGTAGAGAGGGACAAAGCCTTTTGACAACAGTATGAGGGCTAAAGTTTGGCACTAGCTAAGGTGATTGTGACTGCTTGAGTCTTGTTGCATGCTTGGGCCATGCCATTAAACTGCAGGTCCAGATGGCAAGACTCAGTGGGCTTGGACACCTCTGACCTAAATTTTACAGGCAACTGTGAAGAGTAAATGACTTGGAAAGAGTAGTAGAAACAAGATTGTCCACCTTTTTACCCTAGGAGGAGCTTATGCTGCATGGTTCTGGTCCAGTGGTTTAGTTCTTGAGAATTTTTGTGGCTGAGAGGACAAAGTCCATCTGTCAAAATTAATGTGTTAAAGATTTGAGCTCCTCTGTATTTGGAGAATACCATGAAAGACGCCAGTCCTGGAGGGCTATCCAACTTTTTGTGTTTTCCACGGAAGAAAGACCTGTCATAGGCTATGTATTCTCGGTGCTGTCCAAGCTCTGAGCGTGATTCAGGGTACTATAGCACAAAAGAACTACCCTGGGCTGTAAGTGGCCCAGGGGTGGTGGCTGGACACACCTTTGCATCTATAGCAATGGGCGAATTTCTCTGCCCTTTCTACTTCCTCGTGCTTCTTAGCTGCACTCTCTGCTCCCTTTTCAACCGTAAGCAATCAAAATACGATTCCTCCAGCCTCACCCTGGTCCCCACCCTGTGTTTCAATCTGCATTCCCCTTTAGCACTTATTTATATCTGTGTGTGTGTGTGTGTGTGAAAGAGAGAGAGAGAGAGAGAGAGAGAGAGAGAGTGTGTGTGTGTGTGTGTGTGAGAGAGAGAGAGAGAGAGAGAGAGAGAGAGAGAGAGAGAGAGAGAGAGAGAGAGAAGAGATCAGAAGATAAGTTTCAGGATCAGTTCTTTCCTGGGGATTGAAATCAGATTATCAGGCTTGATGGCCTTTGTCTACTGAACCATCTCATCAATCTATCCACCCACAGTCTTCCTTTGAACTCTGTTATTTTGGTGGCGAGAGTAGGGCTGCTTATGATGGAGCCCCGAACCTTGTTCATGTAAGGCAGGCACTCTTCTGACAGCTTCGGCCTACACCCTTTGCTCCGTTTCAGCAGGAACAGGAATAGGAACTATTTTGAGAGCTGGGAAGAGAGATTTTAGACAGGACCCTGCCTTGTGGGCAGCTAGGTGGACAGCATGGGGAGCTACATCCGTTCCTCAGCCATCTCTCTAATGGTATCATTCTTTCTCACTTGGCTCCAGTCCTCCCATGCCTATGCATGGACCTAGGCCTTGCTGCAGTTAGAGCCAGAATGATCTGCGTAGGCTCCACACACCTGGAGCACCGTCAGTGGACTGCACCCTGGAACTGGGTTTGACCTCTGGGTGGGAATATTTAATGAGATGGGTGCTCCCAGACTGCTGCAGGATTGAGATAGCATACATGTGGTTCTTTGATAACAGCTGGCTACAAAGCAATTATAAGGCAATGGCGACAATAGTTCTCTTAAGGCCCTAGTCTTGGTTTAACCACTGGTACTTGGTAGGCCCCTCCAGTCCATACTTAGGACTTGTGTATACTCTTAGAGCTGATCTTTTGCTTTATTCTCTGCAGATAAAGAAGTTCCTTCCAAGGATCCACCCGGATCAAGTGAGGACGCAGCCTCACTTGAAAACAAGGGAAAATGTTTTCTGCCACAGAACATGACTCAAGGTATCGGAATCACAAAGATAAGTTCAATTAAAAAAATACCTTTGGTTATTTCAGAAGCTTCTTCATCTCTCCCTCTGTAGACCCTCACTCCTGTTGCCCTTGTTACCTCCATGTGTATCTTTGTGAGTGTGTCTTTATCATCTTGTGAGTGTGTCTTTATCATACTGTCACACACACAAACCTCCCAGACTGTTAGTTAAAGCTTTTTAGAATCTAGCATGTGTCAGGAACTCCGCATATAATTTCTGGGTTAGAGAAACAGCTTATTTATTAGATTTCTAAGGTGATATAGGGGCAGGATTAAACTGAAAAAAATATGTGCATTCAACATGTGCATTTATATGTATGCAGTACATAAATGTCTAGAAGATGTATGGCGGAGACACAGGTTGAGGAATGAGTATGTGGAGGACCTGTTTCTGTTCTATATAACACTCATAGTCTCTTCATAGTCGAGGCTCTGAGCAAATATTTCCTAAACAAATGAATAGTCAAATGAAGACCTGAGTGTGTAGAATGAGATTGGCTGAGTAAAAGTATCTGAACAATAGGGACTTGGGTGGGAAGGTGGGAAGCAGAATCTCAGAAGGGACGGCGACTCGACTGTCATTTACTACATGACAAGGAAGAGGCTTGAACTCTTGTCGTCAAGGTTCTACAAAGGACCAGAACTGATAGGATATAGAAAGGGGATTCGTTAGAGTGTCTTATAGGCTGTGGTCCAGCTAGTTCAACAATGACTGTGCTAACACAATGTCCAAGAATCTAGCAATTATTCAGTCTATGAGTCTGAAAGTCTCAGCTGTCCGCAGTATACACTGGAATCCTGAAGAAGTAGACTCTAATGCCAGCGAAGGAATGGACTTGCTGGTGAGAGCAAGGGCAAGCAGCCAGGGAGCTAAAGCTTCCTTTGTCCATGTCCTTTATACAGGATGCTGCCAGAAGGTGTGGCTCTGATTTAAGGTGGATTTTCCCACCGCAAAAGATCCAAATTCAAGGTGGGTCTTCCCACGTTGGATGGTTTAATTAAGAAAAATTCCTCACAGGTGTTCCCAGCTGCTTGGGGTTTAGTTAATGACAGATGTAGCTGTGTTGACAACGAAGAATAGCCATCACCTTTGTCCTGTTTGAAACCATCACGGTCCACACTCTTCCAAAAATATACAGTCCCTTGTTACAGAAGATTTGTGGGAGAGTTACATTTTGGTATCTTTAAGTATGTAAATGGTGTAAATTGATATTGCATAATTATCAAACCAGGTTATGTCTATTCCCCTTTGAAAATTGTGTCCAAATGTTAGTGTTTAATTAAATGTTTTAAATCACGTTTACTTATGTGTGTGTTTGTATGTGTGTGGGCACACACATCAAGACTCAGGAATTGGTTCTCTCCTTTCACTATGTGTGTCTCAGGATCACATTCAGGCTATCTGGCTTAGCAAGTGCCTTATCCACTGAGCCATCTCAGCAGTAAGGAGGAAACTCTTGCTCTTGGGTCATTCACCTGATTGACATCTGTAAGCTTGGGCTGTCCCAGAAAACCCTTTGCCTTTGCCTTTGGCTGCTCCAGAACCACACTGGAGTCAGTATATTGTCTTACTAGTGTGTGAAAGTTGATAACTTTCCAATGAGTATCATTAGATGAAACCGAATCTCTAGGCTGAGCTTGCAGGAAGGTAGTCATGATGTGGAAGTGGGAGACTTGGTGCTAGCTTCTAATCTTGCTTTATGCAGGCCAATCCCAGACAGAATCAGTACATTCTTGGCCTGGCTTCCAGAAAGATTAAAATAGGACCCAGCCTGCTGCAGTCTGCACTAGAGTGAACTGGACTTACTGCCCTGTGTGGTGATTTGGGGTATTACAGGATCCCATCTGCTCAGAGATTCTGCTCTCAGTATCAACTAAGGTCTTAAGGAATAGTTTATTCAAATCAGGGTCTCTCCATTTTGTATACATGGGTTCACACATCATAAGAAGAGTCACACTGGGGGTACCACCAGTGGGCAGCAGTGATTATGGAAGAGGTGCTAAGAGGGAGTTTGCATTAGGTTTTGGAAGGCAGGAGAGATGGAGTTTAGCAGAACAGAAACCATCAGTATCAGCTATTGTCAAGTTTAATAGTATCAGCAGATGAGGACATTGGTGATCAGAATTGCTGGGGTATTGGGACTGAGGGATGGTCCAAAAGCTTCACATGTATTAAACATTTAATATGGGCCAGGAACTAAGAAAAGAGTTACATGCATAGCTCATTGGAAAGGTCCCTTTCAAAGCCCTGTTATGGGTCTTATCAAAACAATCTTTTTTCCTAACAGAACTATCAAGCATACAGAGGTGGTTAACTGCTCAGGGTGGTACGGGCTTGAGAGCAGAGCTAATCCCTGAAACTGAGGTTCTGAAAATCCTTCCTTGGCTTGTTTGTGCTGTCATTCATCCTAGGGGTTAACATGAAGAAAGACTGCCAGATGGAGGCTGGGGAGAATGGCTGGATATGGAGAGGGACTTGGGTAGACTGGAGGGGAACACGGATCAGAGAGGATCTGAGCGAAAGAAATGGCCTCTTACCTAGATGCAGGTCATTTGAATGTCCTGCAGCCAGGACAGTACTTTCAGCACCTCTGGGTTGCAAATGGGCCTTTTCCACGTGGGCATTCAGACTGCCCTGTGGACTCCACCTGCAGGATAAGGGCCATCTCTATAACCTGGCTTAAGTCAAATTGGAATGAGGAGCCGGTTTCTGTGAACCCAGCCCAATGCTTCTGTTTCTCCTGTTAGCATATTATTAACAAACTTGGTACTTCATATCTGAAGAAATCATTTCTGAAAGGACAATTTCTGTAGCAAATTGTCCTTTGTAGCATCCTGTGTGGCTTCTTCACATATTCAAATGCATATAACTATTTCTTGATTCCATTGCATTTTCCTCCCTCCTTAGTTCTTTTCTCTATGAGAATTGCCTGGCAGGCCAATTCCATCCAAGCGTCACTCATGGGAGCAGGAGCTAACCTTGTTTTTTGCTGTATGAGCACATCTAAACAGACTTCCAGGAGGCTTCAAGGAGTGTTTGTTAAATGACTGTGATCTCTGAAGAAATCAAAGATTGACTCTTAGTGTCTCCCTGGTTGTCATAAGAAATGTTAGTTCTGGAGCATGAAAAACAGGTTGGGAAAATGTGTGCAAACAGCTCATAAGATAATATTTATTGCCTATTGTACATTTGTGTGTAGGGACAGGAGAGATGGCTCAGTGGTCAAGAGCACCGCTCTTCCAGAGGATTCAGGTTCAACTCCCAGCACCCACATGGCAGCTCACAACTGTTTGTAACTCCAAGATATGACAGCCTCATACAGACATATGCAGGCAAAACAGCAATGCACACAAAATAAAAATAAATTAAAACAGAAATATGTTTAATGAAAATAAATTTGGGTATAAATGCATTCCCTTCAGTTTGGATATTGTAGTCTTCATTTGGAACATGCACACATCATCTGCTGGAAGCAATGTCCATCCTGGCTGGTTCTGTGTCAGCACCTGTGTCAGCAGAAGTGACCACTGTGCACCTCTCCAGAACCCTGCTGGCCTTCAGTGTCTTTCCCTGTCTCCAGGGAGGACACTTGAAAAGGGAACATGGAGGATCCTTTAGCTTACTCTGATCTCTCATGAGCGGAGGATAGCAATTTAGGGCTCGTGGGCGAAACGTTCTCTCCTTTCCTCTCGTTCACTGTGTGTGCAGCCTTGCATCTCTATTCTTGTTCACTATGTGTGCAGTCTTGCATCTCTATTCTCGTTCCCTGTGTGTGAAGCCTTGCATCTCTGCTCTTGTTCACTGTATGTGAAGCCTTGCATCTCAATTCTCGTTCACTGTGTGAGCAGCCTTGCATCTCTGTTCTTGTTGACTGTGTGTGCAGCCTTGCATCTCTGTTCTCGTTCACTGTGTGTGCAGCCTTGCCTCTCTGTTCTCGTTCACTGTGTGAGCAGCCTTGCATCTCTCTCTGTTCTCTTGCAGACCTGGTGCTCTCATTCTGTGTGAAGAGTCGCTCCAGGAGCTGTGTCAATGCACCCTTGCAGGAGGCTGCACGGAGGCGGCTTTGGGCCCTGGAGAATGAAGACCATGAAGTCTGTGCACTGTTTAAGGTGAGCTGGGGTGACTGGCTCTCGGATCTCGGGTTCCTAATAGCACGGACAAAGTATGTCCCCCAAAAAACAGCTGGCTGTCGAACAGTAATGAGTGGCCTAAACCAGAGGAACCCTCCTCCTGGCCCCCAAATTTGGTCAAGTTACTTGCACTAATGCAGAATGGGGATGTTTATAGCAACCGCCTCAGAAGTATACCTCCCCCATAACGTGATACATTTGAATTTTGTTTTGTTACTAGGGTACAACATTCATGTATTTTCCCATTGTGATTTAAAGTGCACAATTCACTTATCTTTGTCTCCAGAAGATTCTATCCCCATCACTCCATGTTCAATCTCTGTGTCACAAGTAACTGTTCATTTTCTCCTTTTCCTTGGGTCCTGGTAAACATTGAACACATTTCTTTTTTTCTTCAGAAGACAGGGTTTCTCTGAGTAGCCCTGGCTGTCTTGGATCTCACTCTGTAGACCAAACTGGCCTTGAACTCTCAGAGATCTGTCTGCTTCTGCCTCCTGAGTGCTGGGATTAAAGGTGTGTGCCACCATTGCCTGGCCAAGCACATATTTTTAAAGTAATAATATTGCCAATGAAAAAAACCATAACTATAAATGTTCGGATGAGAGAAACAATGAAATAAGTGGATTTTCATAGTAGATAAATGTTTACTAGTTAAGTTATATTTGATATTACAAATTTGTTGCTGTCAGTGGTGGGGAAAGAAAGCATTGCTTTACATGATAAACTAATATGTCTTATTATTTTTATTTCCTTCTTAATCTGGTACAAATTGAAAGAAGAAAAGCACTGTGGCTCTCATGTAACAGAGTGACAGTGGCAGTTTATTTTAGGAGAAAGCAAGGTTATACCTGTAGAGAAAGCAGGTACATGGTCATGGTACCTGCTCCATAATCAATAGCTAAAAGTTAAAAAGAAACGTGTGTCCCTGTGTGTGATTGTGGTGCATGTGTGTGCATGTGTATGTGTGTGTATGCGCATGTGCATGTATGCATATGTGTGAGGATGCGCATGCTCCTTGCAGGCCACCGTGCTTGTGCATTCGAGGAGGCTGGAGGGGGACATTAGGTGTCTTGCTCTGTCACTCTTCTCTCTCTTCCTTTGAGATGGAGTTTCACTCACACCAGAACCAGGCTGATGGCCAGCAAGCCCCAGCATTCCTCCAGTCTCTGCCCCCACCCCTCAGTACTGGGTTACAGGTGCAGGGATGACACCTGACTTTTCTTACATGGGTGATGTCAACTAAACTCATGTCCTAATGCTCGAGCAACAAGTGGTTTTACCTACTGAGCCATTTCTCTTGCCCTGGGCTTCTAAATTTTATTTTATTCTATTTTAACCCCTGGAATTCAGGAAGTAAAGACACCTGCTGCCCATGGCTTTAGTGAATTTCCCTTTGATTCAAACCACCTTTGCGGTGGGCAGGTTTGATGGCAAGAGCTGTCCCTTAGGTTATATCGTATTTGAGCTGAGTATGTTGAGGGGTGGAGACTGAGGTCAGAAGCTGGCTGTATCCCAGAGCTAATCAGGGCTCTATAGCTCACTGTAGGTGACCCTAGGCAATTTACCTCACCTCTCCGTGTCCTCATCATTTTTGTTTACAAAACTGGAGTGATGCTATTAGCTTCACGATACTATTAATCATAACATCATCCTTATTTCGTGTACATCTGAAAGTGCACCTGGTCCGTCAGGTGGGGTGACACACTTCCTCGTCTTTATTTAAGAAGCAGTTAGATGTTACAAAAACCTGTCTTAGAGTGGACTAAATACCACTATTGCACTCTTTTCAGGTACTTATTGTGGTAGCTGAATGAAATGTTGCGAAGATTGGCCTTACAAAGGTCTGACATTGAGCAAATTCACTATAAGTTTTTTTTTTTTTTTTTTTTTTTTTAACCCAGCAGCTCTGCTTGCCCTCGAGGTCTATACCCACTCAGGACCTGTGGCCTCTGAGTCTCTGGTGTTGACAGGTTGCAGATTCCCACTGGGCTTGGGGCTCTTCTTTTGGATCCTCTTCTCTGTAGACTCCCTAAGGACCGGGTCTAGCAGTTTCTGACCTTGGGGTGGGACGGTCAGAGGGGAAGCAAGTGCCACGGGTTC
The DNA here is from genome assembly GCF_950005125.1 of Chionomys nivalis. Lineage (NCBI taxonomy): Eukaryota > Metazoa > Chordata > Mammalia > Rodentia > Cricetidae > Chionomys > Chionomys nivalis. Next base: position 23,495,682 of record NC_080099.1, on the reverse strand, counting down.
AAGCCTACTTTGTTCCATTTTAGACAGCAAGGAGCTTCCAAGCCTCTTCTTGTTCTTCTTATGCAAACAAATTGGCAAATATTTTTGGAGGTTGTTGGGTGCTGCATTTTTTGAATAGACAATGCACATATTCTCCACTGGCAACTGTGCTTCTTAGAATTGTGTACAAGCAAGGATGTGCATAAAGATTTTTCTATTGAAGTAGTTATCCCAGGGCTGTTTAGGGCAATAAGATTGTAAAATCATCCAAATGTGAAAGATACGAAAGAATGGCATTCATCAGCAGTAAACATAACGTAGACCAGTCCTTGAGAGATGGTTTACAGCATCCTGCTTAGTAGCCGCTCATTTGCTGGTGATTAATGCTGAGTCCTCACGTGACCCCCTTAAAGGACTCTTACCACAGGCTGACTTGTTGCTCTTGCTCAGGACCTCTCTGCAAGGCTGGTGAGCGTCCAGTCCCAGAAGGACCAGTTTCTCATCACCTTCAAGACCGTGGAAGAAATCTGGAAGTTTTCCACCTATCTGAACTTAGGTATGCCCTGGGTAGGTAGAGGAGAACATGCTTCTCAATCTAGTCAGCTCTTGAGCCTGACATCAGGGGACTGGTTGGTCTCTGAGTGTTAAAGGAGATGCAGCCCTGAGATGGATGGTTGGCCTTTTGAAATATCATAAAATCTCTAAAGCTAATTCTAAAATAAATATTAACTATTACTCTAAAATGTCATGTGAAGAAACTTATTTTCCTACGTCCAGGGAGAGCTTTTTTTAAAAAAATTGCATAACTGGGCAACCCATTTGATGAGCTACCGAGTTGGAAGCAGTGAGATAGATGTTGAGTTCCTTAAAAAGAAAGACGAGTATTCCTGAGGAAGAGTGGGAAGCCGCTCAAAATACTAAAGCTTGAAGACACTTTGTCCTGTGTGTTTGTAAGAGTCAGAGAAAGAGATCGGAGACCCTAATGGGAAGTGGCCCCAGTCTTTAGAGTTTTCTAGAAAGTTACAGATGTCAGGACACAGTGACATTGCCACTGTAGTGGGCAGTGTTTCATCCTCTGTCCCAGGACAAAAGACATCTGACAGGAACTGATGGCTTCAAAGCCAAGTCACCTAATTGTTGAACATTTGCTGCCTTACAGAGAACACTGGGTTTCCTGCAGTTGTACCTAGAGGGCAATGATGAGCTGGGCTAAGGGTTAAAGTGACCCTTGGCTGGAGGGGGAACCTTGTCTTATATTCACGGTGATTTTCCTGCTCTCTGGGATGGAGTGCTTATGACCATTACAGATGGTTGGCATTGAGACTTTGTGGATCAGTTTGTTCACTCCCTGGAGTGTGCTGGTGTTACAGGCTCAGAAATCCAGGCTCTAACTCAGACATGCTAACTAGTCTCTGCAGTTTTACCACACTCCTAGGTTGTGAACTTCCAAGTTTAAGAAGACTTTCATAGTAGACAATGAAGGTGGAGAATGACAGGTTATTGCATTATAGGAATAGGGAAGAAGACTCAAAAGAAGCAAAATTTCAATATGAGTAATTCATATTTAGGAGAATATTGACATAATAATAATAATTTTTTAAATAATTTACATAGTTTTGAATTTTCTTTCTCTCCCTCCTTTCTCTCTCTTTTTTCAATTCTGAGACTCAAACCCAGAGCTTTGCTCATGCTAGGTGAGCACTCTAACCACTGTCCCACATCCCCGGCCATTTCTGCTTGTAACAAGGCAGAGCATCCTAGACTGTATGGGAGGGCAGAGTCAGAAAAGATGGTGGAATGGGATTTTGACTCCGTGGGCTGTCACAGCCTCCTCAGCCTCCGAAGCATCAGAGTACAGAAATTTGAGCTTCAGGTTAGAACTTGAAGGGGAGTCTAGGAACCCTCGGAGTTGGCACAGCAAACTGGAAGACCTCCATTGTTGATTTAGAAAAAATAACTGAGGGCCAATGAAATGACTCAGTGGTGAAGACACATACCAGATAACCTGAGCTCCACCCAGAAACCCACATGGTGGAGAAAAACTGATTCTGCAAGCTGTTCTTTGGTCTCCACTCATGTACTGTGGTATACGAGTGTATTTGCTTACCCTCCCCCCCCCGCAGCACACATATACACATATACACAGATAGACAAACAGAAAATTAATAAATGTAGAAAGATTTAAAAAGATAAATATGCACTTATGAAGGCCATGAAATGCTTAGAATGGCAAACACGACTTAAACTCAACTTGTATTTCCTAGTGGATGTTGACAAGAATCAGTTCATTCTAGAAAGGTGTCTACTTAGCACTTTGCTCCACTTGAATGGTGACTTTGGGTCTGAAGGCAGGATGGAACCTGCTTTCTCTTTGGTGGTTGCTCAGGGAAGAACTCCTCTTGTTCAGCTGTGTGGGTTTGACCTCTAGGCTACGTGTCCACATGTCTGGAGCAGCTCTTCTTTGACCACAAGTACTGGCTCAACTGCAGGCTGGTGGATGATACAGAGATCCAAGTGTCTGTAGATGACAGTCACTTGGAGAACATATACCTGGGCCTCTTGCTGCAGGAAGGTGAGTCTGGCATGGGATTTGGGGTGGGAGCCTCATTGAGATGTTTGTTATTGGAGTCCCTCAGATAATTAAGAACCCAAAAGAGGCAAAAAATCTTTGAAAGATGAAAACATATATTAGCCAACCTATCTGTTGTAAGGAAACTTCAAACATCCTTCTCAGCCTGGTCCTGGCGTCATAAGACAGTTGTGTTAGTTGGTCTCACTGATTCATATTCAGGCAGATTGGAGGTTTGGAGATTAGGCTGCCAGGCTCTACCCAAGCTGGTAGAGTTCTTGGAGGTGGGGACCCTGGCATTGATTGACATCTTAAAAATAAAGTTTCCCATGTAATTCTAATGATCTCCAGGATTGAGAGATGGTTCTATAAACACATGATGTAATTTGATTGTAAAGTAAATTTATAAATCTTGGAAATCCCAAACTATTTCATGAAATTCAATAGCAGAATGCCGAGAAGCCAGCTGAAGCACCTTTTCACAAGGGCAGATGCCATCAGACTGGCAGTGGATCAAGTCTGATAACTTAATACATATCGAAAGCCAGATTGGTTCATGATAGTTTTACAAAAGCGATTCTCTTTCCAATCCCATTGCAAACCCCTTTGATGGAATCTGTGTTGTACCAATGCAAAGTTCATGCAGTCATCACATCCATCTAAACTGATTTCCTTCCCCTTAGTGCCTCTGAATGAAGCCCAGGGTTGCAAAGACAGCCAGAGTTTAGTAAATGCACACATATTTCCAGGATGGGGGGGGGGGTTACTTCATCTCTATTTTTTGAGGTAAAGCCCAGTTAAGCCGTATTCTCCCACATTGCTCAGCTCTGTTAGTATCGATTTTAAGGGAACTCCCTGTCAGTGGCTGTTCTTACTCCTCGGGTCACAGCTCAAGGCCCTGTGCCTCCTCCTGGACAGTGGACTTTACTCAGGGGAAGAAAGTTGTCTGGGCTCTGCTTCTAAGTGGCTCCCATTTCCGGCTACTCCTTGAAAGGTTTTTTTTTTTTCTCATTCTTTGCAGGCCACTTCTTCTGCAGAGCCACCTGCTCCGTGGCTCAGCCAGATGAGAAGGAAGGGGAATATTTGACGTTGTGCAAGAATGAGCTGATCTCCGTGCTCCCTGAAGGCGAATCTGAGTGGGAAAGTGTGTCTTTAGTGACGGGTCAGAGGGGTCTGGTGCCTGTGTCAGCCCTGGAGCCCCTGTCTGTCCCTTTCCATCAGTGAGTAGCTGCCCACTCCCTGGGGGAGGGTCCTGGAGCAGACCAAAGCTTGAGCAGGATAGAATAGATATCCTTTTAGCTATAGTATTCCTGGTGCCTGGAAGAGGACACAATTGGGGTGACTTTTTAATATCCTGGTTTTTTTGATTGTATTATTTGATGCAAGTGGAAGAAACTCTAAGTTTTAGATGAACATAGTATATAGGATGAAATGTATGACCTCCATTGAGGTGCTTTTCTGTTTTTAAATTTATTTTTATTTTATGTGCATTGGTGTCTTGCCTGCGTGCATGTCGGGGATGGTGCCAGATCCCCGGAAATTGAAGCTACATACAATTGTGAGCAGCCATGTGGGTGCTGGGAATTGAACCCAAGTCCTCTGGAAGAGCAGTGCGTGCTCTTAGCCACTGAGCCATCTCCCTAGCCTCTTGAAGTGCTTTTCAATGCACGGACTAAGGCCACTTATACCAGTGTCACCTGAGGGTGTTACTGTGAACTCTGCTCCCTGACCCTCCTCTGATTCTCTTGGTGTTGGACCCAGAAACTTCCATTTTAGATTATCTCCTCAGGCATGTTCTTCCCACTGGAGGATACGGTAAACTTGAGATTATAGAGCGATACCATTTTTTTTTTCACATCTTACACATTCTGCTTGATCCTGGCAGAATTGGCAGTGAGGATACTAAAGGTGTTGGTAAGTTATTTAACTGGCAGGAGAACTGCAGAGCTAGGAAACATCCCAAACTTTCATTTTTCACAGTGTAACGTAAGCTCTAAGTTTGCTGCCATTAAAATAAGATTAAATAGCAATAACACCACCGTCATTTTTCTACGGGATTATTCTGTTCAATGTTATAACATCTTAAAACTCTGTGTTTCCACTGGCAGATGGTTCCTAAAGAATTACCCAGGAATCTGTGATCTTCCCAGAAAGAGAGACTGGACAGGCTCCTGTCATATTGGTATGAAATAAAGAGAGTATTGTTAGGCCGATGACCTTGTCCTTCCTCCTGGTCTCACCGATGGGATGTGGGAAGCCGGTTACTATCTGCATGCTTGGGGTCTTTGCTTGTGAAGTGGAGATTCTGGCCAGGGCTGAGGAAACAGATGCCTGACTGCATGAACAGGCAAAACACACATATATGGAGAGGGCTGGGGGAGGGATGTTAGGGAATGGAGTGGGTGAGAGAGATTTAAAGATAGATCGGTAGAAAAAAAAGGCTTGCATGGGCCAAATGAAACAATTTTGAGTCAAATGTGACCTGCGGGCCACCAGTTTCCAACTCTTTACCCAAACATTTTCTGATTTTCCATAGCATAGTGTGATTTAGGGGGACTCTGAGTGCCTAGGACATAGTGAGTGCCCAGGAAACACTGGATAAATAGATAATTGACTATGCACACACCTACCTGTACACACACCACATGTCAGCTAATCTCTGTCTACACACACACACACTGCTGTTTATGTGCTAACTAGATAACAAAATGTCTAAAATACACTGCTGAAACTGTATCCTTGCGACTCCCTATATTCTAGTACATTTCCTATTATGTATCTCTAGTTATAAAAAATAGTTTTACAAGTTCTAAACCCTAATGACACTTAAAACAACTAGGGAGGAGTCACAGAATCAAAGTATTAGAACTGTGCAGTAATTAACAATAAGCAAAGGTATTAGCATTTGAAGAAACATAACCTGTGTACAGTCAGAACTATGGGGCTTTGGAATCTGTTATGGTTCATACAACCTCACACCGGCACTCCCTGCCTTCACTGGGCTTCTACCTTCTCAATAAAGAAGTGCTGTAATCAAGCCAAATGCTGTCCCAAGAACTAAGCAGATGTACAGGAGAGGTAGCTGGGAAGCCTGACTGCAGGTTAGCCCCTTAGACCCATCACTCAATGCTGCTTCCCGCTTTCTCATCCACGAAGAGGGAATTCTTCTGGGTACTCTGCCTGGCATTCAGCCCCCAGGAAAACCTGAGAATGGAAATGTGCTTTGCAAACTAGACAGTATCATACTCACAAAAGCATTGTTATTGGATCCTAGGTGAGCCATTTATCAAAGTTGGTAATCACTACAGCTTTAAGGATAGTCCCAATCCCCCTGGCTTCCCTGTAGCACTCTGTTCTGCCAACGATGTGCAGTAGCATCTTCGGAGAGTCCAATAGGTACCAGGCATGGTGCACTTTGCGTTTGACTCTAGCATTGAGAAGCATCAGGTGTCACAGTGGCTGAAGCAGCTGGAAGAAGATGTTGGCATCTTCTGCTGTAAAGCTTCTTAAGCACTACTCTGGGGTCTTGTGCCAAGCATGGCGATGATATGTACGACGGTGGCAGAATCCATTGAGGATAATACAAAGAACATTCCAGTTTCCTATAAGCTTATCTAGTTTAAAGGCTTGCATATTCTGTATTCTGAGAATACCTTTCTTATACTTGTGCCTTTTCTTTTTAAAAAATTATAGTGTAAAGCATTTGGATTGTAGTTTATTTTTGTATTGTTCTAGTTTGGCAAAATGCAAAACCTACTAACCCTGGCCATTCGTACAAGTTTGATTTTGGTGTGTGTGTGATCTGACTAAATTATTAAAATTCATTAAGGTTGGGATACTCTAGCCTGTATCACACTGATAGACAGGGGAAGGTTCACTCCTATATATCTTTCTAGTTGACCTGTATGTTGTTTTCTATAGGTAGAGGACGATGCAAGGCCCTGATGGATTACAAACAAGAGGAAAAGGATGAACTGAGCTTCCTCCAGGGAGAAAGCATTGAGATCCTTGGCTTTGTTATCCCCGGGCTGCAGTGGTTCATTGGGAAGTCAGTGACCTCAGGAGAAGTGGGCTTTGTCCCCACCAGGAGCATAGATCCAGATTCCTGCTCCCCAGTGTGAGTATGTTTGATGCCCCGAATGCCTTCCCCAGTGCTCCCTTCTTTTCTGAGCAGCTTTGCAGAGGGTGGAGGGGGTACCCTGGATGTGGAACCAGAGGGTCTCCTTCTGACATCCAAGGTGGACACAGGAAGTTCTAGGAAGGAGGCACAATCAGAAAAAGAATCATCTCAGTTCATTTCAATAGATGTTCTTTGAGGCCTCGCTGTGTTCAAGTGGAGAAGCAGAGCCTCAAGACCAAAGGCTCTGCACCAAGGGTACAGCACCAGGTTCTGGATCCCATCACTTACCATGTCCAGTCGAAGGATGAACCTAAGCAGAAGATTACTTACTGGCTTAGTCAATGACATTCCTTGTAGGTCAGGGAGGCAGGTTCCTTGGAGATGTTCACACACTTGGTGTTCAGGCTAAAATTTGAACTTGTGAAGTCAGCCCTGGCAAGGAAAACCAGAGGCACCTTCTCCTCCTCTCTGTCTTGATTCTGGAAGGGCTGGTTCTGAGGAGCAGACCTATGCTTCTGATCAATTAGCAACAGGTGGCCAGTCGATCCAACCCCCTGTCTTGGGAAGGGCAGAGACAGGCAGTACTGCCCTGTCTGTTTGGGTGGGTCATGATCAGAGGTGTGACAGCTGAGCAATCTGGCCTCACATCAGCACACTGCTGAAGTTCCTGTGTTATCCCTGGGCAGTGTGCCTGTCAATGCCACAGGGTGTCGCTCTTGGATTGTGTCTGTTTATTTGTGAAGGGTTTCTGAAAAAGACAGCAGTGTTTGCTTACATCACACTCTTCCTAGTGTCCCATAAAAGATGGGAACATAAATGCATAGGAGTTTTATGGCGTCGGCGTGTGCATGTGTCTGTGCACATGTCTGTATGCATACCCAGTTGCCCATGTGTGGAGAATCATGTTTCCCCAGGGTTGTTTTCCAAATTGCCTTTGGCTGGTGCTTTCACCACAGGGCCAAGGGATGCTTGTCCAAGGAAGCAAACGGATGTGGTTTCTTTTGGCAAGATTTTAATGACAGCCACCAAGGTTCACGGTAATGACAGCTAGAAAACCAGCCTATAAAACTTGCAGCAAGCATCTATTTTATTTTATACTTATTCAAGTTCAAGAACAATCTTATTTGCATTTGAAAGAATGCAGAACCCAGGGAAGGCAAGTTATAAATCTCAACCGCTGCTGAGAGGAGGAGGATAGAATAGGGGAAAGCCTGTAATATTTCAGCCAGCATGGAAGTCAGCCACGTGGAGGAAGGGAGGGGAACTTTGGAGAAAGGGTAAGGAAACCAAAATCCTAAGGGAAAGCATACTTAGAAAAGAGACAGACAGAAGAAAAGAAGTTAAACTTTTCTGGATAAATTTAAAAAGTGGACAGACTTAAAGATGTTGCATGGTTGAACCTGATGCACTTCTGCATAAGGGGCGGGGATTCTGAAAAGGAAAAAGGACAGTTTCTCATTAAAGGATAAATTCTTCTGCCTATCTCTTCAGCATGATGTAAACAGAACCTGCCTTCCTTGGGGTAATACTCCCATGGCCAGGTGATCCACCTGGCCCCACTGGAACACTAGACCAGAGGCTGGATTCTTTTGACCAGAAGTTTATTTTTCTTTTTAATCTTTAACTTTTATGATTTTATTTTATGCGGTTGGGTGTTTTGCCTGCATGTATGTCTGTATAACATGTCCATCCCTTGGGACTGTGGGGGGAAGAAGATGCCATTGGAGCTCCTAGAATTGGAGTTACAGATGGTTTGAGCCAACGTATGGATGGTGGGAATCAAACCTGGCCACCTGGAGAAGTATCGAGTGCTCTTAAATGGCTGAGCCATCTCTGCAGCAGTACTCAGAAGTTTTTTCTTTCCTTTTCTTTTTTGTTTTTTAAAAATATTTATTTATTCATCTATCTATCTATCTATCTATCTATCTATCTATCTATCTATCTATCTATCTATCTAATGATATACAGTGTGCTGTCTGCATATATGCCTGCAGGCCAGAAAAGGGCACCAGATCTCATTACAGATTCTTGTAAGCCACCATGTGGTTGCTGGGAGTTGAACTCAGCATCTCTGGAAGAACAGGCAGTGCTCTTAACCACTGAACCATCTCTGTAGTTCCAGAAGTTTTCTTTTTTCTTTTTTTCTTAATGGGCCTTTATTGCTACTGTAATTCCCTACTCTGAATAAGTAACCCTAAAATTACTTAAAAACAAGATCAAGGGTCAATACCTCCAAACAATTCTTGCATCCCTGGTCTCTAGCAGGAACAATACTGCCAAAATACTGCCAAGAACCCAAGGAAATTTGATTTTAGCCAGGAAAGAAACTGGCTACTTTTCTTTGAGATTTCTTTCTTTCTTTCTTTCTTTCTTTCTTTCTTTCTTTCTTTCTTTCTTTCTTTCTTTCTTTCTTTCTTTCTTTCTTTCTTTCCTATTTAGGCAAATTGGCCAATTTCTAGTTCCTGTTCTTACCACTTCCCTCTGAAGAGGGAACCCCAATTACCATTATGGAATTGTGTCAATGACTGACTTGGCTTTTTCCAGCTGGATGTGGGTGTCAGGTGTAGTGTGTGGGGTACTCCATCCAGTGGGTTTATCTGAAAGATACCAAAAATGCATCGGCTGCTTCCTTTGGCTAACTGTCAGGTGTGAGGAAAGGAAGCCTTTGATTGGTGCCTGGGAAGAGATGTGAGGGAGAAGCAAAGGAAAGAGGCATGAGCTTTACAAGTCCTAGACATAGAACCAGGAGAAACCAGAGCACAGGTTACTTTTTAAACTGTCCAAATCAAAGAGCATTAGAACATCTTGAGGCTCAGAAGAGTTTCCGTTTCATCCATCTACTGAACTCCTCTTCTTCTCCCTCTTCTTTTTATTCAAGTCTGGACTTGAGAGTGATGCATGAACTCAGAATGATTTCAGGCACTTTGGTTGGTGTTGGAGTGGCTAGAATCACAGTGTGAGGTCCATCTCAGATGGCTGAGGATGGAGGGAGGAAGAGAAGAAATAATTTAGTCACCATAATTTGTAGGTTAAAATAATGGGCCTGGTTCATTTTGGTTAAATTGATCAAAAGTCAAAATATCTGGGTAGATTTTTTTTTTTTTTTTGATTTTTTGAGACAGGGTTTTTCTGTAGCTTTGGAGCCTATCCTGGAACTAGTTTTTTTTTTTTTTCAAGAAGAAAATCACTAAGTGGGGTGTGGTGGCACACACTTTAACCTCAGCACTTGGGGGACAGAGGCAGAGGCATAGGTGGAGGCAGAAGCAGGGGGATCTCAGTGAGTTCTAGGTCAGCTTGGTCTACAAAGGAGGTTCTGGGATAGCCAGGGCTACAGAGCAAGACCGTGTCTTTAAAAAATCATTAGTGATAAATAATTGCCTAAATGACATCTCATATGGAGCTAAGCCTAATGTCTGGTGAGTGTGATCCCTTGGGTTGTTCCTCAGGGAGGAAATCAACCAATCATTTTAATATTTGGTTTTAATTTCCTGTTGCGTGTTTAAGGTAACAGGTGACCAAAATTAGGCACTTTCCTTCTTACTGTCAAATCCAGTTGATCTGCTCTTCAAGGGTCACCTGGGCTTGAGCAGAGCCTCTGGCTTCTCAGCCTTTTTAAACCAGTGGATCCTCTATTTGAGGATAACTCAGTTCTGGACCATCGCTTTGCTTGGAAATGGGGAGAAACATTTTCTTTCACATTGACCTTTGTCTTTGCAGACTGGACCTTAGTGAGAGTGCACTGGGCGGGGTCTCCACAGCCTCCCTGAGCAAGGGAACAGGTGCCTTCTATGGCAAGCACTTTGCACTTTGTTGTCTTCTCCTTCTTCTTCTTCTTCTTCTTCTTCTTCTTCTTCTTCTTCTTCTTCTTCTTCTTCTTCTTCTTCTTCTTCTTCTTCTCCTCTTTTTTTTCCCTCTCCTCCTTCTTCTCCTCCTCATTTTTCTCCTCCTCCTCCTTCTTCAACATTATGTTCCCATTGTGGTATAGTCCATTTTAACAAAGTGCAACCAACAGGAAATGCACCCAGATATCTAAACTAAAAAAAGTAAGCGAGACTGATAAACCAGTTGCTCAGAACCAGCAAAAAGAGAGTAGGAGAGAACTCAGAATGTCATAGTATTAAAAATTGTACCTTTTGTTGTGTTCTCTCTTACACTTTATAGCTTTTTCTGTTTATAATTCTATTTCTCGTGACATCGACTTTTGCTGCTCAACATTATGCTTAGTGTCACGGCTGTTTCTTGGCGGGTAGGCAGTCTTTTTTCCTCTCAGAACTTGGCGTTTTACCGTTTGCCAAGGTGAGAGCAGTGCCTATCAGGTGTTGATAGCAGATTAACCCCTGCTGTCTGCTAATGCTCACTCTCTGGCAGTTACTTCCAGCACGATTCCTCAACTTGCAAGACCGCCAGTCCTGAGCCCTTGTTTGAATGAAATACTCTTGAATGATAATTTGCCTAGGCAGAGAATAGCATCTTCAAAGAATGTATGTGTGTAAAAGTAGCAAGAAAAAAAATACAAACACATCATGTTGAGGCTTTGTCTGTTTTATTAGTGTTTTCAGAAAACCATGCTTTCTTTTGCTGGCTATCTTTGTTTTCTGCACTGTTGATTATAACATTTGCCTTAATTATTTTCTTTTTCCTTTGGTTTATTTCATATGTGTGTGTTCTTGCCATTTATATATTTTTCTTTTCTTTTTTTTTCTTGGGGGAGGGCTTGGCTTTACTTTTTCGAGACAGAGTTTCTCCATGTAGTCCTGACTGTCCTGGAACTTTCTCTGTAGACCAGGCTAGCCTTGAATTCAGAGATCCGCTGGCCTCTGTCTCTGGAGTGCTGGGATTAAAGGCGTGCATCACCCCTGCCTGGCCATCATTTATATTTCCTTTATGTCATTAAATCGAATACTTAAATTGTGGATAGTTGAACCCATAAGTAAGAATAAACAAACAAACAAACAAGAAGTCGATACTTGGAAAGACCTCTAAGAAATGGATTCTTTGTTTAAAGTGTTATTTTTATTTGCTTTGCCCAGGACTTGCTGTGCTTCCTTAGTTTGAAGACTCATCATGTCTTTCTCCAATTCTGGAATCTTCTCTTTTTGAATATTGCCCCCTCTCAATCTTTTAGCCTCTCTCCTGGAATCCTGGCGGAAGTATGTTGAACTTGTCTTTCATCAATCTTGCTGAGTCAGTTTTTTTTTTCATCACCTTTTTGTCACTGGAGGCCACATCCTGGGGGATTCTTCAGTTTTTCTAACTTTCTCTTCTGCTACAACTGAGCTGCCATCTGACTCATCTTTGCCACCCTTAACGTGCACGTCTCTGCTTTCCATTTACAGAGTGGCTTTTGCCTCCGAGGGCTGTGGCTCCGAAAACCATTCAGCCTTCATAGTCATACCTCTTCATTTCTTGTTTCTTTGTTTTAACCAGGCTTACTGTAAATCAGACTTCAAATGACCGTGGCTTCTAATTTAGCAGTATTTATTAACCTTGGGATTCTTCTGGTTTTATTTCATAATTTATATTTCATGGTTTGCATTTTTGTTACGTGAATTGTGTTCAACATTTTTTTTTTTTTTAAACATGGACCTTGCATGAATCTGGCAGCAAAGAACACCTCCTTGCCAGGAGACGTCTCTACATTTGCTTCTCTTGAAATCTGAGCAGCTCATGGTCCAGGTCCTGTAACGTTGCAGTTTCTGCAGTGTCTGCATCACACCTGTCCGCTAGGATGCCACACCCTCCAATGGTGTAGGCACTGGGGCTGCAGGACTCACAGAGGTGGACGGTATGACCAGAATGGCAGGTGTTAAGACGTTTTGCAGTCCCATGTAAGGAAACTGCTGTGTTTCTAGACTGGGCTTTAGGAAAGAGCTTATGTCCAACTCCCTCATCCACAGAGTCAAGATCAAGTTTCCTGTCCCTGGCTAGTGAGGGAGGGTGATTATAACTCAGCTAAACTGCAAGAGTCTCTGAGACACCTGCTATCTCCTCTCATCCTTATATCCTGCATCCCTGAGATTTCTCCTTCCTCTTTTAAACTTTAAGGGGTTGTTAAACTAGTTTCCTTTTCTTGGGTCTTCCAGGTTTTGAATGTGTGTGGGGTAGAGTAACCTAGGAACACATGCCATGCCATTGGGTGCTTTGCCATGTTCACTAGCCCCATTTCTGTGTTTAGAAACCCATAATATATAGGCTGCTCTGTCTCTTGGATTCTCTTTAAAGTCCAGGAAGTCAGGGTGCTGGCAGATCAGCTCTGAGGCAATGGACATGGATGCTGTCGGACAAGACACCACTTTTAGTCTTGGCTTTACCACCCTCCAACTGTATAGTTCTGAACATGTTCCTGAGTCATATTCATCAGCAAACATGGATTAAAAACAATTTACAAAGAGTTGTTATGAATATAAATGATCAGATAAATTCAGAATATGTTGTAACATTTACAGCATCTACAAAAACTATATATATACACACATATACATAAACACATACAATATACAAACACATATAATATATAAACATATATAATATAGACACATAACATATATTTTAAAATTTATTTATTTTTTTTAATGATTTATTATTTTATGTGCACTGGTGTTTTTTCTGCATGTGTGTCTGTGGGACGGTGTAGGATCCCCTAGAAGTGGAGTTACAGATAGTTATGAGCTGCCATGTGGGTGCTGGGAATTGAACCTGGGTCCTCAGGAAGAAGAGTCAGTTTCAGTGCTCTTAACGAGTAGTTATCTCTCCAGCCCCCCAAACATTTTCTTTTCCTTTTTTTTTTCTTTTTTTTGTGATGGTTTCTCGAGACAGAGTTTCTCTGTATAACAGCCTTGGCTGTCCTGGAACTCACTTTGTAGACCAAGTTAGCCTTGAACTCACAAAGATCTGTCTGCCTCTATCTCCTAAATGCTGGGATTAAAGGTGTGTGCCACCATTCCCAGCCTTTATTTTTTTTTTATGCATACATGTGTGAGCCTGCGTGAACATATGTGCACCATGTGCATGCTGGTACTCGTGGAGCTAGATGAGGGTATTGGATTCCCTGGAACTAGAGTTACAGGTGGTTGTGAGCCACCCAAGGTGGGTGCTGAGAACTGGACTGAGATTGTATGGAGAGAGTATGCACTCTTAACCGCTGAGCCATAGCTCTAGACCCCTTGGAGATATTCATATCTCACCCCAAGGTTTTAGTCGTATGCTCTTCTGAGGCTGAAAATTGAGGTTAATAGGAGGACTCTGGAGACCAGGCCAAGAGTGGGGCTCACACCTGTGGGGGAGAACTGTGAACCAGGTGTCAGAGCAGGGCTCTAGTGCAGTCTGCCAGGGAGGAGGGAGCGACCTTGAGCTGTCCTGCAGCCGCTGGCCTGTTGCCTGCTTTCCAGCTGCTCTTGCCTGGGCTACGGGGACAGACAGCAAGGTCCTGATCACAGCCACTCTTCCCAGTCCCTCTAGATCCCTGCCCTGACTCTTTAGCTTCTCAATCATCAATTCTAATTCTTTTTAATCTGTAAGGTTTTTATCTGCAAGACTAGTCCTTGCCTAAAGAGCAACTGTGGAGATTAAATGACAGTGTGGTAACATCCTTCAAGCATATTAGCTGCTGTGCATTTGGGGGTTTCGAAGAATTTGGTTTTAAATTGTTTGGTACTCTCTCTCTCTTTCTCTCTCTCTCTCTCTCTCTCTCTATATATATATATATATATATATATATATATGATTTATATACATATAATAGTATATATATATATATATATATAATTTTTCTGTGTTTTTGTTCTGTTTGGGCACAATGATTCTGTGGACATTGGAGTTCAGAGGCATCTGCTGGGATTTTTAGGTTTAATACAGGAAACCGAGCAGGCATGTGCAGTGGATGGTAGCAGAAGGAGAAAGATGTGCTCTCAAGGTTGGAAGACAGCCAGAGCAGGCTCTGAAAGAATGGTGTGATACAAAGAATGGGGCTCTTTACATCCCAGTCGTATGTATTTTGGGGAGTCATTTGGGCAGGGTTGGCTTCTTGGTGTATGCTCTCTGTTAATATGAAGTTTATAACGAGTTGTTGGCTAAATAAGGGACGTGCCCTGTCAGGCATTTGTAGTGTTCAAAGTAACCTCTAAGAAGCAAATGAGACCTTACAGGTAGGTCACACATAGACTGTGCTCAAAGAGATCTTCAGGATATAGTTGCTTTTCCAGCCCCACTCCCTCTGTCCCCCAGTAATTCCTCTTCTCCACCCTCCCTGGCCCTTAGCAAGTTCTTTCCTTTCCTAGTGGCCCATAGTGCTGTTCTGTCATGGAGTCAAATCTTAACAACAGGGTAGGGGTCCTTCTGATCACAGGGGAGTTTTCTTCGCTGTTCTTCTAGATAGGTACCATTTGTGCCTGACTTCCTGGAAATAAACAGAGAAAAGAACCTTTCAGGTTCCAATTCCTGTCACTCCTCTTTCAAACTGATGCCGTTAGAGTTTGAGGGACAGGAGTTTCTTTCTCGGGGGAGATGGAATTTTAATAGAAGTGGCGTTTCCACCTCTGCTTTACCCACTTACCACCGTACAACTTCCCTTTCTTCTCCCGCAGCGAAGCACAGCTTGCACCAGTGAGGAGTTGGTGCCAACCATGGACGAGCCCGCTTCCCTAAGCTTTACCACATCCTTTTGTGGAGAGAGGGAGGTGGGGAAGCCCAGCACTAACCTGTGTCTATTTTCTGCCTCATCCAGGAGCAAGAACTCTGCCTTTTTCAGTGAGGAGGAAAGATGTTCTCTCTGGGCCCCAGGAAGTGACCGGAAGGCTGAGTGTTCCGGCTTCTTACGTGCGCTTGCTCACACTGACATCGCTTCTGTCTACCGGCTTAGTGAGTGTTTCTCCTCAGACCCGGAGAAAGCACAGGCTTTCTAAAGGCTAGAAAGAAGTCCATAGCCAGGGCTCTCTACATTCTAACCCTGTTTAGGAGTTTGGGGCTGCAATCATTATTCATTTGGTTTGTATTTGATTAGCAGAGTTTCCCTGTGGATTGCAGAGCTTTCTGGCTATCATACATAGTGTTATCTCGCAACTGTGACACAGGAAACCAACTTGTCTTTACCCTGGATGGTCAGCTGTACTGACTCTTTGTCCCAAGAAAGGACACTTCCTGAGTCATGGCTAACGGTCAAGGGCTGACTAGGTACCAATTCAGAAATCCCATGAGTAACTGGAAAGAGATCTCAGAGATGATCTTGACCCTTGTTTTGTAGATTAGGAAATTGAGGCCCAAGAATATTAGTACATGACCCAGGACAACTGCTAGCCAGGGCCACCTATTTTATCACACTGCCCCAGATACAAGATGACCCTGAGTTGTTGGATGTATCAGTCTTGCCTAGCATAGTTTTTGGCAATGCTGAATGAATGAATGAATAATGAACAAATAAATGATAACAATTTCCTAATGATGGGAAAGGCCCACTGCTTTGTATGAAGGAGTACAGTTACTCTCGCTGATAAGGCTGAGGAAGGGTTCTTCTTCTCCTACATTTCAGTGGAGAAATGTCCGCTTCAATGTGACTGAATTAGACGGCTGACATTTCTTAGCACTAGCTAGAGATTCTCCACAGGGCACTAGCTAGAGATTCTCCACAGGGCACTTTCAGTTCAGTTCCCAGGGAGAGAGGGGTTTTGAGGCTCTCTTCATGTATAGGAGCCTTTGTGAGGAGTACAAAACCAGATATCAGCACTCAGCCCTAGCTAAACACTCTCACTGCAGCAGATCTGCCGGGCTCAGCCAGGAAACTGAAGTTCTGAGCACCTCCTGGTGGGGGAAGCAGAGCTCTGAACATCAGGGAGTACTTGCTCAGGGAGCGGGGAGGGCAGCAGTGGTTGGTGACAGACCTGGATCAAGGTGTCTGTCTGCTGCTGGCCCATTGACCGGAAGATCCAAAAGCAGATCCCACGAAGCATGTCACTACGTGTATAAAGACCAGGAGTCGACTTGGCTCACTGTGGGCTATGCCTTATGCTTGTGTAGACCCCAGGCTCAAGGTAGCCAGTAGGGGAACCAGATTATTAGTCAATGTCAGCTGTTTTAGGGCTAATGCCCTGGGCAAGGAGTGAGTCTCTGAGTCTGCGCCCATCTTGTGATGATTCAGCATGCACTTTCAGTGTCCTGGCCCCGAGAGAAACGGCCACATGAAGATGGGCATGTGTCTTTCAGCACTGGAGAGGCCAGGGCATGCACACAGCTTTCCGAGTCAAACTCCTCGCTCTCGCTCTCCCAGCTTCAGCGGTGGGGCCTTTCACCCTTTCTAAGTTGCACGTTGGGGTATCTGCAATGAGGAGCCCAGAAGCTCTCCCAATAGGAGAGCAGGAAAAGGCTGGGCTTGATGGGGATCGCTGCTACTAGAGTTTACTGCTTCAAGGTGTGGGAACCATACTGCTGCTGTGTTCTCAGGGAAAAGTGGACTTTTCCCTCTAGCGGTTGCTGTTCTAAGGGCTGTGTGACCTTCACCACCACAGGCCCCATTAGTGGGGGGCACTTTAGTCAAGAACATGCTTCCCTTGCCTTTACTCCATGCATCTTCTTGGTTCTTACCTAGATTTTTCCCACTTTGGGAGCATTGGGTAACTAGTATAAGCCACCCGACCTTTATGATTCTCTCGGTTCTCTGCTTTCTGTGTTTCTTTCTGGAAATATTGACATGCCTATTAACATGCCCCCTCCCCCATCTTTTTCCTTTTCCCTTGAAATCCTTCACCTGTGTGCTCACGTCAGTTCTGGGACTTGGGCCAACTCCTTGTGTTTTGGTGTGAGCCACAAATCTGTATTTGTGGTTTCCACTGTCCTCCTTGGTTCCGGACCTTCTTTATTCTCTGCCTAGACTTGCGACTAGCTCAAAGTCAAAATATTTAAAACCATAGAACGTATCCGGTCAAGTTACTTGAGGGAACAAAACTGGGAGCCTCAGGTGCATTTCTGTTCCTCTAAACATGAGCTTTCATGGTCCCCAGTCTTGGCACTTTTTCACGCACACAGAACGCCTGTCTGTCAAATGGGTGGATGATGGGAGGATGGAGTAAAGAAGCAGGAAGGTGAGGGAGAACAGGAAGGGAGCTGGAATGGTACCCTGTAGCACAGCCTGTTGGAGGTGCCCTGTGATGATAGTTCTCTCCAGTTCTGCTACAAAGCAACTGAGAGATTTGGGCCTTGCATCTCCCCAGATTGTTTTAATACCCTTTCCCTGCCCCCTGCATGCTCACATTTTCTTCTTGCTTCCACATTTTCTTCTTGGACCTGCCCCGACTGTAGAGTGTGTGAGTTAAACGGGACGATGGGAACTCTGAAGCTGATGTTGAGGGGGTAAAGACTGCCCATTCTTATTCTTACCTCAACTTAAAAGCTCCTCAGGGGTCAGCGGTGTGGTGACGTGTTCTGACCTAATACTAGGCCTGTCCTTCATCTCTACCTAGGTGAGTTCGAATCCACCCAGAATCTCCAGAATGATCTGAGCGGTGAGTAGCTACCGTGCTGAGCCCGACCTCTTGTCCTCAGGTCAGCTCATCTATTCTCTTGCCAGGAGCTGACTGCCCTAGTTGCAGACACTCAGGGATGCTCAACTCTGCCTGTCCTTACAGCATCTCAGCCTGAGGGCCTCAAGGAGGCCAGGTCTGGTGGGACCTGGGAGGAGCGGCAGACCCCAAACTCCAGACGCTCCAGCAGTTCCCTGGACTCCAGCCTCGAGGAAGAGCTTCTCTCAGCCTCCTCTGACAGCTATCACCTTCCAGAGCCTGATGACCTCGATGACCCGGAACTGTTCATGGACCTGAGCACTAGTTTGGAAGAGGATGAGGCAGAGCACTTTGCCCCCATCTTGGCTTTTCTGGATCACGAGGGCTACAGCGACCACTTTAAGAGCCTCTATGATTTCTCCTTCTCTTTCCTTACTTCCTCCTTTTACAGCTTCTCTGAGGAGGATGAGCTAGTGGCCTACCTAGAGACCTCACGAAAGTGGGCCAAGATGAGCCACATGACGTGGGCCCATGCCCGGCTCTGCTTCCTCCTGGGCCGACTAAGCATCAGGAAGATCAAACTTTCCCAGGCCAGGGTATACTTTGAGGAGGCCATCCGGGTCCTTGATGGGGCATTTGAGGACCTCTCCCTACTGTCTGCTTTGTACATCAATTTGGCAGCCATATACTTGAGGCAGAGGCTAAGGCATAAAGGTCCGGCCTTACTTGAAAAGGCGGGTGCCCTGCTAGCCTGCCTGCCCAACCGTGAGTTCAGTGCCAAGAACGAGCTTGATGTGGTGGCCTATGTGCTGCGCCAAGGGATTGTGGTGGGGAGCAGCCCTCTGGAGGCCAGGTCCTGCTTCCTGGCCATCCGATTGCTCCTGAGCCTTGGCCGGCATGAGGAAGTTCTGCCATTTGCCGAGCGCCTGCAGTTGCTTTCTGGACACCCTCCTGCCTCGGAGGCTACAGTCACCATGTTGAGTTTTCTCTATGACAAAAAATACCTTCCACATCTTGCAGTGGCCTCTGTTCAGAAACGTGGTCCCCGGGGGATGTCTGTTTCCATTTGGCAGGCCTATTTCGTTCTCCAGAATGCCACTAAGATCCTTGGTGTTCCTTCCTCAAGCTGGGGTGAAGTTTCTGCGCTGGCCTGCCCAACCCTCAGGCAGGCCCTGGCTGCCTGTGAAGATCAGACTGACCCGAGCACCCAGAGGACTTTATGTCTCATCCTGTCCAAAATGTACCTCCAGTATAGGTCTCCTGATGGTTCCATCTACTATCTGAGCCAGGCCCAGGCGTTAGGGAAGCTACTAGGTGAGCAAGAAGCCTTTGAATCGTCTCTCTGTCTGGCCTGGGCTTACCTCTTAGCTAGGCAGACCAAGAGAGCTCTGGAGATCCTTGAACCACTACTGTGTTGCTTGAGAGAGACAGAATGCATGACGCAAAGGGGCGTGGTCCATAACCTCCTGGGACTTGCTTTTCAAGACGAAGGCCGGACAAACAGGGCAGCCAAGAGTTACCTCCGAGCTTTGATCCGGGCTCGGGAGATGGGGAATGTGCGGAACCAGGCCGTGTCTATGGCCAATCTCGGCCACTTGACCCTGAAGTCCTGCATGCAGCAGTCAGCCAGGGGTTACCTTCTGCAAGCTGTCCGACTGTATTCTGAACTCCAGGCCAGCAAGGAGACAGATATGGAATTGATACAAGTGTTACTCTGGTTGGGCCAAGCTCTGGTGTCTGGACAACAGCTAGTCCACAGTCGCCTTTGTTACGAAATGGCATTGATGTTTGGCTTAAGGCATCGGCACTTAAACAGTGAGTATGTCTCATATTGCTGGAAGCGTCGGGGAGAAAAGCATTGGCACATGCTTTGCCCTTGTCTCATTCATGTCCCTGCTTTATGTTCAGGTCAGCTTCAGGTCACCAAATCCCTCTGCCATTTCTACAGCTCGGTGTCCCCAAACCCTGATGCGTGCATTACATATCATGAACACTGGCTGGCCCTAGCTCAGCAGCTCAGGGACCGGGAGATGGAGGGGCGGTTACTGGAGTCCCTCGGGCAGCTTTATCGGAACCTAAATACATCCAGGTGAGTCCCTGCCTTAGGGAGAAGTGGTGTTCCTTCTTTCAAGAAGCCAAGTCCTAACGCACATGCTACGTGGAAATTGTGATGGAAAACCGTGGGTTCTGCAGCTAACCATGCTGCAGCACTGGCTGCTGGGACTTCTGTGGCCTCAGTCAGACGTGGATAACAATGGTATTATCTTACACTATCACTGTGAGAGATGAATGCTTTAAAGTCCCCGAAATACAGCTAGGCTTTGTGATGATTACTATGTCACTCTTACAAGCTATCCTATGACTGGCTGAGAGTACATAATTCAAAGAGGGCAGTTATACTGAGGACCTTGGCCCCTTCAGGGGTGTCTTCACTACTTGAAGACAGCTAGGATTCTAGAAAGGACAAAAAATAAATCAATACCATGAAGCAGGGTGTAAAATTTTATGGTAAAAAAATGCTTAATTGGGACCTCATCTTTAAAATGTACCCAGGACTCAGGCAATCGCGTCTACTTTCACCGTGTATGGAGCCTCAGAATGACCACAAGGTAGCGGAAGGGTCCTTTAGTCCTTAGCTTTATGGGAAAACTGGATATTAGTATTTTGTTTTGCTATTTACTTCTTGGTTGGTGCTTTCTGAAAAATCTTTAGTTTTGCAAAAATATGCCCAAAATATATCCAAGCATCCTTTAGATTCCTGATACTCAGTCTCACCCATGCGCCTTAGCACCCGCTTGCTCGAGCTCTCTGTTATCACGGTCCAGGGCCACCAGGGTTCTCCTTTACTGATGGGCAGTCAGCGGTCCCATCTCTACCAAGCCTTGACGCATTTCGTCAAACCCCACAGAGGTCTTAAAACCTTTCGTTTTACTCTGTGTAAGATTTGTGTTCTGATACTCCATTCCCCATTTTGAACAGCTCCTAGAATGAAGTGAGATGCTTCCTAGGGATGAACAGAGAGGCATTTGAGGGGAAATTCGTTCAAGGTTAGCTTCTACATTTTAGGCACGGCCAGAGTTAGGGTCTCTATTGTTGAGATGAACAGAACCAAAAGCAAGTTGGGGAGGGAAGGGTTTATTTGGCTTGCACTTCCATACTGTAGTCCATAGTCCATCACTGAAGGAGTCAGGATAGGAGCTCAAACAGGGCAGGGACCTGGAGGCAGGAGCTGATGTAGAGACTGTGGAGGAGTGGTGCTTACTGGCTTGCTTCCTTTGTCTTGCTCAGCCTGCTTTCTTACCAGCCCAGAACTACCAGCCCAGAAGTGGTACTACCCATAATAGGCTGGTCCTTCCTTGATCAATCACTAAATCAGAAATGTCCTACAGGCTTACTTACAGAAAGGCATTTTGTTAACTGAGGCTCCCTCCTCTGAGATGACTTTAGCTTGTCTCAAGTTGACATAAAACTAGCCAGCACAGGCCCCGTGGTAACTGTGGGTATGCAGGCAATCAGACAGTGGTTAAGCACACGGTGAACTCTCTTTCTCTATGTATTTCTTCCTGCTCGCTGTATTTCTTTTTGTTCCCCTTTCTCTCACAAAAATCAGACATCTTCTGAGCTCCCCAATGCCTTTGCCTTAGGTGCTAGGGAGAGAATTTTAACACAAACACCATGTGGTGGTGGTGGTGGGGGTGTCAAAGGAAGGCCTGTCCAGCCTGTTCTGCATCCATTTCCGAACATCCTAGGAGTCGAATGCCTCTGGACAGACCCGAAAAATGGCTTTCAATGAAATTTTGAAATGGTATAGTCATATACATCTTGAAACTCGGCTTCAGGAAGGTCAGGTTTTAAACAGCTAAAACGAGGATGCCCATGTTACCGTGTATTCTTGGCTTCAGAGTATTCCTATTCCCAGCTCCCGGCCATCCTGTGCTTTAAGCTCTGGTTTAGTTGTCAAGAATATTGAGATCCTAAAGGTGTGTGTGGAGAGAGAGAAAACATGACAGAGGGAGAGAGGAAGGGAGGGAGGGAGAGAGAATTGCTGTTCTTAGATGACGCGGGTGGTACAGAGGAGACGTGAACTAGGAATCACGAGAAGCTAGCAGCTTCTGGAATTAGAAGTCTAGAAAGCAAGTCCTGCTGTGACTTAATAACATGCCCTTAACAAGCCTCTGTCTTGGTTGCTATGTTCATAGAATCAGTTGGAATCAGGAATCTTTCAGTTGAGTCTGAGACCAGCTAGCTATAGCAAGGGCTACCAGGTTCCTAGCTCCTCCTTTTTTTTTTTTTTTTTTTTTTTTTTTTTTTTTTTTTTGGCAGATTCTTAAAGCGGTGGGTCTTTTAGATAGGGGGCAAAGAGTCAGAGACCTAAGGTTTTTTTGGGAGGGAGAGGGAGTCTGAATTACTCAAAGTATAGTCAGAATTTTTATAGGCAGACATTGTGTCAAGCCTAGAGCTAGGCCCTTGCTTTGTGCTTGTGTGGGCAGCTGAGTGGTAACCGAGTTGGTTAGCCCATGGGCTCACCACCCTCGTGTTGCTGTTGTGTGCTTCCTGCTTCTGATGGTTAAGAGAGAGTGGGGGTGCTGAGGGCTTAGGTAAGGAGAACAAAGGGGCTTGGAGTATGGAGGCAAGCTTTCTCGTGTTTAGTGACAAGTTTAGTGGGTCAGTGCCATCAAGGGACGTTCAGATGCCCATCCTACATGTTCTTTTGGATCCTGTCCTATGCACTATTAGGTGTAGAACAGCTTGGAGCACTCCTTAAGGGGTACTCACAAACAAGAAACCGAGTGTTAAATAGGTGCTAGGAGAGAATGATTGGTCCCCAAATAAGGAATTTTTCTCCCTAAAATAAAATCATTACTTAGAGTAAAAACAAGATAATTTACCAACACTGAAGATAATACACTGAAAACCAAGAATTCCGTTGCAAGTTTCTATGCCCCAAGTTCCCCAGAAATAGCTGTTTACAGTTTAAAAAATATCAGTAAATATTCATGCATATGAAAGATTACATATCCCATTCTCTGTATTAAGTTCTAGGAATATATATATATATATATATATATATATATATACCTTAGTTATATATGTAGGATTATGATAAAAGGTCTATTATAAAATGCTTCCATTTTTATTCGAAAGGATGACTATGAAATGCCGAGTCAGCAGTTTTTGAGGCAAACCCAGTTTTATTGAAAAAAATTTTCATAATATATATTTTGATCATGTTTTCCCTCCCCTAGCTCCTCCCAGATTCTGTCATTCTCCCTATTTAACCAATTTTATGTTCTTTTTCTCTCTCTTAAAATAAAAAAGTTTGAGTTCTCAAGAAACAAAAATGAATGCAAAAATCTCCCATGCAAATGAACATCAAAACAGACAAGTAAGAGACTAATAACTCAAAAAATACAAGAACAAAGCAAAATGAAACAGGGTTCAAACAAACAAGAACCCTCCCCCCCCAAAAAAAAAACCCAAACCCAAAACAAACAAAAAACAAACAAACAAAACAATGAGTTAGTTTTGTGCTGGCCAACTCCTACTGAGCACAGACCCTGTCCTGCGGCAGGGTTAATATACCTACTGTGACTTCATGGGAGAAAAGTGATTTTCCTTTTGCCAGTGGGTATCATTTGAAGACAGCTTCTTGGTTAGGGGTTGAGTCTAAAGTGTGCATACACTATGGTCATCTAAAATATCTATTCTGCCAGTGTCTGCCTCTGTCTGAAGTGTTTAACCCATTCATAGTTAATAGTCACTCAAAGGTCATCTTTAGATGCCGTTTTATCATTTTGCTGCTTGTATTTTGTCTCATATCTTCTTCAACTTTCATTTCTTCCAAATTACTGCCTATCTCATGTTAAGTAAATATTTTATATTTTTGGTTGTGAGCCTAGCCTTTAATGGCTGAGCCATCTCTCCAGCCCTAAGTAAATATTTTATAGCACACTGCTTCATTTCCTTCCTTCCAGTTATTTTCTCAGTGGGTTCCCAAGGACTGCGGTTACTATATTAATCTGTGCCACTCTCAGGAGTTTTTTCTGAGCGCACATAGCTCTGCACATGAGCTTGGCCTTCCTTCCTGGAGAGGCTGGAGCTTCACAAAGCCCCATGTGGGCACGGTTATACTCCTCCACCTTTGCTTTTATGTGCTTTTGCCAGTTCCTTGTATGTCGTTCCTTTTAGTGATGCCAAGGGCTGAACCCAGAGCCTCACGAATACCCAAGAGAATCTTCAACTGATTTACATGCTCTGTCCTAGATTCCTATTTGTCCCAAATATTTTCTTTTTATCACACAGTGGCAATGTTTAATTATCCTTCCATTTTGTTGTTGTTGTTGTTTTCTTTTAAATGAGTAAGCTCTGAGTATTGTCCAGTAAAAATAAGCGCTGCAGTATAGGCTTTCAGAGGCCATTCCCAGGGCAACTGGCAGTCCTCTGGGATAAAACTTGGGGGATACAAATTCTTCCCGACCCCTCCTCCATCAGGGTTTCCCAGTAACTGACTTTGAGGCTTTGGTTTGATGTTTGTTGCAGGTCTGGGGTGAGCAGGAAAGATCGTGGCTAGGTGAGAAAGCACCCCATCTCAATAAAATTAAGCTGAGATTTGAACAAACTTTCCAGGGAAAGGCTTATTTTGAAAATTCCTTGCTCACGTTTTCATTGTTTTTCTCGAGGCCTGAATTTTCTGAGGTCCTTGCTCTGTTGCTCTAGAAGCTCATTTCAGAGTTCTTTCAGTCTGCACAATTTCATTTGTTTTTGTTTTATGTGTACGGTTATTTCCCTGCATGTATGTCTGTACACAATTTAGGTGCCTAGCGCCTGCTGAGACCAGAAGAGGGCATGGGATCCCTTGGAACTGGAGTTACAGATGGTGATACGCTGTCACGTGGATGCTGGAAACTGAACTCTGCTCTTCTGGAAGAGCAGCCACTCTCAGCCACTGAGTCATCTTCCCAACCCCACAGTCTTTTAATTTAAATATTCAGTGGTTCATGTTTTTGAGGTTTTTATTTGAATTCTTTGGAGGAGACATTCACTAACCAACAACATTCCCTTCCCCAGACACAACCAGCGACATTAAGAGATTCAGAAGTACTTCAGGTGTCCCAGGAAGTGACTCCAGATGGAAGGTTATTGTTCATTTGTAAAACAGTCATTTCATTGGGAGGACACGCAGGAATGCTGCACATATTTAGCACGGATGGATCACCCAGTCCTATAGAGAGCTTGTAAAAGAGAGGAAAAAGGACAAAGAACAAAGACAGAACAACAGGTGTCTCCTCACCCCTGGGTGTGGCCAATTTTAATTTTTTTTGAAACTTCCTGGTAGGTGAAGCAGAAAGGAGAAAGCCTTCTGAGGTTCTGGCTGTCAAATAAAAGAACATGAACAGATGTGTCTGTCAGAGCAAAATTTTTCCTGGCGTTGATTCCCAGGAAGAATTTATTCAGTGGCTCTTGATGTCATGGACCAGTGGTTCTCAACCTCCCTAATGCTGCAGCCCTTTGATACACTTCCTCAAGCTGTGGGGACCCCAACCACACAATTACTTCCGTTGCTACTTCATAACTGTAATTGTGCTACTGTTGTGAATCACAGTGTAAATATCTGACATGCAGGGTGGTCTTAGGCGACCTCTGTGAGAGGGTCGTTCAACCCCCAAAGATGTTGCAATCCACAGGTTGAGAACCACTGTCATGGACTGATTTCTTCAGCTCCTCTTAAAGGATTTCCATTCTCAACAAGTTCAAGGTAAAGCAAGCAAAGGCAGGTTCAGAGGAGAGAACACTTCAAAGGGGCATGGAGTCGGTGTGTGTGTGTGGGTGTGTGTCAATCTGCATGGCACAAATCATCTGGGAGTAGGGATGGGGGGTCTGTGTGATGAAAATCACCTGGGAGTAGAATGGGGGGGGTCAATGTTACGGAAGTCATCTAGGAGTAGGGATGGGGGGGTCTGTGTGACAGAAGTCACCTGGGAACTTACAGTAAGCATCCATAAAGAAAATACTGGACTAGCAGGAAGCTTCCATTGAACGTGTGCTGTTTCTGAGCAGTGTGTCTGTTTCAGGGCAACCACATGTGGCAGGAAGTTCTGTGGACGTAGAGAGCCAAAATGGCCTAGTGCCTTGCCTGAGGCCTTCAGCACGGGGTTGGTACCAATGGAGTCTATGGCAGTATTGGCCAACTTGTTTGTCTTTTAATTTTTGAGACAGAATCTCCTAGAGCAGGGTGACCTTGAACCTTTATTCTCCAGCTTCCACTTCATAAGTGCTAGGATTATGGGCCTGAGCTACCACATCCCACATTAGCAAGCTTAAAAAAAAGTAGAGTCAGATAGTAAATTTTTCGGGCTTTGTGGGCCATATGTTCTCTGTCAGCGCTCCTCCACTCTGCAGCTGTGGTGCAAAAACAGCTCTGGGCAGGACGTAAACAAACGAGTGTGGCTGCATTCTAAGGAGGCTACTCACTAAAGCAGACGGGAGGGTGTGCTTGGCACCCGGGGCAGAGTCTGCGGCCCTTAGTCATTAGTGTGTGTACCCAAGGACTTTGGATGTATTCTGTTTTCTCTGCTAACAGTCCTCACCCTAGATAAGGATGCCTTGCAGACAGTTCTGCAGTGAAGCCTTGTGGGATTCCAGGGGTGAGAGTGGCTTAGTTTCCACAGGCCCTGTCCCTGCCCGCTGTAGCCCAGATTCAGCATGCCACTCCGCTACATTGGGCTTATCTCAAACTCCTGATTTTCTTATTTAAGGTGGTTTCCCTATTCTTCCACCTTTTTGGTGGAGTTTAAAGTTGGTGGTGAGAAGTTTGGCTCACTCTTCAGTACCCACAGAGTAATGTCTTTTCTGCCTTCCAGGTGACAACTAGACTGGAATCTTGGGGTGGGAGAAGTCTTTGTGAATCTCATTCTGGGTCTTGATCCAACGCATACAGACTGTGTTAGCCACTTTTCTATCGCTGTGGTAAGATGCCGTGACCAAGGCAACTTATAGAAGACAGCATTTAATAGGGCTTTAGTTTTAGAAGGTTAGAGCTTATGACAGCAGGGTGAAGGCGTGGTGGCAGGAACAGCTGACTGTATACATCTCAGAATCGCAATGGTGTGTGTGTGTGTGTGAGAGAGAGAGAGAGAGAGAGAGAGAGAGAGAGAGAGAGAGACCCCTCTAACAAAGCCACAACTCCTCTAACAAGGCCATACCTCTCAATCTTGCCCAACCATTTTACCAACCAAGGACCAAGTATTTAAACATATGAATCTATGTATGTGTGTGTGTGTGTGTGTGTGTGGTGATGGGGGGCATTCTCATTCAAACCACCATACAGACCAACCCCTTTCTCTAGAGTTGAGCCAGATAGGGCTCAGGAGGACCTTGTGGCTCTATTGGATCCACTCAACAAGTATTTATTCATCAATTGCTATGGCTCAGACAATGATCAGGAAATCAGATAAAAGAATCACAGTCCCCGAGCGAGCTTATTATGCTCATAGAACAGTAAAGGGAAGAGAAAATGAACGGTTGCTAAGGCAGTGGGAGAAACTGGTCAGTGCTTCCACATAACACTAGCTAGAAAGAGGGAGAGCTTCATGTGCAGCAGGCCCTTGTGGAGACCCAGGAGACTCTACATGGGAAGACGATACCAGCTTAGGGTCTGCTCCTCCCAGCCTTTACTTTTATTCTATTCTGCTTGGTTCTGTGGAATTAAAATAAAAACAACAAAACAAACAACAGAAACAGCAAAAAAAAAAAAAAAAAGCCTCTAACATCTGGTTTCCACTATAACCAATATGACTAATCTGTAACTGTTCTGCAATCCTAGATGAAGAAAAAGTCATATTTACTATGCCCACACTTGATCTCAAGGCTGTGGTACACTGCCACCCACTTTGCAGATAAGGAAATTTTGTTCAAGGTTTGCAATTATTTGGGTCCTTATTTCAGGGTTTTATTGTTTGTTTGTTTTAAGTGGTAAAAAATAATCGAAGCTTTCCCGCAACTGAGAGCTAAGCCAGAAGTCCAATAAGGGTTGCTTGAATATGTGGTTAGACTCCGGTTAAACACGGTTTATTGTCTGACCACAGTTACTTATCTGAGCCTTATTTTTCCATTTTTAATTACATTTACTTATTTTATTTATTTGCTTGTGTGTGTGTGATAGAGAGAGAGAGAAAGAGAGAGAGAGAGAGAGAGAGAGAGAGAGAGAGAGAGAGAGAGAGATGTCCACAGCATGTGTGTGATGGTGTCCATAAGAAAATCAAAGGACAACTTTACAGTCAGGTTACTCCTACCGTGTGGGTCCCAGGGATAAAACCCAGATCTGGTTCCATCTCCTTCACTAGCCCTTGCTTTCCCTTTTCTGAGATGGGTATGGTAGTCATTGTGCTGCTCTCTTGGAGCTCTCTTGGAGCTATTGTAATGTTAAAGAGATTATGTGTGCAAAGTGCCCAGGGAATGCTTAAATGCTCAATAAATCCCAGGTAACAGGATTTTTGCCACCACCACTAATAATTAACAAAGAGTTCAAAGTAAAGCTTTAGAAATGAACACTTGGAAATAATTTTTTGTTTTGTTTTGTTTTCTTGAAACAGGACTTCTCTTTGTATCTCTGGCTGTCCTAGAACTCACTCTGTAAACCAGGCTGGCCTTGAACTCACAGAGACCTGCCTGCCTCTGCTGACCTGAGAGCCGGGTTTAAAGTCCTGTGCCGCCATCGCCTAGCGGGAATGCCCTTTTTTTTTGGGGGGGGGTATTGTTTATTTGTAATATCAGCTAAGCACCTTGCAAATCTAAAGTTCTGTTTGAGAGAATGGGCATTGAAAATGTACATCCCACCACCTGGCAGTGGGCCAGCCCTCTGAAAGTAGGGCTCTTACCAGAGGAAAAGGTCAGACTAGATCCCTGGAGGCTAGGCTCTGTTGAAGGTCAGGCAGGTTCGTCCAGACCTGGTTGGTAGGACAACACTGGCTGGGAATACAGATGTATTGGTGTCACTTTGCCACAGTTTACCTGTTTGGACAGAGAGGAAGAAACCAGCTCTGAGACCCAGTGTGAACTTGGAGACAGGAAAAATGGTTAAAATAAAAAGTGGGATTAACATTGGCCAGGCAGAGTCATATGAGTAGCCCACAAGGTTTTTTTTTTTTTTTTTTTTTTTTTTTCCTGTTTTTATTCAAAAGCCAAATCAGATCTAGCACCTTCAGGTGGTGGCAAGAGGAACTAGGATGCTGGGTCATTCCAGGTCAAGCCTGTGTGTGACCCAGCACAGCTGTTGGATATATCGTCATGTGGGTGGTGCTGGTAAGGTGTGATAAAAGCCCCAAGGCAGCTGGGCACACCTCTCAATTTAGACTGTTAAAAAGATGAATGTGTGTCTTGGTGAAAATCCCACACTGGAGTGGAGTCTGGACGTCGTTACGCTCAGGAGCCTCGAGTTTTACCTCCCACCCCTACCCTGGGGTGTTTCTTAGAGAGGATGCTTATCGCTTTGTTCCCTAGCAAGGAATCTAATGCTAACTCTGTGTTAGCCTCTAAGAATCTAAGTCTTGTTCCCTGAGGATCTGGAGACAGAAACGTCAGTGCGAGGACATTTGAGGACTGTAAGTGGTAGTAAAACCCAAGAGGAAATAGGATCAAGAGAAGATTTATGAGTTCTTTCCTCATCATTCCTTTCAGTCAGACTGAGGAGAGTGGCAGAGCCTGGCCTGGGGTGTTTTAGCCCTGTTGAGGTGTGCAGAGAGAAGGTTGGGGCTGCCCTGGCTTTTCAAAGACTGTGGGTGTCCTACACGACCAGGGAGGACAGTGGTCAACACAGCATTGCATGCAGTTTCTCAGATTTCAGCGTTGTCCAAGCTTAAGGTCTCTAATTCTTGAGAGAGTCTCATGTTCCTCCTGGATGCCAATCATCTTATGTCAAGGGCAGGGCAGCAGGGACAACCAGAGCGCTTTCCTAGCTCTTACACGGGCCACATGCCTGGGCATTCTTTTCAGAAGGCCCAAAGCTGCTTCCCTGCCAAAACGGATCAGAGATCATCAGTCACGGCAGTGTTTGCATCCCTCCTTGGAGAAAGGGCCTGACAGTTGAGTTGTCTGCGGCCAGCCAGCATATTAATCCATTTTCCATTGCTATTACAAAATACCTCGGGCTAGGCCATAGGGCCTGGAGCCATCCTCACTCCAGGTCTGGCAAAGGCCTCTTGACTGATGGCTTCACAAAGGCAAGAATGTTTGGTGAGATAAGAAACCAGAGCTGTTCTGTTTCTTCAGGACAACTCACTCTCAGTGGAACTAGCGAAGGTCCCAGGAAAGCTTTGTAATCCCTCTTGTGAGCAGTGGCCCCAGGTAACCGCTGACCCAACTACTTTGGATTAAGTCCTGTTGTGTCTCCTAGGCCCCACTACCTTTCAGTTTTGCTACGGCGAAGATCAAGCCTCAAACACATTAACCTTCGTGAGACAAGCTGCACCAGAAGTCCAACAGGTGGTAGCTGTGTTTGATGTGACTTCCTGTGTCCGTGCTCACAGATGTGTGTGTGTGTGTGTGTGTGTGTGTGTGTTCTGGACTTTGGTGCATGTGACCATGAAGAGAGTGTGTCTCAGGAACTCAGATTTATGGATTGTGACTGTTGTGCCCAGGTGTCTCTGGGCCTCTGATGTTTTCTGAAGCTCTCAGGTAATTAATATTGATGCGGTGGAGGCCAAAGTCAGGGAAGAGAGGATAGTTCGATAGTTCAGACTTTCAAAACTGTGGGTGAAGCTCTGATTTTTGATCTGCTCCTGGTGTGTTGCACAGCCGTGTGAAGTCATTTTCCATCTCTGGGGCTCTTTTCCTCTGGAGCAGCGGCTCCCAACCTTCCTAAGGCTGTGACCCTTTGATACAGTCCCTCATGTTGTAGTGCTCCCCAGCCATAAAATGATTTTCATTGGCTACGTCATTACTGTCATTTTGCCATTGTTATGAATTGTAATGTAAATAGTTTTGGAGATTGAGGTTTGCCAGAGGGATCAGGACCCACAGGTTGAGAATCAGTGCTCTAGAGCCTAAAAAGATTGGACTTGGTACAGAGCTGTGCCAGCTGTACAGCAGAGTCACATGAGCTATGACAAAATGCTGGTGCCTGGGTTATAACCCAGATTGTCTGAGATTGCCCAGGGCTCCAGCTAGTGTGACATTTTAACATACCATGGTGAATTGCACAGCTTGGCTGCATGTGCTTGTTTTAAAAGCTCCCACGTGATTCCTTGTTGCTGGAAGTGATATCTGTGGCATAGAGGGTGCCTAGTGTGCCCTCTTGCTCTCTAACTCTGGGTCTGCACCACCATGCCAACCACATCCCAGTTTTTCATTAATGACTGTCATGGAGAAATTGCATAGTCTACGTGACACATTTGCCCCCAAATAATTCAAGTGTAGCAATTAAAGAATTTCCAAATACTTAAAGCAGAATTAGTACCAACTTCAAGAAATTCTGTCCATTTTGATTTCTCTTATTGAAACATCAAAAGCTTCATGATTTCATCTTTCCCACTACACGTTAGCATGATGGACACTCGGGCATTAATTTCATAAAGATACATCTGGTGTCTACTAGGGTGCTCACGAAAAACACACAGCAATGTAGTCTAAAGGTTGCAGGTTAGTAATGGTGGTCGTACTATTTAAATATTTGTCAACTTACTAATTCATAGGTACTAGTTTGAACATTCTAGATGTATTATGTTTCTCAGTCGTAACATTAATCTTCGAAGGCAGGACAATTATGTTCCCCTTTTACAGATGGGGAAACAGAGGCACAGGTAGGTACTACAGTGTCTCAAGGTCACACGGTTCACAGGGACGAGCTTCACACCAGGCCCTGCTCTTCCTGTGGTCTGCAGTAAGCTGGTTCTCTTCTAGAAGCCCAAGTCCTCTTGGGCTGAGTGACCTCAGAGCCCTTGGATTCTCCCCAGCTCACAGGTCCGCATCTGTCCTCAGGTCCCTCAGGAAGTCCCTCACCTGCATCAAGGAGAGTCTGCGGATATTCGTTGACCTAGGGGAGAGAGACAAGGCGGCCGAGGCCTGGCTGGGGGCTGGGCGTCTGCACTACCTCATGCAGGAGGATGAAGTGGTGGAGCTGTACTTGCAGGTGGGTTGGGGTGTGCTCCCATCTTGGCCACTTGGGGAGGCGGCTGTACTCTAAGCTGGCTGAGAGCTGAGAGAGGAAAGCTTGTGGCAGCAGAGGGAGGGCACCCAACACAGAGCATTTGCTGCTACTAACTAGGGACATGAGCTTGGAGGAGTTGTGAATGTGTTCCAAGGTTTGCTGTCTTTCCTCGCCGGAGTGCAGCCCACATTTCCAAATTCAGTCATTTATACATTAAGTGGGTGCCGTTGCTAAATCCATGTACCCTCTGAACCATTATTTATTTATTTTTCTTGGATTCAACTTCAAACCAACCCTTTAAAAACACTTAACTTTACATAATGTCTCAAATCACTGGCTTGACTCATTTTTAATGGTTTTCCTGAAGCATAATAGAATAAACATTTAGCTGTGGAAGCACAGACTGTTTATCTGTGTGCTACTAAGATCTCCCCAAGTCCCACCAGAAGAATGTTCTCCTCCCACATAGGGGGGTTTCCAGGCAGAGCATCAGAGTCTTCTTGCCAGCCTCATGGGTAAAGGCCAAGTCCATACTATGACTAGGTATTCTAGAATTCTGATTAGGTAACCCGGAGGCTCCCCTGCTTGTCTCACAGAGCTCTCGATGACCTTTTCTCTGCCTTTGACAGCCATTTCTGTCCCACTAGGCGGCCATCCAGACAGCCTTGAGGTCAGAGGAACCCTCCCTTGCTCTAAAGCTTTACGAAGAAGCAGGTGATGTGTTCTTCAATGGGACCCGCCATAGGCATCGTGCTGTGGAGTATTACCGGGTAAGCCATGGCCTTCCTGTGCTGAGCCAGACCCTGGCACAGATGTGGGCAGCTCCACTGAACCCTCTCTGTCTTCCTTGTCCAGCACCCACGTCTTCACCCCATCTTTAACCTAGCAAAGGAGCTCATCAACTTAGTTACTCTTTGGCTTGAGGTATGAACCTCAATTAGGTCTTTTGTGTGTACAGCACTTTACAGTGGTAGCATTCTTAGATTATCTGTGTTCTCTTACTAAGGTAGCATTATGGAAGATGATCTAAAAGGATGCAACGGTAGACATTGTTCTGACTACCTCTTCTATTGCTGCATAAAACAATGACCAAAGTAACTTATAGAAAGGAGGGTTTGTTTTGGCCTTGTGGTTCCAAAGGAATGAATAACGTCATAATAGAGAAATG
The DNA here is from genome assembly GCF_950005125.1 of Chionomys nivalis. Classification (NCBI taxonomy): domain Eukaryota; kingdom Metazoa; phylum Chordata; class Mammalia; order Rodentia; family Cricetidae; genus Chionomys; species Chionomys nivalis. The sequence continues at coordinate 23,462,217 of NC_080099.1, read as the reverse complement.
TGACCACAGGCAGGCACAGGAGCAGTGACATCTGAGAGCTCACATTGCAAACTACAAGCGACAACAAACTCGAAATGGTGACTCTTTGGGAACTGCAAAGTCCACTCTCAGGGCCATACTTCCCCCAGTAAGGCCATACCTCCTAGTCATCCTCAAACAGCCATCAACTAGAAACCAAATATTCAAATGCCTGAGACTTATTGGGGACATCTCATTCACACCACCACAGACACTAAAAAGCATGCTAGTGTGTGTCTAATAAGCATGTATTAAAGTGTATTTAACAATTAAGGTGCACAACTCCAACTCATCAAATCACGATTTTACAGTTATTGTTTCAAATGATGATGCAAGAAAATTAAGAGAGTGAACAATACTAATTAAGTAAATGTCCAGATCTAGCAGATACATGAATTGCTGTTAGTCACCTGACTGATGTTTGGGAAATATTTGGCCCTAAAACTTTGCTTGTTTGGGTGTGCAGTCTTTGCTCAGTTGCTTGCTTTTCACCACACATGACTAGACAGAAAAATGAGAGTAGGCAGGAGAGCAAGAAACACATTACTGACCATCAAGATACTTATTTTCATATGGATTTTGTGGGTTATAAAAAGATTATGGCCAGGTGGTGGCGGCACATGCCTTTAATATCCCAGCACTTGGGAGGCAGAGGCAGGCGGATCTCTGTGAGTTCAAGGCCGGCCTGGTCTACAGAGTGAGTTGGAACTAGACTGGCTACTGAGAAATTCTGTCTCAAAAGACATACATGCATGCATATATGTGTGTCTGTCTGTCTGTCTGTTGGGACTGGAGAAATGACTCAGTGTTTAAGAGCTCTTGCTACTCTTGTAGAGGACCTGTGTTTGGTTCCCAGCACCCACATGGGGGCTCATAACTGCCTGCAGCTCCAATTCCAGGAAATTTAATGCCCTCTTCTGGCACATTCAGGCACTGCATGCATGTGGTGCACATAGATGCAGGCGCACATTCATACACATAAAATAAAAATAAATAAACTAAAAAGAAAACTAAGGCTTAAAGATATGAAATGACATGCCTAAACTTCCAGCATTATGCAAACAGTGGAAAGCATCGTTTACTGAAGATTCTCAGACACCTGTTCATTTAAGTATTCCATATATCAGTTGCTATAAATGACTCCCCAGGGGACCTCAGAGTTATTAGACATTTTGGGGAGTCCCACACTGGGTGCCATATGTTATTGGGGAAACTGAAGTTCCCTGTTTTGAGTTATTAATTGTGCTAATAAAAGAATGTGGAAATGGACCTAGAAAGAAGCTCAAAGACAGCTTTATTAAAGTTTAACAGAAAAACAAGGCAGGCAAGCTGTAAATCCTGGCAGCACCAGGAGGAGAAAGGAAAGAAGAGAGAAAGTTGTGCTGGTGGGAAGTTGCCTGGTGGTGGAGGAGGGGCCTGGTGGTGGAGGAGGGGCCTGATTTTGTGAAAGATTGAGAAAGATCAGAGCCCCAGGAGAAGTAAGTCCAAGTTTTCCCAATAGCTAAGAGAGAGAGAGAGAGAGAGAGAGAGAGAGAGAGAGAGAGAGAGAGAGAGAGAACATTATGTTCTTCTGAGTTAGGATTTAGAAAAGTGAACAGACTACAAGGCAGAGGCTTGGCAGTCTGAGGGAAGACCCCCAGGTGGCTGCCTGGGAAGGGAAAGTACATTAGCTCTCTAATTGGGGTGAGGAGGACTGTCGGCTCAGATGGATTAACTCCTAAGGGGGAAGACAATTGTTTGTAATACCCTAATTTGTGGAGCAGGCTAGGATGTCAAGTCTTCATCCAGGGCTAGAGGTAGATTCCATTCTTTAATGGGGCCTCAGCAGAGCTTAGCATTCTCAATGGCCATTCCCTCCTAAGAGCTGAGACCTTAAAATCATTTAGGATAGGGCTCTAATTGGGGAGTGGATATAACCCATTTTCACCATGAAAATCTAGAGATCCCATTCCAGAGTTGTTCACCGGAAGGGATTGGTGCCTGCAAGTCTTCACCCCTAAGATGGCCCCCAGGTAGATACTCATTCAGGAAGTGACAAGTCAGAGTTGCCTTCTGATATCCTGGCTGGGAGACAAGGATGACATGCCCTGCTTTTGGCTAAGGGCAAGAATGGAATTGTTCACTTTTGGGGGCCCTGCCTAGCCATTTTTTAAAAATCTCCTATCCTCATCATTAGGAAGCTGACTTCCTTTCTGCTTTCAGTTGCCCCCTATTATAGAAGGTCCGATGGCCTCCAGTTCTCAAACTAGTTATACCTAGGTAATACACCAAGAGTAGAACAGCTGAGAAAAGGTAGCAGTGGGAGCCCAGTGGTCACCCCAATTACTCCAGGAGAAGCCAGGCCTGTAGAGTGTGGTGTGTCTGTGGATTAAGATCTCTGTGTGTCTCGATTCTCAGGCTGGGGCCGTTCCTTTAGCGAGGAGAATGAAGGCGGTGAGAACCGAGCTACGGATCTTCAACAAACTGACTGAGCTACAGATCAGCCTGGAGAGCTATGAGAAAGCCTTGGAATTTGCCACCCTGGCTGCCCGGCTGAGTGTCCTCACAGGTAGGTGGTTCTATCCCATAGGTGCCTGGTGCAGGAGGAACAAGCACTATGCAGGCATTGCTAGTAAGGCAGCGGGCACCAGCTCCGGACTCAGGCTCTGGAGGTTCTAATCCCAGGTTCAGCAATTAAAACTGTAATTGAGCAAGATTTAATTTCCACAAATTTTGTTCCTCATCGACAGAGGTTTCAAATGAGTGTCTACAATTCTGTTATGAAGAGCAATGGTTGTCTATAAACATATGGCAGCATGGGGTAAGGGGCACAAGTCCTCATTCTGAGGTCAATTGCCAATGCTAACTATTGTATCACAGTTGGTAACATTCCCCTATGAGGTAAATGGTACTTTAGTCTAAGCATATGTAACATCTTTATCACATAAAGACGCTTTGCACCAAATTTTAATTGATTGATAGGCAAAAGCACATTTTCCTCATTGAGCAGAAAGGCAAATGAAAGTCAGGTTCCCATCAACCTAACTCAGGACACAGTTGACAGAGCTTTCACTTACAGGGAAAGCTAGTGGGAAATAGTGGAAATAGGCAGGGAGTGAAGGGTAAATTAAAACGATTGAAAAAACTCAGTCTTGAGTGTGCACACATCAGGAAAAGCTGTGTGGATCAGAGAAGCCTTGATTCGATGCTGGAGTGGGTGGAGACCTCCTCCGTGGTTCTCGAAGGGACTTCTAGCCATTTTCAAGGTCAACCGGTGCAGGAGGGCAATGGGTTCTGTTTGTTGAGCCAGAGGACGCTTGTCCTTTTCCTCCTCTTCAACTGTACGAAACTTCATCAGAGCTTTGTCCCTGACCTCAGGAAGGGCCTGAGGGACCTTGGGCAGCTCAGTCAGAGTACTCTATCTCTATTGCTTCCTGGAATGGAGCTTAAGGAGGCTGGCCTCACCTCACACAGGTGTGTGTGTGTGTGTGTGTGTGTGTGTGTGTGTGTGTAATTACATCTCCCAGAACAGAGAATTTTCTCTCTTTGGGATTGTGGGTTCTTTTTGTTTTGTGTATGTGTGTGTTTTATAATTTTGACTTTTGGTTCTTTGAAGTTTAAGAGTTTTTTTTAAAAGGTTTTTTTAAAAGATGTCATCAAATAGCTACCTTGCAAGCATTCAAAAGACAGGACTGGATGAGGAGCTTTTGTTCTCCGTATTAATAAAATGACTTTGTATTAAAATGGTCATTTATTAAAAGTATGAACTCACAGAAACAGACACCTCAAGCCCCAAATGCACACAAAACCACTTCTATGAAAGCTTAGACTGAAAGAGAGTGGCACTTTGTAGAGTCCTCAGAACTGAGAGTTGGTGAGGAGCTGGGAGGTGACTGGGTTTTCTGGAGAAACTTCATGTGGAAATGACTCTGTTATCCAGTGTTATTCACTGGAAACCATTCCTAATTGCTTAATTAAGCTTGTCCTCTCATCACAACCCATCACGGGTTTTAAGAAGCACCCCCCCCCCAAGTACTGAATTACAGTATCAGCAGCACAGAGAACATTTTCTTCCAGAAATCAGATAGCTCAGCATTTCTGTGGCTCTCTTGGTAGCACGTTCCATGGGTGCAATGGTCTATTTATTTGTGGAATCACTTAAGGAGTTCCTCATTCTGAAACACTGAGCCCACGAGGGCAGGGACCTCCTCTGTGCTCTTTCTGATGCTCCTTGTCTGTGACATCTAGTCGACACAGAAAGTCTTCTGGGCTGAATGAGTGAGCAATGCCCAGTGCTGACTACAGGACTTCCCCCTTCCTCTTGTAATTCCCAGGAGATCAGAAGCAGGAGCTGGTGGCTTTTCACCGCCTGGCTACTGTGTACTTCTCTCTCAACATGTATGAGATGGCTGAAGACTGCTACCTGAGGACTCTGTCCCTCTGCCCAGCATGGCTGCAGAGTCCCAGGGAGGCCCTATACTATGTCAAGGTGTATTATCGCCTGGGCCGCCTCACTTTCTACCAGTTGAAGGTAAGAACTGGTCTTCCATGGTTCAGCTGCTCTTTGCTGAGAAAGACAGTACGGGGACCTTGGAGTAAAGGTGAGAGGACCAGTGGACTGAGATGATCAGTCTTCATTCAGAGGATATGAATGAAGGGGTGGTCTCACTGGGGACATGAGGTTTTTTTTTCTGTTAAGCCCCACTGGAGAAGTCTATCAAATGTTCTAAGTCAGTGCCCCACATTTTGTAGGAAATTACCTTGTATAAGAAACACACATGCATTAAAGTATGTTTGAGATAATCATGTATGGAACCTTGGATATAAGGATCTCTAAGCCCTGAGAAAGTTCTTGTCTTGATTCTCTTCCTGGAGTTCAATCTACAACACCCAGTTCCTTCCTTCTGGAAGTGAGTTGGTAGCCTGCAATCCTGTCACAACTCTAACCCCAAAACTGTACCCTTAAGTTTTTTCCCCCTTCCAAAGGTCCTTGTCACCCCAGCATAACCCCTAATCTTCTAATACAGGGGCTTGTGAGTTTTGTCTAACTTTGACCTCAAAGGGAGACTCAGGGCAGCTCTGCTGACCTTACTGGTGAAACTGTGATTCTGGCCTGAAATAATTATACAGGATAACGAGAACCAGGTGTCTCTTTTCGCATCCTTTGCATCTCTTTTTGCGTGAGGAAGCATCGTTTCTCATCCTACTGTGTAGAGAGGGACAGGATAGTAAAGGCCCACTTAGCCATCACACTGTAGTGCCGTGGTAAGCGGCTCAGGGACAGAGAATGTGCCACCTGGTTGCATCAGCCAAGGACTCCAGGCATTGCAAAGGGAAAAACCTTGAACGACTGGAAGCAGTTGTAACTGGAAGCTGAAGTATAGACTTAGTTTTGGGTTCGTCTGGACCCTGTTTTGCCTTCAGCTTCATGGATTCCTCTCATCTCCTTCTTGACACCGTGTGTTCCTACTTCTCTGTGTCTCTTGGCCTCACTCCTTGCCACATCCCATCTCCAAAAGGACATGGACAGTGTTCCTTGTTGGGTCCTACTGCGGGTTTGGGTCACGCAAACGCCATTCAAATGCTGTGTCCAGTGCAATGTTGCGTCATGATTGGATGACATGGGGAAGACGCCACTTCTGTGCCCAAGGAGGAGGGGTACCATGACTGACAGTGCCACTGGAGGCAGAGTACAGCAGGATAAAGAACTTCCATGAGGCCTTGGGATGTGGGGAAGCAGTAATTGAAAAGTGTTTCTGTTCTTAGCATATACTTTAACCCTGCCCTGAAAGTGCTGCTAATATGTCTGTCTCTTCTTTGCCCCGTGGGATTAGGATGCTCATGATGCTACTGAATACTTCCTGCTGGCGCTAGCAGCTGCGGTCCTGCTGGGTGATGAGGAGCTGCAGGACACCATTAAGAACAGGCTAGACAACATCTGTCAGAGTCCCTTGTGGCACAGCAATCCCTTGGGGTGCTCCTCAGAGAGGGCACGGTGGCTCAGTGGCGGGAGCCTGGCCCTCTGAAGAGATCCATTTTCTTTCTGACCACTTTGCTGTGGAGAGATGCTGCCTTCCTGACCCACGTTCTTAGATCTGAACTGGGAGGGTTCAAGCTTTCCCCTCATTTTATGGAGAAGAGCAGCAACGCCTGGAAGGAGAGGGGCTCTGGGAGGAGCATCTTGGCCCCACGCTTCACTTCTGGATTTCTACCCAAGTCACTGTGACTCCTACACAGACAGCTTCGAAGATGCCTTCTCTCAACCCAGCTCTGCAGACAGTGAGGAAGGCCGGCACTGTGCTGGGGGAAAGGTTGAGCAGGTTCATCCTGGTGCCCTCATCAGTGTTCTCAGGGAAAGACTCTTCAGTTCCAGTGGAGGAACCAAAGGAGTCAGTACTCCATGCTCATAGGGACCGTAGGCACAGAAATTCAGCATAGTTGTAGCTCAAGGGATGTAGCCCCAGGAGGACCAGGTGAAAGGCACAGAGGTCTAACTGGGACCCATATTCTCCACTCTACCTGGAAGCAGGGCTCTTGTGCAGCCTTCCAGAGAATCAAGTGAAACTCCCCCAGGGGTGAGGCTTGAGAATTATGCCATACATTAATTGTAAATACTGTATATCATTAAATATTGGCTATTTACATTTATATACGCCTTTTGTCTTCTTTACCATGGGGGAGGGGGAGATGAACCGAATAGCTTGAAGTATGGATCAAATACCAAGATGCCTTATTAATTCAGAGCGGTTCCTTTATAAAACACCTCTGTGAGTTATCTGTAACCACACACCACACCAAGTGACTTGGAACAACACTGAGTGTTCATCTCCTTGTGCTTGAAGGGCAGTGATCCAAGTGTGTGACCTTGCTGGGTTTTCAGGCTCAGGATGGCTTACAAGACCGCAACCAAGGTGTTGGCCGGGGGAGGAGTCACCTTGGGTTCAGTTAGAGAAGAAACTGCTTCTAACTGGTTCACAAGGTTGTTGTTGGCAGGAGTTGGCTTGGTGGTTGCTGGCTGTTGGCCAGAAGCTAGCCACAGCTGGTGCCATGTAGACCAGGCCATCCCTTGATAACTCCCATCATCAGAGTGAGCAAGGCAGAAAGGCAAAGGAGACCAAGCAAAAGAGACCATAATCAAATTGAGAGGTGGTACCCATTAGCTTTGTGTATTGTGCCCATTATAAGACAACATCTGCCAGAGCATAGCAATCATTTGGGGTGCTCCTCAGAGAAGATCAGCTTACACAAAAAAAGGAGTGGGTGGCCAGCAAAAACACAGAAGCCAGTAGGGGAGGGATCACTGAGATATTTTCTAAAACTTCTCGTCGTGGTAGCTGAGTTCTTTGGTGATTCGGAACTAGGCAGTGAGCTCAAACTATGTTCTACTGACCACAGTGTCAATGCCAACTGCTTGATATCCGAAGTGTAAATTCTGAGTCTGCACCTGAGACTTCTGAGTGGAAACCCCTGGGGCTCAGCTCTCTACCTCTTGCAAATTCCCCCAGCCGTTCAAGTGTGTACTGAGGTGTGGGGAGTGTTCCAGGCAGTGTTCAGGCGAATTCCCTGACCATGAACTCTTGGTTCCTGCTTCTCATAACTCTGGTTCAGTGAGTCACATGTTCCTGTAGCATGCGTTTTGTGAGAGCGGCTCCAGGGATTGGGAGGCAGGAGGTTCACGCCTGCTCTCGGCAGCACAACACACTGAGGAGGTCTGACCATCACTCTCTCCACCTGCACGCAGTAGCCTAGATTTGACTGACTGACCACATGCCACTGTCTCTAGACTTTGGGGGTTGACTAGATGCTGTTGTCTGTGCGGTGGGAGTGGGAAGGGATGGTGCACTGAGTAACCATTACATCTGCTTACCAAGGTTATAGATATATCAACACATTTTTCCCCCCTGAGGGACTCAATCCCAGTCAGCAGTTCTCTACTCTAGAGTGTTCTTCCCCAGAAAGGAAATGGAATGATTTGATCTACTCTTGTGTGAAATACATGCAGTTTTGCTCCCGCTACAAGCTGTAAAACTCCCTAGGCTGGGAGGAATGCTGTGGTTGAGGCTAGCTGGTCTAATCTCCCCATGCAGAGTCCTTGCAAAAACATTCCTGAGGGATGGTCAGGGCACACGCGTTCCGGAGCAGTTACACATCTTATATTTGAAGAAGACTATCTTGGCCTAGAAGCTGTGCCGCAGTCATTCCCCATCTGACTCAAGTTACAATCTCTCCCCTTTCCCACTGATGGGTCGTTAGCCTCTGGACAGAGCTGGAGCAGTTTCAGAGCTGCTGAGGCCTTTGATGGTGACTGGGATCTGAAGACCGTAAAGGGGTGTTGTTGTAATTAATATGATTTGATGTTACATTTTAAGCCTTATTAAGATTCATCTCCTCAGCAGCCATGTCCTATTCTCTACATGAAGCTTTTTGTCCCATCAGCTATTTCTCAGTGGTTTCTAGTGTAATGCTACACGTATACATATGCATTTGCACATGTGTACATGAAGGACAGGATACTGATTTTAAATCTCCTAAGTTTTGGCCAAAGTTTTTTTTTTCTCTGTGCATTCTGATTTATCTGTAAATCTAGTAAATTTGCTTGTAACCAGGTCACATATAATGATAACTATATTTCCCAAGAATCAGGCTGTGGTGGTTTGAATGTAATTGACTCCCATGATCTCATAAGAGTGGCACTATTAGGAGGCTCCGTTTTGTTGGAGTGCTTTTGGCCTTGTTGGAGGAAGTGTGTCACTGTGGGGGCGGGCTTTGAGGTTTCCTATGCTCAGGATACTGCCCAGTGTCTCAGTTGACTTCCTGTTGCCTGCAAGATGTAGGACTCTCAGCTATTGCAGCCACCATGTCTGCCTGCATACCGCCATGCTTCTCACCATGATGATAAGGAACTGAACTTCTGAAATTGTAAGCGAAGTCACCCCAATTAAATGTTTTTCCTAGAAGAGCTGCCATGGTCATGGTGTTCCTTCACAGCAATAAAAACCCTAAGACACCGGCCATTTTTTTAAACAAGCAAAACATTGTACCAGGCAATTGCAATAGCTATATATTATGTACAAGTTACTTGTTCGAACAATTGTTAAATGTGTGTGTGTGTGTGTGTGTGAAGTCTTAAGCAATAGGGGTAGTTTCTTCTGGAATTGTGTTTCTGTTTCTTTTCTTTTTTCCTATTATCCACAGGCATTAGAAGGAAGCAGGTTTGATCTGCGTATGCCATGGCTTAGATTCCTTGTTAGCCTAGACCACCTCCTGAAACTACTGTGGGCTGCCTGACTCCAGGTCCCTCATCTCTTACAAGAAAGGCCGAATTGTTCCTGAAGAGCCCCTTTCCCTGTCCAATAGTACTATTATTCTGAGGTCAACTACCATTCTTGAGCTTTTCTTATGTCTAAGAGTCATGAAAGAGATATTTGTATGTGTGTACATGTATATACCTATTATGTATATAATGTAACTCGATTCTCAGCAGTTTATTTGGGGAGGGAATATGAAAGGGTGAAGGAAGAAAAATGGAACAGATCACAGAAGAATAAGAAACCTCAATCTGATGTTAATTGCGGGGAGATTCTGAAGCTCTGACCTCTGACCTCCAAGATCAGTTCCCCTGAGAGCTCCTTTCCCACAGGCTGCTGTCATTGTCCTGAAGGTCTGGAGATGTCATCTTGTCGTCCGTGGGAGGAAAGCAGATCTCTGTTTACCCTGACTTTATTCTTCCTTTTACAGGTGAATAAACTGAGACAAAATGTCATTCTCCCAGCCACACAGGTAATGACACACACAGCAGTGCTGCAAGGTTTCTGAAGCAAGGGCTTAGATGCCACTCAGAATCCCCTTTACAGTGTGTCATTGTGTCCACACATACGCTTAAGTCTGTGCTTATCACTTGAAGAGCCGTTTGTCAAGTTATTGATACCTACTTAGTTTGGGGTCTTTAGTTGGCCTTTTTCCCCTCCCCCCTTCATTTCCTTTGCTCTCACAAATTAAATCTATAAAGGATGACTGTTGTACACACACACACACACACATGCACACACACACATGCACACACAGAGTTGTATTGCTTTTCAACAGAATTCCACAAATAATAAAAATAAATAAAATGAGCAAAAAAGTGCACTGAATTCAAACCCAGTCCTGTAGCTTACTGAAAGTTCCTTGCTAAAGCCCAATCTTTCACTGTGCAAAAGATAGAGAAATTGACAAATGAGAAAGCGTAGAAGACAACCTAGCTTGGATCAGGTTCTTTCTGAACTATCTGAGAAAAAGAAGTAGCAAAAAGGACTCCCCTCCTCATGGTTAGAGTCAGTACCATCCAAGCCCGTGCTTCTCAGGGCAGGGAAGCAGGGAAGCAGGGAAGCAGGGACCGGGCTCAGAGAGAGAGGAAAGGGGCATGCGCCATATTGTGCAAGCCTCAGGATCTGCAGCATCACTAGAGGAGTCCATTAGGAGACTGGAGCAGAATGAGGGAAATGGGAGGAACATCAAAAGCAGAAGTCCCTCAGGAGGTGTTGGGAGTTGCTCTGAAGATGTTTGGGCTTCACCCTGAGGACAGGAGCAAGCTGTGGAAAGGGTAGAGTTCGATGAGAGTGACATGGTGGTTCAGAAAGCAGATTTCGGAAACAGCATGAGACTGGTTTACAGGGAAGCAAGGGTGGAGTGAGGGGTAGGGTTTAGAGTGGTATTAACCAACCCCATCAAATCTGCTTCTTCCAGGCTGTGTGACCTTCAGCAACCACGTTTCTAAACTAAGAGCCGCCAAACTGTGTCAGACAGTACATGTAAAAGTACCCAGTACATGTAGTACCTGGCACAGAGGGTAAACTTTAGATGAGCTGATAAAGATTTGTTTGCCTTCTTCATTTCATCGACAAGGAAATGGCTGAAGCAGATCTATCGTTGGGACAGCTCATTACCTAAGGAACAAAGAAACCCCATCTAGAACACAAACAAATGGGGCTATTTTTAAAGGGAATCTATTGACTCCACCCATCGGTTCGTTTATTTTAAAGTTAAGTTTTGAATTTGTTCTCTTTCTGAGCTTTTCCAGCCACTTTGCAGTTGGATTATGCACCTCTTTCTTTCTGCCCTAAACTTTGACATTAAGAAGCGCCGTGACCCTCCAGCTGTGGCTGGGGACACTGGTCCATTGTGTGCGGACACTTGAGACTAAAGACAGCTTTACAGGGGGACCAGAGTAAGCTGTGTTACACCTCTAAACAGTCCGTTTCTCTGCCTGGAGCTTGGGGTACAGCATCATGTATGGGTGACTTGGTATGAGCCCTCTGTTCCAGGGACTGCTACAGGGAAGCAGGATTAAACAGGTTCCTGGTGTATCTGGTTTTTTCCCGCCCCCGGTGTATAGGTGTGTTATGGGCACTCCTTGCTTCTGTACCTATGCCACGGCAGTCTTGCCTTGTGAGTTATCATCTTTCTCAGCGTATATCCCACGGCACCCACAGCCCTCACCCATCTTTTGAACTCAGTGGGTGAGCAGATGGAGGCTTCTGGGCACCCTGGCTCTGAGAACTTTTGTGTACCTCAGAGGCATGTCTTTGCCCCAGGGAGGCAGAGGGGAGTGGGAATTTTGGATTGGAGACTCAGTCCAACTGAGATTGCCAGAGATAGGGCCAAGAACGGCACACATGGCTAAGACTCCGTGATGCAGCCAGTCTATTTGGTTTCTCGGGCTGTCTGAAGGCGCCAGAGGAGGGCACTGTGATTTAAAAGTAGTTTAAAAGGTGTAATTGCACATTCTGTTCCTAAGGTTGCCTCTGACTCGTGGCCAGGGCATCAAGTAGATCCTCTTCCCGTGGAGCTTCCATAGAAGACAGTTGCTGGCCATTCTCTGTGGAAATCAAGATGTCCAGCAGGGGGCAGCAGTGTCTTTCCAACTCTATCTATACAGGGTACCCAAAGACAGTATAATGTATTTAAATATCCAAATCACAACCACCTGTAACTCCAGTTCCAGGGGAACTGGTTTCCAAGAACACTCCAAATCTCTCTCTCTCTCTCTCTCTCTCTCTCTCTCTCTCTCTCTCTCTCTCTCTCTCTCTCTCTCTCTCTCTCTCTCTCTCCCCCCCCGTGTGTGTGTATGTGTGTGTGTGTGTGTTTCTCTCTGTATCTCTCACACAGGCACACATACAGAAATAAAAAAACACATAATATGCTAACTAGATTACTTTTTAGTTTGACATGTATTGACCTGTCATTTGGTCATAGGGTCTCTTGTGAGAAAGGACTGGTTTTATTCTTGTATGTCTTTTGATGGACAGCATTTTGAGACTAAAGTGTGTGTACAATGACAGTTGACATGGAGTGGATATTCTGTGTCATACAGAACACTAGTTAGGGTCCCTTCCTGGAACTCCACATTTTTGATGGTGATGCTATTGTTTTTAGTTACCCTGAGACTTAGAGAACAGAACTGGCTCTTCTAAGCCCATAGTAGTAAAGTGGTTGAGATGAGATTTGAACCCATGTCCTTCTACTGCTAGGATCATAGAACTAAGCTGTTCTATGCTTGTATGCTTCTGACAGGGAGCTGGAAGAGACAGCATGAGGGATACGGCCACAGATTGAAAGTTTTCAATGGCTTGCAACATTGGGTGGAAAGCAAGTCAGTGATTCTGTCGCCAGGTCAAAAATTTGATGACCCAAGAACACAGCTGGGAGAAACAAATTTTTCAGGAGGCCCTAGAATAAAATATGATTCTAGTTGACCGTATTCAGGCTGCTTAGCAAGCCAGCCAGTCAGCTATCCAGTCAGCCAGCCAGACAACTAACCTACTAATCAACCAGCCAGGCAACAAGTTAGTCAGCCAGCCAGTCAGCCAGCCAACCAACCAACCAACCAACCAACCAACCAACCAACCAACCAACCAACTAGCCAGCCAGCCAACTAACCAGCTAGTCAACTAGCTAACTAGTCAGCCAGCCAGCCAGTCAACAACTAAGTAGCTAACCAACAAATACTCAACATATCTTGTGTGTTAGGCTCATATTCTAGTGAGCAAGAACGACAATGGCAGATACTGACCTCCAGGAGTCTGTGGGCTCCTGGGCAGGCCAGGACCCTCTGATGGACTCTATCATTATCTCCAGGACAACTTATATTTGAACCTGTATGTCCCAGGCACTGTACTATCTATTGTACTTACTGTAACACTGAGTCCTCTTAACATCTTCCCAGGAATTAATTGCATAGTATAGTCGGCCATCTGGTACATATAAAGAAACAAAAGACGAGTTCTTGTCCACAGCACCACAGGTAGAAAAATGATAGAGGGAGAATATGAAACAAAACCTGGACCATATTGTAGGTATTACCCAACATGCAGACTAGACTCTCGTTTAATTGCATGGAATGCAAGCTTAAAAGATCTTGTTCATCTGTCTACCCTGTCTAGTGGTGCCATTGAGCAGCTCCATTGCACATCAGTCATGAAGCTTATCATTGGTAAGCGTTGATGAGATTGCTGTGAAAACCAAATGAGTTAATATATTTTTAACACGTGTAGCCCATTACTGCTGCATTAACAGCCATTTTATAATAGCATTTTTGAGTCAAGATGGTAATGATTTCAGCTTGTAGTGTGCAGAGATGATATGGACGGAGATTTTTATCGAGCTGAATGTGAACATAATATGTTCACATTTTCCATTTGGCTGAGTTCCATGGCGTCAGAGATTGTCAATCCATTTCACCACTATAATCATAGTGCTAGAATATGGACTGACCCGTGGGGGTGCTCAGTGTTTACTTATTGCATAAAAGAACGAATAAATGAATTGCATATGTTTTATTTACATGTGGATAAAACAATGAAGTAAATAAATACATTCCTTATAGGATGCCAGCATGACCTTAAACAGAGAGGCACTTGAGGGATGACAGGCATCATGTAGACTTGAAGGATGCGCAACTTCCAGGAGAAGAAAGCGCATGTGTGAATCATTTGCTTTCCAGTTTCAACAGAACCATCCAGGGTCCTGGGATGTCCTGAGTATCCTGAATTCTCCAGCGATGATGTGGCCAATTCCCATGAAAGAAAAAGACCTTTCATTTAAAAAAAATAAATATGTATATGTGGAAAGAATATAAAATTGGATGGGTAGAGAGGTGGGAGAAAGGAAAGAACGTGATCAAAATAGAGCTCCTAAAAAATTTTAATGCAACTTTTAAAAAAAGAAAAAGAAAAGACCTTTCTTTCTGTCCTTTATCTTCAAACTGGGGTCAAAGGCTTTAGGCTGATTTGAAAATAAATAAAGGCCCTGATCAGACAAAAGCTGTTCTGGAGCCAGCCCTCATTGTAAACACCAGCCTTCCTTTCCTCTGGCCTAGAGCTTCCAGGCACTTCCCTAGCTCACTGTGACCTCACTTAGCCCAAAAACCTGGCAGCTGGGGAAGGTCCTGGCGATCTTCTTGAAACAGATGGAGAGACTTCCGAAGGATGTCTGTGGATGCGTGCAGTCTTAGTTTTGGCTGTATAAATTTTCCTTTTATAAAGAACATACAGCACATTGTTCACAAATAACAAAATGATAGGCGATCCATTTGGACCTCTCCCTGCTGGGGGAGCTGTTTCATTCTTTTCTCATAAAACCTTGCTTGTACTCCAAAAAATGAAACTTCCAGTCATAATTTTCAAATTGGCAGTTAATTCTAAAAAAATGCTTATGCTAATTTGTACATATGCTAATTTGTGTGTGTCTTGTGTCTAGGCTCACTCAGGTTGCCTTGGGATTATGAACATAGTTTTGACATGAATGTTGGTTTGATACCTTTGTGAACAGTTAAGACGAAAGTAGAGCAATCAGAAAATGACCCATTTGCCAATGAGGTGAGTGACTTTCTGTTACATGAGAAATAAAATAAACTGTCTCGGTTTCATTGTGTTTGTCCCAGAGAGCATCTGTGGAGGTGCCAGAGTCTTATGCATAATTTACACAATTGCCATCATATTCATTTTCTTTAAAAAGATTTTACTATGTGTGTGTGTGTGTGTGTCTCACAGGCATCTTCATCTGCAGGTGGTAGTCAGAGACAACTTGTGGGAGTCGATTCTCTTTTTCTACCACGTGGGTTCCAAGGATGAAACTGATGTCATTGGGGTTGGCAGCAAGTGCCTTTCCCTCCCTGCCATACTGCCTGCCTTGCCGTACCATTCATAGCTCCAGAACACCAGCAAAACTGTAAATGGAGCTGGATTTTTGGCACATACCAACTTTTGTGGTATAAATGCGCCCACTGTGTTCAATGTTAAACGTCATGAAATGGGATGTTGGGAAAGATTCAACAGTGCTCAGTTCTGGGTAGTATCCTACCACTCAGATACCAGGGCATGAACATCCCAAGAGCATAGATGTACCTTCACATTAATGTGATGCTGTGGGTAGAAGCTTATGCAGGAGACAGCGTCCTCTCCATGGGGTGAGTCATATGCCATGTCCTTTCACAGTGGATCCTTTAGTGTGCTGAAGGGCCATTCTAAAGGTTTTGGGATCAAGAGGGATTGGGGTCCCAAAAGGTCTGAGGGATGTGTCAGTAGATATTTAAGAAGTAGCTCTAATTCTGTGTTTGGGGTGAAGCGTCTATAAAGGCTTGACTTGGGAGCTCAAGGCTTGAACCACGTTGTGTCTAGACAGTCACAGATATCAAGGCTTAGAAGCTTGGTAACCTTAGGGACCCAACCTAACCCCTCTGTGCCTCAGGTTTCCCATCTGTTAAATGGGATATTCAGGATAATACTTTATGTTTTTAAAGTACTTAGTCCCAAGCTGTGTTTGGAATTTATATTCCATAATTAATGGATATTTTAGGCTATGTGAACTCCAAAATAAATAAAAAGAAGTTAATGTTTACTGTGGCCTTGCTGTGCACCAGGCATTGGATAAGCTCTTTAAACCCATTTTGTGCTCACAAAACCTCAGGGGAGAACTATTAGCAAGTCCAGTTTGAGTCGAGGAAAGCAGGTATTTGCTCAAGATTTCGCAGCTTGTGGCAGTGGAGGGAGGAGATGGACACACTTGGGCTGGCTCCAGAGACAATGCCCTTCACTAGCAAGTGCTTCTGAGAGCCTTTGCCCTCTGAGTTCATCAGCAGGGCTGTTTCCAGGTTAACCTAAAGTCTTTGTTAGGGTCTCTAATGCTGTGAAGAGACACCATGATCACGGAAACTCTTATAAAGGACAACATTTAATTGGGCCTCACTTAGAGTTCAGAGGTTTAGTCCATTATTGTCATGTTGGGAAGCATGGTAGCATGCAGGCAGACATGGTGCTAGAGAAGGAACTAAGAGTTTTTACATCTTGACTGGCAGGAAACAGGAAGTGGTCTGAGTCACTGGGTGTGGCTTAAGCATATATGAGACCACAAAACCCACCTCCACAGTGACGCACTTTCTCCAATAAAGCCACATCTCCTAATAGTGTCACTACTTATGAGCTTATGGGGACAATTGCATTCAAATGACCACTCCTGATTATCCATCAAATTCCCTCATTTCAGCCAATCAGCATTGTGTGTGTGTGTGTGTGTGTGTTGACAAGGCCATGCTGCTTGTGAGGGGAAGAAACTAAGATATGAATGGCCATATATTTGCATTTCCAAAGAAGAGCCATTAATCATAAACAAACATCTTTCATACAGACAGTAGGTGTTGAAAGTGTGACCAGGGACAAGAATAAGAGCAAGGCTTTACTACACCCCAGAACACAGCACCATGAAACCTCCTCTCTACACTTGAGTTTTTCCAGAATGTTGAACCCACAAGAGAAGGCAGAGAAGAGTGGTTAAAGGGGAGGAGTTTTGCAGAAGAGTTAGGACTGCTTAGGCATAGTTCATAGGCAAGAAGTCATCTTCACCCCACCTGACATGCTCACCAACACATACAGAAAGGTATGTACATATGTGTACCTCCATACTCACTCTGAGGACCCGCTGACTTTTATGTGTGTCTCCTTGGTCTCTATCACTCCACCTTTTCACATATCCCCTTGGATGGCTAGTTCCAGCATTCAAATACTAGAGCAGCAGTACGGAATGCCATAACACACAGAAGCCATTAGGGCCATTCGGATGACAGAGTTAAGCAAATGACCAGCAATATGAAAAAGATGTTGGAAGATGTTAGCATTTTGGGGTAATCTCCAAGCCTCAAATGTGTGTATGTTTTAGAATGACTTCCTAGGGCATATTATTCTGTTGACTCATCTATGACTTTTGCCCAGTGTTTCAACTACTGTGACATCATTTTGGGGTGTGTGTAAACTCAGAGACTCTCAGTAACTCCATTATGCTGTCTAATAGGTGTACATAGGTTTTAATTTGGTCTTAGCATCTGTGGGTCCTTAAGAGATCATATCAGCACTTGGAGCTATGACTATTTCAACTGTAAGGTAGGGATAACGAACACCTGTATCACAAAGTTGTCATACATATGATGCGATGATATGTCTAATCCCCTTTAGAGTGGTGGCTGGAATATAATATGTACTTGATACTTTAGACTTCTCTCTAAGACTGTGACATAAGCCTCTGATATGGGAAAAAAGTCAAGAAGGAAGTCAGTGACTCCTGAAGGAGCCAAGACGTACAAAGAAAATAAATCGCAGAACAATGATGTCAGCAAATTTTTCTGCAACTCAAGACTTGTTATCTATGTGTTCTGTGGATTTCCATGAATGTATGGTTGGGTCTCTTCTCTTTGGACTCAGTTGGGGGCAAAGCTAGACTGGATAACCAGCATCTGAAATCCAAAGGGGAAGCAAAAAAGGCATCTTTTGAGTGCTAGAGCTGTGGTTGGACAGAATGCCTTTTGCTTGCAGTAGTCACCTATCATAAATAAGTGACCTGACTTACGGTTTTCTGTGATTTTCAGAGTGTTGATTCAGAATTACAGCTGTCAAGATGTTTCTGTGATTGACTCAGTAAAGTGTTTGCCTTAGAAGCAGGGGGGTCTGCGTTTGAGTCCCAACCCCCACATAAAAAACCAAGTGTGGAGGTACATGCCTGGAACCCCAGCGCTGGGGAGGCAGATAGGAGGATTCTTGGGGCTTGCTGGCCAGCTCATCCAGTGAAACGGATTAGCTCCAGATTCAGTGAGAGATTGCCTCACAAAGTGAAAGGGAGGCTAGGAAGATGGCTCAGAGCGTGAGAGCATTAGCAAACATGGGGAACAGAGTTCAGATCCTTAACACCTATGTGAAAGGCTGGGTATGGCTGTGTGTATGCCTGTAATCCCAGAGCAGTGGAGGGTAGAGACACTGTGGTGTTCTGGCTGCCAGCCCAGCTCCAGGTACAGTGAGGGACTCTGTTTCAAGAGAATAAGGCATAGAGCTATTGAACAGAATATCTGCTGACCTCCTCTGACTTCTGCACGCACACATGCACATGTGTGAACACACACACATGCATACATTACACACATGTTACATACATACACCCCTACCCCAAATAATTTGGAAAGCAATTGAAGAAGATACTCGACATCAACTCTTGGCCTCAACACACATGTATATCCACATGCGCATGTATGTGCACACACTTGTACCCACACACTAAACATGTGCATACAAAAATTTGCTGTGATTTATGAGAAAGTTTATTATAAAACAACCTGGGAAGATAATATTTTAAAACATGATCACAAGAGCCATAGATCCATTGTCATGGACATATCAACTAACCTTATAGTAAAAAACTCAGATTTATTATTTCATATACAGTTGAAATCTTTCCAATTTCAGTAGGAAACAACAAACCCTAACTTCCAAGTTTTGAAATATTTTAAACATCTTTTTGTGAACGTTTGCTAAGGAAGGACAGTATCTGGCACATGTGCGTGTAAGTGGCCTTACAATAAACGCAATTTTAAAAGACGTGGTGTTCCAGATGTTTATGGCTGTATAACAAACCACCTCTAAGCTTGTGGTCTAAATTTATTTCATCATCTGTTGGTTGGAGGTGTTGACTAGGCTTACCAAGCACTTGTGTGAGCTTTTCTTGACGAAAAGAACATCTTGAAGAACCCAACAATAGACCAAAGAAATACTCCTGCTAAGGGTAGCTTGGCGAATCAACGGGTTTTGTTAGGGTTACTTGATCATGGGCAACTTCTGAGCATCTACACCATTAAAGAAAATGCCTCTCCTAGCCAAAAATGGATAAATGCTCCTCCCAGAAGCTGGGTGTGGAATAACTCCCTACCAATTGTTGGTTCAGGAAGGTCCCAGTGGTCCCCCAAATAATCCAAGGTATCATCGCTGCTCTTGTTTAGCTATGAGAATCAGATAGTAAGACCCTATTGTCCGCCAGTGATAGGCATGACATTAGTTGGCTAGAAGGGGATGCAGGGGCAACCTCAGAACTGCCTTGGAGGCATCTGCAGGAGACAAACTCAACCTTCTGTTCACTGTTGGGGAAACTCATCATGAGCTTAGTCTGGGTTCACTGAGTAGAGAGTCTTAGGAGAGAGCTCAGGTTCTGAAGAATCACAGTTTGTCATAGGGAACATGACTGGTGAGCTGTGTGTGGAAGTGACCTTAACTATGTTCTAAGTCTTAATCCAGTGATCTCCTCAGAATTATTTTATATATTTCTTCCAAAATGCTAGACTAATATGATGATTATGGAATGAATCTAAAATGCAGAACTTCAAATTAGAGAACTAGGCATCAGCAATTTCCCTGAAAGAGATTCGTTATTGAGTTAATTTTTAATTTTCCAAAAATTATTTCTTAAACAATAGTTCCCTGGCATTGAACTGGAGTCTTTGAAAGCCTGCCTCTCCTTAAACTCAGATATGACCTCATATTATGGCATTGTTAAATAATCTCAACATTTTTGGGTGTAACCAGTTTGGCAGGTTAGCACTTGATGCCATTTATACAACACGTTTCTCGGAGAAGCAAGACAGAACAGGGCTGGGAGATTCCAGCATGGCAATGGGATTTAGGCGTCCCCGGTTAGTCGACTGAACAATTCTCATGCTCTAATTTTGGCTGCAAGATCTACAAATTTCAAAACAAGAGGCTTAAAAGTCTTATCAAAGAAGGTGCCTGTCATTTAGTCAACCCCCCTTGGGTGTGAATAATTCAATTAAACTCCATTTTTCTAATCATCATTCAGTCTACATTATTAAGGACCCATTGTGTATCAGGCACCGTGGATAACAGAGTGAATTAACTATCTGGAGGGGATTACCTCCGCAGGGACAAGGATGCAGATGAAAACCTGCACTAGAAGGGAAGTGAGATGCGGCGACTGAGGTTACCTTAGGTTTCGTGGTTGCTCCATTGCAGAAGGACTGGCAAGTTATATTTATTTAAAGTGGATGGCATTGGAGCAAAGTTCAAAGCACCCTGGAGAGGATAACTGTGTAGGACAGCTGGGCAGAAGGCCATGAGTCCCAAGTTCTCCATATAGCTTAGCCACTGAGCTAGATATGTGTAAGTATGTGTAGGTATGTGTAGGTTTCTGTAGGTATGTGTAGGAATGTGTAAGTATGTGTAGGTTTCTGTAGCTATGTGTACATATTTGTAGGTTTGTGTACAGATATGTAGGCATGTATAGGTATGTGTAATTATGTGTAGGTATGTGTAAGTATGTGTAGGTATGTGTAGGTTTCTGTAGGTTTGTGTAGGTACGTGTGGGTATGTGTACATATATGTAGGCATGTATAGGTATGTGTAAGTATGTGTAGGTATGTGTAGGTATGTGTAAGTACGTGTAGATATGTAAGGTTTCTGTAGGTATGTGTAGGTATGTATAGGTTTCTGTAGGTTTGTGTAGATATGTGTAGGTATGTGTACATATGTGTAGGTTTGTGTATGGATATGTAGGCATGTATAGGTATGTGTAGGTATGTGTAACTATGTGTAGGTATGTGTAAGTATGTGAAGGCTTGTGTAGGTATATGTAGGTATGTGTAGGAATGTGTGATCTTGGCCTCTCAAGGTCCCTGTTTCTTTACTGATGCTAACAGAGGTAGGACCTGATAGAAAAACTCCAGATTCCTTTAGATTTTAACAGTTAGTAAAACTGTACAAGTATGCTTATAGTGGCTTTGCTCATGGCCGTCCCTAACTGGAACACCCCAGTACCTTTCAGTGTGAAATGACAAGCTGACATACTGTGTAAAGGAACGCTACTCGGTAACGAAAAGGAATGGCCGGCAGTGCAGGCAACAGTGTAGATGATGTTCCCAGGCATCATGCTAATCGGGGAAAGTCTGACTTGAAAGGCTACACACACATCTGATTTCACTCATATGATATTTTAGAAAACCACAAATTAAAAAAAAATAGAGCTATAGTTGCTGGATGCTGGAAGTTGTGAAGGGTCCACAAAGAAGATGTGTGAAGTGACAAGAATGTTCTATGTCGGGCTGGAGAGATGGCTCAGTGCTTAAGAGCA
Organism: Chionomys nivalis; assembly: GCF_950005125.1. Classification (NCBI taxonomy): domain Eukaryota; kingdom Metazoa; phylum Chordata; class Mammalia; order Rodentia; family Cricetidae; genus Chionomys; species Chionomys nivalis. The sequence goes on along the minus strand of NC_080099.1, from coordinate 23,440,788 downwards.
TTGCCTGCTCTTCTAAAGGTCCTGAGTTCAATTCCCGGCAACCACATGGTGGCTCACAACCATCTGTAATGAGGTCTGGTGCCCTCTTCTGGCCTGCATACATACACACAGACAGAATATTGTATATATAATAAATAAATATATATATATATATATAAAAAGAATGTTCTATGTCCTGATTGTGGAGTGATTGGCAAGACTGAGGGCATTTGTCAAAACTCAGATAATCCTGAGATCTGAACAGCACGAATTTTACTGTATGAAAATTCTAACTTCATGAACAAATATGCTAAAAAAGATGGTGATATATATTTGCTTGTTTGAGTTTTAAAGTATTTTAAGCGAACAGCTTTTATTTTCTTCAGAAAAAAGGCAGTCCTTCTGTATATGTGTTGCTTTTATTGGTTAATGAATAAAGAAGCTGCTTGGGCCTATGGCGGGGCAGAATTAGTCAGTCTGGAAGAGATATAGCTGAAAGAGAGAATAGGCGGAGTCAGGGAGATGCCATGTAGCAGCTGAAGGAGACAAACGCCAGACAGAACTTTACATGGTGAGCCACAACCTTGTGGCAATACACAAAATAATAGAAATAAGTTAATTTGAGATGTAAGATTTAGCTAAGAATATGCATGCACCATTGGCCAAACAGTGCTGTAGTTAATATGATTTCTGTGTTATTATTCGGGTCTGGATGGCCGGAAATGAATAAGCAGTCTCCCACTACACCCCATTCTTATTATTTATTTTCTAGGGGTGTCCTGCAGGCTAAAAATCAACAAAACTTTTTTTTTTTTTTAAGAACACTGTCAATCGGATCAGTTTGGGGGACCATGAAAACCAGGTTAGAAACCAGCAAGGTGACCCCTATTGCTTTAAGGATTGCTCCCTGTTACTGGGGTTCTAAATGGAAGTGGTGCCTCTGTACTCCACATGCCTTGAACCTTAAAGCTTGATTTTCTATTTGCAGGTTACAAAGTTTGCAGGTCCGAGGAGCACAGAGAGCACGAAGCACTCAAGGTCACCCAGGTTCTCCCTTCAGAGGAGGAGCTGAGGGAACTCGGGCACTGACACAAACTTAACACAGCAACCCAGCTATATGAGGGCAGACGCGTCCGTCCGTGAATCCTTGAAACAGATACAGGAATTTGCTCTTCTGCCATCCGCATCGTTGAATCACTTCCTATATCCCAAACGGAAAGACTAAGGCTTGGAAAATACAAAACCCCACCCGATGCTGCGTGAGGCAGAGCCTGAGTCAAGAGTCATTTGAGGTCTGTACCGTTTTCACATCCCCTTTCCCCCCAGGAACCTTCCTCCCCAGTCAGTCATGGCCCAGATTAGGCCCTGAGGTTACTTTCAAGATAGCTCATAAGGCTGGGGTTATGAGAATGTCTGTAATTCCAGAACTGGGTAGGCAGAAGCAGGAATGTCATGAGTTCAAGGCTAGCTTTGCCTACTAATAGAGTTTGAGGCCAGACTGAGCCATATGAGATGCTAACAAAATAAAAGTAAACAAATAGATATTTTATCTGTCAGTCACTTTGGGTCATCTGGAATTGGCATTTGTATATGGGTTTTTTTTAAATGTCTTTTTCCCTTGGCTCAACTTCTGACTTAATCTATTTAAAAATTTTACATAATTTATTAATATATTTATTTTTAATTGACATATTTTATATATTTATAGGGTTTATTAAATAGAACACTCCCATAGCATATTTGACCAAGCAGAAGAAAGAAGTGGTGAGCTCAAAGAGAGCATTTGAAACAATGCGGATATTTTCTGCAAAGAGGAGACAAGAACGAAGACAGCTGATGGGATTTATGGGGTGTCTTATGGGATTTATGGGGTGTCTAGAGAGCTAACAGCTGCAAAGCACGCAATTTAGAAGCAAGTCTGAAAGAGGCAAAAAGCCCACTTAAAGAAATAGTGACTTAAAAGTTTTCCCCATTTTGGAAAAGATGTGACTGTCCAGGTACTAGAAACTGTATACAGGTTCTTTTCACTTGGGGGAGGAAAGGAGGAAGGAAGGAAGTTTCCTGTGACTTCGAACCAAGCTGGTGGTTCCAAGGGTCGGTGACAGTGAGTCGCCAAGTTCTCAGCTCGGCTCTGCTTTCATTCTTTGTTTCTCAGCCCCTTGAAATCAAAGGGAGCTCCAGTGTCTCCGCATCTCCCATGCCATCCTTGGGCTGGCAGCCGCTTCTCCAGCAGCTTGAGCAAAGGCTGGGACCAGACGATTGTTAGCGCAAGGAAACAGACTTTGATTCTTTGGCCTTGGGTGCAGGGGTAGAATGCTGACGGGGACCTGTGATGAGGAGTAGGTAACTCCCCTCTAGGAAACTGGAATGACCTTACGAGAATGGGAAGGCTCACTTCTGCCAGACGAAACCAGTCTGGGCCTTATGTCATCAAAACCCAGATTAGTCAGCGTTAACGTATGTGCTTGTATGTGCTAGCGAGAAGCAAGCGTCACTTGGCTCCTTGGGTCAGTCACCAGGGAAACAGAGTGCAAAGACTCAACAGGTGTCTACTCTTAGGGAATTCGCTTTGTTATGCCTCTTACTGCCTCCTTTTGGGTCACAGTTGTTCATTCAGGAGGCCAACCTTACCTCCAGGCCATAGAGGTTTCAACACCCAGGTTCTATTCTCCAGCAGAGGCCAGGAGAGAACTCTCAGCAGGAAAGACAAGCAGAGAGAGTGGGAGGGAGGAAAAGAAGGAGGAGGAGGGAGAGGGAGGCAGAGAGATCACATAAAATCAGTACTGTATATAGAACATATGACGTAACTCCTATTGAGTACAGCCTGGTCAAAGCAGACAACAGGAGGCCGGAGCAACAGGGTGCGTTTGGAAAATTCCTTCTTATTTACTTCAGTGCTTTTGAAACAGTGGGAAAGTCTATCATAGGTTGTTTTAAATAAGAAGTTCTTATTTCAAAGTTCCTTCTTATTATCCTACAGACGGGAACACGAAGGCCCAAGGGAGGGAAGAGCTGAAGAGGAAGCTGTCATCAGTAAGTCGTCGCCAATGCAGATTTGGATTCAGGGCCAGCATCGTCTGCTTTTAAAGGGGGCGTGGTCTAGGTTTCGGAGGTGACATAAACTTTAAAAGGTCAGGTCTATTTGTAGGACCAGGTCACTAAGGGTGTGGTGTCAATGGAGATTGTTGTACAATGGTTTCTTGTTTTTTCTCTTTTGTTTCCTGGTCACTCTGAGATGAACTCTGCCCCACCGCGCATGCCCATCGTGACGTGATACTTTAGCATACGCTCTACAGCAACAGTCTAGTAAGGGGCGGAGCTTCCAAACCGGTGCTCTCCACCTAATCTTCTAATTGTTTAAGTTGACTGTCTCAGGTAGTGTGTTATAGTAACAGAAAGCAACGTAAAACAACCTCTCCACATAACCTTTCACATGGTCCCATCATAACAACTTGTTTTTGTTTCAAAAATACCCTAAATAATTTCCCTGAACGTGTGATGCGGTTTCACAGTGCCTGAACCAGAGCTAAACAGACTGACACGAAACTCCTTCTGCCCCTGGTCTCTATTTTCTGTATTCATGGGTAGCATTTGCTTGCTTGTTTGTTGTTGTTTTGTGCATTTTTCCATGGACATTTCCATATATACAAACAACCTATGGCAGACTTTCCCACTGTTTTAAGAGTATAGAATTCTGTATATTCTGTTATTATCTTGTTTTTTTTTTTTTTTGAGACATGATTTTTTTGGTGTAGCCTTTTTTAAAAATCTTGTTTTAAAATATTTACTTATTTGTGTGTGTGTGAGTGCACAGGTCACTGTGCTTGTGTGGAGGTCAGAGGACAATTTGCAGGAGTCCGTTCTCCCTTTCCAGCCAATGGGCTCTGGGACTGGCACTCAATTCGTCAGGTTTGGTGGCAAGCGCCTGCGGTCACTGAGCTGTCTTGTCACATCTTCGTCTTCTTCTTCTATTTGATTTTCCCCTTTGAATTTTCAAGACAGGGTTTCTCTGTAGCTTTGGAGCCTGTCCTGGAACTAGCTCTTGTAGACCAGGCTGGCCTCGAACTCACAGAGATCCACCTGCTTCTGCCTCCTGAGTGCTGGGATTAAAGGCGTGCGCCATCACCACGCAGCCTTCTTTGTCTTCTTTTTAACCCAAGGAATATCTCTGTTGAGTAAAATGTATTTTGAATGAAAACAGACTTTTCTTCTGAGTAGAAAGAGTATCCTTATTCACTTCAAAATTACTTTTATTCCATTTTTTTATTTTTATAAGTATGTGGCACAAGTGTGCCAACGGTGTGTGTGTGGACACCAGAAAACAACTTGTCGGAGCTGGTTCTTTACCTCCACCATGTGGGTCCTGAGGCTCGAACTCAGGTTGTTAGGCTTCGAGGCCAGCACCTTTATTCACTGAGCCAGTTTGCCAGCCCACTAATTAGTATTTACAGTTGCAAAGTTTTCTAAGGAGGAGCATAAAGGAGATGAAGAAGGGCCTGCTCCACCTGCTCTCCCCTGGCTGGGATCCTCAGGAGCCAACAGGACCATGTATAAAGTGAGCGTGTGTCCTCTCAAACTGACTGCCTATTGCATAGCTCATAAACATCTTAGTTATTGTTTCTGATAAATTCATTTATTATTATACTTTTGACCTGAGTTGACCTGAAGTTTTGGATTATGTGGATAGAACTTTAAAATCCCCCTTAATATGGTTCCAGAGACACCTAGAGGCACACAAAGCCATCCAGGTCCCTTAATGCACTGGTGTCAAAAGCACACACGTCAGTCTGATACCTCAGGACAGGAGCCAGGACTGGGGTAAGAGTGATTGACCTCCACTGAGCACGTGACCAACAACTCATTGTCTACTTCAGTGCTTTTCAGCTTAGAACATCTCTTTTATTTGGACTCTCGCTGGCTTTTTATCAACTTCATGGGCTAGGGAGGGGGAATGATTCTGCACTGTGTCTGGGGAAATGTGTTGTGAGTTTCCCGTCTTGCTGCTTATATGACTTTGGACAGATATTGGTGGAAGACTCTGGATCTGCACAGCCCCTCCCAGTGTCTTGTCTGACCTTCTTGGAAGACTGGTCACCTCCGGGCTGAGGGTGTTTGACAAGGACTTGCCTGAGAGAGGCAGTGACCTCATCTTACTAAGCTGCAGAACTCTTCCTGCCAATGCTATGACACCTAAATGGGCTGTCCTGCCCAGAGGCATGGGTGAGGCAGGAATGGGGCAGAGAGTCTCCACTGGGTAACTGTGTGCCCTGTTCCCTAAGCCTCCAGGCCTGCCACACTGTTCGTTCTGCTCTGAGTAATTGGCTCCACCTACCATTGCTGGAAAATCTCCCTTCACATCTATGACTTTCTCTTCTTCCTTCCCATGGTACCCATCTCCCCTTTCCATAGCTTCTGCACCAGAAGCGAATATGTTAGATTACTCATGTATGCGTAGCTATTTACTGAGCACCGACTGTGTACCAGAGCTAGCAGATGAGATCAATGCTTTCACAAAGAATCAGAGCGTGGATAGGAGAAATAGCATGTAACTAAAAATATATTTAAAAAAAATTGTGGCTATGGAAAAGAAAGAAAAAGCCACATGTTAGTTTGGGGATGAGATATGGATGGCCCAGGTTAGTCAGGGCAGTCATGGGCAGCCTGCTGAGGAGGTGAAATTTGAGCTGAGCTGTGAAGGACCAGGTGTCCACAACTGTGTACAAGCAGGAGGAAGGGCATTCCGGGCTCAGAGGAGAGCAGGTACCAAGACTCTAGGCAGACTCAGCATTTGAGAAACAGGAGGAAGTCAGGTGCCAGGATGGAGTGGAGGATGGGTAGGAAAGAGTCAGATCAGAAGGACTCTGAAGGTTTCGAGTGTAGTGTAGGGGTTTTGGGGTCTAGAAGCCACGGGATCAGTCACAACTAGGCAGGGGAAAGGCAAGAGTTGATTATAATTAACTCGTTTAACCAGTGTTGACACTGAACTTCTTTTGTGATGGACAGGGAACAAGGTGCTGAGAGCAAAAGGGGCCAGAGAGGCATCTGCCCCTAGGTGTGCCCTAGCAGAGAGGTGCTCTCCACGATAGCAGCCACTGCCCCCAGGTGTGACCTGTTAGAGGCCTTGGTCCCCTAGAGCAGCCATCCAAGTACAAGGTCTCATTTCCACTTTGCAGATTAGAGCGTTCAGCCTGTCAGCTTCCCCCCTCATCGAGAATGTGATCCAGGGACCCCTTCACCATCTGGGACTGTATCAAGAGTACAGACAGCATCTGGAGGCCACGTAGGACCCACTGTTAAGAATCTGCACTCTCGTAAAACCCTCAGCTGATCGGTATTCCCATTAAATGTTGAAAAGGACATAGAAGTGACGAGAGAAATGGACTCTCACTAGCTGAATGAGAAGACGGTAACAAGGCAGAAGTCTATTACTGTAACTTACACCCCCAGGCCAGCAAACTCTTACGTTGGAGGCCCTCTACAGTTAAATGTGCACACGCATTACCAAGAAGCAAACCCAGATTCCAATTCCCTTGTTTGGAATGGATTTTGCATTCTGCGTGACTAGCACGTTTTAAGGCGATATGAACGCTGCTGCTCTGATGAGCTGAACCTTGCATGACATTGACCCAAGTGTGTATTTGATTGCCATGACTACCCTGCTGTTAGCTGTTTATTCACATTCTGCCGACAGGTGAACAAGACTTAGCTTATATTTGAGCTATGTCACCCAAGGTGGGCATGTGGATTTCTATCCTTATCTATAAAATGGGAGTGGTTTCTCTTCAAGGATTGCCCGGGCAGTACACGTCACCATGGCATCATGTGCTTGGCACAGTGCCTGGCACACAGCAGGTGCTTAACATTTAGTAGCTAATTTTCTAGAATTTACACCCTTCTTTCAGCCTTAAAATCTGGGGTTCTTTCTACCAGGTCCATGGAAATCAGAAATTGTCTCAGTGAGTAGAGAAGGTTGATAATTAAAATTACTTAACACTAATTGAATATGGGTGGAGCTGATTGATGGAGTAATCACCTCGGAAGGTGATAAGTTTACTCTGGCAACTCCAAGGACATTTCTATATCTGGAGTTGGCTACCCATCAGAGTATTCCCTTCTGAAGAGGCTACTGAGGCTCGGAGATATGCCTTTGGGTGTCTGCCTTCTCCTTTCCAGATCATGTACTCATACAGGCTTTCCATTCTGACAGCAACCACGAGCCCTTAGGTTTAATTGCAAAGAGCACAGTGCCCGTTCCAGTTTAGTAATGGCTTCTTCTCCTTCTTCTTTCTTCTTTCTTCTTCTCATTTTTTTAGACAAGATTTCTCTGTAGCTTTGGTGCTTGTCCTGGAAGTAGCTCTTGTAGACCAGGCTGGTCTCAAACTCACAGAGATCAACTTGCCTCTGCCTCCCAAATGCTGAGATTAAAGGTGTGCGCCACTACTGTCCAGCTTAGTAATGGCTTCTTGAGGAGATGCCTAGGTCCACAGATGACCTTGGTAACAGGGTAGTGACTAAATTTACAGGTTACCACAGTCACTGAAACAAGGCCTCTCAAACAAGGAGAGGGCGTAAACACTTCTTGATCCACCTCCACTTCAGCTCTGCATATTGGCTTTCCTGAAAGTGCTGGAAACCCCAGGGATGGGTCCAGGCAGTCTCTTGATCCTGATTAGAAATGATCTGTAGAGCTCTTAATGATTTATAAAAACACTTAGTTTTATTTCAGGATCTTGCAAAGGACATAAAACAGATTTTACACAAACTACACATGAGGATGTTAAAGGGATTAAATACCTGGACCCTGTCCCTTCTCAGGCACTGCCTTCTGATTCTACCCCTGTGCTTATTCAGTCTCTGTTTGTAGGACAGCCAGTCAGAACAGGACCAGGGCTGAGCCTGGAGACTGCAGTGCTGAGAAGAAACAGACCTGGCCTCTCTTTAAAGAGCCTGCTTTCTAGCGAGAAGAGGCTGAGCAGATCATCACCCAGATAAACTGGAGAGTGCTGCTGAGACAAGGGCCAAGAAAGAGATGAAGGATGCTCTGAGAGCCTAATGGAGAGAGAGGAATTTGACATAAGAGAAAGAGCTTCTCTGAAACCACTCAGAGAAGATATGGAGGATGATCTGGGAGGGCCCCGACAAGGGCCCCTGCCTTTCCTCTAAGAATATTGTCCAGCCAGCTGAAGGGCTGGCAGAGGTTTTGTATAAAAACTTCCTTAGCACAGATTCCCACCTTCCTTCTCATTCTTTCCTTATTTTCCTAATTCCCTGGAACATCCTTGAAGGCAGAGATGAGTCATTGAATAAAGTGACTCTCAAAGGCATTCATTTGAGACTCAAGGAAGTTCATTGGGGATTTCAAGCCATTTCTTATACAAGACTTAGCCTCCATAGGACAGAACGTTTATTAAAACATTTAGCGTATGTTCCTTGCTTAATATTGTTTATGCTTGTTGTAATTCTAATTATACATGCCTCCCCAGCAAATGTCCCCAGAATGAAAGCAGCAGAGGAGAGAAGACAAAAAACCATGTTCTTTCCAGGCAGATGGTGTTCTGCAGTTGCCCTCCAGGCCTGTGTCTGAGGCATAGCAACGTATCTGGAACCATAAGAAAGAACTGCAAGAAAGAGCACTTCAGTCTTGGAATTGAAGGCTGGGGGGACAGGGCTCTGAGGTTCAAATTCCACCTAGCAGATTCTAAGCAAATAATTTGCTGCTTTATATCTGCCTGGCTTCATCTGCCAAACGAGGAAGATAAGATGTCTTCTAAAAATGTTGTGAAGGTCCAACAAGATGGTACTTGTGAAATGCTTGCCGCGTGACGAGCAGCAAGCAGTAGCAATGGTATTAAAACAAGGGCGCTGACACCGAGCCCAGGAGACGGCACGTCAGTTCCTCTGTTCCCTCATTAGGTATGCAGAAGAACTCTTGTGAAACGTGATTGCGATCTCTTTTGAGGTTAGTTGATCAGTGTTCTTGCTACTGCTAATCTTAGTCTAACTTTTGCTGCCATAATTAAATACAGAGGCCTGGGCAATTTACTAAGAATGAATGTTCATTTAACTGAGAGTTCTGGGGACTAGGGGGTCCAAGAAAATGGCACGGGCATCTGCTTAACATCCAGTGAAGGCCTTGGCCTGTACTGTAATGTGACAGAAGGTATCACAGGGCAAGGCAGCCAGGGGACACCAGCCCATGTCCTTCTCTTTGCAAGTCTCATCACAAAGAGCCTTACCCAACATGACCCTTTCTAATCCTAGTTGCCTCCCAGGGCACCACCTCCCAATACCACCAACATGGAAATTTAGGGATTAGGTTTCAATAAAAGTTATAAAACAAACAAACAAACAAACAAAAAACAGGCAAAGTTACTGTCCAAAAATCTCCATCCTGCCACTCATTCACTCCTACCAGTCCTTTATGCTTCCTGTTTTTGTATGAGCAATATTCACCTCCCTGATTCTGAAAGCTGCATCCTTCTGGAGCCTTTCCCATTTCTCCAAAAGTACTATATATTCCCCCTTTTAGGCATTGAGGCTATAGCGATGGACACAGATTCAAAGCTCTTACCCTTGCATGTACAGATTAAATTTTGCTTGAGGGAACCAGGCAATGTGTAACACACAAATAGATGGCAAAGACATGTCAGATGGGGAAGTTCTGTCTGGGGGAAAAGGTGATGCTATAAGGCCTGTCGGAATATAGGTGAGGAGCCTACAGCAGAGGATGGATGACCTTTAGAGGCTGTTGGATGGTAGCATCTAAACAAGGGAAGAGATGGGAAAAGGCTGCTCCGGGCAGAGGGAAGAGAAGAGGAAACAGAAACAGCGATGTGACCCAGAGCAGAAGCGAATGCTGTAAGCTTAGCTGGAGATGGGGCAGGAGCTGGACTGAGGGTCCCCCTCTCTCTGAGACTCCCTCTGTGTCCTAAGAACAGCTGTCGTGGTCCTTTCTATCCTGGGGGTGAACTGAGTTTTCTATGACCCAAGTACAGTTCCTGGCTTTCTAAGTGATGACTGGAGGACACTGGCAAGATGCCTCAGTATGCAAAAGTGCTTGCTGCCAAGGCGAGTGACCTGAATTGGTCCCTGGGACCCAAATGGTGGGAAGAGGAAATGGACTTCCCCAACTTGTTCTTTGACCTCTACATAAGTGCCATGGCTTGCATGTGTATGTATGCATGGACAAATATGTAATAAATACATTTTTAAAAGTTTTCATAGAATTACTGGTGGTAGAGATGGAGATTGGGGGGATGGAGCCAGTTGAATGCAGCGCGGCTCAGGAATCCTTGCTGAGTCAGCACTCACAAAACACTTTCTTCCAGCTAATTTTGATAACAACTTAGCCTTAGCACAAAAGCTGCAAACAGTTCCAGAAGATGCCCTGCCTCTGGCTCAGGCCAACATAAATGTTCGTCCCTCCCAGAGAGGTACAGCCAGACAGAAGGTGTTCTGGAAATGAACCCGAGCTGTCAATCAAGATCTAATCAATTTCAAACTAGAATCTGGAGCAGAGTGTAGATGACCTAAGAGGAAAGAAAGACAGGGGTGTGGCCCTTCCAATCCCCAGTGAGGTTAAACTGTTAGGACATCCGACATTGGCAAAACAGTCCTGGCAGACGGAATCTGACAGTTGAGCATGACTGGGGGGGGCGCGGGGGTGGAGGGAAGCTGGGGCCACAAAGGATGGGGAAGCGAGAGTGAGGGTCTGAGTCATCACCACTAATGAAACCTTGAGCCACGCTCAGCTTTTCCTGCCAGCTCAGGCCCAGTGAAAGCCGTTTGCTCAAATCCTGTTCTATTTGAGGAAACGCCAGCTGCACTGGAGGAAGTACGGCTTGTTCCACATCGGGAACAAGAGCCCCTTCTCTTTGCTTATGGGTGTTTGTGGGCACCAGCCCTGGAGTGTGCCGGGTTATCCTGCCGCTCAAATAAGTTAGGGCAGCACAGTCTAGCCTGAGAGGCCAAATAGCAATCCTGCTCAGAGACAAGGAGAAGCTGAACTGGCATCACCCCCAGGAACTGTGAATTTTAGTGTCTCTAAAAGAGCCCTGCAATTCTCCTGTACCTGCTCCAAAGGAAAGAGACGAAGTGGCCAGGTTTCACTCACGGTCCTACCTGTTGCTTTCTCTTGACGTGAAAGAGGAGCACAGAAAACCTGACCACATTTCCCACCAGGGCATTGCTGCCTTCGGACTGGAGGCTGTGTGCATCCTGACATCCATTCGTTTCCCTGGAAACCGTGGCTAAGGTGCATTCGGGCAGGCAAACTGTATGGGACCTGTTAGGCAGGAGAGGATGTCTCTACTTTATCTGTTAAGTTTGGTTTAATGACATGGACTACTTACTAACGGTGAAGGGACTGAGCCTAGGACACACACTAAGAATTTCAGGGGCCCCAGGCCCCTTTCCCCATCCATACTGTAGCAAGTTATCTGAGCATCCTGCGTACAGTGTGGGGTAAACCTCTACAAACTGTTCTTTGCTTAGCATCTCAGTGGCTATTTCGGTTGCAAGGACTATGACACAGAGAAAATGAGTGGGTAGCTGGAAGAAATGAAACCTTCTTTATTAACAAGGGCACCCTTACAGCTGCCATTTTGGGTCCTATTCGAAAGCAGAATGAGTCCAGACTAGTCTTTTATCATGGCAAAGGACAAGCGTCAGAGTTTATTTAGATGTTATTTCTGTGATCAGCAGCCACCCATAGCAGGATGTGTTTAGAAACACCAAAACTGCTTTCTTTTTGCTGTTCATGTCCACAAGAGACCTTGGTCCAGCACTGTGTGCCTCTCGACTCTTGCACGTTTTGTGTAACAAGAGAGTTGATCTAGCCCCATGATGTTCAGCGTGATGAAAACACCAAAGCATGCTGTAGAGAGTTGTACCTGCTGGCTGTTCTCTTTGATGCTCTGGATTTAGGAGACAGCCTATGTAGAGCTGGTGCAAAGTTACCATCTTACATTTGTGAGTGTGTTTTTGTGTGTGGGGGCCAGGGAGTGGTGTCATCAGTTGTCTTTCTTGATCACTCTCTACCTTTTTTTTTTTTTTGAGACAGAGTCCTTTGTTAGGCCTGGGGGTTGCCTATTAGACTGTGTGGCTAGCAACTTCAAGGGTCTTCCTGTCTCCATCTGCTCAACACTAATAAACACTGATATTACAGGTATGTTATGATCATGTGGCTTTCTACATGGGTGCTGGGATTCAAACTCAGTTCTCCTGTTTGTTCTTGGCAAGCACTTTATTAACTAGGTTATGGCCTCCACTCTTGTTACAAAGCAGCAGTGAATGTTGGCTGCAGGGTCTCCTGGAACTGCAGGCATCTAGCCAAAGGAGAATGTGACCATGCTGCTTTGGTTCTGGGGCACAGTATTTCTTTTCATGATTGCCTGCAGCATTTCCAGTTTTCCACTTAAGGAAGTGGTGTAGGGTTTTCTCTTATAACAAATGTGCTTATGTGGATGAGAACATTTAAAGGAATACATGAATGTGGTATCAACATACGACAAAAATAGTGTGTGTGTGTGTGTGGGGGGGTGTCTAGGAATAGTTGGACTTTTGGTAAAGCAGAGTCAAGTGATCACTGTGCACCTTCATTCCAGCTTTGAACACACCTGGAAGGACAAGTGTCCTTATCTGAATGCAGAACACTCAGTGGTTATCACTGAGCCATAATTACTGAAATGCAAACCTGTCCATCTGAAATGTCTAGTGCAGCGGGTGGTACCCAGGGAAATCAACACATGGTTCTGATGCTGGCGATGCAGGACTGTGGAACATACTGTGATGTAACTGCTTATTTCACGGTGGAGAGTAAAAGAAAAGCCCCTGCTCCTATACTAAGGTTCACAAAGCAATCACACACATGCATGTGCATGCACGCGTGTTCACGCACACACACACACACACACACCACTCCTCACATACGGATCAGAGAACTCTTTGGTATATTCTTATGCTACCATTTACTGTGACTCTTGCAAGCATCTTAGCTCTCCATGTCTCAGTTTCCTCTCCTATCATGTTACACACATGCATGTATTTTTATATAATATATATTTATTATTTATATATTTACATAATATATAATTTTTATGATGTAAAAATTTAGAGAACATCTGTATGACATTTTAGATTCTATCTGGGAAAAGGCAAGGTTGGAATTAGTAGCAGATGACTAAATCAGTGACTGTGTTCACCTTTTGATTGTCAGTTTCTTTGTTTTCAAATCTTATTGGCTTCCCGTTTGGAGTATTTTTAAATTGACTGGCTGTTGGGTTCAAATGGTGTTTTAAACAAGTTTTGGCGCGGGCGAAAGAGTTTGGGCGTGCCACCAAACTGCCTTGGCTGAGTGACAGTTTAAACACAGCCAAACAGCTGGTCCTGTGAGGAGACTCCTTGATGGAAAGATTTCCCAGGAACAATGACTTGTCTTGAGCTTTCTTGGCTTGGGATCCTGCAAGGGTCTCTTTGGTCTCCTCAGGTCCCAGGACCCTGCTGGTCAGGAGCATCCCTGACTCCCAGTGAGATGGATGCATCTGTGTTCTCTTTTCTCTTCCCACTGGTCCCAGCTGACTGACTTCTAGTAGTAGTGGAGAGCTGTTGCCTTTGGAGCAGAGAGGTAGAAACTGGGTTTTCTTGTCACCTTAACTATTTCAGGACCAGCCTTGTCTTTGGAAGAAGTGGGGGAGGGGGACTTGAGAGTACTTTCCACTTAAGGCCTGTCTCTGCTCCCTCCTCCATTCCAGCTGTTGGATCATTGTTAATCTTTGGGAGCAGGGGGATTTGACTCAAGCAATAGCTGAGAAGAGCTAACTTTCAATATTTCCACAGAAGAAAAAAGCAGCATTTTTAATTGCTTCCCCAACCGCTGAAAATGAAAATGAAAGTATTAAAATCTGAGATATACAAACCTAGCATGATCAAACATTGCTTCTTATGTGCCCAGAATTTAAATATTTTACTGGATTTTACAGATGCTTATGGAATCTCTCCAAGCAAACACCACACAAGCTGGGAACTGTTAGGATTAAGTGGCAGAAGGTACCCTTGGCAAGGAAGGGCCAAGGTGTGCGACAAAGAGATCACACCATGCGACAGATCTCATGGAAGAGGTTTATTGGGGGAGGGGATTTGAGAGACAGACAGACAGAGAGACTGGGAGACAGAGAGAATGAGAGAGAGAGAGCGAGCTCTGATGTCGGGAAGGATCTTTCAGAGAGTGTGTGCGTGTGGCATAGGGAAGTTACACAGCTCACAGAGACAGCAGAAATGCTCTGCCCTGAGCTGCCCACCGAGTTGCTGAAGGCAGGCTGTGGAGTGCCTGGTTTCTAAGAAGAATAGGGAGAAAAACGAGTTAACCTTTCTAGGACAAAAAAAAAAAATTCAAGGAAATATAAATTGGAGGTTGAATCCTGGGCAACACAGACAAACTTTGCAGTTTCTAGTGCTGTGGCCGCATGCACAGTTTTTTTTTTTTTTTTTTTTTGGTTTTTCGAGACAGGTTCTCTGTGGTTTTGGAGCCTGTCCTGGAACTATCTCTTGTAGACCAGGCTGGTCTCGAACTCACAGAGATCAGCCTGCCTCTGCCTCCCAAGTGCTGGGATTAAAGGCGTGCGCCACCACCGCCCGGCTGCATGCACAGTTATTATAAAGAGAAACAAGACAATGCCACAGCGGTGGTGAGTGGAGACAATGTGTGGTGTCGCAAGCAGCCCTTCCATTACTAACCCCAAAACTGGCTCAAGGTGGTCTCAGTACATGTGTGTCAATGAGCGTGTGATGGAGTGACCACTTATTAGGGAGGGGCTAGAAGTGTCCAAATGGAAGATGAGTGCTCTTAAGCTGTGACGTCACCATGGAGGTGGTATTGCACACGGAGGACTGCGTTAGACCTGCTCTCCATCCAGGGATGTCCTTCAAGGCTTGGTGGTATTGGCTGGCTGGATGGCTGCCAAGCAACTCGCCAAAGGCATTTCTGCATCCCTGTGCTTGCTTTGGGATGTAGTTTAGAGTTTTTAAGGTTTGCTGTGAGGGTTTAAGGACATTGATCTGGACCAAGTAGAGTATTAATAGGGGATAAAGTGTCTGAGACGGAGACACCGCCATTCCTTTCCTCACCTAAAGGTATGAGTGAGCGAAAGTCCAGAACCTTAAAGCACTCAGTCTGCTGGGCTTAGAGAGGACAGCAAGGAGGATGCTGGTATAGAAGCAGGGAGGATGCTGGTATAGAGGCATGGAGGATGCTGGTATAGAGGCATGGAGGATGCTGGTATAGAGGCATGGAGGATGCTGGTAGAGACTTGAATACATTCTGTGCAATATCCTGTGTTGAATCAGTTCTGCCCCAGGCATTTGCTGCAGGGTTTCTGATGGCAGAGATGCAGAGGTGATTAGTAAAACCTCCTGAATCTCCCAGCAGCTGTTCTTCCCATTCCAGGTATTGATTCCCAAGGAAACAGCCTCAGAGGCAATGGCTTCGGCAGGCATGCTCTAGAGGGGACTCTTGCTTGGTGAAGGATCAGAGGTCACAGTTAAAAAGACTAATGCTTATTAAGAACTTCCCTTGTCTGCCAGTGCCAAGGCCTGGATACTTGGACATGGTCAGTCTTCTAGGTAGCCCCACGGCAGTTATACAACAGGAGACGTCTGTTAGTCCCAGTCCCAGGAAGCTGTTCTCATCTCCCCATGGCCTCTGGTTTCCCTACTGCAGTCTCATCATCTGCATGTAAGGCTTTTCTGGCATGACCAACCAGGATTCCTTCTCCTCCTACTGTGGTACCTGAAACTTTCTTCACCCCGAGAGTGCGAGGGAAGGCTCCCTTAGCATTGTTCTCCCAGCATGAGGAGTCCTTAGCATCTCAGGCAAGAGCAGAAGAATGCCTGGGAACTTAGTCACTGCCGTGCAGGTGGCTGGGCCAGATTCCCAGCAGCTTCTGCTACAGTTTGCTTCCAGTTCACATGAGGCTCCTCTTCCCATTTGTGAGAGGCCCCACGTGGCCCTCTTTTCAGCAGTGTAAATTGACTTTTAGCTAGAGTGTTTTTGTGACCCTGCCAGTTCAGGTGTGTCTGACTCCAAGGTCTATGCTACGGACTTGACCTCCAGAGTCCTGGAGCTTCTGGGTTTCTTCCCAGGAGGTTCTGATCCTGAGGATTCTAGGGTTAGCTGACCAGTTATATTTTAGCTTCTTTAGAACTGGTCAGTGTTGGCACCTCAAGTGTCCTTCCCCTGTCTGCTCTCTATTGACTGTGTCTACAGCAGGGCATAGTGCTGGCTCAAACTGAGCCAGGCTGACCCAGCACGTCCCTATCCTTCAAGCTGAATGACTCTCTCCTATACTGTCCTGATCTTCAGCCCAGCCAGCCTGGGCTGACTGTTCTGCATCTGTGAACTCGAACACAGTTTGAAAACATGCGAAGGCATTGGGTCTATTCTAAGCATGAACCCACATTTGCATCTTGTCATTTGCTGGATGATATAGCCACTCACACAGTATTTAGACAGCATTCGGCATTAGAATTCATCTTTGATGATTTAAGGTATATCAGAGAATGACTGTGGTTTATGTGCAAATCCTACATTTTGTAGAAGAGACCTGAGCATCAGCAGATTTTATTATATGTCATGGGCCCTGGAACCAACAACCCACAGGATGACTGTACTCAGTATTGGAGCCTTTGAGTTTGTGTTTGGGGCTGAGGAAGCCAGAAACTGGTTAAAGTTGTTGTCTCTGTGGTATTATGGTTTGCAGCTTATGTGATCTCATTGTTCCTCCGAGGCAAAGGTTTGTGGAAAAGCAGAGACTAATGAGGCAGGAGAACACCCTCCTTACAGTTGAATGGTCCCTCTCCTGTGCCTGGATTTAAAGCCGTGTGATTGCAGTTCGACATTCCATTAGCGAAGGCTCAGACTGGCAGTGCGCTCAGTTTCCTGGATCTTGCCACTCATACGGATCGGGTGTACTTGGTTGCCCTCGCCTGTCACTCAGGAAGGATGATCTTCTAGGCCAGAGGTCACAGACTGGCTGCCTCCACGCTGCCCCAGTCACCAGATGGTTTTGATTTGGTCTATACCAGAGTTAAAATACTTTCAAGAAACAATTATATTTTACATATGTGGTAGTTTTGCCTGCATCCTTGTCTGGGTGTCACGTGCATGTGGTGCCATGGAGGCCAGAAGAAGGCATTAGAGGCATTGGAGTTCCTGGAACTGGAGTTAGAGAGGATTGTGAGCCCTCATGTAGGCATTTTCTGAACAAATGTTTTCTTTATACTTCTGTCATCAATTAAAATAGCCTCAAAATGAAGAGGGAAGTTTGCTATCCTTACTCTCTAGACCCTGAGTTGTCAGCAGATCACATAATGTCACTATTAGTGGTCAGGGCCAAGAGCTACTTTTTTTTTTTTTTTTTTTTTTTTAAATGTTCCTCTCTCCTGCCAGCCATAGTCATGAGTAAGAGCTGGTCTCTCTGAAATTATTGGCTTCCATTTTTCTGACTTTAGGCCTGACCTGCAGGCATTGGCTTACTCCCCTTGTCCCTCATGAGAACGCTAATGCTGTCTGGAATGTGTGTGGTTCTCTTCCATCTGCTCCTGCACTCCTCCCCCCTCACATTTTCTTCTCAAGATGACCCTGCAAACTAGGGCTGCCCATCCACCAACACTTCTTCTCCCCCTTCCTTGCCAAGTAGTACAGCTCCAAACCATGATGGAAAGTGCTAGAACCTTGTTTTTATAGTCATCTTTCCATAGGGGTCGGAGATGGGTCTATGACCCTCTCTGCTCCTTGCAGAAAAAGGTGATTTTTTCAGAGGCTTCTGGGAGATATTTTCTTCCTTTCTATAACAGCAATTTAGGTGTGAGAAAGATTTCTCTGTCCTTGCCCTTCTGGTTCTGGGTGCAACTTCATTAGGATGTGATGTCTGGAACTGCTACAGCCATGAGGGGGGATATGGGTAATATGTAAAAGAAAAAATGGTGGGAGAAAGAAATAAAGGCTCTTGGGGGATATACTCCAGCCTTGAATCACCTCTGTTCACACAGAGGAAACAAAGCTTATTGAAGTCACTTAGGGCTTGAAGAATGGTGGCATAGACCTGTAATCCCAGCATTTTGGAGTCTGAGGCAGGAGGATTGTAAATTGAAGACCATTTTATGCTATATAATGAGAGCTTTTCTGAATGGAATAAAACAGAATGAAGCAGAATGAAAAGCCACTTCATGCCAGCTGTTCTGACATAGCCAAGGGCATCCTTATCCCAAAATCCAGCCTTCTTTTACTCACGGTTTCTACACCATAAAACACTGATGCATCTAGTTCTTACTATGAGTGAGGTGCTGTCCCGAGGCTTTTGTGCACCAGTTCATTCAGTTTCCATGGTGATGTGAGGAAACTGGCACTTCCTCTATGCAGTCTCTGAAAATTCATACTCTGGCATGATGCAGAACCACGAGTTAGTCCTGGGGTTTCTGGATTCCCAGGCTCTGGGCCCAGTGGCAACCTGGTGTCCCCTAACAGAAAGAGAATGGCTTGTTCCATGTCACATGGCACTGTGCTGGCACAGACTCTGGTGTCACATTTGCCATGGGACCAACACTGGAACCTCTGCTCTGCGGTCCGCCCTCCTCCCCCTTGAACCTGCGTGCTTCCAGATCTTAGTGGGTTCTCAGTTCTAGCACGAGGCTTTCAAGGCTCCTCGACAAACCACCTGCTACTCCTGCTTCCTCCCTTTAGGGTGCAGACATCAGACCTTGGCCAGGCTGGGTGAACTCAGGAAGATGATGTAGGAAGTCTGATCACATATGCTTTCTATCTTGACGTAAGAAAATTGCCTGGCAGACACATGCTTTGGACTTGAAGTCAGGCAGAGTTAAATTCAGTCATGGCTTGCTGCTTCTAGCTGTGTTACCTTGGGAAAATTCCTTTCCCTCTCAGAGCATTGGCATTCTCTTCTGTACCATGGGATAATAAAGACCTATATGTTAGGGTCACTTTGGAATATTAAACGGGAGTGTTGGCACCAAATACTCAACAAAAAACTATACTCCAATCTTTGTTTATAATTTTGCTCAATTTATAGAAATAGTGGTACAGCATTAAGTGCACTTCCTCTATTCACTCAAGCAAACCTAAGAAGTGGGTATGTTTTCAATTCCCATTTTCAACAGAGAAAAGTTGGACAGCTAAGTGAACCTCAGCCAAGGTCACACCGCAGTTAGATGGTGAGTGGGCATGAGAACGTCTGCCAGTCAGTGCTTCCCCAGCTGGCTTTTTCAGCAATTCTCCCTTGTCCTCAGCCTCGGTGATAGCCATGGGCATGGGAGCATGCACCAGGAGGTCACAAGCTCAGTTAATCCCTCTGCAGCGGTTGGGAGTGTGCCACTGTGGGAGTCATGTCAGAGAGGAAGAAACTGTTTTGGCATGATTATGTAAGCTGTCTGCAGTGTGGCGGTGGTGGAGCTAGGTTGTCCGTGCTTCTGGTGGAGAAGTAGGAAACCCTCCAGGGCAAAAAAGAAGTGGGGGGCTTTCCCAGGACCACACAGTGAGTCCACAGGTGGACGGGGCTGGGACTTCACAGGAGCCTTTTCAGTAAGTGCTGGTCTAGGGGTGTTGCGGGAATAGTTATTGTGGAGAGGTCCCCACCCTGTCCCTTGCACTAGTCATGGGAAAGGGTTCGGTGAGTTAGAGCACATGCTTCGGGAACATACAGACCTATGTTCAAGGCACTGCTGCAACCATCAAAGAGTGGTTCCCCATCCCCCATTCTGTCTCTTCTGCAAAATGGGATGATGGGGCCCCCCTCCCCCGGGTTTGAGGAGAAGTAAGTGAGGACCCTTCATCACATGTCTGCCAGGATAACTATCATGTGGTCAGCCTGGGGGGGGGCTTAGGTAGCTCTGTTCTTACTGGAAGGATCTGTGAGTCAGAGAGGTTTGAGAACACTGCTCTGTGAAGAGAAATCATGAGGTCTGCTTTATGACTGACTGCTTGTCATGGTGGAGGCTAGAAGGTTGAGGAGGTTGAGACAATGAATCATATCTAGGAGAGTCTACATGAGACACTCATATGCACGTGCACTTGCAAACTGCATGCACATGCTTACACATATGTTTGTGTACAGGCACACATATTTATACATGATAGACTTGTGGCATATAGAGTCCTTACACATACAGACTTTGCAAGCACATTACAGAAACACACATAACTCTTGTCCACACACACATACATATACAAAACTATGTGTTCACACAGAATATAGGTGGCAGATAGATGCCCCCAAACTCACATACACCGTACATGTGTACATGTGTACATGTGTACATGTGTACATGTGTACATGTGTACATGTGTACATGTGTGCACACTCTTAGTTAGCACTGCCCACTCTTCAGCTCTCAGTCTTGCTATTCTAGCTTCAGAGCCACTGACTGTCCTGACTCCTGGGAGTGGGCAGGCAGCCCATGCTGTGTTCTCTTGCCCCTCTGACTTTCCACTCTTAGGTTTGGATTTCAGATGCCACTGAACAATTGGAATAAACTGCACAACCTATGCATTTTAAACTGAACTGTTAGTTCTGTGAAGGGCAGGGAACAGCCTGACCATTCGCAATACAATCACCTGACAGCCTGAGGCACAGTGACTCTTTAATACCATTAGTGAGCATCTCCAGGATCCATATGTACCAGTAATGTGTATGTACAGGATCCATATGTACCAGCAATTGTGTATTTCCAGTATCCATATGTACCATCAGTGAGCATCATAAGAATCCATATGTACCATCAGTGGGCATCTTTAGGATCTATATGTTCCACCAGTGAACATCTCCAGGATCCATATGTACCATCAGTAAACATCTCTAGGATCCATATGTGTCATCTATGAGCATGCCAGGATCCTTCTTGGCTGCAGGATAGGAAACCTGTTGCTTTACCCTGCAGCTACTTTGCCTAAGACACCTTGTAGAGCATTTTGGTCTTAGGGTCTGTGGTGACTTTGTATACTTTTCAAGGAGCCAAGCCTCAGAACACTATAAACATTTCAGTTATATTCCTGCTCACAAAAAGCAAATTCCAGAGAGGAGAATATCCAATTTTTACATGTGAACAGCTCTTTACTGTCATGTCCCCCCCCCCGCCACCACCACTGTGTTTAGGAGACACCAGCAGCTGCCACAAGTAATAAGCTTGACAAGTCACTGTCTGGGCCGGAACAGACTGTTTTCTTTCTCTTGGGCCAGATTACAACAATAATCAGGCCCCTGTTAGACATCAAGAGGGCAGGAGTCAAGGGGGTTGGGGACCTAGAAAGACAAACACAGACATGATGGTAAAAAGCAGCAGCTCTGGGGAGAGCCATTTGCTTCAATTTATTCACTTACTCATTGATTAGATGGTCTTGGGGCACCTTCTAAGTGATCGGTACTATGTAAACTGTCTGGGAGAAAGTAAGGCAGACAGACCTTGGCTTCTGGGCTCTTGAGCCTAGTTGCGGAGAAAGATCGGGACATAGACTGCCAGCATTCCGTGTTCTCAGTGATCCTGGGGAAGGTCAGGAGGGTATCTGGCAGAGAAGGTGCTCCAGCTGAGGCTAGGAGATGAGCGGTGCCTTGTCAGGATTTGGAGGCACGAGAACAGTTAGTGGTCAGGCTCTGCAGGGAGACAGGGAACTCAGGCAGAAGCTCAGTATGGCAGTAGGGGGCAGGGTGGAGTACAGGGGGTACACACAGCTTGCGCATGTGAGTTCCGGAACTTCCGGGTAACAGTGATGGACCTGGGACTGAAGCATCACAGACTGAGAGAACCCGGGGCAAGTGGGGTGCTGTAGGAGACATGGTTCTGACTCTTGGGACCTGTACACAGGAGATGTGGGAGAAGGGGCTTAGCAATCACTGCTTATGAAACAGCCATTCTCTGTACTGTCGTCTCTTCTGACAAAACGAACAGGGAGGCCCATATAGCCTGTCGAGTCCTTCCCAGTTGCTATTGTCCCCATCTTAGTCTGGGTGAATGCCCCCACCACATGTGCTACCCTCCCCCACCCCGTTGCTCTTTGTGTCCTGAGCGGGGGGGGGGGTCTACATTGGGCACCCAGACCTCATCTCTGTCCCCGCCAGAGGCTGTGACACTGTAACATAATAAGGAAGTACCTTTCTCTACTCCAGGTACCCCTGGCCTGCCCTCAATACCTCAAGCTCACAGAGTTCAAGCTTTCCCAGAGACATTCCCTGAATAGTAGCCACCATTTCTTAAATTCTGCATTAGTTGTGTGTGTTTCCTTCCCCAGACTCCTCCCAGTGCTGTTTGTCTTCCTTTGGTGTGGTTACCAAGTATGGTCTCCCCTCCTAAGGATGGAAGAGCATCCAGGTAGGGGTATATATGACCTGCTCATTGCTATACCCTTTCATCTGGTCCTGTCTTGGATATATGTTGTCTATGAAGTTGCCAGGTGTCAAAATGATAAATGATATTGGTGGGTTTAATATAGGTCATAGACGCTTGTAATACTTGTTAATTACACTCAAGCCTGACCTGTAAATATAAGAAACTCCAATTTTCAAGAAATGTCACAAAATTATAGTGACACATCATGGTCACTAGAGGGCGATGCACAGTCATAAAGCTGGGAGGCTACCAGGACCCCAACCCCTTAAGGAGACATGAGAGTCCAGCCTTCAGTCCCTTCTGTTTTCTGCTATAGACACCCAGACTGGATAATATTATTCATCTTTGTAAAATATGTATTTGATCATATATTTTTTCCTCTATGCCATCTAACTCTCAGATCTTTCTGACCTCCCTATCCATCCATCATCATGGTGTTCCTTTTTTCCTTTCCCTTCCTTCTTTCCTTCCTTCCCTCTTTCCTTCCTTCCTCCCTTTCTTTTTCCTCTTTCTTAAAAAACAAACAAGCAAACAAACAAGCCATAAAAATCAAAACAGACAAACTAGAAAAAAAAGAAAAAAAAACAAGACAAAACAATACCAAAACAATACAAAAAGTTCACCAAAACCATGACTACCTAGAAGGTATCAATTATAAAAAGTGCCTCTTGGTTAGGGATGGGACTTCCTGTTCACTTCCCTTTCTCTGGCCTGGAATTCTGTCTGGTTTGAGTCTGTGCAGGTCCTGTGCCTGATGTCATAGTCTCTATGAGTTCATAAGTGTCTCAGTCCTGTTACATATTGGAAGATGATGCTTCTCGGGATAGGCTATGTAAAACTGTAAAATGTGTAGATTGTTAAAAGTTAGAAAGCTTGCCAAAGTCTGGCGAGCTTAACCCCAGCACTGAGGCCCTGGTAAATGTTTCACAGTCTCTGCTTTGCCTTCTCCACTCTCTTGGAAGACATCAACACTCTTATTTCCTATTGCATAGAAGAGATCTCTGTGAGTTCTGTCTCTACCTCCATCCAGTACACTAACTCACTGCACTCTGGAGGTTAGACTTTCTGGTCCACAAAGCAGATGCCTGCTGTATATGGCCTACTCTCTATCACATGGTTAAGATTAGGACTAGAATGAGGGCAAAAGGCAGATCCTGGGACAGGCCCTAATAGGGGCTCTTGCTTCATTCTCAAGGTCATTCTTGGAGGAAGGTCATTCTTGCAACAACTAGTAGGCTGCCTCTCAAGCCCACTTGGTGTATCTAGTACTGTGGAGAGGTCCTTCTCCTCCCGTGCCTCCGGTTCCTCCATCTTTACACACATCCCCATCCTTGTTATTAGAAGAATTCAGTCTTAGCTATCTGGGGTTTCTGGCCCTTGGTTTGTGGTTGTCATAGGGAATCTGGGCCCAACTCTAAGCTGAAGAAAAGTTTTTCGGATGGAAGGGCAATGGAGCAGGGATTGAACCTACAAACTTTGCAGAACCCTAGGGTAAGTCTGTGCTAGGCACACTGGGAACGCCTCAGCTTTAAGACCTAATAGAGGGTTTTCCAAAGTATGATGTAGGTACTGTCTATGCCCAACCACCTGGTATCCTAATTTGCTTTCCTATTGCTGAGATAAACACTGTGATCAAATACAACATGGGTAGGAGTAGGAGAAGGGCTTTTCTGGCTTACATATCCTGAATATGTTATGTCATCAAGGGAAGGCAAGGCAGGAACTCAAGCAGGACAGAAACCTGGAGGCGCAGGTCTCCAGCTCCAGTGAGGTGGGCCCTCTCACACCAATCATCAAGAAAATGTCTCACAGACTTGCCTATATGCTAATCCAATAGAGGTGTTTTCTGAATTGAGGTTCGCTCTTCCTAGACCAAGCAGAAAAATATCACAATAAATACACAAGAAAAAACTCAACCAGCACACCCAGGGAGACGATTAAGTATGCAGATTATGGAGCATTACCCATGTCCCCTAGAGGTCATAGGGTTTCTATTGCTGCAACAAAACACCATGTCCCAAAAGCAAGTTGGGGAGGAAAGGGTTTATTTGGCTTACACTTCCAGATCATGGTCAATCATTGAAGGAACTAAGAGCAGGAACTCAAACAGCAGGATCCTGGAGGCAGGAGCTGATGCAGAGGCCATGGAGAGGTGCTACTTACTGGTTTGCTCCACACAGCTTGTTCAGTCTGCTTTCTTATAGAACCCAGGATTACCAGCCCAGGGATGGCCCACCTACCACGGACTGGGTCCTCCCCACTGATCACTAATTGAGAAAATGCCTTACAACTGAGTCTCATGGAGGCATTTCCTCAGCCGAAGCTCTTTTCTCTCTGATGACTCTAGCTTGTGTCAAATTAACACACAAAACCAGCCAGGACAGAAGACCCTTTGTCGGCTTGACACACGGATGCATCACTATTAAACCTCAACCCTTCCTTTCTTACTGATTCCTAAGATCTCACATTAAAATCACAGTAATTTTTAAAGTCCCCCAGTCTTTACAAATTCAAACACATTAAAATTTCAATCTCCTGACAAGATCTAATCCAAAGTGCACTTTGAGATCTCACTTTGAAGAGGCACCGTTTGCCGAGTGAAAGGAGCTCTCTGTTCCGTGTTAATTTTCTTAAATGAGCACTCACCTCCACGCCTCATAGACTACTTCATTCCAAAATGAATCAAAAAGGACATAGAACTCAACTCTGCAGAAGACTCATAGTCTTCATCACTTCAGAAGTCGGGGGTTGGGCAGGAGACAAAGATCTGTGGCAGGAGACAAAACAAATTAAATTCCAAAGCCAAGAGTTTGAAGCTCCTCCAGACCGAAGCATTATTTGTTGTTGGATTTACAGTCACCCATCACCTGGGACAGGTGGATCCAGCCAAGCGTCCCCTGAATGTAGCTCACAGTTTGATGTCCTTGAATTCATTTTTACTGAAGAGGCTGCACTGCAGCTTTGGCTTGGGAGCAGAGCCCATGAGATTAAGATGCTTTCTACCTGGACCGGAGGACTAGGACCGCGCTCGCATCACGAAGTGACTTGGGTTGTGACAAGAAATATTTCCTTCAGAACTCTCACCTCCAGGCCCCTGACTTGCCCATCCTGTTTCCGTTTATAAGACCAAGGGATTTAGTGCAGGACCAATGACAGGGACTCTCGGAGCCACAGCCACTCTCATGCAGCAAGTGAAAGTTTGGGATGGAAGGGATTAATGATGGAAATGTTCCAGCAGCTGTCTTCCTTCTAGGCCAACCAGAACTCTGAGAGGTGGGTGATGAGGACCAGGCCAGGTAAACAAGTGGCAGATGTCTGTGTGCTGGTGGTTGCCTCAAGTCACGCCAAATCAGGGGTCTAGGCTGCTGGGTTAGAGAGAATAATCAACTGGATTTAGCACCTGAAGTCTCCATGCAATTCACATCAATGGGAGAGGGAGGCGATGGGGTTCCGAGGGACCAGAAAGATAACAATAAAATCAACAGGTACAGGAGAGCGGTACCAGTGAAAGTCAACCATGGAAGAAGATGAAAAGAAGTTATAAATGTTAGAGAGAACTGAACACAGGAATGTGTCTTTGTAATCCGTTCGCTCGGGAGCTGGAGGCAGGGAGGCCAGGAACTCAAGCCATCCTTCACTATGTAGAGTTCAAGGCCAACCTGAGCTACAAGAAACCTGGCCTCCAAAACAAGCATATAAACAAATTTTAGAGGAAAGCATTGCTTTTAATACAGTTCCTCCTGTGCTCTTGACTGTGTCAACATGAGTCCCTCCTTTGATCTCCATCGGAGCTGCAAGGCAGGCTGGATTTTTTATATTAACCCGGAGATTAGTCCTGCAGAGAGTTACTCGGTGGCATGGCCACAAAAAAGCCGGGGCCTCCCCTCTCTGTGCTTACTGCTATTGAGTCAGTAGTTTCCTACTGTCAGTCCTGTTAAATGACATTTTACACAAGGAACAAAATAAGGCACCTTATTCTCTCACAGTTTATCTCTCTGTGAGACTCAACCATACCATGAACCCCAATTGAAAGTCACCATGTTTGTTAGCGCTTTAAGGCACAGGCCACCCAAAGTTCCTTGGCAGGAGGAGAGGCAGCGTCTGATGAAGGCCTGGCTCAGGGGTCATTAATCTAGGGACACCTACAAAAAGAATCAGCACAGGAAAGACACAAGAGAGGGAAACTCGAAAGGAAGTTGACAGTTGCAAGAGATATAAGACCTGGACTGTAAAAACTCTGATCAAGAGTTGGGTGCTGCTGGACACAGGACAAGCCACAGAGCCTGGGGAGGACAGTGGATAGTTGACTCTGGCCCTATAGAGCAGTTACTGTGAGATCTCAGATCTTTGGAATGAGAAGCTGGGCCTTGGAGCCTTGTTGGCAGAAGCTGTTTTTCGTTCCCAGATGCCTAGACCAGAAATAATCATTCAGAAACTATATTAATTAAATCACTGCTTGGCCTATTAGCTTATGCATATTTACAGCTAGCTCTTACATCTTAAATCTACCCATTTCTATTATTTTTTATTTTACCACAAGGCTTGTGGCCTATTGGCAAGGCTCCACCTGGCAGCTAGTGTCTTTCTCCTCTGGTGGCTACATGGCATCTCCCCGACTCCGCCTACTCTCTCTCTATATCTTTTCCAGCCTGGTTATATTCTGTTACACTATTGGCCGAAAACAGCTTCTTTATTAACCAATTGCAATAAAACATATTCATAGCACACAGAGGGGTGTCCCACATCAGAGCCTGACAGACTTTAATTAGAGTCCCTACTTTGCACATTCTAATTGTGTTTTCAGAGAAAAGGTCATGTCATTTAGTCTCAGTTTCTTCACATGCAAAATGGGAATAATAATGATTGTAAGAATTAAATGTAATCAAGCTTAAAAATGCTCACCATGATGATGCCTCTAAATAAGCATCAGCAGTTACTGTAACCACGTGGAAACCATGTTGGATGGCTTCTTTTCTTCCCTCTAGTTGACCAAGTCTTCCACCACAGCCCTTCTGAGACTCTGCACTCTGTCTCTTCCACTTTTCCCTTCCCATTTCTTCTTTTAACATTGTTTTGGTCAGTTTTTTTTTTCTTACTGGGGAAAGATTATCTCCTTCTGAATGTACAAAGTCTGAGTCTTGGTGAGGTGTTGTGGTCAGGAGACGTGGTTAAGAGTAATCCTTATAGAATGAATGCCATCCTTGAACTTAGTAATGACCCATACACCTAGCCTCTGCCTTTAGCAGGGAAAGCAGACTTCACAAGATGTACGGAGAAACCCACCAGGGATTGTGTAGTGGGAACTGGTTTAACACAGGGGACTGGAAGTTTGCAGGAGTGAACCATATTACTGGAGATCAGCCAAGATGCTTACAGTAGGGTAATTCAGATGGATGCTCATAGTAGGTGAAACAGATGGATGCTGTCTTTAAAGATCATCTAGACACTGTTTCCAGAAGACAGAATGAAGTTTGTAGGCTGTGAGTTTTTTTCCTAACTTTAACTGTGTATTTAATATGAATACAAAAGGCTATGGTCCTTTTCTTTCTCTCTCTCTCTCTTTCTTTTTTTTATATTTACGTGGCAATAAAGTATTTAGTTTTGAAATAAATATAAGCAAAGTAATGCATCTAGTCAATACCAGCAGCTGGTGACTCACCTGTAGCAAAATCACCAGCCTGGGAGCCTAATATTGGAGTTGAGGAACCCCTGTGTTTGACAATGTGTGGAAGAGAAAAAAAATGGAGACTTGGAAGTCTCAGTGGCTGGCTGTCACAGGGTGAATTAGTGGCTGAGTTTAGTCATAGAAAATGCACATTGTTCCCCAAACCGTAGGATAATGGGAAAAGTGATGTATGACACTTGGGACCCAAAAGATAGCTGACTAATGTCACACAGCTCTGCCTGCAGCTGTAACTAGGGCTGGAATCTCTGTTACTTCCTGTTTTCTCCCTTAGTTAGTTCTTCCAGTCTTCTGTATCTCCTGCGGTGAGAGGGACTGAGCCACGGAGGAGGACGGTATCATTTTGCTCTCTTGGCCTTGGATCACAAAGCTAAGCTGTGGTCGCCTGTGACCTTAGTAGTGTGAGGACATGATTTCTAGCTGGGATGGGTTCTGCCTCAACTTTACCCTGAGGTAGCAGTTAGTAACCTGAGGGGGGGGTTAGTGACAGGGGGTGTGCGTCACTACTGCCCCCAGCCTGCCAGCCTTGCAGGGCTGTTCCAGAAAGCAAAAAGACTAGGCATTTTAGAAGGTCAGGAGATGGCCTTGGACCGGCCATCCCATCCTCTCCCGCCATCACAGGCTCCTCTCAGCAGCAGGAGGTGCATGGGGGCTGATCCTAAGCCATCCTGGCTCCAGAGGTTGACGCTACTCTGACTCTGAGCCCAGAAAATGCTTCTGTTTACTCAGCAGCCTGGACTGCTCTTACTTAGAGCTAAAAAAACCCAGAATATCATAGCGTGCCCTGGGTTTCATTTTAATTTTGATAACAGCCTTCCCTTTTCGTAAGGATAAAATTAAAGCCCAAGAACGAGGCCGGTTCTAGCCAGCAGGCGGTTGAATGGAGCCTGGGACTGGCTCACAACAGGTACTCCTTCCTCATCACTTCCAGTGTTGCCTGTGAGAAAGGGGCAATCGTGGAAGGCTCTGACCAACAATGGCCTCTCCATTCAATCTGACATTCACCATGCAAATGCCAAGCACACTCACTTTCTTTTTGGTCAATTGTTTTATTAGTGTGTTTAATTGTACAAAATAATGGTTTCATTGAGATGTTAATGCATCTTCACTTTTTTTTTTTTGTTTTGGAAACAGACATGTAGGGACAGATAGTAATTTGCTTTTGAAACTTAATTTTATCTATGAGAAAATAGCTTCCTAAACGCATCCAGATACATTTAACTAAATAACCGAGTATGGACGCCTGACTAGTAGGTACAAATTAACTACTGGAATGTCTAAGTGTACAGTATAACATACAGAGTAGTTTGTATTAATTTTACGGAGCATTTATTGCAGACCAGGCACCATTCTCTTATTGAATAATTTCCAACCGCAATTATAATACAGTCGCCAACAGTCAACAAAGATAAATGGTGGTCTCCAACATAGGAGACAATCGTGAACAGCCATGAAGAGATGTGAGCACTGGGCAGACAGAGGCAGGAAGGATCGGAAAAGTGCTTGGACAGTCACTTAATCTCCGAGTTTCTTTTTCCTCATGTGTAATACAGAGTTAAAAATAGTGCTTACCTCATTCACAGAGTGGGTGCTCAACAAATATTTATCAGCCAAATCAATGTTGAAGAAAATCATTGTAATTCTGTCGCCAGAATTACAGGAGAGAGTCTACCAAAAGCCCCTCACATGGTGCCTGGCTAGTGATTAGAACATGGTGAATCTGACTGTTGGAGCACTGGTATATTTTTCTCCTGACCGCTGTAGACACAGCCACGCACAGTGCTGTAACTCACCTCACAGGGACCCAGGGAACAGTGTGGCTCCCGGGAAGCTCTTGTTTCTAAAGGCGGTGACTGGACAGTAATTGCCCTGGCCTGAGTCAGGGGCTGTTTTTTGCTTACTTCTTAGCACCATCCTGGGGCAGCCAGTTCTCTGTGGCTCCCAGAATGTGTACTTGGAGCCCTGACTATAATAGGTCTTGGCCCAGAGAAGTCTCTGAAGGCCCAGGTAATGTGGACTGGAGCCGGGTGAGTCCCCACATCTGTGCCAAGCGCATTCCGCCAGGAGCTCCCTCACAAGAGTCTACTCTCTGACTCTCAGAAGAGAATGGCTGCCTTCTCCTCCTAAGCCAGTACCTCCCTCGGGGCACCATCAATTAGGCTAATCATTCCCCTCTCTCCTAAAACAAACTGTACCATTGATGGAATTAAGCTGAGCAAGGACAAGAGGAATACTACAAGTCATTAACAGTTCGTTAATCCTTCAGCAAGAGTTGATGCTATCCCCAAAGCAGCCGCTCAGCTCTGACTCCTACCAGTCCTGTGACCTTGGTCAAGCTTTCTCCATCTCTCTTATGACTCAGCATCTTCATCTGTACCATGGGTAATATTATACCTACTTAAAAGGGTCTCAGGATGTTTGGGTGTGTTAGCGTATGTGAAGTGCATGAAAACATGTACGGGCATAAGATGTGTGCAGTGAGTGGCAAATATTTCTGTGACTATTATGACTGTTATATCTATTGCTACTTTCTTCTCTACCATGTGTTGAGAAATTCCACTGGTTTTGGAGGAAAGAGCACTGAACTCTACAAACATGGCCCCTGTCTTTGTGAGGTTTCTGTACTTTGAAAACTAATAAGTAGACAAAAAAGTTTAGTGTTACTTGTTACAGACTCTTAACAAGTATTGTTAAAACAAACAAACAAACAAACAAACAAACAAAAACCAACAGTGTACTGTGCACTGGGGACAGGATCTACTGGGTGAGGGAGGGCCTGGGTGACCTGTAATTGTCATGGAGATGGGAGGCATGAGAAAGAAGGCCTAGAAATAAGGAAGTGTGTGTGTGTGAAACCTTTGGGGCGCAGAGAACCTGCTACAGCCGTGAGGATGGGAAAGGTCAGTGTGGCTGGAGCAGCAATGGAAATGCCAGCGATCACCAACTCTCACATGGCACCCACTGCAGATCCTGCACCTCCCTGTCTGGTTTCTATGGTTACTTAACTCCATGGAGACCCTAGGACACAGCACAGTCTAGATAGCTCATGCACACATCTCACTCTTCCTGCTGTCCCCACACCCCAATTTAAGCATGAACTCCCAACTTGGAATGACTGATGCTTTGCAATGCAATCACAATCGACCTTCTAGGCTTATTTTCTTTTGTTATTATTTTATTGTATTGTGAAATTAATTTTCTTATACATGCAATATGCATTTTTTAAAAATAATATGGTAAAGGTTTTAAGTATTTAAAGTTTTATTTTAGCATTGTCTCCTTATTCCATTTCTGTAATGATGCTGTTGACATATTGTAAATCTTTCCATGAAATATGTATTCATATATTAGATTTTTTTCAAGACAGAGTCTCATATAGGCCAGGTCGATCTTAGCTTCACTGAGTAGCAAACACTGGCCTTGAAATTCTTATCCTTCTACCTCTACCTGCACGGTCCTAGAATTCTAGTGATATGTTCCCTTGCCTAGTTTATATAACCATGCATGTTGTATAAAACTATAGAAATACATAGAATGTATTTGAGGTTAAAAATGAATACAAATTAAACTTTTTAGTAGTATTTTTCTGTGACTTCTTTCCATGAAGTAGCTTCCATGCTGGTGTACATGGATTTATGGATTTATATTAATTTTTTTTTTTCGAGACAGGGTTTCTCTGTGGTTTTGGAGCCTGTCCTGGAACTAGCTCTTGCAGACCAGGCTGGTCTCGAACTCACAGAGATCCACCTGCCTCTGCCTCCCAAGTGCTGGGATTAAAGGTGTGCGCCACCTCTGCCCGGCTATTTATATTAATTTTTAAAATGACTGCATAGTTTTCTGACTAGTTTTTTAATGTTGAGCATTTAAGATGCTATGGTTCGGGTCTAACTGAGTATTTTCCAAGAATCCGTGCTTTGAAAGAGATTTGTTCCTTTTGGAGGCAGTGGGAAGCCCAGAATGCAGCCTAGTAAGAGGAAACTGAGTCATGAAGGGTGTGCCGTAGGAGATCCTGCATGCTTTGGGAAAAGGCCTCCTCACCATGACATCCCGTGCTATCAGCAACCAGGAGTTCCCACAACATTTTCCTCTTTTTAAGTTGATTATTTCAGATGTGTTGCCACAGCAACAGAAAGCTGAACTACTACATGGGATATTTTATACTAACTGTTTGCCATGAGAAATAATTTAGCAAAACACAACACACTGTTGCCTGTTAGGGTCCATCTACTTCAAACAAGGACGCCAGTGCAGGGGTGTGTTCAGCAAGGGATTGAAGTCCCACAGGAAATGATGCAATCCAGAGACTATGAAATATAGAAGCAACACCTGAACAGCCAGAAGACCGGGGACTGTAACGGCGTAAATGAATGCAGACAGATTGTAAAAATATATACAGCTTAAATGGGGAAATAGACTTACAGAACCACAGGTTCCTGCGGAGAACAGGAAAGCAGAAGAAGGGCCGGCTGGGAGCACACCCAGCAGATTTATCTGTAAACATTAGTCCGAGGCGAACACGCCCCCTAATGGGCGGGGCTTATCCCTACAGGGGACAAAGGTGTGAACAGAACACAGAAGGGAGGAATCTGCCCTGGGAGCTGGGACCCTGGAAGGACGGGCTGGGAGAGAAGTGGGGGTGACATTTCACTTTCTCTTTTCTTTTCTCCAGCAGTGCTTTATGCTTGGGCTCGTAGAATTCCAAGTGTGGCAGTGTTCCTTCCTCTTCCATTCTACTAAATACTTTGAAGAATAGTGGCATTCTTTTTAGAAGGTCTAGTAGAATTCTGTGATTAATTTATCTAAAGACTGGTCACGTATCATATCTGGGCAGGCATGGAGACTTGAGGCAAGGAGTATTGAGGATGCCGGTGATCAGAGACCATGACCTGGGATCAAGGTGTTCGAGTATTTTCTTTTTTCTTTTTTTTAAAATTTATTTATTTATTAAAGATTTCTGCCTCCTCCCCACTACCACCTCCCATTTCTCTCCCCCTCCCCCAATCAAGTCCCCCTCCGTCATCAGCCCTAAGAGCAATCAGGGTTCCCTGCCCTGTGGGAGGTCCAAGGACCACCCACCTCCATCCTGGTCTAGTAAGGTGAGCATCCAAACTGCCTAGGCTCCCACAAAGCCAGTACATGCAGTGGATATCGAGTATTTTCTAAAGCGGTCAAAAGCTTTACATAACCCCTTTGCATTTTTCCCCACTAAGTCTTAAGATGGACAACTAGGGCTCCATGAAATGGAGCAAATACATGAAGTTTCTGATCAGAGCACTTAATGCACAGTATCCTTTCCACCCTAGCTCATCATATTCAGACTTAGAAGCAGGTAAAACCATGGGGCAGGTGGGTTGGGTTGAATGTTGGCAATCGAGCTCTAAGCCACCCTTACCAGCTGTAGAAGCCTGGAAAAATTGCTTAAGCTATCTGCATCTCAGGGTCATGGTCCTTAAATGTGGATAATTATAGCACCTCTGGATTAAATATGGAATATGGAAACAATAAAAAATGCTTATCCCTACTATAGGCAATAATACTTATAAATGATGTAGCATGACTTAAAGGAAAATATCATACTGAATCTATGTGCGGGTTAGCTTTTTTTGCCAACTTGACACAAGCTAGAGTCATGTGTCTAATTGAGAAATTGCTTCCAGCATATGTTTTGTAGGCAAGTCTTTGGGGGTGTTTTCTCGATTAGTGATTGATGTGAGAAGGCCCAATCCACTGTGGGCAGAGCAACCTGGCAGGTGGTCTGTGTGGTATAAGAAAAAACAAGCAGAGCAAGCCGGGAGGGGTAAACCAGTAGGTAGCATTCCTCCATGGCCCCAGCTTCAGTTCCTACTTCCATGTTCCTACCTTGAGTTCTTTCTGTAACTTCTTGTCTTAGTTGGAGTTTCTCTCACTGTGAAGGAACACCATGGCCACAGCAACTCTTATACAGAAAAATCATTTAGTTGGAGTGGCTTACATTTTCAGAGGTTTAGACCATTCTCTTCATGGTGGTGTGCAGGCAGACATGGTGCTGGAGGAGAAACTGAGAATTCTCTATCTTGACCCATAGTCAACAGGAAGAAGTCTGTCTCACTGGGTATGAGACCTCAAAGGCCACTTCCACAGTGACACACTTATTCCAACAAGGCCACATGTCCTACTAGTGACATTCCTTTGGGGGCCATTTTCTTCCAAACCACTAGATTTCTCTGAATGTTGGACTGTAAACTGTAAGGTGAAATGAACCCTTCCCCCATCCCAAGCTGTTTGTGGGCATGGTTTTTAACACACCAATAGAAAGCAAACCAGAGCAGACCTCCTAAGACTTCCATGGACAGCATGCCTGGTGCTAGAATCATTTGACAGACAGTTAAAATGGCCATCATGGAGTCATTTAGACAGTTTATTGGTCTCTCGGGGCCAGGACAGCTCTGTGATGCCCTAAGCTCCAGTGTCCAGGCACGTTATTAACTCCCAGCTTCACCTACACAGGGAAAAGCATCTTGTTAATTTTAGAAGCCTTACAGCCCTTGCACGGAATCTATTCAGCTAAGCTCCTAATGTAAGATGTCCTGAGGTTAGTTTCATTGGTTTCTCCCCTGCATAAAAACACTGTGGCTCACCACAGAGGCAATATTCTTTCACATGATTTAAAACAACCATTAAATCATTCTGTCCACAGATCCGTGCCCAAGGCTTCCGTATATCATCTGAGTGTGAGTTTGTGTGAAAAATATTACTGTATAAAATTGTATAGATAAAATTCCTGTGTGTGTGGCTATGTCTTTTACTCAAAACAATATACCTTCACTTGGCCATTTTTATTTTTATTTATTTATTTATTTAACAGATGGTTTTGAGTACTGAGAAGTTGGTGTAGTTAGGCTTTTTAAGCTACCAGAGCATTTCAGAGGACTTGAGATGTAACATCCCTTCTCTTTGCACTAACAAGCGAAAGGAGTCAGTTGAAGGCTAACATGTTCTCATAATTACTGATTAAAGCTGCCCAGTGTGGAGCCAAATGGTTTGCGAGTGGTTCTAATCCACTTCTGGAAGGCAATACCAGACAAGTTCAGAACTGATCAGCACGGCTCTGAGTGTAGCCAAGGAAGTGGCCTCCTTTGTTTGGGTAGCCCGTCGTTAGAGAAGAGAAGGAAAGCCTAGAACCTCTTGTTCTGAACAGACCAATCAGATAAGGCCTCTTCCTCCTCTGAGAAGGACTCCTGGGAGAAAGGTATCACGTGTTTTCCTAATAAGCCCTGATGGATTTCTTCCATGTGGAACAACAGTTCTCGACCTATGGCTGGCAACCCCTTGGGGAGTGGGGATCACATGACCCTTTCACAGAGGTCACCTGAGACCATTGGAAAACACAGATATTTACATTACGATTCATAACAGTAGTAAAATTACAGTTATGAAGTAGTAATAGAATAATTTTATGGTTGGGGGTCACCACAATGTAGGGAACTGTATTAAAGAGGTGCAGCATTAGAACGGGCGAGAACTGCTGATGTAGAAATGTCTGCAAGCTGAAGAAAGGTTCTCCCCTAACAGCAGTGCGAGGAGAGAAAAGTAGAAGCAGCTTTTAGTTCTCTAGGGGCTGCTTGGTCCACGGCCTGGGAAGCCTGCCCGGTACCAGAGACTGTTAGATTCCGGACACACTCCCTCAGGAATGGCTGGGTTGTGACGGAAAAGGATGGAACCATGTAGACACTGAACAGAGCCTAGCCTGCAGCTTGCTTTCTGAGGCTGACGTGGGCAGGATTGGAAACAGACACGGCAATGGGGAACCATAGGATGTTTCCAGTACTAAGTATTTAAGAAAGGAAAAGGAAGGACGCAAGGCTGCAAGGAACAAGAAGACAAGCAGGACTGATGGGCTCTCAGACACCCTGGTAAGACCTTACTGTCACTGGAAAGGGTCAGTGTGGCCCAGCCATTCACAGGGTCCTATGCTCCAGTCCCCCGAGAGATTCAGGGCAGGGCAGGCAGATCCCTCCAGCTGGAAAGACCTGGAGGAGCTAGCAGCTGGGTAGCTCCTTTCGGTGTCCACCGCGCAGACTCCCCACTTTCAGTCCTCACCCCTCTGTTCTTGCCTGCTCCTCCACTGCTGACCTTTTGACATTTAAGCCATGCCCAGTTGCTCTGGTTTCCGGCAGAACTCATGCCTTCCTTCACCCCAGGTATCTGAGATTTCTTTTCTATTTCTACCTGCTCTTGATTTTTCATGACTTCTCTTTCCACCTTGTCAATAACATCGAGCCTTCTGTGGCTGGAGCTCTGAGCCTGCACTGGGCCACAGCATTTCCATGGGCTCATTGCTGGCCAGCTTCGCACCTAGAATGTCTAGTAAGATCCTGGCATTGGACAGGTGTTTAGCAGGTGGCTGTCCTTTTATCTGTCCCTCTGGGACATGGTCACCTCCAACACACATTTACTGGGTACTTTTGTGTAAGTCATGTAGGCATGCGTGCCTTGTTCTGTTTTGTAGCCTCCAGGGTACCCAAAATAGACTCTCATACGTGCATACACTTTCTCAGGAAATGCTTTTGAAAAAATCTTGTATTAAATCAAAGCTTTTCTGCTCTGGCCAAAAAATGCTCAACACAGGATCTGGAAGCAGAGGGGAAACTCAAGCAGGTAGGGATTCCAGGCACAGGGGCAGGCAAGGTCTCAGAAGGTGCTGGAAATAATGTCTGAGGAAAGGAAACCGGCTCCGTAGACACCCTTCTGGATTTGTTTTCATCTGTTCCAGGGAGGAATTACTCAGAGCTCTGTAAAGATAAGCGAGAACATTAGAGCAAGAAGGTGGCGATGGGCAGGGAGAAAGGTAGACAAGGGGGCCGGATGACACCGCCATTTCCTTTAAGTCCAGGTACAGAAACTATTCCCACTATGGTGCGTAGGAAGTCCCAAAGAGGCAACATGTACTAGCCTACTCACCCCAGGCTGACACGGAATGTTGAAAGTGACCGTCCTTCAGTCATTGGCTGGGCCTCAAAGGCCACAGGGAGGTAAGATCTGACGTGCTAGAGAGAATTGGGGGCTTCAAACCAACCAAACAGGAAAAGGAAAGGCCATTTCAATTGTTCAGGGGGTAAAGAGGAAGACATCCGCAATACCATCTTTCGTCAGCCACGCCTCACCGGAGCTATGCTTTCCTATGGCTTCTCTGAGCTCGCCAGAATGGCTACTTCCTTCTCCATTAGAAGTCGAGTTGTAATCAGATGGTAACTCTGACTGGATGGGGACTCTCTGGGGCCAACTCAAAGTCACAGCCTTTCTTTTGGCACTTATCTCCTTTGGTTATTCTGTGGTAGAGAATTCTTAGACTTTTTTTTTTTCTTTTCTTCAGAGATTGAACGATTTTGAAGGAATCTCCTCTGGATTTGGTGGATATGTGATTTTTAGCTCCTTTCTGTCACCAAGGGGCCGGTAGCCTTTTAGCAAGACAGACCAGTGACAACGAATGCACCGTGACCACCTTACTGTGGCTCATTGTGTCTTTACCTATTCCTCTTAAAGACACCATAAGACCTTGCAGACAATCTCCCCCTGTACACAAGTTCAGGAACTGTGGTCAAAGTCACCACTGGAAGCCAGTAGCAGTGAAGAAACACAGTCTCAAGCATAGCAACTCGAAAGCAATAGTTCTCACCCGGGGTGATCCTGCTTCCTTACCCCCTCTTGCAGAAAGTATTAACAATATTTGCAGACGTTTGGGTTATCACAGTAAGTGTGGGTGGGGATGGAGACCAGGACTGCCGTTAACATGCAATGCACAGGGAAGTCCTTCTCAGCAACAACACTGGCCTTAGCATGACAACAGTGCTGAGGCTGAGAAAGACTGGAGAAGCCATCTCTAATCTCTGTGTGGATGTGGTCTGTTCTGACTGTCGCTCACCTGACCTCTTGTGTGCTGTCTTCACAGGACTCACCATCTCATCGGTATGGTTTTTCTGATAATTTCGGTTGCTAGCCGTCATGCATATTCCCAGCTGTTAGTGAGTAAAGGTTTCACCTGTTCATCCCCAGCTCCTCCTCAGTACTCAGAACATAGCAAGTGTTCAACGAAGAGTTGTTAACTGAGAACTGGCAGAGGGACATGGGGAAAGTGCAACCCCATAAAATAACAAAAGCAAAGTGGCCAGCCTAGTAGTGAAGCCTGCTTCTGTCTGAATCCCAATCCTCCGCTCCTGGCCCTGTGTCACGGGGTTGTGATGGGGGAGAGGATGGGGATCCAGTCTGTATTCCGTACAAGCTCAGAGCCCATCCCAGGAGGGAGAGAGTCAGTGAGCGTCAGGGTGCGATGCCAGATTCAGACTGGGACAGATGAAGGATGGGAGGAACGCGGGCTGCCTGAGTCCTTCTGGTACATGCAGACCATGAGGGAATGCAGTGCAGCACTGCCCAGATATTAAAAGAACAGCTTAACGTGCCTACGGCCATTTTATCTCTCCTTTTAGCAAAGATGGTCAGTAGAACATTTATCCTTTCCTAGTCCTTGGGGAATCTGGATCTCTTACAGTCTTCAGAAGCGATGGCTAGTGGCCAAACAAATGTAAATTCAAGACCCAGAAATACTCTAAAGTCAAGTACCTGGTTGGCACTGGCTCCGTCTCTCAGATATGGGCTCTAGTGGGAGCAGTGACCAACTAAATGTGGGAGCAAACTCCCACGACTCAAGGCTGGAGAAGCTGCAGGGAGGGGCGGGAAGGGCTGGGTAAGGGGAGCATGAGAGAGAAGGAGATGTGGGTGAGGGAAGGAGCTGGGAGGGATGAGGCAAAGGCAGGAGGAGGAAGAGAGGCAGGGAAAGGAGAAGAGAGGGGAGGACAGAGGGAAGAAAGAAAATTAGGGCAAAAACTCCAGAAAGTACTTTTTAAAAACTCTTCCTATCACTATAAATCAAATATTAAATATAATATTAAAGTTACCTTTCATACTGAAATCATCCACATGGCTCATTCTATCTCCTATGGGGCATTTGTTCCTTGGTAGTTTTTAAAAGATTTATTTATTTTTAATTATGGGTTTATGTGTGGGTTTGTGTACATGTGGATGCAGGGACCCATGAAATCCAGAAGAGGCCATCAGATATCTTAGAGCTGGAGTTATGGGCAGTTGTGAGCTAACCGACCTGGGTGTTGAACTGAACTCAGGTCCTCTACAAGAGCAGTATGCCTGCTCTCAACTGCCGATCCATCACTGCAAGATATTTGTCTTTCCATCTTCCAGCTAAACAGACTGGAACCATGAAAATGATCCAACAACTCTCTTTTTATTATGCTTCGGGGCAAGGAAAAGAAAGAAACAAAGTCCGGAAGTTATTAATATAAACAGAAGTGCTTCCTGTACATGTTAAGTCTGCAGGTCACATCTCATATTGTATTCCTGTTCTGTAGTAGGTGTTGGAGCCTCTGCTTCAGGAAAAAGGCAAGTGCCTTAGCGAGAGAAGCTCAATCAGTAAGAGCCTAGAGTTCTGGTTTGGGACTTCCTCAGTTGTTACCTCTTTCCTGAGCTTTGGAAATTGAGTTCCATGTTTTTCCAGTGAAATTAGTATTTTTTTCAAATTCAATTCCCAGAATGAAAAGTCCTCGACGCTGGCCTATTAATCATGAAGAGAAGATTAATGCTAACATCAGTCTAAGATGTGCTTATGCCAAATGTTCCTATAATAATTGTTTATAAAAGAGCTTATTTAGGAAAATGTTGGATCCCAAAAGAGTAGTGAATGCCCTCCCAGGAACAAATTAATAGAAGCAAACAGCAGTGTTCTTGGAATCCCTTAGATAAATACATCTGCACACACCATTCCCTTAGGCACCACTGTGCCGGGGATGGCAATTTCACTTGTCTTTAAAGCCAGTCCTGAAGAGGTTGTACTTTACTTTCTGTGTCCTGGTTTGCTATTCCAACTCCCAACTTCAACTCCGGTGGATCTTTCTTTCCGTATAATTAGTACATTGTGTCTTATCAATACTCCCCTAGAGGACAAAGTCCCCAGGGCTGAGCCTAGCCCTTCTTGATTGTTACTAT
Organism: Chionomys nivalis; assembly: GCF_950005125.1. Classification (NCBI taxonomy): domain Eukaryota; kingdom Metazoa; phylum Chordata; class Mammalia; order Rodentia; family Cricetidae; genus Chionomys; species Chionomys nivalis. Next base: position 23,400,704 of record NC_080099.1, on the reverse strand, counting down.
GTTCTCAGCATGTTGTCTGGTTCATAGTAGGTCTGTAATACATTTTAGTTGGAAGAATGAATGCATGGGGTCACCAACCACGAAAGGCCGATAGGCTAGCATCAATCTGTTTGCTTTCTCAGACCCAGCAATGGCACAGAGAACGGAAGCTCCTAGAAAGGTCGGCCAGAACTGAATCCAGGAGTCTCAGAGGTGCTGCTTCACAAAACATACCCTTCCAATAGAATTTGCCTGTCTGGTGAGAAAACATCACACCAGGCTTTGGCAGTGAGTGGCGTGCTCTCCATATGCGAGCATTCCATGGTGCCCCTGTGCAATCAGAGTCCTTGCTGGGGGATCCCTTGCCACCCAGGGCTGCAAGTCATAATAGCAATGTCTGATAGGTCCCAAGCACTGTGCCAGGACTTTACCCATGCTGATTCAGCTAATTCTTATAACTAACCCCATGAGGAAGCACTAGTTATTTTCCCTGACTACAGATGAATATGGGAAAGAAGATGTATGGATATCTGTGGATGGAAGCTACTAGGCTGCCCCAGGGAGAGAGGGCAGGGCAAGACTCTTGAAGGCAAGGAAGAAAAGCAGCCAAGAGCCTGCCATATCTTTTCTATATCTAATATCAGGACTCTATTAAATGTTGTATAATTGAGATTCTGCAAAAATTGGTAGAAGAAAACTTTTTCCTAGGGACTACAAATCAAAACTGATGTTTTGATTCTAAAGCTAGAAGTACTGAAAATCTGGAAATGTAAATAATTCAATGTCAGTCTCATATAAGAAGCAGAGCCAAGGCTGAAAATCTGCATTCCAAATAGCCCAGATATTAATTTCCTTTGCCACATGGCCTTCAGATCCAGGGGTCCCCATAATGGCACTCGAGTTTCTAATACTTTTAAATCAAGAGGCTACCTCTCCGCCCCCCATTTTGTATATAAAACTTTTGTTTCCAGGGGTTATATCCTGAATTAATACTGAATAAAATAAAGCAAATTGAAGGTAAATTTGAACACACTTGCCTTGGAGTTGTTAGAGAATGAGAGACATGAAAGAAAGGTAAAGGCCAGGCAGAAGGGAATATGGAGAGAAACTCGTGGGATTTGGCTAAGACTAGAGGATGTGGTTGATGTATGCTAGCCCTGGAATAAAAACACATTACTAGTGACAGTAGCAGCATCACTGTTTTTGAATGCCTGCAGTGCTTTAGATGAAAATGTCTCCCATAGATTCAGTTCTGATAATACTTGGTCCCCAGTAGGTGGTGCTACTTGTGGAGGGTTGGGAGGTGTGACCTTAGAGGAAGTAGGTCACTGGGGGCAGGCTTTGACAGTTTAAAATACTCATGCCACTCCTAATTCCTTCTCACTGTTTTACTGCTTGCAGTTCCAGAAGTAGGTTTTGAGCTTCCAGGTCTAGCTGCTCTGGTTCTGCTGTGCCATCGTGGACACTTACCTCTGACACTATAAGCCCAAACACACCTGTTCTTCTGCAAAGTCCTGGCTGTAGCATTTTATCCCAGCAACAGGGAGGTGACTAAGACAATGTGACACGTGTCATCTACACAGACAAAAGCTTTATATCTGTCACTATTATCTTTAATACTGAAACGGGTCAGCTCTGAGAGGAAACAGAACCTTTTCAAGCTGGTAAGAGAATATAAACCAACACCTATGTGGCAATAAAACACAAAATCTGAGTCCTTAGAGCCACCGTAATTGGAAGCCACAAGGTCATAGATACCCGGGCTTTTTTTGTCCTTCAGCAACTCTTGGGTCTCCTCTAGAGTGAAGACCCCTGGTCCTGCCTCAAGGATGATATAAGGGTGGAATTCACCTGACATACCCGGATGTCTGAGATTTTCTGACCTGGTGCCAAGCTTTTCAGTCCCTAGCAGAAGACAAAATACTAAGGTTCAGGTTGGTGAGATGGTTCAGTGTGTTAAGGTACGTGCCACCAAGCCCTACGACCTAAGTTTGATCGCTGGGAACCCACAAAGTGGAAGAAGATAACTGACTCTCCCAAGTTATCTCCTGCCCTACACACACACACACGCACGCACACACACGCACACACACACACGCACATGCGCACACACACACGCGCACACACACACGCACACACACGCATGCACTCATGCACACACACACATACACGCACGCACACACGCACAGAGTTCTACTACTTTGGTTTTTATTGCTGTGATAAACACCATGACCAAAAGCAACTTGAAGAGGAAAGGATTTATTTGGATTACAGTTTAATGTCTCAGTCCATTACTGAGGGAAGTCAGGACAGGAATTCAAGGCAGGAACTGGTGTCAGGGACTGATGCAGAGGGAACACTGTCCACTGACTTGCTGTCCATGGATTGCTCAGCTTAGTTTCCTTACACCAAGGACCACCTTCCCAGGGGTGGTCGGTGTGGGAAGTCCTTCTGTGTATGTTTTGCTTTTATTGGGTAATAAAGAGGCTGCTTTCGGCCAACAGCTTAGCAGAGTAAAGCCAGGATGAAAGAGAGATATATATAGAGAGAGTAGGGGGAGTCAGAGAGACGCTGTGTAGCTGCCAGAGGGGAAAGATGCAAGCTGCCAGTTGGAACCTTACTGGTAGGCCATGAGCCTCGTGGTAAAATATAAAATAATAGAAATGGGTTAATTCTAGAGCCAGCTAGCAATACACTCAAGCTATTGGCCAAACAGTATTGCAAATAGCATAGTTTCTGAATGATTATTTCAGGCTGGAGCAGCTGGGAACGAACAAACAGCCATCGCTCAACAGGTGATGGCACTGCCCACACTCATCTGGGTTCTCCTATATCAGTCTTTAATCAAGAAAATGCCCCACAAACAAACCTTCAGGCCAATCTAATGGAGGCACTTTCTAAATTGAAGTTCCCTCTTCCCAGATGGCCCAGGCTTGTGTCAAGTTAACAGAAATTAACCACTCTGCACCTAAAATAAATAAATATATATGTAATAAAAACACTGAGGCTCTAGGTTGTCCATTCTAGTAACCTTAGGGAGTAAGGCTAGTCAGTGAGCAAGTTGAAAGCAATGACCTGAAGTGATTCCTACATCTGTAGGGCCCTTTAAAGTTTTGAAGCGTGTACCTCTGTGCTTTGGAGTCCATGCTCGATTCCTGTAGTGGGGAGACAAGACTACAGATTAGAACAAGGGAAGCGTTTATAGAGGGTCACATGCATCTTAGGAAGCAGCCAACTGGGAACTAACTCCATGTCCGTGTGGGTCATTTTCCCTTCCCAAGACACCAGCAAAGAGTAAGGTCCAAGGAGGAATTAAAAATCTGAGGGATAGAAATGAGTCTGTGAGGGTCTCAGCGAGGCTGGGACATTTTGGCAACAGAAGCTAGCTGCCTGGTGCTGGTTGGCCTTGTTCCTCCTAAGCCCGGTGGGGGCCCTGAGAGGAGCTGTGCCCAGAGGTATTTTTGTCTTGTTGCCTCAACCCAGGCAGCTCCACTTGGAATGATTTATGATGATTTCTTTGGTTTGTTTTGTAAACACAGCCCACACCCCAGGAAGGAGTTGTATTCCCAGGGTCTTCCTGTGCAGGGGGTATTTCTTTAAGAAATATTTGCTGAAGGCAGAAGCTCCTTTGTGTATGTTCTTAAGTAACTTAACCTAGAGCATTAGAAGCTTAAGTCAGCTAAGGTTACTGAGCCCTGCTCCCTCATTTTACCATTCGTGGAACTGAGGTCGAGCACAGGCTAACTAGAGAGAGTGGCTGACTGGAAAGGCTTGCTTATAGAGTCCTCAGATATTTCTCCAGGCTGACTGTGGTCCTGGGGAGAGCATAACATATGCAGCCATTGCTTTGTTTGAACTCACACTTAACCAGGGCATTTTGGGTTGAAATCAATGAGTAAAATTATGTTGTTTAGAAAGGGAGAGGCTTTGGGGACTTCAACCAAGGCAGCACGCCCTGACTTAGAGCTGTTGGTGGGTTTAAATGGAGACCTGAATGAAGAGGAGGAGTTTGTCCAGGGAGCAGGGGAAAGAAGGGGTGCTGGGTGGAATCCAAGGCAAGAAGGCAGGAGCAAGGGACTGAGGCACTGAGCGCTGCAGATCCCAAGGGCCTGGTAAAAAGAGGGGAGGTGCATGGAAAGAATTAGACTGAATTACAGACTAAATGAGAAGCAGGAGAGTTTCAAATATAAGCAGGTGAAGTGATGAGATTGGGGTTGCCCTTTCAGTAAGATTGCTCTGGCTGCGTGGAAGAGAATGTGCTGGAACCTCAGGTCTGGTACAGAATAGAGCCTTATTCTATCCAAAGTGGCTTCTGTGGTTCAGGGTCTAAGTGTAGAGGGATGTTCTGTTACAGCTGAGCTGTCTTTGAAGCCAGGGATTAAACACAAAACTGAGTCTAGGACACGTGTCTTACAAAAGCCCATGGCCTGATTTGGGCCATGAATTGGGACAGTGTAATTTCTTAGTGTTTGAAAGACACTTTTCGATTCCTGAAACCTGTCGTAGGCAAAAGGTGACAGGACTTAGAGGAAGTCTGGGATGGACCAGGGAGACCCAAACAGCCAGGTCTCTGAGTAGGCTGGTCCATAATGGGCCCTTCTCTCTCCTAGGCCCCTTTAGCAGGAAGTCTTAAGATCACAAAACTGTCTTAGGTTCCCCCCAAATACACACCCCTGTTTGTCTTTCTAAGTGTTGTCTGCCTCTCCATCCTTTTCCCCAACCCACTGCAGGAAGTAGTGTGATAAAGTCAAACGTATAGGCTTTGGATACACAGATCTAGGTTTGAATAACGACGGTTTTTACATATATGAGCTGTGTCAGTGCTCTGACAACATACCTGCAATAGCTCCCCACTGTGGTGGTGGTCCATGCTTGGCTGGCTCTGTTTGGTTTTAGGCTGCGGTACGAGGATCATGGTGGAGAGCATAAAGCTGAGCTAAGCTGCTCACATCATTTTGGGTCCCTTGGAGATAGAATCGGTGCTCAATGATTATAGAAATCGCTGTAAGGCATATTTTATCTCCTTGAATGGAGTAAAGTTGTATGCTGTCTTTGGGTACCTAGCAGTAGAACAGGCTGTTCAACACGTAAAGCTTACTCAGTCTCTGGGGATGCTCGAGCATAGGCTGGGTAAGTGCCCATGAGGGTGTTGTAGAGAGAGTGCCTATTGTGGATGGGACATTGCTGGGTGACCTTTAGGTTTTCTAGTGATTTGAGGTACAAAGGTCCCAAGCTTCTGCTTTCAGGTTCTAGTGATCTTTCTCTGGATGTCTTCCAGCTTCCTCCCTCTGGTGCTGACCTTGTAGCTTGCCTCACTACTTCTGGAACACAGCTCTGGAGCACTGCTACACCAATTTACTAGTCCAGAGACCTACATTGTCATGCGTGACCTCAAATCCAGTCTGTTCTGACTAGACAGTTGAATTTGTGATACCAGCTCCTTTTCAGAACTGTTACCCTTAAAGTATTAGTGTTTTTGTTCTCATACACATTTCTACATTCAAAGCTATACAGTGTTAGCTATGCAACTTTAAAGGTTAATGTTTCTGAAAAGCAGGATGTACACTTTGGCTGCTAGATTCAAATCCCAGTTCTATTACTCACTATCCATTTTGTCTTAGTTGAGCCTCCGTATCTTTATTTACTAGACAAGGTGATAACATTTAGTTTACTCTACTGTTAGGCTAAATAGACAATGTGTGCAAAATGCATAGATTCAGGTTTAATACACAGCTACATCTCCAATAAATATCAATGGTAAATGATTATTAGATAATTAAGTTGCTCTTGATATGTAACAGTTTCCTCCGAGATTGGAGCATTCTGTCTTTCATGCAAGTTCTTTAAGCAGGGAGGTAAACAACTCAAAATAGCTTCAAGAAGTCCCTGAAGCTGACCAAATTTATTAGGCTCCTCCCTCCCAGAGAAGGCAATAAAACTGCTGACAGACAGTTGCTCTCAGACAAGCTAGATCAGGGATGAGTCTAACGGGTGCCTGCAAAGAAGACTATGATACGAGCTAAGTTAAAGAGACTCCAACACCAGACTGGATCGGATACCTGGAAGAAGCAGAAAGCAGCCCAGCTGCCAGAAAGAGGTTTAGCCCAGGGTTACTTGGAAAGAACACTCTCTAACCTGCTGAGCTGCCTGCAGGCTGTGCAGTGTGCTCCAGGTTTCCTGACTTTGGTGAGCTGTCAGCGGTGCTGGAGTGGGCCTCAGTGATCCAGTTACCTTTGAGTCATTTCTGCCCCTGTAAGAAACCCTGTAGTGATATTTCATTTGTATTTTAATAAGTAAAACTTGCCTAAAGTTCAGAGAGTAAAACAGCTCCACTAGTCAGTTTTACAGACCAGGCAGTGGTGACACAGATTTTTAATCTCAGTAGCCACACTAGCTTTGCCATAGGAACTGGGCAATAGTGGTCTATACCTTTAATCCCAGCCCTAGAGAGAAATATAAGATGGGAGGAGACAACTCCCACACACAGTCTCATTCTGAGACTTTTGGAGGCAGGATCACCATTTTGGGAGTGAGGTAGAGAGGTAAGAGTTAGTGGCTGGCTGCTTTGCTTTTCTGACCTTCAGCTTGAACCCTAATATCTGTCTCTGGGTTTTTATTAGGTGTGCTGCAAAATCCCTCACCCAAACTCCTGTTTGTAACCCCAGTAATAAAGCTCATTGATAAACCAAGTTGGACTTTTGTGGTATCTGTACTTTGGGTTCTCATTAGGTCTCTCTTTGGGGTGAGTAGGTGTGTATGTTGTATTTCCCCATGAAAAACTTGTTACACAGAAGTTCTTTCAATGCTTTTTGGAGTACTGATTTTCGAAGTATTTCTTTATATATTTTAGAAATCAGAATAATGTTGTCATTTGGAAGGTTCTAAAGGTTAGGACCCCAAACTGCTGTTTATTACTGAGAAAACTGAGCCTCATCTAGTGGGAGATGGGAAGGGGATGCAGGGATCTTTGCTCTTGTCTCATAATCATCAATTTATCATAATTTCACTATTGAACATTGATTAAATTATCTTGTTTTCCCTGAAGAATAGTCTCAAACAACAAATGACGTGGCAATAAATCTTTAGGTATGACATCAGAAACATAGGCAGCCAAAACAAAACTCGTTAAGAGAACCATTTATATCAAACAGTTCTGCACAATAAACAGCCACCAAATGAGAAAGAGCCTGCAGAACGAAAGAGCTTGGTGATGCATCCTTGTCATCTTAGAACATTGGAGGTAGAGCTAAAGGATCAGGAGTTCAAGGCCTGGCTTGGCTATAGTTGAGGTCATCATGGGTTGTATGACACAGCATCTCAAAAATGTGTGTACACATACATACACACATATATGATATATATATATATATGGGAAACGTTAAAGCCCCAAATAAACCCTGTTTATTTTATTCTGTATATTGTTGATGGAGTATATTGCTGCAGTCCATAGAGACTATAGTACAAAGAAAGTGATAGTGTTATCCAACAATCCTATTCTGGGTATATATCTGTATTAGTCATGTCAGAGAGAGAGAGAGAGAGAGAGAGAGAGAGAGAGAGAGAGATATCAGCAGTGGGATCGCACCTGAGAGGCGGAGAACCTGGTAGTGTCTTGGTCCTTGAGGCTGGGTGCCTCAGCCACTGAGAATAACCCCACTGTGGCTGTCTCTTACTGGAAATGCTGAGAACCTGGTAGTCTCTTGGTCCACAGGGAGGGTGCCTCAGCAGTCTCAAGCCGGTGGAAACTGGGCACTTTCCTGGAGAGCCTCTGGCCCTCTGTTTATGATGGAAACCTGGAAACTCTGGTTCTAAGATCAGCAAAGGAATCAGCAGCTGTGGCAAGAGAGTAAAGAAACTCAGGGCAAGAGGAAGGCCAACTGAAAAGATGGTGAGTACTCTTTCTTCTGCCACATGCTTTTTAATCTGGGATATGACCCAGAGGTGCTGTGCACATCGACAAAGACACTAAAGACAATTGTTCAGCTGAGGCTAGACACTGAGGCGATTCCAATTTGTGGCGAGTTGATGTTAAAACCAAACATCACAATATCCAAAAGGATTAAAATTGGGATCTCAAAGAGTCATGGGCACTCCTTCCATTCACTGTAGTATTATTTAAGACTTGGAAACAAGCTAATGTCCATCCCTGACGACTGTAATAATCTCTCTACCTCTGTCTAGCTGTCTGTCTGTCTGTCTCCCCCGTCCCAGACACACACTGAAGTCTTATTCTTTTAAAGTAAGGATTTTCTCACTTGAGACACCACAGGTGAACCTGGAGGATTCTATGATGGCAAAGTGGAATATGCCAGCGATGGAAAGACAAATACCCCACGATGCCACTGTGCACCTAAAATAGACGAACACATAGAAGCAGAGAGTCCAACAACCTCTCCTGCTCCGTGAGGTTTGGTCAGTGAGAAATTCCTAAACAATGACCAAAATAGTTCCTGTCTTTGGAGAGGCCTTTAAGGTTCTCAGAAACGTTTCCTCTCTACATGACTGCAAGCTTAGGGAAGTCTATTCAGTCACACTCAGTCACAGAGGGGAAAATGGATTCAACAAAGGAAGAACCTATGGAGGATACAGACCTCAGCAGTAGTTGGTGGGGACAGGTGTGTGTGTCTGGTGGGGCATACAGTAAGCTGGTGACCAGCAGTAATGAATGGCCCTAGGGACCAGCAGAATGACTATAATTAAAAGCACTTTATTAGGGTCATGAGGATGTCTGTGGTCTGTGCAGTCACCTGAGGCCATGTTGATGTCTTGGTTTGTGCTGCTGCCAAAGCCCATGTCTGGGTCCACGGTCCTTCTGCAGAGGGGGTCATGTTGATGTTTGTGGCCTGTGTTACCACCAAAGATCATGCGGCTATCCAGGTTGTATGCTGCCACTGGAGTCCATGTTGATGTCCGTGGGCTAGGCTGCCACCAGGGAACATACGGGTGCCCATGACCCATATTGCCCAAGAGGCCTTGTTGACTCCCTTGGCTTGTGATGCCACTGAGGGCTATGAGTATGTCTATGACTCCTACAGTGGTAGAGGCCCATTTGATGTTTGTACAACCACTGGAGACCATGGTGATGTCGGTGGCAGGTAGTGATGCCAGAGGCTGTATGGAAGTCTATGATCCACGCTCCCACTGACTGTAAAGGAGGAGGAGGCTGTTTTTGCATTGTATCAATGACTACAGAGTAACTTTAGAGAAAGAGGGGCACAGACGGCTTCTGAAAATTCCCCTCTACCACCAAAAAATAACAGCCTAGATAGTTAGCCACTGAAGAGAACTGTTAAATATCATGATAAAGATGCCGAAGTATAGCTCTCCACAACTGATGACTTATGGTGAGGGTATTGTAGGCCTATATCTCTACAAGATATGACCACCAGGCTATCAAGCCATAGTTAACACCTGAAGTAGTCAGGTAACCTTCCAGACAGGCTGTCGCTACCCTAACAAAAGGTCAGGATGTTGCTCTGCTCCTTTCTCTGTAATTTGGAGGATGCCTGAATAGAGATGCTAATTCAGCCTAGGTGCCAGCTAGCATACAGAGCAGGAAGATGTGATAGAGGAGACACAGATAGATGTGCATGTGACTAAAAGCCAGTCACCTGGTTACCTAGGAAACAGAATGCTAATGAATTTCCCCTTCAGTTTATATTTTGATATATAAAACTGCTTGGAGAATAAAGCAGAGGAATTCTCCAGGATGTGAACTCAGGATTTCATGAGAGATTACAAGAGTCTCTCCCTCCTGATAAAGCCTTGTGAGTTGTGTCTTTATTCCCGTGCCTTCATGCTGGTTGAGAGAGATAGTTTATGTTGGGGTCTGGTCCAGGGTATGGTCGTGGAAGAACTCAGTTTTTTTTTGTTTTTAAGTGGCTGGCTACTTGGATTATGATTATGCTACAGTGAGTGTATGGGTAACACAAACTGGACTTATTTTTCTTTCTTCTTCTTCTTTAGGGAGGGCAGTTCACAAGTGTAGGGGGCAGACCTGGGAGGACTAGGAAGTGACTATGATCACAGAGTATGATGTGAAATTCCCAAATAACCAATGAAAATATTATGTTGGTAAAAAAGTACTCTATTACACATAAATAAATTTGCAATGGTGGAGCTTGTTTCGTCAGTGGTTCTTATCATCAACTGAGAGGAGGCTTTGCTTTGGGGGTGGCAGAGCTAGTGCAGGTGGCTGCACAGCGCAGGTAGGGGTTTATGTCTCACAGGTATATGCCCATTTCCAGACTTCTCAAGCTGGATACATTATACATATACAGCTTTTATCATGTGACTCCATAAAGGGCCTTAGAAAAACAATGGGACAGGCCAACCAGCACCTTGTCCTCTCTATGAAATTTATTGTTTAAATAGTTGAAAAGATGGTGGTGTTTATGTTATTTTCAGCGTTTCGAAGGAAATTTGTATTGGCCGATGGCTTCCCGGGGTCTGGCAACCCTGTACTGCTCCTGAGCCTGGTCCTCCATGGAGAAGCAAGTGACAGCTCCGAGATTACCTTGAATGGATGCTGGCTGAGTGGTAGGTGTAATGCCATGCCCAGCAGGATCAGTTGGCAGCTGTGAGCTGTGTCCTACCAACACGCTCCAAGGAAGAGATGTTTTCTCGAATAAGTGGCAACCTTGGCTTGGGGAATTTATAAAAAGAAAGTATGGTTGAGGGCAAAGTCAAATTCAGTTCAACTTTCAACCAGGACTGGAGGGCACTGAGTAAGCACACAGTGAGCCCTGACACACAGTGGACCTGTTCACATGTTCCAGGATTGCAAAGTATCCCGTGAGCACGTAGTCTGAGAGCCATTGTCCTAAGTGTGACGAGGAACAAGCTGTCCCTTGGTAACGTAATTTTGTGCAATACTGAGTGGAACAAAGTTCAGCTAGTTTCCTACTTGGAAATTTCTCGGTGCCCTTAGCACGCTAATGTTGTTCTTCCTTGGGATCCACAGGGGACTGTTTCCAGAATGCCCCATGGATAGCAAAATCTATAGTACCCAAATGCCTCATAGAAAATAAACCAACATTTGCACATAACTATCTATGGCCTCTTGTGTGTGACCTCGAGATTACTACAATGTCCAATATGGTAATATGATTTAAATGGTTGTTCTATTATGTTGTTTAGGTAATCAGGATGAGATGAACAAATCTTTGTATGTTTAGTACATCTGCAATTTTAAATGTAGTTTTGATCTGCTATTCACTGACATTGGATCCTTACATATGGAGGGCCAACTGTAAGTGGTTGGTCCCCAGAGAGGTTCAGAATTCATCTTTTCTCCATCATTTTTGACCACAGAAGCATGTGTTTCTTTACAAGAACATAGGCAGGTACTAGTGTTCTGAGAAAACATGTTGACAAAATCTGTGGGATTTCATTTTGTCTTTTGTTTCTGAGCAAAGGCCAGACTGTTACCTGTGAAAGATTAATACAAAGGTTATCTCTCTCCAGACTATAGTATACAACATAGCCACACACCTAGCATCTGGCCTGTTTTAAGGTGAAAAAGTTCCAAGACCCTGTGCTTACCTTAGGGAGACCTTAGGGACACTTCAAAGGCACAGAGGGGAAGGCAGAAACCTATGCACTCTACTTTGGATTTAGAGCATCTTTGAGGGTATTGGCCTCATTAGATACACGCTCCTTCATGTTTCTTTTGCTTTTAAGGTTGCTTCCAAAGTGCAGCTTCCAGAGTGGCTCTGCATAGGACTCATTAACTATGTGTTGGACCCAATTTTTCTTCAACTAGATGTACACTATGGAAAGCCTTGGGGTTTTCATATAAACTCTTCAGGCTAAGCTAAAACTGTAGCCAGCATATCCTTAGCCTCACCGAGTTAACTGCTTACCATGGTTTGGATTATTTTTCCTCATTGGTAAAATGTGGGAAGGGTAAAATGGAACAAACACAAACATGCACTGTATTAGGTATGTTAGGGTTTCAATTGCTGTGTGATGAGATCCTATGGCCAACTCTTACAAGGAAAGCATTTAAGTGGGGCTAGCTTACAGTTAAGAGCTTAGTCCATTATCATCATGGTAGGTAGCATGGTGGCATGCAGGCAGACTTGGTGCTGAAAAAAAATAGATTAGAATTTGATATCCAGATCAGTAGACAGCAGGAAGAGAGTGAGACACTGGGTTTGGCTTGAGCATCTGAGACCTCAAAGCCCAGCCCCCAGTGACACACTTCCTCTAAAAAAACCGTACCAACTCCAACAAGGCCATGCCTTCCAATGGCGCCACTCCCTCTGGACCTATGTGGGCTGTTTTTAAACGAGCACATGCACTAAACCTACTTCATGCCTGAGGTCATGCTTTAAGAATGTAACAGTGGATTGTTTACATGTATGACAGTAAGTTAAAATACACTTTGTTATCTGCTGACAGTGCTACAGAGACGGAAGAGGAAATAATGGAATTTGTCTTTTGACGATTCCTTCAAGTTCTGGTAATTTAGGTGAAACTAAGCTTTCAGATTCTTCCTGTCACTGTTGACCCTGTGACTTCTGGCCTACAAAACAACATTAGGAAACTCTCAGTATCACCATCATCGGTTCCAGGCGACTGTCAGCTGGTCTGCTGTTGACAGGATTTCTTCTGTGAAGACCTTGTTTGAGAGTAACTCAGCAGGATTTCCCTGCCCCATCTCCAATGAGGGTAGCATCTCTCCTGAACACAAGTCTGCCTTGGAACATTTGGGCTGGTGTGGAACTGTGCACATGCCAGTCATTCTTCTGACCTACTCTCTAGCTATTAGAGCAATAAAATCCTCAACAAAACAGATTTCCAGTAGTGGAAACCCTAGGTTCCCACCTTTCTCAAAGCCTAAGGAAAGATCAAGTAAGTTAAGTTCTTCATTCCAAACTTTGAAACTTCCCTGGTTCCAGGGCCTTCCTTCTGCGTTATCACACATCAGACTTCCTGCTGAGGTTATTTATTTTATTTCTGAGACTGAGATTCAGGTAGCTCAGGCTAGCCTTAAACTCCCTATTTAACCAAGGATGACTTTGAACTCCTGATCTTGCCTCTACTTCCAAAGAGATGGGATTATAGACAGATACTCTGAGACTCCGAGACTCACTTTCCCTATCCCCCATTTTCATTTTTTCCTCCCTTTTCTCTTCCTCTAGTTCCATTCCCACATGCCACCTGCTGGAGATGATCAACTGAAATAAAATCCCCAACAGCAGTGAACTGCTGATCACATTCATACCAAAAATCATCAAGCTAGGCAGATGAGCCGATGATGTTCAGCTGACCCAACTCATGAGGAAATGAGAGTAAGGACCTTCAGTATCTCCAGCAAACCCTACTCAGTCTTGGCCATTCCTCCTCCCACTACAACATCAACAACAAAACATCATTCTGCCTATGACAGAAGCACCAGTAGCTGCAGCCTCAGGCTCTCTCTCTCTAGTCTTTCCTCACCTCTACTTACCATGTATTCTATAGAAAACAAAGAGTTTGTTGTGGCTCAAGATCACCAAAGGTGGTTGACACAGGAAACTCTGGAACCCTAGCATGGGGATTCCAGGAATGTGAAGATTCCCTGCCTCCTCCTCCACTAATCTGAAGATTTGCTAAGGGCAAATAGGAAGGACATCCTCTCCAGTCTTCTGAGCTGTCAGAAATCAGGTCCTGTCACCTCTAGCTTCAAACCAAGCTCACCACCAGTCAACATCTGCTATGCCAATCTCAGGAAGCCAACTCCAGCCCACTCTGTTGGTAAGTGTGAATTCTCCCGCCATCTTCTCCAAACTCTTGGGGTTTTCACCTCTCCTTTCTCCCTCCCCCTTATCGAATGTATCCCTCCACTGTATTGGTTTTTACCCTCCTCCTCTCCTTGGACTTTCCACAGAACTCATTTTCTTCTTCCACACACAGGAACAGAGGAGCCCCCCCTTGCATCTCACTCCTTCACTACCTCCCCCACACCACCGCTTCACCACTGACTGATTTTTTTTTTAAATTATGTAACCAATGACGTAAGCTTCATTTGTTTAAAATAAACCCTATTTAATACCTGCGGGGCATTAAATTTTAATATTATTATTGTTAGATCAATATTCAAATTTCAATTAGGAAAAATTCAAACACTAAAGTGGACAGATTAGAAAGAGGAACGTCACTAACACTGCCCCCCCCCGCCCTTCCTAGAGGTAAAGGCTACAAATGGTTCATCAAAATTTCTCTATATGGTTGCTTGTGGACTTACAGATTGGTGTTCACTTAACATACCTTCTGCAAACTGACATTTTTGTTTAAGAATATGATAGAGATACTGTTCCATGCAAATCTATGTATGTGTGCTTCATTTAAAATGTTCAAGTAGTATTCCATTCAATGGATGTATTAAATTCAACTACTTAGTCTCCTTTAGATGGATGTTGAGGCTGTCTCTATTAAGCTACTCTTCCATTCCTGTGCTCATTCATTTTCGAGATGAGCAAAGCTGCAGCACACTCCTCCCACACGTCCTCACATCCTGTACTGGGAACGCTAGACACCAGTGCCGTGCCCTGCTCGCACATCTTTTGGCATCATTAGCCCTGTCTTGGTTTTATTCCACCATAGTAGACATTGGTCTTCCTGGGTGCAGAATTGCGGTTTGGGGTTCTCCCTTCTCTCTGTGACTGGTGTCTTCTGAAACTGCCAGGTCCTATTCCTTTTCTAATCAACTCTGATGTAGAAGCGCCTCCACACAACAGACCAGCGTTCTCAGATGGCTTCATATATGCATGGTATTACTATGTGGAAGGCCACCCACTGGAGCAGACACTATCCCGACCTGTGGCATTGGGGTGAGTAGTGGGCCAATGGCTGTGATTGTTTACAAAGTGTTAAAAAAAAAAAAACCAGAAGCTCAGAAAATTAAGAACCCAAGTGACTGAAGTAATTTAATGAAGGACTTTGGATTGATTCTCAGGCCTGTCTTCTTGTATAACCCATGATCGTCAATAGCCTCTATGTTATATTTCCCCCATGGCTGTCGTATTCACAGAGGCTTACACGTACACTCAGTACCACACTTGCAAGGCTGTGTAGAGGGACATTCCCGAGAAGTATGTGTGCACCCCTCTCGTCCTTGACTGGGAACTCCTAGACCCTCTACTGGTTTCTTCCTATGTCTAGTGCTCCCTGTATTCAATAGTTATCATGTCTGCTTGCTGACATATATCTGAGTGAACCAACCTGTGTTTGCTGAAGGAAGAGCCACAGAAGCCCCTGGGCTAGATGAAAACCACAAACTCATCTCTCAACGGCACGTGCTTAGACTATGTTCACTTTCTGCTAATTCATGAAAACAAAATGTCTCCTTCTCCTAGAGCCCTGATTAAATAAAGAGAACTAGAACAGGCTCCTTATATTGGCAGGCAGTCGATTGTAATGGTTTAAGAAACACAATCCCTGGGCTAGGGAGTTGGCTTAGAAGGTAGAGTGGTTGCTGTTGACTGACGTTCAGATCTCCTGTGCCTACATAATTGCAGGATGGGTGTGGCAGCTTGTCTGTAACTCTGTAACTCAGAAGGGAAAGAGAGCAGATCCTTGGAACAAGCCCATTAGCTAGACTGCTCAGATCAATGACCTCTGGGTTCAGTGACAGACCCTGTATCAACGTAAGGTAGACAGTGACGGAGGAAGACCCCCGCCATGTCAAACCCCCACATGCATATAAGTTTACATGCAGCACTGGAGTTAGATGTCATCTGTTATTGAAGGCCATCATCTCCAGTCATATGGAGCCACGGTGTAGAGTTAAGCGAAGATTTAATGTTGGAGCCAGACTAGAACACTTGGAGGCTTGCAACATTTGTGAACTGCATTGCTGTCCTTATCACTGGTGGTGTCCACTTTCATTTTTGACCAGACATTTGCGTTCCCTAACACTGTGGAAAGCTCTGCCTGGGATAATTTGTCAGTTTATGTTTTCAAAGTTTTCACAGGAGTGGAATTTCTTTCTTGTCTCTGTTTACAAAACAAAGACTTGTTGAGGCCTATTGCATTTTGGACCCTTCCTGGCAGCACCCAGGCTGGTCTCTAAGCCTTTAGAGGAGTCTACAGAGGGAAAAGGAGCATGCTATGGTGAGAGCTGGGGAGGGAGGAAGGGAGAGGAGGGGGAGGGTAAACCGTCCTTGCCCTTTTTATGTTATTTAGAAAGCTGCAGGAACCTCTGAAAAGCACGCCTCTTTTTATACTTCAAGATTTTGTTTTAAAATAGCACTTTCTCACAGTCTGGTGGCTGGGTAGCTTCCGGAGACTGGTTCTTGGAGGTGGCAGTGCCATCTCTGCTGTTCAGGATGGAAAACTTCCTCATGGCAGCGGCTGCTAAGGGTGAATCAGGAAGCCCCATTTGTTCTGGTCATGCGCATGCTCCTATCCACAGCCAACTAGGAACTTTGTCCGGTAGGTGACTGATGGGTGCTTTGTTTATGCTTTTTTGGATCTTTCTTAGGATTGTGTTAGTATAGGACCCTACCCTCAGATGGAAACAAGACCAACCAGTAAACAAAACACAAAACAAAATCCACGAAAATTCCCCAAACTCACATCTTTTGGAACAAACTTTTCAGACTTAATCTACAGGTACTCCTCATCTAGAACTATCCATCCCAGAGAACCACATCGAGTCTTTTAATTAGACTACCTCCAACAGAAGAAAGAAATTCCTTAGTAAGGTTATTCATCACACTTGGAGCTGCTTCCTTGCATCTGACTTGTGTGTTTCCTGATGCAAGTGAGGCCATCCTTCAGCTGACACACCTGACGGACAGTCCAACTTCAGCAGCTGGACATACAAAGGGGAGAAAGACCCTGCATTTCTTCTCAGTAACTCTGCATCCCAGAGATAGGGAGCTCTGTGCTGGGTGAGTTAACTCCAGTCTGCGGCACTGAGAGATTAGTGTTCTCAGGGACTTACAGAACCTCCAGGGCGACAAGGAGTCCACAGCTCAGTCACAGAGACTGGGTGTTGTGTTCACACCGGGGCTGCTTTTTTTTTTCCTCCTTGCTTCCCCACGCTTCCCCTATCTACCTTCTTTGTCATATTCTCTGTTACATGAAATGGTTGTTCAGGCAATTGCTCTAGAGTCAAATGAAAGAAAACTCACTGTGAGCCCTGGGTGTGACCTTGGATAAGCCCCTATCCTTTGTGAGGCCCTGGTTCTTCCTATGGAAGGTAGGC
This sequence comes from Chionomys nivalis, assembly GCF_950005125.1. NCBI lineage: Eukaryota > Metazoa > Chordata > Mammalia > Rodentia > Cricetidae > Chionomys > Chionomys nivalis. The sequence goes on along the minus strand of NC_080099.1, from coordinate 23,383,525 downwards.
AGTCTCTTCCGTCAGAGCAGATGCCACCACCTTCAACATTCTGGACTTCCCAAGTACATTGCCTAGCTAAGGCAGTGACCTACTGGAAGAGGACAGAGAGAGAAGGCTGTGGCTTGGAATTCTCCAGAGCACCAGGTGGGAGGGGTTCCTCCCAATAAACCTGACTACGGATTAGAGCAAGCTGTTTCTTCAAAGCTCTGGTGTGGGTTGACTGGACCACACCTTTGGCAGTGTCCCAGCAACATCTGGAATGTGCTTATCAGAGAGCATCGGACTCCTCAGCCTGACGCTTCCACCATCCAAATACCAAGAGAGATCAGGGTTGGCAGGAGGTGGGGCCCAGATCAGCATTTCCACTCTGCTGCTGTTGATTGTTCTGCTTGGAAAGAGTGCACTCCGATGAAGCTTCAACACATGGAGTAGGTTATTCTCCCTGAATGACTTGTCCTCAAGAGGAACTGAGAGAGGGCCCTTGGGGACACTGACAGCTTACTGAAGACACTTCCGGGCCTAATGGTTTTGAAATGAATTAGTTAATTCGTTAATTAATCTAATTAGAGAGGTGGGGGCAAGAGCCTGGGGTTGGAAGTAGGGACACTGGGGCTCCAGCTCTGGCTCCGGCACTACCTGGCTAATCAGCCTTTGGGCAAGTTGTTTCATCAGTCTCTGTCTTAGTGTTCCCTCTTAGTCTCTTCCTGTCCTGGCACTCCTCCACTCTGAGTGCTTTTAGAGCAGGGCCAGAGTCACCTCCAGGCTTTGTGTGTGTGTGTGTGTTGATTTTTCTTATATGGAGGTGTGCCTCCGTAGGAAAGTCACATTCCGTCCCCCATGCTCCTCCATCTGAAGATCTTTGGGATATAGCCAAGAAGGTGGGTGAGTGACGTGGATACTTGAAAACTAGAAGGGGCTTTGAGAATAATCGCCTAGCTATTTCAAGAATGCTACTCACCCGGTTGTTGGGTCATGATGCTTGGTGTGTGGGGGAACCAGTATTTCCTAATTCTGAAGAGCCTGGGTACTAGAGCTAGGCTGTCTTCATTGTCCATCCTTGCCATGCCAATGGGAGTCATTTCAGGGCTTCACTCAGTATCAAGTGCTTATTTCGTGTCAAGCACTTTGCTGGGCTATTTCGCATGTATTACCACACCCTATCAGAGCTCTATAAAGCAGGCATGAATTGCATCTGCATCTTATAGTGAGACTAAAACGTAGAGTGGTCATGTGACTTACTCAAAGTCAAGTAGCTGCAAATGCCACTTGAGACTTGAACACTAGTCTGTTGACTCCAAAGCTATGACTTAGCTGTCTTCCAGGTCTTATTTTATTTAATTTTCATTCAAAAATCTACAAATAGGCATCACAGTCTCTATTTTACAACTAGCCCTGGAAAGTCTGAGGGCTAACAAGCTCCAGCTGGTAAAGATTGCTGACAGGAGAGGCAGAACACAACTCAGGCTTTCTCAGCCTTCAAGTCCTGGCTATTGATTTCTCTGGGCCATACTTAGACTTGAGTGGCTAAAGTTTAGCTGTTGTGAGAGGCTGCTTGTTGGTTTCCCGGCCATCTGGCAGCTCAGACCTGATATATCCACACAGAAACTGTATTATTTAAATCACTGCTTGGCCCATTAGCTCTAGATCCTTATTGGTTAACTCTTTACATCTTAATTTAAACCATTTCTATTAATCTGTGCATCACTACAAGGTCATGGCCTACCAGCAAAGTTTCAGCATGTCTGTCTCCAGTGGCTGATCTATGGCTTCTCTTGACTTTGCTTCCTTTCTCCCAGCATTCAGTTTAGTTTTCCCCTTGCCTATCTACCCTATCAGGCCAAACTAGGTTTTTTTTTTTTTTTTTTTATTAACCAATGGTATTCACAGTATACAGAGAGGAAACCCATATCATTTAGTCTTTTAGGAAAAGCCCAAGTAGTCTGACAGATGCACACTGTGTTGGCTGCAGTGTCTACTTCAAAAGGAGGGATAGATCAGACAGACACTGTACAGTGCTAAAGTATGCATGATGTCACACAGTCCTGGGCCTGTTTGCCTCATATCAGGCTGTTCAGGACCTTAGGCATGTCCAGTCTCCCAGTTTGACTGGTCTTAGCTTTCCTAATGAGGATATTTAAGAATCAACTGAGAGACGGCTCTGAAAAGACCATAAGTAAGAAAGTGATGCACTCCAGATCATTAGTATTGATATTCTACATCTCTGCTTTTATCTTTCACCAAACTGGGCATTGAACTGCATCACCTTCAAGTTTCTTGAGTCACACACACTGTCTCATCATCCAAGCCTCCTGTCTCATGATGGAGCAGCATGAAGCAGCATTAACGGCTCAGGGGCACTCCTGCCTGACTCATTTAAGAGATGTCTCACCTAGGATGTGAGGCATTACAATGGATGCCACTGTGACACATACTCCATCCCAGAAAGTCTGGAATGGGACATTCCTGAACAGATTCAGGCATGAGAAGAGAGAGGACAAGTTATAAACAGATGGCCCAGGGCTTGGGAAAGACAAGAGATTGCTTTCATTTTTTTTTTATGTTCTTGTTTTAAAAGGCTTAAATAAAAGTATGGCTAAGTATCCATTTCTCTGAGATTATTACCCTTTAGGAAGCACTTATTTCCATACACCTTTGTATTCCTTCACACCAGGGCTTCCTGCTTCTCAGCCTACTTATTCTAATAGGGGCTGGGGAGGGGGTCCCTGGCATACTTACCCACTCAGCCATCCATGGGACAAGAGAAGAGGAAGACTGAGGACAACGTTTTCCAGCGACTGACCAGCTCTGCAGGATTTAGTGCAAGTTCTTCCTCATGAGTATTTCCTCACTTTGATCTAGTGGCACCAAGGTGGCCAGGGATGCAGAACTTAGCTCCTTTGGGACTTTTCTTTGTGTGTTTGAGGAAGACAGAAACAGCCTCACAGTGAGAACAACTCTTCCTCACTTCACCCAACAGGCTGTGGGAGAGTGATCAGAAGGGCTCAAAGGGACTGTGTAACTCAGTAGGAAAGGAGAGACTGTGGCACGGATGATAGCTCCCTCAGGGACCTCCTCACTTGATCCTGTCCCGTCCATGTAAATAGGAATGTGAAGACATTGGCACCTCTGTCTAAAGATTAGCTGCTGGAGAATTCCTTGCTTAAGATGGTACAAAAAAGTAGCCTTTGCCATGCAAGGAAGAAGGCGACCATCAGGAAGATGATTGAGTCAGCCATGACCGATGGAGGGCCTCGCAGGGCCATGTTTGGTTTTGTGTGATAAACTAAGATTTTTGTCCTACAAATAAGAAGGAAAGGAGAGAACAAAGTGAAGAAAGCTATAAAGTCAAGTCACAGAAGTTCTGATGCGAGATTTATGGAAAATAAGACTTAAGGATGATGTGTGTCTAATGAACACCATTCCCAAGCTTATAGTGATCCGCTCATGGTAACATTGGAAAGAACCGGCTTAAAAAGACAAAGAATATGTCTAACTAGAGTTTTTTTTAGCTTTGTTCGACTTTAGCAACTTGGGGGAATTGAGTCATAAAAAATAATTTGTTTAAATTGACTTTATTTTTTTTTGCTTTAAATGTTACACAAAGGTTTCATTACCAGATTGATAAATCTGCCCTTCTGTGTGTTCAGCAACCAATGCTTAGAGGCCTACACCAATGAGGATAAGAGAGTCAAAAGAGACAACCAACAGTTTGGCCTTTGTCCTCCAAGGAAAGATGAGACCCAGAGGAAGATGGCATCTCTTTGGTAGGTCATCTGTCCCCATAGAGGGTGGACTCTTAATGTTCATCTTAGAAGAAAGCATGATTACTTAGTTTGATAACAAATCTATAAACAGTTTGTTGAATTTATTCAGTAGGTGTTCTTTCTTTCTTTCTTTTTTTCTTTCTTTCATCACCAAAGAAAGGTTACAATTAACTATAAGTTTAGTCTTATAACTTACACTACAGTTACTGGAGATTTTCACAATCTTAGTTAAGTGATAGTGGAGTTTGTGTAAGTGGGGAAAGTATATATAACTTCATTTATTATCAGGAGAAATAGAATTTGCTTGTTTTTATTCGGTTTACTAAGATTTCTTCATAAGACTTGGAAGGCTTGACATTTGATAATTTCTGATTGTTCACTAATGAAAGCCAACACTTTAAACAAAGAGCATTGATCAACACCGCAGTCCTATTGGGAGGCGATGCCTAATATCATCAAAGAACGGTTGGTTGGTCTAGGTAGCTCTGGAACTCTGTATTTATAGGTTTTGTTTTGATTGTAACAATTCTTTAAAAGTCTTAAAAAGACAGCATGCGTCTTAAGCCCGCTTTAGACTGGAAAAACTTGGTTAATTGCAAGAACAACAAGTTAGTTCAATGTTAAGTCCTTGGTAAACTAAAGACCCTTTTATACTACAAATAGACTTTATACATGAAAATAGACTTTGGAAAAATGTTTTATGTGCTTAAAATTTCTTAAAGTATACGAATGTGTATTTTTATGAACCATAAAGATGATGGAAAAAAGACATACCCTTTTTAAAATTGTGCCTCCCATCTGTGACCATGGAAAATGAAGATTAATTTTTGAAAAGCTGTCTACTGATTATCTATTCTATATTGCCATCCTTTAGGACCCAGGGACTTCTTTTCCAAGAGAGTTTGCAGTGTATCACTTTCAGCCTGCTTACCTGGTGCTGATAAAAACCTGGAGAGAGGACAAGGTCCCCTCCATTGAGGCAAGTGTCTTAATAAATGACTCCACAACTGTATGGATTATTAAAAGAAGTGAATTTACTACTCCTGAGTCAAGAAGCCAATTAAGGAGGCTCCAACACTGAGGGGGGAGATCAAAGAGAAGCTTCTGGGTCATCCAAGGAGCCTTTCAGTTACTTCTAAAGAAGATCTAATGATGTCTGCACAAGGAACACAAAGTTGGTGGAAGTGATGTTCTTTTTACTTTTACTAAGTATGCTGCTTATGGTGCTGGTGTTATTGTGGGGGGGAAAGCCTCTTAATAGAAAGAATATTTCTAGTCTGGAATTCAGATAGAAAAACTATTGAATTAATTCAACCTTAAAATTTTCCATTTTGTGATTGGGGTCCCTGGTTAGTTCAATTTCTGGAGTCTAACCTATGTAGGGAAGATTATTATTATACAGAGAATGGGTTTCAGATAGAAAAAAACAAAGCTTGACATAAAGAATTGAATGCTTGGGTAAAAAGCATCAAATTTACAATGCAGGCACACTAGAGAAGAGTGATTGTCAGGCTTGCACAGCAGAGCATCTATTTCCTTGCCCCAAGCACAGGACAGAGACTCCACTTGGGTAATTGTGTGCTAGCCTCATTTCAGGACGAAGCTATTTGGAGAATAAGACTTCCCAGAGTCTGTCTCTCCTGTGCTTCTCTTCAGTGTGGAAAGACTGGCTCATCAAAATTTCCTTTTTTTTCTCCATAGGAAATTACTCCTCATGTATCACATGGCAGATAAATGGATTCCCTTGACCAGTGGGGGTTCTTGGAACCTATGCCTATGCCATGAATGTTTCAAACAACAAAAGGACGAATAATAATTGCTCTGCACTCAATGTCTCCCAGGCTGACTTATGGTGGTGTTGTGAACAGCAGAAACTGTTCCATCCACTAGTATGGGATCTGTGTTCTGGTTCAATTGACCATACCCTTCCCCTTCCCCCAGCTCCTATCTCCCCCTCCCTCTCTCTCTTGTTTTCTCTCTCTCTCTTCCTTCCTTCCTTCCTTCCTTCCTTCCTTCCTTCCTTCCTTCCTTCTTTCTTTCTTTCTTTCTTTCTTTCTTTCTTTCTTTCTTTCTTTTGGTTTTTTGAGACAGGGATTCTCTGTTGCCTTGGCTTTTCTGGAACTCACTTTGTAGACCAGGCTGGACTTGAACTCACAGAGATCTGCTTGTCTCTGCCTCCCCAGTGCTGGGTTTAAAGGCATGCGCCACCACCGCCCATCATTTCTCTCTCTTAGTGAAACTAAACTAAACTAAGAAGCCAATACCGGGATCTTTTGGTGTCTGTGCTGAGTCTATAGGAATCCTCGGAAGAGTTCTAAACAAATGGAAGACTAAATACCAAACAGCTACAGGATTCAAATTGGCTACTAGCAGCAGTAAATAAAGATGTAGCCATTAACTCTAACTGTTCTAACTCACAGGGTTTATCAGTGGTGTCAGGGATGCTCTTAAAACAGTAGTTTTAAACCTGTGGGTCACAACACCTTTGGGGCATCAAATGACAGGGGGTGCATATCAGATATGTATACTACAATTCCTAACAGTAGCAAATTTATAGTTATGAAGTAGCAATGAAGATAATTTTTATGGTTGGGTGTTGGGCCTCATGAGGCCCGGTGTAACTTCCTAAGCCTAACTTGAATTTGGAGAGGAGTGACTCAGAACAGTCTGATGTAGGCTTGCCTCTGCCCAGCCACTGCTGATGTGATAGGATCTTATTAACCTTTATTCCTTACTCTACCTCACCCAATCCCAAGACTCCAGCCCACTACCTCAGCCCTTATATAAGTTCCTGCCTTAATGCAGTAAAGTGAGATCTTGCTTTGACAGACTCCGGCTCAGTGTGTGTTTCTCCTTGGCTCTGCCTCAGCCCTATCTGCTGGAGAACCTGGCAGTGGGGGTGGGTGGGTGGTGGTGGCAGTCTCTGCAACACAGGAAACTGTATTAAAGAGTTCCAATGTTAGGAAGGTTGAGAACCACTGCCTTAAAGGAATGCCTAGCCAGCTGGATCCCTCAGCTGCATAATTGGGGAGAACGGAGATTGCAGTTACCATGAAGCTAACAGAAAGAAAACATTTGAGTCATGCTTGATGAAAGATACTGTGCTTCTATTCCCAAGAACACGGCTCTTGGAGCAACAATTTACTGGGGCCTTCCAAGGATTAGCCACCCGTGCCAATACATTTTAGAAAAAATTAAGTAATTAAAACAAAAGTGAAACTAGAACCAATAAGAATAAAAGAGAAAGAGGAGAAAGAGTGAGAAACTGTGGGAAACAAAATGTTATGGTTCAGTTTCAGCATGAAGCACTCTTCAGTTCTTCGGAATTATAGATAAACAGAAAGTGCAACCCCCCCCTCCCCCCGCTCCCCTGGCTGTGACTGGTGCTGGCTTCTCTCAGAGCTCTGAGGTCTGGAAAGCTATAGGTAGCATCCCTGTGACCGGGCCCACAATCAGGAAGGGGGGGGGGCACCTCAAGCCTCAGAGTATCCATTACATAACCCTTTGTGTCTTAAACCAATAGGACTGGGGACTTGAGAAGGTGGCACAAGTCCTAGCCTATGAGAAGACAGGACTGGCATTTCTAGCCACCAGGGGACTTTGAAAATCCTTGACTTGTGCCAAGTCAGTGTGCCAGCCATCTTTCTCCATTTCTCCGTGCTGCCGTTCCTTTCTGCAGAATAGCATATTAAAATCTTCATTTTTTTTTTTACCAGACTCTTGAATTGTTATTGTATTTCGAACAGTGATGATGACTCCCCAGTTAATTGTTCAATTCCAGGCTTGGTCCATTTCTCCTGGCTCTTAAGGGTGAGGCTGTTTTGGCAAGGCTGCCTAAATCCAGAGAATAATTCCTACGCTGATTGGTTGCCCATTGTTTTTCTTTCTAACCCTAACACATTGAGGACTGACGAAGTTCAAGGTTTCTTCAAATAATGGTCAGCCTACAAGGGTGACAGGGCTGAGGAAAGCAAAAGCTGTGTGACTCCCATTTCCCGTTGTTCACCTCCACACACCTGTTGAGCCATCCCACGGATTCCCCACCTGTCCCTGTCGCTCCTTCCTTGTGCTCTCTCTCCATTCGTTTGTGTTGCTTTCCGAGCACGAAGACTTGCATAAGAAATTGGCTTTGATTCGTTCAGCAATCTGGCCACACGGCGGGGGCAGACTGGCTTATGGGCACCTGCTTGCCGTATGACTGATGCTCCAATACCTGTGTGTTGTGCAATTAAAGGAGAGCTGATTCTTTTGGCCCGGGTTGAATCCTGGGTGGCCCTAAGAACGTGAACGAGTCACAGGCGGAATATGGGTGGGAGGAAGCCGGCGTGCCTGGCAAGGGAAATGGCATACAAAGGTAACTCCTCTCTTTGTCTCCCTGTGTTACCCACTGTGAGTGACTTAGAGGGTGGCAATGGGTCAGAGATTGCTAGGCAGGAGGCCAAGGCAGCGAAGCTAGTGTACTGGCACACTCAATAGCCTATTTCCTATTTCCCAGGGCCTAGCAGGCCACAGACCCACACCCTGTTTCCTCTCCTCCTGGCTCCTTAGCATGCCTGCCTCTTTGCGGTCAAAACCTCAGCTCTGACCTCCTCTCTACCGCCATCCGCCATCCAGCCTATCTTTCCCCATCTTCTGCGTTCCATGCTCTTTTCCAGATCTACAGCTTCAAATCCCAGTCTTCTCCTGCCTGGTTATTGCAACACCTACCTCACTGGGCTTCAGGACTCGGTCCCATTACTGCTCCTCATGTCACGTGTGCTTCCAAGGAATCTTTCTGCAAGTTGTGGCAGGTGCCTATGCTAGTCTTTCTAAGCATAGAAATTTCAGATTCCGCTTTGCACTGTTGTACAAACGGGGCCACATTCATATTCATGACCTAGTTGTCTTCCCCTCCTGCCTCTGTCTAGTCTCACAGGGCCCTAATCTCTTCCAGGGGCCACCGAAAGATTTTGGGGTCCCTTAGCGAAATGCCACTGAAAATAGGCTGTACCCACCAGCACAAACCTGAGCATACTTGCCAATGGTCTTCAATGAGATCAGCATATGTGTTAAGGAAACGACCTTCCATTCCAACATGACATTCTTTAGCTGATGTGATTTGAAACAAATTATACACACATACAGCAACAAAAAGCACCGTGGCCTTCGTGGGCCGCTCAAGAAACATCACCCTAGCTTGTCTGGTAATCCGTCAAGCGGGGCCTCTCCCTGCACTCTCTCCTCAGCTCCTGGTTACCCTGTTGGCTCCTTGGAGCTGTTTTATTATTTTTGTATTGGGAGCTCAATCCCTCCTACTGCTGCTTCCTCCTGGAGGACAGCTCTCCAGAACATGTACGGAGCAGCTGGCTTTAAAACATACACCTGCTGTTTAGAACATCTGCTCTCTGGTGTGGAAATTGGATTCGAATTTTAAAGCACGATTTACTTTACCCCTCTAAAATAATGTTTTTTTTTTCCTGTTTAACACAGTAGTTTTCCTCTAAAGACTTTTTAAAATCAACTATTGAAATGCAGATTATAAACAATAAAGGGCGCTGATTTGTGTGTGTGTGTGTGTGTGTGTGTGTGTACATCCACATTTAGAGGTCAGAGGTCACCTGCATCTTGGGCATCTTCATCAATTGTGCTTTGCCTCACTTTTCTTCAGACAGGGTCACTTATTTTCCAGCTCACAGGTTTTGCTAGACAAGCTACCCAACAAGCCACCAGGCCATCCTGACTCTGCCCCACCCCTCCCTGAGAGCTGGGATTAAAGGCACATGCTGTGACAATCAGTTTTTTATACTGGAGTGTTAGGAATCCAAAGTCAGGTCTTCATGCATACATGGTAAGTGCTCTACCGACTGAGCCATCTCTCCAGCACAAGCATACTCTACTCTTTTTGTACAATTTGATGGATTTTAACCAAAGTATGCACTTGGAAGATCACCATCGCAGTCAGCGATGGAGCAACGCCTGCTCCCCCTGGAAATCCCTCTAAGCGCTCAGTGGCCAATCCCTCTTCCGAGGCAGCTGAAGGCAACAGCTGATCTGAGCTCTGCTATTATAGGTTAGTCTGGCTGCTTTTAGAATATTTTGTGGGTAGGGCCGTCATGGATGCTCGGCTGCTGGCTGATTTGCCCGCTGCGGTGGTTTTCAGAGTCCCCGTGACTTGGAGGTATCAGCGGTTCAATCCTTCGAGCTGCTGAGGAGCCTTTCGGTGAGTGTAGCGGGTTTTGTTACCCGTTCTCTTGTTGATAGACATCTGTCTGGGTGAGTTCCAGCTTTTGACTGCTTGGATAAAGTCCTCTGAACATTCGTATACAAATCTTTGTTTTGACAACTGTTTTCATTTCCCTTGGGTAAATGCCTAGTAATAGAATTGCCGGGTCATCTGGCGAGGATTATGATTGACTTCATTAGGAATCAACATTAATCCCCAGGTCATATTGCTTTGACAGAATCACATGATTTCTGACTGGACCCTAGGTTTAATGATCCTTGCTGAATTGCACTTTGCCATGGCGCTGTTTCTTTCTGAAATGGCCTCATTCCTTTTCTCCAGGGACTGGCTATACTGAATCACACAGGGAATTCTGCATCAGGGGTCCTTTAGAAAAGTCAGAACCTTTCAGTTTGTTTATTGCTGTAAACACTGCTTAGTTCAATGTTCCTGTTAGAGGTCTGACTCAGACTGCTTACATATTAAGACATGACCGAATACCCTTTTCTCCATTTCTAGAACCACTCATGATGTAAGGTCAACCCACATTCTTCGACTTACTCCAGGAAATGTGTTTTCATCTTTGCTCCCAATGACACCATGTTGACTTCTCTGAATGACTTCATCATTCAAATTGGAATTTCCTTGGAAAGACCTTTTTTTTTTTTTTTTTTTTTTTTTTTTTTTTTGTTGGTCGTGAGGAAGGCAGTGTCCTTGTTACTTTATTGGTAAACATTTCTCCCTTCCTTCTAGTACCCTTCATAATTTTTAACTCTACATTTGCTTTCCCAAACACTTATTTTTCTTTCTCTTCCCCTTTTCACTAGAAATCAAACTACAAAGTGAGGAGGTTTGCCTGTCGTCTGTCTCATCAATATGAACAAGGGTCCAACACAGTATCTATTAGTGTCCAAGAAACTCATAGGTAATAAAATGAGGACTGCCCAAGCCCTTTATCTGCATAATTTACCTGAAAATTAGTGACCCTTTCCTATGAGTGCCAGATAGTTTTTAGCCACAAAATTTAGCATCTAGTTGTCTTACCCTTTAAAGAAGGTTTTTAAAGATAAGGATGAGCAAAGTGCTGAGAATGAGTGACTCTGAGCGTTCAGCCCAACCCCCACCTCCACCCCAAGGTGCAGGGAGCATTGCAGAAGAGAAGGTGGAAAGAATGCAAGAACTGGAGCATGGGGAGGAGCGCTGTGGAACGCTGTCCTCTGGACATGGCGTGACTGTTGCATGCATGAACCCCCAGCAACTGACCGTTGTCACCAACTACACAAGACCTGCTAAAAGGTTAAAAATTCAACGTGGATAGGGTTCGATTTCCTGACCTCTTTCCCCTGCTGAGAAGACATTGGCAGTTGATGATTTTGAGGGATGGATAGTCATTTTATTTGGGCATTTGGCTATTGGTAGGCTGCCCATGCCACGGTGGGTAGTCCCACACCCGAGTCACATGAGCAGCTCTAGTTAGACTTGTGGGTCATTAAAAAACGAGAACACAAACTCGTGAAAGAGATGTGTTGGGGATAGGGGAGAAGTTGAAGGAGGGAGTGGAGTCCTTATGGCCAAGATACATTGTGTACATGTATGAAAATGTATAAGAATAAATGATAGTAGTTAAAATATTAAAAGGGACCAATATCCCATGCACACCCTTTCACATCAATGCACTGTGTACTTTTAGAGCATTGTTTACGTGTTGCACATATTTATTCTAGTAAGCATTAAAAGAAAATTTTATTTTGTGATTAAAAAGTTTGTCTAGGGACTGAAGAGATGTCTCATTGGGTAGAGTGCTCGCTGTGTGAGCATGAGGCCTAGATGCAGCATCTTCATACTTTTATACTTCAAAATTAGTATTCCTAATAGTTTACATATATGGGTGTGTTTTGCCTGCATGGTGTCTGTGTACCTTACGCATGCCGATGCCAGTAGAGGGTGTCCCCTGGAACTGTAGTTATGCGGATGTTTGTGAGCTCCCATGTGGGTGTTGGAACCAAACCCAGGTCCTCAGCAGGACCAACAAGTGCCCTTAACCAGTAAGAAATCTCTCTGACCCCACCATGCATCCTTAATTCCAGCACAGCCATCTCAAGATGAGAAGCAAAGACAGGAGATTCCCCAAAGGTCTGTGAGTCAAGCAGCCTGAAGTGGCAGGTGAGGACTGACACCTAACCTCTACATGTGCGCGTGGTATACACACTCCTGTACTCACGCATGTGAACACATACAAAGACATGCGCACACACATACATTATGTAATACATAGTACACATTAAAAACACAGTTTGTCTAGAATTTGGTTGAGCTTGTTTTCAATTGGTGTGAGAAGTCCTTCTGTATATGTGTTGCTTTTATTGGTTAATGAATAAATCTGTTTCAGTAGAAAAATAAACGGTGACTTTGCTTGTGTGTTTGTTGGCGGTATACCATTCAGCTCTCATATTGTCTGTGGGTTACGTCTCTGGCTGGGGGGATGAAACAAGCCATCAGCTGGGAAAGGCAAATGAGATATTATGCTCCCTCTCTCCATACAGAGAAACAGGGTTTCAGACCACGCTGCAAATCTTCCTCATCATTGGCCTCCTCACCTCCTGATAAAATGGGGCCCCAACTTGCTGAGACATCATCCCTGGGCCTGCCTGCTGAGAAAGGCTTTCTCTCTTACTACTAGTGTGTGCTGTGGCAGATAGGAAGCCAACCAAACAGAATGAAAACAAACAAAATCTCACCTAAATTTATGGGAAATCTCCATGCAGCTTTCAGAAGACTTATTCCACCTAAGATGTTTCTGGAAAATCAGCTGGTTTGACTCAGGGCCACCATTGCACAAATTAAGTCTGCATGATTGAGGCTGGGACTGAGAGGGTCCAGCATCTGGCTTCCCATCCTGGAGCTGGTGCCCTTTAATTTCATCGGTCCGTCTCACTAAAGGATATTTTTAGTACATTGTACTTATTAAATATAGTTTTATGTTCTCTGACCCGTCCTAAAAGCTTGTGAGCCAAATGTTTTATATCCCTCTGAGAAACATAAATTAAATAGCTCATTTTATGTGCTCTCTAATTGATCTTGCAGCTTTGTTTGGAGACTCAACCCAGGCAGAGGTGAAGGAACACAGTAAAAGAACCACTGCACAAGGGGTAGGTGGTAGTATTCTCATTATAGTGAGTCCTTTAGGTGACCAAGGACACCCCACGTTCTACTTTGGTTTCTATTGCTGTGATAAAGTAAGCATCAAGACCAAAGCCACTAGGGGGGGAGAAATGGTTGGGTTTTATTTTTTCAGTTTACATTTTATAGTCCAATATGAAGTAAGTCAGAACAGGAAGTCAGGGCTGGAAGCTGGAGGCAGGAACGGAAGCAGAGGCCTTTGTGGAGTGCTGCTCACTGACTCACCCCCTTGGCTTGCTTGACTTGCTTTTCTATACAACAAGGCCCAGATGCCCAGGGTTGGCACTACCCACAGTGGGCTGAGCCCTCCCACATCAATGGTCAATCAGGAAAATGCTCCAGTTTGAAAGAAACAGTGTTTCAGAGAACACTAAAGTTGCAAAGATATTGGTGAACAATGTTTGTGTGTGTGTGTGTAAACTGAAGCCCAGACAGGGAAAGAGTTGTCATTGGAGTTTCCTTCCTCCCACAGTGATGCCTTTCTATCCACCTCATCATTGATCCTGTTTTGTCTAGTTAGAGATACCTATTCTGGGCATCATTGGTCCTGGTTAGAGATGCCTATACCAGGCATTAATTCCATTTTTCTCCTGTGTGTCACTGTAGGTCTAGGCATAGATGAAGTGGAATCTCACATGGGTTAGCAAACACTATCCTTGGCACTAGTAACTATGTTTGTACAGTGTTATGTCTTTCCTTGGGGAGAGAGAACTAAAGCCGTATTTATCCAAGACTTGGCTTCAGGCATATATCCCCAGGCAACATCCGTTTCACAGGGCATCCCTTTGGTTGGAGGGTAAAGTTACATTTCCTCAGAAAGTTCCTGGAAACTACCCATCAGGTCTTCTAGCTGGGAAGATAGCAGACTCATAGTGAGCGGCTGGCAAGGTGACTGGATCTGCCAGTGGTGCCAACAGAACACCTTAGCACAGACTCTTGCTGTCTCCAAGCCTCGATGTAGAGGCCTTGCTGGTTCTAGTATTGCCCAATGTAAAAGGACAGGAAAAAAAGCTGGTGGTCCAGGTGTGTTTGTGAGAGTTTCTTGACTAGGTTAATTGAAGACTGGAGATCCACTCTAAATTCTGGCAGTACCATTCTGTGGGCTAGAGGTCCTAAACTATATAAAAAGAGAAAGCAGTCTGGGTACCAGCATTTCTCTCTTTGCTTCCTAACTGTGGATACTGTGTGATAAGTTACTCTGCGCCATGTCGTTCTTGTCATGATGGATGCTATCCCTCAGGCTGCGAGCCAAAATAAACCCTTTCTTCTTTAAGTTGCTCTACTCAGGCAATCAACACAGCGACAAGAAAACTAGAGATTTCCCCACTAATTTAGAAGAAGATCCCTAAAATCAGCTCTCAGCTCAAGTTTTGAGCTCTACTGTCTTTGAGCTGTATACTGAGTACCACCTAGTTATTCATTTTGTCTCTATTTGTACAAGTGTATAAATGTTGTACCTATAACTTTAGGCTATGCTAACAGAGCATGTAAGTCAAATAGTGGTCACAGTCCTTGACATATAGAAGGTTTCAATAAATATTGTTTCTCCTGTTCTTATTTTCCTTCCCATCATTTTCATCATCACCCATGCCAAAAGTTCTTTCTGCTTGGGTGACCTGTGTTCATTTAAGCAACTGCTGCAGTGACCCAGGGGACACTATGTGACTCCCTAAGTCTACTCTTACCCTTACTAGGGGGTGTCCTAGTTGGTTCCCTTGGCCTGCTCCCATCTTGTGCTTGGGGAATAAACCAGCTCAAGCTTGAGCTCTTGAGACACAGCTGCTTCACCTCTAACCAGATCATATTTCCCATAGAGAAAAGAGAAGGAGCAAAGACTAAGTTTCAGCTAAGCTCTTAGAGTACACCGTGACCCTCCTAAGGTGTCCACAGTGGGCTCTGAGCTCAGTGAGTCCCTCCTCAGATGCCATATGGAGACACCAAGCTTGAGTTTCATTGTTAATTGGGTGACTTTGGCCAAGTTGTTTCATCCACATGAGGGCTCTGTGTTCTCTGAGCTGATATTTGGGTGGTACTGAGAGGGATGTGTTTACCAACAAGCCACTGGGTGATGGGAAAGCTTACTGACAATGGGAAAGATGCAGATTTTGAGCTGAAGGGTGACCCTTGTTTGGTATGGGAGGTCCTTCTGTCTATGTGTTGCTTTTATTGGTTAATGAATAAAGAACTGGCTTGGCCTATAGCATGGGAGGAGGAATGTGGAGTTGGGGAGACACCATGGAGCTGCTGCCAGAGTCAGACATGCCAAAACTTTGCTGGTAAGCCACTGCAATATGGAGATGGGTTAAATTAATATGTAAGAGTTAGCCAATAAGACGCTAGAGCTAATGGGCCAAGCAGTGATTTAAGTAATATGGTTCCTGTGTGATTATTTTGGGGATGAGCAGCTGGGAACTAACTAGCAGCTTCCCTCCAACACTTGTTTGTGTGCTCATGGACCAGGATCTATGAGGGGAAGTCTTAGGGCAAGACCATGGAAGATGGTGTCACTGGACCTGTTCCTGAGCTGCTAGAGGAGTAGTATTTAGAGGTATTCTTAGCTGTCTGGTATTTGTTTCACTGCCTGCCTTGGAAAATGGCTTGATTTCTCTGACTGTTTTTGGTTGCTGGTGTCAAGGAAATGGCTGGGTGATGTCCTGCTATTGGCAGTCAAGGCGCACTGGCTTGTTGTATATGACATTTAAGATTCATTGTAAACACTGATATGCTTACTGCCTCATGACTTGGGGTCCCTTCCTATGTTGGGTGTGGTGGCAGGAGGAAAGATGGTGAAGAATTACATTGTTTATAAAACCAGTTTCTCGCTGGTACTGGGAGACTCACACCATCCAATAGAAATGTGGCATCTGATAGATGTCATGGTCTCTTTGTTGCTAGCAGGGTAGGCTATTACAGAGATTGAACCTGACATTAACACAGCAAGTCAGTTGTTGCTAAGTAGAGATACTATTATTGTACAGCCTTTCTAATAAATGCCTGAGTTTATAGTTGAATGATCATCTTCAAAGGTACTTGCTTTATCCAAGGAACTTGTACACTGTCTAGGATCCCAGATCCAGCACTTGTAACTCTAGGAGCATGGGCGAGTTTTTTATGTTCTTAGTTATAAACCAAGATAATAGAATCTACCTTACGGGCTTGTTCTGAATTTTAAAAGAGACAATTCATACATACAGGTAGCATAGTTTGTGGCACAGGCAAGCACTTGATAGGTGCTGAATACAACTATTGTTAGTAGTTGGAAAGCAGAATAGGGAAAATGGGGGTGGGGAGTGAAGATCGAGCTGAGTCAACCAGAGAAATACCATGGAACTATGAAATATGCTGCCTGATATTTTTCTGGCACACCATGCCTCCTTTCTCTGCTGGGACCTGGAGCTCTGTGTACCCTCAAGCTCAGCATGTCTGGGTAGTGAGAGTTCTCAGCACTCTCTTACAGTGTATGTTTGATTGTTTATAAGTTGTACAATACACTAATATACTATTAAATATAAGCATATGACATGCAATTTCACAAAAGTTAAGATAGACATATCAAGAGCATCTCTAACACTTTTCCATTTTTTTTTGGAGACTTCTGTGCTCATTGTCTATGAGGCTGTGACCTTGATAGAGCCCTTTTGTTAGACTCCATGCTATAGAGGTCAGACTAGTCATATCTTCCTAAGGCAGTTCTATACTCTTAATTGTGCTTAGGATTGTGGTTGCTCAAACCACATATGCCCATAGACGAACATAAGAATGGTTTCTGTAAGTTATAGGTCAATGAAAACTCAATGACAGCTTTGAAGTGTCTGTTTGTCAAAACCCAACTCAACACATGGGAGGCAGAGGCAGGAGGATTTCTGGATGTTCCAGGTCAACTTGAACTATATAGCAAGACTTTATATAAAAAAAAAAAAGCCAACTAACCAATCAACCCACTAACCAACCAACCAACCAACCAAACAAACAAACCAAATATATTGAGTCTCTACTTATTCCAAATTCCCCTGTAAGAATTGAGAATGGGATGTGCAGCCTACAAACCTAGTTACAGAGCATCTGAACTTTCAAAAGGGAAGAAATACACAGTGAGAACAATATAGTACCATGAAATATGTACAGTGAAAGAAAGAGCAAAATCAAAACAAGAGGAAAGAGTGGAGTCCTTTCAGAGAGCTTCCTCGAGAAAGGTTCTAAAAGACAACAACTATCCAACAGACAGACGAAGTAGAAGGGGGCTTGAGCTAAAGGCACAGAGTGTGGTATGCCTCCACATCCAGCAATCTACATGCTGTCTGAGACGCTTGACAAGTTAGATATTTGAATTATGAGGCAGGTGAGGAGGTCACAGTGATACAAGACAAGATGGCCAAGTGACCAGGTCTCTGTACTTGGGGCCTCGGGATCATGTTTGGACTGGAACTTAGAATTCCTTAAGGGTTAGGACTGGGGGAGTGGCACAGTCAGATTTGCTAAGGCTACTGGGAGCCTGCCCTTTAATGGTTTTCCTTGGCTAATGTGCTTAGATGTTTCAAATGCAAAGATTCTACAAAAACGGAGGAAGAAAATTAATTATTAAAGTTAATGGCTGGACACTTGCGTACTACATGCCCCCAGGAGCATCTTGATTCAGAATAATACCACTACTAGCTGGATGCTGGTGGTGTATGCCTTTAATTCTAGCTCTTGGGAAGCAGATCTCCGAGTTCAAGGCCATCCTGGTCTATAGAGTGAGTTCCAGGATGCCCAGGCCACACAGAGAAACCCTGTTTCAAAACAAACAAACAAAAACTAAACCAAAACAAAAACCTTCAGACTGGGTGTGGTGGTGCATACCACCAAGCAAAACCAAACCAAACCAAAAATAAAAACAAAGAAAAAAAGAATACCACTACTTTCTGGGTTCCCTCTCTCCACTCACTATATTGGTTCTATTTTTTTTTTTTTTTTTTTTTTTTGGTTTTTCGAGACAGGGTTTCTCTGTGGTTTTGGAGTCTGTCCTGGAACTAGCTCTTGTAGACCAGGCTGGTCTCGAACTCACAGAGATCAGCCTGCCTCTGCCTCCCGAGTGCTGGGATTAAAGGTGTGCGCCACCATCGCCCGGCTTGGTTCTATTTTCATATGTTATAATTGCAGTAGTTTAAGCTTTATTTAAGAATAAGCTCAACTTTTTTTAAAAAAAGTATTGTGTTCTCTTATAAAAAGTTTTTATTTTTTATTTTATGTTTTATGTGTATGTATGTTTGCTCGCATGTATATCTGTTCTTAGTGCCCATGGATAGCAGAAGAGGTTGCTGGATCCCCCCAAGCTGGGGTTGTGGGTGATTGTGAACTATCATCTGAGTGCTCTAAACTGAACTCTTGTCCTCTGGAAGAACAGCAGTGCTTTAACCACTGAGCTATCTTTTCAGTTTCAAGAATCTGCTCGTTTCAAAGCAAAGCGAAATTAAACAAACCCCTCCCTTCCCCCAAATTATTCAAAACTCAAACAAAAAGTGTTACCATAGAATCTGGTTGGACCGTTTGTATCAATTTTGGACCATCTTTCTTGGGAGATTGGCTCAGTATATCAATGTATCTAATCTGAAGGGAAAAGTGCGTTGAATCAGCTGTGCTCAGACCAGATGGGCTGAGAGTTGAGAGGCAGTTGCCTCTTCTATTTGCAGATTTAATTTGAAGTTAGAAGCTTTGACCTTATTGTGGAGGCTTCCTCCATATCCATCAGTCATGATTGTCCACCTCTTCTGTATGCTAAATGACCAATCATAAACGGCATCCTAAACTGTCTACTTTATCACTATTCTTATCAATCTAGTCTAAGTGATCATCTTTCAACTTTAAAAGTTCTTCCTCTTTTCTTAAGCTCTAAAAACAGTGACAATGATACATAGCATCCATATGTGTGTGATGCATGCAGTTATTAGTGTAGGTGTGTGTGTGTGTGTGTGTGCTTACGGGTGCACGAATGCACCCTTGGTTGTGAAGACCCGCAGCTGATGTTTGACCTCTTTCCTCCCTGCCTTTGATTTTTGAGACTCCCTCTCACTGAAAACGAAGCTCTTCCATTCAAGTTGGGAAGGCTGGCCAATGAACATCAGGGATCCTCCTGTCTCTGCCTCTCGCCAGCCCTGGGATGGCAGGGTCTCTCCACTGTTTCTGCTAGTGCAGCACACACCTTGCCAACTAAGCCATCTCCCTAGCACCATCATGACTGTTTCTGAGGGCTTACTAAATACTCAACACTCCACAAAGCTCTTTTCTTTCATGTCCCATTCCATTCTCAGAGCACCTTAGAGAAGTGAAAACTACCATTTGGCACTGTAGGGAACTGAAGAAGGCTGTGATTAAACAGACTTCTTAGCACTCAAAGGTTTTTGGTGGTTTGTTACTTTTCTGTGCTCCTGATAAACGACTCCCAAGTTTATTTTCTTGAAAATAATAGCAAGCATTTAGTTGTATTGAGCCTACAGTGTAAGCAAGGATCAGCGGGGAAGGCTTAGCCCTGATCCTTGCGGCATTAGCTTAAGTGCCTTGACTAGAAGACAGAGGATGGCTTCCCAGCTGGATCGCTCATGTGGTTGAGAAGTTAGTGTGAACTGTTTATTCTCCATGAGATCCCACGGAGGCTGAGCCAGGGACTGCAGGTTCTGTCCATATGGTTCCTCTGTTGATTGTGTGTTTGTTTCCTTACTTGATAGTAACTGTGTTCCAAGAGTCCCAAAAGATAGGAAGTAGATAGAGGTTTCAAGTTAGCATCTGTACCTAGGATCTACTAGAGTATCAATGAGCCTAGATCCAAAGGCAGGGACAGGAAGTGCCTCTCGATCTGTGGAAGGGTGAAGGATTTCTGGATTAAGTCTTAAAATTGTTGCATACTAGGGTATACAAATCTGTAAAATGGACTAGAAGGCTTTCCATGACTTGGAATGTGCTAGCCAATCCATTATCCCACTTCTTGATACTTCTGTGCACAACATCCTTCCTCGGATTTCTTCAGTGTCCTATATTCTTTCTCACCTTGGGACCATTGCACCTGCCTAGAATGCTTTCTCCATCTTTCCCCGATGTCTCACTTTTGAATCTTATGGAGAAAGTCATTACAAAGGCTAGTCTAAGTTCTTAAATAAAATGTGGCTCATAGAAGGATGTCAGACATATATTTGAACAAAACAAGTGATTGAATAAAGGAGGCCTTTCCATCACTTGAACCTGGAGCTCCCTGCCTGTCTCCAAGCTTTTTTGTGTTGTACTCCAGCCCCACTCCACCTCTCATTTCTAGGTAGATGGGCTGCAGTTCTTTCAACAGTTCAGCTCTTTCTAAACTTCTGTCTTCTCTAAGAAGGTACCAGTTTCCCCTAGGGTCTACCTAGGTTACATACCCAACATCCAGGAGCACGCGGACTATAGCCTGCATATGAATGGAAAGCCTTGAGAGCTTGTTTTCATGGAATCTCTGTCTAACGCTTGCAGTGTTCCTATCAGTAATGTTACTATTTGTTTTGAAGCCCCTGGACGGTAGACATGATATTTCTCTGAGTCACGATTCTTTATATTCTTAGAAAACAGGAAACAGATGTTCTCAGGGCCAGCCGAACACAGCTGGGTTTTAATGGGCAGAAAGCACAGCATGCGGGTAGCAGGAGCTGGGTGTACTCCCTGCTCTTCAGTGAGTGAAATTTTGCTCTTAGCACGCTATGGCCCAGGACAGTTTCTATTCAGAGAAGGAGACAAGCAGATTTTGTAAAGCGGATGTGCAGGTCATTGGACCAGACTTGGTTTGCCACTACCTGGGCTGTCTCTTAGCACCCTTGGGAATTGTTCTTTATGCTCTTGAAACAAGGACTCTAAGGCAAGACATCTCCATCCCAGTGCTACCAAATGGTGACCAGGACCAGGACCAGGAGCGATATAGAGGAACGGCGAGCCGTTCCAGCTCTGGAGGTAGACCAAATTTCAGCTTTTGGTTTTGTCCTCTTTGACTGTGTGACTCACAACAGCATAGTTTGTCTCCCTGAATCTTGTCTCTGTTATGTTTTTGTTTGCTTGCTTTTAAGAGAGGATTTCACTCTTTCTCCCAGACTGGCTTTGAACTCTCTCATAGTCTATATTGGCCTTGAATTCATAATCCTCTCAACCCAGGCTCCAGAGTGCTGGAACTATGGGAGTGAGCTACCTCACCAGCCCCATGAGGCTGTTTTGAGAATGCAAGCATAATGGCCCTATATAGAAAGTTCAGGATTTAGCTAGCATGTGATTAAATAATTCTACAGTTACTAAGAAGCTCTTACAGGAGGATGTGGTATAGCGGGCCGGTTAGAGTCTTGATTTTTGAATCAGATAATATGTTTAAAGACATCATCTATGAAATGTGACTTCGGCAAGTGACTTTCTGAACTTTGATTTTTTTCATGCCCTTAACAAAGAGATAAAAATGATATTGCTGTGATAATTCAGTGAGATAGAAACCATAAAATGTGCTCAACAATGCCTAGCATACAGTGTGTGTTCTAAAAGTAAATAAAAGTTGTACTTTGAATGTAGCTCAGTGTATTTAATGTGTATTAGTAGGGAGAGTTTGTGAGTCCAATGCCTATTCCCCTAAATTTGCAATTTGGAAATAATTTTTGCTAACAATTAAACTTGATTAGAAGATATAGGGGATTCATTTAGACAAAGAATGTTTAGTGAGAGTAGACTGGGACCATATGCCATGGTGCTGGATACATGAGATGAAGACTTTGGGTTCTGTCCACTGCCCATGACAAACTTTTGAAGAAGAAGAAGAGATTTTCCAAAATATAATTTGAATGTATGTAATATGAAGATATTAAAGGAAGAGTGAATATGGAGAGACAGTCACTCTCTAATACATCTATCAGTTATTCAACAACTGTCAAGTCCATTTATACCAGATGCTACTATTGAAGATGGAGAAGATAGATAAATAAACCCCAAGGTGTAATCGGTACTAGAATAGAGAGACACATCAGTATGTTATCTAGCTTGGATTGTTGAGTATTCCAAAAAGTCTTTCAGAAGGAAGTGATGTTTATATTATAAAAAAAGGCTCAGCCTAGCAGAAGAAATGGCAAGAGCCAAGAATGGCTAGGCTGGAGAGGATAGGGTGGGCGTGGTGCTTGAATGACAGTCAGTCTTCAAGGCAAGAGAAGTGACTAAGGGGACATGTCATCACTGAGATGACAAAAGCTATAGAGCGATGAAAATTTGGTGGATAGGAGGTGCAAGGGGTCATGGCTACTCTGCTTGACATCCCTCCCACAGAGTGCCTTCTACTTCTCATGGGTACTTCCTGGTTAGTTGCCGTGCCAACTTGGCAGTCAGGAACTGTGTGTGCTTGAGTTGATGTCCCAGGGTGGTGTGAAGGAGAAACTTGTACAGCTTTGGAGAGCAGAAACAAGCAGTGGCCGTGGTTACTCTGGGCAGGTCATTGGGTTCAGATGCAAAGATAGATAGGGCACAGTGCTATCTGGTAGATCCCAGCCCTTGTAGCTTTTCCTTTTGATAACAGGCAACTCTAGACCCCACAATTCATTTGTGGAGCCCGAGGGGGAAGCCTCTGACAGGCAATGGTTCCTCCTTCTACTTCTCTTTTGTGAGTCTACTGGCAGCTATGAGTGCTGACTTTTCTGTGATCCCCTTTCTGATCCTTCCAGAAATCTCCTCTCCCAGTTTCTTCCCCAGTTGGGTAATAGCTAACTCTAACGTTTTGTTCTATCACAATCACAGTGAATCTTCCCCTGACTGAAACTGAGGGGTGCAGGCCTTTGAAACCTCCAAGCAGTTTATCCTTGAGTATTTCTGGTATGCCCGGAAAGCCAGGGAAGGGCTGATATTTCTGTTTCTTTGCTCTAAAGAGAGACACAGGTCATCATTTCATTTAGTCCAGAACCAAATAAAGATATTTATTTGAGAGTATGACTCTTTTCCTTCCATTTAGCCAAGAAGATCAAAACAGGAAATGATAGGCTGGATTACTATGTAATAACATAGAAAGAGAAGGAGACAGATTGTCCCAACAGGAAAGAACAACGTGTGCAAAGATCCGGGGGCCACGATCATCTTGTTTACTGTAGGCTTGCCATGGAGATGAATAGATAATGCATATGAATAACTTCATCAAATTCTACAAAGCTTTACAGACATGAACTCAGATTGCAAGGCCATTTATAAGGTAGACTTTATGCTGTCTACTCTCTGGAATATTTTATTCTTCCCCATGCTTCAGCCTTCAGAAAACCAGAATTTCAAGGCATATACTGACGTTGTTGGAGTCAGCAGGACCTAAAGTAGATGACTCAGGGAATTTTTTGGCTTACCCCTGAGTCACTGGGGAAAAGACACCAAGAAAACCCATATACCAGTTCATTCTTTCGTGCCAGAACTTTTCTGAATTTGAAACACAACAATAATAGTCAAGTTATTCCAAATTTTCTTCCCCTGACACTTTCAATTTTTCTCTATCTTTGGGATAAATGGGAGTGAAACAACCTCAAGAATGCCAACTCTAATAATTACTTGCATCTGAATATGGACAAGTTACCTCATCTCTCTAAGTCAAGGAATCTGCTTAAATTAGATGAGGATAATTTACCGCATGGAGTGCTATATGTAGTGATCAACAAATGTTAGATATTATTACAAGAAATAACAATAATTTGTGTGATTGTTTAGGATCAGTAGGTTGTTGGTAGCTTTCATGACATCTAAACATAATATAATGTGGGCTAGAGAGATGGTTAAGAGTGCTTGATGCTCTTTCGGAGGATTCAAGTTCAGTTCCCAGCACCCGTGCAAGGCATCTTACAACTACCTCTACTCCAGCTCCAGAGGATCTGATGAGCTCTTCTAGCCTCTGCAGACACCCACACATACATGTATGCACATACACACTTGCAGAGACACACAACTATATACACACTTTAAAAAGAAACTAATCAAAAGAGTACCTTCCTTTGAATTTCTTGCTCGACTACTCGTTATTATGATTTAAAAATAATATAAACCCAGGAAATGTGGAATATTTAAAACCAACAATGAAGATATTTTAACTATAGTTTTAACATTTAAAAAATAGTTTATATTCCATATAATTCTTTTTAGGTTCCTGTTTCTTTAGTGTGATAGAGATTAAATGACATGAAATCAGTTCTTTGTATATAAATTGATTAAAATTCTTATTTCCCATTTGAATTTAGGATAAGTGAAGTAGAGACTTAATACCTAGTTTTTGCTATGCTGCAAGCAGTTGCTTAGTAAAAAAGGTATTTAGTCAATTACTAGACTGGCTTTGTCATTTTGGCTATTGGCAAGACAACACTGTCTTGTTAGCGTTTCTTCTTGCCATCATTTCTCTATTCTTTTTGTTAGTTGTTTGATAGGTTTTTGCATAAGCATCCTAGAAATGATTAAACTGTTTGTTGTTTGACATTTAGGATACATCAATTCTTCCTTATTCTAATTAATATTGAAATATTAATAATGGAAACATTGCAGTGAAAAATGTCTTGCCTCTGTATCTCCGTATTAAATAATTTCCTTAAGTTCTTATCAGAAATGAAGAATCATCTTATGAGTCTTCTTTTAAAATTGTTTCAGAATTTTCTACTCAACTTTTTATTCATGGGTTGTAAAGCATTCACTTACACTTTATCTCTTTCTGAAGACGTTTAAAGCCCAGGGTGACCTTCGTGCTCCCGAGGAAGGAGATGCTTTTGCTCACAGGTGAACAGACAGGAACACTGACAGTCTTGAGGAATGAGCGTGACAGACAATGTGGGGGAACAAAAGCAGTGATTTATTTTTTATTGATTATTTTATTCTTTGACTAATTCATACACATCTGTAATGCATTCTGGTACACTACTTCTCCCTACAAGTCCTTTTCCCCACATTCGCTCTGTGTGTGTGCATGTGCCTGACTTGTTTTAACCAGGGCCTTTGTATTATTACAGTTTGGAGCAAACCATTTGAGCACAGTGGGCTCACCATTTGGTAATCACTGAAGACAATGACTGTCCCTGTCCCAGAATCTGTCAGCAGCCTATATTTCATCAGGGAGTGGCGGGGCCCCCTGAGCCTCTCCCTGATCCGTGATTGACAGGCCCAGTCTTGTGCAGACTCAGTGGAAGCAGACTTAGCGGGTGTGAGATCATGTTGGCGATGGCTGTGTTATGCCCTCGAGATAGCATTTCATAGGCCTTCTCCTCCCAGTCTTCTGGCTCATTCAGTCCTTTTTGGAACCTCTTCTTGAATGCTTACAGGGAATGGTATAAATATCCTATTTATGGATAGATGCACTTATTCTTATTAGTATCTTAAGTAACCACGAGTCTCTGCATTCAGCACCATCCACTGCAAAGAGAATGCTATGTGATTAAGGTCGAAAGTAGCATTTGCCTATGGTTGGAAACAAAAATATTTAAGAGGCAGTCTGGTGCCATGTCAGTTTAGCTAAACAATAGTCAGGAGATTCCCTCCTAGGGCCTATGCCCTTCCTAGCTATGGGTTTAGAGTATCAGCTAGGTGTGTGCTCCTTTCTGTGGAAAAGGTTCACAAATACAGTTTT
Organism: Chionomys nivalis; assembly: GCF_950005125.1. Taxonomy (NCBI): domain Eukaryota; kingdom Metazoa; phylum Chordata; class Mammalia; order Rodentia; family Cricetidae; genus Chionomys; species Chionomys nivalis. The sequence continues at coordinate 23,357,799 of NC_080099.1, read as the reverse complement.
AGAGCCCTTGGTCACCACCATAGCTTTTGCACTACTACTGCATTGGTGACAGGTTGGCCTTGTGTTTTGTAGGATTTGCAACTGGGTAAGACCATTGATGTCTCCTCTCTGCCCCTGCCACAGCAGGACTGCATAAAATCTTCTAGCACTGTGAAAGCCAGCCAGTGGGAAGGAAATTTCTAGCTCACTTCTAACCTGCTGTCTCTGTATCTTACAACTAATGCTTGTGGTTCTCTTCAGCGACAGGATCTTAACATCTACTTTTGGTAGCAGCCAAGTGGGAAGGCAAGAGTATGTTTTATCTGGGAGGGACCTGGGGTCTTCCTGACCAACAGTTCATAAGGAGATCCTCGCAGTGACTAGAAAATGGAATCAGTCTAGCTTCCCACGAACAGATAAATGGATAATGAAAATGTGGTCCATGCACACAATGGAATTACATCCAACCGTAAAGAAGAATGAAGTGATGAAATTTGTAGCTAAATGGATATAACTAGGGGGAAAGGCTACACTGAGTGAGGTTACCCAGATTCAGAAAGTTGAATGTTGAATGCTCTCTCCTCTCATATGAGGGCTGTAAACAATTTTTGTTGGTTATACCTAGTGATGTCAGATAAGAGACTGAAAGAAAAATTTAATAACTAAGTTGTAAATTCATTTGAAAACAACAAAAATAAACCAACCGTGTTAACCATATTAGCATAGTGTCATGAAAAAAAATTCCCAATTTGAGACATCGAGGAATATAACATGATTTTACGTTTGTCCTGTCTTCAACATAGGGCTGAGTCTTGATATTAATGGTTTAAGTGGAAAGTCAGATCTTCTTTCCTATTTGGTTCTCCTGAGTGTCCTCTGAGGCGGCCTCTAAAGTTTGTATTTCCATTAGTGTGTAATCAGAGTGGTGCAACTCTGCAGATAATCATCACCCTATACCCCAGCGCCACAGACTGAGACAACTCTAGGGTTTGTCCCACACCGAAGGTTTAGGACCTCTGTTAAAAGCTCCCCTCATGGTGCCATACTGTCACAGGCAATGGGGTGGCAGAACAGGTGGTAGAAGTAAGAGGTGCACGTACATGCTTTGTTTGTGTCTCCATGCACTGTATTCCTTAAGAGGCCTGAGACTGATACCCACTGATCTCCACATAGGGGTGAAGTTCTTCAGTCAGGAGGACACTGTTTGTCTTCAGGAAAGGGGCACTTGTGCAGTGTGTGTGTGTGTGTGTGTGTGTGTAGAAAACTGAGATCGAAGGAACAAAGGAGAAAAAAACAAACAAACGCAGCAACATCTCAAATACAGTCCTTATTTGTGGAGAGAGACACTGAGCCCTGCAGAGGGGAGGAACTTGCAAGTCATGCCCAGTTGGCCCAGGCTCCCAGGTGTTCCATTCACAGCACTGAGAAAAGACACCTAAGACTCTCAGCCTGCAGTCTTTCGTCAGATCAACCGGAGTATCCCAAGGCATAGCTGGCAACCAGGGCTGTTTTTCAAGAGTTCAGCCTCTGGGAACACTGGCCCTGCCTTGACCTGGCATCGAGTCTGAGAAGCAGCAGGGCATAGCCTCCCTCTCTTAGGACCCTTCCTCAAGGGTTGTGGTGGTGGTCCATCTGCTTTAGTTCCAAGTGGGTACTGCATCCTGTCCAGTCCAGGCTGAGATTCCTTCCTTTTCGAAGAGCCCATCGCACCCTTGTTCTTTGTTTATATTCCTTGGACAACTGACAGTTCCTGAAAGTCATGTACTTCCTGGGTACAGAAGGGGAGGGGGTGGTTTCAGGACAATTCCTCAATGTTTAGGGTGGCAAAGAGCTATGCAATGAGAGAGGACAGATTCTGTACGGGGCAGAGACTGCCATAGAAAAGAAGCTGTACTCTCAACTCCCGGTTCTCCAGGGTTTGCTTGTCCAGAGAGGAACCCAGGGCTCTTCCTTAGGGGATGCAGCACAAGGGACATCAGCAGGAATTGAGGATAGGAAAGGCCCTGGGTTTGATTACCGGTGGTGCGTAAACTGGGTATGGGGGTATACGCTAGTATTCTCAGCTCTGGCAAGGTAGAGACAGGAAGATCAGAAGTTCAAGGTTATCCTTGGCTACTAAGCAAGTTCAAGGCTAGCCTCAGCTACCTGAGAGTCACTCTCAGCAAACAAACAAACAAATAAACAAACTGGGGGCTGGGGGGGCTCAGCAATGAATAAAGCAAAGGACTCTTTGCTTTGTTGAAGGTGAGCATTCCTTTAGGGGTCAGATGATAAGGTGGCAGGCAGTCTGTACACAAAAAAGACTAGGGTGCTAGGGCCCAGATTGAAATGAAGGGTGTGATGGGCCAGGCTAGGGGGCAACAGGCTCAGAGGTGGCCAGGGCAAGAAGGAAAGCTATGAGGAGATATTTAATAGAGAACTTGAGGCCGGTGGGGAGACTAATAATGGACTGTTTAGGGGAGAAACATTGGTCAGAATTATCGCCCTTAAAGACAGATGACAGGCTAGGACTGGCTTCTACCTGTTTGACTCTGGTGGCCTCTTCCAGGGACTGGATAGGACTGAGCCCCCACTAATGCGCCTTACTCTAGCTGGCTTCACTAGTACTGCTGCTGAATGGTAAATAAATTTACCTAATGGAGCGAAAGGAAACAAAAATCTCCAGTCTTTCTTGAATCTCGGTCAGTTGGTTGAATTCTGCTTCTTGGCTGGCTGTTGCAGCATCAGCCACAGAAGCAGCAAGGTGGGACCCATACCTTGGTGCTCCTCTGACCAATGCTGCTGCTGCTGCTGCTACCCATCCCCGCCCCCCTCCCCCAGCCTGCCTCAATCCACATTTATTTCATATACCCAGAGAACAACACTAACATCTCATGTTTCCCCAGAACTTGAATTTCCTCTTGCAATGTTGTTCTGTTCTTCTCCGAGGACATTTTCTGAGAAGGAGAACTCTCTGTAGGTTTCTTTCCTCCCTTTTAAACTAAATATTATCCTTCGCTCATGCCAGGCTTGGTGCTAAAGGCTCTATGCTTGGAATTTTTGCTGAACTCTCCCAATCCCCTTCGGGAGGCATTATTGTTATAATCATTCTTACTGAAAGACGGGAAGGTCACAGAGAAGGTAGAACCGGACTAATGGTCTGCAGGCCCACTGACTAGTGTGCTTGTCATATCTAACATTTGTCCCCGATCAGAGAGGACAAAAGATGTTCTTCTGCAGCATTTGTCCCTAAAACTCATGCATCCTCTATCTTATTGGTCATTTTGGTTTTCTCACCCCTGCGGTCATACCAAGGAAGCCATGCAAAGAGCCCACTCTACTGCATCCTATCTGTAGAGAGTGCTGACATCTTCACTCTTGGCAGCACTGACTAGTGACGGCTAGACCCAGAGACAGCTATATATGGGCTGCCAGGCAGCCTGGGAGGTGGGAATACTCTGTCCAGCAGTAACACTGTGCCGTGAATGGTCGCTGCTGGACCCAACCAAGACTTTCATTTTGGAAAATCATGAAAGAAGGCTAGGACTAGAATAGTATGATCAGAGGAGACAGCAATGGATGCTGGAGCTGAGAAGATGAAGATGCAGAAGAAAAGATCCAGCCACTAGGACTAAACGGGTTCAAGGTTGGGACCTCCATGGCGTTTAGTTCTGCAGACGAATGGTTCTTCATCCTCCCTTCCCCAGGAATTCTTACAAAATTCTTACAGTGTCTGGCCAGACACCATAAAGACAGAGGTTTTGGGCTTTGGTTGCGGGATGCAACATTTCTCTTATATGGCTTGAGAGACTGCCGTCCAAGAAGAGGAAGGACCCTGCCTGAATCATGCAGGGAATGGAGCATGGTCTGTGAGATCTCAGTCTTCTCTACTCAGGTTGGGGTCTTTCTAGAACCTCACCTCATGATCTGTGCTCTTTGGAGGCAGCACTATTTCCTCTGAAGCTCTTCAAGGGGAGTGACAGCCAGGATTGACTGATGAAGGTTTGCAAGCTAGAAGGATCTATTCAGTGTCACATAGAGAATGCTGGCTCATGTCATAGGGCTAGCAGTCTCTAGAGCCCAGGTGACCTCGAGGCCCTCAGATTTCATGTACCATTGCTCTTTCTCTAACATGCAAAATACCACCCTTTTACAGCTGACAATAAAATGCTGAGAGATGCTTCAACTGTGTGTTTCTCAAATTGGGAGAGCGGGTGGCGATTTCTCATTATCGAGAATCCCAACACCCCAGAAAGAGTGGACTATGTCAATAGTTTCCATAGCGTCCTTTCAAGGACTCCGGTTTCCCACCATGCACATCTGAGGGTTTCACAATAAAAAAAGAAAATAAAAAAAGAAAGAAAGAAAAGGTACCACCAAAAGCAATGATTCACGCTCGCCAAAGAATATGCAAGTCACTTATTTACAAACTATATTCCATATATTGGGGTTTAGGGCAAGATGTCATTTTAAAAGGAAATTTCTGCTGCTGAGGAAAGGCTGGGGAAGTCTTTTTCTGAAACGCTATACATCACAAAGTCACAGAATGCAGAATGCAGAGGGAAAGAGCACTGGGGCATTTGCATTTTCTAGCAAAGTGAAGGAAGACAAACTGGGTTCCTGCTTCCCAGTGTCACACCCGCTAGGGCAGCAGCGTGGTTTCTCAGTCCTTGCTGGCTATTGCTGACCTTCCTGTCTTTGAGACCTAAGTCCTGGAATGCCTAACTACCCCTTACCAGGAGGCTCTGCACCTGCTGACTGTCCTGATTAATTAATACTCAGGCTAGCTTGGGCTCTTTTTTAGAACTCAGAGGTGTGGCTTCAGATTCTGCTGGCCCTGTGGTCCTGGGGAACAACAGGCTAGAGGCTGGGGTGGCAGACACATATTCAGGCCAGTCCTTCATCTGGTCCCCGACTTTGCAACTGATTCTGTTTTAACTTCCATCCTTAACGCCAGAAGTGGATTAACTAGTCAGGCCAGATGACTGGTTTCTGTCTCTGCAAGACTTCCCACTTCTCTTGTTTGTCTTTCTGCACAGGAGGTAAATACCCATGGGTACTTAAAGCTTCTCCATGCTGCAGCCCACTTCATCTGGCTTTGGACCTTTTCGAAATGTTAGCCCCCCCACCCCACTGCTTCTTCGCCACCACCAAGGCCAGACTTTCTAACCCCCAGACACAGGTGGCTCTATCTTCTAAAGGCACCTGAGATCCCAGGCTGCTTCCCCAAACTGGAAGCTTGCCTCAAATTGGATTCCACCATGATGGCCTCAGGCACCACTCCCCAGATCTGTTCAATTTGCCCCACATTTCTTTGTAATTTGAATCCAGAGTTAACACTTACAAAATTGAAATTTCATCCAAAAAAAAAAAAAAAACCCTCACATTCCTGTTTTCTTTTGAAAATTGCAAGGTGTGGCCATTCATTTGTGCCAATAATTTGCAGAATGTGAACAGCTGGTGTTGCTTCTTGGTGGAAAATGGGCCATGCTATTCCACTTTCTACTTGGCTTCTGTAAGTTTCATAATTTTAACCTTCATCTTTTTTTTTTACATTTTTATTGTTTTTATTGAGCTATATATTTTTCTCTGCTCCCTTCTGTTTCTCCTCCCTCCCTTCCTGCCCTCTTCCATGGTTCCCATGATCCCTATTTACTCAGGAGATCTTGTCTTTTTCTATTTCCCATACAGATTAGATCCATGTATGTCTCTCTTAGGCTCCTCTTTGTTGTCTAGGTTCTCTGAGATTGTGAATTGTAGGCTTGTTTTTCTTTGCTTTATGTCTAAAAGCCACTTATGAGTGAGTACATATGATATTTGTCTTTCTGGGTCTGGGTTACTTTACCCAATATGATGTTTTCTAGATCCATCCATTTGCCTGCAAATTTCAGGATGTCATTATTATTTTTCCACTATGTAGTACTCCATTGTGTAAATGTTCTACATCTTCTTTATCCATCCTTCGGTCCAGGGACATTTAGGTTGTGACTATGACAAACAATGCTGCTATGAACATAGTTGAGTACATGTCCTTGTGGTATGATTGAGCATCCTTTGGATATATACCCAAAAGTGATATTGCTTGGTCATGAGGTAGGTTGTTTCCTAATTTTTTGAGAAGTTGCCACACTGATTTCCAAAGTGGCTGTACATGTTTGCACTCCCACCAGCAATGCAGGAGTGTTTCCTTTAACCCACAACCTCTCCAGCATAAGCTGTCATCACTGTTTTTGATCTTGTCCATTCTTAGAGGTGTAAGATGGAATCTCAGAGTTGTTTTGATTTGCATTTCTCTGATGACTGAGGACATTGAGCATTTCTTTAAGTGTCTTTCAGTCATTTTCGATTCCTCTGTAAGACTTCTCTATTTAGGTCTGTATCCCATTTTTTTTTTTATTGGATTATTTGTTCTTTTGATGACCAATTTCTTGAGTTCTTTGTATATTTTGGAGATCAGTCCTCTGTCCAATGTGGGATTGATAAAGATCTTTTCCCATTCTATTGACTGTTGTTTTGTCTTGTTGACCATGTCCTTTGTTTTACAGAAGCATCTCAGTTTCAGGAGGTTCCATTTATTAATTGTTTCTCTCAGTGTCTTGTTCCTTATTTCAGTGGGATCACTTTGAGTTTCTCTCCATTTTAGTTTGATGTTGACTGTTAGTTTACTCTATATTACCTCTATTATGTTTAGGTATGTTCCTTGTATCCCTTCTCTCTCTAAGACCTTTATCATGAAGGGATGTTGCATTTTGTCAAAGACTTTTTCAGCATCTAATGAAATGATCTTGTGGGTTATTTTTTTTTTTTAAGAACAGTGTGTTTATATGATGTATTACATTGACAGATTTTTGTATGTTGAAATATCCCTGCGTCTCTGGGATAAAGTCTACTTGATCATGGTGGATGATTTTTTCTGATGTGATCTCAAATTTGGTTTGTCAGTATTTTATTGAGTATTTTTCATCAATGTTCATTAGTAAGATTGATCTATAATTCTCTTTCTTTAACCACAGTCTTGAGTAACAACATATTGCTAATAACTTATACTATATATATTGAGCTCTCTACATTGTAGATAGCATGTTGAGGTTGTCACATACCCATGCTATGTCTCACAAAGGCTTCATGATACACACACACACACACACACACACACGTTATCATTCTACAGATGGGAAAGCAGGGGCTTTGATGAGCTGAGAGCTGTCCAGGGGCACTCACTTACATACACATAATAAAAGGCAGTTGACACAACTGTGGAAACCATGGGATTCCCAGGCCTCCGTAGACTCCTTCCATGGGGATGGCATCCATGAATGGCACTCTCAGAAGCTCTCCAGCACCCACTTATTCACAATTGGCACCAAAGCTTGTGGTTCCAGGTGTCCCAAGGACTTTGCCTCTTGCATGTGTATAAGTGGGAAATCCGAGTCCCGACAAGGTTAGGCTTTATGTACCTAGTCTCCTTGTGTACCTAGTCTTTCTTGCTCCTCAGGTTCCTGACCTCTCTGCTCCTGCTGCAGGCAGTGGCATTTCCTTCAGTTTTTATTCAACTGTGTGGCCATAATGACCTCATCTCTGGCTCTTCCCTGCCTGTGGATTTAAGGTACTAGGGAAGGATGTTTTGGGCTGTTTATACTTGCGCCATGATCTGGCATCAGATCTCCGCCTCCCACCTATCCCAAATCTCCTGGTTGGGTCATGGAAGTGTTCCTCAGAAAGAGCTAGTTAGATCACAGTACTCATTGACTCTGTAAATGCTAATGCAGGCAGCAGAGCCTTCAGAACTCGGTGACACCCGGAAGCTTCTCCCATCATGGGAACTTGGAATTCCCCTTTCCATTTCCAGATCTCCAGCTAGTGGGAGCTGCACCACCAGTTCTCAAACACTCTCTATGTTTTCCTTGTCTCAACCCCAGCCCTTTGTGCTTTGCAATGCTCTGGGGTTCGGCCTTTCTTGGGGGAGTGCACTCCAGTTTCTGAGGTGACGCTCAGGTGCATTCTCAAAGGAGACTTCCCTGAACAAAATCCTCTCCCTGTCTTGTCACCTTTGTCCCCATCCCCAGCCAGAGAGGCACACTTACACCATCTGACAAGGACGGATCGGGCATGTCTCATCATGCATTTTTCCCAACATCTGGCAAATACTAAGTGTTGACAACATGGCAAGAACTGCCTTAGCGCTATCGGGTGGTAGTACAGGCAATGAAGAAGCTATAGAGTTGCATATTCTGACTGATATGGTGATGATAACCATGAGAGGAATGTACATACCTACCAGAACCTATGGCTGGGGGGCGCCTGTGCCAGAGATGTTCAGACCAGCGAGAAGCAAAAGTTCACCAACAGTTCTAGTTGGTCTGTTACTCCTCCTGCATCCTGCCTCCTCCTTTGTTCTGGATAGCTCTCCCTAGAAGAAATGGAGTCAAGAGAAGAAGTTGCTTCCTGAGCCTGCAGATGCAAGGACACTCGTATCTGCAACTGTAGCCTCTGTTCCTTTGTGGTTAGAGAAGCTGAACCAGACCACAGGGAACCCTGCTGATGAGAATCAAGGCAGCTAAGGGATGTCTGTAGTGCCACGCCAAAGTCGGCCAACAAGAGTACAAGTTTTCCCTGGCAGCCGCTGTGGTGAGCTGATCACAGTAGGAATCACTATCAAGCTGTCTCTCCCTGGGGACTCTGCCTCCTCAACTTTCTTCCTATCGTCCCTACTTTCTTAGATGCTGGTGGTGACAGCTATCCCAAAGAGCAGGGACAGTTGCTTTGAGCTTTATGCTCTGTGCACTTTTTTCATTTGATACCCACAGGTATGTTCTATTATTACTCTTATTTTATAGGCAAAACAGTTCAGGCCCAGAGGTGTTAAGAAAGGTCTTCAGAGGAAAACCTAGCACATGACACTGTCGGAATTCATTCACACACCATCTGCTGCCAAACTCCAGGACTCCGTGTTCCATCACATGATGGCATAGCTTCCTATGTTGTAAAAATTATACTTGACCACAGTTTCCTTCACCCTTACCTGCTTTCGGAAGCTTTCCTTGGTTGCCAGTCCTACCCCCACGAACGGCTTGCTTAAGTGACTTGCAGTGGCTGACATACATTTATTAAACATTCGTTCAGTACTCACCGGTTACCCCTCTCTGGGTTGGGCTCTGGGGATAGCTCTGCCCATTCTTAGGAAATTATTGGAGGGCAAGATCAAGGCTTGTATGGGATCTGTCTGTTGCGTTCTTATTGTTATTCCTTCTAGGGCCATAGGCCGTCTTTTCCTATAGGCATGCCAATGGAGCCACTGTTAACAGTTCAGGCTGAACACATGGAAATTCAGGAAGCTGCCAAGCAGGCAGGTGGAGACACAGCAGGAAGGTCCACTCGGCAAAGACGTTCCGGATGGAGATGTTTGTTATAATTCTTTCTGCAACAGTCCTGTGGAGCTGAACTTCCGAATCCTCGGAAAAAGAAAGGAATGGAGCTGCCCAAGCTGTGCTTTGTTGCAGTGTGGTATTGGGGGTGTTTGCCAAGTATTCTAGAGGTCACTTGAAGTAAAATCTCTCTCCTTTCCCCAGGGCACTGCCATTCCAATGCGTCAAAGACAATCTTGTCTGGGACAAAGATGGAGCCAAGATTAGCCTGCGTCCTGTTGAATTCCCAGGCTCTGTCCAGGAGTGGTCCTCTCTATTCTCACCCATGAAGTACGTGGACAGAATGTCCTTAGCCACATTTAAAAAGGGATATGGGAGAAAATTTCCCCTAAAAAGGGGGGGTTTAGGTGGGGTGTTTATAAGCTGCAGTCTTTTTTGTTCAATTTTGCTTCCCCAAATGGGCCTGATGGGTTCCTTGAGACCCCACTGAAATCAATGGCTTGCAGCTTCTTAACGTACTCAGTGAACCACTGAGAATCACAAGGAATTGGTATAGACATTTAGGAATTTGAGAATTCAACTGTCCCTAAAGTATACACATATAATTTAGAATGCGATTTTAAGGGCTTCAAGAAGGCCATCAGTGAACCCAAAGTGTAGTATTTCTAAGGAGATATGTACAAATATAAAAATGTGTAAAAATGATGTTAGGTACTATGTGACAAAAACAGCTTTTAATTAATTTATTTCAATGTATATTAAAGTTATAATTAACGCACTATATCTACACTTTTGCAAGTGTTTCTGCTTGGCACAAGTTTAACCGAAAAATGACTAAGGCAGTTGCAAAGGAACACTGAACTATCAATAGATTTGGGGGTCACTGAGGCAGCGCATGAAGGACACTTGTTTTGGATGCACTGCCCTAGTTAGTGGAAACTAATTAAATAATTCCATTGCACAACAAGGACCTTAGTGGTTCTTGATCTCGCCAAGAGCTGCCAATAGCCAGAGGCAGAAGGAGAAAGTCCCCAGGGCTTTCCGATTCTAAACCAGAGTTCTCTATGACACTCTTGCTAGTCTTGCTTTCTCCTTGTGAGGGTTTAATCTCATAGGAGAAAAGCACACACACGCACATACACACACCACAAATACATATACACACATACGCATGCACGTAAACACACACATCTACAGATGCACATAAACACACACATACACACAGCACACATACAACACACACACACACCTGGTTTAACTCTGGAAACAGATAAAACAGGCTCTAACTCTATCCAGCTGTTATATTGGCATCTTTTTATAAGATTTTCATAAGTAGATTCCTCAGACTCTTCTCTCCGCTTACATTTATAAACAGAAAACAATCTCAAGATGCTTGCCATTCCTCTCACATTGTTAGAGATCTGCCTGGGTATAGTCTCGGGAATAATGTTCTGTTTTCTCTGGAGTCTATTCTGCTTTGCTTTTTTCAAGGGAAAGAATCAATTTCATCTGCTCTGGAGCCTCTTTCCCTTTGGGTTGTCCTTTTGCTTGGTGGGCCTAGACGCCAAATAGAGAATGTTGGTACATAAACATGAAAGATGTCTTTTAATTTTCTATATGGAGGAGTGTATCTGGAGAGCACTGTGCTTGATTCTAAATTCATCCCTTCCGAAGGGAGGTGGACATAGAGACTTGTGTCCAGAAAGAGGGCAGCAGAAAAGGGAGGACACTACGGTCCACGGGGAGCAACAGCTGACAGATCGGGTAGTGCCATGCCGGCAGAAGAATTCACGGTCACCCCAAGGTTGTTATTTACAGGTCTTTTAAAGGCTATTATGGGGCAGGGCAGGGCAGGACAGGGCAGGGCAGGGCAGGGCAGACAGGCTGCCATTCTGCAGGACCCTAGGCGACAAATGCCACCTGTCACTTCAGGAATCAGGAAGAGTGGGCAGGTGGTCAGAGAGCAGTAGCTCTAGGGAATTTGGTACATATGAAACCTGACTCTTAAACAGTAGCAATAAATTTAAAAAAAAACATTTAGAAATATTGTATGGCCAAACAAAGCTGACCTGGCCTGTGAGTGACTGTCTGTTCAAATGGCCCTGAGTTGTTTTAATTTTCCTGGCTAATGCTGAGTATGAGGACATTAAGCCTGCTGTAATTTCCTCTCTTTCCTTTTTTCTCCTCCTCTTCTTCCTCCCATCTCCTCTTCCTTTTTTTCTTTCTCTTTTTTTCCTCACAGGGTCTCATGTATATCAGGCTGGTTCAATTTCCTTTGTGGCACATGATAACTATGAACTTCTGCTCCTCTTGCCTATACCCCTCAAGTGCTGGCATTAGCTATAACACAGTGTCTACACAGTGATGGAATTGAACCCAAGGCCTTGTGCCTATTAGCAAGCACAACTGAACTACATCCCCAATCTTATCTATCCTCTTTCCTTCCTTCTAAAACTATTTACTTATTATTATTATGTGCACACACACATACATACATACATACCCAGACAGATAGATATACACACACACACACAGAGGCACTCTTGAGCGTCTGTAGGGTGGAATGGGATGGATTGAGCATTCCACAGTGCATATGTGGAGATCAGAGGACAACTTGTGGATCTATCATGTGGGGTACAGGGATCAAACCCAGGTCGTCAGGCTTGGACATCTCCTTGGCCCCACCAATTCCTCTTTCTTGAGTGGCAGTTTTGACTCAACATTTGGTTTTCAGAGTACACACAGACTTTAGAGAGCTTCTTTGAGAATTTTTTAAGAGAAGAAGTGTGATGGTCAGGAACAAGCCAGAACATTGAAATCCCATAAATTGAAAGGCTTCTTCTTGGAGGCTTTGGCAATTTCAGGCAGCCTATACTAGTAGAGAGTACCAGGACAGGCCGCTTGGTCTCTCATGCCAAGGTATCAGATGGGTGCAAAGGAAACTCCATTTCCACAAATTCTAGCCATTAGACAAAAGCCAGTAGTCTTAGAAACTTGTGAAGCCAGTCCCTCTCCACCAAGGGAGCCATTTCATTTATCACCAGCAGAAGGGACAAATGGCTACAGGTGTTGACTATTAGCACACCAAAGTGCATGCTGGCCTATAGGCTCCCTCCGGATCACAAGTACCTAACTTTTCTCACTTCCTCCCTCACCCTAAACTTCTCCAGCTCATGGGCTTCCCTCTCCCTAGCTGTTCATTTCTCTTTAGGGTCCTGCTAGTTTTCTATGCATTCTCTTGATTCTCTCTTTGTCTCCAACTCTCGTCCCCGCTGCCCCAGCCCCCCGCCTCTCTCCTGAACCTGGTCCAGCTTGCTGGCCGTGTTCAATCTACTACTTTCTCTCCTTGCTTTCACTGAACTCTCCCAGATGGCTTTGGCTACTCTCTCCCTCATAGCTATGATAAAAGCCTTCCTCTTAACCCTCCCATGGAGTGGTCATGTCAGCAGAAATCTCTAGTTAAAGAAGTATTCCCTTAAGTTGTTTTCTCCTCTGTGAAAATGAGAGATGGGGTTGAATTAAATCCTGTGATTTCCATGGCAGTCACTGAATCCTCCCTTGATGAGATTTTCAAATTCCCGTCCTTTTATGCAGTTTTCATGGGTTTACAGTAGTGGCCCCCTTACTGCCAGGGTTCTTTAAAGGACTTCCTACTTTCACTCTCTATAGAACCCTGATAATGCACTCCCTAGACAGACTTCCCCAGACCAGGACCATACTCCAGTAATAGACCCCATTCCTCCAGAACACTCCCTATACTGTGCAGTGATCAGATGATGTTTGTGAGGTTATATTATAATGGTGGTCTCTTCTAACTCTGTTATCTCTGATCCTACGCTAACCAGCCAATGAGGGCCCTCACATTGATGAGTAGTTCCCTGTGTTGTTGGGACCATTTGGAGTCCTGGCCTCCAGCTGCTCTTCCCTGCTAGAGATCTTTACTTTCCTTCTGATTTGAGTTATTGAAAGCTGTGTCAAAGTTGTTTTTTAGCTCTGCTTCACGAGCACGTGTTGCCTTGGCCTTGAGGATCAGATAAGGTTTTCACCTGTTGACCCACCTGACTGTTGGGTATATAAGCCTCCATGGTGCTATTGAATAAAAGGCTTCTTACCAGTGACTAGAGGTCCATCCGTGTCTCTGTCTCTTTGTCTGTGTGTGTCTTTGTGTGTTTCAACCTCCAGCCCCTTCCCCAAAGCTTGCCAACTGTATGGTAGTATCTGTTCTGTGTCTGAATCTTGGCCTGTTGATTGTGACCATCCCTGTGTTGGACCATTCCTAACAATGGGTTTTGCTCTGCTCATATTGAACAGCACAGAAAATATGACACGGAGAAGGAATAAGAAGTCCTTTACAGAAATCTCTACCAAAATTTTACCAGGAAAGAAGTCACTTTATTGGCCTCAAATGACCCCGGGTAAATACCAACACTTCAAACAGATGATATCAACCTATATCCACATTGCCTGCAACATAAATGGTAGATTTTTATTGTTTAAGGTTGATTCTAACCTGTTGGCGGCTTTGAACAAGATGACCACAGCATGCATGTACATCATTCTGGATCAAGGGAATGGAGGAACACACAAGTTCAGATTAAAGCTTTACATTTAGCTTAGGCTATGAAACCTGATTGCATGGGCAGTCGAAGGCATAATAAGGTTGGTTATTCTGTTCTCTCCAGTGCAGGCTGAATTTAAATAGGCTGAGGACGCAATAGGACAGCGGGTTACATATATAGTTTTAAGTAATTAATTGTTCTGAGGTCTTCCAAAAATTCAGTCTCTGGTTGTAGGGGTGGTCAGGAGATAATTTTCATAAAAATGTATCATTACGTGTCTCCAGTTTTACTTCTGCCCCTCACACCGGAGAGCACAACAAACTCAGCATGAGCTTCCAAAGTTGAGAAACCTTTACGTACTGGCTAAGAGCAACGAGCAGGGTTGACACCCTCTGTCATCACTTGTTACATGTTTTACTCTCGGGAGGCTGGTCTTTACTTTGCCTACAAACAGTCATCCTTTCAGGATGCTCTCCCAGGCACTCCTAGGAAGATGCATGACCATGTATCTAGGCAACTGCCACCCAGTCAAATTAACCATCACATGGCTACAGGTGAGCAATTGCAGTCTGCAATGATGCTTCTGGCTAAGGTTAACTTGTGGGTCAGTTGGCAAAGCAAGGCGGAGTTCCCTCTCCGGAGACAACCAGAGACTGAATTTTTGGAAGACCTCAAAACAATTAATTACTTAAAACTATATACTACAACCCTGAGTAATAAAAGTAAAAGCATGACGGTCTTCTCTGAAATAATAACCTGCTTGTCTGCCACAGATCATGAGCATCGATGTGATGATTAAGTCTGGGTGTCATTTTCGCTGCTTCAAAGAATATCTAGACAATTGTCAAGCATCTCTTCTGATGTATTCACGGATGTGCTTCAGGGAGGATGGGGCATTGGAAAACTGGGTGGGAAACATTTGCTATCCATGTGGCAGGGGGCAGGTGCCTAATAGAAGGGAAAAGGGGAGGAGGAGAAGGAAAAGTGCTGATTTTCCAGAGGGGCGTGGTTTCCTTACTGCTGTGCTTGGATATCAGAGGATTCTTAGGCCTTGGGATTCTGGACTAATGACTCTCCATGGGCTCCGAGCCCTTTGGCTTTCCTGGTTCTAAGGTTTCATATTCCTCCTGACTTTCCTTAAAGATTGTGAAGATTTCGATTTATCTATCATCTAGCTGGGTATGTGTGTATGTATATATGTGTGTATGTATGTGTGTGTGTATGTGTCTATCATCCATGTATCAATGTATGTATGTACATATCATCTATTATCTATTTTATATACATATTACATCTCTCTATGTATAATACAAATACATATGCATCTGTCTGTCTCTATATATGTATATGTATATAATACACACTATATTGCATACATTTGTTGATTCTTTCTCTAGAGAATCCTGACTAATGTTCATATAGAGAATTGCTTTCCCACGAGTTAGAACTTTTAGCTACTGCTTGGTACATTGCAAACATGCACTACATGGAAGCCATAAAAATATTTAGAAATCTCAGATTGAGGATCTGCAGGAATGCAGATTTGAGTTGCAGTTTTGAATGTTCTCCTTTTACTCATCTCTCTAACTCCAAACAGACTCAAAATGTCATGGGCGTAAAGAGCAAATCAGCTGCTAGAGACAATTCACTTCCAGGGGACATTCTAGAAACATTTTTAAATGTTCTACCCGAGGGAAAGTAGGTGCTACTGGCATCCTGTGGGTGGGAACCAGGAAGGCTGCTCAACAGCCTACATGGCAGAAAGCAGGCTAGCAGGAATTGTCAACAGTGGGTTAAACGGTAACCAATAGTATGTCCGTGCTATGGTGTTTATCCTAGAGCCTGGGCACATGCAATCAACCAGCAAACAGCCCAAGACAAAGACATGGCACGGACTCCCAGCCACGAGCCAAGCTGACTCACTTACCGGAGGCTGACTTACGGGAACGGAGACGCTAGCATTTGATCTACGCGCAAGTCCTCAGGAAAGTAAAGCTTCAGGGAAGTTGGGTGTCCCATGCAGAGTGAACAAGTAGCATGAAATACATCTGCATCCACACCCTCTTCCTTCCTATGCTTTCCAGTACTGAGCAATTCCTGTTCTGTGGAAAGCAGTCAGGAAAATTAGAGGTAGAGAGGTGGCCGGCAGGAGGGGAAACTGTGCACAAGGCTGCGTTATCAATTGTCTCGGCAACTGTGCTTGACGCACATTCCTCTCTTTGGTTCCAATGTTTTTGTCAGTGAAATGTAGGGGTGGGATGGGTGACTTTGCAATTACCCTTTGTGCCTAAGTCATGTCGAATGTTCAGAAGGGAGGACTGACTGATATTCTCTCGTGGAAGACCCATTCTTCCAGGAGCTGTGCTAGGAAGAATATCGTAGAATATGAGACACCTCGGATTGATAATAGGAGACGTTTCCAAAACCATGGTGGGATTGTATCTTCTGTCTGTATTCTTCATGGAAAATTACTTGAATGGAAATAGTGATACTAGTCTCAGTAGGTTAATATGAGATTATATAAGATACTGAAGGCCACCTAATACAGAGTAAGTACTTCATTAAATGGAAACTGTTGTTATTATGGGATGGGGGTGGAGTGGGGTCTTCAGTGGAGAATTAAAGTAAGAAATGTTCCTTACAAGAGAGGAACTTGACATCCCACCAGAGTAAGTGGTAAGAGGCACATAGTAGGGTGGAATGGGAGACAGAGACGGACTCTGCTTAGAAAGAAGATAATTTCATCTGAAGAAAGTATATCCAAAAGGAGAAACTTGATAGCAGCGTCTCATGGTACAGATCAAGTGTGTATGTGTTGCGGGTGAGGGGGACACTTTTCATACTAGGTCTTCAATCCCATTTGCTGTGTGAGGCTCAGCCACAAGCTGCCCATGCTCACCTACTCCCAGGGCTCTCAAAAAGCATGGACGCTTGCCCAGGAGGGGTGTGAGACAGGAGTGAAGAACGGAATGGCAGAGGAACAGAAGCAAGGCCCACACAGTGCAAGAGAGCCACGGGCTTACTGTTAACTCGCTGCTTCCTCACTTACGTGAGACACCGAGGGTGAGATGGAAGGTCCTGCCAACCCTTGGCGTGAACAGACTTGGGCTATTCTGGTTTTGCAATGTGCCTATTTTGGTATCTCCTCCTTTGTAGGTTGTAATGGGATTAAACAGGAAGCCACAGGTAAAGGGCCTATTGCAAAACGCCATGTTCCATAGTAACAGCTACTATTGTTGATGTTTTTAAGAATAAGAAAACAAGCAAAGAGAGGAAGGTCTTTGGCAGGGGCTTTGAAGAAAAGATGACAAAGCTTGATGGGCCCTGTGCTGTGAGGCTGGGAGCTTTAGGGATGGAATGTAGGAAGAACTGGGCCACCTGACCGATCCAGGCTCTTTGTTTCCGCCATCTTCAGCCCCAGGAGTCTGGGCTGGGGCTGATAAACACAGCCAGAGACGTATCCGGTATGTATTTCAGCAGCCCCTCCTCAGAGAGGATGCCAGAGCAGGTTTGTTGTGGGAAGCCCTGGGGGAACTGAGAGGAAGAGCTTGGGAGAACATGTGGGAAATCAAGCCAGCCAAGAGAAATGAAAAACACATTAGCTGGTGTGAAGGGAAGAGGATGCAGAGCCACGATCCGATCCATAGCTTGAAATGTTTCCGTCATTTGCTGCAGAAAGGTGAAAAGAGAAAGTGCCTTTTGGAGGACCAGTGCAACCCCGAACCTTACACGGCTGCAAGAAGACAGCTCTGGGCTTTTCCATGAACCCTTCGCACAGAGAATAACCATGATGCTGTCGCTCGGGTGCAAACTTGTGGAGCTCTCACAGTTTGACCTCCAGGTTGGTCTTTGGAGAGGACAAACTTTTTGTGCCTGGTGTCTTTTCTACTAGCTAGCTGCCTGCAGTTTGTTGAGCATGGCTATTGACCTCTTTGGGACTCTCATTCCCTAACAAGGCATCCAAATGGGACATTATGAAGTCTTTTCTTGGTTTAAAAATATGTGGGGTGTGGGGGAGGAAGAGAGAGCACAAACATTTCTTAAGTACAACTGGTTGCCAAGTACTTTACATATTTATGCATAGCTTATTTCTGAGTCTTCTTGGGTTCCCTTTAAAGAAGGCATTAATTCTGCTTGAGACGTGAGCATTATGAGGCACCCAGAGGTCTGAGATGTATCATAAAGTCAAGATTTAAAATCATACCTATTGCTCTTCAAAGAGCATGGCAGAGTCGTGGCAGTAGAAATGTTTGCCCTCTTCAAATGCCAACCATAAAGCACATGCTGTTTCCTTTATGTTGTAGTTTGTTTGTGAAATATCCCCCACAAGTCCATGTGCTGGAACATTTGGACCTCAGCTGGTGATGCTATTTTGTGACCCTGGAACCTTTAGGAGCTCGAGCATCACTGGAGGAAGTGGATCACTGGGGGGTGGGTTTTGAGGTTGTGTAGCCCAGCCTTGCTTTCTGTCTGTACTCTACTTCCAGACTGCATGGGCAGAGAGAGCAGCTACCCTCCATACTAGCAGCCACGCCTTTGCCTGCTGTGATAAGTGTTACCCCTGAAACCGTAAACCCAAATAAACCCTGCTTCCCCCAAATGACTTTTTGTTAGGTGTCTTTATTCTAGCAATGAGAAAAGAATCAATAGACGTTAGTCTCATGTTCCAGCTTTAGATATTTTATGGGCAAGAGCTCTAATTTTAGACGTGGGACGACCTGATACTTCCTCTTTGCTGAGCTGCGCATCCACTGATGTCATCACACTGGCACCCTGAAATAGGTCATGGCCTGACACTTTACATCATAGTGATAGACAATTATGACAAATGAGGGGATACAGCCCCCACATCAAGGGAGCCTGACTTTGTGACATGGCACTCCATGTCCCCCCTACCCCATTATGAGCTGAAGAGAATACACTCTTAGAAACAGGTGGCCACCTGACGTTGCTGGGACATCTGAGAGCAGCTAGTGTCTTGCAGACCAGCAGAAGGCTATTATAACCTGGAGAGCTGAACAAGATGAGAACCCTGCTCTGTCCAGCTGAGTATAATCTCCTGTGGCTTCAGTAGGTTTTCCAAGTGACTTTGATATTCATAGCTCAGAACTCCTCACTTAACTACTGCCCAGGCATAGAAACTTCTCCCTTGGGGTTTGGAATGAGTCCAGTCAAAGTAAGCACAAATTCAATCTCTAGAAGGTGGTAGCAGGTAAAGCATGGGCCTGAATTTCACTCTTATTCCTTCATTAGGATAGCTCTTGCCTTGTCAGGTGAACCACAGCAGGGCGTAGCACTGTGACGGGAAACAAGAGGGCTTTCCTTGCCTCTATCACTGGGAGGACTCAGGGAAGCATCTTTTTACCTTCTGATCCTGGTTTTTTGACCCTCAGGTGTTTTGGCCTGGAGAGTGAATGACCAAAGGGACTGATAAACCTGTGCCACTCCCCTGACCCATGTGTTTTCTGGATTTCTGCTCCTTGCAGCAGCTTCTCTGCCTCCCCGGTACTGACCACCAGCCCCTGACTTGGCTGGAGAGATGCAGCAAACCAAGCGCCTTTCCAACTTCCTCCTGAAGACTTAGGTTAGTGTTTTATGCCACAGTGTCCCACCCAAGGGGCTACTTGACTTTAATTGTAAAGCTTCCCTTTCTCCTCTGTGTTTGGGGTATGACCAACCCAAGCCTAGTCAACAAAGTCTCCTTTGGGCAGAAATACAAGCCCTTAAGTCTGTAGGACAGAAGCAAGCTTGCCAGAGACACTTGCTATAATCTTGCCAGATGATGTTGCCTGTCTGGGCTTCTGCATCCTCATTTGGTGTTTTCCCGTAGAGCTCTATTACTATCGGCATTTTGTGTGGGAAGACACTTTATTGTCTTGAAGGAAGTTCTGAATTCTTGGACCCTAGCCACAAAATGCCACAGAACTGGCTTTGTCCTGGTGGCAAGTCCAAACATCCCCCACGCATACGTAAGAGGCCCCATTGGCTGCATGCTCCCCTGGCTCTGCATTTACAGTGCCTCAGTTTCCCTATCTGGTGAGCAATCTAGGATTTCCAGAACCAGGACTGCAGATCAGCTTCCAGAACTGCGAGGGACTGGAAGGGGAGGCTGAGCAGGCTCCCAGCCTGCAGGGGACCTGCACTGTTGAGGTTTATACTTATTCATCCTGTAGCAGTCAATAAAATAACTTGCTTGGTCAAACCTCCTGTGGCAAAAAAAAAGAAGAAGAAGAAGAAGAAAAGAAGAAGAAGAAGAAGAAGAAGAAGAAGAAGAAGAAGAAGAAGAAGAAGAAGAAGAAGAAGAAGAAGAAGAAGTTTGAAGCCACTGGTCTGGCCCTGAGGCTGCTAAATGTCAGCCTCAGAGCCCAGAGCGTTTTGCAGACATGTTTTGTTTGGCAGGGGATTTTGAGATAGTTGGGGCAAACACCTAAAAGTCCAGATTTTTCAGCTTTTGGAGGAAATAGATATTCAGAAGAAGAAAACAAAAGGACCTGGAAATCCTGGCTCCAGATTCCCACAAGGGTGATGGGGGCTGCTGCTGGCTGATGGAGGTTGCCCCCTTAGGTAAAGCTGCCCGGTCCCTCCTTCCCTTTCCTTGTCTGTCCCTATGTGCATCCAAAGGGAGTGTTAGAATTAGATTGGTATTTTGCAGTCTGGAATACCTGAAAGAACACTTGAAATTCCAAGGCTGAAGCCCTAACCAGACTAACTTGTAAATCTCTGAAGCTGAGGCCTGAGAGCTGATACTTTAAATATCCCCTGTAGTGATTTTACTGTTCAGGAAAGAGACTCAGCCCTTTCCAGGCGATATCAAGTCTAGAAGCCCATCCCTGGAAGCCTATATCTCTAAAGGGGTTTCCTCCTTCTGCCCCATTCCCCCAAGGATCCCCAGCTTTTTTCCTCCACCCTTGCTGCTGCCCAGTTGTTGAAGTCTTACTTGGAGCTAGGTATTCCAGCCCCCAGCTTTTTACTAGGTTTCTTCTTTCTAATTGGATCCTAAAATGTCAGTAATATGTTCTATAAAGGCTCCAAAAATCTTAGACCTCTCGGCTGGGACCTCAGTCTCTCGCACAGGAAAACTCTGAAACCCCTTCGCTTGCCTCTTCCTCTCAGCCTCTACAGAAGCAAGCCCATGCTCCTGCCTAACACATCACAGCTAGAGGGATACTTTCAGGGCCCCTCACTCCACTCTCTCTGACACCTTATTTATGTAGATGTCAAAATTATCTGTGAAGCAGGCATTCTTGTCTTTGGCCCTTTGGACAGTTTAGGGTGGTTGACTTCCTGCTTTTGGCAACTAACATATGTTCAGCATCACACCTGTCCTACATCCCTTCAGGGCAACATCACATCCGCCGAACACCACTGCTGCCAAGGAATTAGGGCAGGGATGAAACGTGCTCATGTTCCAGGTCTATTCCATGACTCCTCTTGCCCTCCTGGCATCCTGATTTCCCTTTATGGTCCTGCCTCAGGATCTGAAAGCGGATTGGTTCCACCTACAGATATCGAAACCCATGATGCTCAAATGCTCAAGTCTCTTATGCAACCTGGCAAAGGATCTGAACACAGTTTCTCACTTCTATATATATATATATATATATATATATATATATATATATATATATATATATATATTTGTGTGTGTGTTTAGCTTGCTTATTATATGTAAGTCAAGCCAAGGAGCCATAAATAAACTGTATTGTTTAGGGAATTATGATGTGGAGAGACTGACTGTTCATATTCATTATAGATGGGATTTTTTTCTAAATATTTATCTAAATATTTTTAAAAATTTTCTTTTGTTGTTTTTTGTCTTTTTGCATTTCAATACATCCCAACCGACTGCAATTTCCACCCCCTCCCTCCCAGCTCCCCTAACCCCAGATCCACTCCTCCTTGATTTCCCTTCAGAAAAGAGCAGGGACATCAACTGAACACAAGATGCAATAAGACCAGGCCCAAGTCAGTTGGCTGACTAGTCAAGAGACTTGTATCTCTCTGATCCCAACCTCTTCTATTGTTCGTCACCATAGCAGCAATGGAATGTCCAGTTACTCAACTGTTACTAAATCTGGCATTTTTTGATTCCTCAGGTTCTTTCGGTTGAGACATCTTACCACCTCCACTGCCTAAAATGTCTAGAGCCTCTTCTACTTCTTTCCAATCGTCTTTGGTACCAACCTTACCTCTACTTCCGACCTTTGGTGAGGACCACTGCAACGGCTTCATTCTCTCTTTTACAATCCACACTTCTTACTGTACCCAGTAGCCTTTAGGGACTGTAAACCAGCCTGTGCCATTTGTCTGCGTAAGAGCTTTCAAAGACTTCCCATTTTTAGAATAAACTCCACATTCCTCACTAAGGCCTGTGAAGTTGAGCCAGCCCCAAGCAACTTTCCCAGCAAGTCCCCAATTACATCTTCTTTATTCCATTCCAGCCATGTTGGCTGTCTTCCGCTTATTATACCCAGCAGTTTCATGCCCCAGGGCTTTTGACTATCCCACTTTCTCTCCTCCTCTTCTACGTCTTAGTTTCCACACTTGGTTTCATCTCCACATTCAGATTTCAGCTTTAGTACCTCTTTACCTTCCCAGACCCAATTCACTAAATGTTCATGAAATAAAGCGAATAAAAACATCACGTTACCTCTTTTCAGAAATTTTTTTACAAACTGTAACGACTACGTTTAGCTTTTAGCTCCACGGTTGTTGCGCATTTTATTCCATTAGTAACTATGATGTAAAAGCCTCATGTCTTACTCTTACTGGTTCCTAGCATGGGGTTTGGCTCATGGTATGACCGCAACAGTTCTCTGGATGGAATCGGTGAAGACAGAATGATTTGCTTCAGGGCTTAGGCCCTTCAATGCTCTCATAGAAAAAAGTTGATGGGTGTTCTTTACATACTGACATTTCATGATGTCCCGCAGACTCCGAATCAGCAAAATGTCAACGTGCAGTGGGCCACTGGGAATACCATGAGTCACCCAGGGGATTATTGTTATCTTTGTGTCTCTGTGACCATAATAGGCCTTTGGTGGAGTGGTACTTATTTCTCAACATCTTAGGGAGATGGAAGCCTAGAGGCACCCAGAGCACAGCCTCGTCATTCGAGAAACCAGGAACACACCATTAACATAGTTATTTGCTTTCTAAGTGCTGGGGCATCATACGAAGCCATAAAATGGGCTGAGGAGATAGCCCAGTGGGTAAAATACTTGCAGTTGAAGCTTGAGGACCTCAGTTTGAGGCTCTTAACTTCTATTAAAATGTTCTGGAGGTGGTAGTATTCACTTGTAAGCCCAAGGCTGGGGAGACTCACAGGCCAGCCAGCTTAGCCAACTTGATGAGCTCCAGGCCAGTGAGATACCTGTAGTTGCCCTCTGGCCTCTACATGAATGCTCACTCAAGTGCCACTCCCATACAAGCACACACACACATAAACACACACACACACACACACACACAGAGAGAGAGAGAGAGAGAGAGAGAGAGAGAGAGAGAGAGAGAGAGAGAGAAGAGAGAAAGAGAGGGAGGGTGAAAGGGAGAGAGAGAATAAATTGCATCCTTGCCTAGCAGGCCAAACCACATTGACACATTAAGCCATTGGTGGAAACCATGCTGTTCTCGTGGGCCAGACTGGCAAGCCCTGGTGCTTAGTCCAGAGCTCTGGCCATGACCTGGACTTTGTAGGAAGACTGAGACTTGAGACTTGAGTCTCATTAAAAGCCTGGGATTAAGAAAAAAATCTGGTGTCCAGAGTCTGAGCTCCTTCCTTACATCTGTTTTCAAAGATGAGCCGAGTTATTCAGGGAAATATTCTACTCTCTCAAGTTAAAATAGAGGTGGCTTAATGCTGAGCTTTTATTGTCCATCAGCACGGCCGAGAAGGAAAAGCCCATGAAACTGAGTTGTTAAATGTCATTGAAAACAAGAGATGAAAAGTCTAGAAAGAGAAAAAAAGGAGACAGATGGATCAAAGGGAAGGAAGGACGTGTTGGAAGCATAATTATGAGTGAAATCAATTTGAAACTCAAAGTTCAAGGTAAAGAGGATCAGTAAAGGGGGGAGTAAGGGTCTACGGTGGTTTCGTCTCACTCTGCTAAGAACAGGGGTACTAGTCCCTTCTCCTGTCTAGTCTTATACACAATGCGAAGACTAGACCAGTAAAAACACAGTAATTTGCAGTTTTGCTTACTTGTCATTGGTACTCGAAACTCCAAGCAGATCCCTGACTAGGACTGGAGACATAGTCTGACGTTTTTTCAACGACAGATCGAGATACCAGAGGACAATTCCTTTATTTAAGTACCTGGCTGGCATAACGAAGTTCCTGGTGACTCCTAGACACCACCTCACTCCTTTCCTCAGACTCTCCAACCCACAGGTGTTGGGTTGGAGCCCAACATAAAAGCCTTCTCATTTATATACACAATTTGGAAGATTACAAAAGACACTCTTATACTCCATTGCATATAAGTCCCAAAACAAGCCCAAGAGGTGATGGTCTCAAATTCCCCACAAGGAAACCAAGACTCTGCAGGAGTGAGTGATCTCCCCAAAGTCATCTTCCATGCCAGCCAGCAGACGTGTGTTCTCAGCTCCTTCCAATGGCTTTTTCACCAGCTCAACGCCCCAGCAAACTTCACACTCTAGGTTTCCTATCCTGTTGCTTCAAGGCAGGTGTAGTCAATGGGAGTCCATGATCTGACCCTGGAGGAGAGAATGGGAGAGGCCAGGTGTTCCTTCTGTTCTTTCTGCCTCTAGAGGCAAAACCAGCAGTTGCCTTGTGTGCTGGGTACCTCTAGGTCCTGACAAATAACTTGCCTTTCTGGATCTGGTAACCAAGTCTCCTGTGTTCCTCCAGGCTCAAGATCAAGAACATCTCTCTGTTGTTAATCTTGGTGGTGCCCAAGCTCCCATTTCTATTCTTAGTTTTCCCGTCACACGTACATTTGCTTCTGCAGATGCGATTTCCCCTACCTTTTCCATGGCACGTATGTGCCCAGCCTTCCAAATGGGCACCTGATCTAGAGGGTAGTACTGAGCCCTGAGGATAACTGAATGAGCAATTAAGTACTCAGAAGAGTGGGGCTACTCTGGACAAAATTCTAAGTGGGATGGAGAGGGAGATAGTAAGACTTCATCGTGCCATAAATATATTTTTAGAGTTTTTCATTTAACATATCTATGCCTAGCCAAAGGTAACTAAAACTAAAGAAGAGGAAATAAAGGAGTAAATGGGGATACCCTGTCCAATTTCTTGGGGTGAAGTACCTAGACGCTGTATTCCTGGTTGAGGCATCACTATAATGAGCCAATGTAAGTACAGCAGAAACAGACCAAGATGATGTACCAGATGTGTGTCTTTATACACACACACACACACACACACACACACGACACTGTTAAACAGCCTGTGTGGTGGGGACTTTTGCCTGAAGCTACTCAGCTCTTCCTTTCCACAGTGCAGCTCTTGCCCAGCATCTGGCATATAGAACACTCCAGCAAATGTTTGTTACCTAATACGTTTGTTTGGCAAAGGAAGCCAGGGTGACTGTTTAGCTTATGCCATGTCTCTAAATATCGGTTGGACATAGGAAATGCAAGTCCTCCTAGCCTAAAGCCAATCTCCCACCCAATATCTAGCCACACAGTGACTTCCATGGCGCTGGTCTAACTCTGAGCTCATTGTAGTCATTTTGGACAGGAAGATATTACTTAGTGAAAATGGGCAAAATTATAACCATCTAAAAAAAAAAAAAGAAGTGGATGAGCCCTTTGTGGAAGACACAGGAAACGTAAGATTTTTCTAAAGAATAAAACATTCTTTAGAAATACTTCAGTTTCCATGTTTCTGCAGTGGTCGAAAGAATTGTGCAGTGGCCTGGGCTCAGGAGGCCTCACTGTGAGCCTTCATGATGCTGTTGACCTAGTGTGTGTTTTCTTACTCACAAAAAGAGAGGGTAAGACCGAAGGATCCTCTTACCTCAGCCTCTGGAGAAGCAGGTTTCATTTTATTGTCCTATCAGTTGAGACCTCCCCTACTCAATGCCCGTCTTGCCTTCCTGGCCCATCAGCTCCCCTCATTACCTCACTTGCTGCCCTTCTTTCTGTCCCATCTGCCAGCAAGCTGCTTGCAAGTCTTGGGGTTAAACTTTGGATCTGATACATCCTCTGAAACATTCCATGTTGGCAGTTCACTCTTCAGCTCAGTGATGCTCTCAGGGTCAGTCGTGGCCCGAAGCCTCTGACACTATGGACCTTCATATGTCTCTCCCATCTGAGCTTAAGTTTCTCGGGTGTCTTGTCTCAGAAATAGAGAACTGAACAACATCCTTGATCCTTGCAATCATTTTCCCTCAATTTCTTTTCTCTGCTTTGCTTTCCCTGTTTGTGGCTTCAGTTTGTCTTTCTCCTCTCTCCTTAGATGACAAGATCCCTTGTCATCAGGAGGCCTTATGGAAATCTGGCTAAAAGAGCAGATTTCGAAGCCAGAGTGATGGCTCTAAGTCCTGGGTCAGGGGTTTTCTAGCTGTGTGAGATGGGCATGCTCCTCCCTGGCAGTGGGAGACCTTTGCCTGGGGCTGTGCTTCCGTTCGTCCTTAATTCATTCAGCTACAGAGTGTTAGCAGTAATAGTGTTTACTGTAAACCTTCTAGGCTGATATACAGAGAACACTTTCTTCCATCTTCTCAGCTAGACATAGAGAGAACTGGCTGGCAATGGAATAACTATTACGGGAATCACTAATAAGAATGAATGGAGACAGGATGCCACTATGGTGTGTGTGTGTGTGTGTACATGTGTGTACACATGCAGATATGTGTGCACATTTTCCTATTAAACAGTGGGAGTCCTTACACTATTATTTAAACCTCTATAGTCTTGGTCATCTAGCTTCTAGCATAGAGATTGATATTGTAGGCACTGGTGTGCTGACATTTAATCCTGGCAGAAATTAAATTATGTAATACACTCTGTGCCTAAAGAAGTAGGAGTCACATAGAGAGTCTCCATGTGATGGCTGGGATTACTTTCCATCATCTGTGTTCTGCAAGGCTTTGTACTTCCTTATCAGAGCAGAGTTATTATATTGTCTTATCGTATTTTATGTGTACATCCTTGTTAGCTGTGAGCTAGTGGAGGATGGGGAACTGTGTGGACGGAATTGTGTTTTGTCTTATTTTGCAACCCTAGGCCTCAGTACCTCATGACTATACTTAGAAATAAGATTGAGATGAAGCTAGAAGGAGCCTGTAAAAGTGGTCCTCCATTTGTTAGGATAGGAAGAGAGATATTGAAGGCGAGTATACACAGACAGATATATCAGCGCAGCATCAACAGCAGGGTGACCATGCACAGAAGCTGGAGAAATGAGCCCTGCTGAGGCGCCCATCTTAGGTGCCCCCCCCACGCCTCCTGCCTCCAGGGTGATGAGAAAATAGGAACGTCTATTGTTTAAGCTGCCTATCCCAATATATTTTGTTATGGTAGCCCATTAAACTAATGTCGGAACTAGACTTTTGTTTATTCATTCAGCAAACACTTAGGGAACAGCTACAATGTCCTGATTTGTATAATAGGATGCATAAGACTGATAAAGCGGAGAAAGACAAAAACAGCCTCTGCTCTCAGGAAGCTTCGAGTCTGGTGGGAGAGACTGATAATCAGAAGATGAGAAAAGCCAGGGTGGTTTGTGATGAGAAAGAGGGGATCATGTGCTCAGTGTGGGGTCAGGCGGGAGCAGATAAGAAGAGGGTGTTCAGAGGTGTCTGTCTCTGACCCTGTGGCCGTCAGTGCTCACAGTCAACACTCTACAACGCTATTGACTTTGTACCAGAGGAGCTCTAAACTATTTTATTGCCGTGACACAGTATCTGACATACACGGAGAAAAGGTTTATCCTACTTCGTCATTTTGGATGCTTCCATTCATGACTGGATGGCTTACTTTATTGTTTTGGGCCCATGGTGAAGCAAATACTTCACGAGGGAAAACAATTTATAGTACATTAGCTGGGAGGCCAGACAGAGCAGTAGGAAGGGAGCAGGGCAATTTATCTTCTTTATGTGCCCCCTTCCCACATCCACCCACTCCCCCTAAGTAGGCCCCACGTTCCACAATCTCACAACTTCTCAGGAGTCTATTGAATCCTGAACTCATTAAATGGATTAAAACACCGCTTAGGTTGGAGCCCTTGGGAGCCAATCACATCTGAAATACAGAGATCCACACAGACACCCAGAGGTTGCCTTTTCCGTCTCCTAGGGATCACTCAGTTCAAGTCAGCAATCAAGACTTCTCATCATCACAGAAAGCGGTTGTGTCTATGTGGGAATGCATCTTTGAGTTAAGGAAAGAGCTGAGGGGCAGGCTGCCGCGTGTAGACTGTCTAGGGCAAAGGGGAACTAAGGCAGAAGAACAGCTGATAAATCACGTGGAGAGGAAGTGGGTTCTCTCTTCTGCCCTACCGCAAGCTGGCTGTGAACTGGGTCCACACCCTTCCCCTCTCTGGACCTTCATTTCCTCATCTTCAAAAATAATGAGGTGGAGGTATTTTATCTCTTAGATCCATTGTGGCTCTGTGAAGTCTTTTGTGAATTTAGCAATGCTGAGAGGAGGGGAAAAGGACAGAGAAAAAGGAGAGAATGGAAGAGACAGAAAGAAGATGGTTGGCAAGCAAGGATGGAAAGCAAAAGAGAAAGAAGAAAGAAAGAGAGAACTAATGAACTCCAGTAGCAGGTGGGACCCGATTTGTGGTTTCCCACCTTCCTCATTTCCCCTAGCAACGATGTCAGCCCAGGTCTCTTAGCAACGATGGCAACCCAGGTCCCTTAGCAATGATGTCAGCCCAGGTCCCTTAACAACGATGGCAGCCCAGGTCCCTTAGCAATGATGGCAGCCCAGGTCCCTTAGCAACGATGTCAGCCCGGGTCCCTTGCAATGATGACAGCCCAGGTCCCTTGACAACAATGGCAGCCCAGCTCCCTTAGCAACAATAACAGCCAAGGTCCCTCGACAACGATGGCAACCCAGGTCCCTTAGCAACGATGGCAGCCCAGATTATGTGGTGATTCATGGGTGTGATGGATCCGGCCATATAAACCTTGGCCTGCACCAAGATATACAACCAAGCAAATTCTGCAAACCTTCTCTGCTCCAGTTTGATTACATGCACACCGGGCACAATGATATCAAAACCACATGGATCCTGCGTGAATTAAATAGAATGTTGATTGTAACACCTTTCATACAGAACCTGGCACGTGTACTTTTGCTAGTGTCAGCATGGGCAAAACGTAGGACTCTGATAAACTGAACTTTGAATTATTTTCCAGTTTCTGTGACTATATGCACTCACTATCCTGCTGTCTGTCCCAGAGCTGCATATGAATCCCATCAGGAATATGATATATTCTTGTCTGTCCTGTGTTATTGAATATGAAGGAGTAAATTCTTTAGAGAGGATTTGGGGGAGCCATTGGGTATGATGCAGGCCCCTCTCTCCTTCCAGTCCCGTGTCAAAGCATGCTCTGTTCGCTATAGGTTATAGAAACCATGATTTTCTTCAGGTGTGGTGTTCATTCCGAAGGGTGGAGGGACCCTGAGTGCTCACAGAGAGGCATTTGCTCAGTAGGATTATGGAGGCAGTGCCTGGCTTTGAAAATGCGGAGAAGGGGTAAAGAGCTGGAAATTCATATTTCTCCAAATTGGGAGGCGAAGGTTGGGGTCAGGTTGTGGAAACATCAGAAGGAAATGGGCAGAGGCTGAACAGGATGGTGGGTCAGAGTCCTGACTGGAGGGGGTGGAACTCAAAGCTGAGGGGGTCAGAAGTCCATTCTGTAGGCCAAGAGAAGGTTAGTCAGAGCTTTGCTGCCCTTTATTTGATGTGTTTCCTGTGTCTGTGTGAGTGCCTGCTGGTATGTAACTGTGCCGCATGCACTCAGTTTCCATGGAGACCAGAAGAGGGTGCTGGCTCCCTTGGAACTCAAGTTCCACATATCTGTAAGCTGCCGGATGGGTCCTGGGACCTGGTCCATGGAACCATCTCTCCAGCCCCACACTATCGTCCCACTTCAACTGGCAAAGCCATAATCATTTGTGCACAAACACGATGTGGAGTGATGAGGTTAATGGTCATGGAAGCAGTAGGGTGATGACTTGTCATCATCACACTGCTGACTCCAGTGGAGTCACGCTTTGTAGAACACCTAGGGCACCATCTCCCCAGACAAACCGCACATTCTCAAAAAACTTAAAAACATGCTCTCCTAGGTAAAATTCACCCATCTCCAGCAATCCACCTTTGGTTCTCTAATTCTTACATTATAGCTCATTTCATACCTGGTGATGCAGCTTGATGAATGGATTCCATGCTCCACTGATGAGCCATGAGCCTTCCTTTTGGGTAAAAAAATAATGATCTTGAAGAGCGGCTTCCAGATGAAGTACACAAGACAATTCATTTGGATATAATAAGAATATAGAACAGCTATTGGTATTGTTTTCTGTTTGTTTTGACCCTAGAATAGTTCAGCAGTCTTGAAAAGGTATCGGGCACAGTACATAGGCATGCATGTATTTAGAGGCTCACTAGTAAATCTTTATTGATAAAGTTAGAGAGTTGAGAGGTTACAGCCTCAAATACCTCAACTTTGAGCTTAGTCATTGGACAATCACTTATAACATGGCCTTCAGGGATTCCACTGAAACATTACAGTTCAAATCTCTGTCTTTTAATTTGGACACCATGGTAGTTAATCTTGATTGCCCATTGACTGGATTGAGGGATAACAAAGAGACTGGTAAAGCACACCTTCTGGTGTGTTGCTAAGGCCATTTCCTGAGACTGTTGACTTGTGGGACAGCAACTGAGGGAGAAGAGCATCCTTGAATGTGGGTTATGCTAACCAGCTGGCCTGCCACCATGATGAATCCAAGGGGAAAGTGGAGGAGGCTGCCTTGGGCTTGCAAGCTCGGCTTTCTGAGCACATGTGTTCAGTGCAGCTGCTGTAGCCCACATCAGACATCAGCCTCGTGAGCCTTTGACTGTATCAACTCCCTAGGCCTCTAGCCCTGGGCTGGGAGGTGCCTCATCAGTCCTTGTTCCAAGGTACTCAGCTTCAGGACTAAGCAGCTAGTTAGTGCTCCAGCTCTCCAGCGTGCAGACAGAATCACAGACAATTGGCAAAGCACATGATTCCTATGGGACTTCCAGTGCGAAAATCTCTATTTTTGGATACTTGTATCTTTTCTAAAATCGTGTAAACTTTTCAAATACAGGGGCCAATATGCACATATTCATCCACACATATATACACGTGTGTATTCATATTGCATAGTTGCTTCCATTCCTCTGAAGAACTCTGGCAAGTACAGTTGCTTGTCGTCCAAAACCTTCTGCAGCAGAATCTCAGTTTCTCCACATGGAAATGTCTCCCCCACCCCCCGGCCTGTGAAGAGCAGTGTCGGGCCCCAGTATGGTCTCCATCTTTGTTTGCTCTAGAATATCTTGGACAAGACTCAGGTCTCAGTTTCCTTACAGAAGGGAGAGAAGATGTTTGCTGTCTCTGTGTTCCTTTCAGCACGCTAAGCTCTTAGGTCTACACTTTGAAATCCTTTCATCTGATGTCCCCGAGTGTCTGTTGATTTCAACAGGGAAACTTTGTGTGAAGGTGATCAGGACCTGCCTCTGCTCTCCCTAGATTAGCTTCAGCCATTCGCACGCACCGGTATTGGTTTATCTTTCAAGGAAGAAGTTTCTAGACGCACAACCACGAACCACAGATCTTTGGCTTGATGATGAGGTCATCATTCGAGTCAGTCAGAATGAAAGAAGCCACAGAAGGCATAGCGAGTTAAAAATGATTCTGTTGATTCTTCCTGGAACACGACTGAGTACCTCTTGCTGAACTACTCACAGTCAGGAGCAGTTACTGTGAGAGTGGGAATGGCGTGGAAAGAAGGTGGATCAATTAGGGGAAAAATAATCAGTTTAAAAGCTTGTTTTATAACATGTGCAAGTACCCTATAATGTTAAGTGAGAAAAGCAGCATGCAATCCATAATTTAGCATAATCTCAATTTTATTGACTATATACTGTATATCACCTATCAAATATATTACACACAACATATATTTTATGTATATGTATTTCTATACATACACACACAGATGCACACACCCAAATACACTATATTTATATGGAGAGAGAGAAAGAGAGAGGGAGAGAGAAGGGTGAGAGAGAGAGAGAGAGAGAGAGAGATGATCTGGAAGAAAAAGGCAATATTCCTAATGTTAACAGAAACACTATTCAAAAAGAGTATTCAGAAGTATGATGGTTGTTTTCTTTGTTTCTTCATATGACCTTGTACTGTCAGATTTCCCTCAGTATGCATTCACTGACCCTGTCATTCAGCAAAGAATTCTTAGCATATTAAGGATGAGTCAACCATGTTCTAGACACTGGAGGTCAAATCAAGAGCAATGAGCCAAGCTCTCCAACACAGTGAGTGGCACACATGAGAAGATGCCCAGTGACTGAGGACAGACATGCTTCCATCTTCCATGTACAGTGCCTTTGAGCTGAGACAAAAAGCCCGGAGAGCAGGGAGAGAGATGTACAGTCCAAGGGAGCAGCAAGGGTTCCTTAAGACTCCGGTCTTCAGGGAGCCAAAAGAAGTCCAAAGAAGCGGGAGCCTAGTGTGCAGGGAGTAGTAGCCTAGACTGTGGGCACCAACTATGACAGGCCTCCAAGACATAGGCTTCTGTGTGTGTGTGGTGGGGCCACAAGAAGCATCCATGTCTGGATTACAGACTGGGAGACATTTCAGTGCTGGAGATAGAGTGGGAGCAAGGAACCCATTAGTAAAACCATTTCCCCCCAGTTTACAAGTTCAGTGATGTGTGTTTCTGCATCCGTAAAATGGGCAGATGATGAAAGGTAGTGATGTCTGTCGCGGCCCCCCTCGTCCAGCAAGGAGGACGCGCAACACCGGAGCTCTTCTCACTGCAGTTTTATTCAGGACCTTTTGACAACTGTAAAATCTCTCTCTCTCTCTCTCTCCCTCTCTCTCTCTCTCCTTCTATCTCTTTTCCTCTCTCCCTGGGCAAACCTCTCCCAGCCCTTAAGAAGGCCTGGGCTGCCAACCCCAGATTGCCAGGTGGGCACTGCCCATAGGTCCACGCATATGCAAGCAGCTGACAGTCATTGCGTGATAATAGCATAAGTCAGGCTTTAGCCATAGGAGTTGATTATCACAGAGAGCACTCGCTTTCGGGATCGCGGAGGGCGGGAGCCAGCACCATCAGGTGCGACTCCACGCAGCTCTCTACACATAGCCATCAGGTGTGACTCCACACGGCTCTCTACAGATGTCTACGGAAGCTTTAGTATTAAAAAATGAGAACTCTCTTTATGAACCCTCGTCTGCCTCTTCTAAAAGCATGGAAACTCCTCGGACACCAAGCAACCTTTCCTTCCCTTTCCTTTCCATCACACTGCCCTGCACCTTAGGGTCTGAGAGGTCAGGGTATCCATGCTGGGGCATGCCTGAATATACGGCTTGTTCTCAGGGTGAGATTTCTTTGTGAATTCACCTGCTGAGGCCTCCACTCTGAAGACAACAGGGAGACAGAGAGAGCTCTTTCTGCAAAACCTGGCTTCTGCATTCCAGAAACTTCACATGCATACAATGGAAGAGGCAGCTGTCCAGAAAGAAAGTAGGGAGACAGAAATGTTGACTTTGAGAGACCCTGGAAAACCATGATCTTCGAGAGAGAGCCCACCTGGGAAAGAACAGAAATGGCCACTAGAAAGGAGCTCTAAGTTTGTACAAAAGCACCTGTACCGGTCCCTTGGGTACTGAGGGATGAGAAAGTGTGGGACTTGGCCTATTTATAGTTGGGGGAAATAAGGCACAAAGCAACAGCATGACTCACAGGCAAGGATTTCTGACTTCAGGGCCTCCTCTTGGCTAATGTGAAAACCAGACTCCACTTACAGAGTCATGTCGAGAGGGGGAAGGCGTCTGCTTGTGCCAAAGTGGCAAGGAACACCAGGAGTAGGGTAGGCTGGGGATGAGGGGACAAGCATCCTCTGTAGAAATTGTGACAAATGCTCTGATACCTTAGCCAACGCTCCTGTAATCCAAGAAGGGCTGCAATGGGCCAGAGAGCTCACGCTGTGAAACAGAACAGATCAAACAAAAGAGCTAATCAAAACCGGAGTCAGCCAGATGATAATCCGTGTGGAGAGCACACAAACTCAGGCAAAAATAGATCAGAGACACTTTCCCAAGAGACACAGAGCTCAGAGATTCTCGAGTGAAGAATGGGAAGGATGAAAATGGGGGTAGGGTGAGAGTCGCACCCAGCAGACAGCAGACAAGCCACTGCTAGTGGACCCAGGACTAGGATAAACTGTTTTGTCCCATTCTGAGTCAGTTACCAGCATGTTTCCTCCCAGACAATCCTGGGGTTGGAGTCTTTACTTTAGGAGCAAGGCCCCAAGAGCAGGCACCAAAGTGACCTCAGAGCACCTGTGCACACGCAGGAGCACACGCAGGTGCACACGCTGGAGCACACACTGGTGCACACAATGGAGCACACGTTGGTGTACACACTGTTGCACACGCTGGAGCATACGCTGGTGCACATGCTGGAGCACACGTTGGTGCACACACTGAAGCACATTCAGATGCACATGCTACAGCACATGCAGGTGCACACATGAAGTGGTTTTGGTTCACGAGGCTTCCCTTTGCTAAGTGGTGTGAATAGGTAGCATTCTTGGGAGATCTGCGGCTCCAAAAGCACAGCTCAAGGAAGCCACCAGCAACTTTTTGATTTACCGCCAAGGAGGATTAAGGACTGTGATTGTGGCTGCAGACTTAACTTGAGTCAAGGGTCTAAGTAACCTGTTCCCAAGTCCAGACACTTTCCACCCTGAAGGGAGATGTAGGTATTGTCATTCCAGTCTTTTATTTTTCACAAGGGGAACTCAGGTTTGTAAGCTTTCCTCTTGGTCACAGAGTCCAGAAGAGGCAGAGGTGGGATTTGAACCATGTTGGAGTACGTCATGCCCTGTGTCTCAGATAGTGGATGATAAGGGTTCTCTCAAATACCACAAAGATCAGTCTCACAATCCAGATACTTCTGCCCTCTTTCTTCTCTGCCAAGCAGAGGTCACAAGCTCTAGGTAACATCTGAAGTTGGTAATTCACTCCCAGAGAGCCAGGGAGT
Organism: Chionomys nivalis; assembly: GCF_950005125.1. Taxonomy (NCBI): domain Eukaryota; kingdom Metazoa; phylum Chordata; class Mammalia; order Rodentia; family Cricetidae; genus Chionomys; species Chionomys nivalis. The sequence goes on along the minus strand of NC_080099.1, from coordinate 23,322,668 downwards.
GATCCAGGATGACCAGACTATTAAAAGGCTTAGATGAGAGCATGGGTCATTGCTGTTAGCGGACTGATACCCCCGAGGAAGAAAAGTGCCTGCCGTACAGGTGTTAAGGAATGTGTGAAGGGTAGGCACAGAAGGGAAGTCTATAGGCTTCAGAAAACATATAGACATGGAGTCTCTTTGTAAAGGAAGTTGCTGATGGAGGCCCCTTTACACTGCATGTGAATGTCACCACAGTCGCAGAACTTCCTACACAGAGCAAGGACATCCTCTAGTGTCCTTGGTAGCACCCCATCTCTGACTTAGGAAGTCCCCGGAAACTTATTCATTACCTATCATACTGTTCCAGCTGTTAGAAAGGTCCAGACTTCATGTTGAATCAAGCACCTGCTTCCCGGATGTCTGCATCCCTTGAGAAACTGCCCTTTGGTTTATAGCAACCGAGTTCCATTTCCTCCTTACCCAGCAGCCCACTGGATGTATGAAACAACTTTCAGTTTTTATATTGGCGTTCTCCGAAGCATGCTGAGCAGAGCAGCTTGTTTGCATGATGTTACTAGGTGTCCTTATAAAACAAATAGATAAAACTGACTCTATAAATAGCATCCGTGAGTAAGTCAGGTTAAACCAGGCCAGCCAGGTACACTTCCTGTAAGGGTCTCAGAGCTTTTATGATGTGACCAGAGCTTGGATTCCAAAAAGGAAAACAGGACAGGCTGTTCTCTAAACCTTTGACCTGGGAACCTCAATTTCCCCTAGTTTTCCCTTTGCTGGTATCTATAAGGACTCAGAGAAATGGCATTTGGAAGTGACTTCTTCTCTATATCTAGATACTTGCTGTTTATTTACTTATTCAGAAATTTTTCTTGCCATTTTAATTTTTCTCTCTCAGGGGAATAAGTTATCAGTGTTGCATCTTCTGTTACCATTTTTTCTTTTTTCTTCTTTTTTCCTTTCTCTTTCTTTCTTTCTTTCTTTCTTTCTTTCTTTCTCTCTTTCTTTCTTCCTTCCCTTTTCCTTCCTTCCTTCCTTCCTTCCTTCCTTCCTTCCTTCTTCCCTCCCTCCCTCCTTCCGTCCCTCCCCCTCTCTCTTCCCTTTCTTTCTTTTTTTTGGAGACAGAGTTTTTCTGTGGAGCCCTGGATGTCCTGGAACTCCCTCTGTAGACCAGACTGGCCTTGAACTCAGAGATCCACCTGCCTCTGCCTCCTGAGTGCAGGAGCTAAAGGTGTGCACCACCATTGGCTGGCGATCAGTTGCCTTTGAATGCCATATAAGCAGAAAATGTTCTGAAAACAAGTATGTATCACGTAACATTCAGGACAAATTTGCAAAATATCCACAATTCACCTGAAATTCAGATTGAACTGGGTGTTCTCCATTTTAATTTGCTGAATCTGACATCCCTTGCCTTGAAAAAAATGACTCTCCTGCCCTCCTGCCAAATAGGATAGAGCAGGACTGAGGCATTGAAGGCTTTGAGCCCTTTTCAACCTTGCTTTTCCTTGAGATATTTTTAAAGGAGGGGTAATTAAATTTTTATGGATTATTAGAGTCCAGTCTGAGGCTGACAGACACCAGATATCTTTTTGAATCTACTAGCAAAATCCAGAAGGCCATTTCCCACCCTCCACCCCTGCTCGTAAGTCTGTGTGTGTTTTGCTGAGCGTTAATATTAGCGCCCCAGTTGGCGATATGCTATTGCTAACTAGCACTAAATACTTGTATTTCTAAGTCTCTTCTCATTGTCTAGCGTCCCACTTAGATTGAAACTAACAAAAGCAAGAGAAGCCACCTGTTATGCTGCCACTGCTGTATCCCTGGCAGTTAGCAACAGCTTGGGCATAGAAAATTGTTTGAAGGGAACGAATGTGTTACTCACGCTGTCCCTCAGAAAGCTGAATAAGCCATATTAGTTAATTCTTAGAGATGAGATTACCAATGCTTCTCCTTAACTTTGGGATGTGTCATCTACCCGAGACTTTCCCAAACCTACATGCCACTCACCTGTGCTAAAGGCGATTCTGTTGGGGATGTTGTGCAAAACAAGAGCATTTAATTGCTATGATTAAAATAAAACATTTCAACCACACACAAGCTGTTTTTAAAGATGTTGAACTACTTCCCGGAGCCTGCAGGTTTTTTTTTTTTTTTTTTTTGAGGTGTGGAACTTGGCCCTTAAAACAGCTTGGATCATCTCCAGTGGGTGTGGAATTGGGGTAAATCGGCTGGGTCTTCCCATAGAAATGTTCTGAACCTGGAGTCTGAGCTGCTGGCTGGGCAGCCACGGGGAGTGGGACCTGGGGTCCCATCAGTTCACAGTGGGAAGCAAGTGCCTTGGCACTGCACACTGAACACAGAGGCTTGGGAGATGTTGCTCTTAGCCTTGTTTGCTAGAGCTGACCAAGCTTAAGGCTTATCAACAGTGGCAGCTTTCTGAGGACAGTCCCTGGAGCGGGCACTTGCTTATCTCTACCGTGGCACCTGTGACTTCAGTACTGGGGGCTATCAGTCCTGACTAAGATGCAGAAAACAGTAAGCAGAGGCCCTCGGGAGGAGACTGGGGCCTCGGGAGAGCACCAGAGTGAGGAAACACCACAGAACCCGTGCTTTTGAAAGATAAGCATGAAGATTGGAATTGAAAATCAGCTCTGCCCTATGCATGGGCTCGTCTTTTAACCTCAGTCTTCCTATCTGTGAAGTGGAGAGCCCACACGAATCTTAGGGCGATGCTGAGGGTTAGACACAATGACCCATTTGAAAGTCCTTTGTACATTGTGGTCAGCCTGGAGGATCAACAGTACCCAGTGTCCACTTGCAAACTGCCATCTTCAGCAGCTGGATGGGGCTGGTAGGTGGCCACCAGGATCACGAAGAAGCGTGCCCAACCGAGGAGAAAGAAACATGTTTCCTGCACAGCCTGAAGCAAAAGGAAAATATTCTGGAATTCCTCTTAATTAAGGAAGAAAACATTTTCTAAGACCATTTTTGGGAAAAAAATGTCAGTGGGTAGGAGTCCTTGTGACATCAACAAATCCTCCAGGGACATCTTTATGGAGACACAGGTTCTAGGTAAATTTAATTCCTATCGGATCTTTCAATGATCTCCCTGGAGCCTGCCACTAGCTCTGCCCAAGGCCCTCCCTGGCTTGTTGTTAAATAGGAGCCCAAGTGTACAAAAGCATAGTTCCAGTGCACTGAAGGGAACGTAATGCGGGTGTTCTGGCTGATAAAATACCCTACTACTTCCTCCACTGTGAGACGCTACCCCCATAGGAGGAATGTTCCCTGTGTGTAAATCTATGTTTCTGAATGAGTTACTATGGCAAGGCAGTCGAGGACACAGCCATCACTGATGTCACGTATCACAGAGCGTCATAGCTATTCCTACTGCGGTGCCAGCCGGTCAAGTCCTCTGATTCCCCTGTTGTTCCGTGTGTTTATGGCTTAGGGCTGCCCACTGTGTGCTGAGAGTACATCAGCTTGTGGCTGCCAGAGGCCCTGCTCACAACTCTGAGAAGGCACAAGGCAATCTTTATGCAACCTGACCTGCCCATCCTCCTCTCCTTGCCCAGGCCAAGAATAGTCAATGATCATGTTCTGGAAGAAACCCCACCTTGTCACTGGACGCTCTGAGCCAAGAGGAGGAGGAACAGCGCTGGAGGCACATGCATGGTGCCAGTCAGCCAAATCCAGAGGAGGCAACAAAGGCAGAACACTCCTTTCAAACCCACCACTTTCTCAGTTTTGGTCCCAAGGACTGGTTTAGACCTGGTAAAGAGAACATGCCTCACCCCTCAGTGCCCTCTAGAGCTCTTTCTTTCTCTGAATTTACATATGATATGTGTCTATAAAATATCTGACAGGCAGTTGAATACATATATGCAAATATGCATTACATGTGTATGTAAACCTCTTCTTGTATGTAGTGATACGCATGAAAATCCCTTTAGATTTATCTTCAGTGAGAGCTCTCAAAATATAGACCTGACCTCTGTAGCAAATGCATCATTGGTGTAGACATGCTTTGGAGATAAAGACAGAGATCCTAATGCAGCGCAGGACTCTCTGTGTGGTGACTCCCTTGCCTGCAGTTGCAGGGATAGTCTGCAGTCTCTTCCTTGTCTGCCAGTTGCACTTACTTACACAAACTTGATTTTTCTGATGCAAGAGACTTCCTCTTAACATAAGACACTGGCACATGCTTTTCTCTCCCTTCCCCCTTCTAGGGATTGTCTATTTATCCTTTGGGTGTCTGCTGAAACTTCATTTCTTTGAGGGTACTTTTGCAAGCTATTCTGAATTAGTCGAATTCTCTAAACACTCTATATTACCTTCATAGCACCTATCATAATTCCCATCCCATAATTCCTATATATTCTATTCTCTCTCTCTCTCTCTCTCTCTCTCTCTCTCTCTCTCTCTCTCTCTCTCTCTCTCTGTGTGTGTGTATGTGGGGGGGGGGGAGAGGAGAGAGAGGCACCGGGAAGTGGGTATGCATTTTAAACAATTACACTTTCGTTATGTACAAACAGCACAAAATAAACTTTTGTTGTTGTTAACTCCACAGTTTTCAGCACCTAAAATTTTTCCTGGAACATAAATAAGACATCAGTAGATACACAATGAATCAAGGGTATATATACTCTTATAGGGGAAGAGGGGCAAACACATGGTCCTGTGTATACTTACGTATGACTCTGTGTGTGTGTGTGTGTGTGTGTGTAGGGGAGAGTGTTTAAGACTGTTCTTGTCTGACTTATGTGTGAATATTAATATAGGAGTACAAAACTACATGCATAAACAGCTTTGCTCATATGCCTGTAGACGTCTGTCTTAGTTCATTTTCTGATGCTGTAAGAGAACACACGAGACACTTTAATTTATAAAGGTGAAAGGTTTATTTTGGAGTCTAAGATTTACTGGTTGTGTCTGTTGTCTTCAAGCCTGATGGGCAGACAGGTGTGAACAGGAGAGACAAAACAGAAGGGACAGCTTTACTTTACAGCAACGTGCTCTTGTGAGAAAGGACCCACACCCTGGAGAAATGCATTATTCCTCCTTAATGATGCAACCACCCTTAAAGGCCCCGGTTCACAGCACCACCAAAATGGAAACCATTTAGCATATGACTCTTCGAACAGACAAACCATGTTTAAAATACAGCTGCATCGATGTAAGAGTCTGTGTACTTATTTGGGTGTGTGCAACTGTGGGCACATCCATACGCATGAGTCACGCTATTCTCTGAATCTGGGTGGGTCTCCTTTTAGGTTTCTGAGTAGGAGCATTTATGTACATCAAGAGAACTGATTCACGTAGACCGCAATGTGGTTTGACTTAGCCCAAGGTAGACCATTGTGAAGGAAGGAGCTCTGGGCGAGGAACCAAACTGAGTGACTACCTCCCCAGTCCTATATAGAGGACTGGGGAGCTGGTGACAGTGGAGGTGTTTAATGTCATGCTGTGATTAATCATGGCTGTATTGACTGCCTCAATGCTGGAGACATTTATTATTATCCTCTTTCATGGCACCTTTTATCGTCGTTAAATCGTTTCCACCTACATGTCTTATTGGAGAACAGAGGAAAATCATGATTCCACTGATTGGATGGAGGAGTTAAGTGTGTCAACACACACAGCCATGAAGGATGGGAAATGCAAGGCTTTGTACCTTTGCCTGTACTTTGTGCTCTGGAGCAGGAAGGGAAGAAGACAGCAGTGGGGTGTGCAGTAACATATGCTCTAAAATCTCCTGGGAACTTCAGGCCAAATGCAGTTTTCTGGCCTCCAACTGTGTTGGTACTAGCTAAGAATCTCAGAGGTGGGACTTGGGGATATGTCTTTTCTCAGGAAGGCCCCTGAATCATTTTGTATGTCCTATAAGGTCTGGGGCCCGCTTTGATCAAATAAAATGGTTTCAAGAAACTTAAACTGTTGCTACTTATCCCTTTCACAAATCTAGGCAAAGAGGTTGCTAAGACTGACAGACATCTCCTGGAGAGACACCTTCTGCTCTTCCAGGCCAAGGACACTAGGTGAGGAGGTGTTTACCGAGGCCCGATATGGGCAATGAAACAAGAAACCGAAACAAAATGTCTGTGAACAGAATTGACAGATTATAACACATATCAGAAGAAGTGTGAGTTTCTAGAAAGAAACCACAACCAGGAAGAACAAGAAAAAAAGAAAACAGAAAAAGAAACCCAAGAGAACAAATCCCAAGCCTCAACAACAGATGGTTAGAACTGTTCACAGTATGGCAACACTGATGGGATTTTATATAAAGGGAAGAGCTAGCCAGTACACCAGCAAAAGAGCTGGATGACAAAGAAAATCCCCAGACTAAGGCTCCTGTGGCTTTTCGGCCCAGGCTGTCGTTTTCAAAACCAATGCGGTGAAGCTGCACAGCGAGCAGGAGTCTCTAGGATTCCAATTCTGCTGTGTCATGGGTGTTGCTGTTGTGATTCTAAGAGTTGTTTTCTCTTCCTGGATATGAACACATTTAGAAATTCCAGCTTCCCCTTGGAGTGCCTGAAAAACAAATAGGACTAGCCAGGAAAGACCTTACCTTCTTGGCTGTTGCGTGGTCTTGCTGGGTTAGCCCAGTCACCATATACCGGGGTTGCTCAGCTGGTGAGCTCCAAGTGAGGAGCAGGAAATCGGAGTTCACCCTGGGCTTCTAATGCTGATGCCGACCAAGGCACAGACATGGGGAAAGCTACGGTTTTGAGGTGTCAAGGCCACACAGGAAATGGGGACTTAACTCAGAGCAAACTACTGTGTGTTCCCAGATGTCTCTGGCTGCCCCTCATACCCAGCAAGAGAAACTCACTCCAATTATGCCTGAGCTATGTGGAAGTAGTTGATGCTGGGCTTCCCTGGAGTTGATGCATAGTAACAGCCGGCCTAGATGGCACTGGTTCTCCTCAGTGTTCCTAGGATGATCAGACCCTTCAGAGACATGTTCCTGGAGAACAACAGTTGTATCACTCCATGGAGTCTACCACCTCCTTCTTCCTCTCTTGCCTGCTTGTCTCCAGAGAGAAGAAGCAGGCATATCCTATGAGGCTCGGGTTTCACTCTCGTGTATCATGTGACCTTGGGCACCTCAGCCTCTTCAAGTCACTTTCCTTACTCATAATGTTACAACAGACAAAATAGTACTAGGTTTCAGAGCTGCTTCTTGATACTAAACGAAAGCACGGTCACTGTTGAGGCAGGGCTGAGCCCTGAGGCCCTGGAGCTATTGGGCATCTCCCTGCTCAGCTCACAAGAGCTGCTGTTGGACCAGAAGCCCATGGACATGCTTTCTGCGTGTTGCTGTTGGTCACTACATGTCTTGAATTGACTAATCTGAACAAAAGTCACCAGGTGGGGCTGGGGCATGGAACAATGCAGAAAGAACTCAGTCCCCGGAGTCTGGTGGTTAGTCCTCTAAGTGCTAAAACCAGGCCAAGATCACGCTTTCACCAAGGTTTAGTAGAAATAGCCGTTTCTTCCTTTGGCAGGGATGGGAGCAGGGAGCATTCTGTTTTATTTAAAATGTTTGTGTCTCTGAGAAATGTATTCTTCAAAATGTAGTCTGATTTTTCAAAGATTCTATGTTCATATGTCTTTGAAAATAGTAGACCTGATTGTTTTTTTTTTTTTTTAAAAGAGTTCACAGCTGTTCATATTACAAAACCCCAGAGAACTTTCTGAAGGGCAGATTCTCGGATATTCAGGTCAGACGTTCTGAGTCCAATTTTGGAAGAGTGGCAGTTCTTTTGTACCCCAATGTGTGACAGCTTGGGAGGGCTCTGTAACCAAGCCCACAGGTCATTAAAAATGATTGCAGCTGGATGATGCCGCATATAGAAACATTTGGGCGGGAACTTGTGAAAGAATTGGCAGTGAATGAAGACCACTGTGAATGATCTAATTCTACAATAGTTTAAAGATACACGCATATGCACTTATGTGAGCATGCTTCAAGCTAAGATCGAAAGCATGCCCACGAAACTCAACGGTGGTTGTCTCTGGGTGATCGCGTGATGGGCGATTTAGCTTTCTTGGTGCTGTCAAATGTTTTAAAGTATTCTATATTAGGCATCTATTGTCCATTTAACAAGAGTAAACGTGCTTTAAAAATAAAGAAAAAGTGACCAGATGGGCAACACGGAAGACATCCTGAACTCCCTTAGATACTGGAGGATGAAGGAAAGTTAGAAGCTTGTGTAACCCAGAGTACCTCTCAGAAGCCAAGATAAAATGTGCAGAGAGAGGAAGTGGCCTGCCAGAGGTTCCCCATCCTGACCATTAGTGACTGGGCCACCACAGACCTTAGGTCTCTGGGTTGGGGGCTAGACCGTTTGGAATATTCTGTGCTGGCCAGGGACCTGCCTTGCTTCCTTCCTGCCCTGGAGGGTGACTGACAGACCACAGGAAGTGCGGTGATTCTGAGGGTGGAGAAGGATGTAATAGCCTTTGCAGAGAGACCTTTGCAGCACTCCGTTCCTCTCTCTGTGGGAGTTAGTAGGTCATTTGCAAGAGGCATGGGAAGAGCAGCTGATGAAAAGGTCTAATAATGTGGAAAACTGCTTAACCTTATAGCTCTATTTCGGGATGTTCCCCATGGCCTGGGACTGTTGAGGCCCTGGTTTCCCCGGGAGGTTTCCCAGTTATGAACGTGGTGAAACCTTTAAAATCCAGAGGAATTGGGGGAGAAGGAGAGCTGGAGGAATGAGCACAGACCAATCAAGTCTATCATTTTCAAGAAATGGAATCACAGATGTGGAAGGATCCTCGCCCAGGTTGATGGACGACTTTGTGTTCCATCCTGAGCAGTGCTTCACCGTGAATGCATCCAAAGATAGAAGGCTCATTACTCTGAAAGGGAACCTCTTTTACGCTCAGGAAAGTCGTCTTTACCTGCCGTGGAATCTGCCGAGCCTGGAAGCCATGCGTGTACTCCAGTCTTTACAAACAATAGACACTACCTTATCCTCATATGGTCTTCCAACACTTGAGAGCACCTTACAGCATGTCCTGGGCAGGCTGACTATCCTCAGAACGGCTAGTTATTATTTCCATAGCAAATGTCATCAACTCTAACTAGAAACACGAGATATTTAGAAATCTCTATTTAGCCTCTATGTGAACAGTTCTACAAATTTAGGGCTTAGCACAGCTTGGGTACGATCTATAGTGGCTACATTTTATTGGCAGGCAAACTGAGGTCCCCTGAGGAAACTGCCTTCCTGGACTATGAAGAGACAATGAGGGAGGGCAAGAAAGAGAGTGAGTCGTTGAACTGGGATCTACCCCCAACCCAGTTGTAGGAATTGAAGTAAAAATCTGTCCACTTCACTCATCTCCTATTGTTTGCAAGATACCAGCAGTTCTTTTTTTTTGTTTTTGTTTTTTGAGGACAAGGTTTCGCTTTATAGTCCTGGCTGTCCTGGCACGCACTCTGAAGAACAGGCTACCCTCGAACTCACAGAGATTCTCCTGTCCCTGTCTCCTGAGTGCTAGGATTAAAGGTGTGTGCCACCTGAAAGACACCAGCATTTCAAGCTCTTGAAAGTGCTCAGAAAATTTGTTCTCCAATGTATTTTAAACATTCCTCCATCCATTATATTTGTGCTGTCTGCCAATAAAGTAAGGCTCAGCACAGACCTGACCCTGTGCTGTACTGTCGAGCTGACGGGGAGAAGGGAGGTTATACTGTTACTAAAAAGTGTCACCCCAAGTGGGTGGGTCCTCCTTGCTCTTTGTAGTCAGAAAAGAATTGCCCTTTGCCTTAGAACACTAGCTCGAAACAGACAGCACACGTCTAGGACAGCCCAGACCAATGTCCACCAGGCTCAGCTACCCATTCAGCTTACACGACCTTCCTGCCTTTGGCACTGAGGGTGACTTTGCCGGGACCTGTGGCAGCCTGGGCTTCGGTTTTACCCTGTTGTATTCACATTCAAGTTTCATATCCTTTTTTTTTTTTTCTTTTTTTCTATTTGGCCTCATCCTCTAAGAAAAGACAAAGTCAAGACCCAAAGAAGTCAAGCAGGCACTTTGGTGATTGGTTCCTTGCCCCAGCCCCCAGCCATCCAGCACAAGCTTTGAAAGGACATTCCTCCTTGCCCCCACCCATAACAACCTCCCTCTTCTCTCAACAAGATATTGCATTTCCAGTTCTGACGCTTGCTTTGGCACATAACACACTCTTCTCCCTGCCCCCTGCCGCTTCCTGCTTTGCATGGGTGCTAGGCTCCTTGCGTTGAATCACACAGACATAGGTTCTGATATTTACTTGGCAACCAGCCGGCTGCGTGGCTTTCTGCACAGCAGTTGCTTTATTTGCCAGATGAAAACTCCTCTACCTGCATCTGAAGACTGTGAAGATGGCTGAGAACTCAACAGTGGCCTAACATAACCTGAGTCTTCAGTTTGGTTCCATGGCACATGACTGTTTAGTATTATAGCGTGGTCCAGAAGGAGGAGACCACAGCCTCGACCTCTCTCACGCTGCACCCAGCAGGTGCACTGCAAATACCCCAGGACTCTTTCTGGTGTAGACCGATCTGGCAGCAAATCTACCATCACACACATTCTCAGCAGCATGTAAAGGCAGCTCCGATTTCCAGGCTCCTTTCCCCTCCTAGATTCCTGGCCTCAGTAATTATCTTGCAGGCAGGCCCACCCTGTCCCGCCACTGTTCACACCTGTCAACTTGTATCTCAGGATAAGGTTCTCACATGACAGACGCTGAGAACTTGCTGTCCAGGCAAAGAAAACTTTACGGTGATGAATCCGCCACAGACCTTATGTAACTAGCATGTCAACAAACAGGAGACATGGAGGGACAAGGGGGGGGGGAGACAAAACTACATAAAAGGTGAAAAACAAGGGGTTGCAAGAGGCCCATGGTGTTCTCGTTTCCCAAACTCCTTAAAAACCAATGCAGGTTCTTAAGTTTAAAGCATTCCTAAAAGGACTAAAATGTTGCACATCTCTTTTAGCTGAGAATTGATGTTAACTTTCACAACTGAATTTTTTTGTGTGTGTGAATTGTCATGTGGGTGCTAGGAATTTAACCCGACCATCTCTCCAGCCCCTTATAGCTGAAATTTTAACCAAATGCATTGGAAGTATATTGGAGTATATATGTATAATATTGACTTGTTTATTAATAATATTCATTGTCTACTTAATTAACAAATAATTAACAGATAAAGACAAGTTTTAAAAAGTATATTGTGTATGTATGCATATATATATATATGTTAAAACTATAAGGCATTCTAACTGAAGTTGCTTGAAATTACTTTTTAGTCATAAAGAGTTAAGGGATCTTCCAACTTCCCTAATGCAAGGAATAACATAGTAGATTCTTTTTATTAAAGCAAAGCTCTTTTGCAGAGTATTTATTCAGTCCCTGACTTTCATATGAAAACTATGAAAACATCTTCCCTGATGACTAACGCATGATGCAGCCCCAAGGAAAGACTCCACAACTCAGCTGAGGGCAGAGGTCAGTGGCGATGCTATGAAGAGAACATAGGATTCCTGGCTAGCAGTCGGGCTCTTGTCTTACCTGTGCTCGAGCATCTTTGGTCACTTACCTTGAGCAGTTAATTTCCTCTATTGGGTTTTCAGGCTGCTCAGATTATGAGCTCTTCCAAATCCAAGACCTTGGGAAGCTATGGGGTATGTGGCGAATATATGGAAAAGCCTGCTGTAGCTCCGGACATGTGGCTCAGAGGAGGAGGAGGCTGTGGTATGAAAACCTTGACCAAAACATGCTTGCATAGAATAACACGCAGTGCAATTTGCACAGCATGGGCTTGGCCTCAGCCTCCCTTCGAGAGATCATTGCTCACCAGAGGCCTCCTCACTGAGCTTTTGAGAAGCAGAGGAGGCTGGTGTTGGGGACCTTGGACAGTAGGGACGATAGAAATAGAGTCAGCTCTATGAGTGAAAGCTGTGGCACCAAACCTCACAGGCTGATCCTTTCCAGCCGGGTGTTGCCAAGAGGGATGAGCCACTCCATGAAACCTGGGCCATGCTCTGGCTCCAACACACGGGCAAAAATAGAATGGAACTGCGAGAAGAAATGTGTTTACTTTTGTGATTTCCCTCTGTGCCTCTTAACAGTATTATAATCTCTCTGCAAACAGGCGGTGAGGGCCTGCGGGCCTCACCTCCACTGATAAACCCTCCCAAATAACTCGTGCGTGAACCCTAAAACCTTAACTTCTTGTGGCAACCGCCCGGGCAGTTGGAACACAAGTTTAGAAGGCAGTGTGATGAAGAAGAAAGAGGAGGGGCCGAGGGGCTGTCAGAACTGAGTGAACTGGGGAAAAACCCCTTTCCTAGGTGTCAACAATACAAAACAGCATTTGTAGGAAATAGCAAAAACTCAGCCGATTTAGATTTTCAAAGTTTATACCAGTCTTTCTGCTAAGGATTACTTTACCCTTCTGGGTAACAGGTCATGGCTGAGGCTGTTTTTGGCTATGATTTATAAACTTGAGGGATGCTACTGGAATTAACGGGGTACAGGTTGGCTGCTAAACATCCTATAACGTGTGAGAAGGCCTGATTTACACAGACATGCAGAGCATCAGGGGAGGGGAGAAGAGAAGAAGGGAGATATGGGACAGCGGGAAGGAGGGGAAGAGGCTGAACCCATGTTCAGGGTATGAAGTATTTACCAGCTATCCCTTAAAGCTTTGCTCTCTATGACGAAGGTCTTCGATTTCCCTTGGAATCCTGAGATTTTTCAATAGCTTTCCCACAGAAAACATTTTCCTCGTCCTGAGTACATCAAGCCCTACTGCAGTACAAAGGGCGCTACTGTAAGAGCCGCAATGATATGAACCCACACAGTTATTAAACAAGTAGGGCTGGGAGTTGGGGGGTAGGAGCTTGTGGGGCAAAACATATGCCCATAACTCTGTCTCTGTGAGTCAGGGTTTCCAAGGTGACAGGCACAGAATAGCAACTGTAGGATGCACGGGGTTATGCTGAGAGCAGGGGGGGCTGATTTGGGGCACAAGTGAGATTCGGAAAGATACAGGCTTGCATCTGGAGATCCAAAGGCACATGGGAAGGTTAGGCAAATCAGTGCGTACCACTCTGGTAGCCTTCCATATTAAGCCACTCAGCAGTTATGACACATAGTTACCTGTGGTTTCCAGTGGGCGAGACAAGGACACTCGAGAGTCAAGAGGTTTGGAGAAACAGGTGCAATGAAATCATAGTCAAACAATTTATTTACTGTAAACTTTAGACTTTGCTCAGAAAAAGAACTGAAGCTGTCCCTCAGATCCCTGCTTAGAACAGTCCAGTTGAGCAAACAAGGGGAGTGGGAGAGAGTCCGTATTCACAGCAGAAAGGTCCAAGACACAGGGTTGTCAAGTCCAAGGGTACAGGAAGGAAGATTTCCTTCAGATACAAATGACTAGCAGCAATATATAGTATCCCTAATACTTGACCAATGAGGTAGATAAACGGAAAAGTGATCTAAACATGTAGACACAGTCATCTAGGACCAAGACACTTCAGACAGAAACTTTCAAGTTCCATACAAAGAGGAACTGAACTGTACAAGAACCAAACAAACACTCAAATACAGTCTCTCTCTCTCTCTTTTTGCAGCTTAAAAAAATAAAATAAAAAAGGCAGAAGGATTCTTCCCCCTTCTGCAAATCTCTATACAATTTTATTCTAAAGTTATTACACTCAAGTTAAATAGTCTCGTTAGTGTCCTGTCGGGAGGGGGAGGGGTCTTAAAAAGTAGAAAGCCTGCATTCCAGCGGTGAGTCTTTGGTGCTACAGTTCCTCCCTTGGGAATCAATGCTAAGGCTAGGCACAGTACCTTGACAGTTCACAAAGCTTTCCGAGCCTGGCGGGTCCTCACACAGCAGTTCGCTCTCTTTCTCCTGCCCCAGCTGGCATCCACTCACCTCCCCTGTGTAGTCTGTTTTGCCATTACTGTTGCTGGAGTAGCCGTTCCCATAGGCTTTTGAAGAAGACCTGCGGAGGCATAGAAGCTCCTGGAAGGCAATCCTGAAATCTGGACTCCGACAGTAGATTAGGGGATTGAAAGCAGAATTGACATAGCCCAACCAGTTAAGGAGGATGTAAACTTCCTTAGGGATGAGGTTTTCCTGAATCACGTGCACGATGTTGACGATGAAGAAGGGCAGCCAGCAGAGGGTGAAAGTGCCCATGATGATGCCCAAAGTCTTGAGGGCTTTGTGCTCTTTCAAGCAGAACTTGGAGGACCTTCGGAGTCCGTGCCCACTTCGCCCATCCTGCTCCACCTGGCTGAGGTTTTGGGAGTGGAATCTTCCTTCAGATTTGTCTATCTTCTGGAGCTGCCTTTTGGCCACCTGGAAGACCCGGGAATAGACAAAGACCATGACCACCAGAGGCACATAGAAAGACACAATGGAAGAAGCAATGGCATAGGCCTGGTTCGTGAAGAAGTCACAGCAAGTCTCCTTGTGATAGCAGTCGATGGCTTTTTTGTGGGTGGCACGGTACCAGTGCATTTGGATGGGCAAGAAGGAGGTAAGGCCGGAGACAATCCACACCATCAGGATAACCATTCGGGCCTTATTCTTGGTCAGCAGGCTCTGGTACTTGAATGGCGACGTGATAGCAATGTAGCGATCCACTGCAATCACACACAAGGTCTCGATGCTGGCTGTGACACACAACACATCGATGGAAGTCCAGAACTCGCACCAGAAGTTGCCAAAATTCCACATTTTCATAAGGATGTGACTGGCCCCAAACGGCACCACCGCTAGGCCCATGACTAGATCAGCACATGCCAAAGAGGTTATGAAGTAGTTGGTGACAGTCTGTAGTCGCTCAAACTTGGCAATGGCTGTGATGACCAGCACGTTGCCAAACACGATGGCCAGGACGATAACCGACATGAGGATGGCCATGCCTACCACCCACGCTTCGTCCCGTTCCTGAGTGATGTCGTGGTCTGGCGCACTGCTTCCGTTGGGTGCCAGCAAGAAGTCGCTGTCGTTCCCGGGTGGCCCCATGACTGGCAGACTAGCAGGTGAGCGCACCGGCTTTAAGCGCTCTGGTGCTCTCAGCGGGTGCACCTCCGACGGGGCGCAGCCGGCCGGGGGCGGACTCCTGGAAGCTTCATTCAGCGGCTGGAGGTGGCTGTGCTGGGGGCGCGTCCTGCACACTCAGCTCGTGGGGTGCTCGCGGCTCGCTGTGCCTGCTAGCTGCAGCCTGAAACGCCGGAGAAGCAGCCTCGCAATGCGCCCTGCCCGTTATGTGCACCAGACTTTAGGAGGAATTGCCCCGTGACGTGCAGCAACTTTGGGCCAATGGCAAGGTCGCATGCCCGAAGGGGCGAGGCACTAAGGACCAACCCTCCCCTCCTAGCCCGCCTCCTCTTGGGGTTGGCCCGGGCGGGGCGCAGCAGCTCCCCGGAGGCCAAGCCACCACTCCCTCCCAGCTACCCTAGCGGGGGCCCCAAAAACAAATCCAGGTCTGCTATGCGACCCGCCAACCAAGCGCAGTCTGGAAGTTCTACCTGTCTGTGCAGGTCACTGCGGACTGGGGTCTCTGGATACGGGTGGCACACAGTGCATTTTCCTTCAGGAACAGAGACTGAGCAAGCTCGTTCGGACACGCACACACAGGCACAAACGCACCCGGCCGACATGGACATGCTCAGACTTATGCCGAACCACAACCACAGACACGGAGACACACCCGCTCACGCCGGAGACAACTGTCTCCTGATCTAACACAGAAAGGAGGATAAACAAATGCAGGGACACCTAGAAGCACTCAGAAAGGAATACACACAAGCGCTCACGTGGAGATGTGGAGTGTGGAACATTCAAGCACTCATGTTCACATCCAGGTACCACCCTCCCGAGGTGCTCATAAATGACACTCTCTTTTCTCATTCTCAGATTCTCAGGAGTTATTTGGCAAGAGCACAGGAGGTGACTTCAACAGAGACAGAGTTTCTCAGCACACTTTTTGAAAAATATTTTTTTGGCGTTCTTCTCTCTTGAGGACTTGCAGGCAGCAAGGTAGTAATTTTACATCTTGCATTTCATTAGGAATCGAAGTATTTACACATTTGGAGGGAGTTAAGTGGCTTTACTTCTAATTCTTTTTTTTTTTTTTTTTTTTTTTTTTTTTTTTTTTTTTTTTTTTTTTTGGTTTTTTCGAGACAGGGTTTCTCTGTGGCTTTGGAGCCTGTCCTGGAACTAGCTCTGTAGACCAGGCTGGTCTCGAACTCACAGAGATCCGCCTGCCTCTGCCTCCCAAGTGCTGGGATTAAAGGCGTTTACTTCTAATTCTTGCGAGTGTGGCCTCATTTCCTTTTTATATGGTGGCTGAGGATG
Source organism: Chionomys nivalis (assembly GCF_950005125.1). Lineage (NCBI taxonomy): Eukaryota > Metazoa > Chordata > Mammalia > Rodentia > Cricetidae > Chionomys > Chionomys nivalis. The sequence goes on along the minus strand of NC_080099.1, from coordinate 23,306,289 downwards.
CGTTGACAATGACGTTTATTATTTTCTTTTTAAAATTTTAAAAATTAAACCAATTTATTTATTTTATGTGTATGGGAGTGTTATCTCTACAAATGTCTGCTCACTGTATTTGTGCCTACTTTGCAGGTCAGGAGAGAGCATCAGATTCCCTAGGACTGGAGATACAGAAATGTACCAGTTCACATGCTGGGAACTGAACCACGGTCCTCTGGAAGAGCAGTCAATGCTCTTAATCACTCAGCCATCTCTCCAGGCTGGAAAATTTCCAAATAATTTCTTCAACAACTCCATTGAAACTATAAAAATATCCTTGCATGTGTTGGCTGGATAATTCGTTAATCTTTTCAGCTCTGTCGTGTGAACCTATTACTGTTGGACGATTTTTGCTTTAAAAAAAAAAGCACAACTTCATATCATTCATTATATTAAAAACATGTTCTCTGGAAGCCGTTTTTTTTTTTTTTTTTTTTTTTTTTTTTGGTTTTTCGAGACAGGGTTTCTCTGTGGTTTTGGAGCCTGTCCTGGAACTAGCTCTTGTAGACCAGGCTGGTCTCGAACTCACAGAGATCCGCCTGCCTCTGCCTCCCAAGTGCTGGAAGCCGTTTTAAAACTACAGAAAGTAAATGATAATTGTTTCCTCCCTTGAAAAAAACAAGACCAAGGCTAAGATTCATGGACTATGATCCCGTGCAAATGACTGGACTGTTGGGAAACCCACTCACTTTCAGGGTTTGATTTCCCATGTGTTATCTCTGACAAATTGCAACTCTTTCACACTGCATAGCCAAACATACTCAGTAGATTACATAATAACATAACAATGGCTGATATTTAGGGAACATTCTGCTGTGTGCCTTTTGTGCATTATTGCGTTTAATCCTTCCCACAGTTCCATGGGGGTATTTTCTTTAGCTCAGTCTCCACTGGGGCTCAACAGGGCAAACAGTGTGCCCATGGACACTGGCCAGGCAGTTCCAGAAGCTGAATCTGAACCGCCATCTGTCTGATTCTAAGATCCATTTCTTCAATGTTATTCCATGAAGTAAAAGGGGGAGGGTCCAGGAGAAACCCACAACTGGGGTCCGAGCACCTGTGTTCCAGGGGCACCTTGGAACTTTGACATTCGTTTCCCTTAGTCAAACCACAATGACAGGATCAAATTCCCTCCATCTCTAAGGGGGTGCACATGCAAATGTGGTGTGTGTGTGTGTGTGTATGTGAAAAACAATAAAGTGTGAGTGTGATAAAGTCATTTTCATTGGGAGGAGTGTGAATCAAATGCTACAGAAACTATAAAAGTGCTCTTACATAACTTAATATCAAACAAATTTGAATTTTTCAGTGAACTTTATATAATTTACTTAGCAGTTTAGAACATATTGCTAGTTTCCTCCAGCAGAACTATAAAACACTTTATGGAAAATAAGGTGCAGTGTTTACTTCCAAAGTGGGGTTTAGAAATGAAACCTCCGTGGACCTTTTGACTTTCTTCAGTAGTACACACTTTTAGTGTGTGCGTGTGAGAAATGCCACAAAATATTAACCATAAACCCCACAAATATCAGTTAAAGATCCAGTATGTCCACATAGCTTTCAAAACACACCCACCTTGTATTTGTGTCTTCCAAAATTGGCTCGGGTCTGATGCATTTTAGGAAGAGGCTCTGAGTTATGCAATAGCCTTTCTTTAAATACACATCTACCCTGAATTGTGGAAGTAGAACTTTTAAAACCAACTTCCTGTTTATGAGGGTCTGGAGTAAATAAGCATAGGATTGAATCTTCCCCCAGCAACAACCAAGAAAAAGGCAAACGCTTTTCAGGATGAACATGGATCAATCTTATGTTTAGCATGTACTTAAAGTTGCCCCAAACTTTAACTAAATAACTTGGGAAACATCTTTTAGGAACCTCACACACACTACATTAAGAAGAAGAAATAACATTCATCAAAAAGGAAGTCCTGTGACGTTTCCCAGCCTTTTCGACAAATAGGCATCCTCTTTCCTCCTGTGGTAGGAATTTCAGAATATTTTCTTTTCTTTGGTCTCCGTTTAGAATTCTAAGACTAGACACAATTAAAATAGGGAAGAGTTTAACAGATCATTTTGGTTTCTTTTTTCTTTTCTTTTTTTTTTTTTTTTTTTTAAGGAGCCTGGTGTGAAGAAATGGGGAGTGTCCTGTCCAAGGAGTTAGGGAAGTTCTGCCCTCCTGACTGTACTTGTTTCCAGACCCAGCAATGGTGATTTCATTCTGCAGCATCGGGAGTTTGCTACAGCTTGAGCTGGAGACCTTGGAGAGTTAAGTCACACTCCAGTAGACTAAGCCGCCCTTATCTGATGGAAGGAGAATCGAGCTCTTTTATGGTGATTGATAGTGCCTAATTGCATAGTTTGTCAATCCCTTAAGACGCTGATTTGTCAGTTCCTGCGCACCACACAGAAATAAAAGCCACAGTTTGATTTATCTAAGGACTGTTTAAACAGGAGTAAGGTTCTGGGCAACAGAGAATGTCCTCACACCAACTATTGGACAGCTAAGGAGCCTCTTCCTGGGTCTTAGCTCTGACAAGAGTTCTCCCATCTTCATGATTCTTTGGGAGAAACATCTGTGGAATTCTTTTGTTTAACATGCCTATCTTTTAATAATATCTCTATACCGGGTTATCTCGCCATATTTATATTAAATGAAATCAAATACATGTGAGGTATTATACTACTACCTTCAAAAAGAGGCAGTTATTCTTATTGTCTTATCTTTTTTTGCATTAAAAGGTAGATATAGAATACATATTTGTCTCATTATATTGTATATGTGAAAGAATCCTTTGGACGTAAGTAACATGCAATTTATTTTTCATTTGTGTTACATTGGAAGTAAACTAAACTCTAGTCCCTTGAGAGGAGGAACAAAGTTTCCCAGGGAGAAAAATGAACCTGAAAGTTATTGCTACTAGCATTGGAGTTTTCTAGCTTGATGGGGTGATAATGGTTTGGGGTGAAGCATCTTAAGTCCTTACACAGTGTCCCCCCTCAAAGTCTTGGGGAACCATCTCTAATGAGAAAAAACCCATCAGCTTTTTGTATTTTCCCCACTCTCCAGATTTTGAACTAAAATCTATCTTCTTTCTATTGATGCCCATGACTCTTAAGTCTGCCCCCTTGAGGCCACTCAAGACAATCACCTTTCTTTTCTAAGGCTGTCTTGAGCTCTTGACAGGATGTCTGTCCCCTCGAGGTTTAGTACCCCTGGGTCTGGGGTACCCTGGACCACTATGGCCTCTTTGCTCTGAGATTTAGTATCCTTGGGTCTGGGGTACCCTGGACCACATGGTGAGTTTCTCCCCACAGTGTTTCACTTAGTTGATGATGCTAACATCGGTACCTGGACCATCCTAGAACAAGTCATCAGTCACTTTGTGATCACCTTGGCAACCATGAAGTAGAACAGAGCAACCAGCAAAGCTCTCCAAACAGGTGCTTATGCCAGATGAATTTAATTTCCTGCTGTGCTTGGGTTTTATGAGAGACACGCTAATAAATCCTCTACATCCCAGGGGCATTGGACAAAAGGAGATGGCATTAAATTAAAACAAGGGAGGGGGAGGATGTAGGAGGAGTAAGGGGGAGGACGTAGGAGGAGGGAGGGAATAATTCAGCAGACCACATAAAGGACTCTTTGACCTGAAAAGAATTAATCATTCAAGGGGACTAAACATCCACAGCTTTTCTCAATTGGGATTTTGAAAGAGTTAAATCCCACAAAAAAAAAAATATTTGACTACGTATTCTTCCTAGTTCTCCTAAGCTGAAACAGAAGCATCCTCCTAAGGACATGAGAGGGGCGTTGTAAGTATATGCAGTGTGATGGATACCCAGGGCTCAGTGTGTAATTCTCTTGCTGCTTAGGACTCAAGGGACTGCTTGGAGTCTCCTTCAGGAATGAGAACGAAGAATGTGCAATGGGTCTCTGCATGGGGGGAAGTATTGGGTGCACAGACAGGCTATGAATAGCATGAGCACACCTTAGCTGTAATCCCAGAAAAAAACAGGGCATTATGAGCAACAAGTCACCTTCACTCTTGGAGCCTCAACTGTGACCTAGTCACGGGGAACTTTCCCTCAGAAATGTACTACGCTGCTGTGGGAGGAAGCGACTTGAGGGCCATTGAGGAGGTGAGTTCCTGACTGTGAAGAGCCACTGTGGAGTTAGTAAGCACAACTTAGAATCCTACAGACAATTTGTCTACATCCCCGCCATTCATATTCTGCTTCTTACCACCCTGACTTCACTGTTCTGAGAAACAGGTGAATCACGATTTCCTCGATTATTGACTCACTTCGAAAGCTCAGATACACTTAATTTTTTAAAGAAAATTGTATATTCAACCCTAACCACATGTAGAGAAGTGGTATCACCTGCCATAAATGGAAAGTAATCATGCAAACAAAACAACATTAGTATATTTCAGCTTGATTTTGCTGCCCGCCAAAGTTCTGAGCCCAAGGTCATCTCTCTTCTCACGAAGGAAGATGACCAAGTGCTAGGGAGATGTCAGTGGTATTCTAGTACCTAAAGAGAATGCTTCCATGAATCCCAAAACACTGAATGGCAATTGAGAGGGGGCTTACTCTTTGGTATTTGAGAAGGAGAGCCATTTCAAGTAGTGCATTGTCATTTGAAGGACAGATGCTGAATTATTTAAAATATTTTTTATTATTAAGAAACCAAAGATGTCACAGTATAAGACTTGTGTTAATGGGATGAAGTGCTATGAATGGGCTTGGGTTTCAGAGCCAGACGGAAGCTCTTTGCACAGCATGATTTAGCCTTCAGGGCTTCAGAATGTTAAAATGTAAGATGAAGATGAACTGTTTGCTACGGTTGCCGAGGGACTGCAAAGCATGCATGAAGCCCTAGGCTTGGACAGGGAGGGAGAGAATCCGGAGATTTGCAGCAGGACAACGCAGTGAGTGTTAATTGGGTTTAGCTGGGGGTACGTGCACGGACCAAGGATGTGGAGGGTCATTACCAAACAGGGTCTGAGACGAGTAGAAGCCTGGTGTGGATGAAGAAAAGAAGGGGTGAAGAATTCACTTGGGACCGCAACAAACTTGAGGTATTGATTAGACATCAAAATGGAAGCTAAAAATATAATGACTCAAAGATAAGTAGATCTGGAGAGATGTGTGTGGGTCCTTCATTACCGCAGAAGTGTTCTGTGACTAGTGATGCTCTCAGATGATTTCGATGGTCAAATGAGACAATGCGTTTAATACCTCAGAACTGTGTTTCCAAGAGAAATGTTTATTGTTCTTGTTGTCGCTGAAGTCATATCATCATCATCATCATAATCGGTCTAACAGGGAAAGGATCCTGTCTATATACCAAGTTACCTACAGTGGACTTGGGAAAGGTTTTGCATTAGATTGGCTGGCAGCTGCATTCAGGATGAGAATTTGATTGCCAGTTTTGAGAAAGTCTTTGTGAAGGAGGAGCAGCCTAGAGTGGAAAGAAGCAAAGAAGCAGGCAGAGCCTGATGCTTGGAGCAGCCTGGAACAACCCTGGAGCCAAATGCTTCCTCCAATTGTTAGTGGAAAAACCCTGAACCAGTTACTTAATCTCCCTGTGTCTCACTTTCCTTATCTATAAGTGGAGCTGTTGCTATCTCACGACCTCATGGGTTACTATGAGAAGCAAGTCAGTATCTGTGATGTGGTCAGGATTAACTTGGCAGATAATTTGTGCTACATTAATTACTGATATTAAACCCAGAGCCTCTGCGAAAAGGTCTATTATTGGCAGAACTCAGAAAACATGTTACAGAGAAGAAGAAATGGGCTGTGCAAGTTGAACTGAAGGACTCCAAAATGCGAACTGCCTGGTGCTGTGGCCTAAGGCAAGGAGACACGGGGTCTTGTGGACTCTGAAAAGAAGAGGCAAAGGTGCTGCGGCGATCAAGCCCTGTCAGAGGAGAGGCGGGAGGAAGCAGGGCTGATGAGGAAACCACAGGGGATGAAACTGATCATGGGAAAGGACAGAGGAAGAGAGGATACTTTAGGAAGGAAACATGGTGGTCTTTCTCCGAAGCAGAGTCTTCTGCTGGGGAACAGAAGGAAAGTAACTTCCTGGGACAACGTCTCAGCTACTTTATGTTGCTGTGGTATAACACCATCACCAAAGGCAACTTATGGGACAAAAGGGTTATCTTGGCTGGCCATTCCTGAGTTATAAGAGTCCATCATGGCAGAGAAGCATGGCAGCGGGTAGCTGGCATGGCACGGGGAGCAGGAAGCTGAGCGTTCACATCTCAATCCTAGGCCTGGAGCAGAGAGATTGAACTTTCAAACCCTGCCCTGGTGATGTACTTTCTCCTGCAGGGCTATTCTTCTGAAACCTCCCCCAAACACTACTACCAAGTGTGAGTCAAGTGTTCAAATACCTAAGACATGGAAGACATGCCTCATTCAAATCATGACAGGCAAGGAGAGGTCAACGTGTTCCAACTGTGTCTACTGACTGTGGGCAGGGAACATGGTGAAATCAGTCCTGGCACTTCCTTGTACTATATGACAGTCCCTCACCTGGCCTGTTTCCAGATACAGAAAATGATAAGGTCAAATCAAGTGACCTTAAGATCGGTTCCTGGTACATCCTAGACAATTGGTACTTGCTATGGACTCTGAAAATAAGAAGCATACTTTTTGTTGTTATTCATCATCATGTATGTTACATACGAGGAACTGGACTTGAGTACCTTTGTGTTATTTTCTGAACTGGACTTGAGTACCTTTGTGTTATTTCCTTCATCATCTTAGGGTTTATTCCCATTTCTATACAACCTTACAAGAGAGGCAAAACTATTCCCACTCATGGACTAGAGGGTGGAGGTTTAAAGACACAGGATAGTCTGCTCCAGGTTGTACAGGAAGTACTAGAAAAAGGGCTTCAAACTGTCTCCATCTGATCACAAGCCCGTCTCCATCACTGTCATGGGACTCATCCCCAACTGTCTAAATCAAGAACAAGGCTGTACATTCTGCCTGATGTGGAGAAAGCACCCTGTTGCCAGGGTCTCACACTTGAGCTTTGTTGAAGTGTAAGCGGCAGGGCTGTGTCCCCGGCACCCGGCTAGCTTTACCCGAAATAATTACATGGAAACTGTATTCTTTTGAACACTGTCTGGCCCATTAGTTCCAGCCTCTTATTGGCTAGCTCTTACATATTGATCTAACCCATTTTTAATATTCTGTGTAGCACCATGAGCTGGCTTACCAGGAAAGATCTTAACCTGTGTCTGTCTGGAGTGGGAGAATCATGGCGACTCATTGACTCGGCTTCTTTCTCCCAGCATTCTGTTCTGTTTACTCCACCCACCTAAGGGTTGGCCTATCAAATGGGCCTAGGCAGTTTCTTTATTAATTAACCAATGAAAGCAACAGATGAATACAAGACCCACCTCCATCAGAGCTTTGCTACACCACTGGAGCTAAGAGGCAGTAGCTTCCAATCACTTATGGGAACAAGGCCAAATAACCAAGATTTTGAGCCAAGCGCCCCATTCATGATTTCTAAAAAGAAAGGCAAGATTCTAGAGCTTGGAAGTTGTTGGCCATGAGCCTGTGGACTTTGCTCATGCCCCTTCCCCAATTTTCTTCATTCACCCCACTTCCCTTTATGCTCACCTCCTGCATGGCTCTCACCCCCACCCCCAGAATGCACACATGCACACATGCAAGCACATGTACTCATTCAGTTTTCTCTAGGAAGACTCACTGACTGAGTTAGAAACCTCATTTGCAGGCTTTGGCATTGTTCTACACACTGATTCACAATCACACTTGTCTAATGGTAGGGTCATCCCCCAGTGTGCTGGTCATACTATTTTATATTCACAGTATCCCAATACAGGGTCAAGGCTAAAGAAGATACGTACATGACATGCAGGTGGACACCTGCCCCAGACCTAGACACTCTTAAAGTACCTTGCAGGCTAACCACTGCAAGGAAATGAAGAAGGAGGCAAGGTCCCTGGTTTAGATTGGCAATTAGTGTATACACTTGACCCCTGAATAATGTGGTAAGTACCACGACACACCTACAAAGTTGATTTGATGGGCAGTTGGGAGCCAGGTCACTGCCTCACCTTAGACTCTTAAGAAGAGCAAGTATTAGATAACACGAGGACTCCAGCCAGAGACTAATGGAAGTTTTTAAAAATAAATTGATGTGGCTGTTCAGAAAGTGATTTGGTAGAATTTATTCAAGTGTACATATTCTTTCATCTAGAATTTTTGCATTGTTACAAAACTCTTTTTTAAATGTGAGATGTGAAAACTACTCCAGTAAAGAAATATTCTCAAGCCCTAATTGTTCAGTAGAGTAAATAGCCAAACAAATGAGAAGAAAACCATATACTATAATGTGATATGCAGTCATTAAAGAATGCACTAGAAGGCTGGAGAGATGACTCAGAGGTTAAGAACACTGACTGCTCCTCCAGAGGTTCTGAGTTCAATTCCTAGCAACCACATGGTGGCTTACAACCATCTGTAATGAGATCTGGTGCCCTCTTCTGGCCTGCAGGCATACAGACAGAACACTGTATGCATAATTAATAAATAAATCTTTAGAAAAAAGAATGCACTAGATATATGGGGAGTGACTCAGGAACTTGTCCTCATTGTAGTATAAGAAAAAAAAAAGTGATTCAATGTTTACTTTGTTAAATCCAACAGCACTTCCTCAACTAAGCCTGAATCTATTGTCAGCTCTAGTGGTCATCCTTCATGCTATTGCATGCACGTCGAAAATTTACAGCCATGTAGTACTAAGAATGGTTGTGAAAAGAAAATCTGTTGTAAAACTACAGAAGAAGTGTGGGAAGGGATTTGCACTCAACAGAAGGCTGTTTTTGCTAGATGTGTCAAGAAAGAGGAGAAAACATCCTGAAAACGTTCATTCAGGTTTTGGGGAGAGGGCTCAGTCAGGAACGCACTGTTGCACAGTCATGAGGACCTGTGTTTGAATGCTCAGCATCATGCATGTAAACTCCACCAGTTTATATCTGCAATTCAAGTGTTAGGGAGGTGCTGACAGGAGGATCTCTGGAGTGCACTGTCCAGTCTAGCACACTGGTCTCTAAACATAAGGTGGGAAGTGACTGGAGATAACTGGACAGGAGCCTCTGGACGGCACACACAAATTTAAGCATGCCCACTCATACGTACACACACAAGAACTTTTCATTCAACTGGTTGCCATGGAGCTGGGTTTAAAAGCCCCCTGGGATTTTGGTGGTTAGACAAGGAAGGAGAAGATAACCCAGCAAACAGCACAGATCAAGGTACAGAAGTGGGAACCTTGCATCCCTGCTTGAGAAACAGCAAATGTTCCTGGAGGTGCTCTTGCCCCCATAAGGGAGAAGCGAAACGGAAACAGGTGAGTTGGACTGTGAGCACTGGAAGTCCCTGGATGCTGAGATGAAGAGTCTCAGGTCTAAATAAACCAGAAAAGGAGGTAGAGCAGGCCACAGAAAGCACAGTCTGGAAGAATGTAGATGACAAGCTAAGAAAGACCATTCCACAGGAATGTGCTCAGGAGCCCTGTGCCAGATTTAGTAAGGGTCAGAATTTGGTGCTTCTTTGAGTAGCTAACAGTTCAGGTTTGAAGAGGTGGGGCTAGGGACTGTGAGAGGAGACAGCTGAGGCAGGAGAGACAAGGATAATGTTCTTTTGATTTGTGCAATAGTTCTCATCTGTCGGGTTGTGCTTCCACAGAGTTCTGTGTTCTGGAATATACTATCACATTTCTAATACCTAGCCATTTTACCCTAGCATGAGGGCAGGGAGGGGATTTACAGAAGAGCAAAGAAGTAAAATTAGAAATTGTTAGGTTTTTTTTTTTTTCTTTAAGAAGGGGATTAGGAAGGATGTAAGACGAAACCAGGAAATGAAAATGATGATGACACAAACAACGAGGAAGCTTCTAGAAGAGAGCTGGGGCTGCCTGGCATGGTTCTGGGGACCGATTTTCTATGCTGAGTGTGTATGTATGCTATCTTTGCATGCAACTTGCTGGTGGGTACTTTTTGACAATCCAGCAGATAGACAGGGCTGCGGATCATTCTCCCTCAAAGATTCCCTGAAGGATCACCTCCATCAGCAGGGTCCATCGTACTTCAGCAAAGGGGCCTCCGAGGTGGACACACAGAGAGAGGTGGTGGGAAGCCTGGCTCCAGTCGTGGTGGCCCTTCTGGGTCCTTCCTGGAAGTTAGTGTTTGCACACGCTGTTCCTGGTGTTCAAAAACTTTCTTCTCCCCCATGTAACAGCCAAGGCTTACTCATTTCTTGGTTTTGAGCTCAGTTATCACTTCCTCTGGAAGTCAGCCTTCCTCCCCTCCATCCATGACTGAGCCCCTTGCTATCTCAGTGCACATCACAATTCTATACCTTTGATTTTATTTGTGAGATTTTTCTGCTGGTAGCTTTTCCCAAAAGACTTCTCAGGGCCTCGGAGAGACAGCACCGAGTTTTCTTTGCTCTTGCTGAAGGCCATCACTGCTAGAGCTCTGTACATGCTGACAATGAAGTCATTGCTGTGAGAGGCAGGCTCCATTGCCCCGTGACTTTTCTTCTCCATTCTGAGCGTTCCCAGTCCCTTCAGCAGCAGTTCTCAACACGTGAGTCTTGAGCCCCACAGGGGTAGCTTACCAGATATTTCACGTATCAGATATTCACATTATGACCTATAACATTAGTAAAATTATAGTTATGAAGTAGCAACAAGATAATTTCATGGTTATTGAGGAACTTTATGAAAGGGCCGAACCACTGCTTTAAGGATTGTAGGACTAGGATTCTGGTCATTTGCTTTCCCTCCAGGGCCCTGTCATTGAGGCTGATTAGCCCCACATGGTGTTTCCTCATGACCACTATCACCCTCAAGGCTCACAGCCAATGCCTTATTCAGTCTTTTTCCAGCATCAAGTTCCGCTTCCTCTACAAGCTCTCTGTTGTCAAACAAGGCACATTTCCTTCCTCATATTTAAACAGTGGGTTCCCAGAGCTACAAGACAAAACTGCTCTGGGGTCACTTCTTTTAAGTTCTTGGTTCCCTCTGCATTACTTCCTCAATTCCTTGAGCCCCCTCTTCATCAGAATTGCCCCTGTAACTGCAGTGAGGTTTTGGTTGCTTGTTTTTATCATTACTGCAGCTGAATCTTCCATCACTTCTAGCCTTTGCACACACCGGCCCTTTTTTACGTTAGCTGTCTCAGGAATTTTCCCAACTGGCACAGTCTGCTCCTGTTTTTTATTGGTACGGGGACTTCGGTGAATTCAACCCTACCCTCACTGTCTGTAGCAGTGCCTGCAAACTGGCATTCGCGACTGCATCTGGCCAGCAGATGTTGTTTTTGGTTTAGCCTGCAGAGTTGAAAGAATTAATCAACTTCCAACAGTTAAAGTTGGAGATGCACATATAATTTTAGCAGCTTAGCTTCTCATAAAATCATGAGTGAGCCAGTCATATCAGAAATATGAAAAGAAGTTAGAGTAACATAGGAGAGTTCCCTCCATTGGAACACATGGTCTTGAGTTCACCAGTCGTCTCCAATAAGTTCTTATGGTTTTCAGCAGTCATCTGTCAACACACCGACAGTGATTCCTCCCACCGTGCCATTTCTTAGTGTTAGCTTCCTTGACTTCTGAAGGTTCTGACCTTGCTATCCATATTGGCTTGTAAGAATACTCAGCTACAGACCAGGGAAATTGCTCAGTAGTTAGAGCATTTGCCGTAACAAGGGCTGGAGTTCAAATCCCCAACACCCACATAAAATAGTCTGGTGTAGCTGTATGCAGTTGTAACCCCAGAGTCGTTGGAGGGTGGAAAGGAGGAGAATCGGTGGGACTTGCTCACTGCCAGCTAGGTACAAAACATAGCGAGCGTAAGTCTAGTGAGAGAATCTGTCTTAAGGGAGTGAGTCGGGATAGCCGATATCTTCCCTTGGTGTCTACACCTGCAGGGCTGTGCAGATTCACACTTGTACCACACACACACACATACACACACACATGCATGCATGCACACACACATTTACATGACACTTAAAACTGACAGATCATCTTTACTTTTTCTGTGTGTAGGCTGAAAATATGGATATTTTAAATTTTCATTTTGGCCTTTCCCTATCCTTTCTCCTGTAAACATGCTTTCCTTTTATGAAGCTAGAGTTCAAGCAGAGGAGATACCTGCCTATCTTCAGCCGTGGATGTTAACCCGGAACACTTGACTCTGTTTGTGCTATTTTTCACACTACTGGGTTCACTGTCTAAGTAGGTCATGTCTTATCTCATGGTATCTCTCTCAACTCATCAATTAAAGTAAGTTCAAATCACTCTTCACTTTCACATTCCAGCAATTGTCTTATTGAGATAAAACATAGATACATAAGCATTTTAAGTATATTTCATGTATTTTATGAGTGCATTTCAGTTCATTCTTTTTTAGTTTATGTATGAAATAATGTGTTCCATTATGACATCATCACATATTATATGTTAATAAATGTTCATAAAAAGATTTCTCTTCTGGGCATAGGGGTTTGTGCTTATAATTCTAGAATTTTGGTGCAAAGGCCAGAGGTTTGCAAATTCAATACAGGCCTGAACTGCATAGCAAGTTTTGGGCCTAAAAGAGACAAGAATATTCAACAACAACAGACTGTTATTTTGTAAGTAGTGCCTGATGGGAGACAGCGCACCTGCCTGTATTAGCTCCGTTGATCTTTGTTGTCTAGAGAGGCAGGCAGAACTTCACGTAAGGATACAGACTGCTTTCGGTCTCCCCACTAATGTAAGGCCAAACTGAGATGTGGACTGAGTCTCCCCATTTCCTAAATTCCCAACTGCACCATGGGAATCAGAGAGACAGGGAGCTAGAGACAGCATGGCCACAAAACAGGTGCACATAAACCCTAGGCCTTCTGCACATAAAAAAATCAACTCTCAGTCACCTTCCAACTTGATCCCTTCTCCCTGACCTCTGCTCCCCTGCTGCAACTTTGGTAACTTCTCCCTTTACTTCTGGAATTTTGCAGCTAAACATTCCATGCAGTGGCTCATTCTGGAATCAGTTTGATCAAGAGTCACTGTGATGGAGAAACATAGGGCCAGCTTCCTTCCTTTGTTGAGTCACAGTGACAAAAGCCACAGAACCAGAGACAGGAAGTTTTCTATTCACGCACATGACAGTGAAAGCCAGAGGCAGACTCCTATAGATTTGAGGGTGTCAGTATCATTCAAAATTTCCCTGGCGTTTTTTACTCCAAACCCTGTGCATATTAGGAAAGGCCCTCAAATATCTTTGTCCTTCTTCCTGCCAAGGATAGTGAACCTGACTCTCAGAAGAATAAAATGTTTGGTGGAAGGATATGGTTGGCATGTGACCATCACATATTTTAGGGACTGACCCCTATTCCCTGATGGTCCATACCCCTCTCGGTCAGACTTCGAACTTTTGCTGCTCATGCACATTAGAGCTGCTGTCTCTCAGCAACTCTCTGACTCCTGTGATGCTGGTGCTGAGATCTGCAAACTCTATTTCTGAGCATTTCCTGCTGGATAGCTTGATGACCATGCTGGCAGGGAAGGACAGTTGCTGCTTAGCCTCCAGCTCCTTTCAGCACCCCTGGACGAGCTGTTCTCCTGCTCTGAAGTCCAAGCTTTAGTCAGATGATTCTTCCTCTTTCTGGGCTCTAACTGTTACCCAAATGTGAACTTCCTATGCACGGCATCTCTCTGGCAGCCTCTCCATTTCCCTTCTGTTCTCTCATTCTTGGTGGTAGCGTCTTCTGGAAGTTACACATGACCTTCTCAGCCTTTTGTCCGGACAACCTTCTGATAACTGCGCAGCACATTCTTTGCATTAAGAGCCTTTCATTTGAAACAACCAGCACAGCATCTCATCTCTGAACTCCACTTTAAGCAGTATAAAACTTAAAAACTTTCCTAGTTCTTCCCGCTTTTTACCTTATGAATAGCTGCACAGCCACAAGATAAGTCATATCTGAAAAATCAGATGAGGCGTAAACATTCATCAAGAGGTTGTTAGCTCAGGATCCGTTCGGGTTCTGAAACACAGTGACACGTAGCCAGGACCACCAGGAGTCTGAACTCTTCCACTGTAACATGAATGGGGGCCTGCTTGTTGTTGACAGGTATGATAAGGACAGGTATGATAAGGACAGGTATGATAAGGACAGGTATGATAAGGGCTGTGACGATGAGGACACTGGGAGGACGGGAGCAAGGCCTCGGATCAGAAGTGATGAGGCGGCAGAATGCTAGGACACACTTAGAAAGTAAGATGTCACCGAATGAGCATCAAGTAGGAATTCATTTGTCAAACAAGTTTGTGGGTTACCGGAGGCTGGTAAGAGACATCAAGGGCAGAGATGAGAGATAAGAAAACGTGTCAAGGCCTGTTCAGGTGGAGTTGTTTTGCTCCTCACCCCCAATCAGAAGACCTTATTTGTCAATAGGTCATTGCATATATAATTAGTTAAGATGAGGGCATAGGGTAGGCTTCTTGTTCAAAATAACTGATGTCCTTAGACAGGGCCAGATCTGGAAGTGGACAAGTACAGAGGCAGAGTTCCATACAAGTGGGAGGACAAGATGGAAAGGATTGTCTACATCCCAAGGAATACCAACACTGCCAAAAACCAGAGAAGCCAGAAAGAGAGCCCACAGAACAAGTTAAATTTTCCTCCTCGGCCTCTAGAACCAGTCAGTCCTCAGAACACCACAATTTCAGACTCAGACTGTGGAATAAGACATCTTCTCGGGGGTAGGAGAGATGGCTCAGTGGTTAAGAGCATTGCCTGCTCTTCCAAAGGTCCTGAGTTCAATTCCCAGCAACAACATGGTGGCTCACAACCATCTGTAATGATGTCTGGTGCCCTCTTCTGGCCTGCAGACATACACACAGACAGAATATTGTATGTATAATAAATAAATATTTTTTAAAAAAGACACCTTCTCATCCAAACCATGCAGTTTCTGATACTTTGCTGAGACAGTAGCTGATACAAACCAGCAAAATAACAAGAGGACTCGTGGTGGGTGAAAAGCCCCACATAGCTTGTTAAGTTACAGTTTACAGCCAGCCAGTGCTTGTAGGGTGTCAGGATCTGGGCCTATAGGTGTTAGTCCAGTTAACTTTCAGGACCACTAGAAGAGGCAGCCACGACCTGCTGTCTGATTTTCACAAATAAGGAGAGCGAATAGAGACAATTTCCATGACAAGACTAAGGTTACTCATTTCACACTTGATATTAAGGTTGGGCTTTGAAACTAGACTGAGAGTTGATCACTAACACTGTACCCCATGAATGCAGATTTTTATCTTGAGAGTAATACCAATATATAGAGACTTTCAAAGATTCAGGTTACTTGAAGTCTAACTTATGATTGATAAAATATTTTCTTTTTTGTGTGCATTTACATGGGATTTGACACCCAGATAATGTCACCATCTTGAATTGAGGACCATCATCATCGGAGGCTTTTGAGGAGAGCAGTGATACATAGAGTTTTGATTTTGGAACTGTCATTATAGCTACAGCATAGAGAATGAACTGGAAAAAAGGCTGAGTGGACATTGATTAATATTAGAAACCACTTCTCTTGGAGACTTCAACAAGAAAACATGGGTCAACTACACCTGGGAAGATACCTGGATCATGTGAGAACCTTTAATAAAGACTCTAAGAAGTCCCCAGGTAGGTGGTGTGCTGTTAAGAAGAGCGAAGTTTCTGCTGATCCCTCAGTTAGACTTAGCATGTTTAATAAATTCAACTGAATTATGTGAACGAAGTAATTGTGAGCCTATGTTATGAAAGCAGGTCTCCATCTACAGTAGTAGAAGGTGAGGCTTAAACAAAGCTGCCGTATGTAAACCTAGCCAATGTCAGTCACTCTCCAGAGTCGCTGACCTGCCATGGGTCTCTTGAGTGTTTCGTGCCTGCGTATTCCATGTACCTTGTGTATCTCACTCCTTGTGTCTTCTTTTTGTTTCTTCCCCAGACAGTCTTCTCTTCAGTAGGCCTTCCCGAGGTCTCTATATGAAAGGTGGTGTTCTCCACAGTGTGTCTATGCATCAAAATGGAAGTAGGATGCAATGAATGGTCTGTGCTTTGTATAAAGATGCCAAAGGAAGGTTATCTTGCATTGTGTCTCTTTCTCTCCTTTAGCAGTACTGGGCTACTTTGACATTCATTTCTTTCACAAATGAATGACCATTACATATCTACTACATGCCTGACCCTGTGGGATAGATTTTTCTATGAATGTTGAGATGTGTGGGTTGTCTCTGCTTCAATTTTTAGATTTCTTTTTATGTGTGTATGTAAATATGTCTGCTTGTCTATTTGTGTGTCTGTGTGAGTGTATGTAGGTATTCAAGGAGGCAAGAAGAGGGTGTTAGATGCCCTGGAGTTGGAGTTACTAGATGATTGTAAGTTATCCTATTTGAGTGCTGGGTGATGAAATTGGGTCCTCTGGAAAAACAGTGAGCACTCTAACCACTGAGCAATCTCTCCAGGTTGTGCAATTGCTTTTTTGGAGATAAAGAAGGCACTCCTCAGATTCTCTTTAGATGCTGTGTTCTCTCCAAAACTAGGTGTCAGAAAAGTTAGCTGCTTCTGAAGCTGTCAGGGATAATCCATTCGGTGTCATTTTCCTAGCTTTGGGTGGCTTACTGGTGATCTTTTGATGTTCCTTGGGTTAAGATATATCAGTTTGATTTCCTTTATCACTACAAAGCATTCTCCTTGTGTGCATGACTACATCAATTCTCCTTTGTGTCAAGGCTCCAGGCATATTGGATATTCATGGCCTTGTCCTAGGTGTATTGGATATACAGGACCTTATCCTAGGCATTTTGCTTCATGAAAGGTAAATGCATGCCGTATGAGACTATTGCTTTCTTGAATTTCCTTAAATCTGACATTGGCATAGGAGTTCATTCAGCTCTTACAGATCTCTAATTTGGCAGTTCCTGTAAGGTTACTGGATATATTAAGGTTGGTTGTTTGAGAACCTTAGGCTGTTCCTCTCTATTCTTATAATGCAAGGCTGAAATTGGTTCTCCATTAAATTTGTCTGTTTGGATTTGAATATCTCTATGATCTGTTTTATTAAGTGTTCCTAAAACTTTTATCTTAACACTCAGATTAACCAGCTTTTATAGTGATAAAACAAGTGCTAATGCTGATCATGCTTACTGCTTACAATTGACATTGCATAAGTCCCACCTAAATTAGTTATACCCTCATTTAATCATTCCATTTTCAGACTATCTAAAATATTATCATACAGACACCCAAATCCCTCCATTGTAATGTTTTTTTCTCATTTTTTAATGTGGGAAAAAAACCCTCTCTCTTGTAAATAATTCCTCCCTCTAAGAATTCCCAATTGTCTTACCAAATCTGCCAACAATGGGATCAGCACCTTGGCGGGGAATCAGGATACCCAAGCCTTCCTTCACCTAAGCTCCACTACTATGTTGCTGTGCATTGTTAAATAAATTCTTCAGACTTCCAGTTTCTCCAGCTGTAGAATTGTTTGGATAGGCCCTATGGTTTCACGGTACAAGGTTATTACAAGATTTTCTGATGTTAACCAAAGTTCTCATTGGAGATCAAGAGATGCCCCTTTTGGTATTGGTTGTGAGCAAGTAACTTATTATCTTTGCTCCTTTTATGCTGCTATAATGGAGTAAAATGACTTGGGAGCATATTTATTATGTTTGTATACATTTATATATGTAATGCATATGTGCACACATATTTTTTTTTCAAATCACCTTTTTAGAATCTAGGAGGTCTATGGTCAAGGGTTATACTTGGTGAAACATCTTCTTAGAGACTCTGATGACTCCTGAGATAGTGTAGAGCACTACATAGTGAGAGAGGTATAGACATTGATAGAGTCAAATTGGTTCTTACAACAGATTTATTCTAGAGAAAATCCACTAACACATTAACCTATGAATCTATGAATGGACTAATTCATTTATGAAGGCAGAACCCTCAATGCCAACCACTAATTTAAGTTCTATTTCTTAATATCTCACAAAGGAATTAAACTTCAATATAAGTTTTGGTAAAGACAGTCAAACTGTGATACTTCCCAGCTAGAAAAAGACAGGTTTGCTACTTTTCATTAGGAGGGAAATTAAGATGATCTACAAAGCTTTGTTGTCCCCTGTTACTTTTTGATCCCGTTTCAGCTTAAGAACAACTGGGAATATACAGATATCCTAAATAATCATACATAATCATAATAATCAAAAATAATCATAAATAATGCAGGTCATAACATGACCAGATACCACTTAAAAGCAACCGTATTTCAACAAAGGAATTTTCTCAAGAGTGGAGTTGGCAATTTGGTAGGATGCTAAGAAGATATCCCTAGGCAGAAAGGTAATTCAGTGTCAAATGAGTAATGTCTAATTATTGTTTAATTTTGAAACATCCTCTTTAGAAATTTGAGCGCATATACTTTGGTGCCACTCTCCTTGAGAGAACATGTATTGAGCACTCATCTGTCCCAGACATTTGGCTACACAGCACAAGTAGCGCTGTGATGTGGCTACGCAGTGATAGCCTTTCCCTTGCCTTTCTCACTCTTTTCAGTTTTCCCAGAAAAGGGGAAATGAGGTCATCTCCGAACTGCTAGTCTTTCATTCATTCTTTTGTGTTCACCATTTTTCAATTTATTTTACACACCAACCACAGTTTTTCCTCCCTCCTCTCTCTGTTCCCTACCCCCTCCCACCTCCCTTTCCTCCCTCCCTATCCACCCCTCCTCCATCTCTATTCAGGTGGGGTAAGGCCTCCCATGGGAATCAACAAAGCATTGCCTGTTAAGTTGAGGCAGGGCTGAGCTCCTCCCCACTGCATCGAGACTGACCAAGGCACCCTACCAAAGGGAATAGGTTCCAAAAAGCAAGCTCACACATCAGGGACAGGTCCTGGTCCCACTACTAGGACCAAAAGACCAAGCTACACAACTGTCACTGAGATACAGGGGGTAGGTCCCATGCAGGCTCCCTAGCCATCAGTCCAGAGTCCAGGAGCCCCCACTAGCTCAGGTCAGCTGTCTCAATTGGTTTCTCCATCATGATCTTGACTCCCCCACCAAATGCTGTTCATGTAACCCCTCCACCCCTTCTTCAATTGGACTCCTGGAGCTCGGTTCAGTGCTTGGCTGTGGATCTCTGCATCTGCTTCCATCAGGTACTGGACAAAGGCACCATGATGACACAATTCTTCACAGACCTTGAAAAAACAATACTCAACTTCACATGGAAAAACAAAAACCAAGAATAGCTAAAACAATCCTGTATAATAAAGGAACTCTGGAGGTATCACCAACCAACCCTGCCTTCAAGTTCTCCTATAGAGATATTGTAATAAAAAGTTTGGTCTTGGCATAAAAACAGACAAGTGGATCAATGGAATCGAATTGAAGACCCTGACATAAACCCACACACTGATGAACATCTGATTTTTGACAAAGAAGTCAAAAATATAAAATGGAAAAAAAGAAAGTGCCTTCAACAAATGGTGCTGGCATAACTGGATGTCAGCATGTAGAAGAATGCAAATAAACCCATATCTCTATCCCTGCACAAAACTCGAGTTCAAGTGGATTGAAGACCTCAACATAAATCTAGTTACACTGAAGCTGACAGAAAAGAAGTGAGAAGTAACCTTGAATGCACTGGCACAGGAGACCACTTCCTGAATGTAACGTCAGAAGCATTCATCCTTCATTATGTCTCACTGTCGTTTTGTCCTTGACGCGTTTGACCACTCTCCAACACCCCTTCCCCCAAATCTCACGCCCTCTGTGTTGCTCACATTCTTTCGTCCTCTATTCTGCAATCGGAGCCACTGCGCAAGGCCACTTCTCTCCCTCTCTCTGGGACAGCTCATCCTGTCCTAAACAGGACAGAAGAGTGACCTTATGCACTTGTTTATTGTGAACCCTAGCATATCAGTTATTTACATTGTTTTATAGTAACCCCAAACACCAGAATTCTTGGTTTCGCTGGTTATTATGCAACAGCACTCTGTTTCCATCTCTCAATAAATCTTAGCTTGTTTTAATTTTGTGATGGGGTTTCCTGGTATGTCTCTTTTTAATGTGGAAAGAAAACTGCAGTGAGAAGATTCTAGGTGCTGCCAGCTGCAGCCTCCTCTTGAGTACTCTCGAGAGTCTATGAATTCTCGGGTGCTTAGCCATGTTTACCTGTGCTGAAAAGTGTTCCCTATGCTGACGCAGCTTTTCATTGTGTAACATCGATTCACACACGTTGAAGCTCATGTTCACAGAAGGTACTATGTAATTCACACTTACATAACTCCCAGATTCTACATATACCAACCCACATGTATTTACTATCACCAGAATGGCTTCCTCTTTCTAGAAGCTGGGCTGGCTTCTCTTTGCTCAAATGAACATTCACATCACATAAACCATGACCAGCCACAAAATTCCACTAACTTCAGAAACCACAGTTTTGTGCAATAATTGCTTAGGCAGTAGTGTGTCAGAAGCATAAATTATATGTGTTATTGCACTGCTCAGTTCTCTCCAATGGCTTCCCAAGACAGGAAGAAGAAAATACATTCATAGGGCTAAAAGATCACCCTTTCTGATTTTTAAACCTAGTTTCTTATCTTATGACTCTTTTAGTGTCTCTCTGGTCACACTGGCTTCCTGGCCATTTGCAGAGACACCAAGCTTGTCCTGCTGTGGGATTTTCCTTGCAACCTTGTCTTTAGGCATGCTTTCTTAGCTTACCCCCACCCCCCACTACCATCTGATGGCTCAGTCTCTCCATTACTTAGGTCTCTGGCCAGTTCATTCTAGATCTCTGGACCTCAACCCTATTCGTCCATCTGCTACTGATTCCTGCTTCTGTTGCCCTTATTCTGTGGTCTCATCCTATTTACATCTTGTTATTCATGAGGTTGCTCACTTTCTGTTTGCTACTCCACAGCAAGTATAGGACCTGAGAGAGAAGATAATTTGCTTGCCTTCTTCATTATTCTGTCTCCAGAGCCTGGAAGAATGCCTTACATGGGTAGATTCCAAAAAAATTATTTGTCAAATAAATGAAAACTGTGTTTGGCCAATGTCCAAATTCTGGTTGATTCGGTGAAGTAACTGAGCCTCTACTTCATTCCCATCTTAGAGAGTCAATTGTTTTAATTTGATTTCTATCTATCTATCTATCTATCTATCTATCTATCTATCTATCTATGAACATGTGTCCTGACTATTACACTGTAAATTAAATAAGAAAGGAATAGTATTTTACCTATGATGTCATAGCTTTATAAACAAAAACCATGCTGTTGCCATAGTTCCTTCTAGTTACACAGATCATTAAACACCTTAAAATATACACTTTAAAAATGTGTGTAAAAGCAACAAAATTTTTATTGAACTTTTCTATTATTTTAAGAGTCAAAACCATTTTGACTATGTAAATAACTTGGATCTTTGTGAGGAAGCTATCCCATCACAATGGTGACTAATATCAATAGATTTCATTGTTTTTGTATTGAATATAATGAACATTCCAATTCTCAGGCAGTAGGGCACAGGCCTTGGTTTACACACTCACTGACTTCTTGATTTATCTAGAATTATTTTTAGTACTTTGGAAACTGTAAATGAATTTGGAAGGAAAAATGAATGGATAAATAAATGAGGAAATAATAGAGGAACTTTGATTAGTTCAATTATTCAGAAAATGAGCTGTACTCAATTCTGGCATCCATTTCTGGAATGACAAGAGGCAAATGATGTGGTCTGAATGCCATTGTATAGTTCTTAACTCAAAGTTGGACACGCTCATCCCTGAAGCAGGGCAGCTGTGATCACACGTGGAACCCTGATGAGAACAAACCTATTAACATTTGGAAGGAGGCAGAATTCATAAGATTCATAAACCACCCTTGCCAGCAGAAGTCGTAATTGCTGGTGTATGTATGTGTGCATGTGTGCATGTACTCTTCGTGTGTGTGCTGGTGTGTGTGTGTCGGTGGCATAGTTGTGCTCTTTAGTTATCCCTGTTGCTGTAGTAACCGTCACTGGCTCACCAAGTTAGACTTGGGTGAATCCTTGCTTGGTCTGTTGGTGCCCCACCTGGAGTACAGACACTTCCTTATATTTCCTTGGGGAAAGTAACACAGTGACTCTCTTCCCCAAGTTTCTTGTGGTATCAAATTAACCTCAGGGCATCAGTTTTGGAAGGTAGAATCCCTGGGGGTTTATTTTATTGTGGGACTAGATCAATTATTTCTAGAGTTGGCTTGTTACATTCAGTGCTCCCTCCCCCCTTCCTTACCTCCCTTTCCCTCTCCTCCCCCCTCTCTCCTCTTCCTCACTTTCTCATTATCTCCTTCCCTCCCTCCCTTCTTACCTTTGCACGCCAGTGCAGATGAACGCTCTCATCAAATGCCAACCCCTTGATCTTGGACTTCCCCCACTGTGAAACTATAAAACATAGATTTCTACTCTATAAATCACCCTGCTTGTGCATTCTGCTATAGCATCCCAAGACATGCCAAGACAACGGCTCCTAACTTCTTTACATTTCAGTTTTTCCAGCTGCAAAACAGGCATAGTTGATGCTGTTTAGAACTGTATTGAAGACTATATAAAAATTCCAGGTACCATGCTGGGCATACAGGTAGGTGACCAGTGCTGGGCACAGAGGTAGGTGACTATTCTTTTTCACTTAATTTCATCCCCTTTGTCACTAACTCCACTGCCTAGCACGTGATGAAGGATGGGTAAGAGTTCACTAACGTAGTTCTCCACCCCAGACAGTTTCTTTTACTAACGCAGGCTGATCCATCATCAACGCACATCTTCTGAGGGCCTTCTCTGTGTCTGGCTCTCTACCTGGTATGGTAAGAAGAGCCACATGTAACTGTGAGACATACTTGAGAGGCTCATGTCTTAGAGACAAAGTACACATGTATAATAATATAATCTGAAAAGTAGGTAGGTTATGAGAAGTGGCAACCAACTAAGAATAAGAGACATCTGGATACATCATGTTTGGGCAGATAAGCACTACCTACCTTCCATGCAGAAGAAGAAAGGACCCTTCAACGGTGGCAGCAAAGGAATCAAGGGGAAAGGCTGGAAAGGGAGCCAAGGGATGAACGAGGGTGTAGAGACGGCAGTAAGACTTATGGGAAGGATAGAATGATGAGGGCAGGCAGTATGGAAGGATGCACGGTCTGATGGCTGCGACTGTGTCAGAGGACCACTTCTGGTGGTGTCAGCAGTCTCTAACACTGGTTACCAAGTGTGATACTGACTGTAAACGGTAGATTATCAAGAGGAATCATGTATGGGATGGATGAGGACATAGGTGATACTGTGGGGAAGAAGAGTTCATATGGGAATGAGTCTCTAGGGGAGCTAGGTGGGGTGGGTAAGTAGAAGCTTTGGCTTAAGAGAGGGGATGTGTTTGCAGAGATCTTTAGTGGCATGGGAGAAGCAGAGCAAGTGACTGGATCACACACATCCTGGCTATTCTTCAACACCTCCTTGCTCAGCAGTATCTTCTCTCATCTCCATGATGGATTTTTAAACACTGGTGGCCACTTTGAAGTTTACATAAAAATGAAGTTCAAGACCCAGGGTTACACTGTCCCTTGTAGCAGAGCCCGACTTTACAGCCAGATCCTTAAATCTTTACACTTCCCTGTTATCCAAGGGTACGAAGACCTCCATGAATACCCTACTTATAACTTCTTTTGATAATTTACCTTTTGAGGCCAGCCTAGCCTTTCCTGTTAGCTTACAGAGTGAATTGGTGTCTTAGAGGAAAACCGGGACATGGAGTCAGGGAAAGAGGAGAGAGAGGGTCTTTCAGAGTGTGGAGGACTTCAGGAAAGAAGGTCATAAAAAGCACTGTGGGAGAATGCGTTGGAGAGAGGCATGAGGAAATAGCGGCAGTACTCAGGAAAGTATGGGAGACCACACACAGACACCGAGAGAGGACAGGAATGAACCTGGAGCCACACTGCCAGGTGGGGTTTTCTTCAGCAGGCAGCAACTACCAAATTAAGTCTGCCCACATCTCTCTGCTCCTGAGCAAGCGATTCCACCATCTAAACCTGCCGAAGGTGGTGCGCGGGGAGAGCAGTGGGCTTAGTGGGTCTGAGAGTAGGCTGGACCCGCGTTCAAAGCTCATATCCGCACTCAGGCGCCTCGGAGCACCTGCTTCCAAATAGTTATGGGAGAGTGAAATATACTTTTAAACTCAGGATGTTCTACTCTACCCAACACGTGTTAAGGCCTGAGAAATACCAAGTAAAGGGGGAAAGGATTTGAGCCATGGTTTCCTTTATGAGGCCCAGGCTCCAATTAGATGCTCTTGTCTCTGCCGTATTAAGGAAGATACCCTGGGTGAGATTTTTTAAAGGTCCCATAGGTTTTCCACCTTCAAGGTCTTTCTTGTTTGTTTGTTTATTATTTATTTATTCATTCATTTATTTGTTATGTGCATGTGTGTGGAGGTGCAGTGAGTCTCTCCTTCTACCACACTGATTCTAGGATGGCAAGAACCTTTATTCACCTTTTTTCTTCTCGATATGCTAGATAACATTGGTGCTCTTCCGCAGACCTGTGGTGTGGATGAAATTGTACAGGATCGAGTCTCCTAGGAACGTTAGATGAAACACCCATGAAGCCTCACCAACAAGGCTGCCTAAATATGAGCTGAGCGGTAATAGAGACATTAAACTGGGCAGGGAAAAATTAAGGTGTGTTGATGGAGGGAGAAAGAGTCTTCCCTAGGGAAGAGCACACAAGGAGATACAGGTCTTCCAGTATCCATGGTCAGCCCTGAAAACATACATGCAAGTGACATTATACAGGCTGAGCTGGTTGTGTTTATGGATTTGGACATACATGTACATACGCACAAACACATATGAAACAACAATGAATAAAAACAGGGTCATGGATTTGAAAGAGGGCAAGGAAGGAGTATATAGGGGGCATGGAGGGAGGAAAGGGAACGAGGACCATAAAAATAATTAAAAATAATATGGAAAATTGTGCCTTAAATACATGTCAGGAGCTGCAGAGGGTTGAGAAGAAAGTGTAAGCAGCAAAGGACACAAGGGTACCATTCTGAAACTCCATTTCTAGTTACTTGTTGTCTCTGGCACTTATCTTCTCAAACTATCAAATAGTCATTTTTATCCTTGGGTTGTTGTGTGGGTGACAATGAACAGCACATCCAACACTGGTCCTAGTTAAGAACGCACTGTGTATCAATGTCCTTGTGTTTCTGCCATGCTATCTAGCACGGGTCTACAGCTCACTTAATTATTTTTTTCAACACATAGTGGGCCCTTCTCATGCCAGCTTATTGGTAGATGTAGTAAAACCGACGTCTCCAGGAGCTTAGACTAGTGGTTTGAGAACAGCCTGAGTCACAGGGCTTGTTTCCAAAGTGAGTCACCCAGTAGCCAGGGCTTTGCCTTGGTGAGCATCAGAACTGGGGAAGAAGGGAGATCCGTTGGCAGGGCTGGTGCCAGATGGGATCAGATAATAGGGTTTGTGCTTTCTGAGGGGGAACAGATCTATAAAGACCAACTGGTGTTTCACTGGATGAGTTATTTAAGTTTACAGTTGCTCACAATGTTTACAGTTTTCTGGCCTCCATTTCTCGAAAACAATATTCTCTTAGAAACATGAGCCATATTTGTGTGACCTTGGACAAGTCTCCTTCCTCTCCAGTCTTCATTATAATCATCTACTAAGTGATGCCACTGGTCTAGTATCTCTATAATTCATTCTGGTTTTGTGTTTGAACTCTCAAGGGCCAGGGCTGGAGTTTAGGTATATTCTCTTATGCCAAAGACAAAGCAAGCTCCATTCATTTCCTGGATTCTGACACATCATCCTGTAATTCCTCCCAGGGCACTTCATGCCAACTGGTGGTTTTCCATCCTGTTGATTCCATAGCTCTGCTGTCTCTCCGGAATAAAGGAATTGGGTGCCGGTGATGCGGAGATTCAAAGGTCAAAAGTAGCCCAAAAGCCGTTTGCTTCTCCAGGGCTCCAGCTGATAGTTTAGGAGCCAGAGGGCTGGTCTCAATTTCAAACAAAACCGTTTGTCACTTCCCATTTATGACTGGTTGTTGTGGTTACCAAACAGATGGACATACATGGCATTTACTTTCCCTCTCCCTCTCTCTTGTTTCTAACAGCAAGGTGGAGCCATTGTGGGATTAACTTAATGATATGAGTCACTAGGTACAGGGCATGTCTCCATTTGTCAGTGTTTTATTAGCAGTGCTATTGAGGTGTCGTGTCGACGGCCCATGGATACCGCAGGCCTAGACTGACCCCTTCTTTTCATCTAGATGGCTTCCATGTCTTACATCTGCCAAGGCAATGACTACATACAAATTTTGTAAAGGAATGCGTGCTCATTGATGTGGGGCCCAGACGTCTACACACCTGACCAGTCTTTGGGCTGATAATCATTGGAATTATTGGGTAAGTTTTGAGATGGGGCAGGTGACTGAATTGTGAATGAGTTGAAGCTTGATTGTCAGCCATTATATAAATTCGGGTCTTAGATTTGAGCCCATTTGGCAGAATAGAGTGATTGGGGCAGGGGAGAAAAGCAAAGTTTACCTTGTTTTCCATTTTCCAGAATATTCCAGCTAATTGGAGGGAGATGTCTGAGGTGATGCTCGGAGAAAGACAGAGCAGCCTTTGGGCTCCGGAGAAGATCCTCTTGGAATGGAACATCAGTAGAGCTCTGGGAAAGTTTTGGGTTTGATCCGCAGTGGCTGTCATGGTGAGTGGGTGAGAGGTGGGAGGATGGAGAGGCATCCAGCATCCTGGCACCAAGTGGTCCTTAAACCTCCACCCAACTCCACACATGACATTGCTAGAAATTAAAAGCTAATAAACTTTATATATTTTGGAGACCAGCCTTTTGTCAGATGTGGGATTGGTGAAGATCTTTTTCCATTGTGTAAGCTGCTGTTTTGTCTTATTGACCGTGTCCTTTGCCTTACAGACGCTTTTCAGTTTTATGAGGTTCCATTTATTAATTGTCAATCTTAGTGTCTGTGCTACTGGGGTTCCATTCAGGAAGACAACCCCTGTACCAATGTGTTCAAGGCTATATCCCACTTTCTCTCCTATCAGGTTTAGTGTAACTGGATTCATGTTGAGATCTTCGATTCACTTGGACTTGAGTTTTGGGTAGGGTGATCAACATGGATCCATTTACATTCTTCTACATGCTGACATCCAATTATGCTAGCACATTTATTTAAGGTGCTTTTTTTCCCATTGTATATTTTTGACTTCTTTGTCAAAAATCAGGCATCCATAGGTTTATGGATTTATGTGTGGGTCTTTGATTCAATTTCATCGATCCACCTGTCTGCTTTCATGCAAATTCCTTGCTGTTTTTAATTAGTATAGCCCTGGAGTATAAATCTAGCTCAAGGAAAACTCCCAGGAATCTTCTAGGATGACCCCAGCTAAGACTCCTAGCAATAGTGGCTATGTAGCCTGACCTGGCCATTCCCTGTGATCAGATTGATGATAACCCCATTTTTTTTATCAGAGAGCCTTCATCCAGTACCAATGGAAACAGATGCAGAGACCCACAGCCAAACTTTAGGCCAAGTGCTGAGAATCCTGCTGAAGAGAGGGAGGGATTGCAGGAGCCTAAGGGGTCAAAGATGTCACAAGAAAACACACAGAAACAACTAACGTGGCTCACAGCGGCTCATAGAGTCTGAACCAATAGCCAGGGAGCCTGCATGAGACCGACCTAAGCCCTCTGCACATATGTGACAGTTGTGTAGCTTGGTCTTCTTGTGGGAGTCCTAACAATGGGAGCGGCTGTTGTCCATAACGCTTTGGCTGGCTCTCGGGAACCTATTCCTTATACTGGATTATCTTGCCTAGCCCACAGTAGGCTGACTCCTTTTTGAAAGGAAACAGAGGAGAAATAAACAAATTAATTAAATTTAAAAGAGATAAAAATGAAAAAAAAAAAGATCATAAACTTTAAATTTATAGACATTCCAATTTTCTCATTGAGAACCAACAACTGCTTCAACAATTTTCAACATAGCTCATCACAAGCAAAGGACATCTTCGAAGCAACTGTCACATGTACCACACACATTAGTTCCGTTTAAAAGTTCCATGAAAGAGGCATTTTCTGGAAACTCCCAAGGGATCTGAACATAGAATGGCTGAACAGTGTGCAGTTTTAGAAAAATACAGATTCTACGCACATATTATTTTCATACAATATGCTGAAAAAAAACAAGACTTTCACCTCTCAGGTCGCCCAGCGCTCTGCCCATATTAGGAGCACGTGTTTACACATAGCTAAGAAATACAGCCAGCCATAAAGTGTAGGCAGTTCTTCGAGACATGGAAATGTTTGGATGCAAGGAAAGGGAGCTGCCTTGACAGAAAGAAATACGCGAGTGGTTGGGAAATGCAAGCGCCAGTAAAGCGACAACATTTTTGGGCTGCTCCAAAGCTGATCTAATCTTCGGCTAAACTACAGAAGAAGGAAGACTATAAAATCAGTCAGTACGTTAGCCTTCCAGGTGCACACTTGGAGAGTTATATTCAGGTCTGAACATCACATTAGCAGAGTGTTGAGTTGTTTGGAACCATACGTAATTACGCAAGGTTAGGACATTTGGGAAGAGAGAGATGTAGAGGCGAAGATGCTGTAGGATTCCATCTAGGCATCATTCCACCTCTGATGTCTCAGTTAGCTCCATCCCTTCCTCCCTCAGATGAGATTCCTGCAGAGAGGCCTAGCTTGGGACATCTGAAAAAGCAGATCCTAGGTTGGAGATTTGCTCAGAGCAGCCTTATAAAGGATGGCTGACTGAGGGGTAAGGGAACAGGCAAGAGTGGAAAGAGACAATAGGCGGCAGTGATCTCACAATGGCCTTAGCCAATTCCCTGAGGTCTGAACCTGGGATAGGTCTTCAACTTCTCTTGAATCGAGGCAGAAGAGCTCAGTACCTGTTTATCTCTGTAACCCAGCCATTGGATGTGGGCTGACTGCATCCAGGGAGGACATAACCACGGTTAGGGAGCACTCTGGTGCCAGGTTCAACTGTGTAGCTGCACGGAGATGAAGCAATGTTGGTATATCCATTCCCATCGGGTACATCACAATACCCACTGCGGTGCAGTAGAAGACAGCCATCAGCAGCTATAGGTTTATATTTATCCAGCTCCATGACTACAGAGAGAAACATTTTTCTGTTCTTGTTTGCGTTTTGGAAAGTCTAAAAGAAGTGCAATGATTGTACTGGCTTGGGTCACAGACTGTAACCGGAAATCGAAGAATTATGGTGAATTGACTTTGAATCTTGTTTTCCGTTGTGGCAAGATAAGCAAAGCTAGACAGAATGGGGGCAATCACGACAGTGAAGCAGTGGCCACCCACATCTAGTTCACTTTATTTGTCCTGAGAATTAGGAGGCTTCTTGGTTCTGGATGACACAAGGAAGCATGACTTCATGGGCTTTTCATAATTCTGTCATTTCATAATTCTTATGCCTTCTATGGAAAAGACACTCCTGCAGCCGAACGCATTCCAGCAAAGGCCAGATGTTGCCCTCTCTCTAGTCCTCTATGGAGAGGTTTTCCATATTTGGATTGCATCAGAATTACCGGAGGAGGCTTCTACTGATGCTGATAGCTGGGCTCCCCTGTCAGACGCTGACTCTGTAGGTAGGTCAGAGATGTGGGGGCCTCAGACTCTCTTCTCTGGCCTCCTCATCATGACTGTGCGGCCATGCTTGGAAACATCAGAGTTGAATCAGATATTTCAGCACTGTTGCTCTGATTGAATTATTTGTGTGTTTGGAGTTCCAGGGTGAAGTGTGGGAGGAGGGAGAAAGGAATTGCACCAGCCCGCTCTCTTTGTCATCTCATTAGCCGAGAAAGCGGTACTCTGAGCCATCCAGTGAAACAGAGCTTCAAATCCACTAGCCTAGATTTCTATACGATCTTCCAATTATAAAGACTCATTAAAAACATGGATTTTTCCAGGGGAAACAAAGTATCACTGTTGTTCGCTGTCTTTGGCATTTGATGAAAAGCGGTTTGTTGAGCGTGTCCTTTTTTCCTTCACATCTTAATTGTTTGAGAATTTCATACATGCATATAATGTGTTTCAATCAAGTCCACTCCCTCATTCCCTCCTGGCTATTTCCTCCCCCTCTTGCCCTTAGCACTTTTGCTTCCGGACTTGGTGTGTTCTTTTAAAAGTCCTTTGAACTCACTTGGTACTGCCTATGAGTGTGAGACTGTCTCTTTTTATAAATCCTTCCTCAGTCCAGCATAAAGGGACATTAGCAGACCCACGGATGAGGAGGAAACCTCGTGTAAGTTCCTTTGGAAATTTTTGCAGTCAGGACATGTCTCCTATGGTTCAGCAAAAGTGATTATTTTGGGAGCACAAAAGATAGTCTTCTTTTTTAAAAAGTACAAACACATGTAGTGCTGACAGAGAAACAAAACTAGATTTTAAATCTATCAACTTGTGTTTGTCACTTCTGGCTGCCATTCTGAATGTACCAGAATTTAATTTAGTTATGATTCTTGTGTTTATTTTTCTCCTCCGAGCCTCATTTAATCTTCATGTCTTTATGGCCTTTGTAGTTTGGGCATTTGAAGCTATAGATTACATAGCTTTAATTCTGATGACTGCCTTTATTCCCCAACTTGGGAATGACTGGGGGATTTCCTACCATCTTGCCACCATCACACAAGATATTGTTCTGGACTATTTGGTTTCTTCCCTCACTGATGTGGGAGGATCATCTGTTTTGAGTTGATTTCATTTCAACTGCCTTGGCTCTTTGATAGGACAGAAAATTAGGTAGGTGGAGTAAACAGAACAGAATGCTGGGAAGAAGGGAAGTGGGACAGATGCGATGAAGCTCCAGCCCAAGATGGACGCAGGCTAGAATCTTTCTCGGTAAGCCACCACCTCATGGTGCCACACAGATTATTAGAAATGGGTTAAGCAAGATATGAGAGTTAGCCAAGAAGAGGTTAGATATAATGGACCAGGCAGTGTTTAAATGAATACAGTTTGTGTGTTGTTATTTCGGGGCATAAGCTAGCCATGTGGGAGCCGGGCGGGACGAAAAGCAGGCTGGCCTGCAGCTCCTTCTGCACCTCACAGGTGCCTTTCCCAGTCCCAGAATCTCAGCTCCCAAAGGAGATTCTTTTCCTCCATCACCTAGCACATGACCCATCTATTTTCCCTAGAGCTGAGGACTTTCTGGTCACTTACTAGGTAAGGCTTCTAGTTTTATCACACAGAATGTCCCAGAGATATGTAAAGCACTGTGGTTGCAGCCATGATCATGAGTTCATGGCTACCATCTTATCCATGTTGATCCAATAAGCTATTCAAGAACATCTCTCTGGCGACAAACATTCCAAAGCCATTTGCTCATTGAGTGCCTGATTTCAACAGACATTTTTTCTTTGAAGGGTAGGCATCAAATGTTCATTGAATGTTAAATAATTTCTTCTAGGTTTTCAGAAATTGAAATATAGCAACCATATGAGTTTCTGGAAAACAGACCATATGTTTCACTTTTCCTTTTATTACTGATACAGTCTAGTTTCTGAGAAAAGTTGATAGAGAATTACATTAAAAGTCTTTTTCACAGGGTGGTAGTGGCACACACCTTTAATTCCAGAACCAGGCAGGTGGATTTCTGAGTTTGAGGTCAACCTGGTGTACAAAGTGAGTTCCAGGAGAGCCAGGGGTATGCAGAAAAACTGTCTTGAAAAACCAAAAAAAAAAAAAAAAAAAAAAGACTTTTTCAAGATTTTTACGTTTGTTTCTTCTCTGTGGTTTTCTACTTTTGAAAAAGTAGGACTAACTCTTCATCAGAGAATGATCTCTTACCATGTGGATGAATTATCTTTCTTAG
Organism: Chionomys nivalis; assembly: GCF_950005125.1. NCBI lineage: Eukaryota > Metazoa > Chordata > Mammalia > Rodentia > Cricetidae > Chionomys > Chionomys nivalis. The sequence goes on along the minus strand of NC_080099.1, from coordinate 23,274,198 downwards.
ATTCTAATTAGACTAATCCATAATCAAATGAGTCACTTAATGTTCAATAATTTCTATTATTGACACATGGTTAGGGTGTACTTCACTCATATTCACTGCCCCCTCTTTGAAATTTCAAAGAATTTTCTTCTTTGAAAGCAATCTTTGATGAAAATCTGAAAAAGCTTAGCTGCGATAGGAATAAGAAGAATAATTATGTTAGCTTTTTTACAGCTTCCATCCTTCGGTCACTAGTCAGTTTACATCCGTCTGTTACTTTCTGGGTCAATTTTGTTCATTTACAGTTTTACACAGTTCATTCCTGTCACTGAAAGCTCAATCATTTTGAGCAATAAAAGGTATTTTTCAAAGAAATAAAGTGTATACTGTCACAATGAGCTTCTGCACACAATAACAAAGCGCTGTTGCACTTCTGCATCCCCTTCATTCCACAGAGGCAAGCAGTTTCAGTTTTTAATGAAGCCTCTATGGTCCACTCTGTCCACTTTGAATGGACTACACTGTTGTTGTTTTGTAAAATCTTCCTGTAGTTTGGTTCTCTCCTATCTTCCAGTCTCAGAAACCCTGAGGCCCCCAATTCTAGGGTAAAGAGTTCTATATTTTCTCCCTCCATCCAAAATGTTGAAACCGTGCATCCAAGTTTAGCTTCTATTTTCTTCTTTGACTCCTTGCTGACTTATGGCTAGAAAAGTCATTGTCTGTCTTGTTAGTAGATTCCAGGAAGGAGTAGCGATAACTCATATTCATAACTTCCCATTTCAAATAACTTAAAAATCCTAAGAGTGAATCAATGAAGAAATGCTAGAATATATCAACGAATGATGACAGACAAAATATTCTCAGTGTCCAAGCTTCAAAAGGTACAAAATGTTTTGGAGTAAAAGCACTCCCTCCCATGGCCTCTGGCCAACTATTCCTCTGCAACCAATGTCAACACTTTCTTGGCAGCTTCCAGTCATAATTATGTAAATCGTTGGGCATTTTATTTTTATTTTGCCACTTTATGCAGAGTTCTACTCTGTTTTTACCTCAAATTAACAGCATATCTTTCAGTTTCTTGTACTTATGTAAAAAAAAGTACTTTCTTCCTTTATTTCCTTTTATATAGTCAGTCAGTTCGCACATTGAGATGCAAACACTTTACACATGCCATATAGGCAAGCATTCTAACACTAGGCCTTGGCATTTTGGGACAGGGTCTCACCATGTTGCTTAGGGTGTCTCTATGTAGTCCAGGATAGCCTCTCTTTTTTTGGGTGAACAGTTTCCATGTGCCAGGGTTGCACTAGCCTTCAAGATAAACCACTTCTGTTGATAGCCTTGGCTTTGGGTGTCCAGCTCCTATACTGTGACAGGATTCATTTTTGTTATTTTTGATCACTTGATTTGTGGTAATTTGTCATGATGATCCTAGGAAATTATGAACACTAATTTGGACATAGAAAGAGCTAATAATGTAGGTGGAATGGAAAGAAGTGATGAAAAAAATCTATAGATGTTAATAAGACCAACTATTTATACATGTTTATATCCTAAACATTTGAACTACTGTTGGGTGCATAGCTTATAAAAACTGTGATGGATCAGAAATATATTCACTAGCTCTGCATACATCTTAGAATATCTATACCAAAGAATGCAACACAGCAAGCCTTAGGAAACTCTGTATGTAGGGGAAGTTGAGGAAAGATGCAGGAGGTAGGTTATGAAGCAGAGAAAACCATAAAGCAGTTATCATATGAGCATGTCATTGAAGTATTTCATAACAATAAGTTCTCCACAGCTAGTTGCATTTGATCAACTTGCTCTTCTTTCAAAAACTATTAGATTGTACTGAACCAGGTGCAGGGACACAATGAAGAGCATCAAAGGGTCAGTCTCTGTCTTTTGTGGCTTCTACTATTAACCAGAGACATTATAACATTGTTATTTTATTCTGCCTACAACAGGTGGCATGTGGCGTGGCATGAATAGGACCTTGGGAAGGTCGTGTTCTCATGGTGCAGTGGTTTGAATAAGAATGGCCCCCATAGGCTCATATGTATGAATGATTGGTCATCAGGGAGTGCCACTATTTGAGAGGTATTAAGAAGTATAGCCTTGTTGGAGTAGGTGTGGCCTTACTGGAAGAAGCATGTCACATGGTATAGGTTTGAGGATTCAAAGCTGGCTGCAGATCATGATGGAGAGCTCTCAGCTACTTCAGCCACACCACGTCTCTCTGCATGCCACCACGCCTCCTGCTGTGGGGATAAGGATTATGCTTCCAGTCTGGATCCTAGTTCACCATTTTTTTCTAACTCATGCTGGCCCTACACACTCACCCACACATAGTTATACAAGTGGGGAACTATAGCTATATTTGCATATACACCATATATAAATTACTAAAAGGCAATTTTCACAAAATATTCACCCATTAACATTTTGACTCCCACTTATATGTGAAAATATCATTATGATTTCAGCACTTTCCCAATATTTCCATAACGAGTACCAGATTCTTCTTTCTTTTGGAAACAGGTGTGTTTGTTGTTCACTAAGTAATTCAAGATTGGTTATCTTGTCCTAGCTCCCAAGTCCATAGGATTTACTTCATGGGTTCTGTGACTTTTGTTGGGAGTTCTGTGTCACAGCCTTTCCAGGAGGGCTTAAGTGGCTATTCATGGTAGGAAAGTTATATTTAATTCCTGAACTCTCAACCCTCAGGACTCTCGTGGCTCACTTGCCAAAATGTCAGCTGAGATGCTTCTCTGCATGCCGCAGAGGCTTCTTTATGCTCAGAAGAGAGCTCCGACCTTGCTGCGACTTGGCAGTCTCTCTTCTGAGCTGGAGCCACTGCAGGGGGGGGGGGGGGGGGATCTGTGTTTATATGCACAGGCAGGATCCTTTCTTCAACATGAGGTTCTGGTGCTCGTTGTGTGGAACAGGCTATTATGGCAGGCTTAATTTTCTCAATCTTGCTGTTGGTTCTTTTCAGTAACTACAGATGACACATCAAGCCAGCAGGACCCAGAGATGATTGGAAAGCAACGGTACAGCCACCATGGACATCCACAGCTGGTACATGAGGCTTATTCCCAAAGCAGGAAAATGGTCACAAATGCATTACAGTCATTGATTTTCTTTTCAAAGGACATCAGATGCTATAAACAGCATGTACAGGACAAAACACATTAGTTTGCTATTGAATGACGCATGCTTTGCTCACTGTGGAAAAGGAGAAGGCAATCAAGTTTTGAGAGCAGAAAGACCCAGTTGTAAATTCTGTCCTCAACACTTCTACCCTCATTATTTAAGAAAAATGATATAATATCTTGTTAGACTTCACTCCTTTCTCTGTAAGAAGAGAGTCATATCTCCATGGAAGACTAGAGGAGATAGAGACTATGAAACACCTGGAACTATGCTTTGGCCTTGAAGACACTCAATAAGTACGAATTCATCTCTGTATTTTCTTTAAAGTTTTCAAAGGCAAAAGCATTGGTAGATGACTTGGGTGGCTTGGATCTCTGTGGAAACAGCTTTGATAGTTTTGATTTATGGAAATAAATTTAAAAATATGAAGCAGATTGTTTTTATTCTAAGTAGATCCCTACTAGTTCCTAGAGTTTTTATACCCATAGTTTAGGAGTGCACAGCCAGACAGCAGCACTACCAATTACCAAGGAGACAATATGAGGCAGGGAATGATTTCTCAAATTGGGGCTTTCATATAAGAAACCAATCAAGGAAACCCACAGTGCTATGAGTTAAGCAAGGAAGAGGACATGAAGGAAAGAGAATTTTTGCAAGACAGGATAGGGGTGTTATTGGATTTTCTTTTACTCTAGCCCCTCCTTGAAATGCCAAAATGTTGTTGGTTTTGTTGTAAGAAGGCTGCTTGTTTGTTCCGGTCACCCAGAACCAAAATATTCACACAGAAACTGTATTTATTAAATCACTGTTTGGCCTCTTAGCTCTAGTTTCTTATTGGCTAACTCTTACATCTCAATGTAACCATTTCTAGTAATCTGTGTATCGCCACATGATTGTGGCTTACCAGTTAATGTTCCCAGCATCTGTCTCTGGTGGGGCTACATGGCTTCTCTCTGCCTCTGCCTCTTTTCTCCCAGCATTCTGTTTAGTTTTCCCCACCTACTTCTGTTCTGCCCTGCTCTGCTATAGTCTCAAAGCAGTTCTTTATTAATCAATGGTAATCACAGCATACAGAGGGGAAACCCCACAAACCCCACATTATGGTTGTTATCTTACTCTTTTGGGGAGTCTTCCACCCAGCTCTCAAATAAATCACACACGGAGGCTTAATTCTTACTTACAAATGTCTGGCCTTAGCTTGGCTTATTTCTAGTCATCTTTCCTAACTTAAACTATCCTATCTACCTTTTACCTTTGGGCTTTTTACTTTTCTTACTTCTGTATATCTTATGTTCACTCTTATTTTGTGGCTGCTGGGCGGCTGGATGGCTGGCCCCTGATGTCCTCCTCTCCTTGTTCCATCTTGCTCCCTTCCAGATTTCTCCTTCTATTTATACTCTCTGCCTGCTAGCCCTGCCTATCATTTTTCTTGCCTTGCTATTGGCCATTCAGTTCTTTATTAGGACCATCAGGTGTTTTAGACAAGCAAAGAATCAAGCTTCATAGAGTTAAATGCAGCATAAACAAAAGCAGCACATCATCACATCATTAGACAAATATTCCACAGCATAAACAAAAATAACACACCTTAAAATAATATTCTACAACAGGAGTGGGCCATTCAAAATCTGGAATGAAAGTGGGGTCACATGGAAGCATGAAACCTTAATGAAACTGTGGAGCAGAAGGCAGCATGGGGAGGTTGTACACACTGTACTGGTAAAGCTCAGACTGATGCTGCCAGTATGGCAGGACAACACAAGAGAAGCCATGCTTGAGGAGGTGACAGGGAGTGCTTGGGAGAAAGTTAGGAACTTTGACCACCTTAGCATGCTGCGAGACCCCAAGGACAAAAACAGAGAGGAAAGAATAGAAATGTTTGGTGGCTGGATGGACTGTAGTCAGGCTGTGAAGCTCCTAGACAGTAGCCACTTTATGGTCAAAGGTCATAGTGGAATCACATAGGTAGTGGGGCATGATGCCTTCAAACACTGATGTGTTCAGGAGATAGGGGTTGTCTGAGTAGAGATGCCCAGAGTCTGGGACCAATACCAGGGTGGTTCTAAAGCATAGCCCACAGAATGACATCATTGATTGTGTTCCTTCTGCCCAACCTTTCACTAAGCAGGACAGCAGAGTCCTGCGGAGTTCAGATTCCAGATTCCTCTCATTTGCCTCAGAGGAGGAAGGGAGCTAGAGTGCTAAATCCAAATTAGTTGGATATCAGAAAGTATACTTCTTTTGGAAAGATAAAGAACTATCCCCTTCTGCTGTGTGATTGACCGAGTGTAATTTTACACATGTTCCAAATACAAGCCTTTTCCTCTTAAGTTTTTCAATAGAAAAGCTGAGAAAATCCTCAGTATAGCATGTCAGCATGTCACTCATGCATTGTGAGCATCTTCATGGTTGCCTGTGTTACTAACGTGCAGCAACCTAAGGCCAGTCAGTGTTCAATGCTGTTGGCTTCCCACATCTTCGCTAGCACTTGGCATGTGACAGATATGCAATAAATATTTATAGGATTATTTAATGGCTGTGCCTTTTCAAAAATAACTGGTAAGAATCTTTTGCATAAACAAAGCATACACAACTACATCTATGAACAAATACATAAAAGAGAAAAGGCAGCGTACAAATTGAACCAGAGGCCCATATTAGGAAGGCTGAGTTGAACGAGACAAATTGACCATTTTGTTTGTGAACTCCACTGATTCCTAGAAATCATAAGGCCTGGCAAATTTCCTAGAATTCATAGGGCTCTTTATAGAACAGGATTGCATAGTGCTGTGTTAAATTTAATACAAATATCACAAACTCTAGGCTAAATTAGATGCTAAATTATACTCTACTGTAGACCAGAATTGTAAGAGCTAACAGTGGAACACAACTAATTCTTAAAATTCAGAACATTTCATTTGTTCAACAAGTGCTTTCCAAGATATGGTCAGCATGCTAGTGGTAGAGATGTTGACAGCGCGAGGATACTCGGCTGAATACCTACTGGCGTATTTTAATGAATTGATTCATGGTATCACAAATCTTAGTGCTTTGGCCAAGGTAAGATGAGCATCAGAAAGTCAGGTTTGCTTTGAAGAGCAGAATAAAGCAAGAGCATAGGAAGAGCCCAGTTACAGCATGAAGTGGAGGCAGTTTCAGGTTGACCAAGGCTAGAGATGCACGAAGATTGAGGAGGGGATCATTGTCAAGTTTGGTGGGGCAAAATATTAACTCAAGAAGCCCAAAGTTTTACAAATGTCTGCTGTGATTCTTTGCGAAGGAACTGTTTGAAAACTCAGTTATACCCAGGATGGCTGTTCTTTTATGGCTTCATGCCATGGGTTTTTATCTAATGTCATATAAAGAAAAACAGAGAAGGGATTTTATTAAATAATATATTTCTACACACACATACAGAGAGAGAGAGAGAGAGAGAGAGAGAGAGAGAGTTCTGAACTGTATTAGCTTACAGCTGTTTTGTAGCCCTGTTCCAGGTAGTCTGACCATAGGAGTATGCAATATGCATGAACCTCAGATGATTTGCCATATGTGTAGTGCCTGGGCCTTAGTCTGTATAAATGTGTAGTGTCTACAGATTTCAGACAGTCTGACTGTTCATGTGCCCAGTGCCTATGGGCCTCAGTCTGACCACCTGTGTGTGCAGTGCCTAAAGGCCGCCGACAGTCTGATCATCCGTATGTGCAGTGCCCATGGGGCTCAGACAGTCTGGCCGTCCGTGTGTATAGTGCCCATGGGTCCCAGAGAGTCTGACTGTCGGTGTGTGGATCATGGGATCCAGACAGAGCTATTTTGCAGACTATCAGAGCACACAGAAATGGCTTTGCACTTTCTGTCATCAAAGACAAGACAATTGCATTAATCCAGTCTCAGAAAGATAAGTAGCATGTTTCTTTCACTTGTGGTCCCTAGATTTTATACAGCCACACAAAGTCATGCACATATATAAGACAGCAAAGTAGCTGGGTAGTGGCAGCACACGCCTTTAATCCCAGCACTAGGAGGCAGAGGCAGGTACATCTTTATGAGTTCAAGACCAATCTGGTCTATAAGAACTAGTTCCAGGACAGGCTCCAAAGCTGCTGAGAAACCCTGTCTTGGGTGGAGGATTAGGGGTCTAACAGGGAAGGGCAAGAGTTGGGAGGGCAGAGGTATACGGGAGGGAAAATGTTCAATGCACAGTATTGTGCTAGTATAAAAACTTAAAAAAATAAATAAAATTTAAAAACATTTTTCTAAAAGGAGAAAATGCAGAACATTAGTGCTTTCCCTCCCCTAATCTCATTTCTTTGTTTTTGTTATTTTTGGACAGACAGATTTTTCACTCCATAGCCCAAGCTAGTCTCCAATTCATGAGTGATCTTCCTGACTTAATTCCCCAAATTCTGAGGTTACAGGTATGGGCCACTGTTGCCTGGCTATTTCTTTTGATTCTAGATTTTGCCTGCACCAACAGGCTGAGGACTTCTGTGGAAAAGGAAGGTTTTCCCTATGGTGGCTCACTTACACTGCACTGCCCAATTGAGAGAATCCTATCTTAAGACTTGGGGAGGGCTTCCAGGCTCCTGATAAGAACTGATAGACAGAGGGCAGATTTCTAAAAACAATTAAAAACAAAGCATTGTTACATAGCATGCCCTGTCAAGGTGTTATGAGCTTGACTAACTTGGTCTGGAGTCCGTTTATATCATTTTCTGGTTTGACACTGGGCCAGTGCACCCTTTATCTTGTTAAAAGTTAGGTTCCGGGGCTGGAGAGATGACTCAGCGGTTAAGAGCACTGGCTGCTCTTCCAAAGGTACTGAGTTCAATTCCCAGCAACTATGTGGTGGCTCACAACCATCTGTAATGAGATTTGGCGCCCTCTTCTGGCGTGCGGGCATACATGGAAGCAGAATGTTGTATACATAATAAATAAATCTTTAAAAAAAAAAAAAGTTAGGTTCCTGCCAGACCGAAGCAGGCTGCACTCAGGCCCATCTTGGGTGCTTTGGGGAGGCTGTCCTGTCAGACAAAAAAGGATAATTTTAACGGTGATAACTTTGACGATGGGAAAGAGAATGAATGACTTGAAACATGGCAAGGGACCCACTCAGTACTCTACACATAACCAAATACGAGTGAGCTCACATGCTAGACACTGAAGCACAGGGCAGACCCCAGCTCATCACGTCTGCCTCTGTGATGGTGGACCCAGAGTAGGAGACAGACCCTTGACTTGCCTCCATGAAGAAACCCAATGCCCGAAATATCCCGCTCTTCCTTCACTGCCATGTGCCAGCAGGGAGCTATGAGGACTGGGGTCATGAGCAAGAGCCTTCCTGACTTGACCTGGCTCTCAATTCTATGTTCATTTTGTACTTATACATCATAAAGCTCGCCCTCCCAATCCCCACCCTTCAACAGGTTAGAGTCATCATCCCAAAATGGGATGAAAATAAAAGCTACCCCACAGAGCTCTTGTAAGGACCAAATACAGTAAAGCAGACACAGTTCCTGGTCTGATGGCTCGAGACATGGTCTCACATTGTGGCCCTGACTGTCCTGTCCTGGAATCACTACACAGACCAGGCCTTCAAACTCACAGAGATCTGCTGGCCTTAGCCTCCAAGTGCTGTGACTAATGGCACATGCCACCAGTCCCGCAGTGTTTTTTTGTTTGTTTGTTTGTTTTATGCTATGGCTCATGAACTAGTCAGTATGTACACACATACAGATGGTTTCAAACATTTGGTCCTATTTCCAGAAACAGCACCAGAAAGCCTTTTTCTTTCTTGTGCGGGAGATTTTGTAGGGCAGAGGTCATAATTGCATTTTGGTACCTGAGGAATCTGTGAGAAAGTATCCAGAAAGAAGGCTGTGTGGGACCCTGGGTGAATGCCAGTCAATTGAGACATTCATCTGGAAACCACCCTGTAATTTGGAAACGGAGCTGGACTCGAAGGTGGGAAAGGGTGGGGCAGCTTGGAGTTTTCAGTGTCCCCAACCACTTCAACTCTCTTCCTCTTGTGAGCGCATGGCAAGGCCAACAATGAGGCAGGCACCTACCCCACCTCCTCTGTACTATCTTCTCCATCTCCAAGAAACACAAATAAAATAGAAGGAAGGAAAAGACACAATGGGCAAGACATTAAGGAACATTTGCCTTTTAGAGTCCCTGGCAGGGAGCAGGGTTTTCTGCGAGGGGCACAATGATGCAGACATTTCAAATAGCACAAGCCCTCAGGCTGTCTTCACAGCTTCAGAGGGTTCAAATGAGCTCGTCCAGCTGCCTGTTTTGTAGAAGATGAAGTCCACAGAGGAGATGGCAACAACCAAATGATGATCACTGGAATGAATCTGTGGGGTGGAGGCAAAAAAGAGTCTGCAAAAGGCTGAGTGATGTGTCCAAAACCTTCCCATTCATGCTGACCAGAGGGAATAGCATGTCTGTGTTAGACAAGGTTCTCTAGAGCCAAAGGATAGACAGACAGGTGAGCAGACAGATATACAATATTTATAACATATTGGCTTATGTAATTATTATGGAGATGGGGAAGTCCTATGATTTGCTGTAAATATCCTACAAAGGCAAGATGGCCGTGTTTAAAGACATGAAAGCCAATGGCATGGATTCTAATTTTGACCTAAAGTCTTGAGAATCAGAAGTGTTCTTTTTTCTTCCTGACTGCCCTGAAGTGAATGGGGAGATTGATAGACCAGCTCCTCAGACAGGCAGGGTGAATTCAGGCACTCATATCTCTTTGTCTTACTAAGGCCCTCTATGGGGTCTGTACTGCCCCTGGAGAGTGTAATCTGTGCTATGCCATGCACTGATCCAAATGACAAACCCTCCCAAAACATCTACACACACACCAGGGAAGCAATGTTTAGCCAGCTCTCTGGGTATCACAGCTGCCTCTGAAAGAAGGAGTGGTTTCAGGTGGAGATGTTTCAGAAACTGGAGCCTGGAAGTAGTGAAGTCAGAAGGGAAGTGAGACGCGTGACACTGTAGCTATGAGCATTTAGAATGTCTTGAAGCAGCTGGGCAATGGGAGTCAGGGTCCTTATCGCCTAGTGATTCACACAAACTTTGAGTCAGCAACTGCTCTTTTGTTTTCAGACCACCCAGACCCAAATAATCACATATAATCTATATTAATTACAACACTGTTTGGCCTATTGGTTCAAGCTTCTATTAACTAACTCTTACATCTTAAATTAACCTATTTCTATTAATCTGTGTATTGCCATGAGGCTGTGGCTTATCCGGTAAGGTTCTGTCCTGGCATCTTTCTCCTTTGGCAACTACATGTCATCTCTCTGGCTCTGCCTTCTCTCTCTCTCTCTCTCTCTCTCTCTCTCTCTCTCTCTCTCTCTCTCTCTCTCTCTCTCTCTCTCTCTCTCTCTCTCTTCCAGCCCAGCTTTATTCTACACTGCTATAGGCCAAAGTTGCTTCTTTATTAACCAATGGTAATAAAACATATTCACAGCATGCAGAGGGGAATCTTACATCACAAACTCACCTCTGTCTGTGGCCAAGCCACACTGCAGAGATGGGAAAATGCCAAAGAAGGGCGTCTGGAATGTAGATACCAACATCATTAATTATTGCCAAATGCTTGCTGTATCCCTGTCTAAATCAGGCAACTGTGTTGAATGAAAAGATAAGAATGAAACCATTCTGCTAAGTTGCTGACATGATTAATAATAACTAAAGATAAGTGATGAAATGCAGCTCCAGCAAGGAAGACTTTTTGCACATTGAAGGTATTTTTTAAAGTGACATCCATCACAGCCCATTGAGAATCCCAGGTGATTCTTGTTTTTGTGTGTGTGGACAAGGCCTCCTAAATGGGAAACTCTCTGTAGTTGAAAGAGATCTCGGTACAAAGGTATACCTTTAAAGACAGCATTGCTTGCCGGGCGGTGGTGGCGCACGCCTTTAATCCCAGCACTCGGGAGGCAGAGGCAGGCGGATCTCTGTGAGATCGAGACCAGCCTGGTCTACAAGAGCTAGTTCCAGGACAGGCTCCAAAACCACAGAGAAACCCTGTGTCGAAAAACCAAAAAAAAATAAATAAATAAATAAAAAATAAAGACAGCATTGCTCTATAGTAAGTTCTAGGATGTGCAGTGCTTACTGGGGACTATCGTTTGAACTGTCAATGTCCCTGTGGTGGTGAAAGAAAATGCCCCCAAAGGGAGGGGTACTATTAGGAGTTGTGGCCTTGTTGGAGTGGGTGTGTCCTTGTTGGGGGAAATGCGTCACCGTGGAGGTGGGCTTTGAGGTCTCATACATGCTTCAGCCAAACCTAGAGTTTCAGACCACTTCCTGTTGCCTGCAAGTCAGATGTAGGGCACTTGGCTACTTCTCCAGCACCATGTCTGCCTGCAAACCCCCATGTTGCACCATGATGATAGTGGACTAAACCTCTGAAACTGTAAGCCATCTAAATTAAATGTTTTTCCATTATAAGAGTTGCCATGGTCATGGTGTCTCTTCACAGCAATAGAAACCCTAGCTATAACAGTCTCCAAAATGTCCCTGTCTTGAAAGCTTGGTCCCTGCTGACAGTGCCATTGGCAAGTGGTGGAATCTCTAGGAGCTGAGGATGAATGGAAGCTAAGTAGCTGAGGTATATTGTTTTTGAAAGGGACATTGGGACCCTGGCTACATCCTGCTGTTGTGTGATGTTTTACTCTTTTGACTTTTTGAGAAGCCCACCACCCAGCTCCCAAATAAATCACACATGGAGGCTTATTCTGAGTTATGAATGTCCAGCATTAGTGAACCTTATTTCTTGCTAGCTTTTCTTAACCTGAATTAACCCGACTACCTTTTATCTCTGGACTTTTAACATTCTCTATTTCTGTATGCCTTTCTTTGCTTCTTTCTCCGTGGTTTGCTGTGTAGCTGGCCCTTGGCGTCCTCCTCTTCTTGTTCTCTCATTTGATCTTTGCTCTCCTGGTTCTCGGTTCTCCTTCTACTTATACTCTTGCCTGTCAGCCCGCCTATCCTTGCTCCTGCCTTGCTATTGGCCATTTCATCTCTTTATTAGACCATCAGGTGTTTTAGACAGGCACAGTAACACAGCTTCATAGAGTTAAACAAATGCAGAGCAAACAAAAGTCACACACCTGAAAATAATATTCCCCAACATCCTGCCTTTCCATAAAGTCAAAGTCAAGTGGCTTTGTTGACATGTACCTCACCACGTTTGCCTCAGGTCCCCAAACAGTGATACTAACAGACAGTGGACAGAAACTATGAGCCAAAATAAAAGTTTTCTGATTTTAAGTTGATTTGCTTATATATTTTGAGATAGTGGCAGATACTAACACTTTGTGACAGAAACTCCTTTGACGTTTTTGTAGCTAAGTTGGAATTTAGAGAGTCTGAACCAGCATTCTAAGGGCCAGCTTCCTGAGCTGTGAGTCGTGACCCTGTGTGTGTGACCACAAAGCCGAATGTGAGGGTCAAAAAAGTTTGGCAGCAATAAAAGGTTTGGGGATATACAGAGAGCAATCGGAAGTCAAGCACATGAGGAGTGCAAAGTGGGGTGCTCATCCACGCTGCGTCGTGGCTTCCGTGTGGCCTTGGTTCTGAAAGCCCTTTGTGCATACTTTGTACTGTGTGCTGTGAGACCATGAGCCAATGAACCTTGCCTGAAACAGCTTGGCTCAGATTTGAGACCAGGAGTGTTGTAAACTGCAGTGGGATTGCGGTACCTAGAGCGCTTTCTGTTCTTAAAGAAACACGAAGTTTTAATTACAGAAAACAAAGACTTCATGCTTTCTTATTGCCTTTTCTCACTGTCTATATATCAAAGGATGTTTGTATAATTCCGTTTGAATTGTTAACTTGAGTTTCATTTAAAAATTACATGAATTCTGGTGTGGGATTAGGACAGAATTTTTAATAATTTCTGAAATGGTCTTAAATATGCAGTCTGTGATAGGCTATTTATGCAAAGTAGCAGTCTCAGCATTGCAATTTTAAAGTCAAAATATAGATCATTTCTAAAAATGTGGAAATTCTGTAGCACACCGTATCAGATACTCAAGTCAAGATTTAATCTTTGTTTTTTGTTTTTTTCAAGATAAGTGTTCTCTGCGTAGCTACCACTTTCCTGGAACACAGTCTGTAGACCAGGCTAGTCTGGAACCCATAGAGATCCGCCTGCCTTTGCCTCCCAAATTGTGGGATTAAAGCCATGCACCAACACTTCCCTGCTAAGATTTAATTTTTTATATGAAAATTAATATGTACATCCATCTCATCAAAGAGTGAAAATTTGTTTGGATCTCTAATAAATGATAAAATTATAAGGCTTACCAAATAATTATTTTGAACTGTTTTATGTTATTTATTATCAGTACATGTTTGATTTGTATGTTTATTATATATACATATAAACCAGATGCTAAGCGAAAATTTTTCTGCCAAAGATTCTTGAATATAATAAGTGTAAGAAGCCCTGTTAGGGAGGGTTCCTGGCTCTATAACTTACTAGGTAGATATTTTTCTTTATAAAATATACAGCTTTTACTATAGTGCCTAGGACATAGTAAGGGTCTAATGAACATGTGAATGTGTATTGTTATTTTTATTTGTTTTACTCTATTACTAGAATTTGGTGTCCAGGAAGACAGCGGGCCTGGTCCAGGCCCACATAGAGGGGTGTGCACTGGCTAAAATCCAGGTTTTCTGCCTTGCAAGTCAGTTCTTTCTCAAGAGTCTTTCTTGTCGATCCCTATTGAGGTCTGTACTCACAGACTTGGCAACAAAAGGCCATTAGACATCTTAGGAGACTTATTAGTCCTGACCCAGTTTCCAGCAGGCTCTCCTCCCCTCTCCACGCTCCATCTCATTCCCTGCTCCAGTGTGGTAGCTCATCTTAACTCCCACAGAGACATTGACAACCCCTACTACGAAGAGACCAGAAAACAGTCTCAAGACTTTGAAAAACTGGTTACTTCCCTTCTCTGCACTTTCATTTGTGTGTAAAATAAGAAGAGGGTAAAGCTGACTGGAGAAAGGGAATATGCTGGTGGCAGAGCAGAAGACTGAGCTATGTGTACCAGCTTCCATTTCTCATACATTTCCCAGTTTACAGAAGATACCGAGGGAAACAGTCAAATATGAGGCTATAAAGACTCACTAAAAACATCAGTGATGAACGGAGAAAGCCTTTCATCTGCACATCAATCCATCAGTTAATTCCTCTCCGCAATATTTTTTTTGCTACTTATTTGAGAACTTTGTATATTTTGGTCATATTCCTTCTCTCTCAAGCTCCTACTACAAACATTCATCCTTCTTTACCCATCCAACTCTGTGTCCTCTTCACTTTTAAATTGCTTTTTAAAAAGTTATCCATAGTCAATTTTTGCTGCCCATATATTCTTGGATGCATGGCCTTCCACTGGAGGACATTTGACTTATTAGGGGCTACACTCTTAAGGACCCTCTTTCTCTCAGCAGCTATTACTTGCTGGTTGCTCCTGAGACGGGGGTGGCATTTCACGCTCACCTCTCCTCACCACGCTGGCATTTGTTCTGGCTTGAACTTGTGCTGTCCTGTACAAGCTACCACAGCCTCTATGAGCAGCTACGTCCAGCTGCCCTGATGTGTCTGGAAGACACTGTTTTCTTGTATCCTTCTATTTCCTCTGCCTCTTATCCTCATTCTGTCCCCTGTTCTCAGTGATCCTTGGGCCTGGAGAGAAGGTGTGATACAGATGTCCATTTAGGTCTGAGCATCCCACTGTTACTTCCTCTCTCTACTTTGGTCTCTGTGTCGATCATCGTCTACGACAAATAGGTTCTCTGAAGATGGTGGAGGTGATTCGTAGTAGAAACTCGAGTGAGCCAGTGGAGAACAATTCGTGTTTTAATCAGATACCATCAGCAAGAACAAAGGATGAACGGAAAGAAGAGGAAACAGCACTGAAAGACACAAAGAGTCAAGGAATACTCGAACAGGATTCATGATGGCGGACAAAGTCAGTGTGCAGGCGAACGTCCAAAAATGTGGTGGTGGTGGAGTAAAAAGTAGAGAAAACAGATGTTAAACTCAGCTTTGTCCTGTCTACCCCCCACAAACACCACTGAACATTTTTCAGTGTAAAAATATGTACCTCATCCAAAATTGCTTCTCTTTTCTCCAGACTATAGTGCATACAGTATTTGCTGAAAGAATGCAAGGGAGAGAACATACCCCACCTCCTCCTGATAATGCTGCTGTATTATGAATTCACCAATCGATTGGTCAGGCCAGAGCATGCAGAATGCAATTACTCCCCTAAAGCCCATCAGATGGCAATCAAGTTCTTATACACATTCAAACAAAGAGCCTGCATAATGTCTGTTGTAAGTGTCATTACAAAAGTGTTAAAAAGTAAAGGAACGAAAAGTTACTTTCAAGTCAGACTGATTGATTGTTGAAGAAGGTAAATAATATAAATGTTTTTGGTTTATGGGCATACACAGCCTGAAAGTTGGGTAGTAAAGATATTGCAAGCAAATGGTAAGTGAAAGAGAGACGAGGCCATGCTTATAGCAAACATCAAAGACTTCAAGTAAAAATCATTACATAGTAATAAAAGTGTCGGTTCAAGAGGAATTTTAACAATTATAAATATGCATATACCCACTGTGGGAGCACATAAGTATATAAAAGATAACGCATATTAAATAATAAATGGATATAATAAATATTATATATTTAAATAATAAATAACAATGGATATTAAATAATAAATATTAAACATTAATAGAAGGGTAGTATGAGACTCTTTTATTCTGCTTGCGATAACAGATACAGCAGGCAGAAAGTCGGTGTGGAAGCAGTAGGCATGAATAATACCACAGACCATGTGGACTAAAAAGGATTACAGGACACTACAACCAACTGTCACAGACTATACCTTCTTCTCAGGTACTCATCAAATGCTTTCCAGAATTCATTGAATACAAATTAAGCACAGAAGGAACCAACCTTACTGCAGTAACCTTACTCCAGCTAATATCACAAAATGGTGAAAAGCAGAAAGGTTTTCCTCTAGGATCAGAAAGAAGTCAGACATATACATGCTCAGTGGCTTACTGGAATCTGTAGACAGAATCATTAGGAAAGAAAAGAAAACATACCCAAGCATGAAAGGAAGAAGTAAAATTAACTGCAGATTTCATGATATCAGGGGTAGAAAATAAATCAAAGAGTTAAACAAACACACTTGACTCACAATCAGCCAGTATGAACTAACAAGGAAAGTCTCAAGAGGATTTTTAAAAATCTCACTTAAATATTAAGGCAGTGAAATATCAAAATTAATCAAGGATTATATATGACAAGTTTGATACTGATAGGAGGAAATATGCACAAATTATGCACAAATAGGACATTGATGGTCCTATGTTCTGAGACTGAGAAGACAAACACAACAGTGTGCATGCTACTATCCAGACTCTCCCTATCAAAGTCCCAATGACATTTACTCCACATAAGCAGAAGAATCTAATCTAAGACATAGAATGAGCCTTTAAAGACTTTGAATAGCCAAACCAACTATTAGTCATAATGAAGTTCTGCTATTAAGGTTTTTTTACTTAAAGACAAAAACAGACACAAAACACATTAGAACAAAATAGAGAGAAGTAGGTCCAAGCACACACAACGAACTAACCTTTAGCAAGGGTGATAGGAATAAACAATATCTCACCAGCAAAGGAATTGGGGAAGATAAGTCAGGCACATGTGAAAGAATGAAGGTGAATCCCACTATACATGAGAATCAACTCAAAGGTATTAAATACTTGAGCAATGGCTGACGACATAGAACTCTTGAAAGTTAAAAGTAGGGGAAGGGCCGGGCGGTGGTGGTGCACGCCTTTAATCTCAGCACTCAGGAGGCAGAGGCAGGTGGATCTCTGGGAGTCTGAGGCCAGCCTGGTCTACAAGAGCTAGTTCCGGGACAGGCACCAAAGCTACAGAGAAACTCTGTCTCGAAAAACAAAAACAAACAAACAAACAAACAAAAAAAGTAGGGGAAGCTTCTAGAGATTGGGTATGGCAGTGGTTTCTGGACTATAGGAGAAAAAAATAATGGTGGTAAAAATGAACAAGTAAAATGATATTAAAATGCTTCTGTGCAGCAAAGAAGGTGACCAACTAAAGGAAAATGCATCCTACAGAAAAGGAAGACCATAGTCATAAACCAAAGGAGTGATTATTACGCAAAGAGTCCCTGCTCCATAGGAAAAGTCAACAATATTATGATTTAAAGGAGCAAAGGAGTGGACAGATATTTCTCCAGAAAATCTAGATATGCAAATGGTTGGTAGGTACGCAGAGAGATGCTCAACCACAAGGAGAGACTGCCTTACGCCTTGTACTATAATTGTTACGTTTTTATTTTTAAAAGATAAGCGCTTGAAAATATACTCAGAAAATGAACCTTTGTATGTTATTGTTGGGATAGCAAATTGCCAAACCAATATAAAGTTTCCTCAGAAAATTAAAATAGAACTGCCACATGAGTAGGGAAATCACACTTCCGGGCACACATCCAAAGAATTTGGAATCGGGATCTTGAAAAGACATTTGCACTCCCGTGGTCATTGCAACACTATCCGTGGTAGTCAAGACGACAAAGCACCCAAATGTCTGACAGGGTATGTACATCCGTGGCATATACGTACAGAGAATGTAAGTCCTTTTAAAAGGAGAAACCTTTGCCATCTGTGACAACATAAATATACCTGGTGGACACGCTAAGTGAAATCACACAGACGCAGAAGGACACACATAACATAATGCTACTTACATGATAAGTCTAAAAGAGTCAAACTCCTAGAAACAGAGAATCAATGGTGGTGGGCTATGGTTGGGAAGAGAGGTAAATCTGGACATTGTGGGCAAAGGGTATGAGGTTTTGGTATCCAGAAGGAAAGAGTCTTAAAGATGTAAGGTACAGCATGGTGCCTAGATTAACGATATTAGATACTTAAAATTGACTAAAAGAGTAGGGCATATGCTAAGTGTGATTGTTGTATATGTGCATATAGCTTTTAGGAGGGAACTTGTGCAGGAGATAGATGTTCATGGAATAAATTGTGCACTGTCTTTTTAATACATGATATTTAATACATAAGCTCACTGAGTTGTGTTATTAAATAAGTTTTTTTTTTTGCATGTCAGTCTGAATTTAACAAGATTCTTTTTAGAGAAAGGTATCCTAGAATGAAGACCATAAACAAGAGGGCAGGGAACACACACTATATTATTTTGGCTTTCATGCTTAAGACACTGACTAACCCCTTTAAAGGAAAAATTTACTTATCACGATCCATAATGTTAACCTATTTATTTTATTAAAATATTATTTACATACGTAAAAATAAAAGTAGGAATAAATCGCTCATCTTATGAGTGTATTAAACAAAAATAACATGAAGTTATTTATCAAATATAAGTAAAATTGGAAAACAGCTAGCCTTTAAATGGAACAAAAGCATGAAGAAACTGTTCTAGGCAGAAGCGAATCCCCTTATGCTTACCCGCGAGGCCCGCTGGAGTTCCCCTTGACTGCGTTTCCCTGGACCTCAGTTTTCCATCCCAGAGTTTCTATTCTTATCGTTGCAAGAATTTTGCACCAAGAAGTTCCATGACGTTATTTGGTTTTCACTCGGTGTGAATAGATCACTTATTCCTTAAGAGCATTTTTATTTATTTATTATTTTTTTCATTAACTCGGAACAACTTGCTGGTATGACTACAGGCAATTTGTTTTTTAATTCATTAAAAAAAAATCTCATGAGTTAGTCAAAGAAGTGGCACAGACCTTAGAAGTTTTTAACTGATCATAAAATTTAAATGAGAAGTTGTACTATCTTTTCCTTTCTGGGAATTTTTAGGTCTCTGAGACTCGCAGATGCAGCAGAACAGTTCACTGAGTCTTTATCTTTTTCATTAGCTCACCTCTGTCGTCATATCCTGTGCCTTGTCACCCACTGACTTCACCTTTACCCACACTCTGGCCACTGTGGGTTGGGTAGGGAACAATGATTTCACCTGGAATAAGGTTTCCTTTCTCATTGTTCTGTTCTCTGCTGTTCACTCTGTTCTAAGACATGAAGGTTATAGATACAACGTACATCTTGTCCTACCAACCAACATCAGTCTTCCTGCAGCTCCAATTGAAGATACAAGCCTATCCTTGATGGAATTGGTGAGACCTAGAGTCCAACGCTGTGATTCACAGGCCACACCCTCACCATGAGGGATAGTGTTATCACAGCTTCTAAAAGCCCTTGGGCTGAAAATGAGGGGTTCGTAGAAGGACAATGGAAATTTGGTGGCAACCAACCACATCACCTGATCTGATGTATCCCAGTGTCTTTGCAAATTGATTTCAATAATCACTTTTTACTTATCTCTCACGATCAGTGTAAGAACAAACGAGGCACTGGATGTAAAAGCTTTTGTTAACTAACAAATGCATATGACACAAAGTGTCATAGTTGAAAGGGCTCATTATTTCCCACTCTCGAGTCCACAAGAACAGAATCCAGCTATACGGATATCTTTAACTTGCTGACTGCAAAGCCAAATCTGCTGAGATTACCTCCTCTTGCAGAGCCCAGCACTTTCCCCCTCATTTTATTTTGGACTGCATGTCTAGTTCACAAAGTGCAGATATTTCTCATTTTAATGACCTCTGTGTAAGTTTTATGGAGTCATTAATTTTAGAAATACTGGAGATGCTTGCTGTGGAATATTATTTTAGCTGAGCAGAAATATGTTATATTTGTTATGCTGTGGAATATTACTTTAACTATGTAAGTGAGTGTGACATTTGTTTATGCTGTGTTTGTTTAACGATGTAAGGATGTGCATTGAATTATAGAAAGAGGTGTTGCATTTGCTTCACCTGGCCTGCTTAAGGCACCTGATTGGTCTAATACAAAGCTGAATGGCCAATGGATAGGCAGGAGAGGAAGAGAAGGGGTTGGCAGGCAGAGAGAATAAATAGGAGGAAAGAAAAGGGGAGAGGGAAGGAGGGGAAGAGAACAAGGGAGAAAGAGAGGGACACGCCTGGGGCAAGAAGCCCAGCAACCAGAAGCAGTGAAATTAAGATAATGTAGAAAAAAAAAAAAAAAAAAAAGGTTAAAAAGCCCTGAGACAAAACGTAGATAGAGAGAAACAGGTTAAGTATAAGAGTTAGCAAGAAGCAAGCATAAGATAAGGCTAAACATTTGTAACTAATCTTACGTTTCCAAGTCATGACTTGGAAACTGGTTGGTTTTCGGAAAGAAAAAGCCTGCTACAGACCCCTAGTTACCACCTCCTCCCATCTCACAGATATAGAAAGCAGGTGCAAATTGCTTTTGACTAGAATCTTGAATGAAAAAAAAAATCGCCATAATTTAAAAGAGAAGGTACCAAGAAGGTGAAGAACACGTGGAAGGATTCCTTGGTTTTGAAATATATGTCAAGCATTCAAAGAATGCCACATTCTTTGGGCGTCTTCTTCCAGACGGAGGCAGTTTAAATCAAGGTTTGTTGCTTGTGCCAGTAGATTAGTGTTTAGATAAGCAAATCCCCCAGGAGGGATTCAGGGATGGTCAGAGGTAGCAGGAAGAGCAGATTTGAAGCTCAGTTAAATCGGTCCTGTGGCAACAATAACAGAAATCGTAGGTGCAGCTTGCTGGGTTCCTTTGCTATGAAATAATATTTCTGAAAAAGCTGATGGCTAAGGCATTCTCACAGACGTGTCTGACAGGACGTTTGAGTTGTAAGTCTCAAAAAAATGTAGGTAAGCTTCCTTGATTTTATAACTTCGTTGCATATGAATCCCATCCTCCGTTCCAAACAGATTTGACCTAACTGTTGGCCTTTTCCATCCAGCCTCTACTGACATAAAGGTTATAGAAATTTTGCTTGGTGTTTGGGGAGGAGTGGTTTGGAAATGAATCCATTCCTATGAGCTCTGCAGGCTTTTCTGCACAGAGCACCTTTGTGTAAATGATAAAAATGTGTCTGCTTTGAAGAGAACAGAGGGAAGTTTCCCCCCTGGGTAAGATTGCACTGGGCTGAGGGCACAGTGGGCCTGGGTGGGACCCTGCTGCACATACTCTCAGAGTGACCTGGAATCTCAGGTCACTTGAAATTGGGGGGTGGGGTGGGGGGCTGGGACACAGACAGAGCAAAGGAACTGTATTTGTTGCATTTGTCAATGCTTTGGAACCTTACAGCAGAAGCAGAGATCTTGAGGAAGGGCTCAGTGAAGAACTCACTAAAGAGATATTTTGAAATTTGGCTGTACGGTGCTCAATCTAAGAAATTCCTGTTATGAATACCTGGGTAAGGGCTAGCGATGTACATCTTGGAAATGCTGCCTGAAAGTTGCTTGTCCTTAGTGCTGGCTTCATCAGTGGGTTCTCTGAACAGCCTACTGTGACCTCTGTCCCTTCCTTACTGAGGTCATTGAGTTCCTTAATGTGTGGTCAGAAATAGCTTCTGTATTAACTTGTAAATGTTCATTTAATAGTTGCTTGGTTTTCCTTCTGGTTTTTTATTTAAAATTTTAAGCTGTGATATTTTTATTCCCCTAGAGAATAATGTTTGAGACTCACTTACTCCCTCTGTGGGGCTGTTACCTCTCTGCTTTTTAGTTCCATTTGTACTTTGTCTTGTCAGACAGTTCTTTTAATCATGCTCTGTCTTAGTGGGCTTTCAATTGCCGTCATAAAACACTGTGACCAAAAGCAACCTGGGGGAGAAATTGTTTATTTCATCTTAGAACTCTCAAGTCCCACTCCACAACTTCAAGAAGTCAGGGCAAAAATCCAAGGCAGGAGCCTAGAGGCCAGAATGAAGTAGACACCATGGAGGAGTGGGGCTTACTGGCTTGGTCTACATGACTTGCTCAGCTTGACTTTTTTTATCATCCAGGATCACAAGTCTGGGGTGGCACTCCCTACAGGGAACTGGGCCTTCTCATATCAATCATTAATCCATAAAATGCCACGTGGACTTGTGTTATTGAGGTATTTTCTCAATTAAGATTCCCTCTTCCCAGATATTTCTAGGTTTCTGTCAAGTTGACAAAACTCAGCCAGAACAAGCTCTATAGCACAATTTTATGACGACATTGTGTTACCTGGTAATTAGCCCCAGAAAATCTTATAGTCTCTGACATCTAGGGGTCACCCACCAGGGCCTTCAGACTGTATTCTTTCCACAGACACATTCATTTTCCTTAGTTTTCACAGTATTTAAAATTATTTTTCCCCAGATTTTAGAAAATAAGATATATCCCTCTCTGTCCCAATGGTCCCATACATATAATAACAAGTGTGCAATGCCCAGTCACTCAGTTAAGTCTCTAAAGACTGGCCACAGGGTCCCCACATTCCTCCATTACATCTACAAAGCAGAGGAGGTTGGTGGGTTCCCTGTCAGGTGGGAACTGTAGGCCCCGACATCCTCTTTCCTTCTTGGGGACTGCTAGCTATTCAGAGTCCAGTCGTAGCTCCATTACTACAGTTTGAGTTCGACACAGCATCACCTGCTTCCCAGGTGCTTCAGGAATATTTATAGAATGGGAAAATGAAAGACCAAACCACTCCAGGAGATGCATGCTTGAGTTTACCTCTCTGTCTTCTGAGCTATCAGCTATGATTTCATCAAAAGAACAAAGGATTCTGTTATGCTTGTATTGTGGTTTCTGCCAGTCAGGAGTTATGAGCCAGTTCCTTATTTTCAGGAGATTCATCCAAATCTTTCTTCACCAGCTGCCAAGTAGCTAAGCAGTCCTCCTCCAGCTGAAGGAAAGAGCACCAAACTTGGACATTCAGTAAGTGTGTTGTTCTTAACCAGCCCCTGAGTTCCTGCACAGTAGTTTGCTCCTCTCCAGAGCTGTCAAATTTGGCTTCGAGTAACTCTCCAATGGAAAGCCCTTGAAGTATAAGTTTTTGTTGAAGAATGCCCCCCACACTTCTTTTTGACCACCAGGATCATTGGTAGGTTTTTTCCTGAGATAAAAATGGAAGTGTTTCCAACACAGTCTCATCTCTGTCGTGAGATTTCAAATCTTTCAATTCAACTTCCACTGCCAACCATTCTGCATCTTTAAGGATAACATGACCACTGGGTCATCTCTTGTCAACTTGACACTCAAACTTGTTTCCTGAAAGGAGGAAGCTCAACGGAGAAGATGCCTTCATAAGATCCAGCTGTAAGGCATCAGCATAAACAGTGAAGGGCAAGGGCCCAGCCCATTGGAGGTGATGCCATCCCAGGCTGGTGGTCCTGGGTAAATAAAAGAAAGCAGGCTGAGCAAGCTATAGGGAGCAAGCCAGTAAGAAGCACCCTTCCATGGCCTCTGTATCAGCTCCTGCCTCCAGGTTCCTGCTTTGTTTGAGTTCCTGTCCTGACTTCCTTCAGTGATGAACAGCGGAATGGAAGTGTACTCCAAATAACCACTCCCGAACTTGCTTTTTGGTCATGGTGTTTTATTCCAGCTAAAATAAACCTAACTAAGACAACATTCAAGCCACTCAAGAAAAGATTTGGAGACATTTTGCATTTTATCACACATGGGTTAATTTTTATGATTATCTGCTTTTAACCCAATGCTGTTTTCCCCTCAGATATGGTGGTACCAATATTGTTTCCATTAAAATATATTTAGTAAAAATTAACGATGTGTTGATAAAATAAGGAAATGATAGTCCTGAAGGAATGAAGATGTGGCAGAGATGCTGAGGTAGTGGCGGGTCTGACAATTGTTTGGAAAACGCCGAGCTTTAAGGTAAAGTTTCAAAGTGGCATGGGCTGCTGATGTAGGAAACGTGCTTGCCTACCATCCAGGAAACCGTGGGTTTGATCCTAGCACTGCATAAACCAAGTGTGGTAATCTGGGTTTGTAATCCTAGCATTAGGGGGTTGGGGTAAGGGGTCAGAAGTTCAAGGTTATATATCTCCTCCCCCCCCTCCCCCCGTGCTACACAGGGAGTTCAAGGTTAGCCTGGGCCCCATGAGACAATATTACAAGGGAAAGAAAAAAGAATAAACCTGAAAATTGGTAAAGCCTGGGGTCCTCCTTCTTTATTGGATGGTGCTATCTCTTTGACCTCGGCTTCTACCATTTTCTTTTCTGTTATTTCATTTTTATCCATCATCGTAAACTTGACTTTGAAATCCAACGAGACTTGGAGGCGAGTAAGAACAGGGACTCACCTGCAGTGGGAACAAACAGATTGGAGGATGTCTAAGCTGGTAGGGTAGGGGGTGACCCCTGAGCTAAAAAAGAACAGGTCTGATGGCTGAGATAAAAATGGTCATTGTCCTCAGAGGAAAATGGTGGTCATGCTGCTTTTGTCATTTCTAAAGTCAAAATGCTCCACGGCATCCATCACATCCATACGGTGATGTTCCATTTCAGTCTCTGAGACCCCACACTTACTTGCCAGCAAGCCACTCAAGCCTTGGTCATTATGAATCTGTTCAGCAGCTACTGTTGGCAAGATGCTAGGATTTGTGTACTCCAAGACGAAAGTCTCACCATTAACTTTCCAATCTCTACACATGGACTTGCTGCTACCGTGTTTAGGGCGTGTGAGAGCACAGCTATGGGATCTGGAAGGGCCCCTCATGCTCACATCTCTTCTCTCTGTCGCTCAGGACACAAACGCTTCTTCCTGTTGTCTTTGGAGCTTTGTGGGTGAATGCCTCAAAGCAGATGAAGCCCAAGTGTTCGCCTTCACCAACGATGCTGCAGCACATGAAGGGTTAAGCAGGCTGGCTGGGGCTTCTGTAGGCAGCCGAGGCATCTTCGAAGCCCAGGTGCTTAATCACTTTTCTTTCTGTTTTCCTGTCATGTTATCTTGATATAAGAAGAATGTGTTATAATTCAAATGTCCTGGGAGGTTTCCCAACCTCTCGCAGCAGCAGCTTTGTAAATGTGAGGTCTCATTTTTTGGAGCGGGGGATGTAGTTCTGCGAGGGAACTCTTTGGCTCTCACTCTGGGATCATCCCTTTCTTTCCCGATCTCCCTTGCATCTGGCCTCTTCTCACCCTTCTGTTGGTTGTAATGCTGCCTCCTCACGGAGGACCACCTAGACTGCCCTCTGAACCGGAAGTGCGGTCCCTCTTTTTCAACACAACAGCACATATCTGAGCAGATAGCCTTCCTTCCTGCTCACCAAAAACTGGGAATTTCAGTGCACTTTTAAATCATCTATTGCTTCCCCCGTTTGGAACTCTTTGGGGCAGCTTTCCGCTCACTAGTGTATCTCAGGTGACTGACAGGGCACTCATGCTTGGGTCCATGCAAACAGTTGGTAGATGAATGAGTGCTTACTGCCTTTATCCACCATGAATTCTGCCTCACGCTTCAATGTTCATTGGGTTCATGAATTGCTCTTAGAAGACCCCAGTGCCTTCTATAACCATGACTTGTGTCCAAAGTCATTATCTCTGTGCCTTTAGTATAGAAGCAAATATATGAGGTTGTATTTGGGATAAAGGGCCATTTGCCACTAGCTGTCTGGATATCTGCCATCATTCCCCACAATGTTCATTCAAGCTTTTCTTAATATAGTTTTTCTCACATTAAGGAAAGCATCCCCTTCTGATGTCTTTAGTTGTATCCAGAGTTGACAAGGGTAAGAAGTGAGGAGAGATAGAAAGGACAGTGTGAAAGGAGGCACAACACTCATATTTGTGGGGCACCTAAGTTTAAGTATCTATAAAACTCTTAATGTGAGATTGCATGGCTCCATGTTTACTGTGGCAGAATAAAACAAACATCGCCACCTAGTGGTAGAAATGTAGAACTGCAGACATATATTGCATAGTTAATGGGTCCTCCTTACTCTAGAGTTGAGTGCCAATAATTGCTCCTCATGTCGCTGGCTAGTCATATAGTGATCAATATATTGATCACTTTTTGTTGGCAAATCATATTGTTTGGAGACCTTGGAGTGCAGGTTGATGTTGACATGTGCATACCTAACAGACATCCATGAAGTCAGGTTTCCGGGTACAACAGTTCATTACCGACTCTCTGGGTCACATACAGCTGCTCTGTCGATTCATCAGTGTCTACAAAAAGTGCTAAGCAACTGGGGATATTTAATCAGAAGACTTCACAAACCCAAATACCCCTATGTGGACTTGGGAATCTTCTGGGACACTAACACCAGTGACCTGTACTCTTGCATTTCAGCTACTAGTTTGGGTGACAAAAAGTTGTCCCTTTGGATCATGCTGTCCCACTCCATCAGCCCTCTGTTCTGCTTAGACAGTCGGTTGAGCTTGAGTGTTTGGGAGGTATATAAACATTTGGTAGCTTTTGGCTTTCTTTGTTTATTTATTTATTTTTTAAATATTTATTTATTTATTATGTATACAATATTCTGTCTGTGTGTATGTCTGCAGGCCAGAAGAGGGCACCAGACATCATTACAGATGGTTGTGAGCCACCATGTGGTTGCCGGGAATTGAACTCAGGACCTTTGGAAGAGCAGGCAATGAATGCTCTTAACCACTGAGCCATCTCTCCAGCCCTCTTTGTTTATTTTTAAGGAAGGAAATCTCTCTAATCCTTTTCCCAAAAGGCTCAGCAGTGACAATTATAACTGCACAATTACCAAGGGGGTAATCTATGTCTTGATGACCCTTAGATGGAAAGCTATTTGTTTCCCTGGGTTTCTTTTTCTCTTAAAATAATATCTTTACTCAAATTCCCCATATGTGATTATTTTCCTCTCCTTTGTTTGGTGAGTGAGAAAGCTATTTTTGAGACTTTGACCAGTTCTCCCTTTTATTTGTCCAGTAGATACCTAACTGACACATTGTTAATGCTGGACTCTCTGCTTCATGCTTTATGTCAGTGTAGCTGAGGATGTTCTGCACATGCCCTTTACGGAGCAAGTGGTGAGCACTGGAAAAGGTCTATGTTACTATGGGCACATACATGGGGGGCATAGGACCCAATCCAGGGGTGCAAACAGGGTCAGAAGGCTTTCTCTGGAGAAAAGTTTTAAGTCTTAGAATAGAGTTTAGCCAAAGGGTAGGGGGAAGCATACTGATACCAGATAAAATCAGAAGAATTATTGGGTTAGAGCAAGACATCCACCAGCACCTAAGGACTCTGTTGGGGAGCAGAGCTGACAGGCAGGGAGCAACCACTGACTATGAACAAGGCAGCAAAGACTCATGATGTAGGAGCATTTTCTATCTATCTGTTACTTTCATTGGTTAATTAATAAAGAAAACTGCTTGGCCTGATAGGTCAGAACATAGGTAGGCAGGGAAGACAGAACAGAATTCTGGGAGAAAGAAAGCAGAGTCAGGCAGACGCCATGATTCTCCAACCAGAAACAGATGTAGGTTAGGATCTTTCCTGGTAGGCCACCACCTCATGGTGCTACACACATTAAGAGAAATGGGTTAACCAAGATGTGATAATTAGCCAGTAAGAGGCTAGAGCTAATGGGCCAGGCAGTGTTTAAATGAATACAATTTGTATGTTGTTATTTCGGGTATAAAGCTAGCCATGCGGGAGCTGGGCAGGACAAAAAGCAGGCCTGCTTGCCTTACCACTAGACTCAGAATCATGTTTTCAGAGATGCAGTTGAGAGCAAGCTAGGGAGTTGGTTCCTTTGGTCTTCGCCTGGTTGGTCTGGTAGGGTGTTGTGAAGGTGCCTTCAACACCATCAAGGCCTGCTGATGCCATCACCATTGCTGCTGCTGCCTACTGGGCAGCCTCTCTTGTTGTTGTTGTTGTTTTTCTTTAAATTCATGTTGCTCTTTTCCCATTTCCCTCATAGTTCTGTTTTCTCTCTAGTTCCCTCCCCACTTTCTGCGTAATTCTGGCATTTTCCTAGAGCTGTTGTGGATTTTTCTGTTGTTTGGGAATGCTCAGCAACCAGGTCATGAACTTCTCAACCCACCCCCTGGAACCTTTCAATCCAAAAGTTAGCTTCAAAGCCTAGTTGGATGTCGTTAATGCAGAGCAAAAAGTCAACAAACATGTCCCCAGAGTCCTGGCACCGGAAAGCCTTTCTCTTGTCCCCTTTGCTCAATTCCCTGCTGGTCAGCAGCCTGAACTTCCACCTACCTTTCTCCACTGGCAGCTCTCACCATGTCCTGAGTGATCATGGAAAGCTAGGGTAGGACCCTCGAGGCCGAAAAGGTACTTAAACACAAGCTCCAATCCCAAATGTCCTTAAGAAGCTGTCTTTCTTTTCTGACACGGTTGTTGGCTTCCCCTTGAAGGTGTTGGTGTTCCACACATCTGGATTCTGGTTTGAGCATCCACGGTCACTGGGCATTTGAACCAGGAAACCTTCTTCTTTGGGCCCTGGTTTCCTTTCTCGTAATGTAAAGATGAGAAACTCTGGGCTGCCTACTTCACTGCCTTTGAAGAGGAGAAAATTGGAGATCAATCTTTTCTGAAACATGTATTGATTGCTCAGCCATCTGTCAGCCCCTAGGGGACGAAAGCCCATGCTCAGTTATAATGTGTTATGCAACGTGACATCTCAGGCAGAAAAACCCACCTCTAGCTGGACCAGCTTAGGTATGTATTTGTACGTGTCTGACTTGGTCCCTAACGGATGGTTTTCCTATTATTCTATCCTGGACAAGTAGGCCTCAAAACCACAAAGAGGTCCTCATGTTCAAAATGATCTGAAATACTTGCATCTCTAATCTTTAGGTCTTCTTATAACTCTGGGCTTGTTCCCTCCCCACAATGGACTTGCCAGTTCTCACTCACCTGCCCTCTCCAGTTACATGAACAGAAGTCCAGGGATGAAGGCGAGACAAGGAAGGAGCTAATACAGGAGTCTGCTTTGGGGAGAAGTGAGCCTGGGCTGGGGTTAGCACATTGGAGTAGGTTAGAAAAGGCTTATTTCAAAGGGGGAATAACAAAGGGACCTATGGTTACCCAAGGGGTTGTGAGAGCAGAGATGCTACCCCTTCTAGGTCCCAATGGACAAGGGGAGGGAACTACATTCAGAACAGGAAAAAACGTGTTGATATGGTTGAGTGACGGGAGCCCTACTGTGGAAGTGCAGCAGAGTCAGAGAGGAACACACAAATAGGAGAGAGGTTTAGATCACAGGCCTGTCTGGACTAGAAGATGGCGTGGGCTGTGAAGAAACAGGGAGGTAAAGGAGGCAACTTAGAGTCATGGTGAAGGATGGACCTCTTTCAACAGGGAACATGACAAAGGGTTGAAGACTGAAGACCCAGGTTCAGTTTGGGGTGCTCTATGTTAATGACTGCAGAGAACCTACTTGGAAGTTGTGAGGGTTTAACCTGAGCTTCAGCAGAGACCTCAGCTAGAAACATAGAATCGTAACATACAAATAATGATTATTACTATATTGAAGATCAGTAAGACATATATCATGTGTGAAATATGATGCTTACCGGATAAAGAACGCCGTCCTTAGCATTTGGAGAAGTGTCTTCCTCTATCCTGGAATGATGTCCACTCTTGAAGTAGATTGGGCAGTTATACAGACACAAGATAATTGTGATGCATGAAATATTCATTTTATAGTGGTGAAAATTGAAGACAAGAAAGACAAAATGTGGTAGAAGTATTATCATTGCACACGACAAAAAGCTCAGTTTAAACTAAGCTAAATGAAAAAAGTCTTTGGTTAAAGTCAAGGAGTGATTTTCAGCTTCAGACAGAGTTTGCTCCAGAGGGTCAGAGAACATCACAGAGGCAGGGTTCTGGTGCCTCTGTCTTCAACTAATCCTGCTTTCCCCAATGCTTGCTACCTTCTCTAAGGCCAACTCAGCCTCATTTTCATAAAATGACAAGCCTCACATAACCTCACCTTCCAAACAACCAGGCGACTTTTCTCTCTCAGAAGCCCTATTATATGTCTCAGGCCTTCTCAGCAGCTTGACTTTTCCTGTTCTTAGAGCTGACTCATCACTGTGTTGGAGGGACAGGTACGGCCAACAATATTGGGACAGGAAGAAACCACTGGTAAGACTAGCAGAAAGGGCTGATTCCAAGTCAACAGTAGGATTTCCCAATAGAGGTGAAGTTTGTCTGTTTGAATAACAGGTTGCTGCTGATACCTGAGATAAAAGACTCAACCCAATAACTTTAGGAAGAAGGGGCTGGAAGTCACGTGGTTTGTCAGCATCTGAGCCCGAGTTCAGTGTTGGCTGCTCCCGCTGCCAACTTACTGTCTCCGACACTCAATCACTACAGCCCGTCTGTTCCCATAAATGTTCCAGAGACTTAAGATGGTCAGAGGCCAGAAAGGAGTCAAAAACAACAGCAGAAAGGAGTTAAACACTCAGAGAGGCCTCAAATCATCCAAGATCATGCTCTGGCATTATTGCTTTTGATCGCCCAAACTGAACTAGACAGGAATAAGGGAAGAGATGTCACTCACGCCAGCCAGTGGGGAAGGTAAGGAATAGAATGATGCTCCTGGTTCCTGCTCCTTCCTCTTCCCCACTTTAGCTTGAGAGAGGGGACATTTAAAACCTGTGTGCAAAGCTGACCAACCCCCGGAGTGCTGTCAGAGCGACTTTGTTTCCTTATTCATGGCTAGACAATCCCACAGGACTCCAGAGCTCCGTTTCTACCACCCCAGCCGGAGTTTTGTTTGTGCTGGTTATTTTTAGAAGAGTGTGAACCCTTGGGGATCATCACACCCAATCTCCTTGTTTCAGGAAAGGACAAGGAGACTCGGTGTTTCAGAACGAGTTTCAGCGCACTTCCTATCAGAGTTGACCGTTTGAATCCAAGCTTCCGATTGGCTCAGTGATCTCTCTGTTGCCTCCACCCTCCTCCCTAGTCACTTCTTCAAAGTGCCCCACTCGTCTCTCCCCTGTGAAATGACCTCTTAGGCGTCGTGGGTGCACGCAGATTTTACCTGAAAAGTAGGGGGAGTTCCCAAGAAGTACAAGGATGAATGATAAAATTCATCTTGATAATCTCAATTTTTAACTTCTTGGAGATCAACATCAGACAGCATAAATAAACACCAGGAGAACTGAGAGGCTGTGGAGAACGGAAGACAAAGCTTCACGTTTTATAATTAGCGGCACTTTAGCATATTCTCCCCTATAAGAAAACCGTATTTTGATTTTTGTACTGGGCCCCACAAATTATGTTAGCATCTCTGTCTTTAATATCTTAGTATTTAATTTCTCAAATTCTCCTATTTCAACAGGGTTGTTTTCAACACTCTGGCCATTTTGAGTCACCTTACTGCCTAACCACATTTCCTTCACATATGACGTTGTTTAGATTAATAGTTTTAATTTATCAAGCGCTATATTAGTTTGTTTGGTCTGCCATGGCAATATATTTTAGCAGCCTGAGCAAGTGGCTTACATAAGCGGAATGTATTTCTTCATGATTCTGGAAGATAGAGGTGTTGAAGCTCTTTGTGTCTTCGGGAGCTCATCTTTTTTTTTTTTGTTGTTTTTTTTTTTGTTTTTTTTTTTTGTTTTTTTTTTTTTGTTTTTCGAGACAGGGTTTCTCTGTGGTTTTTTGGAGCCTGTCCTGGAACTAGCTCTTGTAGACCAGGCTGGTCTCGAACTCACAGAGATCCGCCTGCCTTTGCCTCCCAAGTGCTGGGATTAAAGGCGTGCGCCACCATTTTCAGACCCGCGTGTGTTGCTGGGTGCATACGTGGACCCTGCGTACATTGGCATCCTAGTCATTCCTGTGTGTACACATTCCCTTTTCCCCTTCAATCCAATTGACTGGTATCTTACAAACCTAACCTCTTTTCATCTTAATTACATTAATCTTCAAACACAGCCATCTGGGAGCTAAAACTTCAACAAATAATACATGTAGAATTTAGCTCCCAACAGGCCTTATATCCCCACTCTTTCTGTGGTGGTCTTGATATGGTATCCAGTACTCACATTTTTGCAAGTCCACTCATTCACTGATAAATATTTGCTGAGGACTTACTAAGCGCAATTGCTGGGATAGATACTGGAGACGAGACGCTAGAGAGTACAGGTGGATTCCTGCCACCCACAGGGATTTAGGCACTACCGGGAGAGACAGGGGTAAAAACAATTAAGCAAATAAAACAATTGCATACTATGAGAAGTACAAGAACAATAAGACACGGGGCTCCGATAGTAAATTAAGTGGGTAATGTTTTGAATGGGGTTCTCAGCGAAGCTGTCTCTGAGGGGATTCAGTAAACCTGGATGATGCGGCGAGCAAGATTTCTTAACACAGAGAGGTCAGAAACCGGAAGTAGCAAGGGATAAGACTCAGAAGTGGTCCCAGTCTCAGCATGTTGCTGGCGGTAGCTAAATGGCCACGTAACAGTTGTGCCTAGTTTTATGTAGAATATGGAACGAAACAGGCAGGAACAAGGTCATGCAGGGTCCTCTCGGCTTTTAGAATCCGTTCTGAATGTGATGGGAAGCCACTGAAGTCAGTGATCTGACAGATTGGCAGAGAGCAGGAGGAGGATGGAGAACCGGAGTGCCTTGTTTTCTGTCATTCCTGCACTTGTATCTGCAGGACTGGCTAGGCATAGGCGTTCATAAACACTGGGGAGGGTGCCCCCTGCTGGCCATGTCCTTTTAAACTCGCATTTGATGACCTAAAGGGAGAGTAGATGTATCTTCCCAGGGCTCCTCCCCATCCTTCTCTCCCTTCCCTTCTCCTCTTCTCCCCTCTTGGTTCCATTTACCTCAATCATATGTCTATTGTGCAAAATTATGGATTTTACTGTGATGTTTAAAATAGTTTATGTGTGTGCAAGGGGAGGTCAGGACAACTTTGGACAGTTCTTTCTTTCCACAGTGTTTTCAGGGGCTGAACTCAATTCGCCAGGTTTGCAAAACAAGTGCTTTTTACCAGCCACCTCACTCTGCTTTTATGATGCTTTTATATGTGCATATCATGTAATTTCATGATTCATGTTCACCCTTATGTGTCACTGCTCCCTTCCACCTTCCTAAATAGTTCTTTTTGATTTTCATGTTACACACACACACACACACACACACACACACACACACACACTTAAATTATGGATTCTGCATGTATTTATCTTTTTAAATCTGGCTTAGTTCCCTTAACATGGTCTCCAGTTTTGTCCACCTAATATAGATCTCCATTTTCTTTATCCAGCAATTTGTCAATGGACAGCTGAGCTGACTGCATGTCTAGTCTATTAGTAATAGTATAGTAATAAGTATAGAGTGCTGATTTAGATCGGTTTTGGTATGGAATAGCTGAATGACATATCAACTGTATTTAATGCGAGGGCTCTCCCACACTCATGTCCACAGTGCCTATATTAATTTATATTCCCACTGACACTCTGTATATGTCCCCACTCAGCCCCTGGCAAAAGGAAGTGCTGAGATCCTCCAATCAGGTTTCCAAATACTTACGGGTATTTTTCTTAATAAAAGAAAGGGGCACAAGGGAGCGTTTTGCCAGCTGAGTAAGTATTCTCTAGAAAGAAGGTTTAAGATGACATAAAACAGTCTCTAAGGGTATTTTTTTTTTCTGAAAGCTTATACGTGCTTCTAATGAGAACAATATTCAGGAAATACACAAGAGGAAAAAAGTGCTTCCCAACAAAAACAATATTAAGGAAATATTTAAGAGAAAAAAAAGCATTAATAACAACCATTCAAGTCTTACTATTTAAGGTGAAGAGCGTGTGTTAAGGCATGATGTGCACTGCTCCAGCGATGCTATATACACACATCATATAAAACATAGTGTGAATCCCTCTGTACTTAAAATATTACCTGAAATGACCCTATCCTATACTGATGAATATCTTACATATCACCTTAGAACCTTCATCTGGCGATGGATCGAGGCAGAGACAGAGACTCAATTTGGAGCAACGGTCTGAGCTCTTAAGGTCCAAATGAGGAGCAGAAGGAGGGAGAACATGAGCAAGGAAATCAGGACCACGAGGTGTGCACCCACCCGCTGTGACAGTGGAACTGATTTATTGGGAGCGCACCAAGGCCAGCTGGTCTGGGACTGAATAAGCATGGGTTGAAACTGGACTCTCTGAGCATGGCGGACAATGAAGGCTGATGAGAAGCCAAGGACAATGGCACTAGGTTTCGATCCTAATACATGAACTGGCTTTGTGGGAGCTTAGCCTGTTTAGACGCTCACCTTCCTGGACGTAGATAGAAGACCTTCGTCTTCCCGCAGGGCAGGGAATTTGGACTGCTCTTCAGTATCAAGAGGGAGGGGGAATGGTGTGGGGGGAGGAGAAGAGGAGTGGGGATAGGGGGAAGGGAGTGGGGGGAGGGGGCAATATTTGGGAGGAGGGGAGGGAAATGGTAAACGGGGAACAGGTGGAAATTTTAATTAAAAAAGAATAAAAATAAAAAAAATATTACTAACATTGCTAAGATAACTTAAAGTTGTTTTGATTTTAAATGTATGGATTGTCTCAGCGCTATGAAACACATAGCAAAGGTTTACAGTTCTGTGGAATAAAATATCTTGCTCACAGTCATGTTTCTCTGTCCTTGCAGGGTGAAAGCATTAGAGATAGAGAGTCAATGGACCAGCGCTGTAGTCCAGAATTTAGTTGTCAGGAAGGGGTGATGGGCGAGCTTTGGACCACAGCTTGCAATGTGCTGACCTAGCACGGATACAGGGGAGCTGCCAGGAGTTTTCTCCTCCACATTGTGTTCTATTATTTTCACTTTGTTAGGATTTGAGGAATATTCTTTAATGTGACCATTATGTCCATTCAGGATTCCCCTCCGTTGTGACATTAAAGGCACACAATCTTGCTCAGTTTTCTCAAATAGGACTGTCAGGTAGTTTTACCTTGCCTTGGTTTTTAAAAGAGTTCGTGGGAATGTATTTCCCTAGTGCCCTCATGTCAGGAAGCAGCCTTTTATCTCTGTTCTCAAAGACACCTTTGAGTGACATAGTATTTACTGTCACTCTGATTCTGCCAGCCTGTAGTCTCTCTGCCTTGCCTTTATTACAGCAAGAGAAACCTAAGTATGACTTAGTATGATCTTAACCTTTCTAACTGGGATAAGAAGAAATCTCAAAGTAGTTTTGATTTGCATTTCCCTAATTGCTATGGACACTGAATATTTTTAAAAATATATTTCTTGCCCATTTTCATCACTTCTTTTCAGAATTCTATTCAGATCTATAGCCTCCTTATTCCTTTTTGTAGGGTTGTTTCTTGATTATTTATTTATTTATTTATGGTATTCTGGATGTTAATAGTCTGTCAGATGTACAGCTAGTAAAGATCTCTCCCACTCTGTGGGCTTCCCTTTTATTTAACTGAGTGTTTCCTTAGCTGGGCCGGATCATTTTATTATGAATTTCCATTTGTTAAATGCCAGAATTAATTCGTGAGCACATAGAGTCCATTCAGAAACTCCTTTCCTACACCAATATCTTATAAGTATCACAATATTTTCTTCTAGTGGTTTCCCACTGAAGACTTTGACCCACCTAGAGTTGACTTCTGTGCAAGGCGGGGTGATTAGATATGCATGTAATTTCATTCTTCTACATGTGGCCTTTCAATTTTCCCAGCGCTGTTTGTCAAAGATGCTGTCTTTCCTCCAGTGTGTGTTTTTGGTTTCAAGCAGCTGATTGCTACAGTTTCCAGCACTCGTTTAGATCTTGATGCCCAACACTAATTGTTTAGCCAGGAAGTTGCTCAGCTGTGATCATTCAGTGTCAGTTTGATGGCTGCTGTTGTTATCAGGTGTAGTGTCTTTTGCGTTTGTGTTTTTCATTATTGGGGGTTGAGGCAAGCGTGCTACCACTGCGATACAGGTGCATGAACATCTGTGAACCCCATTCTTCTTTCTAGGATTGTTTTCTTAGCTTATGTCTTTAAATTCCCTCTTGACTTTCCTTACATTCTACTAAGCATGCCAAGGGGCCTGATACATTTTTTTTTTTTTTTTGCATCTTTTATCTTGACTTTAGTTCCTCTGGCTTTTCTTTCTGTACTTCCTGTCATTGTCCCTGGTACTTTCAGACTCACCTTTCATTTCTTTGCCATTTATCACTTGTTACATTTGAAACCATTTTGTGTTTCTTTTTCCAATCTAGTCTCTTAAAGTGGCAGTCTCCTCATGGAAGTCAATGTTTTATAATCTTAGAGGTCTTGCTTAGATTCACACTTTCATGTATGTGAGTGATTAGACTACATGTATGCACTCACCTCACTGAATGTCTGTTTCCCACAGAGGTCAGAAGAGGATATTGAATCCCCTAGAATGGAGTTACAGATGGTTGTGAACCACCGTGTGGGTGCTGGAACCTGAACTTAGGTCCTTTCAAGAACAAGAAGTGATTTTAGCCACTGAGCATCTCTTCAGCCCTAGATTCACATTTTAATGAATTTTTCTCTGTTATTAATATGTTTAAAAGAAACCGAGTTTCACACTTGGGCTCTCTTTGCTTCCTGAGAGCAGTTCCCCACTCCCTTTCTTCTTCTAGATTGATGTCACCCGTGTTTGCAGTAGCCGGTTTGCAAACTTCTATATCATTTCTTTCCATGTTGCTCTTGTGTAACAAGGAGTACCCCTGCTCAGCATCTCAGTAAGGGTGTAGTTGGTTCTACTTGGTCACACCGTACTTCCCCTTTCTGGACCCATTTTTCCTTTCCTTTATCAAGATGCTGAATTGGTAACTGAGTATGCCTTTTTATAGTCTTTGTTATTAAAATTATTTTTGAATTCTCAGTATTTTGTTGCTAGGCTCTGCTGTTGAGATATGGAACTGGCATAAGAGGCCACATTAATCATACCAGAGTCTATTTCTTTTCATAGTTATCCGTTCTAAAAGATTTTGGCTCAAATTGTGCCCCTTTCTTCTGTGGTTGCACCTGATAACTTGCCTTTTACAGGGGCTGTTTTATCAGTCACGGGAAGATGTTTTTGTGATTTCGATGTTCTCTTCTGTCCTTACACGGAAGTTAAGCATTGACATTAGAGTCTGGTACAGCGTCTGAAGGTCTGAGTTATGAAAAAAAGATAGAACAGGTGATGTTTTCAAATCTCTCTCTTATCTTTGCATTCTGAGGTTAGGCTGTGGGACAGCAGGGGGTTTTTTTTTGGGGGGGAGGCATCTCAACCATTGGAAACAAAAAATGCAAGAACAATCGAATTGAATTAGGGGCACTGTAGTTTTCAAGCCAATAGAGGGCAGATCTTACTAATTTTATAAAAACAGTCACAGCGGTCCTCTCCCAGGAGCTCAGTTACCTCTCTGCAAAGAGTAAGAAGAAGGCTACAGCCCATACGGGAATGAACTTGGGTTACCTGGCCAGCAGAGACTGCTCATTCCTTGGAGGGTCTCACATTTCTTTCTTCTCTTGCCTTCTGAGTCCGCCCAGTTAAGAGGTAACTTCTGTCAGTCTCCTCGCCAGGCTGTCAATATCTGGAAACGGTTAAAGTCAACTCAAACCCTCAGTTATCCGTGTTATGTTTTCCAGCTGGAGACCAAAGGGAAAGGTGAATTTGCTAGGAGTTTCCGCTGCCCTGCTCGTTAGTGGTAAAGACGCAGGATGGAGCCGCCACTAGATGGCTCCTGAGCCTTCCCATACCTCTTTCCATGTCACGGAGTTCTTACTGCTCGTATTGTGTTTGCAGGACCTAGGCTACAGCTGACAGCAAGGAATAATGAAAGTTCTCCCTCTGGGCCAGTGACATTTTGGATAATTATTCTGAACAGAGTCTGTTTTTGTCTCAGAATAAGAATTCTTCCAACACATATTCTATAAACTTGCTGTTGCGGGCGCAGTGTGGCGTTTGTCTCTCAGACTGGGTCTTAGCAATGGTGGTGCCATTGCTGTAGTGAGGGAGGCTTCATCCTGTTCTCATCCACGTCCTCCTTACATTGTTCTGTCTCCATAATCCCCAAACTCCTTATGTAAAATAGGAGCCAAATTCAATATTATAGCCTAGTTCTATTTAACAGATTGAAAATACAAATCTCAGTGTGAATGCAGCTGGGTGTAGAATGCAGCCTATGTTTAAGTAAATTATTTAACATGAGGGGGTTTAATGAATGCATAAATAATATTAGAAATAATGGGAATGCTATTTGGGTGAAACATTTACTTGGAGCCATATCTTATACCATGCTATACTATGTGGTCACTTTTAATCCACAGAGAATCTCATCTTTCTTCTTGTAGTAGCAAATTTTATCTTCCTTTTTGGGAAAGATCCCTGCATTCATGTGTATTTGAACTTATTAACAAAAGAAATTCTAGGAAATACACAAACTCAAAGATTGAGGAACATATATATATATATATATATATATATATATATATATATTGGTTTTTCGAGACAGGGTTTCTCTGAGGAACATATTTTTGATTGATTAATGGATTACCGAAGAAATAAAGAGAAAATAAAAACTATTGGAATTAA
Source organism: Chionomys nivalis (assembly GCF_950005125.1). Lineage (NCBI taxonomy): Eukaryota > Metazoa > Chordata > Mammalia > Rodentia > Cricetidae > Chionomys > Chionomys nivalis. Next base: position 23,235,607 of record NC_080099.1, on the reverse strand, counting down.
ATATAGGGCTACAGAGATGGCTCAGCTGTTAAGAGCAGTTCTTCCAGAGAACCCAGGTTTGATTCCCAGGACCCATTTGCCTGTAATTTCAGAGGCTCAGCCACCAGACATGCCCTTGGTGCACAGATGTACATGGAGCCAAAACACCTGTAAAAATAAAATACTTTTTTAAAAAGTTAAACAATGTTTAAGAACATTCTTGAAACTAACTAAAAATAAAGATACAATATACATGAATCTCTCAGATACGGTGGAAGGAGTCCTAGGAAAGAAATGTAAAGTTTTCAGTGCCTACATTTAAAAATCAGAAAAAGCCCAAATAAATAATTTAATGATTCACAACATGAATTTGGGAAAATAAGAACAAGCCACATCTAAAAGCAATAGAGGGAAAGAAGTAAAACTGGGAAGTAATTAATGAATCGGAAGCAAACAAGAACCAACCGATCAAGGAAAACAATGCAAGGAATTAATGAAACAAACAGTGCTTCTTTAAAAATTGAAAGAAGATTGACAAAACCTTAGCCAACTAACTAAATGAGAGGGAAGACCTAAATTAATAAAATTGTTCTAAGCAGAGAAATATCACAACAGATGTAAAAGAAACCCAGAATATAAATAGAGATTTTAAACATCTACATTCCACTAAGTTGGAAAACTAGATGAAATTAATGAATTTCAGGATACATATGATCCGCCAAAGAACAACCAAGATTATCAATAATTAATAAAATCTATAATGAGCAATGATATTAAAACAACAATGCAAATTCGCAATACTGAAAAACCCCGTGTCTTCTTAGATTCGCATCAGAATCCACCAGAAGTTTAAAGAAGACTTTTAGTCAATGTTCCTCAAATCTTTACAATAAATAGAACTAGAAGGAGCACTTACAAATTATTTTCACAAAGCTAGTGTTCCTTTACTGACCAAGCAGATAAAGACACAATGACAAAGAGAATTTCATAATGACATATTCCTGTTAAGTGTAGATGTAAAAGTTCTCAATAAAATACTTGAAGCCTAATATGATGAAGTTACAGAGATAAAAATAAAGATACAGGGATGCTCCAATGTGTACAAATCAATAAATATGGATTTGGAAACAAAAATCACATGACCATCCCAATAGGCACAGAAAAGTTCTGTTTCAAAACCCAGCATCCCTTCTTGACAAAAGCCATGAGGAGAATAGAGGTAGAGGGAACATACCTCATATAATAAAGGATATGTAAGACAAAACAATGATCCACATCATGCTAAGTGCAGTAAAACTGAAGAAATCCCAATATAATCAGAAACACAACAGTCCACTCAATGCAAAATCTGAAACTTTGAAAGTGGTAAAAGAGAATGTCGGGAACTGTTGCAGGACATACATGTAGGCAAGGGTTTTATAAATAGGACTCTGGTTACTCAGGAAATAATACAAACAATTGACAAATGGCACCTCCTGAAACCGAAAGCTTCTGTACTGCAAAAAGAAATTGTCAAATGGTGAAGAGGCAGCTTTCAGAATGACAGAAAATTGTCACCAGCTGTTTAATCAACAGAGGATTAAAGTCTAGGAAAAATACAAAGAGTTTGAAACACAAGACATCATGAAAACAAACAACCCAGTCCTAAAATGGGCATCAAATCTGAATGAAAGAAATCGTAACAGCCAATAAACATTTTTAAAGTGTTCAACATTGTTAGCCATTAAGGAGGTGAAAATCAAATTACTTTGAAATTTCATCTCACCCTAGACAAAAAATGGCTGGCATCAAGAAATCATATGATAACAAATATTGAAAGGATGTAGGGATGAAAGGATTGAAATGTGCAAACTAGTATAGTTACTGTGGAAATCAAATAAATTCCTGAAATAGAACTAACTGATGATCCAGCCAGTTTCCTCTAGGAATACATCCAGAAGACTTTATAGCCTACTACTGATATACTTATCATTTATATTTATTGCTGCTCTGTTCATATATAGGCATATATATGAATATGTGTATATGTGTGTGTATATATATATATGCACATATGTATGTAACAATAATTATAGAAAAAAGATGTAATGAATTTGAGAAGGAGTTTGGGAGCACAGAAGGATTTGGAGGATAGAAGGGGATGACATGATATAACTACACTACTCATGTATGAAAAATTTAAAGCAAAAATGAAATTAGGAAATTTACAGGTACACTGACAAAACTAGACAAGATGTACTGAATGAAGTAACTGAGATCTAAAAAAAAAAAAATTACGCATTCTCTCTCATGTGTGCATCCTAGCTTTAAATCTCTAATTTTGTACATTCAACTTAAGAATTCTCATGGGAACCATAAATCTAGACATAGGCTATATGTGGTGTCTTCAGGAAGGGGGGTAGTAAAGTGAAGGAAGAGGGGGGAATGACGGTGACAATGGATGTGGGAAGTTCTATGTGTCATAAGGAGAGGTGGTGGCAAAGGGGAAGCAATGTGGCAGGGAGGAGGGTTAATGAAAATTAAGGTAGTATAGAAAGAACATTTGCAACCGACTATATTGTAACACAACGAATTTGGAAAGGACATATTTTTCATGGTTGGAAAAAATTTCTCTTGAAGTTATGGTGAAAAAGAAAACCTACAGACGGGCGGTGGTGGCGCACGCCTTTAATCCCAGCACTCGGGAGGCAGAGGCAGGCGGATCTCTGGGAGTTCGAGGCCAGCCTGGTCTACAAGAGCTAGTTCCGGGACGGGCACCAAAGCTACAGAGAAACCCTGTCTCTAAAAACCAAAAAAGAAAGAAAGAAAGAAAGAAAGAAAGAAAGAAAGAAAGAAAGAAAGAAAGAAAGAAAGAAAGAAAGAAAGAAAACCTACAGTGAAAGCTATGTGATAGATCCTCATGAGTTCTTATTGGTCAAGAGAGCCACTAGAGTCCTCCCAAACAATGCAAGTGCTTGCCTTTGCCCTTGGATGTCCGCTGGAATTAGGTGATGAGCACCTATTGTTGAGACATCACGTATCGTGGCTGCATAATGTCCTATTTTTGTCAGCTTGGCACCAATCTAGACACATTTGAGAAGAGGAGATCTTGCTTGATAAAATACGCCCATGAAGCCGGGCAGTGGTGGCGCACGCCTTTAATCCCAGCACTTGGGAGGCAGAGGCAAGTGGATCTCTGTGAGTTCGAGGCCAGCCTGGTCTACAAGAGCTAGTTCCAGGACAGGAACCAAAAGCTACAGAGAAACCCTGTCTCGAAATATATATATAAAAAAAAAAAAAAAATGTGTCCATGAAACTGTCCTGTAGCCAAGTCTATTGGGATTTTTTTTTTTTTAATGATTGATGTAGGAGGGTCCAGCTGGGCCCCTGCTACCCCTGGGCAGGTGGTCCTGGACGGTACAAGAATGTGGACTGAGCCGGCCACAGAGACCAAGTCAGTAAGTAGCACGTCTCCATTGCTTCTGCTTCAGTTTCTGCCTTCAGGTTCCTGCTTTGCGCTCCTGCTTGGCCATCCTTCAGTGACGGAGTGTGACCTTGGAGTTGTAAACTGAAATAAATTCTTTCTTCCCCAAGTTGCTTGCTATATCCCATGCAGCTTGGTCCCAAAACCCTGCCTAGTGATGGCGAGATTGAATGAAGAAAGAACAGACACCTAGACACATGCGCAGTGGATCTGGGATCAGGTGGGGTTCTCTAGTGCTACCACCACAATCTGAAACCTCAGAGGGTTTATTAGTCCGGGCACAGTGGGAAGAGCCAGCTAGTCCCAGTATGAGGTCTCTGCAGTACAGTGGGTTCAGGCTCTAAACATCTGGGAGGAGGAAGCCGCAGTTGATAGTCTTTGGACAAGTGATCAGCTGTTCATAAACACTCAAACTTGGACACCCAAGAAAAGCCTTGCCACTCCTATGGAGCTTGAGTTATATGGATAACAGCCTTGTCAGTTGTCCTATGGGTCAGAGGCTGTGGGTGTCCTTGACATGGACACGCCCACGTTAAAATGCACCCTCACTCAAGGCTGACTCTTCTCCCTCTAATTGCTTTTGGCCATGCTGTTTTATCACAGTTATGGAAGCCATAACTTAAGACACGTGATATAGAAAAATAAAACTGGAATCAAGCTGTAAGGCTCCTCCCTGCCAAGAAGTTTTCACAGTGTCAAATGCCTATGCTGACTGTCCCAGTGAACAAGTCTTGGTCTTACCCAGCTGTGAACACTTGAACTGCAATAGCAGCCTGCCAAGCAAGTTATGCAATAGTGGCATGACAGAGGACAGTTGGTAGGGTAAACAACTGTTTTCCCCTTAGATGGAAGGCCTGCTTCATGGGAGGGAATACACACTTGTAGTGTAAAATCATTCAACAGTCCATGTAGGGGAGCTTATAGATCCTAGGTAGGAACTTAATGTGGTTGTTTAGCTAAACTGATAGAGCATCCAATGACCCACTAAGCATGATTGCTTATATTAATAGACAATTACCACTCCTGGCCTTCGTCAGAGAAGTTTCTCTTTCCAGAGAACTGCGATGGATACAGACTCATGGCTGCAAAAGGTCCTGAGAATAAGTGATGATTGAGTGTTCAGCCCTAAATAAGACATGTATGCCATGGTCTCCTAGGCTCGGGAAATAGCGTGCAAGAGAGAACAGAAAGAATGTAAGAGTCCGAAGGAGAGAAGGGCTGTGAAATGGCATTTGCTGGGCAATATGTCACCATAGTAATCATACATTTTTAATAACTGCATATGATTTCACTGGACCCACACAAGTGACTTTTTTGACTGCTAGCCATGAATGAAGGAGGCTGTCCAGGGAGCTCCACTCCTCACTACTGAACTGTTGCCTATGGATAGACAGGGAAAGAGGGCGCCATTAAATTCAGTTTGATATCCACTTCTGGTCCTATCAGACTTCAGTGCATAACCCCAATCCAATGGTCGCACCGATGGTCCTAATTAAACTAAATGGATCACAAAATTAAACCAAAAGTCCTGGATCTGTGAAAAGGACAGGTAGAGAGAGGAGGGGAATTCATGTGGGTGGGAGGGTGATGAGAAAGATGGAGGAATGGTTAAACAGAACACACACACACACATATGGCGCTGAGGATATAATACATTGATAGTTAAAATAATACACACAGCAGCCTATTGTCTATATTAATTGTGGAGGAACTCATTACATTTATAATTTTCTTTTAAAAGATTTATTTTTTAAAAAATTCATGCGAATAGATGTTTTGCCTGCATATACATCTGCACCATATGAATGCAGGGCCTGTGGAGGCCAGAAGACTGCAAAGGATGCCCTCAGACTGGAATACCTGGCAGCTGTGAGCCCACCATGTGGGTGTTGGGAACTGAATACAGGTTCTCTCTCAGAGTAGTCAGTGCTCTTAACCAATGAGCCTTCTTTCCAGCCTCTTATTTATATTTTTAAATACAAGTAGTTAAAATGTTTTATGTGAAGGAAAAATGAAACCGGTAAGAGAATATTATAAATTAATCAAAACAATGAAAGGTAAAAGAACACTGATATTTTATATTTGCTAAGTTAAATAAAAGGTTCAAGGAACTGTCCACCCTACTCTGATTTTGTTGAGGATTTCAAGTTTATAATCCTCTAGGAGCAGTTTATTTGGGATTGAGAAAACTTTTGAAAAGAATTATTTCTACAAACAACCAAGGGAGTTGTCCATGTTCTTAAATCCTATGAAACCTGTAAATCAACATTATTATTTGCAATAGATATTAGCACAGGAACCTTTTAGCCTCTCAGGTCCAAGGACAGCTTCTCTTTATAAGACAAGGGGTCATAGTTCAACAACTCCCTATGACTTAGCTAATAATAGTAATAAGAGTCAAACAATATGGGTCACACAACTAAATAGCCTGGAGGGCATGCCTGCAGTAAAATATTTTAATTGTGTGGAGAAAGAATTCAGTTGGGATCTTTTGTTTTATCTGACATTTCTACCAGTACGTGTTTCAGATCCTCCTTTCCTAGAAGCAATCAAGAAAACTTACTGAATTCTCTCTGAAAACCTCCACATTCAGGCACCGGTGGTACATGCACTAAGGGAATGTCCTTCCTTCTACTGCGAGGTTCAGGAAAATTTTCACATATGTTAACTCAGGCTCACCAAGTCCTGAGTCTAGATGCTACAATGACCCACTGTTGCATGGGTGTTGAACTTCAAACTATAGCTAACAGCCAAAATGACTTCTGGGGTGGAGTCTTCAGCTGGCTAAGACCATGGCAGAGAAGAAGTAGGCAATTTCTCTGAAGCTCAGGTTCTTTGTATATAGGGCACATGCTGAAAGAGAATACACAATTCTGCAAAAAAATTAAACTAACACAAACAAAAGAGAAAGAAAGGATAAACAGGTAAACCCAAGTGGCTACCCATATAGGAGTAGGCTACCTAGATAGAATGACTATGGTTCTTGTCAATGGGTCACCTCCTATACCATCATTAGGTAGCACCCTGTGTAGAATGAAATGAGACCATAAATGTTTCATCCGTGCCATGCCCTAGAGTCCCTGTAAAATGGTGTTGCCATTATTTCTACTGCAAGATCTTGAACAGCCCATAGGGTTTGTCCTTTGTCTGACACTGGGTACATTGAGAAATGACAAAGTGAGCTGACATAGTAGCCTCAGTGAGCAGTCCAGCATTTATTCATTCTGAAGATGGCAGTAACTCTTTGCCCTTTGACTCCTGCACCCCTTCCTTCTTGCCTTCCTTCACATAAAGTCCAGTTGCGGGTGTCATGGGTTGGTGATGGCTCACTACAATCTACCCTTTTCATTTCCCTGGTTAAATCTTAACTCTTCTACACAGCAGGCCAGTAGCTTACTGTGACTTAGAGTGAGCAACTCTAATAGCTGCTGTGAGGACTTGTACCAGCCAAGGACTTTCTCTGGGTAGATGCAATGACTCGAGACAGCAATGGAGGAGCAGACATAGGGACTGTTCGGTTACTACCTGGATTGAGAGGTTCATTTGCTGCATCTAATTCCCAGAAACCTCTGAGTGCCTGAAACATCTCTCTGCATCCAGATTTACTTCTTTTGCTATTCAGTGTCCAGCAATGAAAAGACAACATCAGACGTTAGAAGTAAAAAAAAAAAAAAAAGCAGTATTCTAGATGTAACTCTCCATCAGCAAAAGAAAGAAGTAGCCAGGGGGAAGATGGAGAGCCATGGGACAATACATAAGGAACTCCCAAACAATAACTTACTTTTTGACACTCATGTTGTGGAATCACATCTCTATTGTGCTGTGGCCACTTGCTTAATAGTTCACCCCAGGGCCAGACTTTCTACGACAATAAGATAAAGAGGCTAGAAGGAGCTGCATGCCAAGGAACCACTATGAGTCTACTATATCAGCTGTAAATTGCATGTAGCAAGAGCTACTCCTATGAGTTAAATGAGATCATGAGGCAGTGATTAAGGTTTTAGACTTGAGAAACAAGGATAGCATTCCTAGCTCTGACAGCTGCTAGGAGCAAGTTACTGAATTGTGGATAGACTAAGTTATTCACTGTAATGGGAGACTGGTCGTTTGTTTCCCAGCTGCCTGGACACGAATAATCACACAGAAACTATATGAATTACAACACTGTTTGGCCAATAGTTTATGCATATTTCTAGCTAACTCTTGTATCTTAAATTAACCCATTTCTATTAATCCACAAATTACCACAAGGCTGTGGCCTATCAGTGAGATTCTGGATGGCACCTGGCATCTTTCTCCTTAGGCAGCCACAAGGCGACTCCTTGATTCCACCTACTTTCTCTCTATATCTCTGTTTGGATTTCCTGCCTGGCTTTTCTCTACTAAGCCATTGGCCGAAACAGCTTAATAACCAATGGTAAGAAAAAATATTTATAGCATACAGAGGGAGAATCCCACATCAATTCACAGCCTGTAATCTAATAATATGAATTTAAATCACACACAGATATTTTGGGGAGTAACATAAAGCAAAAATACATCCAGGACAAACACATATAGAAAGCATAATATGTTCTCAGTAAATACTTTATGGTGTAGTAGTGGTTAATGTTGGCAATGAAGGACTATGAACGTTAGGCCCAGTGCAAACCCTGGCACGTTGTAAGTCTCTCTCATGCAGTAGATGTTGTTAGTAGAGCCTTCCCTCCTCCTGGGATCTGCTCCCAGCTGTGTCTGATCTGTTCAGTGCTAGCCTTTTATCATAGCAGGAATTCAGTGAAAATACTTTGTGGCATGAAAGGGAACTGTGTGAATGGCCATTGTTCGTGTACACTGGCCAGGATTTTTCAAGTGTTCAGTGCATCTGTGCCTTAGTTTTTTCTAGGCTTATTACAGTGTCTATTATATTCAGAGCTGCCAGTGAATTCTAATATCCTAATATCTGAGGCCCTAACCTCGTCTATATTTGGTTTGTTTTATCCTATTGGAGTCAAGTTTAATAGACCTACTTGAACTCTTTATGGGACAATGGAAAGTCCCTATATACTGACATCTGCTGTAGTGCCTGACATTCTCTCAGTCCCCCTTGAGATCTAGCCTTCATAGACTGTACCAAATAGCTAAAAACCTTTAGCCCACTGTGGAGAACTAACTCCTTATTGTCCCACAATGTTCCTCTTTGTGAATGTTTGTAGTGGTGTGTTTCTTGTTCTCCAGATCCAAGTTCAAATTGCTTATGGTATTTTCACAGCTATGAAATTCTATCATTATTTGCGGAAATACAAATGTGAATTTTAATTTCACACTTACTTATTAGTCTTATGAAAAGCCCAATGCCAGGGATAGGTCATCTTTTTTGGAGTTGTTAGCCAGTGAGGTCCTGTAGAAACCCAAACTTTTCAGATGATTGTCAATGTATTTGGCTATCCCCCAGAACTTGATGGTAAGTTTCTCCTGCTGAAAAAACCCACATACTTGAGTCAGAACATGGGCAAAAAACAAAATTAACCTAGAAGCTTATCACTAGTGGTTAGTTTTCTAGTGCTGAATGGTGTTATCATGTCACCAGAGGAGCAAAGAAATCATCAGTCTCTTGGAGTTGCAAACATTGTGAGGTACAATAATGACTGGTCTGGCAAGACATGCTTACTGGCCAATAGTGGCATGAATGATCTGGGCGTAACCAACTACTTCCTTATTGGATTTCAGGCCCACTCTACAAGTTGAAACTCATACTCAGCACCATTATAGGAGTCAGGAGCCTGTGCTAGAAAGATCATAGGCCTAGGAGATAACCACTACTAACTTTTATTTTGCTAAATGGTCATAGTATGAAACTGACTCCTAATGACTAATAGTTCTATCTATAGATTAGTGTACCTCTCAGCTCCCAGCAGAGAAATGTCTTTTTGAAGTAGATGGTGACTAACAGAGATCCACAGCTAGTCAAGGTGTAGGGAATAAGAGACTATGGAAGGCTCATCCCTAAATGGAACATCTATACCATACCCCTTTTGCTGAGGCTCATAGATCTTTCAGGAAGAGTGGTCAGAAACATTGGAAGAATAAAAGATAGTGGATGGTCCTAAAACAGTATTTTCTGGACATCACAGGGCAGTTATAGATGTGAATTCATGGGGATTGTGAAAGCATGCATGAGATATGCATAAGTTCAAGCCAGATGCTAGCCCAGCACGGAGGGAGGTGAGCATGAAGTTCCGCCCTACCTGATAAGTTACTGGACAGCAATAAGTGCTGCTGGGAGAAGGAGAGTCGAAAAGCTTAAGGTTATGGTCTCTGGTAGATCTACTATGCTCCAGTAGGAGGCCATACATTTGAGAGCATATGAGCACCTGAATAATACACACACACACACACACACACACACACACACACACATTAGCTGACACAAAGCTGGGTGGGCAGGGAAGGAAGGAGTGAGTATGTTCAAAATACACTGTATAAAATTTTCAAAGAAGTAATGAAAATGAGAAAAAAATACGCTTCCATGTGCCAGGTATGAAGAGCAGACTGAAATTTCATCAGAAGTGCTGTGAGGCCCGGATTTCTTTTGCCACTCAGTGTGGAGGTATCTGCATTTCAGGCTTATTTTTTTATTCATTTAAAAAAGTTTTCTTAACAAGACATTTTTGAGTAAGTATTCTCAGGGTCTTGGTGCTTTTTGCTGCCACATTTTTTTTTTTTTGTACATTTCTTGGGGGAGAAAGCTGCACCAAGCTCAGCTGTCCTCATAGATAGCCTGAGGATTTGGCATCTGGACAAATGCTGAGAAGAAGTACAGGTCTCATTTCTGATATCGGTGTATGCTTCAGCGAGAAGTCTTAGTCACAGATTCAATTTTCCAAGTGACATTTAAGGATGTTTCTTAAATAGATTCATTAAATTAGACCTGGATAGGAAGCTGGTGAGAGTTTCATCTTTTCAGTGACGAGTTTGGCATTCAGGATTCAAGTCTGATTTTATTTGAGATCACTTTATTTTTAGTTTATATAAAATTTTGTTTTGAATTGTTCAATATTTTCATTATTGGGTATGGAAAAACGCAATAAAAACATTAGGTTACCTGGGTTGTATCTGTTGTTTAGGTATACATAAAAAAAGAATTCACACAAAAAGTTAAATGTGCATGGAACATGTACCACAAAGCACACCCATGAGAAATTCAGACAAAAACTTCTCTTCTGCACTCAGTAAGTACTCAGTTTTGTGAAAAGAGAATTAAAAAAGTAAAGTTGCAGTGATTTTTTGCAATTTGCATTCCTCATTTTCAGAAACAATAGCTACAGGAAGGAACAAAGTGTAGAGTGCAAGATGTGCCGAGGATGTTCATACGTGAAGGGATTTATCACTGAAACAGAGGGAAAAGCATGGCCGCACTGTGGAGGAGGCCTGCTCCTGCAGTTCTTCCTCCAGTGCTAAGACCAGCGTTTTAGGGAAGATACTGGACACAGGCTCCACTGAACATAGACTAAGGAAAGTCAAGCATGAAATTTCACAGATGTTAGCTAGCACATCTGTTTGGACTGAGGAACTGCAGGTGGAGATGAAGTGGAAGCCATAACAAGGAGAAAAGGAGCCATTTCCATACCTTCTACATCATGGGGTTAATTGGAACTTCCTTGGAATCAGTCTGGCAAATTAAATGACACTGATTAAATCTCCCCTCCCCCCCGACACACACTGGCTTTAGAGACCAGAATGTTGACCTCATCACGTTCAGTGAGAACATCATCAGTCAATAAAAGTGGCACATGCCATTGGCATGGGGTATTGTTTCTTGACAAAAGGGATAACTCAGACAGACGGTATCTAGAACCATGTAGGATCAAAATGAAAAGAATCTGGCGTTTTGAGCACCACGCTGGAACATTTTGATAAATGAGCATCTTCTGCCTGGGTAAAATTCTTCTTTACTTTAATAAGATTGACTAAAGTTAAATCCTTCTTAATGGGCTGAATTAGAGTCGCACTGACCATTCTTAACCAGAAGTTTTCAGTTAGAACAGTTTTTGTTGTAGTTATTGTTTGATTCCCACAAACCACTATGCCTTTGGGTTACATGTGAATTTACTCAATCATATACAAAGACAGCCACGTCTAATGGGCAGAACATTCATGAGTTTATTACATCTGCAGATGGCAACGTCATCTGCTGCTCTTCTGCCTTGGGTTTGGGAGGGTGATTTCTCTAAAAAACAAAATTTTATTGCTTCATCTCTTAGTCTAAAATAATATATACATGATGCAGAAAAGTGGGCAATACCATAAAGCATAGATTAAAAAAACCCAATAAAAACCCAAATCTTCTTTATTCCCACATATATAAAAGGAAGAATATTACATATATAATACTTAAAAGTTTAGTAGACCACAATAAAAATATATAATTAAACATCCAGGCATGATATTTATAATTATTTAGTTCTTTGGTAAATATATGTTATAAATCTGGTTTACTTAGCATATTTTTTGATACTTAAAAAATGAGTTTGAGGCTCCTAGAAATATCAGAAGCTATATCCATGGGGTCTCACAAGTATGGCTGCCTAAAAAGACTACCCCAAAAGATGACATCAGTAAACAGGCTAGTGTGGTAAGAGGTAAGGTTTTAAGGTCTTAGCCTAGACTAAGAACTTCAGGCCACCAAGGAAGGGAGGAGCATGCCAATTGGTTATTTAGTAACGAAGGGTCAGCCCAGAAAGCATGTATTTACACAAGTAACATACAGAGAATGTAAATATGTAATATATGTATATATATTAAACAATTAATGAAAAATATACTATGTGTTTGAAAGAGATCAAGGAGGGGGAACATGGGAGGGTTTGGAGGGAGGAAAGGGAAGGGGGAAATGATAAAATTACATTATAATCTTAAAAATAAAAAATACTTAAAGTAACAAATTTCTGCTTTATTATCTTTACAGCTTATTTTGTTATTTTAATTTTTAGAATAAAAATTATATGTATGTGTGTATCGGCCTGTGACTGCATTCATGTAGTGCAGGTACCTGTGGAAGTCAGAAGGTATTAGATCTTCTGGAACTGAGCCACCTGATGTGGGTGCTGGCTACTGTACCCAGATCCCCTGCAGGAGCAGTCTATATACAAAACCTTTGAGTCTCTCTCCAGCCTCGTTGCAGTTTGTCTTTGTTTCCTATTCATCCATGGGTTTTCACATGAGATAAATTTGTGAGTTTCTTGGTTCGTCTATGAACACAATTAGATCCTTTTGTCAGTACACAGACTGATATTCAGGATGTTTTTATAGTGTGCGTCCAGGAGAGCCTTGTAGGAGAGTGGATGCTTTCTCCAGATAAAGTGTGCTTTTCCTGCCCCGCTTTTCACATTTTAAACCTGGGAGTTACTTTATGGTTGATCAGTGCCTACAAACAGTGAGTGTCCACCTATGTTAGTTAAGATCGTTGGTCAAATGAGGTAGGTGAGGAAATTATTTTTAGATGTGGGGACACCAACTTCAAAGTCTGTATGATGATTCAGAATCAGTTTACAGGGCTTGCTTTTCAATTTGGCCCCAGTGCAGTTGAACAGGTACTACCCTTTAAGTGGTAAGATGCTTTTCAGCATCTGTCAAATGAGACTATAGCCTACCCCATGTGTAAGTAGGTGAGTGCCAGCATGTGGTGTTGGTGTGACTAATCCCATTCTCGCTTAGAGAGGTTGGCTTGATTGAAAAATACCCAAGAGTGTCAAATCCTGCCTCCTGTCTCTAATCCAGGGATGTGCCTGCCAGATTATGGCAGTCAGCACATGGCATTTGAAGCAGGTTATTCTCTGCTGATGAAACTTCACACTCATTCCATCTGGGTTTTCCTACAGCAGGACTTCACTTCTTATCTTATGGACGAGGTTAGGCGATGGATTTCTCAGCACTTTAAGCTGTGCATGAAACCTCTGAGTGTCATTTTCAAGTGGGAGTTTCAGCACCAAATGAATGTTTTCCATTGTCCTTTGCCACTGCTCTAAAAGTATTAGAAAGTAGCTGTTCTGTTCAGTCTTGATAGGAATAGAGTTTTAGCTGGCAAATTAAACTTCTGATGTAGAGCATACACTTTAGTGATACCAAAATCAAAAAATGCATATCACTGACATTCAAAAAGAAAATGTTTCTGCCGAAAATTCCTAGTTATGTGTTCTTTAAATAAAAAAGAGGTTAATTTTCTTGTGTCTGTGTATGCATATATATATATATATATATACACACACACACACACACACACACGCGCGCGCGCGCGTGCACCCACGGATAAACTTCTCACTGCATGACACTGTGTTTGAAGTCAGCATCATTCTACAGGACAGAGGTTTTAACCTAGTTTCCTTTCACTATGAAGCTCAGGACATTTAACTTTTAATGAAACAGGCATGCGTGCACACACACAACTATTATCTCCATGGGATATAAGAGATAGTTTATCAATTTTGAGAGGTCATGGTCTAGAAATGTAGATCTAGTTTACACCGAATTCTGTGTTCCAGTGTGGAAGTAGTTTCAGGGAGTTTTCAAGTTTTACAGAACCAAGAAATTACGGCAAATTTAAAATACATCAGTGGGTACATCAGAGACGCAGTTCTGATGCTGTCTGATGGCATTCTTAGCTTTGGGGCTGGGGGAAGCTAGTGGCCTGCTAAGATGGTAGATTCCAAAGGTTTTTTTTTTTTTTTTTTTTTTTTTTTTTTTTTTTTAATCTATTAGTCACAGGATGTTAGTTCAGACACAGAGGTGGAAGGAATGGCTGTTGAGGTGGCTAAAGCTAGACCAAGATGAGTCATAATTAACCTCTGGGCTGTGGCATTCCAACGTCTCCACTCAAGTTAGTTCTAACCAACCAGTCTTTGAAGACAGTTTCCGGGAACTCTTGTTAACAGACTTCCGGGTGAAGACACACTGACTCTCTTGGTGCTGTGCTGTACTGCAGCTTCTCCCACACACCCCATGGATACAGTGACACTTGGATATTATGATATAAATCTGCCATAGAAAAGAGAAAACAAATGAGGACAGCAGCCAAATAACTATAGAGACAGTACTCTAAAACAATGCCCGAAGTGGAACTGTCTTTAAACTCTTCAGATAAGTGAACCAGACACAACAAATCCCCTTCAAACCACATCAACTGAGCTGTCTTTTATTCGCAGTCAAAATCGCTTAGGCTAGTTCATATGATGCGGCCGATTGTAATGTGGGAGGCATGAGACCAGAATGCAAAGCATGAGGTGATCATCTCTGTCAAGTGGATGTGTTAAGAGATAACGAAAAACCACACAGGTCAAACTTGGAAGAAGCCTGGCAGATAAGGAGTTTCGAGAGGAAGGCGCAATGGCCGGCATCTCTCCACTGTGAGGGAGAGATGGAAATGGCACTTAGGATAACTAGTATGGTTTCAGACTTCTTGCAGACCGTGTTCTTGGCATCTTCAACTCTCCTCTGTCCTTAGAGCTCCCTTTGTACATCTTGTTGCCTTGCTGACCTTTCTGGAGTTTTCTCTTCACCTAGCTAGAGGGGCATGCATTTCAGCCCACTGTGCTGCTCTTTTACGGTTCCAACATGGAACACTGGGGCCACTTCCTGGACTCATCAACGGACTGGTAGGGGGGCTTAATTAATTAGCATGTGTAAGATGTTTCCAGCTCTTTAGTGGATTAAGAATAATTAGGAGGGCAGAGCCAAGCTCTTTGAAAACCATTTCAATTCCCTCCCTGCTTCTTGCAGGAGCTTGTCTTTCGGTGTCAAGTCACTTCTTATGACGTAGATTCAGAAACTACCTACGACCTCTTGACAAGGGGCAATCGTTTTATCCCCAGATCTAGAAAATCGTATTGATAAATAAGGCTGTTTAATAATTACCTTGAGCACAAAGTATTTGGAAGTACGGTTGTAATTTACTGGATTTTTCCAGCTTCCTATAGTAAGAAATCTTCCCTGTCAACTCAGGAATCATAGATAACCCACAGTCCCCTCCTAGACCCTGTCCCCCCAACCCCCATAATGTACCTGGTCTGTCCCGATAGTCATAGATTTTACATGCTATGTTCTTTATTTCATACCTTGATAAAACACTTTTGTCCTGCTTTTATTTATCTTTTCTTACAGAGGATAAACAATTAGAGATGGAGTTTAGGCATGCACAACAGAAATCTGAAGGAAGGTGTAACAGCGTGGAAGGCTTTTCTCTCAAGTGCAGACATTCTGACGGTTGACTTCCTGCAGTTGTTACAGCTGTTCTGTGGTGTCACTTAGGTCCTAGACACAGGTATTAGCATCAAGAACATGTGACCTTATCTTCAAGGTTCAAGATAGTCATTCTAACCCGTTACCATGTCTACATTCCTGACAGGAAGAGAAGGCATAAAGAGAAAAAAGGAAAGGAGCTGACTGAATAACCATGAAGGCTTTCTTACTTGGAAGTTAGTTACTTGGACACCCTTATTTTAAGGTGACTCCAGAAAATCACATTAAATCAGTGTTTAGTGATGCCCTCAGCCGAGCTGAATCTCTCTCTTGCTTAAAGACAAAGGAACAATAGATGAGAAGTAGGCCAGTACCAGTTTCTGTCACACCACATTTTGACAGTATATTCTAAGTAAAGATCTTTAAATGCTAATTATTCTATTACATAACAATAGAACTTAATCTCATCTAGCTGTATTTCTGTGCCTCTCTTCTATATTCCTCCCTCTATTCCACCCACTCTAATTTCTGGTAGCCACTGTTCTATTCTCTTCCTTTGCGGTCCGTTTTGAGGAATATGGGAGGTGATGAGAGCCTCACTTTTGACCTTGCTCAATATGAACACGCACAGTAATACCATACTATGCTCTAGGAATGCTACAGTTAAGTTTCAGTGAAGTATTTTTAAAAAAGCATTTTCTCATCTTCATAAATAACCATCATCAATCTTTACATTGTGTCTTAGGGTGCCAAGTACCCTCCCTCGGTCTTGGGCTGCTTAGGAGAGCACATAGATCCCTTCATCTGGGAGACTATTAAGATCCTTATTTGCCATGTGGTACTCAGCAGTGATCATTAAAAATAGATGCAAAGAGAAAGGCCTTTAGAATTCTTTAGCAGGCTGAGATGCAGCCCTCATGTTCCTAGATTCTTGCTAGTAGGTTCACTTGTAAATACTCTGGAAGCAAAAAGCTGGTGCTTCTTGTCCAGGACCCTTTCTACTTGGATTTCTGTTTCCTCTAAGATATTTACTAGAATTTCTGTGACCATGAATTGTTTCATGTGTTAGATGTAATCCCAACGTGAGCGTCAGGAGGCCGTCATGAAACTCTCAACTTGGAACAATAACAATGATAAGAACTCAAAACACTCATTGTGCAACTGTCTGGCCATTGATAGCTTTTAAATGTTTCTGGCTTATGGGGATAAAGATTGACAGAGAGGGCAATGTAATAGGAAAAGAGGTGGGCAAGGAAATCATGAATAATTTTGAACTCAAAACAAACAAAATGCCCAGTACATAGCAGCTTGGCATGTGTTCATTTAATGCTAGCTTTCTTTGTACTTTGTGATTCTGGGGTGAAAAGCTTAAGAATTGTCAAGGAGGCAAACTCACAAAGGAGATTTCATCTAAGCTAGCTAGGACTTTTTTTTTGTGCTGCCATCCAGAAATAATTAGAAAATTAGAATCAAAGTTACTGCGTTCCATTTCTTACCAAAGCTTAAAAGAACTTTCCTGTGCTTTTGGGGGACCAATCATTTAGTATTTGTGGATATCTGTGCCTCACTCAGAGAATATTTCCACTAGCAAAAATGCAGCTCCCTTCTCTCCCCACACCCACTCCCAGACCTCTCCTGCCTGCATCAACTATTGTTTTCAGGGCACACAAAGTAGAGCTCATACCCTTGGCTTCACCGGTGGTGTCTGTCTAGAAGTTTGTGGTTGCGTTTTGAGGAGATGTCACTTTCCCAGTGAAGTCTCCTTGTCCTTGCCTTGGCTGATGTTGTCTCAGAGAAACCATCAGTGTGCAAAGGTTCAGAAGCAGTGCCATGCAGTACTTAGATTCCCTTTCTTCCTGGGGACATACATCATTAATTAAAAGCAGATTCCAAAGACTCTACCAGGTGTATAAATTCTCACATTGGAATGAACTGAAAATGAATCTATGGGTCACAGCTTTGTGTTGCTCACTGTGTGATTACACAGAGGCAGTGAGATATTTGCTACATGCCATAGTTAACGTAGATGGTTAATATTCTTTATTAAAATCCTTTAGTTTGTCCCTCCAATTAATGTAGCCTCCAAAACCTTCTCTCAACTGGTATTTGACCCTTTTTCTTTTGAACCTTGAGTCACTACCACTACTTTGTACCCTACAAAGGAACTATAGCAAACAAATAATAATAAAGTCATATTCGAGACAGCTCTGTGTGCTGTGTGAAACTCTACCATAAGATCCATTAAGCTCAAAACTCACATCCTGAAAATGAGACTGCTGACTGCATGAAGAGTTGTGGGTATATTCTATAACGAAACTTCTGCATAAGATTCGTTTCTGTCCCTTTTCAAATTCCTGGAGACCATCATCTGGCTTTAATCCCAGTTTCTACTAACTTCCATTAATCCCATCTTTGGTTGGTCCTTCTGGGTTTCAGGAATGTCGTTTACACTGTTCCAGACCAGTAGATGACCCCGCACTGTGGTCCCTATCTGAAACATCTGAAGTGTAACTGTTTCCAGGGAGTCCTTAAAGCCACAGAGACAGTACAGATTAACATGCTTCCTTTGTTACCCATAGGGAGATCTAGATTACCACTCACCCAGCCTTGGCCAACTATGATAAGTCCAGATTGTTTGTAAGTGCACAAAATAAGGGACAGAAAGAGATTTAGCAGCTGCCTAAGCTACACGCCTTGATTAAGATCCTCCTTACCGTCCATTCTTGAGCTCTCATTGACTGACAGCCACATGGATATATGTAGAATGCACCGCCAAGTGTATCCACTATGTACTGAGCTATAATATGTATTCTTGTGTATGTGACATGACATTGATTTCAGTGAAAATCTCTCAAAGACAACTTTATAACAAAGTGCGTCTTCATGTGTGGTACTGCCACATAGTAATCTATTTAGTTCTTGTAGAATCTGGTAATTGAAATGAGCAGAATATACTACACTACTGAAGGTCAGAAAACGTAAGTTTATGATGATGCGTAATATGATTTGTTTGTCATTGGATGTAATTTGATTTACAGGAATATGAGATGGAAATTAATAGCTATTACCTTGAAACCAGACATTATTTTTTTGAGGGGTGATGTGTATACAATAGATTTGATTATGACTTTAAGGTGTATGTGTTATATGTGTTAAGTTCATACCCACACATCCCAGTACAGATCTGGGTCCTTTTGGGAAGCCAGCAGGTATGAGAACACTGGCACCATGTGGCACTGATTGCTGGAGGTATGGAAGAGCAGCTCCTTCTAAGTGGACCATAGTCTTTCCAGAACAGAAGTTCCGGGTTCTCTTGTCTTTCCAGTCCATTCTTTACTCACCTGCAGCCTGTGGTTATTTGAGTTTATCAGCGCTGAACCCTTCCTTCCCTCCACTGTCCCCTAACATCTCCTCTACCACCTCCCTATAATTTGTCATTTCCCCCTTCAGCTTCTCCATTGTTGTGTCGTTTGCAGTCAGTGAATACCATCCGCCACATTTCCGTGGTCTCTATTCTTCCTCTTTCCAGTATTTCCACCCCATCGACACCAGGCAAACCTCTCTCAGTTCCTGTTACCACAGACCCTTACTGACCTCTAAGTTGGTTCTTCACACAAGCTTAGCTGGTCATTCTTCTCAAATCTTTTTGCTGCGAAAGAATCTGACTGAGTGGCTGTTTCATCTTTAGGATTTACAGTGTAAGGCTCTGGGCATCAGTGATTCACTATAGCCGAGGGCTGAAGTTAGCGCCACGTGACTAGTAGCCAAGACAACTCTGCCGCACTCAAGAGAAACATTTAATGGACAAGACATTATAGTAACCATTGGGTTTCTTTAAATGCCCCTTCTAGTTGACTCTTCTTTTAACTAGGCCCTTCGCCATCTGAAAGTATTTTACTTGAATTTCCCCAACAGGTGGGTTTCTTTTCTTCCCTCATAACTTACTGCATTTGAATAATTCCCCCAACTCAACAATAAATGCAGAGGTAAGTGTCACCTGTGGGGATCCTTTCAAAGCAACAACAAACAAGCCTACGGATGCAAGACATTCACGTGACTTAAAAAGCAAAGTGAGGGAGTTCCTAACTGGAAACGCCTTTTTCTTATCCCCAATCTCTCTGGTGACAGTCACTTTAAAACACTTTGTCTACCTCTTGTTAGATTAACTTAGTATTTCTAAGCATTTTGATTTGATTGTTTTATCCTTAGTAATTAATTTAAAGTACTCTCTTCCCCGTGTCTTGTTATGATAGGCTGTGGCTCTGCTATATTATACCAATCTTGTTTCCCCCTCATGCCTTGCCATGCACACCAGTTTATTACTATTTTAAAAATGAAAGTTGGGAGGGAAAGCCAACTCTTACCAGCTTGGCCTTGGCCTTGGGGATCCTTCCAAGATCCCTATTATTTAAGATACCAAACCACCTAGTCTGTTTGTGGTATTCATTTGTGAAAGTCACAGAAAGTGAATCCAGCTGGTTTTCAGTACATCCATAATACATATAGTCATCATCATTATTATCAATTTTAGAGCAATTATGTCACCTCACAAGGAAACCCCATACTTCTTATCTATTCCGACTTACTTTTCTCACTGTTATAGGCATGGGTGAGAGTCCAGAGGGCTCCCACTGAGATTTCCAGGTACAGTTTCTGGAATAAGGAATTGGACTAGGAACATAAGGATGGTGATAGAAATAGAGACAGTTTATAAGAAAAAGAAGGGCATTCCTGTGATTGGTTGTAGGCTAAATAGCTGGTATTGGGTTCAAAGCACAAAAGTCCTGTGTTCATGAATGACGACCCGTTATAGGCCAGTTACATAGCACCCACTCCTCCCATATTTGTGTATCACATGCTTTTCTTGTGCGTGCTCTGTCCCTTAATCTTAGTCATTATTCTTGCAGAGAACCTGAATATGTGTTGGATGGCTCACAATTGCCTGTAACTCCAGCTCCAGAGAAATGTGATTACCCTAGCCTTCTTGGTCACCTATACTCACAAGCATGTACATGGATATGTAGGTATGTGTATATATACACAGACATATACAAACACATAGACACATGTTTAAAAATGAGAAAACTAAATCTTTTAGAAATCCATTTTCCAATTGAAGCTCATAAGGATTCACTGTTTCTCTCCATTTTATAGTTTTAGCTTTTAAATTTAGGTTTGATCCATTTTGAGCTAATGTTTATGTGATATAAAGTCAGAATCCAACTTCATTTCTTTGCATTTCTCTAGCGGGTTGTCCCAGTACCTCTTGTTGAAAATGCTGTTTTTTTCTTACATAAGGTGATCTTTGTGTTCGTATTTAACATCATTTGGCCACAGAAACAAGTTTATTCTAATCCTATCAGTTTTACTCTATTGATCTTAGGCACCATTGTTTTATAGTATTTAACTGAGGGTCTGTTAGTCTTTCTACATACTTCATCTTTTTCAATATTGTTTTGAATTTTCTGCACCCATCAAAATTATGCATTAATTTTAGAAGTAACTGGAAAACTACATAGAGAAATTAGGTGAGGTTCACACAAGGAGTCTACCGAATCTGTAAATCAGCTTGGTGAGTATTGCTATCTTGAATATTGAGTGTTTTTGCTTGCCACCAAGGCTCAGGAAATGGTCAGGAAGAGGGGACAGACAGGTGAAAGAGGCAGAGGTAGGACGAACTGGGGTGACAAGGTCTTCTGCCATGGCAAAGCTCATGACTCAAACTCACAGAAACGGTGATTGCTGCACAAGACCTCGGTAAACATTCTAGCATGGAATGATGAGGAGCCTAGGAGTCCACATCCCTAGCTGAGATTGGTTGCTAAGGGAGAGGGATTTGGGTTTTTTTAAAGAGTGCATCCTCTGGAAAGGAAACCATACTCCAGTGGGTGGCACCAGACCCGAGTGTATGGGCAACACAGATTGGACTCAGAGACTGAAAACAAAGAGATAACAAAGACATCGAGATGGCAGGGGATTAAGGGTGAGGGGGGAACCAGGAGTTAGTAGGAAGGAGTAGATGGTAAATGTGACCAAAACACATTGTATGTAAGTATTAAATTCTCAAGGAATTAATAACAATGTTACAGTAAGAGGAATATTAAACAGCATTGCAAATCTACATAAACTATCTATGTTAGAAATGATTTTACATACTAAGATATGATTCAAAAATACTTTTAGGATTAAAAGTCATGCAAATAAAAATTGAGTATTTTGATTTATAAGCATCAAGTGTTTATAATTCATTTAGATTTTGTTTTGATAATGCTTACAATTTTCAAGGCCAGAAGTTTATGTATTTTCTTAATTTTTTTTAGTATTCCTTTTTATGCTGTTGAAAATTGAACTCTCTAAATTTCATTTTTTGGTTGTTAATGACAAATGTATAGAAATAAATTGTGTTTTTTTTCTGTGCTAAAGGCAACTGATGATGATAGGGAGGCATCAGTTGCCTTTAGTCACAGTGTGACTTTGTATATAAAGCCTAAGGAGGCCATATAAAAACAATTAAAACTAATGCAAAATTTAGCAAATTTGAGGGCATAGGTTTAGCACAGAAAAAAACAATTTATTTCTAATTCCAAACTGGTGTGGGATTGTTTGTGACTTACGCCTTCAGAGATGTTTTTGCTTTCTTCTCTCGTCTAATTGCTCAGACATCACTTTTTTTCTCTTTTTCTTGTTTTTGAGACCGGGTCTTTCTGCATAGTCCCATCGGTCCTGAACTCACTATGTAGACAAGGCTGGCCTTGAACTCTCAGAGATCATCCTGCCTCTGCTCATTTAAACATTACTTTCTAATAAAAAAAAGTTGAAGAGATGCTGAGAGCATACTCTTTGCAAAAGGTAGAATGAAAGCAAATTTAGTCTAAAGCAGTGATTCTCAATCAGATATCCTGCATATTAGATACTTGCATTATGATTTGTAACAGTTACAGTTATGAAGTAGCTATGAAAACAATTTTATGGCTGTGAGTCACCGTAGCATGAGGAGCTGTATTACAGGGTGACAGCATTAGGAAGGTTGAGAACTGTTGGCTTAAAGTCTGAAGTATGTCTGCTGCAGACAGCACATCCTGGGGCTTGTTCATTCATTCTGATAAAGTCTATATTAATTTCACATCAATGTGGTTGGAATATATCTGTCAGTTTTTCTTCTGTCTTCTTGTTCTCATGTCTTTATTTTCTACGACTCTTTCTTCACTGGCTTCTTTTGGATTAAAGGAATATTTTAAGTAGCATTAGCTCTTACATATAGTATAGCGATTAAAAACAACTTTGTATGTAAAAACAATTTAATTCAAGTATAATGTAGAAATGTTACTTCTAGCTAACCTTTGTCTTAGGATATTATTTTTGCAGGTTTTATGTCTATGGATGTGGCATTCTCAGTAAAACACTTTTGTAGTTATTTGGTTATATAGATTAATACCTTTTGAATACGCTGGCAGAAGAATGGCGGCATGTGCATAGCCACAGGCGTTGTCATGGTAACCTTCCCCTTCATCATTTCTGCGGGTCTTCTGTTCTTCTGAGTTCAACTTAGCATGTAGAGTTGTTTCCTGTTTGGATACAACTTAATCCCATCTAGTTCCTTTGTGCCTCTTTCTCTGTTTAATAGGCCTAATAATATAAACTGCAATGTTGTTCAATGCAGCTGCTTCTTAAATCAATAAAAATAGGAAAGGAGAAGGAATATGTTCATATTGTCTCAGACACATAGTCAGCTTTATTGATACTCTTTTATTTTTAATCACATTACATTCAGAGACTGCATGCCCCGAGTCTCAAGAATGTTTGATGCTTATAAAATGGTAGGGAAATAACAGTTTTACTCAGTGTATAGGAATCTGGATTTTTTTTATCTTGCTTTGATATTACAAATATCATTTCTCTGGTCATGGGATTCTTGACTGGCAGCTCTTTTTCTTTTCTTTGAACAGGCTATCATTCCATTGTCTTCTCATAATTTTTGCTCTCATGAGAAAACACCTTATTTGCGTTGCTATTCAAGTGATAAGCCATTTTCTCTCGTAACTCAAAATTCCCTTCTTTTTTTGGCTTTTGACATTTGTATAGTGATAGATTAGAGGACTCTACATTTATACCCTTATCCTGGGGGAATGCTGGTGCATAATCCTATCCTAGGTTTTTCTGAGGCTCTGCTTCTCTATTTGTTGCTTTTTCTGTCTGCTTTTTGGATTCTATGACCTCTATAAAGCTATCTTTCCATTGAGATTTTTTTTTTATCTGTGTGTTGCTAAGTGTGCGCAGGTGCTCACATGGCTCCGAAGAGGGTATTAGATAGAATTATAGGTAGTTCTGATCTGCCCTGTGTGGGTGCTGGGAACTGAATTCTGGCCCTGTGAGAGAGCACCAAGTGCTCTTATCAGCTGAGCAATGTCTCTTGGCCCAGGACAACGTTTTCTTTGCCAGTTCAAATTTACTGATGAATTCCTCTAGTAAAAATTTTATTTCTATTATTGTACCTTTAATTATCAAAGTTCCATCTGGTTCTTTAAAAACTAATTTCCAGATCTTTACTGATACTGGGTTTTCTGCTTGGTATAACACTGTCACCATTGTCCCTTCTTTAATCAGGGCTTTCTTTAGTTTTTTAGAAATGTTTCTCCTGGCCACTTAGAGAGCTTTGTTTATTAAATCTTGGATTTTATAGGCATTTTTTGCCCACTTTTCTCCTCCACTGAATATTTCCCTTTCTTTTTCTTATTTTTAAAGCTGTTTCTAAACAACATTTTAATAAATATAATCATAGTTCTGGGTTCTACTCTTCTCTCTGTTCCAATGCTGTGACCTTTCGTTGTTGTGTCCCGAGTGCCCAGATGAGTTTTTAGTTTTGTCTCCAACCCTTGCCCGAAGTGCTCAGACATTTTATGTAGCAGCTCTGTAGACCTCTTCAGGTTATCACGCTGCCCTGTGCTTTTTCTCAAACCTTACAAAAATAAGGACTAGGTTTTAGATTCTGTCAAATTAACTGTTGCTATAATTTTGTTATGAACAAACTTGAAATAAAATTATTAGCTAGAATGTTTTCCTTTTATTGTGCTCCTCTAACTGCGTGTGTTCTATTTGTTAGCTGACATCTAGTGTGGAATTAACTTACTTGATTGAATTTGCTTCTTTTGATAAAAATTCATATTCTGGAAGACGAAAATTAACCATGGTACTCTCCACACTGCACATGCACAAGCGCACGTGTGTTTGTGTGTGTGTGTGTTCACGTGTGTTTGTGTGTGTGTGTTCACGTGTGTTTGTGTGTATGTGTGTTCACGTGTGTTTGCGTGTGTGTGTTCAGGTGTGTGTGTGTGTGCTTGCATCTGTTTGTGCTACAATCACCATTAGGATGAAGGTCAATTTTCTCCTTTTAATAGTAGTTTATGAAGTTTGCTGTTTTTTTTAGTTTGGGAGAGATAAATAGATAATTAAGCTATAATTTGGTACTTGAAAGTTTGGAGGCTATTGTGATAGGAATGTTTTCAGGATGTTTTTGTCAGTGTGTTTATCACTGGTATGTAGGAAAGCTACTGATTTTTGTAAGCTGGCTTGTATCCCACCACTTTACTGAAAGTTTTGATCATTTCTAGAAGTTTTCTGGTATGGCTTTTTAGATAACAAGTTCTTTTATATATAAAATATAATATCATCTACAAATAAAGGTAAGTTGATTTCTTTTTTTTTTCGTATTTGATCTAGAAGCTACCTTCTCTGAGGACTAGCTCTTATAGTATCTAAAGTGCTATTCATACTGCCAAGGAGGAAAAGCAGTCAACAGCCCTATGTAGCTGTAAAACCTATGAACCACAATAATCAGCATGGGACGATACCCATTAGGATACAACAGAGGCACACTTCTAGGGAGTAATCAGCGGAAGTCCAGCTGGACTGAAGGCTGACTCAATCGGAAGGAATTCATGCCTGGTAATGTAAGCCAGCCAATTACCAATGGTGGGAGAGGACCTGGGGCCTGGAGGGGAACGTACCACTGCTACTTTTACAAACCAGAAGAATTTCTAATGTCATTTTAACACTTATCCTTGCACACACAGATTGCTCCTCAAAGAAGCTTCTTTTAGCAGCCGATAGGAACCATTACAGAAATCCACAGCTGGCCAAAATGAAAAGAAGAACTGACTGTGGGGTAGATGCAATATGACACATCTGCAGTACAGCTGCTCAGTGAGTATCTCGGAAGAGGGAGCAGATGTTAGAAGAGCCCAAGGACCGGAACATTTGCTTGGAGCTTCTGTCTTCTATATATGACAGGGAAGAACACCCATGACATTTCAATGTAAATATGATAAATCCCCACAAGTTGACTTTCCAGTGTGAATGGAGAAAAATCTCATGAGGCTCTCTCCCTAGATAATGAACTACAGGCAATTAATTTAAGCTACTTAGAATGGGGGAATATGCTTTCTTCAGGGATGAACCCCCTGATGAGTTGTCTAATTCTGTGGTTAGTCCTAAACACACATACACATGAGCAGCACTGAATGGACTCAACAGGATATAATATTCTTAAAGAAGAGGTCATGAATTTGTTGAGAGGGGATGGACGGGTCACAAGAGGAGTTGGATGGACAGAAGTGGTATAAATACAGCATTAATGCAAGAAATTCTCATAAAAATTAAATTTGAAAATATACATTGTCTTAAAAGAAGACATGAGTGTCAATGGAAACACTTCTCAAATACGTAGTGTTGGCATTGGTCTACTTTTTGGTCTACCTCACATAAGTCTTTAGGACCAAATCAGAGAAGGTGAAGGTGTGGAGTATGTATTAATAGTAGCTATAGTTAATTAAGTGGTAACTATAGCAAGCATTGTATTATAAGAACATTGTTCACTACTTCAGTGAACCTTTGAGGCAGCTGTGAGAGGTAGCATTAATTTTATTCGTCATTAGTTAGTCTGTTATGCCACCATTTCAAAGCATTGAGAGTACTTTCTCCCAAGTTGTTAAAGAGCAGTTGGCAAAGCCAGCATTTAAATACAGGTTATCAAACATCAAAACCCACGACTTTATCTTGAAAGCTATTATAAGGGAAAATATAAGTCAACATAAAGGAAAATACAGTCAGGTGTTGCTTAATTTAGGGGATACATTCTGAGAAATGCACCTTCACTTAGTTCATCATTGTGCCAACATCATGAAGTGTGTTTACACAAATCAAACTGGAATATGTAAAAGGCAACTACTCAACCTGGCTTCTTGACATAGTTAGGAGACACATTAATGTAAGATGCATGAGACTACTGCCTGTGAATTGAGCCATGATGTTTTTGCTGCAGCTTCTATACAAGGAATATTTTCTTTTCTTTTCTTCTTTTCTTTTCTTTTCTTTTCTTTTTCTTTCAAGACAGGGTTTCTCTGTGTAGCTTTTGGAGCCTGTCCTGGAACTTGCTCTGTAGGCCTTGAACCCAGAGAGATCCACCTGAGTGCTGGGATTAAAGATGTGTGCCACCCCCCCCCCGCCGCTACAAGGAGTATATTCTAATGATAAAATCATGACTGTTTCTTCTCGCTAACTATCAAGTATGTAAGTATGTACATCAAGTATGTATATGTTATATTTTTATGACCAGCATCTTTGTAGGTTAATATGCTCCTTGTATAGACTTTATTCAAAGGGGGACATGACTTTTGTTAATGGGTTAAATGGAAGAATCAAAATATTTCTTTGTAGACAGATGGACAGCTTATTTAACTCAATTGTCTAATTTCCCCCGATGGCCTTTTAAGGACTCTTCAGATCAAATATCTTAATGATTTTGATTTTGTCAGAAATAAAAGGATAATGGATATTATACTGAGTGTGTATCTCACCTTCATAATTCAGAAATTTAGAGCTTTCATCAAGAGATTAGGAAATTTTTTTAATGAGCCATGAAAAACCATTCCAGTATAAATACTAATTTTATTTCCCAGTGTCTCTGAGGTTCAGTGGATAAATCCATTCTTTCACACTTTGAAACTTGGTCATCCATCAGTGCTATAGTGCTCATTGAGAAAGAGCCCTTATTGTTGGTCTAGTCCCTCCTATGTATACAAACACAGGACTTTGCACCAATAATCATATGCTACCCTTGAGATGCCAATTTGATATTAATCTATTACAATTATCAAAAGAAGTTTTACCACTGTTTCAGTGACCTACTGAGCATAGTACTATATCAGGCAACCCTCGCCTTAGCATTTTAATACCAAGTCAAGCTATGCATGGCTAAGTAGAGGGGTATGAACCCATAGTACATTTATTATATAGTGAGAACTACAAAGTTATTGTATTTTTACCCTTTAAAAATTCCTGGAACAAGTCAGTGGATGAACTAACATCTTGAACCTGTCTTAATCTGTAGAAAAGTCCTGCCTCCTAGATCATCCTCATCCTGTCTGAGGTCCTCAGTCAACTCAGAGATGCTATACTATGCTTCAGTGTCCACTACTGCCCAAGAGAAGGAAACACTGCCATCTCATGTCTCCAAGCTCATTTCTGTTTGTTTACTTAATTGCTGGCCATGCAAGGCAAGTCTGGAAGCTTTAGCAAGCCTCAGTTTCTTTACTTGTGTAGCGTGGATATTGATAATAAATTCTCTGTGAATTTCTGCTGTGAAGATAAAAGTAAGTAAAGTCTGGGAAACATTTTATAAACTGTGAAGTGCTGTGAAAAAAAAGTTATCATTTCAACAGCGATGTTTTGGCAGAGTCTAGATGCCAGCCAGAAAACAGGCTGACTCAGAAGCAGGTTTGTAGGGGAGTTGGCAGCCTGCTGGGACATTGCTAAGGAAACCAGTAGAAACATAAACGTCCCTAAGCTCTATCCTTATCTGTCTACTGCAGAGTATCTGCCAAGAGCACAAACAGTGCAAGGCACTGGTCACGGAGAATTTGCCAAAGTTAGCAGCTTCCGTTTGTGGAGGATGAGAAAATGGGAGTGGCTCCAAGGGAGGAAGGTGTTTCTTTTAGTTCAAAGAAGAAAGCACTTCCTGAACATTTCTATCCTGTGTGTGTGGTGCCATCTGGAAGGCGAAGAGGAGGCTGACTTATCCTTCCTTGTAGGAAGGGAAGCCTTTGTCCCTGGCAGCTTTAAGTTGTTTGTAAGGAGATCACATTAGGTAGCAGAAGTCCTGGGTGTGCCTGTGGATTCCACCAATGGATTCCACCATCCAAATCCTTGCTGAACATAGGGAACAAGTGAGAAGAGAATAGGTCTACGACTCTGACAACTGGACCCATGAAAGTCCTCTGTGTTCCTTCATAGTCTGAAAAAATCTCTCATGTAATTCTCCTCTGTGCCATAGTAGTTCCACCGTAAGCCATGGTTTCTGCGATGGACATCTTTTCCTCCCCCACTTTTCTTTTGAAATAGAAGCTAGCCATCATGCACGCCAACCTCAGCGTTCCGAATGGGATTCCTCACTCTATGAGATATTCCTCCTTCCTGAGGTCTCTTTCTTTATATTACAGCTGTTGTTATTAAAAAGCTATGTACTTCAAATGGGTTCTTGGCCCTGCTCCTTCTCTTACTCATCATAATGGCAGTTAAGGTGCATTGTTTTCATGCCACCCAGTTTGTCTAGTCCACTTCATCTCACTGGGCATTCGATTGGGTTCTTTATTACATCTTGCATGGATCATTGGGTTAGGCACCATTTCTGCCTTCTAATTGCTTTTTTTTTTTTAAAAAAAAAAATCAGTCATTTTATTGAAACAACCATAAAAGGAACAAAGGCAAGACTGGAAAACAAGAGAGACGAACATGATCATTGCCTAGCCCAACTGTCATCAGAGAGGCTTCACCCAGCAACTGATGGAAACAAATGCAGACCCACAGCCAAATATTAGGCAGAGCTCGGGGAACCCCAAGGAAGAGGGAGAGGAAGGACTGTAGGAGCCAGAGGGGTCAAGGACATTACAAGGAAACCCAACACACAGAACCAACTAAGCTAGGCTCATAGGGGCTCATAGAGACTGAACCAACAACCAGCAAGCTTGCATGGAACTGGCCTAGACCCTCTGCATGTATGTTACAGGTGTGTAGCTTGGTGTTCTTGTAGGGCTCCTCACAAAGGGAGCAGGGGCTGTCTCTGACTCTGTTACCTCCTTTTGGGACCCTTTCTTCCTACTGGGTTGCCTCTTCTAGTCACACTGCAGCTTCATATACTATGACTGACTGATATTCACGGGAGGTCTGCCCTTTTCCGAAGAGAAACAGAAGAGGAGGAGTGGATGGGATTGTGGTACGGGAAGGGGTTGGGAGAAAAGGAGGGAGGGGAAACTGCAGTTGGGTTGTAAAAACAACAAAACCAAAATAAACAGATAAATAAAATAAAATGTAAGCATATAAAAAGAAAAAAGAGAAAAAGAATTTTATTTTTAATAAATTTTTGGTTTCTGTACAAAAATCATTTTCATGGTGATATTTTTGTACACACCATCATACACGGTCACTTTTATGTCTCTTCCAGAAGCTGCCAATGCTTATTTTTAAAAGACAAAGTCACGCGTACGGTTTCTCTGCTTGAAATCATCTTCTTGACTACTTCCTTTCCCTTCCATAGCAGATGAGCCCGCTCCTCTTAAGGAAAACATTGGGAATCTTGTGATCAAAGATATAATCATGGTGTCTAGTGGGTCTTCGTGTGGGGTGGTTTTAGCTAAGCTCTCAACATGACCAAGATTCCTCACACACAACAAGGAGTGGTTGTAGGAAATGCAGAGAAAACTAGGTATATAATCGAGATTGTTTTAAAGATATTTTTCTCAAAATTCTATTGGGCATTAGCAACTTTTTAGGTTTCTGGGTTATTTTTAGCTGGAGTCACTGCAGCTAGCAGATAAATAAGAGATGGAGTAAAGAACAGGCTGAGATGAACAGGCTAAGATGCCCACCGGGCTCCAATGGATAATTCCAAAGCCATGGTCACATGAGTCAGTCTGGAGTCTTAGCTAAGCTTACTATTACTGTGATGAAATGCCATGACCAAAGAGACTTGGGGAGGAAAGGGCTTATTCAGCTTCGACTTTAACTTCACAGTTCTCCATAAAGGAGATCAGGATAGGAACTGAAAGCAGGGCAGGGACCTGGAGGTAGAAACTGATGCAGAGGCCATGGAGGAGTGCTGCCTACTGGCTTGCTCTTCCTGGTTTGTTCAGCTTCCTCCCTCCCTCCCTCCCTCCCTCCCTCCCTCCCTCCCTCCCTCCCTCTTTCCTCCCTTCCTTCCCTCCTTCCTTCCTTTCTTTTTAATTTTAAGTTTTTTATTCATTTTACATACCAACCACAGTTTCCCTACCTCCCCTCCTCCCACTCCCCTACCATCTTCTCCCTAACCCATCCCCATCCACTCCTCAGAAAGAGTAAGTCCTCCCATAGGGAGTCAACAAAGCTGGGCAAGACCAAGCCCCTCCCCTTGCATCAAGGCTGAGCAAGGCAATAGGGAATAGACTCCAAAAAAACCCCAGCTCATGCACCAGGGATAGATCCTGGTCCCTCTGCCAGGGGCCCCTCAAACAGACCAAGTTACACAACTGTTGTCCCACATGCAGAGGGCCTGGTTTGGTCCCATGCAGGCTCCCCAGCTGAAATGAGGACCCCGAGTTCACCTGTAATGGGCTGAGCCCTCCTCTATCAACACTAATTAAGAAAATGGCCTACAGGATTGCCTATAGCCTGATCTTATGGAGACCTTTACTCAATTGAGGCTTCCTCCGCTCTAATGACTATAGCTTGTGTCAAGTTGACATAAAACTAGCTGCTACAACCGGCTAGGCTTAATGACTCTCTCTCTCTCTCTCAAAAAAAAAAAAAAAAAAAAAAAAGTCAGAATACACTGTAAGCATGCCTGAAATTGTCAAAGAACAAATCAATAAAAGACGTATAAATAGAAGGAAAACAGACTAGAAAGTCTGTGACCTGCACTTGTAAGAGAATTGGATTTGATTTCACCACTACTGAGAGCAAGTGAATGGATTAGGTCCATCAGATGCCATAAAAATAAGGTTCATAGTTAACTCTGGGAATGCTTATGTGTTAACCAGAAGGAGTCAGAGTTTGTTTCTTACTAGCATTTCAACAACAATCCTTTTTAGAATTTAGTTGTTCGGGCTTTTTTGTTTCTGTGTGTTTTAAAGCTGCTCTCGGGACTTTCATTACATTTCAAATAATATGTCTAGTTCTGAATTAAATTTATTTTCCACAGAACATGTTTACATACACAATTATTGGTGCCTTTATGAAATCCAGTGATTTGCTACATTGATGAAATCTGCTACTACTCAACTTCTCAGGGAAGTGTCTCTCTCTCTAAATCCTGGTTTTCTATTAATAAATAATAAAAGGAATTCCTTTAAAGAGCTGTGTGTGGTGAAATGCGGTAATAAACATGTGTTTAGGAAAGTAGTATCGTCAACAAAATAAGTAGCTGCTGGGATGGTAGCAACATGAGGGCCCAGATGAGGACAATGGGGAAGAAGAAACAGGAGGAGCAGATAAGGATGAAGACAGTGAAATTCCCCTAAGGGATGCAGGGCTTTTACAAGGCTGTGCTGTAGGAAGGATGCAAATTCATGGTGTAGACAAAGCTTTCCTGGACCAGCCTCTTCCCCAGGAATACACTGTCCCTACTCTGGGAGACACTGATGAAACCAGCGTGCACTCTGTGGCAAGTGTGATGGCCACCCCCACTTCCCTGGCTTATGAACACTTTCCACTCATACGGAAAGGAAGCTTTAACACTTCCTACTGACAGGGAAAGATTGGGTTTAAGCATTTGATACTTGAAAAATTTAAGAGACAGGAATTACTCTCAGCTTGATCCATAGAAATCTCATTTCATACACTTGAGTGTGTCAGACGGTTGTTTTCATGAAACAAGGGAAGTCTATGAGCCTCTGTCTTGATAGGTGAACAGAAAACCCATTATCCTCGGGGTTTCTCTTTCTCTAGAGTCATAGAAGAAACCCTCTGGTTGTAATCTTCCATGGCTAGCACTAATAAATGTCTTGTCTGCATTTGCATGGCTCCTTAACCGGAAAGCAAGGTATCTGAAACGCTAAGTTTAAAGGGAGACTCTTTGCTAAGAGGTGATGTTTCCCTCAGACGGATCTCACTCGGGTCCTGATGCCTACTATGAGATGACTCTGGGAATCAAAGCTGAGGTCCCCACTATTTATGGAAATCACAGGCCCATGTCCTCTTATCCATATTGATGACTCTCATTTTTCTAATATTTCCCATTTCAGCACAAATTATCCCAGGATCTCAGAGTGTGGGCAATCAAGGCCCAGAGAAGGTTCTGCGCTGAAGGTGTCTCCCTTGGGCCTCTAAGGTTTCTCTGAGGAAACACAAAGGTTTGGCTGGTTTTGAAACTCTCTCTTTCTGGATCTCTCTTTCTCTGGGCATGTGTGTCAGGGTGTGTATGCACATACATGTGTGTTAATGCATATGTACACAGAGGTAAGCAGCAGACAAACACAGACACAAATAAACACAGCTTAATATCTTCGCAAATGATTTTGTTTACTCCTATTACAGATAGGGATGCCGAGGTTCTGAGAGGTGGCACAATTCGTAAACCACAGAGCACTAGTAAATAGCAGTGATAAGCTGCTCCTTGGCACCAACTCTCTCACCAGCTTCCCCAGGCACAGCCCAAGGCTCTTACATTCTTACAACTATGAAGAATGAAAATTTTACTACCCTAGATTTTCAGCTACTTCAAAATTCTTGGGTTAAATGACAGATGCTGTGGTCTTCTGCCTTCCCAGCTGAATTTAAATGTCTGCAATGGAAGGAAAGTGTCCAGTTCTAGAATTAAGTTAATATTAAAACCATGAAGGACTGTCATGCTATAAGCTTTAGAGACCAGTTAGCCACATTTTGGCGTATTTTACCTGTAAGTTGTGCTATTCCATGTGATTTGGTTTTAAACAGCAGAATTTTACTCTGTAACATACATCAATCTATTGGCAAGATCTGGAGTGACTGACTGATCGAAAGCAGAGAAAGAAAATCTGAGCTTTAGAAAAGGCAGGGCTGGACCTCAAGGGCCCAAGATTATGCTGCCCAGCGGTGCTAGTCTTGGCCGAGTGTCCATAACATTGCAGATAGCAAGAGTTCATTTTCTCACATTGAATGTCCAAGATCAAGTACTGGGAGGGTTGAATTTTGGGGATGTCTTTCTTTTGAATTGAAGATGGCTCCCACCTCCTTGATTTCTCAAGGGATTTGTCTTCTGCGTCCATCACTTTCAGGGTCTTCCCATAAGGACTGCGGTCCCTTTGCCCTTGTTTCTCTCCCTATATAACTTATTTGATCTTAATTATCTCCTTAAAGGCCCTAGCTCCAGAACCAGACAGTCTAGATTTAGGATTCAGTTTCACAATGGTGTGAAGGTCATGCTTGTTCAGTAGAAACCGTACTTTGAGTTAATCTTTTCTCAGTTTGTTGGTATTATTCTCTTGTGATGGTGGGCATCGGCAAGCCCTAGCACCTAGCTAGTCATGTGACTACCAAGGTGACCTCCAGGACAGTGAACTCTGCTAGTGTATTATGATCCTGGGTAAGGGAAATATAGTCAAGGTAGTTCTGTCCTGCAGTGTTTATAACAATTGATAACGTTACTGGGACACTCTCTCGTCATACGTGTAGAAGCACCTGCATGGTCACATGGGAGTTGGTTAAAGTTTCAAATATGTATGACAATTTAATTTTTGACACTGGTCTTTTCTGGTGTCTTCTGGGGGATGAATCTGCTCCAAGTTCTTCCGTTCTTGGCCTCTATGTTTTAAGCTTATATTCCCAGAGATTCCGCACTGGCTTGGATCATGGAGCCATTCCCCGAGGGTGTCTTTTCTGATACCTCTGCAAGGGCCGTGATAAATGGGAATGAAGACAGTTTTGTAGGAAAAAATGGAAGATATTTATGAAAGGAGACTGCAGAGGAGATGGAACTGATGATAGTTGTTATTTTTCTCAATAACAGTGTAGCGGGAATTCCACTGTCCAGGAAATAGGGCTCTTCTGTTTTCTTTGAAGACAGGGGAACTTGAGATGATCATACATCACCTTTGTTCTTCACCTGTTCTCGAGGTAGCCCTGTAAACCACTCTGAAGGATAAAGCTTAAAAATGCTATTTCAGACCATAGACTCGTTCACAAATGGGAATAGTATGGTCCAGACATGGAGGAGTCTTGCCAATATTCCCAGCTTCCCAGCAAACTTGGGCTGGTTATGGATCACAGCATTGAGCTTGCAGTTCCAGTGCTGGGCAGCCCCTGCTTTTGTTGCAGCGATCGCTGGGCACTCCGTTCTAAGCAAAGTCAATTTGGGAACTACACTGCGTAGCTCACTGGGGGTATTTTTAGATGCTAATTGTTTTCTCACAATTTTTTTAGAGAAATAAAAAAAGCTCAACAATATCCAGATAGTCAAGAAGAGAAATTGCAAACACTGTGGGCAGTGGATATCATGCATCAGCTGAGATCAGACAGACTGAAAAACTTCTGTGTGACTGATCTGCTGGCTGATTGGAAGTGAAGAAAAGCTGGGAGCCTTTAGCCTTTGGTTCTCAAGCTTGGCTCCACATCAGAGCCCAGTGCGAATTCCTATAATTGTTGGCTTCGGAGCTGTTCAAGTTGGGCTGGATCCCAGCCTTGCCACGACTCCTCTGTGTGGCTGTGTTCAGGTTTCTTAAGATTTGCAGGCACTGGTTCCCCATTTGTAAAATTGACACTCTGATGTTCAACATCATAGGCTTATATGGAGAATTAAACAAAATCTTAGTGGACCATGTCCAATGTATGGTCTGGAGTCCGTAAATGCTCTAAAAGGTTATGGTCAGCTGGAGTCTTTTTCCTTTGACATGGCTCTCTCTCTCTCTCCATCCATATATATATATGGATCTGAGGAACAGAGAACAAAGGATGACTTGCCCTCTCCTCTCCTCTCCTCTCCTCTCCTCTCCTCTCCTCTCCTCTCCTTTCCTCTCCTCTCCTCTTCATCTCCTGCTTAAGGGTTCAGGGTAAAATGAATGGAGCAGAAGAAGAAGCCAGGCTAGTCCAAGAAATTCATGGAGTAATTTGCTGCCAGCACTTGGGGAAACCTTAATATTGATAACAAACTTCCAATTATCACATTGTGAGGTTGTTTCCATGAACATGGGTTATGCCGATAAAGAAAGCAGTGTTATTACAAAGTCTGCATGCAGACTGAATTGTGAATTTTGTTAGTGTTTATGAGAAAGGGTTATGAACATAGTTCATTTATGGTTAGGTAAAACTATATTTTCTTATAACATTCATTTTCATTTCCTTTTCAGTCCTCTATAGATACTAACAATGATTTGGGTCCCCCCCCCCCATCTTTACACCTCAAAACACCAACCTCTGAAGAGATGAGAGGTAACATTAAAGAGTCTGTGACAATATATTGGCTAAATGTCTTGCCAGGTTATAGCTTACATTTGTAAATTCTGTAAACGAATTGAAATTGCAATGGAATTGGTGGTAAGGGCTTTTATGTAAGGTCTGGATGGTCTCACATAGGTTAACTATAAAAGGGTATGTGTTATCAGTAAGTAACCTAAAAATAATGAAGAAAATAATAGAAGAGGGTTTTAAGAAACCTGGATTTTGAGGTATATGTTGCTTTGTATCCCAGCCTGCTTCCTGCGGACTCATGGCACAAGCCAGCGCCAAGCATTTTATTGTGCTCCAGGTGTGGTGTATATGGGTCAGAGAGTCATGAGAAACTTGCCATGGTTTTACAAGTTCTGAGCTTCAGCTGGGATCATCAGAAGCACTGAATGACTCAACAAGTGGGAGGTGGAATTGCTTCAAGGTTTACCCATCCTTAGAGCTTCAACCTCACACAGAAACAATGAATCTCTATCTTAGAATTCTGGTAATGAGAACTGAACTCCAGTGTAGAGAAGAACGTGAGCTGTAATGAACCAATTCCTGC
Organism: Chionomys nivalis; assembly: GCF_950005125.1. Lineage (NCBI taxonomy): Eukaryota > Metazoa > Chordata > Mammalia > Rodentia > Cricetidae > Chionomys > Chionomys nivalis. The sequence goes on along the minus strand of NC_080099.1, from coordinate 23,198,963 downwards.
CTTCTGGAGAAGATAGACATGTATAAATCATTCACCTGCCACCATCACCTATAGTAATACCTTTATTTGTATGATGACTTCTTTATTGATTATTGATTATCTTTCCTCCTGAGGATGGAATGTGTACATTTTCAGAATAAGACTTTTGCGGCAATTATAGAACTACAAAGTTGAATCAGCAAAGAGAAATGAGCTGGAAAAAGATGAATGCCCTAGACACATGTATTTGAGGCACACATTTTGGAAAGTTTAATTTTTAAGCTCTTAATTTTGTCTAGTTCTCATAGTTTTTTGGATTAATCTAAGTGTGAGGTTTAGAATCTCTGTATATTAGCAATGCTGGAGATGTGCTGAGAATTTATTTGTTTGTTTAAAAACACAACCCTTGATGGAAAGAAGCACAATGTGGAGTGGGTCTTCCACTTCTTGTTGTGATTATTTTCTCACGCTTACCTTGTTCCTGATTCTGCAGACTGGCGCTTGATTTAGGTCAACTCTGGACCTCACCAAAGAACCAAAGATCAATGAGAAGTTGAGAAGTAACTGAGGTTCTGTTAGCCCTTTGTCTTCTTCATAGCTGAAAGTTCTTTTCTCTCTGTGGCATTAGGCAGGGATGTCCCAAAGGTAAGATTATGGCTGCAGCTTCTGTGAGGAAGGCAATGCACCTAGACAGCAGTGGAGCTGGAAACCTTGTTGCCATTCGAGCTTGGAGAAAGCATTTCTACATGACCTGAGGCAAATCGCTTTCCTGTCACTGCATCCTAAACTACCCTAAGAAAAAGGGATTTAAAAGAGAAAGGAAGGTTATTGGTAAGCCCTTTCCAGGCTTTTCTTCTCAGTCTCACCACTGTATACCTCTGGCTGGGAGAGCGCCACCAACACCAGGATCCAGAATCGTCAACCTAATAATAATCCTAGTTTATGAAATTTGATTTTTGAATATTTTTTTTTAAAAAATCAAGTTCAATCCCCTTAGATGCTGGCTGAATACATTGTACAATTATTAGACTCTGTGAATCAGCAGAGAAAGTCTTTTAGAGGAGAAGGCTTCTCCCTGGTTCCGAGGACCATCTAGTGGTAGTTTTGGTTGAGGGCGCACCTGCTTGACTAGATATTAAAGATTCCCCAGTTGTTCCACATGCATTTTCCCAGTCATCCTTCTCACTAACAGTCATCATATTTAAGCAGAAATTAAAAGAATTCTCTCTCAATGCTTCAGCACAAAGCAAAGTGCTTGGCATAAGGATGGGGTGTAAAGGAAGCAATTAAGGATGCATTCTTATTAGTTCTAGGCTCTGCAACGAGATGTTAGTGTTTATTTTATTCATCAAAGTCTTTCTAGCAGCCTTCTAGGTACAACGGAAAGCCACTCGCTATCTCAAGTTCCTGGAACTTTAATTCCTTGTTTAATTACAAGAGGAGTGAGGCAGGACTACCAAGGGAGGGAAAGACTCAGACTGGTAATGGAGAGTGAGGTGTTTATTCCAGATTTATCTGCCAAGTGAATGGCTCCTGTCATTGAAAGTGTGTGGGTACTTTGGAAGTGCAGGTTGAGAGAAACTGGTAGAAGGACTTTGTTCTTTGATAGTAACTTTGTGGAGGACTCAGACCGTAGTTCATAGCAATAGCTACAAGCAAATGCAAGAGAATTTGGTCGGCCACAAGGAAAAGGATTCAGGGCTCACTGAAGAAGAAGATTGGATCAGAATGAGGAAGGTTCTGGATGTATGTCTGAAAAGAGCACTTGACAGAAGGCAGAGGAAGGAAGAGAACAAAGAACACCCATCGCTTTATCTGATCAACTGAGGTCATTCCCAATTTCCTCAACATGAGTATTTCCCACCTTAGTGAAAGGTATCTAGTTTCAGGTCTTCCTGGATACTGACTTTATCGTAGAATAAAGTGGGGCTGTTTTACTTTTATTCTTGAGTAATACTTTTTCTCCTTTAACTTTTCTGAGATCATTACAAACACCTACCAAATTGGTATAGGTGAAATCCCAGAACCAGCTTTTATTATTTCTGATCTACCCTCATTTATAAAAGTAAATTCCTTCTCTACGTATTAGCTTTTCCCCACACTGAGAAATTTGTGTGTTTGTTCATCCTTGTATTGAGAATCAGACAATGGAAGCTGACAAACCATATTTGCTGGTGATACTTACTTAGAACACAAAGGCAGAAAGGACTTTCAGGGTTGTGCAGAAAGCATGAAGCTTGGAAGAACTTGGTCAATGATACATATAAGCAAAACATCAAAGAGTTGAAGGGTAGAACTCTAAAGGTGTTTAAAATCCTGGCAGAAGTTATTTCAGACCAAGGGAAAGAAGAGCTGAGAGCACAGCTTCTGCATTTCAGGGACAGGGAGGACCAGGGTGGTTGAGACACTGATGAGATGGGTACAGAAGAACATGAGGGCAGCGTGCAGGAAGTTGCCGATTCTACAGTCCTTGGGATGATACCAAGAAGAGATTTAAGCAGATACCTGGCACAAGTTGTTTGGACATGTATGTTTCAGCCCATTCCCAAGCGTCCCCATGCCTCCATATTTCTTTCTGCTACGTTGTGACTGTCTAAACCATCAGCATCTCTTACTTGACTCTTTCAAAGCCTCACACTTGATTTTCACATTCATTTCATCTTCATCTGCACTCTCAAAGCACGGTGCTTCATGGTCTTCGAAATACAAATTGGATTACACACACATAAGGGAATTCTCATTGCAATCTGAGTATTAGCTGAACTTTTCTACATCACATAGGTCCTGGTCAGCTTTTTGCAGTGCGGTGAGCCTCCTTCCCATTTCTCTAACACCTACTCTCTGCTTGAGAGTCCCCTGGCTCCTGACACTTCAGTTTCTGCTTTGTTTCTAGCTCTTACCCCAGATGCTTCTTCCTGAGAGAAACCTTGATGACTTCCGGCAGGTCACCTGTGCTCTTCATATGACTGCGTTTAGTTTTGCTTGCTTTTCAGTTTTCTGTTTTCCCTTCTAGACCATGTACACCAAAGTTTGAAAGACTATAGCAAAGTGCTTACATTTTGCTCTTGGTACTTAGTAAAAACTGATTGGGAGGGGCAGAGGCGTTTAATTGAGAAATGGGGAGGGAGAAAATTCAAAGGGAAAATCGTGTTTCCTAGAAGTGACAGGGAGGCTGAACCTATGATACCTCAACAATAAAGCTGCCTAAACAGGACCTGAGCAATGACAATATAAGTAGACAAATTAACGTGAAAGGGGGACAATCTCATGAGGCCTCACCCCTACACAAATAGCTATAGGCATTTAAGGACTGCCGAGGGAGGGGTAATCATCAGCAGGGATCAGGCTCCTAATTGGTTGTCCAATTCCAAGTGATCAGCACTGAAATCACATACAAACAATACTAACGAGAACCCACAGGTTATAGTTACATATTTATGTATTTATATATACATGAAACAATTAACAATCAATGAAGAAGAGACCATGAGTTAGAGAGGGGATGGGAGTATACATGCAATGAACAGGAGGGAGGAAAAGGAAGGGGGAAATTATATCATATTTTATTTTAAAAAATAGAAAGGATATATTTAAAAAGTCTAACCAAAGGAATAAATTAAAAAATTGGAAAAGATAATAGTTTATACCTGGGCAGGTTTTATACTCTCCTTTCTTCTCTCTCTCTCTCTCTCTCTCTCTCTCTCTCTCTCTCTCTCTCTCTCTCCCTCTTTTTCTGTCCCTTCCTCTCCCCCCACACACAAATTGTAGTTTAGGATCTATGAGTAAACTTCATAATTAAAGCAGGACCATTATTTCATACACCATTTTTTACATCTTCCTAAAAGCAAGAAAGGACAGCAGGTATAATGGGAATGTTTGAAATGGTGACATTTTTGCTTTGTGAAAATGATATTTTTAGTGTCTTTATCTCCCCTAATTGTTGCTGCATTTATTTCTGTTCCCATGGGAACCTAGAGAGGGCTGGTTTTCCGGCCCCTCTGGGCTGTAGCAGAAGAGGAGGACCCCCGAGAAGAGGCTCAGTTGAGAGGCATCAATGTTTCCACCCCACAGGGCTCGCTGGGGACTTGTATTCCATCAGATGCATGTGCTGCACTACGGAGAAGCAGGCACACCAGAGACCTGGCCATGGAGGAGAGGCTCACATCAGCGGCTCGTGCTGAGAACCTAGACAACGATGAGGATCCTAAGAGAGACATACATAGATCTAATCTACATGGGTAGTAGAAAGACAAGATCTCCTGAGTAAATTGGGAGCATGGGGACCTTGGGGGAAGGTTTAAGGGGAGGGAAAAGGCAGGGAGGGAAGCAGAAAAAAATGTAGAGCTCAATAAAAATCAGTTTTAAACAAAAGGAAGGTTAGAGGGCAGGAAGAGAGAGAGGTCCAGCAAGTTTTTAGGAGAGCAATAGCTGTATTACCTATCCGGTACTTGAAATGAATCTGGGGTTAGTTGGAGAAGAGGCAATTATCTTCTTGTTTGAGTTACTTGCTTAATTATGTTCCTATTTGAATTAAAAATCACAAAGAAAAGTGGAAACAAACACAAGAGACAAATTAAGCCTCAGAAAAGTGAAAAAAAAATGTCCAGACAAAACATATGTGAAGTTTCACCATTGTTTATGTCCAACTGTGGAGGGATGCTGCTCTAGCTAAAGGACTGAGAACAATGGAAGAAAAGGATTCCAGTGCCTCTGTGACGCAGTTTTCCCAAGCAAGAGGATCACATAGACATCTTTGGGCCACATTTGGGGTGTTCTCATGCAAAGATTTTTCAGGGTGTTAATGCACTGGGTACAGTGGACAATGAAAGAGCTGTGTTGGTAGGAGCTGGCCCTGGACTTTGGCATCTGCGACCAATACGTACCCCAATGGTACCACAGTCTGACTGACTGGTTTAGGAATGGCATTTCCACGAAAAGAACAAAATATATGCCCAGTGGGGCAGTGTACACCTTTAATATATATGCCCAGTGGGGAGGTGTACATCTTTAATAACAGTACTTGGGAGGCAGAGGCAGGTGGATCTCTGAATTCGAGGCCTCCTGGTCTACAAAGAGAGTTTCAGAACAGCAGGGCTGTAACACAGAGAAATCCTGTCTCAAAACAAACAAACAAACAAACAAACAAAAAATAACAGAAAAAGAGCAAAGCCATACAACCAACAACCACTTCAAAATAAGCCAAATCCTACCTAAGTGTCTCAATAATGGGATGGGGATATATTCCAGGAACATTCAAACACTCTCCTTTCCTTCTTACCCACGCCTATGCCTCCATCTGGCAGGTTCTCAATAGTTTTTTTTTTTCCTATAAGTCCCCAAATCATCTCTTTATCACTCTTACTGACATCATTTCCTCTTGATCCTAAGGAAGTATAACAAGATCTTCCATCAGGTTTGTTTGAAAAGGTCAGTTGAATGTTAATTATTCTAATTTTGTCACAGATCAACTAATATGACTATCGGGACCCAACTTGCTACAGACAGAATTCTAACATGTGAGAAGCAGAAAGACACCGGCCCATTAGTGCACCGTTAGCAGTTGAGAGGTCTAAGGTTGTTTTTCTTGATCCTGCCAACAGTCTGGTGAGTAAGGAAGGAAGTCCAGGTTAAATAGTTACATGTCCATAAGTGAAATTAAAACCTATTTTTCTTCTGTTGACTTCCCATCCCCAGACGATTCTGTGGTCATTGGGGTCACAGCACTACATTAAGCATTCTCTCTAGGAAGCCAGAATGCGTCTTCCCATCTATGTTTATGTTTAACACAGGGTAGCTTTATTTTTATAATTGCCTTACTTGTTGGTATTTTTACTGATTCCCTAGCTACCCAAAGTAATTAAATGTGTAATATAGAGCAAAAATGTATGGAAACACCTAATAGTCTGCCAAGTTAAAAAGCTTTTATTTTGCAAAGCTGAGTCTATATATAGAGAGTTTAAAAGTAAATAATTCTAATGACTAGGTGCCTGGCCCTGAGCCTTGTAGATAGAGTACATCATCTCCCTTGGACCTGGCAGCAGGATCCGGAGTCTTCTGCTCCCACTTGGTGAGTGGGGCTCGCAGAGGTCAGGCTTCAGGACAAATGGTGTGGCCAGGATGTGAGTCCAGTGGAAGACTGAGGCTCTGCGCTCTCCCTCTCTCCTTCATGTTTGTCAAAAGCCAGAACAAAGAGACCAGAATGTGATTCCATTCCCAAGGTCTAGGTTTCACTCCCTCTCTCTCTCTGTCTCTGCCCCTCTCTGTCTATGTTTATCTTTATATCACCACCACCACTATCAGGATTTGCTTCTTTATCTTCATAATTCATTTCTGGTGTCGTTTTGATTCCTGTAAATAAGATGATAGTCATTATCAATCATTTTTATTTTAATTAGGTGTAGCCATCAGCTAGGCTCTTGTCAACTTGACACAAGTTAGAGATATTTTGAAAGAAGGAACCTCAACTGAGAAAATGCCTCCCCTAGATTGGCCCATGGGCAAGCCTGTTGGGCATTATTTTGATTAATGATTGATGTAGGAGAGCCCACCTCATCTTGAACAGTGCCACTGATCCAAGGGTGCTGTAAGAAAACAGGCTGAGTAAGCCAAAAGGAACAAATTATTAACAGCACCCTTCCATGGCCTCTGCCTCAGTTCCTGCATCCAGGTTATTGCCCTTGAATTCTTGTCTTGACTTCTTTTAGTGATGGAGTGTGACCCTAAAGTTGTAAGCTGAAATAAACACTTTTCTCCCCAAGTTGTTTTGGTCATGGTATTTTATCATGGTGATAGAATCCCTAAAAGTATATAACCGTAATGTAGTTTCTTTAGTTTTCTCACAGGCTCATAGGGGAGAAAAATGGTAACAAGAACTATTCTTTGGAAGTAAATAGTTTTCCTGGAACTCCTTTGAGGACAAAGCTCAATGATGGTTTCCTAGAAAGAGTCTAGGTTTAATGTTTCTTAGACATTCTCACTGTAGCAACACTGAAAATTATTCTTTATATCCAGTTCTTTTTAAAAAGACTCATTATTATTATTATTATGTTTAATATATGTTTATGTGTATGTCTATGTGTGGGTATATGCATATGAGTGCAGTGCCTTTGGAGGCCAGAAGAGGGCCATGGAGGTGGAAGTCATAGGAGTCTAGGAGCTGCCCAATGAGGGTATTGGGAACACAAGTAAATTCCTCTACAAGAACTATATATATGCACTTCTAACCACGTAATCATCCCTCTAGGCCTTGTGTTTATTGCTGGCTAGATCTTTAACCCTGGCTCCAAATGCATCACTTTAGAGAGTGTGAGGCATTACGTTTAGATTTTTTTGTTGTTGTTAAAGAAAAAGGGATGCTTCAAATTGAACTGGTTATTCTGGTGTTATGCTTGTTTAAAATGATGGCAAGTAGCCACATGTAGTTACAAGGAATAAAAATAAGAAATAAAAAAATGTGACATAAGTATTAGACATCATGCTCTACTTTGAAGAATTAATGCAAGAAAAGGAGTCCCACTCTCTCACAATTTATGCCATTTACATTTTTAAGGTGTCAAAGTAAATCACAGGTATTTGTACATAAGAAGAAAGCACATTACTGCTGAGTTGCACTTCTAACAAGTCCATAGAATGTATGCTTTCCCACATTTTCTGGGAGAGATACTACAGTTCTGCCATTTTAGGGATGAAGTCTGTAGAGGATCTGCATCTATTGAGTGTTGCATAGGTAGATGTTCTGGGTAGCTTCACTTTCTGAAAACTGCAATCCACAAATATTTCCCAAGATATAGATGCTATGTATATGTCTCCCTGGTTTTCTCTCTCTCTCCCTCCCTCCCCCCATCTCAACATTGAAATAAAACTAGACATAAAACTTTCCATAGAACAAGGGCCTCTAAAATTACAACAAAATCTAATTTCTTAACTACAAAGTCAGAGAAAAGTGGAAATATGTGAAATAGAAGAGGACTTTCCATTCTGCCTGGTGCTTCATTCCTGCCATGTCAATACATGCAGCAAATCACTCTTCCCGGTCCCCAAAAATATTTAAAGTAAAATTGCATCTTGGACATGACCTCAAAATTTCTGTGAAAGGCAAAACTACATATGTGCAAAGATAGTGGAGTTAGCAGATCCCCTTGTAAAGGAAACCATTGTAAACTATTATGCTACTGCAGAATAAATCCAACTGAACTAGATTTCTAACTAGGTAAGTTCTTGTTTCTGAGACTGAACACTCATGTTATTGTTGGTTTGCGTTGAGGGTGTGTTATCTGGAAAGCACGTCACCTGGGACTCTCAAATCACACTCAGCACCTTGAAGTGCTCACTTTAGAAGAAGTTATATAAAAACTGGACCAAAGAGGGGAATGGAAGCTCTTTCCTCCCATTTGCTAGCTCACAGGCATGCATTCACTGATTGAAGTCGATGAAAGAATTGGGGCTATAGTTTCAATTTGATTTTGTTTCGATGTGAATTTTGGACATGTATAATTAAATTTATTAAATAATATGAAAACACATATTGCCTCAATCTGCTGGTACCATTGGTAGATATTTTTTAAAGGATCTGCTGTAAACTGGATCCTTAAGGAAGAGATGTTGGTCAGTATGGGGTGATGCCTTTAATGGGCTTGAGTTCATGCGCTAAGTCACCTGTTCTTAGGACACTAACTAGGTATATTACCTGTGTGTCACAGCTGTCCCAGGTGCTTAGAAACTAGATAAATTAACAGACTATCCCTATATTTAGAACACTTAAAAAGTTTAGAGAATATGTTCATTAAAAAAAGTAAATACCCAGGTAGGGAAACAACTGACAAAGTTAAGAGACATCCTACAGAATGGGAGAAAATCCCTTCCAGCTATTTATTCAACAGGGATACAGAAAACATTTTAAAAAGTGAACACTAAAGAACAAAGAGTCCAGTTAATAAATAGATGAATGAATAGATGGATGAATGAATAAGTAAACGAATAAATACAAATAGATAATAGGATACACGAAAAAGTGTCAACTTCTTTAGCCATCAGGAAAAATGCAATTCAAAACTGTATCAAGATTCCAAGAAACCTAGTCCAAATGGCTGCCATAAAGAAAAACAAACAGTAATGAAATATTTATGAGGGGGACTTTATACCCTGTGGATAGGAATGTAAATTAGGGTATCTGCTATGGACATCAACGTGGAGGTTCCTCAAACATGCAGAAGTAGAGCTACTGCATGATCCAATTACACCATTTTGGATATACACTTAAAGGATGTAAAGGGACATAAATAGTGAGACCAGAACTACTTATGGTTATTGTAGTACTTACTATTCACAATAGCAAAACAAAACCAGTCTAGCTACCTACTAGTAACAGAGAACATGAAGCATAATATATGTATACACATACATACATAGTTGAATGAAGCTATGCCACCTGTGGTTGATACGATTTTAGCCAACCAGCATGGCTGACATTTCCAGGTTCCAGGGCCACGCATGTGCGGACAAGCCCTCAGGCAAAAATACATAACCACCCTGGGGATCTTGAAAGACCCTCCCTGACCCACGTGCGGCATGTTTGCATCACCTACATATGACACAGCTGTGTAAGCCCTTGAGTGCATGCGTGAGTTGTCATCTGCATATGACGACAAAGCGCATGTCCTAGGCAGCTTTAAAAGCTGCATGAGTCATCTTCAGCTCTCTCTTTCTGCACACCAACTTCACCAAGACTGTACACATTGTTAGGAAAAATCCTCTGTCAGTGCAAAGAAATCCTATCAGGTCAAATCAAACCAAATTAAAATGCCCATGTTTTATTAAATGCAGCACTCTCTGGTTGCTGAGAGCATGACAGGGGAGACAGAAAACCAGGGAGCACATGCAAAACCTGGGACCACATGTTCCTTCTTTGGGTGCCCACTTAAATACCCTGTGGGAGTGGTCCTGACCCTCACCTAGGGAGGGGTCAGGACCTGGCATGTTGGGATTTGGAGTCCAGACCAACAAAACTCCCAGGCCAGGGGGCTGGGATGGATACCAGAAGCTGGGTGATGCTCCCAACTTAACATCACTCTAATAAACTCCTAAGTGGGTTTGTTGCGTGTTTTATGCTTCCTTCTCACTCGCACCAGGTAATTTCAGTGGTGACGTGCTCCTCCAGAGAGGCATAGTCTATCTGACAAAAACCCCGGGGCTAGACTTGGAAAATCTTTCTCTGAGTTGTTTGTCAAGGGAGCCAATGAGACTCCCAAAATAATGTATGTGATTGTTACTGTCCTTGGTTGCCTCCAAGTCCTTATTGCTGAAGACACCCACATTTCAGACAGATGCCTAGGAGGAGAGGAGCTGGAATGGGACCTGGAAGTGTCCTCCCTGAGGCTAACTCTCACAGTAATTAAAGATGATACGAAAGCTGCCAGACAAGAAATCAGTCAATCAATAGTCCTAGCCAGTTGCAAAAGCTATGAACCCCATCAATGACCATGACCATCATGGTAGGATAATTTCCAAAGATGTAACAGTGACATTTATGTCTTGGGAATAACCAGCAGCTATCTAATTGGATTCAACGCTTGGTTAACAGGAAGGAAGTCATGCCTCTACTGTAAACTTAGCCAGCTACCTGTGGTCCCATTATTGCCACTTTCCTAAGCCAGTATAATTTTAACTACATCCTAAATGCTTATCCCTATACTCACAGGTAAGTGTAAGCCTCACCCTTTGTAGTGGTTTGAATGAGAATGTCCTTTTAAGCTCATGTGTTTGAATGCTCCCTATGCCGTTGCTAGAACTAATTAGGAAGGATTAGGAAGTATGGTCTTGTTGGAAGAGGCATGTCACTGGGGGTAAACCTTGAAGTTTTAAAAGTCTGTGCCATTGTCAGTTTTCTTTCCCCGTCTGTGGTTGTTGTATGAAACAGCTCTCAGCTACTGCTCTGGCACCATACCTGCCTGCTATCATGCCTACTGTTACCATGCCTACTGGCGACCATGCTCCCACAATGATGGTCATGGACTCACCTTCTGAACTGTAAGAAAACTTTCCAGTTAAATGCTTTTTTTTAAGAAATGTCCTTGATCATGGTGCTTTGTCACATCAATAGAAAAGTAACCAAGATGCTCCTCATTGAAGAAACTTCTTTTTGTAGCAGATAAAAACCATTACAGAAATCCACAGTAGTTTAAAAGGCAGAGAAAAACTGACCACAGGAGTCACAGTTTCAATTGATAAAGCATAGCTCCTGTACGTAGATTTAAGGGGACATTGCAGAAGAAGGGGTAGAAAGATTGTAAGTGCCGGAGGACCAGGGTGTCTTTCCTAAGATAGTATCTTCTGCATCCATGAAATCTCAAGACTCTGGCTTCATAAACAAGACTTGAAAAATAGCAACACAAGTCGACATGTTACTATGTGTGAGGGATTTCTCACATGACCTCATCCCTAGATGAAGAGTTACGGGTAAGTAAGGGTTGCTGTGAGACCAAGAATCAGTTTACTCCGGGGATGAACCCTCCCTCTATAGACTGTCCAATCCCAAATGTTGAACCCTAAATGCATATATACATGATTTTGATTATATATATCTGAAGAACCAAAATTCCTCCATTTTGTCCTCTGCCTCCATCTTGTGTCTTGGGTAAGCTATTTCCCATAAAACATTCCAGTTCTTAGAAATGGCTAGGGGCAAAAGTAACAGGGTAGCCATCTAGAAAGTACAGACAATTGTAGAATGTCCCCACCCGAAGGTCAGCCGATAAGAAAACTTGACAAGCAACAGGTGAGGTTCAAGAATAAAAATTTGTAAAAAGTCCCTAGATACAAGCTAATTGGATTGAACCTATTACCCTAAACCCTGCTAATGTAACTTTCCTGGTTTTTGCCTTTAATCAATTTTCTCTAGAAGGGTGGAGGTATCTCCTCTCGCTGCTGATAGGGTCCCTGTTGGCTTGGAATTACGTGCATGATAATAAACCTTGCTTTTGCATTTCAGTGAGTCAGTCTTCCCGGTGGTCTCTTGGGGCCCCCACGGACTGGACACAACAATATCTATATCTGTATCTGTACTGTATTTGTATCTATATCTAATTTTCTACCTTGCAAAACAAAAACAAAATTATTCCAATTGCCAAAAAAAGTAGACAGAACTAGAGATTCTGAGTGATCATGATATTAAGTAAACCTGACTCAGAAGGAACATCAGGAATGGAAGACTATAAGGAATAAGAAGTGGACAGTAGAAGCAGTGGAGGGGGAAGTATGGCCAACAGAGAAGCAAATACGACATTTCCTTATATACATATATGAAAATAATGAAACTTTTTCCTCTTCAATTATTATGCACTTACAAGAAAGAAGAAAGTAAAAAAGGGTGGTGCCAAGGAAATGTATTCTACTTGAGAAGAGTCCATGATTATTTACACATAAATGAAAGAGGTGAAAGGAAAGGTTTTCTTTGTTCTTATGGTTTTGGCTGTTTTAAAGAAAATAACTCCAAAGAATTAAATCTCCAATTCAACTTTTTAAAAAAAAGAAAAAAATTACCAACTGCCAGAAACATCACAAGTATTGTTCCCAAAGTGACAAATGATTAGTTTCAGGTGCAGCTTATTTAATGGTCATTATTAAAGATGGGGAGAGAGGCTAGAAGAAAAGGAAGTGAGTTAGTTACATTTCAGTTGCTGGGATAAAATACCATGAGCGAAGGCAATTTAAAGAAGGGTGGCTCACATGCTAGAGAACTACATGTCCCAGAGCTGGGAGATCACATCTCAGCTTTACAGTGGAAGCAGGGAGGAGTGTGAACTGGAAGGAGGGAGTGTGAACTGGAAGGAGGGGTGTGAACTGGAAGGAGGGAATGTGAACTGGAAGGAGGGGTGTGAACTGGAAGGAGGGAATGTGAACTGGAAAGAGGGGTGTGAACTTGAAGAAGGGAGTGTGAACCGAAAGGAGGAAGAGGCTACAAACAATCCAAACCTGTCCCCAGTGAAGCACTTTCTCCAGGAAAGCTCCAGCAAGACCCCAAACACTGCCACCAGCTGGGGGGCCTCTTTCCAAGGGCCACAGAGGCTCCATTGAGGAATAGCTGCAGAACACCCAGTGTGAGCTGCAGGGCTCACACAGTAGGGAAGAGTTCAAACTTTCACTTTGAGGACTTGCTGCAGAACACCCAGTGTGAGCTGCAGGGCTCACACAGTAGGGAAGAGTTCAAACTTTCACTTTGAGGACTTAGGACAACAAAGTCTAGGAATGCCTGAGGGGTAACGAATTGGAGGCTGGGGCGGCAAGTGGTTGCTATCATTAGTCTTAGAGTATTTCTGTTTTAAAGCACAAACAACAAACAAAACACTGTTTATTGTCCCAAAGTTTTTAAATCAATGATCTTAAAGGCTATCTCATTTTTTAATACTACAAACTAAAGCTGAGCGAAGAGCCATTAGATTTCCCATTTACTTGCCACACACATGTTTACCTTTTGCTCAATTTTGCTGTTTTATTTCTCTCACAGTTTTGCCTTTAAAATCTAATTGGCTAATTCACCTTCCCTTTTATATTCCTATCCTTGTATTTATTGTATTTCCTGGTACCTATGTTAAGAGACATTTTATTGACTTTGTACCTTTTCCATCTTCTCTCCTGAAGGTACTTTATGACCTAGGCAGCTTTCTTGATAAAGAAGATACTGAAAGTCGTAAACTGCATACAAAGACAGCATTGTTATCAGTTTATTTGCAGAAAGCCATGATCCCCAAGCATATGCTGCCTGCCTTGTGGCCTTAACAGGTTTCCCTGTTTCTTCTGCTCCACTATTCAGGGACCCTCCTAGAGTAGAAAATGGAAGAAGTCAGAGGGAGGCCTGAGGTGGAGATGCCCTATGCGGAGGTGAGTAGCCATGTTCCCAGAGCAGTCTATCTGTTTAGAATGCTCTCTGCTTCTGTGGTTTTCTTTCTAGTCCACACCTGCTATGATGAGCTTTAAGAGGATTATGTAGCCAGCCTAGTTTGCTTTGGGATGCAATTACAGGGCCATGACTCTGAGAGTGGCAATGGTCACATCCTCCATTCTGATTTGCCCCTTAACACAGTTGATATCAAGAGCTGTTACCAGTCTCTAAAATTATCGATGTTCAGCTTCTTTTTAAAATTAAAACATGTATAATAATCATTTAAAATAAAGTATAGTTATCTGACTTGTGATGTAGAGAAAACTCATGCCAGTGTTCTCGGATATAACTCATACAATTTTAATCTGCTACTGAAGGCATTTCTATTAAGTGTGCTGTTGGGCATTCCACTTCTTTCTTTTAATAATATTTTGCAACTATTTCCCTGTATTATTTAGATCCTCCTTGAGAGGCATTTGGATATATGCATATATTCATGCTCATGTACATAATACTTTCCAATGTCCCCATCCATAATTTAAAATTGCACTTAGCTAGAAAACTGTGCAGGATTTCCATATTCCATAGAACATCACTTTCCCATTTGTGAGGGCGCTAGAGACTCTACAACACAAATGTATTACAACTTTTTTCTCCTAAGCTTAGGGATTCTCCTTGACGAACAGCAGTGTCTTCATGCAGGCTTGGAGTATATAATGACTCAGAGGAGTCCAGACCCTGCAATTTCCCTTTGTCCTTTGTGACTTAGATTTTCAAGAGACAGCTGGGAGTGTGTTCACTCTCCACAGTGGAAAGAAGCAGGAGCAAAATGCATCTTGCAAGTTAGAGCCACAACGGGGACTTTAAGGAATCTTCCCCTAAATCTTCCAAAGAGCACATCTATTTCCATTTCATTGGTTAAAACTCAGCTAAGAGCTGAGATGCTAGGGATGGAGTCCTCTATCACTGAATAAAAGTGAGATTTGGTTACTGTGGCAGTTTGAATGTAATTGGCCCCCATAATATCGTAAGGAGTGACACCATTAGGAGGTGTGGTCTTGTTGGAGGAAGTGTGTCACTGTGGAGGCACGCTTGAGGTCTTATATATACTCAAGATATTGCCCAGTTAGTCAGTCCATATCCTATTGCCTTCTGATGAAGATGTAGCCAGCCACACTCCCTACCATGTTGATAATGGACTGAACCTCTGAACTGTAAGCGAGCCACCCAATTAAATGTTTTCTTTGTAAGAGTTGCCATAGTCATGGTGTCTCTTCACAGTGATAGAAACCCTAAGACAGTTATTCATCAGCAAAGATAAAGAATGAGTGACAGACAGACAGATGCAGTGCTTACGTAAGAGCTAAAGGATTATCTAGAGCAGTGGTTCCCAACCTTCCTAATGCTGTGGCCCTTTAACACAGTTCCTCATGCTGTAGTGACCCCAACCACAAAATTATTTTGTTGCTACTTCATAACTGTAATTTTGCTACTGTTATCAATTGCAATATAAATATCTGATGTGCAGGACAGCTGATATGCGACTCCCAAGGGGGTTGTGATCCACAGATTGAGACCTGCCAATCTATAGCATCAGGAATTGTTCAAGCCACATAAACATCATCAAGACTTCAATTCCACTTTTTAGAAATTCTGTGGGTTTTTTCTTTATGTGTTATTTTGTTCCAATAGTGAACCTCTCTAAAACAGAAAAGATATCTGTAGTATTTCATAAAATTTCATAAAATAACATCTTATACCTCACTGTCCAGTGAGGGAGAGAGGCATTCTTTCTAGGATCTCTTACAGAAAAGCAAGACTATTAATTACTTCCCCAAATCCTGATCTGAGGCTTTGTGTGTCTTTGGCTCATGCTAGATTAATCCTTTGCTAACTCAAAGATTAGGACAAACAAGGTAGAATATACTGATGGATTTAGTCTACTAAGGTCATGTTGAAGGCTGGTAATGGATTACCTTCCCTAAAACATGAATTGTCTAGATATTGCAGAGATATTTTTACTGCACAGAAAATGGCGAAATTGTCTGGAGATCGTTATTCATCGTGGCTCTTGAAGAAATTATCTTTTGTTTTGTACCTAATGAGTTTATGTAGCCATTTTATTTACCATTGACAGACCTCCAGTGCATTCCTCCTCTCTCCAGTCGCCTTGGCAACTCTAAGCAGCTCAGCTCATCTGGTATTTGCTCTTCCATTAAGAAAGGGTTCAATATCTCTTGACTTTTATTCTGTGCGATGGGGACATTGAAGTTTCTTCTTCCATTCATACATCTTCCTGCCTTCACTCTCCATTTAGTTTACCAGATGCATTATTGTTTTTTATAACACTAATTATGCATTCTGTCCTGTCAGTCCAGGTATATCTTTTCAAATATCTGTATGTTAGATGGGAAAGTTTGAAATTGGAAAATGACATTTAGATGGTTATGTTATCATAAATATTGTTCCTGGAAAGCCTAGATGTTTACATTTCCCTTGCAGATAATCAAGCACAAGCCCGCTTGTGCCTCTAAAATTTAAGCACTGCACTTTTCAAACCTCTACTACATGATCAAAGTGTTCTTTAAGTTTTTTAGGTTTTAATCTGGAACAACTCTATATTTTCTTTCCCCTAGAGACTTTATTTCTGATCATGTAGGCTGAATGAGACCAGGTACTCCTGCAAGCAGCAACAACTCTGGATATCTTATATCTAAAGATAGTTCTAGGGCTCAACAATGAACCTGGGCCATGCTGCAAATGTACAACTTGTCAGCACACACATGATAATGAAAGCAAGCATCTGTTGTGCAATAGTAACTTAAAATGTGTTACATCCGTTTGTGCTGTGGACTATTTGTTTAATGGTATGCAGAGATATGCTGCATTCTTTTATGTTTCATTTGTTTAACTCTGTAAAACTATGGTGTTGCTCTGTCTATCTACAACATCTGATTGGACGAATAAAGAGTTAAATGGCCAATAGTCAGGCAGGAGGGAGAAAAAGGGACTGGCAGGCGGAGAGAATAAATAAGAGAAGAAGAGAGAAGAAGGAGGAGAGCCACTGAGTCAGGGGGAAAGAAAGATATAGAATAGAGAATGATAAAAGCCCAGAGACAAAAAGTAGACAGGATAATTTAAGACAAGCTGACTAGAAATAAACCAGGCTAAGCCAGGCATTCATAAGTGAGAATAGGACTCCTTGTGGATGTTTGGGAGCTGGGTGGTGGGCCCCCCAAACTGTGAGAAGAAAATCAACTACGAGCCTCTAATGAAGCAGAGAGGAGCAGGAGAGAGTGAAATAGAAGAAGGAGAACATTGATATTTAAGTGCTAGCTAAAGAAGAGTTAAGCGACACTCCACTTTTCAGATTTCAGCATCAGACAAGTCCAAGGAGAGCATGAGGTGATGCTGAACCTTGCCCCAAGAACAGGGGTTCCTTCAATATTCCTAGCAGATGGTACCCAGTTTGCGCTTTAGTACCTGCAGTGCCAGACAGTTTCAAATGTGAAGCTGGCATCTGGATGGGATTCTCTTTTTCTGTGATGGCTCAGCCTATCCCCCTCTTTTTCAAATACTAAATTAAATGTCTGTCCTGACTCTGTTTGAGAGTCTCAAGCTGTGGAGTGTCCAGTGCACTGAAGGCCATGAGTCATGAATGCTGTTTGACATAATTGTTACTGTTAAGACTTTTATTCCATGCTTGCTTGCAGAAAGACAACCTGAATTCTGCTCTTGGGTCTAATTTGGAAACCGCTTTCTGCCCGCATCATCTCAATATCAGGTTCCTTCATCCTTGTGTGACTGTTGTTTTAACTCTGTGAAGCTCTAATGGTGTTTCTCAGAGTTGTTAGGAGACACTTAAGAAGGTTTATGAAGCGGTTAGCATAGCAACCAGCAAATAGTAGATGCTCAGTGGATGTTTGTTAAGTAATAATAAAATGACGGTAACACTAGCAATGAGTTCTGCTTGTCGTTCATGTTTCCATCATGAATTTTCACACAGCATATTGAGATTCTCTGCCCAGTTCCTGTCTCTTCTAGATGGCTATGAGTAATTTGAGAAGAGGGATCCAATCTTCTTGGAGTCATATCAACTAAGTCTGCACACACGTCTAAGAAAAATGTTGGGACTGGGAGAGTGCTCATGGAGTAAGAGGCTAGTTGCACTACTGTGAGGACTTGAGTTCAGAACCCAGGCCTGGTGCAAATAACAGACCATAGCTATGCATGGGCTTGCAACCCCAGTGTCGTTGTACATGGAGATAAGAGGTTCTCTGGGACTTCCTGGCCACTGACCAAGGTCCAGGTTTAGGACCTGTCTTAGTAGAACAGGGTGAAGAATATTGAGCAGGACATGCCATAGACTCTCTTGTCTCTGCATGCATAAATCAAACACACACACACACACAGAGGAAATTGTAGAAAATGGATATTTACCAACCTCTGGTTTACTAGGTTGCCTTTAAACGTAAGATTGCAGTTCAAGTAATCCACTAACTCCCCTATTATAATGCTTCATTATTACTAGTAGGAAATCTCAAAGTATTCATATTATGAACAACCCAAATATGGCTGTTATACTCATGGGTGCATCTATCTCTGACCATCTCTACTGCCAGCAACATTGCTTGAAAGCAGATACCTGCTGCCACTCCCTACTGATGAGGTTGCTGGTGTCTGGCCAAGGATTTGAAAAGCATGATCCATTCCTGCATGCCAAAGACAGTGCCGCATCCAAGCCTGAACCCGGTTTCATTACCTGGCCTTGCACAGTCCTGGCCACTGCCTAAAGCCTTGTTTGAACACTGTTTTCGAACTTTATTTCTTTTCTTTATGCAACTTCTACTATCCCAGAGATCCTCTGGGGTCAAAAGCCATTTCCTACATGCCCACTTTTCTTTTCTTCCCTCCTCACCCTCATCTCCTTTATGTAAGACAAACCTTGTGGGGTTTTGAGAGGGACTAACTGCTCTTATGCTTATCATCCCCAGCTGCACTGTCCCATTAAATTTATTACTTCAGGTGTATCCCAAATATACTTGTACATGTCACAGTTCAGTTTGCTGTGCGTTGAATGTGCTTTTATTGTTTACACAATTTTGAAGTTGGATTTGTAGAAACTAACAGAATTCCATATCAAAACAAGTTTATCAGATATAAATAAAAACCATTAACCTTTAGTTTGGCGAGGGTTTTGTTTACTGGGTCATGCTCACAGTACCGGTCTTCATGCTCCTCCCCAGACTGCTATCCCCAGACTAACTAGTCATTTATTTGATTTTTATTGGTAGTAAAACAGGAATCAGTTAACTGTCCCTTCAAACATAAATATTTAATCCAAACAATATCAGGCTACTAGAGAATAAAAACAACACCAGAAGGATTTAGAATGTTCTTATCTTGCCTATAATAACTGCACAGCTACCCTTTATTGTCTCAGTTCTCTACTTCGGGCTTCTCAGCCCCTGAACACTACTAGATTAACCCAAGTGCTGGCAAGAGTAGTTATTACAAGCAAGTTGTCTTGGCTTGATGAGGTCTCATTCCTTCTTTCTCAATTCTGCTCACTTTTTTTTCGGAGAAGACTGGTCCTGGGAGGTTGTTTTCTGGCTGTCGACAGCCCACAGCCTTTGTGTGTCTCTGTCTCCTCATCTAGCCCCTATTGCAGACCTACAGCATCGTGGCATTGGAACCACTTGTCATGCTTGAGATACCTCTGCACCTGCGTCTATTTCTTCCCAAGCTTCATCCTTTCATAGACATTCTAGAGGGAAAAGGGATAGGGTATGTGACGTCGGCGTGGAGAAGTCTGATTGAAGCACAACAGGGTTGGGGTGTAGCAAAGCAGCTGACTGTCTGCGCCACGAGAATCCTGTTAATCACCAGGAAAGACGTGGGTGTGACTCTAAAGGGACAAACGTTGTAAAAATTATCCATCACAGCAACAAATTACTTAATGGCTTAGGACATGTGTCACCTCACAGTTGGCTGGATTATAATATGACCCAGCTCTCACTGTGTTAATATCGAGGTTTCTGCAGGGTTGCTATTTTTTCTAGATTTGGGACGAGGATCAGTCTTGACTTCAACATTCATTCAAGTTCTGTCTGCCTTTTTTGAATCATTGTATCTTCAAAGCCAGCTACAAGGGACCTTACTGTCCTGAGGGGAAGGGATCTAGGCCAGGAGGAAGACAAACAGAACTTTTTGGTGAAAAAGGTTGATCAATTTAAACTTTTCAGCCAAGCATAAGCAGAGGGGTGGTGCCTGTAATCCCAGCACTATGGCGGCTAAAACAGGAGGAACTCCGGTTGCAGCCTGGGTCCTGTCTCCAAACTATGGAGACAATCAAATACCAGGACAAGACAGCAGGGGACTAGCCTAGGATGTGCGAGGCCTTGGGTTCAATCCTCAGCACCAAATACAAACCATCCAGGGCAAACTCCTGGCTCACTTCAGTTGGTTCCCGCCCAATTGCAGGTTAATGATTTTTAAGACTGTCTTGGAAGATTTCTTTGCTCACAGAAGTTAATTCTCTGTCTGGCAGGCTTTCCAGGAAGCCTCGGTGGTACTTGAGGGTGAGTTCTTCACCCCATGGTCTTGCGGTCTTTCTCTGATCCAGGCGACAAACACCCTGCCTTCTCACAACTCTCCTAGCAACGTCTTCTCATTTAAAGTATCGCCCCGTTTCATCCTTGTCATTGGGGGCTTTGGTCAGACGGATTTTGCTCTGCCATAGTCCCTCACAGATACTTCAGATACCTGAGTGGTACCCAGGCCTAGACCTTTGGAAACCCTTCACACTACTGTCGGGCTGCTCCCTCCTTTCTGTGAGAGAGCCCTGAAGCTGGCTCCAATCTAGTCACATGGTCAAGGTGACAGGTGGTTAGAGCTGGGAAACCCTGCAAACTTCAGACAGAGAGGCAAAGAGTGGACTAACAAGGTGAGGCTGATCCTTTAGGGAGCCCTGAGACAAACGAAAGCATTAGCTCTGGAGAACTTGCCATCCTGTTTCCAAAGCGCCCCGAATTCTCCGGAATGCCGCTCCCAGACAAGCCTTGCTCTGGGCCAGGCTGAGTCAGGCATAAGAAGAAGGAAGTAGGTTGCACCAAGGAAGGATTGCCCCTGGCACAGGCACCTCAGACGCATTCTCGAGTTTATTGTCTCTGAATAGAGGAAGTGGGCACTTAAAAAAGGTGAACAGATTTGCCCAAGGTCACCCAGGAGTCTGCGGTGAGGCCAGGGCTCGCTCGCTCTCTGTCCCCAGCGAATGGGTACGGTTCTGGTCAGGGAGGCACACTCTGGTCAGACCAGAGGTGTGAGATCTGTGCAGCCTCTGCACCCACTCCTCAGGGTGCCCCTCTGCACAGGTGGCACTCTGCGTGCCCTGTGGGGGCGGCAGCGAGCAGGACGGCAGGAACGCCCAGGCTGGGGGCTGTGGAACGCACGGAGCCCAGCTCAGCTAGGAGGAGGAGGATGCTCTGCATGCCCAGGTGAGCCCAGGCTGGGGTCTCCAGCCTGCAACTGGTGCCAGGCTCCCGCCCGCTCCCCAGCGCGGGGGCTGAAGCCCGCATCTAGGGGGCGGCGGCGAGGGCGCAGGCAGTGGCGGGGAGCGCAGCGCAGCGCGGCAGCGGCAGAAGCTGGGCTCTGCGCTAAAGGTAGCCGCAACGATCTGCCAGGGCGCCTCTCTCCTTAGCCTTCCGCAGCCGCGTGTTTCTGGGAGTGCGCCAGGAGATCAGAACCCCAGGAGCCCACGTGTGCAGGTGGGGATGCTGAGAGGGGGCGGGGCGGAATGCCGGGGTTCGGTGGAGGGGGGGGCTTCTGGGTTCTGTACTTCTGACACCCACCAGCCTTTGTCGCAGGGATGGGCTGTGTGTTGGTGTGGGTGGGTGGACTGTCTGTCTGGGTAGGACCTGTCTGCAGCTTGGGACCACTGAAGGTTGAACAGCTGCCCTCCCGCACTTGGTAGGTAAGTACTTGTGAAACTGCGGGTGTGTTCACTGACTATATGAGGTTGTATGTAAAGAGGAGAGGGGAAGAAGAGAGAGAAAGAGAGAAAAGAAAAGGGAGAGAGAGAGAAAGAGGGAGGAGGGAGGGGAGAAAGAGAGGAAGAAGCTTATGTTGTGTGTCTATCTTTATTGGTGTGTAATTTGATGTATGATGCTTCGGTAGACTGTAGATGATTGTGAGTGTGTGACTGAGTGTTCCCTCTGTGTGTAATGAGATACCTGCTCTTGTGTGTATAAGCAGCAGCGTGTGTAGTAGCATGAGTGTGTGGCTATTCCGTGCTGCATGGGGATGTCTCAGTCACTGACGGTACTAGGGGCCATTCTGCTATTGCCTTTTGTAGAATCCAGTCTCAATTGAACATGCTTCCTGTCCAGGCTTGCACCTTGCCCCTGGCACACTGTTGGCTGCTCTTGAAAGAATTGACTGTTCAATTCAGGGGAATGGTAATTGGCAAAGGTGAAGAAGTCATGGCAAGTGCTTGGCTTCTTAGAGTTCAATATTAAGAGAAAATCTGGGCGACTTTCCACCTGGCCCATGAAAACAACACAAAATGCTTCTTAAGGAAGAGATTTGACATGAATTGAAAGTGTGTTCTGGTGAGGGGCACACTGGTGAATGTTTGCCCTTTTGGTCTTCATATTGTTGGGATGGATTCTTCCGGTTTTCCGTCTAGCTGTTGGTGGCCATGGCTTGTGGTTGCTGATAGATGTTTGTCTGCTCCTGGGAGATTTCATCAGCAGTGACCAATGGAGGAGAGGTTGCTTACTGTTCCTTGTGAGCACAGGTAGGGAAGGAAAACAACATTGGTGATGGATGCGGTTGGTGCCTGCGAAACAAGGAAAAAGTCAGAGAAAAAGACAAGACCCCAGAGTTCCGAGAAGCAGGTCCCATCTAGGAAATACCTTTGTACAGAAAAAAAAAATTACAGAAACTAACCAGATGTTCCAACATTCCCAAGTAACTTTTAGATGTTTCGCTTATTTTCCTCATGCATCCATCCTTGTTCTAATCTCTTGTTGGGTTTGCATCATTTCCTCTTGCGGAGAATATCTTTGTTAGAATTATTTTTATGTGGTAGAGTCACGGTTGGTGTCTAAACTTTAGGAGTTCTAAACCACAGGGAAGTTACCCTGAACCTTTAGTCCCTCTGTTCTGAGCAGGTAGGGGTCCCAGAACCCCAGAACAATAATGTGCCTGGTTCCCCCAAGTTTTCTGGGTTTTACTTTTAATGTGATTTCTTGGGCCAACAAGCTCACCACCATCACCCCGATCCCGCTCATCCTCACGTTTCCTTCCCCGTAGTCACAGACTGAAGGCAACACCTGCAGTTTTTACAAGAAGCACAGCATCCCAGTAGGTACCCTTGATTTCCCATGGTGCTGAGGCAGCATCCCCCAAGTTGTCTAAACGGGGTACTGAGGTCACCTTTCCTTTCTCCTCTCCCTTCACCAGGAACTGGCAATCTTAGTCCACCGGCAGTTTGTCTGTTTTCGGGCCCAGTTTCCCCCTTTGTACTCTCACCGCGGCCACCTCCATCAGGTGAAACCAGTGCTTAGGGACTTTCCAAAGATGGGAAGAGAGACAGACTCTGATTATGAGGAAAATTCAAGGCAAAAGAACAAATGCTGGGAAGATGCGATTCTCGTGATCATGTATGTCCAACTAAAACCTTCTATTAATTCTTGAGGAGTGTCACATGGTGTGACTTAGCTCAGGTTTCTGTCTCCCTCCGTCTTAGTTTCTTTACTTGTAAAAGTGGAAACAAACGATTTCAAGGAGAATCTTGCCCCTAGCTCATTTCGAAGGGTTCTCTCGACACTGAAACACTCCGATTGCCAATGTGTCAGCAAGAATGAATCTTCCTAGTGTCTCAGGTGAACCTATAAAAACGTGTAACCTTTGTTTGAAAAAAAATATTGTTTGATTTTTGGGAGAAGATGTGGGTACAGAGGAAAAGTGAGATGTTGCCTTCAGTTTGAGGCTGAGGACTAACTGCCAACACCATTAGCAGCAGAAGGGTTTTAAAGGCCACTTGGCTTTCATCTTCATGAGGCGCCAGAGTCTACGTCTACCTTATTAAGATAATGTCATGTTACATTAGAATTCAGGTTTTCTCAGGCCTCAATGGCAGTGGCATTTGGGACAAATGATTCTTGTCCTATGCATTATAGGGTATTCAACAACATCCCTAGTATCCATTAATAGCACCCCAGTGTTACAACAACCAAATACAAACCCAAGCATTGCTAACTGTGGGAAGACTTTGTCTTCCCACACTCCAGTTGAGAATCACCACTATAATTCACACTCCAGCCTGGGAGTCTTCCACAGCACCACTCTACAGCCAAACACTTGCTACTGCGAACAGCCTTCCCACCCTGTCTCAAGTCTGCTATCCTCATGCCCTCTCCTTTATCCCTTCTGGATTTTCACTGCCTAACATTGATGCCTGCAAAGAACTCACAGTGTGCTGAAGCCTGAGAAACATTTCAGAGGCATTAATAGTCTTAATAACTCACATTAACCCAGCCCTTGATATGTGCCAGGCACAGTTCTAAATGCTTTAGGTGGATGGTTGCGTTTAATCTTCATTATGAATCCTAGGAGAGAGACTTCTATTGTCCTCAGTTTAGAAATACAGCAACTCGAGCTTACAGAGGTAAGATAACATGTCCAGTTCTCATTGGATGTTGGAGCTGGCGTTGGCTGGTGTGCTGTCTTGCTGCAGTTCATTGTTCGGACCTTCACACTTGCAATGCCTTGTATGAATGAGATCTGGTTTACAGGCTACATAGGAGGAGCTTAAATATATCTTAGCCTGTTTGTAGGACCAAGTCTGCCTCTAGGAAGGATGCTAAAGACTCCAGGTTGTAAATAGTGTTCAGTAGCCATATGTAATTCTTCATTGAAAAAAGAAAGAAAGAAGAAAACCAACTACCTTCTTTCATCCAGAGTTAGCTCAAAGGTCTGTGTCTAGTGAGAGCGGTAGCCGGGTGGGGTTACAGAAGAGGGAGTGTGAAGGGAAACGGAAGGAGGTGAAAGGCACCAAACAGTGAACAAGACAATTCTGTTGCTATTAACTACCTTACGGTCAGTCTCTGCCATCAAAGTCAAAGTTCCTGTGTTTCCATCAACTCTCTCCTTGGTCTTCATGGCCTGCTCTTTGAGCACTCCATTCTGCATGCTATTCACTTTTTCCTATTGAGGCAGAGGTAGAAATAAGATGTAAATGGCTCTTCAACTGTGTAATCGATAGGACTGGTTGTAATTGTGTCTGAGTAATGATGATTCCAATTACTGATAAGCTTTAGAATCCAAGCTTGCCTAAGGAGGCTTACTTTCTTAAGACTGCCTGTTGAACCCACAGATCCATCGGCTCTGACCCACACACCTGTGGTTTGGTTGAAAGCCTGGCCTTCAGTCTTTGATGAGCAACAGACTAATCCCACCGGGCTTGTTAGAGCCCATATCAATGGACTGTCTTTCCACAGTTTCTGATGTTTCTGGGTTAGGGTCCAAGGATTTTCACTTCTAATGGGTGTCTACATTGCTGTAGACCTGGGGTTAAGACATAGATAATTAAATCGAAGTCCAAATACAGCTTTTTGTTGGGAAGATGACATTTTAAAAATAACTAAGCATTGTATTAATGAGAAGGAATCGATTGGAGCAAAATCCAAAACCAATAAGAGATGAACTCACATCTCTCATTAAACATCTGCCTCAGATCTTTGCCTGGCCCTGTCTACACCCACCTCTACCTTAATTTAGATGATAAGATACCCCATTATTGACAGGATAATCCAGACCCCAAGTCCCTTACTACATTGTATGATGCCAAGTACATCGTGGGAAGCCTCTGTAAGACTAAGGAGCTTTGCTATTCCTCTCTCTAGCTTTTGTTTCTTGGACAGTTGTGTTGCGTTTCCTTCCCTTTCAGAGCTACATTAGAATAATGAAGAAACTCAATGGAAATCAGCACATTGATGTATACCTGAAGAAAAATTTAAATACCAATCAGAAAGTTTCCTTAAAAAAATCAGAATTTAAACTCATTCAACTCGTCCATTCCTCCTCAGTGCTGACATCTTTTTTTGTTTGTTTGTTTTGACCTGATCACATCCAAGCTATGGACCTTTAAGAACTCATACAAAAAGATCTTTTCTTAAAAAAAAATGATTTATTTGCCAGGTGTAGTGGCACACATCTTTACTCAGGTGCAGAGGCATTTCTGTGAGTTCGAGGCCAGCCTGGTCTACATAGTGAGTTCTAGGACAGCCAGCACTACATCATGAAATACTGTCTCCAAAACAGCAACAACAAAAATAATTTTACTTATTTTTATTTTACTTGCACGGGTGTTTGCTTGCATGAGCAAGGCATGTGTGCACCAGGTGCGTGTCTGATGCCTGGCAAACCAGAGGAGGGCACTGGATCCCTTAACACTGGAGTTACAGAAGGTTGTAAGCAACTATGTGACTGCTGGGAACGAAACCTGGGTCCCCTGCAAGAACAGTAGATGCTTTTAACTGCTGAGCCATCTCCCCGGCACCCAGAAAGAACTTGATATTTATTGTGTGTTATCAAAGTTTAAGTTGAGTCTTATATACCTGGCATTTTTGGATTTTTCTATCAACTCTTTAGGGAAGTACTGTTTCCATGAATTACAGATGTGGAAAGCAGGGCCAAGATATTTTAAGAATTCTTGTGTCCAGAGGTTAGCTGTACTTCTTGGTTCTGCATTACAAAATTTAATAATGGTTTACTTAAATAAAAGTTATAATTTCTTGGCAGGAAACTGGAGCCTTTCTTAAGGATTTGAAGAAATAGGCTCCAGGACAGAAAGGTAAAAGGTCATTACCGGAGAGCTCAGCTCTGGGAGCTCATGACCTGTTCTTTGTTGCCTTCCTTAATGTGACACTCTTTCAAGTCTGTGTCAATCAGTTAGAATTCTCCAGAAATGACTCTCACTGAGTCACTCATCTGTGAACACAAGGTCAAAACTAAGTGGAGCTGTCAAGGACTCAGGCTAGTGGTTTTGGTAGATTTTTCCAGTGACAAGAGATCTTTTGAAAAATCCAGTAAATGTTGCCTGTTCTCAAACAACTAGCGTGATGAAGACAGAACTGGAAGCCAGGTTTATTTCCAGAGCTACCATTTTCTTTCTTCCATTCCCCATTCCCCATTCCCCGTGTTTCCCCACAAAATATCCCCCCAAAGCTCATCCCCCATTCCCTGTGTTTCCCCATAAGCCAATCCCCCACAAGCTCATCACCCTCCTTTCACTCCAGAGTTTCCCCACAGGCTCATCCCCCACAAGCCCATCCCCCCACGGGCCCATCCCCCCCCCCACTCACCTGTCCCTGCATAGAGTACTGATCCCTCCATCTGTGTGAAGCTCCTGGTTTTTCTGGCACATTTCTGTCCTCTGTTTTCTGTGCCATTTGGCCCATCCTCTCTTTCTGTTCATGTATGCCACACCTCCAACTCACAGATCTCAGGCGTGGGCAGGCGTTACTGGCTTGTCCCAGCCATCCCTCCATATAGTAAATAATTAAGGCGATGGCACACCCTACACGTGCTGTGAATTTTGCTGATAACTCTTACACTGTTCAACTTTTTTAACTACCGGGGTGCTAATTTTGTGTTTATTTCCCAATATTTTATCTTGAGAATTCGTGGTGAAGTGAAAAGCTGAAGGAATTATGTAAGGCACATCTGTAAGTCAGGTAGCTTTTGGAATTCCTATTTTGTTAGAGTTGCTTTATCATAATTCCATCACCCATCAGTTCATTTTTTATTTATAAAGTTGCTATCCTCCTCCCCTATATTTATATTCTGGAATTGAATTCAAGACAAGTAGCATGGCTTACCCAAGGTCACATGCAAGAGAGTCTATAGGGTTGGGATTGAACTTGGGTTATCTAACTCTGCAACACACTTTCCCATCTGCTAAGTCGCTGGATCTCCTCGGAGGAGGAAGAGAAAAAGATGAGCTTAAGGCCAGCAAGGTCAACTAGTTCACAAGCACCCACACTTTCCACTGGTTTGAACCTTAATAAGCAGCTCACCTTCCAAAGAAGTAGTGTCCCTTACTCCGTCTGCACTGCACAGCTTACCCAGGGAACTTTCATAGAACTCATAGACTCATTTCTTCTCAACATTTTAAATTCACTATGAAAAAGGCAGGTTGGAAAACTACTACTTTAGCTAATTCCGAGAACCCTTTGCTGGTGGTTTTTGACTTGAAATAGTAGTTCTGCAAGACAGATAGGCTGACTCTCCTAGGGACCCCTGACATCCAGACATCAGTGGCTTACATGAACACAACAAGGAACTCAATGTGTAGGATGCGGAGAACCTTGCTTGGGCCACATTGAAAATGTTTTCTCTTTAGGTACTGGTAGATGCTGAGGGGTCATGGAATCTTTGAGGAGTTTCATACATACTAAGCAAAGTTAAGCTGGGAAAGTTGAGCTTGGGGCTCCTTAAGATGGCATCCTTTATGGGATGGTTCAGCAGTGAAAGACCTGGGCTTTCGAGCTACTTTCTAGTGTAACTTTGGACAGCGCCTGTTTTATATGTCTCAGCTTACAAATCTTTGAAATGAGGATAATTGTAGTTCTGCCTCATAGTGTTGTGTGAAGACAAAAGGGGATGATGCTTAGAAGGATTTGGTCCTAGGCCCACTTAAAACAATTCTTTGCTGTGTTAAATGGACTTCTGTAAAAATCTGTTGGTACAGTTTCACTTTCCCTATTTTTTTTTTTAAGTCAGGGAGGAGATGCTTTTGGGAGGAGAGTGTAGACAGGAGCATTTTAGAGGTGACAAATTTATTGGTGACATTTTATCTGGAAAGGGTTTGGATTCTTCTCGAGCATTTCCAGGTAATAATTTGTAAATAACCTTTGTTCATTGAGATTGCATTGGCAAATCTAATTGGATATGATAATTTGCATGTTATATTTGGAATATAGAATTCTGCATAAACTATTCTCTAATCTGGGATGCTCAGCAGCAATGGAAGGACAGGGGCAGAAGAGATACATATGCTGCAAAGCCCTTGTTCTTGGTATGCTCAGCAAATCCTGGAATGCAAGACTCTTGGTCATTGGGCTGCAAACACAAATAAAGGAACACTATTGAGGAGGATTTCAGAAGCGATGTTCACTGGATGGATGCTCCCTATCCTTGTATCCTTTCCTGAATCACCCCACGAATCATCTGCAGCAGAACAACCACCAGAGTATTTGATAAACAGAGATTCTCAGGTTTTCTGGATATGTAATTTTGGGAGAGACTTTTAGGTTCGTTCATACCTGAGAGACACCAACTTTAAAGCTTTAATTTAGGTGTAAAGAAAACTTTGGCTTCAGTTGCTCCCAGTTTAAGGTCTCTGAAATCAATGCTGAAAAGACACATTAAGCATTCTCACGCTCCGTTTCTTTGTGGGTAAGAGGGACAGTTTCTGTGATCACAGCCCAGGACAGGAGGCATAAGTCATCTGGTGAGTTTCCATTTTGGAGGCTCACGGTAGGAAATATTCTCCAACGACAGGCATGCATCTTTCAAGAAAAACAGACTGACATCACAGAACTCACTGGAAACCTCATGTATAGGTGTGCATTTCTATATTGGTCTTGTGAGGTTAGTATTACCCATGCCCCATTATATGGATGACAGCATCACCATCAGTGTAGGGAGAGTTAAGTAATTTGTCAAGGTCATTCTGGCGTTTGAGAGGACTGGAACAGATTTCAGTTCTTTGAATTAGGGGTTAGCAAACTCTCTGGCCCTTTCTTTGTGTGGACTGCAAGCTAAGAACCGCTTTACATTTCAAATTGCTAGGAATATTATCAGGTGGAAATTTTATGAAATTCAAATTTCCATGTTGATTTGCTGGAATGTTGCCATACAATTTTATTTCTAGTTTGTCTGTGGCTGCTTTCACACAACCTGCAGAGTTTGATAGTTAGGGGTGTGGCTCTGTGCTCTGAAAAACCTAACATACCTGCTAAGTGACCCTTTATAGAAGGGTACAATATGTTGCCCCCCTGCTTTACACAACCATGCCCATGTGCCCCAGATTCCAGTCATCTGCATTCTGCCCCTCTGTGAATCCTGCCAACACTCATACCATCTGGAGCATGATCTGCACAGCATTTTCCGTTAGGTTAATTAATTTTCCTTAAATAAATTTATTCTTAAAGAATCAAAGCCATAAGTGGAAGTCAATAGCACTTGCAAGAAATAGAAGACACCATAAAACCCGTGCACTGCACACACAGTGTGGCTGAGCTTAGCTAACTAGCAGGGACAGGTCCTGCCTACGATCCCCCTGTATTCCTGATGATGCCTTCACTGTTTTCCTGTAGATTGTCCTGACTTCCTGACACACCTGCATGGTTTGTGGAGATCTATCCTCAATCTGCTAGATTCCCTTTGTGCATAGACATCATAGTTGGCATCTGGGAAACCCTGTGGTCCTCTGTGATCAGCTCTAACCAACAAACTACAGGTGTGGGAGAACTGATGTCCCAGTTACCGCCTACTCTTCGAAGCAAGTCTGAGGCATATGATGTCCTCGTTTCCAAGAGTTTCCTTTAAGGGTTTTGTTTCAGTGTCTGAATAACGCATTTCTCATGGGCTGCCTCTCATTTGTCTTCCCTTCCCCTTTCCTTCTCTTCCCTCCCCTTTCCTTCCCTCCCTCCCTCCCCTCCCTTCCTTCCCCTCCCTCCTTTTCCTTTTCTTCCCTTCCTTTCCTTACTCTTCTCTCCCTCCCTTCCTCCTTCCCTTCCTTTTTAAATATCATCACTCCTTTACCTGCACTCATACCTTCACTTGCCAGATTAACTATCTGCATTTAGTCTATACAACAAGATGTGCTTCCAGGGCACCTAACTAAAACAATGGTGCGCTTCTTGCTAAAAACTGGAAGCTTGTTCTTCTTTATTATAACAATGATTAGTGAATAGCAGGAGGATCCTTTTTAAACTTATTTTTGAGGCTATAATTTAATTACACCATTTATCCATTCCCATTCCTCCGTTCAAACCCTCCGATGTGTACTTTGTTGCAAACTCTCGGCCTATTTTTTCACCCCCCCCCCGAAACAGCAGGGAGATTTCAAAGATAAATTAGCACATATCCGAGTCCTTCTCATCAACATAAACAACAGTGATTAGAATAGAAAATGAGGAACTCCAGAGATGGCTTTGTGGTTAAGAGTTTGCTGCTCTTCTAGAGGATCCAAGTTTGATTGCCAGCACTCAGGCACATCAGGTGGCTTACAACTCCAGCTCCAGGGCATCAAACACTCTCTTCTGGACTCTGAGGGCACCTGTATTCAGCCTCTATATACCCATGTTCTTCTCTCTCTCTCTCTCTCTCTCTCTCTCTCTCTCTCTCAAATGCACACACACAAGCACGTAATTATGACATAAAAGTTTTGTGAATTGGAAAATGAAAACAGAGCCCATTTCTGCCATACAGTGTGATAGCGTTTAGTGCCAGAGCCAACTGTTCCCTGTCATCATGTTGGTTCTCAAGGGGTATGAGTACCATGTTTAGCCAGGGCACCACCTTGGTCCTGAAAGTGAGTCTCTGGAGCAGCAGCATCAACAGTATCCGTGAGCTTATTATAAACACGGATTCTCTACTGTCATCCTCTACTCCTCGTCTTCAGGAAACCAGAGGGGGCATTTTGCTTTAAAATGCCCGCTGGTGATTCTCATGCACGAAAACTACAGCACTACCATAAACAGCCTCTTACTTTGTTCTGTTCTCATTGTGCTTGGATATCCTTGGAAATTCAAAATTGTCTCAGTCTTGCTTCCTCCCCTCAGATGTGACTGATGGTTTTCTGGCCTCTTTTGGAGCCTCCATTTGTGTGGCCTCTTGCCAAGGCACACAGGTCAATAAGTGGAAAGCTCTCACGATTTGAATGATCTTTATAATGGCAAGCTTCAAACTGCTCTGGAGTTCTATCCATCCCTGCTCTGGGGCCCCAAATATGGGGCTAATTCCTTCCCCAATGACAAATCATGGTGCTCATTCAACAGGTGCTTGGTGATCTTGCCACCATCTCTCTTCATAGACTCTGGTCAAAAGGAGACATTGATCAAGTGGTCACAAAATCTATTTTAAGTCTCTCTTAAGCTCCTTTCCATCCTGAAAGGCAACGATCCATCCTTAATTGGACCAAGTTTGTCTCTGGTAAGCCTCCTGTACTTACTATGTTCTTTGATGGTTGGGAATCCCCACCTTGTAAAAAGCCCATTTTCTACAAACATTCTAGGTCTGTTCCCTTCAGTTATACATGAAGTTCCTGCTCCTTCTTCATTTTTCCTATGCCCCATTGCTTTCCCTGCAACACAGACTGAGTGTGCCTCTTCTGTGGTTGCCACTGCTTAAAATAACAGCTTTTAGCAATGCTGCTAAACTTTCCACTGAGTAATAGTTTATTTACCCATGAATGTTTTCCTTAGTTATTTTTGAAAATAAGATTAAAGAGTGTTTTACATTCATTCAGACACACACACACATGCACACACACACACACACACACACACACAAACCAGCATACTAATATGGATTTATAAACTTAAGGAAGTGTGGTTGTAACTTAGGACTAAGTATCCTAGATGACTTAGCTCAAGTAGCATTTTAGCTACCGATTCTCGTAGATCCAACTTGTGAAACACAGGTACTTCTTTTCCATTTGTGTTGTAAACAGTTGCATCTGCACACTGAAACATAAACACTTAAACAAAACAAATAATATGAATTTGGAAAGAGGGTATTTACAAATGAATATATCAATCGGTGGAGGTTAGAAAGATTGTGAAAACAATATCCTACAAATTCCAAGTGTTTTCTCAGAAAGAAGTCCAAGTAAATCGCTAAGGAGAACAATTTTTCTTGTTTAGTGACAATTTCACAATTGTATCTTTAGATGATTCTTATTTTATACCACATTTTTTACTTTAAAAGAGTTGGGGCTAGTGGACATTACAGCCAACACAGAATTTATGGCTGTTTTGAGGTTGTTAGGGTGGTGCTGGTAGCACCATGTACCTTATGGCTTAAGGTTGGGGGCATGTTAGACCATTGAGGTGAGGAGGTCAGCAACATACATTTGAGTGAAGAACTCGTTTTTTGGGAGGAGGGGATTTCAAGACAGGGTTTCTCCGTAGCTTTGGAGCCTGTCCTGCAACTAGCTCTTATAGATCAGGCTGGCCTCGAACTCACAGAGATCTGCTTGCCTCTGCCTCCCTAGTGCTGGGATTAAAGGCATGCACCACCACTCCCAACTTTATAACGTTAACTCTTATAAATACATACTCTTATTTTTTAGTTCTATCTACGAGATGGGTAGGCTATGTTTGATATAGTATGTATGTTTCCTTTCATGTTTGAAGTCTGTAATTCTCTGATTTTTTTTTTTTTTTGCACTCACCTTACCCAATAATCTGTGACTTTCCACTCCACATCCGGGGAAACTGAGCCCTTGATAGATTTTATTAAGAGGAACAGTGAGTCAGTAGCAGCAGGGTAGGGCTGAGAACACACAGCCCATAACCCCTTTGTCCAGTGCTCGTAGCATGCCAGGCTCATAGCCTTGATTTAGCTATTAAGATACATAATGTTTTACTTATTCCTGACACTTATCCAAAACAAAGATATCGAGTATGACCTTTGATGCAGAAATGTAACCCATGTAGCCATATTCTATAAAGAAATGCGGTCCATCTAAGCACAGTTATGCATGGATATTCATCCATGTAACCAAACCCAGGGAAAGCAAACAAGACACAGCCAATCAAGCTGAGGTTATGACTTAGCTGCAGGTGGGCAGGTGTTGGCATCATACCAAACTACATCGATCTTCCATTCCAATAGGTGGGGGTCATTGCAGGTGAGTCCAGTGTGCGTATTTCTTATAATAGAGATGCAACCACACACTTTCTGTTAACCTTTAACGACAGTTGCCTAGCAGTATTTCAGACCATTCTGAGGTGCACTTACCTTGTGAGTTTTCATACCTTCAGTCATTTAAAAACTTAAAAGCCAGAAAACTGAGGCCTCAGATCAACAGTGTGGAGTGCTAGGAAGATGAATTCTTCTTCCCCCTCCCCTCTTACTCTTTGAGGAACAGCATTGTGTGTGGACATGTCCATCAAAGAAAATAAACCCCAAAGAGTCTGAGTTGCATCCTCCTGTCGTTTTCTTTTATGACACATACAGTGTTTGAGTAATTCCAGTGGCTCAGCTTGTTGTGGTTCCTGAGAAAATACTGAGACACTCACTGTCCCTCACATGACAGAAAGACTTGTTAGGCTTTCTCTTCATCCCCCACCTACCTCCCACCAATGTACCAGGCTCATTTTCTGGTAGAGACAATCACCAGGTGTTTATCTGAAAGAGATTCACATGGGGAGCACATCTCCATTTCTCGTAGACTAAGCAATAGTATATAACATAACTGTCATTAACAAACCGCTAGCTTGGGGGTAGAAGGGAAAAGTGAGGTTAAATCTCAAAGTGACACAGCTCTATAGAAGTGATGCAACTCGTATGACTATATCATACACTCGGGGCTGTTTGTGTTGTTAGTTAGTTAAGTAGTAATTAAAGTTCTGAAGTATATTAAGCCAGAATTCTAAGGGTAGTGAGTAAAAACACTCATCACACACCCACCACACACACACACACACACACACACACACAGTGAAATTCTCTGAATAAGAGATACTAGTGTGCTCATAGCTCTGACTAAATTTTCCCAGCAAACAGCACAAAATACTATGGCGTGTAATTGATTAGTCAAACGAGAATAGGTGCTAATCACCCATCCTTGATTTGCCTTGGTGTCCTTCCCCCTTAACAGAATAGTTACTGTCTCACTTGTTAGCATAACGGCCATACTTTTAATTTTCAATGAGCAAAATGCAACACTGAACATTGTTATGAACATAAGTGGTTTCCACCTTGCATTATAACATTTTTCAAATGTAAACTCAATTTTATTTAACTTTCAATCATTTTTTTGCTACCTGGATTTCTCTTCTAATCTGCATCTCAGATTCTTTGTGTTGTGGCAGAACCTAACTCAAACTGACTTAAAGCAGTAAACTTTGAAACCAGAAAAATTAAAACAACACCATTGTGGGGGTGGGGCTAAGGAGCAATAGCTAGGGAAATAGTAGGGTGTCAGGTATCTGAAGGGGGGAATTGGTAAAAATGTGAGACAGGATTAGAGAGGGAGCAGTGAGGTAAATAGGGAAGAAGGGGTCAGGAGGGTAAAATAACAGTAAGGGTGTGTAGAAAAAGCCATACAGATTCATATATGAACTATCTACCAAAAGTCCTAGTACTTCTAATACATGTAAGTCTATTTGTGTATATATACAGTTTAAATGAGAATTTCCCATCTGGGTTAGCAACATTCCCTACAAGAGCCATAGACTGACCAAAAACAAAACCAAACAAACCCAATCAATCAAACAAACCCCAATGAAGCACAAGACACCCCCCCATTTGAATTGTTAATGAGGGTTGTCCAAGAGACTCAGAAAATATTGCAGGTTATAGCTATTGTGCTTGGCTGGCCCACAGAAGTAAAAGTTAAGTCCTTATTGCTGAAGATACCATGCCCTTTGGATATAGGACCCAGAGGATCTGAGCTATAGCCGAACTGAAAACCTCATCCCTGAGGACCAGCTTTCATGGTACCAGAAGGTGCCATGTGGGTTTCCAAAGGGAGGAAGTAACCAATAGTCCTACCCAGCCGTGATGCCTATGAACCACAACAGTGACCAACAGGGCACAGTAACTCTAGGGGTGCACTAGTGGTACTCATGCTTTGGTGGTAACCAACAGCTGTCTAAATGGAGCTGAGACTTGCTCACCAAGGAGAAAATCAATCCTGGTACTGGAAACCTACTCAACTATTTGGGGTCTAGTGAAGTCATGGCTCTTGGAGAAGAACCTACAACCACCACTTTACTAAACCAGCATAATCCCTAACTACACTCTAAATATTTCTCTAAATATTTATATCTAAGTATTTATTAATTTAATTTATTCATTAAATATCTAAATATTTATTACACAGATAAGTGTAGACCTCATCTGTCATGAAGGAAAGTTCTCTAATCAGGTGGATACCTTTACAAAAAAAAAAAAACAAACAAAAACAAAACAGTGCTAACAGTGTGTTAGGGTGGCCAGTTCAAATAAATATATCTACAACAAAACTCCTGCACCCAAGATTCAGAGTTCATTGAGGAAGAGGATCCAGAAAGATTCAAAGAACTAGAGAAACAGGAAGTTTTTTTTGTGAGATTACATCCCCTAGGGATGTCAGAGAAACCATACCCATATAGTCTCATCATCAGGGCTATGCAAGATAAACCCTGAGTTCTGGAATTTATGGCTTTGTGTTCTGTTCCCAGGTTTGCCATGCGTTAGCTGTGTAGCTTAGAAAGTGAATTAAAATCTCTGACCCTCAGTCTCCTTATCTTTGAGCTGGAGATAAAGATTCAAAGATGGGAGGAAAAAGAAACAGTGTCTGGCATTCATAACTACATAGTTAATCACAGCTAATTAAAATGAAATGGACTCACCTACTAAAGAAATTGTTTTTATTTTATGTGTATGACTGCTTGCCTACATACATGTTTATGCACCTTGTGGGTGACTATGCCTGTGGAAGCCAGAAGAGGGCACTAGATCCCCTGAGACTATTATTAGAGATAATTGTGAGTTGCCATGGGAACAGAACCCAGGACTCTGGAAGAGCAGCCTGTGCCCTTAACTGCTAAGCATCTCTCCACCCTGACTTTTGCTACATTTTACTTATAATGCTATACTTGAGGATGTTCCTGTGAAATCCCGCCCCCTGCCACAGTGAGAAAGTTGCAGACTGCCAAAACTCAATTTCCTCATTTGCAAAATGAATGAATTACTTAGTTTGATTGACATGTCTGCAGAGAGACTGCAATGTGCTGGGAACCTTTCTAGGCTTTGAGGATTTTAGAGTGGTTAAGATAACGACTTATGGAAATTTGCACTGAAGTGACGGAAACAGAACGCAAATCAGAAGGCAGTTGACTAGAAGAAATGCATGTACCAGAAAGTAACCAATACAATGTAGAGGACAGGAATTTTCCGGAAATGAGGTCTGAGATTTTATATGTTGAAAAAAAGACTTCCTGGGGAAGTGCCATTTGAAGTGAGAGAATAATTTTTGTTGAATCCACAAAGAGGAAACCAAAGCAGAGTTCTTGAGGGGTGTGTGTCTACTTTTGATG
This sequence comes from Chionomys nivalis, assembly GCF_950005125.1. Classification (NCBI taxonomy): domain Eukaryota; kingdom Metazoa; phylum Chordata; class Mammalia; order Rodentia; family Cricetidae; genus Chionomys; species Chionomys nivalis. The sequence goes on along the minus strand of NC_080099.1, from coordinate 23,161,781 downwards.
TTCAAGAGAAATGGCACAGCTGCGGGCAATAAGACATGCTCATGGATGAGCTGAGTTTGCAGGGAAGCTCAAGCCAGATCGTATGTGTGTATGGTCTGATTAGCTATGACGACCAGTTTAGATTTCGCTGTGAGTGATTGGAAGCTACTTAGCTTAGTTTCTGTTCTACTGCTGTGAGGAAACACCACAACCAAGTCAACTTATACCGAAAAGGGTTTAATTGGGGATTTTGCTTACAGTTTCAGAGGGTTAGTCCATGAACATCAATGGTAGCTGCTAGGCAGGCTTGGCACTGGAGCAGTAGCTGAGAGCTCACATTTGATCAATACATTTCAGGCAGAGAGAAATAAGATAGATGGGGCCTGGTTTTGGGCTTTTGAAAACTCAAAGCCCACCCCCAGTAACACACACTTTCTAACAAGGTGGCATCTCTTAACCCTTCCCAAATAGTTCCACTAAGTGGGAACCAAGTAGTCAAACATATGAGTCTATAGCGGTCGTTTAAATCACCACACTACTATAACATATGCATACAAGAAATGGTGAGACTTACATTTTTTTTTAAGAGACAGGGCTTTCTCTCTGTAGCTTTGTAGCCTATGCTGGCACTCACTCTGTAGACCAGGCTGGCCTTGAACTCATAGAGAGCTGCCTGCCTCTACTGCCCAAGTACTGGGATTAAAGGCTTGTGCTACCACCGTCCAACTCATGACTTATATTTTTAAATTACTGACATGCTAGAGGGGAGAGGAAGTGACAGTGACTGTCAATAAGGAAACCAAATCAAGAGTGTCGTAGTCTAGGGAGAGAGGCGGAGACTTCAGGTCATATGCTACTGGTTTTGAGCAAGGGGGGATGGGAAAAGGGGAATGAAGATGATGTTTTCAAGTGGTCAGAATGGACGGTTTGGCTATTGGATGGAGGAAAAGAAATTCCTTGTGAGTAACTGAGTTTAATGGTGGAGTGTTGAGTTCAACTGAAAATGCTTTTTAATCGTCCTGCATGAGATGTCAGGTGGGCCATGAGGATCTGGGAGTAGCCCACAATGGAGATCAACTTCGGGTGCCTATAGTGAACCTTACACACACACACACACACACACACACACACACACGCCACCTGAACAGATATGATCACTTCAGGAATGGTTTTACAAAAAGGAGGGACCCTGCTACTCAATAGTAAGGGCTTTGCACTTGTATATTTCAAATAAAATATTACTGGGCTTGACTTCCAAATGGAAGGCAGTGGAGGGCAGAGGTATGTTGGTTCAGACTGTGTGTGTATTTGTGGGTTTGAGGCCCTAGGATCCTGCAGATTGGGCCTTCCCTTCACTTGTCACAACCCTAAAAATTCCAGGTCTGTGTTAGACTTAGAAATTCTAATAAATACTAAATACTAAAAGCAGAAGGCCTGTCCTATGTCCTCCCCTCCTCTCACGGTTGACCATTTTCTTCCTGATGCTAGCCAAGGCATCTAAAGGCTTAGGTTGAATTTCATGGTTCTCTTATGCAGATAAACAAACCTGGAGGGTTTTTTTTTTTTTTTTTTTTTTTTTGGTGAGATTCAATTAGAAAAGCCACAGATGGAATTACAGACTACCAGAGCTGGAAGCTAACCCAGCGATGCTCTCTTACGATCTCTCCCGTGCTCTGAGACGTGAATGATGATGATGCCTGGAAGGAAAGGGCGCTTGCCCGGGATAACCTGAAGAGGCAGCTGGACTCTGCCCCTTGCATCCTCTAGTTGAATGTGTGGTGGAACAAAAAGGAGGCGAACCTTGAAGGTTCTTTTGCATAGGAGGTTAACAAAGCTAACTTGGTTAAGCGAGAGTTGTGTAGGGGCTTCTGAAAGCCTCCATCCAAGGATCTCCCAGTAATCAGAGATTTAACTTTTTTACCTGGACGCTAGGATTACTTAGCCTAGAAACCACAAGTGAGCCTTGGAGTCCTGAATATCTAGACTCAAGATTCCTAGACTGGAGTTAGGGAGATGCTCAGTCACTAAAACATTTGCTGGCACCCATGTAAAAGCCAGTCTTGGTCTGTGAGCCTATTGCTGGGGCAGGGCGGAGATAGGGATCCCTAATGTTTCCTTGCTAGCCAGTCTAGCCAAACTGGTGAGCTTCGGGTTCAGGGACAGAATCTCAAAACCCAAGGTTCAAAGTGATAGAGGAGGCTGCATACCGTCGAACCCTGGCCTCTACATGCATGAGCACATGCATGATGTGAGCCTGCACTAACACACACAGATGATAGACAGATGACAGACATAAGGAGTCTGGTTCCTGGACTCCCTAGAAAGTATATTTGCCTATGCATGCACACATTTTCTGTTTCTGGCTAGAAAACAAGTATTTACTGGATTATCAAATACCCAACTTTTGTTGTTTATAAAAAGTAACAAACCTGAAAGACCTCTTAGGTAAAAAATACCTGACCATTTTAGACCACATACTATTTTAATTATAGCAGCGTAGTTACCTATTTTCACTCGTTAGTGTATTAAGGCAGATCATAGAAATAAGCTATGCTTCTGGGAATAACAAAGAAAAACAAGTAAGTGGATTAGCACAGAGTGAAGAGAAGTAACCTGTATCCTTTCATCCCAGGAGATCAGTGGAACAGAATCTTTCTGTAGCATTCAGAAAAAGTGCCTCATGCTCCCCCCCCCCCAGTGTGCTAGTTGCTCTTTGATATAGTACTGGTTATTAAATCATCCTACAAAATGAAAATCCCAATCAATAGAAAGCAATACTTGCTTGGCATTTTCTTCCTGTAATGAAGACCTTTATTTTTCCATGTTGCCTTCCTGCCTAATATCTTATTTTCCTTGCAGGATCCTGTGGGCACTGACATCCAGCACACTCATGCCCATTTCCTGTAATGGACAAACTTGATGCAAATGTGAGGTATGCTACATTGTGTGCTGATTGTGGGATTGTGTGCTAGGCAGCCTCTGCAAATTTGTTGTGGTGGTGGAATTGCAAAACCAAAATGGATATTCTCAGCTGTTTAGTGTATAAATTTTGAGTACGGTATACTGTTTGATTATTAGTGCTTTGTTACTATATGCTTAAATGATGAAAACCCAGCTGTTAATGTTTGAATCAGTAGACACCACTTACAGGTACATAATCATTTTTGCAATAAGAAAAATGATGCATTTGAGTGGAAGGAATGCGCTAAAGATGGTCTATCTGTAGCTAAACTTTAGATGTTAATTCAAGTAGCTTTGTCTTGCATGACTTGGTTGGCCCACTTCCATTTTCAGCCCAGAGCATCAGATGGTGGTTATCTGATACCAGTTGTAGTGTTCTGTGTGGAGTTATGTTAACCTAAATGGTTTTGCTGGTGTTGTCCTTGTAATTTTCTGTAAGCCTTGGGGGATAGGATGTTCTTCCTAGAGGTGTATTATGATTTATTTGGCATTACCAAACAGTGCGAAGAAAGTTGCACTTAAGGCCGCTTACGCGGTCTGCTGTTACAGTACTCAAGGGTGAAGATTACCCACAGGGATAATCTTGAGAGTTGGAAGGCATCCTAAGGTCACATCCCTTGTGAAATCCCAGGAACCATTACTTTTTCTCTGTCATATGAGACCAATGGGGAAGTATGTTCCAGGTGTCAATCAGGGGTCTGCCTTCTGGTTTGCTGTGGCAGAAACTCTGACAGCTGACTTGACAAGACCTCTGGCTTTCTCTGACTTGAGTGCACTCTCTGCCAAAGTTGCCCTGTCATTTCATGAGGGGATCCCTGAAGGGCAGAAAGGGTGTCTCGCAATAGAGCACAGCATCCCTGGCACCTGCTGAGTATTGACCAAAGAGCCGTTGATCAGCCAGTTATCAGTGTAGAATACGTATTTCAAATAGCCTTGTGTTCCAGTCCACCTAGTTATAAAAAGGAATGATTTAGCAGCACTGTATTTATGCTCTCAGTAGAAAATATGGTGGACTTTGTTATTTACCCAATAGTAAGTAGTTTGGTGTCATTCTAAGACTCCACATGGATTTTTAAACCTACTGGCGTGTGTTTTACTTCCCTCTCAAAGCTTGTGAGGTTACTTATGCAGGGAAAACATGGTAGGATACAGAGGACCTTGGTTTTCAGTTGTTAACCAAAATTCAGAGTAGGCAGTACTGATGGTGAAACATTAAAAAACAGCTTTAAGTTCTTAACTTTGGATCAAACGGTGTCAGTTGGTTAAAACACACCACTGGGGGTGATAATTGAGACACCGTGATCTCTTACGTTGCTAGCTTTTAGACATTTATTTGTAGCAGTGTTAGCTGTGGATGGCAAAATATGATTCTATTAAGCGAACATTAGCTGTTCTCCTGGGCTATTGTGGAACAATGGTGTGGGATTCAAAATGATCTCACACCCCAGAATGTTGTCTGTGGACTGTTCTCTCAGTCCGTTTTCTAACCGGATCCGATCAACATATGTTCGTCCTTACACACTCCCCCTCTGCCCGCAATATTAGTAACAGGCAAATGTCATGGACTTTCTATTCATTTCCTGCTCAGTACAGCCTCTGAATGTCCATAAAAAAAAGGACATTTTGGCTCACACTTGCCAAATTGTGATACATACGTCATTAGTAATTTACAATGAAATTAGGTGATTTTTATTATTACAGAGAGTAAAATGAATTTTCTTTCATATAAATATATTTAAATTTAAAAGTGATTTTATGTAAAGAAAATTATTGTTAATAAAGTAACATAAATAATCACAATGGTTCAGTATAAATGATGATATTCTAGAATGTTCTAGATGTAACCAGATAGAGGAAATTTTACCCCTTTTCAATTGTTGTCTTCACATGGAAAGCAAATACATAATGAGGTGAGTGCTGAAAACTCTAGGTTCTGGCCCAAGACAGGAATTCTTTTACTTGTTCTGACAGAGGAAAACCAGTGAGGGGGAGAGAAAAATAGAAGAAAAAGAACGTCTGTGCTCAGATGGGAAGTAGCTTAACAACCGATGGTCTTGCAGCTATAACAGACATTGAGATTAGATATACATATTAGTGGATATGTATGCCCTCACTGATTTCTCTCTCTCTCTGTCTCTCTGTCTCTCTCTCACACACACACAGACACAACACACTTCACAGTGGTATGTGTATTGAAGTCTCCTAGGACTCAATCTTTCAACAACATTAACTTGCATAAAATTGGGTGTTGAATGTTTGTATTGTTGGATTGTGAGATCATTGTGAGTTAGAATGTTGATTTGTGTCACTCCATCTAATACTTAAACAATCCTAGGGGCTACATATTATTATTATCATATACATCATTATTATCTACTTTACAATGTATTGTAATTAACAAACAAAGGTTATTTATGATCAGGGTCATGAACTATTGTCTTCTTTCATCCTATAATGGTTTTGTCAAGGAGTTTATGGTGTGTATGCATGTGCGTGTGTGTGTGTGTGTATGTGTGTGTGTGTGTAAGCTAAAGAGAGATCTGCGGTTATATTTCTGCCTGGGTAAATATGGAAATATAGTTTGGAAAAGTGAATGAATAATCAATAATGAACACCCCAAAGAATCAGAGTGGGGTGACACTGCAAACATCTTGAGAGAAACTTCAGAAATAATTCTCACGTTCATGGATGGTTAAGATTGAGGAACTCTAATCAACTCTCACAAAACATGAAGGGAGAGAGAACTCATTGGTTGAATTTAGAACTAAATATAAAGTCTTACAGTTTGTCAAACCATATTGACCATTTCCCCTTTTGTTCATTTATCTTCATCAAACTGAATTTGCTTCTATGGCTTGGTCTTTGCTATTATCTATCTGCCAGAGTTCTTGGCTAGCAGCATCGGGTACTAACCCTGGTAAACATAATCAGAGGTAATTTGGGACCACGTATCATGAAGGTTAAAAAGTTAAGGCCAAAATGTTAGGAGGCCATGTTTAAAAATGGGCAAAGACCCGAGGAATGTGGAAGAAGCCCTATAGTGAGATAAGCAGTGAGACACGTTCTTTGTGCGTTATAAGAAGAAGAAGAAGATAAACACTAGATCTTGTTTGTGGAGGCATAAATTGCAGTGCAGATGCTTTCGAAATCCTGAAGAGCAGGAGATATCCTGAAGGCTCTCCAACAAGAGCAGGATTGTAGGGTGGCCTGAGTCACGATGAAGCACCGCAGTGAGTCAGGACTGGAGAGCGAGTTCTGACCCTTTCTTCCTTTGATAACTAGTGTCTCGCAAGTTTCACAGTCAGATGACAGCTTTTTCTAAACAATTTGACACAGAATTCAAGGAGTTTTGGCCCCTGTGTCTCTTTTGGGGGCTTTAGGGTAGACAGCTGTCTTCTTTCCAGGGGAGGGCTGGAGAAAAAGAAAGCAGTATATCTAATTTACAGCAGCTGTTCTTCCTAGCTCTCCTTAGAGTTAGGAAGTGGTAACTCATTGGTTCTCCCTTCTCTGCAAGCCTGGGAAGACATTCAATGTGTCTCTAAAGGGTTGCTGTTTCACTTCAGAGACAGCTCGAACTCAATGTTTGTATAACTGCATACGTTTCCACTGATCACCTATCATTGACTCAGGTGTGACCCCTGAAAGCAAACCAGGTCTCCGTTCTTTTCTTCCTATTGCTTATTACAGGTCAAAGGTGTCTGCTTTCCATGACTTTATTCTCTGAATGCTTAGTTCTAGAAAGCACAGGGTTCAGGGAAGCATTGTGTAAATAGAAGAAAGCTTTGGCGTGTCTTGAAGCAATGACCCCAGGCGTTGAGTAAAAGCAGTTTTCTTTTCTATTTAGCTTTCTTGTATTGGTAGCTTCTTGCCATCCTGAATTTACCTCTTTACCTGCTGAGATCTCTAAACTTCTCTCTTTGCTGCCCCTGCAGTCTCCGGAGCTTCTTCCGTCTTCAATAAGAGCATCCTCATCTGGGATTCTGTTTCTTCTCTTCAAAATGCTTCTGTGTTTTCTTATTAATGTTTCTTATTAGCAAGCAACAAAGCATCTTATGCAGTGAAGAATCATAAATGGTGGCAATCTCCTTTTGCTTGGGTTCTAAAACACTGAGAGCCAAGCCTACAGTTGGTAAAAAGCAAGGGTGCGTAGGTGTTGGGACTCTCGCCTGCATTCATTTTTTTTCTCCCAACTCCTTTTGGTCTCTTTGGCTTCATTTGCATTCATCATAGCACACCTGCATCGTCGTAGGCTGATTTAAACAGAGAAACATAGGCCAAAAGTTGAGTATTCCAAACAGTCTCGACACAAAAACAGTGCCTTGCTTCATACAACATATGACATTAATTAAAAACCATAACAAAGGTAAGTGGTTGGGTTTGGGTTTATTAACCAACCAGTTGCCGTAATGTCGCGGTGTGCTTAGTTACAGTTCGTTACTTCAAGACATTGTATTAGGTATCAGTGTGACTACAAAATGTATTGAAATTATACAGTTTTATAAATGAAGAAAGGGTAACAATTGTGTCAATAGAAAGGTTGGTTTGGGGTCTGATTATTAGTAGTGGTGACAATACATATCTTAAGTTTGACAAACATCTGGTGATGAAGTTAGAATTTTTAATGCTGTTTCAAAGTCTTGAAGCAATTCACAGATGTAAATTGTCCTCCCCAGGAACTTAGCAATATGGAATGGAATCAATTTGGAACTAGGGTTAATTCATGTTTGTAACCTGGCAATTGGAGCTGGGAACAGGTGCAATGTTAAGGCAGGAAAATGTTGTACAAGAAATCTCTCCTCAGGCTCTGAAATTGTGACATTCATTAGCATATAAGGAGAAACTGAGTGGGTATGGTTTCAAAGGAGTTATTTTTATATTGCTGTAAATGGGGACAATACTCAGCTTTACAGCCCGGCTGACAAAGTGGTGAGTTTTCCATTAATTCTTTTGATTAGATGAGGGACACAGTGAATTTGAGTTGAAACTCACTCTGTATTGAATATCTCTGTGCTTAATAGGGGCCCAGGGAACCTGAAGCAACGCATACATCACAGATTACCAGCAGGGCAGCAAGGGGTGTGTGTGCATTTCCTGACTGTGGATCTCAACTAACATACCTCCTCCTCCGTAGACAGAGGACTTTCCAGAGTTCCACAGCGCTTCTGCTCCTCACCCAGTACATCACTGCAGCAGCTGGGGTCACGTGTTTTATGGAAACAATCCACATGTGGGTTTGGGTCTTGCCTTTCCCCGCGAATGGATACATGGCCCTGAATAGGCTTATTTAGTCTCTAAGCCTTCAGTTTGCAGCTTTTGTCAAAGTTAAAGAACCTTCACGTTTCTTGCATCTTGGACATGGACTACTTGGAATAAATGGTGTGAGTTTTGTCCAGGCTCACCATAGAGATCATGAAAAGTGGGTGTTTGTAACTCCTGGGACTGATAATTTCTTGATTGCTTAAATTCACTTTCTACTTAACTGAATGACCTTACTAATAATTTGTTGACATTTTTGAATATTTGCCTCTGATTACATTTATTATCTGGTATGGAAACTAAGGCTTCCAAAGAGGACAGAAAATCTTCAATATTGCAATAATTACTGACTTATTAGGAAAGAAAGCACTGGGCTTTGGTGCACTATCCAGCACCCCTTCTACTTTATTGTGAGGTATACAAGAACCTGGGTACACTCTTGTCCAGGAATTAGAGAACCTAGAATGAAATCCCATGTACTTTTGTCTCCTGGTCTTATACCATATTCAATATGGCCATCTCTCATTTATATGTTATCAATATAATGGAAACTGGTATATATATTTTAAGACTGGAGCTTTCATTCAGGAACTTGATCACAAGGCTGTCTGGAAAAGTAGGAAGACGATGATGTGAGCCAGGAACTGGAAAACTTTATTGTCTCTACAGCGCCATGGGTCTCCTGCAGGTGCTACCACCCAGCGCCATGGGTCTCCTGCAGGTGCTGTCACCCAATGCCATGGGTCTCCTGCAGGTGCTACCACCCAGCGCCATGGGTCTCCTGCAGGTGCTGTCACCCAGCGCCATGGGTCTCCTGCAGGTGCTACCACCCAGCGCCATGGGTCTCCTGCAGGTGCTGTCACCCAGCGCCATGGGTCTCCTGCAGGTGCTACCACCCAGCGCCATGGGTCTCCTGCAGGTGCTGTCACCCAATGCCATGGGTCTAGAAGTGTTGCTGCTGTAGTTCTTGCTTCTGAAAGCATTTTCTTTTTCTGCAGAAGACATTTTCTGATACAGGGGGGAAATCTTTATTTTTTTTTAAACCGTCTCGTCTCCCATTTTTAAACTTCTTGTTTAGAAAGCAGAACCACAAACCAACAGACAAGGAAGTTTTGACAAATACAGTTTTCGATATTCCAGCTCTCTCTGGTTGCGATAAGGGCATGAAAGATGGGCAAAGAACATGCAGAGCTCCTCATCATGTGACCTGAGTTCCTTCTAGACTGTGTAGCTGCAGGGTTTGAGGTTGACTGGGATGATAGTGACATCACCATCTAAAGCTGACTGTTTGACCATAGAAAGTCTCTGGCCCCACTTATTTTGTGACTTGTGGTAGGGAACTGGATTTTTCCTAACAGGTGGCACTTGGAAGTATCTTGAATTTTGTCTGATTTGCCAGCTGAGTTCTTGTAGCCTCCTGTGCTTTGTGTCTCACCAAGGCAAGCTTTGACTGTCGCCGATGAATGGCCAGCTGCCTTCTGCCTATAAGACTGTACCTTGACGCAGACAGAACAAAAACTTATTTTATATTTTCTATATGTGTACTGTATTTTCACTTCCTCCCTTCCTTCTCCTTCCTCTAGCCTCCCCCCCATGTCTTCAACTCCATCTCAACTTTATGACTTCTTTTCTTTAATTGTCATTGATATATATGTATATAAATAAATAAATGAATAAATAAATATATCCTACTGAGTTCATATAGTATTCTTCATATGTATATATATATATTTATATATTTATATGTATATATTTTTAAGGCTGACCACTAGGTACCCAAGTAACCAAGTGGGGGCTTATGCCTTGGGAAGACCCATTTTACCTCTCTCAACAGTTATTGATTGTCTATGGCTCTGCATCTAGGAGTGGGACCTTGTGAGATTTTCTCCATCCATGTTGGCATGTCAACTGGTGTCATTATCCAGGTCTTGATAGGCAACCATGTTGTTGGAAGATTTCACGGGTGCAGTTTTCCTGTCACATGTAAAAGACAGTGTCTCACAGCAGACATCCCGGTCTTCTTCCTCTTAAAATATTTTCACCTCCTCTCCTGTGATGTTTCCCGAGGCCTAGGCATGGGACTTGTGTTGTAGACAAAAAAATCCACATTCCTTCAAATCACCACTCAAGTCATCCTCCTGCCTGCCTTTCATGCCACCTGCAGAGCTGGATCTAGTCTCTTTTTTTTATTATTATTATTTATTTATTAAAGATTTCTGCCTTCTCCCCGCCACCACCTCCCATTTCCCTCCCCCTCCCCCATCAAGTCCCCCTCCCTCATCATCCCTAAGAGTAATCCGGGTTCCCTGCCCTGTGGGAAGTCCAAGGACCACCCACCTCCATCCAGGTCTAGTAAGGTGAGCATCCAAACTGCCTAGGCTCCCACAAAGCCAGTACGTGCAGTAGGATCAAAAACCCATTGCCATTGTTCTTGAGATCTCAGTAGTCCTCATTGTCCATTATGTTCAGCAAGTCCGGTTTTATCCCATGCTTTTTCAGACCCAGGCCAGCTGGCCTTGGTGAGTTCCCGATAGAACATCCCCATTGTCTCAGTGTGTGGGTGCACCCCTCGCGGTCCTGAGTTCCTTGCTTGTGCTCTGTCTCCTGCTCTTGATTTGGACCTTGAGATTTCAGTCCGGTGCTCCGATGTGGGTCTTTGTCTCTGTCTCCTTTCATTGCCTAAATGTTTTTTCTTTGGGTTCACCTTCTTAATTAGCTTCTCTAGGATCACGCATAATAGGCTCAACGTCCCCTATTCATGGCTAGAAACCAAATATGAGTGAGCTAAAATAAAAAACACCAATGATAGCCTTTGCTGGAGAGGTTGTGGAGAAAGGGGTACACTCATCCATTGCTGGTGGTAACGCAAACTTGTGCAACCACTTAGGGAAACAGTGTGGCGGTTTCTCAGGAAATTCGGGATCCACCTACCCCTGGACCCAGCAATACCACTCTTGGGAATATACCCAAGAAATGCCCTATCATACAACAAAAGTATATGCTCAACTATGTTCATAACAGCATTGTTTGTAATAGCCAGAACCTGGAAACAACCTAGATGCCCTTCAATGGAAGAATGGATGAAGAAAGTATGAAATATATACATATTAGAGTACTACTCAGCAGTAAAAAACAATGACTTCCTGAATTTTGCAGGCAAATGGATGGAAATAGAAAACACTATCCTGAATGAGGTGAGCCAGACCCAAAAAGAGGAACGTGGGATGTACTCACTCATATTTGGATCTAGTCTCTTGATGTCCTGTTGTCCCTTTGTGGATTCTTCTGGAGTCCTGCTAGCTCTTGTCAATCTTTAATTGAAATCTCCTATTCTAGTAGCATGCATATAGATAGTTTCTTATGGCCTTACATAAATCAATGGCTTGGGGAGGTAGAGGTAATGCCTAATTTTGTCAAAAAATGTACAGTATCTAAATTATCCTCACCTTCCACCCAGTAAAACTCACCTTGGTACTTAATAGGATTACAGTGTAGTCTGTATTAAAGGGTCATCTGTATTACAGACAGATTAGGTCATATTTTTTTTTTGTCTTCTTTGTAAGAATGTGATGTGAGATTCAAGAAACATAAAACTTAAAGTGTTGCACTGTGTCTCAAAAAGTGTCAATCTTCAAGGCTATTATACCTTTGTACATAATAGGCATAGATGCATATTTATTATATGATAATAAAATATGAAAAAATAATGAAAAGAAATGCTAACTAAACTTATTTAGTCGTTTCATACTGTCCACATTACCAATCTGTGATGTGTTATAGTTAAAATAAAGATTTAACCTTTACACACATATGCATGCACACACATGTACAAACACACAAACCTACACACACACACAAACACGTCCATATCTGTGAAGCACATAATTGATGCTCAGAATTATTTGAATTATTAGGGTTCTACTTATGTCTAATAGCTCTTTGCAGTTCCACAAAAGAACACCAAAGAAATAAAGAGGGTTTCAGAAGAGTGAGGGACTCTTTCTGATATCTCAGTTTACACACACACACACACACACACACACACACACACGCACGTATGTATATATAGTGATTTACCCAAGACTAAAATACAAGTCTTTGTTGCCCAAACCACTGCTTATTTCAAATTATCTCTCTCCAACTGTTCAAAGACAAACTATTTCCTAATGTGTGTATAAATTTAGATTAAAATGTTATATAACCACAACTAAATCTGAAAAAAGGGTCCCAGAGAATAACAGTAAAATATAAAACGGTCTATCCTCGATGCTTTGAGCATTTGATAAGAACAGCTTGCCATGATGTAGTCATGCTGTGAAGCAGGTGACTTGAATAATCTCACTTCTGAAAATACTGGACGGTCTTTATTAATAGGAATTGCAGTACTATACATGAATCAGCTGAGTCCAAAAGGGATCTTCATTTTCACCAAAGTCACATTTCTGAAAGTTAGAGGACAACTTGTAGGAGTCAGTTCCAGCACATGGGTTCCAGAGATTGACCTCACTCCAGGTTTACAGTTGGCTCTTTAGACGTTATGTTTCAGGGAAGGTCTACCATGTGATGGTTTAGTCTTGATTCCAAAACCAAAGGTTTAGCAGATTTGGTTTGGTTATGGGGTTTTACAAAGTGATTAAAACCCTCGGTGGGGGGAAGGAGAGACAATTTTCCTGAGTGGCTGTGCTTCCTTCTTACTTGAACGAAATTGAACTGTTCTGTTACCTAAGGCACCCCACAGCATGTCAGTGGCCGGAGGGTCTGTGATCTGCTGGTCTGGTCCCATGGTCTGTTTATTTGAGCACTTAATTTGGGAAAAAAGTAGTTAGAATTATCTCTAAAGTTACAGATCTATATTATGACATATGCTTTCACGTTGATATTTAATTTATTGTCCTTTAGCAAATGGGATTTGTTCAATTTAAGACATTTTTTTTTCAAGTAAGGAATCAGAACAGGTTTCTGAATAAATACCTGGTAAGTGATTACCATTTTATCAGCCAGCGTTTGAGCCACATTCTGTTTGCATTTCTAAAGAACTGAAGGAATAACCTTTCCCTCTCTCATCTGCTCACTCTCTTGCTCCTCAGCTTACAATGGCTTTATCTACTTCAGTGCTGGTGAAAACTTTTATACAACTACTCATCTCTGATTGCTCAGTGCTAGCATAATAGATAAAGGTGCATACTTATTGTAAGCATCCTCAACTCTCGCTGTGAGAAGCGAGACTCACATTTTCCAGTCTCTTTGTCTCAAGTGCCACGATTGCTCATTTTTATAATAACTTCCAGGAAATGTGTGTAAAGAGATGTATAAAGTTATAGTGATTTTTTGTTGCATGTATTTATTTATTTATTTGTGTGTGTGTGTGTTGTGTGTGCAGTTACAAGGCCACACGTGGAGGTCAGAGGACAACTTGGGGGTCCTCTTACATAGCTCTAAGTGAGGGTACAGTGAAACTACCTAACCAGATCACTCCATGGGTAGAAAGAAAGGTTTATTGAGGACCAAACTGCCAAGGCAACTTCTTTTCCCTCCCCCCAGTGACCTGGGAGAGGGAAGAACACAAGGGGGGGGAGGAGCAAGCAGAGTTTATGTCAGCACAAAGAGCTGATACAGTCTGTTTGGATTGCTGGAGAACTAGGGAGCTAGTTGTCCCTGCCCAGGGTAGTTGACGTTTGGGGCAGATTTAGGGAGATTCCTGGTGAGTGGACACTACCTTAAGAGATTTGCTTTATAATGAACTGAATAGGATAGGAATTGATTCCTAAAAGGACCAATGATTGTTCTGACTCCTGGAAGACGAAGGAGGCTCCTTAGGTTCTGAGAGCAAGGAGACGGTCCTTTCACGGAGCCATTTCCTTCCTGAGGTTTCAGGGCTTGCTCTTGCTCTAACTTGCAAAGCCTCTGGATGTTTTGTATAATTGGGGAGTATATAAACATTAGGATCCTGACCCTTCTGATAGCTGCTAGCCTTTGATGAACACTTATGGGAGCAAACCACCTACAGCAAGTCTATAGGTGATATCAGAATTATGGAAATCCTTCCACTTTCTATACTCTTTGATGGTGATTTAGTTCTTTGCAGAGTAAATAATTTTTTCGTGACCTGTGAAGACTGTCATGTAAAAATGCCCAAATATTTGGAAAATAAATAATGCAGTGAGTTCCTGTGAGTTTTAGACAAGCTATGGTAGCTAAGAGCTCAAGCCAACTTAATACTTAGTAGAGAGCATTCCTTTCCCAAAGGGAATGTTTTGATAGTTTGCTCTGAGACTGAACTAAAATTTATCATTGCAGTATTGACAGAAGTTTTACAAAACAATAAAGTCACTCCAGGGATCTTGAGAATCAGGAGAAGTGTGGCTGATTACTGTTTATAACCTTAAGCATATTGCCTTCCTATTTTTATTTCATTTTATCTTGTGTTTTCGTCTGTTTGCTTGCTTTTGAGATAGGACTTACCACTGCAGCACAGGCTAGCCTCAGAGTGGTAGCAGTCTTTCCGCTTCAGCCACTTTTTGGCACAAGATATATTTCTTTCTGTGTTGCTATTGCAGGTGGATTCCATCACTTAGTTTGAGAAAGAAGAACAGCAGCTAGTCAGTTCTCCTTAACTGAAAGGTTTTATAGGTTGGATAGTTAGCCTGAAGCCATAGAAATGGCTTCTTATCCTAAGCACATAGGTATGAGTAAAAGTAGAAAAAAACCACAAAGGTTAATCCTCTTTAGAAAAAAGAAAAACTTTAAAGAAGCTCTATTTATTTGCATGTTTCTAGGGCAGATCATTTGGTATTGGATAACCAATCTGTATTCCCCTTCCTGGGGAAGATCATGTCTTCCCCTCTCAGTGTTCCTTAATTGCCTGTAGCTTTTTGTCTAGGGCTGAAGCCTTGCAGGCCACTCCCCTACACATCAACATTTCTATTGTTGTCATTCTTATTCAGGTCCTGCTTAGGCTGAAATATTGGTAAGACTTCAAGAGTGTAGGCTCTGATATTTCTAGGAGACACAATCTCATAGTAAACTTTCTATTTCTTGTGCTCGTACATCTTCCTATCCCCTCTTTTGCAATAATCCCCAAACACACACACACACACAAATTGAAAAAAAAATGGCCATGAATTTGAAAGAGAGTAATGTGAGAGGGCGGATAACTGGAAGGATTTGGAGGGAGGGGGAAATGTGATTATATTATCTCATGAAAACACAGAAGCATTTAAGAAAAAGACTCTTACTTTAACTGTTGCAGGGGCACTGATGATGCTAACTAAGTAAAGTAGGGAAGTTAAAAGTTATTGAAAATACTTCATCTAGTCAAAAAAAAATCCCAAGCACATAGTCATATTTTTTAAAAACCTGTAATTCATATTTGATTAATTTTGACATGCTTCTATCCAATTATGATGAACTGATGAGATTTTACTCTGTGGAGGGAAAAGTAGTAACCTTTTTAGACAGCTTAATTTAGCTGTGTTTTTTCCCCAAGACTACATAACTTTAACTCTGCCATGGGCTTCCTACTCTTCCAACCTACTTTGTCGTTATGCTTCATCATCTTGCTTCTGAAAGAAATTTTGACTATGCTGACTATATTCCTTCCTACCCACAGGCCCTTTAACGTTTCCCATGACTGACCATCTTCCTTCTAGGGCTGACCTCCTACTCATACTCAATATGAACTCATTTGTCACCAGCTGACTCCTCAGAGCTCTGTGAAAGCTCCCGCTATCAGTTGTAATTGTCAAAGTTGTTTGTAATTATTCATTTAACGTGTGTACATCATGTGTCCAGTAGCATGCACACTGCCTGGCATGTTAGAATGTTGGAGGAACTTAGCTAGGTTTGAAAGGCTTTTATTTCACTTCTCAACACTTTGGGCAATATTGTATTATCAAAAGCCCCATAAAAAGAAAAGTTTGTGCCTCAGGACTATTAATGACAAGACTACCACCACCATGGGCACACACACACACATACGCACGCACACATGCTCACATGCACATGTACACACACACACACACAAACACACACACCACTGAATCTCAAGTGCAATCATAGATTCTGAAACTGACGAGATGGAAAGATGAACAGCACATGAGTTCTCTGGTTGAAACTGGAATTTCTCTTCTGTGAAATGGGATCTCTAGGGATAAGTTAACTGTGCCCTTTGTTTTTAGCCACTTGTGGGACTGATTCCTTTGCTGGGGCTGTCACCTGACTCCTGCTTCCCCCTTTGCTAACAGAACTGGAGTACATGATAGATCATTATTTGGGCTATAAGTGTTTTTTTGTTTATTCCATAACAGCTTTATAAAGAGAGATACTCTCACTTATTTGCATGTTATGGAGCCATGTAAAATTACTAGGTCTGCATACAGAGCTCGAACCTCTAAATACTGTGCTACAGCACAGCTACTATTGTATTTATGAATACTGGAGTTATACCACCAAGCCCTGAAACCACCATTACTCATTTTGCTTCAACAGTTGTTACTACTACTATAACTATTTATCATATTATGCCTTGTTCTCCAGTATCATGACCGTGAGTTGCTAAAACTTTCCTTGTTCTCGACATTGTACTAAGTAAGACCTGCACAGGCAGTGTTCGGCTTCCCTGGGCTAGATGCAAAGAGCGTACCTTGAGAAAGAATGCCTATGGCATATGGACTGACAACACGGATACAATGTGGTGTGGTTAGAGGGAAGATTCTTATTGCAGCTGTGAAAGAGAGAACAGCCAGAGGCGTCTGGAAGAGTTCAGAGCAGAGAGAGAAATTAGCAACTGAATACCAGTTTACTGGATCCAGTCATGAGCAGCAAGCGCACCGCAGAGAGACAGAGAGAGAGAGAGAGAGAGAGAGAGAGAGAGAGAGAGAGAGAGAGAGAGAGAGAGAGAGAGAGAGAGAGAGAGAGGGACTAACCATAGAGAGAAGGACTAACCATAGAGAGGGTGAGCAGAGGGAAACGGAGAAGACAAAGGAAGTGACTGTAGCAAAATTTAGCGGGATTATAAGGAAAACGAGTACTTGTGGGAAAGAAGCCCACGAGCTGGAAGGAGGTCAGGGTAAGGAAGGAGGTGAGAACTGGTGTGGATATTGAAGTGTGTAAGAGTTACTAGTGATGCTGAGAAAGCCCGGAGGCCCGCGTCCAGTTTAGTATGCTAACAGGCACCGCAGGTAGTTATAAGCCCCAATGCTTCTTGAAATTTGGGGAAATGGAGTTTCCTTTGAATCTGACACATCTCCGGTAGGAGAGGCAGTGTCCTCTGTGACTCAAGATCTCATGAGGCGACTAGCTCCTTAAATAGCTTGTTTCTCTTTGACTGATTCATACTCAAGAAACTCTCCCTCAGTTTTGATCAGAAGTTCTGTGAGGTCTTAAACCTGGCACAAATGACTAACTGAGGTGCCAACTAACACATCAAATCTGATGCTGGGTGCTGGTTTCTTCCAGCATCCCTACCTGTCATAGGGTCCTCCTGACCGGCATACCCCACTCCCTACCCAGAACTCTCAAGCCTAGGGTCTAGTCTTCCCTTTCCCCTAGCTGCTCTTCCCTATGTATTCCAGACATTTTGGTTACATGGTCCTTTTTGGCCTTTTTGGTCTCTTGACTAGTCTCTTGGCCTAGGCCACCCTTCTTGGCTGGTGGCTCCTCTCTTGCTCCCTGTCCCCATCTCTCCTCACATAGCCTGGCTCAGTCTGGCCACATACACTCTGGATTCTCCGATGTCTCGGTCTTTGCCCCTTTATATAGTCTCCCTTTTATCTACAATAAACCCTTTCCTCTATAATACTTAGGAACAGTTATGTCTTCCTTTTATTTCTTTTTTCTTTCACTGAAGTTCATTAGTTGCTATTCCTTCTGTCTTCTTTTGGTGTCTTCAGAGATGCCTGTGCTCAGTCAGGGATCTAGAATGTTAGCACAGCAATACTCTTAAGAGGCCAATCCCCTCCATGTATTAAAATTCCAACTGCATTATCATTCAAAGTAGCTACCCTGCTCAGACTTGAGAATCTCAGTTTATTTGTTTGTTTTTAAATTGTTTTAGTATTCCCAGATAATTGGTTGAATTAGATTTAATAATCAACTAAATCCAGATTAATCGACATCTTAGTGAAGCAACGCAACAATAATGAGATTGTGTCAAGTTATGCAATGTCTTACTGCCAGGCTTTATTTTGTAGATTAAGATCCCTGATTCCCTTACCCTTCTGCTCTTTTTCTGTGATGTTCTTAAACATCCTAGGCTTAGTTTAGGTGTGGTGGTACACACCTTAATCCCCAGAACTCAGAAAGCCGAGGCAGGCAGATCTCTAGGAAACCAGCCTGGTCTGCATAGTGAGTTCCAGGCCAGCCAGGGCTACACACCCCGCTCAAAACAACAACAATGGAAAACGCCCTAGGTTCTGTTTGTCCTGCAGCTGTTTCTGTTTCTTCCCACAGACTAGGCACTGTTTGTGTTCTTGCACAACCTTCAGTAAGCTGGGGCAAGTGGAATACAAGATGGCAAAAACCCAATGCAGGATGGAGAGGAGAAAGACAACAGGGAACAAGAAAAAGCTTAGGAATGACTGATGCCTCTTGCTCCGTGGCTCTTTCTTGTTCCCCGCTGTCTTTCTCTTCTGCATCCTGCATTGTGTTTCTGCCACTTTGTATCCCACTTGCCCATCTCCCCATGGTTTGCTGACTTAATTTCCTTCTCTGCCCAACACTTTCTGTCACATTTGTGACCCCCATTTTTCTTCTTCTTGAACTTATTTATCTCCTAGCCCCAACTTACTGGCAAACATGCTATTGTGCTTTGCAAACACATTTTTAGGGATAGTTAAAACTATAAGTATTCTCTAACAGCGTACAAAACTTCAGACTTTGGCTTAAAAGAAGCATAAACTAACAGTTTGGTGAGTAATAAACTCCTATGTTAATAGTTTATGCCTTTAGTAGCTCAAAGTTTACAATGTTCTTGCGAATGTATTGCTTTCTAATTCTACAACATTCCGTGAAATAGAACAAGTGTTCCTTTCTTTTACTCCTGTATTCTGTTTGTTTTGAAAAGCCACACAAAACCACGATTAGAATACAGACATTCTGATTCTCGGTCCAGTGTTTTCTTACTATGCATGTGTCAATAAATGAACATAGGGTGTCATCAGTGTCAGCGTGATGACGGAGATATCTTGAGATGTGCACTCTAGTTAGGGAGATATCCTAGTTGACAGTACTTATTCTAAGTAGGGATCTATGCAAAGCCTACCTGCAGCTTGGTAAGAAGTTGCTGGGATCTGCAGTTTAATTTATCTCTTAGGACCTGGTTGGTTAGGAGAAAGGCTACAGCATAATAAATACCATTATAATATGCAGTTACTGTTTGCCAGGTCAGTAAATAATAATATCCACTATGTTAAAGGGCAATTTGCATGGTGAAAGTTTTAAATTATAGGCTTATTTTCTAGTTTTTTTATAAAGGACTTCCTGAGAACCTCAAACTTCTCATAGTTCGTATAGATTGGGAGGAATGATTCCTGAAGCCGGTAGGCTGGGAGAAAGCGTTATAACAGGCAGTATAAAATCTAGCATACATTTGGATGTTAGTTGAAGCTGGAATGCAAGTTGGTATCTAGGTCTTAGGACCCACACAGAAGCTAAGAGCCTGGAGTTGGGCTATACTCCAAGGACGCTGCAAGGATGACTTGATGGTGAAAGTTGCCAACAATTGAGCATGAAGTATTCAATTGACCTTTGAATTTCCTTATTATAGATGGACCAGACCTCCAAGGAAGTTCTAATGAGGATAATCATGCCCTATGGACAAGGAAGTGGGGAGTTTCAGAGTGAACACACATCATCGGGGAGGCTCTGTAAGACACTGCTCTCCAAGGCATAGGAAGTATAGGCTATCTACACATGGGGTCCCTAAGTGTTTAGAGTTCTGTTAGTTAGGATTCTCCTAAGAGAACTGAGTTCTGTGGAGGTTAAACAACGCAGGAGTTCACTAGCTCACTTCATGGGATCTAAACAAGGGCATTGGAATTAATCTTTCCTTTTTTACGCTGCCGTGCTTGTAGGGCTGGGTTGCCCATGTAATAACACCTTGAAGTTCTCAGCTTCTATCCTAACTACTTTCTATTACAGAGAAAACACACACCTTTCCAATATTTCTAATAAGCCCCAGAATTAAACTCATGGAAAGAGATTTGCACGCATCCACTCACCTCTAAACTCACGCAATTCGTATGACATGTCCCTTTGGAATATCCAGGCATATGAAAGGTGGTAGCCAGCCAAGACAATCACCGTTGGAGATGAAATGGGAAGAATGAATTCAATTCGGATCATGTGGACTAAAAATAGGGGCAAACCCAATTCATCTAAGGAAAATTGTTTTACCAAGTTAAGAGGGAACACAAATACTCCATAGTCTAAAACAGTGATTCTCAACTTGTGGGCTGCAAGGGATCACAGGGGGTGCCTAAGACATTTGGAAAACACATTAGGATTGATATAAGTAGCAAGATCACACTTATGAAACCTCAATGAAAATAATTTTACAGTTGGAGGTTACTACAACATAAGGAACTGTATTAAAGGTCACAGCATTAGGAAGTTTGAGATCCACTGGTCTAAAGTGTGGATCCAATACCAGGCCCCACAACCTTCCATTACTAGCTTAAACCATTAATGTGCTTTTCAACTTCTTTGAAGTTCAGGTTTGAAGGAAGTCCTTTTCTCTCTTAAGTAGGACCTGCATTGCATCCTTCCGAACAATTGAGGTTTTATCGACTGAAGTAAAAGCCCAAAGCAGCCTTGTGACACAGAAAGCAGGTGCTGGCAGGGTGAGCTAGGGTGGTAGCGTCCCGTGGGACTGGTGCTGGGAGGACCGGGCGAGCTTATGACTTCAAAAGAGCAGATGTCCGAAGACAAGAGCTGAGCGACTGGAATACAGTTGTATCACTCCTTAGGTGGCAAGAGAGGGCTTCATCCCAAAGCAAACTCATGGACCTTTTGCTTCCGTCCTTCAATTGTGTTCAGGCAGAAATCTCGACTGTGGGTGGGAAGCTTACGCCACAGTCATCCCCCCCCCCAGCTGACTGATTTTTTGTTATTATATGGCAACCACAAAGTTTAAATATTTGTTTGACTTTCAAAGAACTTATTAACAAACACTAATTACTATTCCTGATTTAAACGCATGGTTATTGGAGTTGACATCAGAAATGTAAATTCCGCTGTAAGAAGACATTCTGAGAATTACTCCTCTATTTATAGCTATTCTTCTGACACATGCAGATACGGCTGTGCGCATATATGGTAAGTGGATATTCGTGTGAAGAGGCGGTGGTGACCATTTTTCTAAGTGAGTGTATTTGCCTGCGTGGGTGTGAATTGTGTGGACACGGCAGCTGTTGAGTCTTGATGCAGTTTTCATCCTGTTAGTCAAAAGCCAGGCTGTGTGTGAGAAGAGAAAGATGGAGGGTTAGGTCAGGTTTTCCTGGATGCCGTAATATCACCAGAGCCCAGAGAGAGCAAACAGGCCTGTGTGGAATAGCTCTGCTCAGTAGAAGTATCGTCAGACCACACAGATGCAAACCACAAATGTGATTACAAGTGGTCTAGTAACTATACTGAAAGATAAGTAAAAGACAGTTGAAATTAATTTTAATGATTTAAAATTTATAACTCAATACATCCAGAATATTATTTATGCATGTGATATCATATATCAGTATATTTATTGAGGCCGTTAACAGTTTTGGTTACTTAGTTTTCAAAATTTCAGACTAACCTCATTTAAATGTCCAATCATTGCAAGTGGCTAAGAAAAACCATATTGGAGTGCTGTAGGCCCATATTTCTGTATGGTGTGGCAGCCAGGCGACAAAGCCATAGGCCCCATCTGAGATGGTCTCATAGCTCTGCAGACAAGCTGTCTCTGCCTAACAAAAGTCAGGATGTTTGGTGCTTCTTTCTTTGTAATTTGGAGGATATCTTATAGAGATGCTAATTCAGGCCTAAGTGACAGCTAGCATACAGGTAGAATGCGGATGTGACTAAAGCCCATTCACCTGGTTGCCTAGGAGACAGCCTAATGTGTTTTCCCCCGCTCAATTTATGTGATGATATATAAGCTATTTGGATAATAAACGAAAGAGATCTTCAGGAGATCGTCAGGAGAAAAGACCCTGAGATGCCCTTCCTTGATGACCGTGTAAGTTGTGTCTGATTATTCCTCGCGACTCCGTACCAGTCCCAGTTAGGGAAAATAATTATCTGTGTTGGACCCATACGGGCCCCAACAGAGTGCAGTGGCAGAACCTAGGTCCCAGAGCCAGAAAACTGCCAAGAAGACCACCTCTGGCCTTCTAAAGCCTCACCCAGATTCCACCATTACTGTGAACGCTGCCAATCTACTTTTCCTTTTTAATTCTTTTTGGGGGGTCCTATTGTGTCTTCATCATCTTTAACAAAATATTTTCTTTATTGTTATCGTGTATATGATGTGTATGTGGGAGTGGGAGCATGCATGCTTTAATAGCTGTGGAGGTCAGGGGACAATACTGCGGAGCCCAAGGACAGAATGCACATTGTCAAGCAGGCACAGAAAGCGTTTTTATACCCTCTGAGCTGTGTCTATTGCTCCGACCCTCGCCACACTTCAGAGTATCTGACACAGCGTCTACCAACTGCACAATCACTTGATGAGTAACTTCCAGCCATCTTGCCAGCAGAGTTTGACCTCTGAAAAATCCCCAATAGTCCCCCACTGTCTGTACCTGCTGAGCTGTCTCTGAGCTGGGTACAAGACCTTAACTTGCCCCAAATGGCCATTAGCCCACAGGACAGAGACCACCTCCTGGCATACTTAGCTTATTAAATTCATTTTATCTGTTGCCTGTCCTTCCACACTGGCTGTTTCTAGTAGGTATTGTTAGCATGAAATACTAAATTCTTTTTGTCTTCTGTATCCTTTTAAATATTATCAGTTACTTCACTGCAGACTAATCAGGCTATATTTTCCAAATTCCTTTTTTGGACCTGATATGGCTCATGTTTTTCTGTTTTCTTTTTGTGATTCTGTCAAATTATAACTCATTTCTTGCTGTTGGCCTTTTTTTTTTAAAAAAAAAAAAATTCTCCTACAGCTTCACAATCATGGCTGGACCAGATAAATCACACAAAGAAGTGTGGGGACTCCCTCCCTTGTAATTGTCTTGTTTCTGGTTGGGGATGGGGCTGTGTGAGATCCTGGTGACTCTTTCCTTGGGTCTCACTGCAGACTGCATTATACTATCTGTTTTAACATTTGGTCTACAGTGAAAGTCTGAATTGAGGCTAGTGTTCTAGCTTTAGGTTTTAATATTAACTTGACAGTTGCAGAGCATTTAGACACAATTTGCTTCCTTAGTCAGGAGAGACTTTTTTTTATGCGATTAGTAATGCGGAAGTAATAGTGACTTGAATTTCATATCGAATCAACAAGATCTCCTAATCTTGAACTTCAAAGATGCTCATCTATTCCTTGAATGACGATGCAGCTGGTTAAAAAGCTCAGGTTCATTGCTGGTGTGCAGGGGTTCTCGTCAACCAAGCAGCTTCGGAGGGGGCTGCGGCTGTCCACATCCCCCAGGACAGCTTCGGAGGGGGCTGCGGCTGTGCACATCCCCAAGGAAAGTGAAGGAGAATGCAGAGGGCTAGAGGTCTCTAGCGAGCAGTGGAGGATGAAGTAGCACTTTGGACCAGCAGTAGCTGTGAACTGTTAGCATCTCGAGGACCCTAAGTGCCAGTCTCTTATACTGTGAGAGTTATTTTCAGCTTGTGGAAATCCACAGAGTTTATGAACTTTAGTACAGGGATATGGCTACTACTGTCCACCTGAGACCCATGGAAGAGAGTTGGAGAAATGCTCTTGCTATGCACTTGCTCACATGCCTCTTGCTGGTACTGGCCAGAGGGAAAGAAAGCTAATTGATAAGGTCCATATGCCAAGCCCAGATGGAGAAGAAATGGGTTCAAGGAAGACCTGGAGCCCACAGGCTAATGGTAGGGACAGGTTAGGATTATTGTTAGATGGAGAGAAAGATGCTGGATACCACTGGACTTATCTGACCCTATAATTGATGTATCCATTTCTACTGGAAATTTTATTGATGTAGCCAGAAATTAATTTTTTAAAACCCCTTTGAATTTGGGTTTGTAACATTTAAAACTATAGTCTACTAGAGTTGTTAAAGCTAAAAGCCAGGCAAAAGACTCAAACAAAGGTAGTTTTAGTAGAAATAAAAAGAAAATGAACTATTTGGACTGGGAAACAAATAGTGCTAGCTAGCTATGGTTGGATTCGAAGGAAGACGTAGTAAGATTAGTAGAGCTGTCTTGCCATAGATGACTTACCTGTTGTCCATTCTTCCAAGTTTTATAGTAATAGATAATTATGACATGATATAGGAGTCATTAAATTGCATTGACTATTATTAAATATATAAAGCAAGCAACAAATATATTTATGGGTAATATAAGGAAAGGGTATGCTTGGGTATATACATAAAATAATCTGAAATCTTATGTGCATAGGTATTTACACTGCCTGCCACAGATAAGAGAGATCATGGAAGCTGTTCATACATCTGTCTGTATTGCACTACTTTAATTTAGTGGCCATATATTATTTTGTAATAAAATAAAGTAATACAGACATAGCACAGTCAAGAACATTGTATTTTTTTCTTCCTAGCAACTGAAGAGAGCAAGTACTGATCGCGATAGGAGACAAAATTCTCCTGGAATTAATAGCCTGGGTGGACAGCACAGTAGGGGAGTAGGAAGAAAGCCTGCCCTCTGGGACCAGGAAGGAGGCTATGAAGCACCCAGGCTGTGAAATACGGGCTCAACCAGAGAAATTGAGGGCCTTCTCGCCTATTTTCATCTCTTGAGATGATTATTGTTATGACAGTTTGTGTCAACTTTTCATCAAGGAGAATTTAGAAAACATTTTGGAAAAACGTTGAGTACCAGAAAGATTTGAAATAAGTGTACGTTTTCCTTTCCTCATCTGTGTCCAAGAGTATTCACCCCTGTGGTTATGAAGACGACTCTTGATAGCTGCTTGTATAATATAGCTGCCCAGAATCCATTCATTGTGCTGGTACATGGCCCTTGTTGCTTAGCAACAGGGATGGAATTGCTATGTGTGCTTCTCAATAGCCATAGAGTCCTGTTCTTTATTTTCTATTTAAAAAAATAAACAGAAGAAAGACGGAGGAAAGACCACGGGAAAAAAAGTGGAAAAAAAGATCTATTTGGCCTTCCATATGCAAAACATAGTGTATGTCTAAGCTTAAGTAGGTGAACAATTTTGGTAAAAATTTTGTTTTTGTCCCAGTGAGGAATTGATTGACAAGTGAAAGTTTCCAAATCAGCGTTTGATTGAGCAGTCTGGAAGAATGTGTGGTTACCCCCCCTACCCCCGGCCGCCCCAGGAACTTAATCATGTATTTAGGAAGTGTCTGCTTACATGCTCACAAGGAAAGCGAGTCCTCTCTTGTTTGAAGACTGTCTTATTAAGGTTGATCCTTAACCCTGTGTCTTCCCTTTGCATCCTCATGCACCTCATAATCTGTATTTAGATTCTATAATTTGTAGGATGTTGAATTCTGTCACTGTTGTTTAGACCAGAATCATACAGAAAGATCCCTAAGAGCAACACCTAAGTGGATTATCAGGTAGTCAAAAATCACGATAGTGAGTGCAAATGCAAACTAAGGTGACTTTTCCTCGATGAGTCCACACCTCGGTTTTCAAGCGTCGGGACAAATCCTTTTTCCTTCCTCGTGAGCTGTCTGCAACAACTGGCTAGCTTGGAGGATATGTGTTGCTTGAATTTTCAATACATAGATTTTTGATTTGCAAGCAGAGTCCCAGTGTCTGTACCCAGTGATGACCGTGGGGAGCTGAACTGGAGGAGAACACGATAGATGCCAGCCTTTGTCTCCTGCTTTTCTGGGAACCTGAGATTCCTCCATGTAATTCCTCTGTGTATAGCGAGCAGAATCGCCTGCAGCGTAACAGCCTCCTCTCTTGGAGTCATTTGAGTCTATGATAGGAATCCCCGCCTGCTTCCTTCAGTCTTTGATCTTTTTAAGGCCAGGAGCACCCCACCCTTACCATTCAATAAACCAGTCAATAGATGATTACACATTGTTATTCTACGTCTGCAGCCCAGAACTAGAACACAAAAGGCTTGAATTGAATCCTCCATGACATATTACTCCATCACAGAATGTGTGTTTTGATTAACTATATCGCACCATTTTCTACATATATTCCAGGTCTTGTGTGCTCCTTCATTTTCTCATAAATTCTATTTTCTTGCAACTGAGAGCAACCTTCCCCATCTCTTCACATGCCATTGCATCATCTTTACCGAGTCCTAGATTAGATGTCATTTTCTAGGGAAAAGCCTGAATTAACTGTCTATACTTCAACATACGGCTTACATATTTTGTTGGTTTCTCATTTTAGTACTTATGAGATTTTTATGGTCAGGTTTGCCTGCAAGGTTTTATGATGCTTAAAGATAAACACTGTCTTTCTTTACCCAGCTTCTTCCTGTGGTAGTGCTCAGCCAATATTAATTCAGGGATGTGGATGTAAAGCCGACTTTCACTGTTGCTTCTAAAGTGGCCTTATATACACTGTTTGTTGAAGCTGCTGTCTTTTCTCCAGCGTGTGTTATTTAACCTCTTCATAAAAATGTCAGATGGCAGCAGGTGCATGGATCTGTATCTCAGCCCTCAGCTCTTTCTCACTGATCCGTGTGTCTTTGGATGCCAGTAGTAGTGTTCTTGTTCTACCTCTGTAGTATAACGTGAAATTGGAGATAGTGACATCTCCAGGAGGTTATTTATTTATTTATTTAAAATTATTTTGGCTATCCTGGGTCCTTTGTGTTACCATTTCTTTTCATTTCTGTGAAGAATTGAGTGGGAATTTTGTTGAATCTGTAGATTGCTTGTGGTAGACAAGCAATTCATTTTCACATATTAATCCTGCTAATCTGTGAGCGTGGAAGGTCTTTCCATCCGGTGTTCTCTTCAGCGCTTTTCTTCAGTGTCTAAAAGTTTTCGCTGTGTAAGCCTTTCACTTTTTTTTTGCTTAGAGTTACTCCACAATATGTCATGAGGCCATGGTGAGTGAGATCGCTTCCCTGATTTCTTTCATTTTCTGTTTGTCATTGGTTTATAGGAAGGCTGTTGTTTTTTGTGTGTTTATTTTATATCCTGTGACTTTGTTGAATGCATTTATGAGATGTAGGATGTGGGAGCTTTGGTGGGTTCTTTAAGAGTCTTTTAATAAATTATCTGCACCTAAGAAGATTCTGACTTTTTTATTAAGAATTTTTTAATTTTTTAATATAATCTTTTCTCATTTTACATAGCTATTCCCGTTCCCATTTCCTTCCCTCCTCCTGCGTCCCCCTACCTCACCCCACCATCCACTCCTCAGAAAGGGTAAAACTTCCCATGGGGTGTCAACAAAGTTTGAAACTTCACTTAGAGGCAAGACCAAGACCTCCCCCTGTATCTAGGCTGAGAGCAAGGTCTGACTCCAAAAAGAAAGTGCTCCTAGACACCAGCTCAAGCACAACTGTCGGTGGCCCCACAGACTGCCCCAGCCTCACAACTGTCCCCCACATTCAGAGGGCCTAGTTTGGTCCTATGCAGGTTTCCCCACTATCAGTCCGGAGTCAGTGAGCTCCCACTAGCTCTGGTCAGCTGTTTCTATATGTATCACCATCGGTGGAGAGGACGTTTAAATTGGCCTTCCCCTGTAATCAGATTGATGACTACTTTAATTGTCATCATAGAACCTTTGACCAGCAACAGATGGAAGCAGGAACAGAGATCTACAGCGAAGCACTGGGCTGAGCTACCTAAGAGCAGCTCGAGAGAGGGAGGAACAATATTATTAGCAAAGGAGTCAAGACCGTGACACTGACTTCCTTCCCTATCTGCGCTCCCTCTTTTTCCTTCACTTCTTCTAGTTAAGAAATCAAGCAATATACTGACATTAATTAATCTCTTTAAGGTAAAGTTTGTTCTAATGTTTCCAAGGCCTTCAGGAGTAGCTTTAAGTTACCAAAATGAGGTCTCTCCAGTTTTAGTGTAGGCACTTGGTGTTATAAACATCCCTCTTAGGACTGCTTCAATTGTGTTCCATAATTTTAATATGTCATGTATTCATTTTCAGTCAATTCTAAGAATTTTAAATTTTTCGTCTTGATTTTTCTTTGAATCCATTTTTTATTCAGTTGTTCATTGAGTTTTTCTCGAGTTTGTTCTGTGAGTCTGTGTACTTCCTGTCATCAGCATTGCTGTCAACATCCGTTTTTTTTTCTTTTTGTCCTAAATTTGTTGAGACTTGCTTTGTGTCCTAATAGGTGATTAGCTTTAGAGAAAATCCCATGGGCTGCTCTTTAGTGTTTGGGCTGTCGTTGCCTGTTAGATCCTTTTCTTTTTAAAATGACATTGTGATATCATTTAGCACCCAGATTTTACTGTTGAGATTTTGTCTGTATGAGCAGTCTATTAGTGAGAACATGGTATTGAAGTCACCCACTATTGCTATGTTAGGGACATTTTGTGATTTTTAGATATAATGTTTATTTTTATGAAACTAGATGCCTTGTTTTTGCTGCATAAATGTTTAGAATTATAGCATCCATTCAGAGAATTTTTCATTTAATGAATATGGAATGTCTCTATCTCTTCTGACTACTTTTGGTTTGTAATCACTTTTGCATGGTATCAGACTAGCTGTGCCGGCTGTGTCTTTGCTCCATTTTCTTGGAGTACCATAGTACCATTTTCCATCCCTTTACTCTAAGATTTTATTATTCCATTCTGTTAGTCTGTCTTTTTGTTATGTAAATGGAGACTATTAATATTGAGAGTTCTTATTGAATAATATTTATTAGTTCCTGCTATTTTTTTTGTGGTTGTATTATTTTCTTAGACCTCTTTAGTTAACTGTTTTGTTACTATATATTCCCCGTAACCTCTTGAGTGTGTTTAATAGTCTCTTCAGATCAAAATACATGTTTCTCTGTAGAGCTGGTTTTGAGTACATAAATTCCTTAAGTCTGTTTTTATTGTGACAATTTTTTCTTTCTCATTTATTTATGACCTATTGACCATCATCCTTTGATCTGTTTTTTCTTCTTCATATATAACTATTATTCATAGGTTTGGTCCTTTCATAGTGTCAAAGATTTCCTTTATAGCAGTGTTTCTCAATTGGAGACTCCACGTTTTACTATCAGGGAATATTTGACATTATCTAGTAATGTTTTTAGTTATGATACTGAAAGAAGCTTCTGGTACTCTTGTCATCCAATGGCCTGCTGTCAGTTTTTCTGTGAAACAGCCTTTGTACTAGTAAAAAAAAGCATATTTTCTGTCTTACCTGTTAGAAATGCTGAGTTACTTTTAGTGAGGTTGAGCAACCTTGGGCTGGAGACAAGGACAATGGGATGAGTGCGGAAATGGTTCTGGGTTGGTAAATATGGGTAAATATGGTAAATACTGTGGACCCTGGGCAGTCTACAGTGGGAACTATTGTGAACTAATAAAAATTCAGCCATGTTTTAAGAAGCCAACTCAATTTTTTCAGTTTATTTTACATTCTAGATATTAACTCCTTGTCTGAATTATAACTTCCAGAGATTTCCTCCCATTGTTTGAGTCTCTTTCCTTTCTTTCTTTCTTTCTTTCTTTCTTTCTTTCTTTCTTTCTTTCTTTCTTCTTTTTTGTTCAGCAGTCTTTTAATTTCATGTGATCCTATTGGTCAGTTCTGGTTATTATTTCCCATGCTATTGGAGTTCTTTCCAGAAAACTCTCATGTGTTTTGAAGGTTTCCCCCTTGGTTTTCTTTGAGAAGCTTCAGCGTTTCATTTTTTTTTCCTAAGTAGATCATCTTTTATTTTTTTATTGAAAAAAAAATTTTCCGCTTCCTCCCCGTCTCCCATTTCCCTCCCCCTCCTCCTGCCCCTCTCCCCCTCCCCCCACTCCTCTTCTCCTCCCTCTCCAGTCCCAAGAGTAGTCAGGGTTCCCTGCCCTGTGGAAAGTCCAAGGTCCTCCCCCCTCCATCCAGGTCTAGGAAGGTGAACATCCAAACTATCTAGGCTCCCACAAAGCCAGAACATGAAGTGAAATGAACCTATCCTATAGCCATACTGATGACTATCTTGCATATCACCATAGAACCTTCATCTAGCGATGGAAGGAGATAGAGACAGAGACCCACACTGGAGCACCAGACTGAGCTCCCAAGGTCCTAATGAGGAGCAGAAGGAGGGAGAACATGAACAACGAAGTCAGGACCACGAGGGGTGCACCCACCCACTGAGACAGTGGGGCCAATCTATTGGGAGCTCACCAAGGCCAGCTGGACTGTGACTGAAAAGCATGGGATAAAACCGGACTCTCTGAACATGGTGGACAATGAGAGCTGATGAGAGGCCAAGGACAATGGCACGGGGTTCTGATCCTACTTCGTGTTCCAGCGTTTCATTTTTTATATTCAGGTTTTTGGTCCGTATAAAACTTTTATTTATTTTTTGGGGTGCAGGTGAGAGAGATGGGCATATCTTCATTCTTATGCATGTGAGTCACTTCTGCGGGAATGTAAACTTGTGCAGTCACTGTGGAAATCTATTTGGAGGATTGTCAAAAAGTAAAACCAGAACTACCACATGACCCATCTATACCAGTCTTAACTACACAGCCAAGGGACTATAAATCTTGTCAGATCAATGAGATAATAACTGCCGAATACATTAAAGCTACAAAAATAGTTGAAGTCTCCTGTTAAAAGCACTATATCATTGCATTGAGGGATTTGTCAATCCCATTTCCATGTCTGGGGTGCTTTCACTCC
The DNA here is from genome assembly GCF_950005125.1 of Chionomys nivalis. Lineage (NCBI taxonomy): Eukaryota > Metazoa > Chordata > Mammalia > Rodentia > Cricetidae > Chionomys > Chionomys nivalis. The sequence continues at coordinate 23,130,647 of NC_080099.1, read as the reverse complement.
CTGTGGATGGAGAGCATCCTGTGTCCTGGAGTCCATATGTCAGATCCACCCCTGAGAGACATACACTTGGAAGAAAAAGCTATGGTGGTGCACATGCCTTGAGAAACCTGTTTCCTAGCAGACTAGTTATTGGTGGGTCTGGGGTTTGGAGAAACAAAGGTAAATATCAGCTTTAGTGCCCTAGCGCCTTCCTCAGACACCACAGTGTGAGCTCTGTCACCTCTGCCACTGGCGTCCATGGGACTGGAATATCCTATGAGTTGATGCTTAGTGCTGTTCCACTGTTTTGCAGTTAGGTGCCTAGCATCCATGGCTCTTTAACCTTTCCAAAGAGTCCAGAGCTTCCCAGCTTCCTTCAGGGAGAGCCTTCTCTATCAAGGTAGCTCAAAATACATTTGAAGTTGCAAATGCTGTCTGATCCCCCTGCGTGGTCACATCTGTTTTCCTATCTTTAAATTATTTGTATTAAAGAAAAGCAGAATATCGTTCTGTTATGCCAGGTAGGATTTCTGAAGATCTCTATCTTTTATGTATTTGCTTTCAATTTTTTTCTATCATACGCAATTGGTTTTTAAAAGCAGTAGAAAATAAATATATGAGAAAGCTTGTTCTCTTATGGCTTTAGTCCATTTATGAAACATGGGAAATGAAAGCTCACATAGCCATTTTGGAATTGCCTTGCAATGATTGCAAAAAGCTACCGTTGTAGCTGTCATACTTCATGGAAACTTTCAAGATCAGGATTTAGGTCAGCTTTGTCCCTGACTGTGTGTCTTACTCAGGGTTACCATTGCTGTGATAAAACTACATGAGCAAAAGCAAGCCGGGGGGAAGGGGTTATTTTGCTTGCACTTCTACATCATAGCCCCTTGTTGAAAGAGGTCGTGGCAGGAACTCAAACAAAGCAAGAACCTAGAGGCAGAAGCTGGTGCAGAGTCTGCGAGGAGTGCTGCTCACTGGCTTATTTAGCCTGCTTTCTTTGATCAGTTGAACAGTGGTTAGAGTCTGGATGTATCAGCTGGTCTTCAGTATATTCTGGAATCCTAAAGAAGTAGGCTCTAATGTCAGTGAAGAGATTGTCTTGCCAGTGTGAATGAAAGCAAACAGATGAAGAGAGCAACTTCTTCTTCTTCTTCTTCTTCTTCTTCTTCTTCTTCTTCTTCTTCTTCTTCTTCTTCTTCTTCTTCTTCTTCTCCTTCTCCTTCTCCTTCTCCTTCTCCTTCTCCTTCTCCTTCTCCTTCTCCTCCTCCTACTCTTCCTCCTCCTCCTCCTCTTCCTCTCTTCTTCCTCCTCCTCCTCTTCCTCCTCCTCTTCACTCCTCCTCCTTCTTGGTGTGGCCCAGCTTAAAGGAGAATCTTCCTGCCTCAAAAGATCTGGATAAAAAAAATAAACCCTCATAGGTGTGCCCAAAATCTTACTAATAAAGTTAAGATGAAGCTGATCATCCCCTGACTGAGGCCAGCAAGTTCCTGAAAGGAAGCATGGGAGGGGAGGAACTGTGCCGAGGAACCTTTAGAATGCAGCCTTGATATGGGTTGAGAGGTTGAGTCTGGGTTGCTGACTGATCCTTCTGAACTGAACTTCCCCAGGATTTCAGGTGGGAAGATGTAAGTTCCAAGAATGGAAAAAAATAAAAAGACACAGGCTAAATCTCCCTTTGTTGCAGGTCATCACACTTCTTTTAAGGCTTCTTTAAAGGAACAGTGTTGTCAGTCTTAGCTTGGATCCCCAGTCACCCTACCTTGAAGAATAAACAATAATTAGTTATATAGTGACAGGAAAGAAAGACACAGGTACAAATTAGTGAAGGAGAATAGAGGTGCAGATGTGTCCTCATGTGGGAGGAGCAGGCCTCCCACCTCTTCGGGTTCTGATGGAAGAAAATGTATGAGAAAGATGGGTTCAGCTTAGGCAGAGCCCATCACCCCAGCTTCCTCCAAACCTCAGGATTTCAAAAAAATCTCTGATTTGCACCAATTCACTCTGGTATTGGATGCTCGAGTATATATTAAATCCCAGATGTACTATTAGCTTACTCTGTGACCTTAAACACCGTCCCTCATGTGTCAGTTTTTCCAGCCTCAAGGGAAGGTGATGGGCACAAACTATCTCATATTTCTTCTACTTCTGATGAGCTGTGCAGTTAAGAATCTCCAAGGCCCTTATTCAATGCTACGGGATAATAACTTTGGTTTATTTACTCATGGTCAGTTATAGTAATCTACTGCTGGCACTGGTAGCACCTCAAGTCTTCCTACTTTTCACCCTGATACAAAGCTAGCTGCCAAGTACCAAGGCAGCGACATAAGTTCCCACAGGAGCAGTCAAATGTGACACAGTAGCCAGCAATGGCGGCATAGCTGAGTTCCACAGTGCATGCGTTCCCTAGCAGCAGAGGCATCAGAATGTTTCTGCAATGCTGGGCTGCCAGTGTCCACCTTATACAAGAAATGAACATGTCTATGAGTTTCTGCAGCCATCAGAGTAGACTTAAGAGGACAGGGAATAGCAGGGACTGCAGGGTGATGAAAGTAGGGACATTCATTACCTCATCTGGTAGCTCTCACAGTATTCATTGGCTTTTTAGAGATGCAGCCCACGATAGATCTCGCTGCTGTCCCCAGCCCCAAATACATTGGTGGGATTTAATTATTTGTGTCTAGAGACCAGGCTGTAACACCACTTTTCTCTCTCCTAAATGTAAGCTCCTTGTAGCTTGATTTTGACATACCTTCTACATTTTATACTCTATGAAACTAAAGATAGAGTGGTTTCAGGATTCATTCATTTCATTCATTTATTCTCAAAAGCAAAAATAAAAATCTGCCAAGTATAGCTCATAAATATTCATTAAATATTGTCTTAGGAGCCTAGAATTCTAGAACAAATAGAATTACATAACATTTAGTTGACAAATATTAGGTGCCAACTCTGGCTCCAGGCATTGTTGTGACCTCTGGAACACAGCAATAAATAAGGCAGGGACGTTCCTTGTCCTCCTGCAGAGCAGCAATAGGTATGTGTGAATATAAAGCATGATCTAGTGGCTTGTGTGAACTAAGAAAGACGTGGGTAGCAGAGAAGTAACAGAAAAATAAAGAAGAGCAATCAGAATTGTCTAGTGTAAAACTCTGTAGCCAGGAATGAGAGTGTTCAGCTTGAGGAAATAAAATCAGGGTCACACTCTCTAGGCAAACATTGGGTTACAGAGGGGATCAAGAAATGAACTGAGCACAGGGGCAGGACTTGGAATGGGGCAAACTCTCTTACCCGTAGGCAGGATGAGAACTACAGTTTAGCTGCAGCGAAAGAATGGGTTTAGTCTTTTCTAAGAGTATAGCCTAGGAATATTTCATGTAGCACAAACTGGTCGTGAAGTTTGTTTGTTTTTCTAAGAACACAAAGTCTTGTGATTACGGAAGAAGGGTGGATTTGGAAAGAGTTGGGAAGGTAGATAGGATCCAAACACATTGTATGAAATTTGAAACTCTCACCTCTGGAAACAAATAGATGGGTAACATTATACTGGAATGAGCAGGTCACATTTAAAAATATGTGCATATATAAATATATATGCATACAAGAATAATAAGTGAAAAAAGAGGTGAGATTTGAAGGAGAGTGGGGAGGGATATGTGGGAAGGTTTGGAGGAAGGAAAGGGAAGGGAGAAATGTTGTAACTATTATATGAAAAAGATGAGCCAAATTTGAGAGAGAGAATGGTCATGGATATTGGGGGAGCAGGTGTGAGGAAAAAGAAGGGAAATGATATAATTATAATTTCAATAATAAAAACAGTTTATAAAAGATAAAAAAGAAAGAGGGACTTCATGTTACAGCTGCAGGAAATAATGATAATGCGAACTACACAAGAACTGAAACTCCACATGCAGTTAGCAAGGAGTTTTGTCTGAAATTTGAGTTCATTCCTGAGCAGAGAACCTGCTTACCATGCCCAGGCTTCAGCACACACCTGGACTAAGCAATGGGTGCTATCTTAGGTCACCAAATTTCTGAAATTTATAATTTAAATATAAGAAATGAACACACTTCCCTTGGGCATGTAGTTTGCTTGTAGCTTGGGCTCAGTTTTCGGCAACTCGAAAGCTTAAAAAACTCTCATATTGAAGAATTAAGCATATGACAATTTTTATATTATGCAAAATAAGTTTTAAAAATTTTAATTCATGCCGGGCGGTGGTGGCGCACGCCTTTAATCCCAGCACTCGGGAGGCAGAGGCAGGCAGATCTCTGTGAGTTCGAGGCCAGCCTGGTCTACAAAGGGAGTTCCAGGACAGGCTCCAAAGCTACAGAGAAACCCTGTCTCGAAAAACAAAACAAAAAAAAATTTAATTCACTTTAAGAATATACAATAGTGGGTGCCATTATGTCATTTTATATGCATTTATCATTATATTTTATTCTTTTTCACAACCCCTGTTACCTCTCATTTCCAGTTCTGCCTTATCCCTTCCTACTTCAAAATAATACCTCTTCCCTTTCCAAGTCTTAGATTAGATGATAGATAGATAGATAGATAGATAGATAGATAAACAGATAATAACTGAAGTAAAACAAGGTCACCATTTAGCTGAGAACTCTAAGGAAAAGCAATTTCCCGCAAGCTACATATTCTGTGTAAAACCCAGCTCAGAATATCACTTGTAACATTAGAATGAAGTGGAGAGCTAGAAAGGAGAGAAGGCTGGCTGTGTCCCTTAGGTTTAATTTAAAGAAAGGATGAGGATGTACAAATACTAAATGTATTTCCCTAGTTGTCAAATCAAGTTGGCAGCAACTGATAGCTATGGATGGTTTGAAAATCCTCCTTTAGGCAGGGAAGAGCCCATCAATTGGTTATTCAATACCCAATGGTCAGCCCTAAGAACATAAACACAGGTAACACTATACAGACTGAGCAGGTTGTATCTAGGAACAAACATTTATATGCAAAAACTATGTATGTATGTATGTATGTAGGTATGTATGTATGTATGTATATTAAAAACAATGAAAATGAAGCCATGGATATGAAGGAGAACAAAGAAGAGTATATAGACTTTTGAGAACTGGAAGGGAAGGGGAAATGATGCATTGTATTTTAATAACACCTCAGGCATGAATTCCCGCCTATCGAGCCAGCCTTATTAGACACCTGTTGGTTACTGCCAGGCTGTAAGTACCACCTATTGCACCTTTGAGAATATCTCACCATTCTGGTTTGTGTGCCTTATACCAGGTAGTGTTATTGACTGCTTTTCTCTCTTGGCAGTCTGCATAGCTCTTTCTGGTACTGTGAGATATACTCAGGTAACAACCTTCCAGATTGGTTCCTGCTCAATTTATTCAAATACTCTATTCAAAAAGTGTATTGTCTTCAGCCATAGGATCTTATCGTCATTTTCTGGTAGGCAGCCCAGGGCCATGTTAACAGCCTATATTGGGAGTGGGTCTCTTGAACTCCCCCTGATCAACAGCTTGAAAGGGTATTTCCCATGGCTGACACCTGTTTATATATTACTACACACACACACACACACAATCACACACACAATCCACACACACAATCACACACTGGTAAATAAACATAAAATAATTTGATCCTCTGTGGTCTTTAAAAACACCTTTAGTGTTATTTATACATCTTTACTTGTGCTCTGTTGCTTTCCCTCTCAAAGTATGCAAGTAAACCTGTCTGTCTTCCCCACTTCCCCATTTATATCAGCTGTGTTTGACTGTCCTTCTCTCTAGAATACCCCTGTCCCCACCATGGTCTCTTTTTAATTTCCTGGAATCTACTGTTACACCAGACTACACTCTCACATCTAAAAGTTCAGAGCTAGGATCTACAGCTAAGAGAAAGTACGTATTGTTTGTCTTCGGGGTCTGAATTGTATCATTCATTAGAATAGTTTCTAGTTCCATCCATTACCTGTACATTTCTTTGTTTTTTACAGCTGAATAGCATTCATAGTGTATATGTCCTGCATTTTCATCATCCATCACCCATTTGTCAGCTGAATGACATTTAGACGGTTTCCATTTCCCAGCTACTGGGAATAGAGCAAGAGCGAAAATGGCTGAGTAAGCACCTGTAGAATAGGATGCTGAGTCCTTCCAGCTTATGCCAAGGAGCAGCATAGCTGGGCCATAGCATAGATTTGTTTTTGCAATCCTACCAACAGAGAATGAGGATTTCCCTTTCCCGACTCTTGGCCAGCACCTATTAACAACTGCTGTCTTGTTCTTAATCCCATTCTGATTGGGGTTAAGGTAAAATCTCAAAGTGGTTTTGATTTACATTCCCCAACTTTTAATGGTTTTATTTTAAACACTCTTTGAAAAATTTATTAGCCATTTCATTTATTCTTTTGAGAACTCTCTGTTTAGATCCATAGCCTATTTTTTTTTTAAATTGGTTCACTTTTTTCTTGGCTGTTTTTTGAGTTCTTTTTATATTCCTAATATATTCTATATATATTCTTTTCATATTGATATTAATTTCCTGTCAGATGGGAGAATGGAGCCAATAAATGAAGGGAGCTAATGACTCCTGCAAAAGCCAGCTTTCTTCCGAGCAAGCATCAGACAATTTATACTCTGAGGGTGAAGAGGTGTCCTATAATTAAAGTGTCCACTCACAAGGGCAAGCAGCACAGGGTGGACAATCCACCTGCTGCGAAAACATGGTTTTCCGTAGAGGCATATAAATAAATAACAATAGCCAGTTGTAGTGGCTAACCTGAAGTGAACTCTCTCCTATCTGCTGTACCTACAAGGGGCATGAAAGCATAATCCAAGAAAAGTTCCGTGTTGTTGAAGAAACTGACTCAGGGTTACAAGGCTCTCATCTTGCTTTCTTTGGGTTTTATCTCAAGCACTCAGAAATCTCCTCATATGACTCCATTCTTGGACTGTGTCTCAGCATACTACTATCGCTTTTCTAAGCGAGCATAATTCCCAGCTACTTTCTAAGTACCCATCCTTATATCTAACGATAAGTACAGCTCTTGCCCCTGCCCAGTCTAAGAAGCTCCTTTTTGCAGCAGAAAGTGACCATCTAAGAAAACCGCAGTTAGTGACTCTGTCCAGAACCACCCACACAGGTACCCATCCCTGGCTGATACATCTACAACACTTCTGCAAACCACAAAGTGTGACATGACATTGGAGAGGATCTTGTTACGACTAAATAAAGGCAAATACAAAGAGGAAATAAGCTAGGCAGAGAAACATAAGAAAATTCACACATGGATCCAATGTGATATGATCATGGAGATGTTTCTGTAATTGCAAAACACTAGAATCTATCTGTATGCTCATGAACAGGAGAATAAAAAAATCATTGTCATAGAGAAAACTCTCACAGTTAAGTGAGAAACATATGAATATTGATATATTATACATATATACTATCGAAGTTAAAAATGAATATATTTTGAATATTGTTCCAACACAATGTGTAGCATTTTGCTTACATAAAATTAAAAATACTAAAAATATAGAATAAAATTCAATATAAAAATATAGAATAGAATTCAATATAAAAATATTGCATCATTCTGGAATACTTAATGAACTTGCTTAATGTACTCAAATAAAAAAGCACAGGAATAAGATAGCTTCCATGTGTGGGGCGCCGTTACCTCTGTTGAGCAAGTGGGAGGAGGATGTAAACAGAAAGGAGAAAACTTATTTTCCAAACCGGATGATGTGACCTACTTTAGATGTAACTGCAAATCATCTATGAAAATAATGCAAGCATTTCAGGGATAAACTTCACCTTGACCACCATCCAACACCTGATTCCAGGCTTGGTATCTATTGTTATTGGTTATTAGATACACACAAACTCTCTCTCTCTCTCTCTCTCTCTCTCTCTCTCTCTCTCACACACACACACACACACACACACGGGGGGGGCAATGGAGGGAGGGATTCAAGCACATGTGTGTCTTATGTGATGATAATATACATACTTTCACTTAATATGACGGATTTTTTTTCCTATATAAATCTATCTCTTTTAACTAATAGTGAATATTAGGTTAGAACATGTTAGGACATCATAAAAATAAAGAACTCAGCCTCTTAGGAGAACCTGTGTCCTGAACTTTCCTTTCCTGTTCTGTGGCTTTGGCATGGTAGTTCGACTCTAATCCTGCTTCTTCTACTGTAAGTCAGATATAGTACTAGCGCCTGTCTCTCCAGGCTTGTTGTGACAGTAAGAATTCTGACGGTATTAACAGCATTATCCCTAACACATAGTAGCTTTCAATGATCAAAGTAACTTTTCCTTACTTCATCCTCATGAACATATGGAAGCTAAGGAGGGATTGGAAAGAACCCACAGCACCCCGACGGGATGCTCTGACTAAATTATATAGCAGGGCGTACTGCAGACTGCAGCTGAGCACTTACTGTCAAGCTCTCACACAGTATTCTATCTCAGCAACAACTCACACAGGGAAGCCTTTCTACCCCATAGGATATTCTAGTAACGGAAACAATCACCCATGCAAACATCCAAGGATTGCACAAAGCAGCTTGCAAGTAGCAAGCAGATGATAATGAAATACAACCTTTTACGGAAGAGGTTTATCACAGCTGTCAAAGATCTTGAAGACTGGGAGGAAATCTCGAAGCTAGCACAGATCATCCTAATTTGGCTGGCAGTGAATCAGTGAGCAGCATTTGCCTCCATTTCCAGTCTTTACAACACTTTGTATCCCCCGGTCTTCATTTGCAGCTTACAACCAAGGCTGTAAAACAATACACCCACTCTTCAAGAAATAAAACGTACCAGGATTTTAAAATTCACACTTTTTTATTTTCGTACTTCTCATTTCAGATCAACTACTAACTTCCTCTTTTATCAAGCAATATTTTAAATATCTCTTTATGATACCAAAGTGAAATAAGTCTTTCAGTGAAAAAAATTTATTTATGCACAAATAAAAAAATCTCAACATCGTTCATGAACTAGAATATTTAAAAAGTTTGAGTAATTTATAATAAAATTATACATGGACTATAAATGCCTAGGTTTGTCTAAAGTAGAAACAATAAAGGCCCTGGCGTATGTGTGTTACGTGTTGAGGGCCAGTGGATGTGACAATTTCTCACAGCCTAAAGAGTGTGGGCTGGACTAACAGCTCCAATATCTTGATTGGCTGCAGGCAACACGTAACAAATGCTTGATTGGAATGAACTCATAGTCGTCTTTCCATCTAGCTAATATAAATAAGGAACCGTGGAAAATTCTTCATGTTTACAAGTAGAAGAAACTGAATTCTAGATTACTGTATTTACATAAATGCCTGGGAATGCATGTTAGCCTCATAGAGACTATGGGCTGTATTTTCTGCATGAGCAATTCTCCGGTGTATCGCAGTATGTCACCTGCCCTCCCCATTAGGACCTGCTGTGTTCTCTAAATCATAACCATGCCCAAATGTCTCCATTAGTCATCACAAACAGCCCCCTGGAGATTATACTACATCCACTAAAAACCGTGATTCAGATGGGGATACACATAACGGGAGTCTCTGAACTTACCAAGGTCAGACCTCGAAACCCAACTGACTGACTCAGTAACTCATTGCACTGCTGTCTGTTGAGGGCTGCGGACCACCAGATTCCGAATTTCCTGTAAACAACTTGTTTTCCTCTGCTCTGAGCAGCCTGAAGCTCCTCTGAGCACGAGACCCTGATGGCAGGGGAATGGTTCTAGTGGCTGCAGCTGAAAGATCCTGAGAGCTGGCTTTTGCAGAAGTCATAGCTCCATTTATTGGCTCCATTCTCCCATATGACAGGAAATTAATATCAATATGAAAAGAATATGTATAGAATATTTAAGAATATAAAAAGAACTCAAAAAACAGCCAAGAAAAAAGTGGTTGTCACTGCTGCACCAGCAGTGTCGCTCCTGCTTACTGCTTTTCAGTAACTCCTCTTCTCCCTCCAGTCTCACTTCAATGATCACTTCTTGGAAAAACATTGTCTGGTTTTTTACAGTGCAGCTCCCGCTAGGGCCAATGCTTCCCTCCCAGCATCCCCTTTTCCATAGATACAGTTACAAGTTTTTGTCTGCCTTAGCGGCTTCTGAGTTCTGTGTGGGAAGACCTGTATCTGTTTTCTTTTCTTAGTGCCCATGAGTCTACATTTCCAAATACTTTTTTGGGTGCATGCACACATGCCTGAGTGGACAAGAGATGATCAGATGAACACATGACCAAACATGCCTGTGACTAACCTGACATTCCTTGGCCAAATCTTTTTTTGAGTCAGTGAGTTTGTTTGTTTTCTGCTTTGCAGCAGAGCTTACACGCCAGCTACCTGGAGAGATTAATGACTTTATGTTTGACCTATTTGGCAAGGACAATATATTAACCTTCTAGTTTGATGGATTAAAGAAAGGGAAAGCGACAACTTGTGAGTGTGCCACAAATGTAAGAGTGGCTGGGTTTCACAAGAGAGCGAGGCTCTCCTTTATCTCCACTGGAACAAGCAGTGCATAGACATACCCATTCCCAAAGATACATGTTCCTTAAGCTACAGCAACTCATATTATAAGTTGTCCTGTCGGGCTAGAGAGGTAGCTCAGTGGTTAAGAGACGAGCTGCTCTTCCAGAGGACCTGGGTTCAATTCTCAGCACCTGCATGGCAGCTGTCAATGGTCTTTAATTCCAGTCCCAGGTGATCCAATGCCCTCTTCTTGCTTTCTTAATTCAAGGCACCCATATAATATACAGGCATGCATGCAAACAGAGCACCCATCTGCACAAAAACAGAACAACAAAAAGCAAATAAACAAAACAAAAAACTTCTCTTGTCATCTTTGAGGCTAGCCTGGTCTACAGTGAGTTCCAGATCAGCTAGGGGTTGCACAGTGAGATTCTATCTCAAAAAGGGGGGGGGGGATCTCCTGTCATTGTTTTGTGCCACAGTCATTTTTAAATGTCTTGAGTCTTTTTATTAAAGGACAATAGAACAAAGGAAACAGATATGCAAAACTGTAGATCACCTTTGTAGGGCTTTAAAATACGTTTTTGAAAATTTTATGTATGATATACTTTTTTTTTTTTTTTTGATTTTCGAGACAGGGTTTCTCCGTAGCTTTTTGGTTCCTGTCCTGGAACTAGCTCTTGTAGACCAGGCTGGCCTCGAACTCCCAGAGATCCGCCTGCCTCTGCCTCCCGAGTGCTGGGATTAAAGGCGTGCACCACCGCCCGGCTGTATGATATACAGTATTTACATCATTCCCATCTCCTGTGACCCTCCATCCTTTTAATTCATGCCTTCTTCTTCACTGTTGTTAATTAAACACACATATGCCAATATAAATGCTTGCTTGTCTGCATATGTCCTTAGGGTTGGCTATTTAGGATTAGATAACGTGTTAGGAGATATATTCCTGGAGAAATCTGATGTCTCCCCTCTCCTGGCAGTCATGAATTGCATGCGGTTATTTGTCTAGGAGTGAAGCCCTACCCTAGTTCCCCATTCACACTGGCATTTTGGCTCGTTTTGCCATTGTGCTGTCTTGTTGAGATAATCACATTGTTACACATTCGTGAGTGTTGTTCCACATCCTATTTAGAAGACACAGTTCTGCTGCAGATGCCCCGTTCTGCTTGTCCTTACAAACTTCCCGCCTTCTTGTCCATGACATTCTCTGAGCGATTGCTTTATACACACGTATCATTTGGGGATGGATACTGTGTGCTCATTTCTTCTGCTTATTTCCATCAACCCTGGGTTTTAGTGATGGTCTCTCTGCTGCTGAAAGAAGCTCCTTGGATGAGGAGTGACAGTCACACTTAGGAGTGGGTAGAAGGATAGATATTTAGAATGTGTTGGTCTAAGTCGGGCGGTGGTGGCACACGCCTTTAATCCCAGCACTCGGGAGGCGGAGGCAGGCAGATCTCTGTCAGTTCGAGGCCAGCCTGGTCTACAAGAGCTAGTTCCAGGACGGGAACCAAAAAAGCTACGGAGAAACCCTGTCTCGAAAAATCAAAAAAAAAAAAAAAAATGTGTTGGTCTATGTCCTTATCAGCACGGCCAGTATTTACATGGGTAGTTTTACAGTACCAGGCATGATTTCCCTCCTGTAGTGGGCCTTAAGTCCTTTCAAATCAATCACTAACCTCCATTTTCATGATTACTTAAAACATCTCTTTATCATACTTAAGTGAACTAAGTCCATGATCAAGTTAACTTATTTGTGCACAGATGAAAATGACAGCTGTTGGTTACTTCCAAGATACACATGCCATTATTATCACACCAGTGGGGATGTCTTGGATTGCTGGTAATTGTTGTGATTCTTAGGCTTTACAACTGGGTAGGCTAGTGATCGCTTTTCTCCCTTGAAGTTTCTCTCATGCAGAAACGTCAAATACTATGAAAGCTAGTCCTCTGAGAAGGGGCTTCTGGGTTGATTCCAGCTTGATTCTTTTAAGATCCATGTTTGAAGTCAATTACAAGATGGGTGTACATTCATGTTTAGATCTTCTGTTTTGCTCCATTGATCTGAATGACTGTTTTTGTGGCAGTGTCATTGCTGGTTTTATTACTATAGATATGTAATATAGTTTGCAATCTGCTATTGCAATCCTTGCAATATTGTTCTTTTTGCTCAGAATTGTTTTGCTATCTAGGGTTTTACCTAGGAATTTTCCTATTTCTTTGAAGATATGCCATATAAATTGTAATTGAGATTTTACTGAATCTATCAATTGTTTTGGGTGGGATGGTCATTTTAATAATATCATTTAATATTAATATGCATTCTACTTAGTGGCCCATGTAGAGACTCTAGAATAGATTATATATTGAAATACAAAACAAATATTAACAAACTAAGAAAAGCTGTAGTACCTCTTTGTAGCCTATCTGACCACAGTATAAGAAAACTTAAAATCAATGACAAAGAATTCTATAGTAAATACACAAACTCACAGAAATTAAACAATACAATTACTGAATGATCAGTGTATTGAAGAAGAAATTGAGAAAGAAAAATTTTAAGTCTTGGAATGAAATAAAAATGGGAACACAACACAAAAACACCTCCGGGACCTATAAAAAGCAGTCCCAAAGGGAAATTTATAGCTACAAGTGTCTTCATTGAAAAAGTTAGAAATTGCAAATACATAATGATGCAACTTAAGAATTTGAAGAAACGCCGGGCGGTGGTGGCGCACGCCTTTAATCCCAGCACTTGGGAGGCAGAGGCAGGCGGATCTCTGTGAGTTCGAGACCAGCCTGGTCTACAAGAGCTAGTTCCAGGACAGGCTCCAAAGCCACAGAGAAACCCTGTCTCAAAAAAACAAACAAACAAAAACAAAAAAACAAAAAAAAACATAAAAAAAAAAGAATTTGAAGAAACAAGAACAAATCAAACATGAATCAAGTAGATGGTAATGAATAACAAAGATCAGAGCAGAAAGAATGAGGCAACCCAAATGAATGGAATCAGATGTGAGCAGGCAAATTTTACAAGAGACAAAAAAGAAAGAATGTCACAAAGAAGTGCTTTATAAACCTTTGCTTCATTAATTTATAAAATCTGAAAGAAACAGACAATTTTCCAAGTTAATCCAAACCACCAAAATTAAACCAAGAAGAGAACAACGTAGCAACTTGGAGCATAATAAGTCAGGAAATTTAAACAATAATAAATGTCTGCCAACTTAAAAAATAAAACAACAACAACAAACAAAAACCAAACAAGCCTAACTAGATTCACAGCAGAATACTTACTGTCTTTCAAAGAAGTTCTACTTCTGATAATTCTTTTTTTTGGTTTTTCGAGACAGGGTTTCTCTGTGGTTTTGGAGCCTGTCCTGGAACTAGCTCTTGTAGACCAGGCTGGTCTCGAACTCACAGAGATCCGCCTGCCTCTGCCTCCCAAGTGCTGGGATTAAAGGCGTGCGCCACCACCGCCCGGCCTTCTGATAATTCTTAAACTAATAAAACCATTAGAAAGTCCTTCTATGAAGCCAGTACCAGTCTGATACCAAAACTAGATAAAGACACAGCAGAAAACTACTGCTCAATATTTCTGATGAACATAGATGCAAAAATGCTCAATAAAATACTTGTAAACAGAAACCAGATATACATCAAAGACATCATCCATCATACCCGAATAGACTTTACAACTCTGCTGTATGGATCACTCAACATACATAAGTCAATAAAAGTAATAAACCACAAAATGAACTTAATGACAAAAATCATATGATTATCTCAATAGATGCAGGAAAAACCTTTGGCAAAATCGAACATGCATTCAGGATAAATATTCTACTGAGAGTAGGGCTAGAGGAATATACCTCAACATGATAAAATCTCCATGTGACAAACCCACAGCGCACATCATCCAAAATGGAGATAAAGGTGAAGAAACGCCATTAAATTCAGGAAACAGATGGGCGCTCAATATCCCCACTTATTTGTAACATAGTGTTTGAAGTAGTAGCTCAATCCATAAGAGAAGGAAACTAGAGGGATACAAGTAAAAAAATAAGTCAAAATTTTCCCTATTTAGATGATATGATATTATTATACGTAATAAATACAAAAAATTTCAAGATAAAACTTCTATATTTGGTCAATATTTTCATAAAAGTACCAGGGTGAAATACAAAAATTAGGTATCTCCCCAGTGTGTATGATGTCAACAACCAAAAGCTATACCTCGAAGAGATAATTGGTGGCCCTAATGCACCTAACTCAGGAATAGTTAACCCAACTGTCTTGTTACAAATCAACAAATAAACTTCAGTGTTAGACTAAATCACAGATGAACTGGATTAAATAAGCATCTACAGAATACTTGATCTAATATAGGCAGCATACACATTCCTCTTTCCAACCCATGAAACATTTTGTAAAATCTATCCTATTACAGACTACAAACCAAACCTTCACATACATGACAAAATCAAAATACCACTTTATATTAGATCATTGTGTAGGAAAACTAGAAACTAACAGTAGGAGAAAACACAGAGACTCCACAAATACTTGGATATGTAGCAATGCACGTTTTTAAAAAACAAAACAAATAGTAAGTCATTGAGAAAGCAGGAAAGTCATTTTAAAATAGACTCCAAAGAAAATAACAATATAACTTATCAAATTTTATGGAGCCAAGACAGTTCTAACAGAAAATTATATAGTTATTAATACTTTGAGTAAAAAAAATCAGGCATATCTAAACTAAACAAGTATGCATCCCAGGGGGCTTAGAGAAGAAGAACAGGCCAGTCAAACCTAAATGGCAGAGAGCAAGATACAGTAAAGGTCAGGGCAGAGGTCAGTGAAATAGACACTAAAATGATAAAACAAAAAATCAATCATAAAAATGGTTATTCATTTGAAAAATAAACACGATGGTCATCTATATAACGAAGGGAAAATTAAAGGGCTCAAATTATTAAAATAAGTGATGAAAATGGGGAATGTTACAACAAACTACAATGAAATCCAGAGATTTGTTAGGGAATTCTTTGAAAAACTTACATTAAAAAAGAAAAGAAAATTTCTAGACATGCATTACCTACCAAAATTAAATCAAGATATAATAGCAAGCAACAAGATTTAAGCAGTAATAAAAATTTCTCCACAAAGAAAAGTCCAGGATTGTGAGGACTGACTGATGAATTCTATCAAATCTTCAGGAAAATAGTCACATGAGCATTTCTTAAACTCTTCTAAAAAGTAGAAATGGGGGGGGTGGAACCTACCAAACTCATTCTACAATGTCAGAATTACCTTAATACTCAAACTAAATAAAAACACAGTTAAAACCCAAAGCTATGGACAGATTTGCCTGATGAACACTGTTGCAAAATTTTTTAATAAAATATTTGTAAGCCAAATTCAAGAACATGTGAAAAAATTTATGTAAACTCACCAAGTTGATTTCCTGCCATTGGTACAAGGCTAATTGAACATACGCAAATGAATAAACCTATTACAATATATGTAAAGATATAAAGACAGAAATTGTATAACCATCTTAATGGATATAGAAAAGCATTTGAAAAGGCTTAGCATACCTTCATTATAAAAGTTCTGAAGAAGCTAGTCATAGAAGGAAGATATCATAACATAGTAAACATTGTACATGATAAGCTTATTGCCAATACTAAAGCAACTGGAGAAAACCTGAAAGTGTTTTCTCTATAATCTTCAGCAAAACAAGATCTCCATCTTCTCTACCCTTCCCTTTTTCCCTCCCCCCCCACCGACCCTCTCTCTCTCTTTCTTCTTCTTCTTCTTCTTCTTCTTCTTCTTCTTCTTCTTCTTCTTCTTCTTCTTCTTCTTCTTCTTCTTCCTCTTCCTCTTCCTCTTCCTCTTCCTCTTCCTCTTCCTCTTCCTCTTCCTCTTCCTCTTCCTCTTCTTCTTCTTCTTCTTCTTCTTCTTCTTCTTCTTTTTGAAACAGGGCTTCTCTGTGTAGCTTTGGAACCTACCCTAGAATTTGTTCTGTAGACCAGGCTAGCCTTTAACTCACAGAGATCTGCCTGCCTCTGCCTCCTGAGTTCTGGGATTAAAGGCATGCACCACTGCTTCCCCAATTTTCTCAAAGAGAGACAAGGAGAGAGAGAGAGAGAAAGAGAGAGAGAGAGAGAGAGAGAGAGAGAGAGAGAGAGAGAGAGAAAGGAAAACCAGGAAATAAATCAAATTATTATTTAAAAATTTTATGAACCTATATTTAAACAATTCTAAAGATTCCACTTAAAAACTCAAAGCTTTGATAAACACTTTCAGCATAATATCATACAAAATCAACATACAAAAGTCAGTCGTTTTTCTATATACTAATAACGAATGTATTAAGAAAAAAATCAGAAAAAAATATTCCATTCACAATTGCTTCAACCAACAACACTAATGAAGAAGTCTAACCAAGGACATGGAAGACTTGCACAGTGAAATTGAGCAAGATTCCAGAAGACAAAAAGATCTCTCATGGTCATGGGTTGGCAAAATTAATGTGAAAATGTCAACATTACCAAAAGAGTCTATAGATGCAATATAATCTCCAAAAGACTACAACAGCATTCCTCAAAGCACTGGAAAAAAGCAATCCTGGAACCCTAGATAGACTTGGAAACTTAGACAGGAAGAAAGACACAACAATGATAGATCTCAAATTGTAAGTCTGTACTAGCAAAGATAGCATTTTATCTAAACAAAAATAGAAATGTAGGTTCAACAGAGTAGAAAGGAGGATCCATAAATAAACTCACACAGCTGTTGCCACATAGTTTGGACAAAAGTGTTGTGATGACTAATCTTCACTGTCAACATGACTGGATTTATAGTCATCATGGAAACGCAACTCTAGATGTGTCTGTAAGAATGTTTACAGAAAGGTTAAATCGTGGAGGGAAAACCCACCCTGAATGTGGGTGACACTGCCCCATGGGCTGAGATTTTGAATAGAAGGAGAAACGGTACTGAGTACCAGCATCCATTTCTCTCTGACTCCTGACTGGGATACAGTGTGACCAGCTCCCTCATCCTGTCGTCATGGCACTGCCATCATTGTGAATGTAACCTCAAACTGTAATCCAAAGCAAACTCTTACTTAAGTTGTTTTGGTCAAATATTTTGTCACAACAGTAAGAAAAGTTTGTCAAGGGTGCACTGGAGAAAATCCCTTTAAACAAATGGTGCTGGGAAACTGGGATCTTTCCATGTAAAAGAATCCAAGTAGATGGTATCTCTCATTCAGCACTAAGCTAATTCAAAATGAATTAAAGACCTTAATATTAGACCTGAAACCTTGAAGGAACCGAAGGAAAACACTTTGCAATCTGGGCATAGGTAAGGACTTTGTGCAAAAGACTTCAGCATCACAAGAAGTTGTCCAAAGAATTGGCAAAATTAGAAGAGATTAAAAAGCTTCTGCGTAGCATAAAAATAAGCATAAAGAATCTATGAAAAAACAAGTCTTTATCAGCTATAGATCGGGTAGAGGATCTGTATCTACAACATGTAAAGAACTGTAAAAATTGCTTACATAACTTCAAGAATAGGATTTACTCAAGTTTTCAAATGAATTATCACAGAAGAATACAAAAATTTCATTCATAAAATGTTCATTTTCTTTTTTCTTGCTATAATAAAAAAATCAGTTGGTTTTTCATCAAAAAAGTATATATTATCAGTAGCCAAAACACAGGCATCTCATTGTCAAAGGAACTAACGCTGCTGTAGCCACTATGCCTAATGGCATAATATTTTCTTCATTTCAGGAAATTCCTATTTTAAAAGTGATGCATGACCCTTGTGTTGTGGTTGTCAATCTGGAATTTTGTATTGTATGCAGTTGTCTTTGTAAATATGCCTAATTTGAATGAAGAATTGCAAAAAATAAACATCAAAATAGCTTTCAATTACTAAGTGGACTGGAGAATCAAATAGATATTCCTGAAAGAAGAATATAAATGCAGATAAATATTTTTAAAAGTGCTCGATGTTGTTAGCCATCAGGGAAATGTGAATTACACCAGTCAGAGTGGCAATCACCAAGAAAACAAACGCAGCAAATACTGATGACATTGTGGAAAGGGGAAGTTTTACATACTGCTGGTGGGAATATAAACTTGTCTAGTCTGTGTGGAAATCAGTATGTAGGTTTCTCAACTGGAATGAAGCAAGAAGGGAGCTCATCAGATCCTAGACAGAGAGGTCCAGGTAGACAGAAAGATGTAGGGGGTGGGCAGCATCTGATGAGAAAGCTGGGGGTGAGAGTGTGCTTGGCTCATCCTGGGAACTCTAAGGAAGCCTGGGAGCCCCTCTATCTGGATCAGTAGAGGAAATAGGAATCTAGCTCTCTAAGATCACAATTTAGGTCACGATTAAGGCTTTGGGTGCTGCTATCCAGGGAGTGACGAGGCATGTCGAGGACAGTAAGTAGAGTGGTACATTACAGGCAAGATATTTGCAAAGTTTATCCAGCCTTACAGATGACTGCAGTGTGTGTGGAAAGCAGTGGAAGCCGGGTCACACGTTTTATTTGGGGGGGGGGGGGTAGGGGGAAAAGTCATGCAGCTATACGGCTGGATGCCACTGAACAGGAACCAGAACAGGAGCTGATGAAGAGCCGGATATAAGGTGACATCCAGAAGGCAGAGCTGGGAGGATTTGCTGACAGATGTGAATAGTAGAGAAGGAGACATAAAAAAAAATGATTTCAGATTGCTGCCTGATCAACTGGAACAGTGGGTTTGCCCTGTAGTAGGATGGAAAGCAGGCTGAGATAAGAAAAGCAAGAGTTGAATTGAGGCCACATAGATTTAAGCTGCCTGATGAACTGCCCCCCCCCAAATGGGTAGGAGGATGGATGCTTAGGAATGTCTAGACAAAGACAAAAGACCCCTCTTGGGGATTGGTTGGAAATCCGGGAGAAGTGAGAGACTGAGAAAATAGTAAAGAATAAAGAAGGAAGACAGAGGTGTGGTGCTTTGTCAATGGCTCAACCAATAGGAAGGCATTATTTTCACTGATGGAGGAAACCCAGGTAAATGAAAGCCCAAATTAAACAAGGTCTTTTTAGTGGCTCCCTTGGTTTTACTGTTTCTACACTATGTTCTTTGAAATTTTTATTTATATTTTAATATTTTTAGTCTTGGTCTTTCTTATATAGCCCTGGCTAGCCTAGAACTCCCTCCGTAGCCTAGGCTGGCCTCAAAGTTCATGTCTCAGCCTCCCAACTTCTTAGATTATACCCATGTACCACCACAGCTGGCATCTCAATGTCTTTAAATCACTTTTGTCTCTGGTTCCTAAAGATTGAGGGCCATCAAACTTTTTTTCATAAAAGGCCATGGAGTAGGTTGTTAGCTGGCCATAAAGCTTTCACAATAATCCCTGGGCTCTGTCTATGTGGCGTGAAAGTCACCATTAAAATGCAGAAGCCCATGAAGGAAGATGTTTGTGTTCCAGTGAAAACCATATTTACAAAAATGCAGTGGGATGACCTTGGCCACCGACCGTTGTTTGGCTATCCCAGCAGCAGAGTAACATTAAACAGGGGTTTATTTTGTTTTGTTTCCCTCTCATTTAAATGGACTTGGGGCAGGTCATTAGCAGACTGTGAGAATCTGCTCTCACTTGAGCCCTTCATGAGGTGAATGATTGACCACAACGGAGAGGCCACATACAGTTCCCATTCTTCCCCCACCCTCCTACACTGACATTCTTTCAATCTAGGTAATCCTTTCAAAGAAATCACCATCCAAACACTGAGAAGATATTATTGTACATTTTAGCACAGAGGAAGATATTTCTATACTCAGTAGGCATTTTCCCAAACAGTTGTGGGTAAAGAGATATTGGCAAAGTAAGTCCAAGATGCTATATGGAATCCACAAATAAACATGAACACGTCTCTATCTGCTCCCTTTCTATTCCGTTAGAATGAAATTTCTAAAAATGATGGAACCTCTTTTATGGTCTAATTTATAAACACTATCATTAATCATGTCATGTCCCAAAAGAATGGACCCACAGTAATTGACGCGCTGAAGTGGAGAGGCTCTTCCCTAACATAGTTGGTACTTTGTCAGATTGGTTCTGGATTTGGTTTACAAAACTCACACATGGCACAGAGAACGGTGTCTTTGATTTTGATGTCCTTTGTACTCTCTTTTGTAACTTAACTCTGTAATGCTCTGTATAAACGAAACCTCTTTGAACTTTGAAGCTTTTCACATGCTGTAGTGCACTGTATAGACAAACCTCTTTGAACTTTGAAGCTTTTCTCATGCCTGCTATGTAGGATCTGTGGTTTCAAATGTGCTATTAGGAGGTCCCAGGAGAATGTCAGTCCGTGCGGTTTCAGTTCCAAATTACCTAACCATCAGCACACGTGTACCAACTACTTACTTCTCTTCGAAATTGGTGTGAGCTATTTTAATACTATAAAGAAATTCCATTATATATAATTTCTATCCCATAGGACTTACTCTTTGTTTATACCATTTCATATAGCCAGCATGTTTTTTTTTTTCTGGCTATTAAGAATATTAAGCTGTCACCGTCAGCCTATTTTTCTTAAGCTCTTAGACAAAAAGTTAAACTTCAGCATGTCTTTTCTCTAAAGAAAATTTACTCAGTTTCAAATTAGCATGCTTCCGAGTTAATGGAAGAACACCGAACTTGCAACCAGAATACATGGGCTTAAATCCCGGCTCCACCATTTAACAGATGTAGAATACTGTCTCTGGACCATGTGGCAGTATAGCAATGTCAGATGGCATAACTGTGAAGATGAATAAGCCAGTACAATAACAACAACAACAACAACAATTTAAAAAAAAAAACCTTCCCTGAAGTATAATTAAGTGAAGCACGGTTAATAAAATCTCAGGTTCAGAAACTGAGGTTCAACCTGAAGATCTGAAAAGCAAAACAGCCAGCCACTGGCTCTTACCTCCATTTCAGTCTGAAATGGGATCCTGCCTGCAGGAATCTCAGAATGAGATTGTGTGTTTGAGAGCTATCTTTCCCCATCTTATACTACTTTCTAGGGCTGGGATTAAAGGCACGCACCACCCAGTTTCTATGGTAACAAGTGTGGCTACTGGGATTAAAGGTGAATGTCATTGTGGCTACTGAAATTAAAGGTGTACACTACCATAATCTGGTCTGTAAGGAGAACCAGTGGGACTCCTTTACTCTCAGATCTTCAGGCAGTCTTTATTTATTAAAATATAATTGAAATGCTACTACATTTCCCCTTTTTGTCTAAAATAAAAAGAAGGCTATAACTAATATAAGAAAATTATATACAATAAGCACAATGACTATATACGATATATACAGGCATTAAATACATCAACAATGTCTAGATCCATATCTATCACCATGTACGAAACTCAAGTCCAAATGAATTAAAGATCTCAATATCAATCTGAACACACTGAACCTGATAGAAGAGAAAGTGGGAAATAGTCTACAACATATGGGCACAGGAGACCACTTCTTCTTACGTATAACTCCTGTAGCACAGACAATAAGGGCAACATTGAATAAATGGGACCTCCTAAAACCGAGAAGCTTCTGTAAAGCAAAGGACACTGTCATTAAGACAAAAAGGCAACCTACTGAGCAGGAACCTGAAGGCAAGAGCTGATGCGGAAGTCATGGGGGAGTGCTGATGAGTAGCTTTGCTCATCATGGCTTGCTCAAACTGCTTTCTTATAGAACCAGGACCACCAGCCTGGGGATGGCACCACTTACAAGAGGCTTGGCCCTCCCACATCAATCTCTAATTAAGAAAACGCCCTACAGGTTTGCCTACAGTCTGATCTTCTGGAGGCATTTTCCTAATTGAGGTTATTTTCTCTCAGATGACTAAAGCTTGTGTCAAGTTGACATTAAACTTTCCAGAACACCTATCTTCCACAATTATTGCTAAGCCTTGGAAGGTGGGGGAATGGTTCATATGTTTCATCTAGGGCTAGACATTCTTTAGTCTCTTATTTTCTTCACTCTGGCCATTTGTGGGTCTCTATGAGCTATATACTGCAAATAAAATCTTTTCTGATGTTGATAAGAAATGTATTAATCCATGGGTATAATGATGAGGCATTGGGGTTTGGTTTAATATTATGTCTATATAGCAAAATAATAGTAATAGGTTATCTGCTAGCACCTATGACCTGTCTACCTACAGGTGCTTGGCTAGATAATGGTGCTAGGTATTGTTTTCATATTGGGAAGTAGGACTCAGATCTAATAAGAAAGTCATGAGTTACTTCCTTGATGGTCATGCTACTATTGTACCAGAGAGCATATCTTGCTGGACCAGTCATTATTGTAGCTTGTTGGTTTCACAGCTGGTAAAGATTGATTATTACTTTTCTTTTTCAGTAGTATACATATTATTTCCAGCTCTATCAAAGATAGCCAGTAGGGATGAAAGTCCAGGTCAATCCCAGCTTGATTTTTCCATGTTCTATGATTCAAGTATATAGTGTCTTCATCAGTAGGGTCTTTCCATCACATTCTAGAAGGTAACTGTGATAGTTTTAATGAAAACGGCCCCATAGTTTCACAGGGACTGCCATTATTGGTATTGTGGCCTTGTTGGAGGTGGTGTGGTGTTGTTGGAGGAAGTGTGTCACTGGGAGTGGGCTTTGAGGTTTCAGAAGCTCAAACCAGGCCTAGTGCCTCATTGTCTCTTCCTGCTGTCTGCAGATCCAGATATAGAACTCTCGACTCCTATGTCAGCACCATGTCTGTCTGCATGCTATCATGTTTCCCATCGTGATGACGAAACATCTGGACTGTAAGCCAGCCCCAATAAATGTTTTCCTTTATAAGAGTTTCCATGGTCATGGTGTCTCTCTTTACAGCAATAGAAACCCTAAGACAGTAACCAAGAACATTAGCATTGCCCTATACTGACTGAGGGTCTTTGAGACCTTATTACTAACAACTCCACAATGAGTATCCTAGTCCTGACACCAAACATTTTTGTTAGCCTCTGATGTCTAGAAGGGACATTGTTGCTCTGTTACAGGGTAACACTCTGTGTGTGTGTGTGTGTGTGTGTGTGTTTATGGAAGCTCCTATAGTTCTAACTTTCTATTTGTCTTTTTTGTAAGGTCTTGTATTATTTATCCCTTCTTGTTCTCCCACCTCTATCATGCCCTTCCCTCACCAAAACCAATGTAATCCTTCCTATTTAACTCCTTTAGCCCTTTATTTCATTCCATTCTGTCTCCTCTGCCTTAAAAGCCCCTTCCCCATGGCTCCTTAATAATTTACTAGCCTCCATGTGTATTCTAAATAAAATTCACATCTGAAAGTTCAAAGCTAACCATCCCAAATGAGAGAAAATATGCAACGTTTGTCTTTCTGGTTCTGGGTTACTTCGTTCAGAATGATTTACTTGCCGATTTCATAATTTTATTTTTCTTAATATCGGAATAATATTTTGTTGTACAAATATGGCATATTTTTATTATACATTTCATCAGTTAATTGACATTAAAGCTGTTTTCATTTTCTAGCTATTATGAATAGAGTGGCAATGAACGTGGATGAGCAGGTATCTCCATTTTAAGATAGAAAATCCTTTGGGTATATACTCAAGAGTGATGTAGCTTTTTTTAGATATTTTAGGTATCTCCACACTGATTTCTGTAGTGGAAGTGCCAGTTTGCAGTGCCACCATCAGTGAAGAAGTGTTCCCTTTTCCCTCTGTGTTCATGCAAGTATGTATTGTCATGTTTGTTTTGTTTTCTGGGTTCAAAACCTTAGCCAGTCTGACTTGGCTAAGATGAAATTTCAAGGTAGTTTTGATTTGCATTTCTCTGGTGAGTAAAATTGTTGAATATTTAAAAACTGTTTTTCAGATGTTTAAATTTGATCTTCTGAGAATTCTGTTTAGGTCCATTCCCTACTTAAATTTTTTTATTTGTTTTGTTTCTTTGATGATATATATTTTGAGTTATGTGTATATTCTAAGTACTAACCTTCTGTAAAATGTGTATCTAGTAAAGACTTTTCCCATTATATGGGTTGGCTCTTCACTCAAGTGAAGGTGCCTTTCTGTACAGAAACATTTTAGTTTACTAAGATCTCATTTATTAATTGTTGTTTTTAATGTCTATAACTTCAAGGTCCTGTTCAGAAAGTCTTTCTTTTGCTAGTGAGTTCAGATTGGTTTCCTACTCTATTCTCTATCAGATTCAGGAAATTAGGTCTTATGTTCCCTGATCCATTTGATGTTGAGTTGAGTTTTATACAGGATTTGAGATAAGGATTGTGTTTCAATCTTCCACACATAGCTATCTGGTCTTATCAGCATCATTTTCTGTCTCCCCCAATGTATATTTTTGCACTCTTTATCAAAAGTCAGGTGGCAAAATTCCGTTGATCAATGTGTGTATGTGTGTTTGTGTGTGTTTATGTGTTTGTGTGTGTGTATGTGTGTGTGTGTGTGTGTGTGTGTGTGTGTGTGAGAGAGAGAGAGAGAGAGAGAGAGAGAGAGAGAGAGTTAATGCTAGTACCATGCAAAGTAACTTGAAATGGTGATACTGCCCACAGGTTTTTGCTGTTGTTGTTCAGGGTTGGTTTGAGCTATTTTAGATCTTTAGAGTTTCTATATGAAATTTAAGATTATTTTTAAATTTTCTGTGAGGAATTGTGTTTGAATTTTGATAGAGATTGCACTGAATCTGTAGATTGTTTTGAATAAGATGGATATTTCCCCAATATTGATCATAACAATCCATGAGCATGTGATATCTTTCCAAATCTTCTGACACGTTATATACATCAGGCATTCATACATTTCTTTTAGATTTTTCAATTTAGTAGAATATATGTCTTTAAAATATGTTCTAAAGATCTTATGAAAGTCATTAGTATGATACAATGCCTCTTTTCATCTATAATTTATTAATTTGGGTCTTCTCTTCCTTGTTGGTGATCAGTAATTATTGATTCCTGCTATTTTGTTGTATTGGTATAGAAGTTTCTCCCTTTTGATTTATTGTTCTGGGATTATTTATTTGTGACTTCTTGGGTGTAGTTAGCCTCTTCATACTGAAGCTTTCCTTTTAGTGCTTTCTATAGAGCTGACTTGATTGATAGAAATTGCTTTAATTTGATTTTATTATTACTGTTTTTCTTTCTCTACCAAATGTGAGTGATAGTTTTGCTGGGAATAGTGATCAATGCTGACATCTGTGGTTTCTTAATGAATTCTTAGAATTTGTGGCTGTGTGGGATCATGGGTGTTTTTGCTGGTGACATAAAGGAGTAGGTAGGCTAAGAGGAAAGACCGAGATGGCCAATGAGAAAGAGCTAAGTATAACCTAGCACAGCATCAAGAGGAGGAATCCCCAGGGAATAGATATGGGTTGGGAGGAAGGCTCCTAAAAAATTAAGAATAAGTCTGGAGAAACCAGAGTAAAGGAGCTATGGGACAGTGAGTGTGTACCAAGAGTGATCTTATATTTGTCTCGCTAGGTTTGTTTTTACTATTTGTCTTTTAAATAACTGACTCTTGATTTCTCTATATTGTTTTATATTTCATTAAGTCCTCTCTACCCATTATTTCCTTCTATGTGCTGATTGAAGATTTGGCTTGCTTTATTTTTATTGCTTTGTTTTGTTTTTCAAGGCCCTAAGGTACATCATTAAGTTATTTATTTGAGATTAAACAAGTGAGAAACTGGAAAACATCAAAGACCACAAAATGACAGGAACTAATGCACACCTTTCAATACTAATTCCCAATATTAATGATCTTAGTTTCTCAGCCATAAAACACAGCCTAGCAGCTTTGATTTAAAATTGGGGTCTTGATATTTATTGCCTCCAGGAAATGTATCTTTCTACCAAAGCCAGACTCTTTATGTGGTTTATTGGTATCAGTTGCCTTATGTATATATTTATCTTTCTTTGTCTGAAGGAGTCGTTTTCTGTAAAGCTGATTTAATTAGTTCTTTAGTGTGTTTTTATTGTGGACAATGCTGACAATTTTGTTGACTATTGTTGTCTTTGTTGACAGTTGTTATCCCAAAACTTGAAATGTAATATGACAAGCCTGCCTCACTTCTAAAGTTTGAAGATTCAGCTGTTATTCTGATGGGCCTGCCTTTATATATGATTTGTTTCTCACTTACAGCTTTTAGTATGTTCTCTTTGCTCTGTAGATTTATTTTTTTATTATAAACTGACATGATGTTTTGTTCATTTGGTGTTCTAAATATCTTGTCCTTGTATTCTCATATTCTTTTCTAGATTTGAAAATTTCACTATGATCTTGTTAAAAATAATTTTATGATTTAAAAATTAAATTTTAGCTTTCTATGCCCAATATTCATGAATTGAGTCTTTTAGTTGTTCGTAGGTCTTGACCATTCTATCGATACCTTATCAATTTGTCTTTGTCATTTTTTGAATGTTCCAATCCTATCACTTTGTCTATAAACCCTGATATTATTTCCTCCACTGTATTAGTGAAACTTTCTATGGAGTTAGCTCTGTATTTGGTTTATTGAAAGTTTCTTTTCTAGTATTTCAGATTTTGTCCCCAGTATTTCTATGTTTTTATCTCTGTATTGACTTTCTCATTTGACTCAGTTTTTGTTTTCTAAGAATGTATTTAGGAGTGTATTTCCTTTGTGATTTCTTTAAATACACTTATAATCAGTCTTTTGAATTCTTTCTGTGAGAGTTCATCTAATTCATTCTAAATGGAGGATATTACTATATGATTAATAATTTTAGGAGAAGTTATGTTGCCTAAAATTCTCACGTTTCTTAAGTTTTTGCCGTGAGACTTGGATATATAGGGTTAAATCACTGATTGGGTCTTTTATAAAAATCACCCTTATTCTTCCTCTTTCAACTTAAAAAATCTTGTATTCATTTATTTTGTGTTGTTGAGAGAGGTGCATGTGCTTGCCAGGCTACAGATATGGAAGTCAGTAGACCACGTGTGGACTTCACTTCTTTCACATGAGGATCCTAAGGGTCTGAGATATTACTCAGATTTTCAGGCTTGGCAGAAAGTGCCTACCCATGGAGTCATTTTGCCAACTCATCCTAATTCTTTTAGTTTTCAATGTCAAAGAGAGACTAAGTTTTAGGGGATTGATTTGTCCTTTTTTTCTGTTAGAATATGTCTTGGGGCACAAGGTTCAGTACCCAGAAGTCTCCTGAAAAGAGAACACTCTCTGAAAAAGCCACCACTATTGAAGTATAGGCCCACTATGAGCATACAACAATGGTCAGAAAACACACAGTCACAGGAATACTGATAGTATGGTGTGTGCTTGTGTATTTGTTACCGTGGTTATTGGTGGATAGGGAAGCAGTGGAGTAAGATGTGACTGTTATTGGGTTGATGGAGGGAAAAGTAAATAGAAAGGTGGGGCAGTGGGGACAAGGGTCAGAGATGAGACAGTTTTGTCTAATACTAGATGAAAAGATGGGTAAAGTAAAGCAATAAAATATTCTAACAGAGTCCTGGATCTCTGCAGGCTGATACACTTAAACTCTGAAAACAATGCTGCCGTGTGTGTGTGTGTTTAAAAGAAAAAACTTTTCAATAGAATTTATGGAAAGAAATAGAGAAAACTAGAGCACAATATCACTGGGGTATAATTGAGACGGGCTCAGATGAGATAACTGAGTAATTCTTTTATATACTTACAAATTGACCATCACAATAAAACTATGTTGAAAAGAGAACTTCATCATTGGACCAAGATCTTTGTCAGAGGAAAGGCCTACCATTCCTTGTGTTAGTATTCCCATATACAGGGGAAACATCTCTGAAAAGACACAGTGTGAATTCACAGAGGATCCTGGGCCACTCAAATGCTGCTATGCAGCTCTTTCTGTACCCATCCCCACCTACAATCTCAGTGCACTCATACAAGAAAAAGTGTGGTACCCACACTAACACAGGATCCTCTCAAGAAACTTTCTTTTGTTCATTCTTCTATGATGCCACATTTATCTGGTGCTCTGAAGTTGTTTTGGACTTTGTCAGTATTTTCAGCTGCTACCTTCTCTTCAGTATGTTGAAGTCAAGACTCTGACCCGCTTCTTGGATGTTTACTTTCTTCCCCAAGGCAAATACCATGTGTATTTCCTGCCTGAATAACCCTTCTCAGTTGTAGATATAGGTACCTGACTGTCTATTTAAGATGTATACTCGAAGCTCTTAAAGGTATTTCACATCTTATTTTTCCATTGAATAAAACTATATCATGTATCTATGTATGCAAATTAGACATATGGATTCACTTTTGCTTCATACCACTACCCATGTGATTACTTTTTGAGTATTGGATATTAAATAACATATATACGAATGTTGCCCCTTTTGTGGTAAGCACTGTCTTCTTTGCACCTATAAATTTTTAAACATTTTTATGATTGAGATTATAATATAGTTACAGCATTTCTTCCTTCCCTTTCCTTGCTCCAAAACTTCCTATATACCCTCCCATTCTCTTTCAAATTCATGGCCTCTTCTTTCATTGTTATTGTGTGCAAACATATATACATATACATATATACATATATTCCTAAGCATAATCTTCTCAGTTCATATAATGTTGTTTGTATTATGCTTTTTGGGCTGACCATTTTGGCACTGGACAAACAGTTGGTGTGCTCTTCTGTGGGGAGGGCCACCTCTCCTGCCTCCTCATAGTTCTCATTCTGCCAACATCAGCATCTCACCAGGGAGGAACAGCCCTCAGAGGCTACTTCTCATTACTTTTGTGAACTCATTTCAGGTGCTTTCCTCCCCAAGAGAGAACACAGAAAGGAGTTCCTGTCCCAAGGCATTTCCTCTTGAGTTTTACTCTATTTCCTCGATGTTTGCGCCCTCTCCAAAGGTCACCGGAATATCATCTGCTGTGTTCCTGGACTACCTAACATTTCCCTCTTGTTTAATTGCTCTGTATCACACCTTCATGCTTATGCCTTTAGAATTTTATAATTGAGGTCTAATGAATTAGAAGACTGGAGAGATGAATTATAAAGATCTGAATCCATTCTACAACATCTGCAGTTGAATGTAAGGCAGAGTAGTGTTGTCCCTGAAATCCCAACATGGGTGAAGCAGACACAAGAGGACACCTGGACTTTGTAGAACACTAGTATAGCCAAATTGATAAGCTCCAGGTGTAGTGAAAGAACCTGTTTCAACGCACAAGGTGGAGCGGTGACTGAGGAAGACATCTGAGGTCAGCCTCCGGCTTCTGTGTGCGTGCACAACCACATATACCGCATCCTCCCTGCACAAAATAAAAGATGTGGTTCAGGAAGAACCCCAGTGACACAGAGGCCGAACAAGCTAGAATCCCATGCTTCACCTGAGATACTCAACACCGGAATCTATAACTGAAAAGGATACTCAGTGAATCACCAAGATGAAAGCGAGAGAACTACTTTGAAGCTCTGACCACACCTGCATTTGTTCTTTGGCTGTGTCTGTCTACCTTCTCTGCTTCCACCACAGTGGGCTTTTTCTGTGTCCAGCACAGCACTCGGCATATAGTTGCCTCTCAGTGTGTATTTGATGGGTGTTGAGACATCTGCTCTAACTTCCATAAAGTTAATCCATAAAGAAACTGAGGCTCAGAGAAAATAAGTGAATGTTTTAAAGTCACATAGCTTATTATTAATAAAGCCTGGATAGAATGGAGCACATTTGTAGCATAATATGCACCTTATCCTATTGTGTGTATAGGCTTCTGAAATTTATAACAATTATTTGTTATCAACGCTGTCCTTTGACATTGGCTTTATATAAACTAACTTACATAGAATACCCAGGTTTAGTCTTTCCTTTTTCTTTGACTAAGAACAGAGAAAATGTTAAACACAGCCTACAATTTTGTAGAATCTCTTTATTAATGGGTCAAAAGATCTCTGAAAAAAAAATGTAAGAAAATCTCTCACAGGAAGAGCTGTCAAAGAACCCATTTAGTGTAGATGGCAGCTCTGTGGTGAGAACTGTCTAATTGTTCTTGACAATATTCTTGGAGGGTGTCAGAGGCCACCCAGGGATCTAACGTAGGTTTTGAAAAAGTGGCTTCTGATTTATTTTAATTGTTGCAACTGGCATTTATACTTACTTTTGCCTAATTATAAAAGTTCTCTCTGTGGATACGTTGTGCTTATCACTCACAATTTAATGGCTAACATCTTCCAACTGCGAATTGGCGTGTAACAGATGAACCATGGCATTGAACCTCTGACCCACATTCTTTAAATACAGATTCTTTGCAGCCAGAGGTGCTAGTTACAGACACTCTGAACATGTTTGTTTTCTTTTCGTAAAAGGAGAAAATCAACTCAAGGAAAGTGGTTCTGATGGGGAAGGTTCTGATGAGGAAGGAATCTACCTGCTAAGGGTATATTAGTATTAGCCCTTGTAGGGAAGAAAGGGACCTAAATTACTCAGCCCAGCTGTCCACTAGCACAGAAGTCTTGTGCACTAACATCCTGATGCATACTCATCCATATGTTTTTTATTATAATAAATCACAAATAGACCTTTTTACTGGTAATGTACTTCATAATGATTATAATTGCATACTTCAGTAATAAGTATGTGCATAATGGTGTGGAACTATTATCATCAATACTGTTTCCAGAACTTCCCCTGTACTCCGAAGGATCATTCTGCACCTATTAAGAAATAATTTCCCACTCCCCTGTACCCCAAAACTTAGGGAGTCATTATTCCACTCTCTTTCCTTGTGAATATATCTATTTTATGATTCTAATGTAGGCAGAATCATGTATTTGTCCTTTCATTCTTTTGGTGCATTTCACCTGGTGTGATGTCTTTAAGGTACATCGACTTACAAAATAATCTTAAAAGTTATTTCAGGTAGTCAACACCTTGAAGATGAGAAATGTGTGTTGGCTACTGGACATGGCCTTAGGGTTGATCAGACAAGAATGACAAAAAACAGCCAAATGCTGAAAGCACATTTTATAAAGAATGGGTATTAACACTGGAGAGATGGCACAGTGGATCAGAGCACAGTTGCTCTTCCAGAGGACCCAGGTTTGATTCCCAGTACCTACACAATAGCTCATAAATCATTGGTAACTTCAGTTCCAGGGGATTTGACACTCTCTTTTGACCTCTGTGGGCCCACATGTGATGCATATATACACATGCAGGCAAATTACTCATACACATAAACTAAGTTTTTTTAATTATAGAAAAGGATGAGCATAAAATACAAAGCCATGAGGAGGAAGATGATTCAGAGGTTCTCTGAGTCTTTGAGTTAGAGCCTCAAAAGAGCACACCGAAAACAAACCATTATCACCTTCTTTATTAGGCTCTTTATCTCAATCAATATGGCTTAAGTTAAAATTAGGTTTTGGTGAGCAAATCACTGTGTTTTTATTGGATTAGATCTTCCCTCTCCAGTGTTTGAAGACTGGAGCTTAAGTACAGAAGGGTGATTTAGGTAAACAATCCTTTCTGTGTGAACTCCAGCCCTAAGCATTTCAGTCAATGTAAGGAAAGACATAGTGAAGGGTTTTCCACAGTCTCCCACTGGCTAAGGATCATTTCTTATCCCCATTGGCATGCTTTCTTCTGGACTTGCTGACAGGAAGAAGTTGTGAAATTTAGAACTGAGCCAACTCTGGATATTAGAGGTCAATGCTCATTTTAATTTTTTGGTCAAAGAAGTGCGGTATAGACAGGAGATTCTTGGTTCTTGGGATCTTGTGTTCTGTGTGTTGTGTTGAAGTGAAAAATGTCCTCTTACAAACCAGACACTCAACTATCCCAACAACTTCGACTTTCTTCCTTCAGTTTTCTGTGCTGACATGGACAGTTCATGTCCAGAAGTTTAAAACCATTTTCAAACTTTTTTGTTTGTTTTGTTTTTTGAGAAAGTGTTTCTCTCTGGAGACTTGACTGTCCTGGAATTCATTCTGTAGACCAGGCTGGCCTTGAAGTCACTGAGATCCACCTGCCTCTTGCTCCTGAGTGCTGGGATTAAAGGTGTGTGCCACCACTGTTTGGTTCAAACTTCTTAAAAAGAGCTTTGTGTGACATTAGGAACATGATTGTTTCTTACAGTTTCCAAGAAACCAGAAAATATTTTGCTTTCCTTGAGAAGAAGCACTCACTTCAAGTTAATAAAACAAAATTCTGAGCTTATGCTTGTAGGAGAGAATTTGTAGGGTCTAATCAGGTGCTGAAATTGGCAAGAATATGAATTTGAGGTATCAACATGACATAAGGTGAGAGCAAAGAAACACAGTCATGAATTAGAAGATGTCACTGAGCTTCTTGTCCCATATGCTTCCCAGAACCCGAGGTCATTTGTGAATTCCACAAGAACAACTTTTGAGCATGGCTATCCCTTCCCAGACAGCCCACCTATAAACCACAGCTTTTACTTAAGCCACACTGTAACTTAGAAAGAGTAGCCCTTGCATTCATGCAGCTCTTGGTTTCAGTTCCTATCATTCATTGATCAACCATCATCTCCTCCATCTGATAAGTGAGGATGATGCATTGAACACACATCAGTGAGTAAAACAACTGGGGTCCTTGTGTTATGGTGCTTGCACTGTAGATGAGACAGGTGTGCAAAACCAATCGACCAAGTACATACCTGAGTATTATACAAGGTGAATCTCTGAAGGGAAGAACGAAACAAAATAGCACCATGCAGTCAAGGCTAGAGATTCCCCTCCTCAGACCTCCGCTCATATTCTCCAGGCATCCAGGAAAGCCCAACGAGACTCTGGCAAGTTTAGCTGTTACTACTGCTGATTGATGGTGAAGTGAACTTCCTGGAGATTGAACGGAAGCAAATGAATTCCTTTCTGGTGTCATTGAGGCTCCCTTACATCTTTGTGTTTTGTTTTCACATGCCCTACAGTTCCAACGAAGGTTTTGGGTCCGTGGAGAAGGTCGTGCTGCTAACATTCCTCTCGGTGGTTATCCTGATGGCCATCCTGGGCAACCTGCTGGTGATGGTGGCTGTATGCAGGGACAGGCAGCTCAGGTGAGCACTACAAGGGAACCTCTGTGGAAACACGGTGTCAGAGGGATCGCCCTGGAAAACCGGCTCTGAATAATTTCCATTTTAACTTGTCACGTTCATGAGAACAGGTTTTGAAAGACAGAAAAGGGATCATACATAATCCTACAACCCCGACACTAACATAACCACAAGTGCACCCTGAGCTAAATCCATCCTGTCTGTTTATCTATGCTGTGTTGCATTTGTTTAAATAGCTGTGGTCAATATACACCCTTCTGCTACCAATGATTCAGGCAGAGTAAATAACTAATGATTAATCTAGGGAATAAACATTGTATCTATCACATTTTCTCCATTATCAGTGTGAACTGTGGTTACATTTATAATCACCTGAGATATTTTTCAAAATGCTACTTGTATGATATTGGTATGTCCTATGCAATATTGTGGAAATATTTATGTTCAAAAAAGTAATTCACTGTTAAAAGTCAAATAGTCATCCTGTATCTTATGTAGCAATCTTCAGTGGAGGAGGACGTTACCCACAAGACTTTCTGTCTAATTGATCCTACGTTGAACCCTGGGCACTGATATTTGCTAAAATCCACAAAATATTTCTAGTGTGTGGTCTGGTATAAGGAATGTTGAGCCGTGAAGGAAGAGATGAGCTAAAGGTAGCTCCCTTCTAAGCAGGACCTGCTCCTGAACAAGTGAAGAGGGGGAGAAAGGGCAATGCAGAGATTTGGCTGGGGTCACACACGTAGAGGGTACACAAGAAGGCACCATAGTAGCTGCAAGTAGTACACTTGACACTGTCTGTAAGAGCAGCATCTTGAGAGGGCTCTGTGGGAGAACTTCAGCCAGGGCCAGAGCCAGGGTGGGCAGTGACTAGAAGTGCAGGTGGGGAAGAGAGCGATTGTGTGGAGCCTCAGAACCCTTCTCAATACACTGGTGGCCTCTGGTCAAGCCAGAAAAGAGAGGGAAAGGGGTCTTTGGGCTCGAAATGGGTCTGGAGAAGTCAGAAGAGGCTGAACCACAGGGTGTCTTTTTGGCCGTGGTACAGAAGGGAAAACTGAGTCTTGGGAATTATGTTTAATGTGTGCCTTTTCTTTCCTTGTCTGCCTCCCTTCTTTCCTTCCTTCCATTTCCCCCAACTCTTCTCTTGCTCTTTCTTCCCACTTTCTTCTCCAAATCCTTCCCCTGCCACCTTGCTCATACTTTTTCACTCACAGGAAAATAAAAACCAATTATTTCATTGTGTCTCTTGCCTTTGCCGATCTGCTGGTGTCGGTGCTGGTAATGCCTTTTGGTGCCATTGAGCTGGTCCAAGACGTCTGGATTTATGGGGAGATGTTTTGCCTGGTCCGGACCTCTCTGGATGTCCTGCTCACCACAGCATCGATTTTTCACCTATGCTGCATTTCACTGGATAGGTAAGAGCAGAACAATACGCAGAATGGAAGCCAGTTGACACCAGTGACCTAGCAGATACTAGCCAGTGTCTTTCCTTCCTAACCCATCTCACGAAATTAGTTCCAGAGTCAGAGGTGGAAGGTCGGTGATTCCTGCACCAGGGTAGTCCTCGTGGAGGACTTCTTCCTCGTGGAGGACTTCTTCCTCGTGGAGGACTTCTTCCTCATGAAGGACTCTTCCCAGTCAGGCACTCTTAGGGATGTTGAAGATCCAAAGGTTGCACGGTCTGGCAATTGCTTGTGGATAGGTATCCTTATCTACATTTACTTCTAGCTTTATATTATTGCAAGGAATGAAATGCTAAGGGAGATAGGTAGTAAGATTTAAGTGTCTCTGCCCAGGAGGGTATGGGCCAATTCAGAGTGATGTCACCGTGTTTGAGCATGACTGTCTCCTAAAATATGCCACATGATAACTAAAGTCTAGGAAAGTGCCTGTAATCATGGGGATTTTTTTCCCTAGAAAGTGAAAGTTGATAATAAAATTTCTAGTAATTATTGTTTTAGAAATTCAGCTTATCATATCTATCTGTTCATATCTATGAACATGATATCTATCGTATCATATCTGTTAACTGTGGGCTTTATTGTTTCATGTTTTGTTCTGTTTTTTGTTTGTTTGTTTGTTTATTTATACTTTAGGTTGCCTAATAATTCCAACCTTTGCCCCATTTGTTGGGAAGGTATGGTTATCAGCCCTTTCCATTCTCCACTTTCTGTTCATTCTCATGGACTAACAAATGAAAGAATATTCTTTAAAAGTCAGACAACTCTGAGAATGTATGTGGCGTAGGGGTGAGAACAGAAGAAAATGTGAGGCAAAAGTTTCATGAGCTTAGATTGTTGGGGACAGCATCTCTCTTTCTCTCCAGCTGCCCTGGGACCGATTTCCCTGGCTTGGGAAAGATGCGTTTCTTTAATCAAGAACTTAGAAAAATAGTCCGCAAAAGTTAGATAATGTTATATGTCTAAA
This sequence comes from Chionomys nivalis, assembly GCF_950005125.1. Classification (NCBI taxonomy): domain Eukaryota; kingdom Metazoa; phylum Chordata; class Mammalia; order Rodentia; family Cricetidae; genus Chionomys; species Chionomys nivalis. The sequence continues at coordinate 23,094,657 of NC_080099.1, read as the reverse complement.
ATATTCAGTGAGATTTTGGCAAAAGCCAGGAGAAGAAAATGAGCCATGCAGGGAATAAAAAAGGGAGAAAATTCATCTTTCTGCTGTAGAGCAGACAGCCCCAAGACAAGAGTCGAAGGTCTCCCATGGGGTTTGGCTTCAGATTTACAGATTTAAGCTTATACTCCCTCATGAACATTTCTTCATGAAGGCTCACATTGTAGGGAAGCAGTTAAGAATTGAACATTAAAAGCCATCTGTTTTCAAATTTGAGGGATTTAACTTTAAATTTTGGCTCTGTCAGATTTTGCCTCTGAGATTGGCAGTAAGTTAATAAGCCTTTCTGAGTCTCAGTTTTCTTTGTAAAAAAAAAAAAAAAAAAAAAAAAAGGAGGCTAAAGAACTGATGTTGCAGGACTGACTGCAGGGAGAAAGAAATGAGCTAGGCTGCCTGAGGGAGCGCATTGTCCACTGTGACTCAGTACTGTGATGAGTGGAAGGTGCTACCGAGCTAATCATCATCTGTCTTAGCAAGGTTTGACTTCCCTTACAACACCAGGGCATCCTCTGGTCGTTTTCCTCGCGTTGGTTTATCATCTACTCTCACAAGATCAAACAAATGCCAGCCTTCCAGACGGCAACTCTGAGCATTACTGCTTGTCTGGGACTTTTCAACCGTTACTCGCTTTGAGATATGACCACATTTCTTGATGTGGGGAATCTTAATGTTTAATTCAATTTATTTTGAATTCAATTTAATTTATTTAGTTTATACATAAGTATTGGATTTATGGTGTTTCTACCCCACTGTCTCCCTACACCCTCCCATGTCCTGCTTCCACCCAACCCTCCCCCCCCCCCGCTGATTCCATTAGTGTCACTCACTGCCTGCCTGCAACTCTTCTTCTGAGGGTGGAGCCCTGAGATGTCTCCATCTGTGTTGGCCTGCCAATTGATGCTATCATTATGCAGGTCTTCTTCAGCCAATGAGATTGAGATTTCACGGGTGTAGTAGCTGCCTTGTCCTATATAGAAAACACTATCTTGCGGCAGATGTCCTGGTTGTCCGGCTCTTACAGTCTCTCCACCCCTTCTTCTACAATGTTTCCCAAGCCTTAAGTGTAGAGGTTACATTTTACATATACCAACTGGGGTTGCATCCCAGTGACCTGTTACATCTTAATCAATTGTTGATTTATTAATTGTCCCCATCTGCTACAAAATGAAGCTTCTCTGATGAAGGGATATCTCCATTTATCTGTGGATATAAGGGTAGGTATTTAGAATGTGGTTAGAGATTTTTCAGGCTTTAGGAAGATAGCGGTAGTAGGTTTCTTTTAGAGTCCAATACTCGACCAGTCATGCGTAATTGAATGGGTTTACAATACCAGCATAGATTCTCTCTCATTGAGTGGGCTGTAGGTCCAATTAGATGGCTATTGTTTACCCCTGAGATGTGTCACTCTTGAGCCTTTGGCCTTTGTGGTGACTTTACAGTTGCGTAGGAGTGCTGTTCTGCCTTTACAGATGCTTAGGAAACATCTGTGTCATATCCATGTTGATCCCTGTGTTTGAAGTGTACAGTGTTTTCAGCAACAGGGTTTTACCTTCAAGTTTTTGGAGGAAATCAAGGGCAATGGCCATAACCTGTGTTGGTTTGGTAGCTTCTTGTCTACCTTGACCAACAGATTGAAGGGAAGTTTCCCGTGCCCAGCACTTGGGTATGTTAGCTATCTATAGCTCTTGGGGAGAACATTATTACTACAAATTATTCACTTAAATGAACTTACCCTGTATTACATGTGATTTTAAGTAAGCATAAAATGATACTTCCCTGTAGCTTTTTCAAATATTTTTGCATTATTTATCCCTCCCCTCTCTACGATTAAAATTTCCCCTGATTTTTTCTATTTCCCCCTTATTGCACCTGCATCTTACTATCCCTCTGTGAGAAATATTTTTATCAAATCTTCAAGAATTTCATATAATGCATTTTGATTTTATTCACCCAACTCTTCCCCCAAACTCCTCCTAGTTCTACCCTACCTCCGAAACTTAACGCCCCTCTTTAAAATAGCCTATCGCCTCCAATTGTGCTGCTCAGTTACCTCTAAGTGTGGGGCCAAGCACTGGAGCACAGTCGATCTACTGGGGGCCATGCCCTTAGAGCAAACTGGCTCCCCTACCTGAGAAGGCATCAACTGTCCATAGCTCCTCAGGTAAGTGTGAAAGCTCATCTTCTTCTCCCTCAGTGCTGGAATTGGCTTGGTGTTGTGCATATCCTATGCAGGCAGACAAAGCTAATGTGAGTTCAGCAATACAGGGGTCCTGTCATGTTCCAAAGACACCACTTTTCTCCAGTTTTCTCTAATCTCTGGTTCTTTTGAACTCTCTGCTTCCTCTTTACTTGAGTGTTTTCTGAACCCCTGTGTTTCTGTGTGTGTGTGTGTGTGTGTGTGTGTGTGTGTGTGTGTGTGAGAGAGAGAGAGAGAGAGAGAGAGAGAGAGAGAGAGAGAGAGAGAGAGAGAGCAATCTAGATGTTTCATATGTGGCTGAGCACCCCACTGACAGTCTCTGCACACAGACCAATAATTTTTTTTTTTTTGTTTTTTCGAGACAGGGTTTCTCTGTGGCTTTGGAGCCTGTCCTGGAACTAGCTCTGTAGACCAGGATGGTCTCGAACTCACAGAGATCCGCCTGCCTCTGCCTCCTAAGTGCTGGGATTAAAGGCGTGCGCCACCATCGCCCGGCATAGACCAATAATTTTGTGTGTTAATCACCATCCACTGCACAAAGAAACTTTTCCGATGAAGTCTGAGAGTGGCAATGATTGATAACTATATACAGTTTTAACTATTTCCGGTCTCTGTAGCAAGTTTCCCTTCAGACTCTTCCCTAGCCCTGTTTCTTGGCTCTGACTACCTTGATCTTTTCTTTCTCCTGTTGCTTTCCAGGCATTGGCTCCTCTCTGTCCCTGGAAAGCTCCTTTGCCCTCTGTGTGACTTTCAGGTTTAGCTTAGCAATATACCCCTGCTGCAGAAGTCATCTCTATTCTCCTCAGACATGTTCTTTGTAGAACTCATTGCATTTTTTATTAAATGCAGTTCTGTAATTTCTCCCACAAAGTCCTTTTTTTTCTCCCATGTGGGAGGAAGCTGTGCATTATGAACAAGGCCAAGAGGATGTTTGAATCTGTGGAATTTGCATTTAACGGCAATTTTGGCAATTAAACCGTAGATGCATATAAATATTTATTTGGGTATGTGGCAAATTTTCATTTTCTTCCCCTAGTAGACATCAGAAACTTGAACACGCAAGGAAGATGGAACTAGACAACGTTTGTCTCATTTTGCTTTTCTTTATCTCCAGCATGATCCTATCCCAGGTGATGCCCTCACTGAGCCAGAGGACCCTTCCCGAACGTTACAGACAACGCCTTCCTTGCCATTAACGGCATGGTTTTATTTATCATATAGCTTCTGCTTTTTGCACTGTCTCTCCTGGTCTTGCACTTGAGCTGGGCCGAGACAGAGATAGACAGAAGGGGTGGGGTGGATGTTCTTTTCGTCTGGGTGAGCCCTGACAAGACACATAGCTCTCCCACCTCCAGCTGCTGTGAGTGTTCTAGGAAAGGGTAGCACTGTTAGAGAAAGACATCTCACTTTTATTATTAATTGTTGCCTAGATTGTTGACTCCTGGGTCCAGTAAAAATGTACAACTCCTAGAATATTAAAAGACCCATTTCCATGCCTAAAATTCTTGTACTTCTTTGGTACTTTGACAAATGACATATTACTGAAAACTTAAAATAATTTCAAAACTATAAATGCTATATTCAGTATAGTAGGAATCATGGAAGGTCAAACACTATATTGTCTGAGGTTCTATGGTGAATGAAAAACAATCAAGTAGCTATAAAAATATGCTACTTTTGAAAGTGAAATACAATGAAGCCATTGAAACTCCTGGCAGATCGTATGTGCTGAGAGGTGTAACTGTTATTTGAGGAAAATCAAGTTTCAGACTTAAATGCTTGTCACAATTCCACTCATAAAATAAATGCAAATATGATATACCTGAACATACGTTAAAAAATTGAAGGAGGGGAGCAGGGGAGAGATCGATTGAACATCCGTGAGCAGATTTTCTTCACTCTCATCTTGCTTAGCCCCTCATGGGTTTGCCAGTGGCTCCATCCTGCCGTATCCTTTTCTTAATACTAAATCAAAAGCACAGTAATACCTGAGCTTTGTAAAAAAAAAAAAATGCCTTCAATACAGAAGCATGACATAGAGATGGTCCCACACAGCCTGCCTACCACGTTGATGTAACCACTGTGAACACAGCTATCTGTAAAGTGATGTCATGTGCAATAAGTGTATTTGCTTTTGTAGCTTTAGTAGTTTTTGTTTTTTAGTAGTTTTTGAAGGCTTTGTCTGTAAAGATGCCAGTCAATGTTGGAATTTTTTCTTCCCAATTTGCTTATTGGACAACCCATTAGTAAACACCATTTCTGGCAGAAACTAAAGTGATGGACCAGTTAACTGAAAAATCTGGCACTAGACATGGCTTTCTACAAGGATTTGAGCTGCTTCATCCTGTCTTCCTTTCTCCTACTCTACTCCCTTCTTGGTGCCCATCTGCATTTTCCTATTTTCTAGACCTTTGTCTCTACTTATGCCTGTTCCTTGTTGTTCTTATTCCATCTCTCAGCTCCGAACTCTTGTTGAATTTATTCTCAAGGCAGGTTCTTCCTGGGGGGCGGAAGCATTGACAACATAAGTCTAAATCACAGAAATCCACAGGAAAAGAGCTCTATGTGCTGTGTCTAAATGTTGGAACCACACATTCCCCAACACCTGCTCACCATGGCGTGGGGATGACACATGGTTTTTCCTGGGCAAAGCTGAAGCTCTATGACCCTCCATCTTCACTAAAAGCATGTAGTAGCAAAGCTTGGTAGTGTTCCCCCAGAACTGGGACACTGTGTGGGATCAGATTCCAACTTCTTTCAGGATAGCTGAAGGCTTAATGGGAGCTTTTGGGGTAGTGGCAATCAGTGGGAAAGTGTCATCCGCTGGTTCCCTCTGTATTGACGACGTCTTCATTCTTCCTCTGGTTCTTAAGCCACACTTTCTTAGACTTTGCTGTTCTACCTCTGTTTTTTGTTTTGTTTTTAACATGTTTGAAAATTATCCTGTATTTGGCCTTAAATGCAATTACATCGAAAAGTCTACTTTACTTTATTGAAGAGGTCATTGCCTGTAAGGATGGCTCCTTGCTCTTTATCGTGACCTCCTTCTGCCATCCAGAAACTTGACACGTTCTGTCTGCAAAACCCTCCCAGTTCTCGAGTCCCAGGTTTTCTTTGAAACACATTTATTTCCTTGTAAAAACATGTTCTCCTGACTCCAGGGCTGCATATTTAATCGCGTGCAAGAGATAAGTTGTCTATGTCACTTAATGATGTCCCTGGAGCATAACTAAATTGTGCAATGTATAAATCAAATGTGTCAGTCATTGGGAACGCGTGTCACACAGTTCTATTTGTTTTCCCAATATAGCAGAGGGATTTTTGCAAGGATAGAGAATAAGAGTTTCTTCTTTTTGCATTTTCTTAACTAGTGATTTATGTGGGAGAGCCCAGCTCATTGTGGGTAGTCCCATCCCTGGACTGGTGGTCCTGGGTTCTATAAAAAAGCAAACTGAGCATGCCCATGGAAAGCAAACCAGTAAGCAGCTCCCCTCCATGGCCTCTGTATCAGTTTCTACCTCCAGGTTTCTGCCCTGTTTGATCTCCTGTCCAAACTTCTTTCTACAAAGAACAGTGCTGTGAAAGTGTAAGCCAAATAGCAACCCCACCCCTGCACTCAAAAAAAAATTCTTTTTCCAAGTCTACACATTATACCTAACCTTCACATTTGGATCTCCTGGTGGTGGTTATGAACTTTAATTTTTGTATCCATTTCATCACATATTTCTGGAGTGCTATGGATGATGGGAGCACTTCTGGACATTGGGATTAGGTGCCAAATGGCAGAAAGGCTGACTCACAGGGCTTTTAGTGCAGCGAGGGAACATAGTGGTAGAAAATGGGATATTAGCGTAAAATTACTGATAGTGGAAGAGCAATATGGGTAAATTCCAAAATCTGTTGTGCTGTGCCATCCTCCATGGCATGCAATGTCCTTCAGGAGGTTAGGTTGAAGCCAAACCCTGACTCCTCATTAACTGTGGGCTAGATGTACATCTTAGCCTTTGATTTTCCTCGTATATCCTTAGCATTCGCAGGAACCATCACATATAAGCGTGGCAGCTCATCTTGGTCTGTTTTTTTGTCAGTCTCTCCCTAATTGTGAATGCCAAAAGAACCAGATCTGTCTCATCAACTCTATATTCTTGCTACAGGTATATAGAGCATCTTTTCTACACATGCTTGGATGAACATAGCATGCTTTGAGATGTGCCTTGGGTTTTTTATTGTTGCTACTTTTTGTGTTATTTCTTTTCTTCTGAAGAAATTGGAATGAGAAAAAATGGGTAAGACTGTGGCCTGGAGTGTTAGATTGCCTAGATGCATCCCAGCTTGAACAAATGTGAGTTAAAAACAGTACCTTAGGCATCTTTCTGTTTCTCTCAAACCTAGTAGGCTCAAAGTAAAAATTTCTATCACATCTTAATACTCTTTCTACTTAGTACATCAAAGGATGCAAAGTATTGCCTTGCAATTACAGACATTGGAGACAAAACAGGACCCAGTTCTTGCTACATAATGCACTTCAATTAGTGCGTAGCATGTGTTGCAGATAAATGAGGTATCAGAGGAGAGAGTAGCAATGGCAATGCAGTTAAGGAAACACTATGTGAAAATAGCAATGGCGAAAATGATGCAGAAATGGGGAGCCAATCTCTGATCTGAAGAAAAGGACACATTCAGAGATCTGGACCATTACATGGAGGAAAGGCTACTACTCAGCAATTAACTCCAGACAGTATAAAAGTATTTAGATATAGATATAGATATATATAGATATAGATATAGATATAGATAGATAGATAGATAGATAGATAGATAGATAGATAGATATAGAGATGATATTTCTGTTTATCCTGTTGTGATTGGATATGAGTATAGAACATTGTCCCCTGAACTTGTAAGCATAAACTTGTAAGCATATATATATATATATATATATATATATATATATATATATATACATACATATATATAGAGAGAGTGTATATATATATATATGTATATAGTGTTACTGACAAGATATTATATGCGATAAATTCCATCATTCACACCATTTACCTGTAGGGAACAACTTGTTTAGTGTTTGTCTTAGGCTTCACTACAGGAGGAGATGCTGACCCAGGTGTTTTCATATGGTCTGGCAAATAGCTTAGAGCCCAGGTTCCAAAATGTAACTGAATCCATTTAAAATTCACACATACACACGCGTTTATGTATGTGTACGTGCTGGGAACTTCTTATGTTTTCAACATGTTATTTCATCACTTCTCACAGTGAGCGGATGGTGTAGCGTGGTTATCCCACTTTACCCGTAAGGAAACTGTCTTAGAGGTCAGCAGCTCGGAGACCAGAGAAAGTAAGAGGTTAAGGTAGTGGAAGTCAGTGCCCCTCTGTGAGGAGACATGAAGCTGGCTGCTAAGGTCTCTGCTAATTCTGAAAGCTCAGGATCCCTGCTTGTTCTGAGTACCTTCTCCCTTTCGTGTGGTTGGAGTGCAAGGAACAAGGTGGAAGAGTTCTCCCCAGTTGCAGGAGTGGTGAAGGGGATTAGCATGGAGCTTAAAATATACTGCTGTCAGCTAAGACTAAGTAGACTGTGTCTCTAGAGACACTGAAAAGCAATTAGATCCTACATTTGCATGTGGTTGTGGTTGGAGAAGCTGCAGGTTGTCTACCAAAGGGGATTTTAGTGGAGTTTTATGAGCAAACTTGGAAGTATTTTGCATAAGAACTTCATGAATACCTTTGCTACATTCAAGTTAATCCTGCCCATCTGGAACCTAATTTGTCATTTAGAACATTTATTAAATCACTTTATTAAAGTATTTTTGGTTAAATAGAAAATGTCCTATGAAAGGCTAAAGAGCAAACTTTGTATATTAATCTGCTCCCAAGATGAACCGCAATTCTGTTTGGTAAATAACATCCATTCAGCCTGAGAATCAACAGCCCTTCCCTTTGCTGTAATTCTCTCTTAGAAGAACATGCTTCAGAATTGATCTGGATGAACAGTTCCAAGTTTTGTGACCTCTTATAGGTTAGCATCCAAAAACTATTTTTAAAAGTAGTATATTTTGTCAATTCTTTAAGAATTACATACGGCATATTTTTGTAATATTAATTTATTTTCCCCAAACTCTCCCGGATCCACTCTCTCCTTCTTTTCCTGCCCCCTTCAATTTTGTGTCTTTTTAATTTTTAAGAAGAGATTATCTCGAAACAGATGTCCTGATCCCCTGGCTCTTACCATCTTTCTGTTGTCTCTTTCGCTGTTCCCTGAGCCTTAGATGCAGGAGCTGTGGGTAGATTTATCTGCTGGGGACGACACCCACGGTCAACTGTTCCCTCCATTTTGAACAGTTGTGGTTTTCCGTGCTGGTCTCTATCTACTGAAAAAAGGAGCTTCTTTAATGAAGGGTGAAGCTACACTTGCCTGTGTAGAGGCTAAGTATTTAGAATGCAGTTAGAGACTATACTGCTGTGAGAAAGAGGCAATACTAGGTTTTTTCTATGCCCCATGATCTCAACTAGTCGGTTATTGTTACAGTTCCAGACATGAATTCTCTCTTGTTTGAGGGGTCCCTGAGTACAATTAGATGGAGGTTGGTTACCTATTGCACTTCTTAGAATATCTTTCCACGTTGACCATTGTGGTTCATAGGCTTTACATCCAGGTAGGATGATTAACTGTTTTTCTACCCTGGGAGGTTACAAAGCTGCTTCTGAACCATTTCTGTCCTCATGAAGCTCACAATCCAGTAAAGTAGACTTTCTTACCTTTGTCCTAGGTTGTGCTTTGAGGATGCACAGGGGCCTGCGCTTCAGTGGGCTTAAGCCTGGCCATAGTGAGCTATGATAGACATGGTGGACAGCAATAGACAACAGGGTGTTGTGTTCATTTATGGCACCCCACTCTTATAACGACACATATGGAACATATCAGGGCTATGGAGCCCCTACTACTGATGAAAATGACATCACTTTAACCAGAGGTTTTCAATAGCAGCACACTGACATTGTAGATCAGATGCTTAGTTACTGTTGGAGGCTGCCCTGCACATTGTTGGTGGCATACCTCAACCAGCAGGATTCCAGTAGGATCTGCTTTCAAGGTTGTGACTACAGAAACTTGTCTCTAGATTGCCAAAAGTCACCTGGTAAGCAAAGTCACTCCTGGCTGAAAGCAACTGAGAATTTTTTTTTTTTTTTTTTGCTAAACTGTGACTTCAACAGGTTATAACAATGCTTTTCTAATGACCATGTGACAGCCATGCAGGAAAAGCCTTTAAACATAAAACATTTTAATTGGGCCAGAGGGTTAATATCAGAAGAAACAGAAAATCATTTTTAGAGAAAAATTTATTAGCTTCAGGATACTCTTAGTTTTATAACATACTCTGGTAGAACCTACAAACTCTTCAGGTCCTAGTAATTCAAGGAGACTTGGATACATACCCCTCTTTAGTAGAATTTAAACATTTTGCATTTCTGAGTTTCTTCGTTTTCTCTCTGTTGCTGTGATAAATCCCATGACCAAAAGCAGTGCAGGGAAGAAAGGGTATTTGACTTAAATATTTCAGGTCAGAATCCACTGAGGGAAACCAAGGCAGGAACTACAGACAGACACCTGGATGCAGGAACTGAAGCAGAAGCCACAAGGGTATCCTGGCTTGCACCTTGTGACTTGATTAGTCTGTTTTCTAACATCACCTAGGACCACCAGCCTAAGGGTGGCATCACCCGTAGTAGGCTCCCAGCCTCCTCTTCCCAGATCAAGCATCAATCCCAAAAGTGCACACAGATGTGCTTACAAGCGATCTAATGGAGGCATTTTTCTCAATTGAAGTTCTTCCCAGATGACTCTAGTTTGGGTTAAGTTGACAATAAACTAACCAGGACATAAAACATCTTTCAAATCCTGAATATTTTTATTTTTCATTTATTTATAAGGTGGGTATTAAAGGAATTAAAAAGAAATCTCTTGGGGATTCTGAAGAGATATCGGAGTGAAATGATAGCAGTGGTGGTCCAGCTGGCTTTTCAGTGGTCTGTCTATGCCCAGTGCCAGCAACTCTTCCCAATGCAGAGTGTTGACCAAGATCCTGACACACACACGCACACTCACACACACACACACATGCAAGCACACACACCCTTTTTATTTCTTCATTGGATACATTGGTGTATGTCCTCATTTTAAAAATCCATACGGGGCTGGAAAGGTATCGTAGTTGGTGTAAGTGCACACTGTACAAGCACAAGGACTCGAGTTCAATCCCCAGAGTCCACACGAAAAGGCTGGGTGTGGTGGCACATGCTTGTAATCTCAGGGTCGGGGAGGGAGATACAAGCAGACCTCTAGGGCTTGCTAGGCAGTCAGCTGAGAATGCTTGGTGAGCTCCACACCAACAAAAGACCCTTTTCCAAAGGAACAAATGAATGGCAACCAAGATTCACCTCTAGCCTCCACAGACACATGAACACAGGTGTACCTACACAGACACAGATACAGACACACACACACTAGTTATGAGTGCTGTAAAATATTATATAAATATGGCCTTTGGTAAGGAAATCAATGATAACTGTTATGATTAATGCATCCAATGCGCTTTATAAATGATCTCAGAACACTTGCCAGTTTGATGAGCAACCTCTTACTAGTGGTACTATTAGGCATATTGTAGAGGAAGTAACGATAGGGAAGTTTCCTTCTTTTTTAACTTTTCTTAATTCTTTACTTGAAAGAAAAGATTTTATGCTATGAGGAAAGATATTCAAAATATATCAGGTGGTTTTTTGAGGGTTCTGCTAGGAAGAATCTTCAGTATTTATGTCAGTGTTGTGAGTTTTAGCTAAGAATCTCATATTTCATAAGCTTTGCTTTGTGCTACCAGTTTCTAAAAATTACATAATGCCTATTGTAGGATAGAGACAAAATTTAAGTCAATATAAATCTAGGCGTGACCACACGTTTTTTATCTGTATATACTAACCTAGCACTCAGAATTTCACTAACATAGTTTTAAATTAAGCAAAATAAAATCATTTCCCCCTCTTTACTATTGCTAATATTTTAAAGAGAGAGAAGAAGAATTTTTACCACCTTTCTCAACAATCCAAGTCTATGCAAGAGCGCGTGTCCATAGCTGTCTGTGCAGGGGACATCCCTGCATCCCACCGTAGCCCCTGAGGATGGAACTGTCCCAACAGCTGTATTTCAGGTATCCGTTTTCCAGGACTGACTGTGTCTGTGAATTGTACGAGGGTTCTGAAAACTGTGTGCTGGCTCTATAGCATCACCCTCACAGTTACATTTTAAAGGGAATTTGAAACTTCCATTTGTTTCTTTGTAGCGGCAACCCATACTATTTTAGAACAATGCTAATCAAGGCACAGAACCTTTGAACAGGCTGGAATGACATACATGCAGGATTGCAAGTTTGGGAGTTAGAGAGGATGCCATTTGTGAAAGCAGAAGAAATCTAAAACCTTAGGCACAATGAAAACACAAAGAGAGTGAGCAGTGAGTCCAAGAAAGGGTCAGACCTGATAAATAGAGGGAGGGCAGTTTCAACAAGTAGGCAATAATTAACAGTGACGTGTTTGCAACTTTATATTCCTAGCTTTAGAATAACAATGAAATGGTCACTGTCAGAAAGAACTCATGTGAATTCTACTTGTATCTCCTTGTCTTGAGCCCATCACTTGGTCTCATGCTAACAGGGAAACCTGGAAGTGCATGCACCTCTAAGGGGGAAGTAAGGGATACTTACCTGAAGGTAGCATTGACTCACTGGTGAAAATGTACACTCCAGGTGGCTTCCCAGCAAGCTGTGATTCAGGAGACCCTTGGGGTCTGCACTGACCTTTTCAGCTAAATCTGTTGCAGGGGAAGGGGGGAAGGGTAATCCTGGACACCAATTTAGGGAACATACAGGTACATCTCAGCACAGCCATCAAGAGAAAGAGAGCAAGGGTAAGATAGGTCAAATCATAGTCACAGAGGCTAAAGGTACCTGTGTACAGGGGCCTGGAAGGCTTGAGGAGGTTTTCAGTTCTCAGAAAGTGGATCTGTGTCTGAGGTAGAGTAGACCTTCATGAAGTCAAGCTGATTAAGACATTGGGAGATGAAGAGGGATGTAGAGCCAACTCAAGGCAATGACCTTCATCTAAAGCATATTTATATATTAACAGAAGTATATGTCAGGTGTTATTATTTTCATTGTTTAATTGCCTTTTATCTTTCTTTTGTTCCCCTCCTACCCCTCCCTTTCTTTCTACTCCTTTACCACCTGCTCCTCCATTTATTCTCAATTTTCTCTTCTCTTTCCTATTTCACTCTCCTCTCCTTCCAATCCTCCTTTTCTCAATACTCCCCTTCTTTCCATCCTTCTTTGCTCCTTTCTTCCTTGTCTCCATCTATTATTATCTTTCCCCTCTCCCCCTCATTTTTCCTTACCCATGACCCGCCCTTCACTGTCTCTCCAGGTATTATGCCATCTGCTGCCAACCCTTGGTTTACAGAAGCAAGATGACCCCTGTCCGCATTGCATTGATGTTGGGAGGCTGCTGGGCCATTCCCATGCTTATATCTTTTCTCCCCATAATGCAAGGCTGGAACAGCATCGGCATAGCTGATGTGGTGAGTATCTACACAGAAGCCATGGGATTATCAGTCCGTCAACTTTACTGGGCATGCTAGATAAACAATCTTAAGCTGGGTAGCTATTGTAATAAACATTCCAACAGTGGTCTGAGTCATGTTTCTAAATGTCTACTGACAGAGTCTCACCTTGGCCAAATGTTAGTCAGGGTCCTCTGAATTATCTTCCCACTGGACCATGTGTTTTTAAAGTTTATTTATTCTCTGGAAATTTCATGCATGAGCACAAGGTATTTATTTATTTATTTATTTATTTATTTATTTATTTATTTATTTATTTTTTTTGGTTTTTCGAGACAGGGTTTCTCTGTGGTTTTGGAGCCTGTCCTGGAACTAGCTCTTGTAGACCAGGCTGGTCTCGAACTCACAGAGATCCACCTGCCTCTGCCTCCCAAGTGCTGGGATTAAAGGCGTGCGCCACCACCGCCCGGCTAGCACAATGTATTTAGATCACAGGAACCCCTAGGCACCAAAGTTTGGATTTCCATGTCTATCTTAATTTCTTTGCTGTGCTATGATAAAATACCTTCAAAGGTATATAGATCTTTCACTTGCTTGATGAAAGTTAAAATATATCTTGGTTAGAGTTATACCAAGATATATTATTTGAGGTTTTTGTAAAGGGTGTTATTTTCTGATTTCCTTCTTAGTCCTTTTCTCATTTTATCTAGGAAGACTACTGACATTTTTTAAGTTAATCTTGTATCCAACCACTTGACTAAAGGTATTTATCAGCTGTGGGAGTTCCTTGGTAGAGTTTTTGGGGTCACTTATGTAGAGTATCATATCATCTGTGAATAAAATACCTCAAAAGAAGCAACTTAAGGGAGAAATAGCTTATTTTAGCTCACAGTTTAAGATACCATCATGGCAGAGAAGCTAAGGCAGTAGGAACTTGAAGCAGCAAATCCCACAATGCCCATAGTCAAAGGAGAGCAATGAACGCACACTACCACTCAATCATCTCTGCTGGCTTCCACATTCCAGAACTCCTGCCCACAGCTAGGATGGATCTCCCCACATCAGTTAAAGTACTAAAGATAACCCTCCACAGATATGCCCAGAGGGCTTTCTTGCTGGTGATTCCAAATTCGGTCAGGTTAACAGCTAATTCTGAGCAACACATTGCCCAATTGTGCATTGCTCAGTGTCAGCAGGCATGCTGATAAGCTGGTTTAACTGGCATCCCTACCCTCAGTAAAGAATTGGGCACATTCTCCTTCACCTTCCCCAGGTTGTGTCTGATTGCCCTGGCTTGTTTTCTGCAAGAATCCTGCTAAGTTGACTCAGCTCGAATCCCACTTGCTCCTCTCCTTTCCTCTTCTTAATTTTCTGTCCACTGATCCTCATCAACCAACTCCTTGGCTATAAGTCCCCACTTTTTTTGTTGTTGTGTTCAGAGTTGGAGTTCATCTCTTTCTGCAAAACTCACAGTAGCTTCTTGTATTTATGACAATAATGTAAAGGCTGCTTTAGCAAGTGTTTCAAATCATTTTTTTTAACATTACTGGATATTGAAAAGTACAATAAGCACTTTACATGTAACCCCCAGAGAATCCCTTTTTGGAAAAGTTTAAATCTATCCACTTTAATGATGAGCGGATTAAGTTGCATTTCTCATGCCACATAGCTTTCCTGTAGGTGAACAGGGACTCACCATTTAATAAGCAGTTCCTGGAACTTGGGATATATCCTGTGTCCTGAGAAACATTCATCCTATTTCATGTTCAGAGTCTTTAAGGTTTGTACTGCCTGGGGAAAGACATGCCAGGTAAATGTGGTTTGCCAGGGAATGAAACGAGTCCTGGGCCAGAAGTCAGAGAGCTAACCAGTGAACCCAGCTCTGTTAATGTCCAACTTCCTAAGGATTGTATTAAGGAGGAAGCTTGTACTGAGTGAAAATGGTGTCTAATATGAGTGTTAAGGGCACTTGTGTTACATATGCCATGCATTGCCCAAACCCTGGGTATTGGTTTTCCAGAGAAATAGAACCAATAGGATTTTTGTATGTGTATATATATATATATATATATATGCATATATGTATGTATATATTATCTATCATCTATCTCTATCATCTATCTATCATCTATATATCTTTTCCTTGTCGTGTATCTGTCCATCTATCTACTTATATACTTTTATTAAAAAAAAAGTAACAGAGACAGCTAAATAGACAAATTATAACTGATCCACATGGTTGTGGAAGTTGACAAGTCTCAGCACACTAGAGACTCGGGAGAGCCAATATTTCAGTCCAGGGCCAAAGATAAAAAAAAACTGATAGCCTATAATTAAGACAGTGATAGAGCAATCCGCTTTCCTCTTCTGTTCAAGCCTTTAATAGGTTAGCTTCAGTGTTAAATTAGAAGAGAAAACTGGTGTATACAGTCTATCAGTTCAGAGTTTCATCTCAACTAAAAATATTATCATACTCAGAATAGGGCTTTACCAAACTTCTGAGTACCCCGTGGCTTAGTTAAGTTGACACATTATATTAACCATCTCACTTTAAAATCATCTTTTAAATCATACAAGAATTATAATGATGATTAAAACTGACAATCTGGGCCCATTGGCATGGCTATGGAAAATGACATGCAGTCACTTAAAGTCTGTCCTCCAAGGATGTGGGGAAGAGAATAGAAGGAAGAGACTAAGAATGGGTGCTGGCCCAGAAGGACCAGAAAAGGGAGAATGCCCCTTCCTTTCTACACAGAATGATTTTAGCTTCCTCTTTGAATAGGAAACGGCATTCAATCAAATCCCATGGCAGGACTTACATTTCAGAACAAGTGCTGGAACCCCTGAAAACGAACTAGAGGCAGGGAGTAGAGAGGTAGGGACTCCATCCTGGAGAGCCTGTGGGAAATTTCTTCAACCCCACACCTTTTCTTTCAGAATGTTAGGTTTTGTTTTGTTGTTTGTTTTTTCACTTGGAGGGAAAATGAAATACCAGCTTCCAAATGCTATTATTCAAATACCAGTTATAATAATGGTCAACAAATGTTTTGTACTTACTGTGTATCAAGCCCCACATTAATCACTCCAGTGAGGCTCATTAAGGACATTCTTGGGTCTCCAACAGAAGTTGGAGAGGTGGTCTTGGGCCAGATAATGTTTCATTTGTTTGTTTGGTTTTCCTTTGAACAATGGTAGGGTTTTTTTCAACTTTGAAATTGGAGGATTCAGAAGAATCATAACAGCCAACCTGCAGAAAATAGTGATAGGGCTGTAGGGAACTGGGAAAACCCTGAGGAGAGACTTAGTCCTGCTGAGTGGTGAGGGTAACAAGTAGGGTGGCAATCACCTGAGACTATTGGAGAGTTTGGATGTTCTCCCACTCTGTGTTGATTGGGCACCCGCTTTTCTAGGTGATGGGGTTGCATCACTGAGCAGAGCTGGTGATGGTTCAAATCCTTGTAACTTTATGTCCAACCAGGGAGATGCAAGCAGCAAGTGATACAGTGAACATAAGCAAATATCTAGCGTGTTAGGCAATAATGACTATATTTTACTTCAGTTTGGGGCTGAAGAGATGGCTCCGAAGTAAGAATGTGGACGGCAGCCACACACACCACTCCCAACTGCTTGTAACTCCAGTTCCAGGGAATGCAACACCCCTGGCCTCCCTGGCAACCTGTTCACACGTGCACACACCCACATGTGGGTGCACACACCCACACACACAATTTTCAAATATTAAATCTTTATAAGGTGGGTTGATAGCAGATTGAAAGTCTAAATAGGGAGATCGAGTAGGCTCTATTGAGAAGGTGACATTTGAATAAAAACTTTAAGGAGATGGGGGAATTATACTTGTAGGTATCTTTGAGAAGCATGCTGTGGGCATAAAACAGTTGATACAAAGGTCCAGAGGCAAGATGACCCTGTCATAGACCGATACAAAGTTAATGTGGAGGTAAGAAAGCAGGAGAGGAGTTTAAGCGATGATAAAATACAATAAATAGGAAAATAATGTGTTGTTCTGCAGGACATTAAAGGCAACAGATTCAACTTTGAGAGATATGGATTGCTGTAGGGTCTGAGCATGTTATTAATATGATTTACAATATTTTGAAAGAATCTTCATTTTTTTCTGTTAAAAAGTCTGCTAAAGTAATGTCATGGGTAAGAGATAATGGTGCGGTACTTTCAGTGGGAGCGATGGAGATTGTGATTGAGAATATAGGTAGGTTTTTAATATAAGCAGGATCGTCCGTATGGTTGCAAGAGAAATGGTAAAGAAAACCTTTAGTTAATACAGCCAAGATTTTGGTCAGAACAACTGGAAAAATGGAGAGAATGGCTATTGATTTCAGCTGGAAATTCCAGATTGGAAATACTGTAGGATAGGTTCTATGGGATACAGAAAGTACAACATAAGTGTTAAATACCTGTTAAAAAATAGTGATATTTTAGTGCAACAGTAAAGCAATCCAGCTTATTATCAAATCATGATATTTATGGGAATTCTCTACGAGAAACAAACAGCACGTTTGTAGCATTCTCAGAGCTAGATGCTGTTTAAACCCATACAAGTAGATGTCTAAGAACTGCAAAAGCCACTAATGGAGGGTTGGAAGGTACAAGTAAGAAGGAAGCATAAAAAAGAGGGAAAATTCTAGAAAATCAATTTAAAAACACATCAAGGTAAGACTGGAGAATGCTGTTTCTGGATATGACAACAACTGCCCTAGCTATGACTATAAGGATGAGTAAAATGTATTATATTCAAAAACCAGTATTGGGAATTGTAGTTCATGCCTATAGCCATAGCTTTTAACAAGCAGATGCAGGAGAATTTATGGTCGAAGCCAACTTAAACTACGCAGTAAAAATCCGGTGCAAGCCTAATCCAGAACAAATCCCAGCTTGGAGTGAGAAGTTGGACAGACAATCCCATCCCTAGCATTGAAGGCATTGGTCACTGTTAGATGCTGGGAAAGGAAGGATCAGAGTCTCTTGGGGGTGTACCTCCTGGCAAGCTGATCATGCTCCGGTGGAAGACTATACATCCAAGAATATTTTATACTGCACAAATTGGTCTGGAAGGCTTCTTTGAATGGGAAGAGGAGTGGATAGAGAAGGGGGTAGATGTAGGAAGAACATGGATCATGAATAGGTAAATGTGGTCGAAACATGCTGCATATAACTAGAAACTTTCAATAACTGATAAAATGGTAAAGAAATCATCACATTTTTAATGAATGTTTTAATTAAAGATGTTTTTACACAAGGAAAAAATTCTGCAAAATTTTTATCCTAAATATTATTTAAAGAATAATTTTTTAAGTCCCATTCTCTACAGTTAAAAAAAAATCCCAGATAAAAATATCAGACAGCAGGAAAAATACAGAACACTCTGAATGATGAGTATATGAGCAGGAAAGCAACAACAACAAAACCAAAATTAATATTGACTACTGAGATACTACAATTAATTCTTCCTGGATTGTTTTTAATACATATAGAATTAAGATGCTTAAAAATCAACATACCAGGAAAGAACGAGATGAGAAAATGAAGATTCAGTGTTTAAGATGTTTGTATCATCAAAAAGCATAATGTGGTAATTATATTTCATAGATGGGCATGGTCTTCATGGAAAAGATGAGAACATATAAGTAAAAGAAAATGGAGGAAAGAGGCCAAAACCCAAGGAAGAGGTTTGAATAAGAATTCTCCCCCAGAATCATATATTTGAATGCTTAGTCACCAGGGAGTGGTACTATTTGAAAGGGCTAGAAGGATTAGGAGGTGTGTCCTTGTTGGAGGAAGTGTGTTACTGGGAGGGGGCTTTGAAGTTTCCAGAGCCCATACCAAGCCCAGCCTCTTTCTGCCAGTGGATCAGGGTATAGCTTCTCCAGCACCATGCCTGTCCTGTCTACCACCATGCTCCCCACTATAATGATAATGAACTAAATCTCTGAAACTGTGAGCAAGACCTGAATTAGATGTTTTCTTTTATAAGAGTTGCTGAGGTCATGACGTCTCTTCACAGAAATAGAATAGTGACAGTGTCTTAAGATGGATAGACTCAACCTGTGATTATAGTAAATGTCAAATGACTAAATTCTGTGAAGAAAATTTGCTAAAAGATAAATGCGGTTATACTGAATCTAGAAAAATTGCAAATACATGCTGTTTAAAGAGCAGCCCATTGTGCAGAATACAGTAAAAAGGTTAAAAAATTTATAAAATGGAAAAATCACAGTACCTTGTGAGTACTGATTTTTTTATTATTAAAAAAAAAAAAAACCAATCCAAATTCTCCCTCCCTGCTCTCCTCCCATTCCCTCCACACACCCTCCCACCCCACCTCCATCTAATCCTAAGAGAGGGTAAGGCATTTTGCTTTGTGGAAGGTCCAAGGCCCTCCCTTCTACATCCAGGCTGAACAAGATATCCATTCAAAGAGAATAGGATCCAAAAAGCCAGTACATGCAGTAGAGATAAATCCCAGTGCAACTGTCAGTGGCCCCGCAGTCTGCCCCAGCCATACAACTGTCAATCATATTCAGAGGGTCTAGTTTGGTCCTATGATTGTTCCTTCCCAGTCCAGCTGGAGTTGGTGAGCTCCCATTAGCTCAGGTAAACTGTTTCAGTGGATGAACCCTCATGGTCTTGACCTCTTTGTTCATATTCTCATTCCTTCCACTCTTCAACTGGACCTTGGGAGCTCAGTCCAGTGCTCCGATGTGGGTCTCTGTCTCTGTTTCCATCTGTTGTTGGACAAAGGTTCTGTGGTAATATTTAAGATAATCATCAGTCTGACTACAGGGTAAAGTCAGTTCAGACACCCTCTCCTCTATTGCTTCGGGTTTTAGCTGGGGTCATCCTTGTTAATTCCTGGGAATTTTTCTAGAGCCAGGTTTCTTCCTAACCCCATAATGGTTCTTTCAATCAAGTTATCTCTTTTCTTGCTCTCGTATCTGTCCTTCCTCCATCTCGACTATCCCATTCCCTCAAGTTCTCCTCCTGACTCCCCTTCTCCCCTCTTCTTCCCCTTCTACTAGCTATAAACAAAGGACATTGAGCCTATAGTTCATGATACTAGAGAAGCTAAGCAATAAGGTGGATCCAAAGAAAAACATATACAGACCCACCTGGAAATTGGAAACAGACAAGATCGCCTGACAAAACTGGGAGCATGGGGACAGGGGGTAGAAGGAAGGGGAGAAGAAGTACTGAGTTTTTAAAAAGCTCGTATAGCTTTACTACTACATGTGATGAAGCATATTTAACACACATAGTATTAATTCAGATAAAGATGTCTTATGCTGATAAAATAAAAAAAACTTAAATAGGAAGATATATTTGCACATGGCTGTGTGTCAGGATTTTCTCTATTGCTCTCAAGATTTTCCTACCATTCCATTTTAATTTTTAAAATTTTATTAAATTTGGATTGTCTAGTAACAAAAATCTTTCTCCTACTCCATACCTGTGCTGCTTGTTTTTGTCAGTGTGACAAAAACTCGACATATCTGCGAAGAGGGAATCCTAACTGGGAAAATGCCTCCATAATATTGATTGGCTTTTAGGCAAGTCTATGGGGGTACTGCCTTGATTAATGCTTGATGTAAGAGGAACCAGATCACTGTGGTCAGTGCCACTCCTGAGCTGGGGGTCCTGGCCTGCATAAATAAGGAAGCAGCTAAGCAAGCCATGGGGAGCAAGTCAGTAAGCAGCACTCTTCCATGACTTCTGCTTCAGTTTCAGGTTCTAGGCTCCCACCTTGAGTTCCTGCCTTAACTTTCCTCGGGGATAGAGTGTGATCTGAGAGTTTTAAGATAAAATAAATGCTTTCCTTTCAAGTTCCTTTCGATTATGGTGGTTTTTATAGCAATAGAAACCACAACAAAAAAGACTTATAGGAAAAGTATATACCAAATGAACTGAAGAATTCACAATGTAAAAATTCATACATCAAATGTGTACCAATATATGAGAAAATGTCTTCAAGTGGTAGATATGAGAATATTTTTATCATGAGGGATAAAGATTTCTTAACAGGCCACAAAGGCACTAACTGAAGCTAAAGATTCTTAAAATTAAAATTTCCATCACCTAATACTAGTAAGAAAACAATAAAATAAATAAACCAAGAATCTGTAATATATAGATTTGATAATGAACATGTTCAAAATATCAAACTATTGAAACAAAAAAGACCTATATAGACCTTTATTAAGGAGAAATTTCCTGAATAATGACTTCCCAAGACAAATGAAAAAGTGGTAATTGACATCTAGGAGTCTGGTAAAACCATATTCCCAATGTGAGCAGCCCTGATTAATTTAGACATTATTCTATGTTACTGTATTTGATTAAAAAATCTAGTTCCTCAGGTGAGGTGGGATAAACATGAAACAGAGTACAGAGGACAGGGTACACTGAGCCTAAGAAGACTAACATGAATTGAGTTTAAATACACAATTGCAAGATTATGGCCTGAGAAGCTGTGAAGTAGCTCAGTGTTATAATCCAGTCTTAGAGGAGGAACTAAAACACTCATCAGGAAGGGTGAATATTATCAAAGCACACTGTTTAAAATTCTCAAAGAACTAACACACACACATTCACACGAGAGAGAGAGAGAGAGAGAGAGAGAGAGAGAGAGAGAGAGAGAGAGAGACAGACAGACAGACAGACAGACAAAGAGGAGGGAAGAGGGAGTAAGAGAGAAATGGATATTACTTTTAAAAAGTTTTAAACAAGCCCACAATGAGGAACATCCATGTATAGACTATTGTGACAAGTGATACCTAGGATGTGGAGTAACTAGTGTGCTCCTAGCCTAGTGGTAGAAATGTTCATTGATACAGTCCATTGGGAACTACATGACTATAATAACAAACTATATGGTTATAACTGAGAGGGGCATTTGGGAGGAATTAGAGATGCCACTAATATTCTATACTTTGATTTGTACAAGTATGGCTACATATGTATTAATTCATTCACCATACACATTTATGATTTTGTACGCTGAGCTTTACTTCAATAAAATATATATCGTAAGGGAGGCTTTGAGGTTCAGATGCATCAATACATTAATGCATCAATACATTAGCTGGCTTAAAATAAGACTTATATTTGTGGAGGTCTTTGACAACTTTGACCATGGCAGCCTGGATGGAAGGACTGGAAATAAATTTTGAGTGGAGCGGATTCAGTAGAAGATAGGAGACAAGAATGAATATCCCATGATCTACTAGGTGTTACTTTCCAAGACCCCTGAGGATTCCTGGGACCACTACATATATATTACACATACATATAGTATTTTCTCTATACACATGTATGAGAAAATTCATCTTATAATTTAGGCACTGAAAGAGATCAATAACAATGAGTATAATAAAGTAGAACCATTACAACTACATGCTGCTATCAAATTGCATGAATCTTGTGCTTTGGGCCATTGTGATAGAAAATAAGGCTACCTGAAGGCAAGTATCTCAACAGTCATTCTGATGATTGAGAATATGACCAAGTAGTTAATGATTATGTGGCATATATAATGTAGACATGCTGGAGAGAGGGATGACTCACTTCTTGTGTGAGACAGAAGAGAATAGAGTACGTAGAATTTCTTAATGTTACTCAGGATAACATACAATTTAAAAATTAGGGATTGTTTATTTATCCATTGTTTGAACTGATTGACCTGTGTTAACAAAAGCCATGAGAGGTAAAACTATAAACAATCGGGCAACTACTGTGCTTTATCTTTTGTGATTGTGAAATATCTACC
This sequence comes from Chionomys nivalis, assembly GCF_950005125.1. NCBI lineage: Eukaryota > Metazoa > Chordata > Mammalia > Rodentia > Cricetidae > Chionomys > Chionomys nivalis. The sequence goes on along the minus strand of NC_080099.1, from coordinate 23,071,995 downwards.
TTTCCTTTCTCCCAAGTCCCATGCTTCTTTTGCTCATTTCTCTATGTTAATGTTTCCAGTACTATACTTTCTAAATGGTAAAAAGTTCATCAGTATATCTAGAAAGCAAAGAAACAAATCTAGGAAAGGGCTCAGTATCCTTCAAAGATCTGGGTTTACAATGATACAGGGTGAAGTTTTAAATATTAACAAAGTTATTATTTAAAAATGTGGTAGCTAAAATGAAGAAATTGAGCAACTGATCTATATGAGGGGTCAAAATCTGCACATATCATAAACATATTTGATGGTAGTGATCTAAGACATCCTGTTAAGAGATATTCATATGTTATTGACAGTCAGACAAGGAAGAAAATGTGTAGATGGAATTGAGAATCAGATTACTGGTTATATCTTCCTTTTCTTCCTGAGACCTCACACAGACAAGCTCATTGAACTCTGGGCTATGTTTTTTTCTACCGTCAAAGTCTTACGTGCTATAGAATTGTAAGAAAAATAAAATTTTAAAAATAAATTTTATTTTTTTCTTTTCTCTTTCCCCATCTTTCTCTCTTGCGCTCTTCTTTATCTTCTTCCTATTCTTCTCTTCTCTTTCCATTTTTCCCACGTTTTTTCACTTTTGCCATTTTTTCATTGTTTGCTCCTCACTCGCCTTCCCACCCTCATTTTTTCTCCCCACCCCTCACTCTCAGATAGAGAAAAGGAAACTCAACCACAACTCTAACTCGACATGCTGTGTCTTCATGGTCAACAAGCCCTACGCCATCACCTGCTCCGTTGTAGCCTTCTACACCCCGTTTCTCCTCATGGTGCTGGCCTATTACCGTATCTATGTCACTGCTAAGGAGCATGCCCAGCAGATCCAGATGTTGCAACGAGCAGGAGCCACCCCGGAAAGCAGGCCCCAGCCAGCCGACCAGCACAGCACACATCGTATGCGGACAGAGACCAAGGCAGCCAAGACTTTATGCGTCATCATGGGCTGCTTCTGTTTCTGCTGGGCCCCCTTCTTTGTCACCAATGTTGTGGACCCATTCATAGACTACACTGTCCCCGAGCAGGTGTGGACTGCCTTCCTCTGGCTTGGCTACATCAATTCAGGGTTGAACCCCTTTCTCTATGCCTTCTTGAATAAGTCTTTCAGACGTGCCTTCCTCATCATTCTCTGCTGTGATGATGAACGCTACAGAAGACCCTCCATTCTGGGCCAGACTGTCCCCTGTTCAACCACAACCATTAATGGATCCACACATGTGCTAAGGTGAGTGCTGGAGGGAGGCGGGGTGGTAGATCAGTTTGGTTGGTTTGCATTGCTCAGAAGGGGTTAGGATCCAGTTTTGTTCTAGGTAGTTATTCTTGAAAACATGTATAGTGTTTTCAAAGATTCAAGTCCATTCTACCATCTCATCGTGAAACCAGTTAGTCGGTTAGGACTTGGGCTCTGTAGGGAGATTCACTTGCATTCATAGTCCTAGTTCTTTGACCTTGGCGAGATCACTAACAGCTCCAAACCTTAACTGTACATTAAAAATTGGTATTATGACCACTGTATATAGATCCCAGGCTTTGAGGGAGCTTAACGTGTATGACAGTTCTAAGATTTATTTATTTTTACAGTGTTCTGTCTGCCTGTGTGCCCACAGGTCAGAAGAGGGCACCAGATTTCATTACAGATGGTTGTGAGCCACCATGTGGTTGATGGGAATTGAATTCAGGACCTCTGGAAGAGCAATCAGTGCTCTTAACCTCTGAGCCATCTCTCCAGCCCCGAGAGTTCTAATACGGAGCCTAAGTTCACTAAGTACGCAGAGCTGGTGTTGTAAGCTCCTATTCACAGGGTAGCAGCTAAAAGCATGGTCCTTAAAGCAGCAAGGGCTTGATTGTTAACTCCCCTGATGCCCTACTAACCATCTCTGCCATCTTTCTTGCATTTACTTTCATCAACAACAAACACATCAATAACACTACTAACTTTCTAATAGGGTTTTGTGGCAATCGGAGAGAATGTGTTTATACAGCTTTACATGTAGTATGTTCCTAGCATTAGCAATTGTTTTAGTATTTGTTAAACTGGTAGTAATTGTGTATTGGCTGGCAACATAAATGAGATGATAAAGCTAAGATAATTTGAGGAATATGTTTACATAATGCTGTGTAACAAGTTAGACAGCAGAGTATGGGGGATTGACGTTAGTGATATGAGCAGGAAGGACACTGATTTGTAACTCAGGGAAGACTTCCCAGAACAGCAATTTGTAAGAAGCTGAGATAAGGAAGATAGAGCAGAATTGGAAAGAAAGAGAAAAATAGGGGCTTATGAAGGCCACACCAGCTGGTGGAGGTGGGGATGACATTGGAGTTAAATGTGCCTGTCTACCGTATTTACCTAGGTCACACAGGCTGGTGGAGGTGATACAGGAGTTTAATGCCATGGTGCATTGTTCCACACACAGAGAGCCTTTAGGTGCGAGCTTGAATTGTTCTCAACTGAGAAGTTACAGGTGTAGAATCTTTAATACGCTGTTCTTTGCTCTAAGACACATCAGGAACTTTGAAGACTATTTTCTACCTGGGGTTAAGCATGTGTCTTTTTTGATGATGACAGTATGAAGTTCTAGCAGCTGAGACTATGAAATGGAGGGATTCCCATTTGCAAGCTTAAGAGACAAGGAGCAGACTTAAATTGCTATGAAATATGAACAGTGGTTCTCAGAGGAGGCCCAGAAGCACGAGTTCTGTCTATGGCCACCAGTGTGGGCAAGCCTCACACAATGTTGAAGTTGCAGCTGGTGGAAGGGCCTCGAAGGAAACTCTGACAGCCTGGCATTCTCCTCATTACTATGGAGGGAGCGCCACTGGAAAAAAAAAAATCCAACTACAGCCAGGCGGTGGTGGCGCACGCCTTTAATCCCAGCACTCGGGAGGCAGAGGCAGGTGGATCTCTGGGAGTTCTAGGCCAGCCTGGTCTACAAGAGCTAGTTCCAGGACAGGCACCAAAGCTACAGAGAAACCCTGTCTCGAAAAAAAAAAAATCCAACTACAGAGTGTGTGTAGAACTTGTGTGTGGGTGCTAGGAGCTTCAGCTATTTAAGCTAGCAGTTGCCCAGGTGCAGGCTGTCAGCAACTTCCATCAATGTATGCTTTCAGCAACACATTTCCTAAGTCGGTCATTTCTTTTTTTTTTTTTTTTTGGTTTTTCGAGACAGGGTTTCTCTGTGGTTTTGGAGCCTGTCCTGGAACTAGCTCTTGTAGACCAGGCTGGTCTCGAACTCACAGAGATCCGCCTGCCTCTGCCTCCCAAGTGCTGGGATTAAAGGCGTGCGCCACCACGCCCGGCAAGTCGGTCATTTCTGAAGTTGGCGGCTTTCTAGCTCAGGTGCTGTCATAGATGAGATCTGGACACTTCTGGGTCTGTTTTGCTGACGATGTACTGTTTTGCCCAGATCCTTTGGTCACCTGTGGATGGCTATAAAACAAAGAGATGGGTTTGGATGGCTGTGACTGTATCCTCTGTACAGTCCTCTGTACACTTCTTAATGGAGGCAGGAGGAGCAGGAGGTGGATTAGAGTTGTGGGGAAGAGAAACGTATAAAAGTCAGAGTGGGCCAGATGGTGGTGGCTCACACCTTTAAACCCAGCACCTGGGAGGCAGAGGCAGGCGAATCTCCATGAGTTCGAGGTTAGCCCGGTCTACAGAGCAAGTTTTAAGACAGCTAAAGCTACACAGCAAAACCCTGTCTAGAACCTCTTATGCCCTCCAAAAGAAAAGGAAGTCAGATGGTCTGCAGAGAAAACACATCTATTTCTAAACTGTAGGGAAAGTCTTTCAGGTGCAGGAATATACCTAGTTGATTCACGGCTCCATACCAAGGACCCAATGTCTAAGGCACCTAGGAAATTAAGCTGTTGATGACTGCATACAAAAATTTAGTTCTTCAGACCAAGTGTTTTAACTTAAATGTAATGTTCAATAATCAACATTGCCTTAAGGATCTCACATGTAGAATGTCAGTGACTTGAGACAAATCCAACAAATATAAGGCCAAAATAACAAAAAAGAATTCAACTTGTAGTGGCCACCCCATCTCCAGATAACTTTTTTTTCAGTATCTTTACACACATTCTTAAAACTATATGAAGTCATCACTTTTCCCCATTGTCTTATATAAATGGCACTATTGCACACGCACTTTCCTGTTTTCTGGATCTTGAATTTTATTTTTTTAACAACAATGTATTTGAACATCACTGGAAAATGTGGAAACAGAACTCATTCATTTTTTTCTGTATCTGTTTTATTCATTTTCTACTACTAGATCTGTAGGTGTTTCTAGGATTTCAGAAAACTTTATGATTCTAATGCCCCGAACATATTTCTTTATGTATACGCTGGAATTTTAGATAACAACAAAGCTGAAATGTTTTATTAATATGGATGTTAATAACATGTTTGCTGCAAAATGGATCTCCTACAACACTGTATTAATGATTATCATTTTTATAAATGGTTGTAAAAAGAGTATTTATCTCACTCACCAATAACAAACATTATCATTTTGTTAATTAAAAACATCCATTTAATTTGTCTTTCCCAGATGAGTTATCATATTGAACCTTTTAAAAAATTAGTACTTTTAAAAATGTACAACGCATTTTAAAACAGTTAATTTTCCTTTTAAGTGTGCACATGGATGCACAGAAATGCCACTGAACACCATATTGACAGCATTGCTTTTAGCAATCACAAGGTCTGAATTTTAGTCTTGATTTCCTCGCTTAGAAACTATATAGATAGATTCTCTGAGTCACTCTTTACTCATGCAAGACGAGAGGAATAAATGAAGTTCTCACTGAGTGACTTGATATCCATCAGCTACCTATGATTATTTAAGTAAAAGTTTGAGTTAAATATATTTTAAAATTCAAAAAGATGCTATATATTATTCTTATTAATTCTTTAATCATCTCACTCATGCAAGCCATGCACTGTCTTCCCCCCATTCTTCTTTGTACCTCCTTCAATAACCTCTTTTAACCCTCATGCCCTTCCAGTCTGGGTCCTCTTTATTTGCCTTAACAATTCGCTGATACAATTTGTGCTGCTCATATACTCATGTGTGCAGGACCATCTACTGGAGTGTGTTCCACCTACTGGGAACCACGCCCTTAAAGAAAATTGACATTCCATTTCTCTCGGAATCCATCGACTGTTGATGGCTCCTCTGCAAGAGGTGGGCACTAGTGAACCCTTTCCATCTAGAAGCTGAACACTGACTATATTGATCTTGTGCAAGCAACCACAACCTTGTGAGTTTATGAGAGCAGCAATCTTACTGTGTCCAGAGGATGCTCTCTCATACAGCCTTTCTGGCCCTTCTCCACAATGGAGCCTGAACCACTGGAGAGGAGGTATGGTATAGATGTCCTGTTTGCGGCTGAGCATGGAGTAAACACTCTTAAGGAGTATCCTAACCCAGAGATTAGAGGATAGCTGCCATTAGCAGGAAAACAGCCATCCTCTAGCTCTTGCAGTACTCAGAAGGGCTTGAATTTTCTTGATGGATCATTACATGGCTCTTGTTTGAAATAATCTAATCACATATTTGTTAATAAAAGGGAAATTGAAAATCCTGATGTCCACAAATAGCAACCATGTTAAAACAGAATATATTTGAATGCAAGGACAGCCAGGTCACCCTCACCCAGGAAAATCTATGGCTATGATCTGACCGAATTTGGCTAATGGTGCTTTTCCAAAGAAGCATTTCAGAAAAGAGCAACAGTCTAGTGCCTCTTCGAGAGGGCTGCTGTTTGTTAAACTGAGTGCTGTCTTTAGGGCTGATCCTCCTATAATGATGACATCACTTAACACCACTTTCCCTTTGGTAAAATTGAAAAGAGATTGTTTTTAATACAATATATTCTGACTATGATTTCCCTTCTCCTAACTCCTCCCAGATCGTCCCTACTCCCCACCAGACAAATCCTCTCTCTCTCTCTCTCTCTCTTACACACACACACACACACATTCACTTTCTCACTCTCACTATCTCTCAAGGCTACAAAAAGGTATCTTAAAAATAATAATAATAACAATAAATAAGATAAAATAAAAACAAACAAACTGAAATAAAATGAAACAAACAGCTGGGAGGAAAAGACCCAAAGATAAAAGCATAAGGAACACATACAGATATCTCATAAAAACACAACATGGAAACCATCATATATATAAAAAAGACCTAAAGGGGGAAAAAAAAGAAAGAAAATCAAAATCATACCTAGACAAAACCCCAAGAGATGAGGAGTCTCCAAAAATGGTGTTGAGTTCCCTTTGTGTTGTGCTCGGCATGGAATCTGTCCCTAAGAGTTGTTTTTCTGCCCAGTGAAGACTCCATCAGGAAATGCTAAGTTTTCATTTGTGAGCAGTTATAAATTGGAGATAGTTTCTGGGTTAGGGATGGGGTCTTGGGTCTGCTCCCCCTCTCAGCATGGGACTCCACCTGGCTTAGACATGTGTAGGACCTGTGCATGTTACCACAGCCTCTGTGAGTTCACATGTGTGTCAATCCTGTTGTGCACGGAAGACCTTGTTTCCTCAGTGTCTTCGATCCCCACTGACTCTTAGAGTCTTTCCACCTCTGCTTCTGCAGGGTTCCCTGAACTCCGAGGTGAGGGATTTGATGGAGATGTCCCACTAGGAATGAACATTCCAAGGTCTCCTACTCTCTGTACTTTATTCCATTGTTGGTCTGTGTTTGTTCCCGTATGCCCCAGGAAGAAGCTTCTCTGATGATGGTGGAGCAAGACCCTGATCTAGGAGCATAGCAGAATGTTATGGAGAGATATTTTACTGCCATGTTCCTTCAGCAGAACAATAGTGTTTGGTTTTTCCCAGGACTCTGGTCTATCTAGTCTCGGGTTCTTGACCATCTGAGAAGTGTCAGGTGTGAGTTCCACCTCATGGAGTGGGCCTTAAATCCAATCAGATATTGCTTGGTTAGTCCCACAAGTTTGTGTCTTCGTCACACCAGTTTATCTTGTAGGCAAGTCACCAATGTAGATGGAAAGGTTTGTAGTTGGGTTGTTTACCTTTCTCCCCAGATAATGTGCAGAGAGCCTTCTAGTACCAGCAATACTGTTCAGGAGGAGTGAAGGCTCTAGGCAAGCACCAGCTCAACTTCTCCACATTCATTAAGTTACGTAGGTGTTTTCTTTGGCATCACTTTGTAGAGAGTAACCAATAGCTTTGGCAATAACCTAGGGTTTTGAGGGTGTCCATGGAGTCTCCGGTCAACAATTTAATTAGATGTAACCCACTCATGGAACTGTAGGTTTTGGCGATAAGAGATGTCTAGTTAGGACTTTGTCTCCTCTGATATTTGGTTATTCCATTTTTATTTCTTTCATATATGTGTATATTTTAAGAAGTTTCCACTGAATTGGGTTTCCATTTAATCCCTCTAGTGGTCCTTAGTTTTATTTGTCTCTCCCTTACGCACTCTTCTCCCCCCTCATTAGATCCTTCTGTCCCTCCCCACCTCTTCCATTCATAGTGATCTATTCTATTTCCTATTCCTTGTGAGACCCATTTCTCTCCTCCCTTACTCTATACCTAACCTCTGTGGATATGTGGATTATATCCTGCTTACCAAAGACTTAAAAGCTAACATCCACATATAAGAGAATACATGCCATATTTCTCTGTCAGGGTCTGGGTTACCTTACTAGGGTTAATTTTTTTCTAGCTCCATCTATTTACTTATGAAATGCATAATTTCATTTTTAACAGCTGAGTAATATTCCATTATGCAAATGTACCACATTTCCTTTATCCATTCTTCCATTGATGGACATCTAGGCTATTTCTAATTTCTGGCTATTTTGAATAGAGTAGCAATGAACATGGTTGAAAAGGTATCTTTATTGTAGGATGTAAAGTTCTTTGGTTCTTAATTACTTTTATTTATATTTATGTGAACCATATACCCCTCTAAGTCTGGTCCTTTCTATGACAAATTCTATGTGCTTTTCTTTTTATATTACTTTTATTTAATCTTTGAAAATTTTACATATGTATACCACGTCTTAGTCTGTGTTCTATTACTGTGAAGAGACACCATGACCATGGCAACTCTTATGAAAAGAAAACATTTAATTGGGGCTAACTTAAAGTTCAGAGGTTTAGTCCATTATCAGCATGGCAGGAAATATGGTGACATGCAAGCAGACATGGTCCAGGAGAGGTGGCTAAAAGTTCTGTATATGAATTCACAGGCAGCAGGAAGAGAGAAAGCCACTAAGCCTGGCTCAGGTTTCTGAAACTCCAAAGCCCACCTCCAGTGACAGACTTCCTCCACACCTCCTAATCCTTGTCAAGTAGCCCCATTCCCTGATGGCTAAACATTCATTTCTCTCCTGGCAACCTTCTCAGTCCCTTCTATCACTGTTAAAGCTAGCCAGCAGGGACTGTATCCTGGTCAATTCAAGACTGATTTCTCCTTGTCCTGCCATTCAAGTATATGTGTTCTCTTTATTGATGTCTGGGCATTAGTCATGTTTTGGATACTAATCCTTCATTCTATATTTTTCAAATGCAGCTTCCCTTATTCTGCTTGGTTTTTGACCTTAGTTAACAAAATAATAGAAGTCTCAAGTTTTGAAAACAATATTATTACTTGACCTCTTATCATCATTTCAGCTTCCTTTTTCAAATACTTCCCCATTCATTTTCCTAAGCACTCTAATTCCCCAGTTTACTTCCCAATTTGTCATTTGTTTCTCCACGCACTCATCCTTTTCTCCCTGGCCTCACCAGTTCTCAGGAAGTTTTCCTCCATACACATGTGATTGCCCCACCCAAGACTTTTATTGTCAAATAAATGCCACCTACTATATTCTTTTATTTTTAGCCATAGCTCCCTCTGAGATATAGACAAGAAGATAAAGTGTGCTTGCTGGATAACTCCATATAGACATTTTTTCAAAATCTTAAGTTGAAATGAGACAAACAGAATCCTCAGTTCCGTGTTTCCCTGCTTCCAGCCACATCCCTTGGGCCTTCCCTATCTCTACTATGGACTCAGCTTCTCATAACTCAAAGGTGCTTTCTGTGACTCAGGAAGAACTTCTGTATTGGAGATCAGAGTTACATATTTTAAAAAGAAGACCCAATTAAAGTAGGATCATCAGTTCACTTGCATTAGAATCATCTAATTACTTAATAAATCAGATTCTTGGGCCCTACTCAGCAAATCAAAACCAGATCAATAATACGATATTTTTACCAAGACTAATTTTCTGCCTCATGAACTGTAAGATCCACCATTTCTAAGTAATTTGTATTGATTAGGATGCTCAGTGCTTGATGGCATTGCTTGTATTTCAGGGCTTCCAGTTGGGATATACATTTCAGTTCTTGCAATCTGATAAAGTCTGTGTAAGGGTAAATATTAATTGTACTTTAACTAACAAAAATGTACTAGAAAACTATTTTTGAAAATTTGCTTTCGTGTAGTCATGATTCAAGCCAGCACCTCTACTTTTGAGAGACATGATATGACCACATACCTTTGCTTTGTGACTACAATAATTAGGTGACAGGTGGTAGACAAGTCACATTGATTTGATCTGAGTTTCCTCAGCAATTATATTTTGCTAATATAATGCACGTCTACGTGGGATAGACAGAGTTAGACATAATAGCAGAACTATCTACAGTTTAGATTTAGAGATGAGTCACGTGTCCCATCAAGCTTAGATATCTTTCTTGGATTCCAACTTCAGGTACTCAAACCTAGGATACTTACTTAGTTCTCAGTTCCTAGAAAGGTGGGGAATCTTTTCCATAGAATTGCTATCTATCTTGATTCTTTACTTCCTCCATCCTGGCTCCAACACTCCTGATAGACAGGTTTCCATTGTCTAGCTACCTCTAAAATATTGTATTGGTGTAAATATGTGTCACGTGTGACTATTAACATTTTAGTAAACATAAAATGAAAGAAAACAAAAATCTACTTTGCTAGTGATAATGGCTCCAGTTCAGCCACATGAGTAACTTCTGCATTGAACAATGCAAAAATGTATGAGTAGTAAAGCTCTATTAGATAATGTAATTTAACGTATTTTAGAGACAGTCAAATATTTTCTCTTGAAGGAGACACAATATACCTTTCTCTCAGCCTTAACAACTCATGATACCAGCCAGAGCTCAATCTTCAATAAAGCAGTTGTGTATAATGCATACCAATCTTTTATGTTTTTAAGTATGGGGTTTGTAGGGTATCAGAAGAGGAAAACGTGAGGCCAGAAAAAAAGTAAAAATATAGGGGCAAAGAGTATAAGGACTCCATCTTCCCCCTACACAAAGTAGAAAAAAATGATTCCTTAGAGATTTTTGCTTCTTTTTGTTTCCCTTACAACCAATTATCAGAACATGCATTGTGTTTTCTGCTAGTTGATTGTCCTTCCCCCACTAGACTAGTCAATACTGGAGGAAAGATAATTGTCTCTTTAATTTCCTAAGGTTTCCCCAGGATTTAGACATTTCTCTGTATGTTTACTGAATAAATAGATTATTCCATGGTGTAGATGGATTGTGTGTTAGAAAAATTTTTTCACACACACACACACACACACACACATACATACAAGTGACTACTAAAAAATCATTATTTTTTTTCACCATTTATCTACTTACCATCATTTGACTTCAACTCTACAGAATTCCTGGCATTCCTTTTTTTTGAAAAATAAAATTTCACAATGTGAATTAGAAGATTTTACTACTCCACCATATGAGCAAATAATTTAGATTTGGTTTCTTTGGGATCCTGAGAGATTTTTACTAATGTTGGAAGGTTGTTTGACATTTAAATGACATTTTTATGGTCTTACCTTTGGAGGTTAGAACTGAAGTCAACATTTACTCATTGAATTTACCCAAAGCAAATTTGATCTGTGTTAAATTGAGGATGGATGTGGATGCCCTTGCTCATCTCCTTTAATCTTCTTCAGGGTTGGTGTAATTTATAGCTCAATACAAAAGGAATATATTGGGTTACTTGTTCAGAGGGCAGGGAAAAATGCTACTAAAGGTACTGAAACATGGCCTTTTCCTTCCATCTACCTTTGTTATCTGGTAGTTTATTGTTGTTGCTCATTGTGTGCCTTTATATAGAAAAAAATTAATTATTATCATAAAGTTTATATTTTTGAGAATTTCATGTATGAGTACATGAATTTCCAATGGAAATTTCCATAATTTTCTTTCTTTCCTTCCCGCTTTCAAACTCTTCATGTCTCCCTCATAACTCTCTCTCAAATTTGTGACCTCTTCTTTTTAATTATTGTTGTTAAATCACACAAATGCACATGAATACTACCTGCTAGTCTATTTAGTACTGCTTATATGTAGTTTAGGTTTGACCACTTGAGTTGGCTAACCTATCAGGGGTTTGTCTCTGGAGAAGACTGATTTTCCCTCTCTTAGCAGCCACAAATTACCTATAGCTCTTTATTGTGGGGCAGAGTCTTGTGAAATTTCTACCCTATATGTTGAAACATGAACTAGTATTGTCATTACGCACTTCAGATTTCATGGGTACAGCTTCCCTGTCCTATACCCAAGACACAATCTCACAGCGGATATTCTGGTCCCCTGACTCTTACTATCTTTCTGTGCCCCATTCTGTGATATTTTCCAAACCTTTGGAGTAGGAGTTGTAGATGTATCAACTGGAATTGGCCATTCCTCTGCTGCTCGTTTTCATTTTGACCAGTTATGGCTTCCAGTGATGGTCTTCAGCTGCTGCAAAAAGTGGCTTCTTTGAGGAGAAATGGGAGCTACAGTTATCTATGAATATAAAGATGGGCATTTAGAATGCAGTTGGGAATTTTGCTGGTTTCAGAAAATGGCAGCAAATCTTCTCTAGCGTACATGACCACACCAGTCATGAGTGTCGGCTAGGTTTACAGTAGTAGGCATGAATTCCTTTCTGCCTAGCAGGCCATAAGTCCAGCTACATGGCTGTTGTTTAACTTTAAGATATTAAGTGTCAGGATTGTGCCCCTGAGAATATCTTACCATGATAGCTATTGTGGTTCATAGGCTTTACACCTCGGTGAGGCTGCTCATTCCTTTTCTCTCATGGCAGCTTCCATAACACCTTCAGATACTGTGAGAGTAGCTGTCAGGGAGGAGTCTTCTAGATCAGCTCCAGCTGTATGCCTTCACACCCTTTGCCTGAAGTGTGTGGTGTCTTCCTCTACCGTATCTTACCTTCAAGCTCTGGAAGGCAACCAAGAGCAATGGTAATGGCTAGATTTGCAAGTCTTTTTGGACGCTCTTGATCAACAACTTGAGAGGAAATTTTTATATCTGGTGCTGAGGTACTTTGTTAGCTAGTCTATGGCTCTCAGGGGTAGCATTATCACCCCAAGGGACCTAAAATTATGTGTGTATAATATATATGTGTGTGTGTGCATGCACACATGTGTAAATATCTTGAGATATATACTTAAATAAACAGCGATGCATTAATTATTTTTTATTGCTGTAATAAAGCACCATGACCAAGGCAACTTATAAAAGAAAACTATGAATTTAGCTTATGATTTCAGGGGGTAGAATCCATGATTTCATAGTGAAGGCATAGAGAGAACACATTGGGAAAGGGATTTTAAAGTATTCCCTTACAATATCCTGTCAAACCTCAAAATCTTCTGTCCCATCTGGCTTAGATCTCTTAGATCCCCAAGTTCAGATACTCAAATCTAGAACAATTACCCAATTCTCAGTTCCTAAGAAGTTGGAGAAACTGTAAGCAATTTTGAAAGTCTAGTCCAGTGATAAACCTCCTCCAACAAGGCCACACCTCCTAATTCTTCCCAAACAATTCCAGAAATTAAGACCCAAGTATTCAGACACTTAAGCCTTTGGGAGACATTATCATTCAAACCACCAAAATAAAATGTGTCCCTTTGACATTTTCAACCATCTTTGGGATTCTTTATTTCTCCCCCACCTGCGTCCTTTGTATTACTTTTCCTCTTTCCTGCCCTTTCAAGTCTGTCCTGAATTTTCTCATTTCCCCATTTAGAGCTGCTGTGTCCTACTACCCCCTCTCTAAAGATCTCTCTATGCCCCCACCCATGGTCCCTTTCTACTTTCTTTATTTCTTTACTTCTCCAGGCTATATTCTCACATCCAGAGAGAGATTCAGAACAAGGAACCACGAATGATAGAGAATATGTGGTGCTTGTCTTTCTGGATCTAGGTGATCTCACTCAGCATAACATTTTCTAGTCTCTACCATTTACCTGAAAATTGTGTGCTTTCAATTTTTCCAGCTGAGGAATATTCCCATTATGCATACATATCACATTCTAGTTATCCATTCATCAGTTGATTGGTGTGTAGGTTGTTTCTACCCCCTGACTCTTATGAGTAGAGCAAAAATGAACATGGCTTCCAAGTATCTGTAGGGTAGGACGCCCCATCCTTTGTGCGTATGCCAAGGCCTGGTACCGTTACATCATTTGGCCGATCTATTTCTCTGTGTTTGAGATGTCTTCACACTGATTTCTACAGCTTCTGAACCAGCTTGCAAAGCCATCAACTGTGCATGAAGGTTTTTCCTCCTCAACTTTGTCACCAGAATTTGTCCTCCATTGTTTTTTTACCTTAACCATTCTGATTGAAGATAAAAATATCGGAGTGATTTTAATTTGCATTTCCATGATTCCTAAGGATGTTGAAGACTTTTAAGATTATTCTTTTTTTGTTGTTTTTGAAATTATAGTAATTTCCTCATTTTTCCCTTCTAAACATTTTAGCCATTTTTATTTTTTTCTTCGGAAAACTCACAATTCAGCTTCATAGCCATGTTTAGTTGGCAATTTGTGTCTTTGGCTCTTTGTGTTCTTTCCATATTCTAGATACTAATCCTCTATCAGATACAGACAAGCAAATGCGTTATCCTTCCCTGTGGGGTTCTCTTCACATGACTGCTTGCTTCCTTGCTTCCTTTGCTGTCCAGAAGTATTTCATGGGGTCTCACTTGTCAGTTGTTGGCCTTCCTCCCGGAGTAGAGCCCAAGTCAGAAAGTCCCTTCCTGCATCTGCATTGTGCAAGGTGCTGCCTAGGATTTCTCTTAGCGATTTCAGGGTTTCAGGCTCCACCCTGAGGTCTTTGATCCATATGGAGATGACTTACAGGAAAGGCAATAGATGTGGGTCTAATTTTATCCTTCTACATGTGGCCATCCAGTTTTCTTGGCTGTTTGGTGAAAACTCTGTCTTTTCTGCAGTGGATATTTTTGGGTTGTAATTAAGGGCGCTTATATTTGTATTTTCTATTTTGTCCATTGCTCCGTGTCTGTTTCTGTGTAGCACCATGCTGTTTCATTACCTTTGCTCCACAGTATAACCGGAAATCTGGTATGGCCATTCCATCAATATTGCTCTTTTTCCCCACGCTGAACTTTGGTGGTTTATATGAATCTAGAAATTTGCCCTTTTCCTTTAGATTTTTAAAGTAATAGAGCATAATTTTTAAAGTAGTCCCTTACAATATCTTGTAATGTTTTCTTATCATCCTGATCCTATTTATTTGGGTCATCTTTTTCTTTTCCTTAACAGAGCCAAGAGTCTTCCATCTTGTGTTTCTTCTCAAAGTGGCAGCTCCTAGATCCTTTGTATTGTTTTTATTTGTTTCTATTTCATTAATTTTTGTTCTGATTTTTATTCATTTATCCATTGTCAACTTTATATAGAATAATTAATAATTAATATCCTAAAAATGTACCCCATTTGAGACAGAATCTCACATAGCTGTTGTATGACAACTTTTCCTAGAGAAAGACAATATGCACATCTACCCACCCTAGATAGCAAATCCATGGCAACCAAAGAACAGATCCCACCAAAGGTCCACATGGTGAACCAATGAGTTTTACTGGGGTTGCTTGCTTACAGGAACATAAATGACTCAAAAACAACCGCATCACCATGGTACTTGTGTGCAGGGCAAACTCATGGCTATCATCATCTTGGGCATCTTGATGTATCCACGTGAAGTATTCAAGGTCAAAAATGGGCACCGTGTGGTATGGTGCCATGGCTTTGAATTCTGAGTGCATATGAGAGATACCTGGGAACTTTTAAGCACTACCTGAGAATGGGAGCCACATGGGCAAGAAACTAGCCCAACTGACCTGTGGGGGCCAAAAAGCCAAAGAGTTTAAGTGGTCTCACATGCAGTAGGGTGAAAAACCATTTGTGTACTAGAGATGTCAAGAGGCCTTTTTATCCTTTATGGGTCACCCATCAGTTATCCTTACTTCATACCAGTAAAATGAGGAGCTGGAATTAGATGATACCCTAAGATCAGGCCTAGATCCAGTTTTCTAGATACTGAGATAATATGCATTTAAACCTTCACGTCTCGGTGCTATAATTCTACCTACTAGGGGATTGACAATATGTTTGTTGTTAGAGCTGGGGTTGCTACTGACTGTTCATGAGCAGAGGCTAGCAATGATGCTAAACTTCTCACAGTACTCAAGGAAGCCCCCTACAGAAAGAACTGCACGGCCCTAAAAGTGCTACATGTCCTGCAATGGAAAGTTCTTTATTAAACTAGTCATCTGGAATTCACAACAGAGAAACTGCTTGTCCTTGCCAGGAGACAATTGGAGATTTCTTGAATAGTCTCTAGAGGTAACACCTGTATTTATTGACATTTCTCAATGCATGCAGTCTCAAGACAAAGAAAAAGAAGCCCTGCAGAAGGCAGCTGATATTTGTGCTGGGAAGACGCCTAAATTTCCATGGTTAGGTGTTGGCAGCCACCTTGCAGATAAGCTTTCTACCAGGGAGGCTCTATGCACTTGTTCCCTTACAGCATGTACTTGGCACGGACGCAGCCCTCTCGATTTAGTCAGCGCAGCTGTTCAGGAAGGAATTGCCTCCAAAGCACACCATGAAACCCACTGAAAAACTATATTCTTGTGTAAATGGGTGTTTAACCCACAGTAGAATGGTGTAGGTCTCTGGTCCATTGAATCGGTAGAAGCTTCCTCATATGTAGGAAACTGGCAAACTGGGTGTGCTCAAAAGAGGGCAGCTACCATGATTTTTCTTTGTGCATGAAGAACGGTGGGATGAACAGGATGCTGTGTGCAGAGCAAATGATTCAGATCACAAGTTTTTAAAAGTATATTTAAAGGACTGCTCTGGGGAAAGCGAGCAGCTGGTTTGTTCTCTGTGGTTTGGGGTCTTAGGAATATATGTTTCAGCACCGAGTGGGATGGTTGGCCTTGCTTAGAGGGCTCCCACGAAACAGGAGGAGTCAATTGGATCACCACTTAGCAACGTCAGTCGAGGGTTAAGTCATTGGAACGTCACCTGGTCATTGGTCAGAGTTTCGGAGGAAGTATGGGAGATTGCGTGAGAGGGTCTCAGACCCCCCACTTTCTTCCTACGACACAGAACTGCACACAAATTATTCATACTATCATGGGCAGCCCCTGTAGTCAGTCTAGTGTTTCCACAACTTTCCAAAATGCTTGAACTAGCTCGTCACATGTTTAAGTGATTTTAGGATATTTTCCCTTGATAACACAGTAAACCATGTGTTTTCTGTTTCTAGTTTTTCTTTTGGACCACTGTATAATAGCCTGAAAAGAGCTCCGTTTCACATACTATCATCTGTGAGGATGGAATGGTCACTCAGACAAGTGAGATTTAAGCTGCAAATGCCAATTGGATTGGGTTGTGCTAGAATAAGCTTAAACAGTGTAACATGACTGGCAGTGAGCTGATGGTGAAGAGTATATCCACCTGGACCTGACCCAGTCTCGTTTTCTTGCTCATTTCCCCCTCTGCAGTCATGTTCTTCATGTGGTGATGGTCAAGATGGATGGGCTTTCTCTAGATAAGCAATGAATGTTCCTGCCACTGGACCCCTCGGGTTACCTTGAATGTTGTCTCAATTTCTTCCCTGGCATAACATTCATCTCTCCTCTAGGGACCGTTCCAATATTAGCTGGTGTGGGAGGACCTTTTGTCTATGTGTTGCTTTTATTGGTTAATGAATAAAGAAAACTATTTTGGGACTGAGCATCTGGGAACCAACAAGCGCCCCTTTATACTACAGTTAGCTCTCTATACTTCCCTGATCCCAGTCCCTGATCTCTGAGCAATAATCAATTGCTTTTTCCTGTGGTCTCTCTTCCCTATTCTTCTCTTTTCTCATGGAAGCTCAGCTTATCCCAGGATCCTAAGTGTTCTTTGTGCTCCTTTTACATCTTCACCCACCTGTATTGCTTCTCATGAACACTGTATAGGGGTTTAGGGAGTCCCTTGGTTGACAGAAAACACTTCGAGATGCTGGCTTGATGAGGCTCTCCAGTTCTATCTGGGCCTAGTTAGTAGGCCACATTCCTTTGCCAAAAAAAAAAAAAAGAAAGAAGAAGAAGGTCAGTGTGATATAGCTCCTTGATGATTCTGTGAGGCATCCACAATTTATCTAATACAATAATAAAGACAGCAAATAAGGGATCTTTTTACTACAAATCTCTTTAAAGGGTATGCTCTTCTTGATACATTTAGATTTTCTATTTGAAATGGTTCAGCAAAACAAAACAAAACCAACACGAACAGGCATATCTGACCTGCCCAAAGACTCAGATTTCTAATTCCTTTGCTATCTATAAATCTTGGTGGACAATGGAAAAAAAAAATCTTGCGAGACAACTGGATTTTCTTCAGCTACCTTTTCACATTGAGAAGGGAAAGACATAGACTGAAGTCAAAACCAACCATGCTTGACATGGTCTCATGCTTGTCATGTCAGAGCTCTGATATAGGTCTATGCTTGGTGGAGTACTACAGAGCCCCTTGGAATATATTTTGTTCAGAGACCACAGGGGTAGGTATTCAGAGCCATACAAACAGATCTCTAGAGTCCTTTCTAAAAGCAACCCAAAATCTACTGTAGCTGCAGTAGAGAGAGCTCTGGTCTAAGATTGGAAGGCATCTGCCCTGCAGGTGTATCGCTCTGTCCCAACCAGACACCATGTTCCCATGCCTGGCACTAGGCATGTTTTTGTGAGATGGTGTGTGACTCTTGAGAGGAGCATTATCATCCCATTCACTCAAGCAAACACACACGTGTGCATGCACACACATGTGCACACACACACATACTATATATGTAAGTTTATAAAAGAATGTTTCTCTATACTTTTTTCAAAAATATTTAATGCTATTTATTTCTGCTTCTTCCCACTCTCCTAATACTTTGCTTACCCCAAACTCTCCAGCTGAAGTTCCCCATTGTTCCTATTACCCCTTTAGTAAGACCAAACTTTTTAAAACATCAATTTACAACAAATGCTGATGAGCCTACAGAGAAAGGAGAGAGCCCTTGTTTACTGCTTTGTGGGTTCACACACTGGCACAGCCACTATGGAAATCATTATGGAGAATTCTCAAAAAGCTTCTTGTGGATCTCCCGTATCACCTGGAAATACCACTCCTTGCTGTACGCCCAAAGGAACCAATGTCATCCTGTAGATACTTGCTGCGCCATGTCCATTGGCTCTCTATTCGCAATAGATAGGAAATGGAAACAACCTAAATGTGGCACAATATGCACAATGAAATTCTGTTCAGCTGTAAAGAGAAATGAAATGACGAAATTTGAATGTAAATGGATGAAACTGGGTTACCGAGTGAGGTAACCCAGACCCTGAAATTCAGGTGCTCCATGTTCTTTCTTATTTGTAAATCCAAGCTCCGAATTTTTAGATTTGATCATATAGCTGGCATATACAAAGAAGCCAGGAAAATAGAAAGGGACCCTTTGTGGGGGAGGGTCACATAGAGGGAGACAATGGGAAATTAGGTGGGTTTTCATTATTATTGCTTTTGTACATTTCCTTACAATGTTTTGCTTTCCCCTTTGCATGATTTGGTCACCAAACCTTTCCGTCATTCTTGTCAAGGAATGATGAAATGCCCTCTTTCATCTTGTTCTAGAGGGATATGTTGTATCTCACGTCATTGCTCCCATTCTGCTCAGCTTGACAGCACTGCTGGTCACCTCATACCTTCAGCTCAGTCACTGTGACACTCTTGTGTTTCCTCTCGGGTATTAATGGAAAAGGTTGGTACTCACTTGTCCAAAGACCCTCATACTCCTGTGTGCATAGACATCAGCTGCAAAGAATTTTTTTAAGTGCAGAGTTCTTCTCTTCTCACCTAAACCCTGCCCTCTACTAAGGGAGGACTTGTGTGAAAGCTTGGACTCTCTTTATGGCAGGTACATGATGTACAATCATCATACAGATAGTCTGGAGGCCTCTGGGAAAGATTGCTAAACTGGCGTTGCGTTTCTCCTTTACTCTCCTTCTTCTCCTCTTTTACAAGGCATGCATACTATAAGTCTGTTGATTAACTGTTGATTTCAAACTTCACTGCAAAACTGTTTCCTCCCCAAAATGACCCCGTGTTTCCCAATAGAGAGAACTCTATCTTGGGGAGGAGCTTGAGAGGCAGAACTGGGAAGAAGTCTCAATTTATGGCATGGGAGCCACTGTTAACGACCGCTTTAGTTAATTTTATGTTCATGTAAAGAAACACCATGACCAAGACAAGCTATAAAAGGAAGGGTTTCTGGATCCAGGAAGAGACAGAAAGATTCCTTCACCATCATGGCAGGAAGCAGGCAGCAGGCAAGCAGGCATGGTGCTGGAACAACAGCTGAAAGAAAGTTCACTTCTTCATCCAAAAGCAGCTGAAAGAGCTAATTAAGAACCGTGTCTTTTCCAGCCTGATTTACAGAGTGAGTTCCAGGACAGCCAGGACTACACAGGCAAAAACACTGTCTCAAAAACTCAAAAAGAAAAAAGAAAAACCCATTAGGACACAGAACTGCAGCAGCCTGGTTGGTCTGGAACCCTCTAGACCATTTAAGGACTCACTAATTAGCTGTCCCTTATTTATATATCTAGCTTTAGCTTGTGTTGTGTCTATTTGGTGGGGAGGGGGGGTCATCTCACGTTGCCCAAGCAGGTGCCTGTGGGCTCCATTGCTTCTGATTTCTGAGGTGGCAGATGTGCACAGTCCTTAGCCTTCCACCAGCTCTCTTCTGCGCCCTCCCCAGATCTTCCTGTCTGATCCCTAAATGTAGGTCTAAAAAAAACCGGTGTCTTTTGTAACTTCAAAGTCCACCCCCAGTGGCAAACTTCTCCATCAAGAACACACCTTCTAATCCTCTCTGAACAGCCACCAACTGGAAAACTGTTATTCAAACATATTAGTTTGTTGGAACCATTTTATTCAAACCGTCCTCTACTGGGATAAGGCTCCCTCACCACCAAGGCAGGGAACATGGTAACAGGAGGCAGGCCTGGCACTGGAGCAGCGGCTGACAGCTCACATCCTGATCCACAGAGGGGAAGTATAGAGAGGTAACTTGACATGGCGTTGAGTCTTTTGAAATCTCAAAGCTATGTCCAGTGATGTACTTCCTCAACATCTGTGCACCTCATCATCCTCCACAAACAGCCACCAGCTGGAGAGCAAGCATTCAAACACGTGAGCCTTTAGGGAATGTCTCATCCAACCGCCACACCATCAATCAATCAATAATCAATCCGTATCTACATTACATTTCCCTCTTCCTATCAAAGAGAATGGTATTCTCTTCATTCCGTCCTCATAGATTTGTGCTGGAGATTGAATGAGGAGAAATGTGCCATCAATTTAAAAGTATTTCACAAAAGTTATAAAGCAAAACCTTGCATTTTTAAACATGCCTGCTAGATTGTTGGAGAAAATGTCATTTTTAATGATGTTTTGTGTCAAGGATTTTGCATAGCTCGGTCAGTATTTTTTCCAGTCAAATCTGTGGTCGAAGAGAGTCATTTATGGTCTCACTACATTTTGAACCCTGCCCCACACTGTTCTACTTAACAGCTTTAGAGTGTTATTTCACAGCTCAGAAACAGGGCTTTTCCATTCTTTGACACAAATGCAGAAATTGCCCTCTCTGTGTTCCCAGCAAAACCTCTTCTTTCTACGTGGAATATAAAGTCTCAGATACTAACAATAGGATATTAAAAGCCAAATTTGAAGCAATTACCCACAGCTTTGCAGAACAGTCCCACACACAACTGCCACCCAATCAAAAGGCCTGTGTCTGTCACCCACCATCCCTGCTACTCACGGAATCAGAATGTCAGAACGACAAAGGATCTTATGGATTATTCTCCTCCCACTCACTTAACAAATGGGGGGAGGGGATGAGGTGCAGGAATAGAACTGTGCAGTTGGGTACACACTCCTGTAGACTAACACCATGCTAGAACTCCCTGTCTTCTGTTTATTGTTCTTCTTATTGCACTCTCCTGCTGCGCCTGCTGGGGTAGAACAGTGAGCTGGCAGGGGCTCCTGGGATGGTAAAGCCATGCACATTCAATGTTGCCTTTTTCACCGAAGGTCGGTCTCTTCTAGTGTAGTAGAATCTCTCATAAACTTTTATCTTGAATCAAAACTTTCAGGCCAATCACACTAAAGTATTAACTGTTAATTGTACTGATATAATAATATATGCTGAGGCTATTCCAGGCCAATGACGTCACCACATCACCCTTTTATTCTAAAGTCCTGAACTGCCTTTACTGAGGGGGGACTGTCACATCTTCCATGGAGTTAGAGGCTTGGCCATTATGAAGACTTAAGCAATGGCATATTAGCAGTCCTTCCTTCTTTCTCTTCTCCGTTCTATTCAAACCTTTCTCTAACTCTTCATAGCTACTTCAACATATGAGATAAATGAAGATATCTGATAGTGTGATGATGTGAGGGTACATGTTGAGTTATCTAGAGAATTAATGGCATTTGAAAATTTTAGAAGAAAGAACATAAAACCAAGAACAAATCTGAATCCAAAGTATGTTCAGAGAAAGTGGAAATCCCAGAAACACTTTTATCTCGCTATTTAGGGAAGAAATATTGCATATTCTGCTACAATAAGAGTAAACTCTCACGGAAAAGAAGCAAACATTTTGGGACAAGTTGCTGTCTGGAGTTACTGAAAAGCCTGAACTGTCTCTGAGCAAAGTATACAAACTCTCATCGACCGAAGGCTAGCTCCAAATGGCTCTTCTGCAGCCCAGGTGAAATAGGGAAGCTTAGACAGTACCCCAGTTCTTCAAGAAAAACTAAAGCCAAACCCTAGAAATTGCAAAGTTGCGCCTTAAAAATAGGCTTTACTGAAATTTTATCAACTTCATTATACAAATGACTAAAAGTAACTCATGAAAGATGAGATCATCTTCTCATGGGACAGAAGAGTTGCTTCATCAGGCAAAGCCATATAGGATGAGCCCATGCTTAAGCACGTTGAGCCTTATGTGTTTGTAGCATGGTGAGCTAGTATATTTCGTTCTGCCCTGCTGCGTGTTTTTCCCTTGACTGAAAACCAAAAAGGCAGAACTGAAATATCTAGGTAGTGACCACTACAGGTCATCTATGCTCTTAGAAAACATCTGAAACATGGCTTAGTAGGTAGATATCCAAAATCGTTTGAAACACTAAAATTTGTATAGCATGCACTCAAGTGGCAAAATGGTTAATAAGCCCATAATATGAAGTTTGACTGAGACAAATTTTCTGTTTTGCCTCAAATTCACAATAATGTATTACAATCTAATAATACAAAATTAATCAGAAGAGACAAACTATATAAACCAAGAAGACATTAAAATATTACACATATATACAGCAAACTCTGACACACTCAATTTCATAAAAAGCATTCTACTGTCAAGGCAAAAATTAACCACAACACAGTAATGATGAGTTATTTCTATAAGCCATTTTTTCTAGAGGAAATGGACAAAAATTAACAGAGAAAAGTACAAATTAATTGAAACACAAAACAAATCTCAACAAATATAGAAAAATTGAAGTAACACTATGTAACCTATATGACCACAATGCAATAAAGCTAAAATTCAAAGAAAAAAATCTCTAGAAATTGCATAAACTTGTGGAGATTAAATAACATACCACTGAATGATGAAGGGGACAAAGAAAAAAATGAGATGGAAATTTAAAAATTCTTGGGAACAAATAAAAGTGAAATCAAAGTACAACAAAACACATGAGACACATGAAAAGCAGCCCTAAAAGGGCCATACAAGCTCCGAATGCCCTCATTATAAAGGCAGAAAGAGAACTAATGCAATGCAAAAATCTGGAAAAATAAGAATAGACCAAACCCAAATACCCTAAATGGGAAGAAAAATTAAAAACAGGACAGAAATTAATATAATAGAAGCAAACAGACCAATATGAGGAACTAACAAATCTAAGACCTGGTTCTCTGAAAAGATAAGCCAAATTGACAATTAACCAAAAGAAAGAAGAGATGACATGACCCAAATTAGCAGGAATAGAGATAGACATTACAGTAGATGCCAAAGAAATTTAGGACATTATAAGGTAATATTTTGGAAGCTTGCATTCCATTAAGTTAGAAATCATAAAAGAAATGGATAAATGTCTATATTTACCCACTACAGAAGTTAAATCAAGAAATCCGCAACAATTTAAACAGTATCATAACAAATAAGGAGATTAACAATCAGTAATGTAAACTTTCACCTTAAAAAGAGCGGATCCTGACATATTCAAGGCAGAATTCTGCCAGACTTTCAGTAAAGAACTACAACTAATAGCTCTCAAATTAAAAGTAAAATAGAAACAAAGAAAATATTTCCAAATGTTTTCAGTTACTGCTATAATTTCAAAATATATAAACCAATATTCCTGATAAACATGGATGCAAAAACTCTCAATAAAAATATTTGCAAACCAAATGCTGGCATATATCAAAAAGATTTTCACCATAATCAAGGTGGATTCATCCTAAAGATGCAGCTATGATTCACTATACATAAATTAAATAAATGCAATCCTATACATGGACTTAAAGACAAAAATCACTCAATCATCTCCTTAGACACAGAAAAGAACTTTGACAAAAATCTAACATGTCTCCATGATAAAAGTCCTAGAGAGTGTTAGACTGGAGAAAATATACCTCAACATAATAAAATATGTATATGACAAACACATAGCCAATGTGAGCCTAATGGGCAAAAAACTCATTGAAGACAGGAACAAGAGAGGGCTTTTGCTGTCCCCACCTCTTTTCAACACAGCACTTGAAGCCCTAGCTAGAGCAATAAGGGAAGAGAAAGAAATTAAAGGGATAAGAACAGGAAACATATGAGTTTTTATGTTGATAACAAATTCATTATCAATCAACAACACGTTAGCATTGCCAGGAAAGAGACTGATTGAATGTCTCCACTTAAGTAAAGGGCACAGCCTATGTCACGTTTGCTGTGTATGAAGAGCTGGGCTCTTTTCAAGTACCTTACTTTGAGAGAGATCATCACAATATTTATTTTTCATAGGACAGTGCTCATTACGTGGTATGATATGGAAGATGTAACATACAATAATCTATTGGCTTGGGGAAGAAAAAACTTGAGATATCCCATCAGGGGAGATTAGGGAGTTTGGGTGGGCCTGGAATGTAGAATAATCCCTCTGGGAAGAAATTTGGGGAGGGTAAAATTTGGGTCAAACATTAATGAACTCCTTCTAAACAGGCAAAGCTGTTCAGAAATAATTATGGGCTGTTTTGCTACTGGGGATTCTCAGCTTAGAGGCTAAGTTAGAAGCCATGTGCATGGCCCGTGAAGGGCACCTGCTTGGTGAGTTTATTCACAGTCCCTTGACACATTCCAGTGCTTGAGCCTTTGTAATCTTCTCCCCCTCCAGGGATGCAGTGGAAGGTGGTGGCCAGTGGGAGAGTCGGTGCCACCTGACAGCAACTTCTCCTTTGGTGGCTGCTCAGTCCAGTGATACTTAGGCCCCTGGGACAGTGACCTAGAAGACAGCTGTGGCTCGAAAAGAGGCCAGTCCTAAGCTGCTACCCATGTGTATGTGGCTGTTCCTGGCACTCTGTTCTCCAAGCCTTTCCATCAGCATGCAGCAACGCGCCCTGGACTTTTCCGCCAGGATTGCAGCAGGTGGTGTGTGAGGGAGTCAGGGGAGAGAAGGGCTTCCTTGTTCGTTTTTCACTTCTCAACGTGTTCTCTTCCTGGAATCTGCCCTCTTGTTTGATGGTCGCTGAAGTCCATGGCCTAGTCCCCTTGCTGTTTCCAGTCTGTCTCATAAGCATTCACTGTGTTTGCTTTTCAGTTTCTAAATAAACCTTCTTTGAGGTGTCTTCTCACAGATACTGTCAAAATATGTACCTGTCTAGGCCACATCTCTTGCCTGGTCACATCTATCATAGCTGTGTTCAAACTCTCCACTGTCCTTTCTTTGCCTTCCTTTGTGCTGGGCACTTGTACACTTTCTTCCTCGTATTTAGGTGTAGGCACACTGAGCTCTGTTTTCTTTTTTTCTGTGTTCAGTGTCAATGTTCCGTTTAGGACAGTCTTCATTCATTTGCCACTGGAGACACAGAATCGAGATCTGTCAGTGGACAATGGTCTCTGAATGAACCCTGGAGGGAAGTCAAAGATGATTTTCCCCAGTACCAGGACCAGATCTAACCCATCTGAGAAATTCCCTTTCATGTCAGCTAGAATAGAACACGTAAAGAGTCTTAGGTAGGGCTGGTGGCATTATGGGTGTCTATTAAGAGATGCTGGCATCTTTTCTATGAGTTTGTGGCAAAGCCCACAGCAACAACTTGGAACTTCTGAGTATGGCTTCATTGTTTACAGTGGACAGAACTGATGGAAGTTCACACTGTGGGACCTTGTTACCCTTGCTATCTGTTAGACAGAGAAGTTCAGAGTCCAGAAGTGTTAGGAATGAGAAAACGATACCTGACTCCAAGTCACAGAACCCAGATGCCAGCCTCGGCTCTGCTTCTAAAATTCTGAGAGACCATGAACTATCGTCTTTTCCTCTATAACACTAACTTTCTACATTGCCAAATGAAGCTTGGAGTAGAGGCATCCTGAAGATTTCTTTCAATTTCTAGGACAACAGGATGCTGCTATAGCCAGTCATCTACTACCTCAAATGGCCTGCCTACCTTTTGACTTTGTTTCAACCGCCCTCCTGATTTGGCTCTTTTAGACTTCTGACTTGGTCAACCATACACTTACAGTTAACCCAGTGTCTTTTACTCACAACAGAGTCCACAGTTTGTCCCAACTACCCCAGAGCAAAGGTCTCAGTGAGGAAAGTGCCCCTTCCCAGAGCCAAGTGATGCTTTCTTTAGCTTTCGCCTTGGCTGTGGTTTGATTCCATCTCAGGACTGTTTGCTGAACTCTTCTTCGGAGCTGCTCATGAAGGATCATTTACTATTCCTGTCAGTGATTACTTTAGTTCTGGAACTGAATTTGGCAGGAATGAGACTTTGGAATGAGGAAGAGAAGATTGCCAAAAAAAAAAAAAAAAAAAAAAAAACAAAAAACATTCAAATGCCAAAAAGATTCTCTGTTACGTGAAGACTTAGTTTTCTTGAGCACAAACCATGCCTTATTAAAGGAGGTAGACCCTGAGAGAGAACTCCTAAATGCTGCTGAGAAAAAAAAAATGTTCTGTGGTAAGAAATATTGCATGCTGAGATGGTTCATGTCAAGATTGATCCAATGGAGCAGTTCTGACTGGAGGCCCCTTCTTGTCAATCATAAAGAGAGTTGACGCTTTAATTCACACGTTGACTTTGTAACTGGACCAGTCTGCTTTGTATTTGTGGGTCCTTGCTTCCCTGCCATCACTAGGCTCAACATTCATTTGGAGGCAAGCATCATTTTGAGGTTTATTTGTTTCTAATACCATGTATGAGATGCAAACAACTTATTTTGGCTGGCTGTATACCCACCCCTTCCCTGACCATAGAGGTGAGAAAGTGGCACACAGTTAATGACTGACATTCTGAGTATATGGGACTGGAAGGTGGATGATTTGGACCTCAGAGTATCTTTTGTTTACTTCATAACAGTTGATTTGGAGATAAATGATATGTATGGAAACATTCTGTAAAAACCATGAAACAATAACCTGTATGCTTGTTATTATTATGGGTAATTTGAATTATTATAGATGTTCTTGAGGTCTCATGAGCTAAGCATGTTTTTTCACTAAGAAATGAGATCAGTTTAGAATGAACTGTGTTGGAAACAAAACCCAAGAACAACCTTTGGCTACCAACATGCCCCAATCTACCCCTCCTCATTCAGTCACTGCACGCTGCCCAGCACACACATTTATATAACACACTCCATTTAAAGGGACTTCCTTATTCTCAAAGAGGTGAATAGAGAGGAAGACTATGGGAAAATTTTGGTAAGAATGACTCCAATTTTATATGTAACTTCATAGTCTCATGAGCTAAGTTCATATATCTGTTTTTCATATAAAAATCTCTGAAGAAAAAAATTCCCCATTCATAAAATTAATTCCCACTTTATAAATTATATAATACATATAAATTATATATATACATATGAAAGATTAAACGTAATCCAATCTATGAATGACCAGCTGACAAGAATGTTACAAAAAGGATCACTAAGTTACTGAACCAGGATAAACTTTTCCATTTCCTGACATGCTAGTCTGTGTAAGCAGCTGTTGATTACAGCATAATTCCATTTTTAATCTGATTATTTTAATTTTGTTTACATTTTTCCAAGTGTAGTTATGAATGGGGCTACTTTTACAGTTTATAGTTGCACTGAGGCCCTTCATGTACCAAGTCCAGCAAGTACTGTAGTAGAGAATCCGAAGCTCAGCTCTTACAGTGTTAGAGGGGGCAAGTTCCAATGACGGTGTTACCTTTGGTTTCATGAGCTTGCTGGTTATACCTGTGATTTATTTGAAGCTACTGTTTTTAAGATATCAAGAGCCCTGACTATAACCTTGTTTCCATGGGAAGCATCCTTGGTTTTATGTTAGATTCTTTTTGATGCAGTTTCCGAGAATATGCTCTTGGAAAACACAGGGATTTGCCCAGGTTTTTTTTTTAACTGATTAATTATATTTATTGATAAGATCCTGACACGTTACACATGTTTATATGACTTCATCTGTACATGTTTAAATAAAGTATGCATTAAAGCAAATTGTAAGTCCTGAAAGAAATAACTGAGTTTTGATTATGCAATAAAATGCCAGTCAACCCGTGTCTGCCAGTGCTGTGGGGCTTCTGTTTATCCCTCAGAGACAGGCCATTCCCTAAGAGCTCCTGTCAACTGGATCTGGAAATGTTCTCTCTTCAATATCAGTTCTCTTTAAAATAAATCCCAAAGTCCAGGGCTCCTAAGTAGTTTGACTCTACCTGCCCTCCTGCCTGTCATCTTTCTTAAGGCCTCAAGCATGGGGACAGATCTCTCTGACATGGTCAACCCGTGGCCATAGTGTGAGAATACAGTTCAGAGACACTAAAGATATGAACCACAGGGAGCCTTTCACAGCAGTACGAGCGTGACATATGCTCATGTCCTGGGTTGAAATTATTAAGCACGTACCTCCTTTCTTATATAATAATATAAATTTTTGATGTAATAAACTACCTTGGAGCCTGTCCACCTCCCTTCAGGACAGATTATGTCTTAAAAAAAAAATCTCAGTCCCATCTTTTCTGAGTACATGGCAGCAGAAAGACTCCCATAAACTGGGGCAGAGTGAGAGGTGACTAGTTCCAACTCCTCAACTCTCAGGACCTTCTGACATAGAATGTAGAGAATGGGACAATAATCAGGTTTTCAGGTCAGAATCCTTTCATACGGAAGTTTTCAGAGTCCCATTGCATAAAGGATTCAAGGAGTTTGGTAATTCTGAATTTCCCATATCTGTTCATTTCAACCCACATACTAGAAGGGCCCTGCTTGGGAGCTAAAGCCTAAACAACTGGGTTTGTGGGTCTGGGAGTGGTATCCATTTTCCCATCATTCTTAGTTTTTCTAAAACAGTGCCCATAGAACCCAGGAAAACTATTTTTTCCAGTTGCCAGTCCTAGACATTGATGAACACAAGACTTTACAAGACCTCTCCCTGCATATTCTACCACCTACAACTTCCTGGGATAAAAATTTAAGCCAGTACCAAATATGGAGTCTATGCTACATTCGGATGAAGTTCTAGGCCCTAGAAATATCCTGCAGGAGGAACTGACCCGGTTGTTCCTGTCCATTTTGTAATTTAATCCTCCCAACGGCACTACAGAGTTCAAAGAAACATTTTTTGAGCACACTGTGTTCTCCAGAGTTCTGCCAATGAGTGTTGAGAAGCTCTCTGTTCTGTCAAATAGAAAATAAGCAGGAAGAACATATATATGTGAATTAGACATGTTTAGATATCGGTGTGTGCTGGAGAGAACATAGATAAAAAGCGTAGTCCACATGGGATGGTGTACCACTACTACCTGGCTTGTTTGGAGAAGGTTTAGAGGAGAAGAGAGTTCTCTGATCAGAGACCCTGGGTGGGTGGACACATTGCGTGGGACAAAGGGAACAGCAGATACCAATTCCCTGGGGTTGGAGTGAGCATGACATGGGCCACTGGAGTTCGAGGAGTGTGGGATGTTGCAGAAGGTGCACTCAGAGAGCTATGTAAATATTATATGTAAACATTATATGCTAATTCAGACACTTACTGTGGCTCTTCCATGACTTTAAGTTGCCTGCTTCCAAATAGGAGCCTTCTTAAGAAAAAAAAATTCATAACCAACCAGAAAGAGGTTTCCAATGAAAACAATTCCTGTCTTCAGAAATAAGTGAACTCCATCCCGTGTGTAATCAATAGATATTTTTCATAGCGCTTCCTTGCCTACATCCTGACTGACACTGTCCTTCCACAACTTGGCATCACCTTTATCCAGACTGGGACATTAGACCCTGACATCCACTGCTGTGCTGCCATCACCTCACCTGAACCCTTAGAGCATTCCTGATTGCATATAAGCCGAGGTCTCCTACTGCTTTCCTGACACTAACATGTATGATTTCACTTACAGTTATTCCTCTTTATCCTGCCAAAGCCAACAAGATGCTCTGGGCTATGTACTCTCTCCTTCAAGTTCTGCAGCCAGGCCACTGTTATAGCTGCACCTTCCCTTAGGCATGTTTTCCTAGCCATATTTTCCAACACTCATGTCAGATTTTTTTTTTAACCTTTTCTACCCAATATCTAACTTTTTTTTATTCTTCTCCTGTGACACTTTAAATGCTTTCCTGTGTGGTAATTATTGACTCCATTTCTGGGATCCCCTAATTAGATGTGTTTCTAGTGCCCAGAGAAGGTTCTTGTGCCCTGAGGTTACTCAGCAACTGAACTAAATTTGCTGGCTAAAATAATTCAGGACCATTCAGTGTGGTATTCGCATAACGACATCCATCTCTATTCCTTTGCCCTAACCTTCAGTGTGGCTCTCATGGTTAATCCACCACCCACTGCAAAAGCTACAGCCTCCCGATAAAAGGAGTTTTACCTTCTGTGACAGTATAATCAAGATGCTTATCATATTTTTGTAAGTAGCTAAAAGATTAACGTTTAAAATACCATTGCTTCTCTGGTCTGCTACAGGCTTCTTTTCTTTTGGGTTCAAGGAACTTAATCTTGACGTTTTATACATCTTGGAAACAGTAATGAATCAGATGGAACTTATGTAAGTTACTTGACCTTATACAATGGCCTGGATGACATCAGACAATGTTTTACCAACAACAGTATTTATTGACACAACATGGCATGAAGAATGGGTGGGTTGTGATGGTGGAATGATGGTGAACACAGGAACTTCTTAGACAAGGACTGAACTTGTTCAGATGGTGTTGGCTTCTCGATGCTTCCAGCCTAGAATCTCAAGTAAATTACTGCCACAACTGGACACATATTGCCCCATTCTGGCTTAAGTTTTATCATCTACAAATTAAGAGACAGTCTTTACAAGCCTGAACTTCAATGTTATTTGGACTTGGGTTGAGCTCTAGACTCGGCTACATACTGAATATGGGCTTGTAGGCAAATTGTTTAATGCTCATAGTTCCAGTTTCTTCTTTGAAGCAAAAGTAATAGAGATTCTGACAGCATGTCCTCCCAATGTTCTTATGAGAATTCAGGGAGTAGACAGGGCCAGTATCTGATATACGGAACTGTAGCAGTTCACCTTGTCCCATGGAGCATAGGCCCTGGTACTCTGAATAGGGGCAGCAAAAGAAGGAAGAAAATACAGACAGACAGACAGACATATAGACAGACAGACAGAAGAAACAGGAAGCCTGGGAGCAGGTAGGTGTGTGTTCACTCTGATAAAGTGGCACCTACTACTCTTGGCAACAGAGAAACTCAGTGTGTTAGGTACACACAGCAGGTGGGATTGGCAGGTTTCCATAAGCCGTCTGGGGCTGTAACACTAGGCAGGAGGAAGTTGCTAGTTTTTCATACATCAGTCACTCACTTGCACTTGGATCCCCAAGGAAGAGTTTGCTATCCCACTTGGCTCTTGTGGGGAATGGCCTTTCCATTTTCCCATAGTTCAAAGCCTTGGTCTTAGCCATGACTGTGTCCATATGAACAATGCACATATATGCAATAAGTCACTCACTCAGGGCTTCCTCTACTCCCTACATCTGTTACAGTTATGTTGGATTCCAGACATTTAAAGTTTGAAGACAGCATGTAGAATCATATGGAACTAGTGTCGAGAAACCATGAGCTGGAACACAGTGGAAGTCACAAGTGCTGGTTTGTTGTTGTTGTTGTTGATTTTCTATGCTGGGTGTGTAATAGGACAAGGGTAGTTAGTATTCAGGAAAACATGGAGATAGCAAAGGATTCGATTGTGGAATCAGAAAAGGATGTGGATGGAAAATGGATTACAGCTGGCATCAGTGTCTCGTTACAGATCTGAAACGATATAATGTCTATGATGTTCTCCAGTTGATGTCTCAGAAACAGCACTCATCATTCCCTCTTTGAAAAGGAATAAAAGTAAGCATCTATGGTATGTTGGTATTGCCTCGATCTTGTTCTCAAAAGGTTTAAGTGAATTGAATCCCAGCCTCCCAATTTGTATTTTTTTAGGCAATTTCTTTGTGCTTCATTTTTTTTCAATGATAAAGAGAGAACTGTTATTGCTAGTTAGTTTGTGAGATTTTATCGTTTAAATAAAAGGATGTGTTCACAACTATTAGGACAATGCCAGATAGGTCACTGGTAGTTCCTATTCTCATTTTCATTATTCCTTCATTTAACTCCCACATTATAAATAAGGAAAAGGACCAAGGAGGCTACATTTTTCAGAGGCTAGGAAAATGGCTCAGTCAGCAGAGTGTTTGCCTTTTAAGTATGAAGACTTGATTTCTTCTTCTTCTTCTTCTTCTTCTTCTTCTTCTTCTTCTTCTTCTTCTTCTTCTTCTTCTTCTTCTTTTTCTTCTTCTTTTTTTTGGTTTTTCGAGACAGGGTTTCTCTGTGATTTTGGAGCCTGTCCTGGAACTAGCTCTTGTAGACCAGGCTGGTCTCGAACTCACAGAGGTCCACCTGCCTCTGCCTCCCGAGTGCTGGGATTAAAGGCGTGTGCCACCACTGCTCGGCTGAAGACTTGATTTCAAGCCCTAGAACCCATGTTTAAAAAATTACTTTCAGCAGGGTGTGGTGGTACACGCCTTTAATCCTAGCATTCATTCGGGAGGCAGAGGCAGAAGGATCTCCGTGAATTTGAGGCCAGCCTGAACTACAGAGCGAGTTCCAGGACAGCCAAAGATGCACAGAGAAACCCTGTCTCGAAAAACCACACACACAAAAAAATTACATTTAATTTACAAAAGTAAGGCATGGTGGCATTGCTGGAATGGCCAAGTCAGTCAGGTTCCTAGGGTTCACTGGCCAGTGAGCTTAGCCTGCTTGACAAATTCCAAGCTAGAAAGAAACCATGTGTCCAGAAGACAACTCCTGAGCATTGTCCTCTGACACTAATACACACACACACACACACACACACACACAAACAGGGAGAGAGAGAGAGAGAAAGAGAGAGAGAGAGAGAGAGAGAGAGAGAGAGAGAGAGAGAGAGAGAGAGAGAGAGAGAAGCGCTGCTGAGATGCTTTAGTGGGTTAGTAGGTACAGGTGTCTGCTACCTAGTCTGATGACCTGAATTCAATTCCTGGAGCCCACTCTGTGGAAAGAGAGAACAGACTCTTCAAGTTGTCCTTTTCTTCCACGGGCACTCCTTGGTGCCTTCCCACTGTCATCTACACAAAATAAACAAAATGTAATAAGATAAAAATAAGGATATTAGACCAGGCAGTGGTGGCACACACATTTAATCCCAGTACTCTGAAGGCAGAAGCAGGAGGATGTCTGAGTTCGAGCCCAACCTGGTCTACAGAGTGAGTTCCAGAATAGTCAAAACTGTCACACAGAGAACTCTCTCAAAAACCAAAAAGGAGGGGAAGGGTTATTGAATATAAAAGTAAAGATGATTAAGTTTGTGACTCAATGCCAACAAATAACAGGCAAGACCAGGACAGGAGCAGCTTTGCCTATATTAAGAATATAGGTTATATGGTAGAAGAGAAAGTGAGAAGTAGCCTTCAATGCATGGGCACAGGAGACCACTTCTTAAATATAACACCAGTAGCACAGACACTGAGAACAACAATAAATAAATGGGACCTCCTGAAACTGAGAAGCTTTTGTAAAGGAAAGGACACAGTCAGTAAGACAAAAAGGCAACCTACTGAAAAGGAAAAGATCTTCATTAATCCTACATCAGACATAGGACTGTTCTCCAAAATATATAAAGAACTCAAGAAATTAGACATCAAAATTCCAGATAACCCAATTAAAAAAAATAGGGTACAGAACTAAACAGAGATTTCTCAACAGAAGAATCTCAAATGGCCAAAAGACACTTAAGGAAATGCTCAATATCCTTAGCCATCAGAGAAATGAAAATCAAAACAACTCTGAGATACCATCTTATACCAGTTGGAATGGCTAAGATCAAAAACACGTACTGACTATCTTAAATATCACCATAGAACCTTCATCCAGCAACTGATGGAAACAGAGGCAGAGACCTGAATCAGAGCATTGGACTGAGTTCCCAGATCCCAATTGAAGAGTGGGAGGAGTGAGAATATAAGCAGTGGGTCCAGACCATGATAGCGACACCCACTGAGACAACTTCTCTGAGCTAATGGGAGCTCTCAAGCTCCAGTCGGACAGGGAAGGGAACAGTGTAGGTCCAAGCTCGTCCCTGTGAATGTGGGTGACAGCTGTGTGACTGGGGCGGACTGTGGGGCCACTGGCAGTGACACCAGGATGTATCCCTACTGCTGGTACTGACCTATTGAGAGCCTATTCTCTTTGGATGGATACTTTGCTCAGTCTGGATATAGTAGAGAGGGCCTTGGACCTTCCCCAAAGCAATGTGCCTTACCTTCTTTGAGGAGTGGAGGGGGGTAGAGGAAATAGTGGAAGGAATGGGAGGAGAAGAGGGAGTGGGAGCTGGGATTGATGTGTAAAATGAAAAAAGAGTTTGTTTTCTTTTTTAAAAAATAATTTAAAAAGTGGGGAAAAAAGAATATAGGTTATAGATAGATTGAATTGCATCAAGTATTGAAGAAGCACTCCTTCCCAAATTAGAAGACACTTTTTAGTATGTATGGATATTCTAGTACCTTGGGTAGACAGTCATTTAAATTGGTCTAGACCTTTCAAAAAAAAAAAAAAGGCAGATACGATGTGTGATTTCTCAAAACTTGGTTAAAATCAAATGATTTAATTTCAGTTCATTTTTTCAGTGATTATGCCATTTCATTCCAGCAAATAGGGCCCATATGCCAGTGCTTAATGATCCAGTTCTTGGCCAGAACACAGGCCCTCCCCCTTTCACCCACACTCTTTCTC
Organism: Chionomys nivalis; assembly: GCF_950005125.1. Taxonomy (NCBI): domain Eukaryota; kingdom Metazoa; phylum Chordata; class Mammalia; order Rodentia; family Cricetidae; genus Chionomys; species Chionomys nivalis. Next base: position 23,037,024 of record NC_080099.1, on the reverse strand, counting down.
CGAGGCCTTATAGCAATCTCTCTCCATCACCGTCAGGCATTTATTTGCCAGTGTGCCGAGGGCACTGAGTCATCAGTTGCTGAGACTCCGTGAAAGGGAATTGGAGGCAGGGTTTCCTAATGTCAAGTGAAAAGCTCCTGCGTGGGTCAGCTAAGGCACCACTTCTGCAACCTCCTATCCCAAGCAGCCGGAGAGAGTGGGCCTAAGCAGTGTGAGTCAGTGTCGGTAGCCAGGAGCTGGCAATCTTACCAACGTCACCCCTTTTCAGCACCTGCCTTTAGCTGAGCACAGCCTCTGGTAACGCTAAGCTGGGAAAACACAAAGATCAAACTGATTCTCGAATTCAGCTTTGTCTAATGGCTTCCCTCTTGGTAGAGAGCAGTCAGTCTGTTTGCTTTCTACCACCCTGGCATTTTATCGCTGTTCACGTGTTGCTATTGAGGCTGATGTTTTCCCTGTGGTAGAATGAACGATGGGAACACATGGATTCTGACTTCACCTTGTCTTCTGCCACTTAGTAGCCAGGTGAGCCTTGACAGCGGTTACACTCCTCTTCCGTTTTTCATGATAAATTACCAAGTCTACTCATCCACTCAAGTTCACTGGATAGATACATGGATGAGCTTTGTTCAGTGGGCTTTGATGTGTACAGATATGCTAACGGCGGGGGAAAGATACAGTCACAAAGAAAGAAAGGGGGGGAATCCAGAGAGAAAGTAGTAACCACAGTAAGTTTAATTAGAACATAATAGATTAATTAAAATATAATTTTTGGCCAGGCGGTGGTGGCACATGCCTTTAATCCCAGTACTTGGAAGGCATGGAAGGCAGAGGGAGATGGATCTCTGTGAGTTTGAGGCCAGCCTGGTCTACAAGAGCCAGTTCCAGAATAGGCACCAAAGCTACAGAGAAACCTTGTTTCAAAAACCAATATATATATAAATTTTGAAGTATAGAGGAGTGGCCAACAAGTTTAAGCTATGACGACTATCCATACTGCTTTTTTAATGTTTCAGGTGTGAAGTCATTTCTGACGTTTGTGCTGTCCAATCTTCTATTTATTCTCCAGATTCCCTTAGTTTATCTGGTCCAGGCTCTCTGGTTTCACAGCCACCTCTCTGAGTTCACTCCCCATGGCTCCTACCATGACAACTTCCTCTACCATCTACCTCTTTTCTACCTACATCTGCACACGCTGAGTAAACTTTTTAAATCACCCATTTATACAGAACAACAGAAATAGAGTAGTATTCCCCTCTAACACTTCCCACTTTCAATGATGTTAGAGCAAAGCGTTTAAGTGATACATACCCAAGAACTCATTGCTGAGTGGTCTGTATCAACAGCACAGTGCCCAGTTCAGACTAGAATAAAGGCTGCTGTACCAATTCCCACTTCCTTTCCCGGCTCGCTGGGCCTTCTGGGCCTTCTTTCTGCTCCGTTGCAGCCCACTAGCTGTACCTTCTCCCTTCTCCTGTTACTTCCTACTCAACACCATGGCCTATTTCACCGACTGCCTCATCTGTAAGAGTTAATCCAGGCTATTCTGAGCCCTTTAATATATTTTCCACATGATCTAGTTCTCTGAGGACATCAGCCATAATCTTCCTAGATACCTATACTTACGATTCGTACTGAAGAGAAGTGTTCAAATTATTGCGCTATCTCAACATGAACCAATCACTACCAATAATAGCATGAGGTAAAAGTGACTTGTCACGTGAGGTCAGAGATAATGGGAGTGGAGTATTGTTACTAAGAATGTAATAACTTCAAGAATGTAAGGGATATTTGTGCTTATACCCATGTAAACAAACTTTTATTTAGCACCCACTGTGTGTTGGGCATGAAATTAGATGCCAATGCTTCAGACTCTCCATTGATGCGTTGTGTGTCTGCCTTCCCCATGGAGGCCCCTAAGTAGTAATTGCAGCCAGTGGTGATCTTTCGTGTAGATGAATGTGCTTTCTTAATCAGCCAGGACCTGGTGAGAGACTGTGAGACTCTATGTGGGTGTCCTGGGGATTAACAAAAGCATCACGCTACCAGGACATCTGGAAACCCCAGAACTCACTACTACACCCTGTGACCCCCCACCTCTGCCCTTTCTAGGCAGATATAAACTACCCAGGAATGATTTTACAACATAGCCTACAGTCAAATTATTATGAAACCCCTTGAGGGTCTCATGGAAAATATATTACCTTTTTCTTTAAAATTCTGTATATCTCCACAAATATTTTAATATGCTTCTGAGAATTTAATTTATAAGACAAAACTCCAAAGTAAACAAAACTTTAAAAATCCCCACCTTAATACAAGATTGTATAACATTCATTTGAGATGAAATTTCTAAAACCTTTCTTGTTGCTGTGCCTCCCAGTTTATGACATCGATTTAGGAGTCATACTATACATTCCTGGTGCCATTTTTGTCAAAAGAATGATTCATTTCAGAAAAAAAATATTTTAATGTAAAATATTTTTAGCATAAAATTTTCTTTTCCTCAAGATATCTCTATGGAAACTATACCATTATTTGCAACCAAGTACATATGATCTCAACTTGGAAATATTAGGGAAATATTATTATTATTTTAGCTCACACTCAAACACTAAATCAACCATCAACTATTTCAGCTGGGCATATGGTGCACACGTTTGAGCTCAGTACTCAGGAGGCAGAGTAGGAAGATCTGTGTGAATTTGAGGCCAACTTGGTCTACAGAATAATTTCCAGGCCATCCAGGGGCTATTTAGTAAAACCCTGCCTCAAAGTAAATAATCAATTATTTTGCCCAACAGAAGTATATTTATTATTTGACTCCAATGTTGGGCATTGTATCTATCATTAGGACTGTGAACCCAGCCTTCTGTTTTCTATGCAAGCCAATTCCAGGGATAAAAAGCATACTTTATTTGGAAATTGACTGGGGAAAGTACAAAATTTCCTCTCTGTGATGTTCTTATATTTTAGCATATGTTACAGGGGTTGATATTTTTTTCTAAAAGCAGATAAATTAGATTAAAATCTTGATTTCAGCACTTACTAAATGATCTTAGGCTAGTAACTTGAGTCCTTGATCTTTACTTTCCTTATCTATAAAACTGAAATATTTCTAGAGCACACACATATACACACATACATATATTATTTTAGAGCATATGCATACTATATATATATATATATATGTTACAAATGTATACACACATATTTGTAGTTGCTAAACTAAATCAGCCTGTTTGGTCATAACCTTGAGTTAAAAATGGTTATTATGTTTGCAAGACAAAACCAGAGAGTAATAATGACAAAATTAAACCAAATTTACAAAGACATACAAAAGGCTACTGAATACAGATGCCCAGACTTGCTGGAAAGCTTTACAGACGCTAGAGAGTTCGGCAAACTCTGTCCTAGGATAGAATGCCTGTGTATGAACCCATGTGACTTCTTCCAGTGGTCTTGAGTAATTAAATTAGATACTCAGTTTCCTTCATGTGCCAAGTAGATCATAATACCTATGCTAAGATGCATGGAGCTTGGTGTATAAGAAAGCATTCATGAAATGCAGGGTTGCCCTTTATGCTGTGTGACTGGGTCTTGGTATGTAGCTCTAAATGGTCTCAATATCATGGCAATCCTCCTGCTCTTTTCTTCCAATTGTCAAGATTATAAGCTTGTGCTACTATGCCTTGTGAGCCTTTCCTCTCCTCCTCTAGCTCATCAGCACATTTTTCTTCTTCTTCAGAAGGAATTTGAATTAAATGATGCTGTTCCTATCCCACATCTAGTGCTTGGTATGGTGCTCTGACATGGCATTTAGTCAACTGAGATCATTTATCATTGATTCTGTCACCATCAATGTCACTCTCACCATTTTCAGAGCTTTCACACAAGCCGTCTCTACTGGCGTTACGATCTCAGTCCAAGGAGCAAGAGATTGACACTTAAGAGTGATAGAGGTAGATGCTGAAGCTTAAAGAGGCAGAACAGGGCTCACAGCATGACCTTTGCATTCTGTGTTAGTAAGTCCCTTCCTACGCTGCGCTACCTCTTCACCAAAATGACTGATGATCTATTGATTGCCCGTTTTCTTCCAGCGTTAGCTGTTGAATCCTGGGAGCTTGATGAGGTAGACAAACATGAGTATTCCTCCTTGGCAGGGCTCTACACACAGGAAGCTGGGATAATTGCATTCCAGTAATTTGGCCTTGGGACTGCATTTGTAACTAACTAACACTGATGGCCAAGCCTGTGGAAAAAGCCCTGGCCACACAAACAGGAGCATTATTCAGAGGCTCATTGTTTACGCTGCAGTGAGTGGTCCATTAACAATAGCCAACCGCTTTCTAATGGTTCCTGCCCAAGAGATGACTGGCTTCAGAACCTGCCAGGTCCCAAGCCACCACCAGGAGTAAATGGGTGCCTGGAGTGTTCAATGAGAAGCCAGGGAGTATTGGACAGCGTAGCTGCTGCAGTCAGATGTGAACTGTTTTTTGACTTGATTTGGACCAAAGACTGTTTGAGTGAAGCACTCTCAGATTGGTGCTTAAACAAAACAATTAAGAACAAGTGATATTGATATAGCTTTGGAGCAAACTCTTGATTATAAAAGTGTGTGTGTGTGGGGGGGTATAAGGTTTATGAGTGAGACCCCTGGAGCCAGGCTGAGGCCAATGAACAAAGCTGTATTGAAGTACTAACTGTCAGGCTGTTGCCAAGAGAAGGAAGAGCGGTCCTAATAAAAGGGAGTTTGGGTTTTGATAGGATGATCTAAGTTGGCCCAGAGAGTGGTGGAAGACCCCTTGGGGGGGGAGGGGCTGCTGGGAACGAAGGAGCTGTCGTAAGTAGAAATATCTCAAGAGGACCTTTGGTTGTTAAGACAATGGGATTCTGTGCTCAGCATGCTCATGCTGAGATAAGGGTCAGATTCCTGACGTATGTGGAACACGCAGTTTTCACTTCCACAAAGGGGCAGGTTCCCTCACGGGTCGTCCATCTTGGTGGCTTAGGTGGCTCTGTCTTGGCCAGGGACTTGGGCCAGCCTAACATTCCAGCCTTTTATTGATGGTAGAGGGTGTGTCCTCTAGCTACTTTCTGCTGGGCAGGGGAAATGAATCTAGGGGCAGAAAGGTGGGGGCAGAAAAGTGGCCTCTGCTTCAGGAGACCTAAGGGCAGATACGGAAAGAAGACAGACAGGCTAGGAGGAGTGGTTAGAAGGATGGTGGGTGATTTGTTTACCTGGTTTTGCATACATTTGAGGAGGCATGAGCTAGGAGAAGGAGGAGCCAAGTAAGGGGTCCTAGAGAAAGCAGGAGCCATGGCCAGATGCTACCTAGCTACTGAAGATATTTCATGGCCCAGAAGGCTATGAGCCCCATTGAGCTGTAGATGGCTGGCTTTGGTTTGGCGTTTTTTAGTTTTCTTTTTTTTTTTTATTTATTTTTTGTTTTGTTTTTCGAGACAGGGTTTCTCTGTGGTTTTGGAGTCTGTCCTGGAACTAGCTCTTGTAGACCAGGCTGGTCTCGAACTCACAGAGATTCGCCTGCCTCTGCCTCCCGAGTGCTGGGATTAAAGGCGTGCGCCACTTTATTCTGATTCATGATTTTTTTTTAATTATGAATACAGTGTTGTGCCTGCATGTTTGTCTGCTAAACATGCTAGAAGAGGGCACCAGATCTCATTACAGGTAGGTGTGAGCTATCATGTGATTGCTGGGACTTGAACTCAGGACCTTTGGAAGAGCAGCCAGTGCTCTTAACCACTGAGCCACCTCTCCAGTTTTCATTTCTACCTGTCTGATTGGTTGATATAATGGCAGAATTCTTCATTGAGGAAGAGACAGGCTTTTCCCTTTTCTACTGTCAAGAGGTCTAAGGCTCACTGATTTGGAAGGTCATCTTTAGCCAGAGAAGAGAGGTGTTCCTGTAGCATTCGGAGACTCCTCGCTGAACTCTTGGTTGCTGTTATTAGGTCCACCAAGAGCTGATTACAGAGAATTCCAGGTGATGCCCACCATCATAGGGAGGTTAACAATCAGCCCTGTTTGAAGGTGTTAAAGAGCACAGGAGCAGGAAGAGTTCCCACTCAGTGTAATATGTTTTATTTATTTATTGTAATATGTTAGTCTTACAGTCACTGGGATGCACGGACCCTTCTGCTTGGGGCTACACGGGAGAATAAGCTGGATCCAAATGAGAAGATACCATTTGGGAGGGAATGCTAGTTAGAGAAAGAAAGGTTTTCTATAAATGGAGCCAGCACTCACTAGTGTCATGGTGCCAACAGTTCATTAATCTTGCAGGAAAGAGAGAGACCAGGAACAGGGTGAGGGGAACACGGAGCAGGAGAGATTGAAAGTGTCACTTTTAACCCTCTAGGGTTGTAATTCCCATCTCTTATCTGATTAGCTTGATTATCCCATCCCCAACTGCAAGCCCTTTTATTAGCCTTCCCTGTGCTCTGTGCTGCCTTTCGGGCCCTTAATCTCCCTTTTAATCTCGGGATCTGCTCTCATTGCAACATATGTGATCAACTTACAGTTTTCACCATGGAACTTCTTCCCTTACTACCTAGAGACAGCCAGCTCCTGCATCAATGAGGACGCTGAGCCTATCATTAAAATTACCCATATGAATCTTTAGAAGCATATCTGATGTACAGGACAAAATAGATGACGTATACTCTGTGGTTAGGGCTTCACTGTGCTAGGCTAAGCGACCAGCATCTGCTATTGAAGATGGTGATGAATTTTGCTTAGGACCAGCACTGTGATTTGTACTCCAACATTTGCCCAGGGGACATGGAGTTCTCAGTGTGAGAAAGAAGATGATAGTCTCCCTGTCAAGGAAGAAACCAATGCAGGTAGCCTAAGCCTAGTGGCCAAGTTGCCAACGTGGTCTTCTCTTCTGAGGCAAGCCAATTTAAAGTATTAATATTTTTTTTATTGAAAAAAAAAATTTTCCGCCTCCTCCCCTTGAATAAGACACTTTTGTGTTTCTGTGAATGCCTCCAAAAAGAGTGTGACATTTGACGTACTATGAACTGATTGTCTAGGACTTCCTCCCTATAACTGGCTACTCTCTAAACCTTGAACACAATCTTTAGCCATTTCACATCATCAATGTCCAAGACAGCTGTTACCATCATGTTTGTCTGGGATCCGCCATAGTTATGTCTCAGATTGATAGCCTTACACCTGCCTGTAATAAACATATTTCAGCACACAAAAGGTAACACTGACCAGTTAGCATCTGCTTCTGTGGTCATTCAAAGTTTTCTATGCTGTCTGGGCAGGGAAAGGCCTAGGATTTGTGACTCTTTCCTGCTCAAACACTAAAATCTGGGTTTGCGGTATAGAGAAAATAAGATGTTGGATATGCAAGAGTTTATAGCATATTATTTTAAAATACAAATATGAATGACAATTTCGGCTGGTAAACTGAAGCTTCAGCTTGATGTTTTTAACATGACTATCTTTTCACCAAAATCTCAAACACGTGAAGATATCAGGAAAACTACACTGCTAACTTAGGAAGGTTTACATGGAATATAGAAAAGCCATGTACTAAAAATTGTATAATTTTTGAAAATCTGAGCTTTTGTTATACCGGCATTTAAGTCTCATCTTAACATTTCTTTGACATATAGTGGCAAATAAAGCCCATTTTGGTGTGTAGTTTAAAAAAGTATTTATGAACATTCTATCATCTTCCGAGTTTTCTTTTCACAAAGAAATATTATTTTCCCTAATACTTTCAGACATATTGCTCTCAAATTTTCTCAGTCATATGACTGATTAATGTTACATCTACAAAAGAAATTATTAGGTGAATTTCCGAGAAAATATGCAGATGTAGTGACCCTCATCCTCATAGAAACTCCAGTCCTGTAGCTTGTGGATCATGTGGAGAATCATGCATTTCCTCCAGGGAATCATAACTATAGACAAGGAAGGTCAGGAAATATTTTCAACAAGATAATAGAAGAAAATCCCCAAGCATATGTCTATCCTGCATAGACAGGATCAACAAAGAAACTCCTCATGGTATATAATAGTCAAAACACTAAATGTATAGAACAAATGAAAGATACCAAAAAGTAAAAATATAAAAACCAAGTTACACAGAGCATCAGGTCCATCAGAATAACAACTGAGATTTTAAGTCTAGAGAGACTTTTAAAGAAAGAAAGATTTAGACTGACGGTCTACAAGTTCTGGAAGACTACAGAATTTATATATATCAAAACTATCAGTGATGAGCAAAGGATAAAAAAAAATTTTCACGATAAAGGCAGGCTAAAGGAATGTTCCCACCAAGAACTGAGTGGGAAAGTGATATCGATGTTGGGTCAGTGATTAAAAAAAGGAAAATCAAGAAAACAAAGGTCATAACACCAATAAAATGACATGTGTTGATTCATCAACATGCATCTTTCAGTAATAACCTTGAACATTCAATGTCTCAACTTCCCAGAGACTTAAAAAAAAAACTCAAAAGCTCTCCAGATATCCAAAACACTCCTGATCATTAAAATCGCTGCTGAAGGTATCACCATCCTTGACTTCAAGTAACAATCAGAACAGCATGATATTGTCATGAAAATTAGACATAATGATCATGGAAACAGAACCAAATATCTAGATATAAACCCAGGCTTCTACAACCATCTGATTTTTAACAAACAGCCACCAAATATGCATTGAAGAAAAGCAGCATCTTCACGAATAGTGATGGAAAACTGGATAGCTCTGTGTAAATGAAACTAGATCCTTATCTCTCACCCTGCACAAGATTTGACTATGAGTAGATCAAGAACCTCAACAGAAGATCAAGCACTCTGGATTGATTAAATTAGGAAGTTGGGAATATGTGTTAATTTATAGACACAGGAAAAGACTTGCTGAATAGAACTCCAATGAAACAAGAATTCCAACTGGCAATTGACAAATGGGATCTCATAAAACGTAAAAGCTTTTTACAGTAAAGGACACCATCAATCAAGTGAAGAGGCAAATAGAAAAAAAATTACCGTCTAGAGAGAGGAACAATGTCTAGAATATAAAATGAACAAAACAAAGCAAAACAAAACAAGCAAAAAAAAAACAAACATCAAGAAAACAAATCATTCAATTAAAAAAATGGGTCATGGAAATAATCAGAGATTTCTCAAAAGAGGAAACAAAAATGTTAAAGCAATTGTTTTTTGCTCAGCATCCTCAGCCATTAGGGAAATGTAAATTAAAACTACTTTGAGAAGATTTTATTAAAAAGACAATGTTGTAGGAAGCCACTTGTTTGTTTCCCAGCTGCCCAGACTCCCGAAATAACCACACAGAAACTGTATTAATTAAATCACTGCTTGGCTCATTAGCTCTAGATTCTTATTGGCTAACTCTTACATGCTAATTTAACCCATTTCTATTAATCTGTGTATCGCCACATGGCTGTGGTTTCCTGGCAAAGTTTCAGCATGTCTGACTGTGGCTGGAGCTCCATGGGCTTCTCTCTGACTCTTCCCTTCTTTTCCCCAGAATTCAGTTTAGTTTTCCCCACATAGCTCTGTTCTATCCTATCAGGCTAAGCCAGTTTCTTTGTTAACCAATGGTATTCACAGCATACAGAGGGGAATCCCACATCAAGACAGTAAATTATGGCACGGATGTAGAAAAGAAGAAAACATATTCACTGTTCATGGGATTTCAAACTGGTGGAACCACTATGACTATCAGTATGAATTTTCCTAAAAAAATAATTTTAAAAAAACTGAAAATAGGTCTCCCACATGAGCGCATCCCCAAAGGACTCTATGTCCTTCTACAGAGACACTTGTTCTGTGATTCTCTATTTTCAAATTTCTGGTAGAAAAAAAAAAGAAAGTTTCACTGTTTTTATTAGGAAAGCATAGCAGTTTAGTGCCCAATATTTAAAAATTGTAATTATTTAGGCTGGGCAGCTAATATGCATACATATCTTACCACCTAAGCTCTAAGTGGTGTGATTAGATATTGAAAGGATAGTAAATATACTTATCCTACATCTTCATATTTTAAATCCAATGCCAACGTCTATAAAGCAATGCTTTAAACACACTACACGGAATAACCACGCTGTGCAATGATCATGCTCCACTCTCTACTCTCCATTGGGAACAACTGGATGTTTATGTAGGTTAAACCAAGCATCTACTAACCTTTCTGTTTTCTTTCTTTTTTTCTCCCAATTTATGCTTGACTCTTTCTCATCTGTGGCTGTTCATCTGTGTCAAGTTTCCCCCTGCTCTTCTGCAGTAGACCTGTTCCCGTCTAAACCCTGAGCGTGTCCTGCAAGGCTGTGTGAGTCTGTCCGGATCTGTCCATCCATTGCTTCATGTAAAACATAATCCATGTTCATCCTCTGGCATCTCTCAAGCAGGCTGAGAGTGTACAGGGGGAGGCCTGCTAAGCCCAAGATGCCTTCTGCACCTTGATGGCTATTGACCTGAAGGCCAAGGTTCATGTGGAATGAAAGGTTTGTTTTCTACCTGTTAACTTCTCAGTGGAGTTTTTTGTTTCTTGACTTTGCAAATCTTATGGGAAATATACACTGTGGTGGAGCTGAGCACTAATATAACCAAAGTTTTTATACCCATATAAAATGTTTTCTTATCTAGATTACCTCCCTTGCCCAACTCTTTTTTTTTTTAATCACCTTGACTGTAATGGGGCCTTCCCTCATGTACCTCAACAAATCATTATGACTAAATCAAGGTAATGTTTTCAGATGTTTTAGGTATACTTTGGCTATATGGAACTTTCTTTTTTTCATATAAAATATTGAAAGATACAGATATTTCACATACGCCATCTGCTGTTGCAGCTTCCCCCATTGTCAACATCCCTCAACAGAGTGGTCCATTGATTAGAAACAAGCCTGCACTGATTTCTCATTTTCTGCAAGGGTCCATAGAAGACGTTAGTTTTCACTCTTGGTGGTGTACAGCCTATGTTTGGACAAGTGTGTAATGATGCATATTTACCATTGTGGCATTTTATAGAATTATTTCATCACAAACTAAAATCCCTGTGCTCTTTCAGTTCTTACAGCTTTACACCTGGAAGACACAGATCTTTCTATGTCCATACTTTTTTATTTTTCCAGAATTTCATTTGACTGGAAAAACCCACTATCTAGCACCCATAGATGGATTTCCTTAACTTAGTAATTTATATTTAAATTATTTTCATATATTTTTATGGAAATAGCTTATTCCTCTACCTCTGGATAATCATATTCCATTGCCAGATGCATTACCGTTTTGATAGCTCAGTTACCTCAAAGCTTTAACAATTTTGAACAAAGCTGCTATAAACACCTATATATTCTTGCAAATGCATAGAGACTTCTGCAATTTTAACATAATAACTTGCTAGCGTCAGAGTTTTTCATATTTTTCCATGCATGTCATTATCTTGCCATCTGCAAGGTCAGTTATTTTTTTATCCTTTTTCTAGCTGTATAACTTTTTGGTTGTATTGCATTCCCTAAAACTTCCAGCATGGCGCTGCAAAGTAGCACTCAGAGTGGATGCTCGCATCTGTTCTGGTCTTAGCAGGAACTTGTGGTTTCTCCCATTAAGCATAATGCTGGTTGCATGTGTTTGTGGGTGTTCTTCATCAAATTGAGGAGGTTCCCTTTATTGCCTGCTTACTGAAAACATTTACTTAGAATGGCTATTGAATTTTGTCAAATGCCCTTTGTGGCTTTACTAACAAGATCATCCATTTTTGCTTTGTCTAGTTTTTTTCCGATTTGGTCTGTTGATGTGATAGATTATACCGACTTTACTTACCATTCTTTTCATCCTGAAGGTTGGACTCTGGTCTTATTCATTCCAGGCAAAGCACTCTCCTCCTGATACATGTCCCAGCCTCATTGAATTTTCAAGCTAAATTTCCCTTGCACACTATAAATAAATAAATTTGGGAACCTGGTCAGTCATGTTCATCAACTTACTATGAAACCCAATATGGACAAGTTCAACAGAACCAACATATACGGGCTGCCCATGCATGCTTCAGCATTGCCAAGGCATAAATTTCATACATTCATTCACAGTTCTTTTTGTACATTATTTGGTTTTATTTGTTAAGACTTTCTTGAGGATTGTTGCATATATATTCATGAATGATGGCTACAGTCTCAATAAGGTTTGTACCCTAAAAGTCCACGTTCTAGGATCTTGGTCCTCAATATAACAGTATTGGAAGGTGATGGGTAGAGAGGTGGGGCTTAAATTGGGGGGATTAAGTAAGGCACCATCCTCAGAAAAAGTTAACTATTATTTCTAGAGAATGTGTCAGATCCCATGGGACTGCTTAATTCCCAAGAGAACAGATTGCTATAAAGCGGTTTCAGCTTTCAGGGCTCTTCCTCCTCTGCCGTCTTTGTCACGTAGCTATTTCCTATGCAGTCCTTACCTTGTAATGATGGAGGCCTAGGGTTGGCAGGGGCTTACTCAATGCCAGAGGCATGGAATTGGGACTTTTCAGTCCCTTGTACCATAAGACAATTACATAATTTTATAGTTTAACCCATTCTCAAATATTTTGTTAGAGCAATACACAGTGGGTTAAGGCATTTTCTTTCGGCAGTGTCTGGTTCTAGCTGTAAAGTCATGCTGGTTTCATGAAGACTCATTTAGGAGACAGTCTTTCTGTTTCTGTCTTTGAAAGGATACTGTAGATAAATAATATGATTTCCTTCCTCCACTTTTTAATAGAATCAACACTTCTGAGCTTGGACTACTGTTGCAGATTATTAGTTAGGAGACTTCATGAATAGATACGCCTAGTCTAGTAAATTGACGTCCCATGTCAATTTCTTCTCCGTGAGTTTTGGTATATTATGTATTTCAAATAGTCTTTTTAATGTAGATTATCAAGTTCGTGGGCATTGAGTACTTGATTACCCTTCCAATGTCTATGGGGTCTGGAGTCACCAGCATCTCTCTTCAATGTTTGATGTAGTTGTTTGTGTCTTAGACTAGCTGTTAGTTTATCACCTTCTATTCACTTTTTCAGAACATGAACTTTGGTTTTATTATTTCTTCTTTATTGATCTTTTGGTCTCAGTTCCATTGAATTATGCTTTGACACTTTGCTATTCTTACATTGAATTTAGTTTTTTTACATATATGTAACTTAAATTTGTGTTCTCCATATACAAGACATGTGGTATCTGCCTTTTTGATACTGATTTGTTTAGATTAACATAATGATTTCTAACTGTCTCTGTTTTCCTGCAAATTTCATTTTTCTGACTGTCTAAAATTTCAGGGTGTGTACATGTGTATATGTGTGTGTGATTTTATTCCTCTGTTGATTAAACATCTAAGCAGGTTCCAGTCCTTAGCTGTTGCAAATATGCAGCAGTAAACATGGCTATTCCAGTATCTTCACCATATGCTGACTTAGATTTCTTGTGTTTTCTTTGTGTATATACCCAGGAATGGGATAGCTGGACCATATGGTAATTCTATTTTTCTTGCTGTTTCTAAGAAACTCTATAATGAATTCCATAGTGGCTGCACAGTTTTACACTCCCAGCAGTTTTGAGTGGTAGCTTCTCCCTCCCCCATCTTCACTAGCATGTGCTGCCACTTGCTTACTTGATAGTCACCGCGCTGATTGTGATATGAAATCTCAAAGTTCTTTTTGTTTCTATTTCCCTGGTAGCTAAAGATTTTAAACACATTTCTGAATACTTATCAATCACATGTGCTTCTTCTTTTAAGAGATGCCTACAGACAAACCAGCCCATTTGCTGGCCGGATGATTTGGGGGTATTGCTATATAATTGTTGTGATTCCTTATAGTAACATCTTGCTTAATGTGTAGCCAGTAATATTTTTTTCCATTTTATAGTCTGTCTCTTGACTCCTAGAATTGTTTCCTTTGCTATGCTGAAGCATCATAATTTCATGTAACCCAATTTTTCAGCTTTTATTATTGTTATTATTTCTTGTGCTACTAGAGACAGAAAGTTTTTGTCTACAGCCTATCATTTAGGGAGACTGTCCTTCTGGAAAGTGAATGCCTCAAGTATTTCTCAACGCTCCCTAGCTATTTTCTGGAACTAATGAGTGGAACTAACAGAAGTTGTTCATCCCCTCCCTATCACTCAGTTAGGCACTTGGCTTTTCCTCATGGCCAACTGTAGGAGGAGGCTGCTTGTTCTCCCAGCTGCCCAGAACCAAAATAACCACACAGAATCTGTATTATTTAAATCACTGCTTGGCCCATTAGCTCTAGCTTCTTATTGGCTAACTCTTACATATTAATTTAATCCATCTTCATTAATCTGTGCATCACTACGAGGTCATGGCCTACCAGCAAAGTTTCAGCACATCTGTCTCCGGTGGCGGCTCCATGGCTTCTCTCTGACTCTGCTGTTTTATTGCCCAGCATTCAGCCTAGCATTTCCTGCCTACCTAAGTTCTGCCTTGCTATAGGTCCAAAGCAGTTTCTTTATTCATTAATGGTAATCACAGCACACAGAGGGGACTCCCACATCAGCCAACCTTGTTCAAACAACAATAACAGCAACAACAAACAACAAAACAAAACATGTTTGAGCTCTCTCTCTCCCTCCCTGTCTGAAACTGTTGGATCTCCTGTTTTATTTTTGTTGTTTTTTGTTTTTTGTTTTTTGTTTTTTTTTCCTCCATGATGATGCTCTGAGCCCCCATCAATCTGCTGACTGCAGCCAGGCCTTCCCACCCATGATGGGTCCTTGAACTTTCCAGTACATTCCATACCTCTGCTTTGTGCATTTGGAGTTTGGCCCAGGGACCTCAGTTCGGTTACGTGTCTAGGAAGAGTTGAGGGATTTATTATTTATTTATTTAAGTTTGTGAAGTTTTCACTTGTTAGAATAAAACCACAACACAGAAGCCAGGGAGAACATTCCCCCTCACCAGTTTTATAAACAATGATTTTTTTAAAAAAAAAAATTTAAACAGCATTACGTCCATAGAGAATAGAAATAGCTTAGAGAACTGTCTTACGTTGGTCCATTGCCTCCTAAAGTTAATATTTCATATAAACTTGGTATATTTATCAAAACTAGATAATTACCATCGACCATTACCCCCCCCCCCATCTCTCTTCTTTTGGTTTGGTTTCTCTGTGCATCTCTGGCTGTCCTGGAACTCACTCTGTAGACCAGGCTGGCCTTGAACTCACAGAGATCTACCTGCCTCTGCCTCCCAAGTGCTGGGAATAAAGATGTTCACCACCACTGCCCAGTTTGACCAGTACTTTCAATGGAACTGTATTTTTATTTACCTAATAGAAAGTTAGTTTGAAAACAACTTTATTCTAAGTTGTCATTTTACATTCAATTAAATTATCATATTCTAAAATAACGGCCTAGGGACTTATTCAAAATATTTTTTCTAAAATGTTAGTTTGCTGTTCACTTTCTTCAAAGTACATTTATGTTACAGCAGCAGTCATCTCGTGCAGTTAGTTCAGTGACTACCACCTCAAGCTCCCTTCCTGAGAAGAGTCTCCAGTCTCTGTTATTATATGTTAAGGATTTCTATAGAGGTATGCACAAAGCCTGCACATTGCCAGAGTGAGAAGGCAGAGGGAGGAAAGAAAATTCTACAACTTTTTGAGAACTACCGTGGTTGTCAACTTGGTTTAGGTTTCTGGATAGCAGAAATCACTGAGTAACTGTTGGTTTTTGCTGTTGTTTTTCAGGAATGGGGGTTGAAACTAGAGCCTTCTGTGTGCTAGGCAAGACTCTACCACTGAGCTACACCCCCAATACCTCACCTTTGCTTACAGAAAGCACAGGGAGTAAATGATGGGTAGAAATCTACAAAACACACTCTCCATAATTTCTTCTAGAAGGTTTCCATAGGCATTTCCTGTGGACATGGAATAAGTTAGTTTTTGATGTTAAAATTTTCCAGTCACCTTTTCAGAGAAAAGCCCAAACCCAGAAATAGCGACATCCAAAGTATTTCTGAGAGAGAGATATTTGGAGTAGATTGCTCTACCCAGCTCCAGTCCAGAACCACACAGTGTTGCCAACAGAGCAATTGATGCAGATGCTCCAGATGCAGAACTGCAGGGAGGGTTGCCACTACCGTTTGTAACCAGTTCAAATGCCAGGCAAAGCTATGCATTTAGTAAGTATTTCCATAGACCGTAAGAGTTCTCATGTTCATGAGGTATGAAGAACCATAGATTTAATGTTAAGAATGAGGTTGGAGCACACTACTGCTGCAAAGTGCTCTGGATTCCAGCAGGTGGATGTCTAAATCTAGGCTCTGTGAATCATTGATTGAGCAACTCAGTGACCTTTAGCAAATCTTTTCCTCCCTGAGTTTCCATCTTCCCACCTCTGAAATGTGGACTTTTAAAATAGCACTGGCGTCATGGTCAATACACGAACTACAATACTTACAGAACATTTAATAGGGTCAGGTGGGGAGTGGAAGTGTGTTATCTCTTAGGCCACGATGAGATGTGCACTGTATCCCTCAAGAACCTACGGAGGCATACATAGGCTAGAGCAAACATCCAACAGTGGCAGATAAAGCAGACAAGAATTGGTGAGAAACACTGACTGAGATGTGAAGCTAACATCCAGCAACAACACTGAGAGCCTTCAAAGCTGGACTGCAGCTGGGTGGAATGCTTACTTGATGACCAGTGAGCAGAGCAATGACTGCCTTGGGTAGGGAGGTGACATCTAAAGCTCAGACCAGTCTCTGGAAAAGAGAAGGACGTGAGAATTAAGAGCATCAAAGGTGGTAGCAGAGAGGAGAACTTTGCCCAGAATAATGGGGCCAGATGTCATCACTGGTCCATGAATGGGCTGACTTGAGTATCTAGCGTGAGTCTAAGTTTATAGCCCGTACACATCAGTACTCCCAGCCTCACTGTATAAGGATGCTCTTGGGATGTTCCTGCCTCCTTACCTGAAGTCTGTGCTCTATGATAGCCCTTGCTTCCATGTGTTTCTCAGGCTGCTCCTGGGTCCAGAGTGCCCCCACTGTTTCATCAATGAAGTGTTAACAGGACCCCATAGTTTTGTTCCTCACTGCATATCTAGAATGAGACTTCTTCCAAACCCCTGACCACAGCCGCTCTACAGCTCTTGAATCACAGACTGGTCTGGGGATTGTTTAAAATCACCTGTGCTGGGTGAAATGATGCCCACTCAGTTAGGTCCTGTTCTCCAGGACCTTTGAAATATGGTATACCGTGCGATAAGAGGTTGATTATGATATGGTTGAACTCTGTGTTGTCTTGATGTGGGCAGGATTCTCAAGACTGTCTGGATGATCTCAGTAGTCACAAGTTTTCTTATAAGGAACGAGCAAGAGGACCAAGTCAGAGAAGGAGCATATAAAAGTAAAAGTAGAAAACAAATTGACATCATAAGTCTAGGAATGTTGGGTAGGAACCCTGGAAGATAGAAATGGCAAGGAATGAATTGTCCTTTTGAAAGAAGGCAGATCTGCCAACACCTTCTTTTTAGCCCCGTGAGACTCATTTTGGATTGATAGGCTCTAGAACTGTAGAACTTGAATTTTATATTATTTCAAGCTTCTGTGTTTGGCGTAATTTCTTACAGTAGCAACAGAAAGCTAATATTGCTTCCAACGTGCTGTGGTGTCCCAGTACAGTCTCGCCTATACCACGGCCTAATTTTCCCACAGAACATGAGGTCCTCTCTCTACTTACACCCCGGTCTGTCTCCTGATTGCTCTTAGGACGAGGGCAATGACCCCTAGCACCGTGGGGCTCTGCCAACAGCACACTTTGGGCCAATGAATGCCCCTCCTCTGCTCTGCTCCACTGGGTTTTTCCACTTTTTGTTGTTCTCATCTCTGCCCTGACGCCCTCACTGGGTTCGTGTCCTCCTCATATGCCCTCTGCACCACCAAGGACGTCACATGTTTGCAGATGTCCCCCTGACTGTGGGGCTCACTGAGTACTGGGAACTCTATGAGCAACAGCTAGGTCAGTTCCCCACCTCAGCTTCTCCAGGCCTGGCAGAGGGCCCGAGCCACAGTAGGTCCACAGGATGCATTTTAAAATGAGTAGTTGGGTAAATACATGCCCAGCATTTGAAAATCTTCTTTCTTTCTTTTTTCTCTCTTTTTTTTCTTCTTCTTTGAGACAGGGTTTCTCTGTTTTGGAGCCTGTCCTGGAACTAGCTCTTGTAGACCAGGTTGGCCTCAAACTCATAGAGATCTGCCAGCCCCTGCCTCCCAAGTGCTGGGATTAAAGGCATGTGCCACCACCATGCAGCAAAAATCTCATTTGTTCATAAGCATTGGGGAAAAAAATAACCCACCTGCCCCCGAAGTATCTGGGATTCCAAGCAACAGGGCTCCGATCTGCTTGAGGGTTTGATCTATTTAAATGGAGCTGCTCTTATTTTGCAAGCATCTTCAGGGAGAGTTTGCAAGGGCTGTTGCCCAGAAGAGGCCTGAGGCCCTATGTACTAAAGTCTAAGCATTTCCCGGTGGTGTCAAGCTAGGCAGGGAGAAGCGGCACTGTGATGCTATTAATTATTGCTCTATACAGGCTGCTCCAAGTTTGATACTAATTGCTCAGTGAACAAATTGCAGATTCAGGTAATCACCAAACCTAATGTGGCTCCTGTCATGTTTGAATAAATTAATACAAAGCAGACAGCTACTTCTAGGCTGCTTGAGAAGCAGCAGTGACTTTTCCCAGGTCATGAATCTCAGCAGATGCAACCACTCCCTCACAGGGGTTGGTGCCTCCCAGGTCAGCCTGGCAGTTAGATCTCACACCAGAGCTTGGAGGCCTTGGGCATTCTGAGGGATGACGACCCCTCCCTAGGTGTGCCATCTCATCTGTTGTGCCATCTCGAAAGTTTCTTTCATCCCTGCGATCAGTTAGCAGCAGGCAACACACGCATCAATTCCTCAGGAATGGGAGTCTGTACTAAACCAGGAATTAAGTGCTGGGTTCAACTGGTTCAAGTCCTGCCCTTAGACATCTTATAACCAGGTTATCGCTGTTACTTATTATTCAGAATCTGCCTGTCATTAACAAGAGTTTGATAGTAATTTTCTTATTTAATGGGTACAACTTTCCAGAAACCTCAGAACAATTCACACAACAAATGAGAGGCAGAGTTAGGGTTTGGACCCAAACATTCTGCCTCAAGAATTCTTAACTACCCCGACATATACTTCTTATTCTTAACTATCCCATACCCCACTTCAACCTTAGGATAGTCACATCTTCTAAGCTTGATTTTGTTTATGTGTGAAGATTCTGCCATCCACTATGTGCCCAGCTGCTTGACAGATGTTAATTTGACCCTTACCTCAAAGGTGTCAGGTACACAGGAATAGCTTGCTTGGTCAGTTTATACAACTAGGAGATGGAGAGTTTGATTTTTCTCTCAATACTTGTTAAATCTGAGGAGGTATGGATGTTCACAGGTATGCCTGCAGGCATCTGGGGTTTGGGCCTTCTAAGTCTGGCAGGCAAAGAAAGCATGCAACCTCTTTAGCAATTAGTAACAGTCAGTTCAGTTCTGGAAGGCGGCGAACAACTGTGGTCACAGCCTATTGTTTTAGGACTCCTAGGACTCTGTGGCTAACAACTCCGAAGGGGGTAACCTACTCCTAGCACTGGGATCCCCAACCTCATGGCTTTTAGAAGCATCTGTTTACAGCTTTTGTATTCTATTTATCATTTACTGGCATAGGCTATTGGAAACTTTCCCCAATCACTTGGGTGGGTAACGGAGCGTACAGATGAATGCCCCAAGATGGCAGCTGCGTGGTTTGAAGGACAGTCCCTCAGAACATGAGTTGTGTGCATCTTCCCTCCTCAATCAATGGCATCAGAAACCACAGCAGATAGTTGAGTAACATTTTAGCACGGGCACCAGAGAGCTACTGTAAAAACTTATTCAGGTCTAGTTAGCAACTGTTGGCGGGTTTGTTCTGACAAGTGGCACAGGAACTGCTTTGGAAAAAGGAATCTGGGTTTTTGCCCCAGCTCTATCATTTGCTCTCTGTGGAACTTAGGGCTCCTTCCCCTAGGATGCCATTTCCCTAGGGTGCCATTCCCCTAGGATGCCATTCCCCTAGGGTGTCATTCCCCTAGGATGCCATTCCCCTAGGGTGCCATTCCCCTAGGATGCCATTTTCCTAGGATGCCATTCCCCTAAGGTGCCATTCCCCTAGGATGTCATTTCCCCACCTTTAACTTAGACAATCTAGGTGGGTGCTTTGGTTTTCCCTCTCTGTGTAGATTCATCCCATTCCATCCCCACCTCTCTATTCCTCAAATACATTCAAAAAAGGGGTGTGGAGAGGTGACAGGGTGCCTCTTATCCCTTTGAAGGATGCCTGCTGAAACTCTTCTGCTTTCTCGCCTTCCTCCTTAGGTACACCGTTTTGCACAGTAGACATCACCAGGAACTGGAGAAACTGCCCATTCACAATGACCCAGAGTCCCTGGAGTCATGCTTTTGATTGACGTCATGGCTTGCCATCGGGCTAGCCATTCCCATTCATGTCTGCATGAACAGGACACCCTGGACCACTCTTGACCCTGGTCATCACCAGTGACGCATGAAGTATGGGGTACCAGGGCCCAGTGAAGATACATGGAAGGTGGTGTTGAGTGGAACCTAGATCCAGCACATCAAGGATTTCAGAATTGTGTGGGGACTTCAGGCATCATCAGACCCAGCATTGTACCAGAGCCCGAGGGGCACCTCTCATTGTATACTGACATGAGGTCAGTCTCTGCTCGCACCTCTCCAGGGACAGGAGCTCACTACCTCCTAATGCAGCCCCTTCTGTGGTGGGAACGCTCTAATCACGTGGAAGCTCTGTTGTTCATTGGCACACGAGTCTGTTGTGCTCTAGCTTCTGTCAGGGCAGAGCAGTTTGGTCTCCTCTTCCAGTCAGAAAGCCTTAGATATTGGAAGGAAATGACCTGCTCCCCTCACACACACCCACCCCTCAGTCTTCTCTCTCAGTGGAACACCTCCAGTTCCCTCTTCTTCCCAGCAGTCTTCTGGACCGCTTTGCTGGGTCCAGATGTCTGTCCAGAAGCACTGAAGTACTGACATGAAGGGCGTCAGGAAGTTTGGTTTACAGCTACAAACAGCTTTCTTTTCCTTCCTTCCTTCCTTCCTTCCTTCCTTCCTTCCTTCCTTCCTTCCTCCCTCCCTCCCTCCCTCCCTCCCTCCCTCCCTCCCTCCCTCCCTTCTTTATTTCTTATCATATCATACTACTTGAGATAATAGTTCCCCCTTCAGGACAGATTTTAAAGACTGCTTACGGTTTGCCTTTGGATCCATTACCAAAGGACCTCTATAGAGCTTGTGTGTGTGTGTGTGTGTGTTTGTGTGCGCGTGCGTGCCCATGCATGCACATGTGTGTAAACTTGTCATTTTCCCACTGGGTTCATCTGGAATGAATCTTTATTTGCTTCCCTTCCATGACATTGAACCTGGACCCTTATGGCTATGGATGCTAACAAGGGACAGTCACAACTCAAAAACTGAGGGGTGGGAGCAGGGGACTGGAAAGATGGCTCAGTGTTTAGGAGGACAACACTTGACACTCTGGCAGAAGACCCAAGTTTAGCTTCCAGCATCTGCATAGTGGCTCACAACCATCTGTTACTCCAGTTCCAGGAAATCTGACACCACTCCTGACTGCCACAGGCTCCTGCACACACACGGTGCACAGACATACACTCAAGCAATTCAGCCCCCCCTCGCCCCAACACACTCACACACTCTACGACAAACTAAAAAAAAAAAAAAAAAAAAAAAACCAAAACAACAACAACAACAACAAAACGTTAAGGAAGGAAAGTGACTTGGTCCCATGGAGACTATCTTTTAAGGATGGTCACGGTCCTGTGTTGAACAACCCAATAGTCTAGTCCTAGGCCACTTTCCACTTTGAGCAAAGAACAAACCCATCTTTCTGTCATTGAACCCTAGCTTTGAAGCTACTATGCTTCCATCTTACAAACATTTTGCAGAATGCTTGTTCTGAACCCAAGAGGTATTTTCTCTCCCATGCTAAAGCTGTCATCACCTTCTTTGTCTTGGGTAAGTTATGACTTTGAGAGAGAAAGAAGATTTGAAACTCAGAAGAGTTTTTCTTATATTTTTTTTTCTGCTGACAAGGAACAATTTGATTTACTGCTGGTGAAATTCGGGGAATGGGGAAGGTGGGCATGGCCTGGCATCCTTAGGCGGCACACTGTAAGATCAGGATGTATCCAGAGCTTCAACCAAAAGTTCTCCTTTCCCTGTTCTAACCCCTCATTCTTTCTCCCTCTTCTTTCTCCTACTCTTTCCCCTTCTCACTTCTTTCTCCCCTTATATTTTTTGAGACAGGTTTGGCATTGCTCAGGCTAGCTTCAAACTCACTGTGTAGCTGAGGCTGAACTGAACTCGGGCTCCCCCTACCTCCATCTTCCAAGTGTGGGGGCCACAGGTTTTAGTCATCATACCAAGTTTTTCTTGTCTTTCTATTTCCTGTGCCGTTCCTTCTTCGCCCGTGATGACAGGTCACAATGGCATCCTTGTCTCTGAGAAGGATGGTCACCCCCCACAAAGCAATGAAGTAAAACCATCTGGGTTTAACATTGAAAGTTGCATATCTCAAGACATTCCAGAGCCCTTGGCAAATTAAGGATAGTCACCATACTTATGACACCTTTCTATACTGAAAACCAGAAAACCCTTTAGATAGAGATCTGAGTCCCTTTCTTTTCATTAAAAAAAAAAAAAAAAAAAAAAAAAACTGAAGAAAGGAACTAGGGACAAGATGGCCTGGTGATAGACCAAATGCGAATCCATGAGACAAGACTGGATTCATTCTATCTGGAGAGCTGCTATTACAGCATTAGTTTCATCCATGGCTTCCAGGAATCCAGACAATCCAGACAGCTTAAGCGTGGAAGACACAGAAGACATACAGCAGTCCAGGCTTCATGGAGACCTAAACCTGTCCTCTTCCTAAAAAGTCCTCTTTCTGGAAGCCTGCTGTTAAGATGAGATAGCAAAGAGGTGGCTGTGGTTCAGTTACTGGCCACCGCTTGAATGTTTAATGAAGTCTGTCTCCATGCCAGGGATAAAGGGATTCACTGTGCTTCTCTCCATTTGACTTTGCAGTCCATAGAAATGCCCAGTTCTGAAGACCCCAGCCCATCTTGCTGGGGGCCAGAATGATCCAAGGCTCAGAGATCCCGATGAAAGGAAAAAGGGCATGTTAGTTCTTTTCCTTGCCCAGGAGCAACTTGGCAAGGCCCCGTCTGAGGCCTGGGCCTCGAAGGAGTTAAGGCTTCATTCAGTTCCTGGGAAACCAGTTTCCCCTCTGAAGGGCTGTGGTTATCAGTCCTAAGGCAGCTGCAGCTGCGATAGCCCGTGTTTTCTCATCAACATTGACTTATTTAGCTTTCTGTCGACCTTGGCCATTCTCCCTCAAAAAATAGGATACAAAAGATGCTTTACTTCTTAAATAAGCTTGCTTGGCATAAGACACAGCTTGTGCAAATCCTCTCAGTCCTGGTTTTCCTAGATTCTCTTCTAGCCATCCCTCTTAGAAGGCTGTCACTGAAGAACAACCTGCTGGTCCAGGTCACCAGCCCTCTCTCCATTAGCAACTAGAAAGTAAAAGAAATAAAACAATAAAACCTACAATGTATTGGTTAAAAACAAACGAACAAAACCAACTTTCAGATTTCAGCTTTGCCTCTCAGTAACATTTCCACTTCTTGCTTGCTCTGCCCTGAAACAACTATCTGGGAAATGGGGTAGGGCAGGGGCATTGTGGGTAGGTGAGGGAGGGGACTCAGTGAGAGACCAGAGAGTGGCAGCAACCAAATTACCTTTGATACAGTCTTCAAGTGAGAACAAAATGTTATCTCGGTGCCGTGCTGTCTAGCTATTTCTCTGTGGCATTGTGGCTCTCTTAGGTGAGAGATGGAAGGTGCTTTTCTTTCCCTCTTTCCTGCAATTGGCTGTGCTCAAAAGCTGCCCCTAGGAGGAAAACGTTTTTTGCCCCTTTTGGCCAAAAGTGGACTCATTGCACACAACCCAGGAAACCAAGACTAAGAATTGGATTTGAACGTAGGCAGCACAGGGACTGACTTAAGATCTGGGTTCAGGCATACTGTTGCTCTACTCTGAGCAGAACTTGCTTTGCTCTATTCTGTGAAATGCAGACGGTCTCTGAGCTGGCTGGATCTGCGTGAACGCCCCGACATGGGTCACCAAAAGCCACTGTTACAAGTTTTGCTGAAGACATGCTTTGCCTGTACTGTTAATTACGTAATACCTTCATTTCACTTACAGAAATTTAGTTTAGAAGGAAACGCTTTATCAGACCCAAAATAGAAAATCAGCTTTATTTGTTGTAAATAGAAAGCAGCCATAGAGATAAATAAAAATAACACCAAGCTGTTACATTCTAACCAGATGTCAATACTCAGAGCATGTCCCCTGCTTCTTCATGTCCCAGGAAGACAAACACATGCCGGTAGAGTCTCCCTATCTCCTCTCTGGGAGTTGGAAATAACGAAAGAATTTAAACTGAATCCCAAGCTATAGAAATTCATCCACTTAGTACAAATTACATTCCATGTTTTTGGAAACAAAGATAGAAGGGAAACAAATTGCTTACTATTTTTATTAGCGTTATACTTAATCCAGGTTGCATCTCCTTTACTCTAGCTCCTCTGAACTTAATGACTAGTAAGACAACAGCAAGAGAAGCTAACTAACAAACTCCTTTCCACTGGGCATTTGGTTAAGTGCTTTTCATGGATTTTCTCATAAACACCTTTACTGCAAGTACCAAAATTACATCCCACTAAAAATGAGCGAACCTCAGCAGAGAAAACATCTGGTGATGGACCTGACGAGTATGGATGTGGAATGGTGGTCCAGGCCTCCAGATTCCGTAGTCCACCATCTTCAACACTCCCAGTGGCCTTCAATGGGAGGATGCATTGAAGTACTGGGCTGTGCTAGGAGAGAGCAGGGGACAAGCTCTTTGTTCACGTGGCCCATGTCCCTCCCATATCACCTTGGGACCCAGAGCTGTGCCTGTTCTGGTCTGAGCTCTGCCATTCACTTGCTCTATTGTTTTCTTCCCTGGACATTGTTTCCATAATTAAATCAAATGATGGAGGTATTCCGGTCCAGTGATGAGCAGCAGGAAGGCTCTCTAGTACTCGGAGCCTGAGGTTACTGGAGCAGCCAGCAGCAGACTGAGGCAAATGGTTGAACTCTGAATATTACAAACCTTCATCAAGGCCCCCTGCAGAAGGCAATCTGAATTCTCCATACTTCTTGGTTAAACTTAAACTATTTGGATGCAAGCCTGATTTTCTTAGTATCTGCTCGCCACTATGGGCACTTTACAGTTTATCTGCCCTTTCACAAGTTCTCAGAACCCCACAACAGCGTGTGGTGTGATTACTGGTTCATTTTTATAGACAAGACTTGGTCACAGCAAGTGACTTGCCCAAGGAAATGAGACAAATGGATGGAAACACATAGGTCCTCCTGTCCTGGCACAGTGATTCTTTTCCCTCCTGCGTAAATTATAGTTTATATAAATGATGCATTTATGTAGTCTATTCCCACTATAAAAAAAAAAGCCCCATAACATTGATAAATACTCTTGACCCCAGTTCAGTGCCACTCCATTCCCAAGGTGTGTGGGGGTGGGGACTTAGCACTTGGCGTATGTAGTTCAGTAATTTGTGGTTGTGTGCTGTTGTTTACGACTAAGGTGACGCTGTATGTGATCCGCTATTTGCCTCTCAACAGTCAGCGCTGCACATCCCTTCACACCAATACACATGTGTTTCATGCTGCCAGTCTTGCAGAGTGGGAGAGTCAGTACCCGAGTGCATCCAGTGTCTTCCACAAGGTCAGCTGGACTGGTTTCAGGATGAAGTGGCAGCTGAGACAAAGCCGTTGTCTTGTGGGCAGGAGCCAGCCTCACAACGGGGCTCACCTGACTTCCTTCCCCTTGGAGGGATTCTTTGGAGTCAGACTGATAAACACCCGCTTCCAGTAATCCTAAGCACCTGCTTTTGACCAAGGTATCTATCTATACTGCTAAATTGGATGTGAACAAGCTTAGGAGGCATGGTAACCAACTCAAGATGCTAGTGTCAAGTGTGGCCTCCTCTCTAAGGCCTGTCTAGTTCTCAAAGATCACTATCCTAGGATATGGTCTAAGGGACATTAAGGAAATATTAAGGAAAAAAGACCATGAAAATAAACTGACAAAAACCACACACACACACACACACAAACAAACCAGAAAACCAAGCAAACCTGACTTTTATAATAAACCTGGTATTATACTGGACGTTCCCGCTGAACCTTCACCCCTGCCTGGTGGGGGTGGGTAACTATTATCACTTTACAGACGACCAAATTACAAATGATCAAAAGAGAGGCTCCAGCTCTGGGCCCTCCACGACAGAGCACTGTCTCCTGGTGAGAGCTGTTGTCTGAGGAAGTCGGAATCTGAATCCAGGACTTCTGACTGCACGTACTAAGTCACCTTAAGACTCATAGTGTCAGCTATTGTTTAAAGTGTTAGATCCATATACTGGGCCTGGCAGCATGAGACACACGGTTTTTTTGATACTGACGCTCAGTCAGAGGTCATCTGTGAACTATTTAAGGCCTTTTAAAAGCAGACCTTTGTACCACAAAGCTGGTGACATGACTGAATGGATTGAAAACTCAGCTGTCCATCAGGTGTTGGTAAACTGGCCATGATGTAGTCTGCAAACCTTCAGAATGGTTTTTACTTTTTAGTATGTCTCGGTTGAAATCCAAGAGTACTATTTTGTGATGTGAATATTATGTGGAATTCAATTTTCTGTGTATAAATAAAGTTTTGTCATAATATGACATCTTTGTGTGCTGTTCATGGCTTACATCAGAGAAGGTCTATGGCTCACTGAACATAAATTATTAACTCTCTAGCCCACACACTTGCTGACCTTGCTATAAGACAGTCACTCCTAGCTATTTGTTCATATTTACCAAGTGTCTGAGAGTGGGTGGCTCCCACTCTTGTGTTTTCGGTTGTCTACCTTCAGCAACTTTATTAATGATCTTAGGGCCCATTTGTATTCAAGGAGTCTGTGATGACTGGCAACTGAGTAAAGTTAAAGAGCAGCGACCTCTTGTGGCCAATGTAAGCATTGTGTATCTGAGGTCCTTGCTAGGGCGGGGTGGGGGGGAACTAGAGGGGTTGGTTCTTGCTGAGAACTATAGGTTATTATTCTGCATCTGTATCCTGCCTCTTACTGAGCAGTTATAACCTGAGCAGTCAACTAAACAGTTAAAAAACAATGCGATGACCCCTGAATTTGGGTGACAGTTACGTACCTCGATCTGTGGGGAGAATGGTACACCAGACTTTGTTGACTCTCCAAGGAGGCCTTACCACCTCTACTGACTGAATGGAGCTGAGATGGGATGAGGTGAGGGGGTGGGAGAAGGGAAGGAAAGGGTAACTGGGCTAGTATGCGAAATTTAAATAAAAAAGTGCTAAAAAAAATAAATGCAACCAAAAGATGAACTAGCCAATCATATTTAAGATGTTTAAAAACCTTGCGTGTCAAGAATTTTAAAAGTTTTGAAGTAAAGGCACGGCACCTGTCATTTGGAGTCCAGTGTTAGGTAAGCTCAGCAGCACCCTTGCCTGTCTATCTATACAGTTGGGATCATAAACCAAATTCATGTCCTATCCAGCAAACACCAAGTCCTGATCATGGATGACTGATATTTTCCTTTCTTGGCCTCAATTAAACCCCGGGAAAAGAAAGGGGCTGAACAAATTCTGAAAGACCTGAACATTTAGAGACCATAATTCCTTTGACTTTAGCCTTTGGCTTCTGAAGCCTGTCACTTATTTATCGAATGGCAAAGCCATTTGGCGATGCCCCTGAGTGAACAGCATCACCACTGCTGTAGGAGGCAGCCTCCAGCCGCGAGAGAAAGGCGGTTCCTCTGAACTAGCCCTGTGGCCCATTTCCCCAGCATTCTGTCGCAGCTCTGCAGCCCGCAGCTTTTGTGTGCTGCTGCTCATGGCAACACTTTGAAATAGGATCAGAAAGTGGACACCGCTGCTGAGTCAGACACAACTACACACTGCTTCTCTGTGTAGTACTGCTACCGTAAAATACGGTTTCAAGTCCATGGCAACAATAAAGTTTTTACTAAATGTTTATTTTTATGTTCAAGATAAAGCATATACACAATTGAATGCGGAAATAAATAACTAGAAATGCTCTGAAAACTTTCTATTTGCCCTCCAAATCCACTTTTTAAGTTTGTGGATCTTTTCATTTAAAGAAATATGCCAAATATAAACACTAAGAAAAACAGAAGCCCACCATAGTACAGAGACAGCCTTCTCTGACTGAGGGTTACTTGGCATTTGAATAACGAAACACACAGGACACAGCACTCTAGCACTGACGCAGACGCCCTGCTGAAGGAGAAAAGGCACAGACAGAAGGGACAATGGCGAGTAGCAGAGAAAATGGGCTCAGTCACATGGCACGGAGAGCTAAGTCAGGAAAAGCGAACAGAATCAATTGTCAATTATCTGCCTTCATTCAAATGACTTCTTTAAATTAAGATGTATAAACATAGGATATAAAGATGTTACTTTTGGAAGTATCTTTGTATATTTCTTCTATATATAAATCTTTGTATACAATTTCCATGTTCCTTATATATCTCCTATATAACAAACTGAGCCAGGGCCTCCCAATTCCAAGCCCGAAGTTCCTGTGTAGTCTTCTTGACAGTTCTGAGGCAGAAGAGCCAGGGAAGGTCTCTTTAAATGTAGTCGTCTTCAACTGGCTCTCCATTGACATCACAGTAGTGGATAAAAATCGCCACCACTCGCTGAAATACGCCCCTTTTCATCTGGCGCATCTCTGAGATCTCCTCTCCTATTGTCTCCATACAAATGTCTGCAGACAGCTGTCCTTTCCTTCGAGGAGCATAGATGGTACCTGGGGAACAGCAAAGAGATGAGAAAAGACTTAGAGTGAATCACAGGGTCCATTTCCTGCACCACAATGTAGCTGACGCAAGGACAGCTCATAGCATTAGTCCTCGCTACTTCAGTTATAACAGAGCTGATGTCTAAGACAGCAGACATGACCAAAGTCCCCAGGTAAAAATAATGCACCAAGGAGTAAATTATGCTAAGTACAACTGAAAAACTCACTTCTTTATACATATTTATTTCAAAGTTTTGCCTATAGGTAAATATACAAATATGTTAAAACTTAGAAAAAAATTATTAAAAGCTTCCCCTGAAATTTCCACACTTAAATCACAATAAGCTGCAGGGACACAACGCTTCCATGAGCAGACGACTAATTAGTGTAACTGAGCAATCTGAACGACTGCGTTTGTAAATTCTTCAGTAAACATCAGTGAGCTTGTCAGGTGCAGGTGCTGAACATAATCCCAGCAACTTGGACTAGGCATCCAAGGCCAGACTCACTACACAGGTAACTGGAGGCAAGCTTGGGCTACATGAGAATCTTTCTCAAGAAGCAAACTTCGAAGTGGTTTTGTAAGGCTGCTGTATTTTTCATTAGGTTCTGAGTTAAATTTCTAGCGTATATCCAATGTACCATAAAACAAAACAACTAAATGCATAGGAAACTGAAGGTATTCGAGATTCCCATCGTGTGGACACAGCAGACCCACTGTGCATCTGTTGCTATTAACTATTTAACACACTAAGACAGACTCAAGCTAGAGAACACAAGTTAGATCAGGTCATAATTACTCTCTTCGTCATCTTCAAAATCGTATCTGGCGAAGCTGTTGGGCTCTGCTGCCCGCAGTGACCTCAGCCAAGGGAAGTCAGAAATCATGGAATATGGCGCTCCATCCACAACACCTGAAATAAGCAGACAGCTATCAAAGTCCCGTTGGCATAGAAACGGTGATAGCAGCAAACTAGACCTAAGCAGTTACAGCTGGGTATAGAGACTGAAACAGTTGCCTTCAAAGGCGTTTCTAACCACTACAATTCTTAATTTTGATCTACCTTTTGTGTGTCAACAGATTCTGGTTATTCTAGGGGTGGTAAAGACATAGACAGACGAATATTTATTTATCCAGCCTCTGCTTCTTGCAGAGATTCAAACCCAATCTGATGAATTAATTCTAAGGTGCTCCATGTCTCCCCTAAGGCATGCCCCTCCCATCTAGTTCACAGCTTGAAATTTAATTCCAATCTAGGTAAATTCTTACCCTCTAAAGTGTAAATTTCTCTCCCCCAGGGGTACTTAGGGTACTTCTTTAAATCTTCTTCAGTCCGAGTGGCTTCCAGGAAAAATTCGTATTTAATGAGTTCTCTGGAGGCAATAGGAGAAAAAATCAGGTAAATAACCAACTGAAAAAGAATGCTGGAGAGAAAGCAACTGTCTGGTCCATTCAAGCTTAGATTCTACCAACAACTTCAGGTCGAACGACAACTCTCTGTCATCACCAATGACTCCACACAGAGAGCAAGTCTAACCTACATTCACAAAGTCTCTGGGCAAATACCTTGTATATAAAGGGTACTTAGTACACTGTTTATAAGATTAAAAACAATTTTCTGTAAAGTCTCAAGACTGTCGTTAACTTGAATTTTTGGCATCCTCCATGTCTGGAGAAATAACGTGTATGTGGTTTCTTAGGATTTTTTCTCTAAGTTTGAATAAAATGTTACATAAATACATGCATGATTTTAAGTTTGAAATTTTCTTTGAAGCTTTTTTACACATTTATGTCATGCCAAGTCTACTTAAAAAGACCAATTGGAATCATTTAAAATAAATTAGAATTTGCTCCTAAAAGCAACCAACGGGAGAACTATGAAAAAGTGCCACAGAGTCACTTACTGATTGATATTGGCTATGGTGTCCATCCAGTTGCGAATGCGCACCTTGTTCCGCACGTTGGGAGGATTACTGAACTCGTGGATGATACAAATGTGATAGGGGTAGGGGCCACTAAACAGCTTCTGCTCCAAAGTTAGTGTATCCACCTGTGGAAGACACCAGAAAAAGGATTTCGGACTCATAATACGTCTGAGACTTCTGAAGACCTTGAAAAGCTTCAGTTTTGAAATACGTGGCTGATTTGGAAATCAAATAATAGCTCTGTCTCAAAGCACAGCTTGCCATGTTTGGATTAAGACTTAGCGAATTCTCTGCACAGCGGACTCAGCAATTTCCCCCTAACTACTGTGTAAGAACCCGGTAAGTCAGAGAGCTGACTCGGGTGATGAACATCAAGTCCACATCTCCAGAGGCTGTCCTTCACAGGTGTCGCTCCAGGCTGCTTTACAGAACCGAGAGTGTACACAACTGTCCTATTTAGAAGAATCGCTAAGTTTGAGGGACAGTGCGTTTCTTTTTTCATCACAGACTCTGTGCTGACAGTGCATTCTCGTGGATGCCCTCTGCATCTTGAGCTTTCAGGGAAACATGAATTTAACTCCTTCACAAAAAAGAAAACTTGTTTAAGGAAGACAAACATCATCCAGTTTTAATCATGTAGCCAGTTTTGAGTATTAATACACTTATGAATTTGATTAACTAATTTTAGAAGCCTAAATCTCAAGAGTCCAAGAGTTGTTTAATATTTCATTCTGGCAACAAGCATCATCCTACATACACTTCCAATAAAAATTACAGCTATCACACTACTGCTTAAGGTACACCAGCAACTGTCCTGGTATATCATATATATAAGCTAAAACACCACAAAAACTTAAGTATGGTTCTAATTTTACACATAACAAATTAAGAGACAGATGTTAAAGAACTTGTTCCATGGCAAAGGAGAATCTGAACCAGGAAGTCTGTGATCTGAGTGCATGCTCTTAGTCAACAGGCCACTTCCAATCTGCCGAAGGAGGCCATGTAGCTGCTAGGAGTCCCTAAAGAGTTAGCAGCAAAGCATTAACACGCAATATTGGCAAGGAAATCTGGTTTGCTTATAAAAGCTCAACAGATTTTAAAGAATCATTATTGAAGATTAAACAAAACGGATTTCATAAACAAATATTAGTACAAGATGTACTTTATCATAAAAAAGCAGAGCTCATTACCTGCTGCATTGGACGCAGGTAGATGATGCGGTTCCTCTCTGGCGGCATCTTCAGTATTTGATCTAGGACCTGATCCATATTTAGTTTCTTGCACTGTGCATAGTCAAATCGGTTTACAATCGGTGCATTTTCTACTTTTAAATGTTTCAGTACCCTGCACCTGGTAGCTATAAAATAAAGCAATAAGTGCTATAAATAATTCACACAAGAGTGCAAAGCATAAAGTCCTAGAAGCTTCTCTGGGAAACCCTGGCCCAGGCACTGTGTTTGTGAACACAGGTACTATGCTGGTCAAATACAAACAACAGCTAAGAGATGACACCGTGACTCAATTCAGAAGCTGGCTATCCTCATGTCAGAGAGACAGTAAGGCCCCTCTTCCTTCTAATACTGTCTATTAAAGAAATGAAGTCCTAGCAGCTGACCTGCCCAGGAGACATTTAATGCTGAAAAACTACTGAATGGCATAACTACATAGTTAAAGGTCATACCTAGAACAATTCACAAATATTACCTTGTATTTAATGAACACAGTTAATTTTAACTCCTGTCACAAATACAGAAACAGATATTGAGAAAAGGCACAGCACTATGTGAACTCTCAAGTCTTCGGCCAGGGATTCCAGCACTGTGCAAAGATCTACTGGAAACATTACCTAAAACAACTTCTTGTTCAGCACAGCAAACATCAAGTCAGAGGGAGAAGTGTCTGCTCCTCACCTCACAAACGTCACTACGCTGATAGACTAACTACAGCCGTCCCTTCTCCTTCCCTGCTTAAATCATGTAGTTCATCTGGAGAGAGGATTAAATGGATGCAACTGTACAACCACAAAGCTGATTTGCCTGATTAAACTTTCATAAAGGTCTACAAGATCTTCAACACAAACACCTTCATCTTCCACAGCACTCTGCCCTATAGCTAACTTCCATGTTTAACTACTGCCAGCATTCTGCCTTCAGGCTCACTGCATCCTCTGTTACATAGAAAAAGGAAGAATTAGAAATAAAAAAAGAGTGAACCAGATGGTGATACAGACCTGATGGCTCTCTGCTGTAAAACCAGACAAAGCTTAGATCTAATCTCATGTAGGCATCCCATTTGCCATTAACTTAGCTGCTGTCTAGAGGTGGAGCTACTTTTCTAAGACCCTGTGTCTCAGACACACTGAACCACACACCGTGCTTTCAAGGGCAGAACGTGGACCCTATGATCTACATCAGCAGGCTGAGGACGATGCAGGAGAATCATGGGGCAAAGCACAGCACTAAAACCAGTGGCACTCTCTAAGAAGCGCTTCATTACTTTGAGAGGTTGATATAGAAAAGAGGAGTGTCTGGAAGTTGTTTTAGATGCCCAGAGGCAGAGGGTGGACTGCTGAGCAAGTTAGGAAGGGCAAGCCTATTGTGTGCATTCAGAGCTTTCTGTTTCAGGAAGAAACTCCAAATGAAGGTAGTGACTTGATCAGATATTCTATGGCACAAACCTTGTTGGTTGAAATAGAAAAATATTCAAATTTCTGCAGCATGAATAGAGTCTGACATCTTATAGAAATCAGGGGAGAGAGTCATATCTGTCCTTTTTATATTCTCCTACTTTGATGATATATTTGGAAGGTGCCTTTTAATGGAATTAATGGGATTTCTTTGTTTATCATATGTAGCACAAATAATAAAAACTCAGAGTCAGCTATTGGGTTCAACCTAAAACTCAGAAAAGCAAGGCAGCCAAGCCACTAGAAGTGTTAGCTCTACTAAGGCTGGGTGCCTGTAGACTAAGCAGACAGAGCCTCTCTCCTCCCATTTTATACTCCCTCTAGTACTGGGATTAAAGGCATGACTCCCTAGTACTGAGATTAAAGATGTGCACCACCACCACCTGGATTTGATTTTGCATTGATCTTGTGTAGCCCAGGGTGGCCTTGAATTCACAGAGACCCATCTGTCTCTGTCTCCCAAATCCTGGGATTGAAGGTGTGTGCCACTACTGCCTGACCTCTAGTGGCTTAGCTTGGTCCTTCTGCTCTTTAGGCAAGCTTTATTTATTAAAACATAATAAAATATCACTATAATCTCCAGTACCACAGGAAACAGAAAATATAACTAAACTGTTTTAACAATTTTTCTGAAATACTAATATAACATCTGCTAGATGTTTCCTTCAAGACAGATTCTTGCTCTGTGGCCCAAGCTGGCACTGGGTTCCCGGCAATACTGTTTCAGCCTCTTAAGTACTAAGACTACAAATGTGAGTCATGCCCAGTTGTATAAGGTATCTTGTAGTAGTCATACTCTGTACTGTGTACCTACATGTATGTATATATGAATGTACACACACAACACACGTACACACCCCACTGCATTTAACTACAACAAAGGTCAAAGGCCATGTGACTTAAGCAAAATTATATACACTTTACACATAGAAGAAAATGAACATACAACATGTAAATCACTCAAGGCAGGAACGAGGCAGATATTGAATTTGGTTTTTTTTTTATATACAGGGTCTCACTGTGTAGCCTTGGCTAGCCTCAAACTCTGAGTACTGCCTACCTTTTCCTCCTAAGTGTTTTGGATTGAAGGTGTATGCCACCACACCCAGCCTAGATTATATTTTTTCTTTTAAATAGAAATATAAAAGGAAAAAAATATAAATAGGAAACAAAACATAAATAGGTTAACAAAACCACTATAAATGGGTATAATATACATTTAAAACTTTAAAACCTTACAGAGACCAGCCTAGATTTGAGACAGTCATGTGAGGAAAGTCATGAAAGATATATAGGAGTATATAAAATAAATGAAAAAGAGAGGGCATGTGCAGTGGGACTGGAGAATCCTCCAGCCTCAGTCTGTGTAGCTGGGGTTACAGCCTGCACCAGCTGGTCTGGCTTTAGGATGCATGATGCTCTTATACAATATAACCCCGAATACATACCATGGATGAACATCATCTTGGGGCAGTCTTTCAGCACAAGATCTGTGATTCCACAATTGGTCATTGTGACTCCAACAAGATTTTTAGATTTTAATACAAGAACCTACAATGATAAATGTTTAAAATTTACAAGTGAGTATATCTTCCCCTGGGCTTTGTTTTCTTAAAGGGTAAATTTTTCAACATTAGAACCTAGAAGCTGCTAACAAAATTTTCTCTTTAGAATACAGAAAGTAGATAAAGACAGAAACTTCAGTATTGTTGCATGAAAACTGGGCTGGGCAGTTAGTTCTTTTTCACCTGTACATGGTCATCCTCAATCACAGGATCACTGGTACTGGTAGACTTATCTGCAGTTCGCTTCCGCTTCATGGCATGACATGGCTTTGTTTTGGCAACTTCTATAAAAGGAAAAACAAACCCTCAAATTTTATCCTTCTTTATTTCCTCCCAGAGCAAGTTCAGTTACATACGAAAGCTCCATCATAACTCCAAAATTCAACTTGGTTGTTGAAATTATTAGGCATGTTTCCAAGACTGCTCCAAGTCATGATCACCCCTCCTACCTGAACCAGCTCATCCCACACTGATAAAAAAAAAAAAAATCCCCTAAAAGCCATATTTATTTCTGTATTAGGCATATTTCTTTAATACTGTTAAAATAGAATGGCTCTAATAGACATAAAAAAATGTTAGCTTTAAAATAATCTGCAAACCACTCAAAGAATTTGTTCTTCCCAAGACACCTAGATAACACTGAAATTAATATTTTAGCATTTTCCCCAGAAAAACTTATTAAAAGTAAATGGACACTTACATGATGTTTTAAAACTATTGGGAATTAATTTATGTACTAAAAGATAAAGTTATCTCAGACTGAAAAACGGGGGGCGGGGGGCAATGAGTCTTACAGTGGACAGTTTAGTGAGATTTTTCTTGTTTTTTACTCCAGGAAATTACTTAACCTATGGAAAAAAAATCAGGCATGAGATAGACAAGAATGAAACAGTTAACAGGATAAGGAGAATTCAAAGCGAAAATTAAGAACCTCAAAGGACAGCGGTTAACATGAATGGCTCGTGTTTAAAAAACAAGTCATCCAAAATCAACTTGTAAAATCTCACCAAGAGAGAGCCAAATACCTGGACATATATAATAGTTCTTAAATAGGACTCAGAGTGGAAAGATATTGTTTTTGTCAGTCAACTCCAAGCTATTCCAAACTCTGACAGAACTAAAGAAGAAATAAACCGGCGTTTAACAAAATGAAATGATGAGAACGTTTCTCTGAAGCACGGAGGCAGGCCTTTTACAGGTAAGGAAACTGTTCACCTACTTCAGGTCTCACAGCAGTCCCAGGGCAGCACCATAAAGAAGGTGAATGCTGGTGACAGGCGCAGTGTGATCATTCTTAATGTTACCACGCAGCATACATCAAAATGATAGCACCCTACGTTATCTGTACTTTCTCACAAGTTTTTACATTCAAAACACCTCTAGAATTCAAGCCAGGAAGAATATTTCTGCCATGTAAGAGAACTAGAGTTTACAAAATACAGTGTATGTTCAAATACAGCTTACACAACTTATGTTACCACGACTATCTGCACAGCTAAGTCTTGTACTTAAAAAAGCTCACTTTGCCAGGCGGTGGTGGTGCATGCTTTTAATCCCAGCACCCGGGAGGCAGAGGCAGGAGGATATCTGTGAGTTTGAGGCCAGCCTGGTCTATTAAGAGCTAGTTCCAGGACAGGCTCCAAAGCTAGAGAAACCCTGTCTCGAAAAACCAAAAAAAAAAAAAAAGCAGCTCACTTTTGTGAACTCAGTGCCTCATGAATTCACTTTTTTAGTAGATGAAAAAGAGGACCCTGCCTCTGTTGTGGGACTTGTTTTAAGGCCGAGATGCTTAGAGAAAATTAAAATCCATTACTATCTACTGATAAATACTAGTAATTTAATAAAGGTAAGAGGGATCACCTTAGAAAAGAAATAGAATTAAGATTAAAAACATGTTCAGTTCAACTCAATGCCAACCAGATACACTACAAATAGCAATGAAATTAAGTGTGTGTGTGTGTGTGTGTGTGTGTGTACTTTCACCCAAAGAATCTGAGGAAAACTAATTACTTACCTGCTTGTTTCGTGCCAAACCTAGTTGGGAGCAAAATAAATTTCAGGAAAAACAAAACAGTAACACACACACAAAACAAAAAGCAATCACTAAATCCCATAAAAGTAAAACAAGGAGCGCACAAGGAACTGTACCAGCCCAGCCACCTCACGCTCCTGCCGTCCCCTGAGCACTTTCCAAGGTACCCTGAGTGTGGGGTGGGAACACTGTGCATCTATGGGGGCATCAGAATCAGGACTCATTCTGGGCAAACACACATGGTTTCTCTTTTCTTAAAGCTGAAATGATTCTGGGTTTTCTGGATCGAATCTGTTTTATACCCCCTTCCACCAAAACATTCTTAAAAATTATTTAAAAGTTTCTATGATCCATAGAACTCCCAAATAGAGTACTATTTATCATAAATTAGCTTTTTATACGAAGACTCATGACACAAGCTCGGGCCATTGTCTAGCCCTGCCCTGCAGTTGCTAACCCTGGGAGCATTGTCATACCTGACTCAGATATCAGCGGTACATGGGACAGTCTGCTCCTGGCCCTGGTAAGGGGCCTCCGAGGGTAGTCTTCATTAGACTGCACGTCACAACTCTCAGGCTGGGAGCTCCCCCTCCTGTCCTCACCTGTAGCCCCACAGCCACTCCCATTAGTCCTCTCATCATCTGCTGGGCCTGAAGACCCCCCTTGTGGCAGAGTCCTAAAGGAAAAGGCGGATCTCGTACCATCCGGGCCATTCACAACACAGGCTCGGCTGGTTGAAGGACGTTCCTCATCAGAACACCTGCTAGTTCTCCTTTGGGACTCCTGGGGCCTGTGACAGCAGCATCTGGGGCAGACAGAACTCTCTGCGTCTCCCTCCTCCATGGCCTCAGAGTCCTCTGACCCAGCAGGGGAGCAGACACACTGCCTGGACACATCCCCTTCTGCAGGGCTAGGCTCAGAAGAGCCCCCGCTGGTGACCGTCCTTACAAAGTCGGGGCTCTGAGAAGCAGTGCCGGGTGAGCTGGCGTTTCCCACTGCGCTGGCGCTGGTGCTGCTGCAGCTGGGATGAACATCCTTGCTTTTTTTCTTTTCAGGAATATCCCTCGCTGCCTTCATGTCGGCTTTGATCTGCTCGCTGCTGACCTGACAGCCTTTCTCGCAGCTGCCCTCCTCCAGGGGGAACTGCCTCGACGGGCCCGTCTGATGGGGGCCGTGCCGCTTCCGAAGTGGAGTCTTGCCTTTTCCACTTACTGCTTACAGAAAAAGAAGAATGGCCCGAGGGAAAGAAAAGACTTCAGTGCAAACTCTGGACAAAAGACAAGAGTAAATCTGGACCAGGAGACAAAGTGCACCATCTTTCCTAGTTGTGTACCTCACCACTACAAAACTCGGCACCCATCTCTAGTGCCTCCCTCATTAGCTCTCCACCCATCCTTCCAGAAACCAAGGCCTTCTGCTGACCACTGACAACCTGATAGCACAGCGACCTAAAGCCGTACTGAAGGATTCCTCACGGCCGTCTCTGCTGTGCTACTCACCCACACAGTGGTGCCCTCTCCTGATCAGACTTTTGCCCTCCTTGCTTTCTAGCACACATCCTAACATGCAAGCTGCACCGTGAGCTGCAGTAAAGACACATATGAAGATGTGTGAAGCAGCTCGGACACCTCCCACTGCCAAGCCAGAGCTGGGCGCTGCTCACCTGCCAGCTCCTTAGACTGGACCGAATCTCTGTTTTTCTCTTCCCGTTCCGAATAACGCCGGGCGCCATTCTTAGGAATCCAGACTTCTTGGAGTTCTAGACTGTCTTCTTCGTCATCACTCTCTGAATCGTGAACTGTAATTGGGGGTGGTTTTACTACGCGTTGTAGACCACTAGGTCCTAAAGCAAAAAACAAAAACAAAAACAAAGACTAAGAATACTTGTTCAAGAAAAACTCTCACAGAAAGTACTGTTTCTGAGACCTAGGGTCAGAAAGATGCTTTTGGCAAGCAGCCTTCTATCACTTACTTTAGTGAAACAAGTCCCTGTGTGAGATTCTGTGAAAGCATTTCAGCAAGCTACAGCCATTATGACAACATGAAGCTGACTAGAATGACAACTGGTATTATACATTTCTAGAGGCAAATTAAAACATCTGTCCCAATTTCAATATTTCACAAAGCACAAGAATTCATCCTAAAATAATCAAAGTAACAGTTGCAATATTTTAAAAACTAAGCTACACAATTTCCCAAAAGTATAAGAATGCAAAGAAGATAACCCTCAGAATGTATGGAGTGGTGAGTACAGTCTCTCTGAAGGACCACTCGCTATACTTTGGTAGAGAATGGGCACTTAAGTAAAGCACCGCTTCAGACCTCCAGCTCTTCCAATCCGGACGATCCTGACAAAACACAAGCTGCAAGGAACCTTGTCTGCCCTTGCCTGTCACACTGACTGGCAAAGCTGGCAGTAAGTCTGCGGGATAAGTGATTGCATTCGTCAGACACTCAGAACAAGGTGAGCCAGGAAAGACAGTTCTAATCTCAGGCTGCTCCCTGTCGCTGTGCTGAGCACACCACTCACCTCTGAAAATCTGTTTCCCATAGAAAGCGAAGAGCCAATCAAGGCCACTTAAAAGACTTTGACACTAGCCTGCCACTAGGGCCAGAGACTGGGATTTTTTAGTCTATCACTAATCCAGAACAGCCTCTGCCTTGCTCCTCCTCCCCTCCAAAGTGAGATCAGAGTAAAAACATATTTTTTAAATTTAAATGAAAAATTAGCTTTGAGACTCACATAAATAAGCACTGTATTTGCTTCATTTACATTCCTCTCTCCTGACCTCTCACATGGATGACCTCTTAATGATTGTTTTACACACACACACACACACACACACACAGCTTGCTGTGTCCATTGAACATAGCTCATACAAACACAAGAGTATTTAATCAAGTTATTTTCCATCAAAGTCTGAGTGCTTTCTTTTTCTACATCCACACACAAGACACACAGTGAAATGAAAAAGCAGTTGTTGGCTGAAGCTACAAACAAAACTAATAACTCTTAAGATACAGATGTATGAGGCAAGGAGAATATCAATGATTTATAACAAGTCTCAGTAGGGAATAGCAGATAACACATCAGTGCTTGTTCTCAGTACTTCCTATTCGCCATTATACTCCGATTCTAATTTCCTGGATGATGGATGTGGGAAGAGTGTCATGATTACCTGCTTGTTCCTCATCAGCATCCATAGGAAGGAGTCCCTGATTGGGAGCTGGCACGTCACTTCCACTCTCAGCTCCCACCTCTCCATCCTCCTGCACCATGTCTTCCATCTCATTTAATGCTTAAATAAAAATAAAGTGAAAACTAAAGAAACCCAAAAATCCACAATGCATGTAAAACTGGCAGTTCTGGCCAGGACAGCACACCCAGTCATTATGAGACCTACTCTTAAAAGAGTAGCTTGTAACTGCTTCAATAGAGACAAAGAAGGGCCCAGCTAATCCAAGAGAAGTAAATCACAGATGGGAAAGGATTATTTCATAAATCAATGTAAGACAAAGGCAGGAGAAAGGTCACAATTGAAGATGATGATCATTTTATGAACAATGAGCCTTGCGGCACCTGCTGTCTTAACCAGGCTATATTGAGCATACAAACTCAAATTCTACCTTTGGCTGATATATGGCAAGGACCATTAATAAACTACATACAGTTTATAACTCTTTAATGGCATTTAAATGCCTGATTTTTTTCAGTGTCTACTATATCAAGTGCCTATCATAATGGCATTTAAATGCCTGATGTTTTTCAGTGTCTACTATATCAAGTGCCTATCAATTAATGAGAACATGTGGTTTGATTCTCACATTATTCCAAAGGATAAGGTCCACGAAAGCCTTAAGACCAAACAGCTTCAACTTACTACTACTAATAGCTAACTTTATCAGATGTTTACAAAATTAAGTGCAAAATTCCTCAAAGCAATATTCAAGATTTCTATAGCAACATCCTATTTCCCAAAACTCGTTAACTGATCTTAGTTTGAGTCAGAACAAGACCAGTATTGAATGTATTCTAATGAGATTTTGCAACAAAAGGTATTTTCTTCCCTGTACTGAGCTGCGGGTACATAATTTTCCATTGCAATCCATCACAACTAGGCTTATAGGATTTGTAGTGTTTTATGTTATAGCAGTTGTAACAACTTCCCAGAGATGATTTATGCTGCTCCAGTCTGTATTTTTATGCCTGTGACCTGTACATGTATGACTCCTCTCTGGCCACGTCAAAGCGACAATATTCAACTTCACACTTCCTTCTTTCATCTTTACTACCTGCTGGTTCTATATCTCTTGGGGTTCAGATCAGGAGATGGATTTGACTCTAAGCTTGCAATGTCTAGGAGTTTAGAGGCAATAAAAAAGTTTAGAGCCGTATATGGCCTCATTTACTATAAAACGTGTGAAGTTCAAGGCTAGAAAAAGATCTAGAGCTCAATATATAGTTGGCACTAATGCTATTATTCTAAGTGACAATGAATACAGAGAGACAGGGGGGAAGGGAGGGGAGGACAGGGGAGAGGAAGAAACTGAGGAGGAATGCCAAATGCAGTCACCAAGAGAAGAAGGTAGAAGTAGACAGAACTCTCAGATACAGTTCATCTGTCCAGTAAGATAACCACCAGGATTGAGAATCTTTGGTGATTTTGCTGAGACCAAAGAAAAAAAAAAGTTTATAGGTAACTCTGTTCAGGACATCTATGTTCACAGCATGCCTGTAGTTACACAGGATCAGGACACCCCATTTCTTATCAGTTACAACGTCTATGGGGTAGACAAAAGAATGACAGGAAGATGGCTAGAGGAATTATTTTCCTAGCTTTGAGGGATCAACTGAGAAACCAGAAAACTACCTCGGCTCATTCGTACTCACTGGCATAGGGCATGGAGATGGAGCCTATTAGTACACGGGCTAGCAGACAGCAGCTGTTTAGTAGCTAGGAAAGAACTGGGCAGGCAATTACAGAGCTGACATT
Organism: Chionomys nivalis; assembly: GCF_950005125.1. NCBI lineage: Eukaryota > Metazoa > Chordata > Mammalia > Rodentia > Cricetidae > Chionomys > Chionomys nivalis. The sequence continues at coordinate 22,994,732 of NC_080099.1, read as the reverse complement.
TCATAGGCTAGAATTAGATCATGCACTTTGTCTGCTGGGCAGCTGTAAAGATCTGCAGATTGAAAGCATGTGTAGCTTGCCCATGCATGTAGTGGGTACTCATTTCCTTTTTAACCTAAGTAGTTTAAAGGCTACTTTGCTATAATCCTCAGAGTTAAAGCTCAGTTAAATCAAGTCTCATGCTTTCAGCGTACTCTGAGTCCTAGTATCTACCAGTCCTTCCACTCTGAATTCTCTGTGTGTGGACCACGAGTGACAAGCTCAAGTAAGAAAAAAACCAACAGGATAGAAACAAAGAAACTAAAGCAAAGCTCATTTGCATCTGGAGCTCATGAAAGATCTGAGTTACCATCAGCTGCAAACTGCTGCTCTCCCGGCTGTAGGTCTTGACGAAAGTCATTCTCCTCATCCGAATCATCTGGGTGATGGTGATTGTTGTCATGGATGTTGGCATTATTATTCTGAGCATTATTATCATTATCATTGTTGGAATTCTGGTTGCTAACAAGTGCTGAGGAAACCCCAATTCCAGTGCCTGCACTCAGACCAACTCGAGCACAGCCCTAGGCAAAAACAAACCATGTGCTTATTAATTTGGGTTGGAACACTTCATTAACAACTCTTCGTTTCATCTTTACATAAAGACGAGTATTTAAAAGTACAACTTAAGAAATGCTTTCAAATATGTAGAAAAGATCTCATTCAAAGCTCACCACACTTCAAGCAAGACAAAGCATCATTAGCCTGATTTGCAAATATCAGTGCACACTGGGGAAAGATGTGTGACAGCACATGACTGATAAGCGGCTTAGCTGGGAACCAAAAGCAGATTCTATGTTTTCCCCACTATAAGGAACTGTTTCAGCAGTGAGGAAAAAACACAGCAGCACAGATTACCATGAATACTGTTCTATTGGTGAGGCAGTTTAAAAATAACATTTTGTACAACGGAACAACATTGAATTGTTCAAGATATAACTTATTAGGAGATGGCAGCAAAGTAAAACATTTCCAAAATAAATTCCTATCCTTAGACTTGAGCTTCTGCGGACTAATTTCTAAGTGCTCTGGGAAAGCACTGTGTCCTAACATCTTTACAAATTTACAAAATAAGCAGCAGCCTAACTTTTACTTTCCCTTCTCTGAAGACCCCTTAACACACACTGAAAATAAGAAGCGATCCAATGCTATAAATGCCACACCTTCACTGAAGATAGAATTTAAAAATACAACTATAACAGCAGAAATGCATATTTATTAAGAAATAAACATGACAGGTTGTTTTGCTTTCTTCCCTGTATCCAGACTGAAACACAACAAAACAAACAAAAAAACCCAAAAACTTCTCTCAACTGAGATTCACCTTGGGTGGCTCACGAAACATCTGGTCCAGGGAAATAAACTCCAGGCTGGGCAATAACTCAATAAACTGACCGAAAGAATCCAGCTTCAAAGCATGGCACCGCACAAGGTTGATATCAACCAGCCGTGTCCATCTAGAGTGATCTGTTGAAAACAATACAAGTGTTTACTCGGCACTTGTCCCCAGGCAACTCATAAATTTTTGCTACAGATCACAAAAGTCTTTCCAATCCTCTCTTTTTGAGTAATTTTTCCCTTATTTCGTAGTCTTTAAGACTTGATGACTACCTATTATGAAGCTCCATGGCTAATTTCACTGTGAGAAATACATGGCCCAGGAAACACTAACATGAAGCTAAGGTGGCCCTGACTGAAATGTCACTCTCTATCAGCCTATATCCTTTCAGCAACAGGACACTGGGGAAAGCAAGCATGGCACATTCACTTAGCTGAACAGATGCACCTACTCTGACAGAATGAGGAGAGCTACAGGCTTGCTGAAATGGACCGCTCTCCTGAACATAGTATGCAAACTAAGGCACAGGACAGTGTAAACACAGGAAGAGCCTTTGAATAAAAATTCACTTTAAATGCTATATAGGTATAGGATGTAATATGCACAAAATAATTTGTCCAGAAGAATATATAAGAAACTGTTGATGATGGTTACCTTGAGAAGAGGAGACTTTTCATTTTGTACCTTTCTGTACTGTCTGAAATTTATCAAGTGCATGTATTACTTTAATTTAAGTGTTAACAGGAGTTCTGAGTGATGGGATTATAAGCCATTTTTTGTTTTCTTCTTTAAACTCTTCTGTATTTAAGAAAAACAAACCAAAAACCCAATAAATGTTATTTTTTAAAAGTGATCTATACCTGCTATATCCTAAAATTCCTAAATTCCAGTAACATGTTGGTTCATCTGGGCCACAGATAGGTAAGGTATGGACATTCTGGCAAGCAATCTCAGAAGAGGCTCAAAGGCTCTGAACAGTCCTGAGGGCAGCTCTGCAAGGAGGTGCAGATTCTTGGCAAGAGGTCAAGGGTTCAGTATGTATTTGCGAGGGTGTTTGGTTAAAGTAGGTATCACAAAAATCTTATCCTCTCACTGGTAATCTACTTAAGTTTTGTGAATACATACAGTTAAAGGCTTTTAAAATAAATAGCATTAATTTTTTTCATAGGAGAAAATGAGCTTGTGCCATAAGGAAAAATATCAAGCACAAAATCACTTCTATATTTGAGATGGGACAGACAGGACAGGTTAAAAAGAATAGGACTTCTGGTCGATCAAAGCTTTAATTTCAGGTTAGTGTTTAACAAGTCATGTAAGTAAGGTTTTTAGAAATATGCCCCTACTTTTTGCTTTCAGATAATGTGCCACTTTAAAGGTAATTCAAAGGAATCAACAACAATATCCTAGGTTCTGGGTAGAGACTCTTAGTTTTAATCGCATGTGCAAAGTGCTCGCAAAGATCAGGGTACTTAAATCTATAACTGGGGCACTGCAAACTTCTAAGCTAAGAGCTTTAAAAATTGAAAAAGATACTGATCATATTTCCAACTCACTGAATAATGGTCCTCAAAACTTGTATGAACAATCCACATCAAGTATATGTATATAAAATCTACATTAGGAATACAATCATATCACATAAAAAGACATATTTCACTACCAGAAAACACAGTGTTATTGTCAAGTTTACTGTACCTGAGATCCAATTGTATGGGTTGTGTAGATGAGGACAGTTATAAATTGCCAGATATTTGATACAGGAAAAAACTTCATTGACTGCCTTCATTCCTATATCAGTGATGATACCAGGATTTTCTACCACATCTGCCAAACCATACTTCACCAAATCTGCATTAGCCATTCTGCCTAGAAAGAAATCAATTTTAAAGCCTCAGTGCCATGGAGTGTTGCCAATTCTGTATCTTATCATTCCATGTGATTAACCTGTTCTGTTTCAGCCATCATCAGGCTGACTTCAGGTTTAAAGCCTGTTCTGAATATATGGTAGCATTCTCATACCAACAGAATTTATGTTAAAAGTCAAAGGATAAATAATAAGAAACAAGTAATATTAAACTGTTTAGAAAGAAGAAAAAGGCTAACTTAGAGATGTATTGGTTTGTACAACTATAATGCTTTAATTTATCTTTTAAAAAGGAAAACAAAACCATAAAATGGAACTCTCTCATGGTATAAGGAGTGAGTTTTTAAAGTATAGTGTGGCCATGGAAAACTAGGATCAGAACCCATAATACAGGTGAATAGGTGTCTACCCTGAATTGATTCTAACTCAGACACATGCCACTGGCCAGGTCACAATGTGGAATGGAGGTTGAGGGTGTTAGGTTATCCTAATCATGCCACTGGCAACCATACTTCAACTCTTACATATCATCATTCTCTCCTCCGAATGGCGGGTCCTCACACTTCAGGACAGTTAACTTAAACATAAGAGCTCTCTGAAGGATGTTAGTTAAGTTGTATCATCCTCCGTGTGTTAGATAGTACTAGCAATCTAAGAGAAACATACACAGATACACATACTTAAACCTTATAGTCCTTTAAATTAATGCAACAACCCTAAAAACAAACAAAAACTCAATTGCTCTTGGTGGAACTGTTTTTGAACAACAGAGCAATGTACATTTTTTGCTTGGAATATGCGTTAACCAATCAATCTACCCCAAGTTCTGCCAATTTTATTCTCTATATAGTTTGTGCTTTCTATTATTGTCCAGTATTGGTAATTGCAGGCATTTCTTGCATCCTAAACTTAAACCTCTTTGCTGCTCTTTGGACTTTAAGATTACTTATTCTCTTACAATGAGCAAAATCTTGAACTGACCCTATTTATTAGGTGCTGTCCACATAAACGCTCCACTGTAAAATGACAAATGCATGTCCTATGACCAGGCTTGAGGGCAACCCATTACTGCTCCTAAGTTTTTCTACTGGCCCAAAATTTTAAAATCCCAATGATGTCATCAAAAATTCATTTCCATTCCTTTTCTTTGTTTTAAGCTTACAGGTCAGCTAATGGTAAAAACTACTACTATTTACTAAATAAATACCTCAAGGGTTAGAAATTGCTATAAATGAATTTATCTTTTTTTGAGATAGTCTCACATTGCCTAGGATGGTGTCCATTTTGTTACGTAGCAAAGGATGACCTTGACCTTCTGATTCTCCTTCCTCTAGCCCAAACTGGGCTAGAGAAAAATTTATCATTTTTCCAATATCTCCTCAGAGCCAATCAAGAGAAAAGTAGGGAAGTACTTAAGTATCGTATACAAACTCATGACTAACAACAGGCAACTCTCAATTCCATCTCTCTCTAGAGTTCTAAAACTTAAAGTCGATATTGCTGAGTTTTACATCATGATCACCTTCACATAAAGCTTTGAGATGAAAAATCCTTCTCCAAATATCCTTAGGTCACTGAATCCTAGCAACCTTTATTCCTAATATACAGCATCCGCTTTTCAGAACATTCATCACCCAATCTGGCCCTGACAATCTTAAGTGCTAGAGGACAAAGGTGATGTTTCTATTCATCTGTTCTGCCAGACAAAAGAAAAGTGACTCCAATTTTACCAGCCCTTCACCTTCCTGCTTTAAGATGTGTACTAAGAAGGTAGACTGAGACAAAGGACACGAGTGAGCAGTGACTCTTGTGTGCCAGTGTGCTCTCATGTGGAGGTCAGAGGGCAATCCCTGCTGTAGATCCTTGCCTTCCACATTACTTAAGATAGGATCTCTTGTTCACCCATGTAATGCCAGGCTCGCTGTCCTAAGAACATCCAGGGAATCTCCTGTCTCCACCTCCTTCCTACATTGTCAAAGGAAAGCTGGCATTAGAGATGGGATTCTTAGATGTGAGTTAGTACATCCAGCTTCATGTGGGCTCTGGGGATCTGAACTCAGGTCCTCATGCTAGCCTGGTGAACACTGCACCCACTGAGGTAGTGCCCTAGTGTTTATCCCACTTAAGGTAGTCTCTTAAGGATGCATAGCCGATCCTAAAACAGAATCCCTAGCAATCTTTAGAGAAGCAGAGTCCATATATGAACAGGTTGAACAGTCTAGAAGGGAGTACATTATAAAAAAGCCAACACCAAGAACCTACTAAATATGAAAGAAACTGAAACAAACTGCTTTCAAAGTATGAACTAATGGTAGCCAAGTAGCATTTATATCCTACTGAGAATGTGTGGTGAGGGGGAAGAAATATACAGAAGAGTAACTGGTACAGACACAGAAACACCCGCTTATCCCTGGAAAGGGAGATTTTAGCCCAACCCTTGAGCAGAGCTAAAGGTGGACACTGTGAAGGTAGGGAAGTTGCTACATTATGGGCTTTTAGAAAGACCAGATTCTGACATGAGAACTTCTGAACACAGATGCTACAAAAAAAGAGAATAGCAGAGTCTCTTTCATAACCAAAAGACCAAGACAAGGGAAGAGTTAATTTTCTATGAAACCATCTCAGCCTCCTAATGCTATGCTGATAAAACCTGAGAGTTTCCAAGCTACACAGATTATTCCAGTGTTGTCTAAAAATGTGTGTTTTGATTTATTATTCTTTTAAAGAATCCTGCACTTATACAAACGATAACCTCAATGATGAAGAAGAAAAAGAAATAAAAGCACATGCACATGCTGTGACATATCCTGAAATGAACGAGGAAGGTAATCTTTTTTTTTTTTTTTTGCACAGGACTGTCCTATGCTTGTCTCAGTCAATAGTATTTATAACTTTCTATGTTCTGTAATGCAAATTAGAGCCAAAGGAAACACAAAAACTATCTAGTATGACAGTGGATGTTCAAAAACTTTTATAAATTATCTGAGAAACAAATTAATTCTTGATAGAATGAAAACACATTGGTGAAAATTTTCTTCCCTATCTTACAAATGCCTCATGGGAAAACAGTTTGAATAATGAATTTGACTGGCTTAAATTCAACCCCAAGGCATGAGTTCCTAATTGTAAATGCATACCCCAAACATTATCAAGCCAGCAGCAATTATCATAAAATGAATACTAACCACTGTGTGCTACAGTATCTGCAAAGTTCAGAATCCCAGCAGGCTTATTATGGAAATGCAAAATATGAGCTTCAAGAAATGTGACAGATCAAATTCAACAAATGGAACTATGAGTGACATTCTGTGGAAAAATGAAGCAGAATCGGAAAGAAACGTGGACAGTGAAGAGGAAACAACTGCAAACCTAGATACTGATCTTCTTGGCATGGTGTTCATCACTACACTCCTAACAGCATGTTAACAGACCCAGAGGAAGTTCATACGTCTGAGTCTAAATACAACAATTCTTCTCCGAGACATGCAAACACTTAAGACATTAGGTCAGCTTACGCTCAGGAAAATAAAGGCACACAATATCCAGATTTCAGTCTATCAAGCATGTTTCCCTCTGCAAATCCATGGAATGAAACATCATGTCTTACTCTGCAACAAGAACTCATCTACGTATCCCAGGTGCAGTGTTTCAAACTGTGGAAACTCCAATTCTGCCATCTTTAGGGCAGAAAAGACACCATCTTTGGTTAAAGAAGGCTGGATGCGAACTTCATGTAACCTACAAACAGAAAAATTTGTTAAAACACTGAATTAGATTCTTCCTGATAACAGAGCTCAATAACAGTTTATACTTTTACTAAAGTTATCACAGGGATCAACAACTTTCCCCTTTCCATTAAAGACCAAACAGCAATAACAAAACCAAGAAATCAACCAAACAACCCCTGGCCCCAGGTTATCTTCTCAAGTGCAGCCTTGCATTAGCAGTGCCCTACAGCTATGTAATCAGCAACAATGACCCAGAGGACCTTTTCTTTCTTCCCTAAGCACTACATTAAGCATGATCAGGGCAAGAGTGTAGAGCAGGTGAACGGGAAAGCACTTGCTATGCAGGTCTGACAATGACAACCTTGGTTACCTGAGTTCAATTTGAAGAACCCACAATGGAAGGTGGGAATTGCCTACTCAATGTTTTGTCCTCTTACTTTCATATGCATGTTGTGGTGTGCACATGCATACACACATGTGGAGTAATAAAAACAAAAGTGTGATAAGAGTATATCTGGTATCAAAGAAGAATATCTGACATTTTTCTTATGTTAGCATTAATGCTTCACTTTAATAAAGATATACTTCTGTGGTATGTAAAAATACTAAGTTAAGCACCTTTGTTTTATTCATAATTAACATTCTACTGGTAAAAACTTTTAATAAGCTGATAGAAAAATTCAACATAAGGGAAAAAAAGTAAGTAGAGGTAGACCTCTGAGAGGTGGGAAACAGCGAATGTAGTATAAAGTGATATGAAGACACATTAAAAGATATGGAGGTCCAACATTGCAAAAACCAATTCAAGACATGTTCTAAAGTTTATCAGCTAAAACAATTCAGGAAACGAAGTACAGATGGAAAATGCTTCCAGAGAGGGCCACCAACTTCTATTCATGCTACACTCACGTACTGATTTCCTGTGCAGTGATACCATACACCCTTCTAGGGCTGACCTACCCAGAATGCAGCTCAAATGGCTCCAGTTCTTCATTTAAGCAAAACATGAAGAAGATGAGTCACCTGCTACTTAATTTAGATTTTAAATCCAAATGAGACATGGTCATTATACACAAATATTTATAGTTACATTAACCCCAAGGTTTTCTAAAACTTCTAATTGAAGAAAAACCATAAGGTGAAGACAAAACATACCTACGGGCAGCAGTGATGATGAGGTAACCAAGGTCTACTTCCAGGGCATTCTTGCAAGCTCCTAAAACAATAGTGTGCAGATTTCTAAAACCTCCTGGGTAGAGACAAAGGGAATAAAAACAATCATTTCTCTGACCTCGGAACTTCTGGCAAAGGAAATAATTACTTGTTTAAAAGGAAATGCTTTGTTTTTGCAACCAAATTACCAGGTGAATTATTCCTAGTAGTTATTTCCCCCAAACAGATACTCACTCTGGAAACACACTTGGAGCATCGGAACACTTCAAGCCTTAAGACAGAGAAAATGCTGGAAACTCATGAGGGAAGTGCAGAAGGATTGATGTTTCCTGGCCAAATCCTGAACCTTCAGAGTATCATGAATAAGACAGTACTACTTCAATTCATTTTCATGTTTAAATTTTTCAAACTTTATTGTGTGTGTGTGTGTATTGATATACATGCCCATGTGGTAGCCAGATGTTTATTTCCTTTTAAATCTTATATGTGTTAAGACAAATCTCTCACGGAAACTAGAATGTGCCATCTGGCTACATTGGCTGGCCACCCACCTGCCTGCCTCCATCACCAAGCACCGCGGGTGATACATGTTGCCTGTGTGCCGTAAGCCTGACTGTTGAGTCAGGTCCAGCTTGTCTGTATGCTAAGTACTTTACCCACAGAGACATTTCTCCTTTATTTTTTTTTTTTGAAAGGCATAACTACGTACCAAAAGGGAAGAGCAGCAGACAAAAATCATTAATGTATAGATCAATGAATTCTGCTTGAACACAAATTACCAAGTATATACACTTTTGCGTCTGGCCTCTTTGACTAAACACTGTCGTGTGATTTATACATTGCTGTTGGTGGCTCTCAGTCTGTTCCTTTGCACTGTGCAGAACAGTATGTGAATATGCCACATTTTAATTATCTATTCTATGGATTATTGAGGTTTGAGTGTCCCATTTGGGGGACTGTTAGCAACAATGCTCCTATAAACAATCTCCCATGTATTTCTAAATAAACATGCATTCTTTTCTGTTGGATTTAAAGCTTATACGAACGATCAATGTTAACAGATAATGTCTACCAACATTTCCAAGGACTTTTATCAACTTACATCCTCAGCATTGTCTTGCTGGTGTACAACCTGGCCAACACTACTGTTTTTCACATTGGTCAGGTCAGTGCTTGTGTGGCACACTATAACTTTAATTTGTACTTCCAAGTTCTGCCAAATTTTATCATTTCTTTTTATGTTTATCAGTCATATGGATAAAATTCCTACCTATGTGAAGGCTTTTGTTACTAGTCCTTTCCCATTTTTCCAACTACGATGCCTGCTTTTGTTTCTTAATTTCAAGAATTCCTTACACATTCTTAAGCAAGCAAACTGTTAGAGATCTGCACTCAAGAGTTCTTCCTACTCTGCATACAGACTGCCTTTTCACTCTTAATCATGCCTTTGAGATCATCCCTGGCCACTCTCTTCAGGCCTTCTATCTAACAGATACTGTGATCTTCTTGATTCTTGACTTTTATCTTGTTCATTAAAATAAAATGAAAGTACTGATGGTGGTCTGGAGGGAGCCTGTTCCCATCTAAGATTTAATGCAATGCAAGGAACTCATCACTGACTTAATTAGGTGACAAAGAGTCTTCAACATGATTTAGCAGTATTAGCCACATCTATATGTTATTGATGTTACTGGAGGATTTTCCATTTTATTATTTTTCATTTTACTTTCTTTTCCAACTTGCTTTATTAATAATTTATGTTAACTATGTTTCTAGTTTTAATTACTAATCATCTCGGTTAATTTTTTCTTTACCAACGAAATGATTAGCATTCTGCATCCCTGCATCTAAGGGATGTTATGAGTAAGTACTTTTTCTATCAAGAGATATCATGTGGCAGATGAATCTAATGTCAAGGTTATCGGGCATGACGAACATCTATACTCTATAATAGAAAATACCAGACACATCAGCAATATTAAAGCCTGAGTTCGTCTAGAGACCTAAGATGTCCAAGTCATAGGACCTCTTTTTCAAAGGGCAATGAAACTGGGTCAGCTGTTCTAAGAAAGAGCTCAAATATAACAAAAGGGATTACCTATTTACCAAGTAGCAAGTAACAAAACAGAAAACCAGCCTTATCCCTCTTCTGTTTCTCCTGAGGTTTAACATGCATAAAAAGGCAAAGGATATTAGCCTGTGCTCACGGATGTGAGTCATTCTCGAATACACCATAAAGAAAGCAAAGACAACCAACTACATAAACATTGTTTTTTAAAAATTAAGAGGATAATGGCATCTAAACAAAGCTTAAAATAAATAAAAGCTAATTTTAAAATCTGCTTTGTAACTAAGAGAATCCAATACCTGATCTCCAGCTGTCTTCAACCACATGTTGGATGAGACCTCCCAGGAAAGGGACTCGGACCATTTCCAAGTGTTCTAAGTTCCGGGCAGATGCCAGACCGGTTACCAAGGGCACATATTTCAAGGAATTTGTAGGTCCTAGAAAAAGTAAATAACAATAAATCTTAATTTAATAAATTATTTCAAAGATAAACTTTCCTATAAACCTCCTGTGTTGAAAAGATAGACAGACTATTGGTGACTGTCAGTGTCCTGTGCTTTAGTAGGTCAAAGGGCTAGTCTGCTAACCATACACTTATTCAGCACAAGAATCTTTCAAAAACCATGTTGAGATAGTCAATGTTTTTAAAATACACTTAAGTTTCAATAATTTTAATTTCAAAATAATAAATCGGAAAAAAATCTCGAGGAAAATTTGTTCCTTCACTCAAATGAGTTGCTCTATCATTTCAGCATCTATGTCCAGTAGTGTGTTAGATACTCGGAAAGGCTTCCACCAAAGGAGAAGCAGCATAACTAATTCCAAAAGGACAAAAAGGCCAAATATATAAAGTACCAAAATAATACATACCCAATAAAAAGGAAAAAAGAGAAAAGAAAGAGAGAGAGGTGTCAGGAAAAACAGACCCTGAAGAACATGCATAAGCTGAAAAGACGCATGCATCTCAGGGTAAGAAAGAGTAACTGAAGGCAACCTCAGGGGAAGCTGCATATTTGCGTGGGCAGTAAAGAGGTGGATGTGACCAGGAAGACGGTCAGAAAGGAGCCACGGGAAGGGTAAACACCCTTTAACAATGCCATCAGCAGACTGGGTACTAAGGGCTCTGTTCAGTTGCATAACATCATAAAAACAAAGCTTAAGGTGGAATAACTGTTCACAATGCTTAGGAAATCAGAGGCTAAAAAGACGAAATCTATTGAATTCGATGGACTGAAACCTGAGCTTATATAAAACACAAGATAGTCATAGTCTTTGTTTTTCACTAAGGTTGATTGTGTTTCTACTGTCCACAAAACAAAAGAGATGCATTCCCAAGATGTGTAAGTCACGAAATGTAGACAGTAATAACATACTTTCAGTCAGACGTCAAGTCTGCCAGGACATTTTTAGAAAAGCAGATGGTTAATTCAAGCGTAACTGTATAGCATTACCTGCGCAGTTCCTCATGACAAAGGTTCTCAAGCTGATGCAAAGAAAATCTTTGAACGGCTGTGGCTTAGTGAGTCTCACCCACTTCATGTATAGGTGCCTTAGCATCGGGATGCAGGGGATTTCAGGAACATTGACCCCTGAGCACACACACAAAAGAACAAGAACACGACAAAAACAATCAGCACTCTCTGTACAGCATGTTCAAGAATCCAGTTTTCAATTGATAAACTATCCTTCGAGCTTATCTATAACATAACTAAAGTCCATCAAATTTGGTTTATGTTAACAGGTAGTAAAGACGGAAACTGTATTATAAAGAATGGGAGACTTAAAATCTATTTCTGTATTTAAAACATACAACTAACAGCCATATCTTATAGGTTGCAAAGTTAAAAGTAAATTTCTGAAAGCACAGTTGTGATGATGGAGGTGAGTTATCTAAATACTGTATGGCTGCCAATGGCCACGACTGCCCTATCAGTAAGAAAGACAAATCTCTCAGCTAAAGCTAAGATTTTGTATTATGGCTGGTGACAACACATTCAAAATACACCTTGAAGTCATTTCTACAATAGATCTTAAGCATTTGTAAATATGTAGTATAAGCTAGCAGAGCCTTGAGAACAGAATCTGACAGCGATTTATTTCAATGCCTCAAAATGTTAAGGATATTTTATGCCTCTGGTGACTCATATCCACACAGAACTCAATCTGGAAAGGGGAAGGGGATGTACTAAGGAGATGTCAGCAGATGTGGAAGAAGAAAAAGACTGCTAACTTGTAAATCCTAAACGGAAGGAAGCAGCTTCAGAAATGTGCTCTAACAATCCAAAAGCCTCTGAGAAAAATCTAATGGTTGAGGGTGATGGCACTTAACAGACAGTATCTGAAAAAATTAACACAATACCACTGTATTCTCTAGACTCCTAACAAGAATAGTTAAAGAAAGCAAAGCCACAGAACTTAAAACTGGTTGGTTCTTTGGAAGATAAACTGAAGAACACCCTACTATCACTTACATGGATTATTCCTTAACCCGTCTTCTCCAAACTGTAGTGTACTTCAGTTTTACTATGTAAACACACCATACGGCAACAAACGGGAAATAAAATGGGGATAAAACCAAGGAAGAAAATCAGACCAAAAAGCAAAGATTTTACAAATTAAACTTAATGTCTACCATGAAGGTGGTACTGCTGGCTGCCATGAGGGTCAGAAAGATCCAAAGACAGTTATCTGATCCTCAATCCTATTTTTTGCCAAACGTAGCCTATAAACAAAGGATAATGTATATTTTCTTCCCATTACCACCATATAGTCAGTACAAAGCTATGAGCCATAACTAACTCATTTCAGTGAAACTTAGCAAATACTTATATTTGCAATTAACTGGTGCAGGAACTACAGAAAATGTGAAGATATAAAAATCTTCTACCTTAAGGTTACATTATAAATTTCAGATATTACAGAGGTAGAACCTCTTTACAAACTAAAAATCCAAATGTCCAAATCCTTGCTCAGACTTATTCTACAGTCTTACAGACAAGAGGATCTTTACTGTCCTTCCATAGTCATGCGCATGGACTTAAGTCCTGTCCCATATTATCCTCAAGTCATTCTATGACTATCTAACCTATTTTAGAAACTTCTATATCCTTAGACTATCCCCAATATCTAGAGTAATTATTGGAATATAGCATATATTTATTATAAACATTAATAGAAAAATACAAAATAAACTTAAAAGTAAAACATAAATCTTAAAATATTAATAAAGTATAAAACTGAAAATATTTTGGTTGAGGATATAGACAAGAGTACTTGCCTAGCATGCACTAAGACCTACCTGGATTTCATCTTTGTCTGACACCACATAAAACTGAGCATTTAGTGTATTCATAATCCAAGCACTTGGGAGGTAAAGGCACAAGGATAAAAAAATTCAGAGCTATCCTTAGCTATTTAGTGAATTTGAGGCCACCAAGCTACGTAACACTTTGCCTCAAAATAAATAAATAAGAAAATAAGTAAATAAATAAAGTGTCAGGCTGTATAATAAGGGTCCCTCAAAAGTGTCTTAGCAGACTAAGGCAAAGATGAAAAGCTAAATTTGATAAAATATCTGCCCTTTTTGAAATTACGGTGACGTAATTTTAAAGAGCATACACACGGACAAAGTACAATGTAATGATGGAAATAAAAGAATTTCTGGAAAAGACCACTCCATCACCATCTTTTTAGAGAAAAATGGTAAGAGGCAGAATGTTCATTTCATTGAAGAACATGGTAATTGTTTTACTTAAAGAAAAAAACTAACAATTACTGAGGGTCATATGTTCTAGACGGAGGTTTAATAGGCACTAGCTATGTCTGCCTGTTTAAATTTAAGTAAATTAATTGGGCATGGTGGGGTGCACCTGTAATGCCAATACTCAGGAGCTGGGAAAACAAAGATGGACAGACAACTCATGGTCAGTCTGAGCTACACAGAAGATCCTGACTCGTCGTCTCTTTGTTTAATAAAAAGGAATTTAAATAGATTTTAAAAGTGTAGTTCCTTAGTTTCAGTAGCTAGAATGAGTGCCACACAGCACAGTAAAACACTGTCCATGGCTTATTGTTGAAAAGCACTTGTCTTGCAGTAAAGGCACTTGCCATGCAAGCTTGGTGACCCAAATTCCACCCATGGAGCCCACTTAAAAGTGGAAAGGGAAGCTGGACAGTGGCGGCGGTACATGCCTTTAATCCCAACACTCGGGAGTCAGAGGCAGGATGGGTCTCTCTGAGTTTGAGGCCAGCTAATTCTAGGACAGGCTCTGAAACTAGAGAAACCCTGTCTCAAAAAAAAAAAAAAAAAAAGGAAAGAGAGAACTAACTATATACACTTTTGCTTTAATCTCCACATGTGCACCATGGCGCACACACATCATACATGTTAACACAGCAAATTAAATAAAATTCCTCCTCCCAAAAGTTGTATAAAGATCCCACCTCTAAAATCAGAGTAAGGGCAGGATTCTAGTTCAATGGGAAAACACAAAAAGATAAAACCTTCACAACTGTCTTCAACATGGCAATAGATTGCTTGAAAAGCAAACGAACATTTTCCCTTGAAAGAGATCTTTATCTAATGGAAAATCTGAGTTTTCAAACAAATCTCACAAGCACTTCTTTTTCTACAGCCAATCAATAACACAATCTTTAAAATGTCATAACTGTTTCAGTGACTACTCATTTATATGGTGTTATAAGGCATGACAAGTGAACCAGAAAGCAGGTACTCACCGACTAAATGCAAAGTTTGGATTTTGGCTCCTATGGGGATTTTCAGTTTATTTTCAGGAGGAATTGGAAATGCTCCATTACGATTACGAAATTTCCCCAATATATGAACATGCGGCATATATGTCCAAATGGATTCTACCAACTCCAAATGAGATGTTTCTACACCCTAGAAAATAGCACCACGGCAAGCATAAGGAAGGCTTTCATTTCACATCCAAAGTGTCTCTTTCTGAACAAGATACTGAATATGTAATGCAACTTAAGACAAAGTCTGTTAAGCGTGCAGTCTGCATGTGAGTGAACAGGTTCCACAGTCCTCTGAGCCACCGTTTCATCAACCAGCCAGTTAAAATGTTCCACCAGGTACACTTACCACCAAGTTTGGGCATGCTTGCAAAGCTTCTAGGACTCCTGGAATGCTGAAAGCCTCATGGCCCCTCACTCTACGCCTCTCGAGGTATCTAGGGTGAAGGCCATACAGCTGTTCAACATCTGGCATCTTCTTCAAAAGAGTGAGGAAACTGGAATCTGTGAAGCCTGAGAAGGTCAGAGGCATTTAGAACAGGGACATCATTTGTCCATCAATGTTTACTTATAAGATCCAACAAACATTCAAACAGAAAAGGGTCCTTTGAAAGTTCTATGAAGCTAATGCTACAGCTGAGTAAACTTTACAACAGAAGATGACATGTATGCTAGTCTCTACACGGAAAGGGAGGCACACGTCCAACTTGCTCAAGTATCCACTGCATGTTTGGCATACTTTACAACTAAGGTTTTTCATCTGTGTCCTAACAACACATATTTAACCTAGATAACATGGACTTCTGGATGGGAGGGTGGTAAGGGACTACTCATCACATTACCGCCCAGTCTCTTCACCTCCTCCATAGCTGCTATTCTAGAAAACCTCCAGAGTTCTGCAGAACACTAAAAGTAAAAATAGGATACAATCCTCACCTTTAAGAAATTCAACGTTTCATCTAAATGCCATCCCAAACTGAGTTCATCCTATTCTAACCATTTCCTGGCAATTGATCTCTTCTGTGTTTAACTGTTACTCCCCATTACTTCTGACAGTTCAAAAACAAAACAAAACAAACAAACAAAACCCCAAAGACAGCAGGAACCTGGCTAAGGAAACAAGAACAACTGAATGTGGGGAGATGCTGAGATGGTAAGAAACTATGTATCTGGGAGGCCACATGTGCTCTGTAGCAGGAATTGACAAGATGCAAACTTTCACAGCAGGAGCTACTGGCTGAATACACATGGAGACAGGCAGGACATACTTTCTATTACTGAGGCCCTGGGAGGTGTGTGAAAGCCAACAGTCTGCTAGCTGATAATAAATATTAACTTTCCAACTAAACCAAAGTACTGAAGTTATCTGTTATACCTGTACAGGGCTAGTCCAGAGTTGCTAACTACAGAATCACAAAGGTAAATAGTGAGCCAGGCGTACAGCCTATAACCCCAGCAACGGGAGGTAGAGGTAGGAAGGGCCAAAAATTCAACGTCAACTTCAGTCCACTTCCATATTAAGTTTAAAACCAGCCTGGCCTACAAGCAAGTTGGTTTCAACAACAAAGTGAACAGTAAGTGACCATTATTCTCTTGTAGGGCTGACTGGCTGAACCATTAAAAATTAACTATTTTATATGTTCCTCATTTCTAACAACATAACAGATAAGGTAGATTAGCATCTCATATACAAATGAAAAAAATGAAGAACCAATCAGCAATGCCAGAATTCAAAACCTAATGTTAGCACCATGAATGTCGGCTTCTTTTTACACAAACTATAACCATCATAAATAGGGAAAGTTAATTGAGATAGGATGTGACTCCAAAGAGATCATGGGTATGAGTCATCAGGTATGTCTATCAAGATTTAGGGCTTTGGTTGGGTATGGTGGCGCGTGCTTTTAATCTCAACACCTGGGGCAGATATAGCTGAATCTCTGAATTTAAGGTCAGTCGTCTACATAGTGAGTTCCATAGCCAAGGCTACACAGTGAGACCTGGTCTTAAAAAAATGATTCAGGGCTTAAACTGCAGAATAGGCCAGTGGATCATTGCACACACTTAATGGACTCTTCACCTAGGCTACAGTCTGCAAGCTTCCATTTTCTTAAATTCGCTGGAGAAATGAAAAGTTTTATTGCAGTCTGAAAATTGGCCATGCACACACAGATTCTTCCCTAATGTGGTAAGTGCCACAGTGTTAATGCTAAGCTTGGCGCACACAGGAGCTATGCTATCTTTCAGAATCCTGCTTTCAGGCCCCGGTAAAGCAAATCTAACACAGCATGACATCACTATTCTCATGCTGCCTTGACTGATTTCTTGCCCACTACAAACCATAACTGTCTACAATTAGATAAACACTTTCCCTTCATACTGCTTCCTAAGTAACTATGGTAACTGTGTTTGTTTCCTTGAAGCTAAATGCTAGCCTGGCATTGCAATGGTCTTTTCAAGACTGCATATGCTGCTAACTGCTGTGTATGAACGGCGAGAGTTCCGCGGGAATCCTGAAAGGACAGCACCACAAGCTGCACACTACAGCACTCTAGAGGTAGTCTGTCTGTCTGTTCAGGAGAGCGCAACAAGGCAGCTCTTCAGCCTTCCACCTCTGTGCTTCTGGTAAGGACTTTGCTGATGTTTTGATGCTGCTAAGGAGTTTGCCTCAGCTTCAATCCATGTTCAAAGTCTTACATTCTGAATATTATTTTTTAAAAGTATGATTTTAAAAGACTAATTAAAAAGCAACAGTAGAGCACAGTAATTAACAGACTACTGTTAAAAGAAAGGCAGTCCTTTTTATTGTTATTTTAACAAGGACACAAACTAGGGCTTCTTTTGCGTCATACACGCCTATCATGGATTTCCCCAGCATCTTTTGTTCCCCTTTCTCCTGCTAGACCTACTTTCTCCCTCCCCTTCATACAGTCCCTCCTGTTTTCAATTTTCTTGTCATAAATTGGGTCACCAAAATAAACAAACAAGCAAACACTTTTTAAAAAGGTGTCACATTCTGCGGAGCCATTTTTATTGGTTCTGACAGGATACAAATGTACTTTGAAGATCTGTCTACTTACCACTCGGCATATATTCCCACCACCGGCCTGCACAGAGATCCACCACTCTGACAACTCTCAAATACAGAGTAACTGCTTCCTTTAGCTTCCGAGAGAGACATTCCATGCACATGATATCCTGCAGGGGGAGGTACCTTTGTAATGGAAAGAAATATTAATCAAGGATGCATGCAGTTCCCGTCCCTCTACCATGCCCCCACCTTTTAAATGATGTGAGGTCTTAGGAACATCAGCAGCACCTTAAGGTGTAAGGTCATTCAGCTTATCGCTTTTAGATTTTTTATTTTATGCGTATAAATGTTTTGCCTGCATGTATATATGAAAACAGTATGCACCCTGGTGAACTTGGAGGTCAGAAGAGGGTACTGGATCCTTTGAGACTAGAATTAAGGGTGCTTGTGAGATATCATGTAGACACTAGGAATCGAATCTGTACCCCCAGCAAGAGCAACAAGTGCTCTTAACCACTGACTGAACCAACTCTCCAGCCCCGTTCTGGCTTTTGAGTAAATATAGGTAAGTCAGCAAAAACTCAAGTACCAAATAGAGTGCTGAGCTCTTTCCATGTGATAGCTGATAAAACCTGCTATGCTTCCCATAAGTTTTCATGGACAAAAAACATTTAAAAATAATCATACCAAAAAGCAAAAATGACGCAAAGAAGATAACAAACAAAAAACCTCAGCACATTTTTAGGTACACTGACAAGAGAAGGAAGATGGCAGCGGAAGAGCAGAGATTGGAACACAGCCGACATGTGTCGGTGTCACAGCACGGTCCCTGCTGCTCCCTCAAACGCCTTTGTTTCTCTATCAATAAGCATAGAAGCACGAGGTTACAGCAGTGTGGCTCAAGTCTTCCCTGTGATGCATCTCTCTTCCCAATCTTCTCATCTCCTTCCTGAAAGTCACAACTAACCTGTTTCTGGCTTGTTTCTAGTAACAACATGTACCTTTAAATAGCAGGAAACCTCATCTTTGTCTCTTCGGAGTCCTCCACACTCACCTAACTGTCGAGTGGAAGCCATGTTTTACTCAGTGGGGACTGGGTTACAACTGCATTACAAGGTATGCAGCCGGCTGCTCCTTCTTGCCACACAACCTTTGCCCAGTTTCTTTTTTCTCCTCTGTGTCATCCTGTCCCTGGTCCTCTAGCTAACAGCTACTGTGGCAAGGAGACACCAGCTGCAGGGCTGCTTCCTGCTGCCACCAGTCTCCTAGATGAATCTTCAACACACTTGACTGTTCCTTTATCCTCAAAGTCCATTGTCTGCTGGAATCCTCACTCAGCAGGTAGGTGCTATTATTATGCCATTTTAAAAGCAGAGGAACTGCCTCAGAAAAGCTAAGCCTAAAAAGTTCCTACAGCTGGCCAAGTGGGAAGAGCAGCAATGACAATCACTGCGCTGATTCTAATCCCTAAGAAGCATGCTAATTCTAGAGAAAAGTCTATGTGTGGATGCTCAGTATTTTTCTACTGCATTGTTTTCTTACCACTGGCCCTTCTTCAAAGCTATTTAAATAAAGAGATTAAAGTCAAATTAAATTTTCGCCAAAAAAAAACCATTATCGCTAGCTACAGCCTAACTAGCTCTCTAGAACTTAAACAATTTTCAGAAAATACAAGACTACACATTATGTATGCAATAAAATACTGCTTGCTTTTCAAATCAAGTTTTCTATCATATATATGTATGTATATATATATATTAATATATATATGCCATTTTTTTTTTTTTTTTTTTTGATTTTCAAGACAGGGTTTCTCCGTAGCCTTTGGTTCCTGTCCTGGAACTAGCACTTGTAGACCAGGCTGGTCTCGAACTCACAGAGATCCACCTGCCTCTGCCTCCCAAGTGCTGGGATTAAAGGTGTGCACCACCATCACCCAGCTTTCCAACACTTTTACTGTTATCCAAAAATATTTGCCCGTGTTAGTTTTATAAGCCCTGACCAACTTTAAAAAAAATAAATCAGGATTGTTTTATATAAAACTTTTCCTAGAGAGAAATGTATGTTTTTCTATGGTAGATGTGATTAAAATCTATAGTTGAAAGGGCACATAGAAAGTGGGGTGGGGAGAGGCAGGGGATGGGTGAACACCAATAATATTTTATTTGAAAAATAGCATGATGAGACCTAATTCTTCATAAGTTAATAAAAAACCATATTATAAAAGTATGTAAGTGCATTTTGAGTCAACAAAGAAAAGGTTTCTTTTAAGGGAAACAATTTTTTTGTCTCAGAAACATGTTAAGTAATCATTACACCGTCACAACAAGAGTCAACATTTTAGGAGCCTACAAATAAAACTTGAAAAGAAAAAGAGTGAAAAGAAATAAAACATTTTTCTTCTTGCTTTAATTAATGGCTATAACAACGAAGTTAAGTAAAAAATAGTAATTTTAAAATTGTTTGGAGGCTGGGAAATGAATGACTCAACAGTTAAGAGCACTTGCTGTTTTTACAAGACTCAGGTTTGATGCCCTCCGAATAGCACACATCATCTGCAACTCCAGACTTAGGAGATCCAACACCCTCTTCGGACTTCATGGGCACCAGGCACACACGTGGTACACAGACATACATGCCACACGGCACACAGACAAACATGTCAGCAAAACATCAATGCATATAGAGCAAAATAAGTAAATCTAAAGGAAAAACAAAAGCTTTATAAAACAAGTTTGCTCTTAGCTTTACATTTCAGGTACATAAAAGTGAACTGAATAAAGTCTCACCTAAAAATATGACAAAGCACTTCATGTGACAGCTGATTCATGTAGTCCTTCGTTTCCTCTGCTATCGTTTCCTCTGGGATCTCATCGTCCATCAGACACATTTTCACACTTTTCTTTCGTGGCCCCATTGTTGTGCTGCTGTTAGTTCCAAAGAACAAATCCGGCCTCTGATTTTAGTTCAAAACACCTGCAAGAAGAACAGAGTAAGAGGAGTCTAAAAGCAGCACACCAAACTTAAACCCCAGACTGTCCCTATTACAAGTGAGTTACAATAATGTTCATTTGGAATTGCCAACGGCCAAAAGCCTAAAATACTGATGTTATTACCACAGTACACCATATTCACACTTAGAAATTATTCATTTGTCCTATTCTCAAGACAGAGTACCTTTTCCTGGAGAACAGTTGAGATTATAAACATATTTAGCAAGAACAAAACCCCAAGAATTAAGTCCCATTTTTTTCATTTGTATTCTGGAGCTTCCTACCCAGCTGGTTCTCTCAGTTTCTCCAGGCATCAATTTTTTCACTAAACTAGGTAGCAAAACTGCTTCTGGCTGAGAGCTTATGATTCTAAACATGCAACCAAAATTAGTTTGTAAAGGGATGTCTGAACTCAGAGGAGTGAACCTCTCAGCTATGAACTGAAGTTGGCCCCTCATCTCCAGCTCTTCATAGAAGCTACCCCACCACAGCAGACTCTTAGACTCTCAGCTGTGATCTGTCAAAAAGGATTACTTCCAAGACAGGAATCAACCTTTCTAATTCTTCATTCTCCTATCTACAAATTGAGGGAATGAAACCATACTCTGTGTGAACAGAGTAAAATCAAACTATAGACACTCTCCTTAAAAACCATACAAAGCTTACAATTCTGGAGGGAAAATTCACTTTTATAAAGTATATACACTTTGCTTTTAAAATAAAGCCTTACTAAGGGAAAAGGGAAGGAAAATGAGAAGCAGCAACATATTTTGTTTTGTTCTGTTTATTGGTATGTGGGAGTAACACCCAGATTGTCAGACTGTCTGGGAATAACTATGTGAACGATGGTGGTCCAGATATAGAATAGTTATGAAATATAGATCTCCTCAGTAGGAATGGGGCTCTGTAGACATAAGATTTGAGTATTCCTCAATTCAGACAAGCCTTCACATACTTTCAGTGCCTGCAGTAAGCCTAGCAGCGTCTAGAGTAAACAAAAGACCTTGGGGAAGCCAGTGAGGAGATAAGGAACCCGCAAAGGAGCTTAGACCTTCAAGTCAAGATAAGTGGTGTGAAGAAAGCAAACTCAGTTTCAAAGTAGCACAAGTAACACACACCAGCCTCATTCACTGCTGGTTCTTTGAAGGACAGGGCAATTAAAATGATACCTAAGGGGTGATCTGAAAATAGGGCAAAAAGGGAGTAAGAGAGTTTTTAAAAAAAGTATTTTAGGAGATCCCAGTAGCATGCAACTGCATGTCCTCAAATGGCTCCCAGAGAGTTGGACCTCACTGGGGCAGAATGAAATGCTAAGAGTTAGATGGACTGGGATCTCAGGTAAAGAAACTACAGCACCCCAAACAGTCAGTGTATTACCCAGAGTTAGACAGGGAGGCGGGGCTTATGGTATACAAGTAGACTAATCTCAAGAGGCACAAAGTCTCTGTAGAGGAATGGTTTTCAGGCTGTATACATCCTGGGGGGGGGGGGGGTCTATGGTGGACATTTTTTGCATACACTATCAGCATCCATGCGAGGACCAAAAGGGAAGGTTTTGCCATTTCCCTCTGGGTCTGATGCTAGAGTCTTCATGAGACGGCACCCATGTTAACAACATACATTCATTCAGGACTTTACATTCTCAGAGTTCCCTCCCCTCCCCGGATGTGCTAAACTCTGGAGGGAATCAGTTTTACAGAACTAAAACCAAAACCAATGATGACGTTAGGATAAAGAGGGTGAAATGGAAGATGCGGCTGAACTATTAGCAGAGTTCTTCATCCTCAACATGATGAAAAGCCAGTAAAGAACCATCAAAGTGAGCACCTCAAAATAGGACACAGCTGAAATATGTGTAGTTCCCAGGGAGCCTCTGCTTCAGCAATAAGCGGGAGCAAACTAAATGGATCCTTACATCCATGTGCTTGTCTTTGAGCTCTGACCTCCTCTTTCCTCACTGAAAAAGGTTCTTGTTGGTATCAGCATGCTTGCCACTGCTTGTGTTCCATTAACCATAAGCATACTCCCTGATCGGTTGCTTCTTCCCAGTCACAACCCAGTTACTTATGTAACTGTGTGAGTTCTTATGAAAAGGACCTAAAACATTCTGCAACTAGTGGGTTGCTAGAGGAGACAAAGCTAGAGTACAGTGAGTTTGTGACACCGACATTGGCTTCTTGGTGGCTGAGTTATGTTATCCACCTTATTATGGCTTTTAGACCGCTAGTGACAGAACCTATGAAACTATTTAAAAATTATACAACCCAGTTTCTGATTATATCACACCCACATTTTCCTGCTCATTGTCCCTTCTCACCAACTGAAACTCCTCATGTTCCAGTAACTCCTGAACCTGCTTCTTTCTCATCCTTGTGATCCTCTTCTCTGTGACCACTCTTTGGTCCTCTTTGCCAGTTCCCCTGGAAGCCAGCTTCTCACTGACAACTGTGCTCGTTCCTAAGGTTTCACTACTACAAATGCAAACACAACATATAACATATTGTCCTCTATTATGGGTCACTAAATTCCTAAATTATAAACCTTGACCATCGTAAACACATCCAGGTATCTTCATGTTCCATAACTACTCAACAAGCTATCACCTATTTTCCCACAATATTGTTCTTATATGCATTCCAATTGGCTTCTGAAACTCCATCAACCCTCATCTATGCTATTGCAGCTCATGGCTTTCTATGAGGGACACAGCACTGCACTGTCAAAGCCTACAGCAAAAGCCAACCATTACTCAGGCTTTCAGAAGGCAATTTGTTAACTAAATGCTTACCATACCATTTTACACTGCAGCTATGGCTATCTTTTCAACACATTCCTCTGATTTCTACTATGGTTACAAAAAAAAGTATAATCAAAACAAGGTGTAGACTAAGTCTCAGTCTCAGGTATGATTTTCTCTAGATAAGAGTAAATGACACATACGCCTGGTTGTGAAAAAATATTAGCGGTGGTTACTTCTAGGAAATGAGATCTGATCTGAACATAAAAAAGGAACTTACTTTTTATGTCATATTCACCTCAATCATTTGAGATTTTCAGATTGACCTGCATATGGGATTTCATTAAAAATTAAAAAAGGAAAGAAAATCATGGTCCAAGGAACCTTGGCTCTTAAAGAGTGAGATCCTTCTAATCCAGTACAGGTCTTTTCTGATCTCACCTGTGACTCCCATCCATTCATCTCTCTAAACATGGATCTTTCCTTACACCACCCCCTCCCATTTCCCCTGCTCCCTAGTCTAGGAAACCATTAATTAGCCTCCAACATCCAATTTAAAGTTTAAGTGTTTTATGAAAACTTCTCCTTTCATCTGTACTCTATGGAACATAACATAAAAATTCTACGGCAATTGTGTATTGGTCTAATGATCACTTTTGGGGGGAGGCAGGAAAGGGTTTCAATCTCACCTCCAGGCAACAAGTCTTTTCTCATAATAAATCCATTATTCCATATGCATCCAGTAATCATTTCACACTCCTATGAGCAGTTTGCTGCTACAACATTCAGTAATCTCAGCAGTAAATACTATCAGAGTTTAGCCCAATAAAAACACACATCACACTTACCTCTAGCATGCAAAAGCTCTAAAACACACTTAACTTGTAGAGCCCAATTTACCCAGGGGCTGCGCAGATGTTCAGAACAATCCTCCAGGTGCTGAAGACATGCTTCAGACTTAAGAGTTTTGACAGCCCTTCAGGTGACACGCTCCTGGCATTTCCTGAGCCCTTCTTCCTTTTCCCCCATGAGGCCACTACTCTTAAAGCACCTTCCTTTTATGACTGGATCTCTAACTATGCATTATTATTTTGCAGTGCTCTTCCTGAGACATATTTAGTAACCCTCAGTGCCCCATTTATTTGTCCCATGTACGCTTCAAATTCTAAATTAATTAGCATTAACATCATTAACTTTACAAAATTTGTTTAGAACTCAAAACTACAGAGATAAATCACATAGAAATGATAGTTCAAGAAGCCTATGAAGTCTACTTAGCCTATAATCTTTATCTAAAACCAAAAACCAACGACAAAAAAAAAAAAAATCCAAATGACCAGGATTGCCAGGGCATTGAGAGCTCTATTAGGCCTATAATTAAACATGTGCTCTCTACCATAGCTGTCAGGTAAGGAAGGCTAAGCCTTCAGTGAAGGGGGGACGTGAAATGGCTCTAGGACAAGGGGCAGATCTTTCCATCAGGAGGTTGACAAGCAGAGGGCCTACAGACAAGGGGAAGCCCTCTCCAACACAAGTAGACCTCTGGAAACATGTGTGAGAAAATCTCCCTCACTCAAGGACTCTGCTGATTTCCTTAGCCCAGTGCACACTGACAAAAAACAACAGAATTGTTCAACTCCACTGGGCATCATCTCATTTACATCAAATACCAAGCTGAGCTATGCTGAGCATCTCCTGCATGTGAAGCAAACTCCCAGGTAAGAAGGGATCTCTCTAGGAAGGAGACTATCATGCTTTTCCTTTGTCACGAGAGGGATTAAAGGGCAAGTAAAAACCGGAAGGAAACCGCCACAGCTAGCCTTTATTTCCCTTTCTTCCCACCTTATGCATCCCATACCACTAAGCACTCTGCTTCCCTGAAGAAATGTCAAGACGGATTAAGGAGTAGCAAGTAAAAGGAGAGGGTCTAGTTACCAGCAGCAGCAGAGATGAGGTGGACCTGTCTGAGTCATGTGAGTGAGGGGCAGGCGACAATCAACAATGCAAACGGAAGTATGTGAAGATGGTATTTTAAAACATCAAGCATTATTTCTAAGGTTAACAGCTTTTGGAGACTCTGGCTGGCTCTGAACTGAACCTGTAGGAAATGTTACTCTGACAGGAATGATAAGGAATCCCTGAATATTACATGCTGCAAGGGCCCTCAGAGACCACACAGTGACACCGCTGACAGTTTGTGGGTTACAAACTCGTCTGAGAACACCACAGTGGTGCTTCTCTCCTACTCCCATGCCAAGGGAATCACAAATAAACTTTCAGAGGCTCTTTCAGATGAACAAAGAGCCAGAGAGGGTAAATCGGGAAGCCACCTGCCTTGGGTCAAATACAAAGTGTCAGAGCTCAGAAGACTCTGACTCCTGGCCTACATAACATACCTGACGACTGTCAGGCCTTAGCCACCACAGCTGTCTCTCCACATTCCAGAGCTACTCCCCAGTGCCTAGAGATGGGCTTCAGGATGCTCCTATGAGAATCCTAACCATACCCTTCCTCACAAAGCTAGGCTTCAGCCACCTGCACGGTCCAATATCCTGCCACAGAAGCCTGTTTACCAGAGCTTAAGCACTGCGAGCTTCAATTTTGTCTGGGCACCCCCAAGCACTCTTCAGCCTGAGTTCTTTGCCAGTGCCCTTAAAACTAGGGCTTTCTAAAATACACTTTCTTTAAAGTCCCTCTTCATCTTCAGCCATGTCCTCAGCTAAAAGGACACTATAATATAGCTGACAGATTCATTTGGGTTACTCCCCAAATTGTGCCTGTCTCAAGCTTTAATGCTCCAACATTCTCTTGCCTGGAATTAAGTTCGTTTGATTGTGTGTTTCCATCAAAGATTTTACTGAAAACTACAGTGCATACTTCTGAAATCAGCTCTGCCTACAAACAGCTTACGTCCTGGAGTCCTTAAACCCCTTTCAACCGACAGCCCAATCTATCCTGTCAGCGTCTCTAGCAGGGCCTACTAATTACACGGGAGTAATTACTCCTTTCCTCATCTCACACAGGCACTCTGGAACACACATTCGTTTCATACGGGTACTTCACAGAGAAGAGCTAAACTAACTTCTCATGAAACTAGCCGAAAATGCAGGATCTAGTAACCAACCCCCAATTCAGAATCAACATCTCCATCTGTGTCTAATCAATGGCAATCCCCTTGAAAAGGCTCCTTTCTCCTGATTCCTAGCATCTCCCCATCCTTCCATCCCCCCTCACTCATTTATTTACTGTTTGATAACTAAAGGTGGCAGCAAAGCCTTCCCACGCGGTTTATCCTTAGAGATAATTCTCACTTCAATCATTCCCATTTACTAAGAGCAAATGACAGCTCATCGCCCTAAAAACAAACATAAACACAGAACAAAGATCTCTTTCAAACATACCAATCGTTTTACAATGCCAATGTCTTTCCTGCCTGTGAGGTTTCTAATGCCTCTTTATTTTCTGTTGGCTTCAATTTATGTCACAGTAACCTTGCAAATCAGCTAATTAATATTCACAGGACATTTTATGTATCTACTATCTAGGATATACTCTCTGCCTCAAAAGGGTCATCCAGCCATCACACTTCTGATTTAAAGGGGGAATGGGAGCCAAACCTATACTAATGAAAAGAGCAAGGACTCTAGCTCAACCCTTTATTTTACAAATAATGAAAATGAGTACCAGAATGACATAGTGCCTGCCACTGAGGCAGAACACAGAACATACCATTCTGAAGGAAATCAAGGCCTTCAATTCCAACTCAAGACCAATTTTTGTATCACCTAACTTTAGTGAAAACTAGTTTCCCCTTTCTATTATATCCTTTTGTCTAGAGATAAAATGTGTACTTCAGGCACACAACCATTTAAATACACAGTATTGTCTGAATTCAGTCTCTGGGGAGACATACCATCTCCCTTCTGAGGCCCCAATAACAAACCAAGGTACAATTCCACCAAAGTTTACCCTGGGGAACTAATGTGTTTGTTTACTAGCTAGGCTTACTACAGAGCATGACTGAGGGGCTACTTACAGGAGCCTGGTGTACTCAAAAGCAGCGAGACTGTCAAGTCTTCACCCGGTATGGATGACAGCTTCCTCAGAGTTGTACCCACAGAGTTAACCTTTCCAGACTAAATACTTTAGTGCCTCCCTACCAAGAGGCCATGTGCAACTGGGGCAGAATTACATACAAAAGGCCAGATGGTTCAAGGAGTCCTGAATCTCAGATGAGGGCCAATGACCCATCCCCCACCACCTTCTATGAAGGAATGCCAACAACAGTAGGCCCAATTGCAGGGTCTTTTGCAGGAAGTCACAGATGCTCTGACAAGGGCTGAAGGCTGCTAAACTTGGAGGATGGTGCTCACTCTACAATATATATGTTCTACAACAGCCTTCTCCCAAACCCAGTACAACTCCAACAGCACAAATTCTGATGAGAAGGATGGAGTCTTTCCAGACATCTAAAAATGGAATTCTCAATTAAACGTTAAAATTACAAGAATAGATAGTCCTCAGTCTGTACTACATGGTATGTGCTCTCCATGTTCCAATTTCTCCACCTCCAGAAAAATCTTAGCTTTACAGAAACCTTCTTTTATACTATTTGTGACGGGCTTGGGGGTGTGAGAGGAGATTAAGCCATTTGCTCTGACAGATGAGAAACTCCAGGTTCAAAACAATGAAGGGATCGGCTCAAAAAGAAAGAAAAAAAAAAGAAAAGAAGGAAAGGAAGGAAAGAAAGCACCAAGTAACCAGCAACAATGGGACAAAAATTAGGGTCTCTCATCTTTCCCAAGATGAATAAACCGCATTATACTAGAGCTACTTCTTCTGCAGGATGAGGGCAGGCGTTCCTCAATTTACTGGCCTAAACGACTCAACACTAACATCGTTGAATTTGTGACGCTCAGGGTATGTGTTGGGGGAGGGGCCCAAAGTCCGGGCAAACCTCCCACTTCATCGATGAAACCGAGACCCAGGGAAGGCTCTGTATGGCGGAATAGAAGGTTGGATGCCTTACAAGTAAGGCCCGCAAGGCCAGAACCACATATTCAGACACTCCTTTCTCGGTCGCGCTAGGCCCCCAGGAGTTCCAGAGCCCGAGAGGGAAGGTCTGGGCGGTGGGAGCCCCGGACCCCTCCACTTGCCCACAACCGCGCACCTCCACCTTCGCGACAGCCTCCCAGGCCGCGGCACACTTACGCCGGCCCTCCGTCTGTTTTTGTGGTTGAGAGGGACCGAGAAACGCGACAGACTCTTCCTGCCGCCCCCACCTCTGCGGCGCTTCCGCTTCCGCCGGCTCAAGAGCCTTCGGAAATAGTGTCATCGGAGGTTGGGCGTGGGAGGGTCCCCGCTGTGTCCATATTGAGTGTGGCTGCGTCCCAGCGAGGCAGCCATGTTCAACGTGGCATTTCCTGAAGCGTTTCAACCGGCCCTTTTTCCGGTGACGTAAAAGTTCCCCGCCAGAAATGCCAGGAATCTTTTGACATCGCTTTTGTGGCGCTTGTAGTCTGTGATCCTGGTCATGCTTTTGCTCTTCTCATCATTATCGTTTGCAAAATTAATAAGTTCACGAAAGATATTTTCCGCCAGAATATTTTTAACTAAAAATAGGACCTTGTTTTCGAGGGATGTGGCAAAGTGGAAGGGCGCGAAGGTACTATTAAATTATTGCGTCATTTCGAACATTTCCTTTGTATGTGGTTTATAATCTTTTAAACGTCGAAGTTTTCTTATCAGTGTTTCATTAATAAATAAGCCTTTGACTTATGAGAAGTGAGCTTGATCAGTTTTGTTTTGTTTTACAGCCAAATTGTCTTCAGAGAGGATAGCTGTGACAATGTCACAAAACTGGACTGAAATTGATTTTTAACGTACAGCTCCCTTGTCAATGCGCTTACAGGCCTGTAACTAACATGATTGGCACCTAGTTTTCTGTAAGCACCCAATAGGGACAGAGTTCGTGTACACAGGACCATTTTAAGACAATTTGTTAAGAAACGGGGACTGGGCGGTAGGGGGGGTTGGATACGGTAACTGTGCTGTTACAGAATTAAATATGGCATATGGGAACACCCTGCACCATATTGTAATTTTTAATTTATACCAGACTTTAGTAGATCTTCCCTTGTTAAGAATTAGCACCCTAAACTAGCTTTTTCTTCCACACCCAGGGCTCCATTTATCAACCATGTATCCCAATTTGGAGCTCTGGTGGGAAAAACGAAACTTCATATATGTTCATGGTAACTTTCATACTGCATGCTTCCTGTAAGTGAAGAAATATGTGTACTCCTGTTGCTTATTTCTTTTCAATTTATTTGGACTTCAGTAAATAAGAATAAGCTCCCTTTGCCCCCATTTCCCAGGTTCTGAAAAATAAATAGCAATGAGATAATAAAGATATATGACAGCTCTAAGTGTGAGTATAGCTTCCCAAAGTAGTGTGACCTTTACAAATGAGACTTTTTTGCATCATAAAATGGGTCACAGTCTTTTTCTTTGGTATATAATTTTTCTGTTAGAAGATGGAGAATGGAGAAGCAAAGTCAGAGAAGATGAGAGTTGGACATTATTTCATAACTTACATATGTGTATGTGTATATATTTGTGTTCATATATAGTTTTAATCTCTAAAATTTTTAATTTATTTTTAGTATCTCCTTTACACTTGTTTTTAATGCTATTATGATGAATTAGTAATTATATCATTTCTTTTAGAGATCATTGTACATTCCAATTAAAGGAGGCTACATGTTTGTTGGTGAAAAATAATACAGCCTAGGACTTTTAATTAAGTGTACAAAGAAACCAATTTGGAGGCAGTAAATATTTTTCATTGAGAGGAATCTTTTTTAACTATAGTTTTCTATTTTTAAAAAATTGTAAGTTAAATTAGCGCACTAATGAAACTCATAATCAACCCAACATGTCCCCATCCCTTAGGTTAGACAAGGGAGAAGAGTTCAGGAAAACTGGAAAAAGGAAGAAGAGGAGGGGGACAAGAAGGAGGAGATATTATCCAGTTTCACTAATTAACCAAATACCTTCAGAGAGCCGAAAGAAAACAAACAAAAACTGAGTGTTGAGTCAAATTTCTTTCAAAGCAAAATATATATCTTAAACCAAATACTTTTGGCACAAATAAAAAGGTATCTACCAAACAAGTTCTTTAAATAACCAGCTCAGAATAATTCTGGGGCCAAATATGAGTGGCTATGGTTGGCCCAGAGAACATAGATTTTGGTTGCCACAAATGCTCTCATTTTGTGAACTTTTTTTTATGGTAACAGGAAAAAGGAAAGTCATAACTCAAGGCACCTTTCAAATACATTGATGAGTACACCAAGTTGGCCAGCTAAGCAAAACAGGAGAGACTCTGCTGTACGTCTTCAATGGTATCGGACACTTTCAGCCCTTTGATTGGTGGAAAGCTAGGGTTTTGTAAAGTTAATATGTTCCAAAAGGTTCTTTGTCCGTTCACATGTTAGGCCTAACACAGAAGGGAGCAAGAAATACCTATTTAGTAGCACAAAGATAGCCAGAGGTAACTAGGATCAAGGTCTGCAGCATTCCAGCTTCTCCACATCACTTAAGTCCAATCTGTCCATCAGCCTTTGCAGACATAGCTTGCTCCCAGGAACTCTTGTTCACAGAGTCAATGGAGAGGCAGAAAGGATTACAAGAAAAGCATGTGGAAGCTATCCTCTGGTCTGGTGTTGTACTGTACTTTCTCCTCCTAGCCAAACAGATGCCACCCTTGTAAGACCAGCCTGCAAACAGTCATCACACGCAGGCTTCTTTACTACCAATTGTCCTTTATGGTGAAGGGTGTGGGAAAGGACGCTGAACCCTCACCTGGCTGTCCAGACACTCCTTTCAGCCATTCTTGTGCCTGGTCACAGGCGCTTGGAGATGCTAGAGTATGTAGGCTGGGGAAAAAGGGCTTTCTGTAACCATGGAGGAGTGATCATCTCTGCTGGATGCTGACTTTCATTGCTTGAAGGTCACTCATGCTTCTCCCCATATTCCCTGACCCATGATGAGTATCTCAGCCTAATAAACTCATTGGGTCCCTAGAGTGACCTGTGGTGCACTCAAATTTTGTTTTGCCATTTCTTATGATGAGCATGGGGAGGCAGCAGAAGAGAAAGAAAGTATGATTAGTTAAATAACCCTTCCTGGGATCCCAAACTTGGAACCCATGGGAAGACCAAGGCTGCAAGAAGGAAAGATCAGGAGGTTCAAATGATAGAAACCCTCGGGTCTTAAGTTTAATTTTAAAAAGAAGGGAAAACCCATGGTACAGAATGCAGATTGAGACCTTAATAATGGCCCAGTACAGGAAACTATGATGGTCAAGAGAGTACTCTGCCTTTGAATTGTGCTTTTGAGTAGGAAAACACTTAAATAAGAAATGCAACAGTGATCCGGGCGGTGGTGGCACACATCTTTAATCCCAGCACTTGGGAGACAGAGGCAGGTAGATCTCTGTGAGTTCGAGGCCAGCCTGGTCTACACGAGGTAGTTCTAGGACAGGCTTCAAAGCTACAGAGAAACCTTGTCTTGATAAACAAAACAAAAAAGAAAAAGAAAGAAAGAAATGCAAAAGCTTCTCACAGCTTGACTTATGAGGCTATAGTACGTAAAGGCAGCTGAGTTCAGTCTGAGTACTGTGGAAGCAGAGAAACTAAGTACCCCAAACCCCTTGAGACAAAAGTTGCGTAACCTGAGTCATCATGAGGAAAGTTATTCCCCAAAGGACTGACTGAAGTGAGTCATTAGCTACACTTGGTTGTCACTGGCTGAGGTCCCAGCAACACCTGCCCCTCCTTTACTCTCCTCCACAAGTCTCTGATATTTGTCTGGACCTCAGCCATGTGGACCAGTTCACCAGGCCAGATAAGACCATTTTCACCGAAGAGTAGGGCTGGTATGGTGCTTTCATGGTTTAATGAGTCCTGCCATTTGGACATAGTAATTATAAGGTAGGAGAGGTTCTGGCAGATCTGAATGATTTAGACTCGCATGCAAATCAAGTAAATAAAATGCTAAAGCAATCACAAAAGGACAAGGGGGGAAAATAGGCAGGAGGGCCATCGGATCTTTCTGGATTACTTGAAAGCAAATTGGCAGGATTTATATGAAGCTGGGGTTTTTAAGAAAAAAAAGTAGACACTCAAATTATGTCATAGTTACTTTTCTTATTATTGAGATAAAATACTATGACAAGGGCTGTCAAGATGGCTCAATAGGAAAAGGCACTTGACTCCAAGTCTGATAACTGTAGGGTCTTTTGATCACTCCAAATGTCCAGAAAAGAGTCAATATGCCATTCTAGGAAGCAGCTTTATTCTTGAGAAAAGGCGAACATGCTGGGGTCCACCCAAAATGGCTTTGACCCTGGGGGAGGGTAAGGCAGCCCCTTTTAAGCCTACTTAGGGGAATTCCAGCTGTGATTAAGGATACTTTGAAGTGATTGAGTATAGACCCTTACTGATACAGGCATCATTTTATGATTGGCTCATGACAGCTTGTCAGCAACTGTGGTTGTGGTGTCAAAAGTTTGCCTGCTGTGTCGGGTCTTTCTGACTGAAAATAGCAAGAACAGTTTCTGCTTGTGGCCAGGTAGGACCCTGATTGGCTCCCAAAGCCATAAAGTTGTTAAATGAAAATCTCTCAATGCCAGGAACGAGCTGTTCATAGCAGCTTTGTTTGTTATAGCCAGAACCAGGAAACAACCTAAATGCCCCTCAACTGAAGAATGGGTAAGGAAAATGTGGTACATTTACACAATGAAGTACTACACAGCAGAAAAAAATAACGACATCTTGAATTTTGCAGGAAAATAAATGGAGCTAGAAAACATTATTTTGAATGAGGTAACCCTGACACAGAAAGACAATTATCACATGTACTCACTCATAGGTGGTTTTTAAACATAAAGCAAAGAAAACCAGCATACAAATCACAATCCCAGACAACTTAGACAATGAGGACACTAAGAGAGACATACATAGATCTAATCTACGTGGAAAGTAGAAAAAGACAAGATCTCCTGAGTAAATTGGGAGCTTGGGGACCTTGGGGGAGGGTTGAAGGGGAGGGAAGAGGCAGGGCGGGGAGCAGAGAAAAATGTAGAGCTCAATAAAAATCAATAAAAAATCTAAAAAAGAAAAAAAAGAAAGTGCTAGAGTTGAGGGGTAACTCCAAGGAAACAGTGTTGGCCAAACACAACGGTACCCGTGTACACATGAACTCATAGAGACTGTGGCAGCACACACAGAGGCAAGTCAGATGGTGTCCCATCCCTGAGAGGGGGTTACAGATAGGGCATGGGGTCCTGTCTCTAACCAAGAAGCTGTCTAAAAATTGATATGCACTGGCAAAGGGAAAATCAATTTTGTCCAATGGAGTGTCATCAGGAATATCATCTACATAACAGAAAGGATCTAGGAGGAGGTGAGGAAATGGTAACATGATAAAATATATTATATGGAAAAATAGATTGTGGGAAGAAATTTCTGAATAAAATTCCATTTGTCCAAAAATTCAGGCCAACAGTTGACAAATGGGTTCTCATAATATGAAAACATTTCTCATCAAATGAGTTGAAGATACTACCTACCTCTGGGTTCTTCCACTAGATGGTGTAGTTCATTTATTGAACTGGAGGCAAGCTATGGCAGTAAACGCTCTTATATGGCTATTGACAAAAGCACGTCCTGGCTGCATAATAAAATGCATTACTTTCTATATTACCTTTGAATGTCAATTAAAAAGAAAAAGCCAATTGTGAAGGTGTAACCAATAAAGTACAACTGCTCAACAGCAGAGCTCTTCCCTAAGAGCCCATACCTTGGAAGGACTCACATGGCTAAAGGTATAGAAATGAAAAAGTACAGTAGGGTCTCAAAGGCCCAGGATAGCCACTTAGTTTTAAAAAGAAAAGGGTAAGAACTAGATGGTAAATGTTTCCCTTCCTTGGAGTATGATGGCAAAGCATGCCTAGTTGCTCTGTTGAGGGAGATTTTGAGCCACCCCCAGCTCAGCAGAGTGTGCTGTCATTGATTATCTGCAACATATGTGGGCACGAGAAGTGGAAGTGGTGAATATGATTGACAGTTGTCATCTAGGGGGTTAGTTGTTTCTCATAGGAACATGGTTGGCACTTTGGAGGGTCTTTTTTTTTTCAGTCAGGACAGGACATTGCAGGGCTATAGACACTAAATGCTAGTAGTGATTCTAAATGCGAGCAGCATCTCTTGACAAAGAGAAAGAACAATTAAGGGAGAGAGTGAGAAAGAGGAAAAGGCATGGAATTGGGAGAGTGATAAAGTGGTAAGAATCTGGGAGGAGTTGGGGGAGGAGGGCTAAAGGAGGGTGAAAACATTAGAATGTATTGTATGAATTTTTTTCAATAAAATCAAGATCCCGTGTACTTTAAAAGCCTGTTATGAAGCCAGTATTTTACTCTAACATTATTGTGGTAGACAAAGAATGACTTAATATAGATTTATGTGAGGTTTTAATTTGAGTCTCAAAGTCTTCAAGACTAAGAAAGAAAATGAGGAATCTCTAGATTCTAGGACTAGGCTGAGCTTTGTAGTCAGAAGATGGATGACAATGGAGATGAGAATGAAGAGACCAGCAGAGAAGATGCTCATGGTGACAAAGTTAGGTAGAATCTGACAGCGTGAGTTGATAAGTCAATCATATTAACAAAAGGGAAGTGGAGACCCCCACTGCGTGGAAAGCAATGTTGCTTAAACATCAGTGCTACTTGGGCTCCGTCACCCCACCTCAGTTTTCCACTGTCACACATATTCTTTGGCCAGGATGCTGTCTTTATTAGCAGTACTAAGCAGTTTTCTTTGATGCCCCAACTGCATTAACAATACTGACCACGTAGGTTTTGGAGAGCAAGATAGTTTATAAGTTAATAAAATGACAAATAAATATTCCTTTTTCATCAAATTTGGGATAATCTATTTTCTTTGTGACTCTATAGATGTCCTTGCAGAAGAGTAGAAAGTTAAGGGGAGAAGGAAGAGAGGAGAAGAGGAAGAAAAAAGAATTATGAAGAAGGGAAGGAAGAAGGGGGAGAAGAGATAAGAAGAGAAAGAAGAGGAGAAGGAGGAGGAGGAGGGGGAAGAGGAAGAGGGGAAGAGGAAGAGGAAGAAGAAGAAGAAGGAGAAGGAGAAGGAGAAGGAGGAGAAGGAGAAGGAGAAGGAGAAGAAGAAGAAGAAGAAGAAGAAGAAGAAGAAGAAGAAGAAGAAGAAGAAGAAGAAGAAGAAGAAGAAGAAGATTTCTTGTCCAACAGAGATCAAGTGCTACATTTGAAATGGCCTAATCTAAAGGCCACCAGAAACACAGTAACAGTTGGACAAGTTTGTGTCTTGGAGATGGCACAACTTGGAGAACATGCCTATAAGAAGGCATTAGAAAGGACCTACTGTAGGAATTTGTATTGTTGAACTCATTCTGAGGAAGTTTTAAAGAAAGGAGGCTTTGCCTTGGACTAGGTACTCTCCTAATGTAGACACAATTTTTCAACTGGATGTCCTCAGAAACCTTAATTATAAAGAAGGATGACTGAGTCTAAGAAAAAAGTCATAATTGGTGAAACCAGTCA
Source organism: Chionomys nivalis (assembly GCF_950005125.1). NCBI lineage: Eukaryota > Metazoa > Chordata > Mammalia > Rodentia > Cricetidae > Chionomys > Chionomys nivalis. The sequence goes on along the minus strand of NC_080099.1, from coordinate 22,958,356 downwards.
TTTTACTAGTCTTAATATAGGGGTGTATCTAATATTCTGTGGCTTAGATAATGTGCCTGTTTTGCCAGTATTCAGATATGATTAACCAGTTATCCAGCCTTTGTTGTGATTCATCATAGGTGCAAAACGACTTTGTCAGACATGAATGATCTGTGAACTATTCATCATATAACAAGACTTGGGTATAAATAGGAGGTTAACCTGTGTTGCTTTCTTCTTTCTCATATTGCATAGCATTGTTAAATAATTATGTATTTTCTTGTTTCTTCCTGGAGAGTGAGCTTCAGAAGTGCATGCATTTCTTTATTATTGACAACCAAGAACCTATCCAAATTTCTGATTCACATGAAAAATATATGCTTGGAAAATGAATAGTTGTTCAATTAATTCATTAAACTATAAATTTTTTAGTCAGGGACAACTTTCAATTTCACGTTTTATTTCTAGAATCAAACATAATTCCAACTTGTCTCATTAATTATATCTCAAGCCAAAGAGGAGATTTCCATAAGATCAAATTTATTGATTTTTAAAGGTAATAATTATGAATTTTGCCTTATGAAGGAAAGATGATGGTTGATTCAGATGTCTCACTTAAACTCTCACTTAATGTAGAATAATCAGGAAGTAGGCTTCATGCATTTTCCACTGTATTGGATTCGAAGAGTGAAATTCAGAGCTCTAAGGAAAAGTAATATAAATATTTATATACAATTTATATGAAATATAACCTTTCTTCTTCTTAGTCTAATTGTATAATAATTATAAGGGACTGGAGCCTTGATTTGTAAGTTCCTGAGGTACACATGGACCTGAGCTACAGAGATTTGCTTCTCCTCTCACTAAACATTTGTACCACACCCTTCTGCCATGCCAATCCCTTTGTTTTATAACCATAGTGAATAGTTATAAGAGATTTTAGCAAAGATAGAAACCTGTGCCCTAAGAGGTAGAAGGAGGGGGAATCGATAAGTTGATGTATCCTGGGAAAATATTTTCACTTCTCTGAATTATAATGATCAGATCTTTAAAATTATGACAGTTATGGCAACTTACTGACAAAGATTTGTGGGGGGGGGACTCAGTGTGAAAATGCTGAGTAAATGGTAAACAACAATATTACCTATCATGAGAAAAATAACATAATGGTCAAGAAATAAAGCAAAGAAGCATGGGAAAAATCAGTGAAAATGTTTGTTGACAGAATCATCATTATAAGGGAAACCCAATTACTACATCTTAGACTAAATTTCTGTCTGTGGGTTTTACATACATATTTTATATAAAAGTGCCCTAGCCTTTTGAAAGCTAAAAATACCCACATAAAACCCTCTTGAAATGATGAAAACATCCATCTTTTATAAATACACTCAGTATAAACTTGGGCAAGAATACTAACTTTGGAGTCCGTTTTTATATATGAAAGGGAATGATTCCCCCATATCTACCTATCCTACCACATATTAATGTTATGAGTATTATAAGGGCCCTGCTTTGGGAAATTGTTTGTTCATAATAGTAGGTTTGTGTTCATACTATTTGACACAATAGTCTGAGGGTAATAACATCTTGTTGGATGTCCACTTTTCTTTCTCTACACCTAGCCCCAGTCTCTGGAATTCACTAAATACTTGTTAAATACTCACACACAAATGACAGTTACAAGTGCTCTGGGTAAGACTTAGGGATTTATAAGTCCTTGTGCTACAGCTCCAGTCCAAGAAACTGTTTTTGTAAAATTCTAGACTTCTGTACAGATATGAAATTCCAATCTTGAGAAAACAAAATGGGAAGTTAAGCCTGCTTCTTGTATGGATAAAATTTGCTGGTCTATTTCTAGGTCAGACAAGCCACAAGTCTCATTAAGTTTGTTTTATTATATGTAAAATGAGAAATAGGTATTTTTTATGTCTACTTTGTAAGACTGTTTTGAATAGTAAAGAAGATAATTCCCAATTCCTAAGTGGAGGCAAGCACAGTATCTGGTATGTAATACATTCTAAGTTAAAGTTGTATATGTTAATAAGTCTTAAATAGATTACAATCATGTATTCTTTTAATACTTTATATTTGCTTCTATGCAATTCATATATTTTTAAAGTCACTATATATGTATCATATAGTAGTTTCCTTTGATAGTTAATATTATGCCATAATTGGTTTTTTAGAAAGCATGATGTTAAATACATAATAAGATTTTAAAAATTATGTTGATATATGTGGGGCTCTGAGTATAACTCATTGATAGAGTTATTGCCAGCATGTGTAAATGGTGGGTTCAATCCCAAACACTAAAAATAAAATTAAGTAAATACAAACAAGTAATGAATCTTTAAGCAAAACATAATGTCAAAGACTTTGGGCACAGTGTTGAGGAGAAGCATTGCTGGGGCTTGAACAAGGAGGGAGGCACACATGTGGTGAGGATAAAAGTATCTCTGTCCTCTCACTTTATCACAAATATGACCTGGGCTTACGTTTTTTAATTCCTACAAAATCTGAGAAGAGAAAAACCAAAGGTTTAAAGGAGCTAACTTTGAGAGTGTGAGTCAGACAATTGTTATGTAGGAACTCCTCTGAAATGGTGCAGGAGACATAGAATGGATTTTAAACTGGCCTGGGAGAGCAAGAGAAGAGCAGGAGAACAAAGGTGTACTATATATACCAAGGCACACCATGCGCAAAGGTTCTTAAGTGGTAGCACCACCAGCATGGCCGAAGATGAACATTTTATTTGAGAAAAACCACACTTTGCAGTCTCATTATTGTATTAAGAAATGCTAAGAACTCTTTGAAAAACAGCTTGGGATATATTTGCTAGTAAATATCAAAATTTGCTAGAAAATCAGTGCCTTGGAGCACTGATATTCAAACCCTTTTCATGTGTACCAACACGGCTGCATTAAAATAACCAAGTGTTTCACAGGGATTATTAATTATAAATGTATAATAAATTATAAAAGCTACGCACTGTAATGATATTTAATTTTTCCTAGTATTTACTTTTAGAGTTATGGTACTGACATCTGTGAATTATTCTCTGAAAACATCTCTACTGCTTCCTAAGCACAGGATGCAAAATAACCTAATTACTGAAAACAGCAACATAAAGAACCATTCTTCCCAATTCCAAACACAGGAAAGAAACTATATTAATCAAGGCAGTGAAGTATTGAGGTAAAGGGCATATACACTGGTAGAACTGACAGTTCAGAAATGGAATAGTTATAGTCAAACAATTTTGAATAAAACTGCTAGGACAATTCAATGAGGGAAAGAATTGTTTTTTTTCCACAATGTTTTTGGGACAACTGGATGTCTATGTACAAAACAATGAAGCTGAATTAACTTACTATCAACATCACACGAAACCCAAATAAACTGCATAGAAAAAATGGCATTGTGGCAGGAGAATAAATGCAACTGAACAATTTATATTAAGAAAATGAAGTCAATCTCAGACAAACACTATATGTTTTTTCTAAGGTATTGTTTGTAGTCTTACATATGCACATCAAGTCATGTATATATTAACATGTGCATATTTATCTAAACATACATGGCATGGAAATAAAAGTGAAACATCTAGGGGACAAAGGTCCAGAAAAGGGAAGTGGAGAGAGTGATGAAGAATAGGCTCAATATTTAATAAATATGTGTGTGTGCGCAAAGCTTTAAGAACATTTAAAAGTTCAAATCTCATAATGCCTAGCATATTCAATCCTCATAACTATAAGAATAGCAAAAACAGAGATGGGACCTTTCTTTGAGGTAGAAATAGACAATAACCTTGAAGAAATAGAAGTGAGTTACAACTCTCCTACTTTTATTCTGGGTAGAACAATTTAGAGCAAAATGAAACTCTTTGACCTTCAGAGAGGTAGAAATAGGCTCACATTTATGGGCCTCCACAATTAATAAATGTACTCTGAAGATAAAAAGGGGTATATAAAAATAGGATAAAAAGGTGAGGCCCGACACAGCGAACTTCACAGGAGAAGGACTGAGCCAGCGTCATAGGCCAGAGCAGGCCTGAGGCAGAGAACTCCATGGGAGCAGGACAAATCCAGATCAGGAACAGTTGTGGAGGCAGGACTGAGCCAATGACCTTGGCCGGAGAGCTAGATTAGACCCGAACTCCACAGGAGCAGATACAGGGGAGCAGATGCTGAGTGAGTGGGCCAGAACCAGAGTCCTCTGTGGTCAGGATAAGAATCTGGGACCTTTGAGAAAGTAAACCTGAGCCAGGAAGCCTACGGGTTCAACCGTGAGTGTGGGACCTCCAAGGAACTAGGCCTGAGCCAGGTCCTCTGTGGGTCTGGGCACACTTGAGTCTGGGACCTCCCAGGAAGTAGATCAGAGCCAGAGACCTTTACAGGAACAACCCCAAAATAGGGACCTCCACAGGAGCATACTCAGAACAGGGACCTTTACCAAAACGGGTCTGAGCCAGCAACCTAGGCCAGAGTAGGTCTGAGACAGCAAACTTCAGGAGAGGGAGTTAGACACTTTTATCTTATGTTTCATCCTGAACATAGGATGAAAGTGGGGGTCCAATACTAAGTTTGGGGAAAGAATAGTCATGAAGTTAGTTTCTTCAAAGGAATTCCTATACATGTCATGGGATTATCCTGAAAACCTAGGAAATGAAGCCTTGTGATCGTCTCAAAGACACCATTGTACTGTTGGGGAAAATTGTAGAACATGCTAACTGGCCTGAACGAGTCAGCTAAGGCGGGAAGAGTAATAGCAGTCCTGACTGTGAAGACAAGCTGAGGGTAAGGGATCAACCATGATGTATTTTTGATCACTGTCCTTGTCAGAGCATCATATCCCAGGAAAACCCCTAGTCCCAGGAAAATCAGGATGGCTGTGTCTCCAGTTGGTAGCAACCGCTAGTCACATAGGCTATTATTTACTAAGACCCATCACCCTAAGCCTTCTTTAGGTATCTTTTCAATTAAAATAGCTAATCTTTGGAGGATAATTATGTGATTAAGCTATCCTAAACCACATTGTTAAACATGCATTGAGATCACAACCCATGTTTCTCATATTAGAGTCTTTACTTCTAAAAATGTGTCTTGAGACACTGAAGCAAAATATCAAGCGATAACATTTTGTTTTTAAATGCTGGAAAGGGTGCTTTAAATTTTGAAGCGAACTTTATACCCATTGTTATAATCACTCATATATTCTTAGTTTGTTAAACAAGCACTTATTAGTGGCATAATCTATAAGTCACTGTATAAAAACCTAATGATAGATTTTTTTACTTTATGAAATGTATATATGACAACAGATTAGAAATACAAACAGAAAGTTAAAATAATTGGGTACTACATACATTATGAAAGAAAGGCAAGATTTAATATGGAAAACACCAGAGGTGAAGTGTACCTAGGTTCAGGGAAGACTCTTCTCCTCTGAGAAGGTAGATTTACCACTAAAAATGAGATCAATTTAGGTTGACGCACAAATGATAAAGAAGCAATGGCCCTGGGAAAAGTCTGGGGAAATATTCTTGGAGAGGAGGAAACTTTGTCCAAGGTTTTAGAAGCAGAAACAGGTTCTATGCATTTGAAAGTAACTGGAGCCCACGGAGTAGGTGGTATAAAAACAAATGAGTGCTAGACACACAGGTTAGAACCTGAGGTTGGAATAATCATGAGACACGGGGACAGGACTCAACCTTGAGTCTTCTGGCCTTGAATACTGAGGCTTCCTGCTTTGATCTGATCTTGTCAAGGGTGATTATTTTTTCAAACATTTTCTAAGATAAGTTTTGGCATCCATTTTCCTAGTAAAGCCAATGTTCAAAGCGTATTCAGAAAAGCTTCTCTTATAAATATGGAGGTGGAGCTCAGGGACCTACTTCTCTTCCCTGCATCACCCACAACTCTCAAGTTCAGCCAGTGGCTTAACAATGTTTAGTATATAGAATCATAGTGAAAGTAATTGACACACATTGTTCAAAATAGCAAGTCCCGGTGAGCTGTTATGTATTAGGTACACAGTAGGCTCTCCAAGGGGTTCTGAGTTGGGTGTCATTTTAACTTACATCCTGGCGAAGCAGTACACGCAGGAATTAGGATATGTAACATTATTAGATGCGCATAGTGGGCTGACCCTTATGGTGCATATGTGTTTCTTCTGCACAAGCTTCTTCTGATAGTGACCACACGAAATGACCTAAAACAAAACTCACAGGTTAAACATATGTCCTCCAATGATGTGTTAATGGCTTCTAACAAAGTATTGGAGCAATGGTAAAGTGTCTCCCTTTTAAATCTCAACTGTCAAAATTATACTTTGATAAACTCAGCAAGCAGTGCCTTTGTGGTAACATTTTACAGTGTAACTGAGGCTTCGAAGCCCAGACCCTTGACTATACTGGAAATTTTATAAAAGGGAAGAGAAGCGTTTGGGAAAAATGATAAGAAGGACTGAGCATCTTATAGTTGTTGTGGCAATTGTTTTATTTCTTAGGAACCATATTTTAGCTGTGATGTCTGGAACAGAATAGAGTATTTGTTCTTCCCCCAGATGCTGGCTATAGTTCAGGCTTCTGGGAATTAGGATTCTGGACTAGAAAGGGAAGGAGTTGCGATGGTCAAATCATTCTCATGTTTATCTATTATTTTGTTTTTCTTAGCAGCAGAAAGCCTTCCCTGGGGTATTGTGACTATTAGAATATCTACAGGAAGAAGGGAGGCTGGGAAGTCAGAATATTGTGCAGCACACTGATCAGGCAGGTGCTACCACACTGTCCATCTCTTTCCAGTGGATGTCCAGATCACACAGTCAACACATGTAGCACAGAACACTAGGCTTTTCATTGCCCTGGAAGTCTAGGGACCTCCCATTACAGAGCTGTTTCCAAAGCTTCAGTCACTTTGTTTATGATTACTCCCAAGTTTTGTGATACGTTCTTTAAAATATTTTTCTTTAAAGTAACAACTTTTGAACTTTGCAAACAACTATACATTTGTCTCAAGCGTGATTGCCAATAATGAACTTAAAGTTATAGCTACATTTTCTAAAACATTAAAGAATGGCAGGAATTTTTGAAATGATAGATCTATTATCATGTTAAGTAAAATAATGACACTACTCAGCTTCTCTGAGGGAAATACTATTACTATCTTCTTTCTCAGTGATTAAGACAGAATGGTATGTTTGATAGAGTCTACCAAAAATTGATGCTTTAGCGGGATATTCAAACATGCAAAAGTGACATCTATCTAATGTTGGGTATGGACGTAAGAAAAATTATTTTTAAAGGTTTATTTTTATCCTATGCATACGAGTGTTTTGCTTACATGTATATATGTGCATTGTGAGCATAATACCCTTGGTGGCCAGAAAAGTGTGGTCAAGCCCCCCCAAACTGGAGTTAAGAATGGTTGTGAGCCATCATATGGGTGCTGCGAACTGAACCTGGTCCTCTAAAAGAGCAGCCAGTGCTCTTAACTACTGAGCATCTCTTCAGCCTCCACAAGAATGTTTAATTAAAGAGGAGTGTGGTGACATTTTGTTTGTGCTTTAACAAATAAAGCTTCCCTGAAAAACAGAGTGCAGAGCTAGCCACACTAGTTAGCCAGAGAGGCCAGGCAGTGGTGGCACACACCTCTAATCCCAGCACTTGGGAGACAGAGGCAGACAGATCTCTGTGAGTTCAAGGCCACCCTGGGCTACAGGAGATTAAATCAGTCTAAAAGAGAAATGGAGCCAAGTAGTGATGGCACACACCTTTAATCCCAGCACTAGGGAGGTGAAGAAGGGAAATGATATATCTGGGCAGAGAGAAGGATATAAGGTGGGAGGAGACAGGAGCTCAGGATTCAGTCTGAGGTTTGGTAGAGAAAGGATCGCCCATTCGGTCTGACGATTCAGTAGAGACCAGTTAGAATTGATGTTACATTGTCATAGAAACAGGATCTTGCCTGTTTGGTCTGAGCTTTCAGAGAGCTAAGAACTCTAGTGGCTGAGTGCTCTGCTACTCTGGCCTTTCAGCTTTCACCCCCTAATATCTGACTTCAGGATTTTATTTATTAAGACCAATTGAGTTCATGTTATAGAGAAGTATATATATTTTTGAGTAAACAATGTTTACTTGTATCTTTGGGGGAGGGGGAATGATTTGAATACATTACTTATGTGTGCAATTTCCCCAAAATTTAAAAATCAGATAAAGCTATATACTTAGTAACACAAACTGAAATAGTATGTGATTCCAAATACTATTAACTACTAGAATTTAGGGAAAAAATATCTAGGGTGTCTTTTAGGGAGAAGAAAAGGCAGGTGAAGCCTGAAGAACTTCATCTTAGCAACACTAGGAGCCACTGCTTTAAGTAGAAAGACACTTCACTTAGGTTTATATTGCATAGATTCCATTTTCATGATTAAAGTGGAGGTTGGCATATAATTTCTCTTCAGAGCTAAGTGGTAAATAAATAGCTCATGATTTTTCTGCCATTTGGATTCTGGTACAAATACAACTTTTAGTGAACGGAAAAGAACCACAGCTACAGAGGGAGAAGTAGGAAAGAGCACACTTTGGTTCCAAGAAAAGTGTTTTCTAAAACAGGTGAGCGTGGTGTGCCAGTGATTGAAGCAGGTTAACCGTAGGGAGTCGGTGGAGAGAGACAGAGTAAATGAGACTTTAGAGAGGGAACAATTCTGAACTTTCTTTGCCAGGGGTAAAAAGGGTATGAGAGTGTTCATTCCCCAGGATTGATTTTGACAGTGATACGGTCTCACTTCTGTAATTTTACTTTTACTCTTACTCCACAGCTGGCTGGTGGGGTGGTTGGGTAGCTGGTGGGCTGGCTGGGTGACTGGTGGACTGGTTGGTTGACTGGGTAGCTTGATGACTGGCCCCTGGAGTCTTCCTTCTCTTGCTCCTTTTTTTTTTTTCCAGATTTCTCCTTCTATTTATTCTGCCTGGCATCCCTGCCTGTCCTTTTTCCTGCCTTGCTATTGGTCATTCAGCTCTTTATTAGACCATCAGGCAATTTAGACAGACACAATAACACAGCTTCACAGAGTTAAACAAATGCAACACAAATAAAAGCAACACTTCTTTCCATCGCTAAAGAAATTCTCCACAGCATAAACAACAGTAACACACCTTAAAATTAAATTTTACAACAATATTGTGTGTGAATCATATGAAACTGACATCATGAAGATTGAAAATGGTCAGATTTTTTTTTCTAGTTCCATCCATTTGCCTGCAAATTTCATGTCATCATTGTTTTTTACAGCTGAGCTATACTACATTATGTAAATGACCACATTTTCTTTATCCAATCATCCATCGAGGGACATCTAGTGCTGTAGGATAATGCATTTATATACTGTAATATTTTCACTCATATTGGTTTAATAAAATGCTGATTGGCCAGTAGCCAGACAGGAAGTATAGGTGGGGCCACCAGATGAGGAGAATTCTGGGAAGAGGAAGACAGAGATGAAGTCACCAGTCAGACTCAGAGGAAGCAAGATGAAAATGCTGAGAAAAGGTACCAAGCCACATGATTAAGCATAGACAAGAATTATAGGTTATATAAGTTATAAGATCTATTTAATAATGCACCTCAGCTAATAAGTCAAACAGTTTATAATTAATATAAGCCACTATGTGTAAATTTGGGGCTGAATGGCTATGGGACCAGGCAGGACAGAAACTTCCATCTACCATCTAGATTGTTTCCAGGTTCTGGCTATTACAAATAATGCTGCTATGAACGTAGCTGAGTGAGTGTCCTTGTGGTATGATCAAGCATTCTTTGGGTATTTGCCCAAGAGTGGTACTGTTGGGTCTTGAGGAAGACCAATTGCCAGTTTTCTGAGAAACTGCCATACTGATTTCCATAGTGATTGGGTAAGTTTACACTCCCACCAGCAGTGGAGGAACGTTCCCCTTATTCCACATCCTCTCTAACATAGGCTGTCATCAGTGTTTTGATCTTGACCATTCTGACAGGTGTAAGATGATTATTTCAGTGTTTTGCATTTGTTTTGCATTCCCCTGATGACTAAGGGTATTGAGAAATTCCTTAAATGACTTTCAACCATTTGAGAATTCTCTGTTTAGATCTGTATCCCATTTTTTAATTGAATTATTTGGTATTTTGATGTCTAGTTTCTTGAGTTCTTTATATATTTTTGAGATCATCCCTCTATCAGATGTGGGATTGGTGAAGATGTTTTTCCATTCTGTAGGTGATCGTTTAGTCTTATTTACTGTGTCTTTTGTCTCATAGAAGCTTTTCTGTTTCAGGAGGTCCCATTTATTGATTGTTGCTCTCAGTGTCTGTTCTGCTGGTATTAGGAAGTGGTCTCCTGTGCCAATATGTTCAAGGCTACTTCCCACTTTCTCTTCTGTCAGGTTTGGTGTACCTGGATTTATGTTGAGGTCTTTGATCCTCTTGAACTTGAGTTTTGTGCATGGAGATAGATATGGACCTATTTGCATACATGTTGCTATTTTTATTATGTTGTTCATACCTATCCAAGAGCATGGGAGATCTTTCCATTTTCTGATATCTTCTTCAATTTCTTTCTTTAAAGACTTAAAATTCTTTCACACAATTTGTTCACTTCTTTGGTTATCCCTAAATATTTTATATTATCTGTGGCTATTGTAAAAGGTGATGTTTCTCTAATTTCTTTCTTGACCCTTTTATCATTTGTATATAGGAGGACTATGTCATCATAGAACCTTTATCCAGTAACTGATGGAAGCAGATGCAGCGATCCACATCCAAGCACCAGACTGAGCTACAGGAGTTCAGTTGAAGAGAGGAAGGAAGTCTTATATGAGCAAGGGAGAGAGACAAGATCATGATGGGGAAATCCACAGAGATCCAAACTTGTGGGAGTTCATGGAGTCTAAAACAACAGTTGGGAAACCTGCATGGGACCAAAAGGCCTTCTGCAAGTGGGCGACAGTTTTATAGCCTTGTCTGTTTGTGAAACCCTTGGCAGCAGGACCAGAATCTGTTCTTGGTGCATGAGCTGGCTCTTTGAAGCACATTCCATATGGTGGGATGCCTTGCTCAGCCTTGATGGATGTGTGTGTGTGTGTGTGTGTGTGTGTGTGTGTGTGTGTTTGTGTAGGGAACTTGTTCATGCCCTATCTGAATGAACCAGGTACTGTTGACTCCCCATGGCAGAAATATTACTCTTTCTGAGGAGTGGGTGGGATGGAGTGGGGGGAGGTGAAGGAAATGGAAAGAAGGGAGGGAGGAGGAACTGTGGTTGGTATGTAAAATGAATAAAAAATAAAAAATAAATAAAATAGAAAATGGCCAGATGCTAACTGTTTCATATGGTTTAAAATAAAAGAAAATACAAGGGTGGAAAATTACTCTTATACAGAGGTTAACTTACCTTAAATGATGAGTCACTAATAACATCTGTAATGAAAATGTTAAAATATCCAGTAAAACAATGAGGTGTTGAAATGTGTAGCTCATTAAGTAAATCACATAAATATTGACCTGACCATAGGACTAAGAAAGTTGTCTCCTTAACAAAGTTCTGAAGCATGTCTGATCCCCACATATGTTTCCTTTTGTTCAAGACCCTTTCAGGATGGAGAGATGGTTCAGCAGGTAAGAGCATTTGCTACTCTCACAGAGGACATGGGTTCGATTTCCAGCATCTGTATCTCCAGTTCCAAGGGATCTGACACCCTCTTCTGGCCTTCTTGGGCACCAGATACAGAGATATAAACAGGCAAAACATCCATACATATAAAATAATAGACCTTTTAAAAGAGCCTTATTATTTTGTCTGAAAACTCAACCTTGACCTATGCCTACGTTTAGTGCTGATCTTAGGCAGGAGGGACATAACCCCAAGCTTCATCATCAGGGACTCAGCAATGCCATACACTACTGGAACCCACAGATTGAGTAGATTTGTTTCAGAGAAAGGATTAATTCTTCATACCATCCTAGCTGTTTGTTGATAGACACTGTAGATACCATCATCACTGGTTATTTCTGTCTCTAATCAAATAGATTCTCTCTCTCTCTCTCTCTCTCTCTCTCTCTCTCTCTCTCTCTCTCTCTCGTCTACCTGTTAAATAGGAAGCTTCTTTTTATGGAAAATATGTCAATGGTTGCCCAGACTGTGAGTACTTCTTTTACCTTTATATTTTACATTCTACTTCACAACCGTGGTTTCTTTCAAGCACTGCTTAAGGGCCATTCCTTCACCTGCCCCCATACTCTACCATTGATTGGCAAATGACACCATCTACTTCTGCTCTTATCAGAGTTATGCTGAGCCATCCAGAGACTTGACATCTGTAGTCCTTCAATAGTAAGCTATTTCCAAAGCTGGTGCTGCTTTGTTTAGAATGCTTTGTGCTTGCACATCAGACACACACACACACACACACGTAGGAGTCAAGAAGGAAAGAACTAGAAAGAGGAAGAAGAGTGAAACAAACACTGATACTCAACACAAAAGACCAAATTATCTCTCTCATCTACGGATTGCAGTCCTCATAGATCACTGCTGAAAATCCAGTCTAAAACTGTCTGTGGTAGATTTCTTGGAATATTAAAACAAAACAAAACAAACAAAAAACAAAAATGGAGTCAACCATTCATATTCATTCTGGTTAAGATATTAAATTCTTCATCTATGAGAAAATACTCAGGTTTCCAAACATTTTTACATCTAAACAGGAGTACTTATTTATTTTCTCACCCCATCTGGAATATTATATTAAATGCCCACTCTTTCCATGAAGTTCTTTGACAGATCCTTACATGAGAAATAGCTAGTAGCCAAGAAAGCCAGGAGGAAGGCTTTTGACTTTTCCATGGGAATCACTGCAGTTCATCTGCCTGGATTCCTTTAGCAAGTCCCTTGAGGTTGAGTTCTGGTACGAAACCAGTGGTGATGGCCCTACTGGGAGAACCTCAGTCCTTATTATGATGTCACTCTACAAGTGTTCTATTTCCATGTGACACGGAAGCAAAAGTCACTGTGTTATCAAGCATCAAGAAGACTTCGAAGAGAAAACATTAACGTTCTTGTTAACAGACTGTAGAGTGATTCATTGTTATTCTGTACATTTTTTGTCATTTGGTTGCATAGAAGTACATTATGCTTTTTTTTATAAGGAGGAAACCAAGACATAAAACACTACCTGAGAAAGAGTAGCTCTGGGGACGCTTTTCTGCAAGGCTTACATTGCTTTCTATTCCCTCTTCTCTCAACCTTAAGATTCTGACTTAGTGTATCCAGAATGAAGAGCTAATAGAATAGGGATGGTTATCTTCTATCCCTTTCTCTCTTATTCCCTAGAGGCAATTGTTATTTTATTAGCCCTTACCATATCCATTCCTAGCTCTCTGGACATATCCACGTTTAACATAGGACATTTAGATAAATGGAGCCCTGGCCATGGAAGCTCAAGAGCATTACATGATATTTCTATTATTATGCTTGGCCGGGCGGTGGTGGCGCATGCCTTTAATCCCAGCACTCGGGAGGCAGAGGCAGGCGGATCTCTGTGAGTTCGAGACCAGCCTGGTCTACAAGAGTTAGTTCCAGGACAGGCTCCAAAACCACAGAGAAACCCTGTCTCGAAAAACCAAAAAAAAAAAAAAAAAAAAGAATCTATTATTATGCTTGTATTTGAAGATCTCTCTCTCTCTCTCTCTCTCTCTCTCTCTCTCTCCTCTCTCTCTCTCTCTCTCTCTCTCTCTCTCACACACACACACACACACACACACATACATTCAATTAGTGATTCTACAATCAATGGAGGGTGTAACATAGCAGATCCAATGAAGCTTGGCTTGGATCTTTACCAAAATGACACCATGAGAAAAATCAAGCCTACAATTTAAGAAAGCAAGTTAAAAAAAAAAAAAAACCTGAGATCTGTTCTCAGATTTCCTAGGAACATGAAGTTATGAGTACTGTGGCCTGCTTAGTCAAAGGGAACTGTCTTGGAACAGATGGTTCTTTCTATAGTGCAATAGAGCAAAAGGAGGAATGAGGTCAAGCAGCTTAGCTGTCCTCTCTGTGCCTAACAGTTTTAACAGGGTAAGTTCTGCCCCCTTTCAGAACCTCAGTTTCCCACTTGTGAAATAAGCTGCCAGTCTTGCGAACTTTGAAAGTCATTTCCAGATTCTGAGGCACAATGTACAAACCACTTGGGACATAAATTAGGACAAATCCCTTCAGACCATATTTGTGATACCATGGTAAGTTCTGGATTCTCCGCTTAGAGGGGACTTTGTGGGCTGCCAGTATGGTCAATAGTCTGGGTTCTAACTCCCAACTAGTAGAAGAACTCAGGTGATTTGCTAAGGAAGTACAGATTCAGAAAGGCGCCAGAAGATCTTTGAATGCCTTGTGACTTTTTTAGAAAATACGGTGGTCACTGTTCAATTTGGGAGTGAAGAAAGAAAGAATGGGAGCTGACATTCACATTCTGTTTGAAAAGAAGTGGGTTCCCTGAAACTCTGCTGCTCACCGAGCAACAGCAGACAGCTTGATGGGTTTCCCCAGGAAAAGTGAAGCAGCTGGTTTGAAGTTGGAACACTGCAACCAGCTTATGCTTTGGGAAGAAAAACATTACTCATCTGAAATTCTGCATATCAACAGATGCTGCTTCTCAGAGCAAGTGTAAAACACATTAAATTCTATAAACAAACAGCAACAACAAAACCCCTCTACCAGCAGTTTACTCATACAACTTAAATATAAAGAAGAAGAAACTCCTATTTTTAACTTGGAAAAAACTGAATTTTTAATCTAGATTTTTCTGATAGGTTCAAAATATTTGATATGTAACCATTCTTCTCCCAGTCACATCTTATTATGAATAAATATTTTGTATTTTATAATATTTATCAATGATTACAACCTACCTTGAATATGAGGATTTAGCTATTTAATTTAAAAATAATTAAATTTCTTATTATTTGATACTTTTAAACATTTATTTCCTTCTCTTATCTCCCTCTCTGTTCTGCTGGAGTCCACAAACCCCTCTCCCATTTGACTTTTTCTTTTTGCATATGATAAGCTACTATAATATTAGCTTATCATATTATAAGCTGTTCTTGCTTTAGCCTGGGTAGAAGGTAATCTACCAAAGCAAGAGTAACTTAGTAGTGGGCATGCCACTGAAAAAATGACACTCTCTTCTCCAACACTCTGACTTTTATTATTATCCTCTTAGAAAAGCCAGTTCCAGACCTAGAGGTCAAGGCCTAGGTCCTTTGACTGTATAGATTTTCTTAGGAGAATTCCAGATGTATCTAAAGCTAAAAGCCAAATTGTTGCAAGACTCAAATAACTATATTCTATTGGTCAATACTTAATAAAAATATTAAATAATCAACAAATATCTATCAATTATATCTGGGAGGCCTTTAAAGGAGTGTCTAGCCAGCTATATGCCGCTATCTAAACAGCTAGACCAAAACAGAAACCCGCTTGATAAGATGTTAACAACAACAAAAAGGAGATATTTGTATGCTTGGTGAAAGATACACTTCATTCCCCATAATATTGCGTCAGAGAAAACAAATACAAAATTCTTCAGGAACTAAAGAGTTAAGTAAGGCAAAATTTCCTTAAAAAGGAAAAAGGGTAATGAAGCCTCTCAGCAGAAATTCAGATTTCTTCCAAACCAGCACTTGTGAACTCTAATGTTATACTTCAATTTTCAGCTGCATTGATTAAACTTCTAAATTATGTGGACTGAGAAGCACCCTCCCCTGCTCCCATGTATAACAAGAGTTAAAAAACAGAGGTCATGAATTTGAAAGAGAGCAAGGGGAGATACATGAGAAGGATTGGAGGTCAGAAAGGGAAAGAAATGGTGTGATTATATTTTCATTTCAAAAAATAAAATCAATATTTCGAAAGAATAGCTAACCATGTAAAAATATGATGTCACTCTCTAACTACTAAGAGTAAGGCACAGGATCCCTTTGCAAAAGCCAAAACAAAAATAAACAACCGGATGGAATCCCTGATGGGCATGCTTACTTACCTGCTTTTAAATACGTCCACTGCCATAAAGGCAGCAGTGGGAATCTCTTGGATCTACCGTGAAAGAATGAAGCCAGCTTCTTCCAATAGGATGTATTCTGATCCATTACTCTCATGTGCATTGATCATCTGGAGAGGGCAAGCCGTAACTCCAGAGAACTACAGTCTTTCCCTGATAACTCCAGTGGCTAAGCAGCCTGTTCCCGGAGGGAGCTTGAGAATTAGACTACCTGCAGAAATGTGTAAACTGTTCTCCCTTATCTTCCTTCTGCGCCGAAACACCTTGGTATCTTTGTTATGTTTGCCCCAGTCTTTGCAGTAGGTCATGACTGCCCTAGGTACAGCTGACTGAAACCATGGCAAGAGCATCTATTAGTACTCTTTTAGCTCTCTTACACAGGATATATTGCATTTATCTATTATAAATGGGCAGAGAACACCTCTTAATTCTTGCCTGTGAAAGACCTGAACAGATCAAAGGATCTCCTGGATCCTGATTAACTACATATCATTTAAATGTCAAGTAATTGATAATATATTATCACTTGAACCCAAGCCCATGACTTCAAAGTTCATATATTCTTAACGTTTGCATTAATTTATTGTTCCTTTACTTATGAGACACAGTTTCAAAGAGAGCCATGGGTGTTGTTTAAATTCCTTGCACATTGCTTGAAAGATTTTATTACTGTATAAACATTCTCTGGAATATGTTAATATGAAATGTGTTATTGAATCAGAGTAAAATGATTAAATCATGTTCTTGATGAGTAAGTCCACACATAATCATTTTATAGTAATAATAGCCAGCCATTCTATAACCAAGAGCAAAGGGCTGCATTGACTTCATCAGAAGAACCGTGGTATTCGGATTCACCATAATGCAGTGCAAATGCAATATTTCTTTTTGTAAAGATGAGTGGTCGTCGGCGTCAAAAATGACGTGACTTATCCAGTTACATTTTATGACAAAGCTGGAAGACCAAAGAATCCTGACTTTGGTGCTTTTTACCTTCACACTATTGATATCAATTAATAATCATTTGAATCTAAAATAACTTGCATAAAACAAGGCTTGGTATAAAAACGTTAATTCTTGGCAAAACACAAAATTATATGGCAAAACACATTTAGTTTGTATGACTGTGTATGATCCTAAGTTATGTCTTCTACACAGCACAGGGTGTAAAGAACTGTTGTTGCAGATAGAAAAAATGTATCTGTGATTAATCTTGACTGTTAGCTTACTGTGTTAAGAATCACCTAGGTGACGTGCTTCTAGGTGGATCTGTGAGAGCATTTTCAAAGAGGCTTAAACTGAGGTGCCAGTGCCTACCATGGATGTTGGCAGCAGCATCCCATGAAATTTGGTTCTGTATTGAGAGAGGGACGGAGGGAGGGAGGGAGGGAGGGAGGGAGGGAGGGAGGGAGGGAGAGAGGGAGGGAGGGAGGGAGGGAACAAGCGAGCACAACAAGAACTAAACACCAGGATTCATTTCTCTGCTTCCTGACTGGACACAATGTGACGAGTACCCCATGCTTCTGCCACTAGAGGGACTATGTACTGTCCAACTGTGAACCATAATAAACAGTCTCTCTGAAGTGATTTTTTTGTTTGCCATTTTGTCCTAACAATGAGAAAATCAATGTAAATAATATTTTAACTTTAGATTATGTAAATATATTAGTTATGTGAAACATTTTGTAAGGATAAACACTTTTTTTTTCCATAACAGGTTTTCATTATAGAATAAACTCAAAATGACTTATTTGGTGCTTTCTTCTTTTTTTTAAAAAAAATCCCAGCAATTAATCTGTGCCAGCTGACATGGGGCTTTCTTCAAAGCTTTGTATAAGAAAATAGTTGCCAGATTCAACTCCCACAGCAAAAATAGGTTTCTCATGATTGCCCTTCTTGGGAAGGTGGAATACAGAAAAGAAGCCTTGAATCTATTTTCATACGGAAGACAAGTTTACTAAATTATTGCAAAATATGTTCAGGTTCTCAATAAGTATAAAATGGATTAGTGTATGATATGTTTTAAAAATTGTTAACCTTGTGTTGGTTGTAAATGATAAATTAATCGACGCTCATTTCTAAATAAAGTAAGGCTATGTCTCAGCTGACGCAAACTTGTCATGAGCACCACTGGCTGATGGTTTCTGACAAGAGAACTCTGTTCCAACAGAGATTAGTTGAAGGTCAGTCACCTTCCATGGATCTCTTAAGAAATGTCATTATATAGAAAGGAGTTGGGGTGGGTGGTTGACTCCAATCCTGAGATCACGTGACCAGGGACTTATTGTCAGAAAAAATAAATAAATAAGAAGGGAAACCAGAGTAGTTGATCATTGTCATGAAAGAGCTCCAGGATCTTCTGGACTTAGGTTCTCAGTTGAGAAGACAAATGGAATCACTAGGGCTTACTGTTCTTGAAGGGATGGAAAGCATTAATGGAGGCATGAGAAGTGAGATGCTATGACTTGCCCAGACCATTTAGGTTCCGTGTTTGTGCCAACCAGATGTGTCATCTCTATTAAGAAACAGCGATTTCCATGAACAGAACCCTAAACAAGTTTAAAAAGACTTGGTGCGTCATTGAGAAAAATTCCTTTGCAAGATGATTACATAATACGACCTAAATTAATGCTAGCTTACATTTGCCTGGCATATTAATATTACTGAGTGTGTTCACATCTTCTGAGTCAGTTGACTAACATAGAAGCTTGACGTGGGTAGTGTCGTCTCCTCATTTTATAAAGATAGAGACCAGGCTTTAGAGAAGTGAAGGTGTCCAAGACCTCAGAACTGCTAAGTGATGGTAGGACAAAGTTTTAGAGACAGGTGCTTGGGCTCAGTGCTCTGTTCCACACAATAGTTTCACCTTCATGTGGGTTTGGTACAGCGGTCAGGGTGGGTGTTATTACTATTTGATTCTTTTCTTTAGCTTCTTCTTCAACTGGAAGGATTCCAGGACACCTTACAGCATGGTTCATAAGCTTATACCTGCCTTCGCTAATCCTAGTTGCTATGGTTTGAACACTGATACACACTCTCCAGCAGGAAATGAACAGTTCAAATATGGTGGTGCATGAATGGAGCCAATCAGAGGGACAGCCAAACACCTTGGGATCTACCTCTCTTCTGTAGGAAAAACATTTAGCATTTTGGAAGCACTAGAATTATGATTTGTGTTAACATATTACAAATCTGCTGGTGTGCAGAACAAGTGGCCCCCGATTCCTTGACAATGATTGTTTCCAAACAATCTCCATTTTTTTTAAAGAACCAGAAACA
The DNA here is from genome assembly GCF_950005125.1 of Chionomys nivalis. Lineage (NCBI taxonomy): Eukaryota > Metazoa > Chordata > Mammalia > Rodentia > Cricetidae > Chionomys > Chionomys nivalis. The sequence goes on along the minus strand of NC_080099.1, from coordinate 22,939,011 downwards.
TCTAAGCACAATCTGCCCAATAAGAAAAAGGAACTTATCCTGAGTCAAACTTTCTCAAAATATTCTTGACATGATATACAAAATGGTATTTTCTGCATGAGGACATCTAAGTTTTTCTATCACCATTTGTGAAAGATGCTGTCTTTTCACACACACACACACACACACACAGAGGCACGTGCACGCATGCACACATACACTCATGCACACACACACAGGCACGTGCATGCACGCACACATGCACTCATGCACACACACACACAGGCACGTGCATGCATGCACACATGCACTCATGCACACACACACAGGCACGTGCATGCACACACACATGCACTCATGCACACACACAGGCACATGCACACACACACAGGCACGTGCACGCACACACACACGCACTCATGCACACACACACAGGCACGTGCACGCACACACACATGCACTCATGCACACACACAGGCACGTGCACGCACACACACATGCACTCATGCACACACACAGGCACGTGCACGCACACACACATGCACTCATGCACACACACAGGCACGTGTGTGCACGCACACATGCACTCATGCACACACACACAGGCACGTGCACGCACACACACATGCACTCATGCACACACATATCACTGTCAAATATTTGATTACCATAGTTATGAGTACTTGCATATGATTGGGTCTTCTCTTTTGTTTTATTGCTCTCCATGTTTCTCTTTGTTGCAGGTAAATGGACCCAGAAAAGATTCTATTGAGTGAGGTAACCCAGAACCAGAGAAGCAAGCACCACATACTGTTTCACCTGAGATTTTTAGCTTCAAATTGTGTGTATAAGAATGGACTAACCACAAAAACCGGAAAAGTATAAAGAGACCACAGGTGGGGAAGGGTCCTAGGAGTGTGATAGCAAGATCCAGGTGATATCAAGTAGGAAACAAAATAAGATGGAGGGAGTTCCAGCTGGGTAGGAGAGAGGGAGGTCAGTACGGAAGGAAAAGGAGAAGGGGGAACAATGGAAAAATAGCATCAAAGCTGTTTGATAAAGCATCTAAGAATCAATTTTACATTTACCTAAAATAATACACAATGCATACAAGTATGTGTACAGATATGCACATATATGTGTGTGAACATATACATATATGTTCACATACATATTTTTGAAGTAAGTTAAGCTCCTTGGGCTGACAATGTTCCCCTTAAGTGCTGTAGCCTACCAAAATAATAACCTCTACAAGTCATGAGCATGAGAAACCCTGCTTTTAAATGATGGATCAATGTAGTCCAAGTGACTTTGATTATTGATGTAGCCCTTAGTTGCCTCTCAGGGCTTAAGGAGAGGCCCCTATTGCTGAAGATGCTGCACACCCAGGACATAGGACTCGGATGACTTGAGGATCTACCTACTTCCCATGGTTTCAGAAAACACTATGCAACTTGCCGAAGGAAGCAAGCAATTAACCAGTCCTACTTAGGTGCAACACCTATAAACCGTCACAATTACCAGCATGGCAGAAGATGAATAAAGTTGCAATAAGTGGCACTCACTTGTTGGGGACAACTAACAGCTGTCTAATTAATTAATGCTTAAAATGAATGTTTAATGTTTAATTAATGCACTAAAGAAAATAACGCTTGGGTGCTGTAAACCTAGGCAACTCTCCGAGGTTAGTGAGGTCATAGGCCTCAGAAAAGAATTGACTTCGGCCATTGCTAGACAAGCATAGTTCCTCAGTATATCCTAAATCTTATTCTTACATCACAGATGAACAGAGCTACCATCCCTTATCAAAGAAGCCTCCTTTCCCCATCTCGACTATCCAGTTCCCTCAAATCTTCCTCCCACCTCCCCTTTTCCTCTCGTTCTTCCCTTCCACCCTCCCTTCTCCCCCACCTCCATGATCCCAATGCCAGTTCCTAAGGCAGATGCTATTTTGAGAGAATAAAATGGAGGGAAAAAAAAACAAATCGAAATATGTAATCACATAAAAATATTCTTGCTTTGATTTCATGAAATAATTATTAAAGTAAATGTCAGTTTTGCTGGTGCACTTAAGAATTGTAAACCTCATATTATTATTATTCTGATAGTTACATTTTTATTGCTATTATCTGTCTCAAACATTTTCAGAAGTCACTGGTGTGGAGAGGAGAAAAAGGCCAGAGAAAAACAAATATTCTTATGGTTTAACAAACAAAATAGAACATAAAATCACATTTATGGTGTTAGAGTCAGTATGTAAAAAATTGTCTATGCATGTAAGAAGTGAAATGCCAAGAGGTTTCTTAAAGATTGTGATTTTCCCGAGTCAGGTGAATAGATAGAGAAAATATGTCATACAAATATAGAATTTTGTTCAGCCATAAAGAAAAATAAAGTTATGACATCTCCAGAAAAGCAGAACTGGTGATTGCCATAATAAGCCAAATAAATCATATCCAGAAAGACAGATATGGCATCTTTTCTATTAATATATGCAACCTATATATTTAAAAATATGTGCATATATACAATTATAATATTTATGCATGACAAGAAAGCAGAAAATGGACTACTTAGGAGCAGGAAGGAAAGCAGCAAAAGCAAAAAAGGAGAACAAAAGAAGAGAATGGACACCGAATATGGGCAGAGCATCTGACATACATGTACAGAAGGGCTGCGGTGAAGCATCATTTTATATAACAAATATACCCTGAAAACAAAAGGGAAATTATCTCATGAATAAAAGGAAATATTCAAAAAGGATTTAAGATTTTGACTTTTTGTCCTAATTTCTATTGTGATTTATATTTTATTTATGAATAAATTATTTTTAAAAGAAGGCACTACAACTGGGTTTTAAAACCCCAAAGCCTGTTGAATTACTAGACTATTTATTTCCTTCTTAAACTGACTCAATTTCCAGAGTTCTTGTTTCACCAAAAATTTCATTTATAAGATATCCTGAACTTTTCTCTTTGTTCATCGTGGAAGCTTTTATAAAGAAAGAAGGAAACCTGGGCAACCACAGTGATGCACATCCTGCTTCATCCTGCCCTTTCTCTGCACATTTGGTCCATTCAGGCTGCTTTAATGCGCACTCTGGAACCATTTTAGCCAACTAAGAGGTCCCTTGAAGCAAAATGTCCTTGTGATCAAAGAAGCATGGAGTTATTTAAGAAAGAAGCTTATTTTCCTTAAAATTAAGTGTATTGATGCTCTAAGCAAACCCACAAGTCAGAGAAATTTCATACTTAGGATCACCTACTTCTATTGTCTTTATTCTTCATACCTCTGCCTGATTTAATTATAAGTCATGAGTAGTATAAGAAGAATGTGTGGGGCAGACATGTGGTTTAACAACAGCACAAATGTTCCAATGTCCATCAAGCAGGTCCATGAATTGTTTCTTCAAAATGTTGTATAAGCTTATTCCCTAACACCCATTCTTTAATGCTACTCTGGCCACCAACTGTCACCTGGTTCTACCTCTGCTTCCTTTCTTAAGCAAAAAACACCCATCAACCACCCACTTAGGGAACGTTTCTTAATATATGGAGGCAGTGAAGTAGCTCTCCTTCTCTCTGTCCTTGCTAAATAATACTTATTCCATTTGTTGTTTTTAGTCAATATAGAATTCTGGTGTAGGGGTAGAACTCTAAAACATTAGAATAGTGGATATATAGCTTCAAATACATTCAAGATCGGATTTGTTTTAATGGTTTTTTTCTCTGTAAGATTAAAGATTACATATTCATGTGAGGCCTCATTAACTATAGAACTAGTAGTAGAAAAATAATCAAGTGGATATATAGCTTCAAATACATTCAAGATCGGATTTGTTTTAATGGTTTTTTTCTCTGTAAGATTAAAGATTACATATTCATGTGAGGCCTCATTAACTATAGAACTAGTAGTAGAAAAATAATCAAATGTCCAGTTTCGACACATAACGATCAAAACAAAAACCCTGTTATAAGGAATCCCAAAGTCAGAAAAGATATAGTGTAGCTTTTGACCTCCAAATCAGAAAATGGAATAACTCTCCCAGAGTCCCTCACAGGATGGTTGTGTATTTTTACTTTGTTGCAATCAAGACACTGGGCTGACTTTTGGTATGCTAGGTGTGTTGCAACTCAGGGCAAGAGCAGGCAGGGATGGCAGCTAGCGCAGAAGTGGAAATAAAACATGTAAGTTTAAAATCACCTAGTTAGTAAGCACACGATGACAATCACGGGTTTTTGTTATTGTTTTTTTAAGCCCACCATGTGTTGGTTAACTATGTATCAGGCACAGTATCACATACTCTGTTTGTCTTATAGAAGACAATCTATAAGAATCTGAGATACCTATTTTGGCAGCTGGGCACTAAAAGTCAAAAGACAAACCATTTTCCTGAGGTTACTCAGAATATGGCTAACCTATCCTTGACCCTACAGCTTTCTAACTTTGCAGTCTCCCCAATCTTAGCTATGGCACCACACAAACTTTGCACATAATTTATATGCTAGGGAGGACAGGTTACTACCTATTGGATACGATGACAAAAAGTTGAAGTAACCTGTGGGGATCACAGAGAAGTACGGAAGTGGAGCCCAACCTTACAGGGAAAGCAGAGGCAAGGTGAGCAGAAAGCACAGTGAAATCTCACTCGTGGTGGTTCTGAGTGTGCACCATGAGGCTTCATTTCTAGAAGGAGTGAGGTGGGAAAGGAAGGAACACATGCTGGAGGAATTAATGGAGGCTAGGGTGTTGCAAGGTCTCACAGAGGATGGGGCTCAGGTGCAGCATGGCCCTCTGGAGAGCAGGGCACTCACACATAGGCACACAAAACCATGAACGAGGAGCAGCATGATTGTGGGAACAGAATCACACCCCAAAGCCAATCTTGTTCTTTGAGAAGTCCCCAGAGTGTGGTTAGCTAGCTTGAGTTGTTTTAACCTCTGAGCCTGCTTATGAATAAATATTCAATGCCTCATGTTCTAGAGAGGATTGAACAATTACAAGTGATCTGAGTTCCCAGAAGCATTTGTACAGAATTGTTCGTTTGTTTACACAGAGCTCTTCAAAAGCTTAATTCTACATTGCCACATGACTTTGAGTGCCTGAGTTTTCAGAACACGTCCAGGACTGTGTATTTAATTAAGGAATGACTTTATGACTCTAGCTTCTATAGCCTTGATCTGTATGCTTACTCTTAAAGAACATTGCAAAGTTATTACTTCAGCATCATGCTCTCTGACAGAGACATGGTTTACTTGTTTCTGAAAGACCGGATTATTGGGTGAAGTAATGTCTGATTTCCTTAATTATGTGAACAATCTAGTTTAAAATGAAACAGGGTGAGGTGTTTGAGAATTTGTGTCAACTTCAACCCTGGAAACGGATTTTGGCCATGCAATAGATTCACTTTATATTTGTATCTTTAAAATCTTACAGCGACTTTCCTTTCATGTTACTAACGAGAATTCCAAAGTGGTGTTGTAAGAGATGGTTAAAAAAAATGCAATAAGGAGTCTTCGTTTGTGGCATGTTCGAGCTCACTGCCTGTTGGTTGCACCCGCAGTATGTTCTCCATTGTTTGCATACCTGCAAATTCTTTCCAGGAAGCTTGTTGAAGCATTTAGAGTGTTGGTGTAGAACACAAGCTTATGCAGCTAGATCAGGAATTGATACTAGAATAAGACATCATTGTTTTGCTTCTTTCTTAGTTTTTGGCAATTTTGAACACATGGCTTTCAAGGTATATGTTCGATAGAGCACAGGAGGCAGACAGCGGTAGAATTGATGGGAGCATATAATATGTGCTTATCTAGGAGAAACAAATACAGAAGGCAAGCCTTTTAGACACGATAGCAAAAGGGCTAAAAGGCGGTGTTGAAATCCGAGAGCTGGAAGGGGCTATAAACACATGCTAATTGGAAGAGTGCACAGTAGTTCCTGAACATGGTGGATAGACTGGAGGGAAGAGTGGAGAGGATGAGTTTGGGGAGTGAACGGCTGGTGCTGGAAGGGGGTAGGAGTGAGACTCACCAGAGCATCTTTAAAGGATGAGTGAGAGGTCTTTGCTTTAGAAAAAAAATTCTCTGGAGATGACTGGAAAACGGAGTACTAGAGGAGTGAGCAACAGGGAGAACAAACAAAGAGGAATGAAGAAGAGAGGGGCTGAACTATGTGGCCCAGCAAACATTACTTTGTGTGTGTTCCTGCTTCCTCGTATTCCCATACCTTGCTCCTCATTTATTTTTTACTTTTTGCATTTACACATGGAAGTTTATTCAGCCATAAAGAAAAATGACTGCCACAGATGTATGTAACATTGTCTGTAACTATTGTAAGGCCAAGGTCCCAAGAAAGACAGCCAGCGATGTGAGCGGAAGTCTGAGTTTTTTGGCTCAGCAGTTAAGAGCACTTGTTCTTGCAGAGGACCCAGGTTCAGTTCCCAGCACACATATGGTAGCTCACAACCACGCAGAACTCTAGCTCTTGGGGATCCCATACCCTCTTCTGAAGTCCTTAGACACAAGAGATGTGTGTGCCGCATAAACATACATACAGGCCAAATACTCACACAAAGTAAAAATAAATACCCCTAAAAATGTTTAACACTAGTTTGATTAGACTAGTCTGATTTCTCATACTTGGGTCACACCTAGTCTGACTCAGGCATGACATTCAGCATCTTTGTGTTGTCTTTTTAACAGTAAATGGATAGTCTCACTAGTTCATCAAGAGGAATGTAATTACAGGCCAGAGGCTGCCATTTCAAGCACCTGTCTTAGATTAATTGGTTCCAGGAACATTTTAGAGTCATGTGCAGAGCAGCGAAACATCCGAGTCACCTGACCAAGGCATCTCTGGCAGAGGGGGAACAAAGTACAATGCGCCAGTCTCTTCTTTCCGTCCTTACACTTCACATGACTATTCTTTTGCTCTTTTCCACAGTCAACATAGCGACATTCTTTCCACGTCACTAGGTCAGTCAGTGAGTGGTGGTGTTTCTCACCTTAGTAGGGGTCCCGTGGCTTCAGACACAGACAGGAAGTGAAAACCAGGGACCTGGTCACCACCTATGCGCACAGAGTGGGTAGAAAAAGTGATGCAGAAGCCTGGATGGTGTGCATCGGACAGGGGATGAGGACAGTTCTACTGTTCCATGCAGAGGGTACTCAAGGGCAGCAGCAGAATGCAATGGTGGAGGATTGGACAATATCCCCTGGTCTCTAAAGGTTGTGACTTTATTTTCAAAACCTGATGGAAAACATTCCTCTTTCCTTTTGTATTTAAAACAGCAACACTACAAAGGATAAGATTCACTTCTGAACTGTGCTCTCTATAGAGTGATCAAGTAGCTTTTATCTTGTAAAAAATTTACTTAATTTGTTATTTATACATGTCACATAATATGTAGGCATGTTTTGTGTTGGTTGATCATCTCGTGAATGTAATTTTTACGAAAGTACGGCCTGCCAATAATGACCTCCACAGTGATGTTTACATTTTCCCATGGGATAATTACTCTTCCTTCTGTGTTCTACTGCAGATTGGCCCAGAAGCAATGGTATAGAAAGAAATAGGACAACAGATTCTCTGGGAATAACTTCTGAGAATGAAAGAGGTTTGATTTATGGAACTATGAAAAAGATAAAAATAAATGTCATATCATCTATGGACAGTAGTTACAGACTGGAAGACAGGTAGGAGTCACTTGGAACCTGTGCATCTGTGTGTAGACATCTTGTATGTGGCTGGGATGTGTTTGATTTTGAAAACCACTCTAGGTTCTTTGTTCTAAAGTTCTACTGAAAACCAAGATTTGTCTGTTTCTATTTTTCAGTTTACTTTATCATTCAGATGCAATATTTTACTGATGAAACAAACAAGCAGAAGTAAAGTAAACTTTCTGGAGAGATTTGTATTTTATTCAGTTGGGAAAAGAAGGTAATTTGGCAGGAAACGTGAGTCAATAGGGATGAGCACAGGGGCTGTCAGTGAGGACAACTGAACTTAGACCCGACGCCACCTTAGAACATCAGCAAAGGGGAGAAGTTCACCAGAGCCCACACGCCTGCACACCATGAAGGCATCATCGTTCTTTCTTTGTCCATGGGGAAGTTAGCAGTGCCCTTCATGAAGAAACTGAATTTTTCCATTACTCCTCCTGAGGGAAGACATGATTAACAAGACTCAGCAAGATCAGGAACATATAAAAGTTGAAAAGACGCACAAAACTTTCTGAAGTAGCAGTGGGACCTATTTTACGAATAAGAACAAGGCCGTGGAGTAGAACATCTTTCCACAGAAAGGAAGACTCCAGAACATTGTGCTGTTGCCACAGAGGAGAGGTTCTCTGCTTCAGTGATAACTCTATCCCAATCTATTTCTTCCATGGATACCAGAGGCAAAAAGATCACCCAAGGCATTGAAAGAACAAGAAGACTCCACAAAGGGAGTTGAGGTAGTCCATCTCTCAGCTTTTCATGGTCAGCAAGTCAGTGCTGGAGCTGGATACTACAATACCAAGGAAGACCTTCACCATGTTCCCAAGCAGAAATGTGTGTGAACATGTTCTCTGGGCTCAGGTCATATTTGTTATTCTAATTTGCTAAGATAACCACAAAGGTGAGAACACAGGACATAAGTGGCCCAATGCTGGTGGGTAAAAGGTAGTTAACAATGATAAAAAGTGAATTTGGTATAAGATAGTAAGTGCTAGGTTTCATCTTACACTTTACAAGGGGCATATCTACCTAATTACTATTCTCCCAAATACTGTGCAGGTCAAACAAAATACCAAAACAAAACACGTCCATAAGATTTTGATACAATAGTAACAGCCTATATTCTTTATTTTAGGGAAAAAAAAGCAAACCAATATTTTTTATTGCCTTTTCTCCCTTAAGACTACTGATCCTTACTTAGAGCCTGTGGCAACTTGAGAATAAAGTCCAGATGAATTAAAGTTGTTTAGTATTTTAGAAATAATGTGAGCTAGTGGATCCCAGCTATTCAATTATTCAGGAACCTTTCTTCATATGGGAAGTTGTGTGGAACTCCACTTTTAAAATAATAAAACTTGTACATGGGTTTGGGGGCCATTCAAATGGCTACTTTAACCCATTTGGTGACTCCTGACTTGCCTCTCAGTTGCAGGAGCAAATATGAGCTTGAAAACGCATGCCTTCCTAGAATTACAATAATTCAAGAGGTATGTGCTAGGATAGGAGCTGTTCAAGTTGGCAGAATAGCTGGCCCAACCCTGGTCTGATTCAGCTACCATTGTATTTTTCTTCCCATGCTCTGTTCTGCATGGAAATAAGTACAGTATAAAGAGTTAAGAGGGATCCTGGGAAGGGGAAGGATTGAGCAGACAACATTGTTCCCAGTCCACCTTCTTTGTATTTGATACTCACAAGATCTCTGTACACAGCTTGCATTTATTCCCGTAGGTGATATAGTCGGAACCACAAACTGGAATGTTTTCAATGGGGCAGGGGATGGCTACCACTGGGTACTTCTTGTATATTTCACAGTCCACCTGGTTAGACACAAGAGAAAGTCCTGGTTTTTCTCAAATACCACAAGTGTAACTACATTGGATCAACTAGACTACAGGCTGCAAGAGCTGAAGTCTCACTCATCTCAGATGTTCTGATGCTGTTAAAGCTGTTTTTATAGTGGCATTACCACCATGGCAAATGCCAGCAGTGCCAGCACCCTTCCTCTTTTTTAATGCCACACTTGGTGAGCAATCACTGAGCATTTCTGTGTCAGATAGTTAGCTTTAGTGCTACATGATCTCCTATTATTTAATATTTAGGACACTTGAGTAAGAGAAGTTCTATTATAATGCCTCTTTTCAACTGGGGAAAATGTTTCTTCATCTGTTTCTCTCCTCTGTTGCTTTCCCTAAACACACGACATGAACTATCTATCGATCTTTCAGAAATATTTGTTGACTAAATAATAGCCAATAGAAATTGAAATTAAAATTTTGTTTAACATACTTACCGTTGGTGAAGGGTGACTGGTCACTTCTGGAAGACAAATACAATGGAATATTAAAAATAAAGCAAAGCCTGGAATTCCATTAGTCAATGTAGCCTTGTCTTTCAGTCCAAAGTTTCATTTCTTTTGGCAATGAATCTCAGTATAGCCCCCACCACAGCTGTTTGCTTATGAACTTGAGTGGCCAATGGGTAAGCCCTTGAATCAGGCAGGTAAATTTATATATTCTTTCTGGAACTTATGGGAGACTTGATAAAGTCAGTTGCCACTGACTCCTTATCATTGACATATTTTCTCTATTAATCAACATAAAGAAATGAAATGAGCTCCACATGGTGATGCACACATTTAATCAAAACACACTGGAGGCAAAAGCAGGCAGATCTCTATTAAGCCCAAGGACAGCCTGGTCTACATAGCAATAGGGCTACATAGTAAAACCCTATCTCAAAGAAACAAACAGAAAAGTAAATGAATGTCGTTAATGTGTTAGACAATTATTTTAACTAAACCTCTTTTCACAATTTAAAGCCTGGATCATTAACTTGAGCCTTCTGGAGCAGTATGTTTTATTCCAAGCCTACTATGTGGATCCACGAAGACACCTAGGACTCCGCATCTCCGCTCTGAAGAGTAGCCGTCTTCTGATGTGGTTGTGTATGTCTGTATGCAATATAATTTATAAAGAAATTAGGACCCTTTTTGTCCATGGGTGCCAAGTAAGAATGCTTTTAAGGGATGCCATTAAACCCACTCCTTCAAAGTACAGATAGAACCATGATCTTTCTCCCTGACCAGAACTGTTTCTTTCCCTTTAAGTCTGCTTGACCCGGTATTTATATCAGCAGCTTAGATCCTAGGAGAAAACATGGAAAAGAAGCAACCTTCAGGACCGTAGGTGACACTGACTACACCCAACTCACCCAAGCTGTGGCAGACATAGGTTGCCATGAAGAACAGAAGGAGGCCCCCGATGACCTTCATGGTGGAGAGAGCCGTGACGAGGAGGCTAGTGATCTGAGATCCACTTGAAGCTGAATGTGCCATGCACTAGGAGAGGGGTCATATTTATGTGGAAAGCTTTGGTCTCTCCACCTTTCCTGTGAGCTCATCCAAAGTCAGTGCTGGACCCGAGAAGCTCTCCAAGCGTGTCCCACACCCCGAGTGGAGCTGCAGTACCTGTCAGTTAATTGCTGCTTCCCTCCTCACAGGCAGGGAGGTCACTTGAGGCGAGGAGTATTTTTCTGTCTGTTGCATAAGTGAAGACTGTTACTTACCCTCAGCTTTTCGCAGAAGAGATTAAGCCTGGATTTCTTAGCTATGAGACAAAGGGAAATCACCAGCTGAGTTTATTTTACTCAAATGGAAGGTCATGGTTATACCTACATTTAGTTTAGACTCCTGAGAAAACAAAGTTTCCTTTTCAAAGCAGTGAACCTGTTAAGCATGCTGGGGTCTGGCAAAGCTAACAACAGCTTTGGCATTTATGAGGCTTGGAGAAAGATGTTGGCATTTCCTAGGGATGAGACACTGGACAAGTTGTTGATGAAGCTGTGGACTTTTACCAGAAAGGAAAGCCCGGTCATACAACAGTTATTTGTAATTTTGAGATTTCTATAACTTAGAGCTTGTACCTCTGTGAGTGAGTGGTCAGGTAATGATGCTGCATAGAGACCAGTCTGGTTGCCAAATGGGCAAAGCAGTCACTGTTTAGACTGGTGCCCAGGGAGGTGAAGGAATGTTCCGAAGGCTGTCCCTTTTTAGCAATGAAATCCTTATTCCATGCCAGAAGAGATGCCCCTGTCATTTCCCTTCTCTGTCGCACAGCAATTGCTCCCATGCTCTTTTCCAGCTGCAAGGGATGTGGAATGATGATGGTCACTCTTACCTCGTCCCCTGAAGGGTCAACATTAGAATGACAAGTAGTTGACAAACAACAGAGTGCCTGCCTCAGAGCCTGAGCGTCCTCTCTGTCCCATAGGGACGATCATTAGTTACAGCCCAGCTAAATGTCCTTAACATGAAAGCTTGCTCTAAAGCACAGTGTGTCTGAACACGTGCTTGTGATTGTTAGCGTTCAGTGAAAAGACCAGAGTCAGAAGGTGGGTTGCTGGTAATTAAACTGCAACTGCATTGTCCAGGCACGGTTGTCTGAGTGCCTGCTGTTTGTCTAAAAAGCTCAAGGCCATGCATGAAACCTAGGAAGGCAGTAGGTTATAAAGCTCATTGCATAGTAAGCTTCATTTTGTGTGTTCTAAAACACAGGATATTTAGATGATATTAAACAACTTATAAATGACATTGTATTACCTTAAAATTTAGACTTTTGCATATTTTGAGGGGGAGGCAATATAATCTTGTTAAAATAACTACTATTGTATACCCTGGATCTCATTTGAATTGTTCATCTAAAAGCCATTAAATATGTTAGTTAACTTCTAGAGACATTAATTCTTCATCTCTGAAACACAACTATTTACCCCATGGGATGTTTTGAACTGTTAAGTGAACCTTTTACACACATGTGCACACACATGAGGTGGTAGGAGGGCAGGTAGCATGTTATGACAATTTTGTTGCATAAAAACCAGAGAGTATAATTATCATGTACCCAAGCTATCATATTTGTATGCATAATCTGCATGTATTTACATGTGCATGTAGACATATATCAAAATGCATGTATATTATAGTTCATATCTTCTAGAACCTTTTGAATAAGATAGCATGAGATTAAAGTGATGGATATATAATAAATTAAGAGTCATTGTAAACCTGAGGTATATAAAGCTATGCTTGAAATAACACAGTAATATATTGTTTTATAATAAACTTTCTTTTCATATAAGTAAAAGTATTAAAATAATATAAAGTATATAATACAACATACACTAGCTATTTATCATCATTTATTATTGGGTGTCGTGTCTGCATATTGTGCACAATGTACTTTTATATGACCAGTAGTACAGTTGAACTGAATGCATTTCATTGTTACAAATAAACTTACCACTATGAAACGCAACTATTATGTACCCCCATTGCGTAAAGTAGTTACATTGTCTAAAAACAACTAGGTAATGGGGATTTTTTTCAACTTTACTATAATCTTCTGGGACTACCATTCTATGTGCAGTGTGTTGTTGACTAAAATATCATTATCTAAAAGATGACTATATATATAATTCTTTTATGAGTGAGTGAGTGTGTGTGTGCACTGTATCAAGTGCTAGGCTCATGATCAGGTGTTGATATGGTAGCTCATGTTGTGGAATGCAAGTTTCACGGCAACACTTTGAAGAGGGCAGTCATTGCCCTAATTCAACCACTTTGCAATTTGAAGCTTTGGAGACTTCTATAATTTTCCTAACATCATGACCCTAATTACTGGAGGAGACTATGCAGAGCTGAGTCACAGGCAAGAAGTGATGGTTCTAATAAGGACCATCAGTTGTAAGCTTTATTGATCGCTATGGAACTTTACAGATAATGAATACCAACCTGAAGCCATCATGTTTCAAGATGAGTTGTTTTTTTTTTTAAGTTTGAAAGCGCAGGGTATTTTTGTTTCATTTGTTTGTTTCTTTAATTAAAAAAAAGGAGTATGAATGAGATCAGGGATGATCAGGATGCTGTGGAACTACAGGCTCACCAAGTATTATTTTGGATATTTGAGCATCAGAGATAAGAAAAGTCTTGTATTAACTGAATATCTTGAAGTCAAAGGTAAAGACACAGAGTGATGGGTGAAGAACTAGAGGCCTACATGGCAAACTAGAGACTGGCTAACTAGAAGTTTTTAAGACTAACTAGAGGCCTATAAGGCTAACTGGAGGCCTCTAAAGGGGAGACATCTGGCGAGGGCACAGATGAAGCCATCCCCTTCGTTCTAGAAGACGGGTGACTAGGTAGGTAGATGAGTGTGAAGACAGCTCTTTGGAGAGCCCAGGAAATGGAGCCCATCATAACCTGCTTTTGACAACAGAAGGATTAAGTTGTGCTATAGCTTGAGAAGGTTTGTCACCAAAATAGACGGGAATCAGTCAGATCATCTGAAATGGATATAGAAATGGATGCCCATTAAACAAAGCTCCAGCACAATTAGAACCTTGGTGCACATTTTTCTCAAAGTCCACATGACACAGAGTGAGTTTATGAATGCTGAATGAGTACACCTGTGACATCTGCCAGGCATATTCCTGTGTGAGGGAGTACCAAGGTTTGGAAGAGAGTCATGCATTCTGGGAACACCTGTTAGTTTCCTGGGAAAGGTCAAGTTTTAAACAAAATATGGATTTAGTAGGTGTGGAGAACAGAAATAATTGTGCAGGCAATGGCTAGAAGGCAAATGACAAAATGAATTTCTCAAGGGTGGGGCTGAGTTCATGACCTTCTGGGTGTTTACAAAAATAAAGCCAAGGAGGATGGGGTGGAGATAAAGTGTGAGGGGGAGTGAGGTCAATTTCTCATCCCCTGTAACATCCTCTTCAGGACCCTGTTACTAAAAAATGACCTTCTGGTCCATGTCAGTGAATAGTTACAATTATGAGACAAGAGGATGAAAACAGACTATACCAGTTCTCCTTTTGGTTCACATCACATATCTGGGTATTGCTTGACATGTACACAGCTGCCAGCAGTAATTGATAGAAATCACATCTTCTGTGCTCAGAGCTGAAAGGATGCCTATAACCTAAAAGTCAGCCAGCACGAGATAACATACTAGTTAAGGCTGCTGTAACAAAATACCAAAGACCAAGGAGCTTAAACATAAGAAATTTCTTTCCTCACAGTTCTAGTGAGATATCATCAAAGGGTTGGTTTGGCCATTTTCTCCTGTGGCCTCTCCCCTTGGTTTCCAGACAGACAAGCTTCACGATGGCCTCCACATGGCCTATTCTCTAAGTGCATACACCTGAAATCTGTTCTTTCTGTCAATCCTACTAAGTTAGAGCCCGCTGTTAAGACCTTCTTTAGCTTTCATTTTTCCTTTCTTCTAATCTAATCTTCCAGAACTCCCCGAATACAACATCTCTGTTACTGTGCCCATACCTATGGTAAAGTTTTATGGATTAAGCATAAGAAATAAACAACAATAACTGGCAACACAATCAACAATTCTAAATTATACTGTAATGAATGTTATTATACAAGGAATTATATTGTGTTGCATTATACCATAATACATGATGATGTGTGATGAAAGGTTAAGATCAGGTAAAGTGAATGATATAGATATTATGATGCTGTACTACATTGCTACAAAGTGATCGTCTTGGACAGGAACAATGTGACGTGCAACAGCACATCTGTCAACCAAGGATGACTAATGGGATAATGGCCTGAACAGTGTAGCTATACTAGAGAAAGGTATGATTCATATCCTGGTTGAGTTGGAACATAATGGTGTGAGATTTTATCACTCTGCTTAGAATAGTTTGCAATTTAAAATTATGAAAAGTTTTTTTAGTCTGTGTAACATTTCTATAGCATAGTTGACTAGGACACTTAAACCCTAAAAAAAAAAAAAAAAAACTGTAGATAAAAAGAGACCATAGGTCTCTCCTTCCTAGATAGGAATCCCAGACTTCCATGGGACTTGCTTCCTGCCAGAGGATCACATGAGCTGTGCCTACTCACTCCTTATCTCTGGGCAGAGATCTTGGATCACTAGCTCTCAACCTGTGATATTCACATTCTCTCACCCTTCCTCTTCAAGTAGTCACTCAGACTCTTGCTGTAAACGCCACCCTCCTCCACTGCCTGCCAGCTGACCATGTGTCCTCTTGTCTGCTTGCATGCCCAACTTCTCTAGGTAGGGATCTGAGATTCCTATTGCCAACTCCACTCACCCCTATCTCCTGCTGAAGGATTATGGGTTCCACACCTGATCATACCTCTTTTCCAGATAAAGAACCCCAAATTCAACTGCCAACTCTATCACCCACAGGTGGCCTGCGTGAGAATAGTGGGTCCCACCCTGTCTTGTCATATGTCCCTTCTCACCAAATACAGACTCCAGACTCCCATCTCTACTCCACCAGCCCCACCGCCTGAGGATGAGTCCTTTGGACCTCCCCTAGAGTTCTGAAAATCTGTTATGAACATTTTATAACCCTACAGTAATTATGATCCTGGCTCAGAAGCTTCACTTAGCCCTAATTGAACCAGGATCACATCTGATACACTATTTGAACATCAATACTGAATTTCCCAAGACTGAACCCTAAGTCTCATTCATCTTGACAAGTTGGAGAAACAACAACAAATTTAAATACCCTCTAAATAAAGTAAAGGCCAGATAGCTGAACCAAGAAACACTACCAACAACTTAGCTTCAGACGCCTTAGTCCCACAGCAAAAGCACAAACAACGTGAATGACCAAGATAGTGTGTCTCCTCCAAAATTACTGTTCCCAGAGAAAAGAAACTTGAATGATGTACAAGACAATGACTTTTCTTTCTTTCTTTCTTTCTTTCTTTTTTTTTTTTTTTTTTTTTTTTTGAATTTTTCGAGACAGGGTTTCTCCATAGTTTTTGGTTCCTGTTCTGGAACTAGCTCTCGTAGACCAGGCTGGCCTCGAACTCACAGAGATCCTCCTGCCTCTGCCTCCCGAGTGCTGGGATTAAAGGTGTGCGCCACCACCGCCTGGCAAGACAATGACTTTAAAATCACAATAATAAATATTTTATGGAATTCAAGGGGGATATGAATAAATTCTGGAGTGAAGATTATGAAAGCATAAATAAAAAGGTGAATAAGAATGTCAATTCAAGATGAAAAATACGATTTAATGAAGAGATAGAATCTATGAAGAAAAGAAAAACTTAAAACTCAAAATGAAAACTTCAGAAAGTCAAAATCAGCTCAGAGAAATGCCTCACCAACAGAGCATCAGGTCTTGAAGATGAGGAGAAGAACTGGATCACTCAATGAATGAAAAGAAATGTTAAATATGGAAGAATGAGAAGAAACCTAAGTTAAAGGTAGAGACAATATTTTCAACAAAATCAGAGAACAAGACTTCCCTAAACTCAGTAAAGAGGTGCCTATCAAGATACAAGAAGCATAAAGAACACCAAATAGAAAGGACCAGAAAAAAAAAAAAAACACTCCTCAAGACGTGAATGAAATAGGCAACTCAGAACAACAAGAAAGACAAAGCCACACACCCATCAGAATACCAGCTGATTTTTTAATGGGGACTTTAAAAGCCAGAAGGCTTAGGACAGTGTTGTACAATTTATGGAAGGATACAGATGCCAGTCCAGACTATTGGACTCAGAAAACTATGACTCATAACAGAAGAGAAGCTTTCTATAATGAAACATGCAAGGAATTTATAACCAGTAAGTCAGCTCTACAGAGGATACCAGAAGGAATACTTAGGGCTTAAGAGAGGTTTAAACTGTCGGGTGGTGGTGGTGCACACCTTTAATCCCAGTTCTTGGGAGGCAGAGGCAGGGGGACCTCTGTGAGTTCAAGTCCAGTCTGGTCTATAGAACTAGTTCCAGGACTAGGGCTGCTACACAAACAAACCGTGTCTCTGAAAGGGTGGGGGTATAAACACAATTAAGGAGGCATGGAAAATATATAAACAAAAATTTCTTTAATAAAACATGACAAAATGATGAAAATTAACATACAGTTTTCTGCATTGCCACTATATTCACAATAGAACAATATAAATATTCTTCAGCTGAAGAATGGATAATGAAAATATGGTAAATTAAATCATGATATCTGCAAGTAAATGGATCAAACTAAAAAATATTATGTTGAGCAATATAACCCAGACCGTCAAAGGCAAACACCACAAATTCTCTCTTCGGTGGTTTCTAGATCCAAATCTTCAGGTATGAGTATATAACCTGGAATAACCACAGAAATCAGAAAAGTAAAAGGGTTTCCATGTGTGTGTGTGTCTCTGTGTGTGTGTGGTAGGGAGGAGTGCCAAAGATAGGAATAGCAGGATGCAAGTTAGAGGAAGACGAAAATAAGAAAAATGTGAGGAGCTTTTGCTTTAACTGAGGATGGGGAAAGGATGCCAATGCAGAAGGGGAGGAGAAGAGGGACTAATAACACTAAGGATATTTGCAGAACTCATAAGGAATCATACTACTTTTGTCTAAAATTACAAATAACACATATAATCTTTCTTATACATGTATTTGTTTTTTAATATTTATTTATTTATTATGTATACAATATTCTATCTGTGTGTATGTCTGCAGGCCAGAAGAGGGCACCAGACCTCATTACAGATGGTTGTGAGCCACCATGTGGTTGCCGGGAATTGAACTCAGAACCTTTGGAAGAGCAGGCAATGCTCTTAACCACTGAGCCATCTCTCCAGCCCCTTATACATGCATTTGTAAAGAGAAATGAAATTATGAAATCCACGGGTAAATGGGTGAAACTGTGAACAGTCCCTCTGAGTGAGGTGAGACTCACACAAACATAGTGTGTTTTTTTTTTTCTCATTTTCCTACATTGGCTATGAGTCTTCCAATATGTCTGTTCCATTTTGAAAGCCCATGAAGTCAAGTAATTAATAAGGCATCGTTGGGGAATGAGTTCAAGGGAAGAGAGCTAGAACACAGTGATGTAAAAGGCTTAAGAGGAATAAAAAATACAGGAAGAGTTGTATTGGGGTGGGATGGATGGTCAGAGTGGAGGAGAGAATATGGAAAGGAACAATTAAGTAATCTAATAACTAATGACATTTCAAAATAATTATATGAAAACCTACTGTAGAAGCTTTCTAAAATATGTACACAAATACATGTAAAATGAATCTAAATGGAGTGACCCCTACAACGGTGCAACAATGTCCCCTTTAGACACCACAAGATAAGAAAAATATAAAACCTAGTACCTGAACTATGTTATCTCTTGTGCTAGATAATTTTATGTTAGTTTGATACAAACTAAAGTTATCCGAGAGAAGGGGACCTCCGTTAGGAAAATGTCTCCATTAAGAAGCTATTGACAGTTGGTAGCTACTGGCAGAGGGAGCCAGTTTTCCTTAAGAGTGTTTTCCCTGTTGGGTTGACCACCCTCTACGGGAGACCA
This sequence comes from Chionomys nivalis, assembly GCF_950005125.1. NCBI lineage: Eukaryota > Metazoa > Chordata > Mammalia > Rodentia > Cricetidae > Chionomys > Chionomys nivalis. Next base: position 22,919,951 of record NC_080099.1, on the reverse strand, counting down.
TCCAAGAATATATGGGTAGCACAATTTGGCAGTATGACAAGGGACAAGTTGGGAAGCCATGGGGGTGATTCTGATAAGAGTAGGAGGAGAGGCAAATATGAAAAAAAAATGCATTGTATGCAATTCTCTGAAAACTAACAAAAAGGGGAAAAGTGCAATTCAATTCAAAAGTGAGATGTTTTGGTTAAGGTAAAGCACCAAATATTAATAAGCACAATAAAACAATATAATATAACAATAACAGTTATAGCATGTGTTTAAGAGTTGAGAAAATTTTGCTCAATTATTAGAAAACAAACTATCTAGAAGTTTTATTTACATGCTTAATGCTTACACATATCAGTAAAAAGAAGTTTAAATAAGCTAATATAAAACATGCCACTACTGTCATAGGATTATCATTAGTAGTTTATTTTTAAAATGTTAGTCATATTATCTTTATATTTAATTTAAGGGAGATTTATAGCTTGAAAATGTAATGACAGATATTTTATAGTTAAATATACTATGTATAAATGAAACAATAAGTATATTTATAATGCATAGACTATAAAATGTGTGCATTATGTATGTATGCATTAATTTCCCTGATAATTTTGAAGATAGTTTTTGTTTTTAGGTCAACTTACTAAACAGAAATTCCTTGACAATTCACTAAATTCAATAAATGAATGTATATTTTTAATATTTTCTATTTGATACTAAAGACTGTAAAAATTATCTTAGAGAAATATTATTGAAATTTAGTCATACTCTTTAATTTGTCTTGATATAATCAATGTAATATTTTAATTATTAAATAATGTCTGCAATAATTCAATAAATACAATAAAGTAGAATTCTTCACTGCAAAATGCCTTGTACCTAAATGTCTTACAGATGAGATATCTTGTAAATGTTCAGATTTCTGAAGTAATGCCCATTTTAGTTGGTTCTTTGTTATTAGTGAAGTTGTTACTTGATGGTTTTGGCCATTTGACCCAAGTCTTTGAGTGTAAAAATCATCCTTCTGTTTTTCTCACTCAGCTTTGGAAATTTTTTTTCAAAACAGGCACTGGAAAATGAGACAGACCAGAGCTTAACCATGCTGCAAGAGAGGACTTGTGTGAAAAAGGAGAAAGCCTGAGAAAGAGTAGACAATAGGGACAGGAATATCTGTGACAGAAAGCGGGCGGGTATGTGGTCTAGGAGTGCCAGAGAATTAGAAATGCACAGGCAAGATAGATTGTAGTCTTTCAAGTTGAGTACTGGAGGAGCTGGGAGCACTGAGGTGTTGCTATGAGATGGGAGCCATGGCAAAGAAATGGGTTATCGGGGTAATCTGGAGAAATGAGAAGAGTGGAGTCATAGTAATAGTAATAATAATAATAAAAACTAATAATAAACCCAATGATCTGAGAACATAAACATGAAGAAGAAGGAGTCATTGACATGCTTGAAATAAAACTGAGCTTCACGGAACAGGGTGTGGTGAGATCAGAGAAAAGGGGTTTATGGAGAACAGAATCTGGTCCAGTTCCCCAAATGGACCAGTTCTTTGCTTTTGGCTCCTTAGAGGTGTTATGGTACACCATATGGGTGTGTTTTGTTTAGAATAGGAACTGGGTGCACCGGATTGTAGGGTGGTGCTAGTCACACTTGAGGGTTAAGGGTAGGGCGGGCCAGACCATCTGATTCAGGGTGGGAACTTTGGGTGACTCCATATCATTTTGAGTGGGAGAGCAAGTTCACCAGTGTGGGCAATTAATCAATCATCAGACAATCACAGTTACATAAGGAAACCTGTCAGTTCAAAGGGTAGGAGGGAGTTTATTCTGGAGTTTTAAACATTAGCGACCATGGTTTGGGAACAGATTTAATTACCACCAAATCCATATTCCAATGTGGTAGCAATTTGATGAGGCTTTAACAATGATATAACAAAGCACATCATAAGTGAAGGCATGTTGAAGATACATTGGTGGGAACATTCAGTATGTGGGTGGAAGCAAAGTAGAGAAAACCGTTCTGGAGACACATATGCTCTCTGATGGTGTTCTTAGTCTTTGGTTGGTGAAAATGAGGCTTCTGTCCAAAGGTTTTCTTAGCTGTTAGTCACAGAATATTAGCACTGACACAAAGTGACTAAGGAACGGCTATTAAGGTAGATAAGGGTGGGTGGCCCAGGGTGAGTTGCAATTAGGCTCTGGACCTGCAACATTCCAACATCTCCACACTGGTTGAAGTTCTAAATTTAGCAAGTCAAATCCCCCCATTTAGAGTCCTGGAGAGATCACAACAGTTTTGCAATCATTTTTAGGAAAACAAATTATATTTAGTAGGGTCGGACATCTACGTAATACGGACTGAAGAACATGAACGGCTGCCTATTTACAAATAGGTGGCAAACAAAGAAGAGAAACATGGTGGACTGGAGGTAGACGTAGTCTAAGTGGGAATAGATGCAGCCTAAAAGATGCCCACTCCAGATCTCCATAACATGGCAACTAGGACAAGGGAAGACAAATGGAGTCGAAGTGAAGGAGTCACCAACTGAGTAGGAGCCGCACAAGAGACTACAAGACGAGGATGGTAAATAAAGCCAGAAGAAGTGAGGAGAGAACACGTGGTGAAGCCACAGAGGGTGCAGTGAGCTGGCTAGGTGTGTATACTGAGAATACAGGAGAAGAATTTTGGTCCTTAGCCCAGAAGCTGTGAGGAGTCTGGGGGCAGCATTGGCCAATTGTGAGAAGGAAGCTTGTGGAATCACCAGCAAATAGGCAGTAGCTTTAGATAAGGGGCAATGAGAAGCGTGCACGTTTGCTGTTTTTATTATCCAAGTCAGAATTCTCATTTGAAAACAATTCCACTCTTAAAGAAACAATCTTCCCAGTCTTCTCCATTCCCTAATTTTTCCATTCTGCACCGACTTGTTGAGCATATGCAAAAATGGGGGGCCCAGTGTGAAAACTCGTTGGCACATGTCTGTATTAGAATTGCCTGGAGGAGTTAACAAAGCACACAAGTCTATATTCATTAAAGTTATGGGCCGGAAGGTTTTACATTACTGTTAATATTTCACTAGGGGTTATAGGTCTGTTTAAATTATTGTTTCATCTTAATTTAACTTTGGGAGGTCATATAGATCAAGAAATTCATTCATTTTTTCATGTTTTCAGTTTGATGGAATACAATTTCTTTAAGCATGTCCTTACTATTCTCTCTGAACTTCCTCCATGTCGGCTATAATGTCTCTGATTTTATCTCTAATTTTATTAAATTGGAGTCTCTATCTTTTGTTTAATTTAACTAGAGTCTTGTCAATCGTGTTGAGTTTCTCAAAGAGCCAGCTTTTTGTTTCATTGATTCTTCATATTGTTTCTCTGTTTGCTTGTTTGTTTCTACTTCATTTATTTCAACCCTGAGTTTGAGTACTTATCCCCACCTGTTCTTTCTGATTGTTATTTATTCTTATTTTCTAGCGCTTTCATTAAGTTATTAATATGAGGTCTTTCCAATTTTTTTATGTAGGCACTTAGTGCTATGAACTTACTGCTAGAACTGACTTCATGTTGTCATGTATGTTTGTGTATATTGTATCTTCATTTTCATTCAATTCTAAACAAATTTTAAATTCCTTCTTGAATTCTGTCTTGATTCAATTTTCATTCAGTAATGAGTTGTTCAGTTTCCATGAGTTTGTAAGCCTTCTTTTTTTTCTGTTGTTATTGATATCCAGCTTTAACCTGTGGTGGACAGACAGGATGTAGTGTGTTTTGTTATTCCAATTTTCTTATATCTGTTGGAGCTTGCCTTATGTCCTTAGATGTGGTCAGTTTTGGAGAACGTTACGTGAGCTGCTGAGAAGAAAGTATACTCTTTTGTGTTTTCATAGAATGTTCTGTAGATATGTTAGGTCTATTTGATTTATGGTGTTATTTAATTCCATGGGGTCACATTGAGAGCTCCCATCTTGAATCACAAGTACAAAGTAGGGAGAACAAGCTAACAGTAATAGGAGGCCTTCGTCTCTCAAAGCCTTTCCCTAGAGACCCACTTCCTTTAGGAAGGCCACACCTATTAAACCTCACTAAACTCTAGTAACATCTGTGGGCCACGTATTCAAATGCCCGAAACTATGGCGGACATTTTTCATTCAAACCATCACACCTAACTTAAGATTCTGGATTCTGGAAAGGTGGATATTTAGACAGAAGTAAAAGATGAAGTCAAAGATGCCCTGTCAGTTGTATTTCGTAAGGTTTTAGTTCCAAAGTCAACCACTAGCAACAATAATTTCTTGGTGTTGGGATAGTTCTGCTGTAATTCAGAAGCTCATAGTTGACTTAACAGCAGTGAGTCTCATCCTGTGGGTCGAGACCCCCTTGGGGTCGAATGACCCTTTCATGGGGGCGGGTCACATACCAGATATCCTGCATATCATATTACAGTGCATAGATAATAACAAAATTACAGTTCTGACATGGGAACAAAATAGATTTATAGTGAGGGGGGTCGCCACAACATGAGGAATTGAAAGTAAAGGGTTGCAGCATTAGGAAGGTTGAGAACCAGTGTTTATCAGCCTTCACTTCATCACTCCCAAATGGAGGAGCTGCTGGTTTCTATCAAGACGTACATCAGGTTTAAGGTGAGAGTTGGTTAAGCTGAACAGACCATCCTTCTAGATGGCCAAGGACAGCGATATGTCCCTAACTTGAATAGTCAGTGGTAAAACTGAGGGAAGAGTTCTGAACTCATTCCACATGTGCTCTCTCTTTCTGTGAGTCAGAAACGTTCATTAGGGTGGCACTCTCTCTCTCTCTGGTATGCTACTCCTCCGACCATGGGAAGTGTAGCATTTATTTGGGGATTTTGGAAGCCAGCACAATGCCTGGGTAGCTATGTGGCTTCCTGCTCTGGAGTCTAACTTTTCACAGGAAGGATGTTTCCTCATTTTTTTTATGGCTTTAAGTGAAATTAGTGAAGCCAAGTATGCCTGACAGAGAGACCTAGTGAGTTTAATTAAAGAAAGGAGTAACAGTCTCGCTGGGCTGAGAGACTATAGATCTCTCCACATGGAAACTGACTTTAAACTATCAGTTTACAAAAATTAATAGCAATCATTTCATTCATTAATGTTTATTTGCAACAAATATGACATTTTTTTCCCATTATTTGGATTCCTCTGTTTTCCATTTGGCTTGGAATCTGGGTAGGGCACAGGTGTGCATACAGTTTGCGAATTAAGCTCCTCAAATTCCCAAAGAAATAATTTCCAGAATGAAGTAATGGAAGGCACGAGCAAGTGAAAGCGTCCTGTCCCCCGCTAGTTACACTTTCCATATTTGACAAACGCAATGTGAGGGCCGAATTCCCTAAAGAAAAGAGAGAACGTTAGTTCCTTAAAGGAAGAGGACATTGCTCTTAAACGTACTTTCGCTACCTTCTAAATGAAGTCCTAAAGTGGAGGATGATTCTGTTAGTATTCAGGCATCTGTACTGGCCTGCCCTTGGGGTTCTGACAGGCTATGTCCTCAGCTGTAGCCAGTAAGAGCACCTCCTGTATACATTCACTATGTTCCCTTTTAAAAGGGCCCTGCCAACCTCTCATCTCTCTCATCTCTCTCTCTCTCTCTCTCTCTCTCTCTCTCTCTCTCTCTCTCTCTCTCTCTCTCTCTCCTCTTCTCTTTTCTTCTGCCACCCCTGTCCCTAAAAACTTGTCTCCCACCCTCTTTCCCTCTTTTTACATTCTCCCTTCCCTAATAAAAACCCCTCCATGTGAATCCTGTTGCCTGGCATCTTTCTCTCTTGCAGCACTTTTTAAAAATTACAACAGCTTCTACAATTCCATGTGTACCCATCTTGTCCATTCCTATTACCATGTCATATTTCACACATACCTGACCTATGTGTTGATTACTCAAAACGTGTCATGAAAACTTTCAACATAGTGTTTTGTATCTTGACGCATTATAGAGTAAAAATAAATACATTAGTTATATTTTGTTTTGAACTTACCACTGATCAATACAAAAGAAGCACTCATTCTTGTAGGTTAAGCCATTTGTAGCACAAACAAATGCTACCACATCTGGACAGCTTGCTTCATAATCAGGATCTATTGGGTAATACATTTTGCATGGGGGCTGGAAACATAAACATGATAAGAATAAGAGTCTATTTTTTCCCATTTATCAGTTACCTTTCACTTCTAACCCACATAGCAATAATATTAAATCCTACTAGGTGAACATTTAAGGATTTCCTGTCTTCTAAACTTCCATCAGGTGAATTTTTGTTTCTACTTTTGTCGTGTAGTAACTCCATGTACCCCACAGTCACTTCAATGATAATCATCGTAGAATCCCTGCTAAACCCCAAGTACGCAGTTTTCCTTTGAACTTGCCCTCCATTCCAGTATGCTATTGTATAAGAAATTAATGAGTAAAGATACATATCTTTATTCATTATTCGTCATTATGTGTTTGTGAACTTAGGGCAGGATTTCCACATAGTTGGTAAGAATGAGAACTGTCTATCGAGACTAGAGATAAATGTTGTTTATGGCTGAGCAAGCAATGGTTGTTATTTCATTAAATGCTCAGCAATATCTAATTAGTGTGGATTTTTTTTTGAACTGTAACATTTGCTAAACCATGTTAGTGTGTATGTTATAAGAGTTATCCTACCTGGGAGGAAGTCCACCCTGGAGAGATTAAGATGTGTGTCCAAACAAGGACATGTGAAAATCTGTCAATGCACGTCACCTCTGTGGAGTCTTAGACACCTTTGAGGAGAGTGATCCAGGCGGAAGGAGAATATAGAATTGAAAATTGAGGCTTACCTTAGGCCATCTAGAAGGGTTACGTGAACTGACAAGTTCTGCAAATAAAGCACGAACACATTGAGTTAGAAGAAACAGTGTATGATGGGATGCAACCTCACCCACTAGCCACTTACTCATAAAGCCATGGAAGACAATTTACAGAATGTATAGGTGGTACTCCTTTGTGGACTGCTTCATTTATTTATTTGCCTATCCATCCTATATATAATTTTCAGAGCTCATACTTCATTTACAAATTGCTACCTCATTGAGGGAAAAGTACTGGGCTGAGTGACAAGCTACAGAGAGCGGGTCTGGCATGTATGAAATGCTGGGTTCCAACTCCAGCATTGCAATAAGTAAATTAATCAGCTAGATAAAAATAATTTGGAGCTGTATGACTTATAATGTTATTTATAACAGTAAGTTTCCTGTTCTACAATTAGGATAATGATATGCATTTTCAGACTTCTATTAAATTACATGTGATATAGAAGTAGAGTATTACTGCAGGCCCTGCTAGGATGCTAACTTAATATGGGTCCACTGATTGATGACAAGGAGGTAGAACAAGCACCCAGCTTTCAGGAGACTGGCTCTGAGAGCAGGTTTTGTTAGATGATCTTGGTGCCTACAGATAGAGACCAACTATGAGAGAAAGAATGAACATGGGCCAACTATAGTTCTGTTTCTATCTCAGGCGGTTTAAAAATACCACAGGGTAGCTTAACAAGGAGCAATATTCCTAAATTACAAACTATGCCTCAGAATTTAGGACTAGAAGTATATCTCAATAATAGAGTATCAGCACAACATGTAAGATGCCCTGAGCTCACTAATAAATAAAGGCAATTTCTCTTTGAATGGATACCTTGATCAGCCTAGATATGGTGGGGAGCACTTTGATCCTTCCTCAAAGAAATGTGCCTTACCCTCCCTGAGGAGTGGAGAGAGGGTAGGGTGGGGTTGGGAAGACGGTGGAGGGAAGGGGAGGAGAGGAGGGGTGAAACTGGGATTGGTATGTAAAATGTAAAATTTCTTTTTTAAAAATAAAAGAAAACTAGAAAAGAAAAAAGAAAAAGTCAATTCCAGAAGAGACAATATGAATACATATATAACTATGCATACACAAACCCAATGAGGACACAAAAGCAAAATCTGAAAAAGATACGCCACTTAATTCATGATGCGTTGTTTAAAATCATACTAAAAAGCCACTTATGACCTATTTTGTCAGCTGCTGAGAAAGAGGTATTTTCATGCTTTTCTTTCTTCAAACGCATTCGTTTATGAAGAGGAAGTTGTCAATATTGGGCCAAATTACATTTGAATTTTTATTTAACTCATCACTCCCAATTCAATGAATTTCTTTTAAAGGTGTATCTCCAACAATACAAAACCTCGTGTGCATAATATTATTTATTAAAGCACTATTTGCTGTTACACACCAAGATTCATCTACTCCAGTAGAACAGTTGTCAAATGCTTTGCTGAGTCTACTCAGTGAAATTCTACATAATTGGACAATAGAAAGAAAGTTCCCCGTGAACTATGATCTTTTGACCTTCCAAGATTCAATAGAAGTAGGAAAAAGTAAGTTGTAAACAGACATCTGTAGATTGCCATCTTCTTGTAGGCAGCAAGAGGATAATGATGTGTAAATATTGTTTGGATGAAAACACAGGAAGCCCAGAGAATTGAAGTTGAATACCAAGAGGACGTTGTGTGATTAGAGCAGAAAGGATAATGGAACTGTGCAATGTTAACTCTTTTTGTTTATTTTGCTTTCATTAAAATTAATTTCGAATTGGAGCTTAGAAAATAGCCTAGGAAGTTCAAGCACCTGCCGCCCAAACTGAAAATCGAGTTCGACCCCCAGAGTGCACGCACAGTGAAGGGATATTGGTTCCTGAATGTAGTTCTCTGGCCTCTACATATATGAATGGCTCCTCACAAACACAGCCCTCATGCAAACTCACCAAGGGAAAAAAAAAGACTGAAGGGCGAATGACCTGAAACATCCAGGTGAGCAGAGAAACTTCTGACAGAAAAGTTTACACCCTGATGATATCTGCAGACAGTTAGGAGCTGGGAAACTTTTGACAAGGAACATAACATACAGGTAAATTTATAGCTTGGGGATGCAGGAAACAGACTAGCAGCTGGCATTTTCCACTCAAAAGTTCCCTTCTCTGACCTGTAAGACCCTCAAGCCTCCTTCAGCTCGGTGCAGTTTCCTTTCCCATGGAGAAATGCCTGCTCTTCATTCCTCTAATAAACGACAATCTGCCTCTATAGAGATTAATCCCCCAATTAATTTTGGTGTGTTGAGACAGAGTGTCTTTATGTGTCCCTGGCTGTCCTGGAACTTACTATGTAGACCAGGATGACCTCAAATCACAGAGATTCCCCTGCCTCTTCCTCTGGAGTACTAGGTTTAAAGGTCTGTGGAATTATGCCTGGCATCTCTTTGTTTTATTTTCAAGTTCCCTTATTGAATATCCATCTAACAACAACAATAATGTTATAAAGAAAAAATGAGAAACAAATTAAACTACTTTAAAATTGTTTTTATGATTTTTTTCTGACCCATGTATTATATGCCAGCATATTGTTTAGTTTTCAGCTATCAGAGGACTTTTAGAGTAATTTCCTTTGCTGGTAAAAAAAAAATTGTTCATTATATATGGACTTATTTGCTTAAGCTTAAAATTTGCAGAAAATAGCTCACAGAATTCCTATTTTATCTTCTGTGGAAAAGAACTCCACACACTAGAATTCAGTACTGCCCTACTTTCCTGTTTGTTGCTGTTACAAATATCCCTACGAAAGGCGCTTTATTTGGATCACAATTCTAATTAGTTGATCATTTCCGAGACATCAAGGCAGGAAGTCACATCACATCAGTAATCAAGCTCAGAGAAAGGATAAGTGCACCCTCGCTCGACTGCCTTGCTCTCAGTAGGTTTTCTCTTCTCCTATTTTCCAGGATGCCTTGCCTAGGGAATGGTGCCACCCACCAGGGACCTGGTCTTCCTACATCAGTTTGCAATCAGGACCCACACTGGCAATCCTTGTAGGGACATAGCCCCACCCATTGGGGGCGTGTTTGCCTCGGGCTAATGTTTACGGATAAATCTGCCGATTGTCTTATCTTGCCAAGACAGGGTAGGATAGTCCTAAGAAAGTTCCTTGCCTTTAATAATGGTATACCAGTTATGTTAGGCCTTAGCCAAAGTTGGTTGACTCAACATTACAAACGAGACTTTGGGTGATTACCCAGGTAGTCAGTTGTCTCTGTCAATTGTTAACACATTTTGGATATCTCTCAATTGTTAAGTAATATTTATTCCCTTCTCAGATCTTTGACAGAGTTAAAGATTATATAATTGTAGTTACTCTCTATGTTATTTAGACTCCTTGAGATAGAATGTTTAGCAAAAGTTTTGTTCTCAATATTGTTTGTTATATTTATTATTTGTTATTATTGTATATAGTTGTATTTGCTTTGGTTCTATCTTATTTAGAGAAAAGAGGGAGATGTAGGGACATAGCCCCATCCATTGGGGGCGTGTTCGCCTCAGGCTAATGTTTATGGATAAATCTGCTGGGCGTGAGCCCAGCAGCCCTTTTCTTTTGCTCCGCTTTTCCAGTGCTCCACGGGAACCTGTGGTCCTGTAAGTCTATTTCCTTATTAAAACTGTATATATCTATATAATCTGTCTGCATTCATTTGCGCCGCCACAAATCCTGATGTAGATAGTTCCTCATTAAGATTCCCTACCCAGGTGATTGTAGGTGTTAAGACTTAAAACTGACCAGTAAAAACAGATATTTACTTTTTCTTTAGAATGAAGTTCTTACCACTAAAATCCTATATTTAAGGATGACTTGGGTTCATTTCATTCTGCCCATTTTAGTGAGGAAAATGTTTCTCTTGAGATATGTTTTTTCTCACTGTTTCTATTTGCTTTCACTTTTGTGGTGTTTCCTTGATTCCCTAAGATGTTTAAGAAAAATTTGTCCATGTGTTTATTTACGTGTTCTTTTAAAAATTACAAATACATCTGTGTATATGCACGCATATGCATACACACACACAAATGTGCCACGGTATGCCTGTGGAAATCAGAGGACAACTTACAGCAGTTAATTTTCTCCTTTTACCATGAGTCCTGGGAATCAAACATAGGTCATCGGGCTTGGTAATAAGCATCTTTAGTCTGCAAGCCATCTGGACATCCACCATGCTGATTCTACTTATTTATTACTCAGTACTGGCAGCTGCACACATGTAAAAGTCAGAAAACAACTTGCCTGAATCAATTCTTCTACCATGTGAGTTATGGGCTTTGAACTCAGATCATCAGCCACGGGATCCAAAGTCCCGATCTAATGAGCATTCTACCCCAGGATCCAGCAATACTACTCTTGGGAATATACCCAAGAGATGCCCTATCATACTACAAAAGCATTTGGTCAACTATGTTCATAGCAGCATTATTTGTAATAGCCAGAACCTGGAAACAACCTAGATGCCTTTCAATGGAAGAATGGATAAAGAAAGTGTGGAATATATACATATTAGTGTACTACTCAGCGGTAAAAAACAATGACATCTTGAATTTTGCATGCAAATGGATGGAAATAGAAAACACTATCCTGAGTGAGGTAACCCAGACCCAAAAAGATGAACATGGGATGTACTCACTCATAATTGGTTTCTAGCCATAAATAAAGGACATTGAGCCTATAATTCGTGATCCTAGAGAAGCTAAATAAGAAGGTGAACCCAAAGAAAAACATATAGTTATCCTCCTGGATATTGGAAGTAGACAAGATTGCCAGGCAAAAATTGGGAACTTAGGGGTGGGGGTAGGATGGGGGTAAGGGGAGATGGGGAGAGAAAAGTGAGAAGGGGAGGATGGGGAGAGCTTGGGGGAATGGGATGGTTGGCATTACTTGTAATGGGAACATTACAGTGAATGGTCTCTGCCCTAGAAGACTTGGTTTGGTTCCAAACGTAGAGCTGAGAAGAATTTACAATATAGAAAACAAAGCTGATTTTTTTATTCTGAAGGAAATACATTTTAATTGAATTTACAAGCTCAACATTTCATATTTCAGAAAAACATTCCAATCCAAAGTAAAAAGAAATTACTCTTATTTTCTCTACAACTTTAAGAAAATCAAATTTTTATCTCCAAGACTGCTCACCTGAAAAAGTAACAAGTGTCAAAGTAGAGAGCATCAGAGAGAGTGTGATCACGTGGTACAAGCAGATGCTTCTTCTCATGTCTTCTGCGGTGAAGACTAAGAAAATGCCCGTTAGTTTATTCTCAGCCTACGGTACAGATAACTTTTAAACATGAGAAAACTCAGTGCCCTTGGAGATACTGTGTCAAGACAAAGCTGGCCATGGTGGTCTCACACAGGCTCCAGGCATGTAGACATGAGGGAGTCTCTTTGCTTAAAGAATGACTGGAGAACTATACCAACAATTCCTTCTCCCAACCCTACTGTGTGTCTAGAATAGAAATTAGGCTCAAGACTTTACAAGTCTATATCATCCACTTAGGCCCATATTTGTTCTATTTCTTCTCAAAATTGTAGGCAATGGGACATAAAGAACTGAACTGAGAGAGACTCACATTGAGTGAAGTTTTTCTATTTTCACATGCAAAGAAAATAAAAGGAAGATGAAAGCAAAATAAACCAACCAAGCCATGACAACCATAGAATGGAAAGGAGGAATCTGAGATATGGGGAAACACGAAATAATCACCACTAACTTTGACTAAGGATAGAGGAGACAAAAACAAGTTACCTGAATGAACTTTCTGTTGTCAGCTTGAAGTTACAGCTAGCGTTAAAAAGAACTGACTAGGGGCCTGCAAAGCCATAGAAGTGGGTTGCCTGCTCAGTTGAGTGACCACTAACTTGGCATGAGTTTATTCTCTTGGCTGTTTCTGCGTTTGATCCTCTTTCATGCCACCCCCTCGGATGTTTCACGCTTCAGCAGGCAAGGCCAGGCCTGAAGGAGCTGCATGAGTTTTAATTATGAAACACAGGAAATAAAAGCATCCTAAATATCTAATGTTTGCAAAGTAGATTAACGACCTGTTGCATTCCAGGCTGTTTGGTAAATGTTCTCGCCAAACCACAGCCTATTTTCAGCCTTCCCACATTCCTCTGTCTTTACTTTTTAGAAGACTTACCTGTTTATATTCAGGCTTTGTTTTTTTCCCTTTTTCTGCTAACCTAGGAAACCCTCAGAGTCTTCTAATCAATATTATTTCTGGTGCTACTCTCCCAATTTCTGCATCTGTTGCTCTTGACTATACCTCAAGATATGCAATTCAGAAAAGTGACCTTTATCTGAAAATAAAAAATCACCATATACTTTAAGCTTTTCTAGTGTCATTAAAACTTTTTGTTGTTTTATATCTTGGATGTATTGAAGTAACAGGCCCTGACATAGATAGTCCCTAGATGGGTCCATCAATATTTTGAGATCTTGCTATGTTTTCTTCTGTCCTTCTTCTAAGTTGTAGTAAATTCAACTCTGATTTCTTCAGTCCTGGTGGTGTTAGATAGAAAATAATCTACACACTATAACTCAACAATCCCACTTTGATAAAGATTCCCTAGGAAGCCTCTCACTTAATGTGATATTGCTATTATACTACTTAACACACCCCATTTTCTTTCATTTCTCCACCTCAATGCACTGCTCTGAGGAGAAATGTCACCTTTTATTCATGAATGAATAAACAAACATAAGGACACATGATCTACAGCTCTACTCCTTTCCCATCAAATTCTGGAAACCAAGTCGATGAGTTTTTCCTTCTATTTCCATCATTCACCTTATGCTGGTTAGCACGGGGAGCTGCTATTTCATTGCTCCCCCATCTCATCCTATTTTTCTATAAGTTCTTTGTGAGTATTACACGTCATACAACATGTTTTGATCATATTTGCCTTCCTTTTACCAACTCTTCTTAAATCCACCTTATTTTCTTTCCCATCCAGCTTTGTGTCTATATTTTTAACCCTTCAGGACAAAGTTCCGCCATCCAAATACTCCTGGATACGTGGCCTTCCCCTGAAGCATGGTTAACTTACCAGCCACTACCTACACTCTTAGGAAAGAATCTGTTTCTCCCTCTCCCACCTGTTAACAATTGCCATTTGCTCCGTGGCTAAGGGTGCCAGCTCCCTCTCCACGCTGCCATTTGGTGTGGTGTGGGCTCGCACAGTTATTATGCATGCTGTCACAGTTTCTGTGAGTTCATGTGTGAGCAGCCCTGTGGTGTCCAAAAACATGTTTCCTTTTCATCATCCATCACCTCTTTCTACAGGGCTGAAAATTCTATAGCCTCTTGTTCTTTATTCTTTCTACATTGACCTTTTGGGTCTCTGTGTTAATACCATCTTCTGAAAACACAAGTTTCTCAGATGAATGTTAAGAGATTCAATGAAGTATGGCTATAATGTATCATTAGGAGTAAGTTTAATACTTTGTCCATTTGGCAGTATCACAGTACCAGGTTCTCTCATAAGGCCTGCAACTGTCTAGACCTAGGTTTTTGTCCCCATATGTATTCCACATGTGGGTTTTATCTTGTGGAATGTGACCTAAACCCAATTAAAAATGGTTGGTTACTCCCATGATGCTCCTGCCTCTATTGCACAGGGGGTCATGTCTTGTCAAATCCTATTCATTGTTGTAGCTAACAGGGCTTACAGCAGGGCATGGGAGATGACTACTTCTCTACTCTGGTAGGTTATGTAGCTCCTACCAACACTACTACTAAAACTTCCAGGATATGAAGCTTCCAGGTCTGTACCAGATTTATTTTACCATGAGCTCATGACTCAAGTAGGTGCTATCTTCAACAATAAGTTCTTACTGTCATGTTCTGAAGGGTAACCAAGAGCAATTGAAATAGCTTGTAATGTCTTTTTGGAAAGTGGTCTGTAGGACCTCATTGACCAGCAACTCCAAAACAAGTAATCCATTCCTGGAACAAGGTTTTCTTTTCTCTTTTTCTCTTTTTTATTTAATTAATTTTTATCATTTTACATTTCAGTCCAAGTTCCTCCTCCCTCCCCTTTTCTCATCTCCCCTAGTCTCCGCCCCCATCCACTCCTCAGAGCGGATAAGGCCTCCCATGGGATGTCGCCAAAATCTGGAATACCAAGTTGAGGCAGGAACAAGTACTGCCCCCCAAATCGGGTTGGGCAAAGTATCCAATCATAGGTAATGGGCTCCAAAAAGCCAGTTCATGCACCCGGCATAAGTCTTGGTCCCACTACCAGAGGACCCACAGACAGACCAGGTCACATAACCATCACTCACATTCAGAGGGCCTAAGAACTAGGCTTTTCAAATGTTAGCCTCAGTTGTTGCAAGTTTCCATACATCTTTTGGAAAGAACTTTAGTGTTACTTATCTCTCACCCTACTCCCTCCTCTATCCTACCCTCTGCTCTGGGTATTCCTAATCCTTCCTATTTCATTATTTCATTTTTACCCAAGAGTAGAATAACTGGATAATGTGATAGACCTAATTTTCTCTTTTTGAGGAACCACTACACTGGTTTCCATAATGGTTGCACCAGTTTGCTTTCCCACCAGCAGTGAATACATAGTCCCCTTTCCTGGCATTCTCTCTCTCTCTCTTTCATCTTTATATAGTCTAGATTATAACCTTTTGTCAAACTCTTACCTGGTAAAGATTTTTTTTCCCATTCTCTAGATGGCCTCCCTACTGGGTCAATGGTGTTCTTTGATATACAGAAGATTTTTACTTTCATTAAGTCCCATTTATCAGTTGTTGATATTAATGACTGTACTTCTTAGGGTCCTTTTCAGAAAATCCCTTCTTCCTATAAGACTAAATGACTCCTTGACATTTTGCTGTATTCATAGACCAGTGCCTTGCTCAGCCATTACCAGAGGAGCATCCTCCTGCAGTAGATGGGAACAAATACAGAGGTCACTGACCCATAGTCAGAAATTATGCAGAGAACGAGAGACCTCTGAACTCTCTGCCCTAAACTGGACATCTCCATCACATCCCTCCCCACAAGGATCAGGGAGACTTGAGGAGGCAGAAAGAGTCCAAGAGCCAGAGGGGAAGGAGAACACCAAAAAATCAGGCCCTACAAATAAACATTATCAAAGCTCATATGAGCTCACAAGGACTAAGGTAGCATGCACAGTCTGCACCAGGCCTTTGGGGTATATAATGTAATTTCCAGTTTAGTGTTTTTACGGGATTTCTTAATGTGCAAAAGAGTGGGTCTCTGCATCTATATATGTTTCTTGTACCTTTTCCTTGGGATCATTTCCTTCAGTTTGTTTTGTCTAATTCCAATGTGTTAGTTTTAGCTTATTATATTTTATTCTGTTAAGATAGAAAGGGAGTGGAGCCAGATGGGGTGAGAGAAGGAACTGGGAGGAGTAGTGGGAGGATAAACTGTCATCAGAGCATATTATGTGAGAAAAAATCTATTTTCAATAAGAGGGGAAAAAAAGGAAAAAACTTTTTTTACTTTTCAATAAACTTTGACCTTTTCTTCTACCTCCCAAAAAATAAGATAAAATTTTAACCTAGCATAGCATGTGTTCTTGAATAAAATATCAGTAAACAAAATTTTAAAAATTTAATGACAACATGATTTATTTGTTGTCTTACAAGGTCAATATTAGAAAGGATTACACAAAGACACCCAATTTTAATAATTTAAGTAAAACAATCATATGATTATATCTATAAATGTTGTGGAGGAAGCTGATAAATTTCTAATAATATCTATAAAGTCCAAACTAAATGGACACTTTTTTATCACAATGAAATACATTATTACTCAACTTCTTACTTAAGGCATTTATTCTAAATCTCAAAAAAAGAGAAAAAGACGCAAAGATGTCCACCATCTCCAATACTGTATTTGAAAATTTACCAGGGATCCTAAACTTTAAAACACAAAAGTGAAGTTTCAAAATTACATTTATGCAGAAAATACAATAATATAATAGAAAAAAATAGTCATTAAAATATCAAATCAGAGGGTGAAGAGGAGCCCTAATCCCATAGGATAGGGGTATGAAAAGTTATCTGGAAGTCTACTATCTACAGCCCAACTTTAAAACATGGAGGGATAGTAGAGAGCTTAGAAAGAGAGAACAGAACACTAAGGGTAACGGGGTTGAGCAGGGATGGGGGAAGGGAGCACAAGTGTAGTAGGTGGGTGAGCCAAAACTAACGACGCATGAAAGTCTTACAAAACCCACTAATTAGTAAGCTCATTTCAAAATATAACTTTTAGGGGAAACATTTGAATGGAATTACTCTACATGGGTGGACAATGTGTCTCCCAGAGACAGAGTCATTAATGAAAAATCCCTATTTGTTATTGGTCCCAGAGGTCTATAAAATGCAAGCTATTACCATTGTCTTTGGCTATCTAAAAATAACTAAATATAAGACTCTCTTGCTAAAGACACCAGCACTTTATAAAACAGAGGGAAATCAATCTCAAATGAACAGGAAACTTGCTCCCAGATAGCCAGTTTTCATAGCACCGGAAGGTGTTGTGAGCGCTGAAGGAGGAGAAGAGAGATCCGTGTTCTAACTCTGCCCTGAACCCTGACTATTTCAATGCTGACTCGCCAGACATGATGTGTCTTCTGGTAAAATAGCGGCATGACTTCAATGGAGTTACTAACTACTTTCTGATTGGATTTGAAGCCTGCTCCACAGGAAGGAATCATGTTTGATATTCTAATCCTGGTCAAAAGCCCACAGCTGTGGAAATCATAGGCTCTAGCATAGAACAGGCTTATTGCTATTTTGCTGCATGACTAAGATGTCTAATTGCCTTATAAATATTTGTGCTTATACCCATACACATGGACTTAACTTGGTTCGGAAGGGTTTCTCTTTGCAGTGATCAACGGTCAATGGAGACATGAGTAACTGATCAGTGCTAAGATTAAGAGACTGAGTGCTGCGCCCTAAAGGATATGGCTACATTTACCTCACAGCCACTAAGACTCAGGGAACATTGTAGAAAAAGAGGTGGAAAGACAATGTAAGAGCTGGGAGATACAGAGGCATACTGTGAAGTGCCGTCTTCTGAACATAACACAACTACTGCCATCATGATCGTGTAGCAGCTCTGGTTGCCTGAAGAAGGCCGACACAGGCAATCCAAAATGTTAGCATGGAAGTATTGATAGCCTCCTGGCCCTGCTGCGTACTGAGGATCTATTGGCAGTAGACAGTTGCTGGAGGAGGAAGCATTGTTCTTTCCAGAGGATGTGGCTACTGATAAGCTTCTCATGCTCCAAATGATGGCCCTGCCCTGATGGACCCAAGGTCAGCTCTAACTGGACTTCATTGATTATTTTAAAAAGTAAAAAAGAAAAAGAAAAACAAAACAAGACATGAAATTGTGAGGGAGAGTCGTGAGAGGTACAATTCAGGAATCAGAAGGGAGGAAATAGATACAATCATATTTCATTATATACATGTATGAAACTCTCAAACATAAACATTTTCATTTAAAAACCAGATCAAATTGTGGCAATTCTGTATATTATTTGGATATGGAATGAATTTGTAGAACTCAGTTATTTGATATGTACTAGAAATGGCCAAAGGAAAGACATAATTAAAAAGTAGAGAAAACCTTTTTTAAAATGACAATAAAGATGACAGAAGGAAATGCTTAAGAGGCATTATATAAATCTTATTTGAAGAGTAAAGAAAGCAGTCCTGGAAAACATCAAAGTACTCTTGGGCAATTGGGAAAATACTCCATGCCCTTGCTTATGGTGATGGGACATCTTTAAAAGATCAACTTATCCCGTGACAATTTGTAAGTGTTTTCTTTAAAGTCAATGAAATATAATAGGCTCTTCTTCCCTGAGCTAAGCCAGTTAATATCAAGGTTTGTAGGAGAAAATCTGACATTTTTTAAAGCACTAAAAACAAAACAGTAGATTGGGAAGATGAAGCAATGACATCATCCTGAACTCGTAAATAAAATGGACATTAAAAAAGTCTCAAATGTCCAAGAGATGTGCATAGTGTATGATCAAAACCTTACTCATACTGCACTGCATCCAACTTTTGCAGCCAGCCAGACTTCCCACCTCCTTCTTCAGAGTCTATCCCTATAAGTCTCCTGCCCTCTCCATCTGTGGTGTAGAGTCTACGTTTTCTCCCCAGCCTAGAAGATCTAGCCTGGGTCCCACAACCGTAGCCTAGTACCATAGCCTAGTCTGGTCATCCCTGTATACACCACAGTTGATCCCTAAGCTTATACTATGACCCTTCTACCTGTTCCCCAACCCGCAGTCTCCTCATACCACTGATGGAGGTGGGTCTTGTATCTTATCTGTTGCTTTCATTGGTTAACTAATAAAGAAAACTGCTTGGCCCTGATAGGACAAAATATTAGGTAGGCGGAGTAAACAGAACAAAAGGCTGGGAGAAAGAAGCCGAGTCAGCAGTCACCATGATTCTCCCACTCCAGACAGAGGCAGATTAAGATCTTTCCTGGTAAGCCAGCTCGTGGTGCTACACAAAATATTAAAAATGGGTTAGATCAATATGTAAGAGCTAGCCAATAAGAGGTTAAAACTAATGGGCCAAGCAATGTTTAAAAGAATACAGTTTCCGTGTAATTATTTCGGGTAAAGCTGGCCTGGTGGCGGGACACAGTCTGCTGCTCCTTATTTCTACACACCACATCCAATCCTCCCACCCCATCAGATCTCCCCCTATGCTCGAGTCTTGTACCAGGAAACACATCCTGCAGACTAGCTTAGTTTCCTCTGTTGATCCAAGCCATTCCCAAACACTAGGCACCACTCACTTGCATATCCTCTCTGCACGCCCAAGCTGCTCTGTCCAAATCAGAGTTAGAACTAAGAAAAGAAGTTCACGTATCCATATCTCATTGGAAAATACAAACAATATAAAAAAATCAAGCCATTATCTCTAAAACCTAGCAATCTTTTTTTTCCAGGTATGTTTTCTATCTATTTAGTGGCTGCACATGAATCTACTGGTATTTTAATTATCCCCATGGCCAGACAGTCAGTGCCCCATAGGCCACTCAGACCCTGACCTAGCAGGGCTTCTAGTCCTGTGGTCCCTGCTCTGATATGGCCATGATATGTAAATTTAAATTAAGGCTATATCGTTCTATTTGTCAATAAGACTTGAATGGAAGGCTAGGGTGAAAACATGCTAGCTCAGAGAGGTTGAGTAGCAGCTAACTAACCCTGCATTTTGACTGGAGACATCACAAGAGACACATCTCTTCTCTTGTCCCAGAACCAAAAGGAAACTCAAACTCGAACCTCTGCCCTTTTCTTCCTGTGTATCTTCTCTATTCAAATTTCTGGTTTTTCTCCAGCTAATTCTAGTCAATTAGTTTGACAGTCTGGAGTGTCACAGTGCAATCAAACTATCCAAACTATCCCACAACATTTCAGTATGTATTTCTGATTTCTCTGCCAAAAATTAAGTGTGGACTTATGTCTGAGTCTTCAGTTTGATTCCATTGATCAACATATCTGTTTTTATGCCAATACCATGCTGTTTGTATTAAGATAGCTCTGTAGTACAACTTGAAATCAGGGATGGTGAGACCTCCTATAGTTCTTTTATTGTCCAGGGTTGTTTGCAGCTATCCTGAATTGTTAGTTTTTCATTATGAAGCTGAAAATTGTCCCTTCAAGAGATGTAGAATTGTATTGGAATTTGTGTTGGGATAACGTTGAATCTGTAGATTGCTTTTGGTAAGATGGCCATTTTTACTATGTTAATTCTCCTGATCCATGAGCATGGGAGAGCTTTCCCTCTTCAGATATCTTCTTCAATTTCTTTCTTCAAAGACTTGATGTTTTAAAATTTTTCACCAGCTTGATTAGAGTTTCCGGAACATAATTTATATTATTTGAAGCCCTGAAAGGTGTTGTTTCCCTGATTTCTTTCTCGGGCCATTTGTCATTTGCTTATAGGAGGGCTACTGATTTTTGTAAGTTAATTTTGTATTTAACTACTTTGCTGAAGTATTTACAGATCTAGCATTCCCTGGTGGAATCTTTTGGGATCACTTATGTATAGCATCTTACTATCTGGAAATAACTATACTTTAACTTCTTCCTTTCCAACTTGTATCCCTTGATTTCTTTCAGCTGTTTTATTGCTCTAGCTAGAACTTCAAGTACTATTGGGAGAGGCTGTTCATTCGTTCTGGCTGCCCAGACACAAAATAATCACACAGAAGAAACTATATTATTTGCAATACTGTTTGGCCAATAGCTTAATATATTTCTAGCTAGCTCTTTTTTTTTTTTTTTTTTTTTTTTTTTTTTTTTTTTTTTTTTTTTTTTGGTTTTTCGAGACAGGGTTTCTCTGTGGTTTTGGAGCCTGTCCTGGAATTAGCTCTTGTAGACCAGGCTGGTCTCGAACTCACAGAGATTCACCTGCCTCTGCCTCCCAAGTGCTGGGATTAAAGACGTGCGCCACCACCGCCCGGCTCTAGCTAGCTCTTATATCCTAAACTAACTCATTTCCATTAATTTGTGTATTGCCACATGGCTTTGGCTTACTGGCTAGGTTCATGGGAGAGGAGGTCCCCAGGAGGTGTCTGCCTCCTGCAGGCGGCAACATAGCTTCTTCCTGACTCTGCCTACACTCTCTATATCTCTTTCAGCCTGGCTTTACTCTGTTAAGCCATTAACAGGAAGCAGCTCTTTTATTAACCAAGGCAATAAAACATATTCACAGCATACATAACTTCCCACAAAGTACTATATTGAATAGGTATGGAGAGAGTGAACAACTTTGTCTTGTTTCTGATTTTAGTGAAATTCCTTTGAGTTTCTCTCCATTTAAATTGAAGTTGACTTTGGCCTTGCTGTAAACTGCCTTGATATTTAGGAATATAAATTTATGTGCATTTAACAACTAATGAAAAAGCCCACGATTTTGAACAAGAATATCCAGTTGAGTCCTTTGTGGCCTCCAGAGCCATCTTCCCTAGCAATGGCCTGCCTGCATTTTTTCCAACCCAATACACATGACCTTGTTCATTCTTCCTGATGCTGTTTAAGATTAGCTTCTGGGCAAGTTGCTCCATTACCCTAAAAGCAGGTAGATGGCCTTGAGACGTATGCTAAGGAGCATCCTCTGTTTCTGGGCTCTCCTTTGTCATCTCAGGAGAAAAAGGTAAGGGCAATGGAATGAGTGTTTACTTGCAATTAGAATAATTGCAGGACCTCTACCTAGGATCTATCTGTAATTTAGATTTCTATCTCCACTTTCTACTTTGGATTTAACCACCCTGTGGTTGCTTTCATGGTGTTTCTCTTCATCAGATATGTCAGAGAACACAATTCAGACATGGTGCCAACCCAAGTAGGGAATTTTTATTATGCCCTAATCCCTTAGGGGCAATCGCTTAGAGGCAACTAGTTGTCTATATCAGAGTGCAGTCAGGAGAATAATCCCCCATGAAAAGAACCCCACACATGAACAGGTTGTTCTAATCTATTTTCACTCTTCATCATGTGTTCTGGACTGGCATTTATATATTAGTGCTTGCTCATAGGAAGCAAAGAAAAGAATCATTAACAAAGCAAGGGAAAAATTGTTCAGACTTCATTTAGGAAATCCTGGTAACACCCTATGAATATTAGTGAGCAATGATTCCTGTAATTTAAAACACTATTACAGAAGTTTTATTTAACAAAATTTAAGATGAGAAACCTTTAACGAGAATCTTTATAAGGTTCAGGAAATACAGAAATGCCTACTAAGGATTCTTCTTAGTTATTGGAAATAATGTGTCAGACTTCTCTGAGAGATACAGACTCGGACCACAGAGACCCAGGAAACCTTCATGTGGTTAACTTGACTTTTATAAGACCCAGTGCTTGAGACATATGAAAATTCTTGCAAAAAGCTAGAATAGGCCTTTGGTGTGAACCTTTTCAATTCTTGAACATTGATTGTTTTCAAGACTTTTAACAGCAGGAAATACAGAAGATGTGGATCAAAGTTCCGCTTTTTGGTTGTGGTGCTGAAGGTTAAACAGGTCCCTGGGAAGAAAAGATTACCCAGAAGTCAGCGCTCAAGAAGAAAAAACAGTATGTCTCCTCTGTAAGAAGGAAAGCCACTGGGAAAACGAATTCCCTGCAAAGTTAAAAAGACACCAGGAAACTATAAAAACAGAGAGAGTAACTCACACATATTAAACAGAATTACTCATGGTTGAACGTGATAATATGTGTGTAAGCATTGAATTTAAATTTTAATGTGTTTAGTCTTTGTTTTTGTTAGCTGTTCCCATTTGGAGAGGGAGACTAAAGAGCTAGAACTTTCCTTTGTTTGGTTAGGTCCTTCATATCCACTAAAATATCTTCTTCTAGAATTTTGAAATTTATATTGTTAAAATTCTTTTGGAACATTGGAACTCTTTTCTTCCTGTTGGAAGACTGTCCAACTTTGATCAAATGGTTTTTGCTTTATCTTATTGTATTTTATTTTACCATGATTGGTCATTATCTCACAGATATGACAAAAGAATCTGTTTTTTAAAAAGGAATGGAAAAAACTTCTGGAAACAAGATTGCTATTTTAAAGCTGTTGGAGACTTCCTCAGTGAACTGATGGTTTAAGTAAAATCTTCTTGATGACCAGGTCAACTAAGAAATTTCAAATATACCTGGTTCTTAACCTTCATCATGCTAATTTCTCCTTTATATCACAAAAGTGTAGAATTTATGTTCTATTATAGGTTATTGATTTTTGTGCTATTCAGATCATTCTCAAATGATGTAAGTAAACTGAGAAGCATGGGATACAAATTACAAGCTGCCAATTCCTTGCAAACACACACACATACATGCAAGCACACACACAAATGCACGCACGCACTCACACATGCACACACAAAGACGCACATCCCTCTTGAATTGAAAGGTATGTTGGATCAGGAGAGAGGAGGAGACATCAAATAGCAAGGATTTGTATTATCCAGAACTTTGTATAAAACTCTGTACAGTTCCTCAAGCCCCTCAGGAGGGGCAGCACTGTGATTCCCAGGACAAAAGGAAAAATACCAAATGAAGAAATGATAAAGTTACTAGGTTCTCTTCAATTCTTTTGTTTCCCATTTCTTCACTTTAGACATATTTCTTTGTGGTTGTAACAGATTTCAGAAGCGCCAGCCTGTAACATCTGTCCCAGCAATTCTGATGAGGTCCTGATTACATAAACGCCTTACTCCATATCCTTCCCACCAGATTTGACACACACATGACAATCTTTGTAGTAGGACTTTAGGGTAGAGTGAACCTAGAAGTAAAAGAAAAATTATTTATCTTGTTACTATGTTTCTCAAAACACTTTTATGAGTTCTTTATTCTGCCACATTGATTCCAACTGCGCTCCTAATAGATTCCTTTGAAATTCTTTACTGTGTCTGCCCTGTTTTCTTAGGCGGTAGAGAACAAGTTTCGGGTACAGATGTATTACTATCTTGGAGTTCGAGGAGAGAATATTCTAGACAATATACATTGTCACAGCGAGGGGTCAACTAAAACTCAGGTAAACTGGCTCAGTCCTTCTTAAGAATGACTTTAAAACATGCTAATAGGGGGTTCTGATAATTGGTAGCATCACGGGGTCTACTTAAAATAATCATATAAAATTTCCTTCAGAGAAAAACAGACATGTCTTAGCGTTTTCATACGACTTTTCTAGAGTTGTTACTTGTTATACAACCTCCCCTGGAAGTCTCCAAAGAAAGGTAAAATTGTGGGAGTAACTGTAAAAGGGCTATGGGCTTACAGATTACACTGATCAAGGCAGTGTAGTCTCAGGCTCGCACATTGAAGGAGGCTGTACTATCCAAAGGAAGAATCCAGACTCAGGAAACATGCTCCATTGTGTTTATTTTGTACGTTGTTTGCTATATTGTCAGGGAGACAATATAGTAAGAAGCTGTAGCATCCTTCTCCACTTTATGCCTATTGCTTTCAAAATTCAAGGGGAAGGTATCTGAGAATATACTCCCTATTTATTTTTTATATTTATCTTTGTGTGCACATATATCACAGCAAAAAGTAGAAGTAAGAGGGAAACTCATGTGAGCTGGGTTTTCATAGCCTACCATACAGAACCCAGGAATTGAATTCAAGTCTTCATCCTCTGTGGCAAGTATTTCCACCCACTGAAACTTGACCTCACAGGCCCCTTTGTAATTTAAAGTAAATAAATAAACTTTCCCTTTACAACCCCTCCCCCCCAAAAAACCCACCAGGATGCAGACTCCCCCAGTGGTGAGAAGGAATAGATGCTCACAAGGACTGAAGAGGCCTGAAGACTTTCACAGTCTTCAAACACCACCTTGTCCTTCCCCATGGGAACTCCAGGTACACCAAACAGTGGAGAAGAGACTCAAGGATTTTCCTCTTGGACCTCGATGCTCTTCATTTGATTTAAATGCCAAACTAGGAGAAAGGATACACACCAGGACCTTAGTTATGGGAGTTTGAAAAAAAATTCCAAGACAGATTTGGTTTTCTCTGGATGTTTGAAAACCCTATCTCTGGCTGGGGACATGACCTTAACACACTGTTTGCTTTTGGTGCCATGGAAACTGATTCTCCTTCTTTGACAGTGCCCATTTTGCAAATTAAATGCCTAGATAAAGGTAACTTCTCTCCCCAAAACTAGAAATGCAGGTTATTCTGGAACATTCTGTGAAGTTATAGATATCCTCCTTAGAATTAAAAAAGGAAATTTATTACCTGCTTTCTCCCAAGTCTATGAAAAAATAAGGCATAACTAGGCAATATGTACACCGGGCAGAATAAAGAATGGACATATATCAAGATTACATGAAAGGGAAAATAGGAAACTCTGCTCTCAAACTGAATTAATATTTGCTAAAACAGGAAGCTTTAGCTAGTCTCTGAACCATTTTTAAATGATTTTAAATGCTATATGATTAGTATCCTCTAGTATTCATAGAATACATGAATTTTTCTAGCTAGCAGGCCTTAACATGATTAATATTGATCTGCCTAAAACCGGCAAGTCATAAATAAAATTGAGAATCTCCACTGGTGGTATCAAGCACTAATACTTTTCTAGCTAATGTCCTGGAATCATATTAAAAATTCTTGGTGCTCCCTCCAAAGGGCTTCCTCTTCCATTTGCTGTTGGAAGAACAGCCTCCATTTTTATCTGTTTCTGAATGGAAGTCCCTTGACATGGTTATCCTAGAACAATTTCATTATATTATGCTCCCGTGTGGGTTAAAAATTATCCCCATTCTATCTTGAAAATCTGTGGCTACAAACTTGCAATGCCTTTGAGTAAACAGAGGCATTAGTATTGCAATATGTGGATGACTAACTGATTGCTAATATCACATATAAATTGTGTGTTACTAACTATCATTAAGGTACTGAATTTTCTGAAAGAGGGTAAATATATAGTGGTAAAGAAAGGGGCTCAAAATTATAACCAGCAGATTGTATGTAAGATTTACTATTTCAAAAGTACAAAACAAAATTTCATCAGATGGATAAAAGGGCTATTACTTACCTAATAGCACCTCCTTGCAGTGATAATTATGGATGTTTGGTGAAGTAGCAGGGTTCTATTATATCTGTAAACAGTATTTTTGTCTCACGGCTAAGCCTCTGCACTAGTAAGAACATGTGTGCTAACTGACAAAGTTTCAGCAAACTGTTGACACTATTAAGATGAGACTAGGTTAAAAAACCACCTTTGGATTTAACAAATTTGAATGACCCTTCTAGCCTAATGCTATAAAAAAAAAAAAAAGACCTAAAATTCAGCATTCTTTCTTCAAAACTGGGATTTTCCTTAAGTCTCGGTGGCATAATTTTCAAGGCGGTTAGACTAAACTGATTGGATAACCACTCAGTCTGAGAGCGGTTGCTGCCCCATGTGACCTTGCACAAGAGGCTGAAACATTTAATTTGGGTCAACCTACTACAGTGGCTGTGTCCATGATGTACCAGCTTCATTAGAACAAAGGGGAGGGGGAAAGGCTATGGAATTACAGAAAAGAGAATGAGGAAGTACTGTGCTGTCTGTACACAACACCAAAGCCAAGTTTCAGATGTCTTCTTCTTAAGGCCATCACTCTCCTACCAGTGGATGAGATCTGCTTGAGGACTCCTTGTTGATGCTGCTGGAAGCTGAAAGAGCCAAGCACAGTTATCCAGCAAGAGTTCTTAATGTGCAGTTGCTTTCATGGCAGCAGCTTCATGGAAGAAGACGAGAGATGACTTAAGTGACCAGATTTGAAGTTATTTGTTTTGGTCCACATACTGGGCTTTTTCTTTTAGGCTACCAACCAGCTTCTAATTCATGACATGGAGACTTCTTATTGGTTATGAATGCTCAACCTAGCTTAGGTTTGTTTCTGGCTAGCTCTTTTTAACTTAACCTGATTCTCTTTAACTACCTTTTGCCTTAGGCTTTTGACTTTTCTTTTTTTTTCTGTATATATTACTTTCATTGCTTTTTTTTTTTTTTTTTTGCTTTTCCTGTCTGGATGGCTGGTGACTGCCTGTCTTCTTGCTCTAGGCATGTCCCCCCTCACTCTCTTTTTTCTCTTCTTTCATTCTTCTCTGGAGCCTGGATTCCTCCTCTTATTTATTCTTTCTGCCTGTCAGCCCCATCTAGCCTTTCTCTGTCTAGTTATTGGCTGTTCAGCTCTTTAATCAGGTGCCTTAGGCAAGCAAGGTGAAACAGATGCAATGCATCTTTACATAATTAAACCACACATCCTTGTATCATTAAACAAATGCAGCATAAACAAATAAAACACACCTTAACACAGTTAAAAGTAATATTCAGCGTCATGAGCAAATGTAGCACATCTTTACATAGTTAAAATAATATTCTACAACAGGTCCATGTCCTAAGACCTTCACATTGGGGTTAATCAATCTTGAAGAAATCCAGTAATTTCCTTTCCTTTTTACACTCTGAATGGGATCCAAAGTGACTGCCATAGTGCATTCTATCCCTCCCTCCCTCCCTCCCTCCCTCCCTCCCTCCCTCCCTCCCTCCCTCCCTCCCTCCCTCCCTCCCTCCCTCCCTCTCTCTCTCTCTCTCTCTCTCTCTCTCTCTCTCTCTCGGCCTGAAAACTCTGCTGAGTGTTGATATCCAAACCAGAGGCCAGCAATCAAAGTCAGGGTGACTGTGATACCAACCAGAACTACCACAGGACTTCCTGTGTGTTTTAGCTCATCTAACACTTTGGCTTGGAAGGCTGGATCAACTGCTGTCTCTAAGAACACCCAATGAATCAGCCAGTCTCATCCAAAGGAGCTGCCCATGCCTCTGCCAAGAAGTATGTTTACCAATGATATTTTATATGAAAAGCCCAAAAAATGCTAAAAGTTAATGAAATCAATACATTTTATCAGGTTGTCAGAAAATAGTAGATAACAAGTAGGCTTTTAAAATGAGAGGATAGATTAATATTAGAAAGATTATTATTACAATTCATCCTATGATTGATCGAAATTCTGATTATTCTTTAACTCATGCAATAGTTAGCAGGCAATAAAATAGTAGTAAGAACCGTGAATTACTGTTTTCCAGAATTTCCATACCTGACTGTACCTCATCTGTACTATGGAAACACACCAACCACCAGAACACACGTGCTAGCCATCAGTTCACAGCAGTGTTTGTGGCGTGCTACATCTATCTGCTTTAACAATTACCTAGAAAAATCCTACTATATATTTAGTTTGTAAAGCTATTCAGGATATGAAGCCTTATTAAATTCAAATTTTGCTCTCCTTTTTCCTGCTTTGTTCTCTAGCTTGAAAAACGGCGTTCACATTCCTTATCTACGTTAGGATCAGCATCTGTACACACTGACTTCTCTCCTCACATCTAGGTACAGGGATCAGATTGTGCCCACATCTCCTGATGAGGGATGATCTATTATTTGTATTGAGAAGAGCTTGGTAGGTGCCTCTCATGACCTATTTTTACAGCCTCTGGGGAACAAACAGCATACTTCTGCATCTTACCTGCCCCAGGCGTCCATTTGCCCTTATCAAGTTCCTCACTTAAGGATCAAGAAGCAAGAGTGCTTGAAGGCTGGAGCTGAAGAAGAGTGAACAAGAGAGCCAGTCTCCAGAGGTTTGTCCCTACACCCACCACCTTTCCACCTTTCTGCATAAGGTAGGTGAGGTGTGGCAACAGGAAGATGGCCACAACGCAAGCGTTGCCGTCAGTATTGCCGTAGGAAGACAGCCCTAGTAAACAGCACTGCTGTCACTATTCAGAGAAAGCCAGCCCCAGTGCCCAGCATTGCTGTGAGTAGTGCCAGGGTGTACATCACTCACAGAATTGCTTCGGGAGGAGACAGGCTCCATGCGCAGCCTTGATGTCAGCACTGGTTCAGATACTCCTCTCTGAAATAACTGTTCTAAGTGTCTAAACAAAAGCCAGTTTCAAATGACCCTGTCTTCTTGTAATGCAGCCAGGCTCCTAGTAACAAACATTCTGAACGATTTCTCCTGCAGGTTAGGTCAAATGGAGTTATTTTCACTATGGACCAAAGCTGTGTTCATCAACTTGGCCTTGGCTCTTTATTCTGGTAAGCTTTCAGTCTCGGGTAGAATGCTGGTGAGCTGCTGTGCTAAGACAGGAGTAGAATTGTGGTTTTCTTGCCTTTTCAATTCTCAAATTGGTGAATGAGAAAAAGCAGGTTATAAATTCCTTCTCAACAGAGAAGGAGATGGAATGTTGGATTACTGTATACAGTAGAATTTAGTACATTGCATGTTGCTGAATTCAAGAATTTTGACTAGTTTTTACAGTTGATATTTTAAGGAGACCTTATAGTTTGGTTGTTAAATACAAAGTGCAGGGAAGGAATCCTCTTTTCTAAGTCTGGTATACTTCGGCCTTCTGAATTGTTACTTTTAATTCCCAACCCTGATAACAAAATATGCATAAGAAAAGCGCTCTTGGCATCTCAGGTGGTACTGTCCTCTCTATCATAAATATTGCATAATGGTGTAGGAGTTACGTATTGACAAATATCCTGAAAAAAGAACTCAGAGTTCTAAAGCCACTTTTTGTACAGCTTCTTCTACTGTCCTAATTAGGTATATCTGGTGTAAATCTTTTCAAAGTTTGCATCATCACAATTATTGAAGACTTCATTAGAAGTTATTGAATTCAGTCTGGGTGGTTGTGGAGCACAGCTTTCATCCCAGCTTCTGAGAGACAGAGACAGGGAAATCTCGGACCAACCTGGTCTACAAGAGCTAGTTCCAGCACAGCTAGGACGGCAGCACAGAGAAACCTTATCTTGAAAAAAAAGTTATTGAAAACATACAAAATTTTTCACAGAGCTACATTTGCCTGGCTACTACCCGTTTTTATTAAGTATGTAGATATGTTCGATAATTTTTATCTTGGTTACTAGCATAAAATTCTCATCTCATTGGAGCTCCTTGAGTTCAGTGGAGCTCACTGAAGCACATTTCTTGCCGTCATTGTATCTGCAAGTTGCTCATTTTTAAAACTATTTTTGTTGTTGCAGAATCTTCTTTCACCAAATATTCAACACACAGAATGGAAGTAAGTGACTAGTGGTTCATTTGAAATTTGAAATATAATTTTAAATGTTTGTCAAGTTTTAGAATCTCGGTAAGGCTGCCTTAAGTATACAAGAATTCAACAAGTTTTAAAAAAATCTGTGTTTATGTATGTATTATACCAAAGCCAAGTAACATAATCAAGCTAGCAACATAAAACCACATTGGTATGATCTAGGCATGATTAAAGTGGTAATGTATAGAGGAAGATATCTAGGAATGCCATTGGCAATTATTAGCTGCTTTTTAAAATACATGTTTTTGTATGTTAGGATAAATAATTTTATTCTGAGTATGTATAGTTCCTACATAAGTATTGAGACTACTTTATTAGTTTCTGGATAGTGGGTGTGTAGGTATTTGATTTTGCTCCTAACTATACATTATGCTCTCTCTTGTTGAATTATGATATATTTCATGACTATTGTGATCAAGTGTTCACTATTAGATGATTTTTATTGCCTTTCTCTTACAGATAGACTGTAAGCCATATGCAAAATATATTGACACATGTACCACAGAGTATTATCCAATCTGTGCAACTAATGGAAAAACTTATTGCAATAAATGTATTTTCTGCAGTTCACTGAGGTAAGAATGCAACAGGAAACATTTGTTCTTCCTAGCATGAATAAGGCATTAGACAATGATATAGATTCATATTGTTGGTAATCTAGGCACATAGGGTATATCAAAGATAACTATATTTTATAAAAGCCAAAAGAATGTACTTCTAACTCCTCTACAGCGTATCACTCGTGAACTGTCAACATATCTCGGCTAAGTGATCTGCAAATGGATGAATTGATTAATTTCACTTAATTTGGTGAATTGTGAAGTGCTAGTGGTTGAGTAATAGCTATGACAATGTAATTCAGAAGCTGCAATATTAACCAGTGTATCTCTGTGATACCACAAGAATCTACCTTGCAGCATTCTAGTTACAGGCAAGATAGCTGATCAAAAACCAGATTGAATGTTGACCTTTAAGGCTCACCATGCACAATGAGCCAATTAATGCTAGAAAGAAGCTCATGCGATGTCATCTTGGTCTCTTGAAGTTGTCCCTCAAAAGATTCCTGAGAGCCCAGGGCACTCCCAGCTGAACTCCTGTCCCTTTATCCTTCATTCTGAAAGTGTTTATTGTCTGAAGGCTTGCCAGCCGTCTTTAGTCCTCATTTCCTTGTGTGTGTTTCTCCTCTTATTGAAATACTTGCCCATTTGCTTTCAAAGTCACACAAGCCTTTGGCAGACCTGGAATTCCCTATAGCTCTTCCTTCACGAATCTGGTGTGACTTTTGACTGAGAGTTGTCAAGTATCTTCACGGGGGAAAAGGAGATATAAAGGAGCTAAAAAGCAAACAGACACAGCTGTTTTTACAATAAATCATAATCTCTCCAATATGTCCCAAGTTCAAATTCTCACTTATAAATATATAAACTTGTAAATTATCCAGAACATGTAATTAATTTTTAATGATCTTTCTCCCTTTTTCCCTTTTGATTATCCAGGAAAAGTGATACTGCTTTCTTTTTTGTTCATTATGGCAAATGCTGACAATATTTGGACCCAAACATCCCAGTGGCTATAATTATGATACCTTTCTGCAGTGAATTCTACAATTAGAATTTCTTGGTCAAAGCCTTCCATTCATAGACGACCAGCTGAATCACACTATATGACAGAGGATTTAACACTGAGCATTCGAGGTTGCTCTCAAAAATAGGAACCTATAACTTCAGGATTTCTATTTTCTATGTTCATTAATAAAATGGCAGTTTGAAATGTTGGTGTCCAAGCATGGAGTGATACTTACACTTTGCAATCCTAACCCTTGGGAAGCTGAGGCAAGACTCAACCTTGGTGAGTCCGAGCTTGGGCTACAGAGAAAGTTGATCACAAACAACAAAACCCTTACCCTAATGTTATGTTCGATAATGTAAGCTTCAATTCAATTTAAAGCTTTAAGTATCTAAATGATTTGCTCAATAAAATGCTTTAAAATAAAGTGTTATTAAATGTGTTAGAGTGGTTTTTTTCATTTGCCTGCATAATGGATTAAGACATATTTTAGTACCTGTGATCTAAGAGATATTCGCAAATGTCATATTACTTGAGAAATTTTTAAATAAATAATATTTATTTTAAATAAATAAATATCTTAGATTCTCTTCATTCTCAAGTTTCAGAGCATTCAGAGGAGGGTTTTGAGCAGTTGAAAGTCTAAGAAGCCTCCTGGGTTAGCCTCTCATAATCCGTGGAGAATCATGATGGCATCAAACATGACCTCATCTCAGTCAAAAGAGAAAAGAGTCAAATAGCATGAAGTCACCAGCAAAGAAACTTTAATCAGAGAGGGTTAGAGGTTTAGGTTGAGAAAAATGGTGCAATACCAATTTGAAGAGATTCAGGTTACTAACTAAAACTAACAGAAATAGGTCCTTTAGCCGGGCAGTGGTGGCGCATGCCTTTAATCCCAGGACTCGGGAGGCAGAGGCAGGTGGATCTCTGTGAGTTCAAGGCCAGCCTGGTCTACAAGAGTTAGTTCCAGGACAGGAACCAAAAGCTACGGAGAAACCCTGTCTCGAAAAATCCAAAAAAAAAAAAAAAGAAAAAAAAAAGAAAGAAAGAAAGAAAAAGAAAAGAAATAGGTGCTTTATTTGAAAAATAAATAAAAAGAAAAAAGAAATAGGTAATTTATGTTGGCTGGGATCTGATAATTTTTCACTCATCGTCTGCATAAAAATTTTTTTTGTCTTTTTTTTATTTTATTTTTTTTATTAATTAATTAATTTAATTATTAAAGATTTCTGCCTCTTCCCCGCCACCACCTCCCATTCCCTCCCCCTCCCCCAATCAAGTCTTCCTTCCTCCTCAGCCCAAAGAGCAAGCAGGTTTCTCTGCCCTGTGGGAGGTCCAAGGACCACCCACCTCCATCCAGGTCTATTAAGGTGAGCATCCAAACTACCTGGGCTCCCACAAAGCCATTACATGCAATAGGATCAAGAACCCATTGCCATTGTTCTTCAGTTCTCAGTAGTCCTCATTGTCCATTATGTTCAGCGAGACCGGTTTTGTCCCATGCTTTTTCAGTCCCCGGCCAGCTGGCCTTGGTGAGTTCCCGATAGATCATCCCCATTGCCTCAGTGTGTGGGTGCACCCCTCGCCGTCCTGAGTTCCTTGCTCGTGCTCACTCTCCTTCTGCTCCTCCTTTGGATCGTGAGACTTCAGTCCAGTGCTCCAATGTTGGTCTCTGTCTCTGTCGTCTTTCATCGCCTGATGAAGGTTAATATTCAGGGGGATGCTTATATGTTTTTCTTTGGGTTCACCTTCTTATTTAGCTTCTCTAGCGTCCCGAATTATAGTCTCAATGTCCTTTATTTATGGCTAGAAACCAAATATGAGTGAGTACATCCCATGTTCCTCTTTTTGGGTCTGGCTTACCTCACTCAGGATAGTGTTTTCAATTTCCGTCCATTTGTATGCAAAATTCAAGAAGTCATTGTTTTTTACTGCTGAGTAGTACTCTATTATGTATATATTCCATACTTTCTTCATCCATTCTTCCATTGAAGGACATCTAGGTTGTTTCCAGGTTCTGGCAATTACAAACAATGCTGCTATGAACATAGTTGAGCATATACTTTTGTTGTATGTTTGGGCATCTCTTGGGTATATTCCCAATAGTGGTATTGCTGGGTCAAGAGGTAGGTTGAACCCGATTTTCCTGAGAAACCGCCACACTGCTTTCCAAAGTGGTTGCACAAGTTTGCATTCCCACCAGCAATGGATGAGAGTGCCCCTTTCTCCACCACCTCTCCAGCAGAGGCTATCATTGGTGTTTTTGATTTTAGCCATTCTGACCGGTGTAAGATGGTATCTTAATGTTGTCTTGATTTGCATTTCCCTGATTGCTAAGGAAGTTGAGCATGATCTTTTAAATGTTAATAAAAAACCAGTTTCTCATGTTTTAAAGTAGCTCTTCCTTGAATAAGATAAGTATCAGGACCTGTTTGTCCTAGCGACATGCTGGTGCTCCCATGATATGGTTGGTTTCTTCCCTGAGGTCAGAGTTGAGAATAAAGAGAAGCACATTTCAGAGACTGGCAACAGAACTGGTTAGAGAGCTGAATAGTTTAGTAACTCTATGTTAGCAACTCCTAGTTATCACTCTTCTGTAAAAATTCTATCTGTCCCTTGTCCCTGTGAGGGTTTCTGTTTAAACCATAGACTTGGCCTCTAAATCATGGGGGAAATATCTATCCACAAATGTATGCAGGTACCATAAATCAAAATGAAAATATAGACGGTAGAATAGGGGTCCAATCAAGAGTGCTCGGTTCTGGTGAGGATTGAAAAGGGTTGCTGTGTTATTGTACAGTAGGGAGACTATAGAAACAACAGTTGGAATTTCAAAAACCTAGACACACGCTGAAGGTTTCACCAAAAAGTTGTTATAAATATGGCAACATATGTTTACCTGATTTTAAAATTACTCATTATATAGATGTATTGTGCAAGCATGACATAATATTCTATTACTTTGTACCATCTAATATTTATGTTATTTGCATTTTTGTTTAAGGGTAAATTACAAATATATAGCAAGTATAACAGAAATTGTCTAATGGAACAAGGGGAACTTAAGGGAGGGGAGGGAAAAAGGGAGGGTAAGAGGTAGAGATTTTTATAGAGATGGCCTAGGCAACACAGTACCAAGTCCAATAAGGGTGCAAGATGAAAATCTTAAATTAATTAACAATAGACATATGTGTGCTCATGGGACTCACGTTGGTTTCTTTTCTTCATGACTTCTACCAATAAGCCTATTTAAAGGCTGGGCTGGGCATGGTGGTGTAAGCCAATAACCCCAGGAGTCACGAGACAAGGCCTGTGGATCCAGCCCAGCCCGTGCTACATAGTGAGACCGTTGAGGGTTGTAGAGCTTGAATGTGATGGAGAGGTCATTTTGTCAGAGACGGGATTAGAACTCAAGGACGTTAACTGCCGATGCCTTCCCCAGGGTCAGCCTCTGAGAAAGCTGAGTGAAGACCTCCAGGGAATCGCAACTTCACATCCCACTGTGCCTCCCACCTAATTGTAGGACTCATCAGATCATCAACTTGTATAACTTAGGACACTGTCCGCTGTGGCCTCAATTCCCCCTTGTTGTCCTTCGCATCCCATCTTCATCCTCTAGCCAGGATTCCTTAGCGCTGGCTGTCTTTAAGACTTTCCTGGGACCTTTCCAAACATAC
Organism: Chionomys nivalis; assembly: GCF_950005125.1. Lineage (NCBI taxonomy): Eukaryota > Metazoa > Chordata > Mammalia > Rodentia > Cricetidae > Chionomys > Chionomys nivalis. The sequence continues at coordinate 22,884,172 of NC_080099.1, read as the reverse complement.
CACAGCCCAGACTTCTTATACAAACAATAGATTTGCTATTTTGACCGTGAAAATGGACACTGATAAAACATCTGTAGCAGATGTTCATTCCCGGCTGTAAATTCACGCTACAGGTTTACAAACGTCCCACTGGCACACTGGTATACATCTCAAAAGAAACGCCAAACACCTGATAAAAATCAAAATTCCTGTTGAGGCTGCCAGGTGTAGTTGTATTAGCTTGATTTTAGTATTCGATCTAATTTTTCTAACAAAACCATGAGGTGGAGTTGTCCAGTCACAATTCTTTAAATTAACTTTATTTCCACCTTTATTCTCTTGTTCTTTCTTACCCAATAGTTTGAAATGTGTTCCCCACCTCACCCCCTTCCAGTATTAATTGCCTTCTCTTCCCCACATCTCTGGATAAGTTAGGTCAAGTTGTTCCTAACTTTCTGCTGAGAGAACTATTAAGAACAAGTGAAGTGTATCTTGTGAGCTATTTTACAGCCTCCAGGAGGAACATAGTCTTCTGCTATGATGATCTGTGCTGGCTTTTGATCTTGCTCCCGAACAAGGTTCTTAATTAAAAAGCAATATGAACCGCAGCTGGAGGGAAGTGGCTGAGCCGAGAAGGCAAGCAAAGCATTAAAGCCCAGGGCTATTGCTGTCTCTCCACTATCTCTGCTTTTCCAGATAGGGGATACGGAGACTTCTGGGGACTGTCCAGGAGCCTTGACTTCCCACAACAGCTTCTCAAGGTCCTTCTTTCTTAAAGAATCATTTCTGAAAATCTGAGATTGCGATATGGGTATTTCTTGAAGGGTAGCTAGTCTCCTGCTTTGCTGAGCCAGTGGCTGGGAGAATAGGTACAATGAGGGAATTTCAAGTTCCCAGGAGGACTCTGCACTTCTCTTGTTTGTGTCTTATTGATTTTGAGAATTAGTCAAAGGATCGAGGAACACTAGTGTTAGCCATATCTAGGAATCTGGGAAAGGGGTGTGGTGTAGTTCCCTGGTCTGTAAGAAACTTTGCTTTGGAAATGTGTTATAATTAAATGATTGTTCCTCAGACTTGACAAATGTCTTCCTCCTTATTATGGACCAAAATCATTTTCATCCTGGCCTTGGTGTTTCCTCTTTATCACGGTAAGTAAAATTTCTACTACTCCCTCCCAGACATATAACGCTGGGAGCATCCATTGCAATTCTGGAACAGATGAATTTTTAAACTGGGATTAGAAACATAAAACTGGTGAAAAACATTATGTTACAAATTTCTTTAGAACTTACACTGATGAATTGCTTTTACCCATGCCCTGACTTAGAAAACTGGAGCACAGAAACTGAATTAGAATAAGGAGCAGAAGCTGAGCACAGCATTGCGTTCCCATAAAGCCAAAGGCACAAGGTTATTCAAAGACACAAGGAAAGAAAACTGTTTGTGTATGGGAGTTCAAGGTCAACTTGGACAAGATACTTAGAACCTATCTCTATTAAAAGTAAACCTCAAAATCTACCCTTTGGATTTTTACGTTGTTGTCATGGGTCTTTGGTTAGAGATATTTACCCTCACCCCATTTTGTAGGACACATTCCAGTGTTGTTCTACGTAATGTATGAGCTGTATGGTGTCTTCCAGATCTGGGGATCCTTGATATTATCATTTGTTCTTTATCAGCTGAGTCCTGTAAGTCAAGGTCTTACCTTGACTTACTGTTAGTAAGAGTTTTCTCTCGCTAAGAGAAAAATCTATAAATATTAATAAATATATATAGAGAAAACTCTGATTCTTCCACTAACAAATCATAAATTTCAGAACAAATAAAGGAATTGTGAAAGATTAGATCCAAGATACTAAATCGTAATAATTATTAATCAAATTTACTATCTGTCTTTTATGCAAAGCAAATTAGGTGGCTTTCTTACAAGGCATTTTTTTTTCTCTGATTAGGCTATTTCACATATAAAGAAAAACTATGGTATCTTTAAAAGAAAAGTTTTAGAAATTAATAAACAATAACAAATATTTTCAGATTTGAAATCATTCTACAAACAACATATTTTGCTACTACCACATATTCTCACCTTACTTTGAAGGTCATGAATAAGCATTTTGCACAGGTTATTTCTGCTAAGTACTAAGGGAACTTCATGCCATTTTTCCTTCTTCTTATGCTTAACTTTTCTTTTCTGTTGGTTTCAGAAAATACTTTTGCATTTTCAACAAAAGTCCGTCAGAAGGTGAGTTAACACTGTTTAATTTGGCCACTGGAGTTGAGGACACCATGAGAACTTGACCCATTGAAGCAACTAAGCGTGCTCACGGGGGCTCAGAGAGACTGAAGTGATAGCTGACAGACCTCGCAGGAGTTTGCTCTAAGTCCTCTGCACATATGTGATGGTTGTTAGTTTGGCATGTTGTGGGAATCCTAACAGTGAAAATAGAGGCGTCTCTGACTCTTTGGCTTGCTCTTAGGACCCTTTTCTTCCTTCTGAGTTTCTTGTTTAACCTTGATATAATTATTTGTGCTTAATCTTATTGAACTTGTTCATTCTGTGTTGATGCCCTTGGAGGCCTGCTCTTTTCCCAAAGGGAAATGAAGGAGGAGAGGATCTGGGGAAGGGGGGACTGGGAGAAGTGGAGGGAGGAGAAACTGTGAATTAAATTTTAAAATAAAGTAAATTAATTAATTAAACAGTATTTTTATCATTTTATATGTAATTTTTAATGTCAAATACCAACAAACAAAATCTATAATAGAATAGACCTGGAAAAAAATTAAAACCAAACAAAAATGCATAAGTCATTATCATTATATGAAGGTCAAGAATGAGTCCTGCCAGAGGCTGGAGAGATGACTCAGAGGTTGGGTATGTTCTACTCTTGCAGAGGAACCACATTTTGTTCCCAGCACCTACATAACAGCTCAAAACTCTCTGTAACTCTGGTTCCTTGGGATCAACTGTCTATTCTGACCTCTGTGGGCTCTTGCACATGTATGGTGCCTACGTATACACTCAGGTACACACACAAACACACACACACACACACAAGCATGCACATAAATAGTAATAGTCTTGCCAACACTGTACAACTGCTTTAGCATTAGAGACCAGATAAAATTTGACACTATTAAAAAATTCCATTAAGGAACCAAATCCTTATTGTATACAAGTATTTAATATATTTTAAAAGTTATTTAATGTAGATTTGTTTATTATAGCAAGAAAAGAAGTTTGAAAGTAATTAAATAATCTATTTAGAGGTAGATTAATCATAATTTTTCAAATATTAACACATTATAATGTTATACAGATGTGAAGTACTGTAGTTCTAAACAACTGGATAGATAAAAATTACAAAGAAATTGAAGGGTAAATTCAGCAGAAAATACACACTGTTGCCTATTTCTGTAAATCACCGATACTCTCCTTATCTATGTCTGTGTAAGATCTTACACATCTAAACAAAGGTTCACTTAAATGTGTGTATATGTCTGCCATGGATGGTTCAGGAGGACAAGAGACTAAAAGGTAAATAATCAAGTTTTATTATCTCTCATGACATAAAATAATGAGAGACTGACCTGAATGTAAAGAGAAGTAGAGACAGGATAACTCTATCATAAAATTCATATATCCAGTGCACAGCTTTTGAAAAATCAAATTTATAAAACTATATCAATAGTATAATGTATGTGGGCTAGCAAGATTGCTCAGTAAATAAAGGGGCCTGCCATCAAGACGGATGAGTTCAATCTCCAGGGCCCAAATGGTGAAAAGAGAGACTGACTCAAGCAAGTTGTCCTTTGATCTCTACATCAGTGTTGTGGCGTGCACATAGATATGCATGCATGAACACATACACACATCTGTGCACACATATACAAAATAAATAAATGTAATTATAATATGTGTAACATATTTGGGTTTGGGTACCTCAATGTTTATTTTTTAAACCTTAATATTTAACTATTATGTTGTGTGGCTTTTTCCCCACAAAGATCGCTATATGATAAACCTGGTATTGTCTCCTATCTTTGACAGCCTGACTGCGACGTGTATAAGAACTTCCCAAACAGGTGTACCAGGGAAAGGAATCCAATCTGCGCAACAAATGGACATACTTATAGCAATGAATGTGTTTTCTGCAGTGCCATGATGTAAGAACACGTGATTAAAGACCCTGAGTAACGAAGAAACTCTAAGGGCATGATAGGAAGCCCTGTTTCTGCAAACCCAGATATAACATGCACACAGTAAACTGTGGCTACTAAAGCCAGAGGAACCGACTCTCGCCTTTCCTTTAACTTCTCATTTGCATAACTTGCTTTTTTTTTTAATTTGATCTTTCAGTATAACTCTAATGAGTACTCTGTAAGTGTACCAGCTAGTGAAGTTAAATGAATTATTAATGAGCTGCTAGCAACATACTGGTAAACAAGATAATATAATTCCAAATGCGGATGCTGAATAATAGTAACCCTACTGTGTGAACAGAATACTCAGGTCTAGAACTAAGGAGGGAGGTCTCTGATGAGCCAGTCTGTCTACTGAGCTTACTGACCACTTTCTAACATTCTTAAAGGACTGGGAAGTCTGAGAACATCTCCATTCTCCCTTCTCCCTGCCCTATCATTCTGAATCACATTCGTTTATTGTATAAGGAGTGTGTAAAAATTGCTTAATGAATGCTAATTGATTCATACATTCTTTTAAACTTGAATTCAGCTCTCTTCCTACCTTGCTCCACAGTTTTTCTCTTTCTCTCAACTTTTTCCTTCCATCAAAATTTCTGTATATTTAATCCCCCAAATTTTATTCTGCTTCTACAAGACAACTAAGACAATTCTAGTCCTCTTCTCTTTTGGGTCTGAGATGGTCCCAAGGCAGAGTTGGGTCTGGGTTTTTAGGAAAAGTCAAGTATCCCATCATGAGAGATAGGATACATGCCAGGGTAGAGAATTGGTGGGATGTAGCAGCTCGTGGTGAAGAGAGTCTCTGCATCAGTGCATGTCAGGTCTTCCTCATTAAAAAGCAATTGATGCGGTACAGTTTACAAGCACTAATTGAAAATGGTAGCTCAATTCTGTGTTTTCCTTCTCACTTCTTTACTTACAGAACCTCTAAAGAAAAATTTAATTATCGGCATCATGGTCCTTGCTGAATTTGTGTGGGTTACACATACATCGTCCTTTCTCAGAGGGTATTCTGCAATCAAGTAAAATTTTCTCAATGAGTGCTTCGGATTCGTAAACAACAAATGAAGTTTCCTGTGGTTCACAAAGTGGATTATAGAATATTGAAGAATTTCTCCAACCTGTGATTGAAGGATTTTATTTCAGTTATTTAATCATAGTGTTAAAAATTGTTATCATATTCACTGTGATTGTTGTTAGTATTCAGGTTATCTCTACTGACCTGCCCTTGGGGTTCTGACAGACTATGTCCTCAGCTGTAGCCACTGAAAGCGCCTCCTGTGCACATTCACTATGTTCCCTTTTAAAAGGGCCCTGCCCACCTCCCACCTCTCTCTCTCTCTCTCTCTCTCTCTCTCTCTCTCTCTCTCTCTCTCTCTCTCTCTGCCTCTGTCTTCTCTTCTTCTGCTTCTGTCCCCAGAGGCCAGTACCCCCTTCTCCTTCTCCTTCCCTCTCTTTATTTTTCCTTTTCCCTAATAAAAAACTTACTCCATGTGAACTCTACTGTGTGGCATCTTTCTCTCATGCACTGCTTTTTATAAATCGCAAAAATTGTAATCATAAATGTTTCATTCAATAAAATGTTAAATAATTTCATCTTTATTAAGAATTTTTTAGCTTGGAGGCAGATGGCTAAGGTAAATGAATACTTTTAGTGATTATAATTTGTTGATACAAAAATATATATGGCTCTTGCCTTGAAGAAAATAAGAGATAATTTTTGGAGACATTTTGGGTAACTGAACGCAGATTTAGGTTACCCCAAATTCCACATTCCAACATGGAAGCAGTTTCATAAAACCTATAGTCTTATAGAACAAAGAAAGTCACAAATCAAGACAAGTTTAAAATACTTTAGTGGCTACAGCAAGATGGGAGAAGCCTTTTCCTAGGCTTCTGTGGTGGTGTGAGTGGGAATGGCTCCTAGGCTCATAGGTTTGCATGGCTGGTCCACAGTTGGTGGAACACTTGAGGAAGGATTAGGAGGTGTGGCCTTGTGGGAGGAGACACATCACTTAGGGTAGGTTTTGCAATTTCCAAAGCTCACACCATTCCCTTTAGATCCCCCGCCACACTTCTCTCTCTCCTGATGCCTGTGTAGCAAATTCAGCTTTCAGATATTGTTCACCATCATGCCTGCCTGGCACCATGCTCCCCACCATAACAGTCATGAACCCTTACTCTGAAACTGTAAGCAAGGTCCCAAATTAAATTTTTCCTTTTACAAGTTGCCTTGGTCTTGGTGTTTTGTTACAGTGACACAAGAGTAACCAAAACAGTCTCAGATTCGATCTGATGACATTCTTAGCTTTGGGGTTGGTAGAAGCTAGAAGTTGGTTAGGTTAACAGATTTCAAGGGGTCTTATCCATCAGTCACAGGATGCTAATTCTGGCACAGAGGAGGGCAAGGAATGGATATCCAGGAGACTAAAACTAGCCTGATATAAGGTAATTAGCCTCTGGACAGATGACATCCCAACCTCCATACATCACTGTTTTTAATCAGTTTACCGGTATTGTAGACACAGCTTCTTTCCAGGAAGTATCATCCACAAATTCAGGAAGCATTTTCGAAGGTGAATAAATAAAGCAATGTGTAAGTATTCTTCAAAAGCACAGATCTACTCTTGAGTAAACTGAGACCATGGAGTCCATGGGAGAGGATAGAAAAGGAGGGGAGAGGAAGGGAGGGAGGAGAAAAAATATATACCTCAATAAAGTCAATTAATTTTTTTAAAGCACAAATCTAGAATCATTTTTTTTTTTTTTTAATTTTCGAGACAGGGTTTCTCCGTAGCTTTTGGTTCCTGTCCTGGAACTAGCTCTTGTAGACCAGGCTGGCCTCGAACTCACAGAGATCCGCTTGCCTCTGCCTCCTGAGTGCTGGGATTAAAGGCGTGCGCCACCACCGCCCAGCCCTAGAATCATCTTTATACTTAATGTGAACTCTTGTGAGATATCTGGAACCTTGAATTCTAACAAATGCCTCCTGATTAGTTACAGTGAGGGCTTGGGAGGCAGACAGACAGGAAAAAGATCTCTATGTGGTTTCAAAATAAAAGGGACTATTAACAAGGAGGTTAGGGATGTGCAAAAGTTCATTTATTATGACCATCTTCCCGATTCTCCTTTTCTAAGGTATAGACTTGGTGAGATTTATCCTATTTGGTAGGCCTTTCTTAGGGTTGCTCTTGTGGTGAGAACCAATCAGCTTTCCTTTCTTTGTCTGAATTATCCAACCCCCTATGGCAGCCCACATCAGCTACTTATGATGGGTTAGGGAATCCATTGCATCATCAAACACAAAACTTTGGCTCTTTTGGACACCATATGAGGTCCCCTCTCCACCTTGGGGAGTATGTGTCTGTGTTATTTGTTATGCAAGCATGTTTCAGGTTTTATTAAAATCCGGCTAAGTGCTGAGACCTTTCTTTTCCCGCCTTTTTATTCCTTAAATCAGTGGAGAATATTCTGTCCTGTAACTCTAGGAGACCTCACCATGATGGGGTCAGTTGGGAGCCTTGTATTCTGGATGAACACAAGGTTCAGTTCTTGCCAAGACAAACAATGAAGGATTTGGAGAGTGCCCTTGTAATCATCCAGGGCTCATGCAATATTTTGGAATAAAGGGAAGGAAAATGGTCGTCGTTGAGCCCTTAGTTGATATTTTTGTTTCTTTTCCTTTCTTTGAAAGACTAGCAAGAAAATGCTCTCCTGCCCCCCACATTCTGACTCCAATGCATGTGTAATGGAGAGGAAAATAATTCTTTCATATAGTTCTTGCTGAAATTACTTATTGTAAAAACTTACTGAAAGTTCTTACCGTCCAGCTGGCAGCCAGTCCTGTGGACTGAAATTAATGACTTCCTGGAGCTAGTTTCTGAACTCTGGCTCCAGGGAGACTACATAAATTTACAGCAAAGGAGACTGAATTTTATTGTTTTATGCTAGTACATAGAATCTTTTTGGATCGTGTGAATCTTTCTTCTCTGTTTTCACCTCAGTAGTTTGATTCAAAATAAAAGGGACTATTAGCAAGGAGGTTAGGGATGTGCAAAAGTTCTTTAAGAAAATTAACTATGGCTGGGCAGTGGTGCACACCTTTAATCCCAGCACTCGGGAGGCAGAGGCAGGCCAATCTCTGAGTTTGAGGCCATCCTGGTCTACAGGGAAAGTTCCAGGACAACTAGGACTGTTTTACACACACATAAACAAAAAGAAACCCTGTCTCAAAACCCCTTTCTCCCACAAAAGAAAGCAAATTAACTATTTAATAACATTAATGTAGTTTCACATTCCCACCAAGACTTGTGACAGAGACAAACCTAAGACTTGGCTCATGGGTGTGTGTGTGTGTGTGTGTGTGTGTGTGTGTGTGTGTGTGTAATCACACTGTGAAACCTGCCCCAGGTGCTGGAAGGAGAGGTACCTCAGATCAAGGGCCAAGGGTTGGAGGGCCGGGAAGGTATATTGCCTACACCATAAAGGGGGAAAATGGACAAAAACAAACATCCAGCTTCTCTTCTTAGGAAATGAATGGGGGAGCATATTGCCCAAGATGGCATTGGGTCAACACTCTTTAAGGACTCCTGAGAAGTGACTCTCAGCCTGGAAAAATAGACAAACCTTTGGTTTCTTTTAAACTTTCTTTATTCCTCCATCCTTTCTCTGTCCTTTCTGCAATACTAATAGAGAATGGACCTAAGCTCAGGGAGACCCCAAGGGTTCAACTCTCTCCCTGTCCCCCATTTCATCTGGGGCATCACACACAGGTCAAGAGCCAGCTTCTTCTTCTTCTTCTTCTTCTTCTTCTTCTTCTTCTTCTTCTTCTTCTTCTTCTTCTTCTTCTTCTTCTTCTTCTTCTTCTTCTTCTTCCTCCTCCTCCCCCTTCCCCTCCTCCTCCTCCTTCCCCCCTCCTCCTCCTTCTTCTCCTCCTCTCTTCTTGTTCTCATCCTCCTCTTCCTCCTCCTTCTTGATATTATAACGCAATTGCATCATTTTCCCCTTCCCTTTCCTTCTTTCCAAATCCTCATTGCTCTTTTCCAATTCCATGGCCTTTTTTCCACTAAATGTTAAGTACATGTATATTCATGTACTGTGTGTGTTGCATATACATATATATTCTGAAGTATAAACTGCTCAGCCTGTATAATGTCATCTGTTAGCGTGTTTTCGTGGATTATCATTTCACATTAGATAACCAATCATTATACTCTTCCCTGGGTACAAATATTTCTCTTGCTCTCAGTGTCTCTTAGTTGCCTGTATTAATGATAAAGTGAAGAAATACACCTCTTGAGGGCTGACCAGGGCAAGTGACTAAGAGATCAGGCCTCTTGTCACAGAGTTAATGAGAGGAAAGAGAGAAAGGTTGTCTCAGAGTGGGGGCATAAGAGAGATAAAGACAGACAGAGAACAAGAGAGAAAGAGAGTGAACTGACTGATAGACCCTTTTAAGGAAGTCACTTGTCACACAGGGAATGTACTGCACCTGGAGGGGCCACCACTGCCTTTGCCACCTAGTCACTGAAAGGCAGGCTGGTGGGGTAAATACCGATAATTCCTATGTAGTGTGAGAACTCATGGTCATCCCCCAATCCATGCTGGCATGTCTGTTGTTCTTGTCCTTGCTCGTCTTATGGTCAGCCAATAGTGTTGCTGAGACTTTATGGGTGTTCTTTCTAACATTACCTAAGGCCAGTGAAGTTATGACTATTGGAGACAAACCTACAAGTAGCACTTTAGTAAGCCAGCATAATCCCTAACTACATTCTAAATCGCTCTCCTTCCACCCACAGGTGCTTTCTTATTGCCTATTGTTGGAGTACAGTGCAGGAACCGAATCATAGGAGGAGAATTATGAGTGCTTGCTTGTGAGAACACCCCAAGAACAACAGAGTCTTGTGATCTCAATTTCTTCAAACGTGGAATAGTTCCTGGGACACATTTGCATGCTTCTCGCAGGTGTAGTCGATAGTAAGTTTACCTTGGATTGCTCATTACTCTTGCTGCTGTTTGTCAGTGGAACGTTCAAACTGTCCTTTATGTGCCTCTCTGGGGAAACATGCCCTTGTCATGTGTGGCATATCCTTGTGATTACATTGAGCCCACAAGAACCCTACTTACGTGATTTTTCCCAAGTATAAATTGTCCGAGGCTCTGAAGGAAGTTGGCCACCACATGAGACTTTAGTCTGCCTCATTAAAAGACCCCATCCTCCCAGGTCCAAGTAGATCTAGAGTGATGACCGGCTGTCAGTTGTTCCTACTATTTGAAGCGTTCTAGGGTACCACTCCCCTCTTCATGGAGACAGGAGATCACTTTAGTCTACCTTACCTCAAATATTAGGATCCTAAACCACTATGAAGCCTTCAGGAAAAGGGAAGAGTTCTGTCTGTGAATGAGAATTCCTGGAAAGATTCCATGTCTGCAAAGGCAGATTGTTTGGTTGGTTGATTTATTAGAATTGCAATGATGTGGATGTGGGAGGGGTTGCAATGCAAACCTAATTGCCGTTTCCCTTCAGCTGTTTTTAACCCCCTGAATATCCATTCTCAGCCCACCTGTGTGCCGGTGTGTCGGACCCAGCCTATGACTAACAAATTAAAACCTCTCGGAATGTATTAACTCAACAAAACCAAGACAAAGACAATTGCAATTTTTTTTTAAACCATAGCTGCTTTGTGTGTAGAAATCTAGGAGTATATACTCAAGGGAATTTTTCCGTGAGCCTCCGAGCTGCCACGGGACACACAACACAGGCCAGGTAAAGGTGGCTCTTGTAGAAGAGCGCCATCTGCTGGCAAAGGTTCGTTTCTACTCCGTCTCAACAATCCCCTGATGAGGGACTGAAATTAAAACCAAATCAAAGGCAGGTAAAGGTGCTGACGTCAGTAACATTTGCCTTTTACTGCCCTCTCTTTAAGTCACATGTCCAACTTTATGCTTATACTCAGCCCTTTGTAGATGTGGAAAACTCTGAATGTTAAAACTGTAGGGGTCGACGGTTAAACAGCAGCTCCCGGTTCTAGGAAGGCTTTTGAAATCTGTATTTAGTACTCACATTGGTGTTTTAAAAATCTTTATATGACTACATATAAACATTCATATAAAGAGATTCTCTCTCTCTCTCTCTCTCTCTCTCTCTCTCTCTCTCTCTCTCTCTCTCTCTCTCTCTCCTGCCCCCGTGGGTGTGCGTGTGCGCGCGCGTGCACGCGTGCATGTGTATAATATTTTAAACACGTGCATGGAAAGGACATCTGAGAACCACTGGGGCACGGGACTCCCCATATCTGTAGTATCCGTGGGTAAAGTTTTGGCTGTGGAAGCTCAGAAAGTTAAATAAGTCATCCTCACATTAGAGTAAATAAAAGTACAAGCCCATTTTTATTATAATTGATTTGTTCTATTAAAATATTTCTTTCTTTTTTTTTTTCTTTTTTTTTTTGGTTTTTTGAGACAGGGTTTCTCTGTGGATTTGGAGCCTGTCCTGGAACTAGCTCTTGTAGACCAGGCTGGTCTCGAACTCACAGAGATCCGCCAGCCTCTGCCTCCCAAGTGCTTGGGATTAAGGGCGTATGCCACCACCTCCCAGCTAAAATATTTCTTGAACTAAAGATATGAAAGGTTGTTAAAACTTTACGTGGTAGTCATAATGGTGCACACCTTGAATCCTAGCACTCAGAAGTCAGAAGCAGGCAGATCTCTGTGAGTTCGAGGCCAGCCTGGTCTGTAGCGTGAGATCCAAAACAGCCAGGGCTACACAGAGAGACCCTGTCTTGAAGACAAAACAACCAAAACTTTGCCCAATAGTCTTTTTAGACAACTTTTAAAAATTACTTTATTCTGTGTATAAAATAATGGATGTTTCTTGTTACCGACCTCACTGAAGTCTTTAATAAAGTAGCATTGCTTAAATATTTAATCATTTGTCCTTGGTAAAAAGAATATCAAAGTCCTGATGTTCCAAACTTGGTGTATTTATTCATTGTTCCATTTCAGAGAATGTATTTAGTGTGAAAATACAGTAAAATGGAAGACTCTAAAATTCTCAGTTTTCGATGGTCTTCTGTGTATTGATAGTTGTTTAATTGCTTTTATATATGAATTGTGTGAACATTTTGCTCCCAAATAAGTCACACACATAGGCTTATTCTTAGTAATGAATTCTCAGTCTTAGCTTGCCTTGTTTCTTGACAGCTTTTCTTAAATGATCCCGACTACCTTTTGCCTCTGGGCTTTCATCTTTCTCTATTTGTGTATATCTTTCTTTACTGCTTTCTCTGTGGCTTGCTGTGTAGCTGGGTGGTTGGCCCCTGGTGTCCTCCTCTCCTGTCCTCTTGCTCCTCCTCTTCCTCGTTTCTCCTTCTATTTACTCTCTCTGCCTGCCAGTCCTCCCTATCCTTGCTCCTGCCTTTCCATTGGCTGTTCAGCTCTTCATTAGACCGTCAGGTGTTTTAGACAAAGAATCAAGGCTTCACGGAGTTAAACAAATTCAGCATAAACAAAAGCAACACACCTTAAAATAATATTCCCCAACAATGAACGGCCGCAGGTCCAGTTTCTGAAAATATGTTTTTGTCTCCTTAATAAGTAGATACTTACTAAGAAAATGTATAATTTAACACATGATTTCTAGAATTTTGATCTTGTGGCTTCAGTACTCCTAGCTTCATTCATGACTTAGCTCTGTAAGCTTGAAGAGACTTTTCTCTTGAGGTGTACTCTTGTTACTGGGCCACTTTCAGTTACTGCGCAATGACACTTGTCACGGCAGTTCCAATTGGAAAGCCATGCCTTTCACTCGGATGCACATAGAAATAAAATGATTCAAGCTAGACGAAATTTAATACTCTAAACCTTTTGTCATCTATTCTTAAATTTAAATGACCACTTTTTTTTTCCAGTGAGAAGTAGTAAAATGCGATGTTCCTAAAGTGGAGGTCTTTTTAAATATAGTAAATTCTCAGCTCTCAATTTATAAGTGGTATCAACTGTCTAGAACGTAATTGACCACCAATCATTTGGTATCATCCTTACCTCTCTACTGAGGGCACAGTCACTTCCTGTCTGTCTGATTCTGACTTCTGAACCACTCCAGGCATCTTTGCGATTCTGGTCAATAACTCTAAGGTAGAGTCAATGAAGAAGTTTTAGATCTAAAAACTTGTGAAATATCCAGAACTAGACTGAACTTGTTCCAATTCTGAAGTGCTCTTTTGGAAGAGGTGACTAGGAGCCCAGGATCTTGGCTTCAGTGACTATGAACTATGTTGGCTATGTCTTGGTTGGAAGAAACTTAGAATTTTTGTCCACTTTGTTTAATTTCTGGCAGCTAATCAGCCCTTTTTCTCTAGTTCCCATATCTCTTTCACTTAAAATAACTAATAGAAGTACATTTTTCTACATAACTCACAGGATAACAGTAACAGGCGTTGGCTTTCTCTGAAATGTTACAAATCCTACAGGTGTCTCAGTCCTCATAATTATACTTTGAACTTGAGATTAATTAAAAATATTTTTAGGCATATATTTTAGATAGGATAATGTGTGGACCATTTATAGCTTGATTTACACTTGTCTGCTATAAAAACAAAGAATCACATTTAATTCTTTTTATTTATGATGAAATTGTCTTAAGTGCCAATATGCAGTATTTATTAAGTGAATTAGTAAGAGTCATGCCAACTTGGATGAAAGCCAATTTTGAGATTGTTGCAGTTTCTTTTAATTGGACTCAGTATCTGTTCCTTTAATTTAATTGCATTATAATGGACTTAGAGTGAAACCCATTATTTCTAATGGCCATTTCTACAGTCTTATAATCATCATTACCATTATAATGTAGACTACTTCCTGGTACTCTTTCTCACTTAGCCTAACCACAAACTGATTTTGTCCTTGCCTTGTTTCTTTCGTATATTAAAAAATCTTTTAATATCTGAATTAGTTCAAGGCAATTAGAGATTTCAATCTTAGGAAGTCATTTTACAGATTTGTTTGTTAAATGTAACTGGAGAAGGAAGAACCAGGGCCAAGCCCTGTGCACAAATAGTATCCTTGTTTCTTGAGACGTCTATGCTTTATTAAGGTGATATTGTCTGAGATGTTAAAAAGTTGAGGAAATACTGGATCAAAGCAAGCTGCTCCTCTGGCATGGCCCACAGCAAGAATGAGGGAGAATGAGAGAGAGATGCCTGGGGCCAGCCAGGCAGACAGCTGCCAGCCAATCAGACATGGAGTAAGACATAAAGAATGAAAGAAAGAAAGGTAAAAACCCCTGAGGCAAAACATGGATGAAGAAAAACAGGTTAATATAAGTTATAAGAGTCTGAAAGAAACAAGCACAAGATAAGGCTGAACATTCATAACTCATAATAAGTCTCCATGCCATGATTTGGGAGCTGGTTGGTGACCCAAAAGAAAGCCTGTTACAGTATTATATTGTGACATTTATTAATATAGCATATTAGGGATAATAAGAAATGAGTGATTGTAGTTTAATATGGAAGTGCTTACATGTCAAACTGACAAAGGATCAATTGTGCTGGGTAGACAGGACTGAGTGGTGCAATAGCTTTTTGTGTAATTTGTTATGCCAACGTCTAAAATCTGTGCACTGAAAGTTACCATAACTTTAAAACTGACATGAGCATAGCAAGGTACTACTATGACTTATTTGTTTGAACTCCATGCATTCTTGTGTGTTTTATGGATATTGATTCTTTTCAACATTGTATTCGATGCCCATAAAGTGACTGCCTCAATCCAGAATGCCAAGGAAAATGGAGGGTGACCTGTGATTTTGGCTGGAATCAGCATCAAGAGAAGCTGGAGTTCAAGTAAGTAAAATATGGAATGTGAGCAGAAAAAGTGTTTAACGTAGGGAGTGGTTATGGTGGCTTGCACCTTTCCACCCAGCATTTAGCTAAGCCCAGATCTCTGTGAGTGAGAGCCTTGCTGTGTTTATGTTAGTTCCCAGGGCTACACAATGAGACCCTTCTCTCTGTCTCTGTCTCTGTCTCTCTCTCCATATATATACATACATATATGTGTGTATATGTGTGTATGTATGTGTATATGTATGTATATACATGTGTGTGTGTGACAGAGAAAGAGAGTGTGTGAATAGGATGGGAAATATCCAGGAATGTTCCTCAGGAGCTAAACCCGGAGAAAAATGTAATTCCTCTCTGTGAATTTCGATATAACCAAGAATACTTTTGACATCCTTAGCATCTCACTCTCCATAGTAAAAGTCTGGGTTCTTAGAGTCATTTTTCATATATTCTGCTGTGGCTACCTTCCACACAAAAGGCACTCTTGGAATCACATAAAGAAATGGCACACACAAGGAATTTATGGTATACAAAGAATACTGAAAATCATTTGTTTAATTATTGCCCATGACATAGCTTATGCTTTAGAAGACCCCAAGCACTAAATGTAATATATGTCAATAATATTCTGTAACAATTATTGCTTCACTAAAAGAATATACATGGGGTAGAAGTATTGTACTAGGATTTCTAGAATTGTAGAGACTGTGAGACACATTTGAATAGAAATCATATCTAGCTGGACATCAGAAAATAGGGGGAAACGACTCATGGGTTTGTGAGATTTAAAAAATTTTTCTGATTCAAGACAGAAATACAGATAGCACAGAAAATTCTCCAGAACTGAAATCCTATGAACATAGCACCTGTGAAAACACTTTAACAGAAATCACAGCATGGCAAAAATCAGACATCTCATGTATTTGCAAAATGGTAAAAATGTAAGAACTATAACGAAGTCTTCTACTGCAGGTCAAAATTAACTCTACACCAGAAAACTCACACAAGAAAGCAGCCAATGAAAACGAAGAATCTAGGTAAGTCTTCCCCAGTAAGTCGCAGCTCCTTCAACATGAGAGCACTCATACAGGTGAGAAGCCACATGAATGCACAGAACGCAGGAAGGCTTTCTCCAGTGAGCTGTGACTTTCTGAACATGAGAGGATGCACACAGGCAAGAAACTGTTCGAATATACAGAATGCCAACAGGCTTTCTCTCGGAAGTCAGAACTTTACTGTATCTAAACATTCACTCAGATTCCTCACAGGATGGGGAAGTGATGGCTTATCCTATGCCTTTGCAATAATACACTTGCCAATTGCTTTGTTTTCAAGATACCACCCTTTTCGTCTTTGGATTTGCTTGCTTTTCTTTGCTAATCTAGAACTTTTTTTAGAAAAGGAATAAGAATCTTTATATATTTGAAAATCTGACAAAAATAAGAATCATTTCATTTTAACTTGAGGGAGATAATTTTACAGCTTTGGTCAAAGGTAAAAGCAAACATTTGGTATTTTAATAATTATCATTCACCAATTTTATTCATATTCAAATCTTTTTTTTTTTTTTTTACTTAAAGCAACAGGAATTTATTCTCTCACAATTCTGAAGGCTGAAAGTCCAACATACAGGCTCAGCAAGAACTTGTCCAGGCCACTGGAATCAGCTTAACCCTGGATGGCAACAGAAGTCATGGACATCAACACAGACCGTGGCTACTATAAGACCAGGGACCCCATCTGATCCTTGACAGCAGGTCAGCCTGGACATCATCATAGCACCAATTGGCAAGCAGACCTGCCCCTCAGTCTGCTCCTCACTGCCATTGCCGTGGACCCAGAGGGCAAGTGGGTCTCCAACGCCTACCAACTTCTCGACATATTAATTTCATCCTTTCTGCATCTTTCCATAGCACACTCCATTTCTCTTCCAGTTCTCCCCTACATATTCACTATTTTAATAAGGCACACATACCCGGTGCCTGGTATCGCCAGGTGGGCCCTGGCTGTCTTCTTGCCAGATGGCACCTGGAGGACACTGGGTGGCTGTCTTCCCACCAAGCCCCCAACTGGGCCATTGGGTATCAGGCAGGGGTATCTCCATATTCAAATCTTAAAGCACTGTTTTGGACACACAAACCAGATGAAGTTTCTTATCTCCAGCACCAGTAGGTTTCTATACTGTTCTTTGGCATGCTTTTACTCTAATGAAATACATTTTAATGAATTTGTATATTTAACAAAGCTAGCCAATTTGACCCACATTCTTGGTAGATTTAAGTTGGTTTCTTTGGTCAAATATTAATTTCTAAAAGAAATAGGGGGAAATTGGAGACATCGTTTTAAAATGAATTTACTTCTTAACTTAGCAGACAGTTGAATAAACTATAATTGAAGCTAATAAATAAAATCAGAAAAAGAAAGCATTGAATAAAATGGGAATAGCAAAAATAGTTTTCTTTAAATTACCGTCTGCCTTTTCATCGATAATAGTAATGCCATGTATGTATGAACCAAATAAGTTTTTGTTAAATGAGAGATATTCAGGCTGTATGGTGGTGATGCATGCCTTTAATCCCAGCACTCTGGAGGCAGAGGCAGGAGGATCTCTCTTAATTTGAGGCCAGCCTTGTTTACAGAGTGAGTTCCAGTACTGCCAGGACTACACAGAGAAACCCTGTCTCAAAAAAAAAAAAAAAAAAAACCAAAAACAAACAACAAATAAATAAATAAGAAATATTAAGATCAATTAAAAAATACCACAAGAACAAAAGCAATTTGGAATAAAGTATCAGTTGCAATAAAGCACTTAAAAATTAACTACAAAAATTTAAGGCCAGGTTACATTTAATGAATATTTGAAAAGTAAGTTTCTATGGCTAAAATAAAAATAAATTGATCATGTAGTTTCTTTGTAAAAATCTTGACCTTGCAAAAAACGTAGCGTATGAAAGGTACATGGTACCATATGGAAGAACATTTCAGACATATTGGCACTGGAAATAAGCAATTGCTTTATATTCTCAAAAAAAAAATTCTGAACTCAAGACTCAGGAAGAATCTCTGTGCTGTTGTGCTGAAGCAGTCCTGGTTTTCTCATCACATCGCAGTTCCTAGTGAAACGTGGGTGCCTCTTTACACATCACCCCTATGGCTGATGGTGAGAACAGGGCTTCTCCATGTTCCGACTCTCAGATTCAGCATACAGATGCTCCCGAGATGCAGTTTTCCTTCAGGCAGGAAAAAAAAATCAATAACTCACATGGGTCTCATGCTGCTATTTGCTTAATTATAAATAAATAATTTTGCAAACAAAAGAATATTTAATTTGAAACAGATGCTTGGGTGCCTGGAAAGAATTGTGAGTTCTTTCCTTCTTCCTCCAAACAAATACCAAGTATGGGTGGCTTCGAGATTTTTTTAATGTCTTCCAGCTTTGAAGCTGTTATGATGAGCACAGCTGCCGCTGGAGCCACTGTTAAAATATTCATTATCATTTGGAATGAAAGACATGATTATAAGTTCCGACTCTTCTATAACAGGTTTCCTGGATAAGAACAAACCTTCCACGCGACAAGGGAGCAAAAGGGCCAGATGCCAAGACTGGTTTCATGTGTAAATGAAGCCGTTTGCAGATGGTGTGCGACACACGTGTTTACTGTGCAAATCCACTTTCTTTTTCAATGAAAGAGATTTGGTTTTTCTCTTGGATAATGAAGCTGTTCTTAACTCTTTCAGAAGGAGTTGGAAGATTTGGTATTTAAAAGCTCCTTTTATTTCAGTTGTCTAAGGAAGAACCAGCAAGCCCTGGGGGCTAAGTGCAAAGAGTGGTTAAGAGAAAGTACAAGCCGGGTATGGGGGGGTCGTGACTTTAATTCCAGTTCTTGGGAGGCCAAAACCAGAAGCTTAAGAACAGCTTGTGTTGCATAGTGATATTCTATCTTTAAAAAATCAAATAAAAAACAGGAAACATAATTTTGACCCTAGTGACACAACTGTGGGTACACAAAACTGTATATGCAGCAATATATACAGTGACACCGCCGTACTGACTTGTTACAGTCTTTTTTATGGAGTCTCTTGCAGCACTTAAGATGCTGGTATACAGTATGACTAAGACTGGGAGGCAAGTGGTGTGTGTGGTTTACTAGTCAAGGTGTGGTGAACCCTCTGGTATAAACTGTCTTCAGCTTTGGACATGGAGGAATCAAAGGAAAAATAAGAGCACTTTCCTCATAGATCCTTCCTTCTAGTAAAAAGAAAACGATATCTTACATTGCATCATCTGACTTCTTGGCATTGTACGGCTGTCTTTCTTGCTTATTTATTGAAAGAAGGTTTTTCTTTGTAGCCCTGGATGTCCTGGAACTCACTACATAGACCACGCTGGCCGCTGGCCGCGAACTCACAGAGATCTCCCTGCCTCTGCTTCCTGAGTGTATTAAAAGTGTATTAAAAGTGTGAGGTACCATGCTGGACAAATATAGTTATACTTTTAATAAAAGCAACTCTCAAAAGAGTAATTATGATTAACCCATAATTAATTAGCTCGTAAAGCATCGATTTTTCCACTTTAGAAACAAACTACGCTTGAAAACATCTTATATTGAAAGAACATAGTATGGAACAGTGGTTCTCAACCTTCCTAATGCTGCGACCCTTTAATACAGTTCCTCACACTGTGTTGACCCCCAGCAATAAAATTATTTTCATTGTTACTTCATAACCGTAGTTTTGCTACTGTTCTGGATTGTAATGTAATTATTGTTGGAGACAGAGGTTTGCCAAAGGAGTCACAATCCACAGGGTGAGAACCACTGATATGGATTGATGTGCATTTTCCTTTCTCTGAATAAAATCTTTCCTGGTTTTGCCAAACCTGGAAAAATACTTCTCTCCCTAAACAACACAATCAGTGGTCATGTTTCAGCACATATCTGGCACACATACCTAAAGAATGTTTCATCCAATCACTAAACACCTATTCAACCGTGGTCGCTGCTGCTCTATTCATAATAACCAGAAACTAGAAACAAGCTAAATGTCCCTCAACAGAAGAAGGAATAAATAAAGTACGGTACATATACACACTGGAGCATCACTCAGCAGATGAAAAAAAAAGTTAAGCCATGAAATCTGCAGATAGATGGGTGGAACTAGAAAGCAATAATCCTGAGTGAGGTTTCCCAGACCCGGAAAGAGAAATCCGTGATGTATTCACTTATATGTGATATTAGCTCTTAAGATAATGATATAACCAAGGCATAACTCATAGAACCACAGTGATTAGTTATAGAGTAAGGCTTCATGTGGGCACACTCAGACCCCTCAGGAAAGGAAAATAGATAAATCATTGTGAGAGGACATAAGGCTGGAATGGAAGGATTAAGTGGGGAGGGGTAAAGAAGAGGGGCACAGGGATGGAATACAGGAAGAGACAGCTAAAATTTGGGGACATTTGAGGGGTGATGTGGAAACCTAAAACAGTAGAAGCTTCATATATATATTATATATGTTATATATATAATATATATATGTTATGTCATATATATAACATCTATGAAGGCAATCTAATGGAAATCGCCAAATAATGAGGAGGCAGAGCCCAAATGGACATCTGTTGTCACCAAATGAAGTTTCCAATCCCAGAACTGGGTTACATCTAATTGAGTTTTGACCCAAGGGATTCCATGGGAATCTCCAAATAACCCAAGCTACTGCCAAGAATATAGGTTGTTCTCCACTAACTGATGCCAATGCTCCATCACTGGAGACAATACTTACATGACTCGCTGAACATGGAGAAGCCACACTAAGGTCTACATAGGGCCTTCACCTCTGCATTCTAGACCAACCCAACTGTGGCAGAAGGCACGGCCCAGGTGCGCTACATCCTTACTTCCACAAGGTGGCGAGCCAGATCTGCTTTGACATCCTAATGCGCGCCTGAAGACCTTTTGCCAGAAGAAATGGCACAAACACCACCCTTGGTTCTCCCACCGGTTGCATGAGGATCATTTTTACACGACGCACAGATGCATGGTCAGACGGAGGAAGGTGATATTTTTATTGGCCATATGGATAAGCATAAATTAGATGGCATGGTACCCTATTCAATCACACAGTTATAGTCAAAGTTTCGGGGAACATTCCCTGATACAGAGACATAAGAACAGAAAGGGGGCGTGAATTATTTTTATCTACAGATAAATGACACCATTTCTGAGAGAACACAAGACCATGAATGAAAAAGCCACTACCAACAGCAAGGGAAGTGTGCAGGCTGATTGGACATCATTATGCATGAGTTGGTACACAGGTTTTTGTTGTTGTTTTGTTTTGTTGGTTTCGTTAAAGCAAAAGGACATCCTAACAAATATCCAACAAGGACTCCATGTGCTTTTATGTTTAAAATTCACTTTTGTTATTACTGTCTTTGTGGCACACGCACAAATGCAAATACATAAAGCGCCGTGTGATCTAGTTTCCAAAGTGTATTGCCACCTGCATGCAAAATCCTGTCCTTCCCAGGTGGCTTCCCTAGCCCCTCTGCCAGGGACGGCACAGGGAGCCATCAGCTGCTGGGTGGACAAGTTGCTTCCCTTGACAGTGTTCCGTGGAATGCATGGTTTGACTTTTTTAGTTTTGTGTCTAATGATTCTAAATCAAAATGTATGTATGTATGTATGGATGGATGTATGTATGGATGGATGGATGGATGTGTGTGTATGTATGTATGTGTGTATGTATGTATGGATGGATAGATGTGTGTGTATGTATGTGTGTATGTATATATGTATGTATGTGTGTATGTATATATGTATGTGTGTATGTATGGATGGATGGGTGGATGGATAGGTGTGTGTGTATGTATGTATGTGTGTATGTATGTATATATGTATGTATGTGTGTATGTATATATGTATGTGTGTGTATGTATGTATGGATAGATGTGTGTATGTATGTATGTGTGTGTATGTATGTATGTATGTATGTATGTATGGATGGATGGATGGATGGATGTTCTGGAACTCCCTTTTCCACAGCATGCCTTTTCTTTTCCTTCCACCCTTCCCTGCTCCATGGATTATTTTGGACTCTTCCTGGGAACTCCTGCTATTATTCCACAGACCCAAGCAGACCTGCAACCACAAATCACAGTACCCTATGGACACTGCTTTTGCTCATGGTTTTGCCACTGACACTGTCCCAGAACAGCCCTCCTTGCGGACTCTGCTTTGCCAGTACGTGTGATGTGAGTCTTCGCCACTAGAGGGCAGAGGAGGCTCACTTTCAGGTAAGGAGGTGCGTGAGTTTCTGTACTTCATGCTTCTTAGCCTGATGACCCCAGGACATGGGGAATTTTTCCTGCCGACAGTAACAGCCAGCAGGGGCCCTGTTCCATACAAGGGTGTGGGATTCAAGCTAGCTAGAAACAGCCCTTGGTTCCATGCCTGCTAGCTACCACCTAGAGCTCCTGAGGAAACGGCAAAGTGAGATATTTCTTTAGAAAATCACCGAATATTCTTTTTAAAGTGGTCAAAGATGAAGAAGAGTTCACTACATCAAAGTAACCCAAATCCTGACAGACACTGAATCTAAAGTGGATTTCACAAGAGAACTGATGACTTTGAATGAGACAGATGTATATGAAATCATGAGAAATGACCAGATGAATTTACTGCGTGGACATGTAGATCAATGGATGGCGTAGAAGAGAGGCTACAAATATAGCCACCTTGCTTATCTGCCTGCTGCCATGCTCCCTGCCATGGTGGCCATAGACTCTAACCCTCTGGAACCATGACCCCCAAATTAAAATCTTTCTTTTATAAGTTGCCTCAATTGTGGTGCCAACAATAGAGAAGTAACTAAGACACAGCATCTTCAACAAATGGGAAGGTTTGCTACCCGAATCAAACTGAATCCTTGTCTCTCGAGCCACATGAAAATCAACTCCAAATAGACCAGGGGTCTTAACACAAGACCAGCCATTCTGCAACAGAAGGAAAAGAAGTAAAAAATATATTTTGGAATATAATCATAGGATAATAGCCTTTAGGCTTGCCACATATTTAGTGCTTGTCTACAGGGTGGTCTGGGGGCTCTCCTGAAGCAGTGCATGTTTGTATGAAAATTACACATGCACACATATGTTTATACACACATGTGAATATAGACACACACACTTGTTGGGCCATCAGGAAGATGGCTTAGCAGGTAAAAGAACTTGCTACATAAACTTGATGATCTGAGTTCAATCCTTGGGATGCCTGGCGGAAAGTGAGGACTGAAAATCATTGCATATTTGTACATACACAGTAATAAATGAAAATTTTTAATTAATAAGCATTTGGGAGGTGGGGGCACAAGCATCAGGAGTTTGAGATAAATACATCTAGCTTCCTTTTCCTCCAGTAGTCCCTGAGCCCAGTCTGGGCTCCATGAAATCCTATTAAAAACAACGACTACTGTATCGTATTAGAGTGTTTAGACTGCAAACGGAACTTTTGTAAAGTGTGGGTCTGGCAGAGGCCACAACAAATATTAAGTTAAGCAACATCAAATTACTGGTTCTTTCGTTTAATAATATTTACATATCCATTTCAAGCAACCTGTGTAAATGAGTTTTTAAAAACAGAACCTTGTAAATATGGGAATCTGGTCTATAAAATATGGGAATTTGTACTATAATATAAATGTATTTTATATTGTCCGGGGGGGGTGGAGATGTAGGTGAATAGTCTGCTGGGGAGTGTCCTTGAGGGTCGGTCTTTCCTGACCGTATCCTGTCTCCCCCTCCGATCCTCTCTGCCTTTGGCCTCTCTGCCCTACACACAACGGCGGACCAGAACTTCCAAAGCCATGAGCCCAAGCTGACTCGTGCTCTATTAATTTGTCACTGGGTATTTTATAACAGAGACAACAATATGAACATTGAACCAGCAAACTGTACATTTTGAACATACAACCTTTAACACAATGGAAATAGAGAGCTCTCTCTGGAGAGAGCTCAGTGAGCGTGGTGTTTGCTGTGTGAGTACCAGGCCCCCAGAGTCCCCAGAACTCACCGATGATGGTATGATGCAGGCCCCTGGACTCCCTGGGCACGGGGAGACAGGTAGATCACAGGGATCAGGTTGGTGAGTTGGCCTAGCCTAATAGTCAAGCCTAGGCCAGTAATGATTTGGGCTCATAAAAGAGAAGAGGCACTTGAGTAATAGCACCAGGGTTGACCCCTGTCCTCAATATGCATGTGAACACAATTTTACCCACTCACACAGGAACACAAGCATACGTAAATACTCTTGCACACACACAAAATAAAAAAAAAAAAAGAGAAGAAAATCCTGGCTCTCAATTAAATGGAATCTTTAATTGCAAAGTATACTTAAATAAAATTGAAAATATTTCTGGAGAATGCATCTTTTTAGGGTCCCAGAAATGGTGATGTGCACTGGATACACATTCACTTGTATAAAGACTTCAAAGGCTGTGGCAGAGTGGATACAGGTTCCAAGATGGATGCTCCAAGAACATCTCTACTTTCAAAAGAGAGGCTGGGCGGTGAGGCCCACTCTCCCTGAGCACCAAGTGCTTCTCATTCCAACTTGTCAAGGTACTAAGACGCCAGGCCAACCAGCAGATTCCACTCCTCAGCCACACTCCCCAAGACACAGCCTGCCAATCCTGTTCCTTTAGGAACCATGCAAAAAGGAGACCTGTGGCAGCTGTAGAGATGGCTCAGCCTGGAAGAGCGCTTACTGCTCTGGCAGGGAACCCGAGTCTGGTTTCCAGCACCCGAGTAGGATGACTTATGACAGGCTCTGTAACCCCAGCTCCAATGTGATCCAAAGCCGCTGGCCTCCTCGGGCACCTGCACTCACGTGCGTATTCACACACACGTGCACACACATACACACACACATGCGTGTGCACACACATACATATGTGCACACACGAACACACCATATAAAACAACATCATCAACATCAATAATAATTGCCAAAAAAAAAAAAAAAAGTGTAGCCAAGGAAGAGCAGTATCCTTGGCTTAGCAAGGGGACCAGTTGCATTGCTCTTGGGGCAGGCTTTCTGCCAGGTGGGTATAGTTTGGTGCCATGGAAGCAAAGTGTTATTTCTGTTTGCCTCCTCAACGCACAAGAAACAACACGAAGATGAGCTCAAAAGTCCACTCCTTTGGCTTTTTAGGATTCTGCCTCAAATTGTGTGGAGTACTGGAGGTGTTGAGGTTGCCATTATATCGTGTAGGCGGATGAGGAACTAAGGACCGAATAGATAGAACAAGAACTTGAACACAAGCACAAAACACCGCACACACACACACGCACCACACACAGTCACACACACACACCACATATAGGCTAACAGAGACAAATCTTTTGTAATGTATGAACAGATACCTAGTTTCCACACATTCAAGGGCTAAAAATGTTGTCGGACAGCATCTCAGGCCCTCAGCAGTTTTCCCTGTTTTGCTATAACCACCAATGTATTTTAGAAAAAGTCTTGATTTGTGGCTTTCTTTGTCATGTTATCTTAAAAACACCAGGAAACTGTATTCACTTTGGAGCATGGACTTTGAGGTACGCTAAATCTGGGGTTTGGGCTGCAGGATGAGCTGTTATCCTCTTTGAGACGATAGGTTGTGTTTCTGTGTCACCAACCTCTTGTGGATCATGGTGGCTCCAGGTTTTATCTGCTGCTATGTATTCTCATCCAAGGCTCTCCCAGGGCCACCCTGTCATCTCACTTACCAAAACATAAGAGGGAAAAAAAAAAGAGGAGAGAAAATCTCTTAGCAACCCTTGCAGATAGTAACTTGAGAGCTACAGAAATGATGTGCATAGCGAGTGCTAAGCGAGAGAGCCCCTTCTGCAAGAAGCCATGGCCATGCTCTCAGGCAAGTCTTCTGATAAATGCCAGCTCTGCTTCCTACTGGCTCTCACTGAAACGACTTGTATCAAAGTCAAGGCTCTGGTTGGATCTGAGTCCAGGTCCACAGAGGTTGCTGTGGGCAACAGCTCGGAGCTGCCAGTCTACTGGGCCCCAGCCGAAGGTGATGCCACAGTCATATTTATTGTTGTTTCCTTACTTGCCAAGTTTCTCAAAATGTCACATACAAAGGTTATTAAATATTAGATTCCCTAACCTTCCATATTCATTCCTGCCCTGCCACACCACACTGAAAGCACTCCATTAGCTTCTGCGAAAAGCTTTTACATAAGGAAAGCTATTTAAAAAATGGTGGCCAACAGGGCCAGTATAGTAGAGCTGGCCAGGCAGCCAGCAGTGTCCCTGAGTCAGGGCTGTGTCACTTCCTTTAGAGATTCCTGAAGGGAGGTGACAGTTGAGGAGGAAAATGCAGCAGCTCTGCCCCTGTCTCTACTGCTTCTGGTCAAGGTGGCTCAGAGTCTGGTCTCCCTGCAGCCCCTGAACTACTCTGTTTTCAGAGCGGTAAGAGCCCAGTGAGCAGAGCTGAAAGTCTGCTGCAGGTCGGGCAGGCAGAGTGCTGTGAGAAAGAAGAACTAGACCCACAGGGCGCACAGACTTCCTACACAGCTCTGCAGTCTGCCCAGCAGTGGCTTCAACTGCCAGGCAGCCGAAGCCTGGGCTGCCCATGCTCAGCTCCATTTGTGGTGCATTTGTCTTTCTGAGCCTGGGTCATCTCACTCATATATTTTCTCTTTCCATCCATCACTGTGCAAATATCTTTGATTCAGTTCGTGAAGGAATAAAATTCCACTATACTTGTGTACCAAATTCTCGGAGTCTGGAATTTCACTTTAGATCTTTACTGGAGTTCTTTGGGTATTACATACTAGTTGTTTTGGCTGAAAGCCTGTTGTTCTAGCCTGCTGGCAAGCTATACAAGGAAGGGCAGAGATTTTGCTATCTATGCTGTGGCCCAAATCTGGTCACCAAGCATCCTCCACAGATGTCTGCCACTTTAACTTCTGAAATACCTCAGTCCCCCATAGCTGGACAATATTGGGCAATCCTGACATGTCCAAGGGGATCGTTTTCCTCTCTCAACATCCTTGAAACCACAGGATGACACAGCTTTAGGGAAGGAGCGAATATTTGCTGACTAAGAGGAGGAAGAGGATGCTCCATGCAGCTGTGTGTCGAAGGTTCTGGTGCCCAGTTTAAGGGTATTAGGTGGCCCTTCACACAAAAGGCAAGGAGGGAGGGAGGGAGGGAGGGAGGGAGGGAGGGAGGGAGGGAGGGAGGGAGGGAGGGAGGGAGGGAGGGAGGGAGGGAAGTAGACGTGTAGGGAAGGCCCAGCACCTCTAAAGAGCACAAGCGGGTTCGATGATGTCATCTTAAAGCTGTCCCAGACCAGCTTTTCCTTGTGGGTGGATCAGCCACTTCTCTGGGTTCTCATGCTGTGTCAAGGGTTGAGGAGGATTCAGATTCTTCCTCTTCTCTGTTCCTTGGTGCACCCTGGCTCTCCATGGCCTCGTCCACACTCTTCTCCATCTTTGCTTCTTTGTGCCCCTCCTCATCTTTCTTTCTGTCTCTCTAATGCAAAGAAGCCTCCCCAGGAAGGGGGGCAGTGTCTCTGGCTCCAATTGTCCTTATTCAGCCTGAGAAATCCAAAAGTCTGCCTGTTTTTCCGCTTTAGCAAAGATCACAAATATTCCGAGAGCTGTCTCTCTGGATGCCCAGTTGCCCTAGGATTGGGGAAGGAGGTCAAGTCCTTGGGCTGAGCGGCCCTGCTGAAGGATGCTCCAGAGAGTAGGGTTGGAGCTTCCAGGCTGGTTCTCTTCTGTTCTTGATGTGGTTCTCTCCTATCTGGACTCCAGGAACCTTCTTCAGGGGATTCTAGAGTAGTAGGTACCAAGGGAATTTTGGCCAGAAAGCTCTTGCTGGGCAGCTTTCAGGTCATTTCCTGCCATTCCACAAGCACAAAAGCCAGAGGGAAAAACCAGGCCATCCAGATACTAATGGATGATAAAACAAAAACATAGAGGAAAGGGTGGAAAGGGGGAGTAGGGGTGATTGGAAGGAAAGACGATTCCCATGGAACTCCAAGAATTCAATGGAGAAAATGGTTCTCTGGGGACTGTTCCAACCCAGACCAGACTGCAACCGAGGCCACAGCACTTGGGGCAACCACGTCCCCCTCACAGATGCTGATAGGCACCCTAATGAGCGCAGCGTCTTTGAATCTTCCTCTATCAGATTTCCAGGGACTCTTATTTCTTGGTGCCCTATTCCTCACTGGGGGTAGGGGAGCAGTTATAGGATCAGACCCATCAGTTGGGTTCCTGTGACTATACATCCTTCTCCCCAAACCTCCTTCCCTGCTGCCTGCTGAGGAAACAGAACACCTAGTTACAGCCTCTTGCCAGGAAACCTCTCTGTACTGGCCTGGTTTTGTGTGTCAATGACACAAGCTAGAGTCACCAGAGAGGAAGAATCCTCAACAAATGCCTCCATGAGATCCAGCTGTAAGGCATTTTCTCAATGAGTGATCCACACAAGAGAGTTCAGTCCATGGTGGGTGGTGCCTTCCCTGGGCTGGTGGTCCTAGGTTCTATAAGAAAGTGGGCTAAGCAAGGCAGGGAAAACAAACCAGTAAGCAGCTCCCCTCCATGGTCTCTGCATCAGCTCCTGCCTCCAGGTTCCTGCCCTATTTGAGTTCCTGTCCTGACTTCCTTCAGTGGTGAACAGCAATGCTGACGTGTAAGTCAAATAAACTCTTTTTTCCACACCTTGCTTTTTTGGTCATGGTGTTTGGTTGCAGCTTTATTAATCCTAACTAAGACAGCTAACTGGATACAAGGACTGTGTGGGGTGTTGCTCTGATAGACCTGACCATGTTTGGGGAAGGATTGTGGAAGGATTTTGGGACTTTAGGCTTGAAGAGCCACTGAGTATTGACAGTACAGGTTCTGTAGGAGCCTGGAAGATAAGAATGTTGAGAGCAGTGTAGAAGATGGAGACTTGGCTTGTGAAGTCTTAGACATTTAAAGACTCTATCTGGACAATTTGTTATTCTGAATTAAAATTCTGTGGTTCTGGTTAGCTGGGGTTGAAGGACCAGCTGTGATTAACAAGGCACCAGAACAACTGAAGCGAAACCTTCATGTTACTCGGACAATGGATGCTGGTCGACTAGAGCTAAGAAATTAGTGGTGACTAAGAAGAGACCGACATCACTGAGGTGAAATCTTTTGGCAAGTGTTTCTTGAGAGCACAGAAAAGCTGTGTTGCAGAGGCGGCCATGGTTGCCCCTCGTGCTGGCGGCTGGACCTGGTAATGTGTAAAAGTCACCCAGGTGGTATTGGTTTTAAAGGCATGAAGGGGTCATGGGAAGCAGCTGAGGCTTGGCACTGTGAGAGGTCAGTAGAGGCCATTAATGAAGGTACAGCCTCAGTGGCAGTTGAAGGCCCAGGACTGAAAGGGTCATGCCAAGAAGCACCATAAAGAGAACCTATGAGAGGCTTTTGTTGACAGTGCAGCCCAGTTGCAGCAGAAGACCCCAACATTTCGAAGATGCCCACCATGTTCAGCAGCAGCAGTGGAGTGGAGCCAGCTGGAGCCTAGAAGACAAGCCGTGTATGCTGCAGAGGACAGCTGGAGAAGTCACCCAAGTTCTCTGGAGGAGTCCAGAAGATGGTGAGCGAATCCCAGACTCTGGATGGTTGGAATTTGGTTTTGCTATAATTTGTTTGTGACCGTACCCTGGTTTTTCCCTCTTGAAGTAAAAAGTGTTTTACTGGAATCCACAGCTGAGAGACTTTGAATTTTAAAAAGATTTTGAATTTTAAAAGAGATTGGTTATTTTAAAGGGACTGAAATTTTAATGTTTGAATTTGTAAAGACTGCGGGACTTTTAAAGTTATTTGTGATTTTAATGTGAGGTCTTGGGGATGCATAAGAAAGGAAGGGTTGTGGTTTAACAGTGGTGTGTGTGTGTCAAGATGACAAGGGGTCAGTTGTACTGTCTAGTTCTGTGTGTCACCTCGACACAAGCTAGAGTCATCAGAGAGGAAGGAGCCTCAGAAGAAATGCCTCCATGAGACCCAGCTGTAAGGCATTTTCTCAATTAGTAATCAGTGGGGGAGGTACCAGCCCATGGTGGGTGGTGCCATCCCTGGGCTGGTGGTCCTATAAGTTCTACAAGCAAACAGGCTGAGCAAGGCATGGGAAGCAAGCCAGTAAGCAGCTCCCCTTCCTGGTCTCTGCATCAGCTCCTGCCTCCAGGATTCTGCCCTATTTGAATTCCTGTCCTGACTTCCTTCAGTGACGAACAGCAATGCTGAAGTACAAGTCAAACAATCCCTTTCCTCCCCAGCTTGCTTTTTGGTCATGGTGTCTCATCACAGTAATAAAAACCCTAAGACACTCTCCTCCTCACAGAACTGTAAGAATGGATCGTTCTTCAGAGCCGCATCCTTAGGTTCCTGCAATGCTGTGGTCCTTCTGTCCATGGTGTTAGTACCCCTTTCAACAAACTAATACCCAACAATCCATCTTATTATCCCCATTGAAACCTACATCTGAAACCTATCAAAGGCACAGTCTGAAATCGGGCTTATTTAGAAATTAGAGTATAAACAATAGAATTTTTCTCAACTTTTAAGAAAAATGGAATTTATAGGAAAATGAAGGAATCGCAAATGTACTATATTAAATGAGATGACCTAATCTCAGGAAGAAAAACATTCTGTGTTCTTTCTTGTTTTTTTTTTTTTTTTTTTTTTGGCTTTTTGAGACAGGGTTTCTCTCTAGCTTTGGAGCCCGTGTTCTTTCTTACATGTAGATTCTACCTTAATGTTATGGTGTTATGTATACAGGTAAAGGGGCTGAGAATAGGTGATAAAATTGGACAAGAGCCCATGAGGGAAAGAGGAAGTATCGGCAGGGAGATTACATGTGACATGAAACTAGGAAGGAGTCTATGCGGAGGGAAGAGGGCACGAAGGAGGGAAGGGAAAGAAAAAGGAAGGAAAACAAGAAATAAATTTTGTTTGGAAAGATGTCATAATGAGACCTATGCATTTAAAAACTAATTGAAAAACAGGAAATTAGAAGTATCAAAATATTGGCTACGAAGGACTTCTCCCTACATTAATAAACAATCAGGGTCTGGGCATGGTGTTGAACACATATACCTATAGTGAATATATATATGTATGTACATATATATGTTTGTAAATGTGTATATAGATGCCTCTATTGCCACAAGTACGGAGGTTGAAGCTGGAGAATTGTACACTTGAGGACAGCCTGAACAACAGTGTAAGTTGAGGGACATCTGAGCCACTTATGACTTTGTCTCAGAAAACAAAATTAAGACAATAGATAGTTGATACAGTTCTGTATGACGATGGGAAATTTTGTCCCTCCATGAAGAAATGTACCCGTGGGAACTTCAATGGAAAGATGTAAGAAACGTGACCTGAATGTGACTCTGTGGACACACATAGGTTGCGGGTTCATAACATCGTATAGACTCTAGGTCCCAGCCCCCTTTGCACAGTAGGGAAAATAGCTGGGTACCTGATGTCTTAAGTTCATTCAGATCCTGGGTGATGCTCTGGGCTCAGAACCCAGCCCTCTTCTGCTTTGCTCGAGACCAGTGATTCTCAACCTTCCTAATGTTGTGACCCTTTAACACACTTCTTCATGCTGTGGTGACCCCCAACCATAAAATTATTTCAGTGCTACTTCATACCTGTAATTTTGCTACTGTTATAAATCGTGATGTAAATATCTGATATGCAGGGTATCTGACATGAGACCCCCATGAAAGGGTTGTTTGACTGCCCCCAGAGGGTCATGGCCCCCAGACTGAGAACCACTGTTCTATACCAAAGAGGTTGAAGACCAAGAAAGTCCCGGGGCAGCTGATTTGTGCTAAGTTGAGGAGGGCGGGATTTGTCCCCAGGATTCAGTCTCCTTGCCTGGCCTCAGGATATCATGACTTCTCGTTCTGCAGCTGTCATTTATGTCCCTGTGCAAGGTGTGAGGAAGTGAGGCAAGCAACCTGTCCTGAGCCCCGAGTCTCCCACACTTGTCTGTGTTCTTTTGAAGTTGTGTTGCTCTGAGTAACTTCTTTCCTTAGTGAAAATAAGTATCCGTATATAAATATTTGTCTCTCTCTCTTTTTTTAAAGCTGGATCATGTAGCATAACCTGCCCTGCTATGGAGCTGAAAATGACAGTCATGGTTGGTTTTGATGTCAACTGGCTACAAATTAGAGTCACCAGAGTAGGGGACCTCACCTGAAGAAGTGTCCCGATTGCCCTTACAGATGTGGGAAGGTTCACCCTGACTATGGGCCATACCTTCAGTGAGACACAGCTATTCTGGGACTATTCCAGCTTCTGAGGCAAGCACCCAGCCTCTAAGATGAAATACCAGGTTCTCAGTGTCCCAGATATGTTTGCGTCATCATTGTTTTAAAGCTCACCTACTGAATCTCCTTTCCTTTGATTTGTCCCTCTAGAGAACCCTACTAAAAACAGTCTGTGGTGCCGGAAGTGGTTCTGGAGAGACCAAGTTGTAAGGTCCTGTCTCTCCAGTGAGCTTAGTGGAATTCAGAACTGGTTGTTCGGCTGCATGGGTACAATAGTCGCTAAAGATACTTTGGATAGTTGGGAGTGCTCTGAAAATCCATGCTGTACACTGTTTAAAGAGCTTATGGAGACAGAGAAATTTGATGACCCGGATTCACCTTTTGTATAAGGAATTCAGTGACTCTTTATGAAACCTTTGAACATCGGTAGGCGAATAACAATGATGGTTGGTTTCCTTTTGCATCTTTGAACAAAGTCAGAGGAAAAAAAGAGCTGAACAATAAAACTGACTGGTTCCAGATGCACATAAAGAGTCTAAAGTTTACTGAGTGCGCACTGGGAGAGAATCTTCTCTCCTGCAGCCTCAAAGCTCAAGCTGTAGAAAAACAAACCCAAGCCTGGTTAACTGAGTTACAATACAAATTTAATCTCCAGCCTCATAGAGTATTGATTTTTTAAGCACTGTAACATATAGGCATGGATGTGCAGGCTGAAACGCATGCAGTTTCCAGACATGTTTCCAGGTATATAACTTCTGAGCACTCTCATATGTAGGTGTGCACACAGTTGTTTACATTCATGCAATTTCTGACCACTGGCTATTGTAGGAGTTCAGGTACATGTTCACATGTGAAATTTTCAAATTCTGTCACATGGATGCAGTTTCCAAGTGCTGTTATATGTAGGCATGTTTCTATGAGAGTTGTATTTTGGCACAGATGCATGTATTGGCAAAGGTACAAATTCCAAACATGGTCACGTGTGTTGATATGCATGTGTTAACACACGTGCAAATTCTGAGCATGGTCACATTTTAACACATATGTACTTGTTGACACATGTACAAATTCTCATAGTGGCCTCATATTGTTTGTATGCTTTTACATGCATGCAGTTCTGAGCATGGTCACATGTTCATGCAAATGCATTTACTTGTACATATGCAGTTCATGTCACTGCAAATGCGTGCATATTTTAAGCATGGTCACATGTTGTCATATATGTGCATCTTAACACATTTGCATATTTTAACAATGTTCCCATATTGGTACACATATATGCATTCATACATATGAAGTTCCAAGCGTGGTTACTAGTCTGTGCAAATGCACTTGTTTACATGTGTGCAGTTCTGAGCATAGTCATGTGTTAGCGTTTATGCATGTGTTCACACATGGTCGTGTTCCAAGCTTGGTTACAGGTTAGCACGTATGTGTGTTTGCTCACATGTGTGCAAGTTCTGAGCTTGATCACAGTTTGGAACACATTTGTGTTCTGACATGTGTGCAACTTCTATATGTAGCAACATGCCACTGCATATCTTTGTGCTGATTTATGCGCAAGTCACATGTCAGCACATGGATGCATATTGACACATGTGCAGGTTCTGATTATGGTAATGTATTAGCACATCACACTTGTAAACACATCTAAAAATTCTAGGCCTCTCGTGTCAACACATATACAAGGTCACCTGTCGGCACGTATGCATGTGTTCACATACCTGCAAGTTCTGAATGTGGTCGCATGTCGGTACACATGCACATGTTCAGATGTGCAAGTTCTGAGTGCAGACACAGGTCAGTATGTCTTAGTTACTTTTCTCTCTCTGTGATAAAATACTATGACAAAAGCTATTTACTTCTAAAAGAAGGCATATGGTTTGGGGCTTACAATTTCAGAAGATCGGAGTCCGTGACTGTCGTGGCAGAGAGTATGGAAGCGACATAACACTCGAACAGTAGCTGAAAACTCACACCCTGAAACATTGACATACACACACACACACAGAGAGAGAGAGAGAGAGAGAGAGAGAGAGAGAGAGAGAGAGAGAGAGAGAGAATGGATCAAGACTTTTTGAAACCTCAAAATCTGACCCCAATGACACACCTCCAATAAGGCACACCTTTTAATCCTTCCCAAGGTTGCCAGTGATGGAGGGTAGACCAAAGGGCCCAGTCTTATAGGTGGGATACAGTTTTCCACGCTTTGTTCCCATAGCTGAAGTATAACCTCCAACATAAAGAGCAATGTCCCTGGGCAAGGCTTGGGAAGGTCAACTGTTAGGTGTGAGTGTAGCTGAACCCCTACCAAGTGGGAAGGACTTATCAGTCTTAGCACAGACTCTCTGTCACTTCAAATGGGAATTAAAAACAAGGCTCTAAGTGGATTAGGCTGGGAGATTAACTTGAGTATCCTGTGTTGAAAGGCCTGGAGTCTACTCTCTCCTGAGACATTAAAGATTTACCAGGCCCAGCGCTTTTGAAACTTCTGCAGCCTTGAGGCCTTAGACTACCTGTTGCTAAGAGCCAGGGGAGCCCGGCTGTTGTTGAGCCAGCAAGGGGGAAGAGAAGTCACCCTTCCACCCTGGTTTGTTGTTTACCCTGCCCCTTTTCGGAAATGTCGCCATTCTCTTAACTCATTCTGATGGGACAACCCAACAGGGAGAGACCAGCCGTCATGCTGCTGTCCATGATTGGGTGGCACAATGAGTCGGCTGCTCTAAGTCCTGAGATGGGTTTCACTCTCCCTTTGCTGGTGAGGTGTGGGGAGGCTGGCTGATAGGAAATTCCCAGGCCTCTTAGTCTCTTGGCTGAAGTTGGAGCAAGCTGTTTGAAAGGAACATCGGAATGAAATGTGGAGTTGTCAAAAAGCCTGTAACTCTCAGGTTGCCTGGGTCATCTGAGTGAGATGTGCTGAAGGAACATGAGGGGAAGTTAATGATTGATTTTCTCTTTCTTTCTTTCTTTCTTTCTTTCTTTCTTTCTTTCTTTCTTTCTTTCTTTCTGACTGATTTTCTTATGGGGATCTTCTTTGCTGACAAAAACCAGAAGAGAGAGTTAGTGTCCTCCCCACCTGGGGGGGCACATTATCCTTCTCAGGGTCAAGGGCACAGATGTGATTGGCTAAGACTGAAGATTCTTGCTGGGCATGCTAGGGTAGAAGAAGCCCTCGCTAAATGACTCAGCTTTTCCATCCATTATTCCTATTGAAGGGAAAAGGCCATAAATGACAGGAACACTCACGAGGGTCCTGCTGTGACTTGTGTATTACATGGGCTTTCCATGCGATCACATTATATATACTTAGAGCAGCACCCAGTGCAGAAAAAGGCAACTCCATTTTCAGGAGCTGACTAAGAATGACAGTCAGTAGGTGAAATATCAAGAACCCGAATGCCAGATTCTGAGATCTGAATCTCCCCAGGGTCCGGGTGGGGGTAATCTGACTTGCTGCGAGGTTGCCTGCAGTGCGTCCATCACACTGAGCAAGTGGATTTTCCACTTCAGCTGTGGAATCCGCATTTGGCTCAGAAGAAGAGCAGCTCCCCCTCCCCCACCTCTCTCTTGACACATGGTGGCCAGCTGTGGCTGCTGCCTGGGGTAGAGATGGGCTGGAGCCAAGAGTACACATCAAAGACTAGCAGGGAAGTGTGCACTGTTTCTTCCTGATTCTGGCCTCAGATGCATGCTTTGTGGGCTGCATAAAATTAACCGTGGCAAAAGGATTGAGGAAATCTTGTTGTGGAGGGCCAAAACTGCTTTCCTGGCTTTGTGCAAGCCGACCACAACAGGTGATAGGTAGGTAGATAGGTTACTAGGTAGGTTGCTGATGGAGGAAAACCTAAAGCGCCTCCCTGATACTCAGTTCGGAGTTTTTACAGGGAAATGAAAGCATCCTTGTCCAAATGGTTCAATCTGCTTGAAATAAGATCGCAGAGATCAGAGCGGTGCCAATTCTCAGTTAGTTAGCAGTGTCATGCAAAGGGAGAATTTGACCAATTTTCAAAGAATTAGAACAGTATAAACTATACTTAGAGCATTTTTGGGGACTACAATCACTCACAAACAAAACTCCCTGCGTACTAACCTGGGCTTTGCACACATGCTGCACAGGGCACCTGAGAGCTGAGGGGCCACTGGCATTTGAACCAGAACAGTTCCAAACGTGGAGGATTTCAGCTGCAGTGTGCATACATTTGAAGAGACAGCAGATGCAGCAGATGGGACAGGACTCCCCAAAATGACAGTGTTTGATTTTAGGGGAAGAATCTCTGGGTCTGCAGCAGATGGAACCAGTGGGGAAGGAACCTCCAACTGCAGGGGCAGGAAGGGGCCTGGAGAGAACTGGAATTGGCTTTGGGATTCTCAGTGAATGAATGTTGCTTTCCGCTCATATGTCATGTGGAATTTCCACCTTTTTACAAGAGACCACACTCTTCCTATCTGGCATTAACAACGATCTGAGTTAGAATTATAGTTTTGTCCCACCATTCATTCATTCATCCATCCATTTATTCATTCATTCATTATCTTCTCATCCATTCATCAAATATACTACCAGCAATGTCCTTAGTTCACATACAAAAGTTAAGACATTGGAACTGTTCTTTGAAATCTGACAACTGTAGAGAACTACACAAAAGTGCACAAATAAACTCTAACTAAGGGCTTCAGTGGAGTTAGACTTTGGGGTCTGACTAGCACATCCAGAGTGTATGCCTGAAACAGTGACCCAGAAGATACTCATGAGTTCTTCCGGATATGGACTTTCTAAGGTGTTCTCTGTTATCTCAGCCTTCCATAAACTGTTAAGAACAGCCACAAAGACTTTAGCCTACAATCTAACTCTCAGTGCGTGGCAAGACTTCAGTGAGGAACAGCTGCTTTGGAACTTTCCTGTTCTTATTCATCTACTGAGTACAATCCAGGGCTCCAAACAGGCTTTGGACTAACAAGCAATCAAACAACAATTGTAGCAAAATAAACAGCATTTTGTAGGAAGCACATGTGTGCACACACACTTTAAACACATGCGGAAAGCAGATTTCCTTTTACATGTCTTTGGTTTAGAAAGATCCAGTAAAAAAAAAATCCTTCAGGATCTGCAGTTGTATGTCAGCAATCATTTTGCTTTGTTTGGCAAAGAGCAAAATGCATTTTCCCTAATTATTATTAAGCTATTAATTAAGCAATATGAATGCTTAGTCAGTGGAGGCTGTGGGAACTTTCCAGACGGAACCACACTAAACTGCACTTCTGTCTTCCCTTGAGCCTAACATCTCTGCTGCCAATAAAAAGTTTTCAAGTATCCCCTGACCCAGAGATTTTCTGAAGTGTGGATAGTGTTTTGTTCTATGTTATTTTGTACTGGAGTTCACCTTAGCCTGGAATTTTCTAACATTCAGAAAAAAAAAAAAAAAAAAAAAAACCTAAACACTAAGCATGAAGAGAGGAAGGAACAGGTGTTTCACCTTCCCACACTCAGGGATGAAGCTGTAGCTTTCTTCTTGGATTTTGACCATATCTCCATGTCGCACACATTAAAATAAAAAAAAAAACCAGAAGGAAAGAAGGAAGGGATGGGGAGGGAGTGGGTAGGTAGAGGAAGGGGGTAAAGGAAGGAAGAATGGAAGAAGGGAAGAAGGAAGGAAGGACAGAAAGAAGGACGGAAGGAGTAAGTGTGGAAGAGAAAGGAGAGGTGGGAAGAGAAGGAAAGGGAAAGGAAGGAGAGGGAGTGGAATCTGAAACTGGACATGGAATGGCCCCTGGGGTAAACGTCCCTAAGGTGATGGCTACTGCACCAGAAGACCACGCTTCTCCCCACATTGATACTTAGCATCTTATCCGTAATGAGGAGGAGCTGGGGTTCCTGCCCCAAGTCTTGTCACCCTTCCACCTGTTTTTCATGACAGTGCTCCATCTGTACCACAGGAACACGAGCTTCCTCCGTGCCCATCTAGTCTCCTTTGAGGCCTCAGGGACTGCAGAACCAAGGCAACCGTCTCAGTGAGCTCACTTCCAACTTGGCACGAAAATGCTCTGCCGACCTGCTTTTGCC
The DNA here is from genome assembly GCF_950005125.1 of Chionomys nivalis. Classification (NCBI taxonomy): domain Eukaryota; kingdom Metazoa; phylum Chordata; class Mammalia; order Rodentia; family Cricetidae; genus Chionomys; species Chionomys nivalis. Next base: position 22,845,760 of record NC_080099.1, on the reverse strand, counting down.
ACCAGCTCTTCCAGGTCCCTTTTTATGCACATATGCATATTCTGCCCAGCCTTATAGCGATGCTTTCCCTTTCTACTTGAATCCTTTTTTTTAAATTTTCATATGTATGTGTGTATTTAGAGTATATATACATGTATGTATGTGTGTATACATATATACAAAAATGTATATAAGTGTGTATGTAATTTGTATATATGTATACACACACACACACACATATATATTATGTGTGTTTGTGTAGACAAAAACTGAACATTTTCTCTCAGGTACAGAAGCTAAAGAGTTAATCATAGAATAGAATAGAATAGAATAGAATAGAATAGAATAGAACATGTAGTGATGGAGGTGGGTCATCTTTCTATCTGTTGCTTTCATTGGTTAATTAATAAAGAAACTGCTTGGCCTCTGATAGGGTAGAATTAAGATAGGCGGAGTAAACAGAACAGGATGCTGGGAGAAAGAAGCCGAGTCAGTGAGTCGCCATGATTCTCCCACTCCAGACAGACACAGGCTAAGATCTCCCTGGTAAGCCACCTCGTGGGGCTACACAGAATATTAGAAATGGGTTAGATCAATATGTAAGAGCTAGCCAATAAGAGGTTAAAACTAATGGGCCAAGAAGCAGTGTTTAAAAGAATACAGTTTCCGTGTAATTATTTTGGGGCATAAGCTAGCCATGCGGGCGGCTGGATGCCGGGGATGCAGCCCTGCCGCTCATATTACAACAATGTAGCTTTGAAAAGATGGAGGGTCAGGGACTGGAAAGGGATGATTAAACAGGGAAGGGGAGGGGAAAGAGAGGGTGAGGGAAAAATAGAGAGAAGAACAACTAAAACTAAGATCTATTTGAGGGGTTTTGTGGAAACCTAATACAATACAATAGAAGCTTCTTAATATATACACATATAAAAGAAATCTAAATGGAACCACCAAATAACAGAGGAGACAGAGCCCCAACTAGACATTTCTTTCCACCAAATGAAACTTCCAGGGCTGGGAATTGGTTGCATCTAATTGA